>NC_140585.1:74261401-77024362 GCF_964204655.1 Triturus cristatus | reverse complement strand
CGGTTTGGCTCCGTTTTGTATTTTTTGCACAATTTGAAAGATAGTTTTCGTGGGGTTTGAGCTGGATTCTATTTCAGAAGCGTAGAAGGCAGCACGGGCTGTCCGAATTGCCTTGTGGTATGATTTCAGCGAAGCCAAGTATAAGATTTTATCATCCTGCTTATATTCCTTCCTCCATTGCCGTTCCATTTTCTTGCAGGCTTTCCTCATTTTTTTCAGGCTATCGTCAAACCAAGGGTTGGAAGGAGTACTACGTCCTTTAGTCCACTTGGCTGGTATGATAGTATCCAGCCCTTTGGTGATCCAATCCTGGAAAGACGCGTAGGCTTTTCCTATGTCGTCTGTGCTCTCCAGGATAGGTTGCCCCAGGCTGGCCGCAAGGTCCCCTTGTCGGAGTTTATGCCAGGGTCTTTTTAAACAGGAGGTGGGTAATTTTTTCTTAGGAGGGGAGTTATTCAGAATGGAGAGGGTTACTAATGAGTGATCAGTCCATGCCATAGGTTTAGGGTCATCCGTTCTGGCCTCGGGAATGTTAGTAAATACTGGATCAAGTAAGTGTCCTGCTACATGCGTGGGAGATTTGACCAGCTGGGTTAGTTGCAAGGCGGCTAAGTCCGCGACAAAGTTGCTAATTTTAGCGTCCGTTCCGTTGTCTAAGTGGAGATTGAGATCTCCTAAAATCGTGAAATTAGCCGAGCCAGTGATCAAGGTATGTGTAACATCGATGACCTCTTCCGTGAATTTAGTAGAAGGCCCCGGGGGTCTATAGATAAAAAGGCCCGAGAGAGTGCAGTGGGGGCTCGTGGAGATTTTAAAGCGGGCACATTCGCAGTCTGCAATACTTTCCTTTTGGAAGGAGTAGGTAAAGGGAGTTCTGTAGATGGCAGCAATACCGCCTCCTCTTGAGTCTCTATTGATGCATGTCATAGAGAACCCGTCTGGTATTGTTAAATTAGGGATGCTAGTAAGGTCGTCTTTGAGCCATGTTTCACTTAGAAACATTATGTCTGGGTTCTCGTCCATTAGGAGAGTTCTTACCTCTGCATGGTGTTTAACCAGAGATCTGACGTTCAGCTGCATGATGGTGAGTGAGGTATCGTTCCTTTTAATCTCTTTATGGCTTGTCAGGCATGGTTCCGGTATGGCCAGATTACAAAGCTTGCAGTAGAGGGAGGTACGACCAATGCAACCTTCTATATTGTTGCATCTGGGGCCGATGTTAAGCGACCGCAGAGTGTTACTGTCGTAGACGATTTTTTGGGCAGGGGGTCTGGCGAGAGGCGAGGACTTGGCGAGGACGGGCGAAGACGGGCTTGCCTTGGGCGCGCCTTCGGCGCGCTGACGGCGCGCCCGCTGCGCCCGTCCGCTGCGCGTACGGTAATTGCACATCCCTAAGAAGGGGAAAGGGGGGGGGTGGGTGTGGCCTAGAGGTAGGCGTGGCCTCTACTCCTCGCCGTCAATGGCGGCAAAACATTTGTTTTAAAGTGGGTCGTTGCAGCGAAGGAGTCGCTGTTTAAGCGTATCACTGGCCCGCTATGAAGGTGGCAACCAGGTGAGTGCGCGTTTTAAAAAGAACAAAGTATTTACAAGTGACACAAGAATGATTCAAAATTTAAAAAGATTCCGTCGTCTCCCGGCTTCCGCCTCAGGAGATAGCAGGGTTCTGGTAATGTAGCGCTAGAGGCAGCGTTTATATAGTGCGGCAGGTGGGCGTGGCCTAGAGGTAGGCGTGGCCTCTACTCCTCGCCGTCACTGGCGGCAAAACATTTGTTTTGAAGTGGGTCGTTGCAGCGAAGGAGTCGCTGTTTAAGCGTATCACTGGCCCGCTATGAAGGTGGCAACCAGGTGAGTGCGCGTTTTAAAAAGAACAAAGTATTTACAAGTGACACAAGAATGATTCAAATTTTAAAAAGATTCCGTCGTCTCCCGGCTTCCGCCTCAGGAGATAGCAGGGTTCTGGTAATGTAGCGCTAGAGGCAGCGTTTATATAGTGCGGCGGGTGGGCGTGGCCTAGAGGTAGGCGTGGCCTCTACTCCTCGCCGTCAATGGCGGCAAAACATTTGTTTTGAAGTGGGTCGTTGCAGCGAAGGAGTCGCTGTTTAAGCGTATCACTGGCCCGCTATGAAGGTGGCAACCAGGTGAGTGCGCGTTTTAAAAAGAACAAAGTATTTACAAGTGACACAAGAATGATTCAAAATTTAAAAAGATTCCGTCGTCTCCCGGCTTCCGCCTCAGGAGATAGCAGGGTTCTGCTAATAAAGAGAGCAACATTATAGTCTGTCAAATCAAACAGAATAGGTTTTTATGTAGCCGGTATTCTAAACTCATGTATTTGAACGTGCATTTATATGCGTCAATAAAGGAAAAGGAGGACTGGTAATATAAAATCTTCGCCTAAGATCACACACTTTAGTTAAGCAGCGACGCTGGGAGTAATCCAGCTTTCACTTTGTACAAATCAGCCATTAAATGCGTATCTATTGATCTCTCCTTTTTACCTTAAACTTTAATACTTTGTGCATGATGTCGAGCAAGGGTGGCAGGCAGAAGCCACATGAAAGCTCAGCTTGTTAACAGGACCTCATCAAGCTGAGCCAAAGACAGAGCCAGACATCAGACTCAAGCCTGGCTCGAGCATTCAACAGCTTCAGCCCACCTCAATGTCCACCCTTCCTCTGTTGTCTTCAATGTCAACCACAATCCATTTTAATGTGCCTCTGTAAGGCACTCTTCCCTTTTCTTCCACACGATGGCGCAACAATCCCACTGTACACTCTTGCTATTACTGAAAGCTAATTCCTAAAAAAGTATTAACAAAGTCAGTAAGTCAGACTTTGTGTTAGAGCACACACAGACAACATGCATGAAGGCTGCATGGATTGTCAACATTACAAGCACACACACAGCAGAGGTGGTAACTTTTTTTAAAACTGTTTATTTATCATTTTAGTGCGTTACAGCAATAGAAACATGGGCACTCACTGGCATCTGTGCATTTAACTAGAATATGCATCGATACTGACCGAATAGAAGGCAATGTAGCGAAAGTCCGATAATAAGGAAGACGTAGAATATAGCTAATAAATGCAGTCCCAGTGGGATGTCCGAGTCCCTGGGGAGAGAAAGCACGTTTCCCCCAGTACAACGCCACGTCTTCCCACCAAATAAAAGCAATGCTCAACAATTGAATAAAAACACGACAGTCAATCTCAATAAAGTGCATTTCAACATTCAGGAACAGGTTATTGTGTTGCATACGCCCCTGATCCCACTCCGGTCGGGACTATGCCGACTTCGAGTGGCGAGGCGGCGGGTTGACGTGTATTCCCGGTATAAGCCCCGAATGGTCCTCAGATGTCTTTGGGGCGTGAGGAGCGCGGTAATGTGGTGGGGTGAGCGTCGCTGTTGGGGTTGCAGTATGCTGGCTATCCAGACAGGTGTTTAGCGTGGGGACTGTTTTGCGGCCCCAGTGCAGTGCGATTTCCCTTTTGGCGAACAGCAAACTAAGGGAGGCGAATCTCCGTATTCCTTTAGGGAAGTTTACCACATGGCCCAGGAGTGCGATTTCGGGCGTGGGGACTAATGCCAATTCTGTTATATCTCCCAGTGCCTTGTGTGTTGTTTCCCAATATGATCTGGCCGGGGTGATGTACGTTCTGCGCAGAAATTTAAAATGAAGCAGTTTGTGTTGACTACTGAGTGAGACCTCCTTTGTCCCTGTGCAACATTTGAGCCATTGCTCATCCGTCATGGTCAGGGGCATAACACAGGCCCCTGCAGCCCCCGCGGTGCGGGGGCCCTAAGGTCCAGGGGGCCCCCTCAGCACAGCACTTGGGCTGCAGAGCTCCTGATTGAACCCGGAGGGGGCCCCTCCACGTCCCTTGCAGGGAGGCCCCCTCCCAGTGGTGATGGTGCGCCCTAGGTCATCTTCTCATACTTTGGGAATCTTGTTGTCTGTGACTGGGATAATGTCTGAGCATGCCCTATAAAGTTTAGACACGAGATGAGTCCCTCTCTGATTCTCACTGATCATGGTAGAGGGGAGAGAATGGGTCGGGTTCGGTAGGGAAACTGGGTAGGGAAGCCTGCAGTGCTGAACGGATGCGCCCCATTACGAAGCGGGCCATAAACGAGGCGTGACTGAAGCGTTCCTCGTCTGTCACAGAAAAGACGTCTCCATTAGGGAACAGGTCCCCCATTTTGGTGATGCTGAATTTGTTCAAGGTGCGTTGTACCAGCTGCTCCCCTGTGATCGGCAGCCAGGGGGCATTGGGAATGGGCAGCGCTGAGGAATATAGCATGTCAGTGCCTGTAATGCGCCTTAGTTTTTCCCAGGCCCAGCTGGTGGTGGAACCTGTCCGTATGTCAGTGGGGTCTCTAGGTACGCCTTTGGGCAGCACTGTGGAGAGTTTCTCAGGCAACACGAAATCTGCCTCGGGACGGAGAAATGGGATCCTAGCGTCTGGGTGGAACCACGCAAAGGCGTAGCTGCATTGGGCCACCAAGTAGTACAATTGAAAATCAGGATCGCTAAATCCTACTCTCTTTCGTATGGCAGTGTCAGCACTTGCCAGCGTACGCGGGGCTGTTTGCCCGATCAGCCTCATAAGATGGGAGTGCAGTGTTAGAAAGAACCTGTTCGGGAGGGGTATGGGGATATTATTAAAAAGATATAAAAATTTGGGGAGCACAACCATCTTGATGATGGCTGCCCTGCCAGCGATGGATAGTGGCAAACGCAGCCACCTCTCCACCTGAGCCTCAAAAGCGGAGATTGCTTGACCATAATTAAGACGAAGGATGTGTGCTGTGTCTAAGTGGATTTGAATGCCCAGATTTTTAACGGAATCGGTACACCACTCAAGGGGGAATTCACATTCCCACTGCAGTCTGCTTGAAGTCAAGGGGAAAATAACTGATTTGTGCCAGTTGATGCCCAGTCCAGAATGTTGTCCAAATCTAGTTATTTCCCTAATGAGGGGGTCAAGATTAGTTTGGGGTTCCAGTACATAAAGAATGGTGTCATCTGCGTATAAGGAGACCAACAGGGGGCCAGTGTTGAATTGGAGACCTCTCTGGAGATGTTTTTCTTGAAAGTGCCGGATTAGTGGGTCCATGGCGAGAATGAATAATAAGGGAGACAGGGGGCTGCCCTGACGAGTACCGCGGGATAGAGGGAAGGGTCGGGAGAGTGTACCGTTCAGTCGTAGTCTGGCTGTGGGGTGACTATATAGTAATTCAGTGGTGGCAATAAATCCCTTAGGCATTCCCATGCAGCGCATAACGGATATAAAGAAGGGTCACTCCAGAGAGTCGAACACTTTTTCCATGTCTAACAGGATGGCGGCGGCCGGGACCTCTGGGTTAATCCTGTGCAAAATTGAGAATAGCGTCCTAAGATTTAGTGAGGTTGACCGATGTGGGACAAAGCCTGACTGCGCCAGGGAAATTATAAATTCCATCAAGAGAGATAGGCGCATTGATAGAACCTTGGCCAGGATTTTATAGTCTAAGTTTAGTAAGGACAGTGGTCGGTATGACTCACATAGTGACGGGTCCCTGCCAGACTTGGGAAATAGAATAATGACTGCTTCACGAAGGGTAGGGGGTAGGATGTGCTTTTCAAGGGTTTCTGCGTATACTTCAATCAATTGTGGCACCAACAGGTCTTTATATGACTTATAAAAGTCTCCTGTGAAGCTGTCCAGGTCGAGGGCTGAAGAGCTTCTGAGGGCTGATATGGCGTTAACTACCTCATCCCCATTGGTTGAAAGTCCTGCATGTGCTTTTTCAAATAGACCAAAGCGATTTCGGATAGATAGGCTTCCTGAGCAGTGAGGTTGCGTCCCACCCTTGATGTATATAGGGACGTGTAATAATCCGTGAGTTCATTGCAAATCTCCGAGGTGCCAGTGAGGATCTGGTCAGAGGGAGATCTCAATTCGGTGATATAAGCTTTACTGTATGGAGGGCAAAGCATTTGTGCTAGCACTCAGCCTGGACGCTCCCCTTCACCATAGCACCGTGCTGTGCTATATTTACTCAGAAAATAGAATCTTACGGTCCGCGGATTGCCTGTATTCAGTGAGGAGAGCGAATCAGAGTTTGACTATTTCGGGGTCTGAGCCGTGAAATATGTCACTGTTGATGTCCCTCAGCTCGCACTCCAAGTGTGAAAGCGTTGTCCGAAGATCCTTTGTTTGGCATGTTTGGCAATGCACACTCCTCTTATGTATGCCCGAACCCTTCCCACAGGACTGCCCAGGAGTCTACCGAGCCAGTATTGATGGCTAAGTATTCCTCAATAGCCTTGTGTACCTCGGAATAGAAAAGGCCATCATTTAGGGCTCGGCCGGGAAAACGCCACTGTCGCTCACACCCATCTGGTCTGGGCACCTCAAGTCGAAGCTGAACTGGGGAATGGTCGAAATACATTCTCGGGAAGGTCGTAATTGATTGGTACCAGCAGGACACACCAGGGGAAATGAGTCAGTAATCTATCCTCGTCCATGGGTTTTGTTGGCCAGAGTAATCTGTGTATTCAGTGGTGGAAGGGCTACGGTTGCGCCAGATGTCAAGAAGTGGGAGTTGCTCACAAAGGTCTAGTAGTGCCTGTTGCGCACGAGGTTGTATGCTAGGAGTTTGGACGTTGCTGTCTAATGCGGGGTTGAGGAGCAAGTTGAAGTCGCCCCCTGCTATCAAGAAGTCATAATCTAACTTAGCGAGTTGGGAATGTAGGGAATGAAAAAATTCAGGGGAGTCAGTGTTCCGGGCATAGACACATACCAGGGCGATGTTGTGACCCATTAGTGACCCTGTGACAATTGTGTATTTGCCCTCACTGTCACCAGTCATGGAATGGAGGCTGAAGGGCACCCTTTTGTGGAGAAGTATTGTTGTGCCGTGGGAATAATTGCTGAAATTGGAAAAATATCTGTGGGCACCCCAGCTAGAGGCAAAACGTGAAAACGTGCGGGATCAGATTTGGGCAAGTGAGTCTCCTTTAAAAAAACGATGTCAATTTTGTGATGCAACAAATAATGTACAACATGTCTCCTTTTATGGTTATCATTAAGGCCTCTGACATTCCAGGATAATAGGTACAATCCACAGGGACCACTAACATTGCCTAGCTGGGCCATCTAGCGGTCATGATGGCTATGACCAGTGTGGGCCATCGTGGACAAATGTGAAATTGGGCAATGAGCACAACAACAAACAACTCAACAGATCTGTGCAGAGAAAATTCTCCTCCCCCACCTCCCACCCACCCTCACCACGAAAAAGGCGAAGCAGAAACCCCCGTATACAACAGGACATGATATACCAAGAAATCTTAAGCAGTAATGAAAAACCCCTGAAGCGGTATATCCATATCGCTAGAAACAGACCAAACATGTATACCATGGGGGGTGGCAACGCCATGTCAGTCGACCAGCCATCTGAAACATTTCGTGCAGTTAGATACTATTATCCCCAGATAGCTTACTGAACAAAGAAGCAACAACCAGTTGAATAAAGTCAGCAAGTTTCTGTGTTTGAAAAGAGGTCTATGCTTGCATTGGAGCCGCTGCATGGGGGAGAGGACCTTGCGCCATCTGCAATCGTCTGGGTGTTGTTTTGCCTGTGTGCTCGGCAGAATTCTTGCACCTCCGTGGGGTTATCGAAGATGTGGGTCCTGCCGTTGACATTCACCCTCAGTCTAGCTGGGTATAGCATGCCGTATTTCAGTCCCAAGTTCCGTATGGTGGCCTTGACCCCGTTATATTTCTGATGGGCTTCCTGGACCATAATTGTGAAATCGGGGTATAGCGATAGTTTAGAGCCCTGCCGTTTGGTGTTCCCGCGCTCCACGGCGAGGCGGAGCGCAGTGTACCGGTCTCTAAAGTTCATGAGATGTGCAATGATGGGTATCGGAGGAAGGCCTGGGTTGGGCCGAGGGCCCTGTGTGCGGTGGGCGCTCTCTACCACAAACCCTGGGGTAAAGGACTCCCTCCCAAAGAGGTCTGCGAGCAAGGATTCCACAAAGACGTCTAGGAGGCCTGTGGCGGTTGTCTCCGGCACCCCTAAAATGCAGATGTTGTTCTGTCTACTGCGAGCTTCGAGATCTTCGTTCTTGATTGCCACTTCTTTAAGGATGCGTAATACTTGGTCTAGGCGTTTAAGGGACTGCGCAGTGCCGTCTTCTATGTTGGAGATGCGGGCCTCCAGTACATCGAGGCACTGGTCATGGACTTGGATCTTAGCCCCCATGCTCTCAAGACTCTTGTCCTGGGCGTCAAATTGCCCATCTAGCCCCCTGAAACCAGCCCTCATCTCATGTAGTAGGGTTGCAGATGGAGCGGCGGGATCATCGCCATGTTCTGTGCCCTGCCCACCCTCTGCCATGTTGGAGCTGCCCTCCGGAATTCTGTCAGCCAACTTTTCAAATAGGAGAGTTCTCTGCTTAGGGTCTTTGTGGCCTATGCCGCTGAGCATCTATGTGAGAGGGGACGGCGCCAGAGGGCCAACACCTTGATGTCTCGTAGTCAACTGGTCAGTTCGAACCTTCAACTGTCTAGTAAAAAATGAGAGGCGAGGCAGGGCCAGGGTGTATAAGCAGCAGGTGGTGTTCTCCCTTGAGTAGCCAGATATTGGGAATGTGGTGTGACCTGGAAGGGCAAGCATATAGACCGGGGCTCCAGAGTGTGCGGTTGTGTCCAGGTGAACTCCTTCACAGCAAGGGGCGAGAGGTCCCCAAGCATGAGTTCGGAGGGCTGGCGGCAGGAAGTGTGGCGGCCGCTGGGGAGTGCTGCAGTTCCAAAGTGCAATGATCAAATTGCAGCCAGCACTGTGTGTCGATGCGCTGTGAGCGAGGAGGCTGGGGACCCTGTGCTGCCCAGGGTAGTTGGGACAGTGTGCCAGGAGTTTATGTGCTGCGTCAGGAGGCCGTGAAGAGTATCAAGTGCACAGGAGGAGGCACTGGGCGCATGAAGCATTGATTCCACTCACCCCTCCCCCGGTTCCATGCCCGCAGCGACCGGATTGTTGCCTCCCAGACCCGCCCGCGGGCCCTGTCCCCGCGGGGCCTTAGGGAGAAGGCAGGAATTTGCGGAGCGAACCAGGAGCAGTCGAACGTGATCGCGCCCCAGAGGGGGTAGAAGGTAAAGTGGGGGGAGGTGTACGCTACCGTGGACCCGCGCCCGGTACACTCACATCCGGTAGGATCAAGTGCTTCCAGCAGGTTCTGATATTCGGCCGCACTTCCTCCTTAGCAGCGCGCCATAGGGAGGGCCTCCAAACATGGCCGATGCTCACTCCGTCTCAGGTCTTGCCGGATGTTAGACAACTAACTCGTGTGGCACGGATCTGCATGCGGATGGTAGCGCTGAGCTCAGCACTCTCTGGGCAAGCCGATGGTGTTAGACTGGATACATTTCAGGCAGCATATGTGGGGTAAATTGCTGCTGCACTGGAGTCGACTGGCGGAGCTTCAACACCGTGCAGCCATCTTGGTCAGCGGCTTGGCCACACCCCCACAGAGGTGGAAACTTAACAAATAAATTGAAGTTATCTGAAGTGAGCTTAGTTAATGCAGGTGCTTGTTAGCCTTCTCTGCTACTGACAAATTGTTTAACTATAAGATGCCATAAAATGTTATGTTATGTTAAGTTATGTTATGTTATGTTCATACTAATCACCCAAGAGGGTATCCAGGCAATTAGCCAGATGTGTGGGTGTTAACCCTGGGCGTAGGTCGCGTAGTAGCGTTACGCGTAGCTATGCAAAGTGCACTTCGCACTACGTGATACGCGTAGCACCACGCGAAGCGCGTAGTGCGCTGTTCGCGATGATTGCACAGTGCCGGATGCTTCTCCGCACTGTGCAATCATTGAAAACGGCATCTTGCACAGTGCAAGCTGTCGTTTTCTACCCCTCTAGTAGATTTTTACTCGAGGGGCAGCTTTCTCAACGCGGACTGGTAGTTTCTCGTCGCGAAGAGTCGCGAGCATACGTGACCACTCGCAATGAGAAACCTGACCTCCCCACATTGAGAATCTTGCCGGGAGGTTTATTTTCCGCGCTCGCGATCGGCAACTTGATGTTGCTGATCACAAGCAAGGAAAAAGTCTCGCCGGGATGTCATTTTGCTCGCTTGCGGTTGCCAACTTGACGTTGAGGACCGCGAGCGAGCAAAAAATGGCAACTACGCTATGCTGAGCGATTTTGCACTGTGCTACGTGCAATTCGCGTAGCGCGAAGTAGCACAAACTACGCAAACTTCGTGAGCGTAGCGCAGTTGTCCACCCAGGGTTAGTGGGTGTGTGGTCTCCAAAATGTTTGCTTATATGAAGAGCCAGGTCTTCAGCTTTTTGTAGAACTCAAGATGTAATGTGAGGAGGAGGCTCTGAGGTGTTGAGGGAGGCCTCAAGAAGTGAAAAGGAGGGTCTGCTGTGTTCAGGGAGGTCTCAGGAAGTGAGAAGGAGGCTCTGCTGTTTTGATGGAGGTCTCAAGCAGTGAGGAGGAGGCTCTGCTGTGCTGAGAGCGGTCTCAAGAAGGGAGGGGGAGGCTCGGAGGTGTTTAAGGAGGTCTCAAGAAGTGAGGAGGCGGCTCTGCTGTGCTGAAGAAGGTCTCAAGAAGAGGAGGAGGCTCTGGTGTGCTGAGGGAGGTCTCAAGAAGTGAGGAGGAGGCTTGGAGGTGTTGAGGGAGGTCTCAGGAAGTGAGGAGGAAGAGGCTCTGATGTGTTGAAGGAGGTTTCAAGAAGTGAGGAGGAGGAGTCTCTGATGTGTAGAGGGAAGCCTCAAGAAGTGAGGAGAAGGCTCTGGTGTGTTGAGGGAGGTCTCAAGAAGTGAGGAGGAGGAGGCTCTGGTGTTGAGGGAGGTCTTAAGAAGTGAGGATTAAGCTCTGCTGTGTTGAGTGAGGTCTCAAGAAGTGAGGAGGAGGCTGTGCTGTGTTGAGGAAGGTCTCAAGAAGTGAGGAGGAGGTTCTGATGTGTTGAGGGAGGTTTCAAGAAGTGAGGAGGAGGCTGTGCTGTGTTGAGGGAGGTCTCAAGAAGTGAGGAGGAGGCTCTGCTGTGTTGACAGACGTCTCAAGAAGTGAGGAGGAGGCTCTGCTTTGTTGAGGGGGTCTCAAGAGGTGAGGAGGAGGCTCTGCTGTGTTGGGGGAGGTCTCAAGAAGTGAGGTGGTGGCTCTGGTGTGTTGAGGGAGGTCTCAAGAAGTGAGGAGGAGGGTCTGGTGTGTTGAGGGAGGTCTCAAGAAGTGAGGAGGAGACTCTGGTATGTTGAGGGAGGTCTCAAGAAGTGAGGAGGGCTCTGCTGTGATGAGGGAGGCCCCAAGAAGTGAGGAGGAGGCTCTGCTACGTTGAGGGAGGTCTCAAGAAGTGAGGAGGAGGCTCTGCTGTTTTGAGCGATGTCTCAAGAAGTGAGAAGGAGGCTCCGCTGTGTTGTGGGATGCCTCAAAAAGTGAGAAGGAGGCTCTGCTGTGTTGAGGGAGGTCTCAAGAAGTGGGGAGTCTTTGCTGTGTTGAGGGAGGTCACAAGAAGTGAGAAGGTGGCTCTGCTGTGCTGAGGGAATCTCAAAAAGAAGTGAGGAGGAGGCTCTGCTGTGTTGATGGAGGTCTCAAGAAGTGAGGAGGAGGCTCTGCTGTGCTGAGGGCGTTCGCAAGAAGAGAGGAGGAGGCTCGGAGGTGTTGAAGGAGGTTTCAAGAAGTGAGGAGGCGGCTCTGCTGTCTGATGGAGGTCTCAAGAAGTGAGGAGGTGGCTCTGGTGTGTTGAGGGAGCTCTCAAGAAGTGAGGAGGAGGCTTGGAGGTGTTGAGGGAGGTCTCAAGAAGTGAGGAGTAGGCTCTGATGTGTTGAGGGAGGTTGTTCCATGTCTTGGGTGTCATGTAGGTAAATAAGTAACCTTCAGTTTTGCTTTTGCGAATGCTGGGAGTGTGTGTGAGTGAGGCAGAGCATAGGTGTCTGGTCGGTTTGAGAAAGTGTCTACGGCTTTTCAGGTATTCTGATCCTGTGTTGTGTATGGCTTTGCATGTGTGTGTGAGAAGTTTGAATTGTCTGTATTTGTGAATTGGGAGCCAGTGAAGCTTCCTGAGGTGCGGTGTGATGTGAGTGCAGCATGGGGGTTCGAGTATGAGTTTTGCGGCAGCGTTCTGAATGGTCTGGAGTCTGTGTAGGAGGTGTTTGGAGATTCTTGCATAGAGAGTGTTGCCATAGTCCTGCCTGCTGGTGATGACTGCATGCGTGATGGGTGATACTCTGAGGCAACCATCTGAAGATCTTTCACAGCATGTATAGGATGTGGAAGCAGGTGGCGCTCACTGTGTTAACTTGAGCCATCATGTTGAGTTTGTTGTCTAAGATGATCTCTAGATTTCTTGCATGGTCTGTGGGTGTGGGTATTGGTCCTAACTCCAACGGCTACCAGGTGGAATCCCATGGGGAGGCCTTGTTGCCAAAGATCAGTACTTCTGTCTTCTCGGAGTTGAGCGTCTGGCAGTTGGTTCACATCCAATCTGCTACCATGGTCATGCAGTTGGTGAAGTTGGTCCTGGTGGTGGTTGTCTTATCCATCTGGGAGAGGATGGTTTGGGTTTCATTGTCATAGGAGATGTTGACGAGGGACGATCCCTGTGGGAATACGCATATCAGTTTATTGGTCTCTGATGTGAAAGGTGGCAGCCAGACTTTTTGCGTTCTTCCCATGAAGAAGGGTCAGATCCAATTGAGAACGGATCCTTCTATACCAATCTCGTGAAGTCTTCTGATGAGGGTGTTGTGGGAGACAGCGTTGAAGGCCCCAGAGAGGTCGAGCAGGATGAGGGATACTGTTTCTCCTCGGAACGGGATGGTTTGAATGTTGTCAGTGGCCACGATGAGTGCTATTTCAGTGCTGTGGTTCTTCTGAATATTGATGAGTATTGTCTAGAAAATGTATGTTGAACCAGACATATTATAATAGCCTCCTGTACAAATGTGTCATCATGTAACATTAAGAACTGCTTGGTAAAACTGCATTTCAAAAATGTGCCAGTGCAGCTACTAAACTGTGTGCCAAGCAGCCTCCAACAGAGTAAACAAGAATAAGTTAACTTATGTGGCTGTTGTGTGTACTATTCAAGCCATCCATGTCAAGAAAAAATGTATTAAACATGTAGCGTTCTGTACAGGTACTGCCGCCTATGCTGTAAATTTATATTTTAGCAAGTACGCAAAGAGCTAAATAAAAAAAGAGCTCCCCCTCCATATGTTGACTCACCTAACTGCTGCTGCACAAATAATAATAATAATTCGGAATTTGTAAAGTGCGCCAAACCACCCGTGAGGGTCTCAACGCCCAATTATAGGCACGGGTAGATTAAGTGATATTCCCAGAATCAGAGGAAGTTGATGCCGAGACTCAAACCTGGTTCCCACCATCTCCAGTCAGCAGCTTAGTCCGTTATGCCACATACCCTCCCCATAAAACTTCGGTCACCAATGAAATGGTCATACACCTTAGTGCAACTGCAGTACTCCACATGCCCTGAATGAAAGTCACAATCCACCAATGAGGGGAAAATGTGAGAAATGAAATAGCAGCCAGTGACTGAGATTGATGCCCTGCTGCATAAATTGCTGAGCTCTGTGAGAAAGTTAAAGAATATTTGGCCAGACTTATAATGTCAGTATTTATCCCGGGGTGGAACCTATTGAGAACATTGTGACGAGGGATCCAAATACATTATTATCAAAAGTGATAACCACACTAATCATAGATTCAATTCCAAAGTTTACTTATGCTATCAACATGTGGACTTTATTCATCATGTTAATTTATGCAGAAGATATTCATTGCATTTAAATTTACTAGCATTTAGGTGAACAGGATTATCTTATATATTAGGATCTGAGAAATGAGGGGTTATCCTTCTCTCAAGCCTGGAGAGTAGAGAGGCCCTTCCGAAAAACAGGAGGGTTAGACCTAATTATTTAAACACACAAAGAGCATCCCACCTAAGGTATTCCATATGGAGTGCCGGGCAATGATAGTGTTATGTCCCATATAGGTACCTCAATATCGGCTCCGCTAGTGAATGAACCTTTCACCTACAGTCCCCTGATATTACATTACATAACGATTCTTAGTAGTGACCTTTTACCTAGTTACGGTATTGTCCAAAGATGACATGGGGTTTTCTCCGAAAAGCTTAAGCCTCATTCATTATGCATGAGGATTCTTGGAATCACTGCCGGACAGCAGGCCTACCATCTTCTGCATAATACCTATGTATAAGGGTCATTCCTTCCATCAGCTCAGTCCGACATGACACAGCGAGGTATATCCCCAGGGGGTATCACTTTGGGTATATATACACCATCTCTTGCTAAGGTAGTCAGAGGAGAAAAGGACTTCCATGCTGACACACTGACGCGAGGCGCTGAGGCTCCTGCATGCAGACTCTCTAGCTCGCAGTGATCTGACATTCCTTGCAGGGTGTTCAGCTCAAGCCCAAGACGGGGTCCCACAGTCTCTCACTTCAGGTAATGGGGTTGACTTTATTCTAGAGGGATTCTTGGCTTTACACCCACATGCATGCTAGGTACATTAGGCACATCTAGTTACTCCACAGAGAAAGGGATTCCTTGGAGTAAATTGAAGGATTCTTAATCTCTATGATGAAGCATGACACTACTAGGGTGTGTGAGGTTTATTTAAAGAAACGGAATCCTCTCCTTCCCCGCTCCTAGGAAGGCAGTGCCATACTAAAGACTATAATAGCCCAACACTCCATACAGAATACCTTAGGTAGGAAACACTTTGTGTGTTTGAACATGATTATCACCATTAAACAAATACACAACATGTAACACGTATGTAGCAAAACATGTGTTGACATAAAAAAATGTATGTACTTATATATTTGACAAACATTATATAAAAACCATGACTTGCATGCAAATCACTTAGAGTTATTAATCTTCAGTCATTTAATACACCTTCAAACACTAGGCAAGTGCCAAAACCTCCGGTAACTCTCCAAAGCAAATAAATAGACAGAACCAAAATATAGTTAAGCATAAGACTAGCATTAATCTGCTCAGTTAAATAAAAGACTAGCGTGGAGTCTGCGCGGTTTAGAAAGGCAAAATAAATGTAACTATAACTCAGCAGACGGACAAAAGTGGGGTCTGCACAGTTCAGAAAACTAGACTCAAAGGGTCTGCTCTGTTTTGAAATGCAAGAAAATTCACGCACTCGCCAAAAAGGTCATTTATAGGTTTTGAGACAATGAAAAGCACACTCTGGTGTGAAGTGAGAATATAGGGCTAACATAAAATCATCATTCGTATTAACATCATACATTAATCAAGAAACATTTGGAACACCTACTTTGCATGCATAAATATACATTTGGAATTGAAAAAATAACAGTGTGACAATTGTGCGAGGAGTAAAACAATACCCAGTGCCCTGCTGAGAGCAGTCCCGGGCAAAGGACAATGAATATTTTGTAAATGCAGGAACACCCAGCACATCACTTCCTTTTCGAGGAACACAAATTAAAAAACCCTAGGATGCAAAGTAATTATCTGAGTACTCCTTACGTCGAAATATATACTTTTTAAACAGAATTTAGAAAAAATGATGTTGTTATGTACCAGCCTGTTAGTACCTCTTAAGTACTAGAAAGAGGAAGAAAAGAGAGTTGGTAACAGGGACCTTTGTTTATTTAGCACTGCACTCCCATCACCCCGAGCAGATCACCATGGTGATCTCACCTGAACTTGGATGGATTCATGTCTTGCTGTCACTGGAAACAAGCATTGGCATAGCCAATAGGTCTCGCTTTTGGGACCTTATAAGTGTTTCGCCATGCAACAGTTGATGTTGTTGCACCAAGGATATTGTGCTGCATAGCTAAATACTTATAAGGTCCCAAAAGTGAGACCTATTGGCTATGCCAATGCTTGTTTACATTCGTTGTTCAGACATAATCAGTGTTTTCCCAGTGACGTTAAGGACATGAATATAGGGCATGGCGTAGGGACCAGTTTCAATGTCCATTCTAAAATATGTTACTCGGGCAACCTAAAGCCCTGCTTATATCGTTTTGGCTGGCATAAGAAATGGGGCCTGCCCACTCTTTCATTTCACAAAGTTTAACATGTGGTTTGACATGCTCTACACTTAAGCCAGCAGAGTTCGAGGTGACCAGGGTACATTCCGTTTCAGTAAATTCTAAAAATTTTGCACGTGCCTTTTATCGAACTACCAACCAACCTCGGACTGCTTTGTGCACGTATCGCGATGTGCAGTGGACTAAGGCAGAGGAACTGTGCAGCAGCCTACAGTCCTTCCCTAGTCAGCTGTAATCTGTGAAGAACACCCTCCGTAATTCTACTGGACCCTGTACAGAGTCCAAATATCTCTTACTCTGACCACTGAGGGTCAGCAATGCTCCCTCTCCCCAGTCCAAGGCTACAGATGCCTGGTTAGGCAGGCCCGGGCTGACACAGGGTGCCATCGACTGAACTACAATTAATTCACCCCAGGTGGCCATCAAGCAAGCTGACCCTGCTCCAAACTAGCCGGGCTAGCACCAACGGTAAGAGGATGTCTTGGATAAAAGCAGCGCGGCCTCAATAGTAACTTCCGCACTATACTGTGTACTCGGGTTGGAATCCTGTGCGGAGCACTAGGATTGGCTGAGGTTTCACGGGTGCTCCAATCACAGTTCACTTTATACATCAGCATTACTTTCCACTACCAAGCAGACTCTCAAAGTAAGCTGTAAATTGTGATTGGTTGTTATGCGACCCGGAAGTACTAAAATTACAGACAATTGAAGTTAGGCTGATGTTCGGACGCTCAGTGTCTGTAAGTAGCCTACAGGTAGATAGACGCTTTTATTTCACCATAGTAGTAGTTGACACCCAGTGGCTTGGATACATATATTTGTAGAATATAACTTTTTTGCACGTATCATTCTGAGTTATAATGTAAGGTTTGAATTATGAATTTTACTCTCCGATTTTGAATCACAGGATATTGTTAAGTAGCATAAACCCTTTCTTGAAACAATTGGCTTTGAGTTGACGCGTCTAATAATATCCTACGAGTTCAAGTTAACCAGGTACTATCTGCAAGGCAGGGATAAGGCATCTCTAAAATGCACAAGGAGTGACTGAGTGGGTGCTATGGTACTGCTACTGAGCACAAATTGAGAAACCACTGTCATTTAGGCTTTGGACCATTACCACGAAGTGACTGCAAGAGCTGTATTTCAGGTGAATAACGTCAGTTCAACAAATTATATTTATCATACATTCCAACAACTTTATCACTCTGAATTATTGATTTTAACTTAGGACAAGCCTGAGTGTATGCTGCAGCAATATTATGTAGTTCTATTTGCAACACATGTATTCCTATTTAAAAGATGTAATATTTAACAAGCATTGGCCGCGCGGCCGTGAAAGCGAAAGTGATCGCGATCGTGATCAAAGCGAGAGTAGCGAAAGTGATCGTGAGTGGTGCGCGCGCAGCAGCGAACGCGCTGGAAGGGAGGCAGATGGCAGCTGCGCGCGTGCACGCTCGCGTGAACGCAAGCGTTAGGCCAGCGAGGTAGCACTTTGAAAACCCATGTACTAAATTTCTCGCAGAGCAACGCATGCGCTGGCTCAGGCGAGACCTAAAAAAGCCATATAGTCAGAATATGATGTGCTGAAATGTACCAAAATTGTGCTTATTTGCGGTAAAACATTCTCAGGGACTTACTTCTCAGTAGTTTGTTTTCTCACATTGCTGTGCTGGGCTGCTGGGCTGTGATTCCACTGTGACTATGTTGAGTTGAATCCTCTGCATACAGGTGGGGAGTGCTTTGTCGCTGTCTTATGGCCACGGTCTGTGCCAGTGTTTCTAACATCTCTGTCCCTTTAGCTTACTTGTTTTGTTATGTGAATTTGTAGAGTGCAGCTAATCACCCGTGATGGTATCCAGGCGCTGCATCACCAGTCCTCTGCTAGGACAGACAGATGGCTACCCTGGACACACCCTCTGATGTCATTGCATCCTCTACAGTCATTAGCAGACTTAACGGGAATTGTAAACGAGTCACCATCATCGCTATTTAACATTGGGACATCCGGTATAGACCATGGGAATCTGGGAGTCCACCATGGCTCCGTTGCTATTATTACACACTTGTAAAGTCTGTTTTTTCAAAAACAGCTCTCTTGTTTGTTTGAAAAGCCAAATTCCCACCAATATTGTAAGTCATTGTTAGGAGACTCTAGGGTTCTGATTCTCAAAGGTCCTTCAGTTTGGTGGAGACATGTAAGTTACACTTTTTGTGCAAATTTACTTCTCGGTTTTGTGAATAGCCAAGAAAGTAGGAATCTTATTCAAAAGTGTAAAGTACTCAAAAGTATAAGTTACGTTTGTCAATCAGGCTCTTTGCGTCTGTTTTGACAAAATCTGCCTGGCTTCTTCGGCCACTGAAGTTCTGTCTTATATTTTATTGTATTGTTTATTTGACATGTTTGGCTATTGTTATAGTATGAACAGAAGTGGTATCAACCCCCTTAATTCACAGCAATTAGTCATTCCTGTACATTATTTTACATACTAGGCAGCAGTTATGCTTTTTCTGCTAAACATGAGAAAGGACATGACTTAGAGACAATGAAGGCCTGTGGGAGACTGTCTTTACCAAATTCCCAAATTTGCCATTGAGCCCCCGGCTTTGAGCACTGCAGAGGGGCTGTGACGGCCAAGACTGAGAGACGTCTGGAGGTCTGCCCAACTGTCTCCAAGGAGAAGGCATGTGTCACAGCACCATTCTGGATTGGGATCCAGTGTACCTCATTGGCAGCTTTGATCGCTGGGTGGTTTATAACAATTATTAAACCCCGTGCCTTCATGGAGGTCACATAGGCAGCTACATCTCAGGAAGTGACGCATATGGAAAGGGAAACACGGACTGGATGATCGTCCTTCCTTGGCTTGTTGGGACAGGTGGGCCGGGGACGCTCCAGACAATGGTTGAAAATATTCTGGAAACGATGAGACTTCTACTCCTTGGAAAGGAAGCCCAGGTGTTGTAAATAGTCCCTATTTGTGCATATTCTGTGTGCGTCCTGGGGGATTGTCTGCAACACTGACAGCCATCTCTTGGGGGCAGGGGTTATATTAGAGGGCGTTTCTCTTTCTCTTTAACTGCTGGTTGGCCTGAAATGAGGACTTGTCAGCTGCTGCTTCAAGAGGCTTGAAGCCCAGCTGAGGCCTCCAGCTCTCCTCTTCCTTTGCTGATTTCAGAGGTTGCACCCAAGGGGGAGTGGTGAAGAGCTTCAATAAGCCTACGCCTCCTCATTGACTGACACTTTATATAATAATAGAGTTACTTAATATAGCGTAAACAGCTACCTCAAACAGAAGTGTCCCGGCGCTTAGCAGCAGTCAGGAGTAGATAAGGGCATTAGCTAACCTAGCCAAAGAGCCACGTCTTAAGTTGCTTTCGGAACTCGGATTCAGAACCCCACATGCGGAGTTGCAGAGGTAGAGCATTCCATAGCATAGCTGCCCTGACTGAGAAGGCCCTTCCTCCCTTTCTGGCCTTGACAAACCGGGGGACGCACAGTAGGAGCTTAGAGTTGGATCTCAGAGTGCGGGCCGATTGGTATGGAAGAAGTCTTTTTCTGAGGTATCTCGGCCCTATGTTGTGCATTGCCCAAAAAGCTAGGGTCAAGGCCTTAAATTCAATGCGCTTTGCAACCGGGAGCCAGTGGAGGCGCCTGATGTAAGAGGAAATGTGCTGGCGGAAAGGCACTCTGTGAATAAGCCTCGCAGCCGCGTTCTGGATCATCTGAAGTCTGTGAATCAGATAACTGGTATAGACTA
Organism: Triturus cristatus; assembly: GCF_964204655.1. Classification (NCBI taxonomy): domain Eukaryota; kingdom Metazoa; phylum Chordata; class Amphibia; order Caudata; family Salamandridae; genus Triturus; species Triturus cristatus. Next base: position 77,004,505 of record NC_140585.1, on the reverse strand, counting down.
TTAGCATAGTCCAGATGGGATGTCACCGCCGCATGAACCACAGTCCTCCTGCCCTCCTCTGGCAAGCGGTGGAGGAATTTTTTTAAAGTTTTTAATTTACCAAAGCAGGTTGATGGAACATGGCGTGTGTGGGTTTCGAAAGATAGATCTGAGTCCCACTTGATGCCAAGATTTCTAGCTGTCTTTGCTGGACAAGACGGAGTGCCCACCTCAGAAGGCCACCAAAGTCCTGCGGAAGGGGGGGAGGCCTGACCAAAGAACATGATCTCCATCTTGTCCGCATTTAGTTTCAGTTTGTTATTGTTCATCCAGCTAGTGATGTCTTTCAGGCAACTCAATAATCTGGCAAATGGGTCCTTTGACTGATCCTTAAAGGAGAATATCAACTGGGTATCGTCTGCATACAAAACAGCCTTTAACTCCCAGGTGTCAATGAGATTGAAGAGTGGTACCAGGTAGATGTTAAAAAGCAAAGGGCTTAATGCCGAGCTCTATTTAGCAGTATGGGCTGAGCGACCGTGTCAAAGGCCGCAGATAAATGCAACAGGGTCAACATAGCCGATGCTCCCGCGTCCATTGAAATTTTTATGGATTATGCCACCTCCACCAATGTAGTTTTAGTACTTTATCCTGTTCGGAAGCCTGATTGAGTGTCGTGTAAGATGTCATGAGAGTCGACGTACGTGGAGAGTTGGCATTGCGCTAATTTTTCCAACATTTTTGCCGGAGCAGTTAGCAAAGTAATAGGACGGTAGTTCCCAAGCTCCTTGGGGTCGGCATTGGAATTTTTTCAAGAGCGGTAATAGGAGAGCCTGCTTCCAGACATCAGGAAAGATGCCTAAGGGCAGAGACACATTCCAGATATAATTCAGTACTGGATTAATTCAGTGAGCAAGTGATCTGAAAATCTTAGGAGGACAAGGGTCAGCGGGAGAGAACGACTTGCACCTTAAGATTTCAGCCAAAGAGTCTTGCAAGGTTATATGGGCAAACTCTATAAAGGTGCCCTCAGTCTTGCACATTATTGGAGCCTGAGCAGCCAATAATGGCTTTTCAGATGTGAAAGAGGAGTATCATATCTGAATCTTCTTCTCAAAGAAGTTGGATAGATTGGAACATCGAGCTAAGGAGGGCATAATTTTTCCTTCGGCCACAGAAGGGTTGGTGAAGGATCTAACAATCCTAAAAATCTCTTTGCTTGAGTGCTCTGCACCCTCAATCTGACACTTGTAGAGTGCCCCAGCGCTTTGCTATTGAACAGCTAACCCTGCTAGAGCCCATAGGACAACATGAACCCTTCATAGTTTTACTGGTGCCCCCCATTGCCACAACAGACCAATGTTCTCATAGTGCTTCACTCACAGGGAGGGCTTGGATCAGTCTACTCCACAGTGTGTCTATGTCACGGTGATGGATGTAGATCTAGTTATTGTGAATACCTCCAACAAGGTGGTTGGATCCCCAAGTGACTGCCACACATGAAGCATCATTATCACGACAGCTTGCCAGAATTTTCCTATATTTGGACCAATTACTTCACCTGCAAAGAGTATAAACATTGATCTTTGCCATTATCAGTTTGTTGTCAACACATTGCGTCCAATTTATACACCCTTTCCCCCTTGCATGTGGAAACCTTGGCCTCTTCCGTGCTCTACGGCTGCATCAAAATCAGGATGTGAACTGCTGCTGAGGAGGGCTGCAAGTTCACCAAAGGAACCCTAGGTATATTTACAGCTATTTCTATTCTTGGTAGTGAAGCGCACCAACTTCACACATCCCACACCGGGTATATCTACAGCTACTTCTCTTCTTGGTAGTGAAACACACCGACTTCACATATCCCACCCCAGGTATATCTACAGCTACTTCTCTTCTTGGTAGTGAAGCGCACCGACTTCACACATCCCACACTGGGTATATTTACAGCTACTTCTCACCTTGGTAGTGGAGCGCACCAGCTTCACACATACCACACCGGGTATATCTACAGCTACTTCTCTTCTTGGTAGTGAAACACACCGACTTCACATATCCCACCCCAGGTATATCTACAGCTACTTCTCTTCTTGGTAGCGAAGCGCACCGACTTCACACATCCCACCCTGGGTATATTTACAGCTACTTCTCTTCTTGGTAGTGTAGTGCACCGGCTTCACCCATCCCACGCCGGGAATATTTACAACTACTTCTCACCTTGGTAGTGAAGAGCACCAACTTCACACACCCCACTCTGGGTATAATTACAGCTACTTCTCTTCTTGGTAGTGAAGCGCACCAACTTCAGACACTCCACTCCGGGTATATTTACAGCTACTTCTCTTCTTGGTACTGAAGCGCACTGACTTTACACATCCCACACCGGGGATATTTACAGCTGCTTCTCTTCTTGGTAGTGAAGTGCACCAGCTTCACACATCCCACACCAGGTATATCTACAGCTACTTCTCTTCTTGGTAGTGAAGCACACCGACATCACACATCCCACACCGGGTACGTGTACAGCTACTTCTCTTCTTGGTAGTGAAGTCCACCGACTTCACACACCCCACACCGGGTATGTGTACAGCTACTTCTCTTCTTGGTAGTGAAGCACACCGACATCACACATCCCACACCGGGTACGTGCACAGCTACTTCTCTTCTTGGTAGTGAAGCACACCGACATCACACATCTCACACGGGGTATATTTACAGCTACTTCTCTTCTTAGTAGTGTAGCGCACCAGCTTCACCCATCCCACACCGGGAATATTTACAGCTACTTCTCACCTTGGTAGTGAAGAGCACCAACTTCACACACCCCCCTCCGGGTATAATTACAGCTACTTCTCTTCTTGGTAGTGAAGCGCACGACTTCACACACCCCACTCTGGGTATATTTACAGCTGCTTCTCTTCTTAGTAGTGAAGCGTACCGACTTCACACAACCCACTCCGGGTATATTTACAGCTGCTTCTCTTCTTGGTAGTAAAGCGCACCAACTTCACACATCCCATGCCGGGTATATTTACAGCTGCTTCTCTTCTTGGTAGTGAAGCGCACCTACTTCACAAATCCCATGCCAGGTATCTGTATAGCTACTTTTCTTCCTGGTAGTGAAGCGCACTGACTTCACACATCCCAGGCCAGGTATATTTACAACTACTTCTCTTCTTGGTAGTGAAGCACACTGACTTTACACATCCAACCCCAGGTATATTTACAGCTACTTTTCTTCTTGGTAGTGAAGCGCAGCAACTTCACACATTCCACACCGGGTATATTTACAGCTACTTCTATTCTTGGTAGTAAAGCGCAATGACTTTACACATCCCACCAGGCGCGCAACACCCATTGGACTCAAAGGGCTCCAGCCCCCACCCCCGTCGTGTGTGGCAGCCCGGGATGAGACAGCTTCCCGGGCACACACACAGCCGCACCCGAGCACTTCACAGGTCTTTAAAAGACCATTTGCATGTTAATGAGGCCTTGCTGTTGTTTCACCCCTTCTTAAGAGCCCCTGCAGCTCCACTCTGCCCATTTCTTAAAGATTCAGACCCCCCCCCGAAATTTTTTCTTAGCCCCCCCGAAATGTGGCTCTAGTTGCGCCTCTGCATCCCACACCGGGTATATTTACAGCTACTTCTATTCTTAGCAGTGAAGCGCACTGACTTTACACATTCCTACCCAGGTATATTTCCAGCTACTTCATTTCTTGATAGTGAAACACACCGGCTTCACACATACTACCCCGGGTGTATTTACAGCTACTTCTCTTCTTGGTAGTGAAGCGCACCGGCTTCACACATCCCACACCGGGTACGTGTTGAGAAAATTTTATTACGGCTCCATCTTGCGTATTGACACCATTGTGATGTTGCCCTCACTCAGGCACCGACGACCTTCATAGCGTTTCTTTCATACTCTGTACTGTAACATGTTAAACGACCTTTTCCTGTCTCTCTGAGCAAAGTACATTCTGAGACCCGGCTCGAAGCAACTAATTCCCGTGATAACCATCTATTGACCCTTGGTGATCCTTCTCTGCCTCTCCAATTGTTTTACGAATCACCACCTGCAACACGCAAACACGTCCTGTTGTAAATTAATTTAACTTAGGAATGCTCATGCCACCTGGCCTATAGGGTCAGGTAGAGAACACGACCCTAGGGAAGGAATTTCTATTACCCATTATCCTGTATCTTGTAAAAAGAATGTTTGCTAGTGGATGATTTGTTTGTTTTTATTGCACATTGAGGGGGTTGTTGCTTTAGGGGATTCACGCGCTATAAAAGACTGTGAGCCACGGATTGAAGTGGCAGTCTCCTGAGAACCTACCACTGATGTACTTCTAGGACAACTGTACCTAGTTGCAGCTAATAAATTGAAGTTCCTTTGCCAACAGAGTGTTCCGTGTCTCTGTACATTTAGAAGGCGAACTCAGAAGATTTCAGGCGTACCCTGCGCCGCCAGGCCTAATTCAGCCTGGTTCTTCAAATGGTGCCCTCTGTGAGGCGGCTTCAGAGATCGTGGGTCCAGCCCGAGGATCGTGAGGAGCCCCGCAAGGAAATTCCGGAGGACGCGCACCACGTGATCGACCCCTGCATGTCGTAAGTGGACCGAAGGTTTTTACAGTGTGGGTTCTCCTGTGGAAATGTGGATTTCTCTGGTCAGTTATGTCCCCTATCTTGGACCCCAACGGTTCTATGTGCATGTCACAAGTACATGTATGTTCCCTCCAGTTCCAGTTATGAAGACGCAAATACATGTATTTCCACCGTCAACATGTCCTCTGTCAGATCCGCCATGAATAGGCCGGATATTCCATTCCTAAATATGAAAGGCCACCGGCTTTATATGGTTCACTTATGCCACTTTACAGTCCAGGCAAGTAGGCCCTGATTCTGTCATCAAAACTCCTCTTGCCTTCTGCCTCTGAAAGCTCCAGTCCGAGCCTGCATCTGTGACCATGAACTTTGTCTCCTTCTCTGCGCGGCTCACGAAGCCTGACATCAGCCTACTCTCTGCCAAGAACTGTATTTCACCTTCGAATTATCTGCTTCCCCCTCAGCCGATGCATTCCTGCCTAGTAGTTTAAGTAAACATTCCTCCAGTTACCAAGCAAAAAGGCCCATCTTCTCTGTCCTCATGCAAGTAATTCATAGCCCTGTTACCATGGAATATTCCTACCCCCTCGCATTCAGTGTAGACACTTAGACGCTTGTACACGCACGCACAGTCAGTATAGAATAGATTCTGTCCGAGAGTCCTTCTTTTATGGATAACATAGTTCTTTAAACATAGGATGTTAGATATGATTTGGGATTAGGTTGACTTGACCCCCCAGACTTCTCGTCTCCACATATAGAGCTAAATGTCAAATCCCCGTCACCCCCTAGTTACACATCAATTACACGTCATACTGCTGCGCGCGCATCCATGCCAAGTATTATCTTATAGATCCACCTATACATGACATCACAACCAATCATGTTCCTTTTTACTCATTATTACACCCATTTTCGGTTACGCAGCCCAAACGTCAATTTCCTTATCAATTGTTACGCCTACTGTATTCACTTCATTATAATGTATGGACTATAAAAGTTACTTCTTGTCAATAAAGTATGTACTTCACTTCCTGAACCCCCGTGGTGATGGAACTTGAGGCATCCGATTATAATCGTTTATTGGAATAAAGCCCATTCCGAAACTCTAATATCACGGATTCTGCCTCTCATTTTACTGAGCTATTTTATAATGTTTCTGTATCAAATTCAGTCCCGGTAAAGGAATTTTTATTTACCACATGATGGCGCCCGAACAGGGACACTTTCTCATCTCACGTGCCGGCGGTGCGTTGCAGGCCCGGTCTCCTGCCACAGCTGGACGGACAATAACGCGTACCAGCAGGATTTCCTGTATCTCCCTCCGGTCAAGCGGGGGCGACTGAGACTGCGATCAACACCCAGACGAGGCGGTGAGAAGTGCGAAGTATCCCGACCAGAGCCTAGCTGAGAGAGCAAGATCCGAGGTATACAGAGACCCACCAGTCCGAAGTCAAGCCCAGTGTCCGACGAGTCGAGTCGAGTCGAGTCCGGTCCGGTTCAAGTTCAAGTTACTGAGGCCTTCCGTTTCCGAAGCTACCCGGTGAGTACCATTGCTGGGGAGGCATTTCTGACGTGCACATAGGTTGTGCCGGTCAAGACGGGTTTGGGTACACAAATCCGGTCTGCACTGTTTTAGCAGTGTATCTGTACTGTTTAGCAGTATATCAAGTATTCCGAAGTATTCCGAAGTATCTAGTTATTGTCTAGTTAGTGTCAAGAATTAAGCATGGTGATTTAGTTATGCAGACGATCATCATTGTTGTTTCAGTTAAAGGTTTAATGTTAAATGTTTAAAGTGTTTAAGTATGTTCTGTATATCGTGGTATGAATGACTGTTCATTATCGTGTTTATTGTATTAAGTCTGTTCAAATTCAAGTATCAGGTCAAAATCAAGTATAAGGTCAGTTCTCAATATGCCGCTCTTTTCGAAATTAAGACAGATCACTACCAGAAAAGGGGTTCTCGAAGAAGCCGTCCCTATTCCTCCTAGGGACACTCCAGGGCACTTTATGTATCACAAACATGGCTTAGACGCTATATTATTTCTTGATTTATGGGTAGACTATACCAAGGGATTACCAGAAAGTCAGAGGTGGCCCACAGCGGGAACCTGGGATGCAGAGTGCATCATGAAAGTCGAGGAAGAGTTATGGAAAAGAAAAGTCAGACAGTCACAGAAAGACGCCGTTGAATTATGGCGTAAAGAATCACATAGACGAACAGAAAAAGCACGTAGACAGGAAGAGAAGAGTAAAGAGAATTCCAATAAAGTTCGAGAGAATCTATTAATTGAGGAAGGTATCCGAGTAAAATCAGAACAAGTAGACAGACAAAGAAATGCCCTTATGAATGGTATGTATCCCCTTCTGGCCGAAGGATTACCTAAGGCTACTCCAGAGATACCGAAAGACTTGCCACCCCCATTATTCCCAATCAAGGTACATCCTAAGGGGCATCCTAGAACCGCAGAAGATGTTTTTCTTTCCTCATATTTAGATGACGCAGCACCCGAGTATGCTAATTCCGCCCCACGTAGACCGCATACCAGGGAGGTCCAACACCAAGATCCAGCACCCGTATCCCTGCAGCAACAAATCGAGTCACAAGTTCCGGCAAGCACATCTGTTTCTGCATCTGTTCCTACAAGTACTTCTATAGCTGAGTCCACACCTATAGTTGCTGTGTCACGTTCGACGAATCCTTTCACACCCGACGCCCCAGACGGGGCCACGGGAGGTGCTACCAATATTTTTTCTACGCCACCTAGAATAAATAAACTTATTTTTCAAGAGTCAGCGCATTCACGTACACCCAAATTCGTAAGTGATCGTACGCTTAAGGAACTTCTTATAGATTGTAGATATGACCCGGTGCTCGGCAAAGAGGACGAAATGATCCTGGCATCATTACGTATCAGACGAGCCGCAGGGTATTTAGCGAAGCTACCAGGAATGACTACGCATCTAGATAAAATATACCATTTTGTTCAAACAGGGCGAGATCCAGAATGTATTAACAGAGCTATGGAATACCAGAAAGTAGAGATACAGGGGGAACTGTTACGTTTCCTCATAAACTGTGTGATCAGAAATCAAGACCGACCGGGGGTAGATCCGGAAGCAATGAAAATTCTTACAAAATGGGGCCAGAATATATCAGAAGGGAGACACGATAAGCAAAATTGTATAATAGCCATGTGCCGAAAGATCCGTAAAGAAATAGAACGCCTACACGAGGAGAGATTAGAGATAGACGAGTTCGAACAAAACGAGGAAGAAGGGTCAGGACTGCCCACAGGACAGTCGGACACCATAGCCTATGTAGGTAGAGGAAGATCTTGTAATAGGAATCAGACTAGATATCATACTGACTCAATACATCCGATATGTCCAGATAATAACAGGAATTTTCAAATACCTATAATTAATATAAGGTCTAACGAGCATTCGTTCCAAACCGCCGACAAACTACTCCGAGAACGAAGGGGTTATCATTTTCTCGATTCTATGGATGAACAAGATTTAGCAAGGGCAGCTGTCCACTGGGTGGACAGTCCCGGAAAATATAGTGATGAGACAGTAGTACGCACATTTTTGAATCTAACCCCAGATGAGCAGAGGTTAGCTGGGATTTATATGATTCAACAACTCATTATACTATATCAGAGTCAGCATTCGGACCCTGGTCCTTTACCTGACATATTAACTGAATTACTTATGAATAAATGGAGAGGTCCAGGTACTAAATTAATTAAAGAAATTCTGGTATCAAGAAAGCAGTATATTCTTTTTGTATGCTCAGAGCATGTCTCATTGCCTGTCAAGGAAAGAACTACATATCACATGGATAGACTGAATCCCTTACGAGAAGTGCACCCAATAAAAGGCGAGGACGATCAGTTTAAACGTGTATTTGTATATACGCCCATATCAAAAATAGAATTGTTAGAAATGAAGAAAGTGGTACCCAGTCATGACAAAGACCCAGCGGGTTTTCACCGAGAAATCAAAGACATGTTACTCATGGGAGAGTATACCTACCCCGACGTTATGACAATATTAAAGGTGTTGATGCCTGCTGGCATTTATGAGAAACTCAAGGAAAAAGAGTGGGAGGTAGGTGATCAAAAGATAGAATGGTCAGCATTAGAAGCAGAAGAAAGGGCCCGAGGTCCAGGTTCGGGGCTTGGGGACAAAACTAAAGCACTACCAGGTCTACTAGTACAGGTACTGCCACGTTTATTAACTACGAAAAAGGAAGATTGGGGTACAATTTCAGCCTGTAAGCAGAAGCAAGATGAAGACACTAGTGATTACTATGCCCGATTTGAAAAATGTTTTGGTATAAATAGTGGCATAAAAGCAAGTAGCGAATCATACCCGCATCTGTTTGTAACAAAATTAGTGGAAAATGCCCTGCCCCCAGTAAAGAATAGAGTATTAAAATTCGAGAGTACCTGGCAAGGTAACACTCCAACACAAATGTTACAAATGTTACAGTACCACCACAATAGAATTAAAGAGGAACAAGAACATGAACACAGACGCATGAAAGACACGAAAATGAAAATGCTAGTTTCCCAGACAGTTCCAGCTGAAGGACATAAAAAGGGTATGACACATTCCGATTCAGCAGGACCTGTAAAAGGGACATGCAATTATTGTAAAAAGCCAGGTCATTACGTACACGATTGTCCAGTGCTAAAACATAATATCGCCATAGGTAAAACACAAGAAAGATCACGGCCACTAAGACAAGATCAGAATGAACAAGGAGCTACGCAGCATGCCCAGGCCATGCCAGCCGCACAACAGCCAATACAGTTTGTGCCAGCTGCACCACCGTTGCCTGCTGCTGCCACACAGACAACAACACGACAAATGTATCAGACCGCACAGTATGAATATCCCGAGTATCAGCGTTACGCATGAACAAGCCTAGAGAGGGAAGTTGACTTACCCCTTATTGAAATCCCAGTAGACCAAGAAGGACCTTATGTACATAGTGAATTATTAGGCCAAGATAGAAAATTTCTACTCGATACAGGGGCAAGTCGAACGACCATAAAACGTAGTGAAGTTCCAGGGGCACCCCTCTCAGGCTCACAGAATATTTCCCTTGGTTTTTCAGGAAAACCTATTGTTAATGAAGTGTCACAGCCTCTTCCACTTACGATAGGACCTCTGACCCGAACTACAGATTTATTGCTTACTAAATCATGCCCAGAAAATCTGTTAGGAATAAAAACGTTGAAAGCCCTAGGAGCCATAATATGTTGTTCTCCGGAAGGAGTAAGGTTGTTTTTACGTGATTTTAAAGGTCACTATGTATCTAGAGACATGGATCCCCGACTGCAGACTTTACCTACACATCTATGGGCACAAGGCCCTACTGATGTTGGTTGCATGAATATTACACCATATCGAGTCACACTAAAGGCAGGAGTGGTGCTACCACGAATGCGACAATACAAGTTACCACCAGATGCTGTAGTGGCTTTACTACAAATAATTGAAGAGCTTATTGCCCAAGGAGTAGTTGTAGAAACAGACTCCAATGTATGTAATTCACCAATAATTCCGATTCTTAAACGAACAGATCCTACAGCTCCGCCAGTATACCGATTGGTTATTGATCTGCGCGAGTTAAACAAATGCATTGTGCCACAATTTCCTGTGGTTCCAGATATCTCGTCATTATTGACAGCTATTGATTCCGAAGCAACATTCTTTACTGTAATTGACCTCAAGAATGCCTTCTTCAGCGTCCCAATAGATCCGGAAAGCCAATATTTGTTCGGATTTAGTTTAAATGGGCGTAGCTTTAAATTCTCCCGCGCACCTCAAGGATTTACAGAAAGCCCCAGCATCTATAGCCAAGCACTGAAACGAGAACTCGACAGTATCCACATGCCAGTTAACACTGCCCTGCTTCAATATGTCGATGATCTGCTGATCACCGCGAGAAGCGAACCGGAATGTGAGAAAGCATCACTGACAGTTTTACAATTTCTAGCCGAAAAGGGGCACAAGGTGTCCCCTTCTAAGCTGCAATTCTGTGTCCAGCGAGTTATTTATCTTGGTCACTCGCTGTCCAAGGAGGGAAGGCAGCTTACACCCGACCGCATTCAGTTAATAGCTAACATGCCAATACCCAAGACACAAAAGGAAGTACGGGCTTTCATAGGCCTCACTTCATATTGTAGGCAGTGGATCCCTCAGTATGCATTTCTAGCAAAACCACTCATTCAGTTAACCACACAGGAGGCAGCCACATCAACTGTTCTCCCTTGGACTCAGGAACACACACAAGCTTTTGAAAGCCTAAAGAAAGCTTTATGTCAAGCACCCGTTTTAGCAACACCATGTTACAGAAAACAGTTTACACTCTTTGTTACAGAACGCGAAGGTACTGCTTTGTCAGTACTCACACAGGATCAAGCAGGAGCACACAAACCATGTGCCTATTTCTCTAGTACATTAGATCCCGTAGCTCAGGCTTTGCCTGCGTGCCTGAAATCAGTAGCAGCGACAGCTTTAGCAATCAGACAAAGCGATGCCATAGTGTTAGGACATCCATTGACAGTTCAAGTACCACACGCAGTAGAGGTTCTTGTAAATAGAACGCAAACACAACACTTGACTATAGCGCGACTTACAGGATATGAACTTACATTGTTTCAGCCACATATAGAAATCAGACGCTGTAACACATTGAATCCTGCCACACTTCTACCTGTAATCGGAACAGACCCACTAGCCCATGACTGTATTGAAGTTATTACAATAACAACAAAACCCAGACAAGACTTAACCGATGTCCCATTGCCAGATCCAGACCTGACCTTGTATGTAGATGGTTCATGCATGAGAACAAGTACAGGAGAGTTAGTAGCCGCTTACGCAGTCACAACAGATACTGAAGTCATTGAAACTAATCGCATAAACACTTTGTCAGCTCAAGCCGCAGAACTTATCGCTCTGACACAAGCCTGTATTCAAGCCATGAATAAAAAAGTCAACATATACACTGACTCACGTTATGCATTCGGAGTTGTACACGACTTCGGCGTGCTGTGGCGAGAGAGAGGTTATTTAACTTCCCACGGTGCCCACATTCAGCACGGACCCCTCATTCATGCATTATTAGATGCAATACATCTACCCACTGAAATATCAATTATGAAATGTAAGGCCCATACAAAGGTTACTGATATCATTTCCCAAGGCAATGATCTAGCCGACAGAACAGCTAAACTGACTGCTCAAACTCAAACCCCCGACATGACAAAGACAATAGTCCCGACACCGACACGTTGTATGACAGTTAAAGATCCTACTCTTGACGTAATTGACATACAGACACATGCTACACCAGACGAAATAAAGAAATGGACTGAATTAGGAGGGATCCAAACGGACCAAGGATGGATGATGAAGGAAAAGTCTGTATGGTTCCTTCCTGATTCAATGGTCCAAGTTATAATTAACACTATACATAGTCCAGCACATCTAGGAGAAAAAGCTATGCTGGACAGCATTCAACACATTTGGTTCAATAAACATTTACGAGCAGCAGCAAAACAAAAGGTTCGTACCTGTATGATCTGTTGTCAGTTCAACCCAGGAAAAAGCGTTCCCGTAGAACAGGGTGGATTTCATACTCCTAATCATCCTTTTGAAGTACTCCAGATGGATTATATCCAGATGGAACGATGCAGAGGATTCAAATATGTTCTCGTAGTTGTCTGCGCTCTGTCCCGTTGGACGGAGGCATACCCGGTTTCAGATTACACTGCCCCGACTACTGCCAAACAGTTGGTTCGAGAATTCTTCCCACGATACGGTTTACCACGTGCTGTTTACTCAGATAACGGCCAGCCGTTTTCATCCGAATTAATGAAACACGTTTCACTTCTGTTAGGATATCAGTGGAAATTCCACTGTGTCCGACACCCCGAGGCAGCAGGTCTCGTAGAAAGACATAACCAGATACTGAAAATTAGAATGTCCAAAATATGCAGAGAGAAAGGTGTCGACTGGGTAGTAGCGTTACCAGTTGCACTCTTTTACATGAGAATGGTAGCACATTCACGAACAGGGCTATCCCCGTATGAGGTGATCTTCGGTAGACCACCAAATATGTGGGGGACGCCCGTACCACGCAAAATAACTGATATTGACTGTAATATGCTGACAGATTACTTGGCTTCCTTGATGTCTGCACTACAATCTTCTCGTTCACAGGTAGCTGCAGCCTTTCCCGACAACACTGAGGTGAAACCCCATGACGTTGTTCCGGGTAATCTTGTCTTTGTGAGGAATTTCGACCGAAAGACTCAGCTGGAGCCCAGGTGGAAAGCACCCAAGTTGGTCCTGTTGACCACAAGAACAGCCGTGAAGATCGAGGGCCGCAAGGGCTGGATTCATTCAAGCCACATCAAGAAATTTCATGGACTATCTTCGGATATAGACATTGTGCCCTGCACTCCCTCACAGACTGATACAAAACTCCCTTTTGTTGAACCTAACAAATCTGAAAATTACAAACTAAAGCTTAGGCCCAACCAGTCGAGCAATTTGATTGTTTAAGTCCTCTCCAAGGTGAAGCGGTTGAATTGTCTCTGACATGTATCCCTTGGACCTGAGTAGAGAAAATACCCGAAGAATGTTGAAACGACAGGCGTATTGTAAATCACTGCGTAGCCACTGCATAGTGACATTATTAATTTTGTTTTTATTGAGTCTTTTAATAATTATTACAAGTATGTTGTTGCACATATATTACCCTATTTCTAGACATGTTTATAATGTTGCTGCTGAACATTCTTTTAGTGACTTACCTCCGCATGAATTGTCTTATAGACTTGCGCTGCGCAATAACACTTTCATTAGTATGTTACATCATTCCCATCAGACTAGTAATGCCACCAATTGTTGGGTGTGTGGCCGACTCCCTCCCTATCAGAATTATGAAGGAGTCCTGCCTTTCTTTCCACATCCATTTACACATAATGGCTCCTGTGGAGCATGGTTCAGTTTAATCAATTCCATAGACTCAGACACAGCAGTTTACCAAGATCATTGGATATGGGGAAACCTGAACCTAGTTTTACTCAAAGTCTGCTACCCTGACAAGGAGGGTCGCCCCAAAAGAACAGGAACTGATCTAGAAAATGAAGTGTATGGATTAGGTAATTTTACACCTAATCTCATGATTCTAAATGTCGTATCCGAAGTTGAGCTAGTCTTACCCACCATGTCAGTATTCCCAGCAAAAGGTGAATTGTGTGTAAGAAAGGTTGGTTCCATACATATGGGCCATAGTAAATGCACTACTATAGTAGAATTCAGTGATCAAGGAAAATCTTCATTCAGAGCTTCTCGCCACTCCTACTTTATATGTGGTCAGACTGCATATATGCGTCTACCTCTAGATTGGGATGGTACCTGCTACATAGCATTCCTTTTGCCACCTGTTTTCCTAGCTCCTCCTGATTATTACAGAAATATTCATTTAGTACACAACAGAGAACGGAGAGATCTCCCCATTGTCGATTACACTGAGACGGCATGGGATAAGTATGTAGATTTTAATAAAGGCATCTTTCCCTATATAGGTACTGTTACTAATAGTAAGCTGATACGTAGATTAACTAGAACCCTTGAAGCAGTAGTGAATGAGACTATTTCCGCCTTAGGCAATTTAACGGAAGAGCAGTCTGCTATGCGGATTGTTGTGCTTCAAAATCGTCTTGTCCTTGACGTCATCCTGGCTGATAGGGGCGGAGCTTGTAGGGTCATCGGATCAAGCTGTTGCGTATTCATACCAGAAAATTCGCCATCTGTATATAAAGCCATCACTCGCCTTCATAAGATTGTAAGCCAGATACACCAGAACCCAGGCACTTGGACTTGGTCCAGTTGGTTTTGGAATGCGGTATCAGCCTGGGGATGGAGAGTTCTATCCTTCCTAGGTATTGGCCTTCTCATACTATTCAGTTGCTGTCTATGTCTACAATGTGGACCAGCGATTTGTGGTCTGTGTGCCACATCATGTATTCCACATCAAGATTTTCATTCAAGATTCCGGAAGAAGAAAGAAGAACAAATGATGCTATATGAACAGATCAATGGATTGATGAAGATTGATATCTCTTGAAGGGCAAGGAGGGGACAAGGAGGGAATGTGGAAATGTGGATTTCTCTGGTCAGTTATGTCCCCTATCTTGGACCCCAACGGTTCTATGTGCATGTCACAAGTACATGTATGTTCCCTCCAGTTCCAGTTATGAAGACGCAAATACATGTATTTCCACCGTCAACATGTCCTCTGTCAGATCCGCCATGAATAGGCCGGATATTCCATTCCTAAATATGAAAGGCCACCGGCTTTATATGGTTCACTTATGCCACTTTACAGTCCAGGCAAGTAGGCCCTGATTCTGTCATCAAAACTCCTCTTGCCTTCTGCCTCTGAAAGCTCCAGTCCGAGCCTGCATCTGTGACCATGAACTTTGTCTCCTTCTCTGCGCGGCTCACGAAGCCTGACATCAGCCTACTCTCTGCCAAGAACTGTATTTCACCTTCGAATTATCTGCTTCCCCCTCAGCCGATGCATTCCTGCCTAGTAGTTTAAGTAAACATTCCTCCAGTTACCAAGCAAAAAGGCCCATCTTCTCTGTCCTCATGCAAGTAATTCATAGCCCTGTTACCATGGAATATTCCTACCCCCTCGCATTCAGTGTAGACACTTAGACGCTTGTACACGCACGCACAGTCAGTATAGAATAGATTCTGTCCGAGAGTCCTTCTTTTATGGATAACATAGTTCTTTAAACATAGGATGTTAGATATGATTTGGGATTAGGTTGACTTGACCCCCCAGACTTCTCGTCTCCACATATAGAGCTAAATGTCAAATCCCCGTCACCCCCTAGTTACACATCAATTACACGTCATACTGCTGCGCGCGCATCCATGCCAAGTATTATCTTATAGATCCACCTATACATGACATCACAACCAATCATGTTCCTTTTTACTCATTATTACACCCATTTTCGGTTACGCAGCCCAAACGTCAATTTCCTTATCAATTGTTACGCCTACTGTATTCACTTCATTATAATGTATGGACTATAAAAGTTACTTCTTGTCAATAAAGTATGTACTTCACTTCCTGAACCCCCGTGGTGATGGAACTTGAGGCATCCGATTATAATCGTTTATTGGAATAAAGCCCATTCCGAAACTCTAATATCACGGATTCTGCCTCTCATTTTACTGAGCTATTTTATAATGTTTCTGTATCAAATTCAGTCCCGGTAAAGGAATTTTTATTTACCACACTCCCTTCCAACGGCTGCGAAGACCTGACGCCACGCTTTGGCTCCCTTGGTGATTGGTATTGCGAGACATTAGACGGACCTCTGTCGGCGTAAGAAAACATCTGGTTAAGTTAAGTATAGTGGCCACTCCTTTGTCTTTGTTTTGTCTTTGTTCGACTTTTGCAAAAGCCGAAACCGAGGGGTGAGTGCAGTTTTTGTACTATAAAGTGACTAATTAACCCCTTGAAGTTTGTAAATAAACTAGTGTGATAGCGATGCCTGGTTTCACTAAGTTTGGAAGATGGTTTTGTTGTTGTTGCGATAGGGATTCCCGACTGGAGGACTCTTGTCCAATTCCTCCGGCCGGGACTCCCACTTATGAAGTATATTCTAAACATGGTATTGGCCCCATAGCCTTTAATGAGGCGTGGGTTCGCTATACTAGGAAAGATGGTGTTTTACGGTGGCCGCAGAATGGCAGTTTTGAGCTCAATTTCTTAGATAATTTGGAGGACACTTTGTTTAAACGAAAAGCCCGGCCAGCTATGTTTGACTCTTTTCGCTTATGGCGTAAGGAGGCCAAACAGAAAGAAATAAAACAAGCTAAAAGAGATAGGAGGGATATGTCTATTTTACAAGCTGCCCAACAGTTTAAAAATAATGAGACCGATCGTGCGATTGAGGTTTCAGATAGGCAACATCGTATGGCGGTAGATAAATGTTATCCAGTGTTGCCAACTTCCCCTACAGAGAAAAATGTGGACCCTGAGAAGGATCCTTTAATGTCCCATCTGTTGAGATTACCTCCGCCCTATGCGCAGGGGGCTAATGTACCTTTTGCACTACCGCCTGCCCCGGGAGCGAATGCACCTTTATTATTAGCACCTGCTCCACCTGTTCCACCTGTTGTTCCACCTGTCGCTCCTCAATCGGTTCCTGCACCCCCATCCCAGCCTCTTCCGGTATTACCGAGCTCTCCCCTACCTTCGTCTCCCTTTGTACCTATTACTCCCTCTTCTGCCCCGCCTAATATTCTGTCTCCTGTCCTAATGACGAATTCTCCCTCCGCTCGGAGGCGAATGGTTGATACCGTTTCTGGCCTTTTGTCCCCTCTCTTTGGGACACTTCAAATGACCCCTGTTCCTCCTCGTAGACAAACTCGTAGTCAGCTCCCAGGTCCAGATGAACGGGAAGTGCTAGATCTCCTTGCCCGAAGGTGGATCACGAATGGCCCCCAGTATAGTGTGCAAAACATTATGGTCACCTTTCAACAGTGGGAGGCACCAACGCAGAGATATGTTTTTGATACTATGTGTAACATTTTAGGTCAAGAGTGGGAGGATATGGGATTGGGATTAGCCCCTCAGGGCCTGCTAGATGTTCAGGCCGAGTTTGATAAAGGGCTGATTGTGGGCGCAGAGGTTGAGGATGCGGTAAGGACGCTTGTCACATTTAGAATGATGTTTGCTTGCCGGTCTTTGCCAAAACGCGATTCCTCTGTTAGACGAAAATTAAAACACTATCCTATGAGAGAGGTTCCCCCAGTGTGGAGAGAGGAGGTTGCAGCTCAGGGTGGTAATCCTCTTATACCTGCTCACTTTCAACGTGTGTGGGTACACGTTCCTTGGAAACGATCTGAGGTATTGGCCCTTAAACAGTCCTTACCGGACCCCCGTAAAAATCCTGCTGGGTACTACAAAGAGTTGCCCCAAACTGTCGATGCATGTATTATGAATTTGGCCGATATAGACATGCTAATGGGTAATGTGGTCCCACAACCATTATGGGCTAGGATTCGAAAGGAGGACCATCCCGGGGAATTGGGGGGTGATTGGGCTGCCATACTTGCCGCGGACAGACTCCAAGTGGGTGGTGTCAAACCTGAGGCTTTAATTACAGAACTCCCAGCTAGGATCATTGCCTTACTGAAAACTATGATGCCCCCTCTGCGAGTTAATTGGGATAAGTTAGCAGCTTGTAAGCAGAAAGCGGATGAAAACGTCTCTGATTTCTTCACTCGTTTTGAGGAGACGTTTATCGATCATAGTGGTCAGGATATGAGCACGGAAGGTGGCCAACGACTGTTTGTAGACAAATTTGTGTCAAATTTGGTTCCGGAAATATCTAATAAATTGAAGAATTCCGAAAGTGCGTGGGCGGTCTCCTCTTCGGCCCAGATATTGGCTACTGCTCAGTATTATGAAAATAGGGATAAAGAGGAAAGAGAGAAACTTGATAAAAAGACTAAAGAGCTGAAAACAAAAGTTCTTTTGCAACAAGCTTATCATCCTTGCCCTGCCCAACGTGAATATCAGCCGCCTCCACAATTTCAGAGACAGTTGCAGAGGCCTGGGCCTTTTCTTCCCCGACCTCCACTGGGCCAGAATCAATGCGCCTACTGTAAAGAAGAAGGCCATTTAAAGTATAATTGCCTGGTTTTGTTACAGCGTACGAGCGGCATTCCCGGGTCACGAGGCCGGGGTGGTTATCAGTCAGCACCCAGAGGTAGAGGACGGGGTACGCCGCCTAATAACCAACGTTCCATGCCCCCTGGAAACTCCACAAATTATTTTGATCAGCAAAATGTTCAGTCTACCAACTATTACAATGATGATTATTATACCGAGGATGAGAGCCAGAATTCCCAATCTAGCTAGGACAGCCATGGACAAAGTAAGGGAGTAGTATCAGTTCCAGTGGACCAAAGCGGGTCTTATGTTGATGTGGTAGCACTAGGTGTTACAGAGCCATTCCTATTAGACACTTGTGCGATGAAGAGCTCTATGATTCACTCTAAACTCCCTGGGGCACCTTTGTCTGGCTGTACGAATGTTTCTGTAGGTTTTTCTGGCGCCCCAGTTCAAAACCCAGTTTCACGCCCTTTGCCCATTTCAATAGGTCCTTACAAATTGGAGGCCCCGCTCCTTCTAACAACTGGTTGTGGTGAAAATTTGTTGGGCTTGGATTTATTGAAGAGATTGTATGCTACATTACACTGTTCCCCTTCTGGGGTACGTCTTACCTTAGGTAAGAAATTGACCTCACCGATGTTCTTGTCTAAAGACCAGCTTCCCCCTGAATTACAATCTCTTCCCGCCACCCTCTGGGCCACCGGCCCCAATGATGTGGGCCTCCTGCGGATCCCACCCTACATTGTAACCCTCAAGCCTAATATTAAATTTCCTCGCATTCCACAGTATAAAATTTCCAGTGACGGCGAAAAAGCTCTTTTGACTATAGTTCATGATTTGGTACAAAATGGTGTGGTTGAAGAGACTAGGGGAAATGTATGCAGTAGCCCTGTTCTGCCTGTTTTTAAATGAACCGACCCCTCTCAGCCACCTGTCTATCGTTTTGTGATTGATCTCAGAGAGGTCAACAAGATTGTAGTACCTCAATTCCCTGTTGTCCCGGATATTAATGCCCTGTTGACAATGATACCCGCCTCAGCTTCCTGGTTTTCTGTCATTGACCTCAAAAATGCTTTCTTCAGCATTCCCATTGCTGAGGAAAGTAGGGATATTTTTTGGCTTCTCCTTAGCAGGCCGAAGCTTCCGGTTCAAGCGGGCTCCTCAAGGTTATTGCGAGAGCCCCTCCATTTATAGTCAAGCATTAAAATCACAGCTCGATACTATGTCTTTACCACCAGGGGCCAATCTCATTCAATATGTGGATGGCCTGTTGGTTGCAGCAGATTCTGAGGACACTTGTAAAAAGGCTACCATTTCACTGTTACGCCACTTATCTGACCACCACCACAAGGTTTCACCATCAAAATTGCAATATTGCTGCCAAGAGGTTACCTACCTAGGTCATCTCTTGTCAAAGGAGGGACTGCGATTGACCCCAGAACGTATCCAAGCAATTGCCTAAATGCCTATTCCATGTACGCAAAAAGAGGTGCGTGCCTTTTTAGGTATTACCTCTTATTGTAGACAATGGATCCCCAATTTTTCCCTTCTGGCGAAACCCTTGTTGGCACTTACTCTTAAAGATACACCGCACTCTCTCCCATGGACTGCGGAATGTCAGAAAAGTTTCACTGATTTACGTACTGCCTTGTGCTCTGCTCCTGTGTTAGGAACTCCTGATTACAGTAAGCCTTTCACACTCTATGTTCATGAGAAAGAAGGTTGCACATTAGCAGTTTTAACGCAACGATTTGGGGACAAGCAACGTCCCTGTGCCTATTTTTCGGCCACGTTAGATCCAGCGGCCAAGGCATTACCTAGCTGTTTGAGGGCTACAGCAGCAGCGGCAGTTTCCATTCGCCAGTCTGCTGGATTGGTATTAGATAATACCCTCATTGTCATGGTGCCGCATGCAGTAGACACCCTCCTAAATAGAACAAAGAGTCAACACCTCACGAGTGCCCGCCTTTCGGGGTACGAATTGACGCTCTTGGCTAGCCACATACACATTAAGCGATGTAATACCTTGAACCCATCAACATTGCTGCCAATTCCAGTAGAAAATGACACTCAGGAGCAACACGACTGCTTCCTCCGCACGGTAGACGGTTCTTGCTTTAAGCTTCCCAATGGTGAAACGACCTCAGCCTATGCAGTCATTACCTTGTACACTGTCATGGAAACAGCGCGTATTATACATAATTCAGTCCAGGCAGCTGAATTGATAGCACTGACTAGAGCTTGTGTGTTGGCTGAAGGAAAAAGGGTGAATGTGTATACTGATAGTCAGTATGCGTTTGGAGTGGCCCATAGTTTTGGCCGCCTGTGGAAGGAAAGAGGGTTTCTCACATCCCATGGCACTAAGATACAGCATGGCCAATTGGAAAATTACCTTCTTGAATCACTTACAGTGCCCACTCAGATAGCAATTGTGAAGTGTAGTGCACATAAGAAGATCACTGATGATGTAGGTCAAGGAAATGCTTTCGCAGACCAGATAGCGAAAGAGACAGCTAGAGACACTACAAGCCGCATGTATGTTGCGGGCTCTGCTAGATGGGTTGCACAAGGAGGGATGTGTGAGAATACTGTGGACAGTGTGAAAATGATCCAGGCAGAGGCCACAGAGAAAGAATTGAGTACGTGGAAAGAGAGTATAGGAAGGTTGGATGTGACAGGGTGCTGGACAGACTTGTCGGAACATCAACGCTGGTTGTTACCAGATGCTTATGTACTCCCAGTAGTTACCATGGCACATGGTCCAGCCCACATTACCGCTAAAGGTTTATGCAAACTTCTGGCTCCGGTATGGCAGAATGTGGGGATCCCTAAATGTGCAGACAATCTGGTTAAGCATTGTATTATATGCTTGATGCATAACCCGGGGAAGGGAACACCAACACCGGCAGGCCACTTTGCTCCCCCAACGTACCCTTTTGAGGTTTTGCAAATAGATTACATTCACATGGAACGATGTAACAATCTGAAGTATGTTCTTGTTGTGGTATGTGCCTTCTCCCGATGGATAGAGGCCTATCCCCTGAAAGATAATACTGCTCTATCCACGGCAAAAGTCCTTTTGAAGGAGTTTCTGACGAGGTTTGGGTTACCCAGAATTATTTGGAGTGACAACGGAAGTGAATTTGTGGGTCAGATCATGCAGAAAGTATGTACAGGCCTTGGCATTAAACAAACGTTCCACACAGAAAACCATCCTCAGTCAGCAGGTTTGGTGGAATGCTATAATGGCACTCTTAAGCTTAAACTCGCGAAAATACAAGCCAGCACAGGTCTTGCTTGGCCTGATGCCTTGCCCTTGGCTCTCTTATCCACCAGAACAACCACCCATTCCCGTATGGGGCTTAGTCCTTATGAGGTTGTGTTTGGACGCCCTGCAAATGTTTGGGGAGTCCCAAGGCCAAAGAAATACTCCGAGATAGAGCACCCATTGTTAATTGACTATTTGCATGATCTCACCACTAAGTTACGTGTCCTTCACCAACAGGTACAAGATACTTTGCCTCAGGCTTCAACGGATCCTGGTCATACCATACGGCCCGGAGATTGGGTCTGCATTAAAAACTTCCAGAGGTCGAAGAACTTGGAACCTCGCTGGAGAGAACCTCGTCAAGTACTTCTAACGACACGTACTGCATTGAAGGTGGTCGGCAAAAAGAACTGGGTACATGGGGAACATTGCAAGAAAGTGCCCCTACCTTTGCCTTATGATCAGTGGGTTCGTAACCCAATTAGCGATTCTGAAAGCGAAAGAATACCAAGATTTGGACTGTTTAGCGATGCACACCTAGACTTTGCCAGATCAGAGAAAGACGACGACGAGGTCCTCCAAGCAGCTATACCACCGGCATTGAAATTGGACACTACTAAACCACATCTCCTTTTCCAAGAACAAACTGTACCTGGTTCCCAGAGGTACGATTTGAGGCCCAGACTGAACAAAAATACCTCAATAGTGCCTCATTGACTTTGTCTTTATCCCGATTTCCACATGTTGCAGGGCCGTGATCGTAGTCTCAGAATTGTGACCCAAGGTGTGGCTCTAGGCCTGTGGGACTTGTAGGAAAATAAAAAGAACTTCAGACAATCACAGCTGAGTGAAGCAACCTCCCGTCACGGGCAACATTTAGAGATGGAAATGACTGTTCAAAAGGGAATGGACAAAATACAAACAATGAGCACGAAGCATTGTAAATTATTGCATAATCGTTTTGTAGTGGCTTTAATATTATTGATTTTAATGTGTATTATATTGTCTTGCATAGGATGGGGACTACATGTAATTTTTACGCAGCCTATTCCCAAAGTTACCGTTGAAATGCATACACATGTCGCTCTACCCCCTCATGTTGAGTCGAGAAGGAGTGAATTCCGTAACAACACATTTGTTTCTATGCTACACCAACATCAATTGGCTACTAATGCGACGAACTGTTGGGTTTGTGGTCTTCTGCCAAGTTCAGTGAATACTGGAATACCATACATTACCCTTCATTTTTCATTTAATGGTTCGTGTAGTGCATGGTGGGAATTGAGTGCCAGTTGGGTATTTTCTGGAGATGGTGATACCCGAGACGTAAGGAGCTTGGGAGTACATCTATACCATTTATGTTGGCGGGACAGAAAAAGGATATATGGGACGAATAGTGAGAAGTCAGAATATGCTGATCGCCAAACCAGATCTACGGATTTGTATTTCCTGCCCTCTAATAAAACCTCTCGAAAAGGACAAACTTTTCTAGTGGTACCTGGACAAGCACCATTCTGTTTTAGGAAAGGAGGGTTAGAATATAAAGGTACAAGCAAATGCCAACATATTGTGACCTTGAATGGGACAGATTGGCCCCGCATGGTTCCCTCACGTAATACATACTTCGTGTGTGGAAATAAGGCTTACACTTCTCTACCTGGTAATTGGAGAGGCACTTGTTATATTGCTTGGTTGTTGCCCCCTACATATATAGCAGATGCCAAGCATCATTTACAGAAAAGAAGGGTGGCGTCAGACCAGGATACGTCAGGACAAGAAGTCGGGATGTCTTGAAAGGACTTCTTCCATTCTGGGGTCCAATAGCCAACAGTAGAGACATAAGACAACTTATTCGAGTTGTAGAAGCCACTGTCAATGAAACAGCTGGAGCTTTGAGTAATCTCACTGCAGAACTCGTTGCTGACCGCCTTGTCACGCTTCAGAACAGGATGGTATTAGATATTATTCTTGCTGACCGTGGGGGCGTATGCAAATTGATCGGATCTAGCTGTTGCATTTATATTCCAGACAACGCCCCTACAGTATACCAAGTCATCTCTAAACTACATAAGATCGCTGAGTCCGTTCACCAGGATGAAGGGAATTGGTCTCTGATGGGTTGGTTTGGGGGACTACTGTCTACATGGGGATGGAAGATTCTTACCTTTGTTGGAGCGACTTTGGCTATTCTCTTCTCATGTTGCCTTTGCCTACAATGTGGTCCCGCTATATGCGGGCTCTGCGCCACTCTGTGTGTTCCAAATCCTGTATACCAGAAGGCAGAGAACACAAAGATAATGCTGCAACAACAGCTTGTAGATTTCATGGCTATTGAAGTTGATTCTGATTAACAACAGCCTCTGTGTTTTTGCCTGAGTAATGGCAAAAGGAGGGTCTGAGGAAATATGATTACGGCTCCATCTTGCGTATTGACACCATTGTGATTTTGCCCTCACTCAGGCACCGACGACCTTCGTAGCGTTTCTTTCATACTCTGTACTGTAACATGTTAAACTACCTTTTCCTGTCTCTCTGAGCAAAGTACATTCTGAGACCCGGCTCGAAGCAACTAATTCCCGTGATAACCATCTATTGACCCTTGGTGATCCTTCTCTGCCTCTCCAATTGTTTTACGAATCACCACCTGCAACACGCAAACACGTCCTGTTGTAAATTAATTTAACTTAGGAATGCTCATGCCACCTGGCCTATAGGGTCAGGTAGAGAACACGACCCTAGGGAAGGAATCTCTATTACCTATTATCCTGTATCTTGTACAAAGAATGTTTGCTAGTGGATGATTTGTTTGTTTTTATTGCACATTGAGGGGGTTGTTGCTTTAGGGGATTCAAGCGCTATAAAAGACTGTGAGCCACGGATTGAAGTGGCAGTCTCCTGAGAACCTACCACTGATGTACTTCTAGGACAACTGTACCTAGCTGCAGCTAATAAATTGAAGTTCCTATGCCAACAGAGTGTTCCGTGTCTCTGTACATTTAGAAGGCGAACTCAGAAGATTTCAGGCGTACCCTGCGCCGCCAGGCCTAATTCAGCCTGGTTCTTCCGTGTACAGCTACTTCTATTCTTGGTAGTGAAGCACACCGACTTCACACACCCCACTCCGGGTATATTTACAGCTACTTCTCTTCTTGGTAGTGATGCGCACCGGCTTCACACATCCCACGCTGGGGATATTTACAGCTGCTTCGCTTCTTGGTAGTGAAGTGCACCAGCTTCACACATTCCACACCAGGTATATCTACAGCTACTTCTCTTCTTGGTAGTGAAGCGCACCGACTTCACACATCCCACCCTTGGTATATTTACAGCTACTTCTCTTCTTGGTACTGAAGCACACCGACTTCACACATCACACTCCGGGTATATTTATAGCTACTTCGGTACTTGGTACTGAAGAACACTGACTTCACATATCCCACCCCCAGTATATTTACAGCTACTTCTTTTCTTCGTAGTGAAGAACACTGACTTCACACATCCCACCCAAGTGAGGCAGAGTAGCGGTAAATGTGAGACAAAGGCAGAGGTGAGGTAGAGGCAGAGGTAAAGCAGAGGTGAGGCAGAGGTGAGGCTGAAGCATTGGTGAGACAGAAGCAGAGGTGAGACTGAGGAGAGGCAGAGGTGAGGCAGAAGCAAAGGTGAGGCAGAAGCAGAGGTGAGGCAGAGTGAGGCAGAAGCAGAAGTGAGCCCAAAGCAGTTGTAAGGCAGAGGAGAGGCTAAGGTGGGGTAGAAGGAGAGGTGAGGCAAAGGCTGAGGTGAGGCAGAAGCAGAGGTGAGGGAGAGGTGAGGCAGAAGAAAGAGGCAGAGGAGGCTGAAGCAGGTGTGCAGCAAAGGCAGAGGTGAGGCAGAAGCTGAGGTGAGGCAGATGTAGAGGTGAAGCAGATGCAGAGGTGAGACAGAAGCAGAGGTGAGGCCGAAGCAGAGGTGAGGCCGAGGAGATGCTGAGGTGAGGCAGAAGCAGAAGTGAGGCAGAGGTAGAAGTGAAGCAAAGGTAGGCAGAAGCAGAGGTGAGACAGAGGCAAAGGTGAAGCAGAGGATGAGGTGAGACAAAGCAGAGATGAGGCAGAAGCAGAGGTGAGGCAAAGGCAGAGGTGAGGCAGAAGCAGAGGTTGAGGAAGAGGTGAGGTAGAAGCTGAGTGAGGCGGAAGTGAGACAGAAAGGAGGCAGAAGCAGAGGTGGGGCCGAGGAGAGTCACAGGTGAGGCAGAAGAAGTAGTGAGGCAGAAGCAGAGGTGAGACAGAAGTGAGGAAGATGCAGAGGTGAGACAGAAGCAGAGGTGAGGCCGAGGAGATGCTGAGGTGAGGCACAAGCAGAGGTGAGGCAGAGGTGAGGCAGAGGTAGGCAGAAACAGAGGTGAGGCAGAAGCAAAGGTGAGGCAGAAGCAAAGGTGAGGCAGAGGTGATGCAGAAGCTGAGGTGAGACAGAAGCAGAGATGAGGCAGAGGTGAGGCAAAGGCAGAGGTTAGCCAGAAGCAGAGGTTGAGGAAGAGGTGAGGGAGAAGCAGAGTGAGGTAGAAGTGAGGCAGAGATGAGGCAGAAGCAGAGGTGAGGCCGAGTAGAGGCACAGGTGAGACAGAAGCAAACGTGAGGCAGAAGCAGAGGTGAGGTCGAGGAGAGTCACACGTGAGTCAGAAGCAGGGGTTAGGCAACAGTGAGGCAAAGGCAGAGAATGTTATATTCTATTAATGACACAGAGGCAAGGATTATGCTTCTCAATCTTTCCTACACGTAATAATCAGCAGCAAAAAATATTGTCTGCATTTGATGTAGATTTTCCGTTATTACCTGCAATAGGAAGATGTTCTTGTAAAGTATTTTTGGCCACAATATTTCTGTCAGATGGTATGTCGAGAAAAATATTCTGGTACAACACGCATCAGCCCCTCTCCTAACCAGCGGCGGTGCGTCCATTGGGGCGCAGGGGCGGAGCCCCACTTAACGCACCGCACGCGGTGTGCTTGCAGCAAATCCAGCAATGAATATTTATTTATTCAACTCTTACTGTGTAGCGGCCGCCAGCCGGGAGACGGGACATGAAGGGGGTGGGGCCGGGGAGCGAGCACTAGAAGGTTGAGTGACAGTCTGTTCAGTTGCAACTTGTTTCAGTTTCGCCCTGCACTGACAGCGGCTCGCAATTTATTTGCACATGCTCGAGTTTGGCTCTCGACAAGCACGAGCATGCGCATTCGCCGCACTGTCTGCCAGCCAGCTAGGCACTTCTATGTACTGAGAGGGAGGGGGCCGAGAGGCCAAGGGTTGCCTCATGCAGCAGACCCATCTCTCGGTATGGGCGAGCCCTATCCGTGCTCTTTAGCCAATCCAGGGCAGGTGCTGCTAATGCAGCGTCTCTGGATTGGCTGAGAGCCTGAGACAGTCTCAGACCCCGCGCGGCAGCCTACGAAGAAACTGTATTGGGTGCCGCGCAACTATGGCCAATCACTGTGGCTTAACTCTGAACACAGTGACAGTGATTGGCCATGAGGTGCGCAGCGCACTCTCTGCAGTCCGTCGCATCATCACGCACGGTGCCACTGTCTGCTGCATACACACCTCATGGCGGCGGTCTGCATACAGTGTGTGTCAGCTCTCCCGGACCCGTTGTGTCATCTCTAGGGACGCGCTTAACTGACCGACTGGAGTGCCGTGAAGGGCATAGTGCCTAGGGGACGAATCTTCCTGCTCCTGCTCCTTGTCACGCTCGTCAACGCCGTGAGGGGAACGGCTGCTGAAAACTACATTTCCCAGCACCACCAGGGCCCGGCGCATCGCTCGACGTCATCGGAGCGAGCCGGGGCCCCACAAAAGGCGACAGGAGCCTCCGCAGCGCGGGACGCGCTTAACTGACCGACTGGAGTGCCGTGAAGGGCGTAGTGCCTAGGGGACGAATCTTCCTGCTCCTGCTCCTTGTCACGCTCGTCAACGCCGTGAGGGGAACGGCTGCTGAAAACTACATTTCCCAGCACCACCAGGGCCCGGCGCATCGCTCGACGTCATCGGAGCGAGCCGGGGCCCCACAAAAGGCGACAGGAGCCTCCGCAGCGCGGGACGCGCTTAACTGACCGACTGGAGTGCCGTGAAAGGCGTAGTGCCTAGGGGACGAATCTTCCTGCTCCTGCTCCTTGTCACGCTCGTCAACGCTGTGAGGGGAACGGCTGCTGAAAACTACATTTCCCAGCACCACCAGGGCCCGGCGCATCGCTCGACGTCATCGGAGCGAGCCGGTGCCCCACAAAAGGCGACAGGAGCCTCCGCAGCGCGGGACGCGCTTAACTGACCGACTGGAGTGCCGTGAAGGGCGTAGTGCCTAGGGGACGAATCTTCCTGCTCCTGCTCCTTGTCACGCTCGTCAACGCCGTGAGGGGAACGGCTGCTGAAAACTACATTTCCCAGCACCACCAGGGCCCGGCGCATCGCTCGACGTCATCGGAGCGAGCCGGGGCCCCACAAAAGGCGACAGGAGCCTCCGCAGCGCGGGACGCGCTTAACTGACCGACTGGAGTGCCGTGAAGGGCGTAGTGCCTAGGGGACGAATCTTCCTGCTCCTGCTCCTTGTCACGCTCGTCAACGCTGTGAGGGGAACGGCTGCTGAAAACTACATTTCCCAGCACCACCAGGGCCCGGCGCATCGCTCGACGTCATCGGAGCGAGCCGGGGCCCCACAAAAGGCGACAGGAGCCTCCGCAGCGCGGGACGCGCTTAACTGACCGACTGGAGTGCCGTGAAGGGCGTAGTGCCTAGGGGACGAATCTTCCTGCTCCTGCTCCTTGTCACGCTCGTCAACGCTGTGAGGGGAACGGCTGCTGAAAACTACATTTCCCAGCACCACCAGGGCCCGGCGCATCGCTCGACGTCATCGGAGCGAGCCGGGGCCCCACAAAAGGCGACAGGAGCCTCCGCAGCGCGGGACGCGCTTAACTGACCGACTGGAGTGCCGTGAAGGGCGTAGTGCCTAGGGGACGAATCTTCCTGCTCCTGCTCCTTGTCACGCTCGTCAACGCCGTGAGGGGAACGGCTGCTGAAAACTACATTTCCCAGCACCACCAGGGCCCGGCGCATCGCTCGGCGTCATCGGAGCGAGCCGGGGCCCCACAAAAGGCGACAGGAGCCTCCGCAGCGCGGGACGCGCTTAACTGACCGACTGGAGTGCCGTGAAGGGCGTAGTGCCTAGGGGACGAATCTTCCTGCTCCTGCTCCTTGTCACGCTCGTCAACGCTGTGAGGGGAACGGCTGCTGAAAACTACATTTCCCAGCACCACCAGGGCCCGGCGCATCGCTCGACGTCATCGGAGCGAGCCGGGGCCCCACAAAAGGCGACAGGAGCCTCCGCAGCGCGGGATGCGCGCGGGCGGCGCCCGGGCAAAGCCCGGGCCAAGGGCGGGCCCGTTTGAGCCCGTGCAAGGCCGGGCCGGGCCCTCCCTCGTTGATCTCCATTAAAAGGTCTGTTACCGCTAGATATTTATAAGTTGTTTGTTCATATCATCCTCGGATATAGTGGGCTTAGCCCCCAATGCACTATATTTATACAATCTGAAGCACTTGGTGGTCAATTGAGACTGTATGCAAGGAGTTAAATAATCGTCCCTGAACGATGACTACCGCTCCAGTAATAGGTCGGAAGTCCCTTGTCGGTACATTAGATCAATTTTTGGTAAGAGCTTCTTCTATTTTGGACAGAGAGATAGATGTTACTGAGAAGCGACTGTCGCTGGGATCTCTCAACAACAAACGCTCCTCGTTGGGCTATTTGTCACAAATACGTTCCCCTGCTCGCAATATGGAACCGGGAACTGATATCGGCGACGCAAGCCTTGTGCTGGACGCCCCTAGAATTATCTCCCCTTGTCATGACTCACCAACGTACTGTATCCCAGAATCTGAGGGAGCTAACCTCAACACCAGATCAAAAAAGGGTTCCTTAAATCCACCACAAACCACTGGCGTGTCGGAGAGTGTAATGACTAGGTCTGCCACGAATTTAAAGGCTAAAGCACCCACTTCGATTAACAAAGAAGGCCTGAAAACCTCGAAACCCAAGAGAAAGCGGAATGAACCGCTAAATGCCGGTCATACAGCGAAGTCTAGAAGAATCAGCCTCGGGGTCACATGTGAGAACATCCCTGATCCCAAAGGAGCAACCTCAGTCAGTGGGAAGGAGAACGTTCCAACGTTGCCCTCTTTGATTCCGCTTAAGGACTTGCAAAATCTGGGTGAAGATTTTTGGGGGAAATTGGAGACAATCTTTTATAAAACTTGTCAACCAATCTATAATAGGTTGGATAGTATAGAAAATAGACTGACCTGTTTGGAGCTGATGTGTTCATCATCGCAGTCCCGGCAGAAATATGCCACCAACTGCCGGGGGTGCGAAAAATCTACCGAGAAACCTCCAAACAAAAATGTCCCAACCATTGATACTGCACCCATTCTTAACCCAACCATTGCTAAAACTAACCCGCCTGACAAGGCAACTGGGAATACAAGGCACACCCCTTATGTAGGTAACAAAGAGAGCGGGGGTAATTCACAAGTGATAATCCTTAGTAGCCAGGCCATCGGTCTAGGGGGGACGGTGCTCAACTGGTTTCGTTCCTTTCTGGCCAACCGCCGGCAGACGGTCTGGGTCCCACCCGGGTCCGCCGAGATGCCGCCATTGGGAGTCGGAGTGCCTCAGGGCTCTGTACTGAGCCCCACTCTATTTAACATCCTTATGACCCCTCTGGCGACACTGGCGGAGTCCTATGGGGCCCGGATCGTCTCTTATGCTGACGACACCCAGCTTCTATTCACCTGTCGTAAGAGCGAAGAGTTCGATGGAGAAAGGATCTGCGAGTGCCTTGGGGCTGTCTTTAGCTGGTTTTCACACAACAGCCTCAAATGCAACTCGGACAAATCCGGAATACTATTCTTCGGATGCCCATCAGAACCAGATTGGCAGGGATGGTGGCCTGCTGACATGTTCCCTCCCACTCAGTCCTCTAAGTGGGCTAAGAACCTGGGGGTTAAAATTGACAACGAGCTCTCGCTCAAATCCCAGGTTTCCACTCTTACGGGAACATGCTTTGGGATACTCAGAATGTTGCGCAAGTTCTTTCCCCTTCTCTCGGAGGAACATCGGAGGATCACTGTTCAGGCACTCATAGGGTCCAGATTGGACTATGCAAATGTCCTATATCTGGGTCTGCCTGAATACCTCCTCCAGCGTTTGCAGGTTACTCAGAACGCTGCTGCTCGTGCAATTTTTGGCCTGCACCGCCGCACCAGTGCCTCCAATCTCCTCGTATCCCTTCACTGGCTTCCGGTGCGGAAGAGGATACTTTTCAAGGCCATGACTCTCGCTCATAAGGCCTTGCATGGCAATGGTGCCAAATATCTTCAGAGGAGGCTGGACTTCTATCGACCTGTACGATCCCTCAGGTCAGAAGCTTTGGCTTTGGCTCGGGTGCCACGCATCAAAAGGGCTCGGCTAGGCGGCCGGTCCTTTAGCTTTCTTGCTCCGCAGCTATGGAATTCCTTACCGGTGTCCTTGCGAAACACCGCTAACCTGCTTGCCTTCAGAAAAGACTTAAAAACCTGGCTGTTCACTGGATAATCTGCCCCCTCTTTAGGCCCCTGCTCTTTTTACTGTTATGTTTTCCAGCTCTTTCTTTGGTCTGGAGCACAAAAGCGCCGGGACACTCCTTTGGAGTAGCCGTTGCGCTATAAAAGTCCCATTTAACATAACATAACATAACAGGCGACAAAAGAAGCAGAAAGGGAAGCTCATAGCCTCCTAGCAACAAGGAAACATCCAAACATACACCTCCCCCCTGAGTCAAGCCCCTATGTGATAATATTGGAAGGAGTTAAGCCCTTGGGTCTAGACTCTAGGGAGGACCACAGGGACCTGAAGAATAAGTGTGTGTATTGGCTAAATTCCAATCGCCCCATACCCCAGAATGTATCAACAGAAATCCTCTTTGTGCGCCGAGTCAACTGGGTGGGCCCCAAAAAGAAAAACATAGAAGGAGATTGTGTAATAATCAACTTTAGAGATTTAAGGGCAGTTGAGCACATTCGCCATTGGCCGAACACAAACCCTTGTACTCCTATTCTTTCTCTGCCTCTGTCATTCTTTTACGGCAATTGCCAACAGCCCAATATAGTGGATTTCGGCTACAGAGGCATTGATACGTGGCCTAGAAATAACAGACGCCCTAATATGCAGTCTGACGGTATCAGGTCCTCTGGCCTGGAAGACTGCGATTGACGACCAAACTCTTGTAGGTCAAGGAAACACCTAAGCAACGCAGATGTATCCCTTGTAGAAAAACAGGTAGCTTGCTTTACCCCAACTGAGGACGATAATGTTGGCATAAACATTATTATTAACCAAACATTACCGGCCTTGCGCCAGGTGGGGGAAAAACACCGGTCACCAAACGGGATCGGACTTGTAGCCCCACTGAGTTCTGCCACAGTGGCAGTTGGTATAACTGGTAATGTCGAGCTTGGCACTCTAACTAATGTGAGTAATAGTATTACTAACAATTTGACTTCCTTAGCAAGGGAAAGCTCAAGCCCATCACAAGGGATCCCAAGACCTTACAAGGATGGACTGTTAGCAAGAGGACAATTGTTAATAATGTCCTGGAATATAGCAGGCCTAGGTCAAAAAATAGTAGATCCTGAATGGCTGGGTTTCATATCAAAATTTGATATGTGTCTCTTTCAAGAGACTTGGCTGATAGATCCCCTGTTATGCAGTGGATTCCTTAACTATTATATACCAGCCTCAAAAAGAAGAAGAGGTCGCCCATCAGGCGGACTAACTATATGGATTAAACAAGACCTAGGATGTCGAGTCACTCAAAGTTCTAACATTAGTGAAGATATCTTATCTGTAAAGATTGTTTCAAAGGACGGGGTAAACCTCGAAATTTTTAACGTTTACGCACGAGGTCTGCCGGGGGGAAAAAGTCCCCAGTAGTACAATTGCTGGAAGAATTAATCGACTCCTTGCCCTCAAACTATTTACCCATCATAGAAGGCGACTTTAATGCCTCGTTTGAGCCCTTGGACCATGACATATCCCAGCTTACTGTTGAAGAAGACGCAAGTTGGGGAATTCCACCCCTTGAGATTGCCCCAGTAAAAAGGTGGTCTGGGGCAGCAATCCAGCTAAGCGGATTATGTCTAGGGAGTCATTTGAGGGCAGCCAATGGCAGGAGCCCGTCTGACAAATGCGGTTCAAATACATTTGATAACGGCCGTAGGGCAAGCAGAATTGATTATTTATTGATTCATGCTAAACTCTGGCCATATTTTATAGATATGGAGGTAGTTAACCGAACTGAGAGTGACCATCACCCGCTAGTCTCAACATTTAATTCATCTTTACTTGGCGTTACTGAACAGCTACAAGCTACA
The DNA here is from genome assembly GCF_964204655.1 of Triturus cristatus. NCBI lineage: Eukaryota > Metazoa > Chordata > Amphibia > Caudata > Salamandridae > Triturus > Triturus cristatus. Next base: position 76,971,478 of record NC_140585.1, on the reverse strand, counting down.
CACGAGCCAGAGCATCACCTGTCTAACGATATGCGCCACCTAAAATGGGATCGGGTCGCCGAAGACCCAGGGGTCCAATTAGCGATAAAAGAAGAAGTCACTCTTGCATTGGAAGAACTGAGGGTCAGGACTCCCACCAACGTATAGTGGAAATTCACGCAAGGCTTTTTGCGGGCCTGCGGAAATATTTCCTCAAACCTGCCCCTAAAAGGAGTTCCATGCCCCAAAGAAAAGTGGGCTGGTATAATAACAAGTGCAGGAAAGCCCGGGACGAACTAGGTAGTGCGCTAAAGCAGAAAGACCCAACACTCGTAAGATTTGCCAGATACAATTACGGGAAATCTCTTAAAGAGGCAAAGGTAACCTGGGAAAACGAAATTTGGAAGGATCTCCTCGAGGCCTCAAAAAGCAAGAACAGTAAAGTCTTCTGGGACACATACAAATGGGATAGGGGTGGTATAGCAGAGCGTCCCCAAAACAGTGTGCCACAGAACGCTTGGACAGACCACTTCAAACCCCAATATGCCGCGCCCTCCCAAAATACCCCTACTGAGACCTTTCCCCATGTATTTTATAAAAAGGCCATATTTACACTTAAGGATGTGGATAGAGCACTAGACGGAGTTGTCCGAGGAAAGGCCCCGGGAATGAATGGCATCACTGCCGATGTGTTCACTGATGACAGAAGCCTCTGGTCCAGTTATATTATGCGACTTGCCAATGCAATTGCGCAGGGAGCGGAAATCCCGCCCTCATGGAAGGGCGCTGAAATTGTCCCTGTATTTAAAAAAGGAGACAAATCAATACCAAGTAATTACAGACCAATCAGTTTGATTGATTCGGTCCAAAAGATCGTAGGCCGTATGCTTCTTTACATAATTCAAACTTGGATGGATGACCATGACATCTTAAGTCCTATCCAGGCAGGGTTCCGTTCCCGGACAAGTACAATCGACCAAGTCTTCCGTTTTGTCAATCTAAACTGGAAGACGGTGGTCTTGGGGAAAGGCGCCCTCTATGCGGTCTTCGTGGACCTAAAAGCTGCATTCGATTTGGTCCCAAGAAGCAAGCTTTGGCAGGTCCTGATGGAACTGGGAATTGCACCCGAACTTCTCACCGTGATCATCCGCTTGCATGAGGGAAACGTTGCCAGGGTGCGCTGGGGTGGCCCGGGGGAGGTGACCGACGACTTCCCGGTTGACAGGGGAGTGAGGCAGGGGTGAGTTTTGGCGCCGACCCTGTTCTCGCTCTTTGTCAATGGGGTGGCCGGTTGGCTCTCGCGGACCCCCACCGACGCGCCGATTCTGGCGGGAGTGCGTATCCCTATCCTCATGTTTGCGGATGACACGCTGATAATCTCTAAGACCCCTAGCGGTTTGCAGAAGGCTGTTGGGTGTTTCGAAGAATTTTGCACTGAGAGGGGCCTGGAGGTAAATACGGGGAAGACGAAGTTCATGTCTTTTAATGGATCAAAAACCTTTAAAGGGAAAATATACATGAACAAGTTGCCCTTGGAGGAAGTGACATCATTTATATATCTAGGGATAACATTGCAAAAAGACATGCGTTGGGGTTGTCAATTAGATCGTGCCGGCCTACAACATAAACAAAAAGCAGGGGCCTTGTTGGCTAGATTCAAAACCTCACTTACTAAGCCAATTTCCCCAGTTCTAGAAATCTACGGAACCAAGGTCCTGGGCTCATGCCTCTACGGGGCTGAGCTCTGGGGCTTTAACAACTTGATAGCCTGAAAGCTCTAGAAAATGCTTTTTTGAGTAAAGTCACAAACCTTCCTTCCAGTACACCACTGCAACCGCTATTATTGGACTTGGGCAAAAAAACCCTGGAACATCTGGCGAGGCTACGTCCAATACTATACTGGCGTCGTCTTTGGTGTACCGACGAATTAATTCATTATAGGAGTGGCTTTATGGACATCATAGAATCTGACAGGTCCCAAAAAATACCATGGCTGTCAGGAATAAAATCTATTTTGGGAAGTATAGGCCTGATAGATCTCTGGAAAAACCCTGCCGACGCTGTCATCGCACCGCACCTACGAGACATCATCAACACATCCTTCAACACCGCCACCTTCCCTGAGAGCTGGAAGCACGCCGAACTCAGCGCTCTACTCAAAAAACCAACAGCGGACCCCACCGAATTCAAGAACTACCGCCCCATCTCGCTCCTCCCGTTTCCAGCCAAAGTCATCGAGAAGACCGTCAACAAGCAGATGGCCGCCTTCCTCGAGACGAATGGATCCCTCGACCCTTCACAGTCCGGCTTCCGAGCCAATCACAGCACCGAGACCGCCCTCATCGCCGCCACCGATGACATACGAGCCCTGATGGACAACGGAGAAACAGCGGCCCTCATCCTCCTAGACCTCTCCGCGGCATTCGACACTGTCTGCCACCGCACCCTAGTACAGCGCCTCAGCAACGTCGGAATCCAGGACAAGGCGCTGGAATGGATCATCTCCTTCCTCGACGGAAGAACTCAGAGAGTCCGCCTACCACCGTACAAATCAGAGGCCTCCGAAGTCATCTGCGGCGTCCCTCAAGGATCCTCTCTGAGCCCCACCCTCTTCAACGTCTACATGAGCCCCCTCGCGGCCATCGCACGCCAACACAACCTCAGCATAATCTCCTACGCCGACGACACCCAGCTGATCCTCTCCCTGACCAACGACCCCGCCACCGCCAGAGCCAACCTACACGAAGGGATGAAAGAGGTAGCCGAGTGGATGACGACCAGCCGCCTGAAACTGAACTCTGACAAGACGGAGGTCCTCATCCTGGGCTCTTCACCCTCCGCCTGGGACGACTCCTGGTGGCCTCCCGCCCTGGGCACCGCACCCAAACCGACAGACCATGCACGCAACCTGGGCTTCATCCTGGACTCCTCCCTCTCCATGACCAGGCAAGTCAACAACGTCTCCTCGGCGTGCTTCAACATCCTACGCATGCTACGGAAGATCTTCTGGTGGATCCCCACCGAGACCAGGAAGACCGTCACCCAGGCCCTCGTCACCAGCCGACTGGACTACGGCAACGCCCTCTACGCCGGTACCACCGCCAAGCTCCAGAAGAGACTCCAGCGGATCCAGAACGCCTCAGCCAGACTCATCCTCGACATCCCACGAACCAGCCACATCTCCGGACATCTGAGAGACCTTCACTGGCTCCCCGTCAACAAAAGAATCACCTTCCGCCTCCTCACCCACGCACACAAAGCCCTCAACAGCCGCATCAACTTCTACGCTCCTAAACGCCACCTTCGATCAGCCTACCACGCCCTCGCCGCCGTCCCCCGCATCCGAAGAGCGACTACAGGAGGAAGGTCCTTCTCCTACCTGGCCGCCAAGACCTGGAACTCCCTCCCGGCCGACCTGCGCCTGACCCAAGACCACCTCTCCTTCAGGAAGAAGCTGAAGACCTGGCTGTTCGAGCAGTAGCGGCACCCCCCCTCCCCCAGCGCCTTGAGACCCTACGGGTATGTAGCGCGCTCTATAAGTGTCTTTGATTGATTGATTGACTGATTAAACACCGTTTTCCCATCTAAAGAAAATCTGAAAAACATGTATTGGGAATGGGTTTACAAGCTGGAAATCACGCAAGGCCTTTCGACCCATTTAACAGCCCGGTTTTTTGATCTAAAAGTTCTTCCTCACTTAGAGGATTACTGGGATATTATTGAAAAAACTTCTGATCGTAAGCTATATTTCCAGCTGCGGGTGGGCACATTACCCATAGCAGAATTTACCTCTAGATGGGGGAGGCTAGGCAGCAATAATGATAAATGCTACAGATGTGTTGAAATATGTGAGAACATCGGACACGTACTATTTTTCTGCCCAATGTATGTGGCACCTCGCAAAAGATGGATACAACCCATCTGCAAGTTTTTGGGTATCAGAAGATATGCCATAGCTCTTCGCATTCTGTGCACCGATCCCACTCCCCCAACATGTATAGCAGTGGCCAAATTTCTAGGGTGGGCCTGGAGTATAAGAACAAAAGCCCTGAGGCAAGCTGCCAGCTCCTTTCTTTTGAACTAGCATCTATTCTTGCAAATTTTCCATGGAGAAATATCTTGATGTCGACCGCTGGAAAGCTGGGTTGTGAATGCAATGTCTAGTTACTTTCTGTATACTACAAATTGACATGTTTAGCTTTTTTAACTTTTATTTTTTATAATCCAAGCTCGTCGGCTATTCATAAATTTAATTGCAATTTTATCTTTTTAGGTAATTTATATGTATTTATATGTATTTATATGTAATGTCTGTAAATGTGCTTTTATGACTTAATTGCCGAATAAAGCTAATTGATTGGATTTTCCGTTATTACCTGCAATAGGAAGATGTTCTTGTAAAGTATTTTTGGCCACAATATTTCTGTCAGATGGTATGTCGAGAAAAATATTCTGGTACAACACGCATCAGCCCCTCTCCTAACCAGCGGCGGTGCGTCCATTAGGGCGCAGGGGCGGAGCCCCACTTAACGCACCGCACGCGGTGTGCTTGCAGCAAATCCAGCAATGAATATTTATTTATTCAAATCTTACTGTGTAGCGGCCGCCAGCCGGGAGTCGGGACATGAAGGGGGTGGGGCCGGGGGGCGAGCACTAGAAGGTTGAGTGACAGTCTGTTCAGTTGCAACTTGTTTCAGTTTCGCCCTGCACTGACAGCGGCTCGCAATTTATTTGCGCATGTTCGAGTTTGGCTCTCGACAAGCACGAGCATGCGCATTCGCCGCACTGTCTGCCAGCCAGCTAGGCACTTCTATGTACTGAGAGGGAGGGGGCCGAGAGGCCAAGGGTTGCCTCATGCAGCAGACCCATCTCTCGGTATGGGCGAGCCCTATCCGTGCTCTTTAGCCAATCCAGGGCAGGTGCTGCTAATGCAGCGTCTCTGGATTGGCTGAGAGCCTGAGACAGTCTCAGACCCCGTGCGGCAGCCTATGAAGAAACTGTATTGGGTGCCGCGCAACTATGGCCAATCACTGTGGCTTAACTCTGAACACAGTGACAGTGATTGGCCATGAGGTGCGCAGCGCACTCTCTGCAGTCCGTCGCGTCATCACGCACGGTGCCACTGTCTGCTGCATACACACCTCATGGCGGCGGTCTGCATACAGTGTGTGTCAGCTCTCCCGGACCCGTCGTGTCGTCTCTAGGAAGCGTGCAACACTGATCGAGGGCTCAGCAAGGTCAGATTAAGAGTTCCAGAATTTGCCTGTCTTGATAATATATGCCCCATAGTGCGCCCCAGATTTTGTAGCCGGCTGCCGTCATGCTGTTGTGTTGTATCTTGGTTCATGTGCTTACTTTAATCCGAGACGCCCCCATAGCCCGTACCCGTCTAGCTCGACCTCGGCCCTACACACGTCACTCTGACCTCCACTATTGGCCGACGTGACTGCCACTTCAAATCAGTGTTAAATTATTAACGTTCTAACGACACTCGGAATGAGAATACACGCGCGCGCAAGTCTGTGACGCTAGTGCATTTCCATATTCCAACCATCAACCCTATAATAAAGCAGTGCAAGGGCCGATTCAGCTTTCCAGAGATTCCAATCAGCATGCACATTAGAACTAAGACCTGGTAGTAACAATACCCCCGGAATCGGTAATGCCTGGTGCGGAATTAACTTCCGGGAATACAGGCCTCCTTGTCATAGGCCCTGTCCCATGTGATGTATTTTATATAAATGATACATCAAATCAGGAAGCCTAAGGCGCATTGGCCATAGACGCGTTTGTTGTGAAGATTCATTAAATATTATGAAATGTTACATTTGAAATCAGGAGTCATGAGCATCATGCGTTTACGAACTGTCTCGTGCCTATGCATGATCTTGTGCAAAAGCTTTTTTTTTTACAGTTTTATATAGCGCACATTCAACCCAAAGGTATTTGGAGTCTTTACATGAGCACCAGTTACATTTACAAAAGGGTATATTCATTTTTCAGACACAGGAGATTAAGTGATTGCCTAGAATCATAAGATGTTGAACCAACACCGAGACTCGAACCTTTTTTCCCAGTTGCAAACCCTGCTATGCTGGCCGATATGCCTTGTTCTCTTTAGGTATATAACCAGAGGTCGAAGAGGGTGGGATCGGAGGGGCACGCTATGCACCATACTCAGTAAGTTGACAGAAAACAGTTCCCCTACTTTATATTAAATGCAACCGTCCTGGGACGGTTGATTCAGACATTTGAGATGCCTGATTTGAAGTGGAGGGGAGAGAGGCACATGTGCTGTGAAAACCCAGGGAAGGAACATGGAACAGACCTTCTTGTCAGGGTGTCTGCTCCCTGAAACAAATGTGAATGCTTTATTTTGGTTAATCTGCTTATGTAAAGGCTCCTTGGAAGCCCGTATTGGTTTTATTGATGAAGTCACTTAAAGAGTATTCTTTTTCGGCGATATTGAAGGTGATCAGATGAGCTGTAGACTGCTTCTTTTAATAGACAGTTATAAAACTGTTTGCATTAGGTACAGTATACACATTACTTAGATATTTTGGAAGCTCGTTTTTTAAAATCTAAAACTACATATTTGTGTGCACTTTATGGCAGCCTATTTTATACTGTCAATAATGCAAATTTTAAATAATGAGGTACGTATTCAAAGTGCAGTGGCGTAATGAAACTAGAGGTGGGTCCCCTTGCAAAGTACATGGCGGAGGCCCCCACACTTCGCACCCTGTCAGGATGTCTCAGACCACAATTCTGAACAGTGCTTGAGGGGGTCCCCTGGAGCATCGTGGGTGCTGCGGGTGCTATTGTTATGCCAATGTCAGGGTGCTTTTTTCACAGGCCGGGACCTTATACTGAATAAGCAGCTACCTATGTTATATGACATCTCTTTATTAATGTTATAACTGCACTTTCACAATTGCTTTATTAACCTTCCTGCTTTCTCAAATTTGCTTGAAAATGCACCATTTCTCTTCTCTTTTTTCAAAATTTTCTCGGGGGGAGAACCCCCCGAACCCTCCTTATAGGGGTTCAGGCTCGCTCGCTATGCTCGCTCGCAACGCTGAAGTATACCAATCATTTTACACCCCACCACTTTCAAATGTCACCAGCCGCCCCTGCTCCTAACACACTGTTTGACAGTTTTATATGGCAACTCTGATTAGGCTGCTCAATCTTTACTACTCGTTTTCATCAGCAGACAATCAAAAAACAGTAAACATAGCACACTACTTTTCCCATGAGGCTTTCAACCACGCCTCTATCAAAGCCACCAATCAACAGTGAACATTACATACAAAGTAAAGAGGCCCATCTTCCTGCCTCTTTCTTTGCGAATAAGCAGTCACTAGAAAGGACAAAGTCCAAAAGAGAACAAGCACGCAGTTCCACACTCCCAACAGAGAGTTCCCAGAATCCAAGAGGAAGAAAATCCAAAAAGAAGTACAACATCCACTGATCCAATTTAAAAAGAACACCAACTGCTGGAAGCTGCCAAGCCATTAGCGTGAAATCTGTTTTGAATCTGTTCCTGAAAAAAGAACATCGAGTCGCAACATAACTTACTCATGAAAAGAAGCGAGGGACAATAATATCATACATCAACCATATGATACGATGACAGCATAAAGATTTCACTCTTACCTGACCCAACGGGGGGAAAATCCTCGCCTCGGTATCCTTAATAGAATCTAAAATTCTTGTTGAAAGAGCTAGAAAATGTTCTATTCTATGGCATGACCGGAGGCTCCGATTATGCTGGTTCAAAGCTCACCAACAACAATAGAAGAAGCATGCACAATAAGTTTGTAAAGATCTTAAACATGGAATCAGATTACCAATCCGCAGCTCGAAGAATATTTTCTTATCTAGAACCCATAGCAAAGGCTTTGGAAGCCATGACTCCTCTAGCAGAATGAGCACCATACACGGAAATGTCAATCCCAGCTTCAGACATGACCCAACAATCCCAATGGGCCCAGGTCGCCGCTGATACCGGGCGGAAAGTAAGGGACCAAAAAAGTGCCTTCTTTGTAAACCTTCAAACATTTCACTTCACATAACTAAGCATTGTGTGGATAAGCAGGATAGTCAATAGAATGTGACATAGTCTTTGTTCGTTTGAGATTTTAAAAAAAACACCATCAAGAGAAAACAACCTACCTGCAAGGTCCATAGCATGTACATCCGACACTGGTCGGCACGAAATCAAGCATAAAAGCAGAGTCAATTTGGCAGAAATGTGTTTTAATGACAAATCGTTACCAGGCCAACACTCTAACGAAGATAAAAAATGTGTTACATAGTTGAGTGTACTAAGGTCTCGGGGGAAGAGCCATTCTAATACCTTTCAGTAATTTACACACCATAGGGTGGACATCCATGGGTTTGCCATTTATAGGGTTATGTCCAGCTGACAACGCTGACCTAAAATTGTTTACTGACCTGTTACAGAGTCTAGATTCAGCACACTCGGAAAGGAAATGCAGGACATCTTTCAATTTGGATCCCATGGGATCCACCTCCCATTGAAGGCACCAACCTACCCAACGTTTCCATGCAGAAGAATATAGTTTGCAGGTGGAAGGAGCCCAAGCTTGATGTATAAAGTTAGCAGCTGCCGGCAAAATTCCTTCAATCTAGTCATGTCTCCTGACACTTTCCAGACCGTGAGGGTCAATTGATCCTGAAGAATTAAAGGATGCAGTGAACCTACTAGATCCAGGAGTAACTGAGGAAAAACTGGAAGGAGGATGGGAAGAGCCACAGACAATTCCAAAAGATTCGGAAGCCATGATGTTGTCTTCCACAAAGGGGTAACTAACAACGGATTTGTCGATTTACGTCTGACCTGGGCCGCCACCCTGGGAATCATGGCAAATGGAGGGAAGGCATCATTTGTCTGTGCTCCCCAGAAGTGAAGAAAGGTATCCGTCCCCAAGGTATCCAACTGTTGAGCTGGGACGCAAACAGATGCACATGGCACAGGCCTCGAGTTGACATTGTCTCCTGAAAGATGGAAGTATGGAGTTTCCAATCGCTGTAGTCTCTCAGGAATCTGGAGTTCCAGTCTGCTACTAGATTGTCTTTGCCCAGAAGATATTCCACCAGGACCATGATCTTCTGAGAAAGTCAAAAGAGCCAAAAGTCTCGGACTATGTTGGCCAATAGGCGTGATCTAGTGCCCCCCAAGCGGTTGATGTATCGTACTGCCAAAACATTGTCCATCCGCAAGAGGATGCAGCAATTGTTTTTGATGGGAGATATTGACCTTATGGCAAAAAAACCTACTAGATGCTTCAAGCAATTGATATGAAGTCGTAATACTTCGGCTGACCAACGACCACCTGTAGAAAATTCTCCACATAATGCGCCCTAGCCCCAACGACTAAAGCAAACACAAGGAGATGATGGACGAAGCACTGAAACATTTCAGACACTCATCCCCAGTCACAGACCTGGGTTGAATCCATCATCATTCTTTAGCTCACTTCCCCACCTCAGTTCAGATCCAGCTATTTGCAAATCAGTCTTGACCCTGTGTCTCATGGGAACAGTCCAGCCCAAACTACCAAGCCAGGTCTTCCCTGAACCGGAAGCCAGGTTCCATGGACCGGTTTCTGGGTAACACCCTTCATCAGCCAGGCTAGCTTGAATCCAGTGGCAAAGGGAGCAAGGGACCCACGTCTGGGCATACCCTGCCAACTTAGGGCGAACAAAGCAAACAGAAGGTGATGATGGACAGAGCACTGAAGCTTTTCAGACACTCACCCCCAGTCACAGATTTGGGTGGAGGCCATCATCATTCTTTAGCTCACTTTGCCACCTCAGTTCAGACCCAGCTACATGCAAATCAGTCTTGACTCTGTGCCTCACGGGAACAGTCCAGCCCGAATTGGCAAGCCAGGTCTTCCCTGAACTAGAGACAAGCATTCCTGGGACCGGTTGATGGGTAACACCCTTCATCATCCAGGCTAGCTTGAATCCAGTGGCAAAGTGAGCAAGGGACCCACGTCTGGGTATGCCCTGCCTACTTAGGGCAAACAAAGCAAACACAAGGAGATCATGGACGGAGCACTGAAACGTTTCAGACACTCACCCCCAGTCACAGATCTGGGTTGAATCCATCATCATTCTTTATAGACTAGTCAATTTGTTGTGGAACCTAGAACTAATTGCAATACAATTTCTGTGAGTGGATTGGTATTGAAATTTTTCCATAGAAAACGATGGTGAAAAGACTACCACTCTATCATGACGCGTTAATCCAATATGGCGGATTTTTCAAAATGGCTGCCCATTATTTGAGATATAGGGTATAACTGTTTATATGCCCATGTGTGGTATCATTTTATATGTTTTTAGGGAGGGTAAAGTCAAAAATAACATCAAAAATTGTTTCTGATGACCATAATATCAAATAATCGCGGAATATGTCAGATAGACAAAGTTTGTATAATTTTTTCGGTGACTTATATGACAAAGTGTGAAGGAACTTAAATATTACAATTAACTTTTGAAATAAAAAAGTTTGCTATTGTTTGTGTTTTGTTTTGTAACTTTGTTGTTATTGTTTGTTTTTTTGTTAATCAAAAATGTTTCATTTATGTGTTACAGGTTCTTGCGAGTTGCTGTGAGAGACAGTGAAAATGGACGTAGAAAAGTGTTTCATTTGTGATGTGTTGTTTCAAGAAGATGACGATGTATCTGTACTCACTGAAAGAGGAGTGACTGGAATTAAAAAAACATGCAAGGAGAGAAAAATATCTAAGTTTCACGTTTGTGTTGGGCAGAAAGTTCACAAGAAATGTAGAGCGCATTTTGTTAACTTGAAAACTCCGTTCCAGGAGAAAGAATCAGATCCCACAACTTCTCGTGTTCTATGGTCATATGAAACCCCGTTTGATTTTAGAAAAAAATGTTTTTTCTGTGGTACTGAGTTAAGTTTATACTTCAGGGAGAGGAAAAAAAATGCGTGCTTTAATGTACGAACAGTTGAATTCAAATCATCGGTTTTACAAAAATGCAACGAACGCAATGATGAATGGGCAGACAAAGTTAAGAGACGTATCCAAAATGTGTCTGATTTACATGCTGTAGATGGATGCTACCACAAACAGTGTTACGTCAATTTTTATACTGGGAAATTCATTCCCAGGCAGTTCACTGATAACCCTCCAATATCTTCAGGTCGACCAGAGGACTCAGTTCGCCAGGAAACTTTTCTTCAAGTAGTTAAATAAATGGAACAACGGAGGCAAATGATGGGCTGGCAGTTCAATTACATGACAACACAAGCTCGAGATTTGTAGTTGAAGCAGTAAATCATATGGGATTCTGCAGCTCCTATTCAGAAGTTCTTCGTTTTGAACGTCAGCTGCAGCAGAAAGAGGAAATACTACACCTGTCCTTGTGGAACCTTCTGAAAGTCCTCAGAAATTCGTTCAATATGCAGCTGATAATGTTGATCACAATATTATTACAATAGATGGCCATGGTACTTTTCATGGGATGGGCATTATCGCCACTGTGACTCCAACTGGAAAATTTTCAACGGTCATTAAGAAACGTCAAGTTTCATTTGAAGAACTGAGGAGGTTGGGGCAAATCCCAATAAAAACATATAATTCACAGGCCAGTGGGATGCGTTTCTTAAAGTATAATACCTTTAAGGAAATCGCGTACAGTGACCCATCTGCAAACCTGGATATTTTATTGAACATCTCACATCTACTCAGCAACAGTGTTCCAGGATGGCAAGGAATATGCCAACTACTACATAAAGGTAAAGATCCCGGTGTATCATCTGTCATCTTTCTGCCAATGATTAACATGGATCCAACAAATGAGACGTGTATTCTCTCAACACTGTTTTTTGTTTCTGACCATGCCAAGAGATACAGCCAGACCCCTATTATAACATTTGACCAGCCTCTTTTCCACAAAGCACTTAGGGGCATATTAACAAGCCAGGCGATAAGATTCAGGAATTCCATAGAGCATATTATCAAGCCCATTATCGCCGTTTTAGCGGCAGTTTTCTGCCGCTAAAGCGGCGATAATTTTATCGCCTGGCTTGTTAATATGCCCCTTAGCATCATAGCCAATGAATCACAGGATAGTCCTTTGAAGAAGGTCATTCTGAGACTAGGATGCCTGCACACAATCATGAGTTTTCTTGGATGCATCGGTTTTTTGATGAGTAGAGCAGGCTTGGTTGATATACTTGAGATCATATATGCAGGAAATTCTGTAGAGCACATGCTATCTGGTAAAGCTATTGCAAGAGCGATTCGTGGTCATCTTATTGTTTCATCAGTTTTCAACACGATTTTAGCAACGCAAGCCCTAGATGATAACGATGATTTACAGGCAGCTAGATCATTGTTTAATAATCTTCTTAATGGGGAGCTTTCTGTTGAGGATGTTACACATAATGCTGTTGTCGAAATTGCAACCAAACTGCTGAAGGCCAAAGATGAACTTAAATTTTACAGGACTCCTCGACTTTGGTTGCAATATTTGCAAATGATCAACATCCTGAAACAATTCTTATAAGCTGAAAGAACAGGAAATTGGCATCTACATCTTGCAATGGTAAAGGAGATGCTACCTTTTTTTGCAGCATGTGGCCATAATTTATATGCCAGTTCTGCACGACTGTATTATGAGAGAATGGTTGAGCTTGAATTTGAAGCTCCTGATGTATACACGGCATTTACAAATGGTCTGCATGTTGTCCGAAGAAGTGATAGGTTTTGGGGTGGCCTTTCCACTGATTTGGTAATTGAACAAGTTCTAATGAAGAATATAAAAGGATTCGGCGGTATGACCCATGGAAAAGGTATGACAGAACAGCAGCAGCTTGTTTGGGTTATGTCACACCCTATTTGCGCCCATTTGAATGAATCCATGCAGGACTTTGCTTCAGTGAAGCATGCAGCAAGTGAGCAACATGTTACTATGACCAGTTCAAGAATTGAACGCGATAAAGGAGATACACAGAAAGTACTGGTATATGTAGAACAGCTCAATGTTTTTGAGCGAGACAGCAACCTGCGTAACATTGTCACGGGTGTTACTTATGGCAGTGATGTTAATCCTGAACTTGCAGAAGAAATTGGAAATAGAATTCTTAATGAGATGACGGACAAAAGAGTCTCTGAGTTCTCTTTCAGAAAAAGCAACCAGGTGAAGGTAATGAAATCAGTTCAATCTGTTAAATTGAAAGAAGAAACCTTTGTTATGGATCCTGAACTATTATATTAAAGAGCAAGTACCAGCCGTTGCTAACATGCCAGAAAATATGCAGTTCGTCATTGATGGTGGGTGGTTACTACACCGCCTTCCTTGGAGTCTCAATCAGACATTCCATGAGCTGCTTTGTGCCTATGAGAGATATGTGCTAACAAAGTATGGCCAGGCAATAATAGTATTCAACGGATATGGAGATACGGTTTCTACAAAATCAGAAGCCCATCTAAATAGAAACAGAGGTATTGTAGGACCTAAAGTAAATTTGATAACTTCCACCTCCATCGCCATCCAGAAACAATTATTTCAGAGTAATAATGAGAATAAACAAGCCTTCATTGATCAATTATCGCAAAAGTTACAAGAAGCTGGGTGTAAAACAAAGCAAGCTCATAGTGATGCAGATTTCATGGTCGTTTTGGAGGCTATTGAGTCAGCCAAAACTCATCCTACAGCCATTGTTGGCGAGGACACCTCATTCTCATACTACTCCTTCATCATTTTCAAGAAAACCAATTTGATATTTTCCTTTGCCCAGAACCTAAAAATCTTCCAAAAACATAACTATGTATGATATTAGGAAATTTGTAAAAGCTTTAGGTAATGACGTCTGCTCTCACATCTTATTTGCTCACGCCGTATTAGGATGTGATACCACCTCCAAATCATTTGGATTAGGAAAACGTGATTCCATAAAGTTGCTAAGAAAATCAGGCAGCTTCAAAGAAAGTGCTGCCGTATTCCAAACTTCACAAAAACCAACAGAAGTCATTGAAAATGCTGGTCTTAATGCTATTATAGAGTTGTATGGAGGAATAACAGGAGACAGCACACTACATGATATGAGACTTCGAACTTTCACTTCAAAGGCAACAAAATCAACAATACATGTGAAACCGGAAGTCTTGACTCCTACAGAGGATGCCTGCAAATTTCATTCACTCAGAGTATATCATCAGGTGCAGCAGTGGATGGGTATTCATATGGATACATTACAGTGGGGATTTGAAGTGAAAGATGGAAGATTGGCTCCCATTAAGAATGAGTCAAGCACCAGCACCAGATCATTTATTAAAATTTGTGAAATGTGGCTGTAGCAAGAGTCAATGTGCGACTCTGCAATGTATATGCAGAAGACAGGGAATAGTGTGCACAGATGCGTGCACGGATTGTCGAGGAATAAGCTGTTACAATTCCATGGAAGTGGACATGGACGATGATTGAAATCATACTATTCTTATACTGAGGAGTGCTGTTTGAATTTATCTCTTTAACAATTTTCATTTGTTAGTGTCATATTTAGAAGTGCTATATTATCTAGTTGAAATTTGTTTATCCTTTTCAAATGATGTTAAAAAAATGTAAATAAAAAATAATGTCAAAACTATGTTTGGCATATTAACATATAATTATCGTTGTTTATTGTATTAATCCCAATTTGATGTTATAGTCATCAGAAACAATTTTTGATGTTATTTTTGACTTTCCCGTCCCTAAAAACATATAAAATGATACCACACATGGGCATATAAACAGTTATACCCTATATCTCAAATAATGGGCAGCCATTTTGAAAAATCCGCCATATTGGATTAACGCGTCATGATAGAGTGGTAGACTTTTCACCATCGTTTTCTACGGAAAAATTTCAATAACAATCCACTCACAGAAATTGTATTGCAATTAGTTCTAGGTTCCACAACAAATTGACTAGTTTATAAAGAATGATGATGGATTCAACCCAGATCTGTGACTGGGGGTGAGTGTCTGAAAAGTTTCAGCGCTCCGTCCATCATCTCCTTGTGTTTGCTTTGTTTGCCCTAAGTTGGCAGGGTATACCCAGACGTGGGTCCCTTGCTCACTTTGCCACTGGATTCAAGCTAGCCTGGATGATGAAGGGTGTTACCCATAAACCGGTAACCTACCCGTCCAGCGGTACTGCCGGGACTGCAGCGCCACCCCCACGAGGAGCAACCTTGCCCGATGATGATGCTATACACTCGTAAGGGTGTGTGAGGGCACTATGTACCAAACTAAGGAGTACCTTCCTCTTTCTTTGCACACTCACCTATCCCAGGAGACTACCCCCCTTCTTGTTACAGCACATAATTAGTGGCTGTATCCCCCACCACCTATAGGAACTGAAACCATCCATTGTGATTAAATGTACTGATTTTGGGAGCATTGGTTCAGGACCTTTCTCTAAATAGCTCCTAGTCCCCCCCTCTCCATTTGAATTACCCATAAACCGGTCCCAGGAATGCTTGTTTCTAGTTCAGGGAAGACCTGGCTTGGCAATTAGGGCTGGACTGTTCCCGTGAGGCACAGGGTCAAGAGTGATTTGCATATAGCTTTGTCTGAACTGAGGTTGCAAAGTGAGCTAAAGAATGATGATGGATTCAACCCAGGTCTGTGACTGGGGGTGAGTGTCTGAAATGTTTCAAGCCAAATTAACCCTTTTTGCAACATGATAACTTAAAAAAAAAAGAAAAGGACAGACAAATAGATCGAGACACTCAAAATCATACACAATATACCAAATAGCTTACTGTTAAACTGTTTCTAGTGCCTAGTGTGAGGGAGCTATATTAACATTTAGGGTTCGATTTCTGACCTGTAAGGTTCTAGGACCTTCAGGTTTTCTTTGAAGTTTTAAGTGCACCATTATACTAACTACTTCATAAAGTCATTTTCTTTTTACAAAGGAAAGCACTGCCTGAACATTCAAATTAGTAAGTGTAGTTACCTTTATCACCTATTGCCTGGTCATTTCTGTCTGCCCAAGAACATAAAGAAAAGGCATCACAGGTGGAGTCGCAAGATTGCAAAGTATTAGCGGAAACTAGGTATGCGATTTTTCTGGAAACCTTGCAGAGCGGTGTGGCGGTGAGTGCACGTGCAAGGCCGCCGGCGCAGCCTGGATCTGCTTCCTCGCGCTGGACTGCTGCCGAGGCAGGGCTGGCCCTCTGGCATGCACGTGTGATCCTCTGCAGCATGGTGTAGAGCCCTTCTCTTTAACCCGAGAGCCATGGAAGTGAGCACAAAAATGCAGCATTTCTTAGCAAAGTACGCAAATCCACCGTAAACAAAAGTGCGTGACACACTCGGCTTCCGATCCAGAATCTCCGTGAGTTATGCATGTGCCATATGTTGACGTGATACATACGTCGGATATTTAAAAACAGTTCCCACACATGTGCTGACATTAGGCTCCATGGTGTTCATCTGGGCAGATCTCACAACAAGCACACCACTGCCTTTCTCCGAGGCGAAGCAGAAATGCCTCGGAGCTGTGGAAGGTTCCCGCCTTATTCTCTCCCTCCCTAAATCTTCTCACATCACTCCTGCACTCAAATCCCTTCACTGGCTCCCCGTCCAATCTCGTTCAATTTTTAAGCTGGCCTGTTTAGCCTTTCTGGCTCATTCTCGGTCCGCTCCTTTCTTCATTACTTCCCTCATCTCTTCTTATGCCCCCTGTCGCACTCTTCGTTCTTCTTCCATGTCTCTCCTGTACATCCCCCGTTTCCGCAAATCCAGAACCGGGGGCACTCGCTTCTCGGTTTTGGCCCCTCAGCTCTGGAACAGTCTTCCCCTATCCATCCGCTCTATCCCTATCTATTCCCATTTTCGTAAAGCTTTAAAAACCTTCCTTTTTTCTCAGGCTTTTTCTCCCTAAACTCTTCGGTTTGATTTATGTGAGTCTTGATCAGGTTTTAGCGCCAGGAAGCCGCTTGGTCGCAGTGCGCTTTATTAAATACCTTTTTCATTTCATTTCATTTCATTTCATCCTGTCAAAAGGATGGTAAAGAAGCATTACCCCATAATAGTAAAAAATACAAGAAGAGGAAGGAAAACCATTTAATAAGATGCAAGCAAATATTATATTCACAAGAAAACCAACCAATAGTAAGTAATGGACTGACGCTACGCCCACTGTAAATATTGGTACAATCCACAATGAGACTTCAACAACAGACAGCTAAAAGCTGTTTGTGGGCAGGACCTAAAAATGGGAAAGACAATCTATGAGTCATGTTTTGCTAACATCAAGCCCTCTGAAATTTTCAGCTGACACATATGTTTACATGATCTGGCCAATAATGACAATAGCCAAATTTAGAGACACTAGACCATTTATGTGACACTGCTCTGTACAATTGTTAGGCTTCCAGTTGCATGTTTTTCTTCCACACTCTTTTTCAAGATTGTGGTAACAAATGTATTCTGATCTTCTGGCGTGTATTACAAACTCTCTTTGAAAAATCGCTATTTCCTTTACAGACAATTCCAAATTAGCCAGCCACCTCGAACATCTCTCTAGGCCCCAATGCTCTCTATGCTTTTTCCTTAGTTTAAAACCACTGTAAATGTTTCACTGAAGACTACAAAAACAAAATGGACCTTTCTAATGAAAATATTTCTAAGTTTAACAAATTGCAGTGCATTGCAGTACCTGTATAGCGCTTACCATCCCTATGTGGGGCACTGTAGCAAATGCCCGCTATCATGCAGAGCAACAAAAAACAATTCACCTTCCGTCATTTAGCACACTCGGGACCCATACATGCCAACAGACCTGATTGCAGTGGGAGACTCCCGGCCATTGCAGCAGAACAAATGGCCTTATTTTCGGTGCCTCCCGCCTGAAATTGCCTCTACTTTAATAGAAGTCAATAGGGAAACATTCCCCCGATTTTGTTTTCAAAATCTCGAACTTTCCTGTTCTAAAATCTTGGCATGTATCATAAACTCGGGCCGGGAAGCAAACTTGGTTTAACCAATATATCAACATTAATAAATGCGAAATGTGACTTCGACCTAAATTGGACTATTATCACTCGGCCCCACAATTTAAATCGACCTCACGATAAATATCATCTCCAGCCACAGCCAGTATCCGGGCTTTAAGCCAACATTATGAATTGACGTCTGCTAACATTTACCATCTGTGGCTGTCCTGGCCCTCAAAAGGCTCTATGCTCGTCAGAATCACCAGTGCCCTCGTGTCTGCTCTGCAGCCGTGATCTCATAGCATGCTAAAAGTACCTCTCTATTTCACCACTATTATTCATTATACTTTTGTAGTTCCGTGTATTTTCTTTTCTCTGCAGAATGATGCTGTTTCCAATTAAAGGTGTAATTCCGTCCATTGACGGATGGGCGCCATTTTGCCTCCAGCCAAGATTTAGCTGCTAACTGAAACAAGCAGGTTAAAAGTGTGTGTAGCACAGCATATGATTAGATGCGAGGTTGTGAAGCAAACTCCGTCTGACTCTAATCTCAAAAAATGTTGACTCCTTCTGAGGTCCGTAATTGGGTATTTTGGAATTCTTCGCTGCAGCAGGCCTAAGCCTGTCTCTAGACTGTCTTTGAAATGCAGATCCCCGAGGTCAGGTGAAGTGATTGGTTAATTTGGCCGGCAAAGCGAAAATCCAAAGCAGGAAGCTTACTATTGTCTCGAAAGAAGCAGGCATGGGGCTTGAATAAATCAAGCATCCTCAAGTGATAGAACGTAAACACAGAAAAATACGCAAATCCACCGTAAACAAAAGTGCGTGACACACCCAAAGAGCTGCACACTCGGCTTCCGATCCAGAATCTCCGTGAGTTATGCATGTGCCATATGTTGACGTGATACATACGTCGGATATTTAAAAACAGTTCCCACACATGTGCTGACATTAGGCTCCATGGTGTTCATCCGGGCAGATCTCACAACAAGCACACCACTGCCTTTCTCCGAGGCGAAGCAGAAATGCCTCGGAGAAAGGCAGCAGCGATTTCGGATTCGGGGGCGTGTTCTCCTCTTGCCATTGGCTGGAGGAGATAATTAGAAAAGTAACGAAAAAACACGCCCCCGAATCCGAAAAGGACGGGGCCTGTTCGGAGTGACAAAGCCTCTTCTCCAATGGCTGGCCAGCATTCAAGAGGCCAGCCAATGGAGAAGAGGGGAGAAGAGGGGCGGGTTCAAGCCCCTCTTCTCCAAAACATTAAATCTCCTATTAGGTGCAATGTAGTAATTCATGGAAGGCTCCCTACTCCACGAAGTAGGGGCCTCCGTCGAGGATTCCCCTGGTATAAATCTCCCATACAGGAGAAGGCCCCTAAGGTATGTGCACAGTACGTGAGGGGGCCGCAGCGTTGCAGGGAGACCTAGCCGCCCCCATCCCACATGTAATCCCCAGCAAAGGCAGCTGCCCACGATCACGCGTAGCTGCTGCAGGGGACAAAACTGCACTCCGGTCGGGCCCCCTTTTGGGGCGGGACGGCACGGAGTAAAGGTCTACCTTGGGCCTGGGCCTTCTGCGGCCGCTGCTGCCTGCAACAACGCGGTGCTCGGCCACCGAGTAGAGTGCAGCGCTGCCCCTGCGGTAGGGCAAGGAAAAGCGCTCCTCCCTGGCAGCACAGATTGAGTCCACACTGTGGGCAGCAGAATTTACAGCGCTCACCTTGCACGCTCTGATAGCAATAAAAATAAGCATTTGCAATGCAATAGGTCTCGCGTTTGCGAGACTTTGAGCTACTGGCATTGTAAATGACTACGCCTTTTATCTATGTGTTGGTTTTGAAAACATATAAATAAAAGGCATTGTCATTTACAATGCCAGTATCTTAAACTCTCGTAAATGCGAGACCTATTGCATTGCAAATGCTTGTTTAATACAATGCACCCTGCCCTTTGAGCCTCTGGGACCTATCTTGGGGGTGACCTACAACTAAGATAAAGGAAGGTTTAGGCCAGGCAAAACCTTTATTTTGCCAGGTCAAAATGGCAGTTTAAAGCTGCTCTACAGGCTGCAGTGGCGGGCCAGAGGCATGATTTAAAGGGCTACTTCAGTGGGTGGCACAATGACTGCTGCTGGTTCCCTAGTTGCATTTAATGTAAAGGCCTTGGGCTTACAAGTAAATGAAATGTGCCAATAGGCTGTAGACCAATTTTACCATACTTGAAGGGGAGAGCACAGGCACTTTAGCACTGTTTGGCACTGAAAAGGTGCACATAGTTCTAACGCCAACAAAAGCAAATCCAGCAAAACAAGATGGGTGAAGGCAGATTTTGAGGGAATACCATGCCAAGCATGTCAAGTCTAACTGGTTTGCCATTTCTAGACTTTGATAGTTGTCTAACATGACAGTTCCAGGGAATTTGCACCGGGAGCATTCTAGAATTTTGGTTCACATGCATTATACCATGACTAAATATTATTGAAGCTCAAGGCTATATTATTAGTTCGTGATGTCTCAAAATTATGTGAATTATGGCAGTGTAATTCATTTTTTCTCGGGCCTATTTTTTTTGTGTGTATAGCAGGAGATTATAAGGCAGGGTTTGTGGAGAAATGTGTTCAAGAGGTGCACTGATATGAACCTAGCCATTCTGCTGTTTCCTATTCCCTCCCTCGAGTACAGGGCTTTTTCCCTTTCCCATGGTCCTGTAAACCTGTTCTGGAAGGTGTTTCGTGAAGAAGGAGTCTTTAATAAATGCATAATTATGCATATCAAAGTCACTGCATAAACTTGAGATTACAAGCAATTGTGGTCAGTGGTTCTGCAAACAGGGAAAGAACAGGCTAACGCCACTGGCGTAACGAACCTTGAAGGGGCCTCCCTGCAAGGCACCTGGGGGGGGGCCCCTTCGAGCTCAATCAGGAGCCCTGCAGCCAGAGTGCTGTGCTGAGGGGGCCCCTGGGAGCTTGCCCCCCCCCCCGGTCCGCGGGCTGCGGGGGCCTGTGTTACGCCCCTGGCTAACGCGAAAAGAAATGCGTGTGCCATTGTGAAGGAGTTTCTCGCTGTTTGGAACATGCACCAGTTGTCATAGGGACGCCTCTAGCTTCTCAGAGACATGGCAGGTAGCAGAAGAGCATGGATTCGAGGACAGCATACTGTGCGCCTGTTAGAAAATTACTCCACTCCCACACCGGTAAGGGTTGGTGGTAACGGGGTACTTCCGGGGGACACACAGTGGTAGCTTGGCTCGAGTGGTCAGGAATCAGGCACCGTGCTAAGCATACGACATACCCATACAATAACCATGCGTGCATCCGTTCCAAAAACGACTCTACACCGTAAAAATTATGAAAATATCTTTCTTTATCTTCTTTTTCTCTTAGTTGCTGATTAGATAAATAATACACAATCACAATATACAAACTTTTTAAATAGTGCAGGTCAAATAAATACTGGCTTAATGATTCAATAAATAGGGGTGATCATAAATAATAAAGGCATAAATATAAGTGCAATACATACAGGCAATTAAATATTCTGAGGCAATAAATACTGCAAACCAATAAATATTGTGCATCAATAAATACTGTGGACCAATAAATACAGTGAAGCAATAAATAGGTTAAATACAATAAATACAGTGCCCCCAATAAATAATTAAAAGCTGACAGTGACACTCATAGAATCAGATCACATTTGAGATTACTATGGGCTAATTTGGCCCAGGCACAGCTTGTGGGGATGTGGAAGGCTTGAGGGTGTCTACTCCCTGGCTTGGACAAGGCTGAGGCCTAAACTGAGGTAGATCAAGGGGGGAATACCAGAGACCTGGCTCTCTCACTCTACACAACCCCTCTAAATTAGTCTCAGCTCACTCCTGGCACAGTCCAGCTGGTTCCAGCACCTCTCTAACCCCTAGAGTAGTCTCTTAGGATTCCACAGGGCCTTTGGCGCCCTCTATTCCACTTACTGCCCTTTTTCTGAAGCTCCGACGCCGCTGGAGTCGTGTCGACGCCGTGAGGCGGTTCCGGTTCGATGTCGGCGGCCTCGGCACAATGTCAGTTCTTGACGACGCCGGTAGGCGGCTCCGGTTCGATGTCGGCGGCCTCGGCTCGATCTCGACCTCAGATTCGATGGCGTCGGGCAGTCTTGGCTCGATGTCGACTTCGGGCGGCTCCGGTCCGATGGCGACCTCTGTTTCGATGACGTCGGCCGGCCTTGGCTCGATGTCGACTTCCGGCGGCTCCGGAGTGCGATCCTCACTCCCGACCTCCGGTGCTCCTCTCCTCAGGTTTCCGGCGACTCCGGAGTGCGACCTCCACTCCCGACCTCCGGCACGATTCTCTCAGGTTCCAGCGACTCCGGAGTGCGATCTCCACTCCCGACCTCCGGCACACTTCACCTCGGTCTCCGGCGACTCCGAAGGGCGGACTTCACTCCCCTGTCGACGCCGCTCACTCGACCTTGGGTGACTTCCTCCTCGACCTCTGGGACTCCTCACGACCTCCGTCGGCGCCCTCTCTCGATCTCTGGCAGCTCCGGGTACGACGTCTACTTTTCCAGTCAGCGCCGCTTCTCCACCTCGGGCTCCAGGTCTCCAGGCTACTAGACGTCCGGCTCCAGGGAAACCAGTATCCAGGTCAGGATCTTGCTGTTCTTGGTTTCTAAGGCCTGTTCCTGCTGTCCAGGTCCTTAAGATGGTTTTTCTTGCTTCTTAGTGAAAAGGGCTCCAGGCTGGGCTCAGTCAGTAGGGACTAGTATCAAGGGTGGGTTTATGGACCCCACTCCAGGCACAAGTTTCCACCCCTGCTGCCTCACTCCTTCCTCCTTCAGGCTTCTGCTGCTCTCTCTTCACCAGTCAGGTGCCAACTGCCAGCTCCAACTGCCAACTCTCTGTCTTAGCTTCCCAACATTCTAAACCGCCTCCAACTGTCACAGGGTTCTGGAATGTTCTGGAAGGTGCTAGTAGGTTCCAGTGGATGCTGGTGATGTCACAGGTGGCCACCATTTTGTGCTCCAGGCCCTCAGACAGAAGTTCCAGGGGTAGCTAAAATGGCTCCCTGAATCTGCAGCAACACTAAAAAGTCTGGTGGTTCCCAAAAAGGAAAAATTCAAACAGGGTTTGAGGCAAAAGTGGGACAAAATAAATAATGATGAGGAGGGACCACCCAAAGGGCTGACAGGTCTAACACGCGTCCCCCCCAGCTGAAAGTGGGGAGAGCTACCCAACCCCTTGGGAGTTCTCATCACTAAGGCGGAAATACCTTGAGAGACCGTCTGCATTGGCGTGGTCCACTCCAGGCCGATGTTCCACCTGAAAGTCCATTCCCTGTAGGGAAATAGACCACCTCAACAACTTGGGATTCTCCCCCTTCATTTGCATCAGCCAACGAAGGGGTCTGTGGTCGGTCTGAACCAGGAAGTGCGAGCCAAACAAGTATGGCCGCAACTTCTTCAGAGCCCATACCACTGCAAAGGCTTCACGCTCTATTGCACTCCACTTCTGTTCCCTGGGAAGTAGTCTCCGGGATAGGAAGACCACGGGTTGATCCAGACCCTCTTCGTTGAGTTGCGATAACACTGCCCCAATGCCATGTTCTGATGCATCTGTCTGGACAATGAACTCCTTGGAAAAGTCTGGGGCCCTTAAGACCGGGGCCTCGCACATGGCTTTCTTCAATCTCACAAAGGCCTGCTGACAAGCCTCCATCCAGACTACCCGTCGAGGTTGTTTCTTGGACGTGAGCTCCGTGAGGGGGGCTACGATGGTACCGTACCCCTTCACGAAGCGGCGGTAGTATCCCGTGAGGCCCAGAAAAGCTCGGACCTCAGTCTGTGTCTTGGGGGGTTCCCAGGCCATGATGGCCTCGATCTTCGCCTGGAGGGGTTGCACCGCTCCCCTACCCAGCAAGTGTCCAAGGTACACTACCGACCCCTGCCCGATCTGGCACTTGCTGGCCTTGATCGTCAATCCAGCTTGTCTCAGGGCCTGGAGAACAGCTTGCAGGTGACGCAAGTGATCCTCCCAGCTGTTACTGAAGACGGCTATGTCATCCAGATAAGCAGCAGAGAAACTCTCCATTCCGGTGAGGATCTGGTTTACCAGGCGCTGAAACGTGGCAGGTGCGTTCTTGAGCCCAAAGGGCATCACACAGAACTGGTAGTGGCCATTGGGCGTGGAGAAGGCTGACCTTTCCCTTGCTCCATCAGTCAAAGAGATCTGCCAGTACCCAGAAGTAAGGTCAAAGGTACTTAGATATTGGGCAGCTCCCAGCCGGTCAATCAATTCATCCGCCCTAGGGATCGGATGAGCATCAGTTTTGGTCACTGAATTCAGTCCCCGGTAGTCCACACAGAACCTCAGTTCCGGTTGGGCACCCGGTGGTGCAGCTTTTGGTACTAACACCACCGGACTGGACCAGGGGCTGCTAGAAGGTTCGATCACTCCTAGCTCCAGCATCTTAGTGACTTCACTGTGAATGCTGGCCTTCACCTTGTCTGACATCCGGTAGATCTTGGACTTCACAGGTGGGCTGTCTCCTGTGTCCACGTCATGGACGCACAGGTGAGTCCTACCCGGGACAAGGGAGAACAACGAAGAGTACTGCCCCAGGACCTGGCGACAGTCCTCCTGCTGTTCAGGAGTTAGAGATGGGGAGAGAATCACTCCCTCCACCGACCCATCCTTTTCTTGAGACGCAAACAAATCGGGGAGAGGCTCGCTTTCCACGTCCTCTCCTCCGTCAGTCACCATCATCAAGATGACTTCGGGCCTCTCGTGGTGGGGTTTGAGGCGGTTGGCATGCAGCACCCGCAGGGGCTGACGAGGGGTCTTCAGGTCCACCAAGTAGGTAGCCTTACCCTTCTTCTCCAACACCTCAAAGGGTCCTGACCAGCGATCCTGGAGGGCACTAAGCTCTCCTGGTTCGATCACCCACACCTTCTGGCCAGGCTCCAACTCCACCGGGTGAGCATTGTGGTCATACCACGCTTTCATCACTGCTTGGCTGGCTTCCAAGTTGTCAGAAGCTTGCTTCCACAACTTAGCCATTTGGCTCCGGAAGGCCAGCATGTAGCTCACCACATCCTGGGGAAGCTTTCTGGGAGTTCTTTCCCATCCGTCTCTCACCAGGTTGAGAGGTCCACGTACAGGGTGCCCATACAGAAGCTCGAAGGGGCTGAAGCCCACTCCCTTCTGTGGCACTTCCCTGTAGGAAAAGAGTAAACAGGGCAGGAGGACGTCCCATTTCCTCCGCAGGCTTTCAGGCAGACTTCTGATCATGCCCTTCAAGGTTTTGTTAAACCTCTCCACCAGACCATTGGTCTGGGGGTGGTAAGGAGTGGTGAACCGGTAGGTCACTCCACACTCCTTCCACATGGCCCGCATGTACGCTGACATGAAGTTGGCCCCCCTGTCGGACACAACTTCCTTGGGAAAACCCACTCGGGTAAAGATTCCCATCAGGGCCCTTGCCACAACAGGTGCTGTTATGGTCCTCAGAGGTATTGCCTCTGGGTACCGTGTGGCATGATCCACCAGAACCAGGATAAACCTGTGACCAGCTGTAGTCGGCGGATCTAATGGACCCACAATGTCGATGCCCACCCTTTCAAAGGGGGTGCTAACGACAGGAAGGGGTTCCAGGGGAGCCTTCAGCTTCACCCCTGTTTTCCCACTGGCTTGGCAAGACACACATGTCCGGCAGTAGGTATCGGACGACACTTTCATCTGAGGCCAATAAAAGTGTGGGACAAGACGGGCGAAGGTCTTGTCTTGCCCCAGGTGTCCTGCCAATGGTATCTCGTGAGCCAACTCCAGAAGGAAGGCTCGATAACGTTGAGGGACTACCAAGGCTCGTGACGATCCGTGTAGGGGTGCCTTGGGTTCACTGTAGAGGAGGCCATCCTCCCAGTAAACACTGTAGTTCCCTTCAACGTTCCCTGCTGCCTGGGCTTCGGCCTGTCGCCTCAGCCCCTCAAGGGTAGGGCACTCCCTCTGGCCCTGGCAGAATTCCTCCCTGGACGGGCCTCCCTCCACGTGCCACTCGGCCGGCATGGGTAGGTCCTCCAGTTTGGTAACGTCCCCCACCGCAGACTCCTGGTCCACCACCTCCGGTGGCCTATCCGTCCTACGGGGTGTGGACACCGAGGCAGGCTCCTCCTGTCCTCGGTTCCTCCCTTGACTGGCAGCTGGCTGGGTCTTTGTTCCAGGCTCCAGCCGAAACGAACTCCCTCTTCGGGTAGTCGCGGACCTTGTGCTCACACAGGCCCAATCAGGTGTACCCAGCATCTCAGTGTGAGTCCGGTATTCCACCTCCTTCCAAGCGTTGTGCTCCATGTCATTCCCCAGCAGACAATCGACTGGCACGGCAGGGCTTACGGCAACTCGAAGTGAACCTGCAACCCCCCCCCCCATTCAAAGGGAACCTCGGCCACTGGATAGTGGCCTGTTCTGCCGTCAGCCATCGCGGCTGGGTGGAGTACATCGGGAATTACCTGCTCTGGAGACACCAGTTGGCTACGCACCATAGTCATACTGGCTCCTGTGTCTCTCAGAGCCTCCCCTCTTTGGCCGTTGATGGTGACCCACTGCCCATACTTTGCGGTATTTGCGGGTACCTGGATCTTAGGAACCATCTCCCGTTCTCCCAGGGACACTAAAGTGACACCCGCCCACTCCCTTCCCTTAGTTAAGGGCATCTCCTCCCCGAGCACTGCACTAGCTACTCCGGGGGTCTTTCCTCCAATGGGAGGGGGTGGTCGTTTCAGGCACTTCGGATCTCCTTTATAGTGTCCAACACCACCGCACTCGTAGCAATGGACAACCCTTGGCTGCTGACTCTGGCCAGGATTAGGGTTTCTGGGTGGGTTAGCCCTAGGGGTGAATCCTGTTCCCTTCCCTTGGAAGTTATTTTGGGGGCCTTTGGAGAACTCCTTTTTCTTTTCCCTCCCTCTTTCTTCTGAGGGGCGCCCTGTCCGGCCTTTTGAGTATCCCCTCCAGTCCCCCTTGTGGACACCCGGGTACTAGCCCAAATGTCCGCCTCCTCAGCAAGCTTCCGGGGACTGGTCAGCTTGCTATCCACCAGGTGTTGACGCAGTTCAGGGAAACATTTCTCAAGCAGGTGTTCCTTCAGTACTAGGTCAAACAACCCCTCGTAGTTCCTCACTTCACTGCCCTGAATCCAACCCTCTAGTGCCTTCTTTGCATAGTC
This sequence comes from Triturus cristatus, assembly GCF_964204655.1. Taxonomy (NCBI): domain Eukaryota; kingdom Metazoa; phylum Chordata; class Amphibia; order Caudata; family Salamandridae; genus Triturus; species Triturus cristatus. The sequence continues at coordinate 76,944,290 of NC_140585.1, read as the reverse complement.
CAGGAAGTCCACCCAATTCTGTGTGCCCAGTTTGTGACTACCCCTGAACTTCTGTCTGTACTTTTCGGGTGTTAGTCCAAACTTTCTTATGAGCGCTAGTTTCATGGTGGGGTAGTGGGTCTGCTCATCCTCTTCGAGGGCCAATAAAGCATCCCTACCAGCTGGAGGCATGTACTTGTACAATCCCCCTCCCCAGTACTTCTCTGGAACCCCATGGGCCCTTAACGATATCGCCAAGTGGCTAGCGGCCTATGCCGCTAGCCACTTGGCGATATCGTCACCCGCCCCATAGCTAGCTACTATGTCCTTTGGCAGGTAGGGTTTGGGTTCCCTGGTGTACTCTCGTTCTTCGCTGCCACCGTTAGGTACAGGGTGTGCCCCGATTCTCAGGATCTGAAGATCTATCTCTTTCAGCCTTATCTCATGAGCCATCCTCTGTTCCTCTTTCTCTTTCTCCAGCCTTGCTAAGTCCCATGTGAGCTGCCTTTTCTCCCTCCGGTCTGTTAACTCCACTTCAGACAAGCCACCGCTAGAGGCACTGCTGCCCTTCCTGGAAAGTGTCCTGGGCCCCGCTGACAGGTTCCCCACCTCCGGTTGGTACAAACCAGCTCCCTCACTGTCGGGCTCTCTATCCCTGTCCTCCTCCTCAGCCTTGCTTTCTCGTCGTGCCTCCCCCCAAGCCCTTAAGCTGGTTTGGAGTGCACCCTTCTTTGCTCCTGGGGGACAATACACCCCCTCCCGCTGGCAAAACTCCCTGAGTTGGGCCACAGTGTAGGTTTCTAAATTCTCCAGTACAAACTCCATCTTGCCCACTCAGGTCAGAGGACAGTTATTTGCAGTAACAATGCAGGGGGGTACCTTTAATAATACCTCCTCCCACCACCAGAGTAAATTTGGAAAAAACAAAAACCCACAATTAGGAAGGCCGCTTTGAGAAAACTCCCGGTGTAGGCCTATGGACTACCCACAGTTATTGTTGAGTATACGAAGGCACAGCTCTATCCCACCACTGAACACCAATTATGTTAGAAAATTACTCCACTCCCACACCGGTAAGGGTTGGTGGTAACGGGGTACTTCCGGGGGACACACAGTGGTAGCTTGGCTCGAGTGGTCAGGAATCAGGCACCGTGCTAAGCATACGACATACCCATACAATAACCATGCGTGCATCCGTTCCAAAAACGACTCTACACCGTAAAAATTATGAAAATATCTTTCTTTATCTTCTTTTTCTCTTAGTTGCTGATTAGATAAATAATACACAATCACAATATACAAACTTTTTAAATAGTGCAGGTCAAATAAATACTGGCTTAATGATTCAATAAATAGGGGTGATCATAAATAATAAAGGCATAAATATAAGTGCAATACATACAGGCAATTAAATATTCTGAGGCAATAAATACTGCAAACCAGTAAATATTGTGCATCAATAAATACTGTGGACCAATAAATACAGTGAAGCAATAAATAGGTTAAATACAATAAATACAGTGCCCCCAATAAATAATTAAAAGCTGACAGTGACACTCATAGAATCAGATCACATTTGAGATTACTATGGGCTAATTTGGCCCAGGCACAGCTTGTGGGGATGTGGAAGGCTTGAGGGTGTCTACTCCCTGGCTTGGACAAGGCTGAGGCCTAAACTGAGGTAGATCAAGGGGGGAATACCAGAGACCTGGCTCTCTCACTCTACACAACCCCTCTAAATTAGTCCCAGCTCACCCCTGGCACAGTCCAACTGGTTCCAGCACCTCTCTAACCCCTAGAGTAGTCTCTTAGGATTCCACAGGGCCTTTGGCGCCCTCTATTCCACTTACTGCCCTTTTTCTGAAGCTCCGACGCCACTGGAGTCGTGTCGACGCCGTGAGGCGGTTCCGGTTCGATGTCGGCGGCCTCGGCACAATGTCAGTTCTTGACGACGCCGGTAGGCGGCTCCGGTTCGATGTCGGCGGCCTCGGCTCGATCTCGACCTCCGATTCGATGGCGTCGGGCAGTCTTGGCTCGATGTCGACTTCGGGCGGCTCCGGTCCGATGGCGACCTCTGTTTCGATGACGTCGGCCGGTCTTGGCTCGATGTCGACTTCCGGCGGCTCCGGAGTGCGATCCTCACTCCCGACCTCCGGTGCTCCTCTCCTCAGGTTTCCGGCGACTCCGGAGTGCGACCTCCACTCCCGACCTCCGGCACGATTCTCTCAGGTTCCGGCGACTCCGGAGTGCGATCTCCACTCCCGACCTCCGGCACACTTCACCTCGGTCTCCGGCGACTCCGAAGGGCGGACTTCACTCCCCCGTCGACGCCGCTCACTCGACCTTGGGTGACTTCCTCCTCGACCTCTGGGACTCCTCACGACCTCCGTCGGCGCCCTCTCTCGATCTCTGGCAGCTCCGGGTACGACGTCTACTTTTCCAGTCAGCGCCGCTTCTCCACCTCGGGCTCCAGGTCTCCAGGCTACTCGACGTCCGGCTCCAGGGAAACCAGTATCCAGGTCAGGATCTTGCTGTTCTTGGTTTCTAAGGCCTGTTCCTGCTGTCCAGGTCCTTAAGATGGTTTTTCTTGCTTCTTAGTGAAAAGGGCTCCAGGCTGGGCTCAGTCAGTAGGGACTAGTATCAAGGGTGGGTTTATGGACCCCACTCCAGGCACAAGTTTCCACCCCTGCTGCCTCACTCCTTCCTCCTTCAGGCTTCTGCTGCTCTCTCTTCACCAGTCAGGTGCCAACTGCCAGCTCCAACTGCCAACTCTCTGTCTTAGCTTCCCAACATTCTAAACCGCCTCCAACTGTCACAGGGTTCTGGAATGTTCTGGAAGGTGCTAGTAGGTTCCAGTGGATGCTGGTGATGTCACAGGTGGCCACCATTTTGTGCTCCAGGCCCTCAGACAGAAGTTCCAGGGGTAGCTAAAATGGCTCCCTGAATCTGCAGCAACACTAAAAAGTCTGGTGGTTCCCAAAAAGGAAAAATTCAAACAGGGTTTGAGGCAAAAGTGGGACAAAATAAATAATGATGAGGAGGGACCACCCAAAGGGCTGACAGGTCTAACAGCGCCGCTCCGTGCAGTTGTCAAGATAATCATGAGGAAGAAACAGAATGCGGAGGCACTAGGTCTTCAAATAAGCGACGTGCTCGGAAACCTCGGAATTACGGTGTCACATTTCTTTGCGTGGCATGTTAGCACGGAAAAAGTATGTAATGTGTCCAAAGGTCGATTTCCATCGAGGTCTAATTTATCTCAAGAAGAACAGAGCAAGAAACTACTGGCCTGAAAACAGAAGTGCCATGCCAGGCGTGAGCGGGGACTAAGCGTTTACGGACTCGTACTTCGCGACACTATTCGGCACGAGGAAGGAGCAACGTTCCAGTCAGACAGATAATTGAGCTGGCACCGGGCTCCTCGGACGAGCCGCTAAGGCAGGTGGCACTTAGGCAACCATTGCACAGGAAGGAAACGGATGCGTGCGAGAAGTACAAACACTGTGAAATTAGGAAATTAGGGATTTAGTGAGCGAGAGACAGGTCTTTAATCTGGAAACTTTCCAGGAAGCCCAGGTGAAACGTTTAATTTGTAAAGCTGTGTTCACTCTTAAGAGAAGGAAGATCATAAATAAATTAGAAGTGCTTGTGGTCTTGCTCCAAGTAAAGGGCGAATGATCAAAGGCTCCTTCGATTTGTTGAGTCCTTCATTATGTGGCAGCTGTGCCAGCCTCCGTTTAGACTCGCTGGCAGTTTTTTTATTTTGTACTTTAGGCGTGTGGTGTTGCACAGAGTACTAAAATATGGGCTCGCCATTGCGGGAAGGCAGCGCTGTTTATTTTTGCATCGCACTTTCACTTTAAAGTGAAAGCGCGATGCAAAAATAAACATGCAGCGCCCTGTCTCCTTTTGAGACGGCCAATCTGGACTGGATCTCAGAGGCTTGTTTACATAACACGCCTCTGAGATAAGAAATTGCTTCACGACAGCCGTGAAGCCGGAGACCCAGTCCGGATGGGCCGTCCCAAAAGGAGAAAGGGCGGTAACACAGAAGCCTCATCTTCAATGAGAAGCCACCGTTTACCATAAATGGTGACGCTGCCCAATGTAAATGAGGGGCGGGGCTTAAAGCCTCCTTCTGAAATATTCTCACCCACAATATGTCTCGCAGACGCGAGCAGCGCATGAGCGCTGCAATGCAGGTCTGCGAGACCTAATAAAGCGCTCAGTGTGTTTCCACCTTAGAGACAAGTAAAAGGGAACATGAAGGGCTCACCAGTGCTATGTTTTCCCATCCATTGAACAGGCCACAAAAGCCCTGGGAGATCACTGGGGCAGGGAAAATGGCACAGGCAGGTCAGCACACAGGGTCACTTAGCAGTGTGTCAGTCCCTGCAGCCACCCAGCATGCAGCAGGTTAGTCCCACAAGCAGGTAGTCCCAAACGGCGGTGCTTCCTGGCACACAGCAGTCCTCGGTCACAGTCTACGCAGTGTCTTCTCATTTTCATGGGGTCACAGCACCTGTATTTATGGTGCAAAAGTCTTTATTCTGGGGGCACTTCAAACACATTTAGAAGTGCACAACACCCCCATTCATATTTTAATCCCTGGCCGCAGACACACCACAGGGGGGCGGAGACAGCATTGTAGGAGGCAGGCAGAGCCCTATTCAGGTGCAGGTGCAACTCCACCCCCTACTTTAACTTCAGCAGTGAGAAACCAAATAGGCTTTCTGTCACTATCAGGACATGCCACTCAGTTAAGGCACATGTCCTACCTTCTACCTACAAAGCACCCTGACCATAGGGCTAGCTAGGGCCTACCTTTGGGGTGACTTATATATAGTAAAAGGGGAGTTTCAGAAGTGGCATTCACTTTACATGCCACGTCACTGAGGATGTAAACTGTGTGCACAGGCCCTGCTGTGGCAGAGACCTGAGACAGGTTTGAAAGCCTACTTCGGTGGGTGGCGCAAGCAGCACTGCATGCCCATTTGTAGCATTTAATTTACAGGCCCCCTGTATATGGGATACCACTGTACAAGGGACTTACAGGTAAAATAAATATGCCAAACAGGTGTAGATTAATCTTACCAAGTTTATGAGAGAGAGCACATGCACTTTAGCACTTATCAGCAGTGGTAAAGTGCCCAGAGTCAGAAAACTACCAACAACAGGTCAGATGAAATACAGTAGGAAGACAACAAGTTCTGGAATGACCCTGCAAAAAGGGCTAATTCCAAAATTTGCCATTACCCCTTTTCCCAATATCTATCCATGGTTCTCTCCTTCCTTGCCTTCATCCAGCCACTTGTCCTTCCTTTCGCCACCCATCCATTCATCCATCCATCACTCAACCACCCTTGTCCCTATCCATCTCTCCATCCACAGAATCTTCTTTGTCCTTTTCTTTATTCATCTGTCTTTCTTTCCCTCCATGCATCCACACTCCAGGCCTTCTTCAACTCTTTTTTTCCATCCACACATTCTTCTATTCGTCCACTTATTAAAAAATGTTCTCTCTAGCCTCCCTCCTTCTCTTCTTTCTTTTCCTATGTGTTCTGTTCCGTTTGTTCCACCTTGCCCAACATCTCAATCATTTATATGTATGAGCATCTAACTGGAGATCAGTGTCTCTAATTAAATTCAAAGGGGAAATAAACAATGTAATGACAATTTTTGTTAAACATAGCTGCCTTCTGCCACCCACCCCCGCTTAAGCTACTAATGAGGGGGGTTTATAACGCCCCAGTGTACAATCTCGATTTATAGAGTTGTTTCATTAATGCAAAAAAGTGCTTCCTGAGGCCCATTGTGTGGACACAGAATAAATCCAAATGTGAAGCCCCTTTTAAATTATATATAGTGTACACAGGATGAAAATATTTTAATATGACAAGTGTGAACAAGAAGTTTAGTTTTCTTCTGAATGCAACATTGCATGGATTATATAACAATTATACTCTGGAAGTTAGAGAAAAAATCTAAATTGTGTGGTTGTGAGAAAAGCATTGTTTGTTGGAGAGTCACATTTGAATGGAATCTGCTAAATATGTATAGTCTTTATCTTAAGAATCTGCACTATCTGCCTTAGCTTTGGATCCATTGTGGATCAATTTGTGTTAAAATAACCGACCTTCCTTATCGCATAACACAAGACTATGAAGATAACGCCAAAGAATGTGCTGCATAATTCACACTTACATGCTGCATAATTTAGTCAATACTGCTGCATAACGAGGTCCTCGACTGCTGCATAATTCCAGTGGTTCTGGACCCGATTTAGAGTTTGGAGGACAGGGTACTCCATCGCAAAGGTGATGGAGTCAGCGGCGGCTCCTCCACTAAGTAGGAGGAGCGTCGCCCCACTGCTCTGCGAGCCCTTTAAAAAGGAACACTAAAATGATAATAATTAACCTAGTTGTCGTTTTCGTTTTCCTTCCTGCTTAGGTGCGGTGCGGGCGGGTGAGGCAGGGACCAGGGGAAGGAGTGTTAGGCACATACTCTTGTGCCGGCCAAACGGTCAGGCGCACTTAGCATGTTTTCACCAGGCTACAATACACAGCCTGGTAGGGAACATGCACAGCCTCCCTGTCCCCATCTAAGTGCCAAACCATAGCGCTCAGACCAATCACAACGCTGCATTGCAGAGTTGTGATTGGCAGGGGATTCTGGGAGGCTGTGTGCTTCCTGTTGTGGCACAGAGAAGACGTCGGAGGAGAGGAGGTGGCCAGCGGCACCCAGGTAAGTAATTTTATTTTATTTTGTATTCCCCCCTTAGCACCCACCCAACTCCCACTCCACTACCCGTGTTCAGTAGCAGCCACTACTGGATGTCGTACTCCGTCCGCCCACCGCCTTTAGAGACTGACAAAGCAGTACAAAAGGGGGTGGCCATGCCTGAACTGGGGTGGCAGAGTGGGCTAAAGAACGGTGATGGATCAAACCCAGATCTGTTGACTGGGTGTGAGTGTTTGATTGGTTCTGATGCTCCGTCCATCACCACCCCCTTTTGTACCGCTTTGTTCGCCATAAGTTGGCAGGGTATGCTCAGACGTGAGTCCCTTGCTCACTTTGCCACTGGATTCAAGCAAGCCTGGCTGAAGACGGCTGAAATGCCAGAAACCGGTCCTAGGAAGCTTGTTTCCGGTCCAGGGAAGGCATGGCTTGGCAGTTCGGGCTGGACTGTTCCCATGAGGCACAGGGTCAGACTGATTTGCATATGGCCATGCCTGAACTGGGGTGGCAGAGTGGGCTAAAGAACGGTGATGGATCAAACCCAGATCTGTTGACTGGGTGTGAGTGTTTGATTGGTTCTGATGCTCCGTCCATCACCACCCCCTTTTGTACCGCTTTGTTCGCCATAAGTTGGCAGGGTATGCTCAGACGTGAGTCCCTTGCTCACTTTGCCACTGGATTCAAGCAAGCCTGGCTGAAGACGGCTGAAATGCCAGAAACCGGTCCTAGGAAGCTTGTTTCCGGTCCAGGGAAGGCATGGCTTGGCAGTTCGGGCTGGACTGTTCCCATGAGGCACAGGGTCAGACTGATTTGCATATGGCCATGCCTGAACTGGGGTGGCAGAGTGGGCTAAAGAACGGTGATGGATCAAACCCAGATCTGTTGACTGGGTGTGAGTGTTTGATTGGTTCTGATGCTCCGTCCATCACCACCCCCTTTTGTACCGCTTTGTTCGCCATAAGTTGGCAGGGTATGCTCAGACGTGAGTCCCTTGCTCACTTTGCCACTGGATTCAAGCAAGCCTGGCTGAAGACGGCTGAAATGCCAGAAACCGGTCCTAGGAAGCTTGTTTCCGGTCCAGGGAAGGCATGGCTTGGCAGTTCGGGCTGGACTGTTCCCATGAGGCACAGGGTCAGACTGATTTGCATATGGCCATGCCTGAACTGGGGTGGCAGAGTGGGCTAAAGAACGGTGATGGATCAAACCCAGATCTGTTGACTGGGTGTGAGTGTTTGATTGGTTCTGATGCTCCGTCCATCACCACCCCCTTTTGTACCGCTTTGTTCGCCATAAGTTGGCAGGGTATGCTCAGACGTGAGTCCCTTGCTCACTTTGCCACTGGATTCAAGCAAGCCTGGCTGAAGACGGCTGAAATGCCAGAAACCGGTCCTAGGAAGCTTGTTTCCGGTCCAGGGAAGGCATGGCTTGGCAGTTCGGGCTGGACTGTTCCCATGAGGCACAGGGTCAGACTGATTTGCATATGGCCATGCCTGAACTGGGGTGGCAGAGTGGGCTAAAGAACGGTGATGGATCAAACCCAGATCTGTTGACTGGGTGTGAGTGTTTGATTGGTTCTGATGCTCCGTCCATCACCACCCCCTTTTGTACCGCTTTGTTCGCCATAAGTTGGCAGGGTATGCTCAGACGTGAGTCCCTTGCTCACTTTGCCACTGGATTCAAGCAAGCCTGGCTGAAGACGGCTGAAATGCCAGAAACCGGTCCTAGGAAGCTTGTTTCCGGTCCAGGGAAGGCATGGCTTGGCAGTTCGGGCTGGACTGTTCCCATGAGGCACAGGGTCAGACTGATTTGCATATGGCCATGCCTGAACTGGGGTGGCAGAGTGGGCTAAAGAACGGTGATGGATCAAACCCAGATCTGTTGACTGGGTGTGAGTGTTTGATTGGTTCTGATGCTCCGTCCATCACCACCCCCTTTTGTACCGCTTTGTTCGCCATAAGTTGGCAGGGTATGCTCAGACGTGAGTCCCTTGCTCACTTTGCCACTGGATTCAAGCAAGCCTGGCTGAAGACGGCTGAAATGCCAGAAACCGGTCCTAGGAAGCTTGTTTCCGGTCCAGGGAAGGCATGGCTTGGCAGTTCGGGCTGGACTGTTCCCATGAGGCACAGGGTCAGACTGATTTGCATATGGCCATGCCTGAACTGGGGTGGCAGAGTGGGCTAAAGAACGGTGATGGATCAAACCCAGATCTGTTGACTGGGTGTGAGTGTTTGATTGGTTCTGATGCTCCGTCCATCACCACCCCCTTTTGTACCGCTTTAGAGACTGACAGACCTTACGTTTTCCATTGACAGAGCCCCTGTTGTCTCTAATGACGGAAAACTTCCTCTGATGGCCGGAGAGAGTAAGGCCTGATGGAGTTAAGACATTACACTGCCTGCCCTATTGAGAGTGGACGGTATGTATTTTCTGTTCATCGATTGAAAAAACCTGGCAGAGAGGGACAATAAGAAAAAGTGACCGCAAAACCTTGGGGGAAAACTCACTGGGTGTGGAAGTCATCACTTTTTTGTTTTTCTGGAAGAAATTCCCACTTTAGGAGATTGTTTCTTGAAAACAAAAAAATGCAATAATTTGTTAATAGTCATCAAAAACCAACAGTGGCCTTTTACCAAACGTTTTGTGCATTGAAAGAAAGCGCTGGGAAACATTTTTCTTTTATGTACTTATATTCACAATGGAAGTCTGTGCCTTTAGCAACCAATGTCTCTGCACACTTTGTAGGACTCCATATTTGTATGTTTCCGATGAAATAGGGATGCAGGCTTTCTATGGTTATTTCATATTGTGAATTATAAGACTTCATATTGCTGGTAATATCTCTAAATGATTTGACAGAATATTAGTGGTAGTCATAAAATACAGGCCATCGCTCTAAATTTGATTAGGTGGGAGATTATTGTAGTGCAGAGTTATTATTATTATTCATGATAAAGTCTTGTATACAGAATAGCTCCCCAAATGTTTTTATTTGGTGTACCTTGCTATCTTTGTTCTCTCTTTCACCTTTGTATTGTCCTTGCTTCTTATCCCTAGTGCCCCCCTGCACTCCCTGTTGTGCACTTTCGACTGTTAGGTCTCACCCTACCAAAGCTCGTGCCATGATGTTCAATCTATCTTATGTCAGGCGTGTCAAGCATTCTTAAGGGTACCATAGATGTACTGCATGCTCGGTGGGAGCTGCGCTGAGAGGTTCCTTCCATAGAGTTCTTAAGGGTACCATAGATGTACTGCATGCTCGGTGGGAGCTGCGCTGAGAGGTTCCTTCCATAGAGTTCTTAAGGGTACCATAGATGTACTGCATGCTCGGTGGGAGCTGCGCTGAGAGGTTCCTTCCATAGAGTTCTTAAGGGTACCATAGATGTACTGCATGCTCGGTGGGAGCTGCGCTGAGAGGTTCCTTCCATAGAGTTCTTAAGGGTACCATAGCTGTACTACATGCTCGGTGGGAGCTGCGCTGAGAGGTTCCTTCCATAGAGTTCTTAAGGGTACCATAGATGTACTGCATGCTCGGTGGGAGCTGTGCTGAGAGGTTCCTTCCATAGAGTTCTTAAGGGTACCATAGCTGTACTGCATGCTCGGTGGGAGTTGCACTGAGAGGTTCCTTCCATAGAGTTCTTAAGGGTACCATAGATGTACTGCATGCACGGTGGGAACTGAGCGGAGAGGTTCCTTCCATAGAGTTCTTAAGGGTACCATAGCTCTTCTGCATGCTCGGTGGGAGCTGTGCTGAGAGGTTCCTTCCATAGAGTTCTTAAGGGTACCATAGATGTACTCCATGCTCAGTGAGAGCTACCCTGAGAGGTTCCTTCCATAGAGTTTGTTAGGGTATCATAGCTGTACTGCATGCTCAGTGGGAGCTGCGCTCAGAGGTTCCTTCCATAGAGTTTGTTAGGGTATCATAGCTGTGCTGCATGCTCGGTGGGAGCTGCACTGACAGGTTCATTCCATAGAGTTTGTAAGGGTTCCATAGCTCCAATGCATGCTCGGTGGGAGCTGCGCTGAGAGGTTCCTTCCATAGAGTTCTTAAGGGTACCATAGATGTACTGCATGCTCAGTGTGAGATGCGCTAAGAGGTTCCTTCCATAGAGTTCTTAAGGATACCATAGATGTACTGCATGCTCGGTGGGAGCTGCGCTGAGAGGTTCCTTCCATAGAGTTCTTAAGGGTACCATAGATGTACTGCATGCTCATTGGGAGCTGCGCTGAGATGTTCATTCCATTGAGTTCTAATGGGCACCATAGATGTACTGTGTGCTTGGTGGGAGCTGCGCTGAGAGGGGTCTTCCATAGAGTTCGTTAGAGCATCATAGCTGTACTGCGTGCTCAGTGGGAGCTGCGCTAAGAGGTTCCTTCGATAGAGTTCTTAAGGGTACCATAGATGTACTGCATGCTCGGTGGGAGCTGCGCTGAGAGGTTGCTTCCATTGAGTTCTCAAGGGTACCATAGCTCTAATGCATGCTCGGTGGGAGCTGCACTGACAGGTTCATTCCATAGAGTTTGTAAGGGTTCCATAGCTCTACTGCATGCTCGGTGGGAGCTGCGCTGAGAGGTTCCTTCCATAGAGTTCTTAAGGGTACCATAGATGTACTGCATGCTCTGTGGGAGCTGCACTAAGAGGTTCCTTCCATAGAGTTCTTAAGGGTACCATAGATGTACTGCATGTTCGGTGGGAGCTGTGCTGAGATGTTCATTCCATTGAGTTCTTATGGGGACCATAGATGTACTGCATGCTTGGTGGGAGCTGCACTGAGACGTTCCTTCCATAGAGTTCGTTAGGGTATCATAGCTGTACTGCATGCTCGGTGGGAGCGGCGCTGTGAGGTTCCTTCCATAGAGTTCTTAAGAGTACCATAGCTCTACTGCACGCTCGGTGGGAGCTGCGCTAAGAGGTTCCTTCCATAGAGTTCTTAAGGGTACCATAGATGTACTGCATGCTCTGTGGGAGCTGCGCTGAGAGGTTCCTTCCATTGAGATCTTAAGGGTACCATAGATGTACTGCATGCTTGGTAGGAGCTGCACTGAGAGGTTCCTTCCATAGAGTTCATTAGGGTATCATAGCTGTACTGCATGCTCGGTGGGAGCTGCGCTGAGAGGTTATTTTCATAGAGTTCTTAAGGGTACCATAGCTCTACTGCATGTTCGGTGGGAGCTCCGCTGAGAGGTTCCTTCCATTGAGATCTTAAGGGTACCATAGATGTACTGCATGCTTGGTAGGAGCTGCACTGAGAGGTTCCTTCCATAGAGTTCGTTAGGGTATCATAGCTGTACTGCATGCTCGGTGGGAGCTGCGCTGAGAGGTTATTTTCATAGAGTTCTTAAGAGTACCATAGCTCTACTGCATGCTCAGTGGGAGCTGCGCTCAGAGATTCCTTCCATAGAGTTCTTAAGGGTACCATAGATGTACTGCATGCACGGTGGGAGCTGCGCTGAGAGGTTCCATCCATAGAGTTCTTAAGGGTACCATAGATCTACTGAATGCTCAGTGGGAGCTGCGCTGAGAGGTTCCTTCCATAGAGTTCTTAAGGATACTATAGATGTACTGCATGCTCGGTGGGAGCTGAGCTGAAAGGTTTCTTCCATTGAGTTCTCAAGGGTACCATAGCTCTACTGCATGCTCGGTGGGAGCTGCGCGGAGAGGTTATTTTCATAGAGTTCTTAAGGGTACCATAGCTCTATTGCATGTTCAGTGGGAGCTGCAATAAGAGATTCCTTCCATAGAGTTCTGAAGGGTACCAAAGAAGTACTGCGTGCTCGGTGGGAGCTGCGCTGAGGAGTTCCTTCCATGGAGTTCTTAAGGGTACCATAGCTCTACTGCATGCTTGGTGGGAGCTGCGCTGAGGAGTTCCTTCCATGGAGGTCTTAAGGGTACCATAGATTACTGCATGCTCAGTAGGAGCTGCGCTGAGGAGTTTCTTCCATGGAGTTCTTAAGGGTACCATAGCTCTACTGCATGTTAGGTGGGAGCTGCGCTGAGAGGTTCCTTCCATAGAGTTCTTAAGGGTATCATAGCTCTACTGCGTGCTTGGTGGGAGCTGCGCTGAGAGGTTCCTTCCTTTGAGTTTTTAAGGGTACAATAGATCTGTGAACACTGGTCCACATGGTGAAAAACAGCAAAGACCCAAGGGAGGAGGATTAATTCCCCATACCAGCCGAGGAGGGTAGGATTGCAGCCATTGATGCACCTGAAAACAGAGCAACACGGACGACACTGTTAGCAGACGGGGGACAAGGAACTAATGTGCAAGTGAGCACTGTATTGCAACTAGCTGATAGTAAAGCGACTAATAGAGAGGTGCGACTGACTAGACAAGAAGCCAAATCCACTACAGTGCATCTGCCTAGACCACGTGTGCAGTCTGTCGCCCTCTGGTGTATACATCACCCAGAGCACAGCCTCACAATCACTAGAACATTTCAGAATTAAATGTAAATCACATTAAGATTCACAATACTTATGGCCCTCGCTATCCTTTCCAAATACTGGGCGTCGATTGTGGCTGAGCTGAGCGACACACTGGGTTTGAGCGGTCCCCCGTAGTCCTCTTCCCTTCTCCTGACGGTGATGGCCCTGCGCTATCCTTTCCAAATACTAGGCGTCGATTGTGGCTGAGCTGAGCGACACACTGAGATGAGCGGTCCCCCGTAGTCCTCTTGCCCTTCTCCTGGCAGTGATGGCCCTGCGCTATCCTTTCCAAATACTGGGCGTCAATTGTGGCTGAGCTGAGCGACACACTGAGCTGAGCGGTCCCCCGTAGTCCTCTTGCCCTTCTCCTGGCAGTGATGGCCCTGCGCTATCCTTTCCAAATACTGGGCGTCAATTGTGGCTGAGCTGAGCGACACACTGAGCTGAGCGGTCCCCCGTAGTCCTCTTGCCCTTCTCCTGGTGGTGATGGCCCTGCGCTATCCTTTCCAAATACTAGGCGTCGATTGTGGCTGAGCTGAGCGACACACTGAGATGAGCGGTCCCCCGTAGTCCTCTTGCCCTTCTCCTGGCAGTGATGGCCCTGCGCTATCCTTTCCAAATACTGGGCGTCAATTGTGGCTGAGCTGAGCGACACACTGAGCTGAGCGGTCCCCCGTAGTCCTCTTGCCCTTCTCCTGGCAGTGATGGCCCTGCGCTATCCTTTCCAAATACTGGGCGTCAATTGTGGCTGAGCTGAGCGACACACTGAGCTGAGCGGTCCCCCGTAGTCCTCTTGCCCTTCTCCTGGCGGTGATGGCCCTGCGCTATCCTTTCCAAATACTAGTGGTCGATTGTGGCTGAGCTGAGCGACACACTGAGCTGAGCAGTCCCCCGTAGTCCTCTTGCCCTTCTCCTGGCAGTGATGGCCCTGCGCTATCCTTTCCAAATACTGGGCGTCAATTGTGGCTGAGCGGAGAGACACACTGGGCCCCCGTAGTCCTGTTGCCCTTCTCCTGGCGGTGATGGAGGGGATGGATGGTTCCCGTATTGACAGATTGCTCCTAGGGACAGCCATCTTGGTGGCCAGAAGAGACATTGCAGCATCCTGGAAGGACTAAGCATCTCCATCTATTGCGAAGTGGCGTAAAGGAGTGGACTGGTGTGCCATCCAGGAAAAAACTGTATATGAGGCACAAGGCTGTCCGGGCAAACACAAGCGCATATGGGGCAAATGGCTGGGATTGATAGGCTGAAGACTCAAAGGCGAGGGTTGGAAGTCCTAGAGGGGCAATATGGGTCATGCTCGTTTGCATGGTCCAAAGGGAATGAAATCTGATAATGTAATTACTGTGCTGTAAGTCACAGTGATGCACTGTTTACTTTGCTGCTCATAAAAAACAATAAAATTGTTAATTAAAAAAAAAAGATTCACAAGACTGGCAAGTATTATAATGAAAAGCATGAAGGTTTAAATAATTACAGAAAACAAATAAATGGCAGAGACTGTCAGTTAGTCATTTGCCATATGCAGCATAGAGTTCAGAATAATATACAAATCATGAAACAGTAGAACAGAGTATAAAGGAGCTCAGTAAACAATTCAGAAATCATTGATCAGACCGACAGAGTGTCACCTTCTAAAGATCAGGGGACAGTGAACGCAACAGCCTCTGGGTACAGCTCACCTTGAAGGGTGAACACAATAACATCACACATTTGGTGTGAACGTGCAAAGGCCCACAAACCCCACACAACGATGGTAACAATAGAACGAGATAGTTTGAAATCACATGTGTCAGCACTGTCACACAGACTCCTATACGCAGTCCCATCCCTGGTGCTCCTGTGACCTCTTATAGTACAAATGTTGTTGCAGTCAAGGGTAAGTTCTAATTGGAAACCAGACTGTAGTGCCAGGAGGTGAGACCTTAGGAAAGCGTTCACTTTGCTAACACAGCAGGAGAATGAAGCCTCAGAACGGAGCATCATATTGTGCATCAGAGAATGACAATGTGTTTCAAACATTATTTACAAATTAATAATCGTGTGCTAAATGCATGGTGGGAAAGAACAGAAGATGATTGGGTGCAAGAATAAGGTGTTGACAGGGAGAACCAGCCATTCTGAATAGAGGTGTAAATTATCAATGTCAAATAAAGACAATTACTCAGTAAAATATCTTGAATTCATTATGTTAATCTCTTCATGGTAATATCATTACGCTTTTCCATTAAAACCACCTCTTAAGGGGGGGCGTGGCTTGCGCACCGCTACGAGATGGCAGGTTGCGCTTGAGCTCTGTGCTGAGCGAGGACGTCGGAGGATTATTTACCGCTTCACACTGCCCCTTAACTGCTGAAAAGATGACCTTCATATCCCTAATGCTGCCGTGTGCGACCTGAGAGAGATTCCTGCTTCTGAAGCTCCCGGTGCCTGCATTTCTGCTGCTCTGAGGTGGCCGCCATTTTGTTTTCCTAACTGACGGAGATGCGTTTTTCTCCACAACACGACGGCGCTATTTCCACGGTTTTGCCAGGGATGCTGATAAACAGGTGCTGGTGACTATTTCCGTATTGCTGGAAGTCTATATTGGTTTTCTCTCCTTACTCACGCTACATTGATACCTATGGTGAGACTATTTTGGGATTTTATTTTACTATACCTCTCTTCAGAGTGCCTCCAATGCCTTTATTTGGTGTTTTCTTGCTCTATGACACCCTCCTTCTTGGTTTTTTTTTATTTCGGAAGGCGTTTTCTTTTGATAGTGTTATATATTTGTGGATAGTTAACTAGATGCCTCTCTTTAAATGTTACTTTTTTTAGTATATACTTGCTTCTTCTATTTATCTTCCATAGGGCTTCATTGATTGTTTTTCCTGATCACCTATCTCATCCTTTACTTTATTATGTATCATTTATTCTCTTCATACTATACCTTATAGTCTTCTGTGGAAAGTTATTTCTTTTTCTTTATTATTTCCTGCTCTTCACGAGGTGTGTGTCGGTTTTGATGCTACCTCATATTAGAGATAGTTATTAGCTTATTTTTCATCATTTCCTCATTTCTAACATTAGATCTCCTTCTCTCTTCTGCTTTCTCCATTCTTTTAGTCATAATGTATTTGTTCCTATTTATCAAGTTGGTATATACATTTCGCCGGTTAGACTTACATGATGAATTGTTTTGGGAATACTCTAATGAATTCTAGTTCATATTTCAGATATTTCTTTTTCTTAGTTAAGTATAATCAGTTATGTACTGTATTGGGGCTGTTTATGCTGATTGTATTTATTCCTCGTGATGGTCCCCTTGCTCATCTTCCCATGTTCCCCCTAGTATGAATTTGGTCTTTTTCAGACCTTCCTTGTTGGTTTTTCTCTCTCTTCTTCTGTTTCCTTTCCTGCTTTCTTTTTCCTCTTCTCTCTCCTTTTCTCTTCGGATTTCCTCCTTGGATTCTCCCAGTTCTGTGTTGTTGTCTGGTGTCTGGGCTCGAATTTGGTTGGTTGTTGTATATCCTCTATCAATTATAGAATATAATTTTTCCCTATTATTGGCTCTATGTCTGGACTGAATATACTTTCCCTTAATGTGAAAGGATTAAATCACCCAGTTAAAAGGTCAAAAATATTAGATTACTGTAAATCCCTTTCTTCGGATCTAGTCCTTTTTCAAGAGACAAAGGTCTCTGTCAGAGAGGCACTATTTTTGAAGAAAGAATGGGTTTCTGATGTTGCTTGTTCAGATGCTTGTGGCAAAAGAAACGGAGTAATTACTTTGGTTTCCAAACATTCGGGTTTATCTATTGTTTCCTCTGAACAGGATACAGAGGGACGTTGGTTATTATCTAAGTTGACTGATGGTAATGCTGATCTCTTTGTCATGAATATGTATGCCCCTAACAAGGATGACCCGTCTTTTTGGAGAGTAATCACCAAAAAGCTAAATGACACACCTCATTCTGGTAATCTTATTGTAGGTGGAGATTTTAATTTGCCAATGGATCCTATCCTATATAGGAATTCTGCCTTTAATTTTCGTCCCCCTAAATCACATAAACAAATGATTAATATGTGCTCTCTTATCCATCTTCAGGATGTCTGGCGTCTTCATAATCCCACTGGCTGTGATTTCTCCTTTTTTTCGTCCCCCCATTCTTCTTTTTCACGTATTGATTATCTTTTGATTCACTGCTCTCTTGTTCAATCTTCCTCATCTCCGCTTATTCATCCTATTTTGATTTCTGACCATGCCGCGGTGACGTTCACACTCTTGTCTTTTACCCCTAGAGCGAGGCCTCGATCTTGGAGGCTAAACACGGAAATCTTACATGATGATTCCCAAGTTCGGGAGTTCTCCAATGCTATTGAGACGTTTTTCCTTGAGAATGTTGGGTCAGTTGATTCCCATGTTGTTCTTTGGGACTCTTTTAAATGTACTTTCCGTGGTCAGGTCATCAAATGTATGGCAAGGAGAAACGCTGCCATTAAAAAGGAACTCACGGACTTACCAGCTGAGATTAAAACTCAGGAATCTCTTTTTCGACAATCTAAAGATAAATCTTGCCTACAATCTATTAAGAATTTAAAATATACATACAATACTATAGTCACTAAGAGGGCTCATATAGGTTTTCAGGCTCAGAAATCGAAGAAGTGAAATGAAATGAATGAAATGAAATGAAATGAAAATGTGACTTGTAGAGCGCTACAGTTGCCCTGAGGCGTCCAGGCGCTAAAAACAGATGGAGCCCTCTTGAGGTTACTTTATTAGGCATTAAACAGCAGGGTTTTTAGCTGTTTGCGAAAAGTAGTCAGATTGGGGTTGTTCCTCAACTGCAGGGGGAGAGAGTTCCAAAGTTTGGAAACATTATACGAGAAGGAGCGTCCTCCCGCTCTAGCTCTGCGAATTCTGCGGATCTCGGCCAGGGATGCTGTAGAAGAGCGGAGGGATTTATTAGGCCTGTAGGGAGAAATCAGGGGCCGATTGATGTCTGTGCCCATTTCCCAGAAAGTCTGGTGGGCAATGCAGAGCGATTTGAATTTTACTCTGTCCCTGACAGGTAACCAGTGTAGGGTCTTTAAGCTGGTTCTCACTGAGGTCCTCCGGGGGATGCCCAGCAGCGCTCTGGCAGCACAGTTCTGGGTGCGTTGGAGCTTTTGTAGGGTGTAATCCGGGGCTCCCAGGTATAGGGCGTTATTAAAGTCCAGACGGGATTGGATAAGGCCCTGTATAATAGAAGTTGTTGTTGAAAAATCGTGCTGGCAAGATGCTTGCGGCTACATTAAAGTTCCAGGAATCTTCTTATAAATCTTCCCAAATCTCTTCTATTGTTGATCATCTTGGTAAGAAAAAATTTCAGACTGAAGAAATTCTTGAGGTCTTTCGAGATTTTTATAATAAATTATATACCCCCTCTAATCAATCTTCTTCTGAGCAATGTCAAGAGTTCTTAAAGACAGTTCCTGTGGAAACTGTATCGGAGGAAGACAATCATTCTTTGAATGGCCCGATTACTTCTGATGAAATTATTTCTGCAATTAAAGCTACTCGCTCCGGTAAAGCTCCAGGTCCTGATGGATATCCTATTTTGTTTTATAAAACCTTTACATCTGAGATTGTGCCGCAGCTTCAGTCCGTCTTTGATGCTTTTATTAAAGATGGTTCTGTATCTGGTTCTTCTGCTGATGCTACTATTGTGGTAATTCCCAAAGAAGAAAAAAATCATTCGGATCCCAAAAATGTTCGTCCTATTTCTCTTCTTAACATGGAAGCTAAGATTTTTGCTAAAATCTTAGCTAAACGTCTAGAATCTCTTATTCCTCAATCGGTTCATCTTTCTCAAACAGGTTTTGTAAAGGGGCGTCTTGCACGTGATAATATTCGTACTTTTTGTCACATTCTTGGCTCTGCTAAGCATTCCAATATTCAGGCGGCGGCCTTGGCCCTTGATGCTGAAAAAGCCTTTGATAAGGTCTCTTGGCCTTTTCTACGAGCTGTTTTATGTGCACACAATCTTGGTGACTCCTTTATCCGTATGGTTATGTCTCTTTACTCCCGACCTAGAGCTAACATCAGAGTAAATGGAGCTACGTTGTCCTTTTTTAATCTTCGCCAGGGCACTAGGCAAGGATGTCCCTTGTCTCCTCTTTTATTTTTGTTATCTATTGATCCTCTTCTTAGAATGATTGACTTACATCCAGGCATTAAGGGATTCTCTTTTGGGTCTCATCAGATAAAATCAGCTGCTTATGCGGATGATGTTCTTATTTTTTTCTGACGATATTGCATTGGCCATCCCTGCTATTTCTGATACGATTTCTCTTTTCTCAAAGGTTTCAGGATATACCCTGAACAAAGATAAGACAGAGATGTTCCCCTTAAATGCTTATTGTTTCTCTTCCCATATGGGTTCGGCGGGTTTTAAGTGGCAATCCAAGCAACTAAAATATTTGGGTATCTATTTTTGTTCTCTATGCTACGGTTGCTTATAATGAGTCTCAAACTATTCTTAAGGTGCGACGCCTTTTAGAAACTTGGTCTCCGAAGCATATTTCCTGGTGGGGTCGATTGCAGACCCTTAAAATGATGATAACACCTATTATTAATTTTGTTTCCTCTATGCTTCCAGTAAGGCTTTCTGATTCCTTCTTTCATGAACTTGATTTACTTACTTCCAAATTCTTATGGAATAACAGAAGGGCTAGAATTGCCTATAAATTCTTACGGAAATCTTATGATATGGGAGGATGTAATTTTCCTGATTGGGGGAAGTATCAAACTGCCTTTCTGGCGTCCCAGGGTGCTCTTTGGTTCTCTTCTCCCTCTATTCATGTTCCATCCTGGTTACTAATAGAACAAGCACTGGCCTCCCCGTTGCCGACTGCCTCTTTTTTAACCACGAATACCCTTTCTATTCCATTCTCTCGGTCTATTATTTTAGATACTATTGCTGCGGTCCGCAAAGTGGATAAGAAAGTGGCAATTCCACTGCATAAAACTAGATGGTCGTCTATTTGGCGGAATTCTAAAATCAAAATCAATATTGATCCAGAGTTAATGTCTTATTGGGCTGCGAAAGGTATCTCACTTGTTAAACATCTCTATAACTCTAACAATTATCCTTTCCCTTTCTCATCCCTAGCTCAACAATTTTCTCTATCTAACTTAGACTTTTATACCTTTCTTAAGATAAAGGTAGCACTTGCTAAAGTGCACCTTCATCCTTCCTCCCCTACGATTACGCTTTTTCAATTATGGATCAGGACTGGTCATGTAGCGTCTAGTATTTACAAATTCTTGTCGTCCTCTACACTTCCTTCCCAAACTGTTGCACAGCAAAAATGGTTACATCATTTTGATCATAGTGTTACCGATCATATCTCTTCAGACACATGGCAAGGTATTGGTAAACTTTCTCTTCGTAACAAAATCGCCCCCTCCTTAATGCAGTCTAAGTTTTTCTCTATTAATCTTCTTCACTGGACTCCCATTCGTTTGTATTCACTAAATCTCAAAGAAGACAACCTGTGTTGGAGTTGTGGCCTTCTACCAGGCGATTTTCAACATATGTTCTTTGATTGCTCCCTTCTCCAACCCTTTTGGGATTTAATTCACAAACATCTCATGCTAATCTTTAATATTGAATTCCAACTTTCTTTTCCATTAATCCTTTTAGGTCCGTTGGCGGCCCCAGTCCCTGTGCCTTTAGATTTCATGGAATTACAATTGTTGGATCTCTTATTGACTAGTGCTGTCAAAGTAATTCTCATGGAGTGGAAATCCTTCTCTTCAGTTTCTTACCATACTTGGTGGGCTTGGGTTTCCTTTTTACGAAGTGCTCATACGTCTGTTGACCATGCGCATCTTTCTCCCTCTATATCTACTGGCGTGTGGAAAGCTTTAGATACGTACATGGACCTGGTCTCCGAGGGGTTGGTGGATCAATATCCTTTTGATTTGTCTGGTTAATGTTGTCTTGTATGTTGGGTGATTCCTTTGGAAATCCTCTTCTCTTCCTTCACTCCTCCCTGTCTTTCTTTCTCTTTTTTCATCTCTTTTCCACTTTTTTCCATCTTTTCTTCTTTCCTTTCTTTTTTCCTCTCTTCCCTAATTTGTTATCTGATGGTGATACTCTTCATAATTACTCCTGCCGGATATCAACTTGTTTCTTCTCTCCTTAATTAATTCTATTTATCTGATATCTGCAGATTAATGAATGACAATGATGTGTTTGCTTATTATTTAATTTTAATCAAACATATTTATTGTCTTTGTCTGATATTAATTGTATCACCTTTGCTTGTATCTTATGTCCCTATTTGCTTCCTTAAAACAATAAAATTCTTTTGAAATCAAAAAACCACCTCTTAAGACAGGCAGCAGACCGGCTGGCTAGGGAATACTTCCCCTCCTCTCATTCTAGCAATGCAGACCACCAGGACCCCACAACCTGCTCCGATACCCTCCCCCATTGAGGGACCACGCCACGGCCCGGGATGGAATTACTGTCCACGTCACGTGGGCGCACTCTCTCTTGATGAGCATTGGAAACATTGAGGAAGATCCGACCGATTTCCATGAAGAATCGCAGAGTGTGTCCAAAGTCTACAGACCAGATGAGGCGCATGCGAATCAGGTGCTGGGGTTGGTGGTACCAAGTGAGGTGAGAAACCGGTTGGTGCAAAATTCATTGTAGCTGCGGCAGGACCTCGAGAATGACAGGGAGTTGAACGCAGCAAAGGATACATTGTTGAATGCAGTTGCAGATGTGTGTCCAGTGAAAAAGGATTGGACCAAAATCTCAAATTGCACACAGAATAAGGGTGAGTCATCCAGCAGATTATCTAGTCAGTCTTAATGATGTGTTTGATAGTTGTTTAGGCATTGGCTGTCTGATGGAAATGGCTCGGGAAGCTGTAGGTTCTGTTTTCGTGCATGGACTGTTACCAACTGTGAGAAGCCAGCAAGTGACAATATTTACTGGATAGAAAGCTGAGAAATTCAAGGAGTTAGTGGCCATCACCAACCATAGTGTGGCTTTGCATGTACAAAATAAAGAAAACGATGAAACAAATGAATGTCTTTCGGCCCGATTCACAAAAGTAATCTGAGACAAAATCCTAACTTTACGACTTTCGGTAGTCACAAAGAGCATGTAGGAGCAGTAAAGTTAGGACTTTCAGTATTTACAAAGACCATTTAGGAGTAGTAAAGTTAGGACTTTCCGTATTTACAAAGAGCAATTAGGAGTAGTAAAGTTAGGACTTTCGGTATTTACAAAGAGCATTTAGGAGTAGTAAAGTTAGGACTTTCGGTATTTACAAAGAGCATTTAGAAGTAGTAAAGTTAGGACTTTCGGTATTTACAAAGAGCATTTAGGAGTAGTAAAGTTAGGATTTTGTCTCAGTTAAACTCAAGTTTTGGTCTTACATTTAACTTAAGTGAAACCTAAGTTTAACTGAGATAAAATCCTAAATTTACGACTTTCAGGATTCAAAAAAGGCATTTAGGAGTAGTAAAGTTAGGATTTTGTCTCAGTGAAACTTAAGTTTTACTTAAGTTAAACTTAAAACCAAAACTTAAGTTTAACTGAGACAAAATCCTAACTTTACTACTCCTAAATGCCTTTTGTGAATACCACAAGTCGTAAAGGTAGGATTTTGTCTCAGATTACTTTTGTGAATCAGGTCCTTTGAAGTTACAAAATATGCAACCGACAGTGAAAGGAGATCGGGGATCAAAGGGTGGTGTTGAGGGGAGGGCACAGGGGAGGTACACTGGGATGGGGAGATGCCATAGGCAGAGGAGAGGCCCTGGGAACTGAAGATTGTGCTTTGCTTGCAGCCAATTGAGGCATTTGAAAAGGGATTGCCCAAATGCTGTACGAAATATGCCAGGTCTCTCCGACCCACCTGAATTTCCTCAAGCTACACAAAAGTCTTATCCTGAGTTTAGGGCACCCGAGGGGCTCTGACTGTATCATGAATACACTAATAAGGAAGATCATTATGTAGACTGTTTTTTCACTAATAAGGAAGATCATTATGTAGACTGTTTTTTCATGGGCTAAGTCCGCGCTCTATAAAACTTATATTCATTCATTAGTAAATGCAACAATTGCCTTATTGACACAGGGGTTAGCCTCTTTGCCCTACGAGTTTCCGTCAATACCTTTTTCAGGCTTGTCTGTACATGGAGTTGGTATTTCTCACTAACATGTTCCACATTACATCTCTGTCCCCCTTTCTATCTTCCCTCAGACCCATCAAGGATAGGCATTGCTTCTTATTCAGCCCTACCTCACCAGCTAACCCTATGGGGAATTACATTTTAGCTAGGTAAATTAAATTGTACTGTGTTCTGAACCTTCCCCCCCAAGAGAGTCTACCTTAATATATGTCAGTACCACTGTATTCTGTGAGAATACTAATTGACAAACAACTGTGAGTGTTAATGATACATCTCCAGAATCAACCGATTTCCTTACCAAGGTGCTGTCTACATTGTACTCCACAGGGGCCAGTGATGTGGAATTCATAACCCCAATGGAACCCGTGAAAATCAAGATTGACCTGCAAGTTAAGCTACCTCGAAGACTTTGGCACCCTTTTAAACCCATGGCAAGGATTTGTCCTGTAATAGTTGACCTAATAAGGGAAGGGGTTTTAGTACCAGAAGTCAGAAGTTGTGATGCCCTAATTTTGCGGGTAGGACCATGGTGTACAAGTTTGTGCAAGATTTATGAGCTATATATAATGTGGATATCTCTAGCTTCCCCAATCCTGCCAGCATCCTTTCAGGAATCCTCACAGATTTCAAATGATTGACCACAGCGAACCTCTGTTCTGTTTTCTTCGCTATACAAAGAGAGCCCGTTTATCTTCGCGTTCTCATTTGGAGGCTCCCACCTTACACGGCAGAGGCTTCCACAATGATTTACAGAGTCTCCATCAATCTTTCTCCAAGCTTTAAAGAAAGACATGCCGAAGTTGGTCTTCCCCTGGGGTTCTACTTTGGTTAAATATGTTAATGATTTTCTTTTGGTATTTATTACTTTAGATCATTGTATTGGTTAAAAGAGGGCCCAGAGTTTCTTCAGAAGCTGCAGTTTTGCCTCCTCAAGTGCAGTTAAATCTCAACCGGCAGGCACCACTAGTCATCTGGCAGCTTTGAAGCTATTCATAAGTTGCCCCATCCAGGTATGAAATTTCTTGGGAATGACTCGGTACTACAGACAAAGATTTTTGGGCTACACAACTAAGACATAGCCCCTACAAGATAATGTCAGAGTCAGAAAAAACACCCTCGAACCCTTGTGGTGATCCAAAGAGGCTGAAAATATGTTTGTACAAATAGAGGAAGCACTAACGTCTACACTCACTCTGGGAGTTTCCGATTATTCTATATTATTTATTCTGTATTGTCATGAATGCAATTTGGCTGCCTTTGGGGTTTGGTCCAGGACTATGAGGATCAGGAAAAGCCTGCGGCCTATTAGTCTACAAGCTTCGACCCAGTCGCAGCTGGGCTCCCACAATGTCTCTGATCTGAGGCTGCATCTTGTTGAAGCCTTTGAAAACATTGTAGTGAGCCCCACTGTTATTGTTGCTATGCCAAATACTGTTGTTGCAACAGTCCTCCCAGGGGTTTTGGAGGTTGTTGTTGCAAGACAGGTCGCAAGGTCAGCGAAGCTGGAGACAGGCAGGCAGGGCTGGGGCCAAGGCAGTTGTTTTCTTCAGGCTTCTGCTGCAGGATGTCTTCTCTCTTCTTAGGTCATCGCAGATCTGCAGGTCAGGTATGGGGAAGCCACCTAAATACTACATTTAGGAGGTGTTTTCACAGAGTAGCAGGTAGGGCCAATGGGCACCTTACCTGGGTTGGCTATACCTCCTATTACGTCACTCTCCTATGGGAGGGGGCACAGACCTAGCCCTGATTGGAGGGGTCCCCCCATCTTCAAGATGGCGGGGACTGAAGGTTGTGCTTCACCTCGCTTCCCCCCACCTTAGGGGTGGGGTTGACGGAGGGGGGCACACCTCCTATCTTTTCAAATTTTCCCAGCTGTTTTTTTCCACCCAATGTGGGGGCGTAAACCAGGGGCTGCCATCTGCTGCTAGCAGCAGAGGCTGGGGGTTGCATTACAAAGGAGGCCAGACTTTGAAGCCTCTCTTCGGACACTGGCCCATCCTGGGGGAGGAGGCATGACACCTCTGTCCAGGATGTGCATTGTTTCTGGTCGCAGAGAGTAGGGGCTCTCTACCCAGGGGTTCAGAAACATGTCTGGTGGTGGTCGTTTTTAAACAATGATATATTACTGTTTTAATTGGTTGCTTTTATCATTTATTATCTATAATGGTGTTAATGGTAGGACGTTTTATGAAATATATGATGGTTAAGTGAATATCGAAGGGATAACAAGCATAAGTAGTAATTGTTTTTTACATAGATCTACATACAGGTGCCAAATATTCATTTTACAATAAAAACAATAGTTATTGCTGGGGTCTTGAAAAAGATGGTGTAAATTAATGAGAGACCATTAAAACGCGCCGAGGTATTGAAGCTTAATTTGTGGAACGTGTGGGCACAATAGATGAAAAATTGGGAACTCATTGTGTACCTACCCAGATTGAATTTCTACACAGATTGGCTGTTTTTGTGACAAAGTGTACTGTCTTATGTACTCTCTCTTTTTTTTGTCTTTGAATGTGTAATATATTGATATAATTGTTGTATTAATGAATACGATGGACTTGTTTTCAAACCAATGTTCTTGGGTAGGGGCACTTTGAATTGTTTTTAATACTAGCAACAACATTTTTAATAAAACATTTTTGTATACAGGCACCTGCGCAGTGGCACACTAAACATATATATATATATATATATATATATATATATATATATATATATATTACCTACTGGCAGTCGCCAGTAGGTAGTTATAGTTAGGACCCTGTTTCCATAGGAAAACCGCAACATTCTATTTTGAATAACTTTGGCGCCGGTCGACGAATCCTCGCCAAATTTTCAAAATAGGTGGGGCGCTGCGCTCCGCTCCTACCCTGAAAGTCTCGGGGGGATTCGTCAAGCGGGGGCTGAGATAAAAGGGGGGTCCCAAAACGCGTTTTTCCCATGCATTTTTCCATAGGACCTTTAGACACAGCCACAGCCCGAACGGCTGAACAGAGTTCCTTGAAATTTGGCAGAGAGGTAGTCTACAGGTCAAGGAAGTGCCTTTTGTAGGTTTGGTGTAAATCTGTTCAGTAGATTCTGAGAAAATAGCCTTTAAATCAATATATATATCTGAGCCAGCTTACGGTGCGCTTACGGTGCCCTTACCGTACGCGTACGGTGACGTGCGCGAGCGCGATTCTGATTGGCTGTTCGATCTAAGTAAACATTCGAATCGGTCGAAACCAGGAAGCGGCGGCCGCCATTTTCTCTCTCTCACTCTGAGTGGGGCTGCAAAAACCAAGACAAAAAACATCTACAGGGGGAGTATATTCAGTTCTTAAACACCCAGCATCCATATATGTGTCCCCAAACAACCCCCAAGGCCAAAAAAACAAATGTATTTTTTTTCGAAAAATCGCCGATTACGCTTACCGTACGCGTACGGTAAAAAATTTATTAAAAAAAAAACTATCCACACTTTCCCCACCCCGTGTGCAAATGGTGCCCGTAGTGCACCATTTGTGCATGGCATATATATTTAAATGGAAAGTACAAATGAATAACGTTCACAACGAAGCGCATAATATGTCCCCAATGTGCGCACGGTGCGCGAAGCGCATCGTGCGTACATGGCCCATCCCGCGTAACGTGGGCACGCGGTGCGCACAGCGCACCGCGTGACCACCGTGCGTGCACGGCACTAACTGCGTTAACTGGGCGCGCACGCCACGAATGGCGTAAAGTAACTTAGCATTTAAAAAAACGTACAAATTCACTGAAAAAACCATAGGTTTCACACACGTTATAGTTAGGAATTAGCATTTAAAAAACCTTGCAAATTCACTGAAAAAACCATAGGTTTCACACAAGTTATAGTTAGCTGTACATTTCACTCGTAAAAAACCAATGAAATTCCCCCGTTATAGTTAGTGCAGGCAACTATAACTCACGCGACCGCAATCCTCTGCTGATGACATATGTGTCTTTATGAAAAAAAAATATTTGTAATATATGTATAGCTAAAATTTAATGGAAGAAGACATGGGCAAATAAGTGTTTAAATACAGTATTAGCATCAGCAGAGGATTGCTGTTGCGTGAGTTATAGTTGCCTGCACTAACTATAATGGGGGAATTTCATTGGTTTTTTACGAGTGAAATGTACAGCTAACTATAACTTGTGTGAAACCTATGGTTTTTTCAGTGAATTATATATATATATACACATCTGATTTTTTGCGCAAAGTTGAACATATACCATGGGAGGCAGACATGTTATTTATGACTCTTGATGTAACCTCCCTGTATACGTCAATAAGACATTGTGATGGCCTGAAGGCAGTGGAACATTTTTTAAACTTGAGACCAATAAGTTGTGTGTCCCATAACAAAATGCTGCTACATATGATAACTGCATGCCTTGAGCAGAATTTTTTCCTTTTCAATAATCAGGTCTACCAACAAATCCGGGGCGTGGCCATGGGGGCCTGCTTCTCCCCCAGTTACTCATGCTTACACATGGGACTGTGGGAGGAGCAGGTTCTGATGGGCGAGGTCAAGGATGTTGTGGTTAATCATGTTGTATTATACCTGAGGTTTATTGATGATTTGTTTTTTATTTGGAAAGGATCTAAACAGAGTGCAGAGGCGTTTGTGGACAAATTGAATATGAATTGCCTGAATTTACAATTCACATCAGCCATAAGTGAGAATTCTGCATTTTTTCTGGATGTGGAGCTTTATGTGCAGGACAGTAAATTGGTTACCAAGCATTTTAGAAAGCCCACTGCGGGCAACACAATTCTTCATGCCTCTAGCCATCATCCCCAGCATTTATTACGTAGCATCCCGTATGGCGAGATGCTGCGTATACGACGGATTTGCAGCTCGGACACGGACTGTATCCGTGCCCAAGATGCCAGTAAACTTCGCTTCTTGGAAAGGGGTTATTCAGGCAAAATCATTGATAGCGCAATCAAGAAAACAAGAGGCATATCTAGATGTGATACTTTGGTCCCCAAACAGAAACAAGTTAGTGCTAGTGAGGATACTTTAAATGTGCAATCCAGGATTATATTAACTTTTAGTCGACAACATCAGGAATTAAGGAAAATTTATTCCCGCAATTGGAACTTGGTACAGGGGGATCCCGTCATTGGCGAATTAGTAGCCAAAAAACCAGTTCTAACCTTTAGGAGATCAGTTTCGATGAGTAATAAGTTGGTCAGCAACTGTCCTGAACTGAGCACTCCGACAACCTGGATGGCACAAATCAAGGGTTTTAAAAAGTGTTCCACTTGCAAAGCTTGCAAATTTGGACAGAATAAAACCCATTACACCAGTCCTTTTAAGTCTGAACCCACCCTGATAAAGAAGAGAACCACATGCAAGACAGAATATGATGTGTATGTGCTGGAGTGTCCTTGTGGACTGAAATATGTGGGTAGCACTAGGTTACCGGTCCTCAAAAGGATACTCCAGCACATCAGGGCAATTACAGGAAAGGATCAGGCATATCCTGTCGCTAGACATTTTGAGCTATTACACGAGTGTAACCCCAAGTTTCTCCATTACTATGTTATTGACATGGTTCCACCAATGAAGCGTGGGGGTAACCGAGAGGGCAAATTACGCCTCTTGGAGACACGATACATTTTAGAGCTCAACACAAAAAATCCGGCTGGATTAAATGCTAGTGAGGACTTTTTTACCTGCTTGTAGGACCAGTCAATTACTCAATTAATGGGTATTTTCATGACATGTTTGTGGGGAGTGACAACTTCAAATAATTAACAGTTCATAGATAGGGATATCTGAAATCTGAGGAAATGAAAATGAAACACCTATTACCGGGAGTTGGTAATACCATATATGAATTTAGATCCCATACATCTTCTTTTAACTGTTTTTTAACAACAAGGAAACTAACTGGTTTTGAACATATATCTTTTTTAGAGGAAGGATTTCATCCTTTTGCACTATTTTTGCACTATTTTGCACAAACTTTTTGAGTGGTTTGTTTAAATTGTGGTTGTAACAAAGGAGTTATTGGCTACAATAACAACGGCCCACTTGGGCGGTATTAAACTAATTTTTCATTCATTTCATTGAATGGAAAAGGATAGCCAGTCACTGAGGGGAATGTCAGCTATATATTGACCAAGAATTTTAGAATAGTAATACAAACAACTCAGGGAGGTGTATTTGACACCCTAAATAAATGTCGCAAACAAAGATTTTTGTGAATATTGTAAATAATCTCAATAACAAATACACAGTAACATAGGAAAATCTGTTTTTAGATATATTCAGGTTTTAAAGATTTATATATTTTTGTATGTATTTATTCTATGTACTTATATAATGATTGATCTTACTGTGTATATACGTCGACATGTTGTAGTATTTCTTCTATGTCAAACAGGCTGCAATGACACCTGAAACTCATTTCCTGTTTACCACTTTAAATACCACTCGTACCGTCAGCAATGTGTCATGTGATCAAGACCCGAGTGGGGGTCGAAACGCGTTATGGCGGACAGGCTGGGCAACCAATAAAGCACTTTTGATTGGCACTAATCGTTTGGGTCCGCTTCTCGTCTCTGTGTTCGAGCGAAGCACTGGCAGTGGCGTTTTTTCATTTATATATATATATATATATATATATATATATATATATATATATATATATATATATATATATATATATATATATATATATATATATATATAAACTTGCCTTCTCAGATTGCTCTCCTACCAAGAATGACCGAGCCCAGATCCGTAAGCGTGATAGAAGTAATTTATTAAGTTATATATATATATATATCACCAAACGACCACTTTCCTTCAAAGAAGTCCAGGGACACAGCGGGGATTCTGTTGCAGCCTTTATTCACAGATTGTCAGCATGGCATAATGCATTTCGACTTTTCGTCTTATTCAGATGCTCCTGCTGAATTGCCGTCACCTGTTCACTCCTTTGAACATCTCATCGCGCTCCCATTGGTGGGAGCTCAGCTGCTCCTGCTGCCATATAAGGAATGTAGTTTCATGTACAACTACAATTCCCAGCATTCATTGTTCAGGTAAGTACTGCAGCCGGATAAGATTGTAACTACTGTGAGTGCTGAACATTGCATCACAAAGGGGGGCCATGTAGTGGCAGGTTAAAACAAAATTATCAACGTGTTGCAGGCTTCCTCAGGTCCTCTACGTCCAGCCCCAGTAATGAGAACACACCGGGCCAGAGGCAAACTGAAGTCATGCTCGCCTCCCCGTGTAATCACGGGCTGCCTGGTCGCAGCGGCTGCTGGTATGGTCCGTTCTCGAGGCGGCCCTGGCGAAATCAATACCTTGATAATTGATAATTGATAAGTATAACGTTGCTCGATCATCTCCTATTTACCTTGCTTTTACGGATCTCTCTTCAGCCTTCGACCTAGTTAATAGATCGAAATTATGGACTATGCTACTTAACTACGGCTTGGATGAGGCCCTCGTACACTTTTTAGCGCATCTTCATACAGACCTCAAAGCACAAGTTAGGATTGGGTCGGGTGGTGAAGTATCTGGACCCATAAAGATTGGTAGGGGGGTTAGACAGGGGTGCGCTTTAGCACCCCTGCTGTTTATCATCTATATCAACGGGATAGCCAAAGCATTAAAATTAGCAACTAAAGATGTGCCAATTATTCAGGGGCTTCCTTTACCAGTTTTATTATACGCAGATGATGCGGTCCTTATGGGCCGCACCCCAAATGCCCTCCGCCTGCTTGTGGAAAATTTTGTCCACCATATGGAGGGTTTAGATCTGCGTGTAAATTTTAAAAAGTCTTTTATAATGTCATGCGGGCCTGGGAAACGGAAACTTAATACCATACGTATTGGTCCTAACAAATTAGACTCTGTAAATTCCTTTACATACCTAGGGGTGGTTTTCGCTGCGAACGGCTCATGGAGTGGGCATTCTGCCCACGCCATGAGCAAGTTCTCGAAAGCCACCAATTCAATATTGAGTCTCCCACGCCCAAAGAAACTAGGAGCTACTAGTGCTATTTTAAAATTTTTTAGATTACAGTGCATTCCTGCCGCAACTTACGGGGCCGAAGTTTGGGGTTTGGGAAAAAATCCTGGTATTCAACGTGAAGAGAGCCATTTTTGTAGGAAATTACTGGGTGCCCCAATCTCATCCTCCGAATTCATCTGCCACAAACAGCTAAATCTTCCCTATATCTGTGATTTCATTAGATCCAGACCAGCTCTATTTTGGCTGAGAATCTGGCGGAACAATGCAGCCACTCTAACTCAAGATATAATCAAAGATTGCCTTAAATGTGATCATGGCCTATTGATTCCTTGGCTAGCCGGAGTACAAAAAATATTAAGCGCCGTAAATAGAGGCGACCTCTTTTCTGATCCACTAGGAATTGAACCTAAAGATAAGGCAGAGGTCAAACAAGCACTTTATGCACTTTTCGATACTGAAAGAATGGAAAGGGAAACATCAAAACCCACTGTAGTAAGATACATGGAGAACGACATGTGCCTGCAACCATTCCCACTTTATCTTACCCTACCCATGTCTAACTGGGAGAGGTCTTTGCTATTCCGTTTAAGGGCTGGCTCTGTAAAATTTTTACTGGGTTTCCCTCTGGGTTACCATCGTTCGACAGAGTATAGTCTTTGCCCGTGTGACGGTATTAGCACACAGAATGAGTTGCATTTCCTATTCTTCTGTAAATTTTATCTAAAATATATAAATTGGTTTTTAACACCATATTTTAGAAAGCAGAGACCACTCTCTCTGGAGGAGTCCCGTTCAATGTTACTTTCTCTGGAGACAGATGAATTAATTTTCCGCACCAGCACTTTCTTAAGACTTATCACAAGTGTACGTAAAATGACGGAAAATCCCTGATTTGTTGCTGTATCGGTTTTTTAACTTTATGAAACTGTATTGAAAGATTGTAATAATGAACTATTTTTATATGTACTTTTATGAATTTTATGAAATTCGAATAAAGGTCTTTTGATTGATTGATTGATTGAATACCTTGATTACACAGTCCGAATTGCCGGGAAAGACCAGGACACTTGATGGATGGGTCCCTGTATCGCGCTGCAGGCAGGCGCGAAAAATATCATCAAACGACCACCTTCCTTCAAAGAAGTCCAGGGACACAGCGGGGATTCTGTTGCAGCCTTTATTCACAGATTGTCAGCATGGCATAATGCATTTCGACTTTTCATCTTCTTCAGATGCTCCTGCTGAATTGCCGTCACCTGTTCCCTCCTTTGAACATCTCATTGCGCTCCCATTGGTGGGAGATCAGCTGGTCCTGCTGCCATATCAGGAATGTAGTTTCATGTACAACTACAATTCCCAGCATTCATTGTTCAGGTAAGTACTGCAGCCGGATAAGATTGTAACTGCTGTGAGTGCTGAACATTGCATCACAAAGGGGGGCCATGTAGTGGCAGGTTAAAACAAAATTATAAACGTGTTGTAGGCTTCCTCAGGTCCTCTACGTCCAGCCCCAGTAATGAGAACACACCGGGCCTGAGGCAAACTGAAGTCATGCTCGCCTCCCATGTAATCACGGGCTATATATATGATTATATCTACGTATGAGTGGGAGTATGATGAATGTGGACTAAGGTGATTTGCCAGAAGGAACACATATATTGGTGGCTGGCGGCCTACAGCTGGTAAGAGACCACACCAGGGTAGGTATGAATTCGGGGGCCCCTCTGGGTACATGGTACAATAAATCCCACACTGGCATCAGTCTGGATTTATTGAAAGGAGTAGTTTGGTACCAAACACTCCTATATTCAGAAAGGCCATCATGGTGCTGTAGATCTCGAGTTGTCGAGTTCACGGCCAACGTACTCTCCATGGCTTCACTAGCACTTACAATATTGGGAAATGGTGTCCAATATTGTAGGAGCACATCTGCTCATGCAGATATGGCCTCATCTGGAGTATAGTGCACCCTGCCTAAGGGCTGAGAGGCCTGCTAGATGGCTGACTTACCTATACCGTCAGGCAGTGCTAGCTGGCATGGCAGCAGGTAGGGTGCCATGTCGACTTTGTGTTTTCTTCCTCAAAAGGGCATACAGGCTGCAAGGACAGTTGCATTGTCCCAGTGAGTGGGTTCCCTAGGGGCCCTCTTCAGCTTGCAGGCCCTAGGTATGCAGGGTACCATTTGCTAGGGACTTACAGGAGGCAAAGTACCAATTGGGCACCGGGGACCTGCACAGGGGACCTGGAAGGCAGGGACCCTGTGCACCATATTTCAAACCACATCAAAACCAGGCAAAACTGGAGGGCTATCCATGCAAAAGAGGCACTTTCCCACAACTGCATACACAGGCTCTGCAGTGGCAGGTCTGAGACATGTTTCATGGCTACTTAAGTGGGTGACAAAAACTGTGCTACAGGGACACAACAAGCTACAAGAGGCCTTTTTCTGCAACAGCCTAGCTGACCAGTGGCAACTGGACCCGGACTGGATCTTGCTGGTTGGTCTCCTCCTGACACTCTGTAAGTCTCTAAGGGCCTCCTCTGGGGTCCTGGGGGGTTTTAGAAGTGTGCTCCTGTGGAGGTCTTGGACTTAAAAGACTAAAGTCAGAAAATCGAAGCTTTGACCAGGATGAATTTGGTTGGTCTGTCCGACACCCACTCCATCATAATCAGCATCTAATTGCACTTTCAGGGGCATGAGCCAACAAATTAACAGGGACAGCCAAGCCAAGGGTCCAGCTGGCTCTATGAGCCGGTGCGCGAGCCAAGCCCTGAAAATACTTGCCATGCAAATCAGACTACAAAAAACATGTACAAATATGATAAGATTTCTTCAAGATTAAAAAAAGCTTATTTCTTTAACAAGTGGGAGTGTTTCACCCTAGTACATCTAATATCACTCCATTGAGAAGCATTTATTGGTTTCCGAACCATCCAACCCTTGCCTGGATAAAAAATATCATTAGTGAACTAAGGGACAAGTCACTTGTCATGTGTAAGCTTTACTATGTGGCCTAGATTCTTAGAGGGAACACAAGGAGATGATGGACGGAGTGCTGAATCTTTTCCAACACTCACCCCTAGTCACAGATCTGGGTTGAATCCATCATTATTCTTTAGCTCACTTCGCCACCCCAGTACAGATACAGCTATATGCAAATCAGTCTTGACCCTGTGCCTCATGGGAACAGTCCAGCCCGAACTGCCAGGCCATGTCTTCCCTGGACCGGAAACAAGCATCCTGAAACTAGACTGAAGAATTACAACACGACCGCAATTCATCACTGGGTGAGTCGGCATTAGCGTATAGTTAGCTCCTACCTGACCAAATAGAGCTATCAATGGGTGCAGTGAAATTACTTTCCACTCCCTCCTTTCTCGTAGATCCTTGCTCCTTGATGAACATTCACTTAACTGAGAGTTTTGAACACGTCCCATAAGCGACCTTGGGCCGTCTTAGGTGAGTTTTTACCTTAACATGCCGGATTAATCTCAGCATTTCCCGCTTTTTTACACACATCTGACCATACACCTTGCTATTCTACAGGCTGTCACACCCTCTCTATGTCCTGATGAAGACCCGCATTGACTAGACAGTTGTGCGCTTCCAGGGTTGAAACGTCGACATATACCCCCCGGACCAGTAGAAAGACTCTGCATAAAGACCCATTTACTCAACCTGCAGACCTATTCGATTACCTGTTTTTCTGGCCTTTTTAAACTTTCACAATCACTTTGTATATATTTTGTACCATCACCACATCACTGAGCACCACATGTCACCTTGTCACGAAATTCTTTACTTGTTTTCGTACTTTGACAGCCTTTCAATTCAAATTGGGTACTTATAAATGATGTAATTTATAAAACCTCGAATACCCTCTATGGTCTCATTGTGTGTATTGTTTTTGATTTAATTGCCTTTTCTTGTGAATAACTCAAGGAGTGCTTCAACAGTTTAAAGAAATTATTCATACCCGACAGAACCAACTGTTATCTTTGTATACTACTGCCCAGGTTCTGAGGGATACTGGGTTACCCCATTGCTTTTTCGATTGACCCACAGAACAGCATCCATCCCAGGTCTACTGAGTGGGTCCCCTGCACAGAGGTGGCACATTACGTGCAGGACAATATGAGAAAGGGCTTTGAGCGTGAAGTGCGAAATACGTTGAGATCAGAATGTCATTGCCCCTCACTTCTCAGGAGAATGTAACCGCAACCCCTGAGCTTGTCCCCAACATGGCAACTTTCCTGGAAAAATTCGCTAAAGACCCAAAGAAGGGGTTGGATTTGGCATGGAAGGGGTGCCAAGACAAGGTACTGGGTGTATCAGGACCCCTCACCAAGATTCTAGATTTGACGGTCAGAGCAAAGGATTCAAATGCCCACCTGGATACAATGGAAATTTTGGAATGGGCGCAAGAGAGCC
The DNA here is from genome assembly GCF_964204655.1 of Triturus cristatus. NCBI lineage: Eukaryota > Metazoa > Chordata > Amphibia > Caudata > Salamandridae > Triturus > Triturus cristatus. Next base: position 76,908,512 of record NC_140585.1, on the reverse strand, counting down.
CTTTGTTTTTTGGGCAATGCCAATTGGTCTCTATCTACGGAGCGGCGCACGTCATTCTTGATGACGATAGATCCTTAGCTGTCAGATTCAGTGAGGCAGGGTCCTTGGCCAACAGCCTCTTATTTGGAGATAAATCTGTCAAAGACCGGGACAAAAATGTATCCATGTTCTCAGCGCTTGTTAGGGCCCAAACCTCCCTGAAGCTTTTTCACGTTGGGCTTTTTGCCAATAGGTGCTAAGCCCCTGGCTGAGGTTATCCCCAGGCCTCAAGAGGATATGTGCCAAGAGGACGTGGCGGGCCCATCGTTCAAATTTCTACCCCACCTGCAACAGGGGTGGCAGGAGTAGAGCGCAACATGGAGGATACAGAGGAGGAGACAAATCTGGTCACGCCTCTTATGCAGGCAAGGATTTTTACAGCTTCAGAAGAAATTTTGGTGGGAGGACGGATACGGTTATTTCAACACAATTGGGAAATGAATACCCACGACTCCTGGGTCCTCCAGACGGTTTGGGGTTTTCATCTAGAGTGCTATTCCTCCGTGTACCAGAATTAAAGACCTTGCCCTCTACATTTTTTCCTAATAGAGAGCAACTTCATAGACGAAGAAGTCGCATCACTATTGGAAAAAGGGGCAATAGTAAAGGCACACCCGCATCCCCACTGCTTGACCAGCACCATCTTTTTAGTTCCACAGAAGGATCAAGTGTTTTGTTTGGTTTTAAATCTGAAAGAATTCAATTCTTGGATAGTGTGTCTCCACTTCAAGATGGAGGGCATACACTTGTTGAGGGATCTGTTACTGGAGGGAGACTGGATGGTGCGTCTCGACCTCAAGGACGCGTATTTGGCAGTCCCTGTCTTTCCTCCCCATCGGAGATTTCTCCAATTTCAGTGGCATCCCCAGTGGTTTGAATTTCTCACCATGCTATTCGGCCTCTCTTCTGCTCCTTGGTGCTTTACCAAGTAACTCAGACCGATGGTTCAGTATCTCCAAGAAAGGGGGTTTTGTCTAATTATTTACTTAGACGACCTCCTACTCATGGCCCAGAGCAAATAATTGGTTCTACTACATCTATCTTGGATGACTCAAATCCTGCAGAATCTGGGTTTCTTCATTAACTCGGACAAGTCGATCATAGTATCATCTCAGACAATGGAATTTCTGGGTTTCCAGGTAGATTCACTGTTGAAGCAACTGTTGCTTCCCTTGAGGAAATGCATTTCGATCAAGAAGGAGTTGAGGAGAGCGCTTGCTTCTCCAACTATATCCTTGAGGATTCTGGCTTGCCTGATGGGTTTCTTGGTCTCCTCTATTCAAGCGTGTTTCTTGGGCGCACTCCTTTATTGGGCCCTGCAGGGGTTGAAGAGATTACATCTTCAAAGGGGTCTCACATATCCGGAAGAAGGTTGTGCTCTCCAGGGAGGCCAGGACAGAAATGTCCTTGTGGCTGGATTACATGGATGCATGGAATGGCAAGGCCATTTTTGCATCGGTCCCAGAAGTAGTGATAGAGTCTGATGCCAGTCGATGGGGTTGCGGGGCTTGTTGTGGCTCAGTGGAGATGGTGGGCAAATTGGTCCCGGAGGAACCTCAATTACACATCAATTGTCTGGCGCTCCTAGTGGGTTCCTTTGCTATTCGGACATTGTCACCGCAGAAGGCAAGTTGTTGCATCCTGTTGAGGATAGACAATGTGTCCGCGGTGCATTACATCAATCATTTAGAGGGCATGCCTCATGGTGGAGATATCCAAGGATTTCTGGCATTACTGCTTCTACATCACATTTCAGTAACGGCAGAGTACATTACTAATAATAAAGAACATTTATAAAGCGCACGGCTACCTCGGGTGAGGTGTCCAGGCACTCTTGCAGCAGACTACAGAGATAAATGCCAAAGCAGCAATTCCCATTGCTTAAAGAGCCATGTTTTCAATGCCTTTCAGAAATCCTGCTCAGAGTTCAGCACTCGTAAATGGAGAGGCAGGGCATTCCACAGTTTAGCGGTCCCAACAGAGAAAGACCTACCCCCTTTCCTTGCTTCAGAAAAACAGGGGACAGTAAGGTAACACTGATGGTTGTATCTTAATGTCTGCTCCTGGCAGTACAGGCTAAATCGCTTTCTCAAGTAATCGAGCCCTTACCCTGAGTGGCACGGAAAGCGAGGGTAAGGGCCTTAAATCGATCCTCCTGACTACCGGAAGCCTTTACGGTGAGCGGAGATGTGCTAGGGCAGCGGGATCTTGCGGATAAGCCTAGCCGCCGCATTCTGAACCCTGGCATTCCCAGGTAAAGGCCATTGGCATGGTCGAGGTGAGAAGTCACCAGGGCATGAACCATGGTCCTTCGGCTTTCTTCCGGCAGGACCCTAGGAATTTCCTCATAGATCTCATCTTTCCGAAGCAGGCTGCCGAGATTTCCCGGACGTGAGCCAAAATGGCCAAGTACTTATCCCATCTGATTCCAAGGTTTTTAACCAAGTCAGTAGGAACGGGTGGGGAGCCAGGTTCCCCGGGCCACCATAGGCCAGAAGCGGGGGGGAGGGTGTTGGAAAAAAAATAACACATCCGTCTTGTCTGGATTCAATTTTAAGCAGTTTCCATTCATCCAATCTGTTATGTGTTTTAGGCAGTCCTTAAAAGAATCAAAAGCTGCGGTAGAGTGATCTTTGAAGGAGAACACCAGCTGGGTGTCATCCGTGTATGGGACCACCTTGACCCCTCTCCTAGAAATGAGAGCTGCCAGTGGAGCCATGTAGGTATTAAAAAGCAGCGGGCTTAAGGCAAAGCCCTGGGGCACTCTGCATCTGAGTGGCTTAACTGAGGAGATGTATGGGCGGAGAAAAACTTGCTGGCCACAGCCGTTAAGATAAGAGTAAATCTACTCAAGTGCAGTCCCCTGTACTCCTACTGTTTAAGTCTTTCCAGCAGGATTACATATGACACCATATCGAATGCCGCCGAAAGGTTTAATAACACAAGCATGACAGACAAACTGCCATCCACTAACAATCGGATAGAGTCTGCTACTTCAAGCAACTCAGTTTCCGTGCTGCACCCTGCGCGGAAGCCCGATTGAGAGTCGTATATCAGCTCAATGGCTTCCACATAGTTAGAGAGTTGTTGATGAGCCAACTTTGCTAGCACCTTAGCCGGAAGCAGAGAGATAGGCCTGAAGTTGCTAAGAACCTCCAGGTCGCCATTGGTTTTCTTCAAGAGAGGTAACAAATAAGCATGTTTCCACGAGGCTGGGAAGATTCCAGTCGTAAGTGAGGCATTCTAAATATGATTTAGGACCGGATTGAGCCACTGAGCCAGCCTGAACTACTGTGCCGGGCAGGGATGCCCAGGTGAACCTGATTTGCATTTCCAAAGTTCAGCATGAGACACCTCTGCAGAAATCGTTGGCCTTTTTGCCAATAGGTGCCAATAGGTGCTAAGCCCCTGGCTGAGGTTATCCCCAGGCCTCAAGAGGATATGTGCCAAGAGGACGTGGCGGGCCCATCGTTCAAATTTCTACCCCACCTGCAACAGGGGTGGCAGGAGTAGAGCGCAACATGGAGGATACAGAGGAGGAGACAAATCTGGTCACGCCTCTTATGCAGGCAAGGATTTTTACAGCTTCAGAAGAAATTTTGGTGGGAGGACGGATACGGTTATTTCAACACAATTGGGAAATGAATACCCACGACTCCTGGGTCCTCCAGACGGTTTGGGGTTTTCATCTAGAGTGCTATTCCTCCGTGTACCAGAATTAAAGACCTTGCCCTCTACATTTTTTCCTAATAGAGAGCAACTTCATAGACGAAGAAGTCGCATCACTATTGGAAAAAGGGGCAATAGTAAAGGCACACCCGCATCCCCACTGCTTGACCAGCACCATCTTTTTAGTTCCACAGAAGGATCAAGTGTTTTGTTTGGTTTTAAATCTGAAAGAATTCAATTCTTGGATAGTGTGTCTCCACTTCAAGATGGAGGGCATACACTTGTTGAGGGATCTGTTACTGGAGGGAGACTGGATGGTGCGTCTCGACCTCAAGGACGCGTATTTGGCAGTCCCTGTCTTTCCTCCCCATCGGAGATTTCTCCAATTTCAGTGGCATCTCCAGTGGTTTGAATTTCTCACCATGCTATTCGGCCTCTCTTCTGCTCCTTGGTGCTTTACCAAGTAACTCAGACCGATGGTTCAGTATCTCCAAGAAAGGGGGTTTTGTCTAATTATTTACTTAGACGACCTCCTACTCATGGCCCAGAGCAAATAATTGGTTCTACTACATCTATCTTGGATGACTCAAATCCTGCAGAATCTGGGTTTCTTCATTAACTCGGACAAGTCGATCATAGTATCATCTCAGACAATGGAATTTCTGGGTTTCCAGGTAGATTCACTGTTGAAGCAACTGTTGCTTCCCTTGAGGAAATGCATTTCGATCAAGAAGGAGTTGAGGAGAGCGCTTGCTTCTCCAACTATATCCTTGAGGATTCTGGCTTGCCTGATGGGTTTCTTGGTCTCCTCTATTCAAGCGTGTTTCTTGGGCGCACTCCTTTATTGGGCCCTGCAGGGGTTGAAGAGATTACATCTTCAAAGGGGTCTCACATATCCGGAAGAAGGTTGTGCTCTCCAGGGAGGCCAGGACAGAAATGTCCTTGTGGCTGGATTACATGGATGCATGGAATGGCAAGGCCATTTTTGCATCGGTCCCAGAAGTAGTGATAGAGTCTGATGCCAGTCGATGGGGTTGCGGGGCTTGTTGTGGCTCAGTGGAGATGGTGGGCAAATTGGTCCCGGAGGAACCTCAATTACACATCAATTGTCTGGCGCTCCTAGTGGGTTCCTTTGCTATTCGGACATTGTCACCGCAGAAGGCAAGTTGATGCATCCTGTTGAGGATAGACAATGTGTCCGCGGTGCATTACATCAATCATTTAGAGGGCATGCCTCATGGTGGAGATATCCAAGGATTTCTGGCATTACTGCTTCTACATCACATTTCAGTAACGGCAGAGTACATTACTAATAATAAAGAACATTTATAAAGCGCACGGCTACCTCGGGTGAGGTGTCCAGGCACTCTTGCAGCAGACTACAGAGATAAATGCCAAAGCAGCAATTCCCATTGCTTAAAGAGCCATGTTTTCAATGCCTTTCAGAAATCCTGCTCAGAGTTCAGCACTCGTAAATGGAGAGGCAGGGCATTCCACAGTTTAGCGGTCCCAACAGAGAAAGACCTACCCCCTTTCCTTGCTTCAGAAAAACAGGGGACAGTAAGGTAACACTGATGGTTGTATCTTAATGTCTGCTCCTGGCAGTACAGGCTAAATCGCTTTCTCAAGTAATCGAGCCCTTACCCTGAGTGGCACGGAAAGCGAGGGTAAGGGCCTTAAATCGATCCTCCTGACTACCGGAAGCCTTTACGGTGAGCGGAGATGTGCTAGGGCAGCGGGATCTTGCGGATAAGCCTAGCCGCCGCATTCTGAACCCTGGCATTCCCAGGTAAAGGCCATTGGCATGGTCGAGGTGAGAAGTCACCAGGGCATGAACCATGGTCCTTCGGCTTTCTTCCGGCAGGACCCTAGGAATTTCCTCATAGATCTCATCTTTCCGAAGCAGGCTGCCGAGATTTCCCGGACGTGAGCCAAAATGGCCAAGTACTTATCCCATCTGATTCCAAGGTTTTTAACCAAGTCAGTAGGAACGGGTGGGGAGCCAGGTTCCCCGGGCCACCATAGGCCAGAAGCGGGGGGGAGGGTGTTGGAAAAAAAATAACACATCCGTCTTGTCTGGATTCAATTTTAAGCAGTTTCCATTCATCCAATCTGTTATGTGTTTTAGGCAGTCCTTAAAAGAATCAAAAGCTGCGGTAGAGTGATCTTTGAAGGAGAACACCAGCTGGGTGTCATCCGTGTATGGGACCACCTTGACCCCTCTCCTAGAAATGAGAGCTGCCAGTGGAGCCATGTAGGTATTAAAAAGCAGCGGGCTTAAGGCAAAGCCCTGGGGCACTCTGCATCTGAGTGGCTTAACTGAGGAGATGTATGGGCGGAGAAAAACTTGCTGGCCACAGCCGTTAAGATAAGAGTAAATCTACTCAAGTGCAGTCCCCTGTACTCCTACTGTTTAAGTCTTTCCAGCAGGATTACATATGACACCATATCGAATGCCGCCGAAAGGTTTAATAACACAAGCATGACAGACAAACTGCCATCCACTAACAATCGGATAGAGTCTGCTACTTCAAGCAACTCAGTTTCCGTGCTGCACCCTGCGCGGAAGCCCGATTGAGAGTCGTATATCAGCTCAATGGCTTCCACATAGTTAGAGAGTTGTTGATGAGCCAACTTTGCTAGCACCTTAGCCGGAAGCAGGGAGATAGGCCTGAAGTTGCTAAGAACCTCCAGGTCGCCATTGGTTTTCTTCAAGAGAGGTAACAAATAAGCATGTTTCCACGAGGCTGGGAAGATTCCAGTCGTAAGTGAGGCATTCTAAATATGATTTAGGACCGGATTGAGCCACTGAGCCAGCCTGAACTACTGTGCCGGGCAGGGATCCCCAGGTGAACCTGATTTGCATTTCCAAAGTTCAGCATGAGACACCTCTGCAGAAATCGGAAAAAAAGATGCAAAAACATGCAGGTTATTGAGGGGGCTGTGTTCATCTCCCATTACTCTGTGCTCTGTAGCTGGGGGGAAAAGAGGATTAGAGCTGCATCATCTTCTCTTCGAAGAAATCCTAAAGACTGATGCATAGGTCCAGAGAGGGTCAGAAACTGCGCTCTAATGCTGCTGAATTAGTGTAGGATTTCACTATCCTAAAAACTTTCCTTGAGGAGTTTTTAGAGCTGGCAATACGGTCAGCCAGGAATTCCCTGCTCTTAGAGTAAAATAATTTTGATAGTGTTTCAAAGCGTTTTTGTAGGTGTTTTTAGCATCCAGCAAATATGACTTTCTCCACTCGCGTTTCAGTCTTTTACACTTGCTTTTTTCCCATCTGACTTCCTCTGAGAACCACGGGACGGATAAGGCAGATCTAGATAAGCTAACAGATTTCAGAGGGGCCATTTTGTCAAGCGCTGCCGTCAGCTATGTGTTAAAACATGCAGTGTCGCGGTCAGGATTGTCCATTAGGTGTGGCCTTGAGCTGTCCAGCCCTGGGCCTAGGGTCTCAGGGATGACCCTGCCCCAGTTCCCTTTGACTTCATTAGATCTTATAGTGGCCATCAGCGTGTTCCTAAGGCAAAACCGGATTGGGAACAGAGAGTGGTGCGACCAGGTGATATGCATCGCCTTATCGAAGCTCAGCCCCTGCAAGTTCGTGCAGATGAAGTCAAGTATGTGGCCTGCCTTATGGATAGGGGATGTGACCAGCTGGACTAGGTTGATGCCCGCAGGAGAAGTTATAACATTTGTACTGTGGGGGCAATGAGGGTCGTTCATGTGAAGTTTGAGATCCCCCAAAAAAGTAAAATTGGAATAGCGATGTAATCTACCAGTTTCGGCTTAAAACTTGGTCCAGGTTGGAGGTGGTAATCTCCCAAGAGACCTCATGGACAATGTCCACCCCACCCCCATACCTGTTGCCACCCCTATTGGCACACACTAAGCAAAAGCCAATGGGTATTGGGGGCAAACATTCCAGGCAAGTCCAATTTAGTGGTGGACTAGAACTCTCGTTTTCTCCGGGACTCCAGTGAGTGGAGACTGCACCCCACAGTGTTCCAGCAACTGGTATTGAAATGAGGACCATGCAGTATCGACCTGTTCGCTTCTGGACTGAACACTTAATTGCCCCTCTTTTACAGTTGGAGACTAGACTCCCAAGCTCTCAGTTCAGATGCCTTCCTTCAGTCTTGGTCGACAGAACAACAAAGGGCAGAGATTGTACTAATCACACCATATTGGAAAGCGCAATCATGGTTCCCAATGATGCTTTCCCTGTCGTGTGCTCCTCCTGTGAGTCTGTTATCATGTCCGGATCGTCTTTTGGACCAGTTGGGATTCCCACACCCACTGATGATGCAGGGTACTTTTCGGTGGTGATGGCAAGTGCCGGGTGTTTCACAAGGCGCAGTGTTCTTCTTGTCTCAATCTTGGGCTCCCTCTACGCACAGGCGCTATGAATCAGCTTGGTGTAGATGGGTTTGTTGGTGTGGTGAAGGGGAGGTGGATCCCGTGGGATCTGGTATCCATATGATTGTTAATTTCCTATCAGAAATGGCAAGTCAGCGTTTGGCAAATGGGATGGTTAACAATTATCGTTCAGCGATATCGGCGGGTCATCCTCATGTTATGTTAGTTATGTTAGTGCTATTTGTATTGCGCACGGCTGCTCCAGCGAAGGAGCGTCCCGGCGCACCGACAAGGTGGCGAACACAACACAACTGGGGAACAGAAATAATTATTAAGAAATTGGGGAGTGAAGGATTTAACAAAGCTCAGAAAATAAATGAGTTTTAGCGGCCTTGCGGAAGGAGAGCAGGTCACCAAAGGTCCGGAGTTTCAAAGGGAGAGCGTTCCAGAGTGCGGCTGCCCGCACCTTAAAAGAGCGACCCCCCACCCGACTGAGTTTGAACCGAGGGGCTACCGCTAATTCTTGGTCTAGCGAGCGCAGAGTGCGGCCCGGGATGTAAGGGCACAAGAGTTGGTGCAGTAAGGGAGGTGATAGGCCCTTCAGAATTTTGAAGGAGAGGCACAAAACTTTAAAGTGGATCCGCTGCCTAACGGGTAACCAATGCAAGGCTCGCAAAGATTGACCGGCCGAGCAAAACCTAGGAAGACCTATGATCGCTCTGGCCGCAGCGTTCTGCACTCTTTGAAGTCGGGTTAACTCAGCCTGGTTTAATCCTATAAAAAGGGAGCTGGCATAGTCCAACCGTGCCAAAACCGTTGCTTGCACCACCAATTGACGAGTTGCGGCATCGAAGTATTTAAGGGCAGGGCGCAGATTGCGCAGGATGCCGAAGCAGCAAGCCGCCGTCCTTTTGGTGTGGCCAACAAAGTTGAGGGAAGGGTCCAGCCAAACACCAAGATTTTTAATCTCCGCAACCGGAGTGGGGGTCGGCCCCAGCTCAGAGGGCCACCAAGTATCTCCCCATAGGTCCGTCCGCTTCCCAAAGATCATCACCTCCGTTTTTTTGGCGTTTAGTTGGAGACAGTTGGACGTCATCCAACCAGCCACCGCCCTGAGTCCTTCTCTGAATCTTGGGGCATCCACCCCAGAGTCCCCGCTGATCGTGACCGCTAGCTGGGTGTCATCTGCGTACGACACCATGGTCATACCACAGAGCTTCACAACCTCAGCCAGCGGCCTCACGTAGATGTTAAACAACGTGGGGCTCAGTGAGGAACCCTGTGGGACCCCAAGAGACAGAGGATGGCATTTGGACTGGTAGGGCGGGGACGCCACACAGAAGGAACGATCCCTGAGAAACGAACGGAACCACTGGTGTGCAGTGCCGATAACCCCTATCTCCTCAAGACGTTGCAGGAGAATGTCATGGGAGACCGTGTCAAAGGCGGCGCTTAGGTCTAACAAAACAAGCGCCGCCGTTTGACCTGCATCCAGAACTACCCGAAGGTGCTCGACCATAGATAACAGTGCTGTCTCCGTACTGTGGCCAGCCCGAAAACCATTCTGGGTGTCGTCCAGAATGTTGGCACGCAACAGATGACCAGAGAGGGCGGTGTTGACATGCGCCTCCGCGAGTTTGGCTGGCCACGGGAGAAGTGAAATCGGGCGGTAGTTCTCCGATTTTGTAGGGTCGAGAGATGGTTTTTTCAAAATGGGCATTACTACCGCATGCTTCCATTTCAAAGGCACTTGGCCTGATGATAGCGACGTGTTGATTAAGTCGCAAACCGGGCGAGCAAAAACCTGGTCTCTGAACATAGGTGGCTTGAGCGGGTCGTCCGGCGACCCCGACTTAACTCGGAGAGCCAAGGCCGTGTAAGACTCCAGAGAGAGAGAGGGGAGAGAGTCTAGCACCACCTGATCCAACCGGGTGGGAGGCCCCATACTGGTTTGTGCAGTGGAGGAGGGGAAGGCCCTATATATGGTCTGGACCTTCTCCAGGAAGAAAGCCGCCAGCGCTTCACAATGAGTATTGGAGCTGATGGAGTTACCGGCCGGCTTCCTTGCCACTAGGTCTTTAAGGGCCTTAAAGATGGTTTTAACAGGATTCCCACTATTGCGAAACTCCAGAGCGTAGTATTCAGCCCGGGTTCTACAAACCGCGCGGTGATAAGACTTGACCGCAGCCATATACAGGGTTTTTTTGCTGCTGTCATACCTCTTCCTCCAGTCTCTCTCTGCACGTCTGCAGACACTTTTCAGAGCCCTCAGATTGCCATCATACCAGGGACTGGGGGCGCGGGAGCCACACTTACTGAAAACCATCGGGATAAGGGAGTCGAGGGCCCTGGTTACCCATCCGCAGAAATGGTCATAACCAGACTCCACGTTCTCCACTGCACCCAGTGGGTCGTCAGTGAGAAGGCGGTGGAGATCTTCCGCCTTTAATTTGCTCCAGCGCCGTCTGGGCATGGCTCGCAGTGGCACCTTAAGTGGGGCTTCATCAAGGCTACAGTGAATGGTCACGAGTGAGTGGTCTGACCAGGTCAGGGGGAGGGGGGGGGCCACTGTAACCCCTTCTAAGTTAGAAAAAAAGGGGTCCAGAGTGTGGCCACCACTATGAGTGGGGTCCGAGACCAGCTGGAACAATTGAAGGGCCTCAAGGTCCGCCACCATCCCTCCCACAGAAGAAAGACACAAAGTGTCAAAATGGAGATTCAAATCACCAATGATAGAAAAATTGGCAGACCCTACTGCTAGTGAACTAACCGCCTCAGGGAGAGCCTCTCGAAATGCCACTGAGCTACCAGGTGGACGGTAAATCAGCAATCCTGACAAGGTAAAATGCGGAGTAACCGCAACCTTGAACAGGGCGCTTTCGCAGCCCGTGATGTTCTGCACACTCCAGGCGCAAGAATAGCACGATTTAACAGCAAGAGCGACGCCACCCCCTCTCGAAGAGCGGTTGAGCGTGTAGATGGAATACTCAACGGGGAACGCCAGATTCAATACCGTAGAATCGGTGTCTTGCAGCCATGTCTCTGTCAGACAAAAGATGTCAGGGGGGTCATTGTCCACAAGATCAGCAATATCCTGATAATGCTTGACCGCCGATCTGACGTTCAAATTCCAGATGGTGAGATGTCGCGAAGAGACCTTACTGCTTATGGCAGGCTGCACTATACAAGACCCCAAACAGGAAGGGGCTTCGAGTAGCCAGCCGCCACAAGCACAGCGATGGGGGCCACACAAAGGGTCAACGCGGACTTCGGCGCAGGGAGGCAGACAGGTATTCAATGCCAGGAGACTATCCCTGGTATACATAAGCATGGTTAGAGATGCACCTGATGTAAAAATCGCCGCGAAGCCAGCGCAACCGAGCGCGGACGGGCGCAGACGGGCAGGACTCTGGCACGACTCCGGCCACGCGAGGACGCGCCCGCTGCGCGAGGGGAGGAGCCTTAAATAGGTGTTCCCAGGCGTCACATGTGCATTCAAGCGCTGTCAGGTGGAAAAGCCTCACTCCACTCACCCCACTCCAAGATGTCCGCCAAAAACGAACCAGGCACCCACCCCAGGACCAGACCCGCCAAAACGGCGGTGAAGGGGCACAATTTATGGTGCAGGTAAGGGGCAATTTAAAAAAGGGTCAAAATGACCAAAACAAACAAAAAGAATATATAACGTTTTTAAAACAGCAGTTTTACTGCAAAAACGCGCAAGCGCTCTCGCAGCAGCAGCTACCTTGTCAGGGGCTGAAAGCAGGAGGGACTCGCCCTAAATAGGTGTTCCCAGGCGTCACATGTGCATTCAAGCGCTGTCAGGTGGAAAAGCCTCACTCCACTCACCCCACTCCAAGATGTCCGCCAAAAACGAACCAGGCACCCACCCCAGGACCAGACCCGCCAAAACGGCGGTGAAGGGGCACAATTTATGGTGCAGGTAAGGGGCAATTTAAAAAAGGGTCAAAATGACCAAAACAAACAAAAAGAATATATAACGTTTTTAAAACAGCAGTTTTACTGCAAAAACGCGCAAGCGCTCTCGCAGCAGCAGCTACCTTGTCAGGGGCTGAAAGCAGGAGGGACTCGCCCTAAATAGGTGTTCCCAGGCGTCACATGTGCATTCAAGCGCTGTCAGGTGGAAAAGCCTCACTCCACTCACCCCACTCCAAGATGTCCGCCAAAAACGAACCAGGCACCCACCCCAGGACCAGACCCGCCAAAACGGCGGTGAAGGGGCACAATTTATGGTGCAGGTAAGGGGCAATTTAAAAAAGGGTCAAAATGACCAAAACAAACAAAAAGAATATATAACGTTTTTAAAACAGCAGTTTTACTGCAAAAACGCGCAAGCGCTCTCGCAGCAGCAGCTACCTTGTCAGGGGCTGAAAGCAGGAGGGACTCGCCCTAAATAGGTGTTCCCAGGCGTCACATGTGCATTCAAGCGCTGTCAGGTGGAAAAGCCTCACTCCACTCACCCCACTCCAAGATGTCCGCCAAAAACGAACCAGGCACCCACCCCAGGACCAGACCCGCCAAAACGGCGGTGAAGGGGCACAATTTATGGTGCAGGTAAGGGGCAATTTAAAAAAGGGTCAAAATGACCAAAACAAACAAAAAGAATATATAACGTTTTTAAAACAGCAGTTTTACTGCAAAAACGCGCAAGCGCTCTCGCAGCAGCAGCTACCTTGTCAGGGGCTGAAAGCAGGAGGGACTCGCCCTAAATAGGTGTTCCCAGGCGTCACATGTGCATTCAAGCGCTGTCAGGTGGAAAAGCCTCACTCCACTCACCCCACTCCAAGATGTCCGCCAAAAACGAACCAGGCACCCACCCCAGGACCAGACCCGCCAAAACGGCGGTGAAGGGGCACAATTTATGGTGCAGGTAAGGGGCAATTTAAAAAAGGGTCAAAATGACCAAAACAAACAAAAAGAATATATAACGTTTTTAAAACAGCAGTTTTACTGCAAAAACGCGCAAGCGCTCTCGCAGCAGCAGCTACCTTGTCAGGGGCTGAAAGCAGGAGGGACTCGCCCTAAATAGGTGTTCCCAGGCGTCACATGTGCATTCAAGCGCTGTCAGGTGGAAAAGCCTCACTCCACTCACCCCACTCCAAGATGTCCGCCAAAAACGAACCAGGCACCCACCCCAGGACCAGACCCGCCAAAACGGCGGTGAAGGGGCACATCTGGATAGTAAACCTGTTTGGGAACACCCTCTTGTTTGTAAACTTTTGAGGGGTATCAGGCTAGTTCAGCCTCCACAACCCAAATATTCCACGGTATGGGATGTGAATATTGTGCTCTAATTTTTGAGCAATTGGCCAGCAAATGAAGGCCTTACATGTAAGCAGTTGTCGGCGAAGCTCACTTTGTTGTTTTGCCTTTTTTCCTGCAGAAGGGTATCGGATGTCAAAGCCTTAGACTTGGCAGGTAGAGTATATACCCCTGTGGGGGTTTCTTTTACTGTTACTGGACGTACCAAGACAAATTCTACTTGTATGAATTATCCTGCTTTTCTACATCCTCAAAAAACAGTGTGTTGCTAAATGTTTAAAATGTTATGAGGATTTTACTTGAGAACTACATAATGATGTGGCAGGCCAATTTCCTTGCAAAACCCTTTCAGCTCGGTCTCTTCAGCGACCTTGGCCTGTTGGGTTAGATGGTTATTGGCCGAAGCTGGCATCGATGTTTCCATGTTTGGAGCTTAATCTGAGAGGGGGGCTATGGCCTTAAAAGCATTGCTCACCGGTTCTCTACTGGAGGACATAATGGCTGCAGCAGATTGGTCTGCGGATTCAACATTCAAGGTCTTTTATCACAAGCCTATTGTTGATGTTGCATCTAATGTGGTAGCTCAACTTTAAAATAGCATAATCTGAAGCTTCTGTTTCCTGACATAGAATTAAAAAATGTCTAGCTGGTGCGTCAAGAATTTTCAATTCTATTAAGGACATGGAGGTGAGGATAATACCTCCTTAGATACTGTTCATGATCGTACAGATTACTGTTGGTTATCTTTGATATGTTTAACATATGTTCTAACATGAATGTTCTAATGTAATACGATTCCCTACCAGGTGTGTAGTGTATTTTGACGATGGTATATTATGACTCTGATTTCCCTTCAGGAGCTGAAACCAAGGCGACCTGAAGATGCTTAGGAGATGGCCGAGATCAGTTCAATGGATGGCGACAGAGTTTCTGGTTGGACGTTTGAGATGATCGGTGGACAAGGTCCAGGGACCTGCGAAGTTCTGTTGTTGATTCGAGTTTATGGACTTACACTGTTTTGTTTGCAAAGAAAGAGGAAGGACTACAGTTTGTGGACCTTTTATACTGTAGGACTGATAACGTGATTGGTGGAGAGAAGGGCCGCTAAGGCTGTTGAGGTTTGTAGTTTAAAGTTTCATTGGCTGCTGCTTTATGCCTAGTAAAGAAAAACAAGCATAATCCTCGCCTCAATGTCCTAAATAAAATTGAAAATGAGAAATTTCCTAGCTATAGTGAAGGAAACTTTTGATTCTATTAAGGATGCGGAGGCGAGGATTATGCATAACTTTCTTCAATCTTTATTACATCAGCAGTTTGAAAGTTAAACACAAAACACAATATAAACGTCAAGTCCGTGAGTCCTTAAGGGGTGTCCATAGTAACCATCAACCAATAACAGCACATTCCGTCCATTGTATATATATATATCCATGTTGGTTGTAGACCTTCCTCTTCTTTGCTGCAGGAAGTTAAGTCATGTCGCTTCAATCTGTCTTGGAATCATATCATACGAACAAATACAATTATTAAGCGCATGTAATAACAAGATCACTTATGCACCACTAAGAGGCAAATGATAAACAGCTTGATAACTTAACAAGTGAACAACTGCAAGTGAACAACTGCTACCATGTAAGAGCATTACAAAACAGGATAAAACACTATAACATGTTTTCCACATAGGAAAACCTCTCCAAAACCGTATACTTCCTGTTATCTGAAGATGGCGACATTTCACCAAGACTCAGAAGAAAAAAGGAACATACCTGTACCTCCTGAAGTCTAGTCCAGTGGGAGGGCAGCATATTCCAAATTTGCTCCAGGTGGGATAATCCTCGCCTCTACGTCCTTAATAGAATCAAAAGTTTCCTTCACTATAGCTAGGAAATTTCTCATTTTATGTCAGGACCGGAGGCGAGGATTATGCAAGTTCAAAGCTTACTTACCACCAAGAATGCAACCTCATATATAGGTTTAAAATAAAACCTTTTAAAGGTGAATTCTGAGGACCAATCTGCTGCATTCATAATGTCTTCAAGTCAGCTACCAACCTGTATGGCTTTGGAGGCCATGGGCCCCCTAGCCGAATGAGCTTCAAAAAGATGGACATCCATACCGGCCTCAGCCATGATCCATCTCACCCAACTGGCAATGGAGAGTGAGAAAACAGACTTGAATGGATTCCTGAGAGCAATCAGAAGCTGCCTTTCCCCCAGAGGTCTCACCTCCTCCACCATCTCCTCATATGCTTTGAGGCACCTCACCACACAGAGTTTAGGATAAGTCTCAAAGGAAGGGTATGTTACCGACCTGGTATGTGTCTTGGTCCTCCTAGAAATAGAGAATGTCACCCCTTCCAAGGTATAGATACGTTCCGTGATATCTAGAGCCCTGACATCAAAAACTCTTTTACGTGAGATGAGACATAGTAGCATAGCTAGTTTTGCGGAAAGCTCTTTCCTAGACAATTACTGGTTGTCTTGTCAACTTAGCAACAGGTGTAGTACCAGATTCACGTCCCGCAAGCCCAAGTACCTAGGTTCTGGAGGTCCAGACATCTTGATACCTTTTATTAATTTACACACTTAAGGGTGTTCCCCCACCAGGGTATTGTTAATGGGCATATGCCCCGCTGAAATCGCTGAGCGGAAAGAATTTATTGTGCAATAGGCTAAGCCTGATGTCGCCAATTCCGCATGAAAGTTCATGATGTCTGTAATCTACGACCCCATGGGATCCAGGTGTCTCCCCACACACCAACAAACCCATTGTCTCCAAGCCGATCTGTATCGCTTGCTGGTCCCTGTGGCCCATGCTTGTTGGATGAGTTCTTCAGCCTTACTCGAAAGTCTGCTGTCCTGCCAGCGTTGCCTGAAATCCTCGACGCCATCAGGTGCAATTGACCTTGTTAGACCATAGGATGTAGACAGCCGCTGGGGTCCCAAAGGATCCTGGGAAATGATGGAAATGCAAGCAGGCTCTCCCATTAAAGCTCCAGCAGGCAGGGAAATCAGGCCAGCGAATTCCAGATTTGTGTCACCAAGAGCAACTACGCCCTCATAGCTGCCACTCTGGGGATCAACAGAAAAGGGGAGAATGCATAAGCCTGGCCCACTGTCCAATCCTACAGAAAAGCGTCCACCGATGAGGCTGCCAGGTACGGTCTCCAGCTGACATACTGCGGTAGTTGGGCATTCAGTCTGGAGGTGAACAGGTCCATGGAGCACGGGTCCCATCGTGCCATCAAAGTTTGGAAGGTCCCCGGATCCAGTTGTCAGTCGCTGGAGTCTGCGTAATGCCTGGAATTCCAGTCCGCCACAGTGTTCAGGGACCCCGGAAGGTAC
Source organism: Triturus cristatus (assembly GCF_964204655.1). Classification (NCBI taxonomy): domain Eukaryota; kingdom Metazoa; phylum Chordata; class Amphibia; order Caudata; family Salamandridae; genus Triturus; species Triturus cristatus. The sequence goes on along the minus strand of NC_140585.1, from coordinate 76,891,815 downwards.
TCCGCCATTACAGATTTCTGACGTTGGAGGCAGGAATGCCAAAAGTCCTTGGCCATCTCCGCCAGTGCTCTTGATCTGGTGCCTCCCAGACAATTGATGTACTGAACTTCCGACATGTTGTCCATCCTCATTAGCACACAGCAGGCGACCCTGTCCTCCGTCAGAGAGCAGATTGCAAAAGATCGCGCCAGGAGCTCCAGGCAATTGATGTGCATGTTCAGCTCCTCCTCCGTCCAGCGTCCCCCCATGGTTACATCGCCGCATCAGAAACCTTTGTCCTTCTTTCCATGACCCATGGGTCCGACGTGATCTCTTCCCACCTGCGTAAAAACCATTGCAGTCTACCCCCTAGGTCCTGAGGGAAAGAATAGAAACTCCTTACCGTTAGGTCCTCCGGGGGCGTTAGCCCCACCTCTGGCCCATTGGCTTTGCCTCTTCCGGATCCCAGGTTCAGATAGAAGGTGCCTTGTCTACCATCAGTCCAGCCATTGTTGCGCTTGGCGTTGTTTCTGTTGGGACCTGGCTGGGAGGAGCGGCCGGAGGAGCAACCCTGCCTCTTCCGCCCCTGGCAAAAACCTTCCCTGGAAAGATTTTTTTGATGGAGGTCTGCGCCTTATCGAGCACCGAAAAGGTGGCCAGAAATTTGCTTAATTCCTTCACAAAAGGATCGCCAAATAGATTGCTCTTTGCTATGGCCGCTGCCTGAGGCAAGGAAAGCTTCCTTAACTGCAGGTCAGTTTTCAGAAGAAGTGAGCGTCTTCTCTCTGCTGAGAGGGCACAATTGGCATTGTCAAGAAGGCACATCACTCGTTGCGCCCACCCAGCCACCACGTCCGTGGACAAGGGTTTCCCTGATTGCTTGGAGCGCTCGGCCATCTCAATTATTTTCATCAGGGGGCATACTACATCAAGTAACTTATCCTTACACGCCCTCCAGGAGCAGTCAATACCCTTTTTCGGGTCCTTCATTTATTTTATTTATTTATTTTATTTTGAAGGTTTTATATAGCGCTGGCAAGAACCGGAGGTATGAGAGCGCTTTACATGAGTATCAGACCATAATTGCAGGTTACACCGTTACAAAGGTTACACAGTTATTAGAGCCTGGCAACATAGTGACAAGTAAGGTTGAGACAAACAGAAAGGATATATACGTAAGGGAAAAAGCAGGCAAGGGGAGAGATTCAGGGGAGGGGGGTAAGAGCAGGGGTAGTAGACAGAGTATGGAGGAGGGAAAGAGGAGGGGAGGGTGAGAGACACAGCATGGAAAGAAGAGGGGGAGGGTGACGGGGACACAAACCGGTAGACGAGTCACAGCTGCGTCCAAAGTCCAGTAAGCTGTGATCCCAGGGGAAGTGGTATAATTTCCCCATCTCTGTTGTGGGAGGCTCCCTATACACAGTGGACTCTCTCAGAGGGGTCTCCGAGACTCCAAGGCCTACATACTGGATCCTTCTCCAAAAAGGGGAGAGGGAGTGCTTTGGCAAGGGGTGTCATACCATACCTCAACTGTGAGTGGCTCCCTAGGCCCTGTGGACTCTCTCAGTGGGTTCGCTGAGACTCCAGAGTATAAATATTGGATCTTTCCTTAACAAGGGGAGAAGGAGTGCTTAGTCAAAGGGCACAAAAGGACAGGGGGCTAGGCGGTGTAGCGGGCAAGGGGAAAGATTCAGGTGAGAGGGGATAGGAGCAAAGGAAGTAAGACAAAGAAAGAAAGAGTGCTAAATGGGAACAGATAGATGGATAGGAGACAAGAAAAAGAATACGATGAGGGGGGGTGGGCGAGACAGGGAGAAAAACTGTGCCCAAAGTCCGGCTGGGTAGGTGACTGTCAGGGGATGAACCAAGGCCGATCTCCTCAATAGCTGAACAGAGCAGCTCCACCGGGCGTCGGACCTAGTGCTCGGACTCCGCTGTCAGGATGGAGGTCAGGAGTACTCAGAGATTGTCAGATTTGGGGAGGTGGGGAGAAACCATGGTCCGAATGAATTCCAGACGCCATCTTGAGGTCATGCACAGTCCTGGTAGGACTTCACTGTGATCATGTGGCGATTGTAGTTATCCCCTGTACTGTCCGTTTAAACGTAGAGCAATGGCATGCACTTTAATGCCGTGTTATGTGGCCTCTAAAGTTGGGGTAAACTTTATGCTGATCAGCTGTTTTTTCAGCGGCATCGATCTTCTGCATGTAGCCACCTACTCAGCGTTCGTAATTGCTGTATTTCGCTATCCACATGCTGACAATGCGATGCTCCGTAGGTCTCCAAGCAGTCTCTGGGAATTCCTAGCAGGGTCTGCTAATTTAGTAGTCTGCACACAGGAGAACTGTTCAAACACACTATTTCCGGGTGTTGTCTGAAGAGAATCGGATCGTTGCCTCCCCTCACCGCAGATCACTGATGTTTTGTTAAGAGTCACTATACGTAATAGTGCAGTCCTTCAATGAGCCTGCTCCACCAGCATCTGACGCTGCGGCATTCCGCTCGTACTTAAAGTGGCATACTAGAAGGTGCACAATTGTGGGTCAATCTCTGGGGTGTCTGCTACCTTCCCTTCTAATGACAGTCTGGGACATTCTCCCCGAACGCGCGCTCGCACCTCTTTGTCTATGGGCTGGCGAATCTCACGGGTGACATACTCCGCCACCTTTTGATCCGAGAGCCACTCCGAGGATCTTGGATGGTATATCCCCTCAGGCTCGAACATGTCGGCCGAGGCGGACCCTCTTTCAAGGAGCCGGAGGCCACCAAGCCGGGGCGCCATTGCCTTCCCGAGTCCTCCTCATCCGAGGAACCGTCCTTGTCCGTACCACCCTTCACCATGTCGGGGAACCCATCATCAGGGTCAGAATTTGGTGCGACAGTGTCACCAGTGTTCCCGGGCCAGTCTTCCTCCCGGTAGGGTGCATATCTTAACGTGCGCGCACTCTTACGGAAGCTGTCCGATAAGCGGCCGAACCCTTCCAGGTGCCCCGCGCTACGCTTATAGACCTTTAGAGAAGTAGAAGATGACATGCCACTAGGTCCTGCCCCCACATCCCCCACGTCCCCCAATATCGCTGAACCTCCATTGACCTGGGACGCTAGTTTGTCCACACTTTCCTGCAGGGGTGCCAATGCTTTGGAAATTGCCAGAGAAAGGAACGTGTCCACTCCTGCAGGAAGGTGGCACTGTGGGGGCCATTCCTCCTCAGATGCTAGATCGGGGGATAGTCATGGTCCCTGAAGGGATTCATAGCGTTGAAGGGTGAGAGCACCAAAATCGCCCTTAGAAAAATATTTATAGGCCAGCCCCCTCACAAAGTGCTCTTTGTACTGTATTCACTTGGTTAAAAACCGCTCATGTGGCCATAGCTGTATGCCTTACTGTGTTTGCCATGTCACGCGAGGTTTGTTAGGGAGGTGGGGGGCTCCACACAGTAGTGTAGATCTGTAGATGCCCACCACTATCCCTATCGAGCGTCGTGAATCTGAGGAGCGCTTCTTTCACTCAGTGTGCTGTCTCACAGATCGCAGCGCGACCAACGGTTTGCTGAAGCGCGAAACAGCGCCCCTAATAGACCCGCTGTGCATTAAAAAGGAGCTTGCTCGGGCCAGAGCCTACTGCGCATCTATAGAATTCAGCGCGAGCGTGTACAGAGTAAAATACCAACAATGACCAATCAGTCAGGGAAAGCAACCCTATACAAGTATAAATCAGTACTGCTAACCTCTATAATACCCCCAAACACCGTAACCCCCAAAAGGGGTGTGAGTGGAGAGAGGTACTTAACTGACAGCAGTGAAGAAAGAGGCCAACGTGGATATATATATACAATGGACGGAATGGGCTGTAATTGGTTGATGGTTGCTGTAGTGTCTTGCAGGACATGTTCTAGTATTTAGCAGGCATTTATATTCCCAGCCACTCCCTTGAGGGCTGGACACACTTGCACCCCCACCCATCCATCACCGGTGTCACGATTGACGTGACCCTGCCAATAAAAGGGCCCGGGTGCACGTGCTCGTTGCCAGATACTGTACTATACCACCTGGTGTCTGTGTCTGTTATTTTCATCATGTGAACCTGAGGCCTGACACCACATTGGCGACGAGAGGGTTCAAACCCCCGTGCACGACAGCTGCATCTGCCGCGCCGTGGGACGAGTGCTGCATCCTGAGGCACTGGCACCTGTCTGCCTGCAAAGCATGACCCTGCAGCTGCCGGCCTGCGCACGGTGGCCTGGGAGAGGGGAAAGGGCGCAGTGTTGTCACAACGCTGTGCAAACCCCCAGCCACTGCCCGCAGCACCAGACAGCACGACGGCACTGGCGCAGGCCATGATGAGGCACTGCCTGCGAATGTAACGTACACGGCCTGTAGGTACCCCACAGCACGCATCAGCACAGCCCTTGACAACGGAGGGCGGCTGTTGCCTCGGGAGTGGCCGCAGCGTCACAAGGCGAGGACTGCCCACATCACTTCAAGGTGAGGCGCTACGGAAAACTAAGGCCCCGGAGAGCTCCCTATAAACCACTCCATGCTGCTGGCATCGCTACCCCTTTGTCGAGGCGGTCGCTGACGCAAGGGAAGAGTGCTCCTGCCCGTCGCAACAGTGTGACTACCAGAGTTTGAGCGGCACCGGAGGGAAGGTGGCAAGTGTCCCCCTGCCTCCTCCATCTGCGAGGCATCAGTGACCACCCAAGAGCTGCCCGACTGCACTGGCGCGAAGCGGCACCCAGTGCATGCAGTGTGGGCGGGAGCAAGAAGGTCATCACCCGCCAGCCTGGTGCACACCCAGCCAGCAAGAGAGGGAACCAAGGCTGCTTTTGCCCGGTGTAAAGCCTGCACCAGTGTGAGCTGGGATGCGGAGAAATCCATGCCTCACGGTCCATGCTCAAGGTGCCTCCGTCACTGCCAGCAAGCTGCAAGACGATGCTCCAGCAACACTGAGTAGGCAGAAGAGGAAAGTAGAGCAGTCAGGCCCATGTGCACCCCCCTACTGTGCCCCCCTACCTTCCTCGAGCAATCAATACGGTCTGGAGGTAGGCGCATGGCCGTGGACTCTGTTTGCCAGCAAGCGTCTGGGCCCAGTGCCGGATGCCACCACCGAACAGATCCCGACTGCAGCAGCTGATGTGGAGAAGCGTGGCAGCCCAGCGGCCTTCGGAAGTTACCCACACCCACAAGGCAAGCTCAATCCTGCAGCTACAGCCCCGTGTGGCCTGCTTTCGAGAGGGAGAGACTGCTGCAATGCAAGTTACGAGCACTGGCAGCGCCATCTAGCTGCACCTCGCCCAACTGCACATGACGAGGTAATTTGTAACACGGGAAAAGACACATACTGTCTGCAAGTGCACAGGAGCACTAGCCACCAAGCGGTCGCATGTTTACACCCCCTTCACCCTGAGTGTCCAAAGAGAGGCCTCGCCTACCTACTACTTTTCACGGAAGTGACACTTGTGGGCCGTGGACAATAAAGCCCTGCAGCACAGCCAGGAGAACGCTTCACCTGCCTCCCCAGAGCACCAGCAGCAGCAAAGGCAGGGCTCGACAAATCCACTCGATCCGCTTGCATTTGCGAGGTCAATTTAATGAGGTCGAGCTATTTTTAGGTCTTACTCGTCCTTTCTGGCGAGTATGAAAACATACTAACTTTTGTCCTCTGTCTTTGAAAACGGAGAAAATGTGACAAGATAACAAGATTTAAAGGCCTTTTTATTGCTCACAAAGCAAATGAGCAGTAAAGATGCCTTTAAATCTTATTATCTAGTCACATTTCCTCCGCTTTCAGAGACGGAGGTCAAGTAGGTTACTGTTAGGTCGAGGAGATTTTTCAAGGTACTAGACCTGCAGGACTAGTACCATTTTTCAGATTTTTCGAGCCCTGAAAGGTAACCTTCCCACGTTGCAGGCAAGAGCTACACGGCCCGCAGATCAAAGAACGAATGCCGGGATGTTAAATACAGAAGTGCTGCACTGCTACCCGGTGGCCACCAGTGGTACTGCAGCCGTCCCAACCAAGCAGCAACAAAGTCACGGAGACCCATGTGACCGGCCCCTGGCCGATGCAAAGGGGCCACAGCGTTCCTATCGATGTTCACATTGCCCCGCCACAAGTAACTGCAAGGGAGAGCAACCAGTCAGAGCAACCCCTGTCTGCCTGGCACGAAAGTCAAACACAGCCCACAGAGAGAGAAACGGCGTGCACTAGGAGGCAGACTGCATGACCTCCAATGTCCAGCAGCCACACCACTTACCGGAGGATGTTCTCTGAGGCAACCCTGCGCAGGAAGTGCATCCAGCGAGCACAGAAGCTGTCCTGACCAGTATAGCATGGTGACTACAGCGCCACCCTCTCCCCACTAGCAACATTCGGCATGACAGGCAAGTCAGGAACAGGAAATGGGTAAAAGAAACTGTCTTTCAGAAGTCACCAAAGGGAAGCCATACATAGACTCTTTATCTTTATTCTTTATTTCGGTTTTAGTTTAAACCATAAACGATACACAAAATAATCACATTGCAATTTTTTAAAAATACAGTCAGATACATTTACACCAAAGAGGCTCCACTTTTAACAATTTTCAAAAGCAGGTAAACTCATTACCAAATAAAAATGATGACCGATCATCCATTGTACTAATTTAAAATAGATAAATATAGATAAATACATTAAATCTTGGGCATAATTAGTATCTAAAAACATTTGGGGAATAACATGAATCAATCAATTAACCCCATTGTAACCAAGCACTATAAGTAACTATCTATACTTCCTATCAGTGAAGTGCTAATGCCTTTAGGCTTTAATAGGGAACAGTTATCTATACATTCATTCATTTGATATATCTTTCAGGTTAATGGTCCATAGCAAAAAGTGCAAATATTTTTAGTGCAATAAAACAACTAGCAATTTAACCCTTGTAGTCTGTCAATTTTTTCAAGTGCATTACTATATAAAGGCATATTTTCAGATACACATATACGTAATCATTTAAAATCATTTACAATTTCAAGCCTGCTTTTGCTCTTATTATGCCAACATTAAACAAATACCTACTAACACTGAAAACAATTTTTTGGGAACCATCAGTTTTCAATATCCTTTCTGACTCCCGACAAGCCCTAATACCCATGTTTCTACATATAGGTTTGATCCATTTCTTCCTAGGTTTGTCGTAAACAGGGCAGAAGAATAATATATGTAAATCGTCTTCCAAAGTGTCAGGTTGGCATAATGCACAGCACTCACTGTTCTCCTCCCCAGAGTTACTGACCCATTTCGATGTATTAAAGTTTGATTGTAGAATACCATATCGGAATTTCAAGTATAATGATTTTGCTAACTGTGGCTGCACTTCATCCAAGAATAAGTTGAAGCTCGCAATTGGTTTCATTAATAGAAATTGGGTGGTTAGTGTGCCAATTTTAGAATTGTGGGACACACTATTTTGAATATAAGTCGTTTGATCGTTCATCCCAAAAGTGTTGCAACCCCAATTTGCCGAACCAATGGAAAACATGCTTAAACCACTGGAGATTCATACTATGATCAAACTTTAATATTTCTTTTAAGCCATCTTTGTAATGTGCAAGTTCTGGTGTGGACCACAATCGTGCCCAAAGCAATAGTGGTCTCAGTATGGCTTGATGATCTATACATTTAGTGTTTGGGTCCATAACAATGGGGATTAAGGGTGTACGCACTGGAAGGCACAGTAACTTTCTAAAAAACTTATATTCACCTGCCGCAAAGGTATTCTTACTTGACGGTCCCCATAATTCTGCCCCATACAGGGTTGCTGATTGTACCTTATATTTAAAAACCTCCAGAGCCGGGGACACTGCTCTAGAAGTACTATGTTTTTTAACTATCCGTAGGGAGTTTTGAAGCAAGACAGCCTTGCTTTTCTCCAGTTGCGTGTTCTGCTTGGGTTTTCGGATCAGATAGAACCCGCTCATCAGAGCCTCACTAACCCAGCCAGAACGTTACCCCCTCCCCCTCCATAGGGCCTATTTACAACAGGTAACCACATATATCTACCACCTAAGGACAGGGAATTCCTACTATACATACCAAGACCTCTTATAATCGGCGGCCTCGCGATCCCATACGGATCCAGACCTCTCTGCCCATACGACCGTATCACAAGTGGCGGCCTCGCGATCCCATACGAATCCAGACCTCTCTACCCAGACGGCAGTCTCAGCACAATCGGCGGCCTCGCGATCCCATACGGATCCAGACCTCTCTACCCAGACGGCAGTCTCAGCACAAGTGGCGGCCTCGCGATCCCATACGAATCCAGACCTCTCTACCCAGACGGCAGTCTCAGCACAAGTGGCGGCCTCGCGATCCCATACGAATCCAGACCTCTCTACCCAGACGGCAGTCTCAGCACAAGTGGCGGCCTCGCGATCCCATACGAATCCAGACCTCTCTACCCAGCCGGCAGTCTCAGCACAAGTGGCGGCCTCGCGATCCCATACGAATCCAGACCTCTCTACCCAGACGGCAGTCTCAGCACAAGTGGCGGCCTCGCGATCCCATACGAATCCAGACCTCTCTACCCAGACGACAGTTCATACGACAGTTCATCCTATGATCACCATAACATACAAAAAGGGAATCAGTCTCACTATTCATCAGATCACACAAGGACTGCCAGTTCGAGCATAGCCTGTTCTCCGGTTCGAGGGGCTCCTCTCTCCCTTATTCAGTTACCACTTACCTGATCAGGGTTAACATCTGTTCATGTAGCCGCAGCTGACTAGAAGAATAGGCTACCCTCTCATACAAGAACACGCAGCACATGTTGGTTCACTACAAACTGGGTACTTTATTACTCATTATATACGCAATCACATAACATTACAATATAACACATAACCTGCAAAGAAAAGTGAAAGATTAAGTTGTGCACTCTAATAAGAAAGGGTCGACATCACCTTAGTAGTGTGTAGCCTGCACTCAGTGGTCATCTAGGTTCCCTTCTCGTCTGTGCCTCGGCTCGCCTGGAAGTCACACCTCCGCAGTCACGGATACACGTCTGCACCACTATGCGCTGTTCCCTTCACCCTTCTCCGAGTCATTGGGACCTCTTCCTTATCGGCTACTCTCTCCTCTCTGGCTATTCTGCTAGGAGAGTATCTGTCTCTCGGTTTTTCTCCGCCTCCAAGATGGCGTCTGTCTTCCCTGGAATAAGTAGTAGCTTTACTGCTAACGGCTAGATGCCGCCTACGGACTGAACATGTAACTGCCTCAGACTTTCACTAATATAGAGGTGCGTTTCCTCATGGAAAATTCCGGCCCGTAACCTGCCGCCCACCAAATTCTTGTACCTCCCCGTACCAAGGACACGTTCCCAGCCGGCCGGCCTGATGTAGTGTCTTCGGCATGAAGAAAAATACAATCCTTCGATAAGGGCCGGCCTGAACCGGTTCTCTCCAAGTGAATAACACCTCATAACTAAAACATTACATTTGACCTAGAAGCATCCCAAGCTGCCGGAGCAGAAAGAAAGATGGAGTCTCTCCCGTTTGAGGCCTACCAGGCCTGAATTCAGCACGGCTCCATGAAATACCCTCACTACAGGACAGGTTATCCCTAATACTAACGAATCTATCCCCTAGGCTATGTGTGCAAGCCCTGATCTATGGGGAAGAGCACAGGATCATGTCGAAGTGCCTAGTAAATAGGCTCCATTCACTACTCTAACCCTTAGACTTGAATGGTAAGAGACTGAAGTCACATTCAATCACCTTTCCTCACAAGAAGGCCGGGAAAATCGAGCAGAACATTGCGGTTTCCAGGTCATTTTAGTATCTAAAGTTATACCTAAATAATTAAAATTATGCACATATTCCAACTTTTTGCTTTTGACCAAAACATTCTTTTAGAAGGATCTATGTGGATTTATTGCCATATATTTGGTTTTGCTAGGATTAATTTCTAGGCCCTTGGTATCGCAGTATGCACAAAAGGTATTTAATAAACATTGTAGACCCTTTGGAGTTTGAGATATTAATATAGTATTGTCTGCGAGTAAAAGAGCTGGTACTGGACCCCCCTCTTGGCCTTGGTGAATCATGTGCGCAACTCATTACATATGCTGGGATATCATTCACATATAACAACAAGCATTGGCATAGCCAATAGGTCTCGCCTTTGGGACCTTATAAGTGTTTAGCCATGCAACACTTGAAGTAGTTGCACCAAGGATATTTTGCTGGATAACTTAACACTTATAAGGTCCCAAAGGCAAGACCTATTGGCTATGCCAATGCTTGTTTAACATTTAAATGTTTTTTGCTCATCATTCTTGGCGTAGAAGGGTGGATTGGAGAATTATTATTTTGCCAAAACAGATTAACACTGCTACATAGAATGCCACACAACTTGTCATTCAATCATTTTTCCACACTTAACATGTAGGCGATATCAAAGCTGAATAATGGTAAGGTTTTAAATGGAACGTAATGCTGATATTTAGCCTACACTTAATTACTTGGCATTCTAGCAGATAAGAGAACAGAGATGCAGAGAGATTTATCCCTTATCTCACAATTTGGTAAACTAGTAAAGAAATGAATAAAAACCACATGCTCTTGGTGTTAAAATTGACAACGTAACCATTAATTCTGATATGTTCTCTAAGGCTCAGATTTTTTTGAGACAGGAGCAGTAATTCAATTAATTATAAAATGCACCAGTAAGATTAGCAGAATTCAGGTTATGGGTTGTACTTTAACCTAATGGAGGGGCTACTGGAATTATGCAGCAGGTGAGGACACAATTATCCAGCAAGAAAAGGCAAATTATGTAGGATAAGGCAGCTCTTTTTGTGTTGGTATTATTTTATTAATTTGCAACTTTTACTCACCGTAACACTGTATGAGAAAAGATTTCACCTCAATAGTACCTGCTTAGTAACCAAATGGAGCAATTAGCAACTGAGAAATGACCTGTTAACTTTTGCGAAGGAGCACGGTGCAACGTTTTAAGTAACTTTTGATCTGTTTGAACTAGAAACACTTTTTTTGTTAAAACCTACAAATTATGCATCATGTGATGGATTATGTGGTAGATGCAGCAAATCCACAGTTATGAGGAAAACGGTGCAGGCACAGAATCGCATAATTCTAATGGCCCGGCCTAATTGATTCTCTCTGTCACAGGCACTCCTTTCGCACTCTCTTTGCTAATCATTTCATAGTTTCAAAGGCGTCAGAGTGTGAATAAAAACTTTGAATGGATAGAGGGGTAGAACGTGTGTGCGCATTGCTTTAATGGTTGATATTACCTGCCTTTCGAACATTTAGTGCATAATATAACTAAGTACCGGGAAAGGGCTCCATACACTGGCGCTCTGTGGCAGCCGTCGCAGAGGGGCCACCTCGGGCACTGTACGAACACTTCTGTACCTGCTCTTACACTATTGTAATATTTGTGAGAGCTCTGGAACAGGCTTCAACTACGTGGAGAAATAAATAAAATTACTTAGTAAAAGCAATACATGTGGTTACCAATACTGCTTTATTCCTGGAGCATGATTGCTGATTAGTGAAAATCCTTCCTGTTCGGAATGAGGCAGCGACTCGGAGGGCATTGTACCAGGGTCGCATTCTATTTTCAGTCCAGTAATTAAGCCATGAAATGTAGCAGAGTTTAAGTTTCCAGATGGGCGAAAAAAACATAAGGCTCATACAAAGGTTTTGACTCCTAAAAGGACGAATATAAGAATTACGTACATGTACAACATGGCATACCTTTCACAAGATCCTTAAAGTCCTCCACAAACAGCACTAATATGCTAGATGATTTATGCTCCTTTTAACTGGCCTATGGCACGAACAGCGTTGGTATGATGGCCAATGTGATCATGGCAATATTAAAGTCTGTGACACCAAGGCTGCACAGACTTCACCTTTAATGTACAGCTATAGCCCAAACATATGAAAGTGACTAAAGAAACCAACTAGAGAAAACGCTTTGCTCACTTATATACCTCTACCTGCAAATCATCCAGATTTTGCATAAAACATGCATGATCAGTTGCCTCTTTACATAAAATGCCATTCATAAAAACACTAGAATGTTAAACGATAAAGGGCTCTCTGTACTTCTAAATCTAATCCAATTTACCGGCCCTCTATAAAAAACTAGGGCAGACGATCTTGGAATGAATATTTAATAAGTTGGTGTGGCCTCGCACATCTTGAATCTGAATTAAGAAAGGTGGTATGTTAACTGGAGAACAAACAACTGAGCAGTGGGACAGATCATGTGCATTTTTTACTGAAATGCCACCCGGTCTTCTCGACGCATAGAACCCTACAGATTTTTTAAAGAGGCAGCGGCTACTTCTCGTTCCAGGACAATGTACGTTTCATGCAAGTGTCATGGATGCTAAAACCAGTTTAGAGTACACGTTTTTCCACGGAACTGCTACGTTTACTAAGGGAAAGGATATATTGCCCAGACTGCAGTGAACACGAGCTAAAAGAAAAGTGATTACAAAACACTAGCCACGTAGATAACTTATGCTCCTGACATTTTAGCTCCTGTTTGTTTAAACGAGGGTTATTTATAAGCATGCTCTAGGAACAGTACTTCTCGACACATGGATCAACATTGTTTCAGCAGCACCACCCCCCCTTCACCAGGTGCCTAATCTGCCATATAATACGTATGAAAGTGAATCACACAGGTTACATGTCAGCTATATCTATTAACAGAAATAAGGGAACCTGTCGAAAGAATACGTGTATAACAAATTATATGTGTCTGTGACATTGAAACGCGACACGATGTTCTAGCGTTGATTTTATCTCAATAAATGTAGTTTTACAGTGGATGTGATCCGTGGCAGCTGCCATGTGCTTGCTTTCACAGGGTTTGCACGTCACACCGTGAGGAAGGATGGACAGCAAATCTGGTTTGCAGCCTGTAATATTCCAATCTTTCAAAGCGCGTTCTGGTCTTGCAGCGCTAATAAATACTATTTTACCTGTGACAATGAAACGGAAGCGAGTGACTCAGCACAACCCTTCCTCTCTGTCTGCTTGGCTCTGCTGCGAAGCAAGCAAGCCCCGGGACTTATTGAAAGGGAGGGAGGAGGAGAGCAGAAAGAGTGAGGTGGGAGGTGTTGGAGACAGGAGAATGAAATCAAACCATCGTGGTGCTCCTGAAAGGGCACCGCGCCTGCCATTAAACATAAAAGAAAGAACCAGCCAATCTCTGGGAGACCATATCCAGTCCTGTGCCCAGGCAGCTGTGAGGAGCAGGAAAGGCACAGACAGCAGTGCCCTCTGCTCCGAGGCAGCCAGCAGCACAACCCTCCCTCTCCGTCCGTCCACATGGCTCTGGTGAGAGGCAGACTGGAGCCAGCTGACTGACAGAGAAATGTCATGAAAGTCTCCAGTTACAGGCGCAGGCTACAGCGTGAACAAGAAGGGCTGGGCGAGAAGGGAGGGGGGAATGTGAGGAGCCAGAATACAAGTGAGAAAAAAGAGGAGGAGAAGGAAGATGCAATCAGAGCATCAAAGGGCTGGGTGAGAAGGGAGGGGGGAATGCAAGGGTTAAAGCGGCGAAAGTGAAAGTAATCGAGCAGAGCATCAAAGGGCTGGGTAAGAAGGGAGGGGGGAAGGCAATGAGCAGAGGAGCAGCTGTGCACGTGCATGTGAGATCGTGCACTCAAGGTTTAGGCCAGCCAAAAGACTGGGTAGCACTTTGAAAATCCCACATATAAAATGTCTCTTCGAGCCTTTGGCTCACGAGACCTAAAAATAGGGTGGGAGCCAGCACACATCCTTGCCTCACACCTCTTTTTACTGGTATTGCCTCTGTAAGTTTGCCCCTCGGACCCCATTTGACCTTTCCATAGTTATCCTTGTGCAACCTTATTATTTGCACGAGGAGCTCACCTGGTACCCCTTGATCTTGTAATGATTTCCATAGTAACTTTCGGGGAATAAGGTCAAATGCGGCCTTCAGGTCGACAAAGGCAATATACAAGTGACCTTTTTTTTAAATCGTATACTTCCAGCTTCTACAAAGGAATCTAAAAACCTGGTCGATTGTGCTGGTTCTGGTTCTAAATCCAGCCTGAAATTTTGAAATAATGCAATTATCCTCAATCCAGTTATTTAGTTTTGTTAAAATTTGCCTTGCAAACATTTTTTGTAAAATATCAATTAGGCTGATTGGTCGATACTTTGAGAAATCTTAACGATTACCCTTTTTAAAAATAGTAGCAATTTCCCCCCCCCTCCGGGATCGGTGCACCTGCTGCTACTGAATTGCAAAGAAGGTTAATGTAAGGGCCCCAGACAGTTTTATTGTGTCTCAGTAAATCTCCTGGTATCTTGTCGGGGCCTGGCGCTTTCCCTGGTTTCACTGCATCCATTGCTGCCAATGGATCCTTCAGACTAAAATGCAAACAAGCTGTACTAGAATCAGATACACAATCTTGCTGATCATATGTTATTTCAATTGTGGATACAGAATAAAGACGGGAAAAGTGATTGATCCATGTGTTTGCATCCAAAAAGAGGTCTTTACTGTATCTTCCTGTTTTATTATCTTTTGCTATCAACCGCCAGAATCCAACATGATCTCTACTTTTTGTTGCACTAATTAATTCCAACCAGATGTTTTCATCCAAAATGTTCTTAGTTTGTAATTAGTCCTTTTTTCCCTTAAGGCCATAACATTATATTTTTTGCTGCCAGTATAAGCTCTTTTTTTGCCTCACGGCACTCCTCACGGCACTCCTTGTTATACCAGGGATTTACCAAACTACGTTTCAGTTCTCCCTCCACTTACTTTAGGGATTTTACTCAGAATAGGTTTTAACGCTTCTACTAGTGCTTGATGTACAATTGTTACAGGGAACTCTGTAGCAGGCAAATCAATATATGGGGCAATGACGTCAGTGAACATAACATAGATTTGCATCATAGCCTCAATATTCCCAACTATAACTGGCCATTTTAGCGCTCTACGGTTGTTACTTACTAATGGCTCATTAAATAGAGTATTATTTATATCCTCATTGTTCCCTGGAGTTATTTGAAATATATCCACTGCTAGTGTCAGGTGCAGGGGGTAATGATCGCTATCAATTCTAACGTCGACTATTAAATCTTTTACATTCGGCCAGAATCCGATTGATGTTATAATGTAGTCGATGCTACTCTTGCAATTACCCCTATTGAATGTTGGAACGTTTGGACTGTCTGATGGTGATCGACCATTACAAGCTCTAAGTCCATGGCCTGCCACCAGTCTCATAATTTGGGCAGCTACAACTGAACAAGATACTACTGGACTACTTTCTAAGGGGGGAATATTATTTGCCATGTCTTCATCTTCAAAGATTGTTTCAAGACCCACCACTGGCTCAAATTTACAATTTAAATCTCCTCCCACTATTATCGTTGCCCCTGAATCAATTGTCGTTAAAAAACAGTCAAGCTGGTCTGTCACCATAGATTCCTTGTTGAACCGGCTTGGTCTGTTATATATATTTATTAGATATATTTCAGTTTTATCCCATGCACAAATCTTCACACCAATTATATCTTGTAATGGGAAGTCCAACTGTGTTATATCAGTACCAACAGTGATTTTTACCCATATAACAAGGCCACCTGAGGGCCTACCCCTAACTGAAGGAATAGCATTAACGCTATAGGTTCTGTACCCAACCTTGTGGGGGGTTTCTAGAGCCCATGTCTCTTGAAAGAAGCATATGTCACTCTGATCTATGTACTCCTGCCATTCTGCATCCTGCAAATTCCTTTTTAGCCCCGCAATATTCCATGACGTGAGCCGTATTTCCATTAGCTCCTTTTCCCCCATTCCTAAATTCACGACAGTATCCAACTCTATTCCTGTCTCATGAACTACATGGGATTCAATGACCAAATCAGGGAGGACTATTGTGTTTTTGTGCAGGGTCAAATTCAATTCAGGTGTCACCACCTTTTCACTAAGTCCGGGCACCAATGGCATATTTCGTGTCTCTTTGAACTTTACTAAGCCTTGTAAATCTTCTAAACTCTCACTCAGGGTACTTACATCTGAGCTTAACTTATTGTTGGATGGGGTAATATGGTCATCTAAAATGTTATTAGCAGGGAGTAATATAGTAACTTGAAGATTATTAGGGAGATGTAATTCTCTTTCTACTATGACTGGTTGTCAGTCTTGAGTATCTAAATCTGAAAGGACCTGAAACCTATTTGATAGAAAAGCAGGAGCACCATCATACCCACCAACCCTAGATGGTGGTTTATAAAAATAACCTAACAGCAAGGCACAGTGTTGGAGGGAGGACCACCGGGGAGTCGGGGAGACTAGTCCGGCACACCTTCCTACCGCACAGTTATAGCCGAGCGCCGCTGAGAAGCCCCCTTCGGGGAGGTCTTTCTCCTATGATCGTACTAGGCCCAGTAACACCACCACACAGGACTCAATATCAGTTGCTTGATTTAGTTCTTTATCAGAAGGAGCACGTTTCAATATGTACAGTGGGATCGAGGGATCCAGTAAGAGTCTCAATGTCTGTTAGAGGGATAGGGTAGCGGGACAGTCTTAGTACCAAACAGGTACGGGAGGGCTCTGCGCCAGACCTTGAGTGCTGGTCTTGGAGCGGCTCGGAGGTGGGGAGCCGCGACGGCGTCTGCAAGGCTCGGGTGGTAGTTCCGCTTCGGTCGAGCCGAGACACAGTCAGCAGGGCTCCGGTGGTAGGTCCGCTTCGGTCGAGCCGTGACGAGGTCAGCTGGGCTCTAATAATGAGGTTCAACAAGGTCAGGCCGCGACAGCGTCAGCAGGGCCCCAAAGGTTCGTGAAGGTCTTCAAGCACGGGGGAGCCGCGACGTCGTCAGCAGGGCTCAGAGTGTGGGTTCAGGAGGAGTCTTCGTCCGTAGGGTCAGCCGCGATCCGATCAGCAGGGCTCTTGACTCCGGGATACAACTGTTGTCCTGTTGTCGGTTTGCCCCAGATATAGGACTGGAGCCCTTTGATGTCCAGACCTGTGCACCCGGAGGGGGCGGAGAGGCCGGGTAGGGAGCGGCCAGACGCCCAGCAGGAGAGGCGCCAGGCCCCAGAGAGCTGTGAGGTGATCGCACCTAGGTGTGGAAGGACGGTTGGGGGTCCCATCGATACTGCCCTCCAACGGGAGTGGGAAGGGTTCACGTGGTATCCCCCGGGCCAGGGTTTGGCGCCTCGATGTCGGGCCTCGCTGGGACAGGGGCCGGGTGAAGCGGGGTCACGCAGGTGGTCACGTGGAGTGACGTATAATCCAAAATGGAGGAGCCCCGAGGTGCATGGGACCGCTTGCGGCTTTTTTTTTATTTTTTTTTTTTTAAGTTTTATTGAGATTAGAAAAATCAAACAAGACAAAGGTGGCGGCTGTGCGTTCAACAGAAAGCAAGTAAGGAGCAACATTGTGACATTTCCGGTTCTTAGATAAACAATACCACATCATCAATGCATCAGACATCAAGACCCCATTTACCAATCCATCATCAACATCTGTCCGACCTGAAACAGGGGGATTTCTGACCAAGAATCTATCCCTAGGGTCCCAAAGCCACCCCCTTCCCCTGATCATAACTCGGTCATGGGAAAAAGCCATGTAATCAACCTCACCGGACCCCAGGCACCGAATACCCCCGTGTCCTAACCATCACATGACCACTCCATCTGCGTAACATTGGTGCAGCACAACCTACCCCACTCCCGTGGGAACTATTCCGGGATTCGAGGATGGCGGGGTTGAGCCAGGTAAGCCTGCAATATATGTTCTATAAGGGCCCCAGATGTCCCTAGGACGCGCCACTGTGGGGAGGAGACTAGAGTAGATCTCGCTATTCGTGCTACAGAAAGCCATGGCAGTAAGCCATGTCCTGGACGTGGGAGCCGTTTTACCCCCCCAGTGCCTGGCAATCTCCCTCTTGGCAAGTAGAAGCCCCAGAGAGGCCAGTTTACGGACATTCTTAGGGAAATTTACGGTATAACCCAACAATGCGACCTCAGGAGTGGGAACCAGTGTAAGCTCTAGCATCTCTTCTAGGATCTTGTAAACCTGTGTCCAGAATGACTGCAGTCTCGGACACGTCCAGGACATGTGTGCAAAATCAGCATGTGGTGCAGAGCATTTCCAGCATGTGTGTGGTCGCGCGGGATCAATGGAATGGAGTCTATCAGGGGTCATATACCAACGGCGCAGGAATTTATAGTGTAGGAGTTTGTGACGACTGTTCAGTGATACCGTATCGGTGACTTTGCAGCATGCCGTCCATTGTTCGTCCGTGATAGGCCTACCCAAGTCTGTCCGCCACTCCTCCCGCGCCCGATCATCCGCACATGGGACCCGAGCTGCACACGCCTTGTACAGCTTAGAGACAATATGGGCCCCGTATCGTTTTCAATCAGGGTGGTGAGGGGTTCCAAGGAAGCCGGCTCAAGGGGAAATCCCTTAATTTCCGCTCTTGCTGCGCAATAGAGCCGGCGAAGAACGAACCGGTCCATGAACGTAGCCTCACTGAATCGCGCGTCCTCCGATGCCGAGAAAATGTGCCCACCCGAGTATAAATCCCCAATCCTGGTGAGGTTAAATTTAGTTAACGTTCGCTGCACCAGTGCCTCATCCGTGCCCGGTAATAACCCAGGGTTGGGTATCGGGAGAGAAGAGGAATACAGCAGAGGGTGAGCTAAGTAGCGCGAGAGTCTGCTCCAAGCCCAGCTGGTAGTGGATACCGTTTGAATATCCACTGGGTCTCTGGGGACACCTTTGGGCAACACCGCCGACAAGCGACCCGGGAGGACAAAGTCCGCCTCTGGGCGAAGGAATGGGATCCGAGCGTCAGGGTGATACCAGGCATAGGCATGTGCACATTGAGCGACAAGGTAGTATAAATATAGATCAGGCACTCCAAGGCCTCCTCGATCCTGTGGGAGCGTGAGAGTCGTCCAGCGGATCCGGGGTGCTTCCCGCCCCAGACCAGTCTAATCAGGAGGGACCGCAGGGTGGAAAAGAAGGCCCGGGTAAGAGGAACAGGGATGTTATTGAAAAGATACAAAAATTTGGGGAGCACTACCATTTTGAGAATGGCTATCCTAGCTGACATAGAGAGCGGGAGCCGCAGCCACCCATCCACCTGCGTCTCCAGCTGCGCAATCGCCTGGCCATAATTGAGGCGGATAATTTTGTCCGTGCTCAAATGTATTTGTATGCCCAAGTACCGTACCGAGTCCTAGCACCATTCCAACGGGAACTCACACGGCCATGGGGAGGTGCCGCTAGTCAACGGGAAGATGATGGACTTATGCCAGTTTATGCCCAGTCCTGAGTGGCTACTGAAACGAAGGATCTCATGTATCAAGGGGGCAAGGTTGGCCTGCGGTTCTCTGACGTACAGGATTGTGTCATCTGCATAGAGAGAGGCAAGCAAGGGGCCCGTCCGAAACTGGAGACCCCTGTGAAGGTGCCGCTCCTGGAAATGCCGGATCAGGGGGTCCATAGCCAAAATGAACAAGAGCGGTGAAAGCGGACAACCCTGCCGTGTACCGCGCGTGAGCGAGAATGGGCGAGATAGCGTGCTGTTGATACGCAAACGGGCCGTAGGGCGACTATAGAGGAGTCTAGTAGTAGCTAGGAAGTTAGCCGGCATGCCCATGCGCTCCATGACGGAAAGAAAGAAAGGCCATTCTAAGGAGTCAAACGCTTTTTCGGTGTCGAGGAGGATCGCCGCAGCAGGTGTGGTCGGGTTAATTCTGTGCAGAACCGTGAAGAGCGTTCGCAAATTCAGTGACGTCGAGCGACGGGGGACAAAGCCAGACTGTGCGGGCGATATAATGAATTCCATCAGTTGGGAAAGCCTGTTGGCCACTATTTTGGCCAAGATCTTATAGTCGGTGTTTAAGAGGGAGAGGGGCCTGTACGACCCACACAACGACGGGTCCTTATTCGGTTTCGGGAGCAGCACTATGACTGCCTCACCAAGAGTAGACGGGAGGGAGCCGCGCTCCAAAGCCTCCGCATAAACCTCTATTAGCTTGGGCGCCAGCAGATCAGAAAAGGCCTTGTAAAAATCACCGGAGAAGCCATCGAGGCCTGGGGCTGAAGAGCCCCGAAGCACTTTGATCGCCCCTCGCACTTCCGCCACCGTTATGGGTTCCGCCATGAACTCCTGCATGCCCCTATCCAGGAACACAAGAGCGATTTCCGATAGATAGGCCTCACGAGCGGCTGCGGAGTCCCCCAACTTGGTGGTATATAGATCAGTGTAGTAGGCCAGGAATTCGTCCCGGATCTCAGCGGGCGTCGTGCGGAGCGCTCCATCCGTGCCCCGCACCTCGGCGATCAGGGACTTGCTGTATGGTGGTCTCAGAGCCTGCGCTAGCGTGCGCCCTGGCCGATCCCCCTCTCCGTACCTACGAGCAACATGGTATTTCCCCAGATAGAGGATCTCCCTGTCCGCGGCTTCCCGGAAGTCGGACAGCAGGCGTAAGCGCCTGGTAAACACCTCGTCAGAGGGCGCCCGCTGTGCCTCAGTGTCTATCGCGTCTAGCTGTGTCTCCAGTTGTGTGATTGTTGTGCGCAGTACCTTCAGGACCCCCGCATGTTTAGCTATGCAGACCCCTCTGATATAGGCCTTGAACCCTTCCCAGAGTACTGCCCACGAGTCCACCGAGCCAGTGTTAATGGTGAAGTAGTCCTCTATCGCCTCGGAAACCTCATGTACAAAGAGGTCGTCTAAAAGCGCCCTCCCGGGGAAACGCCACTGCCGCTCAAAACCCTCAGGCCGAGGAACGTCTAATCCCAGTAAGACCGGAGAATGGTCCGAGTACGTTCTCGGGAACGTCCTCGACACGCGGAACCAAGGGGACAGGCCCGGTGAGAGGAGCCAGTAGTCAATTCTGGTCCAAGTGTTGTGTTGCCCTGAGAAGTGTGTGTATTCAGTAGTGCTAGGATTGCGCCTGCGCCATATATCAGTCAGCGAGAACCGACGGCAGAGGTCCAGGAACGCGCGCCTTGCTCTAGGCTTAGAATCCGCGGCCCCAGAAGTGCTATCCAGCCCCACATCCAGCAACATGTTCAAGTCGCCGCCAAGCAGGATACCAGCCGGCGCAAGGGTTACCAGTTGGGCCGCAAGCGCATGGAAAAAGTCTGGGGAATCAGTGTTAGGAGCATACACACAGACAAGAGTGACCACATGACCCATCAGCACCCCTTTCACAATGCAGTAGCGTCCCTCCCTGTCTCCCAGAAACGTCTGGCACTGAAACGGGACTCTCTTATGGATCAGCACCGCGGTGCCTCTAGCGTAATTACTGAAATTGGCAAAGTAACGGTGAGCGCCCCAGGAAGCTGCAAAGCGGGTGGTCATCGGGGCGTGCAGGTGAGTCTCTTGAAGAAAAGCGATGTCAACCCGGTGCCGATTTAAGTAGTGCAGTATCTGTTTGCATTTACTCCGGTTGTTTAGGCCCCGGACATTCCAAGTCATTAACGATAGATTGAGAGGAGCTTCATTCAAACCTATATGGGCCATTGATGCCAGTCTGCAGGTGATGGGAGCCAGAAAGACGGAATGTCTCCGTGTATCAATAAAGTTCGTTCACACACAGCCATATCAGAAGGATCAAAATTGCTTACCCCTACCCCCCTCCCCCCACCCAGCCAAACCACGCAATCGTGAGGCCGTCCCAAACCTAGAAGAAAAAAACATAGCTCTAAACAGTAATACCAAGTGTAACCAAACAGGAAGAGGCAGAGCATCGCAACCAAAAAAGATCCCAACGGTTTCAACCAAAGGGGGGTGACAACGATCCGCAATCAACCCAGCGCTGCAGTACAAGTATACTCCAAATGTTAATACGTCCCCAGATAGCCAGAGTCAAATAGAACAAAGTTAGGTTACGGGCGCCGTCTCAGCCGACACCGGAGGTCAAAAACAGGTCCTGGCTGCCCGCAGACCCACTACCAGGGGGAGACCGTCTGCCCTCATCCCCCCCGGCGGGCCTCTGTGCAGCTTGTAGTTACGGCAGAAGTCCTGTACCTCAGTGGGATTGTCAAAGAGCCGAGCTCGGCCATCTATCTCGACCCGCAGCCGGGCCGGGTAGAGCATGCCATATTTGAGGCCCAGGTTCCGGAGCGCCGCCTTCACCCCCGCATACTTACGCCTTGCCTCCTGGACCATGGCGGTGAAATCTGGGTAGAGTGAGAGTCTCGAGCCCTGCCAGGTAATCTCACCCTTCTCTCTGGCAAGCCGCAAGGCAGTGTCGCGGTCTCTGAAGTTCACAATACGGGCAATAAGCGGGCGAGGCGGAAGCCCCGGGTTAGGTCTCGGCCCCAGGGAGCGGTGAGCTCGTTCCACCACGAAGCCCGGAGTGAAGGATTCTCTCCCAAAGATGTCAGCCAACAGTTGTTCCACAAAAACGTCAAGCCTGCCCGTGGCCGTGGATTCCGGAACCCCAATAATTCGCACGTTGTTGCGCCGACTGCGCGATTCCAAGTCCTCGTTTTTGCTGGCCACTTCTTTCAATATGCGCTCCAGTCTTTCCACCCTTTTGGTCTCCTGCACCGATCTATCCTCCACTGCAGAGATCCGGGCCTCAGCCTCCCCTAAACGCTTGTCGTGAGCCTGGATTTTGGTCCCCATAGTCTCCAGAGTCTTATCCAGGGCATCAAAGCGACCATCCAGGGCCCTGAAGCCGGCACGCATCTCCTGTAGCCAGTCCGGGGATGGGGCACGGGCCGTCGAGCCACCGGTCGCGCCACCAGCAGGGTCCGGCATGTCAGGGCGGCTCTCCGCGGGCTGCTCAGATAGTTTCTCGAACTGCAACGTTTTCTGCTTTGGATCTTTGCGACCCATGCCCCCAACCGCCAGATGGCCACCAGCCAGTTGTGTGTAGAGCAAGGGTGGCACAGGTACGATGGAGCGTCAGTCCAGCCGCGCAGGCCAATCCTCAGCCAAGCAGTTCTGGTCCACGGGCGTTGCTGTGCCCACCAGGTACCGGACAGGTCTCGACTTCGCTGTGTAGCAGGCAAGGGCCACCACTATATGTAGCCAGCAGGGTCCCGATGGAGCATCGGGGGCACCAGCGCGATGCACTCAGCAGCCGCGACTCGGCGATGCCGGAAGGGGCCAGGGAGGACCGCGCAAACCGGCCGCAGAACACATGGCACACCCAGAGAGGGCCCAAGGACCGAGGCAGAGACAACCCGGGTGCCAGGCCCAGCGCCGAGCCCCAACCGCACCCCCCCCACCGCTAGCAGGCCGTCCCGCCACCCCTCCCAGGTTCCCCGATCGAATTAGCCCGGGGCCCCAGGGAGGAGACAACGAGCTAGGCCGCGCCCGGAGCGCAGGGCAAGAGCCGAGCGCCCGGTCGTCCTCTGGCCCGCAACGGCACAGGGAGAGAAGCAGGCCCCCGCCAGACAGCACCACGGTGCTCAATGCCCCCCCCTTTGACCCTCCCGGGTACCTGTCTCTCGGCCGGCCGCCTTCCACGCACCCGCGTCCCCAATCCCCGGATCAGCCCGCCATCTTGGGCCTCAGGGCGATGTGGTCTTCGCCGGACGTCCCAGTGCCACGAGAGGTCCGGTCAGCATCCTGGCACGCTCCGGGGCCGTAGGAGGATCAGCGGCGGTGTCGGGCGTCCCGCGCCCGCATCAGGAGGGCGAGGAAATCAGGGTTTGCGCCGGGTCGATGGCGGAGCTTCAACGCCGCGCGGCCATCTCAGCTCGCGGCTTGGCCACGCCCCTGGGACCGCGTGCGGCTTAGCGAGGGGGAACAGGACCACGCCACGAGGCCGGCTCCCACACACAGATACTGGTGGTTTGACTAAAAGTTTGTTCGTTTAAACTCAGTAAACGATGAGCTGTCTGTGACCTGCGGAAATTTACCACTACACAGTCACCCTCAATATTCTTGGGGGATTGGCCTACCCACCCAACTCTGCGAACCATAATAAACTCTTCCATGTCAGAGGGGCAGAATCTTTTATGTTTTACTAACCAATCCACCGTCTTATTACGTAAATTTACCCAGGATTCCTTCTGGTTGCTTTTAAGAACAGGAACACCAGACAGAATCAATACGTAAGGACACGAAGCTGGAGGTAGACTCAAATTATCAGTATTAGGTTTTAAGTTAATTGTCGTTGAACCATCTATGGTATTACTACTCGGGTTGCCCAGTGTAGTTCCCAAGGGTAAATGTTCAGGTACGTCTCTATGCTTTGTGTTTTGATCTCAAACCACTCCCTGTATGTTTTCCTGTACGTTTCCTTCTCCCATCCTTAATTTCAATCTAGGTTTAGGTATATGGGGTTCTTTCATTTCTACAGCTTGTACTACACAAATTATCAAAAGAGTTCACATTTGCTGGTACTGATACAGTTGCTGAAGAGTTCTCCCCCTCAGCGACATTTACATTGGGATTCATAATCTTACCACTTATATTAGCCACAACAGCATCCACCTGTTCCAACTTTTGCCTTAAAGGATTAAAATTCATTATCAAATAGTTCATTAATATGAGCTAAAACAGTTCCCAGAACTGACTCCATAGTAGAGGTAGTAATGGAGTCCCCAGTACATTCTCGTCTTAGTGGTGGTGATGAAAATAAGAACATGTCTAAGTCCGTCTGCGTGCCAATGAAATTAACCAAGGGAGCTGCCGAATCAACTGTATGGACTGTGTGGGCTATTGTTCGATCAACAGGGCTAGTTCCTTTTGTACTCCTCTTCTTCTTTTGGGGACCACCCTCCTTTTGAAGGTCACCCCCCCCCCCCCCGCCTTCGTTTAGTTGGTAGTTGTCTCCCCTTGGTCTCCTTAGATAACTAGATGCCCGTGTTCTTGCCCCCTTCGATGTTGTTGTTGGTGGTGTTGGGGATATGTCCAAGGAAGGTACGGGAGGTGTGATAGGTGTGTCTTGCGATGTAGTAGGCAGTGGCGGTTGTAAGGAATCCCCCGGGGTTAATTGCTTGGGCGGGTAGTTCCCTGTGGTCTCCCTGGACCGGGAATCGGTAATGGCCGCAAATGACTTTGGCGGCAGTAGCGGCGCCAACAGAACAGGTAAGATTTACGAGCTCCTGCGCTGCGGGAGTCCTGTTGACCTTTTGAACGCCTCCAGGCGCTCTCCAATGACGTGGGCGGCGTGCGCGCCTCAAGGGTTGCTGGGGCGGGTAGTTCCCTGTGGTCTCCCTGGACCGGGAATCGGTAATGGCCGCAAATGACTCTGGCGGCGGTACCAACAAAATAGGTAAGATGTACGAGCTACCTAGACTCAATCAGCGATGCAATGGCCCAAACGGCCACACATGGCAAGCGGCCCACCCAGACACGCAAGCGCTTGCAGTGCCCAGCACAACAAGGTAGACCCGTAGGAGTGGCCTCAGCATTTCTACGCCCCAGGACTCTGGCAGTAGAAGAAGGAACACTATCTCCCATTCCTGCAAAGCACAGGGAGAGACTGACAAACCCCACAAAGAGCCGCAAGAAACTCAGAGCCAACCGCAAGCAGCACCACCAAAGATAGCCACCACCAGCGAGGGTGGAAGACCAGCCAGGCGGCAACGTCTCAAGGTAGCTATCCCCACCAAAAGTACGAGAAAGACTGGTGCAGAGCGCGCACCACAAGTGGCTGCCCAACGCCACCGCCAGAGAGGAGATCACATCACTCGCTCCTACTGGTGAACAGACACAACCGCAAGCTACACCACAGGCACACCAATTGCCAGAAGAAAGGGCCCAAGAAGAAGACGGAGTGCACTAGGCCAGAGGTGCGCAGAAGACCGTGCCAGCGAACCTGACAGCACGGGCAGGCGCCCGGGAGATAGAGACATCTCCATAAAGAAGCACTACTGAACGCAGCACAGAGGGCAACTACATCTCGGTGGTCTTGCAGCTGCCCCAGTCGGCACACAAGCGGCCCCAGCGCAGCCCTCCTGCAGTCCCGTAGCAACCCCGACAACTGGCCTCCCCAGGCGAGAGAGTGAGAAGAGACATTGCCCCACCGACAGGTTATCGGTTACAGCCAAGCAGTTCAACAGAGACAGTCGATCAGGCAACACCTTCGTGAACTCTCACCCTGGACTCCATCCATGCTCATGACGCATCCCATTGTATGAACTGTTAGAACTCACCACAGACCATCCTTGACGTCAGCAGAGTGGAGCCACGCAGGACTGTAAGACACGTCATCATCAGTGAGCTGACGGGATGCAGCGGGCGTCTCCAGGCCAGCGGTCGTGTCCTGAATCCCTCAGGTTTAACTACGAGTGCCCGCCTAGATGGTCCTGCTGCAGCCAGAGTCCACAGCCCATGTCTGATGTCTTCCCGCCACCTAACTCGTAAGGCTGATGGACCCTGTGGTGTTTAGTTGACTGTTAATTGTCCCACCAGGTTGGACTAACGTTTTGTTTTTGTTCTTTAATAAAGTTTGGGAGGAATGTAGCGTCCTGCAGGACACGTTCTAGTGCTAAGCAGGCATCTGTATTCCCAGCCACTCTCTTGAGGGCTGAACACACTTGCACCCCCACCCATCCAACAAGGGTGTCACGAGTGACGTGACCCTGCCAATAAAAGGGCCCAGGGGCACGTGCTCGTAGCCAGATACTGTACTATACCACCTGGTGGCTGTGTCCGTTATTCTCATCATGTGGGCCTGAGGCCGGACACCACAGTTACTATGGACACCCCTTAAGGACTCATGGGACTTGAAGTTTTCACTGTGTTTTGTGTTTAACTTTGAAACTGCTGATGTAATTAAGAGTGAAGAAAGTTATGCATAATCCTCACCTCCGGTCCTGACATAGAATTATTGTCGCACCTGCTGGAATTTTTTTTACTCCTCACCAGATGATAGTGTGAAGAAAGCCGACATTGTGTATCACAAAGCTACTGTGTGAGTTGGGAGGTCTGGCACGCCTTTAACACGTCATGGGGGGAGCGCTGCGCCTTGAGGCTGCAGTATACTGCAGTAGATGGCGCTATGGCATCTACAGGCAGCTTCACCTGTCGCTATCCTGTGGTTGCAGTACCAGGCTCGTACAATCAGGTGGCGCTGTGCGGCCAACAGCAGCGCATCTTCCTTCCATTGCCCATTAGCTACAGCACCACCCCCTCGGCAGCAGATGGCGCTGCGACGCTACTACTACCTTTCGTTGTCCAGTGCCTGCAGTATTTCCTCCACGACATCAGGTGTCGCTGCGGGTCAAGCTGCCAGCGCTCCTCCTGCCGCTCGTTCTCCATCGCATGCGGTGCTTCCTCCAGGACGTCAGGTGGCGCTGACATCCGGTCCCGCGACGTTCTTTCCTCTTCCGGATCCCAAGGGGGAGGAGAAAGATAAAGGGAGGGAGCGACTGCCCCTAGCCCCCACCTCCCTCCCAGACTTTGCAAACTCCCTCTTCCTGTCGCCGGAACCCTGAGAGCCGCGGGAGGGAGGGCATTAGACACCCCCGCCCTAGACCTCTGCTCCCTCACACCAAAATCAGAGTGCCGGAAACTCGGCAGGTGGGGGTCTGCGGCACCGAACCCCTCGGAGAGGCTTCTTAATCACTGCCGCCTCATTGATAAACTACCCCACCCACCCATAGCGACCTACCCATCATGGGCGACGGCGAAAAACTCAACATCGACTCCATCATCAGCCGGCTGCTGGAAGGTAACCTGGCCCCCTGCCCTGTCTGGAAGGTGGCATCTGACCCTTCCGCCTCAACCCCCCCCCCTCCCCCCCCCCCCCCCACCAGAGGGTGGACTGAAGGAGGGATCTGTTGCGCGGACGGTTGTTAATCCCAGGAGATACGTGCAGTTCACTTGGGTGTTTTGCTGCTGCGGTCCCTTCTTATGTCGTTGCACCCCCGCCCCAGTGACTACTGTTCAAGGCCGAGATGAGGAGAACCGTGCAGGGAAAGGGTGACATTTTGGGAAAGGGGATAGCACGGAAAAAAACAACGGGGAGATGGAAAGGGCGGCATTGAGACGGGAAGGGTGGTAGTGTAAGGGCGAAGGAACGTTTGGTATGTTCAGTCAAGCCGTGTTAGAGCGGCAGCAACACGCAGAATAGTACCAGGGAAAGGACAGTTGGAACTGGAAAGGGAACGAATAAATAGGACAAGGATAGGGTGAACCGAGGCTTGTAAAGGGGCGGGTGAGCAATGGGGAAAGAATTTCAGGTTTGCTTAAAATGGGGATGGATCAGGGTGCAGAAGGAAGAACGAGGGTTGGAGAGGGCACGTGACATTAAAGGACAAGTAGAGGGACTGGAGATAACTGGTGCAAGGATGAAAGGTTAACAAGGAAGGGCTAATGGGATAGCTTGACCTGCAAATGTAGTAAGCGTGTAAAGGTGTCCTGGTTATAGGATAATACCATGAGGAAATGAAGAAAAGCGCTCTTACGGAAAGGTAGTCGGAAGAGTGGGGTAACGGGAAGAGGAGTAAGAGGTGACCCAAGAGGCAACAGATACGAAGAAAGGTCACACAAAAAGACTAAAGATAAGAGTGACAGTAGCAAAAGTGCAGAGAATTTTGGAATGGGAGTAGTGAAGGGGTGCAAGGGTAACAGGACAAAGCATGGGTAATATTAGAAAACCTCCACTTAGAGAGCAGTGTAAGGAAGTGCACATTCTTGACAAAAGTACACTGGGAAGAAAGGTTGGAATCCGACAGAGGACTTCAAGTAGTTGAAGTTCATATGGTAGAAGTTTTTTTTTTTATCATAACGGGGCGGAGGAAGCCAATGCCATATTCCTCTAATGTATCAGCTACTATGTATGTAGTGTTGTGTGTCGCTCTAGCTCTCCCAGTGAATATAGGGAGACATTTAGCGTGTTTCTCGTATGTCTTCTGAGAAGGGTTAATCTGTGGGGTAGTTACTAAGCATGCAGTTATCTGCTATTACATATTTCAATAAAATGCACTCCTCTAAATGGCTAGGGGCGATATGTTATGATTCTAGTTATGCGTGACTCTATTTAGAGTATAGTGGGCCCCTAGGTAAGTGTATCCACATGCAGTTGGGATGGAGGAGTTTCCCTCGAGCATCCTCTAAACCCGCTCCTGGCAGTTTAATAAGAAGCAGATGAGCTATAGAAACGAGGTACTTGGCATCAAAGTGAGTAATCTATGTCTGGACAAAGCCCTTTCTCCCATTTTGGTCTGCCTAGCGGTTAAAAAAAACTGAAGTAAGCCAAAGGAGGATGGCTGACACTTAAATAGCTTATTGCCAAAAGCAGTGATAATTTAACGTTATGTATAGAGCAAACCTAGCTGGGAAGCAACGAGCTTTGGCTCTATTTAAAGAGCAGCTTTGCTTTTGGGTCTTCCAGTGAAGACCCTTTAGGGGTTTAGTGACTATTCTGAAATGCAGTCCCAGTTATAGCTGAAGCATGGAGTTCTTAAATATTTTAGCACAGGCCATGCTGCTGGAACTAATAGCATGTTGTAAAGCTTCCTTTTATCAGTTGTGATCCATGTATTTGCTACAGGTTTAGAAGTGACACCTTTTGTGCTGCGAACATCTCCTCCTTGCTCTGAAATGTCACTTTTTTAAGTCCAGCCTGGGCAGCGCATGCGCTACTCTGCGAGATATGCTGTATTCTAGTATGGACTTGGAGCTCTACCCACTGCCCGCCCAGATTTATCATTGGCTTGTCATTGTCCACTGTCAACTGTGGTTCTTAATTGGTCAATAGGCTTAGTAGTCCCTCCTTAGTACCGTCTTGTCTTATTTTGTAATCTCCCGTGAGGACACATTGTGTTACTTGGTAGGCTTTAATTACAGCCTCTGAGCACTATTTTCTCAAACCTTTGTCCTGTCTGCTGTTGCAGGTAGGACACGTCTCTCCTAAAGCTTTAAAAAAAATCTTTATAGCATGAGCACTGAATGCATTTGGGTCTCGCATTTGCGAGAGTTTAATCTATTAGCATTGTAAATAACAATGCCTTATGTTTTAAAACCAGACTTAATAAAGGGCATTGTCATTTGCAATGCCAATAGCTCAAACTCTCGTAAATGCAAGATATATTGCATTGCAAATGCTTTTTCTTTATAGATTTGGAGTAGTATTTTGAAACCGTGGCAGCTCTTTAGGTTGTGGTGGTGGTCTTTTGTCACCACCTCTTTCGAGCCAGTGGGTTGTCTGCCCAGGGGGTTGTGCTGGGTCTTGACATTTCATGCACACCGAAAGCTCCATGACAGTAAGTCATGGACCACATGTTTTTGACTTGCTGTCTCAACACGTTTGTGTTATGGTCAGGAAGGGTAGATGGGTTTTTCCTTTATTAGTCCCTCCAACAAATGCTGTACATCACTTCGTTGTTTTTTTTTTTAGTGAGACCCAAGAGCACTACTGACAGTTCGTGGCAGGCATGGTTTGCTTACCTCTGCGTTGTGCTGCAGTGGCACATACAGCCCTCCCAACCCTGTAATGCATATAGCTGATTGACCGTCGCCTTCAGCTACCCCAGGCCATTTAGGCAACAGAACTTGGCTTTCTGTTCTGGTACAGGCAGTTTCATTTGTTGAATTGGAAGCATGGCCCGGCATATCCCTGCCATGCAAGGTGGTGAGGCTATTTGACAGCAATGACTACACCAGCACCACCTGTCCCAGTTGACTGACGTGCCCCTTTTTTGAGAAAAGACTACCTGCCACCCACTATAATTGGCTGTCCCCCCCTCATTCTGCCTCTTTCCACAAACAATCGCACAGGTATTTTGTACAGTCTGAACCTTTTTCTAACAAACCATTTGGGTGCGACAATCTCTTAATTTTACAACATCATTGAAACTAACTATGGCTCACTTTAAGTGAGGCTTGGAGTACATTTTCTTTGTATACATATGGTAGGCACAAGCAGAGTGCGAACTAATAGAAAATGGTCTTTGCATGGTTTCATTACTCCTTTCTGCTGTTCTGTTTGTATAGTGTTCTGTAATTAAAGTTTTTTTGTGTTATTGGTACGAAGAAACTTTTGTTTAAAGTACAGTGTTTGTTTCATGTAAAACTTGGTTAACTTGTCCTCCCCACACCTTTTTAATAGAAATTAGTTACCTTGTTAAACGCCCAGACCTTTATTCTGTTGTCTAGAACTCTCCTATGATGTTTTTAGGTCTAAGCCTACCAGACAGTACAGCTGTCTGGTTTTCCAAAGACATCTTGGGGACACTTTATAAATATTTTCTTGGAATGCTTTCCGCCCATTGGTTATCATTGGCTCTGTAGTTTGTAACTCAAATTTTCTGGCTTTCTATTTGCTGGCTTGGTTTTAGTCTGACCAGGGTTAGTTAGTCCCTCCCAAGGAGCAAATTCTTTTCACACCAGCTCCCTTTGTATTCTTCAACTAGTGCTCCTTTTTAGGTCTCGCCTGGCGAACCTCATGCGGCCCGTACACCACAGCTAGGGACTTGGGGGCATATCAACAACAACCGGCGATAATTATCGCTCAGCGCTCTTAGCGTGAGGATAATTATCGCCGGCTAGCGTGAATTTTTATCGCTGAGATAGCGTGCTATTAGCAACGCTTATCTCAATAGCGATAAAAATCTACACGCTAACAGGCTAACGTGAGATTATCGCTGGAAACCCAGCGATAATCTCACGTTACCTTGTTGATAGGGACAGGCAAACTTAGCCATGATATCCTCCTTCCATAGGATATCATGGCTAAGTCAGAAAAATACCAGACGTAAAAAAGCAGCGTTAACCGCGGTTAGCGCTGCTTTTTTTGTCTCTAACAGGGTTAGCGACATTCTTGATAATAGGAGAAATGTCGCTTAGCGACATTTCTCCTATTATTTTACTCTGGAACGCCCCCTTTGCATCTCATTAGAGATGCAAGGGGAAGCGTAGAGTAAAAGGGTGCTAACATGCAAATTTGCGTGTTAGCACCCTGTTGTTGATAGGGCGCTAGTTTTATCTCTGCTTTTTTGGCTTTTAAAGCCAAAAAAGCAGAGATAAAGCCCTTGTTGATATGCCCCTTGGTGTTGCCCTGCTCGATGTAGGCGGATCCGTCGGCCTGCATGAAGACCCCCATGCGAGCCTGGATTTTGCGCAACTCGCCCGACTTCCGCCTGTCCACCTGGTAGCCCCGGTCGGACAGCAGCTCCATTCCCGCCATGTCAGCAGCCGGCGAGGATGCATGGACAGACTACAAACCGTGCACTAGATTGGGCAAAGAGACCAAAATACTACCTCTCCCGGCATGCTGCTTCGCATGACGCCACTTCCGCCGGAGTTTTGATCTTATTAAAACATTTGTTTCCATCGCTTGTCAGAATACAAAGAAGTGTTTCAATTATGTTTTCCAACTTGCTGATATATTCTGCAATATTTTAACAGTTCTTTTACAGGTATTTTGTTTTTTACAGGTAAATTTTGTTGTGTGAGCAAAACATCCTACAGCCTTTTCTTTCACACCCACTGTACACAGCAAGATTGTTAGTTTAGTTTACAAAATCCTGTAACTTTGCTGTCAGAGGAAAAAAAGTAAACACCAGTCTCCCTTTTAAAAGAATGAGTCCAAATGCATAGCATGGCAGTTTACCCCCACCTTAGAATGCATAGAAAATGTGACAATATAAACCAGCATTTGCAATGCAATAGGTCTTGCATTTTTGAAACTTTAAACTATTGGTATTGTAAACGACAATGTTTTTTTATTACTGCAGGTTTTTTAAATCTAAATAAGTCATTGTCATTTACAATACCAATAGCTCAATATCTCGCAATTGCGAGACCTATTGCATTGCAAATGCTTGTTGTAAACAGACCTGGAAATCTTGGTCTGATCTTTGTCACATTTGCTGTGCAGACAAAACCAACGTCAGATTTTACCTTCTATTTTTGAGAGCTTGACATTAATTTTCTTTCTCTGACTTCAAAGTGAGAGGATTTGTGACAATCTTGCTAGCTACGTGAGGAAGGAAAGGGTAATCTCTAGCACACCAACATTTAAATGAACTGTGCAAGTATTTGTGAATCTATCAGAATTGGGAACACAAATGAAGCATATTTTTGAATTCTTGTGTGTTGGAAACAAATACTTTAATATTATAAAAACAAATTATTACACTAGGTGATACCATTTCCATACGTTGTTTGTGTGCTGTAGAGTTTTATTAGAAAATTGTCCGTGCAAATGAAATGGTCATTTCAATTGAAAATGTGTTGTCTGTAATGGCAGTGTGCTACCACACATGCATACTCTATGTAACCGCAATCTACGCCACTTCACTCTCCCCTGTGCTAATGCACTACGCCAGACTACTCTACACCACCGCACTCTACACCATCTTCAATGGAAATATTTCTGAAAAGTGATTGATATATTGGGATTCAGAAAAGGATTGCTGGGCCACTTTCTGAGTCTGGGGATACCATGTGAAAGATGAAGGGTTTTTACGTTTATTTTTGAACTGCAGTGAAATAAAGTGTCGACAAGGTATGCCTTTGGCAGTCAGCTGGACTCCTGCGAAAGTGAACCACCTGTTTGGGCTCATGCAGGGCAGTAGACATGCATATGGTTCTTGGTTGCCGGTGTTAACTAAGTGTTTTAGCATGAATTTTGTATTGAATTGGCTCTAGTTGCATGTTTGTACTCATGGGAGTCCAGAAGCGGAAAACCTAGCAACACTCTGAGGTAGCAGCCATGTGGAAACCATGGAGCAGTCTCTTGTGGTAGCCCACATCTGAGCTACCAATAGCACTTGTAAAATTGGAATTATAAGACCCGTTTGGAGATCAGTCCAACAGTAAATGCCCTGCTCCCTACAGCCCCATGTCCTCCCTTTAAAACCATGCACGAAAAGCTGTAGCTATAACCTTTTAGGAAGCCTACAGAGGACTTGTGGCAAATACTGTTGTATGGGTATCCTCTAATTTGAGTGCAGTGATTCTGGCCCTCTTGGACCTTTGAACACACCTGGCCGAGGGGCTCTAATTGTAGAGCATTCCACAACCTCACTTGTTCCTGGAATCCAAAACTTTTGCATTGTGGAAGGCGGGATAACCGTCCCGGGGAAGCTAATTTTGATCGTTAAAATGCTTCAGCTGAAGTTGTCTCCTGTGCTGTGAAAAGCTTTTGTACCAGTGTCTAATTGCATGAATGAAATGCACATGTGCGCTATTAATCTGCAAGTGTAATGGGTTCTTGAGCACTTTTTCTGGCTTTAATTGATGGAATCAATCTAATCTTCGTGATCAGACTTTATTTTTTTTGTGGTACTGCAAAGTTATATAGGATGTGAAGTGCATGCTTTTAATTGCAACTGTATTTACACAGCCCTTAGCAACCCTAAGGAGGTGTTGAAGGGACAGTTGTGTAAAAAACGAATTGCATTACATACGCTTTGGTATTTCCCAAATCTACATTTTGGAAACACCATTTGATCATCGTAAAACTATTTGCACATTTGTCTCAATATCTTACTGTGTAATGCAAGTATAAAATTACTTTCATATTCACAGTGCTCTGTCACAGGCTGTGACCTCGTAGCACTAAAAATACACAAGTCACTATTCACCACTGCACCAACCAAGATTTTTTTCTGTTGCGCTCTGGTTACACACAGACCTCTGCAGTGCATTAACTAAAAGTTTCATAATGTACTACAGTGCACTTTCCACTCAGTAACTACTTTTTAACTTTATTTTTCATTTACGCTGCCCATTATTTTATACGTAGGTACCAGATGGTGAGAGACCTAAAAAATAGACTATTTTGGGGCTTATTTATGAGAGGCTTGCTCTGACATAGCATCCCTTTTTGACGCTCCAGAGCACCTTGCGTCTCAAATATACCTATGAGGCGGTGCAAAGTCACCCTGCATGGCTTCATAAATATGGAGTAAGAGAAAACGGCGCAAGTCACTATTGTCATAAATGGGAACTTTGTATATAGCTACATCTCGGACCATGCCCCCCTCCCCCACTCGCTGAACTTTAGTTTGCTAAACACTTGATCTTTCCCCACCGTTAAAATCATTTGCTGTGACAATTGAGTTTATGGTTGTCTGAGTACCAGGTTCTAGACGTTTGTCGGGATGGGGTCCTTGCACCTAAAAAATTTTTTGACAAGGGGGTCTGGGCATCAAAGTTTGACGAACTGTTGTAGAGTGATTGTCTTTGATTTCCGGAGTTGCCGTATTTCAGGAGCTTTGCTAGCACGTTTAATAATGTGCACTACACCCAACCGCCCCACTTACACTTTGGTCTTGTAATGTGATCAGCAGGAGGTTTGATCTCATTCTCTCGACCCAGGGCTGTTGGAGCTGAACTGTTTGAAATCTGTACCATAAGCATTGATGTGTTCGTAGATTAACACTGTTTAGTCAGGAATATCCAGCTTAATGCTGTTGACCTACATACAGTTCGTGCTTCCACTATGAATTACTGGTTATTTAATTGTTTTTAATCCTTAATTAACAAGATTGGAATATGCACTGTTCAATTCAGAAAATACTCTGTACACTGACAACCTTTTCCTTTCAGCACAACACATTCGGTTTAAACTTAAAAAGGCAATTGAAACCAGCAGACTTCGCTGGAGCCAACTAAGTTTTTCTTCTTGCATGTGTACTCTTAAAGATACTAATAGTTCTCTTGAATAACTGATGGCTTGGTTTGAGCTAATCCTAAAAATGTGGCTTTGCGAGATGGTATAATAAATTAAATACGGATGTGAGGATTGGGATGCGTTCCTTTACTGCAAAACCACAGCCGATCAAAACAATCTAAACCATGGGTACTTGCAAAAGACAGTTTGTGTTGTGCCAGTGGGCCGCATCAACGCAATGACACTCCTCGTCTCAGACCCTCATGTGTGCTGTATCGTGCTGTATCAGAGCTTGTTAGTGCTATATCAAAAACATGCATTTTTCACACAACCATTTACTAATCAATCTGGGGATTGGTTAATGGAAGATGAGAAAAATGCTTACCTCATTGCGCAAGCATCCATGTTAGCGTGTGCTTACAAAATGACACAACTGCCACATCATAGTACCTATTTTTATGTCTACTTCATTTTCAGACATACTGCAAAGCAGTTGGGCTAATACACCATGGGTAAAATCATTGTTAGTGCCAACAGCTGTCATACTCAAGACCTATTTGCTTTGTCAATGCTTGTTCATTTAGGGTGTCTATATTAAATGTTAAATATAATTGCATGTAGGTTAAAGAGAACCTTTTAGTTAGAAAATATTTTTCTCCTTTTAGCTGCCAGACTTCGCATTCTTACTGACCCTGCCTCATCATTCTATCAGTTTCCATACATTTTTATGCACCTTTCAGGTATGAGAGACTGCCTTGAAGAAAGTACGGGCTAGATTGGTTGTAGAAACAAAGCCTGTTAACAAAATCGCCAAAAAACCTAGCCTAATTTTGTTATTTCCGGGGTTTGTTTCTACAGTAATTTCAGCTTACTGTTTGAGCAGGCTAGCCATCATAGACATGCTACACTGACTACAGAAAGCAAGCCCAGAACCACAAAACGATGTTGCTTGGCCAACACAAGCCACAAAATATAAGCCTTCTCTGATGCACTCTTGGCCTACCGGGTTTTTTTGGGGGATCGGGAGGGGGCGGTCCCAGAGGAAGATGTGCCAGGCCACCAGTGGTGCATGTCTTTTGTTTTTTCTTCAACTTTACTAGTCTACACACAATATACAATATACATTTCCCATCTTGACATGTCGTGTTCCAATCTCCATGATCCTAACCCACCAAATGTGAGACATTGTCTTGCTGCCTCTTTCTCTGTGAAATTCTTCTTTAGTCCACATGAACAAAAAACTCCCAACATACCCAGTCTCAAACTCAGCCCAACTTTGTTATATTGAAAGCAGTTCATAAATCAGGAACCAGGCAATTGAGGAACGGAGTTTGCAGACACGCCGCCGGTTTCTTGGGAATGTTAGCTCTGGAGTTCCTGCAAGGCCGCCTTCCTAATCATTCTTGTCTGTTATTTTCCTAAAATGGAAAGCTCAGAAGTAACCACTGTCCCAGTCTAATTGAATAACCCTAATACTTTCTTTGTAAATATATGTAGATCACGTACATGTACCTACCTTAATCAATAAGAGAATCCTCACCTTTGCTTTAATTGAAAAATTGAGGCATTGGCAAGAATTGTTTATTCCGGGGCAGGACTGATGCTCAGATTATGCCAGTTTAAAGCTCAAAACCACAGAAGCAACATCCACAATAAGCATGGTATAACATGGTTTACGCATTAATTCAGAAAATCAGTTAGCATGCCTCGTATCTTCTTCCAACTTAAAACCAAATGAATAGCCTTTTGAAACCGAGCCCCTGTCACAATGTTCTTTAAACTTGTAAACATCAATCGAAGGACAACCTTTTTTAACCACCTGGACAGGGTTGCTGAGGTCACTGGCCTTTAGGGCGTTTGAAGACCAATAAGCAGTTGCCCTGTGGAACCCAGTCTACATTTTCTGGTGCAATCCATGTATGCCTTTAAACACGTGAATTATTATTTGGGAATGCTGGCCGTGATGTGCACTTGGAGGTTTTTGTACTTTGGGAAATATGAAACCACTCCCTCCAGAGAACTGTTAAATCCAGGGATTGCAAATCCTATACCCTTCTGCAAGAAATCCCACGGCCATGTCAGATTTGCAAACAGTTTTTTTACTAGTTTAAAATCGTTTGGCCACCTGTCTATGGGGAAAGCCAACACTACGTTAACCTACCATGATTTAGAATATTTGGTGTTAGGGAAAATTAGATTCCAGTTACCCTCCTCAGCTTACATACTAACAGATGTTAAACCACAGGTTTACCTCGCACTGGAACATGCTGCGCCTAAATAGTGGCTATGAAATAAATAGACCTGTAAGCCAGGCTATTTGTGGCCAACTCCGACAAAATTCACCACTAAGTGCACGTTTCCCCCAAGGGTTCCACACTTTGTTGCGCAAACATGCTCTTCTTTTCTAGGCTGAAGAATGCCGCTTATGTGCATTGGAGGATCATGCCTGCTGAATGTGGAACACTACTTGCTGCAAGGTTCCAGGAACTTGCTAACAATTCCCCAAACGTTTCAACCATGAGTCTCAGCTGGCCTGACACAATAGCCTGATGTAACGAACTGTGGATATATTGTCCATCTGCACAATTTGTGGCAAGAGTTTTAATGCCAGAAACCGGTCCTAGGAAGCTTTTTTTCCGGTCCAGGGAAGGCATGGCTTGGCAGTTCGGGCTGGACTGTTCCCATGAGGCACAGGGTCAGACTGATTTGCATATGGCCATGTCTGAACTGGGGTGGCAGAGTGGGCTAAAGAACGGTGATGGATCAAGCCCAGATCTGTTGACTGGGTGTGAGTGTTTGATTGGTTCTGATGCTCCGTCCATCACCACCCCCTTTTGTACTGCTTTGTTCGCCATAAGTTGGCAGGGTATGCTCAGACGTGAGTCCCTTGCTCACTTTGCCACTGGATTCAAGCAAGCCTGGCTGAAGACTGCTGAAATGCCAGAAACCGGTCCTAGGAAGCTTGTTTCCGGTCCAGGGAAGGCATGGCTTGGCAGTTCAGGCTGGACTGTTCCCATGAGGCACAGGGTCAGACTGATTTGCATATGGCCATGTCTGACCTGGGGTGGCAGAGTGGGCTAAAGAACGGTGATGGATCAAGCCCAGATCTGTTGACTGGGTGTGAGTGTTTGATTGGTTCTGATGCTCCGTCCATCACCACCCCCTTTTAAACCCGCTGGGAGTGTCAGGAAATTCAAATGAACAATCAGTCCCACCTTGCACCATCTTCTATCTGTGGAAACCGGGTGTATCTGGATCCCTAGCCCCATCTGCTGGTGTCAAATGTAACCACATCTAGCTGACATCCAAATATGGCCCTGCTGTTCCAGGGCACAATGTTCCAAGCCATC
This sequence comes from Triturus cristatus, assembly GCF_964204655.1. Taxonomy (NCBI): domain Eukaryota; kingdom Metazoa; phylum Chordata; class Amphibia; order Caudata; family Salamandridae; genus Triturus; species Triturus cristatus. The sequence continues at coordinate 76,852,909 of NC_140585.1, read as the reverse complement.
GTGACGGATCTGTTGTGGCTTCCACCAGCAACCTTATTTGGTCCGCATATGCTGGACCCTTACAAAGATGTTTTACATTTCTTAGGGCTCTGTAGTTTAGTGAGCATGACAAATTGCTTGTATCGATGCTAACAGACCCACAATTCTGGCTAGAAGTCTGGCTGACCAAGTCTGTTTGGCTGGGGCTAACCTCTGCTCTTTTGAACTTCTTTTGCATCAGAAGCTGCACTTAAGCTTTTGATGAAGTCCACTTGAAATCCCAGAAGTTCTATACATTTGCTCATACAGCACAAATTCTGCTGCAGATAAACCGCCTGTGGCCGGTACAACATCACTTTGTTCCTTTCCTGAGCCCTGGTAATCCATTCTAAATAGACCTCCAACTACACACCATTGGCTCAGTCTCCGCCCTTGGTTTCATCAGCTTGATGAAGCACCAAGAGGATGATGAAAGGCCAAATGAGAGAACAATGAAGTTCACTTGAGCTGCCTTTTTGAACGAAGGAACAATCTGTGTGGTGCATAAATCCATGGTTAGATTAGAATCTTTGAGGTCTAACCTGGCCATCCAATCTTGTTCCTTGCATGGATCTCTTAAGATGCCCTCTATCTTAAAATGCCTGTTTAAAATTCAGTCTATGAAATCTCACAGTTTTAATACCAACCGTAGCCTCTGCCTTTCTTCTTCACCAAAACGTATTGCTGGAGAAGCCCCTGAAATGAGATTAAGATGGGCATATAGCATCCTTGTTTAACAATTCCTTAATTTGAGTCTATAAAAACCTGCTCTTTAAGGGGAAAAACACAGTTGTCTGGAGCAAACTGTTGGTTTGAGGTACCATGAAACTTAGTTTTAACCTTGAACTGTTGATGGAACCAAAGCATCTTGATTTATCAATTGCTAGTGGTGCAAAACATGCCTCCATCTGCCTCTTGGAACCACTTGTGAAACATTAAGATTTACCTACAAATCCAGATCAGGAGCCGATTAAAAACTATTCTCTGTAGTTGCCTCTATTAAATCTGAAGCCACCACATCTGGCTCTGTAAGGGTAAAAAACGTCCCCACCTTGGAGCGGTTGTACCAGTTTCTTTGGATGGAACCTCTGGAAATTTTAGAAGAATGGGCGGCCTGTCTCCTGTATTGTCCAACCCGCTCAAAAGGGTATGGTAGGAAAAGATACTTTGGAGATGGTTGCTGCTGATTGAGTGACGTGAAGGCCATAACCAACCTCTCTCAAATGGAACGCCAGGAAGCTTCCTTCGGCCCCTGAGGCCAAGTTCATGATTTTGAGGTGGATGGACATTAGTTAGAATAGACCGTCGGAGGTCCATAGAAATCACTGTTTGCGTTGACTGGCTGGATGGGTTCAGTGAGCCTTAAGTCAAAGTATCCAGATCAGTAGTTAAACTTGACTCTTATGCTTAATACGCTAATTCAAGAATTTGGTCCAGGGGCCTGACAAGCCCAATAACTTGTCCTGACATGTTTGCCAGGACCTTTCAATACTGTTTCAGTTGTCACAAACGTTTTCATAGAGAACCATGTTGGGATCTACATCTGGCATCATGGCTGCCTTCCCTGGCAAGACTGGCCTAGCGAATTCCACCCTAAGGTGGTTACACCACTTTCACAACTTTCTGAGCTGGGTTTAAACCTATTCTGCCATAGCTACCGTTGGGACCTAGACTGTTAATTTTACATGCATAATATCTGGGTCAAATTAAGCACGCTTGCCTGCCCTCTAGGTATGGTTAGCGGGTTTTTTCTTGGCCACCCCTATTACTCTTTCCTACAGTGAAGTCTGTTTTGACAAAATAAGGCATGCGCACAATTGATCGATTAGCTGTATTCCTGCTGTGACAAATTGCTTTCCAGGGACTAGAAATGGTATGCAACTAGTTAAGCATTTTTGGATCGGTAAACAGCTATGTGCTCGGGCCTTCAGTGAAAAATTGCATATGAAACTGCCAGCATTACTTTTATTTTGGCTATGCTGTCACTCTAACCTAGTGTGGTCTAGAAGCCTGGGCCTGTTCCTCATAATGTGAGGTTCAGGATCTGTCCTGTGGAGTGGCAGAACAGCTTGCCTTAGTAGGCGGTGGGCTACTGCCGGTGACCTGCATGTATCCCTTTAAGCAGTGGAAGCTGCACAGTTTTATGAATTGATATTGTGACCAGAAACTCAGAGCTCTTTACTGACCCCTTGTGTAAAGTTATGCTATTCCGTGAAACCCAGAACTGGTGCTAACCTAACCTGTCTGGTGTGTGCGGAATGAGTGCTCCAAATAGTAAGACTGAGTTTGAGGACATGGGGCCAATGGACTGTTTAGATCCCCTGATTTAGACTGGCAAAAGATGGAGGGTGAGGATAGCTGCCTCAAAGTGGATGTGCTCTGCCTACATTCCTGTAGATGGCAGGTGGGGAGCTAGGCAGAGTTAGGGGGGATGTTTCTAGTCGGGCCTGCCAGTTTGCCTGTCCCCAATGACTGCTTTACGAAAGTTGATGGCAGCCAGGTGCAGAGATCTCCCACTTAATTGTGTTTTCGATACTCGCGCTTGGAGCTTTGTGCTGATGGTCATCACCTTGCACAAAGACTGTGCACTACAGCCTGAAAATGACATTTGACAGCAAAAAACCTCAAACTGGTTCCAGAAAGCTAGGTAGTGGAACCACATCCACTGTTTAGGAAATGAGTATAACCGTGGGACTCAAACAATCTTGTTCCTGTTCCAATTTCTTTCTGACCAAAGGAATGCTCTTCAAAGTCCTTAAAGAGCTGATGTGTGCCTGAATGACGTCCGGTCTCCCAGTGATGAGGGGGGTATTTTACTTGGGCTACACGACTTGCTGTGAGTTTGACTGGCATCAAGATCCAAGCATACCTGTTCAGAGGGTTGGTGGCTGCTTGGCCATGCAGGAGGAGAGTCTGTGCAGGAGGAGATGCCCACTTTGTTTCTGGTGTGAGCCACTAAGAAGTAGCAGACTACTGTGAGGGCTCACATCTAGTCTTGGGTCTTCAGGCTTCCCCCCTGGGCGCCACTACAGATCCTACTGTATTCACCCGTCTGTGAGTGTGACTTGCTTCGGCCATCCAAGTCCGGGAGCCTCGTGCTGCCTTTCGCCTGAGGTGCCCCCTCCAGGGCTGCAGCTGATGTACTGCACTGGCCTTAAGGGCAGAAACTGACCAAGCCAAACACCCTCTTGTGTTGTCCAGTAGGCTGTGATCACTGACAACTTCTGAGCTTGTTGGTCAGCACCAATGATCCTGAAGTGGACTATACTGCCTTCTGTGATCTCCCAGCGCTGAAGCTCCGGAGTGTGAAAATGCTGATTGCACCTTCCTGAGCCTGGGGCTCACAGCATTACTGAGCAGGGAACAAAGTACAGTGTGTATGAACTGAGGCTGTGCCTGAACAAGAGCAGAGGCGGACCGTAGCTGTGAACCTTAACTGGCTTGTTGGCAAAAGAAATTTAACTGACCTATGAGCCAATCTTTTGGGTAATCAGCTTGTTATTGGAATACAGGGTGTGATGCACCATTTTCTTATTATCCAGTTTGCTCTCCTCATTCATAGTCTGTCACCTAATCTGTTTCACTAGACTGCTGGATTGGCTGGAAGATGCTGGGCTATGGGTATTGCTGTATTCATGTTAAGCTGTTGTGCAAGACCCGTGGGATGTTGGTTGGTCTTCACCGGTAGTGCCAGACCTTCCTAAACATGCTGCCTTGGGAGCAGGAATTTACGGTCCATGATGCACATAAGGTGTATTATTTGAGTGGCAGACATCTTTTATGGCTTATTCTGGCCTCTGGGTGGAGGGTATTGGAATGCATCCAGCTGCTTCTGAGCAGGCGCTCAAGTGTTGGAGCACCTAAGCAGTGCATCAGACAGGGTGGTGCATGCCTGGCTCACACCTATGAAGATTCGCTGAAGCGATTGCAGCGCTCCCACTTCATGGGCTCCTATTTGCTAATGGTCTACAAAGAAAGAACATTGTGACTGAGCACATAGTCACACTGGTCAGCTATGTGCTATTTAGGGCGTTTTCTTTGTTGCACGCACCACTAAAGAGCAACTGCTGATCTTGTTGACCTGCACAGCCATGTGAAGATTGGTCTGATTAACTAAGCTGTAAGTACTTCAAATCGGTCCAGGGCCTGTCTGGATCAACACCACTGGTTTTGAAAAAGCAAGGAGCTGCCTCCATCAGATCTCTGCAACATTAATGTCCTTAGTCTTGGCAGTATGGTCCTTAACCCGCAAAGAGACTGCCAAAGAAGCTGGTTCTAGAGGTCCATGATTAAAAGTGGAACGCGGACTATAAAATGGATCAGCTTGTTATGCAGCCTTGGGGTAGTTGATCTGAATCCAGCTGTTCACGGATTCAAAGTGGGGAGATCCCATCTCCTGGGTAAGATGTACAACCTTGATATTGCCTTTGTTGTCGTCCCAGTGTTCTCGTGCACAGTTGACCTGATGGAATTGGCCAGGTCCAGGCTTGGGGGAGCACAAAGATTCCCCCAATTTGCTGAATATGTATTAAGAACCAGTCAAAAGCGCTTGGTTTCAATGAATTCTAGAGGGGTGGAGGTGGTCAGAGGAACAGCACAGGGGGCATGCAGGCAGAGGGGGCGGCACCACCCAGTCACTAAACCCTGTTAAACATCCAGCAGTATTGGGATTATGTGCGCCATTCAATACCCCAGCCCATGTTCCACACTTTACATGCATTCAAAGTCCCCAGTACAAGAAGGAATCGGTGACTCAGTCATGACCTACTGCACAGATTTACTAGGGAGCGTCAATAGGCAAACTCCACCCTGGGATGAAGATAAAAATGCCTCTACCCCTTATCGGCTGACAGTAACCATCAGACCTGTTGCAGCCTGGTCATGATTGCTGTACCGCGTCACTGGACACTCTGGCGGTCGGCACGATGCACCAAAACCACTTTAGGTCTTGTCTGGAGACTTTACACCAGTCTTCTGCGCACCCATACCTGGTGTGCCAGATTGGTAACAGAGCTTGACATAAGTCTCCTGCACACAGATTCCTAGTGTGCCAGACTGGTATTTTAACAGGTACTCTGCACCAGGGACTTTGCACTGCCTGGTGTGTATTGTTGTGGTAATGCGTGATATAGGTTCATCAGCACTGTGTTCCTTGATCATTTCACTGTCCATTTAAAGTGAAAGCGGGGCAGGTAGTAGTTCCACATAGCTTCAAGTCAATTTAGCAGTTCAGTATTTATGTAGTAAATACTGGAAATCGTAAGTTTTTTAAGGCCTTTTGGCAGTCAGAATATTCATACCATCTCATTGTGAGGGTGCCAGTTCTGCTAGTCCTTTTCAGGTCGATGGCTGCCAGCCAACAAAGCTGCTCTTCTGTAGGCATGGTTAGCTTCATGACATTTCACAGATCTTGTGGATCCCTCCGCCACATTGTCCATTGCTCTTTGTAGCAGCTACTAGCTTCCACTAGCATTCTGGTCAAAATCTTAAGTCCAGTTCTTTAAAAGTGAGGTGGGGCATGCTGCTACATATTGTGAATTTGTCATCGTTTTCAATAGCTTTAGTCCATTAGTGGTGTATACATGTCAGAAATAGTGTGCAAATGGCCTGCTTCTTGGCAGGCGCCAGAACCTGCAGAGATTGTGGCAAGAGCTCTCGGGATCTGGACGCTCTTGAAGGCTCTGTTAATGATGCACGTGGAAGTTGTTAGCCAGGCGAAGCTCCTGGGTGCAGTGGGATGCTGTGCGGGTGTGGCCCATAAACTAGGCTATTAGTGCATTGCCTTCCTAAATGAGCATCAGGTGGTTAGGCTGAGTTGGTCCAAAACCTCCGAATGGTTGCAGCGATCAGCCTAATGACAGATTCAGACCAGCATTGTTTATGTTGGAGCTCAGTTCACTGAACACTCTCTCCCATAAGACTACAATTTGGATACTTCGGGAGACCAGGAGCGCTGAGTAAGAGGAGTATGCAAATTATTATCATGGAGTTCACCTAAAACACACATGTAGCACTCCCTACTCTTCGCTCTTGCGTTACACTGTGGGTGGAAAATTCTACCAGGAGAATGTGCAGAGAACTGTGACATGAATTGATTCAGGTTGTTGGTGGTCATTCTGGAAACGCACGTCTGACCTGAATCTTCCTTTAAAAAAGATATTGCAAGCAAGACCACTGAATGTGCAGTTACCTTGACCGAACCAGTAGTTGTCATTGGTTTTTGTTTTTAGTTGATGTATTTCCATGATTGTTTGGACCTGGCAGACTAAAGACATGCCCCTAGTCCACTTGGTTTCTGTATGGAGATTGACTACTTTGATTTGACTAAGCTTGCCCATCTCTTTTTCAAAAATGGAAGCTATAGCGTCTTGAATAAGAGGCAGTTTTAGGCACAATGAATATATTCCTACTGGGAATTAAGTATACCATGAAGAGTTGTCTACTACTAGAAACCAGCATCGGCAAAGCCAACAGGTTGCACCTATGCGCGAGCAGTTGGCTTTGACTGTACGTTTTAACCGTGTTTTACACCAGCTAAAATTTAGTGGGACAAAGGAGTTTCGTGGAGTAGAAGGGTGTAGAAGAACGGCGTAGTTATGAGGCAGCCTACAGGGTGTTGCGTAGAGTGGTGCAGAGTAGATTGTCATGGAGTGCCATAATGGAGTAGTGTAGGTAAGTGGAATGGCATACAGTGTAGTAGAACTCTCAAGTTGAGTAGTTTTGGAGTGGCATAAGATAATGTTGTGGAGCGGAATATGCATGGTGTGGCACCATGCTGCCATTGGACAGCACAGACCTAGTTTTATTTTACTGCTCAGAGTATTAAGAGCACAAACGATAATGTGTAAATGTCTTCACCCAGTATTGATTTATTTTGTTTGTATTAAAATGTTTCCACCACACTTGAAAATGGACAAAATTGCTTTATTTGTGCTTTCCCTATTATGAGAGATTCTGAAATATCTGCCCAGTATAATTATAAAAACAGTTGATGGACAGAATGCAGAACAATGTCCTACATTCACCCTAGTACAGAGATCTGGGCCTAAATCCATTTTACCATGCCAGTTTGAACCCAGCTATATGCAAATCGGTCCTGACCTTGTGCCCAATGGGAACAGTCCAGCCCGAACTTCCAGGCCAGGTCCTCCCTGGACTGGAAACAAGCATCCTAGGGCCAGTTTCGGGGTTTCAACCCTCATCAGCCAGGCTAGCTTGACTCTAGTGGCATGGAGAGCACGGGACCCACGTCTGGGCATACACGTCCCACTCAGTGTGACAAATGTAAAAACAATTGATGGACAAAATGCAGAACATGGTCATACATTCACCCCAGTACAGAGATCTGGGCTTAAATGCATCGTTTTAGGCAGAGTATGCCCATACGTGGGTCACTTTGCCACTGGATTCAAGCTAGCCTGGCTGATGAAGGGTGTTACCCAGAAACTGGTCCCAGGATGCTTGTTTCCAGTTCTGGCAAAACCTGGCTTGGCAGTTCGGGCTGGACTGTTCCCATGAGGCACAGGGTCAAGACTGAGTTGCATATAGCTGGGTCTGAACCGCGGTGGGGAAGTGAGCTAAAGAATGATGGATTCAGCCCAGATGTGTGACTGGGGGTGTGTCTGAAAAGTTTCAGTGCTCCGTCCATCTCCTTGTGGGTTCAGTATATTTAGTCCTTTACACACTTTTTTTGTGGTAGAATAAAATCCTACAGCAAACCCGGACTAGATGGCATGATTGTCACATACATCCTGTCACTTTGAAGTTTGTGGTTGAATGTCGGGCACAGTTTTCCAAAGGAGCCTAGCGTTTACTTTTCTTTCGATCTTTGAACGCACAGCAAATGTGAAAGATAAGAACAAGATTTAAAGGCCTGTTTACAGAAATTCAGTACTGGTGAAAGAATACAGTAATAGGGTTTGGGCATAGGTAGTGACTAACTCAAGCTGGACAGCCTAAAACCAAGCCAGCAAATAGAAAGCAAGGAGATGCGAGTTACAAACCACAAAGCCAATGGTAAGCAATGGGTGGAATGCATTCCCAGGGAAGCTTTCTGAATGTCCCTAGGATGTTTGCAAACCAGACTGCTGTGCTGCCTGGTAGGCTTCGACCTAAAAATGACAGCTGAGATCCTTGACCGAAGTCAGTTATTTTAAATACGCAAATGTAGGTTATTTCAATTTTGCCACAGAGTAGAGTACTGCAACCTTTCCAGTTAGGTGCACTGTGATCAAGAGTACAATCCAGTCGGCCTGTTGCAGGTGCAAGCACTTGTCTGTTGGTCATTGTTTTCAAAAATCAATCTACCTTGTTCTGGAGCAGCATGCGGCACTGCATAAAGTGCTTCAGTGCCTCGTTGGGAGAAGAAAGTGCCCCATAAATGCATCTGAAATAATGCGATCTATGTACCTCCTGACCCACACTACCATAATACTCAGTGGTTACGCAGTTCATACCAGCTGAGTAGTTTCCTTACACTGGTTCACACTTGCTCACAGAACGCTACTATGGGTCATGTCTGTCATCCAGGAATGTGGCTGTCCACAACAATCCACCCAGCACCATCTGAACAGGCATGGAAGAACTGAAGAGAACAGTCACGTTCAAGTGGAGAAAGGACTTTAACTTGGTCCACCATTGCAGTTTCAGACCGATTATATACTACGAATGCTTATTGACACTTCGGTGACATCCGATACAGGATATTTGCAAAGTCCATCCCCACACCTCTGTATCTTTCCCTGCTCAGGACCATAAACTTTAAACAAAGTCTCCAAATGGACCCCAGTGCAGGGCTTAGTAGTATATCCTATGAAATTCCATATAGAGACCTGCAGAGCTGTTAAGAGTGGCCAGCTTACTGGGAAAACTATAAATTGCTTGCCTCAAACCTTCATCCGTCCTGCGACTTGCTGCTTTCCATAACAGTATCTGCATGTCCGGTAATCATGGACGGCATGACAACACTTCCATCATAGAATCAAAACTAAAACCACTCACTTCCAACCACATAGAATGCTACCCAATGTAGGCAAGTTCTTCAGCTCACCACAGAGGGTGCTAGTCAATATTGCAATGCCATACTCCTCCTCGGCCTCCTCATACCTTGTTAATTAACCTGATTGCCATCTTTCCCAAGAATCGGATATGAAATGGGTTAGCCACATTGATAGGTTGTGCTGCTCTCCACCCTTGGGTGGTCCCATAGATCTATTTATTCCTGTTGTCTGAATTTCTTGGGGTGCTCCTCTTCAACTCTGGAGAAAGAGCTTGTTTGTCCATTCCTACGAGGTTTCTCCTGCAGCTCTTTTGGACTCCGAAGATACTGTGGCTGATAATAGCATGGCCTTTCATAAGAATCCTTTTGTCACTGCAGGCTGTATTCTGAGCATTCAGCAAGAGCTGGTTGAGTAATGCCTATTCCGGAGTCTTTGCCTGCAGCTCCTGTGTGGACACCTTGGTGCATATGCTATGGTTGGTAGTATAACTCATTCTACTTTCCCCTTAATAAAAAATGTCTAAACTTGGGAGCATCAAGGCAGCACCCGTACAAGTCCTTCATTACACAGGATCACTCTTCTCTCCAAGATATTCACTGGTTAACAGTAGCAAGACCATCCTTTGAAGTCCATGCCTTGCTGTTCAAAGTGACCTCAAAGCAGAAGCCTCCGATCAATGAAGGACCAGTGGACGTGGTTGGCACTTACACCAGTTTCACTTCTGTCTTTAGTAGTTGACTTCTTAAGCGTGCTCATGAACCCTTCAATCCCTGTAATGTCTTGGAGGGCAGTTTTCTGATCACTTGTGAGCCAGTTTCTAACTGTCTTATAGACCTGCGTTCAAGGTAAGTATTTATAAAACCTTAAACCAGTGTTGCACTCCTTGACGAGGTGCGTTTTTTTTTTTTTATTTTTTTTTTTTCTTTCTCTGGTGCACTGGTATGGAGATTGTGCAGTCCAGAGCCGGGCTCTTTAATGTCACAAATAGACTGGGCTGTCTAGTCTGGGCAGAGCATGCGCTGCTCTGCGAGCCATGCTTTATTGGAGTATGTACTCGAAGCCCCGCCCATATTGGTTTTTGTGTCATTGCCATTCACAAATGCTGGCTTCTGATTCGTTAATAGGCTTGTTGGTCCCTCCTTAGTACTGCCTTGTCTTCATTTGTAACCTCCCATGAGGACTGGCCCTTTTACTTCGGTTGTTACATGGTACGCCGTTAGTCTGTAAGCACTGTTTTCTTTGTTTCTTACTGCAGGAGGCGCTCTCCTGCACAGTTGTGACCACTGGCTTGTTAATTTAACTCCTACTAAACTGGAAGCTCTTTAGGGGCCATGGGAGACAGCAGGGGGCAAGCATTTGGAGTGCAATAGGTCTCGCATTTGCCACAGTTTAAGCTATTGGCTTTGTAAATGACTGCCTTTTATGTAAGCTTTAAAAATCAAAACTTAAATAAAAGGCGATGTCATTTAAAATGGCTATGACAATAGCTCAAACTCGAGTAAATCCGAGACCTATAGCATTGCAGATGCTTGCGGTTTTTTCCGTTTTTATTATTTTTAGCTTTTGCAGCTGTCCAAGCAATAAAAAAGCCTTCAAATTCATTATTTGTGGCTTCTCTGCTCCAGAGACATAGGCCAAATGTCAGGCGATGTCTTGTTTTCATGGCGTTCGGTTTGTGTTAACTTACCCCTCACTTTGCAGTCGGAGAAAGAAAGCTAGAGTGAATTATGTGCAAATCTTGCTGTGGTACAGTGTGAAAGCAAAGGCTGTAGGATTTCGTATCACAGCAGAATGTACATACCCAAGTTAACTGTAAACATTCAGCGGTTAGAAAAACAAGAGCGACGCACTTTTTGGAGTTCTGAAGTGTGATGGAAAGATTTTATTCGGATCGAGACACTACTTGGTGAGGCACAAATTACAAACATTCACTGAAACCTGAATTGCACGTGTTGTGTGCAGTATCGTTTGGTCAGTTAAACGGCATCTCTGTGCAAATTTAATGGCCATTTCAAAGGAAAATGTGTGACTTTGAAGTGGCTGTGTGCTACGACACTATGCTTTAGTTGCATAAAAAAATTGCCTGCCTCCTGTCCATTAAAGCTAGCTGGGTCATGAAAGTCTGTCGTTCTAAAAATGGGGTTGTTTCTAAAGTTTGTGAAGCTTTGCCTCCGGTGTTCTCACTCTTGTTGCAACACAACCTTTACCCAAAGTATGAAGTGCAGACTCCGTTGTTCCTTTTGGGTACACAGTGATGTGGCAGTTCTAATCCCTAGCCTCCCTCGCTGGCATGTATTGACTTATCGCTTGCAGGCAAGGATCAGCTACTGTACCAAGAGGAGACCTCCAGTAATAGAAGTTGTAAGAGGCTGGGACGAAAGTATTGCCTTGAGCAGAGTATGACCTGGCACCCCTTTCTGTGTTTGGGATTATTTATTTGTAGCCATATTTTCCGAGTACGTTTGTGCGGTTGCTTCCAGAGGTTGTGTCCATGCAAGTTAGTACTTGAGCACAGTTCACTGCTAGGACATCTCCCTCTATCGAGTATCTGATTTGCTTCAGAGTGATGCCTCAATTTGCCTGTGCTTGTTCTAGTCGGTTGAATTTGCATCTCTGAGCTGAGCCCCCCCTCCCCCGCTGTTCCAGCTCCGTTTAAAGCTGTACGTTGTTTTGGCTGTTTATGAATAGGCACCTCCTTGTAAAAGCATCTAGTTTGGTACGTCATTTTGGAATTGCACTTTAAAACCTGATCAGGTTTTCTCTGTGCTGGTTTAAAGTTTACCCAGTTGAGTAGGATTTGTTTGAACACCTTTTTAAACTCCAGAAGCAAAACTTATTTTGAACAGCCGCCTTAATCTTATGTGACAACAATCACACCTTTTACAGCCTGCAGAGACTTGTCAGAGCTGTTTAAATTAGCACATGCTTACGGGGAATAATGTATGGGGACAAAACGTGCGTTGGCTTTGTGCAGTGTGGAATGCTTCCAGTAGCCCTGGAGGACAGGGCGTGTTGCATATGTATGTCTGTGGCTACTGTACTATATGGCAACATTTACTTTACTTCCCCTGTAAAGGCGGCTGATCCTCATGTCGACAGGGGAGAGCATTCTACACCTTGTAGTGTGTGGTTGAAATTGTTTTTGTTTTGATCCTATGTGTGAAGTGTTTCCATGTCTTGTATGATGACTACTGAGGTGAAGTTACTGAGATATAGGACACAGCACTTAGCAGTGTGACGAATTAAGTGCGAGAGACGCACAGTTTATGGTTTTCCATTAGCTGGCAACTTTTAGCAGTCCTGCACATTTTTATGGCCTTTCTTATGATTATAGTCCACTTTGCTAGGGTGGTCTTTTCCCAGATGCTTTGTTTAAAGTGTATAATCCAGAGCAGGCAGAACCTGAAGGGAGGTCTGCTGATATCATCCCATGTATGATATTGTCTGCTTTGTTACACCTTACAACGTCCTAGTATGTAGCTTGTTGGGGCTTCCAGTGGTGCACTACATTAGAGGACTACATTAGTCCTCCGATTGGTCACAGCACGTGGCAGATCTCTTCAGTTATTCCAAGCCGTTTAATGCGGTCGACTGGCATAGTACTGGGCGACGGATGGGACCATAGGAATTTAGTGTTGTCCGTGCAAGAATGCCAAGTAGCATAGGGGAATTATGCAGCTCCGATAAATTAGTCGATTGACTAATCTGAGTCTTATGGTATTATTGGTGGCATGGAGGGTTGTCTATTGTAATTGTTTTTAAATGGGACCCATTACCTACCCCTAATGAGACATTAAAGCACTTTACACTGGGCAGTCTGCTGCTACAGAGCCCAAGTTTGCGCCCCCCCCCCCCCCCAATCATTGTTTAATGCATTTAATAGATGTGTTTAGGTTAGTATTGTGAAAGGAATATGGATGTAGTTGGAATATTCCGTTGGAGATGGCTGAATGTGATCTTTCATTGTCAGCCAGGTCCAAGCTGGTTTCCTTGTGAATGGGGCAATGCGCAGTTGAAGTCTGATGGGAATGATTTAGGGAGACTCGAATGTTTCATTTCTCCTGTGGAGGTTGACCACTCTGAAGATCTGCCCACACAAAGAAAGCAGGTGCTCTGTTCTAGTTGAATTTTTTACCGAGCTGCTTTTAATCACCAGGTAGGTGATACTTGCTGCTTAACCTCTGTTTTTTTGTGGTGGGAATTTCCACCATGAGGCTTAGCCGAGGAGTTACAAGAGCTAGTGTTGCATTTGAGAATTTGGATGGATGAGAATTTCTAGGGGTTGGGGACCGTCCAGCTGGTCATGCCAGCCTCTGTTCTGATGGAGTTTTCAGTAGCTGTGAGGCTCTCCCTCTATTCTAGGCGATCACATAGTGAGGTGTAGATTTGTGAGATGACTGAATCGGGCGTCTATTGTCCTTGGTCTTGGTTGCCACCTATAGTCCATTCCCTTCTGCAGGGATCTTGGTGTCCTCGGAGGCTCTCCAGGAAAAGCTTCTACGTAGTTGATGTGAAGTTTTTCATGGTGTTGCACGGTGTGAAACTGGTATTTGTTCATTGCAGGTTCTGGGTGAGTGGTCGAGGCCCTCTAGCATGTGAAGGCACTTTTTGGGAGGTCGGGGAGGGAGGCCGAAGAGAGGATGTGTTGATACCTGCATTCTATGGTGTCTGGTTAAGTCTTTATTTGAGATACGATGACACGTGGCACATGTCTGGAGACCTGTTATTAGGAGAGCAGCAAATCAAGGCCAAGTGCTAATTTTGTAGGGAGTTTATCCTTTCACATTAAACCGTTCTATTTACTAAGCAGCTCTGCCCATTCAGTCCTTGGCCTCGGTGCTGCTGTGATGGGGATCATGCTTTGCGGCACGTCGTGCTCCACACCTAGCCCTGGCTCTCTTGGCGCAGAGGCCGTGAGCCTGTGTACCCTCCCCTGGGGCATTGGTATATTGCGTGCGGAGAGGCTAAAGTCTCGTATGCGTTTCAAGTGTTTAAGGAGAGGCTGGAAGGGGCAGTGCGCGCCGCCTGTGTTGCCCATGCCACCCGTGCAAGGGCAGGTGCTGCGCCCTGGGCCGGCATCCCGGGCAGATCCTGGCTCGTCTGGTATCGACGGGGCGGGTCTGGCTGACACCAGGAAGTGTCGTCCCTGGGCCAGGGCACGCTTCTGTCTGCCTGCGTCCTCCAGCAGCAGGCGCCCCGTCCCTCGGGGCTTCAAGAGGGGAGGGGGTTCGTCCTCCGGGGCTTCAAGGGGTGGGGGGGGGGGGGGGGGGAGGTTTACAGTGGAAAAGAGGTGCCTCCTTATCTAGGGCCTGGGAACTTTAACGGGAGTTGCAGGACTTTTAAGGGGGGGCTGAGTGACGGGGTGTTCGTGTACATCTGTCCCAGGGGCATGGAGTGTAAAAAGGCATGCTCCCTTATTGGGGCTTGCGCGTCCCACAAACAGTGTGGTACTCAAAGTGGGAAGAGGTTCTACCCACAAGGCCATTGGTTTTCTTCCGGTGGATGAATGGCTCACTTAGTCTGAGGTCGTCGTTCCAAGATGTTAAGCTGCTGCGCTGGATTTTTCTTGAAGAAATGGATCGTGTTTTGCCTGCAAGGCTGTCAGTTTCTGTTTCTAGTGACCAGTATCACGTGCACGCACACGCTCAATGCTGGTTAATGATTTCCTAGATTAAAACGTGTGCTTTCAAGTTTCTTCTTGAGCACTTCGACTTGGGCCCCGACATAGAAGACCCAATGCGGGTTGGCTCAGACCCTGCATAAGCCGACCAGACTCTACGTCCTTCCTGGATACTCTGACCATGCTAACCATCTGCTCTGCACAGCTCGACATCTAGAATTGGTGGCTGTGCCAAATGAGCCGTCCTGTCCAGAACCATGGCCTGCGGAGTCCTCGCCAGGCATTCCCGGATGCACATCCTTGTACAATCGGGTGTGATGCACAAGGCGCGCTTCAGCGAGACACGGCAGATGAGACGAATGGGCTTTAGTTTTCATAAAGGACAGCTCTTACGGGATTCTGTTTATCCCGACCTATTGGACATTTGTAGAAAAGAGCGTCCACTTGTGGAGTGCCCGAGTAGACCCGTTATCGCGGAGGCCAGCCTTGCGATAGTACGGTCGGTAGTAGGAGCATTCGGTGTCCACGAAGGTGTAGCCTGTTCACGCCGAGCTCCCGGCTGCTGCCTACAGACTCGTGCTCTCACTAAACATAACTGGAAGCACTTCAGTGGCAATGGAACTCGATGGGTGCTGAGCACCACCGTCGCATTTCCAAAAGTACTAACGTGGTGCAACATGTTTGTCATAGTCAACACGTAGGTTTACACCGTGCATTCTTCACTTAAGACTTCGTGTAGTGCACAGGTTTTAAGCATTTTATCTGATGGATTTTATTGTAGTCTGATTTGCCTTTTTCGTCATTGAAAATCTTTTAAACGATTATCCGTATTATAAACCTGGTCGTTTGACTAGGCTTGAGTTTTATAAAATTATGCTCAAAGTGAAATGTTTTGTTTTACACATCTGTCCGTAAACTGCACAAGCCAAGGCACAAAGATTGTCCGGGTCTGTGAGATTGGCTTTAGTCGCCAAAATATGAAACCGGAAGTCCAGAAGACTATCTTTGTTTTTCCTCCGTATATCTTTAATTTCATATCAACAAAACGTTCATAACATCCAAGACAGGCAGCCGACACATGTTTCGTCCGAAAAGGACTTTCTCAAGGCTCATCCAAAATAGTAAAGCAATTCATATTGCAGAAATCATTAGCAACAAAGCACAACCCATAGTAGATGTATAAAGCCTGTGCTAATGGGATCCGGTTATACCTGCTCCCGTTCCCTCCATGTAAAAAACAGCCAGGCCGTGATGAGCCTGTGGCAATGACTAGTCCGACTGTGTATAATCCAGATAGCTACCTGGATTTTACAGTCTGACTCGTCATTGCCACAGGCTTATCACAGCCTGGCTGTTTTTACGAATATTCAAAGGAAAAACAAGGATCTTATGGACTTCCTGTTTCATATTTTGGTGACTAAAGCTAATCCCACAGACCCTGACTATTTCTTTGTACCTCGGCTTTTGTGTAGTTTGTGTGTAGACCTTGAGGGGGACTGGCTTATCCCAGGAGTGTCGACTTGGTCTCCTCAGGCAGAGGGAGGTCCTACGCTTGGAGAGCACTACAACATACTCAATCTTGGAGTAATTACTTACCGACGGACGAAGTGGGTAGATGTGCATTTAGAAAGTGGCATCTCTGCCTTGTTTTGTGTAGTTTCACATCTGTCCATGTTCGTGTCTTGCTCTGAGTGCCAACGCCTCTGACCCCAGCCAGGGCCCCTCCAAGCAGCTTGAGTGGGTGGAATTGTTCTGGCCTCCTGCCCATTCGTTGCTTGGCTTTAAAGTGCCAGCTTTCAGACCTCTTTGGTTGGCTAAATCACTGAAACGCAGGAATGGAGGGCGCTGCTACATCGTGAGGGGTCTCCTAGACCGCTCTTAGGCTAGCTGATGACTCTAGAGACTTCATGGGCTGGAATAGTGTCAAGTTCATGATCAATTTCATGGTCTTCTCGGATGGCACAACGTTCCATTGGGTAGTCTGGGATGGACTCTAATACATGTAGGATGAAAGGGCAGCCGGTCTTGCGTCCAGTATCTGGAGAAAACTGGGAAGGTTAATCGTAGGGTCCTATTCGAAGCCTGACCATGTAGGCAGAGGTATATAATCTTGTGGTAATCTGTCATTGTAAACGGCAGTCTTCCAATGGCTACCAGCGCTACATGCGACAGGTCAAGCTTGCTTAGCCATATATTGGCTGCTGTGGGAGTAGACCAGTTTGTGTTTATACTGGCCAATCCCAATTTGAACGCGCGCAAAGGTGATCCAACAGGTAAACATAATTTGCTGCTCCAGAGTATTACATGGCTTTGCTTCCTACTATCTAAGAGTCTTGTCCATTGCCCCTAGACCTGTGAGTGACCTTTGACTGTTCTAGGGGCAATGGTCCAGGTTGGCTTGCCTGTTATGCTTCCAAGTTTTTTTTTTTTAAACCAAATTAGACAAATGTTCTAATCACGGTGAACCTGCCCTCTGGGCATCTTTCACTATGTACCAGGTTAATGCATCTACAGGAGGGATTGGTGTGAACTGTGGCAATTGGTCTGAAACCCTGGCACAGAACTCTGAAGTAAGACCATCAGTCTGCAGCTTCCTGAATTTCCTTTGACATGTTCTGTCCTGTGAGATCTCCTACCCCAATAAAAAGGACTTGTTCTTAACCAAGCAGTTTGTTGTATTTGTTTGTTACAGCAAACAAATGATGGACGGAATGCTAATAATGCAAGCATTCTCCCCCAGTCAGAAGATCTGGGTTAAATCCATCGTTCTTTTGACCACTATGCCACCCCAGTATGGACCCAGCCATATGCAAGTCAGTCTTGACCCTGTGCCCTATGGGAACAGTCCAGACCAAACTGCCAGGCCAGGTCCTCCCTGGACCAGAAACGAGCATTTTCACGGTATGTCCTCCTTTAGCCAGGCTAGCTTGACTCCAGTGGCAGATGCAAGCAGTAACGATTTTGCAGTCTGTAGTCAACCACACAGATTCTTGGCAGTATTAAAAGGCCTACAGTTCCCTGAATGATTTGCAGGCAATTGTTGGAGGTGCTGTCCTTACCTGCTGGCTGTTTGCGAGGGCTGGCGGGTCCTGGTTGCTGCGTGACCCTTCTCCCTCTCGCCGCTGTGGTGGTGTGTGGCGATAGTACCGAGAAGGGTACAGCAAGACTACATCCCCCAGGCTCCTTTGCCCTCTGCCTGTGATCCCGGAAGCGGCATTTCGCGCCCGAAGGCGCTTTAAAAATAACTCCGCCCTCCGCATCGCGGGACCGTGCGCGGGCGGCGCCGGGACAAGCCCGGGACCGTCTGTGGCCGTCCGGGGCCGTAGGAGGCCAGGCTGGGCCACATCTCTTGGTTCAGATAATCCATTTTTTTTCATTGTTAATATTTCTCTTGGATTTTGACAGCTGTAATGGTTGTGTATTTTGATGGCACTACATACAATCACTGTATAAGGTTGGTTTGCATCAAGTTGGTCATTGTTGCATTGGGACTATAGTCATCATGGGGAAACGCAAGGCCATACTGGTCCAATCTGATATAAGGCAAAATAATACTACTTTACCAACTTTGACAGCTATTATCTTATGCTTCAAAAAACAATTGGGGTAGTTGCATCCGCCACTTCCTGCAGGCTTGCCCCCCGCCCCTGTCTGTCAATAATGCATCCATTTATACTACTTTGTCCCAGGATTCCTTCATAGCACCATCATTTATTGGTCTTCCAGTAACAAGACCACGACAAGAATTAAGGGACATTGCAACACCCCAGCAGCAGCCTGCTGGAGACCCCTTGTCTACACAATCTAGGCTTTCCTTGTCTCCGGTCATATTTTCCACAAATGACCTGCCTGCGCATGTGGACCCTATAGTACAGATGGGACTGGATTCACCCTTAGGTCCAATTTCCACTACTGGTTCAGTGCTTAGTATTAGTGGTGACGTGCCGCAAATGACAACTAGAGGCCAGAAGGCGAAGAGCAAGCAAAAACATTGCAATAAGGAAGGGCCGCAAATAACTAATGCTACAAGGAAGAGACCCAATAAATCCTGTAAAGTTGTTGGCGAAACTAAGGCGGTACAAGGAAAAAGAAACAGATAATAACAATACTTTAGCTGCCCCTTCCAATAGCTGTAAGAATAATCTGACATTAGGGGAGAACTTTTGGGGGAAAATGGAGGGCATGTTAACTACTCTAATTGCACCTCTTATGACAAAACTAACAAACATTGAATCTAGGGTCAATGATATGGAAATCCATGTGGTGGGAACCTCAAATACCCCATTAGTTAATGCACCTTCTACTTTACCGATTGTGGCACCTCAAACCTCCTCTTTAACCGTCCAGGGCAATTCTGCAATAATATCTAAGAGGTCTATTTCCACACAGAAGGAGGCCACTGGTATAAGTGACACTACTCCAGTTGGTATAAACATCGTTCGACCCCCCCCCCCCACTCCTCCCCTCCCCCCCCCCCCCCCCCCCCCCATTCCAGCTCATAACGTAGATTCCACTATTGTAAGACCAGTTACAGACCTCAACGAGTCAACATCTACATCTAGCTTACCTACGTTGAATTTACCTCCTGAGGCTTGCCCCTATACTGTGGTATTAGTAAATGTTCCCCCCTTCCTCTAAATACCCTCGAACATTGGTCAACATTGAGGAACAATGCCCTTCATTATTTATCAATTAAATTTGGGTCGAATACTGTTCTTTTCTCAAATTTTAAGATAAGAGTTCGCTGGCTTGGTCCGTCAGCTAAATCTCTGAGAGGAGACTGTGTGATCATATCCTTCCTGTCCCCTTTGCTGGTTAACCATATACTCAAAAAATGCTATACTGGCCATTTAGCGGCTGATTATGTTAATATCGTTCCCCTTGACTTTTTCTATTCCCCTTTACAACGGGAAAGACTGTGGGGTCATGGCCCTCAATTGCATAATCTGGGGTACCCCCTAGGGGAAAGATATAACATATCAACATTTAATCACTTCGATATTCTAAGTGGCCTAGATAGTAATGATTGACAGCAACCCCATTATTCCCAAAACATCCTAACTACTGTGGCAGAAGATGGGCGCGATCCTATGGATAATAATAAGGGAAATTTGGGGGCAGTTTGTTGCTCATTAGACCCTGAGCACAATGTAGGTGGGTTGGCAGTTTTGGATGCGGGGCTTGGGGAGGGAAATGAGAGTGGACTTATACCTTCCTTGCCAGATTCCACTCTGACTCGGCCTGTTTGCCCCCCCCCCTAGGATACCTCCCTTGCAGCATTTGTTCTTGGAACATTGCTGGTGTTAAATCTAAAATTGGTAACCCACTTTGGCTAGACTTCATTAAATTGCAAGATATAGTTGCTGGCAAACATGGAGCAAGGACCCGGTACACCTAAACGGGTTCAAAACATTTCATTCCCCAGCTGTGGCCACCCAGCATGGTAGGGCCAAGGGGGGTTTGTCGACTTATATATCCAATAAGATGCATACTATAAAGATAATGGAACCAGTTACAGATTGCTATTTCCAGGCTCTAATAATAGTCTTGGATTTATCCACTCCGATAGTAATACTTAACCCCCCCCCCCCCCCCCCAGGAAGTCAATACTGTCTGTAAAAAGCTGGCCAAGGTAATTCTCACAGGAAAAAATCTTTGGTTTCAATATGATTATATTGCTTGTGGGAGACTTTAATTGCACTTTATGCAATATGACGGCAGATAAAAGATGTGGCATAGGTAGTGAGGACGATGGTTTCAGCTTGTCCCATTTTAATCATTCTAGCCTGGGTGATCAATTGAATGAATTCATTGGTCAATTTGATTTGGCCTTCATAAATGAGGTGTGTTCAACACCATTTCCCCTTCCACCAACTTTTAATGGGCGAGGCTGTACCTCCACAATAGATTTTGCATTTATTACTAATAGGCATGCTCGTGCAATTGTTACCTTTGAGGTATCTGATATCGCATTAAGCGACCACTTCCCACTTTGTTTTTCCATCCTTATCCCAAAGAGGTCTGCCCCAAAAATTCTCAGATAAAGATATATTATGGGATAACCTTGCCATCGGTTCCACCAATGGCTATACGCTTAAATGGGATAAGGTGGATCAAATCCACACGCTTAAAAAGGTGTTTACCATCTGCGCCTCTGACTTCATTACATGCCTAACGGAGGATGCTCCCCCAGATAACATTGACATCTTTTCTGTCAATATCTAAGATTAGATCCTCCTTAACACGACAACATAGACATAAAGTACAGAGGAACAGCTGGTTTAATTCTAGATGCAGCAAAGCGTACTCTCTCTTAAAGAAGGCACTCCATAAACAACCCAGGTGTTTAGAAGATGTACGCAAATTGAGGTTGCAGTATAAACTCGCCATTAAAGACAGGAAAAAGGAGATAAGAAAGGATACATGGGAAGCACTACACCAGGCGTCGCTATGCAATGACAGTGCAAGTTTTTGGAAGATCATTAGAAACCCTCCTATTCAGAGGAGAGTCATGTCCCACCCTTGAAGTCGCAATCTCTGAGGTTGAGTGGATTGACCACTTTTCAAAAGTGTACGAGGGGGATGGTATGTATTCCACCTCCTGCAAACCCTCTGATTACCCATCTTTGAGAGATATGCAGTTTTCTCTCCCCGAGGTTGAAAAAGCGATTCAAGCAAGTAAGGGGGGGGAAGGCTCCTGGCCCAGATGGTGTACCCATAGACGTATTTAAGGCAGTGATGTCACTGTGGGCACCCCTACTGGTTCAGGTGCTAAATGCCTGCTGTGCATCTAGTTTCTTGCCCTCTTGGGTGGAGTCCAGAATTGTCCCTATCTACAAAAAAGGGGATCGTCACAAACCGTCCTGTTATAGACCTATTTCTCTTTTAGATTCATTTACAAAAGTAGCAGGACGAATAATTCTGGACCGACTACTTCGATGGGCTGATGACAATTCTATCCTCTCTGACCTACAATATGGTTTCCGTACTGGATTAGGAACTGTGGAACAAGGCTTAAATTTTCTGATGTTAACGGGGAAATACACTAGACCTAGGAGGGAGAACCTGTTTGTAGCCTTTGTTGATCTCTCAGCCGCCTTTGATTGTGTGATTCATTCCAAACTGTGGATATTATTGGAACAACTTGGGGTTGAAAACAACATTATTTATTTTCTTAAATGTTTTTATAGTGAAGCTTCTGCATCTGTACGCTATGGCCAAAATGGGGAATGCACTGGTAAAATTCCAATCAGGAGTGGGATCAGGCAAGGTTGTGTCCTGGCCCCTTTCCTTTTTAATTTGTATATAAATGGTTTGGAGAAAGCTTTGTGCAATAACAAATTTGATCCCCCTTATGTTGCTGGCCGTCCAATCCCGCTACTAATGTATGCGGATGACGCTGTATTGATGTCCCGCACTCAACTGGGACTACAGTGCGTGGTTGCTAGTTTTGCCCTCTTCATGATAGAATTGGGCCTAAAAGTAAACGTAGCATAAACATTTATCATGCACTGTGGTAGAAATGTAAAATCAAAGAAGCCTATTTTTAATGAAGGACAACGGCTGGTTTTTACTCAATTTTCCTACCTTGGTATTTTATTTACGCAGAAGGATTCTTGGGGTGAGGCATTGGTTGCAAAAAACAGGTGATGATACATTCGACAGCTGCTCTTGGGTCCTTTTCTGGGAAATTAGGTACTCGACCTCCCGCAGAGTTAATTAAAATTTACAAAGCTAAATGTTTATCTGGCGCTATGTATGGTAGCGGAATATGGGGGTTAGTGGACCTGACCCCCGCTCCAGGTTGTTGAGAATACCTTGAAGTTTATCCTCGCGGTCCCTAATAGTTCCTCTAGTTATAATTGTCATACAGAACTGGGACTCTCTTTTATATCTGACCTTATTAAGCTAGAACCCGTACTATTATGGCACAGGGTATGGTCAAAAGAAGAACCTAAGCTTAATAGAGATGTATATTGTCAGATGTTATAAAGTTAGATGGACACATGAGGATACCATGGCTGAGATACGTACATTTTTTTTTATCTGATATAGGCAAACTAGAGTATTTTTTAAATCCGCTTACTATCTCCGCTATTTCCAGAAAGGATCTTAAAGAATGCCTGACACACCTAGAATCCATAAGATGTGCTGTGGAGGTTTTAAAACCAACTGTTTTCCAACATGAATTAGTTTTAATTACTTTTAATATTCAACCCTACTTGATTTATGTACCGAGTAATTTTGATCGATTTTTACTCGTTTTAGATTTAATATTTTTCACAGATTGTGGGAAAACTAACCAATCAACGATTGGTCTTATGATTTGTCCCCATGTCCCTGTGATATCTCTCCTCAAAGTACCATGCACGTTGTAGTATTCTGTCGCTTTTACATTCATGATAGGCGAACTATATTACTGCCCTTTTTAAAGATGATCGGACATAGTCAATGTCGACGTGCAATGTACGAGCTCCAACGTTTGGATAACCACCTTTGTGTTGCAACTGTCACTTCTTATTTGAAAAAAGTGTTTTTTACTAGGAAAAGGATGATTTTATAATGTATTTTCTTGTAAACCTTTGGGCATCATGCATTTTTTAACTCAAGATCTTATGACTTACATGTATTTGCTGTATTTTATTTATGTATACTTTTATGATTGTTTTTCATACAATTGAATAAAGTTTTTCTGATCTGACTCCAGTGGCACTGTGAGCAAGGGACCCATGTCTGGTTCCCGTGCTCTCCATGCCACTGGAGTCAAGCTATCCTGGCTGATGCGGGCTGAAAGCCCGAAACCGGTCCTAGGATGCTTGTTTCCAGTTCAGGCTGGACTGTTCCCATTGGGCGCAGGGTCAAGACTGACTTGCATATGGCTGGGTCCAAACTGAAATAATAATAAAGGGGTTTGTAGAGCGCATGGTGACGCCTACCGGCGTATCCCCGCGCTGAGGAATAGTCAGAGATCAGAGGAGGGGAAGAGCCTAAAGGGCAAATAGGTGTGTTTTTAGAAGTTTCCTGAAGGTGGCTTCATTTTTTGCTAACCTAATATTGATGGGAAGGGTGTTCCATTTGGTTGCTGCCAGGGAACGAAAAGATCGACCTCCCATTCTGGATTTTTTTATACGGGGGATCATGAGGAGGCCCTTTCCCATCGAGCGAAGTGCTCTGTTAGGCTCGTATGGGACAGCTAGGTCAGACAAGTAGGACGGTGCACTGTGAGAGATAATTCTAAAGCATAAAAGAAGGGCTTTAAAAAGAATTCTCTTCCTGATGGGCAGCCAATGAAGGGTTGCCAAGGTGGATTTAGAAGCAACTCTTCTGGGTAATCTCAACACTAGCCGTGCTGCCGAGTTTTGTAGTACCTGCAGTCTCCTGATGTTCTTTTCCGAAGTACCAAGAAGAAGTACATTGCCATAGTCCATGCGAGAGGTTACTAGGGCCTGAGTCAAGGTACGCCTGGCCTCCAAAGGGAGAAGGTCCAGGGTACGGTTGAGAGTTTTCATGACCCCAAAGCACTTCCCTACAATTTTATTTACATGGCTGTCAAAGGAGAGTTTGGTATCCACCCAGACACCTAAATTCTTTGCTTCTCTGCCGGGAGTAGGCAGAGGCCCCAGACAGGATGGCCACCACTCCTTGGTCCAGCTAGTGTCCTTGCCTCCAATTATCAACACCTCAGTCTTCGAGCCGTTAAGTTTGAGGCAATGTTGGGTCATCCAATCTGCAAGATTACTCATGCAGGTTTTAAAATTTTCAGCAGCCAAGGAGGGAACTTGGGACAGGGAGATCAGCAGTTGAGTATCGTCGGCGTAAGAGACTAGCTCTACGCCGTACGATTGGACCACCCCTGCCAGTGGGGCCATATACAGGTTGAACAGGGTGGGACTCAGGGCAGAGCCCTGAGGTACCCCCTGTTCTAACGCTATGCTGTCCGAGAGAAAATTGCCTCTCTGAACCTGAAAGCTCCGGTTGGTTAGGAAAGCTTTCAGCCAGCCCAGTGCCTTCCCGGTGACCCCAGCTTTGTTTAGACACTGTAGCAAGATGAAGTGTGCTACAGTGTCAAACGCAGCACTGAGGTCCAGCATAATGAGTGCCATGGTCTTACCCTCATCTGCGCCTTCCCGTAAAGTTTCAGTCGCTCTCAGGAGCGCTGTCTGTTGAATAGCCTGATCTAAAACCAGACTGAGAGCTGTGTAAAGCATTTTGGGATTCGAGATAGGCCATGAGTTGAATATTTGCTATTTTCTCTGCGACTTTGGCTAGGTAAGGTAGCAGAGATATAGGTCTTAAATTGTCTAGGGTATCCTGACTCACATTGGGCTTTTTCTTTATTGGAAGTACGATTGCTTTTTTCCAGTCTTCAGGCAGACAGGCTGTAGAAAAGGAAATTTGTAGCACGTGCCTAAGGTGGGGCTCCAAAACAGCCAGACTAGCAGCTATTATCTTGGGAGGAGCCGGATCCCGAGGGGAACCAGATTTAATACTTTGGCAGATTTTTACAAAGATTTCCAGGGAAGGGACCGTGAAATTACGCAGGCATAAATCTGTGGGAGCGGCATCATCACTCTCAGCAAAGTCATGTCCTGGTTTTATGTTGCCCGAAAAGTTGGCATAGATGTCAGTGACCTTGCCGGAAAAATACTTAGCGATCTTATTGCAAGTATCAACTGAATCATTAAGGGAAATATTGTTAGAGGCAGTTACAGAGATTTCTTTAAAGATCTTAAAAAGCTCCTTCGAGGAATTCTCTGCTTCTATAATGCGAATGTTATAGTGGGATGCTTTGGAGGCTCGGATCATTCTATAATAGTTTTTTTGCGCTTCTTTGTAAAGGGTTTTAGTTTTTGGGCAAAAATTGATACGCCATGTCCGCTCAAGTTTTTTACAAGCGGATTTGGCTAGACGTAGTTCATGAGTGAACCACGGATTAGCTTTATTGGCTCTCTTGATGTTAGTCAGCATACGAATCGGGGCAGTGCTATCTAAAGCAGTTGTGATGCATTTTTGTAGCTGACTATAAGCTGTTTCACAATCAGACCCTCCAGGAGGTCCAGCGTTATCAAATGTCTTAATAAAAGAGTCAAGGGAGAAATTTTTCCATTTTCTACATTGATAGCGATAAGCAGTATCAGAGCTGAGTTCGGTAGCAGGGATCTGTATTTGCATCGGAATCACGAAATGGTCAGACCAGGGTATCGGTAGAGGGGCCAGAGGGAGTACTCCAGTCCAGTTCCCAAAAATGGGGTCCAGCAAATGTCCTAATTGGTGAGTTGGGTCCTGATTTTTAAGCTCTAGCTGTAAAGAGAGCAGATCAGACTTTATGTCAGCTGCCTCATTGTCAAGGGGGTTGTCAAAGTGGACATTCATGTCTCCCAACACTAGCAATCTGGATTTTCTCAGTGCTAGGTGAGTTGTAGCCTCCATAAGGCTAGATGTAAAGTCATAGAGTCTTCCTGGGGGTCGGTATATAAGGATACCCGAGAGGGAATATTTCGGCCCTATTAAGATGGTAAAGGAGCCTGCTTCACTATGATCTATCGAAAGAGGAGATAGGGAGCATTCTAAAGGTGCCCTAGTTGCTATAGCGATACCCCCACCTCTACCATCCTTCCTATCAAGTCTGGAGAGGGAGTATCCCGGTGGCAAGGCCTCAATTATGACAGGGTCAGAGTGCTCATCTAACCAGGTCTCAGTGAGAAACAAGATATTGAGTTCTTCATCCTCAAGGAGATGATAGATTTGATTACAATGCTTCCTAAGGGATCTGCAATTCAATAATGCCGCTTTTAGCAGCCCTTTCGTGTTAGAAGTGGTGAGGCAATTATTATCAGGAGTGAAGGGACATATGTTGCAACCATGTAGCGATATAGCCTCCATAGAGTGTTTGCAGGGGAGTGCAGTATTAGGGCATAGATCCAGCAATACCTGTCTATCATACCGCCTCTCTTGGGACTTGAAGGTGACAGGGTCCGAAGCCCCGCGCCCCGTCTGGCGTGGTGAGCAAAAAACGATGGATTTAGGCCCAGATCTCTGTACTGGGATGAATGTATGACATTGTTCTACATTCTGTCCATCAATTGTTCTTTTTGTATTTGTTTATATGTCCAAGCTGAATGGAGCCTTTGTCTTGCTTCCTTAATATGCTTTGGAGGTAATCTATGGCTTCCTGAATTATACTTGGAAGTGTAACCACCTCCTCAATCTGACGGAAGGAGCTACCGTACTGTTTGCCTACTCCTGTGGGCTAGACATCGTGTTATTTGTGCACTGTTAACATTGGATGTTCTGTCAGTCTGCCTTTAAGAGACAGGACATCAAATCACTGCACACCAGCGTTGTTATTGGATACCTGGTGGATCACTCGAAGGTTCTTCTAGTAGATTGTGCTGCCAGACACCACAGGCGCAGCGTTTAAGATTCCGCTAAATATTGGGAATCCTTCGGGCGTTGAGTGACTAGGAAAATAAGAGTAGGGCCTAAAGTGCTGCAATGTGCATGCGCTTCTCCCATATAAACTGCTTTACTTAAAGTAAAATGGGTAGCTACACAACAGTATGCAGTAGCTTTGTGGTGCTTGGGCGAGCTGCATTTCCTTGAAGTAGTGGGATACACTGCTTGGAACCAGAGATGGCAGCTTTGGATAAACTGACCTGTACTATAATACCAGGATCGCCAAATATTGCAACAGTTCAACATCCAATGTTTTTAAAGTTTGTTTTAGCTCTGCCACTGTAATTTAACAGGTTTGCAACTGGACTGGGCCAACAACATTCATCATTGCGACCCTTCTGAGGCTGTAGAGAACATGAGGTTACTCCTGGAAAATGAATTGTAGGTAACTTGCCTCAAATCCCTTGAAGGGTCTTATTTTCTCTAAGTGTATTTAGCTGCAATTAGCCAGCTGGGATGTAAAATGTCTGCCAAATTGTCAAGTGGAGAAATCAAGCCATTAACAGTTTCTGCAGGCACGATCCTTCATGCATTAGGTTTTATTAAGGAAACCTCGGATAAGGCAAGTGACATTCGGACCGATTTCTGTTGTGTCCCTGAGGCAACATGACACTTAAGTCTCTTTGAATGTTTGCTTATGAAAGTGCTCGGAATCTGTAAGATGCTACCCTGGGGGTGCTCTGAAACCAAGACACTGCCCGGGATCTAAGAACAGATTAGAGTAGGGATCTCCAACCAGTAGCTTGTGAACCCCTGGTTTAGAGCTACTAGTAGAGCTCTGTTGCATTGGTGTGGCATGCCTGTAAACTGCTTCTAACGTCTGAATAGGAACCTGGCATCACATTTCAGACCTTGAGATCCCACTTTCCCAGTGGGATACATTGTGCACGTTTGGTGTGCTCCAGGTCAGCTCCAAAGCTCGTTTTTAATCTAGTAGCATTTGGAGTTAGTCACCCTAGACCCCTCTTCCTAAATTTTGTTTTGATGACCACAAAGGTCTACTTTTGTAGTCACTTGGCCTTTTTTGCTTTTCTGTACAAATTGTATTCCAGTTAGTTCAATAATCAAATTCTATAATCTAATATTGGCTGTTTAATCTGTTTTTGGTCTTTTACTCTTCCTTTTAATTTTTGTATGAACTGAGTTTTCCCTAGATCTAGATTTAATCAAATGTCACTTACTTTACAAGGCACACATGTTGGAAAGTGCCTAAAATAAAGGACAATCAGACTTACCCCGTATGAATGTTTTTCTGGGTGTTTACGTAGAGCTTCCTTACTGGATTAGTTTTGTTTACCGTAGCCTTCCGGAATATTCATTTCCTCTGCCATGTCCGCTAACACTTCATTAGTTTATATGAACGTCTGCCATTTGGCCACTTCGAAGCTGGTTTGCGTCTTCTATTTTCTGTCCAAAGACCCTGTTTGTCTCTGGGACATGTTGCAGGTTGATTTGTACATGGGTGGACTTCTGGGAGTGCAGTTTTCCAGTGGCCATGCAGGTTCTGCCAGGGGTAGCTTCTGTTCCGTGCCTCCTGGCTATCTGCCCACATTGCAGTCCAGCAGGCAACATTAGTAGGTAGATTGTGTAGCTCTGCAACCTGCCTCATTGTATTGAAGTCTCTCCACATGTCTCTCCTCCAACTTCATTCTTCACCCTCCTCCCAGCTTAAAGTTTGGGTGTGGTGGGGGAGTGGGTAGACCGGCATAGCCCGATTTTTCTGCAAGAACTGTATTTGAGTAATTCAGTCCTATAAGCCTTTGTATTAGTTACTGGGTGCAACATCTCTCCTAAAAGACGTGTGGGACATCTGGTCGATTTGATCCATTGCTAGTGATGGATTAGGTTGGTTGACCATATATGGTTGTCCATAACCTACCTAATGCATCTGTAGAACGTCAAACCTTTCCCACTGCAGTATAATAGACTAGATCAACCATGTTCAACGCCTCATAACATGAGATGGTGCTTCTGCACCGGTTCTCTGAACCATCCCTTAATCTCTCTACAGGCCCATACTCCCCAGCATTAAACTTCTTACCCATTGGGCTGTTCATTTACAAACAATCCCCTCCAGACGACACGGTCTGGTGGATCATTGTAGCTCATCGCCAGACAACAGCTAAAATCAACTGCATACCTTCAAAGCCCCCTTACAAACGTTTGGTTTTGAGATTGCGACTCCTCCTGTGGTTCAGGAATCCAGCACCGTTTCATGGTGGGTTATCCTGCCGGTGTTCATCCCTCATTATTGGTCTGAACCTCTTGCCTATCCTGCAATTCTCCCTTCCTCATTATTGGCCTGCACCTTTTGCCTGTCCCTCAGTTGTGGATCCTCTAACATTGACCTGCACATCCTGCTCACCCCTCCCTTGACTCCTTAGTCTGTCCGCACCTCTTGCTTATCCAGCAGTATTGGACTGCCTCTTGCTTCTCCTGCAGTTCTACATCCTCCAGTTTTGGTCTGTATAGCCTGCAGTTTATCACTCAGTATTGGTTTGCACGT
Organism: Triturus cristatus; assembly: GCF_964204655.1. NCBI lineage: Eukaryota > Metazoa > Chordata > Amphibia > Caudata > Salamandridae > Triturus > Triturus cristatus. Next base: position 76,823,310 of record NC_140585.1, on the reverse strand, counting down.
TCGTGGGATTCGCTTCAGGTGGCCAAGCAGCCACACAAAGTACAGAGACTAGTGTCCAGAGAGGCTTGATTCCATCTTTAAATTGCCATGCAAGCACGATTGCTCGGCTTGTTTTTTCTCACCCTCACTCATTCTTCCTTTCCCTTCATCTTGTTGCCCTCCCGTCCATAAGCCACAAGTAAATGTGGTTAAGGCAAACTGGGTACAAGTCGGCAGTGTGCTGTACGTTGTCAAAGGAAACCAAGCCAGTGAGTACTAGGAGGAAGCTGGGTTGTGGAAGGTATGGGTGAGATACTGTGGCGTATAGGGTGCTCCTACAGGGTGGCAGTCTAGAGTCTGGTACATGAGTATGAGGGCTTGAACAGCAGGTCTGAAGTCTCTTTCTAAAAACTGTTTCTTTCTTTAGAAGAGAACTGGTACCAGGCAGTCTGTTTTTTGGCAGTGCTTTCCTTGAGGGTAAGGTTGGTGTGGAGGATGAATAAAAGCTGCTTAGTATTTGGTTGTAAGTCTGGCTTCGAGACAGTCACTGTTCAGGTTATTGAGTCCGGTTTGTACTGTATCTTTGTTCTTGGCAAATAAGAGGATTTCTGTCTGAGTTGGGTTGAACTCTAGGTAGGCAATCAAATCTTTGTCTGATTGATGCACCTTTGAGGTATTGGGTGCCTGAAGTAGAGGAGACTGTAAAGTACCAAAATCTGGCCTCTTTCAAGAGCTTCTGGGACAATACCTTTAGTGAGGCACTGGAAATAGTAAGTAGGCGGTAAGTGTCCCTAGAGAGCTACGATGGACATGGCAAAGACTTTTTCATAAAGAGTGGCTTTGAGGGAATTGAGGTCTGTGAGATTGGAGTGAGAGTTCTTGAAGACTATAGCAGGGTTCTTTGGGTAGTGGTGTTTGTAAGATGAAGCAGGTTTGGTGTTGATGTGCTTTTGGATCATCTGTATTTTTCACTGAAGTACTGAGTCTTCTGAGGTAGCTCTGAAAGCCACATTCCCTCTCCAGGTCGTTCAGTAGCCAGCACCTGTAAAGAATGCATATTAAACCATGAACTGAACCTGGATAGTCCGTTCAGAGGACACTGGTTAGAATATTACTCGAGAGAAAGGACATGGCTACAAGTCCTATTCACCCTAATCAACAATCCCCCTCCACCATCTTAACCACTAGCACAATTGCCAGACTTACATCCTCTATGCAAAACACCTCAGTTTGCTCATACACTGCCTGATATAGGGGACGACTATGACCAGTCATTTACCAGTAGATCCATGGGATTATTATTGGAGTATGTATTGGCACTCCTTTTTGAATAAAGGTTGATAGGTAAGTTATTTATTTCTTGGGTGCTACGTGCTACTGAACGATATCGCCCTCTGGTCCCAAGGGTGTGAGGAAATGAACAAAGTGCGTCTCCCTACTAGGGAGATGTCCCCTTAGTGCACTGCCAAATGTCCGTTTAGTCTGGAATACTAGTGTTTATGTGCGCATTTTATAACTTCTATTGATTCACAAGTAAATTCAAAACACGCCGAATCTTGCCTTAAGGTAAATCAAGGCAAGATTTATTTCATAGTTACTGAATCTCACATTATACCAGATATTTTTTCTGGGAGAATGAATTCTTCTTACAGCTCACTGGAACATCTATGGGCAATTGTGCTGCTCCCATCTACGCGAATCTGTTTATGCATAAATATGAAACGGAACATGTATTATCTAACAGCTCATGGCATGACAATTTACTATTTGTCTGGTACATCGACTATATCTTCCTATAATGGAAAGGTACTCCACTTGAATTGACACAAGCCATTGACCAACTCAATGCCCTTAATCAACGCTTACAATTTACTTATGAACTAAGCAAGAAATCAGTCAATTACCTGGATGTGAACATTTCTATAGAATCCAACACATTGGTCACCAACATTTACCAGAAAAACACTGAAACACTGAACGGAATAATCTTCTACACTTCAATAGTTTATCAACAACCCTTGAAGCGCCATCTACCATATTCTCCTCTTTTACACGTAAAGAGTATTATATCCCAACCAGAAAATCTAGAAATGAATTTTGCCACCATGGTGAAGCGATTTGAGGCGAGAAAATATCCCAAAGAAATGGTGACAGAAGCAGTACAGAGAACAAGTTTGAGAACTCTAACTTAACCAAACCATACGTCCCAAAACCAGTGATCGAATGGTAATGGTGTCAAAATATTCAACTTAAAGCGCTGCATTAAAAAATTTGATACTAAAGTAGTGGCCCATGCTAGAGACAGAACCGGATTTTAATGGCATCTTCATGCATAAACCTCTTTGCGTATGAAAGGAGCAAAAATATCAGATCCTATCGACCACTCCTCTAAATAAACCAAATGAAAGGCACAGTACCGTGCTGTCATTGGAATAACTGCAAGAATATAATCCCAGGCTATGTGATAAACTCACCCGAGGAAAGGACAGAGCATCATACTACACACATCAGCTTCCTTGTGACAGTATGAACGTAATATACATGGTAAAATGCCCTTGTGGCCTAGTATGCATAAGCAAGACACAATGGAAAATAAAAATCCGGATTAATGAACATAAATCAAACATAAGGACACAACCAGAAGTCATCCGTGGCTACACATTTTCAGGCTAACCGTCACAACGTTTGTCAATTACGCTTTCTAGTATTAGAACTTGTCACCCAGAGAAGGCTGGGATTTGAAGAAGTTGCTTCTTCGTAGAGAACTCTTCTAGCTAAAACAATTGGACTCGTTACAGCCTCATGGTCTTAATGACCGGTTATAATATAGTTGCTTTTTGTAGATATTATGGAGTATATTGCAGTTTATGCTTTATTATTACTTGTCATTTTACTTTGAAATCGTGTTGTCTTTACCCTACCAACATGGCGGCGCCCGACTGGGCACTATTATACAGGAGTCCCTTTTTAGGTCTCACTGAGCCCAGCGCCTGCGCTGGCTCAGACATTTTGTATGTGCGTTTTTTAAGTGCTGCTGGCTGGCCTAGCGCTAGGCCAGCCAGCAGCACTCGGGAATGCCTTTAGCGCGTCATCGCGATCACTTTCGCAGTGATCGTGATCGATCACTTTCGTGTGGCTGCACGTGCACACAACTCCCGCTTCTCCCCCTCCCCACCACATATCGCGTCTCGTGGCCGCTTGTTTAAAGCGTTTTCAGTATTGCATACAAGACATAGTTGCTGCTTATTTATCTTGCGCAACTGCCAATTGTCTTGACTTGTTCGAGGTATGATGTTACTTGTTGTATCATATATCTGGATGCAATGACAAACAGCAAAATACAAGTTGACCGGCACACTATGTTAAGCAGATTTTAGTTTACGTGTTTTAAAGCCATGCCCTTAATCACACTGGCCACACACCTTTGAGAGAAACTTCCCCTCCCAGTTCTTTCATTTCACTTAAAGCCCTGCCTGCAGCTGGGTGGTGCATACCTTCACACGTAAATATATACATACATACATAGGTACTTAGGCCTTGTGCTGGGCCTCCTACTCCCAGCAGGCTGGACCCTGAAGGGGAGGCCGCTGCTATGGGTTAATCTTCCTGCTAATGAATTCCCACCGATCAATCGGCCAAAGTAATGTTAGCAGCTAATGGTGCCGGGAGGAGGGAGGGAAGCTGCATCTTGCTAATGGAAGCACTCTGCAGCGGCTGCAGTTAGAGAGCAGGCCCCAGGGGGGCTCTTGTGCAAATTAAATGATGCCATCCTGGAGATTAGCACCTGATGTCGTCGCGTGCCGCCATGTTTGGGCCTTAATGTCCATACAGCTCAATGCAACGGTAGTGGGAAGTGGCAGAACTGGTTCTCAAGGCCAAGCCGCGGTGCAAGCTTCCCTCACACATGTTCCTATTTTACTATCATTGAAATAACACACCCCGTACTGATATGGGCATAACGTCACTGATTGGCGCACATTTGGTTGGTTTTATCTGTAACCACTTTTACTTTCTTGCAACTGTCCAATGAAATGCATTCTAAACAATACGAAACGCAAGCAATCACATGGCGAGCTGACCACTTAGTACCCCGTACATTGATGGAGAAGGCTCAGCGTGCAGTATGCAGGTCACAGCGGTCTCATGCTAGTACTCCAACCTCTTATCAGAGAATTGCATGTAAGCCCTGGAATCAGCCAACTCAACTAGGTCACCCTTCAATAAACAATGTCAGTTTACGATCAGGGCTGGCACTGCTTTATAGCGTCACTGCTAGAGGCCACAAGAGAGCGGTGGAGTGCACCAAATAAATGTAACAAGCATTGGCATAGCCAATAGGTCTCGCCTTAGGGACCTTATGTGTTTAGCCATACAACAGTTGATGTTGTTGCACCAAGGATATTGTGCTGCATAACTAAATACTTATAAGGTCCCAAAAGTGAGACCTATTGTCTATGCCAATGCTTGTTTATCTTTACGCTTCACGTTTTACGTGCAGCGACTTCCGCAGTCCAACTAGTTTTGCACGAACTGTCTCGACCTTACCGTTTGCACTTAGGATATGTATTGAAGATTCAATCCGCATACTTGCAAGGTATGGCAATCACTCTCACTAACAGTTTTTTTTTTTTTGCCCCGGTTTCTCTTAACTTTTTCTTTACAAACTTCACATGTTTATGTTTTTGCCCTTGCGTAGATTGTTCACTATTTCTGGATTCCAGCTTTATAATCTTTCTTGTGTACTAGCACCAAACCGTTAACACTAGATTGATACGCACTACATATCTGTGTGCGTCTCCTTAACTAAACTGGTGGGAGTTGGTCCACTAGCAGATGTATGTAGTTCAGTACATGTATTACTTGCATGACTATCACAAATTCAACTTTTTAGTATACTGTATGTCACATACTTTGTAGCATGCACGCGCTCCAGACTGCTGCCCATAGTTGTTCAACTTCGTTTTTTATTTTGCTTCCACAGAACTGAACATTCCCATGATGAAGGGCTAACCTAGCCCAAAATGCATTATGTTGTATCATTATAACATGAGATGATTATGAATGCACTGTTTACAACGTGAAAAATACAAGACTATGAAATCTTGCCTTGATTTACCTTGAGGATTAAATTCGGCGCCTTTTGAATTTACTTGTGAATCCATTTAAGTTATAAAATGCGCACATAAGCACTAGTAGTCCAGACTAAACGGACATTTGGCAATGCACTAAGGGGACGTCTCCCTAGTAGGGAGACGCACTTTGTTCATTATTATTGATCCACCCATGGATAATCCAGATTTGTATCCTGCGAAAAAATCACCTCCAGATGATTTAGCTTATCAAGAGCTGCATCTTACAATGGAGGTTACATTATACGAAGAGTCTTCAGAAAAATACTTTGGGACACCTGGTTCTACACATGGGACAACTCTGAGTACCTATGTTAAAGGGCATAAGACATGCAGATGTAATGTTTAAGGACCCTGGTCTTGCCCGCATTCTAATACCTAAGCAGGCATGAAAATCTACTCTCCCACTGGTAATTGCCAGTACAATTTAATCCGGTCAAGCTATTTTTAGCATCTACTAGACCTATCTGGGGAGTAAACTTAGGTTGGAAAGGAACAGGTTCTGTTCATTCAGAAAGTGAATGAGCAATAAAGATGCCATTAACTTTTTATCTCGACACATTTGCTGTCTGCTCAAAGAGGTCCAATATCAGTTTGTCTTAACTAATTACTGGTTGGAAAAGGTTTCTTTCTCTTACTAAAGTTGGAGGTTTTTGTCAAGTGAGCTGTCTGAAGATGTCAGTTATTATAATATTCTCGAACACAACATTTCAATAGCCTGTAAATTAATATAATATTTTAAAAATCTGGAATTTCAAAAGCACATTTTTTGTAATTAAAGTGGTGCAAACAGTTAAATAGGAGCACAAAAACAGAACACTTTGTGATGTGCAAATGAACATTTGCAGAAACTCCATTTTAAAACATTGTTTGCACACTAGATAGTTACCAGTAAAGCTACATGTCATTGGAAATTTGTGGCCATTTAAAATCTGCTGCTTACAAACGAGTGTGCGAACACTTCATGCTTGAATTATGGATTTATTAAAAGTGGTAGTTTTTTAACATGATTTGAAAAACATTCCTGCCCTGATGCGGTTAATGAACTAAGAAGCAAGTGAGGGGTCATGGGTATCCTTTGTGGCTAGATTTGTATTGTATATGGAAAAAAGTTTAGTCTTAAATGAAACAAAATAGTTTTTTGTATAGCAGACATGCTGAACCTGCATATTTGAAAGGGCTCATGTGAGAACGTAGAAAATGGCAGCTCAATTAATTAAATCTTGCCCCCGCTTAAATCATTTGAAACCAGTGTATGGGTCAAGACCATTACAAATGGGTTGAGTAGATTATTTGTCACTAGACCTGCAGGGTTGACAAAATATAAACCCCCGCCATTGTATTCCATTTTCATTAAGGGACCGTTGCCTTGAGACTCACTAGTAGCCTCTAATGCTCGTATGAGCAAACTCAGACCTCTGCAGGTGCACCTCTCCAGATGAAGAATCCAAATTGATAGGTGCATCAGGTAAAAGGGTGGCCACTCAAGCTGCTAAAACCACTGGTGTATTGCCAACACGCTGGGCCTATTAGCTAGGTATAACAAGGCACACTGGGACAAGATGGAAGAACTACTTCAATACCTCCCAGAAGAACACAAAGCACGAGAGTTAGTACAAGAAGGCAAACTCTTATCCAATTCCTCTATTAGATGAGCTTTGGATGCTGCTGTCCCTGCAGCTAGGGAAATTAACTCTAGTATTCTCCAACGACACGCTTGGTTTAGAATCTCAGATTTTAAGCCTGAGGTTCAGCAGTCTGTTTTTAAATACCCTTTTAATAAAAATCTATTTGGACCTCAAGTAGATGAGGCCCTAGAAAAAATGAAAAAGGGCACAGATGTGGTCAAGACCTTGGGAGCGCTTCAGTCCCCATCAAACAGGCTCATTTTTTGCTGTATTTTTTTTTATAGGAGGGTCTAAAGGTACATCTTCGGACCCTAATGCTTCCTCCTATAAGTCAAACACTCAACCCTCTCCCTCTAAAGCTTTCTATAGAGGAGGATACAGAGGAAACAATTTCCAGAGTTGGGGTAAGAGCAAGCCAACCCATAACTCCCCTTCTCCCCCCCCCCCCCCAATAAGCAGTGACATGCCAACATTTCCCCCTGATCATTTGACACCTGTTGGGCAAAGACTTCAACACTTTCTCTCCATTTGGCAATCCATATATTCACACAAATGGGTACTAGACATTATCCATCATTGTTATTCTCTGGAGCTCACACCAATCCTCCCAATACTCCACCTCACACTCTCAAACTCTCATTGGAGCACCTACAGCTCCTCAAACAAGAGGTACAAGCTCTTTTAACAAAAGAAGCCAGATATCCAGTTCCATTACAGTGCCGAAGTTCAGGGGTTTACTCTGTACTTTCTAATCCCCAAAAAGAGCAGCTCCTTAAGACCAATTTTCGAACTAAGGATGTTAAACCTGTACATTGTCAGAACATTTCCATATGGTTATGCCTCAACAAATGCTTCCACTTCTACAACAAGGCGATTTTATGTCCACACTTGACTTAAAATGCATACTTTCATATTCCGGTTCTCCCAGCACATCGCAAATAGCTCAGATTTGTGATAGCAGGCAAACACTATTTGTTCAAGGTACTCACAATTTGAATAACTACTGCTCCCAGAGTGTTCCCAAAATGTCTAGCATTAGCCGCAGCCCATCTCAGAAGACAAGCAGTTCATGTCTTCCCATATCTAGACGATTGGCTCATCAAATCCAGCACACCAAAAGTATTTACTACACACTCCGACTACATTGGACCTACTCCACTAATTGGGTTTCATGGTCCATACCCTAAAGTCTAATCTTCAGCCTTTACGGCTGCAGTCCTATCTGGGAGCAACTCTAAACACGCACAGCTCCAGCCTCTCCCAGTGCATTCAGAATTTAAAATATTCAAACTGTTACTACAGTTTCAGACCACCAATACTTTCCAGTCAGGACTCTCATGCAGCTGTTACAAATGATAACATCGTGCATTGCAATAGAGCCTCCTGCAAGATTACACATGCATCCCCTACACAAATGCTTAGCCCGTCAGTGGAATCAGTTTAAGGTCAACTAACCGATCTAGTGTTCAACAGCTGCACCCATTGCTCTCTGCAGTGGTGGAACACACAACTTATCAAAAGGGCAGCCTTTAATCAACCCTGTTCCACTAATTATGCTAAAAGCAGACTCCTCTCACAGGTTGTGGTGCCCATCCCCACAATTTCACAATTCAAGGTCTACGGACAACGGCCACAAATCTGCATATCGACTGTCTAGACCTTCCAGCTATGTATCTAGCACTGAAAGCTTTTCGGTCTTGCCTCTTAGGCAAAGTTGTCTTAGTCTGCATGGACAATGACAGCAATGTACAAAAACAAGGGGGTGGGACACTCTCCAACTGTCACGCCTCACTCAGAACATTTGGCGTTGGGCAAAATATTACAAAACTAATCTGCTGGCAGAGCACCTCCCAGGAGTGAACAATCAAATTGCCGACCTCCGCAGGATGCGGCAAAAAATACACGAGTGGGAACTTCATCCCAAAGTTCTCCTTCCATAATTTCAACAATGGGGATTCCCACAAATAGATCTGTTCGCCACAGTTGACAACTGTAAATGCCCAAACTTTGCCTCCAGGTTCCCGCACCCTCTCCAAGGTCAGTGCTCTATGGATGAATTGGTCAGGGATATTTGCCTAGGATTTTCCACCTCTCCCTCTCCAATTTCTGGTTCAAAGCTCAGGCAAACATTGCTCACTGATTTTTATTGGTTCCCATGTGGACCAGTCAACCGTGGTTCACCACACTTAGAACCATCAGTGGTTCCACATCAAAAGCTGCATCTCCATTCCAACCTTCTTACTCTGAACCATGGAGAAATCGGATACCCGAACCCCAAGGAGCTCAATCTAGTGAGTTGGCTCCTGAAGTCAGTTTGGCTACTTAAATTTGCCACCAGACTATTCCTAAAGAAGCAAGAAAGCCTACCACCAGAGCATGTTATTTTGTTTGTTGTAACGATATTGATCCATTAGATGCCTCTATTCAAAATATTATTTACCCGTTGCATCTAAAGCGAGCTTGTATAGCTTACACATCTATTTGATTGCAGTTTTCTGCAGTAGCCACATATTTGCAAAACAGAAAACATTGGTCTTTGTTCAAGGTTCCAGTAATTAAAGCCTTTATGGAGGGCCTTAAAAGACTAATACCACCCAGAGTACCTCTTGCACCAGTTTGGAATCTGAACATTGTGCTTACAAGACTCATGGACCTACCTTGTGAGCAATTACACAATTATCCATTACAGTTTCTTTCATGGAAGGTTGCCTTCCTCATTGATCACTTCATTAAGGAGAGTTGAAAAGCTACAAGCATTAACCTTGAAGGAACCCTTCTTTCAGCTTCATAACGAGTAGTTCTGCGCACCTACCCAAAATTCATTACAAAAGTGGCTTCTGCTTTTCATATCAATTGAGCTACCAGTCTTCTTCCCTAAACCTGATTCAGTAGCCGAAAGAGCTCTTGAGACACTGTCAGAATATAGTTACTGTACTATATTGAAAGGACAAAAGATTTTCGTAAAACAACAACTTTTTGCATGTGCTACGCCTCACAAAGGCAAACCTATCTCTAAATCTGGTATTTCAAGATGGATTGTTAAATGCATACAAACTTGCTATGCTAAAGCTAAAAACTTCATCTATACCTCCTAGAGCACATTCTTGTAAAGTAGGTGCATCTATGGCCTTTTTAGGTAACATTCCTGTAGCTGACCCTTGTAAAGAAGCAACATGGTCCACACCACACGCGTACCAGACAGTATTGTGTGGATGTGTTAGCACGTCAGCAAGCCAATGTAGGGCAAGCAGTGCTAAACATTTATTCCAACTGCAACACCTACCAATTAGCCACCGATTTGGGAGAAGACTTCTATATAGTCTATGCAAGCATGTGTCTACAGTACACATGCCACATTGTTACTTACCCAGTAAGCATTTGTTCTTGGCATGTAGAGCTGTAGATTCACATGAGCCCTCCCACCTCCTGGACACCTGTAGTTCCAATTCATTATTTACATTACATGCATATGGACATCTCTGTACTTCACTAACTTACTCCATTTTCACCCTCTAGTGGGAAATCCATCTTAGCATGCATGGGCATCGACTCCATTATCCCCGAAAGGAAGAGTTACCTTACCTTTTCACTATAAAAGACTTCTTCGAAAAAAAGCTTGCAAACATCCAGACCAATCAATAGATGGCAGGAGTATGCAAAGAATGTGAATCTACAGCTCTACATGCCAAGAACAGATGCTTACTGGGTAAGTAACATAATCCTTCTGGTCCAAGGCCCTTCCTGGCCCTAAGCGGCCCAAACAGGTGATGCCCTGGTCTGTCTACCCTTTGCGGGGGACATGCAGACGAAGGGATGCCCTGAAGAATTAAAGTGGCGACGATGCAGCAAGTGATGTTAGTTCCTCGTAAAATGAAAGACTGGAAGATACAACTCCAGTGACCTCATGTCCTGTTAAGCTGTATGATGGGGAAATGAAGTCTTCTTGCTTGACTTCTTTTAATGTCTGTTTTTTTGGGAAACAGGTGATGTCCCTTACTGTGCTCATGAATGAAACTTCCTGCTCATACTGTCAAGTCATGTCCAAACTAAAAAGAAAATGTTGCTCCTTTAGCAGAAGGATGCGAGTATCTGCACGCCAAAGGCTAAGCCTCTTCCTCTCCATGTCCTCCAGTTGGCCGATAAACCTATTGCTGCCTCCTTAAACGGAATCTAAATAAAATCCTAGAGATGCTATAAAACCCCTGAAATCAGTCAGACCCATTTTAGGTATCCTGCTTATCTGGCTTGCTGAAGAACATGTTCAAGTGGGAGTGAGTTTTAATTCGTGTGCATAACGGCAAGGTTTCTGTGTCAAACGGACAGTGCCACGAACAAGCAGGCTAGTTTGGTGCATACCTCTGTTTAAAACGGAAGACTAATCATTTGGCGATTGTATGCTGCCCCCTTTCAGATGAGTATCTTAACTAGGCCAGACTTTAAATCTGTGATCCTGCACCTAAGGAAACATAACTTAGACTCCGAAAGAAGCAAAATAACTGGACGTGATGAACAGTCTATCCTGTTAGACACCCATCCATTGACTAACTACCTATTCATCCATTCACCAAGATACTGCTAGACGTCTGCTAACAACTCACCAGGCCATTTATTTAAATGCCCAATAAACTGCGTCAGTCATGCTTGTGGAGAGCCCATTCATATATACTGTCCCATCTATGCACATTCAATGGTAGACCCGTGTAGACTGACTTACCCAGACACTCAACTTCACATAACTTGCCTATCAGAAGACCCTTCTCCAGTGACCTTTGTGGCTGGCACAATCACGGAGGTGGACTCCAGACCCTGGTCCCCATGCTTCTGAGGACTAAAACTAGCCCTAACCATAATGGGCTCCAGAACTGGACAGAGTACCCAGAGTCATCTAAAATTGTGTTACTCCTGGTAAGGCATCGAGGACTGCTTGCATGTTTACAGATTGTGCTTTCGTCACTTGGCTAGGCTGGATACTATGGTGTTGATCACTTGTGATGCCCCACCTGCCATCATTAAAACAGCCTTCCTCTCCGATGGTCACACCATGTGAATCGAATGCTGTGCACCCGATGAGGGCCAGCAGTGAACACAACCCCACTGTATACTTTCACTCTTACCTGTCATGCCTCCTGCTCTCGCCATGATCTTGCCATGGTGCACCATCTCGGAGATTGACTTTGATGCATGTGATGCAGTCTTGCATTGCACCTGTCCGTTGGGGTATGTATTCCTTCAAACCAATTGCTGCAGCTGCACCCTCCAGCTCTGTTTTACCAGCTTTAGCACAGCGAGAATAGCTTAAGGATCACGCCATGGTCTGAGCTACCCAGTCAAATAATTGGCTACTGTTTCGCATAGGTTAGTTTTGTTGGCTTTTATCCTTTGAGCCCAACGGGAAAATGTGGCTGAGCAAGTAGGATTTGTAGTAGCAAGCTGCAAGACGTTTGCTCCAACTGGCAACCTGGGTAAAGCCAAGATAGTAATTCAGTGTAAGACGATCGGTGCTCCAGAAAACCCAAGACCCTTTTTCTCGTTCAATTCTTTACGTGCAGGGTTTAATCTTCATTTGTTGTATTTTTGAGCACAGGTGCTGATTTATGGTAAAATAGCAAAAAAAAGATGGACGTAATGCTGAACATTGTCAAATATTTACCCCAGTACAGAGATCTGGGCATAATTTTTTTTTGTAGTTTACCATGTCCTTCCAGTTCAGACCCAGCCATATGTAATAAAAGTCTTGACCCTGCTCCCCATGGGAACAGTCCAGCTTGATCTGCCAAGACGGGTCCTCCCTGGAACGGAAACGGGCATCCTGGGACGGTTTTGGGGTATTGCCCTAATCAGCTAGGCTAGCTTGAATCCAATGGAATTTGTGCGGGGTTTTAAAAATTGTTGTTGTTTTTTTTTTTTTTTTACTTCCAGTCAGCTCATCGGGCACCTTTTCAGACCATTTACAGCCTGGCTCTTGAGACCTGTTTTTATGGTGGTGGGAGTGTGGGTTGTGGGCTTGCTAGGTTGAATTCAAATACTTGACTGGCTTTGCAGAATGACAAATTGGTTATTTGTAATCCAATACTGGGACCAGTCAGTCGGTCCCCACAAACCTAAGCACATCCAGTTGATACTTTCTCTAACGAAATATTCAAATCTAACCATACAGGGCATATTATGTGGTCCTCCAGCTACCTAGCGCTTGTCACAGAGGTAGTCTATGTAACCGAATTGCTTTCAGGTGTTGTCCTACTTGCCCCGTGAGGGTGGGGGGGGCGAGGGGAGAGCTTTGGGGGGGGGAGGAGGAATCTACTCTTGTTTTCCTTCCACTGACTAAATACTCATTTGATCTAGCCTTTTAATGCATTATAGTGCACTGCAGACACTAAGGTCTCTGATGGAACCTCAATCTTTGGTGACTGCTACTTTTCCCATATGACTTCCTACCGCCCTTGGAATCCACTGATTCCCAAATCCATTTACTTCAAACTAAATTTCTCATGGTGCAACCCGAGTTACCTGATGTACTCTGCACTGGACTGGTGGAACTAGTCCTCCATGTTTAGTTGTGTTTGTGGATGCATGGTTGCGTCAGAGGTGGTTGTGGTCTAAGGCGTACCCTGGGGCTTGGGGTGTTTGAAGCCTTTGCAGTGACAAAGCATTGACCTCAGTCTTGTTCCTCTGGCCCAACCTTATACCCTGTCAAGAGAACTTCAGCTTGTGTGCGCACCCAGACAACGGTCTGTTTTATAGACTACTGTCTGTGCCTGCTTGTGACACACCCACTAGTGTGGCCTGCGCTGGGGAAGCATGCATGAGTGAATTAAGAGGGGGTTGTGTTCTGCGTAGGTTCCTCGTTCTGGGACGACTTCGTAAGGGAGCACAATGGACTGCAAAAGTAATATTAAGCTCCTTCATCTTAACACTTTCTTTATAGAAATCCAAATTCAGTATATTTGTAAAGCCTGGTTGTTGCGCTTTTTTTTTTTTTGCTTTGGGTTTTTTGTTTCAGATCAGTTATTAGCCTTAATGATTAGGGTAATTCCACCAGAGGGCCAGTCACTTGGAAGAATCATCCCCGTCAGATGCTCTTGAGTCGTCTAGAACTTGGCAATACAGACCAGACTGATGTTGACCTATAGAAACTAGGCTGTGCCAATGCTCAAGGCAGTCCTGAAGAATGTCCTTAAGCATGTGCTCCAGGACCCTGACCTGGGGCCAGTAGAGAGCACAAGGACAGTAATAGATTGTATAATTGGCAGTACCAGTTACTGCGGGCAATTGTGTCTTCTCCGCCTTCTGACCAGATGTGCAGTGGTCTGCGTAAGTTAGCTCCTGGAAAAAACTGAGCCAATAATGGCTGATGCAGTTGTGCCCTGATCTGCTCCGCTAGAAATAATCTGAGTTTCCTATGTAGATGAGTCAAAGTTATTGGTCCGAACACTAACCTGTTCCTCAAAGGAGAGGTTTGGCGAAAACCAAATCCAATGTCTTGATGTCATTGGCCAATGGGATAAGTACAGCCAGATAAATGGCTAAGTGCAGTGTTAATATTTATGCCCTAGCTTGATTTCACGAGCAGGAGTTTGTTTGAAAGTATTAAAGGTTCACTGGTTCCCTTGGATCTATTGTGCCTACTAAGCGATTGAGCTGCTCTTTATCATAGTCCATAATGTGGAAGAGCGAGTATCCTCTGGCTCTGAAAGCCCTCATCCCCTCTCCAGGCTGCTCGGTGTGTAACGCATGTAAACCATGCATATAAACCTTTACCTGGATGGGGGCTAGGGAGAACATTGTGAAACGCAGCAAGAGCCAGATGTCAAGAGGGCAATACATTTCTGCGGATGTATGACTGTACAACTACTACCTAAACCACATATTCCCTAACCACGAAGTCTAAACATTGACCAAACCCAAACTACATTTTTAACCGAGTTCCCAAACCACGAAAATTGCCATATTTCTCTTGACACATGCATACTATGTTCGTATCAATCTGCTTTTTTATAACACGTCCCACAGATCTAGCTTTACTTTAGTTGTACCCACCATGGTATAAAACGTTTTTTAATCTTTCCTGTCTGCGATTGCTCCCTCTTCTCCCTCTCCGGAAATTACTACGATCCAGAAAACAGAGTGAAACTATCCTTCGCATGCATCAACAGATTCAACATAATTGGTATGCATGCATTCCCCAAAGTATCAATATAAAGTTTTACATCCATTTTTTTTCAACATCTCATCTTTATTATTGTGAGGTGACAGGGCTCTTTAACAATTTCTATTCATTTTCAAAGATTTATTTTCTGCGGAACAAGTTTTAAGAGCAAACTGATATGTAGGCAAAAGGATGGTCATGCATATAAAGTCATTTGGAGTGAAACTCATTTAATCTGAAGTTTCTTTCCAGAAAACGGAATACATTGTGTGAAAGAATCTCATTTCAGGGAGGAGTAATGGCACGCTCGAGTTGGAAGACAAATGCTTTACATAAGATGCAATGTTCATGGGAGCACAATTCAAATTTCTGTGTAAGTCTTCTTAATAGAGATGACACCAGTTTTAAAGTGCGTGAACAGTATATTTGAGGCTATCCTATTTCGATAAACGCTACAAGCAGTATGGGCTTTTTCGGACTGAAATTCCCTCCCTACTTGAAGCTGGCCAGATTCTGAGCTGAGGATCAAAGAACAAAGCGTTTCATTCAACTGCATGTAATGAATCTGCTGCGGCTCCTTATCTAATAGTTTTACCTTCCTACGTGGTTTCGGAGTGTTGTGGTTCAGGACTTCGTTATTCGGAATTCCTCGTTCTGACTTCGTCGTTCAGGTAAATCGTCATATAGACTTCGTTGTTTACGATGTTTCCCCATTTCTGCATTTAAGTTGACACCCGTCAGTGAAAGACTTGAGCATTTGCCAGGTCAGAGGAGCAGGAGGCTAAGATGATGTGATCCACCATGTCATGGAAGAGTTCTAAAGGCACCAGCTGGGTGACTGAGGTCCCAACTGCCTACCAAGTAGCTGCTCCTTGACCCCCAGGGGCACAGATTGTACCGCTGTCGGGCTTGAAGCCATAACCCCCGCACTGCGCCCAACCGGTGGAACTTATTCCCTAGGCCCCCCCGCCCCACTGGCATCCCAAGAAACTCAGCCAACCAGGATGGTAATTGTTGTGGTCGTTGTTGGCCGCAGATTTTATTATAGTTACACACAAACTGGTTATCCGTCACATTGGGGTTATTTGCGAACTGCCATGTCTTTGGTCACAAAGCCTTGTCCACATCACATTAGCAGCTCCTGTTGTGGTACATCCAGTTCGTAAATGCCCCCCCAACCAGTTCTGTTAGTCCTTGGTAGTCCTCTTTTGTCCTGTTACCACTGGGACCACCATTTGGTTGGTCACCCACGCCCTTTGCGTGTAGGGAGGGGTATCTCCTCCCACGCAGTTAGGCACCCAACTCGCTACCTTTTTGTGCTCTGCCGACAGGCCAAGTCTGGGCCGCGAGCGCCGTCTCAGTTTGCTACCCTCCTCCTTGGCCCGGCCACCTCACCCTGCCGTGCGGCATTCCAAGGTGAGAGGGCCTTCTTCTACACACCGCCCTGTCGGTGTGTCTCCTTAGCCAACCATTGTACAGTTTTTTCCTCCAACGCTAGTGTTGCTGTCCAGCCCTGCGACACTGCTGATTCGTAGGTGGGGGGGATGCCAAAAATTCTTCCTGGTGCGCTGCTCTCCCGGCTCCACGAAGGTAGGAGCTATCTGGGAGAGCGGCTGCTTATATTCCCCCCACGTTTCCCGCCGTCCGGGTAACGCACCCCCATTGGGGGGTTTGTAACATGCTTCGTACCCCCATTGGACGGGGGGGGGGGGTAGAGAGTTTGCCGCCACCTTGATGGCCCGGGGGCGGAGGCTCCCACCTGCTGCTTCT
This sequence comes from Triturus cristatus, assembly GCF_964204655.1. NCBI lineage: Eukaryota > Metazoa > Chordata > Amphibia > Caudata > Salamandridae > Triturus > Triturus cristatus. The sequence continues at coordinate 76,806,658 of NC_140585.1, read as the reverse complement.
GGTCGCCGTAGGCGGCCAGAACCGGTTTCTCCCCACCTTTGGCGCGGCGTGGATTATGGCGCCGGCCCCTGAGCCTCTCTCCCCCTTCGGGGAAGCGCGGCAGCCTCTGCGAACTGGTCATCTACTTGTAAATTACATGGGCTAGTGAGCTGTGAGGTCACCACTTTCTCATGCATTTGTGCACTGTTCCCCAGGGAGAGGCGCATGGTGCAGCGGCCTGAGAGGCAGACTCCCGAGCAGGGGGCTTACATTTCGATCACCAGCAGCAGCTCAGTTTAGCATAGTGACTCTGGGCAGTAGCTCACCTAATCTCTTCGACGGCCCCCAGTGCCTTGAGACCCCCAAGGGTGATTAGTTTGTGCTCTACAAAATACTGAATAGACTCGTACATCAATGGAGGCTTTTACTAGCTGGTCTAAACTGTTAGCAGCAGGGTGTTCTAATCAGGCGAGTCTTAAAACCTTAGCGGACGGAGTGGTGTGGATCACCTATGCATACAGGGATGTGGTACTCCTATATCCCGACACACAGGGCATATCGTTTGGGGTCAAGGACAACAATTTTTTTAATGTGTAGTGTCCTTGAGACAAGTAGGCCCAACTGCCTGCAGCGCAAACCCTTTGGCTGTCAATTTGTAGTACCACATTATGGATCAGGAAAGGGCACGGTCTGCAGTTAAGGTCATATTTGTGTCCATGCTGTTCAAACTTGTGTATATATGGTTTATTAATTGAAAGCCTTTATTAGGGCAAACGCTCTAAGTAAATTTCGTAAGCTCAGACTGTACTACAGACAGTGGTTCCAGTATAAAAACGTGTACACACGTTTTCAATGTTTAGCAGTATGAGGCTATGTATAATGCACTCAATGCTCTGATTAGATGCAATAATTTTCAGAAGCTTAAAAGTAACATTGGTTCTTTGCTTTCCTAAAAAAAATTAAACTAGGAAACAAATTTCGTTTAACTACTGTAAAATTACAAGTACTATTTCTATGCAGCATCATTTAATGAGATGTGTTGATGCATGCTAGTATTTCCCAACAATGTTTATAATGGAAAATAAGTGTAACCAGTTTCAATAAGATTATGGGACACAAACTAGCATTTGGAAAGCCAGTAGGTCTGATTGGTGGTCAGCTTTTTAGATCTCGCCTGGCGAACGCAGTGCGAAAGCACTGTTGCCAGCAAGATCTATTGTTGCTGACTTGCCTCGGAAGTGGGACAGGAGATGGGCACGCGCTAGGCTTTTGGCGGATTGGAGCCTGTGTACACGCACATCAACACGCATGTCCACACACGCAATGTGCACATCTCCTGTCCCCCTTCCAACCACATGCCATTCCTGTTGGAGCATCCTGCTGCAAGACGGGGCCGCTCAGAATGCCAAAATGACACTTTGCCAAAAGGACACTGTGCCTCGATCAGGCACCAACAATAGCCCACACGGAGCCCCCCAGTCCTTCACTCACCGAGCTGCTGTTCTGGCAGGGGCTCCTTGTGGCAGCAGCACTTCTCTTGCGGGGCTTCCCTGCACTCCTGGGAGCCTCTGCCACCCTCTCTCTTCACCCAGGCCACCTCCTAGGACCGGGGCTTTTCTCCACTCTGGCTGCCACCGCGGGGCTCTCCCTTCAGCATGGGAGCCCCACGTTAGCACGGCACGCTGGCTTCTCTTCTTGCCGGAGCAGGCCCCGCCTACGTCCCGGGCAAGGGCGCCTGACTTCTGGTTTGTTAGCGTCCGGGACTGAAGACTAGAAGTTAACAAGCATTTGCAATGCCATAGGTCTCGCATTGACACATGTTTGAACTATTGACCGTTGCAAATAATAATGCCTTATATTTGTATTCTTTTTAAAAACATAAATAAGGCATTGTTTACAATGTCAATAGCTCACTCGCGTCAATGCGAGACCTATTGCATTGCAAATGCTTGTTATTTTTGTTGCTGTGACTTGTTTTGGCATGGTTTTAGTAACCCCTTATTGGTGGGGGGAGCTGCCAGGCCCTTACCATTATAACAAACCTTGGCAAAAGCAAAATGTTTTTTGCCTCTAAGCACACCAACTGTAGTCACTGGCATTGAACAAAACTATTCTGTGCCGATATGCTCCTTGTGAAAGCAGAATGCTGTCACTTACTGTGAAGCCAGCTGATATAGAGACAGAATTTTAATAAACACAAAAGGTCATGTTTAATGCCAGACAAACTAAGGGCCCCAATTGATAAACTCAAATGTGCACCCATAGTATACATGTCCTTGCATTAAGTGCAGCTTTACGGCTTTAATTCACAAGAATTTACAGAAGCAGGGCATAAAATAGTACTCCTGAAAATCTGAACTGCATTTTAGCATGAGCAAATATGAATGTGTAGATTTTCTCAAGCGATAATCTGAATGTTTGCAAGTTCACTCTTCCTCCAACCACTTTTTTCACCAACCCTGGAAGAAGTTTTGCCTGTCATGGTCAGGCGTATATTTCCAACCTTTCTCAGTATGGGAAAAGATTAGAGAAGAGTTGCTGAAAATCCATAACATGCAAGTTAGGTGTGCACCGACTCAAAAGGGCCTTCCAGCTCTGGAATTATTGCTTACTACTACCTTCATCCCCAGTATGTAGATCTGCAGCAACGTGGCAACATAAGGGGATTGCTAGTATTCAAACACTAACATGGTATGTGCCCTGTTGCAATCAATAAAGGGTTCTGGCCCTCAATCGGCAACGCTAGGCCAATACATAATCCAAAACACAAATGCCAATACTGATTTCATTCACTTCCCACAATCACACGCTCCACTCGTAGTTATCAAAACTATATTAGTTAGAAAAGTCTCATTTCATATTTGATTCAATTTATCTTTACAAAGCTGTTTAATAAATCATTAAAGAAGGGGGGCGTGGCTTGGACGGCAGTTGAGATGGCCGCCTGACTCCGTCGCTCCGGGGGAAAACGCTGCCCTTCCCGTGCCCTGTGGCTGACTGTTCGCGCCTCAGGCCGAGCGTGTCCCACCATGTGAGGAGCCCTCTGACACCAGCGGTGGTCCCTGCACAGGCGACTTTCGGGACGATCTTGCTTCGCGGCGCGAAGCAGAAAAAAAACAAGATGGCGCCTCCCCGATAGTCCGAACGGGATGTTCCGGATCGACAGAGCCGTGGTCTCCCTGCAAGTACCCTGCAAGTATTCATTATCTACTGACTGCTAACTGTCACTGTTGGTACCTTGCTGTTTACTCAGCGCCTTTGCTGTTTCTGCGAGCTGGCTGTCACTGCATCGACATGCCTGACCTCAAGATGGTGACGGCGATGCGGAGAGTTCCCAAGCGCAATTTACTTAACTAATCTAACCAGCGCTACTCAGGCAAAGTGTACCAAGGAGATGGTTATCCACAAAACTGTCAGCGCGACCCTGGTTCCAAACCAATCCAAGTCACGGTCTATGTCTGGCTAGTCTCTCCCAGATAGCAGGGCGCAAACATCTGAGTTTGATCTCCACTGATCCCTGTCCTGGTCCCATGAAGCTCTGATGCAATCTAGGGTTGGGGACTTACGGAGGGAAGGAATCGTGCATCAGACTCGTCCACGCTGAGCCCTGTGTGCTCCGGGGGTGATTCAGCGGGCGATTCAGCGGAGGGTAAGTTTGGGCCACTAGGCTGGGAGCGGCTTTGGCCCTGTAGCTGCGTGTACCTGTCCACCTTATTATAACTCTTGCTGCCACTGACTTTGCCGCACGGCCTTTTGGCGACTAACCCCCTCACACCTCTGTGATTGGACGGCCGGCTGCAAAAGTTGTGGCCATTTGGCCTGCTGGTTTTTCGCATACTATGCAATCTTCATAAAGTCTATGCAGCCATCCTCTCTTTCCAAGCTCGGCGCTGTTGGCAGTCGCTAGTCAATATTGCGAGCCGTGTGTACAAATCGGCTACTTATCCAATTGTTACCACGTCCTCCAGAATGGCTGATCGCGAATCTAAGCTGGTACACAAGAGAAACCAAGGTGATCCTTCAGTCAGACTCTCCTATCAAAATGAAACCAGATATCAACAGCACTTTGGAGCTAATTCTGAAAAAGCTGGCTGATGTCCATGAGTTGGCCAAGTCGACCAAGCAAACTACTGACACTATACAACTGGAGATAACGGCCATCAGAGCAGACATGAATGCTGTGAATAACAGACTTTCCGTTGCTGAACAGAGGATCAGTGATGTTGAGGACATCGTTTCCAAGTCAAGTAAGGAGACGAAAGCCTTGTCGAATATGTCCTCTATGCTCTTAAGACAGACGGCTGAGTTGGAAGACCGTAATCGTAGGGGCAACATCCGAATTCTTGGTGTTCCGGAGGGTTCAGAGGATCCTCTGGGCTCCTGTTTAGCCTTTCTGGAGGACTGGATTCCTAAGTTCACTGGCATAACGTTCGATCAGCCTTTTGAATTGGACAGAGCACACAGAATCCCTTCATTCAAATCCTCTCGGCAGGGGGTCCGCCAAATCATTTTTAAACCTCTGCGTTTCCGCCACGTAGAAGCAATACTTGGCCACGCCAGGAAAAATCACCATCTCATCTGGAAGGGTAACAAAATCATCTTTACCCAAGACTTTTCGAAACCTACTGTGGACACTCGTAGGGGGTTCCTAAGTCTGAGACAAAATGAAATCCAGAGGTATTCTGTTCTCCTTTGTCGGGCCTGCTAGGTTCAAGATCACCGAGGGGGGGGGAAAACACCTCTTTTTCAACGACCCCGGAGCCCTTGCGTCCTATCTAGAAGGCCCTCCTACTCAGGACATGGACTCATCACAACTTTTGGCCAGCAAGAGAAAATCCTCACCAGGCCCGGTGTAGCGCATGTACTGATTCCTCTGCTCTACCTGTTATTGTCCTGTTCATGGGTTCCGATGCGACGTATTGGCTCATTTGGTATTTGTGTCCTGTGGGTTGTACAGATCTTTATTTGTTTGATTTGCCACTCGGATATGTCGACAGTTACTTGTATTCGAATTGCATTGTTTAACAAAGGCTCTTTGAGAGTTGGGTACTGGGAAGGTATGTTTGTGTATATATTCTGACCATGTTTCCCCTGGGGTGCGGGTGGACGCTTCTCTCGTCGCACCTCCCACATGCTAAGTTTTGAGGGTGGGGTGGGTGGGGGTGGGGTGGGTGGGTGGGTGTGGGGGGGGTTTGGGTTGAGAGCGCCCACGTTTATATAACCATTTTTATGGTTCTCACAGTTGCTTCCTCATATGCTCTCCTTCTACTTTCCTTCCGCCTTCTCTTTTCTTTCCTCTTCTCCTTCTGCTTGTCTCTTCTCTATCTGGCGCCTCCTACTCTCTAGACATGACAAGTGGCCTATGTACCATATGCTATGTTCGGGATGGGATTGTCCGGTTTCCAGGTGTATAATACAGTTGTGGATGTATGTTTATATTGGCGCCCACATTGGGCCTGCGCTGTGGTCTTTAGAATTTTCGCATTTGTCCTTATGTCACGACCCATATTTGTGTTCACCATCTAGAAACATTACTCATGACCATTGACAAACAAGGGGTCCTCTTGAGCGACCTGAAGATAGCCTCTCTAAATGTCAAAGGCCTTAACCACCCTGTGGAAAGACGTAAGGTCTTAGAGTACTTAGCCAAAACCAAAAGCGACATAGTGTTGCTACAGGAGACTAAACTTTCCGAAGTAGACAATCTTGTTAAAGGTAACTGGATTTCGCAATTGGCATGCTCACCGGCAGTTAAGAAGCGAGGGGTCTTAACCTTGATCTCGATCTGCTAATATCACGCTAGACTCTTCCCAGCACGACGATGAGGGCCGTTTTTTGCTCACCCACTTGAGGAGAGGCGAAGACTTAATGCATGTGATCAATATTTATGGGCCCAACACAGATGACCCCACCTTTTGGTCTAGCGTCTCTGACAAGCTAGATAGTATCCCTCGGGAAGATTTAATAATAATGGCAGGGGACTTCAATCTCCCCCTGGACCCGATAATTGACAGACAGTCCAATTGCCAATACCATCCCACAAGCTCACACGCTGAGCTCACCACTATTTGCTCTAAATTTAACCTCAAAGATCCCTGGAGACTCCAACACCCGGACTCAAGGGATTATACTTTTTATTCGGCCCCTCACAATTCATACACTAGGATTGATTATATCCTTGTCTCTGGTGCATACACCAGCCTCATTGAGTCCTCTGATATTGCTCCAAGATTGATTTCAGACCACTCTTGCATCTCTTACCTTAACCGGAAGCCACAGGGAACAAACTCCCAAACGGTGGCGGTTTAACAACGATGTCCTATCGGACCCTGAAGATAAAAAAAAAAAAAGATTGCGGAGGCCATTTGAGAATACCTTGGCCACAACAAGGTGTCTGATACTAATATAAACGCGCACTGGGACGCATTGAAGGCCACTATACGGGGGCTAATCATTGCGATAAAAACAAAAATAAATAAACGTATGAACCAGGGACGACTTCAATTAGAACGGGAAATTAGAGACTTAGAGACCGCCCATATTGCCTCGTTAAATGATTCTACTCTACTCTTGACTCTGACACAGAAGTATGAATACAATAAGATATTGAGTGAACGAGCGGGGGTGTGGATTAATACATTTAAGGCATTGAATCTTTGCGAGGCCAACAAGGCGGGGAAACTTTTGGCTTAATATCTTAAAGACAAAACCAACACGTTATCTCTTCAATCAAGGACGCTAATAACCTAACCCACACAAGGCCATTCTCAATACTTTCAAACAATTCTATCAGGACCTATACTCAAATAATCAGATTTTCGACACTGAGAAGTGCTCTGCTTTTCTCCGTGATCTTAATTTGCCACAACTCTCAGAAGACGACTCTGCCATGCTAGCTATGGAAATCAACAGCTCGGAAATAGATAAGACGGTCAGGTCCTTGAAAGAAAATAAAGCTCCAGGGCCGGACGGCTTTACGGCATCCTTCTTTAAGTCTTTCTTAACCCAACTAGGCCCTGCTATGAAACAGGTTTTTAATCATATTGCTGATACTGGGGACACACCCGACTCCATGACTGAAGCTAACATTGTGGTTATCCCCAAGGAAGGGAAGGACCCTGTTCTCCCAAAAAATTATAGGCCCATCTCGCTTATAAATGTTGACTGCAAAATATATGCCAATTCTCGTGGTCAGACTCAATTCGGTCCTTCATAAATTAATAAGCAATTCCCAGGTGGGGTTCCTCCGTAACCGTTTATCTAATGATAAATCACGACTGTTATGCCACGTATTAGAAAACGCTGCAACCAAAGCTGTACCCTCGATTGCCATCACATTAGATGCCGAGAAGGCCTTCGACAGAGTCTCTTGGTCGTTCTTGGAACGTTGCCTGCATTCCTTTAGCTTGGGTAAGGACTTTATTAAAATGGTTATGTCACTTTACCTAAAACCGACTGGACGTATAGCTGTCAATGGGGCTCTTTCGGAACCCTTCCCCCTATAACAGGGTACCAGGCAGGGATGCCCTCTGTCCATCACTTTTCCTCCTGGCGCTGGAACCCCTTCTTCAGGCTATCAAACTCAACGGGGACATTGTGGGTGTGGATATCAACGGTATCCGTGTCAAACTGGCCGCGTATGCGGTTGACATTTTGATAGTTACAGAGCGTCCAGACTCCTCCATTACTGCCCTAATGGAGACGATTGCAGAGTATTCTCTGCACTCTGGGTACAAACTTAACAGAGATAAATCGGAAGTTAAACCACTAAACGTTTTTTGTACTAGCGAAATACTGGGGGACTCTGAGTTAGCATGGCAGTCGAGTTTTATTAAATACCCGGGGATTGAATTTGGTAATATTATGGACACCCTGTATCAAAATGAAAAGGTACTCCTGCAGAAAATTAAGTCACTCTTGGATACCTGGTCCCCTAAATTCATCACGTGGTGGGGGAAAATTGAAACTATCAAGATGCTGGTTACTCCTTTAGTTAATTATCTCATAAGTATGCTGCCATTGCTACTGGCTGACTCCTTTCACCATAAATTAGATGCTCTTTTAACATCCTTTCTTTGGCGCGGTAAAAAAGCCAGGATCAGCATCCGGAAATTGAGGCTGGACAAGACAATGGGCGGCGTTAACCTGGCTGACTTTCGTCTATACCAATATGCCTTTCTAGCGAGGCAGGGTCTGCTCTGGGTCTCTCCTCCTGATCACTATATGCCGGTGTGGCTCGAGGTGGAAGGGGCTCTTCTACAGAACATACGTCCTCTGTCAGTTCTCACGGCCAACCGCCTTGTCGCCACCCATTCCAGATCCATCTTTAAGAATACTAAACTGGCTCTCTTAAAAATAGATAGGTCCTTGGATGTTGGTATGAGGGGATCCAATATGGAATCACTTTGGCTAAACTCCAAGTTCCTTTATAATGGTAAGCCTTTACTCCTTGACTCTTGGTGTAAAAGAGGTATCTTTTTTTTCCTCACCAATTGGTTAATGATACATACCCTTTGACGTTCAGTGAACTTCAATCCCGTTTCCACTTGGCTGATATCGAATTCTATAATTTCCTGAAAGTGAGGGCTGCCATTACGAAATCCAGAGTGTCTCCCAGCTCCCCATCGCTACCCAAGTTTGTGGCAAATCTTAATAGGCTTGGTCATCAAGTCTCCCAAATTTATCAACTTCTGCGCCCCAAATCCTCCAAGCTTAACTCTAAGGTGGTAGATTACTGGAAGGGACTTTCTGATACTCAGCTAACCGAAGATTCTTGGCCCCAGTTATGGAGATCAGTTACACGTAATAAGATTTCCCCAGTCCTCTCCCAAACGAAATTTTGGCTATTACACAAAGCCTTTTGGACACCGGCTAGGCTGTTTTCCATGGGGATTCGGGAAGATGTGTGTTGGAATTGTAAGCAAGACAAAGGGGATTTGGCTCACCTTATTCTGCACTGCCCTGTTGTGAAACCCTTCTGGGACAAGGTCTATTTGTTTTTGTCTAATTTATTTAACTGTATTCTTCCTAGGTCCCTATCGTCCGTGGTAACTGCTTTTTTTACAGGAGGATTTGCAGTCGGAGGGGGATCGTGCTCTCCTTGATCTACTGTTGATTTCTGCAGTTAAAATGATACTCACCAACTGGAAGGATACTAGCAAGGTCTCTTGCAAGTGTTGGATGAACTGGGTCATTCACCTCAGGGGAGCAGACAATATTGTTCTAGAACATTCACCCTGGAAATCCTCCACGAGGAACATATGGTCTACCCTGGACGATTATTTTGCTTCTCATAAGCCGCCATGACTTCACTTTCTGGAAGAAAATTCCAATGTGGTCATCACACCCACGGTCACTGACATGGTCGGACATTTGATGTTGTATTATGTTATATTAAGATGCTAGAGGCGCCGGATAACTCTCCCTTCCCTTCTCTTCTCTCTCCCCCCTTTCTGTCTCTCCTTTCACTTTCTTCCCTTTTTTCTTCCTCTCGTTCTTCGGGAGTTGGGGACTAAGGGGCGACTTCACTGGCAAGGGGTTCGTCTAATGATGGCAGTTGTCTGCTGACCCGGTGAAGCACCGTCATATGTACTTAGGGGCTTTTGGCCCTGACACCAACTCCTGTTCTGTTTTTTCTTTTTGTTTGCATAAAACTTCTCAGATATTTTGAAATTCATAAATCATTAAAGAAATCCTCATACATTTAAATGGACCAAACTATTATACAATATTTACAATGACAAATTATACACAAATTACACCAAATTACAACTTGCTCAAATTCCCTCAACTAAAGAAAAGGACAATAAAACAATAGAAAAAAACCAAGGGAAAGTGTGAAAAAAATCACACAGCAAAGAAGGAATGGAATACTCTCCCAGGAAATGTTGGCCAAACAGTACGGTGTTCTATTTTAGCAGCCCAAAAATCAATCAATAATACATTGTTTGTAAACCAGACACCTTGTTATCACACTTATTTAGACACCACCACGACCAGGTCTACACGTTTCAAACCAAATAATTATTTTCTGGTTTTCCTCCGGACCTGGGAAGATGAGCTGTAAAGTGCATGTGTTAAACAATTGTACCTTTCAAACACTCTGATTCACCTCTTTAAATCAAAACATCTCTACCTTATTCATTCTGACACAGCACCCATCGTGCTTCACAGCTGGTTGAAGTCCAAGGATGTTATTTCAGCTGAAACCAAAAATAATCCATGTCAAAACCCTAGTTACCATTTAGTTCAATCATAAACAACTAGAGTTTGACATATCACCCAAAGCTCTATCTACCTTTTGGGAAAATCGCTTACTGACCCATTTTGATTGAATGCTATGACAGATGAACGCTGACTGAGCGGTTTATAGCACACCACTAAAACACAAAGCACAATAAAAACCGGCTCCACTGCAATTCTCAGCTATTTTAAAGCAATGCCCGATCACTCCTAACCGAATCAGACGTACCTAAATGTTTGCTGAATATAACGCTGTCCAGTGCATACAGTCTGCAACAGAAAAGATGTAAAAGAAGCACTTTAAACTTGCGATTGAATACGGAAAAAGGAAGCTTTTTCCAATTGCGTTGTATATGCAGAATGGATCACTACCTTTCACTTCCTCTATCTTTTCTGTAAAAATTAAGTGACACAAGCAAAGGGCCAAAGATGCAACTTGCCTTTAAGGGTTTTATACTAGATTTGTTAGTGAAAAGGGATTTTACTGTAATTATCCTATCATTTCATTGTTCATAAGTTATCCAAAGCAACATAGCTAAGGTAATTGACCATACCAATGTCAATTATGACATTTATACAGAGCAGCATTCGTTTTTTTTTTAATTTTTTTTTTTTAGGCAGAATGGTAATAACCTTTCCCGAAAACCCAGTTGTCCATCCAGCTGGATTCAACACCTACATTATTCCAAATTATAGATCTCGGACAATTCATTAAGTCCAACATTTGTATTTATCAACGTAGCTTCCCTTTGCAACAGTGTTCTTTCAATGTCCCCTCCTCTAGGGTTAATCGCCATTTTAGACAAGTCTACTTGTGATCATTTGTCATGATTTTTTGATACCCAATGATTCACTAGAGGTGCATTGGCCTCTGTTCGAATTCTGCACATATGTTGGGTGATTCGCTGACTAGATTCTTGACTTGTTTTGCCAATGTAGAGTTTAGGACATGGGCATACAATTCCGTACACTACATTTTTACCTTTGCAATTAGTAAACGGAACATGCTTCCATTTAATGTCATTAAATTAAAAAAGGCACCTTCATTAGTTTGTGGGCAGCAGGAGCAAGTTCCACACTTATGATGTCCTGTAATAGGAGGTAGACTCAATTGAGTTCTCAGCATCTCTATTAAGTGGCTTCTGTTCTGGTGCACGTACAATCAAATTTCCCACACTTTTGTCTTTTTAAAAAAAAAATATTTTTTAGAGCAAACAAAGGTTTACTCCATGTTGTATGTATCTTTTGTACTAGGTGCCAGTTTTGATTGATCACCCTTTTGAGGAAGTTAGTCCGAGAGCAAAATGTTACACCGACCATCCGGTTGGTAGGCTTTCTGCTTTTTTTTCCCCCCTGACAGTACTTCCCTCGGTGTCCACCAAGCACATTTCAATGCCCGTTTCGGAAGTCTTTTGGGATAACCACGTGATTTTAAACTTTTATGAAAAGTTGCCCGCATTAAACATTTATTCCTCCTTAGTTGAACAGTTTCGTTTTATCCTTAAAAATGGACCTACCGGAAGCTTGTCACGCAAACTGCATAGGTGATGGCTCGTATAATGGGGCACTTTATTTCTGTCAGTTGGTTTTATATGCAATGATGTAAGTAGCATACCATGGGAGCTGTATACTTCAATGTCCAAAAATGTTAGTGTTGGGACTAGAGTGTAAACTAAATTGGATAAATTGGTGTACGCTGGTTAAGCCAATTATGGAATGTCATTAATTCAGGCAGAGTTCCATTCCAGATTAGGAATAGATCATCAATATAGTTGACAAATGTTATCTGGCTCCAAAAGGGGCTGTTATAAATGAACCGTTACTCAAATTGAGCCATGAATAGTGCAAATTCTGGCGCAAAGGGACAGCCCATGGCTGTTCCTTTGGTAAATAGTAATCCTTTTCAAATTTGAAGTAGTTCTTTTTATTTTTTTAATGCAAATCTTGCTGGTTCCATTATGAACTCGCTAGGGACTCACTGGACGGGGCCTTTGCTCAAATATCTCAATGAACCCTTGGATATTTTCTATTTAGAAAGCCAAATTCCTTACTTCCAATAATCCCAAGGTCCAGGGCATTATATAGAATCTCAGAAAGTTCACCTTGTATATCTGAAGTTGGATCTGTCTTAAGTCTCCTATAACATTGTTTATCATTTAGTTGTCCTAACTTCTGTCTGATAATTGCTGGTACTCATGACTACGCTTGAACCACCCTTATCCGCTGGTATTATTGTAATTTGATCTGATTTTAAAGCAGTTATTGCTGCTTTTTCAGCTCTTGTAATGTATTTAACAAAATCCTTTTTATTTTCAATTTGAGTAATTGCTGACAAAACTGTACGTTCAAACGTTATCTCTTTGGGTATTTTTTTTTTTTGCGAGTGGATAAAGTTGATTTTTCACGAAATCCAGTTACCTCTGTATTGGGTGAGTGATCATTTTTCCAGGAAAAAATGACTTCAATCGTATTTTTCTACAACTCGTCCAAACAGTGGAATTTTCACCACAAAATCAACTACTGGTAACTTTAGCTATGGTGTCTTTATACACCCAAATACCACAGGAGGAAGGATTAAATGCCATTGAGATTTCTTGAGCAAAGGTCCCGTCCAGTGAGTCCCTAGCGAGTTCATAATGGAACTAGCAAGATATTTGCATTAAAGAACTACTTCAGATTTGAAAATGAATACTATTCACTTCCCTTTGCGCCAGAATCTGCAGTATTCATGGCTTAATTTGAGGAATGGTTCTTTTATAACCCCTTTTAGACCCAGATAACAGTTGTCTGCTATATTGATATATTCCTAATCTGGAATGGAACTCTACCTGTATTAATGACATTCAATAATTGGCTTAACCAGCATACACCAGACATCCAATTTAGTTTACACTCTAGTCTCAACATTAAAATTTTTGGATGTTGAAGTATACAGCTCCCATGGTATGCTACTTACATCATTGCATATAAAACCAACTGACAGAAAGCGCTCATTTATACAAGCTATCATCAACGCAGTTTGCGTGACAACCCTCCAGTTCAATTTTTAAGGATAAAACTAAACTGTTCAACTAAGGAGGAATACATGTTTCATGCGGGAAAAATTTCAGAAAAGCTTAAATTACATGGTTACCCCAAAAGACTTCTGAAACAAGCATTGAAATGTGCTTGGTGGACACAGAGGTTAGTCTTGGTAGAAAAAAAGCAGAAAGCCTACCGACCGGCTGGTCTGTAACATTTTGCTCTCGGACCAACTTCCTCAAAAGGGTGATCCATCAAAACTGGCACCTAGTACAAAAGATGCATACAACATGGAGTAAACCTTTGTTTGCTCTAAAGACAAGTGTGGGAAATTTGATTGTACGTGCAGCGCAGAAGCCACTTGATAGAAATATGTTGAACTCAATTGAGTCTACCTCCCATTACAGGACATATTTGTGGAACTTGCTCCTGCTGCCCACAAACGATGAAAGGTGCCTTTTTTTAATTTAATGGCATTAAATGGAAGCTTGTTCTGGTTACTAATTGCAAAAGTAACAAGCATTTGCAATGCATTAGGTCTTGCATTTAGACATGTTTACGCTATTGATATTGCAAATAACCATGCTTTTTTATTTTTGTTTTTCGTGTTTTAAAACGTAAATAAAAGGCATTGTCATTTACAATGCCAATAGCTTAAACTTGTTAAGGGATGCTCGCACTGGCAGAATCGCCTGTTCTGCCTCTCCGAGTTTTTTAAAACTGTTGATATTGCCCACACGCTCTCAACTGGCAGATTCATTATCTTAAAGGCTGTGCTTGTTACACTTGAACAGGGCCTTTATTTCACCTTCAGCTAGCCTTTGGCAGAGTGTATCCGCGGTTATCACAGCTGTGGGTCACACTTTCTTGCTAATCGCAGCTTGTCTGCTGGTGTGCCTTCACGGATAGGTACAGCTTGAGTTAAACCTTTATGTTGGTCATTGCCTGGAGTCTCCTGTCCTGTTTTCTTTCTTTCAGTGAATGTATAGAGCAGTTGGTAGTTTCCTGCTTGTATGGTGCAGTGTTTAACAAAATAAAACCACTACCCGTATCCCACTGTACCCGCTTCGTTTGGAATCTGCCATTTCTTCAATGTTAATGTTCGGCTGCCGTGGTGGTTGATGTCGACTGAATATGGTGAGATGTGTGAATCTCAATGTAGAGGCTCCATGTTTTTATGCATTCCATATCTTGCCACATAATTCCAATCAGCCCTAATTTTACTCAACGCCACACACTTCCACTCCCCATAATTCGACTCTATACACTTCCATTCCACACCACATAATTAGACCACAAACCACACATTTCAACTCCAACACACCACATACGTCTAATTAACACCACAGAATTCCACATCATGCCACAGAATTCAACAGCACACCACCTAGTTAAACTCCACATCACAAAATGCAATTCCACATACTTACTGACTCACAATTCCACTCCACATAATTCCAGTACAGTCAATACCACAATTACTATCCACGTTTCCACTACTCACCATATCACATAATTCCACTACATAAATCCACTCCACACATTCCACCACACACTTCCACAACTAACCATTCCAATCCGACCCACATAATTCCACTCCACAGCACATACATCCACTCCACTCAAACACATGGGTAAAAGACATTGTCAATTACATTCCTATTACCTCGAACTCTCACAAATGCGAGACCAGTTTGCATTGCAAATGCTTGTTTTATTTGAATGGCACAACACATACATTAGACCATTTTATTTGCAAATCCGCAAAAAAATATAATCCCTACTTCTCCAATTCTGTACCTATTGTATCTATGCTGTACAATAGTGCATAGAAATAGGATCTGGGATTTCGACATGCAACGAAGGTTTTAATACGGTTCACTTATGCAGATATAAAAATAAGGCATAGTCGTGAGAGGCCAAATCATCCTCACTTGAAGGAATTATTGAATAAAAGTGATATCTAGGCATATGTCAAATGAATAGCACTTGAGAGAAAGTTCGTAATAAATGCCAGCAGTACTTAAGATCTGCCACTTACTTTGAACTTATGGCAATTACCTTTTTGGCCAATTTCCTCCCCCTCCCAAAAGAAGTTTTCCCTTTTTCTACACTGATTAACCCTTAATCTATGTAGACCACATCCATCCAGTATGGTAGCCATTTGATCCCACGGTCTGTATTTACACATACCATGTTACATGTTTACCTGATGACACTGAACCTCCTTTGACCCTACAAACCACATAAATTGGCAAGAACAGCCCTCTGTATTTTCTATCTCGGTGGTGGAAGATGGGTAGGCACAATAGTTGGGTCATTGTCAGGGAAAGTAAGTAGCTAATTTCCCTTCCTGTTTTTTTTCTCGTCCCCCAGGAAAGCTGCTCCATAGCCAGGTAGGATGCATAACTTGAAGTAATAGGTACTCCTCACTTTTTTGTAGATCAGGGAACAGTCTTATAGCTACGTACCCATGTGACCTTCCAATTAGGAATTTAGGGTGAGAATCTAATGACTTACTAAGCTCGAACACTGATACACTTACCACTCTGCACTAGAGATGGCAGACAACCCACTACAACGGTTTGCATGAGCAATGCTTCACATGTTACCATTATGCTGATTATATTGACCTGTATCAATCAGTGTTTGCTTACCAAGACAAAGGAATTAATGCGACAAAAGCATCTGGTGCTTGTTAATTTGATGTCTTTTCAGGTGTTTTTTGTTAGAATTTTTTTGATGTAATATGTCACTAGCTTAGTTGGGTTGACTCCAAACCTTAGACGTGAGATGAAAGTCTTAGGGATAATAACTATTACTGTTATTTCTTCTTTAATGGTGGGGGTTTACTCTTTGCCTCATTAGGGTTGGAACCTGACCGGAGAAAATGTTAGGTTATATATAATTGGTCCTGAATTGACACAGGTCCCCTTGAACAAAATAAAGACATGAAACATGTAGACCTATTTATTGACTATAGAACTCATGGATAAACACCTATTTAACTATAACTTAGTGAGACTGTAGGAACATAATTTCCCCATAATTTCTTTGATCTGTTTTTAACCTTCGCATAGACCTCACTAAAAAATAAAAACAGGGTCCCATTAATTTTAATCTCCATCACCAAAATTCCTAGACCGTCCTGTTAGTGTCCAGCACTAGAGGCATTTGAAGTGTATTTTTGCAACCTGATTGGTGAAAACATCACAAAAGGGCTCTTTGCTGTAGATGTCTGTTGGGTAGCGCAGCCACAGCCCAAAGAGAATAGTTGATAAGGCATGCCACCGTTGGGTAGATGAGGCTTGTGCGCCACGAAGCAAACACTTCCAGTGATCTTTAGGATCTGGAGACTGAATATACGAGCGAGGATCTCCTGCGGGATGGTATACTTGACTTCTAGTGATAGCAAGACATGTTGTGAAGTGGTGTGAGGAGTATGAGTAAATCTGCTGTGACTTATTTCACCATACATGTTACTTCCAAAGCTGTGACATATAGTAAACAAGCATCACGGCACCGAAGCTTTACTTTTAATGTTAAAAGTAAAGCGCGGGTGCCACGATTATACCAAAAGCAAAGAACCAGTGGCACTGAAAGCGTCGCGCGCACCAAGGGGGGGGGGGGGGGGTGCGACAGCAAGGCGAACGTGTGCTGCTGCGCGTGCTAGCCACTGTTGGGAATGGGCATAGCAAAGGCAGGACATGCTCCCGCCTTTGCCCAATCGCGTGCTTTTTTTTTTTTGTAAAAATACACGCAAGTTAATGCCGGCGGAAGCTGATCACACGCACAAGCGTCTGGTCAGCTTTCAAAACCCCATACAAAAGGACTCTCGCTGCGCACTGCAACACAGGTGCGAGCCCTAAAAATGTAGTGAACGGAATTGTATGCCCATGTCCTAAACTCTACATCGGCAAAACAAGTCAAGAAGCTAGTCGGCGAATTACCCCAACACATGTGCAGAATTCAAATTACAGTGGCCAATCCACCTTGGGTGAATCATTGGGTGTCAAAAAATCATGACCGAATTGATCTCAAATGGACTATTTTGTCTAGAATTGAGATTAAACCCCGAGGGGACATTGAAAGAACACTGTTGCAAGGGAAGCTATGTTGATAAATTCAATACTGCTGTTGATGGACTTAATGAATTGTCCGAGATCTATATCTTGTAGTAATGTCCATCCAGCTGGATTCAACACCTACAACTGGGTTTTCTGGAAAGGTTATTACCATTCTGCCTAAAAAAGCCATCTTACTAATGCTGATCTGTATAATTGACATTGGTATGGTCCATTACCCTAGCTATGTTGCTTCGGATAACTGTTATGAACTCTGACAAGTGATAGGATAATTACAGCAATAGCCCCCTTTCACCAAGGAATCGAGTATAAAACCATTATGGCAAGATGCACCATTGACCCTTTGCCTGTGTCATCACTTAATTTTTTTCTATCAAAACTTTGATTTTTAAACCCTTTCAATCGAGTGTTCCAGTCTGATCAATATCCTGGTCAATTTCGATTGCTGCCAGATACTATCCTCCTTCTCACTAAGCAAAGCTTTTCCATCGAGTGGATTTTGATTAATATTCTGATTGCTGTTGGATACCATTTAAACACAAGTGGAGCACAGACCCAAATAAATGACGTTTCAGTTCATTCGTTGTATGCGAATGGCTTCTGCGCAGTGAACGTAGCACCACCCCGCGGCAGAACGTGTGCGGAACAGATACTACATCGGGGATGTAAGTATCACAAACGTATGTTGAAACTGTTATCACTCCTTAAACGTCTAATCCCACCAATGCCATACAAGTAAATATCCATGTAAAAACTCGAGCCACGTAGTGTCTAACTTAACTCACTGTTGTAACTCTGATCATTCTCTTTCAAGGGGTAACTGCTCCGCAATGTATAAATGGAGGAAAGCAACGCTTTCAATGGGCAGATATTGGTCGGTGCAGAGTACCTGCACTTTGTTTTCGAAGGGGGTTGTACCCACAATTCTCCCAGCACTGCTCATTGCCTCAAGGGGAGAGCACTATCAATCCTCTGGTGTGTACCGTTACTCTGCGGAGTGAATACCAGCACTTCTGTATCTTCCCTTTAAAGCACCATCTGCAAGACTCCTTTTCAGGGTTACAATAAAGTGCTTTTGGTGCACGCTGTGCCGTACCTCTTTAAATCCAAGGGGTTTCATCCTTCGAAGGATGGTAAATTGCGAGTAACTCAATCATTAATTTGGAAATCAGGAAGGTATCTCTGCACAACTGCACCGATAAACTGATATATCCTAGTGATGGCTAGCTAGTACTGCCTTAACACTTTACAAAGTCGTATACCCGCCAGAAACTTTTTTAATCTCTCATATTGGAGAATTATTCTTTATTATATTGTGTGTATTTTGCGTTGTAAATCACTAAATCTCGCATCTTTGGAAAGTTTTCAACAATCTTCTGCGACCCATTGTACCATCCAGAAATCACAGGACCCTCCGGGCTTGATTCCAAGCACCACAGCTACCTATGTGCTCACCTGAAGTTCTCGGGCCTCTTTGTTATACTAACTCTCCCAGACACCATAGGCCAGATAATGCGCCAACAATAGGTTTCCCACCAGTGCCTAGACACGAATTACACGTGTGAAACTACACCATGACATCGGCAAATATAAAGTAAAAGGTTAGGCAAGGAAATCAGACTTGGCGGCAAACATCGCAAGTCCCATTTTAAAACAAGACTAAATTGAAAAGTGCCATTGGGTTTTAATTGGATTACGTGAGCGCTTAATTTTAAAGCCTAGAAAGCGCTCCTGGCTGAGTGTCCTTTCAAAATAAAGACTAAACTATGCACCAGCTCAAATATTGCAACCTGAAGTACCGAATGTAGCTCAGTGGACTGGGCGTCTGATGCAGAGATGTCTATGTGGAAGCCAATAATAACTGCATTAAAGAACAGTGTTTATTTTCCTTAATGCAGCGTAGGGGTGACATACCTACTGATCTGTAATAAAAAAAAAAACTCATTCCTACTGTAATGTTATAGCTGAGTTCTGATATATCAATGCCAACTTCCAAAATGCTGTATGAAAGGAAGGTCACTGAATAGAATTACAACTGCTGCCTAATCACGGATATAATTCGTTTTCTGATATTTATGTTTGAATTGTTTTCCTTTAATATTTGGCATTATCCAACCAGGATCAAATTATGGTATTTAATTTTACTGCCGTCGTGGCAATTATTACAAGAAAACAGGAGTCTGTATATTTTACCACACATTAACGACAGTTGCTTTTGAATGTATTGTATTAAACTACATTTCACAAAAGTTTTTTTTTCATAACGAGCAAGAAGACAAGTTTTTAAATGAGCGTTTGGGAAGGGTAATTTTATTGTGATAAGGCATACAATACTCCTGGTCACACCTAAGTAAGGTTCCCTGTTACAAGAGGATTTTATTGTTAAATGCAGTCCGAAACCCGTTGCTTCCCATGTCTAAATATATTAACATAAAACGGTGGAGAATGGGCCTTCTGTTCAGTGACTCGGTGCTGCAAGTAACACTTTTTTGGGCCAATAGCTTTGCAGAATGACAGGCAGGCAAGTTGATAAATGAAAGATGTTTAATCAAGCCTCTACAGCTACAGATGTGTTGCTGTACAGTGCTAATGTTTCATATGCATTTATTGCAGTTTCATACATTACTATCCATAGCCCTAAAACTCATCAGGTCAGGATACAAAAGAAACTAGCATTTGCAATGCAATAGGTCTCGCAGAGTTTGAGCTATTGACATTGCAAATAACAATGCCTTTCATTTTTGTTCGTTACTAAAACATAAATGGCATTGTCCTTTACAATGCCAATAGCTTAAACTCGCATAAATGCAAGACCTATTGCATTTGCAAATGCTGGTTTCTTTTGCATCCAGTTGTCAGCTGGAGTTCATGTGCTTTCTTGCCTGGGTGCTGCATTTTCCCAATAAAGCACCCGGCCCTCCCAATTGCTCCCATCCAAGTTCGCCCATTCAATCAATCACATAATTTGTAAAGCGCACTACACACCCGGTAGGGTCTCAAGGCGCTGGGCGGAGGGGTGAGGGGGGGTGCTGCTCTTACTGGTCGAAGAGCCAGGTCTTGAGTTGTCTCCTGAAAGTCAGCAGGTCTTTGGTTTGTCGCAGGGGGAGGGTGTTCCAGGTCTTGGCGGCGCGATGGGAGAAGGATCTGCTTCCGGAAGTGGTTCTCTGGATGTGTTGGACCGTGGCCAGGGCGTGGTCAGCGGAGCAGAGTTTCCTGTTTGGTACGTAGAAGGAGAGTAAACTGTTGAGATAGGCTGGGCTGGTTTTGTGGAGTGCCTTGTGTGCGTGGATCAGGAGCTTGAAGGAGATTCTTTTGTCGACGGGGAGCCAGTGCAGGTTCCTCAGGTGGGGGGGGTGATGTGGTCGCGGTGAGGGACATCGAGTATCAAGCGTGCGGAGGCATTCTGGATTCTCTGTAGTCTGTTGATGAGCTTGGACGGGGCTCCGGCGTAGAGGGCGTTTCTGTAGTAGTCTGCTGCTGACTAGGGCTTGGGTGACTGTTTTCCTCTTATGTCCTCTGCTCACGTCTACCCAGGGTGTCGTGGGTGGTGGGGTGCAGTGGGTTTGGTGCGGTGTGGTCGGCATGGGTCGTCCGGGGTCTGAAGCTTTCATGGATGTCAGTGATTTTCCAGTGGAAGAAGGTGGCGAGGGAGTCGCACAGGGCTTACGATGGTGGGATGCCGTTGGCATTGGAGCTGTGGTGGAGAGTTCCTTCACGATGGTGAAGAGCTCCTTGCTGTTGTATGCGTTGTCAAGGCGGTATGTGAAGGAGGTTCTTTTGGCGGTCCTGCTGTGGTGGTGGTTACGGATGGCGTCTTTATGGGCAGTGCGGCTGTCTGGCGTCTTGTATCTGTGACATATGTTTTCCAGTTTCCGGCAGGTGTGTTTTGGAGTTGAGGAGTTCCGTGGTGAACCGGCTGACTCTTCTGCTAGTCTCTGGAGGGGTTTTTCAGCGGAGCAACGGTGTTGGCGCAGTCATTCATCCAGCGTTCGAGGGCGAGTGCACCTTCATCCGGGTTGGTTGGGGTCGTCAGGGGGTTGAGTGCGAGGTTTGTCTGTAGTTCAGTGATTTTGCCCCAGCAGCGCAGGGGGTCTGTAGGGTGCAGTGGTGTGTGGTTTTCGGAAGAAGTGGATGCAGTGGTGGTCTGTCCAGGTGAGTAAGGAGGCGTGGCTGAAGGTGACGTGGGGGCTTGAGGAGATGACGACTAGCGCGTGGCCGGCGCTGTGGGTCGACGTCCTGACTAGCTGTATCAGTCCGAGGTTGGCGAGATTGTTGACCAGGGTGGAGGAGTTGCTTTCGTTGTTGTTCTCCAGGTGAAAGTTCAGGTCTCCGAGGAGGATTTAGTCGGAGGTCAGCGCGTGTGCTGATGAGGTCGGCGATGGAGTTGCAGACTTGAGGCCAGGGTCCTGAAGGTCTGTAGACGAGGGTGCCTCTTGGGGGGTGGTCTTTGGGTCCGTGTGGATCTGGAAGTGCATGTGTTCGGCGGTGCTGAGGGTGGTGTTGGTGTTCGTTGAGATTTTGATGGTGTTTTTGTGGACAATGGCGATTCCTCCTCCGGCCCTGTTGGTGCAGTCTCTGCGGGTGATCTTGTACCCGTGTGGGATGGCTATGGCGATGTCTGGCGAGGCCCATTGCATCTCCTGCCCCTCTCTCCTGCTCAGCTTGTATTTTTATGGTCTGGAAGCGGTGGCCAGGCAGTTATGTGAGCATCACTAGAGAGGGGCCGTGGCTCCGCCCAAATGTGGAGAGGCAAGAGTACAGGTTTTGTTTGGGAAGAAGCTGTGTGCTTCTCCACAAAAGTGCTTGCACCCCACACAGATGTGATCATTGTGTATATCCAGCTGCCAAGCTTAAACTTTCAGTAGCACATATGACATTGGAATGCAATGAAAGTGTCTTAGATGGCTAGATAATTTGTTTTTATCTGGCGGCAGCATAGGTGGGAGAAGGGCTGCCATTAACCTAAATGGATTTTTAGGTCTGGTTTGACAGTCCAACGGTCGCCTGACTTTTCAACCTATACCAATATTTTCCAATTCTTTACTTCCTCAGAAATGCGTATCTAAACCTATGCAATTTATTTGTAATGCTTCACATTACCAAACAACATTCCTTTAAAGTCAGACCTACTGGCATTGCCAATGCCTGTTGCATTATTTAAACCCCCACTTCCTATTCCTGCTTCCACTCAGGTGTTTGCTTTCTAATCTATCTCCCGCCCATTTTACTATTGCTCCCCCAACCTCCCTGTCATACTCCGCTTTTGTTTTTTATTTATGATTTAACTCCTCTTCCACCCAGCTGCTAAATTGCACCCTTTAAACCCACTCATTGCTGCCTCCACTTGGTGGTGGTTAGTTTTTTAACTTCCCACCCTGCTCCACTGCTGTACACTATACATCCCTCATTGCTCACCGTTGTTCGTTTTTACCCTGTTTGGAAGGGCCCAGCTACTGCAAACTACTCTCTGGCTGTTCGTTTTTAACAAGCAATGGCCAAGCCAATAGGTTCGCCTATGAAATCTACAGCTTCGTGAATGTTTTTCCCCCCCATGTTGCAGAGCAGTTGAGCTGCTGTGCAACATTGCATGAAGTAAAAAAAAAAAAAAAACTATAATGCCATAAAGCGCTATGACTCAGCCAGCATTAACCGTGGGATAAGTGTTTTTAAAAAAAAAAATTGTACTTTAATCTATATTGGACAGCAGATCAACTGCTATGCAACAATAAGGCAAAACCTATTTTTTTGCAGATGCTGGTTTTTAATCAGGCCTGCTTTTTTTGTTCTACCAGTCGGGCACTTTCTGATCTTCTGCCCATTCGCCTAAACTCGCAATGAATGAATAGGATTGAGGCCTGCCATATTAAATGGTGTTTGCGACTGAGTTCATTTCAGAGGTAGATGGACCATGTCGGGGGCAGTCTTATGGAAACAGCTCGATCTGACAGTTAAAGTTGTCTCTGCTTAACCTGACCTTGGTATTCATCCGGCATAAAAATTGATTAATTGAAAATAATCCATCTTAAAATATGCATTTAAATATCATTTTATGGTTCCCAGGGCTGCCTGGGCTCCAAATTATAGCTGTCGGGGTGGCAATGCAGGAGTAATACATGGCTGCCAAAGCAAGGAAGCACGCATTGGCATTGCCAATAGGTCTAACCTTTGGGACCTTATAAGTGTTTAGCCATGCAACAGTTGGTGTTGCAGTAAGGATTTTGTGCTGCATACCTAAATACTTATGGTCCCAAAAGCGAGACCTATTGGCTATGCCACTGCTTGTTTAGAAGTGCCTTCACCATCGCTTTCGTCCATAGATGGGGGAACCACTCCGGAGGCAAGTGAGGAGTTGATCAACTTCATTATAATGGGAGACTTTTCCAGCAACTTGTTTCAGAATATTGAGGTGCTGGGTCTCTGGGCGACCCGCTTTTCACCTGTGCTGAGATGCTTTCAAGCAAATCAGGGGAATTGCCTCCAGATGGGATTCCATGCTGTGGGGACTGGTATCCAATATTTGGCCATCTGACAGGGGGATTGTGTAGATGGCTTGAATTTTGAGGAAAAAGTCTGCTAGTTGATTTCAGCGTGAACCTGAAGAATCAGAGGTCACTGGGGGTGGAGGAACTAAGCAGGGTTTTCGCTATGAACCACAATACCAATGAAGTGTGTGCCTTTCACTTAATTGACAAGCATACGTTAAGCTGTAGCAAGAATATAGGAGTAGTTTAGCTTACAGTGCTGTCAAACCGCAGGTTTCTGCTGGATATTGGGGCATGTAGACCAGAGGGGCCCAGTACCACACATGAGTGAAGACTCTACCTTGACAACTTAAGTTTGGAGGCAACTCTAGAGACCTGTCTTGGAGTGCGGTGTATAACGATTTGACAAATGTATACCTCCTATGGAGATTTTTCTTCTGGCTCTAAAGCATCTGTCGGAGTGGAAGTTGGGAAATAGTATTTTCATTGCAGCTTCCTTAAATGTGCTCTTCTCTTTACAGTACAGGGTTCGCGGCCAGGGAAGAACGTCCAGCTGTCTGAGAATGAAATACGTGGCCTGTGCTTGAAGTCCAGAGAGATCTTCCTGAGTCAACCCATTCTGCTGGAACTGGAGGCACCACTCAAGATCTGTGGTGAGTTCAAGAGTGATGAAGGGTTTCATTTGCTGGTATCTGAGGACGTGCAGTCTGGTGACCAAGGTTTTGACTGTAAAGGCTGTTCCCATTATTGCTTAAACATGTTTAAATTGCATCTCTGTGCAGTGGCTGGTCCTTCTCAGCTCTCTTGTGACTACTCTTTTGCTGCTGGGGCATTTCAGGAGTCACCTGGCATCCGCCAAAGTGTAATTTGTGTGGTCTTAGTGGTGCTGTTCTAAAGCCGAATGTTAGTAGTGCACAAGCTTCAAGGAAAACAGTACTGGCAGTCTTGAGCCATGCTAGGAAATTCTGGGTGAGGTAGGAAGGCGCTGAGGACTAGAGATCTTGAGGGGCTGGTGAGAGGAAAGGTGGTGGCCCCGGCAGGTGTAAGCTTGCTGTGAGTGTGCAACCTCCTCGGCGGGCAGAGCTCTGCCAGTGGCCAATAAACACTAAGCTGAATAACCAGCGAGTGTTGGCTCTTCACTGAATATATTGGTCCTGTCTTGGAGGTTTTTTGAGTGGTAGGGAGTTGGTCTTTATTTTTCTTACTACCTCTGATGACACCTCGTGGTGTGCCCTACAGAAATGGTAGCATGTCTAGGTAGATATGGAGGCAGGACTTTGAAGCCTCTGCAAGGGACCTCGTGAATGAGCAAAAGTTTGGGATTTCAGCTGACAACTGAGCTTGCTTGCAGCTGTCTGGTCTTCACATAAGCTCGTCGTACTACACTGCTGACAAGACTTTGATTTTTGAGACTGCTGTGAATGCCTCAATGGCAATATGCGGGCCTTGGAACAAGAGCAGGGCAAAGTGGCACTGACCAGAGGGTCATTCAGCTAAAGTCAATGCAACTGCAAAAGCAGATGTCCTTTAAAGGCAATACATGGATGGGGGCCTATTGCTGGACTCTGAGACTGTACTGTTGCATAATATGCTGGTAGGAAGGGCGGAAGGGTAAGTAGTTAGTCCCTCTTGTGGATGCTGGATCAAGAAGAGGACTCTTGATATTAAGTTAAGATTGGTGTATTGAGTCTCCTCCACGAGAAGAGAATATATCAGTGGGTGGTGCTATTAAAAAGTATTGGAAGCACCAGGCAAGCATAAGGTGGTGTAGACGAGGGACCAGTCTCCTATCCCTTCTTGGCGTCTGTTTGGGCACTCTGAAAACGAAGCTCTTGGTAGACACTCAGAACTATTGATGGGCCTGGTTGCCTCGGTGGATCATGCTGCGTGTTTGTGTTGAGATGGAGTGAAGCATCTCGCCTAATCCCATGCAGACTGTTGCGACCTTCTGCACATAGCTTACCTGGACCCCCAGGGTAGGGTTGAGAAGCTTGAAGATAGTGTCTCTTTCGGGTCTTTGATGGAGGCCTGAATCTAACTGGCTCAGGCTCATGGTCTTCACAGCGGTGGGTGGGAGGCAAGAGTCTTAGGGAATGATTTGTTTCCTTTTGTTTGATCTCTTGTGCCATCACTCCTTCCTTTCTGGACCTTCTGCTATATTTGTGGATTTCTGGAACGATAGCTCATTTCATATCCTCTAAATTGATTTACTCAATGGAAGTAGTGATTATCGGATATTAGTTTTGTGTGGATGTCCGTGGTTAACAGATCTAAACTATAATAAATGACCTCCTGAATCGCATGCCCGCACAGTGTGGCTCAGGGCTCTATTGTCACTGCTGGAGCTGGTCATGACTAAAGTAGGCTCTTCACTATAGGGGTGCAGAGGAGATTATGGTGGGAACTCTACCCCCAGATCCCCGCTCCCATTGGACAAACCCAGATCTGCTAGAGCACGACGCTGGATAAGTTTACTATTTAGGAAGACCCAGTTACCCACAGGATATTTTCAATTCTGGTTTTGATTTTATTTTAATCACTCAAGTTTTACGACAAGCGCTCCACCGGCAGATAGTCACAAGTTCTACAGACCTGCAGTCATACTCCAGTTGTACAGACTCACTCCTTTTCATCACTGTCTAATTCTTAGTTTACAGAAGTAAATTCTCGATGCGTTTTTCTCCTCTGAAGTGGAAGCCATTCATTGCATGTCCTTTGTAGTTCAGATCTCTCCTCCCTTGTTCTGATCACTTTTGCAGTAATTGGTTAAAACAATGCCCTTCCCACCTACTAAGCGCCCTTTAGGGTCATGATGAAGGAATAGGAAAAAGCTCCCCTCTCACCTTTGCGGCTTTTGTATCCTCGACCTCTCATTTCTGCCCTATCTAGCAGGCGCTCTCCCTGATTCTTCATCTACATCTCCTGAAACTTCTCTGCATCCTTGAGCCCTACACTGGCTGGGGTTTGGGAAACCCCAGGCTAACTCACTTGTAGGGTGTTACACATATGGAGGCGGAAGAGCTCTAACGTGTTCAGTCCTTGGAGTTGAGGGTGTGACTTGTACCGGTCGTAGCTGAGCCCCTTCTGCTTTTCCTCACTCAATGGCTTTTAGTGAGGGCCAGATTACATAGTCTGCCCCCAGACAAATGGAACACGTACACATGCCCTTGTATGTTCAATCCTACTTACCGAACGCCTGCCATGCATCCGCCTCATCAGTCAAACTATGTCCAGATCATTGGGGGGGGGGGGGGGGGGGCGTGGAATTGGAGTTGAAGGGGGACTACCTTCATAGGTCACTTTACTTAAGTGACCCAGACCCTGCTCTGATGGGTGGTGCCTTGAAACCAGTCCCAGGATGCTGGTTTCCATTTCATGGAGTACCTGGCCTGGCAGTTCGAGCAGGCCTGTTTCTATGGCAATCTGGGGCAAATTATTTGCATATGGCTGGGTCCGAACTGCAATGGCCTGGTGTGCAAAAAACTATTGTTTTAGGCCCAGATCTCTGAACTGGAAGCAAATGTTTGACCTTGTTCGGCATTCCGTCCATCAGGTCTTTTTGCACCTGGCTCGTCACTGCATTGTGTGCAACTGGGGCTGCGTTGGTGTACTGTTGCGCTCGGTGTTATGCTAATTGTTACTGTTTTCATTGTATTTGATTTTGAACCAGGTTTTGATTATTTACCTGTGCACAAGTTGAGTACATATGAGAAATTAGTTCCTGTTAGACTGGCCTTGAATTACTAGAACAATCGCATTTATTTTATGTAACTGAACAGATGACTATTTTAACGCCTATCTTTCCCAAGAATTCCAGATGGTGCCTTGTTTTGAATTGTGCAGAACCCTCTGCTCTCGGGCCGCTCTCCCTTCACACGCCCCATCAGGCTGGACTTTGATCTGTGTGTGTACACAGCCCTATCAGATGTTTGCCACAAGCATTCTGCGCCTTGGATGTGGATTGCGCACTCTCCCCATTACTCGCCAGGTTCTTTTTTTTTTTTTGTTTGTTTTTTTGTGTAAACTTTCAGAGTGTAAACTTCCACCTGAGTGGAGCAATGGCATGTGCTTTGCAGCAGAGGCGCAGTTTTCTACCTTCGAGTCGCCATGCCGCTTGATCTTATGCAAATGCTATATTTCTAGTGCCAATCCTTCATTCAGAAACTAATTTATTGAGGGTGTGTAGTGTTGAGTCACTTTAATCCAACTAGATTAAGGTACTAGGGTGCTCTGCTTTGGAAAGGCTCTCTGAAATATGACACTGGTCACCCCATGCATGGTCAGACCTTTGGATCTCCGACAGTACACTGCAGTCTCCATGGAAGGTCAGAGTTTGGGATCCCCAAGTACACTGCAGTCTCCATGCAGTGCCAACCTTTTAGATCTCCAACAGTACACTGCAGTCTCTCTATGCAAGGTCTGACTTATGAATCAATTGGGGGTTTATAAAGCACGCCACTCACCCGTGAGGGTCTCAAGGCTCCTGATCACTCGAAGAGCCGTGTCTTAAGGCACTTCCTGAAAGTGTGCAGAGTGGGGGAGCATCTGATGGAGCCCGTTCCAGGTCTTGGCTGCCATATAGGAGAAGGCTCTTTGCCTGCTCTGGTTCTGAGGATGC
Organism: Triturus cristatus; assembly: GCF_964204655.1. Lineage (NCBI taxonomy): Eukaryota > Metazoa > Chordata > Amphibia > Caudata > Salamandridae > Triturus > Triturus cristatus. Next base: position 76,778,231 of record NC_140585.1, on the reverse strand, counting down.
GTTGGGTCTCTGCCAGGGCGAGATCAGCGGAGCGGAGGTTTCTTTTGGGTACGTGGAAGGACTCTTTCGTTGAGGTATTTGGGTCCGATGTTATAGAGGGATTTGTAGGCGTGGGTGAGTAGCTTGAAGGTCACTCTTCTCGATTGGGTGCCAGTGGAGGCCTTGTAGGTGCTGTCATGAACTCGTGTTGTGGGGTTCTGAGGAGAAGTCTGGCAGCGGTGCTCTGTATGGTTTTGAGCTTGTGTACGAGGGTTTTGCTGTTTCCGGCGTAGAGGGTGTTGCCATAATCCAATTAGCTAGTTATGAGTGCGTGGGTAACGCTCTTGCTGCGTTTGGGGGGGAAACCACTTGAACGTCTTGCGGAGAATGCAGAGGGAGTTAGAACAGGTGACGGCGTTGATCTGGTGGGTCAAGGTGAGGGAGGAGTCTAGGATGATGCCGAGGTTCGGGGCGTTGTCCATCGGGGTGGGTGGGTGTCCGAGGACAGGTGGCCAACAGGAGCTGTCCCACATAGTAGGGGTGGGCCCGAGGACGAGGACCTGTCTTTTCAAGGTCCGTCTTTGGATCCCCAAGAGTACACTGTAGTCTCTCCTTGCAAGGTAAGACTTTTGGATCCCCAAGAGTACTGTGGTCTCTCCATGCAACGTTCAACCCTTTAGATCTCTCTGCAAGATTTAAAATGCCTCAAGTCAGGCTCCCTGCTGTACCTTTGCCCCCTCCTCTATCATTGTCTTGGGGGCTGAGGCTATCAATCCACTCATGAATCAGCTACTGAATACTTCCCTCTCGTCAGCCACTGTCCCCACTAAATGGAAACAAGCCAAGTTCATCCCGTTGCTAAAAAAAAAAAAAAGCCCAAGCGGACCCATCTGACCCTTTCAACTATAGGCCTATACCTCCTGCCAGCCTTCTCAACTCCTAAAGAAGCATGTAAATCAGCAGTTATCATCCTACCTTGAAATGAACGGCCTACATCCTAGCCAGTCGGGCTTTCGCCTAAACCACAGTATGGCAACAGCATTATTGGAAGTTTGGGATTCCATCCGATTTGGTTGTGGGAGATAGGGCGATGCTGATCTTGGACTGATCGGCCGCTTTCGACACCGTCTCACACCAGATTCTCCTGAGTACTCCACTTGATTGGCAATGGAGGGGCTGGTCTGGAAATTGCTAGCTTCCTTCCTCGAGGGGACAGGCAGTATAGTGCCACCCATACTTGGCTGGGTCTCGCAGGCTGAATGTTGGTGTCCCACAGGGCTCTGCCCTGAACCTGACCTTGTTTAATGTCTACCTTGCACCTATGACTACAATGGTAGAATCCTTGGGAGCAAAAATGGTGTCCTTCGCTGACGACACCCAGCTGCTGTTCGCTTGGAAGAACGAGCCCTGCCCAGTTAATTAGTACCTGCCTCTCAGCTGTATTTGGGTGGATGGCCGCGAATCAGCTGAAATGCAATGCAGGAAAAACAGAGCTACTTTTCTTTGGCATGGGTGCCAAAATGCTGCAACAATCCTTTTAGCCACCAGACGCCCACACTCCCGTCATAAAAAATCAGATGGTGAAAAACTTGTTTTTTTAATTTGACAACCAATTGCTTTTCCATACCCAGAACTTCAGTGGTGGGCACCTGTTTTCCCTTGGTACATCTTCAGGGTTCTGTTCTTTCTGTCTCTGGCTCTCAGACAGCAAGTGATCCAGGCCCTGATCGTATCTCGCCTTGATTACGGAAACAGCCTCTACTTTGTCATGCCCGGGTATTTGTTGTACTGACTTCTGCTGGTCCAAAATGCAGCGGCTCGAGCTATCTTTGAGCTCCCTCGCAAGGCTCATGTGTCTAGCCTTCTGAAGAGTCTTCATTGGCATCCAGTAAGGAAAATAATCTTTAAGACTCGTGACTCAAAGCCTTACACGGGATAAGCCCTGTATCTTAAACACAATTTCATTCTACGTCCCACCTAGAAATCTTCGCTCTTCTTGGCCATCACTCCTTGTATCAAAGGCCAGGTCAGAGGCAAGGTACTTTCCTTCCTTGGCCAATCCCTCTGGAATAAACTCCCCCCTAACCCTCAGAAGCATCAAGTCTACACCCCTCTTCCAGAAAGTTGAAAACATGGCTTTTTTTCCAGACCATTATCTTCACTTCTTTCGGTCCCACTGTTACCTTTTAGCATCCATCGCCAGGATACTCCTTGGAGTAGCAGTTGCGTTTTACAAATACCCCCACATAGACCTAGATCCCCCCCAGAGTGCACTGCGGTCTCCATGCTTGGCCAACCTTTTGGATCTCCGAGACAGTGCACTGCGGTCTCCATGCAAGGTCAGACTTTGGATCTCCGAGACGGGATAATTTGAGGATTCTTCTGTTTTAGTCCTACCATCCTGCGATTTCTGCTTTGACACTGGATTAGAGCCTACTACTATTCATCAAGCTTTCCTCCTTTTCTGCCAGTAATGAAAGTATTACTTGAACCAAGAAGTGCCAGAGGAGTTTTGAGGCAAGGTTTTTCCAGTTGACCATACGCTCTCGCTGTGCAGCGCTTCAGTGTGGTGGCTGCATTTTGTTACAAAGGAGGCTTTCTTTTTCCACTACACGTAGACTTGTGTTTGTGGAAAAAATAGTTTTTAGGGCTCTGATTGGGAAAAGGCAACAGACTACAGAACAATCCATCAGCTGTTGCTAAAGTTGTTTTCAGTGAGCTGTTGGAGCTTTCCCTGACCTTAGGCACTGTCCACTCAAACTGAAGGAAGCAGAGAGGAATACCTGTCCAAAATGGTTAGGGAACTGGTTCTCCGTAAAGTCTTTCTGGAGTCATTTTAGAAATGGTGTAACCGGGTCCACACCATATGGTGTGAGTGGATCAGTGGGGCTGGTATCCCATTGTACCATAATCACAACCAACAGAGTAGGGACACTGACCCTACTCTTGCAATTAAACGTGCCCGCAGAATATACAAATATGAATTCTGCCTCTGAGGTGAAGTACTGGTTAGGCTGCATACCTTTACATTTCCCATGTCTGGACTGGTAAGCATTGTGCTTCAATAATTGCTAACCGTTCGCATCCCCAGTGCATGACCCACCTGTAGAGTGCGCTCTCGAGATAGGAATTGAGGTCTGTTACACGCTTAGTGTTGTGGTGCTCCAGTACTTAGCCATTTGTGGGATAGAGCTGGCAATGAGGTATGGCACCTGGATCTATGCAGTAGGAAGAGGGTGTGCTCGGACAGCCTGGGGACTGACTGCTACTGTCCCACATTGGCAGAGGAACAGTTGAACAGTTATCACAAATGCCTCTGCAGTAAGAGGGAATCTGGGGCAGTCTCAGTAGTGCAGTCAACTTCACCAGTGAACACTTCAACAGATGTTCAATTACTGTATGTAGTGTAAAGCTTAGCTAGTGGTGGGTCTCTTGGTTTATCTATACACTTATCCATTGGGATCCAATCATGGTTATAATATGTATGCCTGCTAGCACACATCTAAGGTTCTTTAATTGTATATTGTACTACGTCCTACAGCATCATGTTCCCGTTGTTTGTTAATCATATATCTTCTATTCCTTTTGTACGATTGACACTTGTGAGTGTATGTATACTACCTCAACCAATTTTGTTCTTGTACTGTAAAGCGCTCCTATACCCTCGTGGGTCACGTTCGCGCTATATAAAACTTTATAATAAGATGGCAAAGTTATAAACTAATTATTTTTAATAAACTAAACTAATTGAAAAGTCTCGATCAGTTCAAACGGAATACTGTTTGACACCTTATCTGCATTGTATGGCATTTGTGTCTTCACTGCTAATCAGTGCTTAAGTGCAAGTACTCCTACTGTAAATTGTTATGATTGGTTTTCCATTAGTTGAATATTTGTTTTCCTGCTAAGTCCCTAGTAAAGTGCACTGACTCTCACCCACATGATTAGCCCTTCAAACATCTCCGGCCTGCCAGTGCAGTGTCTGTGCAGTTGTAAACTGCCATTTCGACCTTGCAAGTGCACCCACTTGCCAGGCCCTAACCTTCCCTTTTCCTGTAAGTCACCATTAAGGTAGGCCCAAGGTAGCCCCATGGTCAGGGTGCAGTGTATGTGAAAGACCGGACATGTGCTGGTGTTTTAAATGTCATGACAGTGAGACTAAATTGCCTTGTCACTCTTGAAAGGCTCATTCCCTTAGATCATTGGAGCTGCCTTGTAACATTTTTCAAGTATAACTTTAAATTGGGGGAAAAATTGAGAAATTGCGTTTAGGCTCCCTGAGCTCAGAATGTAATTACTTGCGTCTCTGCCGGTTTGTGTATTCACCATCTGGTTTTGGAGTGACAGGAGCTGGGGATGTGCATTCACTCTAGACAGTCACAAAGGGAGTGGATATGTGCCCTGCCTTTCCTGGGTGTCTCGTAGCCATACTTAATAGTCCTTTCTGCATTTGAGTGGTGAGGAATTTTCACTGGCACCTGAAAAGGTTGTCTTCTCTGTACAGTGCTGTCTTTACCTCCTGTAATAAAGCTGGACCAGGGAGGACAACTGGTTTGTTCGAGGCATGTGAGCTGTAGATCACATGCTGTGCCTAGCCCACCAACTAGTGTTGGGTCCTGATGTTTGCGCTTTGTTTTTGTTCGAAGAAGTCTTTCCGAGTCACAAGGTAGGTGATTCCTTTCGGTGAGTGCGCATGGGCATCGACTCCATTGTCTTTTATTTTTTTCCCTACCATCTGGTTCAGATGTGAATTGCTGCGCTCTGGTTCGGCACAGTATTCGGGTTCCCTTCAATGCACAATCCACTACCGCCGACGGTATTGTTTCTCGATAGCTTTTCCCATTCTCTGTGGATTGTTTACAATCAAAGCTCTTCGATCAGAAAACTCATGGAGGGCCGTTGGGCCTACTTACACCAGGCTCACAAGCAGTCGATGGAATGGATTCCATTCAAGCTCTGTCCAGGGTACCGCACCAAGTTTCCGCGCACCGACCTGCACTAAGTGTGCAATCTGTTTGTCCCCAGAACACAACAAGAGACTGCGACGCGTGCCGATCGTTTCAGTCATAGAAGACACTTTGTAACAGTCTGGCTCAACGTCACGAGATGCAACACCAAGGCGGCTCCGTACCGGACGTCTTCGGCAAAGATTCTGGCTAAGAAGGACCCCCTCAAGGATCAGAGGAAGAGGAACATGTGTACGTCTCCAAGGCCGACTCCGACATGGAAGAAGAGCAGCAAGTTCCACCAGGTGAGCATACCGGGAGTACAGAAACCCCCTTGCCCCCACAACTAATGACAAAAGGCTCTGGTCATTCCTCTGCCTGCGGGCCAAGGTCGGCACAAAGTTTGTAGCGCCCCGCCCGCAGGCCTGCGCCAAAATACAAAAGCCTACCAGCTCTGGCTTGAGGTGACCGCATACAGGCACAGAGCTGTGATCTTCGGCGCTGAAATACAAACACGTCCTGGCCCACATTCCATCTTTGTCGAAGCTTAAATCTTCGGTACTGAAGAGTTCGGAGCCGAAACTTTCAAAGTTGAAAGCTGCAAGTAAAGAAATGCTCCGACAAGAGCATCGGTCTGATCTTCCACCTTCGGATCCGAAACAAAAAACTGGTTATTAAAACAGATACTGGACATATTCATTCCAAATTGCCTGAAAAAAGGAAATTGGGCCAACGGGATGAGCACCACATGCCCCTGAAGAAAAGGAATGTGGGAAAAAACACCACCTTAAGTGCCGCCTCCTTCACGTATTCATCGTTAATTACTCATCACACCCACTAGTTCACCACCTCTATCACCTGATCCACAGATTGAAAGGGCTGGGGATGGAGATGAGGCTAGGCCACAAGATGTTGACCCATGAGAGGATTGATACTGATCGCCACACAGATGCTGACCCTGACTTGTACCAGTCCAGGCCATCACCACCTGACTACAATATAGGCTACATTGAGCTTCTTGATGGGGCTGCTCATTACCATGGGGTGGAACTACATAAGGAGGCTTTAGAGGAGGACTTCTTGTTCGAGTCCTTAAGCTCTACTCAAACTACACATACACTACCAATGCTTAAGGGGATGCTTAATCATGCAGATCAGGTTTTTAAAGATCCTGTAAGGACAATCATCTTGCCCAGGGTTGAGAAGAAATATAAGCTAGCACCTACTGACCTTGCCTACATCAAGGCTCAGCTGCCCTTAGACTTTCCTGTGGTTTCTAATGCTCGCAAGAGCTAACTCGCAGACCACAGGTGAGGCCCCCTCCTCCTGATAAGGAATCCAAGTTAATTGGTACCTCTGGCAAAAGGGTAGCCTCGCAAGCAGCTAATTACTGGCACATTGCTAATGCTCAGGCTTTGCTAGCCAGATATGATCGGGCTCATTGCGATGAGCTAGAGAAACTTATGCAATTTCTACCTGAGTATATGAGTAAAATCTAAAGCAAATGATCTTATCCAGGAGGGCAAACTGATCACCAATACCTCCAAGTGCGCATTAGATGCAGCAGACACAGCGCGCGCAGTAAACTGCATACCTCTACGTAAACGCGCATGGTTGAGAATTTCAGGTTTCAAACCTGAGGTACAGGCCTCCATTCTCAATCAGCCTTTTGATAAAGAACACCTCTTTGGTCCAGCAGTTGACACCTCACTGGAAAAAATGAAGGACACTGAGGTTGCAAAGTCCATGCGGGCTTTACAGTTACCTGCCAGTAGGGGTTCATTTCGGCGCTCCTTTTACAGGGGTGTCTCCAAAAATATTACCACGCAAGAACACTTCTCCTCTTACAAAGGCAACAACCAATCGCTCTCATAAAGAGGCTATTTTAGAGGAGGTTTTAGACGAAACTATGGTAAGGGAAGAGATGGGCAACTCCACATGCATTTCCCCCGCAAATAACAGACTTCCTTTCGTTACCCCCCCCCTCATTCCACTCCTGTAGGGGGGTGTCTCCCTCAATTTCTCCCTGTCTGGAACACCATTACCTCAGACAAATGTGTTTTACAAATTATCCAATATGGTTACTGCCTGGAACTTACGGACACTCCCCTAAACAGTCTTCCAAGGTCAGTCACAGGAACATCTTAACCTTCGGAAAAAAAACATGAGTGCTCTCTGTCGGAGAAAGGAGCAATAGAACGAGTCCCATTAAATCAAGGGACCGGGGTATACTCCCTGTACTTCTTGATTCCCAAAAAGGACTGCTCTCTCAGGCCTATAATAGACCTCTGAACTAAATCTATACATTCAGTCGAACCACTTTCACATGGTCACTCTACAGCCAGTGCTCCCTGTTGGAAGCTGACTCTGTGCACACTACCTCACTTTGGTATAGTATATACAGAGTCCAGCGGAACCCGAAAGGTAGGCCGAGGTAAAGTTAGATGGAACCTTACTCTTTATTTGTGGTAGTGTGGTTGAGCAGTAAGGCAGTATCAGGACCGTGTTAAGCATTTGTTCACACGCTGTCAGCAAATAAACACACAAAGACTGAACTTCAGACCAATTGTGTTTGTATAAATATATTTTTAGTTTTATTTTCTAGAACCAAGCAAGCCTGGAACATGTAAGCAATAAATATTTTACAGTAATGCAATTGAAATACAGTTTGAGTGATTGTATATGCACTTTGATTTACAGTATGGATGCAGAGAAATGCAATACTTAGTAAATGCAGTAAATAGACTTGAATAGGCTTTTTAGTAAAATAGCAGGTAAGTAACTTTTGAGATTACTAGGCTTACACAGAGCAGTTTACCTAAGTACTACTCTGGGATATTTCCTGAAAATCGTTAAGTAAAATAGTTTTTGTTTAATTATGCAATTTTAAAGAATTTCTTTAGTTTCTCAAACTCGAAACAAACTTTTCACTGAAACCGTCAATGTTATCCTATGGAGGAAAATAGTGTTAGCTTTGAGGTAAGTATTTGGTAGTGGGAGTTGAGGTTCTGGGGGTAGACTCGGAGGGGGGGGTGTGTTTCCCAGGGTCAAGGATGCACTCTAGTTACACCCTCGGCGGCACTAGGGGTGGACTGGTGCAGAGTGCTGAGGCCCAGTTGGTGGCTGCTGACTAGCAGGCCACTTGGCTGTGGGAACAAAGCTCCTGGACTTTAGCTCCGGGCAAATGGGGAAACAAAGTAGTACCAAAGGTGCACCCTCAGCGGCATTAGGGCGACCAGGTGCAGTGTGCTGTTTCGACATCGGACGCCCTGTTTTCAATGGAGAACCTCTGGTTTGGAAAGACAATGCAGGCTTTGGGACGAAGGTCTTCTGGGTGCGACCACCACTTCGTGAGGTAAGTTTGGAAGTAAGGGGCTGGCTAGCACCATCTGTTTGGGCACACAAGGCCGTGAGGCGCCTGGTGCTTTAGTGCCTTTTGAGGTTGTATCTTCATACCTGCCCGAGTGTTCATGCAGTTACTAGGGATGATGGCGTCTTGCATACTAATAGTTCCTTACTCAAGACTTCACATGCGTCCTCTTCAGGAGTGCTTGCCACGTCAGTTGAACCAGGCTCAGGGTCTGTTATCGGATCTAGTGTTGGTGGACGGCTGCACCCATCGCTCTCTGCAGTGGTGGAATACACAACCTTTCGGAAGGGTGGCCCTTCATAGACCTGGTTCCACAGAGTGCCAACAGCTGATGCATTGCTCACTGGTTGGAGCTTATTTCCAGACGCATACAATTCAGGGCATATGGAACCTGCAGCAAAAGCAGCTTAACATAAACCATCTAGAGCTGCTAGTGATTTTTTTTTTTTTTTCTTTTTTCCCTAGCGCTCAAAGCATTTCAAGTTCATCTAGTAGGCAAGTTGTCCTGATCCATACAGACCACATGACAGCAATGTACTACATACAAAAACAGGGGGGGTTGGAAGGGACACTCCAGCTGTCACAACTAGCACAGACCATCTGGAGATGGACCATACATCAGAATGTTTCTCCTTGCAAAACACCTTCCAGAAGTAAACCATCATATTGCAGATCTGCTCTTTCATCAAAGACCATAGATCCATCAATGGGGACTCCACCCTCAAGTTCTCCTCCCATTCATCCAAATGTGGGGCTCTCCAGACATAAATCTGTTCGCCACAAACCTAAACCCAAAATGCCCAAACTTTGCATCCAGACATCCACACCCTTTGTCCAAGGGCAATGCACTATGGATGAATTGGTTGGGGCTATTTGCCTACACTTTTCCGCCTCTCCCACTCATTCCATTAGTGGTTCGGAAGCTGACGGGTGTCCCTGACATTAATCCTAGTTGCTCCTAAGTGGGCCCGACAACCCTGGTTCACAACTATGTTGGAGCTCAGTAGTTCCTCACCAAAAACGACAACTTATGCCCAATCTTCTCACTAAGCCATGGAGAGATGAGACCGCCATATCTCCGTCATCTCAACCTTGTGATCTGGCACCTGAAGTCTTAGAGTTTGGCTACCTTAATCTTCCGCCAGACTGCATTAACATTAGAGGCTAGACGTCCTACCACAAGAGCATACTATGCAGCAAATTGGAAGAGATTTGTGATAGATTGCAGTAACAATGAAGTAGATCCACTGGATGCTTCAGTTCGAAACATTTGCTATTTACTACATCTGCAGCATTCCAATTTAGCGTACTCTTCCATACGCTTATATCTTGCTGCAATAGCTGCATACCCACAGAACAGACTTCTCTTTGTAGAGTACCTGTCTTTGAAGCATTTATGGAGGGACTTAAAGGAATCATTCCTCCAAGACTTCCACCTACTCCAATGTGGAATCTCAACATTGTCATCACCAGACTAATGGGTCCACCCTTTGAGCCATTGCATAGATGTGAAATATAGTTTTGCAGCGTGAATCTTTCTGGATTCACTATGCTGTGCATTATTCCGCGATCTTGTGGTTGGGTCCGGATTCGTTGTCCCTTTTTTTTTTTTTTTTTTTTTTTCTTTTTTTTTTTTTTTTTTTTTGTAGCCCAGGTGGGCGGCGACGACCACCATTTGGTGCGCCTTCCGTGACGTCGTCGTGCTTCCTGCGGAAGTCCCACCTTTTGGGGCGCCATCTTCAGATTCTTTTTTCCGCCGTTGAGTCTGGATCGTCACCGAGAAGCTCCAGAGTTACAACCGAAGGAAGGCGAAAGAAAAGCGAGTTTCGTCGACAAATACTACGGAGATATCACAGGAAAGGAAGATATTTCATCAGGAGCGCGAAGAAAGGAGGTTCAGCGCCCTTTTCTTCGACGACCTTGGAGAATGCGCACTCAGAGGCCCTGAGCGCAATGGCCAAGACGCCATTCAAGTTCTGCCCAAACTGCCACCGCAAGTTCGCGCAGAAGGACCAGCATCCAGTCTGCAACCTCTGCCTGCCAGTGGAACACCAGAGTAAGGACTGCAACGCCTGCTCAGCCTTCGCGCCGAAGACGCTCCGGGTGAGGGAGCGGCAGAGAAGAGCCAACGCCAGCATGGATGGCAAGGGTAAGGCCCCGTCTCTCTACGATCTGGGCCTCTCCACGGACGATGAGGACAACATCGCCAAGACAGCCGAAAACTTCACGGTCGTAGAAACCGACAAGAAAAAAGAAGACTAGGTAAGAGAATCGTCGAGCGCAAAACAGAAAATACCTCAAACACGAGGGTGACTCGAAAAAATCAGTCCAAGTCCACGAAGGGAGCCCCGGCGCCGAAAACTTCGACGACCAAAGGGGGAACCATGGACAAGAGGCCGAGCGGATCCTTCGAAAAGGACTCCCTGGTGCCGAAAGACGCCGAGAAGCACGGGTCGTTGAGGACAACCCAGGAATCAGTGCGATAGACGCAGAAAGAACGGTCGACGTCGCCGCAAGTTTCGGCAAAAAGACCCGCGGTCTACACCGAAAGCATCTCCGAGATGGAGAAAAAGAAGAGGCGGCTCGAGGCCGAAATGGAGAACATCCTTCAAAGGAAGGAGTTCGACGCCAAGATGAAGGAATTCAAGATTCCAACGGTTTCATCGACGGACGTGGTCGAGGACGAATTCGACACCGAGGGCCTGACTAGGGATCTCGAAGAGGAAGACGAGACCTATTTATGACGAGGAAGAAGACCAACAGTCGGTCTACGGCTCGGCACCATCTACCAGCCACGAGATCGAATGGCAGGATCTCGACACCGAAAACCCGGAGGAGCCCGTGGACACGTACCCTTCGAGGCCTTCGCCACCCGACGCAATCGGGGTGTACAATATGGTGGTCAGGAGCGCAGCGACAGCCTTCGGCGTCAAACTACACGAAGAGAAGCCGAAAGCCGATTTTCTCCTCGAGACCCTGCTCCCCATCCAGACAAGGAGCCAGTTCCTCCCCATGCTGCAAAGTGTGATGAATCAGGGGAGAGAAGCCTTCAAGGAACCAGCGACCTGCCGGTCGATCACGCCCAGGACAGAGGTATAAGCACTCTTCCCTGGACCCCCCCCCTTACATCAAAGGTAGCGTGACCGCCGACTCCATCATAGCTTCCACGGCCAGGAGAAGGGCCAACGTACCAGCAACCTCGGGCCCACCACCTGATAAAGAGAGCAGGAGGATAGACCTCACAGGAAGAAAGGTCGAGAGGAACGCCGTTATGCACTGGCGCATGGCGAATTCCAATGCTCTCCTCAATAGACACCAGTACCAGCACTGGGACGAGATGGGGGAGCTAGTAAAGCACCTCCCCGAAGAATACCGCCAGAGAGCCTCACACCTAGTAGATGAAGGCAAAAACATCGCCAACTCCTGCATAAAGACGGTGTTGGACGGGGCAGAGACTTCAGCAAGACTCATGGCCATAGGGGTCACCGAGAGAAGGCATGCATGGTTAAGAATCTCTGGATTCAAACCGGAGGTGCAGAACCAACATCCTTAGCACCCCCTTCAACGGAGAGACACTGTTCGGAGCAACAGTTGACGAGAAGCTCACCCAGCTGAAAAAAGAAAACGAAACGGCGAGGTCCATGGGGGCCCTACAGCTGAGGGAATGAGGCGAGGCAATCCCTCAAGGAGACCCTACGGTAGGGGAGGAAACCAGCAGGGGCCGTCGCACCAGATGTTCCAGCAGGGTCAGCAGGGTGAAGGTCAGACAGGGTCAACAGAAGCAAACCTGGCAGTACCAACCTCTCGCGGGAACGGACGTGGCCAGAGAAGGAGAGGGGGGGGACCAGCCCTCATCAAAGTGACTCAGCACGCAGGAGGACGCCTACTCTCGACATGCCCCCAGGGGTGAGGCGCAAAACAGTAACATCGAGGGGGAGAGAAGGATCAAAAGCCTACGAGCATACAACACCAGTAGGCGGAAGGCTGAGGTTCTACCTTCACGAGTGGCGGCGTATAACCAGACAAGTGGATACTCATCATGCAGTACGGATACTGCGTAGATTTGGAGAAGAAACCACCAAACAGGAAGCCAAAGGGAAGGCAAAGATCGGCTCAAGAACTGACCCTACTCAGATAAACACGGAAACTTCTAGAAAAGAGAGCTATAGAGGCAGTGCCGTTCAGAGAACGCAACAAGGGGATCTACTCAAACTACTTCGTGGTCCCGAAGGTAGACGGGAACCTCAGACCCATCCTGGACCTGCGATACCTAAACAAGTTCATCAGAACACAAAGGTTCAAGATGACTTCGCTACAGGAGGTACTGCCCCAAATAAGACACGGAGACTTCATGGTCACCGTGGACCTCAAGGATGCCTACCTGCACATCCCAATAAACAGAAGACACAAGGGACTTCTAAGGTTCAACATCGACCAGGAACACTACCAGTTCACAACCCTGGCCTTCGGATTAAAATCGGCGCCAAGGGTTTTTACAAAATGCCTGTCGGCGGTCGCGGCCCACCTACGAAGGCAGGGGATACACGTCTACCCCTACTTAGACGACTGGCTGGTCAAGGCAAACTCACGCGAGAAGTGCGAGAGGCACGCAAAACGCGTAACAGACACACTCATGAACCTGGGGTTCTCGATTCACTGGGGGAAGTCGTCGCTGGAACCGGAGCAGGTGAAGATTTTCCTGGGGGCAAAATTCAACTCCCTGAACAGTACAGTGGTGCCCAGCGACAGGAGGACAGATGAACTACTGAAGGAGACGCGGCTCTACCAGAAGGGGCGAGCTCTGACAGTGAGGTCAGTGAGCAAGATGATGGGGTCGTGTATCCAGCTGGTGCCGAATGTACGCCTGCACATGAGACCATTCCAGGAATGGCTACAACAGCAATGGTCACAAGCAAACGGAAGTTGGGAGGATCTAGTGGTTGTTACGCACGCAGTGCAGGAGGAGAACTTGGTGGAACAGACAACATGACAGCAGGGAGAAGCCTGACACCACCAAACCCAACAATGACCATTACCACGGACGCATCGCAAAAGGGATGGGGAGCGCACATGGACAACCTCAGAGTGAGGGGTCTGTGAGCTCCAGCAGATGCGGTTCGCCATATCAATTACCTCAAGTTGAAGACAATCCTGCTAGCCCTGAAGGCATTCCAGAGGCACCTGTACAACCAGAGGGTGTTGGTTCAAACAGACAACACCACGGCAATGTTCTACATCAACAAGCAGGGGGGGACACAGTCGTTCCCTCTCTCCTCTCTGGCTCAGGAGATTTGGAGATGGGCCATACCTCTCAGGATAGATCTACTGGCAATTCACCTACCGGGGAAGGACAATGTGGAGGCAGACTGGCTAAGCAGGCAGACCTCTGCATCGCACGAGTGGGAGCTCAATGGCCAGGAAACGGAGAAGCTTTTCCGGAGATGGGGAACTCCCACAATAGACCTATTTGCAACACGCCAAAATGCAAAATGCCAAAGCTTCGCGTCCAGGCAACCAGATCAGCAATCCCAGGGAAATGCCCTATGGATAAGCTGGTCGACATTTGCCTACGCCTTTCCACCGATACCCCTGTTGCACAGAGTGCTCGACAAGTGCAGAACCAGCAACATGACTCTGATCCTAGTGGCTCCGCAGTGGGCAAGGCAGACATGGTTCTCACAAATTCAAGAAATGGCACAAGGCAATCCGTACAGGTTCGAGAGGAGAAAAGACCTGCTCTCAATGCAAAACGGAGAGGTCCTGCATCCAGAGCCAAAGACCCTCAACCTGGCAGCATGGCTCTTGAAGACCTAGAGTTCGCACACCTAAGATTGCCTCAGAGCACTATGCGAGTGCTACGGGAGGTAAGGAAGCCAACTACACGAAAATGCTACAGCGCAAAATGGAAGAGATTCACTGTGTGGTGCAGGAAAAAAGGCCTGCAAAACAGTGACAAGAGACTCAACAGTGCTGAGGTACCTCACACACCTTCTAAAGAGTAACCTCTGCTCGAGCTCCCTAAGGGTACACCTAGCGGCGATCGTTGCCTACACCAGAGGTGAAAAGGGTGGAAGTTTCTTCACCTCGCAGGTGGTGAAGAGATTCATGGAGGGAGCCAAAAGAATGGCCCCTCCGAAAAGGTTGCCGCCGCCGGCATGGAATCTAAACGTGGTTCTGACGGAGCTCATGAAGGCGCCGTTTGAACCCATTCACAAGGCCACACTGCAAATGTTGACTATGAAAACGGCCTTTCTAGTGGCCATAACCTCACTACGCAGGGTGAGCGAGCTTCAAGCGCTAACGCTACAGGAACCCTACATTCAGATTCACAAGGACAGGGTAGTCCTGAAGACGGACCCACACTTCATGCCCAAGGTGGTGTCGGCGTTCCACATGAATCAGAGTATTCAGATACCAAGTTTCTTCCAAAACCAGACTACAAACGCAGAAAAGGCCCTGCACACCCTCTATGCCAGAAGAGCGGTGATGCACTACATTGAGAGAACCAAGGAACTCAGGAAGTCGAAGCAGCTGTTTGTGTCCTTTGCTACTAGCTTCATGGGTAGGCCAGTGACTAAGGGCACCATCGCTAGGTGGATTGCCCTCACTATTCAATTCTGCCACAAACAGGCTGGACAGGAGCTAGCGGAGGGGCCCCAGGCTCACTCCACAAGGAAGAAGGGGGCCACCGTTGCCTTCCTGGCGAACACGCCCATCCAGGACATTTGTCTCGCGGCAACTTGGGCATCTGTGCACACGTTCACGAAACACTACTGCGTGGACATTCAGATGAATAAGGAAGCACAGGTTGGACAGAAGGTGCTTCAACACATTTTCAACGACCAACGCTCATCTTCCACCCAGCCACCACAAAATTAGGAAAACCGCTACAAAGTCTATGCACAGCATAGTGAATCCAGAAAGATTCACGCTGCAAAACGAATAGTTTCTTACCTGTCGAGTTTTGCAGCTTGAAGATCTTTCTGGATTCACTAGCGAACCCTCCCACCTCCGCCAGGAAGATGAGGCTGGAGGAAGAGGGGGTGAAATTGAAAAGATCAAAGAAATTAAAACTTACAGAAAAATGGACAAGAAGGATTAAGCAATCGCCTAGAGTTAAAAAAAAAAAAAGAGAAAAGGAAAAAAGAACCCGAAGATGGCGCCCCAAAGGTGGGACTTCCGCAGGAAGCACGACGACGTCACGGAAGGTGCACCAAATGGTGGTCGTCGCCGCCCAACGGGCTACAAAAAAAAAAAAGAAAAGACTACGAATCCGGACCCAACCACAAGATCGCGGAATAATGCACAGCATAGTGAATCCAGAAAGATCTTCAAGCTGCAAAACTACACCGACAGGTAAACTATTCGTTTCTCACTTCAAAGGTAGCTTTCCTCATAGCTGTTACATCTGAGGAGAGTGGGTGAGCTTCGGGCGCTAACCATAGAAGAACCATTTTTTACAAATGTACCGAAACAAAGCGGTTCTTCGGACCAACCCTAAATTTCTACCAAGGGTAATTTCTGCCTTTCATATCAACCAATCTGAGTTGCCTGTGTTCTTCCCTCAACCAGATTCTGTGGCAGAATGTCTGTTACATACTTAAGATGTGAAAAGAGCAATTCTTTACTATATAGAAAGGATGAAACCTTTCTGCAAGACAATACAGCTGTCGCTTTTGCTCCACCACATAAAGGCAATCCTATATCAATCGGCATTGCAATGTGGATAGTCAAATGCATTCAAATATGCTATACAAAAGCGAAAAGAACACGAACCATTCCCCTTAGAGCGCACTCCACACGCAAACTAGGGGCTTCTATGGCATTCTCAGGAAATATACCCATTGAAGGTATCTGCAAGGCTGCAACATGGTCTACACCTCACATATTCACAAAACACCCTTGGGGCAACTTGCTGGTGTGACGAGCAGTGTGCGACCAACCTTTGCATAATTTATTACGCCTCCCTTGAGCCAACGGGCTGACGAGCCTTGGATCTGCACCTGCGCGCCATGAGAGGTACTTGACCTGTTTTAATTACATTTTGGCAGTCCACGCGGCACCCCTTTACACTGACCCACTCCCTGCTGACGAGAGGCAACTACCTCGAAACACGTGTCCAGGGATGGCTAACGCAACACATACTGTTCTTCATACATCGTGGCATAGGCGTACCCGCCGTCGCCACTACATCTAACACAGTCCCTTGGGGCAACTTGCTGGTGTGACGAGCAGTGTGCGACCAACCTTTGCATTAAACACTATAGTGTAGATGTTGGCAAAACGGCAAGCTAGTGCATGTAAAACTAATTGGCCCACAGTATTTCAGGCAACAGCTACAGGTTAGCCACCGCTTTGGGAGATAACTGCTTTATAGTCTATGCACAGCATGTGATCTACAGCTCACATGCCTCAAACGGAAAATGCTTCTTACCCAGTATGCATCTGTTCTTGGCATGTAGAGCTGTAGTTACATGCACCCATTTGCTCCCCCGGATACCTATAACTGTTGCAGTTACATCTTACTTGGATACAAATATACATGGACATTTCTTACTAACTCCAATATCACCCCCTGCGACAAACAATCTAACAAAGTAGTCGGTGCTCATGCGCACTATCACCGAAAGGACTCGTGACTGGGATACTTTTTTGAACAAAAACAAAGTGCAAACATCTGGACCCAACACTAGATGGCGGGCTATGCACAGCATGTGACTCTACAGCTCTACATGCCAAGAACGGATGCACACTGTGTAAGTAGCATTTTCCTTACTAAGCAAGAGGGACTTTCTGCCTCTAACGTCAGAGAAAAGTAGAACTACTGGGGCCCTAACCTCAGAACTTTAGAACTCGTTTTGATTAAGGAACCTGCCAAGAAGAGCTGGAGAACCTGTCAGGAGGGGCTACCACTTTGCTGTGTGCCTTGTGTTGCCCAGCAGTGGCTGCTTCTGTCTTGCGCAGAGAAAGAACTGGACTGGACTTTCTGCAACTTATTTTCTCGAGTTTTGCAGCGTGAATCTTTCTGGATTCACTGATGTGCATTATTCCGCCATCTTGTGGTTGGGTCCGCAATCTTAATATACTTTTTTTTGTGGCCCAGGTGGGTGGTGATGTCCCACCATTTGGTGTCCTTCCTGATGTTGGCACTCTTCCTGCAGAACCTCCCACCTTTGTTTGCCATCTACAGATTCTTTTTTCTGCTGTTGGGTCTGGATAGTTACCAAAGAGTGCCAGAGATTTGGAAGAGGAATCAAGAAAAATCGAAGTTAATCGACAAAGTTTTCAGCGACACCGGACTGCAGGTCAGGTAACCGGAGCGACGAGGGAGAAGTTTGGTGACCAATGGAGTGGGCCCCCTTCCCCCCCCAAACACTCAGGCGACACTCAAAAGTGAAGCAAAAGCCCTGAGCGACACCCATAGAGGTGAAACAAATTCTTTGAAAGGAGCTCTGCCGCCAACACTCAACGAAAGCAACAGCTACCAGGGACAGTCAGCCGAGCGGATCCTTCAAGAAGGACTCCCAATCTGCAAAAGCCCTCGTTCATCGAAGGTTCCCCTCAAAGGACACCTCGGCGCTAAGAAAAGGGCAGACTTCGTCGTTGACGGCCACGAAGAGAAGCGCTCCAACCCGCGATGCTGAACATGCCGCCAAGGTGGAGGGGAAGAAGTGGAGGCTCGAGGTTGAAATGGCGAACATCCTTCAGCGGAAAAGGACTTCGAGAAGATGGGCCAATACACCATCCCGCCAAAACCCACAGTCTAAAGACGACGACACGGAACCCCCGAAAATTCCTGAAGCAGACTAGGAACTTGGGGACGAAGACTACTATTTTGCGGGAGAAGGCAAGTAAGACCTTCAATCCTACCGGTACTCTACACCCTCTGGCACAAGACATGGAATGGCAAGACCTTGACACAGAATTGCCAGAAGAAGGGCAGACACGTACTCTTCGAGGCCCTCGCCACCAGACATAGGGGTCTACAACATGGTCGTGCAGAAGGCTGCACAGACTTATGGGGTGAATATGGAGGAAGAGAAGCCAAAATCATGTTTCCTCCTGGAAAAACTACTGCCGCAACAAACTAGGAGCCAATTCCTGCTCATGCTCACTAGTGTGCTGGATCAAGGAAGAGGCTTTTAAGGAGCCTGTAACATGCAAAGCTGTGACCCCTAGGACTGAGGAAATACAAACCTTCTTCACAGGACCCTGCATACATCCAAGGTTCAGTGCCAGCCTACTCCATAATTGCAACAAGGGCTAGGCAAAGCCAATGTACCTACTAATGCCAGACCACCTCCAGGCAAGGAGAGTAGGAGGATGGATCTCACAGGGAGAGAATGTGGCAATCCAATGGCGCATCGCTAACTCAAACGCCCTGATCAACAGGCATGCTTACCAAAACTGGGATGAAGTAGGGCTGCTCCTAAAACATCTACCGGACCAGTACCAGCAAAGAGCTGCTCACCTGGTAGAAGAGGGTAAAAGCATGGCAAACATGCCTAAAATCAGCATTTGATGCGGCAGAAACATCAAGCAGGCTAATAGGAGTGACAGAAGACACGCATGGCTCAATTTCGGTATTCAAGCCAGAGGTGCAAAGCAACTTCCTAAACACCTTTTAATGGAGAGCCAGTGTTCGGCAACCCAGTGTATGACCAATTGATACAGCTCAAGAAGGACAACGAAACAGCAAGGTCATGGGGGCGTTGCAGTTCAGGGGAATGAGGCACACCCACGAGAAGGCTGGGTGGTAGAGGAGGCAACATGCCCTCCACATAGCACCAAACTTTCCAGCAAGGTTACCAAGGGAACAACCCAGGCCAGCATTAGCGGGGACAGCAGCAGCAGAACTGGCAGTACCAGCCCCTGGGGACAGTCCTTTTTAAGGGTGCAGAAACGGATGAGGACAAACACTGAGGAGGCCAACAGCCCTCCACCAAGTGACTTCATCAAGGAAGATGCCCCCACTCTAGCAACACCTCTGGGTGGGCAGAAGGACATAAAGGAAAACTACAGCCAAACGTTCAACGACAAACACTACCTCAAACACTCTACACCGGTAGGGGGAAGGATAAGACTTCATCCAGGAATGAAGGAAGGTCGCATCTGACAAATGGATACTAAACCTCATACAATAAGCATACTGTACAGTTGGAAAAACGGCCTCCAAACGGAACACGAAGAAACAGGGCACACTCCGCAAAGGAACTATCGCTCTTGCAGCTAGAAGCACAAGAACTGCTCAGCAAGGAGGCAAAGGAACAAAAGGGTTTACTTAACTAACTTCCTGGTGCCAAAGGTGGACAAGACACTAAGACCTATCCTAGATCTAAGTTTCCTGAACAAATGCATAAGAACACCAAGGTTCAAAATGACTTCACTATAATAGGTAATACCACAAATACGAGGGGACTTCATGGCTACTATAGATTTAAAGGACGCATACTTGCACATCCCCATCAATCACAAACAAGCGCCTGTTAAGGTTTGATCAAAGCCACTACCCGTTCACAGTACTGGCATTTGGCCTCACATCCGCACCAAGGGTGTTTGCAAAATGCCTAGCAGCTGTCGCCGCATACCTACAAAGGCAAGGAATACACTTGTACCCCTATCTTGACGACTGGCTCGTAAAGGCAAGTTCGTACAGCCAATGCAGACTACTCATCCAGCAGGTCCTACTAACACTGATAACTGGGTTTCTCTATCCCTTGGGAAAAATCGGCAACAGAACAAATCAAGATATTCTTAGGGGCAGAGATCGACACCATACAGGCCAAAGTGTTCCCCAGCAGGAAGAGAACCTTGGCGATACTGAAGGAAACGGGTCATTACCGCAAGGGGCAAGTTCTGACCGTGAGGACGGCGGGCAAACTGATGGGAATGATGGCGACCTGCATCCACTTAGTCCCAAATATCCAGCTACACACGGGACCATTCCAGAAATGGATCCAGAAGCAATGGTCACAGGCCACAGGGAGTTGGGAAGATCTTGTGGTTGTCACACACGCAGTGCATCAGGAAATAACGTGGTGGAAGAAGGTAAACATATCACAGGGGAAGCCATTCTCACAACCAACTCCAACCATGACCGTCACAGTGGACGCCTCCCAGCTGGGGTGGGGCGCACACATGAACAAGCTCAAGGTGAGGGGGTCTGGTCTCAGCAAGATGTGGTCAGACACCAACTACCTAGTGCTAAAAACTGTATTCCTAGCCTTAGAAGCCTTTCAGAAAGAGCTGTGCAGGGACAGGGTGTTGATCCAAACAGACCACACAACCACCATGTTCTACATCCACAAACCAGGAGCAACACAATCAGTACCACTATCAGGACTAGCACAGGGAATTTGTAGATGGGCCATCCAACTTAAAATAGACCTAGCAATAAATCTCCTGGGGAAGGACAATGTGGAAGCAGACCGGCTCAGCAGACAGACGTCGGCATCTCACGAATGGAAGCTCAACTAGCAGGAAATAGAGAAGCTTTTCCAGAAATGGGGTACTCCACAAATAGACCTATTTGCAACACACCAGAATGCAAAATGCCAACACTTCGCATCCAGACAACCGGACCATCGGTCCCAAGGGAATGCACTATGGATAAGTTGGTCAAAGAGCTTTGCATACACTTCCCCCCCACCCCTTATACCACTGATACACAGGGTACTCAGCAAATGCAGAATCGGCAACATGACGCTAATACTGATAGCACCTCAGTGGGCCAGGCAGTCCTGGTTCTCGCAGACAGTGGAAATGGCACAAGAACCAGCACACAGGTTCCCAAGAAGGGACCTGTTAACAATGCAGAACGGAATGGTGCTGTGCCCAGAACCAGAGGGTCTCAGCCTAGCAGCGAGGCTCCTGAAGACCTAGAATTTGCGCACCTAAAACTACCACCAAGTACTATGGCAATACTCAGGGAGGCAAGGAGGCCCACCACAAGAAAGTGCTACATAGCAAAATGGAAGCGGTACTCCCTATGGTGCATCAAGGAGAAGCTACAATGGAAGGTCACAAGGGAATCAACAGTACGAGTACTTAACGCACCTGCTACAAAGCGGATTAAGCTACACATCCCTGAGGGTGCACTTGTCTGCGGTGGTGGCCTACACAAGTGGAGAAACAGGGTAAAGTTCTTCACCTCGTGGTGAAGAGATTCTTGGAAGGGGCCAAGTGAATCACCCCCACCCCACCCACCCCAAGAGGATGCCAGCACCGTAGTGCTAACTCAATTGATGAAGGCGCCCTTTGAAACTATTCACAAGGCTACACTGCACATGCTCACACTAAAGACTGCCGCCTTAGTGGCGATCACGTCACTACGAAGAGTGAGTTGCAAGCGCTCACACTCCAAGAGCCCTACTTAGGACAGGATTGTAATGAGGACGGACCCACACTTCATGCCAAAGGTGGTGTCTCGGTTCCATATTAACCAATCCAAATACTGAGTTTCTTCCAAAAAGCGACCACAAAGAGGGCTCTACACACACTAGACGCCAGAAGGGCTGTAATGCACTATATAGAGGACAAAGGTGCAGGAAAACAAAACAGTTTGGTCATCCCACTGCTTGCGAAGGAGACAGTCACCAAGAATACCATTGCACGATGGATTGCGCGGACAATTCAGCTCTGCCACAAGCAGGCAGGACAACAGTTACAAGGAGCAGCTCAGGCTCACTCAAGTAAGAAAGGAGCAACAATTGTGTTTCTAGCAAATACACCTATCCAAGACATTTGCCAAGCAGCAACATGGTCTTCAGTGCATATGTTCACTAAGCACTACTGTGTGGATATACAGATGAACAAAGAAGCGCAAGTGGGACAGAAGGTCTTACAACACATATTCAGTATCCAGTGCTCATCTTCCACCCAGCCACCGCAATAAGGACAAACCGCTACAAAGTCTATGCACAGCATAGTGAATCCAGAAAGCTTCACTGGGGAAAAGGGTATAGTTTCTTACCTGTCTGTGCAGTTTTGCAGCTTGTAGACTTTCTGGATCCACAAGCGAACCCACCTTCCATCTGCCAGAAAAATGAGACCGGGGGGTGGAGGGGGGGGGGGGATTTAATGATAAACAAGACTTTATAGAACAGAAAAGACAAGATTGACACAACGCAAGACATCACGAAGGACACCAAATGGTGGGACGTCACTGCCCACCTGGGCCACGAAAAGAGAAAATACTACGATTCCGGACCCAACCACAAGATGGCAGAATAATGCACAGCATGGTGAATCCAGAAAGTCTTCAAGCTGCAAAACTACACCGACAGGTGAACTATACATTTCTCTAAGGGCTTGAGGTAAAGCTTCACCCCTGTTCAAGAAATCTCAGGAACAGCAAAGACTTCAAGATCTGCTACCAGCACTGGGCATGTGTTTTGTGCTGCAATAGAAGAAAACGCAACCACTCGGTGTCTGCTTCGGGACCTCTTTGCACCACCTAGAGCACCACTCTGCTTTGCACCACAACCCTAGTCTCACTAACGACTATGCTGCCACTGAGCCGCTGCTTGCCCCATGCCCTGAGGGCACCGCACTTCAAAGCCGTGCTTCACATCACCACCTTGCCTCCCCAATGACGCTCCACACTGACCATGCAGCTGCCTGTATTGTGGCCTGGGGACCCCACTCCTAATTTGCTCGACGTATCGCCCCATACCACACCTCAGCCTTGTTGCGCCATAGACTTCAGGTTGTCTACCGACGACACCCCTTCAGTGACCGACACCGCCTGCACCGTAACCCGCCCGCACCGCAACAAGCACTGCCCCACTTCACCGCTGCCCTGGTCTCACCGGCGCTGCTGGATGCAGTTACCGAGCTGCTGCCTGCACTGCGACCTGAGGGCACCAGGTGCCCCACCGGTCCACTTCGCACTGCAGTCCCTGCTCCTGACTTGAACCTCCTGGAGTTCAATCTGCAATGCAAGTGACTTCAAGGGCCCGACGACTCGTGCTCCAACCTCTTGGGCTGTGCCACCTATGGAACTCATTGCATGGCCCATGAGGCCTTGCATTTCCAAGGTACTGTTTGCATGTCTTCCTGACACCCTAGCTGGCCCGCGACGCCGGGGTTAGCCTGAACTGCTGGGTGTGCTGGTTCATGATGCAGTGATAGCCCTCGACTGAGCTATCCACTTCCAGGAACAGTATTTTAAGTATTTTTGTTATTTTATTTGATTACTGTATGTTGGGTGTTTGTTTGGTCTGGTTTTACACCAATATTGGGTATTTTTCTCAAACTGGTGTGGTGTACTGGTGTAGTGTGTTCACTGGGTTATGGGGTAATCTGTTCATTGTCTCAGTCTGACTGCTGGTGTCAAGTTAGTCAGGGGGTGAGCAGGGGTTATTTTAGAAGTGTAATTCCTTCTTAACCTGACTAGAAGGAACGGTCCCTACTTGGACAGGGAGCAAACCTGCCAAACAGACTCCAATCTCGAACAAATGCTTGGAAATTCATATTGATTAGTATAAACCGAATGATGCCCTACAGACTCCGTGTATGGCTGTCCTGTTCAGGATTCAGAATTTGACTCAGTTTGTCGAACCATCAGCAGTATTTCACATTGCATGCTATTGTTTTTATGTAGTTGTCAGTCGATATTTTTAAGCCGATTAAAAACATGTTTGGTATCAATCCGTATCAACCGTACTGGCAAGGTGGTCTAATCCTAGTATCAACATTTGCAAATTTATCAAATATCCTACATCACATGCGACTGGGTCCGACGACTCCTCTCCCAGAGGAAGAAAACTGAAGGACTCCTGTTTACTTTGAGTTGTAAAGTACTGCATCCTTAATGTAAATATAAGCAGTGAGATTTTTAGTTTGCGTTTTGAAAATGCAAAAACGTTGGTTTTGTTTGCAAAATAAAGCTAAACAATGGTGCATTTTTAAAACGCAAGCTTAACATTTCCCTTCTAATAAAAACAAATGGAAACGTATGCTCAGCTGTAATATATCCGTTTATATTTGCACGAAGGGTGCAGCACTCTACACCTTCACAGGGACACCTAGTAACCGCCTCTGGTACTGCACTTTCTATATATGCACTTCTGATGGATCAATATTGCTTAACTGTGCGAAGGGCAGGACAAGGTGGATGAACGGTTACATTAATAGGGGCACAAGAATAAATCAGTCCTATGAAAGGGTGATTGACTGGCGTTTAATTCCAACCAAGCAAAACTTACCTCAGCCCCGAGAAACGATCCTTTTATATGAAAGGGAGAGTACCAGCGCTTCTCGGCACTGCAGGGAGAGTACCAGCGCTTCTCGGCGCTGCTGCAATACATTGTAAAGGGAGAATACCGGTGCTTCTCGGCGCTGCTGCAATACATTGTAAAGGGAGAATACCGGCGCTTCTCGGCGCTGCTGCAATACATTGTAAAGGGAGAGTACCAGCGCTTCTCGGCACTGCAGGGAGAGTACCAGCGCTTCTCGGCACTGCAGGGAGAGTACCAGCGCTTCTCGGCACTGCAGGGAGAGTACCAGCGCTTTTCGGCGCTGCTGCAATACATTGTAAAGGGAGAATACCGGCATTGTAAAGGGAGAATACCGGCGCTTCTCGGCGCTGCTGCAATACATTGTAAAGGGAGAATACCGGCGCTTCTCGGCGCTGCTGCAATACATTGTAAAGGGAGAATACCCGCGCTTCTCGGCGCTGCTGCAATACATTGTAATGGGAGAGTACCAGCGCTTCTCTGCGCTGCTGCAATACATTGTAATGGGAGAGTACCGGCGCTTCTCTGCGCTGCTGCAATACATTATAATGGGAGAGTACCAGCGCTTCTCAGCACTGCAGGGACTACCAGCGCTTCTCGGCGCTGCTGCAATACATTGTAAAGGGAGAGTACCAGCGCTTCTCGGCACTGCTGCAATACATTGTAATGGGAGTACCAGCGCTTCTCGGCACTGCTGCAATACATTGTAATGGGAGAGTACCGGCGCTTCTCTGCACTGCTGCAATACATTGTAATGGGAGAGTACCGGCGCTTCTCGGCACTGCTGCAATACATTGTAAAGGGAGAGTACCAGCGCTTCTCAGCACTGCCTGGAGAGTACCAGCGCTTCTCGGCACTGCTGCAATACATTATACTGGGAGAGTACCGGCGCTTCTCGGCACTGCTGCAATACTTTGTAAATGGAGAGTACCAGCGCTTCTCGGCGCTGCTGCTTCTCAGGAGCAAACCGGTACCATAAATAGCGAGTACTTGGCCTGCACTTCTAAGTTTCAGTTTAAAGCGCTGCATGAGCCAATATAGCTTTCATAATGTAAAATGCTGCATTTCCCACTAATAAGCTTTAATTTAATTTTTTTAAGTTTGTGTTCTATATGTAAGTTACCTGAATGCCCAAAAAACGGATCAGGAATATTTGGAAGTTTATCCACTAAGCCTGTTCTCACGCTCACTGTTCCCACCCAAACTACACTCTGCATCATAGTTCCTGCACAATCCTTCAGACGGGGGGGCCCCCTGGGGGGGGTGGCTGCACAATCCTTCAGACGGAGGGCCCTCCATCTGCTGGCCAGCTCCAGGGGAAGACCCTCAGAGCTGCACAATCCTTCAGACGGAGGGCCCTCGGGGGGACCTGCACAATCCAGATGGGGGGGCCCTCAGGGGTGGGGGGGGGGTCGCACAATCCTTCAGACGGAGGGCCCTCCATCTGCTGGCCAGATCCAGGGGAAGACCCTCGGAGGGCCCTCCGTCTGCTGGCCAGGTCCGGGATAGGACCTACGGAGGGCTGCACAATCCTTCAGACTAGGACGAAGTTCCAGGTCTACGACCCTTTGGACTCGAAGGACCATTCTATTGTCCAATTACTCATTGCGGAAGGAGCCTGTCTGCTTGCGCCTAGCTCTGCTTCATTGCAAGGGTCTTTGGGCTCTTGGTTGAAGTTGGGAGTTGAGCCTTATCCCAACTGTGGATTCGCATGAGATCTTTGAAGTCTTGGCTCTCTAACATACCTCTTGTAGGTAGGTCTTTCTTGCCCTTTAGTACTCTGGTTGCCAAAGCAAGGCTCATTCATACTTCCTGTAGCCAAGGTGATTCAGACTCCATCGTTTTCAATAACCACCCCCTCGGAGGGGCCACACCGGTAAATGATGTGCATCCCATTGGTATCTACCTCTAGTACTGCGCTTCGTGGAGCGACCAATCTGTGGATCCTTTCATTGTGAAGCTTCAAGTATGGCTTAATTTGTTGTAAATTGTTTTTGGGCAACCTAATTGTAAAAAAGCAATACAAATTTGGTAGATAATGTATTTTCGCTGAGCATATCTTTGGTGCCACTCACCCGCTGAATATGTGGGTGCATAATTAATATCTAGGGACAATTGGTTTGCATCTGGGAAATGTATTTGAAGTGTACAAGTGTTAGTAGGACCGGGTGCAGACCCGGTCACTCTGTCTTCGTGGAGCTAAATGCGTCTCATTGAACTGCTCCTTGGTGGAAGCATGAGCAGTCCTTCCATTGAACTGGCTCCTCCTCGCCCCAGAGCGCTACGGTCTAGCCCTTGGTGTAGGGTGCCCAATGTCTCGTATGTCGCCATGGCTACAAGATCAAGAAATATCCAGAACTGAGTGACGGAGCGACAGATCCCCTTGTTGCAAAAAATTGGAGGTGTTCACTTTTTTTTATTTTGAACTCTAGATTTGGCCTTCTGTGTAGTAAAATGTTGATGGGGCAAATGTATAATCAACTTTCCCCGGTGCAGTAGTTTCAGGTGGGAGGGGCACTTTTGGTTTTTGCCCTTCATTGCATGTAATGAGACCTGTTCATAAGCAGCATTTAAAAATTGGTTTCTGGAGTGGACTTGTGCAGATCACTTTTTGTGGTGGTGCTGCTCCCCTGAACTGCCTCATACAGGCGCATTCCAGGGTTCATGGAAGCAGCATCTGCCTGCTCAAGGCCTGCCTGCTGGTGTGACTGACAGCGGCGTTGCACCAATCCCCAGGGGTGCGAAGTCTGCATATTTCACATAGGCAACATCCTTGTCATGCAAAGTGTCATCTGTATACACTGGGCTTTCAGTGATGCGTATTCTATCGGTTATACTCTCCCTGTGGACCCGTCAGAGTGCTACTGGGATTCATGGAAGAACCTTTGTGCTTAGTGTCAATTATTAGTGACACGGTAGGTGAGATGATTCCTGTGCCAGAATCTGGACTGTAGACTCTTGGCAGGGGTGAAGCGCTGGCTTGGCATGATCCGGTGGAAAACCAACCGAGGAGCTTCAGTTTCTCTTTCGGGCTCTGGGGGTAGAGGGCCTAATAATCCATACTTGTAAAGCGCGGATGTATCGCCCCTTAAGGTCTCAAGTCGCTGGGGCGAGTAAGTGAGCTGTTGCACAGTCACCAGGTGCTGCTCTGGCACCGGGGATCAAACCATGATCCCCCTGCGCCCGAGTCTAGGCTTGTGTAGTGGGAGGACTGAGTTCTTGGAACATTGACAAGCTCAGCGTGGGCGGAATTGTATATTGTAAATGATGGGTGGTGTGAATTGGTGTAGAGCGCCCAGTGTTATGTCTAGTTTGGAGACAAACTGTCACAAAATAACCAGACCTCCTGCTTGGTTGGGAGGGATTGATTGGTTGGTTGGTTGCTTTGTTTGTAGCTCGTGCTTCGTGTGTGCACTCTGCCCTGTAATTTGGGAGTTAGAAATTTGCCCAGAGGGGAGAACTGTGACCAAACAGGTATGAATTACCTTGAGTGACAACTTATTGTGCATTAGCCACTACCTCTCCTAGATGAGTCTCTAGGGACATGGGCAGGTCACGTTTTTATTTTATTTAAACTGAAGTGCAGAAGGGGTCAAACTTTAGGGTATGTGGAGTTGTAACACACTGGATGGGTTGTGAAGCATGCAAAGAATATAAAACAAAAGGCCAAACTATATTGGACTGGTCGTGGAAAGAACAAGAATTACAATGTTTTAATCCTGAATCGCAAATGTACTTAAGACATTGTACATTTTGCAGGATGACCATGGAATAGAAATTGTGCGCCTCAGATGTCGCAGTACAGAGGACAAACTGCATCAGGGAGTGCCTGTAGAGAAGCTCAGTGGAAGCAAATCCAGCAGCCTTGCCCTGGGAATCCCAATTAAATGTCCATGCCTGCCATATCCAAAGTCCACCCATCCCTTGTCCCAGCAGATCCGAGGGACCCGGGCAAAGCAGCAGGTGTCCACTCCAGCAGAAAGTGGATGGAAGGACCAGTCTCCTGTTGGCCCAGAATTCCAGGCAGTTTTCTGTACCTCACTCCAAGAGTCCTGATTGGACTTGGTCTGAACAGCAAAATCGAACCACTGTAACCATCTGCATTTTTTTTTTTTTTTTTTTTACTGGACCCACACGGCTGTACCAATTTTTTTTCATGAGACCTAATGAGTGCGTTTAAATTTGTGTTGCACTCTACTTGTTTCACTGGGACTGCACCCATTTCCAGTGAGTTCGTTTACAAATGTTTCCAAACATGCATAGTGTCAGCTGTCCGTCCTTATCTTGTGTCGGGTTGTGTTTGGAGAAACTTCACCAGAGGCCTCGTCTTTTTCCTTGAATGTAGCCCATGCATCAGATGTCTGCGTGGATGCACTTAGTTTAGTGTTCATCTGGGGGCTACAAGAACTAATACGCAATGTCCTTTCCCGCTCTTCTCCTTTCAGCCATGGTGAAACCTAGCAGTTTACACCAGCAGTGCCTTGCCATGGTTCTGCTTTCTGAATCCTCGCCGTGAGGTGTCTCAGAAACCCAGTGCTGCTGGTCCTCTGGTTGATGACTCGCATCACCAAACTGCGCCTCACACAGCTCCACAGCAAGATGTGGACACTGGGCTGGTACCAGCCAAACTGCGCCTCACACAGCTCCACAGCAAGATGTGGACACTGGGCTGGTACCAGTTAACTTTCCTTTCAGAGGCAGGATTTGAACCCTTGCAGCAGGTTCCTGGCATCTCTGCAGTGCAGCTAGAAGTCCTTGCAAGACCTAGGAGCTCCTAAAATTGCATTTGTTAGGCGGTGCTAACATTAGACTGCTGTGGCATATTCCGCCATTCTAAAGCTTCACAACCCCGCCAGAGCAGACTACAGTATGTGATGACCGATACACTACCCTGGTTGGGCTGAAATCTTTTTTCCTTTGTACTCTGCTTACAGGCGTCCTGTCAAAGGAGTCCTACCATAATGTGTGCAGGCTCTGCCTCTTATGATTGGCAAGGTGGCATCCATTCCTATGTTCGTGCACACGTTTTTTTTTTTTTTTTGGATGGGGTCGTGTGGTGTTAATCTGTCTTAATTGCTGGTTGGTGAATTAGTTCAGCCTTTTCCTTTTCCTATGCATTGTGAGAGGGTCATCCACTTTAATCGGTTTACAAATTGCACACCATAGAAAATCATTTGTAAACTATTGGTATGGAAGATGCCCAGGGTAAATTGATATTCTAAGAAACAAGTAATTTTCTTATTCGCACAATTTTAAAAACTCCTCAAAATGCCCTAATTTCTGCCCACTTCTAAGCTCAAACGTTTCGAGATTCTTGGTAACTTGGAGCATGAGCTGCAACACTTCAGATCGCCCTGCTGCAACCACTCCTGTGGGAAGGTTTCATTCCACGAGCAGCAGAAGGGCTGAAAATGATTTGACTGGCCTCCCATCAGTCTACACCATCAATCCGTAGATTTGTAGAAGGCGTCCTGTCGCCTGTGAGGGTATCCAGTCAGTGAATGAACTTACTGGTCAGTGAGACATCGTGCTGTTGAATAAACGTCCATTATCAAACCCATCATTAAATGATGCCTGTGCCTATAAGATCGCATCCAAAAGTGAGAATATTGCATGAATTTCTGGAATGTGTACTCCATCTCTGTAGACCTTTTATATATGGATCTATTAAAACACAGGTTTTCCTGCAGGTCGTGGTAGGGATTCAGTGGTAACAAATGTTTTTCTTTCTCGCCTCCCTTCTGTTTCTCCCAGGTGACATTCACGGTCAGTACTACGACCTCCTTCGTCTGTTCGAGTATGGTGGCTTCCCACCAGAGAGCAACTACCTCTTCCTGGGCGACTACGTGGACCGTGGGAAGCAGTCCCTGGAGACCATCTGCCTCCTTCTGGCCTACAAGATCAAGTACCCCGAGAACTTCTTCCTGCTGCGTGGAAACCATGAGTGTGCCAGCATCAACCGCATTTACGGCTTCTATGATGAATGTAAGGGTGCTCTTTGGAAGGGTAGTGGTGAGAGGGCAGCGTAGGAGAGGGGTGGTTTATGTGGAGAGCACTGGAGCTGCCAAACAAACCAATCATATTTCACATTTATGATTCTTGGATACCTGTGCTTCTGAGCCACCTGCACACTCCTGTCACCTGTTGGTGAATGATATCCAGATTTCAGGGATCCTGTCCACAGTTTTGAGATTGTATCATAATTGTACGGTAGCCACAGATGGTAAGATTTACCCTGGGGCCAGTCATGGAGCGTTTGGTGGTGCTTTAATCTGTTTTATAGGCTCAACAGGTGCCTGACTAGTCACAAATGTGATGCCTGCGCCCTCCCTTGCCTGCGCCCTCCCTTCATAAGCTTCCCGAGCGAGATATTGGACTGTTCCCTATTAAAAAAGACCAAGTGGAGCCTTGCATTTCTCCACCAATGAATATCCTGTTGCAAACGGACTGAGCTAAGACTTTTCCTAGATCTGGTGGGGAGGGGAGAAGATCAGAAGTTTTCGAATTCTCTTTCCACCGCCTGCTTGTGCGGGTCCTACTCTCTGAATTGGTGTACCCCCACACCACCTAGCAAATCGTGTGCCCCTCCTTATCTCCTACCAATAGTTTCTCCCCCTCCCCTTCAGATTCCTGGCAAGTGCTTCTTAACATTCTCACCCCACCAGAGTAGATGATTTGATTTTGGATTTTGGCATCCTGCTGTAGCTACGTCGTGTCCCTTTGACTACAGAGGTGTACTGAATACCGACATGAACCTGCTGGCAGTTTGTCCAGGCACAGAGCTTTTTTGTTTAAACTCCGTGCGCAGGACAAAAGTCGATCAAACCGTACAGGAGTATTTGAACACCGGCCACTGTAGGCATCTAAATCCTCTGTACAGCCCCTCAAGTAACCGCATTGGCGAAGCCGATCTGGCTCATATCAGATCTATTGACTGCATATGATGGTCCTTTTTTTAACCGATCGGACTTGGTTTGGGTAAAGTGTGAAAACGTTTTTAAAGTGGGTGAGGGAAAGTAACACTGGTGGATTGGCAGGAGAGGCAACACTGATGGAAGCAACCTGGAAGGCATGGGGGGAAGCAACACAGTGGGCAGGGGATGTTAAGCAAAAGGCTGACAGAGCAGTGTGGGCACTGACGAGCCAAACAAAGCGGGCGTCAAAGACCACTGGCAAGAAAGCAACCTGGCAGGGCAGCACAGTATGTCGAGCAGCGCATCACTGAGGTGGGTGAGGGCAACGGAGCATGATGGAGGGGAAAGAAGTACATGAGGGAGACAGCTGGAAAACACTTGCACTCTCAGACTGCATAATAAATTGTGCATGACCAGTGATTAGTGGAAGGATGGGACAAACACAAGAGGAAGTAAAGCCTGCAAGCGTTCAAATAAGAATCTAGTCTGAGCGTAGGCTATCCATGAGGCACCTGCACATTTGACCAAACCTTTAGTGAGCGCTTCGCAGTGGCTGCACCAGATACTCCACACCCAATCCCAGAGCCAGCCCTTACTCAGCCCAAACGCTTGATTCCCCACACAGTTAACGCCCTACTCTTCCCCCCCTGATAGCATCAGAACCTCCCACAAAGAACCAGCATTAAAAATGCAATAGGTCTCGCCTTTTAAGTTAATGCCATTTGCAAACTCTGGCCAGGGAAATGGACCCCGCTGTCATCTGCATCCACCAATAGCACCAGCGAGCATTTATCCCTTGGATATCCTGAGCATTGTCCCAAGCACAAATGTGGTGTGGCAAAAGTTGTGACCGTGGTGAGGGCAGGGACCCTTCTCCAGGTCTAGTGAGAGCTTGAACGACTGCTTTTTCTCACTATGGTATGTGCCAACTAATGGGTTAAAGGATGTGGGTATCAAGAGTGTTTGGTAGTTTTAGAGTTTGGGTACTCAATCTGGTCTTCCACCACTGCCTAGTTCCAGTGGCTCTGCTTGCACTTAACCCTCATATAATGCTACCGCTAAGTTACATTGATATAGCACGCACCAGTTTTGAATTGCAGAAGTCATCAGAGCCCAGAGGTGCCACAAAGGGACTATAACTCAAATACTCTCTAACTCTCCTTTCCACACATTCATGTGCAGCACACTCCTCCACACCTGTATGCATACTGTCTCACACAGCACAGACAATATACACATGCTCTCACCCTACACACACATTGACAGATATTCTCACATTTCGAATGTTTGTGTTTATATTTTGAGCACAATGGACACTTGTTGCTCTCATAAAATAAGTAGGAATTTTATTTGAGTAGCTTGTTTATGGCTTTAATCGTGCATAGACGGTCTGGGTTTTATGAATAAGAAACTAAGTGCATATTGTTTACATTGCAGAGAAATACCAATTAGATCACAGCAAGCTTTAAAATGTATACCTAATGCAATTTAAAGTTCATGCTGAGTAGAATTAATGGAATGCTTAAATTCAGTGGGACTCCATCAGTGTCAAAAAGGTCCTTGGAATTGGGTTTTGTGTGGGGGCACTTCTTACACAGAGTAAGTCTTGTAAATGAGTAAAACCGAACAGGTGCGCAGAGTGCTTGTGAAAGGTCCTTCCCTGCCTCATCGCCTCATATGACGCTTTGACAGAGCATCTACCGTATCTTTCTTTCAGATGCTGTTCTCGCAGTATCAAACTTTTCACCAAGACGTCTCGCAACAGCAGATAGAAGTCTGAATCAGCAGAGGGCTGCTTGCCTCAGCAGAGCAGACATTCTGACTCCTTTAATCTGCTCGTCTCTTGCCTATATCTTCCTCCCGTTAATGAATGTCGCCTTCCAAGAGGTACTCGATGAAATATTCACTGGATCAGAGCTGGGGGTTAACAGATTTCTGAAAATGTTATTGCGTGCATAATCCCCTCAGCTGTCATGTTCTGGGGCAGAAATGATCTTGTGTCACTCTAATAGTCTAGAATTACACTTGTATCACTGTCACCGGCATATGGGCCTGTGTATACCCCTAGGCGCTGCTCCCCTCTTTCACGGCATTTAAAATAACATTTGGCCTAGTCAGTTTTGACAGAACTCTTATCCACATTTGTGCAGCCAATCATCATGGTCTGCGCTGGTTAATGATAGTGGGTTTCACTCATCTTAACTGCCTGGGTGCGCTGGGAGGCCTGAGTGCAAGCCTGCGCTTAATTATACAGTTCTTGTCTAACATGCTTTATTCATGTGAGAGGCCAGGGCTTAAGCTCAGCATGTGTTATCGGAGCCCCTCTTTTTTTTTTTTTTTTCTCTCTGACAAAACATATTGATTGTTGGACGGTCTGCTGGTGGCAGCCAGAACTTAAGAGAATAATGCGCAAGCAGAGTGGGTGCTACCTGCTATGAAAGGGAAATACGCACAGTGGAGGGTTATGCCGCAGAGTTACTTGCGCGCTTGGAAGCCATATGCAGAAAACAAATGGAGGGTTCGAGGCATGTGGGCTGCTGAATTCATATCTGTGCATAGATCGCTGCCTAGTGTTGGGTCCGGATGATTGCACATTGTCCTGGAAGAGTCTTTGAAGTATCCCGAGAGGTGGCTCCTCCCCTGGACTACAGTGCGCATGGGCATCCTCTCCATCCTCAGATTGTTTTTTTCCGCCATTGGGTTCGGATGTGCTTATCTTAGCTCAAGTTAGGAAAACTTTATTTAAGGCCAAAAGCCTTTAGACATTGTCTATCATTTGCATTCTGTATTGATAAATTATTATACTTGTTTTCGAACTTGTTCACCCTTATCGGATCGAGTTTCGGTCCGAACATCGATCGACGTTCGAAGATGGAATCGAGGACACCCTTCAAGAGATGTCCTCTGTCACGCAAAATATCCACACGTCGATGTCCATCCGGTGTGTAACAAATATTTATCACCGGATCATGATGAGACCAAGTGTATGGCCTGCGCCCGGTTCCGGTCGAAAGACCCTTCGGAATCGACGAGCGGCTCGATTGGAGGCCAAAAAATCGGCGCCTAACCCGGTTAACATATTCAGTACCGAAGAGGAAGAAGTCGAGAGCGTCGAAGAGGTAGAACAATTCGAATACGTTTAAGAGCAGGATGTTCAAGAACAATCGGACCCTGCTTCGGAGCATGACTCCCAATATGACGACGAAGATGAGGAGATCTTCGAGGAAAAAAACGTCGTCAACGAGATAGGAGACGACGATTAGGCCCTTGGGGCCGAGGAAGATAGCTCAGGCGAGGAGCTAGGCTAATCCGTCGATGCGGAGGGAGATAGTCTTGATAAGGCTCAGGTCGAGGGATC
Organism: Triturus cristatus; assembly: GCF_964204655.1. Lineage (NCBI taxonomy): Eukaryota > Metazoa > Chordata > Amphibia > Caudata > Salamandridae > Triturus > Triturus cristatus. The sequence continues at coordinate 76,743,426 of NC_140585.1, read as the reverse complement.
GCCTGCGGGCCTTACCCAAGATCAGTCGGATCGTTCTACAGCCCTGCCCGAAGGCCCGGCTTCGAACATTTCAAACGAGCCACAAATAGCGAAAGACTGGAGTCGATTCCGTGAAATCGAAACCAAAACCTGCAACGGTCAAATCGAAACCGAAAGTGCAACTGGTTCAGGTCGGATCAAAGGCATCAAAACCTTCCACTCCGTCGACACAAAAGGACATCGGAGCCGAAAGACCGAAGAAGGACTTCGGTACCGAGAAACCAAAAAAGGACTTCGGCACCGAGAAACAAAAGAAGGCCCTCGGTCCCGAGAAGACGCAAAGGCCTATAGCACTGAAGGTTGGGGCACCAACGACCAAGGTCAAGGTGGTCGATCCCACTACATCAACACCGAGGAGTGCTGAGACTGCCAAAATACCCGATCAACAAGGCGTCGATCCAAACCTTTGGATCGAAGCCCCGAAGACGGGAAAGAAACCGGAGACCGCGTCGAGGCCTGTCTCCAAGGAGCCTGTCGGATCAAAAGCACCGTCGGCATTCACGTTGAAACGGGTATCTGAGTCCCTAAAGCGCATCAGGGAACGGGACACTCTCTAACCGAAAACGGGTCCCGAACCGAAGGTCGTCGCCAAGGCTCACTCGGCACCGGCGCCGATCAAGTTTGGATTGCCACCACCGGGGACACTTAAGATGTTCGAACTTAGGAAGAGTATCGAACAACCAAGAACAGTGTCGACAGACAGAACAGATGTCGAAGACTCACAGGACCAGTTTATCGACGTAGACTCTGGTAGACTGTCGTTCCGCAAGCGGAAAATTGTTCCAGAAAAGACTTTGGAATCATACAAAATTCCACTGAAAAGGAAAATGGCGTCGTTCGACACCAGTGATTGTGGAACCTTACCAAACATATGATCAGGAACCACAATCCTTTTCTCCCGCACACTCTGAGGCGGATGCAGGAGAGGGCTATAATGAGGATACCACTTATCCTGTGGATAATGACGCTGATGAACAACAGCAAGACCAGGATCAAACATGGGGACACCCTAATGACCCAGGAGACCCACAAAATGCTCCTGACACTCATATTTCTAATATAAAACCATCTCCCACTGAAGATACTGCTGCTTTTAACGCCCTCATTGAAAGAGCGGCTGCCAATCACGGAGTGGAACTTCATTCTGACTCTGTGGAAGAGGATTTCTTGGTGGACACGTTCTCAACATCAGAACGGTCAAGACTCTACCAATGTTAAAGGGGTTATTAAACATGCTAAGGACATCTTTAAGGAGACAACCAGAGCACGGGTGTTGAACCTGAGAATAGAAAAAAAATACAAACCAGCCCCAGGAGACCCAATGTACATCAAGGGTCAATTGCCGTTGGACTCAATGGTAGTTTCTAATGCTCGCAAGAGAGCTAACTCTCAAACTACCGGTGATGCTCCTCCTCCGGACAAGGAGTCCAAAGTGCTAGAAACATCGGGAAAAAGGATAGCAGCACAAGCGGCAAACATCTGGCGCATTGCCAACACTCAGGCACTCCTGGCCAGATATGACTACGATACCCTAGAAACACTGCTAGAACACCTACCAGATGACTACAAAGATGGAACGGAGCTCCTCATCACAGAGGGAAAACTCATTACAAATGCGTCCATCAAATGCGCACTAGATGCAGCTGACACTGCAGCAAGGGCGATCCACACTAGTGTGATGTTGAGGAGGCACGCATGGTTGAATTTCAGGTTTGAAACCTGATATTCTCAAACTAATATCTTGAATCAACCAGTCAACCCAGACTTTTTATTTGGCCCCGAGGTTGACACTACGCTAGAAAAGATTTAAAAGGACACAAACTGCGAAATCTATGGGGGCTCTACAGTCGCAGCAGTTTCGGAGTGGCTCCTTTCGTCGCCCCGGGAATAGAGGAGCAGCTAGAGGTCAGGGGTCCCAGCAGCAGTACAATAAAGGAGGTACCCAGAGTACCTATAATAAGAACAATGGGGGTGGATATTGTGGATCCAGCACCAAAGGCAGAGGACGAGGACACAACACCAGGTCCTCCGCCAATAACAGTGACGTCATGTCCCTGCCCCCCCGACCACATAACACCGGTCGGGGGGAGACTCCAACAGTTCCTGCCAGTCTGGAGATCATCACCACAGACAGGTGGGTCAGAGAAATTGTCCAGTACGGTTATTGTCTGGAATTAACATCAAATCCACCCAACATTCCACCAAGACACCGTCCTATGTCCGCAGAGCACTTGGCATTGTTGCAGCAGGAAGTACTAAGTATGCTGCAGAAAGGAGCCATAGAGCTCGTGCCTGTAGAACGAGGGTCAGGGGTGTACTCTCTGTACTTCTTGATCCCAAAAAAGGACGGGTCTCTGAGACCTATACTGGACCTAAGACCTGTCAACCAATACATTCTGTCAGAGCATTTTCATATGCTCACCCTCCAGCAGGTTCTGCCGTTACTCAGTCAGGGAGACTTCCTAGCAACACTGGATTTGAAGGATGCGTATTTCCACATACCCATACACCCATCACACAGAAAATATCTCAGGTTCACTATTCAGGATCAACATTATCAGTTCAAAGTCCTCCCTTTCGGAGTAACAACGGCGCCCAGAGTCTTTACCAAGTGCCTAGCGACAGTGGCTGCACGCTTAAGGAGACAGCACATTCACGTCTTCCCTTACCTGGACGACTGGCTTGTTCAGGCAAAGTCAGCCCAGCAGTGTGCCAGCCACGTATCCCACACCATTCACCTTCTTCACAGTCTGGGATTCTCACTGAATTATCCAAAGTCACATCTTCAACCCGCCCACGTACAGCAGTACCTGGGCGCAGCCAGACACTCTGGCAGCCAAAGCTCAGCCAAATTTAGTGAGGATCAACAGCATGCAACTGCTGATAAAGAAGTTCAGACCTCAACACTCCCTTCCAGCGCGGGTGTTCATGCAGTTGATAGGCATGATGGCCTCCTGCATCTTCATAGTCCCGCACACGAGACTACATATGCGCCCGCTTCAGGAGTGCTTGGCACGTCAATGGAATCTGACTCAAGGACAGTTGAAAGACCTAGTGTTGGTGAGCGGTCGGGCATACAACTCTCCAGTGGTGGAATCCACAAAACCTTTGCAAGGGCCGACAGTTCCAAGAGCCTGTTCCACAAATACTGACGGCGGACGCGTCTCTCGGGATGGGGAGCTCATGTACTCAATTGCACAGTGCAGGGACTATGGACGACACAGCAAAAGATGCACATCAACCTTCTGGAACTGATGGCAATCTTCCTGGCAATGAAGGCATTCAAAGTACACTTGTGCAACAAAGTCGTGTTGATCCGGACGGAAAACATGACTGTCATGTACTACATACAGAAGCAGGGAGGAACACTCTCCACAGTTGTCTCATCTGGCTCAGAGCATGTGGAGGTGGGCCATTCAGAGGAACATGTTCCTCATGGCAGAACACCTCCCGGGCAAGGACAACCAAATGGAGGATCTGCTCAGCAGACACAGCCACCAAATGCACGAGTGGGAGCTACATCCATCAGTACTCCAACCGTAGTTCCAGCAGTGGGGTCATCCAGAGATAGACCTATTCGCCACAAGGGAAAACACAAAATGCCACAGCTTTGCCGCCAGGTTCCCGCATCCAGTCGCAGGGCAATGCGATCTGGATGAACTGGTCAGGCAGATTTGCGTACGCTTTTCCCCCAGCGCCATTAATACCACTAGTGGCACGCAAACTAAGGCAACACTCGATGACACTCATCCTGGTTGCTCCAATGTGGGCACGCCAGCCATGGTACACCACGTTGCTAGAACTTTCTGTGGTGCGCATCAAAGACTGCGGCTAACACCCCGACTTAACACAGAACCGTGGCGAAATTCAGCACCCAGATCTGCAACAGCTGAACCTGGCGATCTGGCTCCTGAAGTCTTAGAGTTTGGCTACCTGAACCTGCCTCCAGAATGTATGAATATCATCAAGGAGGCCAGGAGACCCACGACCAGAGCTTGCTATGCGGCTAAATGGAAAAGATTTGTCATTTACTGTAAAAACAATAACATTAATCCGCTGGATGCATCCTTTCAGAACATCATCTGTTACCTGTTACACTTGTACCGATGCAATCTGGCATACAGCTCCATACGTATACATCTAACCGCAATAGCAGCCTATCTTCAGAACAGGCAGCACCTCTCTTTATTCAGAGTGCCTGCCATCAAAGCCTTCTTAGAGGGACTCAAAAGAGTTATTCCTCCAACACACCCACCGGCACCAGTGTGGAACCTGAATGTGGTCCTCACCAGATTGATGGGTCCACCTTTTGAACCTCTACATTCATGTGAGATTCAATTCCTCACCTGGAAAGTAGCTTTCTTAGTGGCAATCACTTCGTTGAGAAGAGTTAGTGAACTCCAGGCACTAACCATTCAAAAGCCATTCATACAGGTTCACGCAAACAGTTGTACTACGTACCAACCCCACATTCATGCCTAAAGTGATATCGCAGTTCCACATGAATCAGACTATTGAACTGCCTGTTTTCTTTCCAAATCCGGAAAATGTCGCAGAGAGAATGCTCCATACACTAGATGTAAAAAGGGCCCTCGTGTACTATATAGACAGAACAAAGGATTTTAGGAAAACAAAACAACTGTTCGTTGACTTTACTCCACAACACAAGGGCAACGCCATTTCTAAAGCCGGGATAGCCAGATGGATCGTTAAATGTATTCAAATTTGCTATGAAAAGGCTAAACGCACATTAACGATTCCTCCAAGAGCCCACTCAACACGAAAGTTAGGGGCGTCCATGGCTTTCCTAGGGAACATTCCTTTACAGGAAATATGTAGAGCAGCCACATGGTCCACTATACATACATTTACTAAGCACTACTGTGTAGATGTACATTCAAAACAGCAGGCAGCTGTAGGACAGGCTGTTCTCAAGACCCTTTTTCAGACTGCTGTAGCTGGCACGGGCAGCCGCTGCTAATGGAGGGATTGCTATGTAATCTATGCACAGATATGAATTCAGCAGCCCACATGCCTCGAACCGAATATGCTACTTACCAGTATGCATCTGTTCTTGGCATGTAGGGCTGCTGACATTCATATCGCCCACCCTCCTCCTCGGCGCCTGTAGCGGCTGCAGCACTCAATTACTGTATAGCATGGTCCTCACTGTATCTACTCCATCACTGCCACAATGGCGAAAAACAATCTGAGGATGGAGAGGATGCCCATGCGCACTGTAGTCCAGGGGAGGAGCCACCTATCTCGTGATACTTCGAAGACTCTTCCAGGACAACAACGTGCAATCATCCGGACCCAACACTAGGCGGCGATCTATGCAGATATGAACGTCAGCAGCCCTACATGCCAAGAACAGATGCATACTGGTAAGTAGCATATTCGAAATGGTGCATGAGACGATGCCAGAGTAGGCCGTAAAAAAAAGATTAGGGAAAATGCTGCTGGAGTTATTTGACACGCATATCTCCGTTCAAACACGTAGAATTCACTTTAGAAGGTCGGAGTTATTAGAACCTGAGTTAGTGACGGGGTCAGACTGAGGGGAAAAATAGCCCCTGGCACCAAAATAGAAGTGCACCCAATTGGCGAATCGCGTAGCTAAACAAGCACGAGTGGTGCGCGCGCCCCACAGAGCAATCTGTTTTCAATTATCTCGCCCGTGTCGGGGCACGATAATTGAAAACAGATGTAGCCTGTGCGGGTAACTGCAAGCAATAGGCTGTGGGCAGAGCAAAGGCGGGACATGCACCCGCCTTTGCCCAATTGCGTGCTGCGTTTATTAGAAAGACTCACTCAAAGCCCAATAGCCTGTAACGAAAGCTGACCACACGCTCTAGTGTGGTGAGCTTTCTGAAGCCCCTTACATAGTCGAGCAGCACATGCGCGCTGCGCTAGGCTCGACCTAAAAAGGGAGGGGGGAATAACCAAAGCAAATTCTGACGCTACTCAACTTACCGCGATCTCTTCACCGATCTGATTCCCTGATTTTAAAAACAGCCAATTTCAGTTTTACTCCAACCACTTCTAGACATACTTACTAGAATCGAGGCTCATATATTGACCCTCCGTTCAACAGGGGACGGCCAAAATGACCATAATATGCCTGGATTATCCTCAGGCTGTCATACTAATTGTATGGGTAATCCTGGCCTAGTGAGAGCAGACCATATTTCCCATTTAGGTAGTGTGCCAATAGTGCCCTCTACAATCCCGGTCCAATCTGCTGTACAAAGACCCAATCACTTGTCGCTCAAATCAGTCTGTGACAATCACAATACCACCTCGTCCCAGGGGATACTTAAGGGTCTGACATCGCCCCAACAAGACCCCCCTACAAGACCAGACGGAAAAACTGTCGTAAAATGGGGGCGAAAAAGACTACTACACAAGTGGCACTCCCACCCTGCACCTTGCCCATACGTTGTAATACTGGAAAATGTTCCTAAATTACATGGTACCCAAAAGGAGACCATCCATCAATTGATGTCTAAAGCAGGTCATTGGATCAGCAAACATGCGGGGTGGGGGGGGAGGATGCAAATTTTAATGGCGAAGAGTGGGCTGGGTGGAAGAACCAAATCCATTGAGGGCAACTGTGTGGTGTTCAATTCACACCAATTGATTCAGCAGTTACTACACTGGCTTCCTACAGGCCCGTCTCCACTCACACAAATATTTGCACTACCTCTTGGCTTTTTTTTCTTTTTTCAAACCTACCAGACCACATTCCAGGGACAGGAACCCCCGGTCACCATAATCTGTCCTCCTGAGCCCCATCCATTTCCCTGGGGCAATCCTTTATTTCCCTTCCCACACATAACCGATTTAATGTGCTATCAGACTGTGATTGACAGAGGATGAACAGGAGAACTCCCACTCTGGTTTAAACCTTTTTATATTGGAATCCGAAAGTCCCAAGCCCCTGAAAGCAACACCTGATCGGTTTGACTATAAACTTAATGACATGGAACATTGCCCGACTGAGCAACAAACTGTCCTATCCCGATTGGTTAAAAATTGTTACCATGTATGATCTGAGTTTCCAAGAAACATGGGAAACTGGGCCGATTAATTTAGACGGTTATCGCTCTTTTAATATCGCTGCCCTTCCGTCCAAATCAGGGAGAGCCAGGGGAGGGATTTTGACCTTGAAGAATACGTTACAACTGGAAGTTGTCAAACCATAATGTCTCCCCCTTTTATCAGTTATTTCTTAAAGGCCCAGGTGGTGACAGTCCTAGCTAACTTTTATAACAATTTTGCAGGCGACGTGAAAGGTCGCAGATCCGAGGCAGGTGAGCCTTGATTTCATTTTAACCACAATTCCTACGGGGGAATCCCTGAACAGACTGCCTTGTGATCAATAACTTGAGATTTGAAAGCCTTTTGATATAAGCTTGGGAATGTTGAACACATTTGGCACACCTACTCGGGGTAAAACAATTGCTTATATAATCCTATCTGAACCCCTCAAATTCAATTTCCAATCTTAAAATAAAGTATCTCAATTTTAGTGATCACGCTGCCATCATTGGTAAGCTTGATTGGGCAGGAATCTACTCTGAGCAGCCACGGCAGGATAAACCCATAATAGCACCGAATAATTGGATGACACTTAAATGGGCCACAATAGACAACCTCGCTTGTTCCGACTGTTGGAGCCAACGGGCAAAACAATATATCCTGCCTAGAAGCAGGTACTGACCCCACCCAGGCAACCACAGCATTTAAATCCATATTAGTGAAGATTGAGACTCTCCTAGAAGAAAAAAAACATAGCTAAAACTTCAGGCCCCAGATGGTTTGACCAAGCTTGTACCAAGTCCTTATCAGCCTTACAGCAGGCTCTGCGAACCACACCCAGTGACGCGGATTTAGTCAAGCTGCTTCATTTCCAATACAGAGGCCAGGAAGATCAGAATCAAAACTCTAAATGAAGAAGCATAGGAATAACTGTCTAGCCGCCGTCTCAAACAAGCATTGGCATAGCCAATAAGTCTCGTCTTTGGGACCTTATAAGTGTATAGCCATGCAACAGTTGCATGACTAAATACTTATAAGGTCCCAAAAGCGAGACCTATTGGCTATGCCAAGCGGCCGTGTGGCTGCGAAAGTGATCATGATCAAACATCAAAGCGGCCGTGAAAGTAATTGCGGTCAAGCGCGGCGCCCACGCACATGCACTGTAGCTCTAGGCTGGCCTGGTAGCACTTTTTGGAGCCCTCTCAATAAGTCTCGCCAGACCAGCGCAAGCGCTGGGTCAGGCGAGACCTAAAAATGCTAGGGACTTCTGGAATACCATTAACGCTCCTTTTCTCAAACCAACAGTTCCAAGCTTGGATTCCCATGTAGATGAGTCCTGGGTTACTCACTTCTCCTTAATATTTGATCCAAAAGCAGAGGGGGCGATAACACAGCAGGCACTCATTTCCCCTCTCATTAAACCCCTTTTGATTTTTAATCACCATGAGACCAGAGGTCCTGCAGAGCTCCAGCAATAAAGCCCCTGGCCTGCATGGCACTCCCATAGATTTTTGTTTTCACTGTACAGCCAGATTTATGAGGACCTGTGTTGACAAATGTTTGTCAACAGTTGACAAGGTGGGTCCACCAGTTTCATGGAAGAAATCTATTTTAATCCCAATCCACAAAGACAAATCTGAGGCCAAAAACTATAGGCCAATTTCATTGCTGAATAGCACAGCGGGTCTTACTGAACAGACTTGAGGTATGGGCTGCTAATAACGTTTTGATCCCAGCCCAATATGGCTTCAAAAAGAGAATGGGCACCCAGGATCAGTGTCTTAATTTAAGTCTCTTAATTGCCAAGTATACTCCGGCTAAGCCTGGTAAGTTATACTTTGCATTTATGGAACCATCGGCAGCTTTTGACTGCATTGTATATCAACACCTATGGAGGATGATGCAAGAAAGGAGTATTGATGAGGCAATTGTACTCCTAATCAGGCAGCTTTATTCCTCGGCTTCGGCCAGCGTCCGATACAGGAGGCGGGGAGAGTGAACTAGGGTGTTTCCAATTAACAGGGGTGTCCTACAATGTTTACTCGCCCCACTTTTCTCCATCCACACCAATAGGGTGGAAGCTCCCCTGTTGGACTCAACACCAGACATCCCCAGTATTAATAATGTACGTACCCCAATCCTCCTGTACACAGATGCTGCGGTGTGAATTGCCTGCACGGGCCTTGCTCTGCAAAAGCTACTAGATATTTATGTGAACTACATGCATAAATTGGAGATAAAAACTAATGAAGCAAAGTCTTTCATCTTAATTACTGGCTGTAAAGATAGGAAGCTCACAAGCCTTTATAGAGCTGCCTACAAAATAGCCCATATTCCTATCTAGGTGTGACTTTTGACAGGCAACTAACATGGTCCAATATGATTATCTCGAGGGGCTTACTACAAGAAAAATATTGCTCTACACTTTTGTTAATCTGGGTGCAAAACCAATTGATATGGTTAAGTTTATACTGCCAAATCTGTCTCGTTAGCAACTTATGAGGCAGGCATCTGGGGTTATTCCAACTCCTCAGCTCAAGACCACAGAGGACATTTTTGGGAAAATGTGTTGGCCTCCCTGTAAGTTGTAACAATTTTGCGTGCCATGCAGAAATAGATGTTCCATATCGCACTGATACAATTGGCCTGAGCCCAATCTTATGGCCTTATATCTGGAGAAGGGAATCTATTCATGTCACCCAAAAGCTAATTAAAGATGGTCTATCTCTGGAACATGCTCATAGAATCCCATGGATTACCTAGATCAAAAACACCTTTTCTTCTCTTGGTTTAGAGTATCTATTTGATTCCCCCCAGTGATTGCTCTACTATCTCCAACCGGGAAATAAAATCCTGTTTTCTTAAATGGCAAATGAAAGACTGAAAATTAATCACACAAGTATCAGTTAAATCTTACTTAGAGGGACCGATGGCACAGGAAAGGACATCTGCGTACCTTTTTACCATGACAAATTCACTTCCAATTCTTTTTAATCGGATTCGATTTATTTGTATTTCTCGTATGTTGGCCCATCCAGCAGGAGCTTTTCTATACATGATTTACCGTTCTGTCCTTGTGATGGTCTCTCCGCACAATCAAATTTGCACATTTTACATGGAACACTGCAAAGGATTTATATTGCCACTGATGTGTAGAAATGTATGTTCGAGGCATAGGAGCTGCAGATTACACACTTTTGCATAGATCGGCATCTGGTGTTGGGCCCGGATGTTTGCAGTTTGTTTTTCCTCTTGGAAAGTCTTTGGAAGTCACGAGGTTGGTGACTCCTCCCTTGGTTTGTATTGCGCATGGGCTTCGGCTCCATCCTCAGATTTTTTTTCCCGCCATCGGGCTCAGATGTAATACTTCGCGCTCCGGTTCCAAACATTCCAGTTCGATCGAAGCGGAATCCTCGCTCTCTGCGATATTGTTTAGATACTGATCTCCTCCATCACCTTCGACGCACCTTCGATTCCAGTCATCGGCAGCCTTCGGGCCTATCCAGGCTCCAGTCCCGGCTGATGGAAAGAACTCCATTCAAGAAGTGCCCTCGATGTGGGTCCAAATTCCCCCACACCAATCTTCATGTGGTGTGCAACCTCTGCCTCTCCCCGGAACACGAGGCTCGAGACTGTCCTGCCTGCAAGTCTTTTAGATCCAAAAAGACTATTCGAGACCGACTGGCCAGACGGAAAATGCCGCACTCCTCGACTTCTGTTCCAGTCGACATCTTCGGGGACGACGTCGAAGCTCCGGGACACCAGCACACCGAAGAGGACCTAGTCAGTGCTTCGGAAGCAGACGACTCTGATGTGGAGGACATCACTGCGGCACAGAGGGTCGTGAGTAAAATACCCCCTCCCACACCCGCGCCGACACCCAAAAAGGCTTCGGTCACGCCTTCGGGCCTAGGCAAGACCAAAGACACTGCTTCAAACACCCCACCTTCTGCCCCGGTGACGAAGACAAGTAAACCTTCTGGCGGCTCTGGCTCGAGCCAGCCTGCCAGCAGTGCCGAAAAACACCCTTCGGCACCGAAGAAAAGATCGGCCTCTACCTCAACACCGAGCTCCACACCAAAGCCCTCGGTGTCGAAACCCAGCCTCTCAGTGCTGACTAAACAACATCATAAGGCCCTCAGCACTGACACTCCCGCGCCGAAGCCTGTCTCTGCACCGAACAAAAAATCTGAGGTTCCCAAAAAGCATGGAACAGACGAGCCTAAGAAGCCGTCGGCCCCGAAAACCTCGGCGCCGACCGAACAACCAATGTCGCAAGAACTTTTTATTCCAGATCCTTTGCAAAAGACACTTACCAAGGATCCCAAAACTGGACATTTGGCACTGTCTTCTAAAAAGAGACATTTGGACAAACCAGCTCCACCTCCAAGGAGGAAGGACTGTGCTACCTCCCCTTTCAGAGTGCCTTCCCCGCCTCTTCCACTTCCTCCACCCTCTCCACCTCCACCCCTCCACGTTCTCCACCCCTGCCTCATCGCGCTCCGACCCAGTCTCCAGACCATGATGATCAGGGGGACCCATACTACAACCTAGCAGATGTGACACAAGACCCCACCCCTACAGGATCCCCAGACCCCTGGGATGATTATAATAATCCAGACATTCCAGATGCCCCACAAGATGGCCTATATCCATCCAGGCCATCTCCACCTGAAGACTCACTGTTTTCACCACCTACTTCAGAGGGCGGCACATTATCACTGGGTAGAGCTACACACTGACCCAGTAGAGGAAGATTTCCTCCTAGATACCTTTGATACAGCACATAGGTCTACTGCTGTACTACCTATGCTCAAAGGGGTAATAAAACATGCGGCAGAGGTTTTTAAAGACCCAGTCAGGGCTAGGGTCCTAAACCCATGCATAGAACAAAAAGTATAAAGCTGTCCCTACAGATCCTGCCTACATCAAAGGGCCAGCGCCACTGAATTCCCTAGTGGTATCCACCGCAAGTAAAAGATCAAATTCCCAGGCGTCGGGCGAAGCACCACCACCTGACGAGGAATCAAAGCTCCTGGACGCATCAGGAACTCACAGGCAGCTAATATATGGCGTATTGCCAACACTCCAGCGCTATTGGCCAGATACGACAGAGCGCATTATGATGAACTGGAAACAATCATGCACCATCTCCCAGAAAAATATAAAAATCGGGCCAATGAACTAATCCAAGAGGGTAAGACCATAACCAATACCTCTATACGCTGTGCCCTAGACTCAGCAGACACAGCTCCAGGGCCATTAACACCAGTGTCCTTCTCCGTCGACACGCTTGGTTGAGAGTGTCAGGCTTTAAACCCGAGGTACAAGCCTCCATATTAAACCACCCGTTCGATCAGGAACATTTATTCGGTCCAAAGATAGATGAGGCCCTCGAAGATGAAAAAAGATAGATTCGGCGAAGTCTATGGGAGCCCTACAGTCACACCCTCCTAGACGCTCCTTTCGCAGCTCTTCCTTTCGGGGCACGGGCAGAGGCTATTCCTCAGATAGCGCATCCACGTCCTACAAATCCCCTCAGTCCACCTTCACAAAAGGTTACCAAAGAGGCGGCTATAGAGGAAATAACAAAGGCAGAGGCAATAACAAAGGCAGAGGCAAGACAAATACCGCCCGCTCTGCCACACCGACCGCCTACCCAATGACTTTCCCCTGCTCCCCCAGACCATCCCACTCCGGTCGGGGGCAGACTACAATATTTCCTTCACGTCTGGGAGTCCATCACATCAGACAAGTGGGTGACCCAAATTATTCGTTCAGGGTACTGCCTGGAACTCACATCTACCCCCCCAACATTCCACCCAGGCAACGCCCAATGTCACAAGAACATTCCACCTTACTAAAACAGGAGGTGATCTCCCTCCTGCAAAAACACGCAATAGAACAGGTCCCCCACGATCAGCAAAATGTGGGAGTCTACTCCCTATATTTTCTGATACCAAAAAGAGACTAGACTCTACGACGTATCTTAGATCTCTGCCCTCTAAACACATATATACAGACCATTTTCACATGGTAACACTTCAGCAGGTACTTTCGCTCCTCTCCCAAACTACTTTCTCACCACACCGGACTTGAAAGACACGTACTTTCACATTCCGGTACATCATGCCCACAGAAAGTACCTCAGATTCGTAGTGGACGGGCAACACTACCAGTTCAAGGTGCTCCCATTCGGGGGTCACAACAGCACCACGGGTATTTACCAAGTGCCTAGCGGTAGTGGCGGCACACCTCAGACAGTACATTCACGTCTTCCCGTATCTGGACGACTGGCTGATAAAAGCCACGTCCTACAACCAATTGTACACCACACCGCCACTGCAATCCAACTACTTCACCAACTAGGCTTCACGGTGAACCACCAAAAGTCCCAGCTAACACCATCCCTAGCTCTAGGACACCCCCGCGCCGCACGGCCACCAGCTGCTGTGTGCGTGTTCCCTGCCTCTGCCTCGCCAGCCGAGCTCCGCCGCGTGGCCACGCCCCCTGCCTTCTAGCAGCGTGGTCCGCGACCTGCCCCCGTAGTTTTGCTGTGTTTACTGTTTGCTGATATTGTTGCCTGTCTCCCTGTATTTTGGTGTTTTTTCCTTCTGTATTGTACTGTACTGCTCGTTGCGCTAGCCCCTTCGTCCCCCCCTCCCCGCTCCCCGCCACCGCCGCTAACCCCGCCCCTTTTGCCTTCTGTACCCTCCCCGCTCCCGCCTCCCAGCTGCTCCGCCCCCCGCGCACTTGGCCATATATGGCGACCGTGCGACGCAGGTGAGTGTGTCCTAGCTCTAGGACACCCCCGCGCCGCACGGCCACCAGCTGCTGTGTGCGTGTTCCCTGCCTCTGCCTCGCCAGCCGAGCTCCGCCGCGTGGCCACGCCCCCTGCCTTCTTGCAGCGTGGTCCGCGACCTGCCCCATAGTTTTGCTGTGTTTACTGTTTGCTGATATTGTTGCCTGTCTCCCTGTATTTTGGTGTCCTTTTTCCTTCTGTATTGTACTGTACTGCTCGTTGCGCTAGCACCTTCGTCCCCGCTTCCCGCCACCGCCGCTAACCCCGCCCCTTTTGCCTTCTGTACCCTCCCCGCTCCCGCCTCCCAGCTGCTCCGCCCCCCCGCGCACTTCGCCATATATGGCTACTGTGCGAACGCGCAGCGGTCACACGCAGCGGCCGCGCCGATTGTGCGCCGAAGGCGCGCCAAAGGCAAGCCCGTCTACGCCCGTCCGTGCCTGGACCGCGCCCAGTGCCAGGACCCCTGGACCCCACCGACGGAAGACGACCCGACAGTCCTACGACGCCGCAACACTCATCGCACTCAACACCGGCGGGACCCAGGGATGCTACCGAGCGACTCCGAAACACACCCACGGACCCTTCAGCTGCCACGCCTGCAAGTTCACCTGCCTCCGGACCTGCATCGCACCAGCACCCGCCAAGTCGAACTCCAGCAGCACCCACCTCAAGTGCATCCTGCTCAACACCCGCTCCGTCCACAGACACGCCATCGAACTCTGGAACCTCCTCGACACCACAGCCCCTGACGTGGCCTTCCTCACGGAGACCTGGATGAACGCCTCCTCAGCGCCCGACATCGCCATCGCCATCCCAGAGGGCTACAAGATCACCCGGAGGGACCGCACCGCCAACCAGGTGGGAGGCATCGCCATCATCCACAGGAACACCATCCGTATCTCGACCAGCACCGACAACACCCTGACCACCGCCGAACACCTGCACTTCCAGATCCACACCGACCCGAAGACCACCCTCAGAGGCACTCTGATCTACTGACCTCCGGGACCACGCACCCAATTCAGCGAGGACATCGCCGACTTCGTCAGCCCGCACGCCCTCCCCTCCGCTGACTACATCCTCCTGGGAGACCTCAACTTCCACCTGGAGAACAACGACCGCAACACCAACACCCTGCTCGACAACCTCGCCAATCTTGGACTCAAGCAGCTGGTGTCCACCCCCAACCACCTCGCCGGACACACACTCGACGCAGTCTTCTCATCCAGCAAAGACATCGCCTTCAGCCACGCCACACAGCTTCAATGGACGGACCACAGCTGCGTCCACTTCACCTTCAAAAGAACTACGTCCCACCACCACCAGCAACAGGCTGCCCGCAGAAGCTGGAACAAGATCACAGCCGACCAGCTCGCCACCTCCCTGAGCCAGCACCCTCCTGCCAGCTCGGCGAACCCCAGCCAGGCCGCCAACAACCTCACGAAGTGGATCAGCAACTGCGCGGACGAGCTCTCCCCGCTGAGGACCCCGCCCAGCGGATTCGGCAGCAAGAAAGCCCCATGGTTCACCGACGAACTCAAGAGCTCCAAGAAGAACTGCCGAGCCCTCGAAAGTCTGGAGAAGGGAACAAACGCCGGACAACATGACCACCTTCAAGCTTGCCACCCGGAAGCACCACCAGCTGATCCGCGCCGCCAAGAAAACTGCATTCAAGGACCGGCTGGACAACAACGCACACAACTGCAAGTAACTCTTCAACATCGTGAAAGAGCTATCCAACCCCAGCGCAGGAAACGACATCACCCCATCGCAAGACCTCTGCGACTCCCTCGCCTCATACTTCCACAACAAGATAGCAGACGTACACAACAGCTTCAACAACCAACCAACGCACACCACGACCGAACCACCACCCCCCACCACGCCTGGACTCCGATCAGCACCGAAGACACCATCCGCACGATGAACTCCATCCACTCCGGATCTCCGACCGACCCTTGTCCCCACCACGTCTTCAACAAAGCCGACGCTGTCATCGCACCCCACCTGCAAGACATCAACACATCCTTCGACACCGCCACCTTCCCTGAGAGCTGGAAGCACGCCGAACTCAGCGCTCTACTCAAGAAACCCACAGCGGACCCCACCGAACTCAAGAATTATCGCCCCATCTCGCTCCTCCCGTTTCCTGCCAAAGTCATCGAGAAGACCGTCAACAAGCAGCTGGCCGCCTTCCTTGAGACGAATGGATCCCTCGACCCCTCAGTCTGGCTTCCGAGCCAACCACAGCACCGAGACCGCCCTAATCGCTGCCACCGATGACATCCGAACCCTGATGGACAACGGAGAAACAGCGGCCCTCATCCTCCTGGACCTCTCCGCGGCATTCGACACTGTCTGCCACCGCACCCTAGTTCAGCGCCTCAGCAACGTCGGAATCCAGGAGAAGGCTCTGGAATGGATCATCTCCTTCCTCGACGGAAGAACAGAGAGTCTGCCTACCACCGTACAAGTCAGAGGCCACCGAAGTCATCTGCGGCGTCCCTCAAGGATCCTCGCTGAGCCCCACCCTCTTCAACGTCTACATGAGCCCCCTCGCGGCCATCGCACGCCAACACAACCTGAACATAATCTCCTACGCCGACGACACCCAACTGATCCTCTCCCTGACCAACGACCCCGCCGCCGCCAGAGCCAACCTGCACGAAGGGATGAAAGAGGTAGCCGAGTGGATGATGACCAGCCGCTTGAAATTGAACTCAGACAAGACGGAGGTCCTCATCCTGGGCTCTTCCCCCTCCGCCTGGGACGACTCCTGGTGGCCTCCAGCCCTGGGCACCGCACCCAAACCGACAGACCACGCACGCAACCTGGGCTTCATCCTGGACTCCTCCCTCTCCATGACCAGGCAAGTCAACAACGTCTCCTCGGCATGCTTCAACATCCTACGCATGCTACGAAAGATCTTCTGGTGGATCCCCACCGAGACCAGGAAGACCGTCACCCAGGCCCTCGTCACCAGCCGACTGGACTACGGCAACGCCCTCTACGCCGGTACCACCGCCAAGCTGCAGAAGAGACTCCAGCGGATCCAGAACGCCTCAGCCAGACTCATCCTCTACATCCCACGAACCAGCCACATCTCCGGATATCTGAGAGACCTGCATTGGCTCCCCGTCAACAAAAGAATCACCTTCCGCCTCCTCACCCACGCACACAAAGCCCTACACGACCAAGGCCCGAGCTACCTCAACAACCGAATCAACTTCTACGCTCCCAAACGCCACCTCCGATCAGCCAACCACGCCCTCGCCGCCGTCCCCCGCATCCGAAGAGCGACGACAGGAGGAAGGTCCTGCTCCTACCTGGCCGCCAAGACCTGGAACTCCCTCCCGTCCGACCTGCGCCTGACCCAAGACCACCTCCTTCAGGAAGAAGCTGAAGACCTGGCTGTTCGAGCAGTAACGGCACCCCCCTTCCCCCAGCGCCTTGAGACCCTACGGGTAAGTAGTGCGCTCTATAAATGTCTTTGATTGATTGATCCCACATAAAGCAATACCTCGGTGCCACCATAGACACCTCAAAAGCCATTACCTACCCCAATCCGTCAAGGATCGCAAGCATTCAGGCTTTGCGTCAAAAATTCATACTTCAACACTCACTCCCAGCAAGAGTGTTTATGCAACTGATAGGGATGATGGCCTCTTGCATTTTCATAGTGCCTCATGCAAGATTCCAGATGCGTCCACTCCAAGAGTGCTTAGCGCGCCAATGGAACCAGTACCAGGGGCAACTGACAGATCTGGTGTTGGTAGACGGTCGCACCCATCGCTCTCTGCAGTGGTGGAACACCACAAATCTTTCCAGAGGTCGACCGTTCCTGGACCCGGTTCCACAAATAATCCTGACAACAGACGCATCACTCTCAGGCTGGGGAGCTTATCTACTACACCTCACAGCGCAGGGCACATGGACGCCGCAACAAAGGTTACTCCACATCAAGCATCTGGAGCTCCTGGCAATCTTTCTAGCCCTAAAATCCTTTCACACACAGATTTTAGGCAAGGCAGTCCTTATCCGCACGGACAACATGACCGCCATGTACTACATCCAAAAACAAGGCGGCACACACTCTCCACAGCTCTCTCCTAGCACAAAGCATATGGAGATGGGCAATTCCACACAATCTTTCTCCTAGCCCAACATGTACCAGGAGTCCAACACCATGGCAGATCTGCTCAGCAGACAGACGCAGCAGATCCACGAGTGGGAACTTCACCCGCAAGTTCTTCACCCGTTCTTTCAAATGTGGGGCATCCACAAATAGACCTATTCGCCACCCACAAACAAAATGGCCAAGCTTCGCCCCCAAAGGCAATGCGATATGGATGAACTGGTCAGGCAAATTTGCATACGCCTTTCCACCTCTCCCACTAATTCCATTAGTGGTACGAAAGCTACAGCAGCACTCCCTCATTCTAGTAGCTCCAACGTGGGCCAGACAACCGTGGTACACCACGCTGCTGGAACTCTCAGTAGTGCCACATTAAAATTACACCTCACCATGCCTCCTAACCCAGAACCATGGAGAGATCAGTCACCTGGACCCAGCTCAGCTCAACCTTGCGATCTGGCTCCTGAAATCTAGAGTTATGATACCTTAACCTTCCCCCCGACTGTATGAATGTTATCAGAGAAGCTAGACGTCCTACCACTAGAGCCTGCTACGCTGCCAAGTGGAAAAGATTTGTTGTTTATTGCCATAACACAATCAACCCTCTAGACTCGTCCATACAGCACATCATATGCTACTTACTACACCTACAAAGATGTAACCTAGCATATACATCCATTCGGCTACACCTCGCAGCAATTGCCGCTTACTTACAAAACAGACAGCACCTATCACTTTTCAGAGTGCCTGCCATCAAAGCCTTCATGGAAGGCCTAAAACGAATAATTCCCCCCAGGGTGCCACCCTCACCTGTGTGGAACTTAAATATAGTGCTCACAAGGCTAATGGGACCGCCTTTTGAACCCTTGCATAAATGTGTACTGCAATTCCTCACATGGAAAACAGCTTTCCTGGTAGCCATCACCTCCCTTAGAAGGGTCGGTGAAATACAAACACTTACTATATAAGAACCTTTTCTCCAAATGCACCCGAACAAGGTTGTCCTCCGTACCAACCCAAAATTCCTACCCAAAGTCATCTCACCCTTTCATCTAAACCAATCGGTAGAATTACCGGTTTTTTTCTCGCAACCTCAAACTGTTGCAGAAAGGGCTCTACACACACTGGATGTTAAAAGGGCCTTACTTTACTACAGAAAACACAAACTTTCAGAAAGACAAAGCAACTGTTTGTCTTTCTCTCCACCTCATAAAGGCAACCCCATCTCTAAATCGGGGATAGCTAGGTGGATTGTAAAACGCATACAGATTTGCTACCACAAAGCAAAATGCACGCTATCTGTTCCCCCTAAAGCCCACTCTACAAGAAAGATGGGGGCTTCTATGGCTTTTCTAGGGAACATCCCATTAGATGATGTCTGCAAGGCAGCTACATGGTCAACACCGCACACTTTCACTAAACATTACTGTGTAGATGTGCAAACCAAGCAACAAGCTAGTGTGGGCCAGGCTGTACTAAAAACACTGTTTCAAACCACTGCAACAGATACTGTTGGTCGCCGCTAAGGTTGGGAACTGCTATATAGTCTATGCAAAAGTGTGTATTCTGCAGCTCATATGCCTCGAACGGAATATGCTACTTACCAGTATGCATCTGTTCTTGGCATGTAGAGCTGCAGATCTACACACGCCCACCTGCCTCCCCGGCTACCTGTATCTGTTCCAGTCTATCTTATTTAGATACAACACACATGGGTTTCTTCACTGTTATTACTACGCTCCATCTTTCCCTGCTGGCGAAAAACAATCTGAGGATGGAGCCGAAGCCCATGCGCAATACGAACCAAGGGAGGAGTCACCAACCTCGTGACTTCCAAAGACTTTCCAAGAGGAAAAACAAACTGCAAACATCCGGGCCCAACACCAGATGGCGATCTATGCAAAAGTGTGTAGATCTGCAGCTCTACATGCCAAGAACAGATGCATACTGGTAAGTAGCATATTCCTTTTTACAATCCTTGCCCAATCCTTGTCGGTGGCATCTTTTTTTAATTTTATCACGTAAGACTAGACTATTGTACAACACCCAAAAATTAAGTAACTTGTTTTTATCAGTTGGTCTTAATGACCACCTTTTGTAATCATGTCTGTACTGAACTCTTCTAATGGGTGTGTTTTTAAATTTGCGGATGGATGGCTGTTTATACTGTGTATCTGTAATTTTATGATCTTGTAATATGTCGAATAAAGTGAATTGACTGACTGCTTGGTATAGCTCTTATAAAGAGTTGCACCCTTGTTTCCATAATGACTTCAGAACTACTGTTAAATACCTTGTACTCTTGCATCCGAATGGTGGGAATTCTCTACTTCATGGCATCCCAGACCTCACATTGGCACCCTACGGGGGCATTCTACATGTTGCAACACTCGCACATACCTGGGCAGTACGTGGACCTGCTGGACGGCGTTTGGATCGCCATTGCCTTTGCCTCTGACCTCACGCCTCGCGGAACCCGCTCCGCGGGTCCCGCATCGCCAAGGGGCGCCTGGAACTTGGGAGCTGCCGTTGTTGGGACAGACCAGGGCTAAGGGCTGTGAGGGCTGCGAGCAGGAGGGGCTGGACTCAGTTTCCCAAGAGTCACAGCTCAGCTCCGCCCGCAACACCTGGGCCGCTCTCCCTCATCGCCCCGCCCTTAGCTGACCAGTGAAAGCTGCCGGACTCCTCCCTCTACGTGGGACAACACTCGCACATACCTGGGCAGTACGTGGACCTGCTGGACGGCGTTTGGATCGCCATTGCCTTTGCCTCTGACCTCACGCCTCGCGGAACCCGCTCCGCGGGTCCCGCATCGCCAAGGGGCGCCTGGAACTTGGGAGCTGCCGTTGTTGGGACAGACCAGGGCTAAGGGCTGTGAGGGCTGCGAGCAGGAGGGGCTGGACTCAGTTTCCCAAGAGTCACAGCTCAGCTCCGCCCGCAACACCTGGGCCGCTCTTCCTCATCGCCCCGCCCTTAGCTGACCAGTGAAAGCTGCCGGACTCCTCCCTCTACGTGGGACAACACTCGCACATACCTGGGCAGTACGTGGACCTGCTGGACGGCGTTTGGATCGCCATTGCCTTTGCCTCTGACCTCACGCCTCGCGGAACCCGCTCCGCGGGTCCCGCATCGCCAAGGGGCGCCTGGAACTTGGGAGCTGCCGTTGTTGGGACAGACCAGGGCTAAGGGCTGTGAGGGCTGCGAGCAGGAGGGGCTGGACTCAGTTTCCCAAGAGTCACAGCTCAGCTCCGCCCGCAACACCTGGGCCGCTCTCCCTCATCGCCCCGCCCTTAGCTGACCAGTGAAAGCTGCCGGACTCCTCCCTCTACGTGGGACAACACTCGCACATACCTGGGCAGTACGTGGACCTGCTGGACGGCGTTTGGATCGCCATTGCCTTTGCCTCTGACCTCACGCCTCGCGGAACCCGCTCCGCGGGTCCCGCATCGCCAAGGGGCGCCTGGAACTTGGGAGCTGCCGTTGTTGGCACAGACCAGGGCTAAGGGCTGTGAGGGCTGCGAGCAGGAGGGGCTGGACTCAGTTTCCCAAGAGTCACAGCTCAGCTCCGCCCGCAACACCTGGGCCGCTCTCCCTCATCGCCCCGCCCTTAGCTGACCAGTGAAAGCTGCCGGACTCCTCCCTCTACGTGGGACAACACTCGCACATACCTGGGCAGTACGTGGACCTGCTGGACGGCGTTTGGATCGCCATTGCCTTTGCCTCTGACCTCACGCCTTGCGGAACCCGCTCCGCGGGTCCCGCATCGCCAAGGGGCGCCTGGAACTTGGGAGCTGCCGTTGTTGGGACAGACCAGGGCTAAGGGCTGTGAGGGCTGCGAGCAGGAGGGGCTGGACTCAGTTTCCCAAGAGTCACAGCTCAGCTCCGCCCGCAACACCTGGGCCGCTCTCCCTCATCGCCCCGCCCTTAGCTGACCAGTGAAAGCTGCCGGACTCCTCCCTCTACGTGGGACAACACTCGCACATACCTGGGCAGTACGTGGACCTGCTGGACGGCGTTTGGATCGCCATTGCCTTTGCCTCTGACCTCACGCCTCGCGGAACCCGCTCCGCGGGTCCCGCATCGCCAAGGGGCGCCTGGAACTTGGGAGCTGCCGTTGTTGGGACAGACCAGGGCTAAGGGCTGTGAGGGCTGCGAGCAGGAGGGGCTGGACTCAGTTTCCCAAGAGTCACAGCTCAGCTCCGCCCGCAACACCTGGGCCGCTCTCCCTCATCGCCCCGCCCTTACCCATTACCCAATTATATCCTAGGCCATAAGTAAGAGCACGACCACCGCTGCGCGGGAGAAGCCCGGGACAAGGGCGGGACCGTCTTTGGCCGTCAGTGGCCGAAGGAGGCTGGGCTGGGCCCACTCTCTTGATCCCCCTGTGTGTTACAATTAAGGCAATGCCTTCGCCCCCACCACGGGAAACCCCCTTAAGGGATAGCGCCTCCAGCTCTGGGACTTTGGATAATTACTTTAAACCCACTAAAGGAGAAGCGGACAAGGAAAGCTCGCTTGAGAACCGCAGGGTGGAGCGCAGGCGCTCCATTGAATCAATGAAAACCAGGCCCTTGACCGATATCATTCCTTATCCCACCACTCAAGAGGAAGGCACTCCACCCAGCAGTCTGATTAAATCGACACTCGAGGACTTCCCCGTCTTACTAAGGGAAATTCCTTCTAGTTCAACAAATCCCCAGCACTCGTATTAATCAAAATTTCAAAGTAGTTGTGACGTGTGAGTCAGAAACAACAATGGCAATAAATTTCTTATGCGAGGTTTAGTCTTCCTTGTTCTTTATTCTCAATGGGACATCCTAGTCACAGCCAACACGTGTTTCGTCGTGTAGGGGCATTAACCCACGACTTCCTCAAGGCTGTGTAAATTAAAAGACAATACATACCATATGGCATTATCAACTTCTAAAAGAGGGTTCATATAAGGTGGCATTGTAAATTACCTCTTAAATTGTTACAAAGAGGTTTCCCATGCAGTGAACCATTATACAAAATTACAAGAACAGGAATCACTTGTAAAATCCGAAGTGAAAAGACGCACAAGTGGATACATACAGATGAACATTTGGAAAGAAGTGTACCAAAGTAAAAGATCAAATTTATAGAAGGTATCCGATAGAGCTAGCGACCAAAAGAAGATGGAGAGAACTGGAAGGGCGTGCAGAAAACGACGTGATCAGGTCCCGCCTAGTAATAGATTCGGTCACTATGGTGCTGGTCGTGATTAACGTGAAAGTGACTAAGTAAATGGCAACCAGCATATCGAAAAAACGTGATCCGGTCCCGCCTGGTAAGCGATTCAGTTACTCGGGTGCTAGTTGTGGTTTTCGTGAAGGTGAAGAGGTGTTTGGCAATAGAGCATGCCCATAATAGTGAGTCCACTCATAGCGAGGACAAAAGTCGAGAATAGTTACCTATTTTCTATTCAATATGACCTCTATTGTAGGGAAACACAATCAAAGCGCAAGTGCGTTAGTAGTCTAGTTTACAAACTATATAATATTATCTTAGGTGTGTATCCGTAAATTAAACCTACTTAATATGTGGTTGTAATTCCAGACCACATAGGGTTCAAATCCAAGATTGGAACAGTCAAAATTCGTGGTTCCTTAGCCAGTGAAGCGTATGTTTTGCGCTGAGCTGTAAAGAGTAAATGCGCCGGTCAATAGTGATGCCTCGAAATATATTCTCATGTATATCTCATCATCTAGTGTTGTATGACAGTTAAATATCAAAGCTGTCATAGTTCAGCTCATGATTATCTGTTTAACTGGTGTCTACAGTCACCAGATCCCGACATAATTCAGCGTATTCTATTATTACAATTCAAAGGAATAACCCGCCTGGATTCTTACTTTCTATCACGTTCTATCACGTTGTCTCTGTTTTTAGTATTCGCCAAATAAACTTAAAGTCTCCAATCCCTAACATAATCGGTGAACACACCCTCATAAACTAGTATATTCTTACCCAACTTTTCAGTCGGTTTCACGTTGTCTTTTCAATTCCCATCTAAACGTTTTCCGGCGAGCCGAGTGCAGCTGTCCGTGGATGCAGATTTCTCCGAAGTGACGAGTGAGCCCTAGTGAATATACTTCCGGGTCGCGAAAAACGTCTTGCGTCATGACAATAGAAATAGAAATGTGACTACGCCGAGTCAAGCGGACCAGATGGCTAAACCTTCGTGAAAATAATACGAGATGTATGCGATCACCAAATTCCAGAGTTTCCCAATTAAAATTCATATTTATTAAGCCTAGACAATCACATCTCTTTTAGAATATAAAAGGGTACTTTTTGAACGCCCTGACTTCTATTACCACTGTGGTTCTTAATTCTCGTTAAAAACAAATTACAACTCCTCCATCCAGTATGCGTTCAAATATTGTATATCATTGCTAAGTTATTTCCCGTATATGAAGGACCGCATGCTTATTGTCCTTTTCTGTATCCGTAGTTCAGAAACCCAGCGCAATACTTAAGTCTCCGAGTCTGTGATGTGAATAGAGTAAATGCTCATATTTGAGCCGTTGTACTTAGATTCCAGTATCAATGGTGTCTCCTCCATTCTCTCCATCAGTTAAGGTCTTACAACAAGGGTGTAAATTGTTTCATACAAGTGAAACGAGTTGTAAATCGAATGGTTGTACATTCCTTACGACCTAGACATTGTATCACACATCGAGTGTGATCTATATGATTAATTCATCTAACATTGAACCAGATTGTGATCATTACGCCCATCGATACACATTGTTACTGTCATCATTTCATACTGGTAGCTGAAACCTCTTGTCTACATAAGGAACACAGGGAAATTCACATGAGAGGGCCTGCATATTACCTGCCCAAAAAGTAATGAAGCTCATGGTCAATATTTAGGCCACAATCTGTGCTCCTCAATTTTAAAATCCATAATGCTTCCTTGCGTCTCAGTGTTAATTCTCGGTTCCCACCCCTCGGGTGTTTTGGTATATGGTCAATGCCATAAAATTCAAAGCTCTTATTCAATGTTTGTTCTGAGCAGATAGATGTGTGTGCCGCTATGGGGTATCTCATGTCACCATTCTTTACCGCTCGTATATGTTCCCCAATTCTGTTTCTTAAAGGTCTGATAGTGCTCCCAATGTATCTCTTCCCACATTTACATTTGATGGCATAGATCACAAATTTGGTCAGACATGTGATATTGTGTCTGATTTTAAATGTCTTCCCACCCGGTCCTTGAAATTCAGTGATCCTTGGAAGCGCCCATTTGCATGCCATGCAACGGCCGCAGCCATAAAAACCAATAGAGTTGTGACAACCAGTTGTCAACTTGTTTCGGTATTGGGTAGCTGGGGCTCAAGATATTTTTAAGTGTAAAGCCTCGTCTGTAGGTGATATCTGGTCTGTTGTTAATTACCTCATCTAAGGTTTTGTCTGCCTTCAGTAGATGCCAGTGTTTGTTGAGGCTTTTTTTGAGGATCTCTGACCAATTGTTAAAGTTTGTGACCAAACGGATCTTGTCCTCATCTTTTTCTTTTACTGATCGATCTTTCAAAGTATCTATTCTTTTGACTGCCTCAATTCTTTTCTCTGCCCTACTTAGGGTCTCATGGTCATAGCCTCTGCTCCTGAATCTAGTTATGGTTCCCTTTTTTTGTTGTTCAAAATCAGTATCTTTGCTGCAATTTCGTCTCACCCTCACCAGTTCACCATAAGGGATGGACCTAATTTGATGTGGTGGATGTGAGCTGGATGCGTGTAGTAGGGAGTTACAGGCTGTTTGTTTTCTGAACAGTCTACTTTGTAAACATTTGTTTTCTACATAGAACTCTACGTCTAGAAATGAGATCTTTTCCTTGCTTTGTTCAGTTGTGAAGTGAATATTATGATCGTTTGAATTGAGGTGTTTGATAAAATCAGTGAGTTTGGTCTGGGATCCTGTCCATAATCATGAAACAGTCGTCTATGTATCTCCCCCAGTATAGTATCGAATCATTCCATTGTGTACCCGATGGGCCCCAGATCCTCGTCACCTCAAACCATCCCATGAAGAGATTGGCATACGAGGGAGAGAATCTGGAACCCATTGCCACACCTTGCTTTTGTCTGTACCATCTGTCCTGAAATAGAAATACATTGTTGTCCAATAGTATTGCCACCATCTCCATTAGCATTTCGGTGTGTTCCCAGGTATTTGCTGACCTGTTCAGCATTCTTCTGACGGCCATCATCCCTCCCTCCCTCTTGATGCTGGTGTATAAAGCTGTAACATCAAGGGTCACCAATGTCATACCCTCTTCCCAGTTGAAATCGGCTAGGGTGCTGAGGATATGCTTAGTGTCTCTTATGTAAGATGGGATGTTCACCACCATAGGTTTAAGAAAGTGTCTACGTACTCAGACATACGTTCAGTTGGACCCCCAATTCCCGATATAATGGGTCTCCCTGGGGGGAATGCTGCATTCTTGTGAATTTTGGGTAATGTATACAAGCATGGGAATGACTTCAAGAGATAAGGAAGCTGAAGATCTCTTCAGTAACATTGCGAGGAACGCACCCCTGAACACAATTTTACAAGGGGGACCAAGTGCGAGAAATGAAGGTCTAAGGGAGAAATTCACTAGACTAGAGAAACTAAAGAAAAGCGAACTGTCACGGTGGTGGGATGCTGCCACCCTGAAACAGTACATTAAACTGAAACGAATACCGAGGGGTTTAAGATCGCAAATCCTCCCTACATACGAGGATCTGGAAGCAGACCTACTGAGTGAGTGGGAAAAAGAATTGAATAACAACTCGAATAGACTCATGGGTATTCTAATAGAGAACTGCGAAAGAAAGGTTGTGCAGCTCCAGAAGGACATAGACACCTTAGAATCAGAGATCAAAGATCTGAACATACCGGAAGGCACTTTTAAAAATTATGCCATCCTAAATGAGATAATAGAACATCACGTCTCAGACATAAAGATGCGAAAGGCCCGTAAACTAAGAAGGGATGAGCGTGACTACTGCGAAGGCCGGGTCTTTACATTCGCAAAGTATGACCATCTAATTCCACAGACCAAAACACAGACCCAAACTGGCGGTGCCTCATTAGGCTCCAGTTCTACTTCCCTTAATACAACACACACAAGTGGCAGTGAGGTAGAAGATGAGAGCACCAACCCCAACACTGGTAATAGTTTTTTATTGGAAGTGACCAGGATCAAGAGAGGCAAAGAAGAGTACAAGCGACCCCAACAAGGAGAAAAACAAGGAGGGGTCAGAGAGGAAGTAAGGGTAGAAGATACACCAGGTGTCAGGACCAGGTCATGGAACCAGAGGAAATAGACAGTATTAACATAATTAACATGACTGATCCACAACTTACAGGGGATGCCGTATCTGTACTCACCAAAGGAATGAATTTCTGCCCTAAAAATGTTGGTAATATATGTGATGTTAAAATCGACTTGTTCAAGTTTGTCAGACGCATGAAATTGAAAAAACATTTTGGTTCAACTAATGTTGTAAATAAAAGCATGAACAAAAATTTGGGTATGTCCACATTGAATGAAAATTCAATACAGGATATTCTAGACACGAGAATGTTGCTATCCATTACTGAAAGTGAGGATGAAGTGATTACTACAGATTCTGTCATGAGAGATTTGGAGATTACCACTGATTACAATATTTCCAGTAATCTAAAGGAGAAGTCCAAATGGACACCAACGCTGACTACTGGTAATAATGTAGATATTTTTCATAGATTGGTTCTGGCTGACTTGGACAGACATGATGATAAAAACATAGTATTTAATTCCAAAACGGACAATTTAACTGTTAAAGAACGGGCTGCTCTTAAGGAACTGAGTGAAAATAACGACATCATTATACGTGAAGCCGACAAGGGTGGGAACATGGTACTTATGCGGAGTATAGACTACAACAACGAGATATACTCACAACTAGCTGACGTAGAATGTTACGAGCCCATACAGACCAACCCCATTTGGACCCTTACGGAATACATTAACACACATTTAAAACGCTGGCATGGACAGGGCTTATTTGAGAACGAATTGACATTTTTAAAGGTAGACAGGCCAAGATTCCCATGCTTGTATACATTACCCAAAATTCACAAGAATGCAGCATTCCCCCCAGGGAGACCCATTATATCGGGAATTGGGGGTCCAACTGAACGTATGTCTGAGTACGTAGACACTTTTCTTAAACCTATGGTGGTGAACCTCCCATCTTACATAAGAGACACTAAGCATATCCTCAGCACCCTAGCCGATTTCAACTGGGAAGAGGGTATGACATTGGTGACCCTTGATGTTACAGCTTTATACACCAGCATCAAGAGGGAGGGAGGGATGATGGCCGTCAGAAGAATGCTGAATAACAGGTCAGCAAATACCTGGGAACACACCGAAATGCTAATGGAGATGGTGGCAATACTATTGGACAACAATGTATTTCTATTTCAGGACAGATGGTACAGACAAAAGCAAGGTGTGGCAATGGGTTCCAGATTCTCTCCCTCGTATGCCAATCTCTTCATGGGATGGTTTGAGGCGACGAGGATCTGGGGCCCATCGGGTACACAATGGAATGATTCGATACTATACTGGGGGAGATACATAGACGACTGTTTCATGATATGGACAGGATCCCAGACCAAACTCACTGATTTTATCAAACACCTCAATTCAAACGATCATAATCACTTCACAACTGAACAAAGCAAGGAAAAGATCTCATTTCTAGACGTAGAGTTCTATGTAGAAAACAAATGTTTACAAAGTAGACTGTTCAGAAAACAAACAGCCTGTAACTCCCTACTACACGCATCCAGCTCACATCCACCACATCAAATTAGGTCCATCCCTTATGGTGAACTGGTGAGGGTGAGACGAAATTGCAGCAAAGATACTGATTTTGAACAACAAAAAAAGGGAACCATAACTAGATTCAGGAGCAGAGGCTATGACCATGAGACCCTAAGTAGGGCAGAGAAAAGAATTGAGGCAGTCAAAAGAATAGATACTTTGAAAGATCGATCAGTAAAAGAAAAAGATGAGGACAAGATCCGTTTGGTCACAAACTTTAACAATTGGTCAGAGATCCTCAAAAAAAGCCTCAACAAACACTGGCATCTACTGAAGGCAGACAAAACCTTAGATGAGGTAATTAACAACAGACCAGATATCACCTACAGACGAGGCTTTACACTTAAAAATATCTTGAGCCCCAGCTACCCAATACCGAAACAAGTTGACAACTGGTTGTCACAACACTCTATTGGTTTTTATGGCTGCGGCCGTTGCATGGCATGCAAATGGGCGCTTCCAAGGATCACTGAATTTCAAGGACCGGGTGGGAAGACATTTAAAATCAGACACAATATCACATGTCTGACCAAATTTGTGATCTATGCCATCAAATGTAAATGTGGGAAGAGATACATTGGGAGCACTATCAGACCTTTAAGAAACAGAATTGGGGAACATATACGAGCGGTAAAGAATGGTGACATGAGATACCCCATAGCGGCACACACATCTATCTGCTCAGAACAAACATTGAATAAGAGCTTTGAATTTTATGGCATTGACCATATACCAAAACACCCGAGGGGTGGGAACCGAGAATTAACACTGAGACGCAAGGAAGCATTATGGATTTTAAAATTGAGGAGCACAGATTGTGGCCTAAATATTGACCATGAGCTTCATTACTTTTTGGGCAGGTAATATGCAGGCCCTCTCATGTGAATTTCCCTGTGTTCCTTATGTAGACAAGAGGTTTCAGCTACCAGTATGAAATGATGACAGTAACAATGTGTATCGATGGGCGTAATGATCACAATCTGGTTCAATGTTAGATGAATTAATCATATAGATCACACTCGATGTGTGATACAATGTCTATGTCGTAAGGAATGTACAACCATTCGATTTACAACTCGTTTCACTTGTATGAAACAATTTACACCCTTGTTGTAAGACCTTAACTGATGGAGAGAATGGAGGAGACACCATTGATACTGGAATCTAAGTACAACGGCTCAAATATGAGCATTTACTCTATTCACATCAGACTCGGAGACTTAAGTATTGCGCTGGGTTTCTGAACTACGGATACAGAAAAGGACAATAAGCATGCTGTCCTTCATATACGGGAAATAACTTGGCAATGATATACAATATTTGAACGCATACTGGATTTGGAGGCGTTGTAATTTGTTTTTAACGAGAATTAAGAACCACAGTGGTAATAGAAGTCAGGGCGTTCAAAAAGTACCCTTTTATATTCTAAAAGAGATGTGATTGTCTAGGCTTAATAAATATGAATTTTAATTGGGAAACTCTGGAATTTGGTGATCGCATACATCTCGTATTATTTTCACGAAGGTTTAGCCATCTGGTCCGCTTGACTCGGCGTAGTCACATTTCTATTTCTATTGTCATGACGTAAGACGTTTTTCGCGACCCGGAAGTATATTCACTAGGGCTCACTCGTCACTTCGGAGAAATCTGCATCCACGGACAGCTGCACTCGGCTCGCCGGAAAACGTTTAGATGGGAATTGAAAAGACAACGTGAAACCGACTGAAAAGTTGGGTAAGAATATACTAGTTTATGAGGGTGTGTTCACCGATTATGTTAGGGATTGGAGACTTTAAGTTTATTTGGCGAATACTAAAAACAGAGACAACGTGATAGAACGTGATAGAAAGTAAGAATCCAGGCGGGTTATTCCTTTGAATTGTAATAATAGAATACGCTGAATTATGTCGGGATCTGGTGACTGTAGACACCAGTTAAACAGATAATCATGAGCTGAACTATGACAGCTTTGATATTTAACTGTCATACAACACTAGATGATGAGATATACATGAGAATATATTTCGAGGCATCACTATTGACCGGCGCATTTACTCTTTACAGCTCAGCGCAAAACATACGCTTCACTGGCTAAGGAACCACGAATTTTGACTGTTCCAATCTTGGATTTGAACCCTATGTGGTCTGGAATTACAACCACATATTAAGTAGGTTTAATTTACGGATACACACCTAAGATAATATTATATAGTTTGTAAACTAGACTACTAACGCACTTGCGCTTTGATTGTGTTTCCCTACAATAGAGGTCATATTGAATAGAAAATAGGTAACTATTCTCGACTTTTGTCCTCGCTATGAGTGGACTCACTATTATGGGCATGCTGTGTTGCCAAACACCTCTACACCTTCACGAAAACCACAACTAGCACCCGAGTAACTGAATCGCTTACCAGGCGGGACCGGATCACGTTTTTTCGATATGCTGGTTGCCATTTACTTAGTCACTTTCACGTTCATCACGACCAGCACCATAGTGACCGAATCTATTACTAGGCGGGACCTGATCACGTCGTTTTCTGCACGCCCTTCCAGTTCTCTCCATCTTCTTTTGGTCGCTAGCTCTATCGGATACCTTCTATAAATTTGATCTCTTTTACTTTGGTACACTTCTTTCCAAATGTTCATCTGTATGTATCCACTTGTGCGTCTTTTCACTTCGGATTTTACAAGTGATTCCTGTTCTTGTAATTTTGTATAATGGTTCACTGCATGGGAAACCTCTTTGTAACAATTTAAGAGGTAATTTACAATGCCACCTTATATGAACCCTCTTTTAGAAGTTGATAATGCCATATGGTATGTATTGTCTTTTAATTTACACAGCCTTGAGGAAGTCGTGGGTTAATGCCCCTACACGACGAAACACGTGTTGGCTGTGACTAGGATGTCCCATTGAGAATAAAGAACAAGGAAGACTAAACCTCGCATAAGAAATTTATTGCCATTGTTGTTTGACTCACACGTCACAACTACTTTGAAATTTTGATTAATACGAGTGCTGGGGATTTGTTGAACTGTTACGTAGAGCTCTTGCTCTTTTGTGTAGAGTTGGTGGTTTCTCTATACCTTACAGCACCGTCAGATTAATTGTATGTTAACATATAAATGTGAATCTCCCTTTTAGCGCCGGATACACCTATGACCAATACCACTACCTCTAGGAAATTCCTTCTACTCCAGGGATAGCGCTTGGAAAAAACACAGAGCCAGCCCCTTTCGAGTTCTCCCATACCACTATTAACCTGGTAACTCAAACCCCACCTACACAATTGGTTAATAAGAGCAAGTCCAAATTAAATGTAGTGGCGGAGTTACATAGGCCCCCACCCAGTAAACGTGCTCGGAAAACAGTGGGGGGGCGGGGGAAATCCAAAATATCACATTTTGACTTTGGCAAGAAACGCATTAACACCGCTCTATTGGGGAAGCCTACGGAGATAGTGCCTACCATTCCACCGCCCACGCCCCCAAACCCCAGTATAACTGCCACCACTAAAGAACCAGAGGTAATTTCTTCAAACTTAAACCTCCCACTCTCTGCCAAAGGGAGCATTGAATTCCTACTCCGCTCCCTTTTGCAGCCCATTACCGACAGCTTAAAAAGTCGAGATCAGGCTCACCCTACTAGAAACTTCTCTTACCACTTTGAACACTCTAGTAAGTAAGCAGACAAAGCTAGTGGGAACCTATTCCTTTGCTGGGGATCTTTCCAAAGCAGAAGCTGCAACTAATGCCAATAAAGCCCCCCCCCCCAGAAACCCACCGCCTGCCCCCCCTCTGCAACCCCTTATGGCCATCCAACTCCAGGCACGGCACAATAATCAAAGTAACAGACCTACCCACCCCGTGGACTTACCCTCCCATAGCTCTCAAATAGAGTCCTCTGGAATACATCAAGATCAGGTTAACGCCCCCCCACCCACGCCCATTTGCCCAACTCCCAGACCACGAAGGCCAGACCTCCCGCCTGAAGCTAATAGATTAATGGTGGTCTTAGCTGGTGCCCCCCACTTAAGATCATGGGAAAATGAGGACTACCAATCCCTTAAGAAAAAGGTAATCAAATGGCTTAACTGGAACCGACCCTTGCCATCCCATTTTAATAACGAAATCCTCATGGTGAGAAGGGTTCCATGGCTAGGGAAGACCAGGAAAACCATAGTGGGGGACTGTATTATGGTAACCTTTAAGGATCCGGGAACGGTACGACACATTTGTGGAGGAATGAACCGATCCCTTGATTCTACCATACAGACCCTCCCAGTATCTTTTTTCTTCCCCCCGATTCCCAGGCACCAGGTCCCAACACACGATGATTGGACAAGGGTGGAACACAGACGTAAACACACAGGCTTTCGACAACGCCCGTACTTCCAACCGCCTGAAACACCTTTTTGCGATTTTAATCGCTTTAACTGCCTGAACGGTTTGGGTGGGGTCGACTGACTCACCGTCTGTAAGACAGTGCCAGGGGTCTCTGGCTCTCCCGCTGTGTCCTCCGGTTCAATTTCTGGCCCCCTGAATGATCCAGCTGCTTCAGACCATGGCAGAACCGAATTTTTTCACCAAGCCACTGATGGGGTAGTTGTTGCTGAGGGGATAACTACGGTTCCTTTCCTTGTGGGCAATGGTGCGCCAAGACCACCGGTGCCACATGCATCTTCTGCTGCCCCTACTATAGGTCCCGCATTTGAAGTGGGGCATGGACTCACCTCCTCCAACCCTCATGGTATGGCATCTGCCACCTCCGAACATTTGAAGATAATTTCCTGGAACATCGCGGGATTAGCTAACAAACTGGAAGACCCGGCTTGGGCAAAGTACATAGAAACTGGTGACATATGCATGTTCCAGGAAACCTGGGCCAGAGGACTATGGACATCAAGGCTATTCGTCATTTTTCATCCCAGCAAGGTGGGAAGGCAAAGGCCGCCCATCAGGGGGCCTTACGACGTGGGTTGCTGCGCACCTGGGCTGTGTGGCCACACGGGTCCCATTCAACTCTGATGACATCCTTGCGGTCTTATTAACATGGCCAAACAAAGCTAACCTCCTGCTGGTCAACATCTATTCCAGGCCGATGAGAAAGGCAAAAGAATCATCGACCTTTGATGAACTCTCGAACTTCTTATCTGAACTGTCGATTGATTCATATTATGTGGTGGGTGGGGACTTTAACTCTCACTTTGAGCCACTACCCGGCCTCCAGGAAGGGTTCTTATCAGAAGAAGAAGTTAGGTGGGCAGTACCATGGGTTGATGTGCCATCTCCGAAAGCTTGGACCCCACTGGCACTGCAAATCACTGCCCTTACGTTAAGGTTTGGACTCAGAGCGTGTAATGGGCGAATTAAATCCAATATACCAGGCAAAAATACTTACAATCGGCGGGGAAGAGAGTCTCATTTGGACTATGTCCTGGTCCAATTGGCGAGATGGTCAACAATACAGGACTTCAGGGTAATAGACAGGTTGGACAGTGACCACAATGCCCTCGAGTTAGACCTTGCTCATCCAGCACCTCAGGCCCCAGTGACCCGTGAGGAAGGGAATCGCCCCACGCTCCTCATAGACAACAGTAGGAGAAGAATTGGGTGGGAGCATATGGTCATAAGCAAGGATAAACTCCCACTGCTTTATGCAGAGATTACTCCCATCCTGGAAACTGTTGGGGATCTTGACAGTGTGGCAAATAAAATAGATATAAGGAGCAAACTGTTTGTTGCCCATGAGGAACTTATAAAAGTTGCGGCACCCCACTTTACTCGTAACATACGAAAGCCAAGGGAGAGGTGCCAAGGTAAAACACAATGGTATAATGTAGCCTGTAGACGGGCCAAAACAGAACTCCTTGGAGCAATTAAGGAGGGCACAGGAGGGGAACGCCTTAAGCAACGCAGGCAAGCTTACAAGAAGCTTCTTGCTCAGGCCAAAATAGAATGGGAGGAAAATCTGTGGGAAGAACTTACAAAGGCCCTAGCAATTCAAGATCAACGCCTGTTCTGGAGAATTGTGAATGGGGGATCAGGGAGTCTACACTCGGCAGTGGAGCCTAACATAGCTCCTGGAGTGTGGCAGGCCCACTTCCAGTCCCTATATAGCGCTGAGTCTGGAGAACTCCCTGCGCCAATCGAACCGGAGAGGCTGGGCCCTCAGGCGGATCCAATAACACTGAGTGAGGTCACTGCTGCTATTTCAGGCCTGGCTTCGGGGAAGGCGCCTGGACTGGATGGGCTACCGGGAGACCTGTTCAAGCAGGAGCCCACCGTCTGGGCGCCTTACCTCGCTGCTCTTTTTAACGGTATCCTCGGTGGGATGGAAATCCCTAGTACTTGGCTGGGGGCTGAGGTGGTCCCGATTTTCAAAAAGGGATCCCCCCTCCTCCCAGCCAACTACAGACCGATTAGTCTGATAGACGTAGCGCAGAAGCTGTTCGGCAGGGTTCTCCTGAATAGGCTCCAGGACTGGATAGAGGAGGTGGGCGCCCTCAGTCCCTATCGGGCAGGATTTAGGAAAGGGGTATCGACTGTGGACCAGGTTTTTAGATTGAATCTGGTCTATTGGAGGACAGTGAGGTTCGAGGGCGGTAGTTTGTACACGATTTTCGTGGACCTACGGGCCGCCTTCGACCTCGTGCCCAGGGGAAAACTTTGGATTATTTTGGCAGGGATGGGTGTACCACCAGATATTTTATTGACCTTGCAGAGGTTGCATCATAACAATTATGCCCAGGTGAGGTGTGGGAGGTCGGGGGAACTGACTGACAGATTCCCCGTTGGCAGAGGGGTAAGACAGGGCTGTGTGCTGGCGCCGACCCTGTTTTGCCTCTTTGTCAACGGGGTAATCGCCCATCTTAACGCCACCGACTACACAGATGCCCCCAAATTAAACGGCAACAGTGTGCCCGCAATAATGTTCGCGGACGACACATTGTTAATATCTAAAACACCCATGGGCATCCAAAGGATACTCGATGCCTTTGTGGCCTTCTGCCAGGATAGAGGGTTGGAAATCAACGCCACAAAAACCAAATATATGGTATTGAATCCGAGCCCCAAACAGCGCCCGAATCCCCAACTGGGAGCAGTGCGGCTGGAAAGAGTAGCCACGTTTGAATATCTTGGCGTGACGCTCAACGAAAATATGATCTGGGGGACCCATCAGAGCAGGGCTAACCTTAAATTAGTGCAAATTACCGGGGCTATATCCCGGATGATGATTGGTTCGACCTACCGCCCACTGGGGGCCTTAATTCAGATATATAAAGCCCAGGCCAGGGGGGCGATCTTGTACGGGGCTGAATTGTGGGGCCACATTCTATGTCGGAACCTGTCTTCCACGGAAAATAGGTTTATAAGACAAATAACCGCACTTCCCCCTAGCACTCCACTTCTTCCTCTGAGGCTTGATCTAGGGCTACGGCCACTTGCCGACGAGATAAGTCTAAGACCAATTGCCTTCTGGCGCAGGCTATGGAGCAGCGATTATCTCGCCGACTATAGGGCGGAACTGGCCGAACTATTAAAGCACCCCAAGGCGCTCAGTATTCCCTGGGTCAAAAACATCCAGTCAATTTGCACCGATCTGGGGCTCCCTGAATTGTGGACCGAACCAGCGAATGTAGCACCAGGAATCTCTTAAGATCCCTGGCGAATCTGTATCACGAACACAAAAGGGCAAGGGCCTTAGCTACCCAGACAGAGGGGTCCCTCTCTTCCATATTCCTGCAAACTAAGGATCTCTACAGATTTGAGAAGGCTTTCGATCCCATATATCCCATACTCACCAGAAAGCTATTTCTCCAGTGGAGATACAGTACATTGCCTTTTCGGTCCTTTTCAAGCACCTGGCTACAAGTCCCTTCCACCAAATACTGTCCTCTTTGCGTTGATAAAGAGGAAAATGATTTGCATGTGATCTTTTTCTGCCCAGCCTACAAGGCAGCCAGAAAGCATTGGCTGCTTCCCTTGATTAAGAATTTGGGTGGCAGGGAATATACACCTATGTACAGGATTTTAAAATCCGATGTTTCTGGCCCAACCGTTTTTGCACTTTCCAAATTCTTTACGAATGTTTGGTATACGCGTATTCGTCTTTTAAAAAATGCTGGGTAGATTTTAGAATCACTTCAATTCTTAATAACTGTTTTTATTGTCTGTGTTGATCTTAAAATCATGTATTGATGTTTTAACAAATCTGACAGAATTCATGTGATTTTTATGTATGTGCATCTTTTATGACCAAATGGTCGAAATAAAGATTGGAAAATGAAAAATGACATGTTGCAATACGTCTCATTAAGGGCCTGAAGAAATATGATCACATCACCTCCATCCTGATGGAACTGTATTGGCCCCCTTGCCGTCTGCGCAGTCTTCAAAACCAGCTGCATTATTTACCAAGCTGTCACAGCCAGCACCCCTGCTTAGCTTATGGAGAAGCTCCCCAGCGCTGGTGCTTTTCAGCACACCTGTAGCCAAAGTGTAAAGACTGCAGGCATTTCCAATGTATGCATCCAGGCTCTGGAACACCCCCATCTCTACCAGGACCTGCGCCTATGCTGCTACACTTTCGGAAAGAGTTGTAGATTCATCTCGTTAAAAAGCACTGCGTCGGTGCGTTGACTGCCCTCACGCAGCAGTGCGTCAGTGCGTTGACTGCCCTCACGCAGCAGTGCGTTGACTGCCCTCACGCAGCAGTGCGTCAGTGCGTTGACTGCCCTCACGCAGCGCTGCGTCGGTGCGTTGACTGCCCTCCCGCAGCCATCTCTCTCGCGCATTTACTTCACGCTCGTCTCTGACCATGTAGAGCTACACGGTCTTGTGGCTTGAACACCTAACCAGAAACAGACCAAAGCACCGCCACCCGCTCATCTGGAGTCGAATGCCCTGCTGCTTCCGGTGCACATCTCGATCCAGACATTCGCAGAGGGCCTGAGGCCGCCACGGCCCAGCTGTGGCCTTTCTTCTGTGTGCCTGGCCCAGGGATAGCCGAATGAGGTCCCCGAAGGTTGTGGATGCGGCGCGGCCTCCCCGGTGTCCAGGGGCCGCACTCGTCGCCGGGCTGACCTCGGGGCTCCTGTTGGAAGGTGTTCATTCGGTGCAGGCATCTCACCAAAACTGCCGCATGGACAACATTGTTAAATGCGTTTAGAATGCTCCTAGGCGTGAACTAATGTAGGTACGTTTGAGATGTGATGTCTCTTTCCTGTCCCATGTTAAAGGCCTTCGAGTGACACTCAGTAGCGCACTATTTCCCGGTGGCTGTTTCTTGCCAGGAAGAAGGAAAGTAGTTCTGGCATCAACTGAATCCGCAAACGCCACTGCGCCCTCCAGTGGCCATGAGTCGAATTAAAAAGCGCACCTTTTATTCTTCGGAATGAGGTTGCGTGTGTGACCCCTTAGTTTGCTTTGAGGCTGTATGAACGCTATGGGGGGAAAAAACTGATTGTGTTCAAAAGCAATACAGACCAGGCATTGAGGAATCTACTAAATGTACGCATTTTTTACCATTAAACCTTTTTTTTTCTTTAGAGCACTGCAGTATGTTTTTGCATCAAAACCGAGGCGTTCTATCATAACGGAGCACAGTGCAACAGAAAATAACCCATGACTTACCTTTACATGAACGATATCCCACATTACCAGCATTGCGCGCAGTATTCGTCAGCCGTGTCACATGCCTTTCTCCCTTCTGGCCTCCTTTCCAGTGGCCGTAATCCTAGGCAGTCGGACTTTCTGACACACGTCCCTTGAAAGGCAGGTGGAGCAGGGCAGAGTCAGTCACATGCTGGGAGTGCCTCTGAACGGTATGATGTGCCCCAACAGAGTTCATGTTATCTTATCTCAGGTGGTCGCTGTTGGTTTCTACGGAAGTTTAAGCCATACGTGTTGCACCATAAATTATAAACCGATAAAATATTGATTACGAATGGTCTCAAATGTTCATATAATCCGGGGAGAGGGAAAGTTCATCTGCTTTTGCAACTGGTGTAACTTAATTCAAACGTCGGCCAGGCTGTACCTGATGCATGACTGATACCGCCCCAGCCTCACCGGCTGTCCAGAGGCACTTGCGTGATGGCAACAGTCCTGTTTGCTGCTATCCCAGACCCTGCTAGGCCTTCTGTTGGCTGGCAAGGACGCTTTCTCGCGAGAGCCTGGCACTGCCAAGTCTGCATTGGCCTGGACGCCTGGCGGGGGGGGGGGACGCACACCATGTGCTTGGGCACTCCTGCTCTGAGGTGCGAACGTCTGCTCTGGACCTTATAAGTGCCTTGTGGCCTGAGAAGGCCTGCCAGGGCCGGCAGTGCCCAAATCACATACACTTTCACAAAGGCCTGCTAGGCCCTCTGAGCCCGGCCTGCTTTGACACGTTAGGTTCTGCTTCAGCACACATAGGAGGCTAACTGTTAAGAACTGAAGTGTAACTCGGTGTACACTCAAAATACATATTGCCTGTTTACAGCACTCCCAGAGAGCTGCTCAGGCACTCGTGGGCAGCGAACGCCTTATTCGCACCTAGAGGCTAGACCTCCAGTGACAGGGCATCAAATGAACAGATCCATTTAGGAAAGTTACCCTCCTTGTGTATTTGTACTTCGTCTTGGGAGCAAGGGTTCTGGACCTTCTAACAGTCCCCCATCCCCTTATTGACGGTCAATGCTTCAGTGGTCCACACAGCTGGATAAGTGATTGAAAGAAACCAGCATTGACAAAGCCCATTAGTCTCTCCATGAGCTATTTGCTTTCTCTATGGGCAAGCAACACTGGGAGAGGGCAGGAGGGGGTTGGGCAAGCCATGATGACTGAGCACCCACGCAGGAGTGGTGGGTGCAAGCCATGCAGGACGGGTGTGGGTAATTAGGGAGGAGACAAGACAACCTGCAAACACTTGCACTCAAGTTAAAGTAGCTCCTAAAGCTTGAGCAGTGCAGTGGAAGGAAGCTGGGCAAGGAAGGTATCTGAGCCATGCTCCAGGGGAGGGACAAATGCACACAGGAAGTCAAGTTGGCACATGGGGACTACAGACGCGAGGAAGTGAGTGATCCGAAACAGTATTCAGCCGTGGCCAGACTGCAGGCCCCCTACAAGTAAACAATGTCTCTGAAAGCACCAGGCAAGGCCTAAAAAGGTGGTCATTGCGGTATTACTCCTAAGCGCAGGTCCAGGTCCGTGGCTTCATGTAGCTGTGCCATGCACGGCACAAGAGGAGGCACTGCAGGCTTTGTTCTTCAGCTGGATGAACCAGGCAGGTTGTCATTCATCCAGCATCTGTGTTAAGCGGCAACACTGAGATGGTGGCTCTAATGTCGCAGACCCATGGCAGTAAAGGTTGCTGCTTTGTTTAAACTAAAAATACAGAAGAGCTGAGCACTTAAGCAACAGTGAGCTGAGCCCACAGTTTACAAATCGTTCACTTAGGTTCCATTTCTCTAATAAAGATTTCCTTATTGAGGCCCTTTTTAGAAAGTCAACTAAAGCTTCTTTGGACCCCAGGAAAAGTGACCCAGTCTAAACACACAATTCCTAAGTGTTTAAAGTCCGCAAAAGGATGAAAGTCTCCATCTTGGTATAACCGATCAACTGAAAACTTGCGTACTAGCCCAGAGGCTCTCGGATGCGTTTTATGCCCTCACTGGGTCACAACTGAGCAGCATAAATCTGGCTGTTTTGGATGTGACTTTTGTTCAGCTATTCCAAGTACCTCCCCAACCAAGGACGTTCTCCATTCTTGTTCACTGCTTTCTTCCTAATCCGTTGTATTTCACTGGAAACGCTTAGGGTGCCTGGAAGCGCATAATTAATTAGTACCCCAATACATTTTAATGATATTTTGAAGCAGGTCAATCTCTGCGCTCAATTCTAATGGTGTTCTCGCATCAATGATTTAGTCTGTACCGAAGTTCATGAGCCGGTTTACCCTCCCTGCTTGTGTTGATCTTCCCCTTCTCTGCTGTTAACCTCATCTAGAAGTTTGTTGTGGCAACCTTACAGAAGGGGCGGTATCTTTCGGCCTACTGGGGTCAGACTGACTGCAGCTACACTGGAGTTTGGTAGGGATGTGGCCTCCAAATCAGGGCCGGTCCATGGCTTTGTTTGTTCCAGGCCTTTGAGCTTCCTTAAAGGGTTTCAGTGGGTTGAGTGCCCCACTCTGTGGGCCTAGTAATGCACTTGCTGCATCTAGCAGTAGTTGCTACAACTGCACTGCACTTTTCCAGCCAACTATTTCTAATCTCCATGTGATCCCAGGACTAGGCCTCAGTGCCCTTGCAATTATGTCGGGCAATCACCCTTGTTCTGCCTCCTACTTCCACAGGGATGTGGTATTTGTAGAATATTCACCCGCCCAAGGGACGGAATGCTTCATAAATCTACTTGTTTTGTCCAATCCACTTGTCCCCATCTGCGCCATGCAGTAAGATGACCACATATTGCTGTGTTCTCCTGTCAGTTATGATAATACCCTTGCTCATTACACCCTGCTCATGGCATGGTTATTGTTCTGTTAAGGCTGTGATTGCCACATTGCACGTTTTACTGGAGTGTGAAAATACCACATTTCTATTTGTCAAACCTTTGAATATTAAGAGGTGTGATAATAAATGAGCTCTTTAGGGCAGTTTCGTCGAGCTTTCAAGACCTCTTGTATATGCTTTAGTATATACTTCTATGTGGGTTTAGTGCTTTTCATTGGTTTGTTTCAGTGTCCTTTAAAAATACATGCTTGCTAGTGGTCAGTCTTTTCTACTTGGCCCTCCTTTTCAATCCAGAGGAGCAGTGCCCCAGTAGTTGTACCCTTCTGCTTCTCGTTGTAGCATCTCTTTAGGGACCACTTTTGCATTACTCAGAGCATTCGACGAGCGCTTGAAGTTTTCAGCTGGTCTGAGCTCAGACTTTAGTTTATTTAAACTAAGCCTGGGTGGAGTTTTCGGAGTTCTGCTATGTGGAACTCGCAGTGCAAATAAACTCCACTGCCCTACCAGGAGGTCCGCAAGCGGCGGGTTGCGTTAAATAATTGCCGTTCATGGTGATTTTCAGTGCTGGGTGTTTGTCCGCACTATGCAATCATCGCGAACGGCACCATGCACAGCGCAAGCGGTCACTGCTTCCTTTCTGCCGCTCGAGTAGATTGTTTACTTCAGTGGCAGCTTTCTCGACATGAACGAAAGGTTTCTCAACACAAGCAGTCGTGAGCACACGTGACTACTCTCAATGAGCGAATCTCATCAGGAAGTTGCTTTTTAGCGCTTGCTAACTTGACATTGACTATTGCAAATGAGAATCTCGCTGGGAGGTGGATTTTCCTCTCACTCATCAACTTAATGTTGGCAAGTGAGAAACTCCGCTACGTGGAGCGCAGTGTTTCGGAACGTCGTGTAAGAGTGCACAAAACTCCGCGCCGAGTTCACCTTTCAGAGTGAATTTAAACAGGGCTGTAATTCTTGTTCCGTCCCATCTGCTGAGCCCTACTCCCCCATGTGCCTGCAGAGGTACTTAAACTCCCTTCTGAACCTCTCCAACCCATGCCGACCCCCTCCTGTTTTTTTCCTTCCATTGTCTTAGGTGTTTCGGATGTCAACAGCTCATCCTCCCTTTAACTCTGATTTGTGTCCTCCAGGCCTGGTGCTGTGATTGGCTGGTGCCTGCGCCTTTAAATCCTGGCTTCAGCAGTCTGGTCTTGTGACATGATATCCTCTCATCAAGAGGTACGTACCTCTGTGAGCAAGGTATAAGTCAGGCGTGCTTTTTACTATGTAAACACGTTCCGCTACTGTAGTGCGGGTCATGCTAAAGGCTTTGTAACTTTACCGCTAAAATAAAACTGGATTTCTTCCTCCTGTAGCCCATCTGCAACAGTAAACTGGTAGATGCAGCAAATTCACCTCTGCATACCAGAGGCAAACATTTGGTTCTTTCGGTTTCTTTCACATAGTTCAAAACTTGCTTGGCAAAACATCAAAATTAAAACTTGGATAAAACATAGAAATGAATGGGACACATTAGCAGGCAAGTCGGAAGGAAAGGAAGTGTAGACATGCCTAGATATCCTCCTAAAAAGACCAGTGCATTAGCCAGGACTCGGGTGGCTGCAGCTGAATCTGAGCTGCAGACCGTATGTTGATGCGGCGCTGAGCGGGCGTTTTTGTTCATAATAAATCGCATGTGAAGATCGCAGCTTTTCCTAAACCACACGGATATCTAATCTGCCCTTTAAGAGTAGAAGTTTACTAGTCTGCAAGAACAGCAGAGGACAGTCGCGAGCGCAGGTTAGTGTGCTTTTGCATCATCCCTTGACTGCTCCCATTTCAGTCCTTGACATGAACATGTTAGTGCCAGACTTTAGCAATTAGTGTGATAAGAAAATTGAGTTGATGAATCTTTTACATATCAAACTTTTAGGCTCTGATTAGGAGACCTGCCTGGTATTCCCACACCAAATTCTGGCAATTACAATTTTTACCTGAATGGGGGTTGACTACAAGCACCTGGCAACATAGGATCCTTTTCTGCGCAGTTCTGCAGGTTCCAGAGCAAACCACTGGGTGGAAAGCATCTGAGGTCACAGGCGGAGTGAAAGGATTTCAGCTTGCTATTTTCTGAAACCTCTTAGCTATGGACCTTCAGTGGTTTTCAGATTGAGTGGGGTGCGATTCTGGTTTAATCTGACGCGGCATGAACCCAAAAGTGCTGCACTTTACTCACACTTAAACCAAATAAAAGGCAGTCTTGGCTACCCGGGGAACCTGGGTAAAACCATCAGTTTTGTCAT
Source organism: Triturus cristatus (assembly GCF_964204655.1). Taxonomy (NCBI): domain Eukaryota; kingdom Metazoa; phylum Chordata; class Amphibia; order Caudata; family Salamandridae; genus Triturus; species Triturus cristatus. The sequence continues at coordinate 76,699,723 of NC_140585.1, read as the reverse complement.
TTTTAGCAGTGAGCGCGTGGACCCCACACTACCTGTTCAATAATTAAAGGGGTTTAAGTGCAAGCCTTTCCTTAGCCTCTCATGTACTAAAACTCCGATACAATACACTTTAGAAGAAACATACATTTTGTGGACCTGTTACTTATGAGGTTAGGAAGTGTACAATTTACGAAGGGTGAGGAGACCCCATGATGGTGAAGAGAAATGGAAATCCAACCTTTATCAATTCATCCACCAGTCCACCATCCAGCCTTTCACTCATCCATCCTTTCACTTGTCAATCTATTTTTTCCTCATCATCCATCCACCCTTTAACACATCCATTCAGCCATGCATTCATCCTTTCACTCATTCATCCACCATTTCACTCATCCATCCTTTCACTCGCTTACCTTCCCACCCTTTCAAGCAGCTACGCAGAAATAAACACTTTTTTTTATTAAAAGCAACTTTGCTGTAGTCATTTGGAGACCGTTGACACTTGAAAAATGCAGGAGCACGAAGTACTAAACTACTACACAGAGGCAACCTGGTTAGGGCATTGGTGGGGAAAGAGTTGAATGTTTGCTGCCCTTGTTGTTGTTTTATTTTTTTACGCCAAACACTGCTCTGGAGCTTTGCTTCTACCTATTTGGTTTTCTTGTTCCCAAAAAAGAAACTATCTACACAGTTCCACGCCACAGTTCAACAGCACACATTAACATAATTAACCTCTTTCATGCTCGTAACGGCCGAGAGGTGTCGCCGTGGGTGTGCACAGGATGGCCCCCAGCCGTCCAAATCCCTGCCCACTAATGGAAACGCCTGCACAGCGCGGTAATTCTGCACACACGGAAGGGGTTAAACTCCACTATATACTGCACCACAACAGAAACATTCCACATAATTACTCCATAACACAATCCCACTGCATATAATTCCAGTACTCCATACCAAATATTTCCACTGCACACCATGCCACATAATTCCACAATTAACTCTTCTAATCCAAACCACAATTCCACTACACACCACATACATACACTCCATAACACATAAGTAAAGGACATTGTCAATTACAGTGCCAATAGCTTAACTCCACCAAATACGAGATCTATTGCATTTTCAATGCTTGTTGATCTAGGTGGTGTTCTGAGTATGAGTTTTTAATAGGATACACCACCATTCAATTGAACAATTGCACCTTCCTTTAATTTCTGAGGAAGCGTTTTGTGAACTGCTCTGGTAAAATTATTTCAAGCATTTACTGGGTTTCACATTGTTGCTATAAATCAACCCTGGTGGTGTACAGTCTTGTGACCTTCCCTACTTGACCACACTGTTATTCCTTGGAAAATAACTTCATCTCACTGTTACCTTGTATTTCCCAAGCGCTAGATCAATGGCTGGTTTACGTTTTACAGCTAGATTAACTCCACAACACCTCATCATAGTTGGAATGTTATGGGGGCGAGTCTCAAAGCTATTTCCGCATCGAAGTGTGTTTTAGATGCACAGAACTCTATTTTATACTCCTAAAAGTTAACTCTTAAGATTTCAGTGTGGGCTACTTTACTCAGAGGCCAGAAGGCTTTGAGTGGAATACCCGGTTTCTTCTGTGTCGTAAAGTATGTTTTTAAGGGTAGTCTAATACCGCTCCAGTCCTGGCTAGGACAGGAATTTTTTTTTTTTGTGGGATGTAGCCCACATCAAAAAGTTTGAAGCTAGGAAAATTGTGTTATTTCCATTGGGGGAAATATTCCCCCCCCCCCCCCCCCACCACCGGAGAAGGATAACTGTTTAATGAGTGGGTTTGCAGTTGCTTTGCCGATTTTCACACAAGCATATTTGTGCATGCTTATACGCTCATGTGCAAATGTATTTGGTTTCTAGACCTTTTTTTTATGGATTCTCCCTTTTAACTGCTAGTGTGCATGCAACACAAAACGGTATTTAAAGTTGTCCTGAAATTGCACGAAAATACAGTAAAACATGTTGCAAACTCTTCATTTGTTTGGTACATTTAATTTTGAAGCAATCGCCAGTGTTGCTTCCATTTTTCCCCATGTATTTGCCTTAAAGTGCATTTTGCAAGCGTTAGCCACACTTGGCAGGCATGCGTACTGTTTCATTAGAACAATTGTCTGCAAGCTGGACAGTACACTGCATTTCCTTCAGGTCCTCACCCTAATTGTAAAGGCTTTGCATTCATGAACCAGATACAGTTTTGAACATCTTGTACACAAATGCAAAATCTTGCCTTTGCAGTAGACAGTCCGCTTCCCCATAAACATACGGTGGTGCTGTAAGCTATCCAATGAAGGGTTTTTCCTGGAGCGAGTTGGGCCTACCTGTCTAGTGGACATAAACATGAAAATTATTTTTGTCAAACGAGATGTTTCATGTCAGGCGATAGGATTCCACACCCCTACCTTTAATGTTCTTGTTCACTTAGATTAATCTTCCTTGAGGCCTGCTGTGTCCTGGCAGCTGTCGTGGCAAAAGCCAGCAGACCGCATAATGAAGGTATTTTGCATTGGCAAAAAGCAATTGATGGACAGAATGTTGAACAATGTGAAGCACTCGCCCTAGTACAGAGATCTGGGCCTAAATCCATAGTTTCTTTTGCTCACCAAGCCATTCCAGTTTAAAACCAGACATATGCAAATCAGTCTTGACCCTGTTCCCCATGGGAAGTCGGCCCGAACTGCCCGACCAGGTTCTCCCTGGCATGGAAATCGAGCATCCTAGGATCTGACTAGCTTGACACCAGTAGCTTGGGACCTGCGTCTGGGCATACCAGTCACACACTAGGTGACAAATGCAAAAAACATGTGATGGACAATATGTTGAACAATGTCAAACGTTCACTCCAGTACAGAGATCGGGGCCTAAATCCATAGTTTGTTTTTGCTCCCCATGCCATTCCAGGTATTATGCATGCAGCTAGCTTCAATTATGAATGTGGGATTAGTTTAAGCAATCAGATTAGCCTATTCGGGTGAGCATTTATTGGTTGGGGCAGGCCCTGTCCTAGGCCTATATTGACCTGAGCGGTCTTGTGCATTATGCTCTGTACTGACTAGAGTGGGTGACTCTGCTTAGTGATGACTGGAGCAGCCCGGGTGATGAATCCAGTGAATGTTCTAGGAGTCTCTCCTCAGTTACTCATGCACCTCATTCGTTCAACAAGGCATACTGTTGAGACCATGCTGCCAACTAATAACCAGTTTGCGCAATACTGGCTGGTAATGGCCCCTTTGCACATTCTCCAGTCTTGCATGGAGCAGACCGCTTCCATCTTAGCAAGCATCCTCCCACCCAAGTTGTGCTGCTTTGGTTGGTGAATAAAGCAGTAACCACATCCTCTTGCTTTGCCCTCTGCTTTATTCAACCAGGCATATTACATAGCCATTGCTGTCGTCAACTTGCGTTGTACCCAAAACTTTTATGGACTGTTTGAGGGGATGCTGGGTGTGCTGCCGATTGCTCCAGCAGCTCTGAAAACCACTGCGGAATGCCGCCTTTCCTCCTGACTGCAAGGAGGCCTAATGGTGTCAGACACTGGGCTTGGCTGTAGGACCCCCGTGGACCCGGGTGGTAATGTGCATAGCCGTAGGGGGCCATGCTGCAAAATTTTGAAGACTCCTTGCCCTGCTCTGCCCAGCGGCTAGGTACACCACAGAAGACTGCCCCAGCGCCGAGGTCACACCAGTGTCTAGTGGAGATGTTTCTGGCGCCCTGCACTCCACTACCGAGGGATATAAACTGATGCTGCTCCGACCTTTACCTTGGACGGAACAGGAGCAGCAGCGAGGAAGCACTGAGCTGCTGCTCGTGAGTTGTTACGTCCGTGCCTGTGACAGCAGCCCAACTCCAGATCTTAAATCCAGCTTGGACAACCAACACACTCCACTCAACACTCCAATAAGATTGTCAATCGTAGGTGTGAGGTGTCGTTCTAGTGTTGCCATGTTGGGCATGGGCATATATACGCACATTCTCACCTCTCCCGGTTGCTTAGGCTTTCTAGTAACCACAATGGGAGAGACCCAGGTGGTGGACCAAGGGCCCCTTCTCAATGGTGTGAAGTTTCCACAATTTAGTCCATTCTGTCAATGTGTCCAAAGTATTCTTTAATCTTCATAGGAATATCATAAAAAGACCATGCGTTTCGTCCACATGTGGACTTCATCAGGGCGAAATAATTTATCGCTTTCTTCAATGTGACTGGAATCGTCCACTCCAACCCTGCAGTTTTCCGGTCGGTAGTGCTTCCTTGTATATTCCAAGTTCCTAATATTCTTAGGGCCAGGTAGAAAATTCCTTGTACATTTATGTGAATCAATGCAACAATGGTGCCTTGGTAAGCACAGATTCCTGCTTCAATCAACGATCTTCAGGAACAGGAAGCTGCCCTATGGCACCTTTCATGTAGGTGACCTGGCACCCCATCAATCCCAAACTTAGCGCCCCCCCAAGATTCCACCTTCTGCCATTTGGCCCCTTGTGGTTGTGGCACATAGGGCCGCGTGGTGGTCCCTGCAAGAGTGCATTCCCTGAGGTGGGCGGTTGAAACACTGAGGATTCTCCTGCAGACAAGCTTGACATGATTTTTGCTGACTTCAGGCAGGACCTGCGGACAAAATTGACGCAGTGGCAGTAGAGGTCGGACTAATCCGGAAGGATCACACTGCTCACAGGCAGTGTTACCCAGACAGAATGCACACTAGAGACCCTGCGACCCACTGTCACAGAACTTGAGAATCTAGTCCAGTCACTAAGGTCTGCGAAGCGGAGAGTCGGGCGGAGGTCAGTCTTGCCACAACAACCTCCAGCTTGGATTCCCTGAGAAAGCGGAGGGGCACGAACCAGTGTCGTACTTTGAAAACTAGCTCTCACATGTGATTGCTCCAGTGTAACTTTCAGCCCATTACCAAGTTAAGTGGGCACACAAGGTTCTGGCACTTAGGCCACTGGTGGGGTTGAACTTTAGAGACCAGGAAATTATTCTGAAAGCAGTCCGCGCTGCTGTTACACTGTGCTGTTACACTGCACGATAATGCATGAATCTACCCAGTTTCCCCGATTAAATTTGGTGGTGCAACACCGAAGGCCATCCTTCTTGGAAGTTAATAAGTGGCTTAGGCAAGTGGGTATCGCCTACTCTTTTTCCAGCAAAGCTTAAGGTAATGGCTAACCCGACTAGTTATTTCTTCAGTGAACCCACAGACACCTGGTACTGGGTGGAGCAGTGCCACTATGACCACTACACCGCTCCAGCACCGAAGGCGGGAGAGGGGGAGATAACAGAATAAAGATAGCGTGGGACCACATGCAGAAATGGGTCCCTCCCCAGCACAGGTGTGAGCAGCAGCAACAAACGCTTGTATCTGTAACACTTGGCTTTGGAGTGTTCCCCCCCCCCCCCCCCCCCCCCCCCCCCATCCACTGCAATGAACAGGTGACTGTCAAACACTGGTTCAGCCACCTCATTAAGTAGTCTTCCATTGTCTGCACTGCCAGAGGTTAACCCACAAACTGTGAACCTGTTTGGCTAAACCTGCAATGCTGTAGCACTGTTTGTGGTTGTTGCCCTTTCGCTCCCTATGGATTACCTTTATCTCCACTGTCCGTGCCATGGAATCCCCCACCTCATATTGTAATAATGGGTTGAACAGGCTGGGAGGTGCATTCACCTAGAGTTTTCTATCCTTTCCATTACACACTTTGGCTCTCAAGGTTAATTTGGGAGCCCACCTGTTCCTACCTGGTGTCTTCAGCCAGCTGTTGTGGAAGAGGATGCATTCCGGAACATGACCTGTGAGGTGTTCTCGGTACATTGACAAACTAGGTCACGGCCACGTCTAGACCCACCGAATGGGAGGCGCTCAAGGTGGTGGTACATGGGCACTGTATTAATACAGTGGTGGTAAGTAGATTGGAGTTTATGAATGTGGTTCCTTTCTGGTGTCTTGCTGAGCTTTGTTTTCATTAATGGCCTGATTTGTGTTGGCCGAGAGGGGAACTCCATCGTGACGGTTTCCTGCCTGATTCTGATGTGGTCCGTATTTAAATTTGCCCTCTGCAGTGTTATTTTTTTTTTTTTCAAAAAGAATCTAGAAAATCTGCTCCATTTCTCTTTTGCCTGACTGTTCAACTGTTCTGCATGACTGGACTGGCTTCCAAGATCTGATGCCTACTTGATGTAACTGTAATTTTGTGTTTCTAGGCAAAAGGCGGTATAACATCAAGCTGTGGAAAACATTTACTGACTGCTTCAACTGCCTTCCAATCGCTGCTATTGTAGATGAGAAGATCTTCTGCTGCCACGGAGGTGAGCAGCCCCTTTGGATAAGATTCAGGCAGAGAAGCAGCTTTCACTGCTCGATGAACCACATACTTTTTGAAAACATTGTAGTGGAATCTATTCTGGTCTAGCGCTGTATTAACGAACGACTTATTGATTGTTTCAATGTCTGAGATCGATGTGGGGTTCGTCAACAGCCTGTTGCGCTTGGCAGGAGGAACTCTGAAGAAGGCTCAGTCTTTGCTATTCCTAGGCATCCAATCTACTATCAGGAGGTGGTGGGGCGAGGGCCTGAGCTAGTTACAGAATTTGTAGAGGACCATGTTGCAGTCGTCCATTTCTATACTGGCTTTTGCTTAGCAAACCTGTTGTAAGTCTGCCTGAAACCGGTGATGCACTCTAAAATGGCAATTCAGTGCCTGCTAAGATCATCCTATGGATCATTCTTTTTTAAATTATTTTTATTGATAACTGACTATGGCTCATTCTTGCAAACCTTTATAATCTTCTCCAGGATTGCTTTTTCAAGATGGGTGAGCTTTATGAAAACCTTTAACAGAAGTAGCAGAGCTGCTTTTGGATGCCCTACTTCCACAGCATCCAGTTATCTGATTCAGACGGCCTGTCCGACATTAATCATGTCACACTTTACTTTATCCCTGTTCATTTCTGCTGCATGGCAGTAGGCTTAAGGCGGCGTGAAATGTCGAAGTCTGTTCTAGGGTTCACCCTCGCCATTCAATGCAGACAGAAATGAACTCTGGATCAAATTTTTCTCGCCCCTTTTCTTCATATGCTCCCCAAAGTAAGCAGTCTGAATGTATTATGGCTATGGAATTCATGACTGTAGAAAGTGGGGCTATAAGTATGGAGCATTGCCCCAGGAACTGTTCTGCATAACCTTCCAGTACCAGTGTGAAGATTTTGCGGTCTGTTCAGTAACTGCAGCCCTAGTTTTAGCCAAATGCTGCAGGCGCACACATTCATGAGTACCTTCTGGTAAAGTGAGTTACAAAATCCCTTTTTCGTGTCTGTTATTGACTAGAGTACTTTATGATGGGAGGGTATAGCCAGGATTAGGAAGGGGGGCTTCAGGCCCATCTAGCCCACACCAACCAGGTATAATGCGCACTTTCTATGACTGTGTAAAAAGCCAGGAACGTGGCCCGGTGAAAGGGACTGATCTTGTGGTTTTTTTTTTGTTTTTTCTCCTTTCGAATTTAGTCTGCTTGGATGGGCCAGAGTTGGCAGGCTCTAAAAACAAGAGCCTGACAACAGATGATCTGACCCTTTATTCAGTCTGTGCCTAGGTGGCTACTAAGTGATTGTGAGTACTTGGGAGGTCCCTAGCAGGTGTGGGGCAATAGTGTGAAGGGGTCTGGTTTTCAAATGCCTACATGACTTTGCCCCTTTGTATCTTAATCAGCCCATTGTTAACTAGCTTCTATTTGGGTGTTGGCCAAGGCAAAGTTCTTTTAGCTGCCTTGGTAAGGTCCCTTTCCTGCAGGCCAGAGAACAGACTAACTGCTGCATATTTGCACTAACTGACGGGATGGCCTGCTTGTTGCCTTGGAAAATACTGAGGGTTGGGCTGTCTTCTGTTGTATCCAAAATCTGGAGTGAGTGTCAGAAGCTGGCCTCCAGCGGTGTACAGGAAAATCATGACTAAGATTTAGCACATTGGAAGAAGGCACTGGACTCTGGGGATAAGTAGGGGATGCTGGCTCTGCATCAATGCCGGACGTCTTAAGTCCTACTAAAGAAAGGAGCAGTGGAGTTTGTCAGAGCAGGAGATTTGGTGGTGGTGCTACTGTTTGTACCACTGGTTCTATGGTAGTGACATTTTCTCTGGAATCTTTCTCTGCAAATTGAGACCCAAGATGCTGCTCCTTGATCAGGGTCTATTGTCATGTGAAGCAGAAGACTACATACTGCTTAGACATACTGCCACTGGTGTAGACTTGTGTGAATTTATTTTTTATTTCTGTACGTTTGAAGCAATCTCTGCACCCTAATGGGTGCCACCATTCATTGTTACATGAAGGTTGCTACAGAGAATGACAGTAGAATTCCCAAAGGTAATGGAAATTGACCAAAAATAGCCATTGTCAATTGTAAAGTCTCCAATGCAGGATACCTAGTTTTCGGTTTTGCTAAAACTACGAATTTAATTTACCTAAGTGGGCAGAGGATGCAAATGCTTGTGCTAGGATGCAGCTAGTATTGGTACTTGTGACTAGATCCTTCTGTGCAGTTTTGGCTTCCACTACATCAGCATTTCAGTTGGACCATCTTGTACACAAAGCGTGCTGCCTTAATCACATGTTGACACCGGTAGCTTTACAAATGAGCCCAGGCATTACTTTAGGGACCCCAGCAATTCTTCAACCATTGTTATATTTAGGGTGTGGGTACTTGTTAAGCGTCCTGACCATAGACCAAGTCCTCCAGCTGATCTTTGCAACCACGTTCATAGGTTGGAGAGTTACTTGCTGGGCTTAATCTGTACTCCTGTCTCATTGGGTAAGAAGTGAGCCGGCAGTAATTGGCCTTTAGTGTTGGGGGTTTAGCCTGCTGTTAGTGTGTGTGCCTGTGACTCACTCTGACCAGTGCTGATTTAAATCTCTTGGCTTGTTTTGTTCTGTACCCAAATGCGCCTCTCTCGTTCTTTTGAATCTGGCAGGTTTATCTCCAGATCTGCAGTCCATGGAGCAGATCCGAAGGATCATGCGCCCCACAGATGTGCCGGACCAGGGCCTCCTTTGTGACTTGTTGTGGTCTGATCCTGACAAGGACGTTCAGGGATGGGGCGAGAATGACCGAGGAGTTTCCTTCACCTTTGGCTCTGAAGTCGTGGCTAAATTCCTGCACAAGCATGATTTGGACCTCATCTGCAGAGCTCACCAGGTAGGGTGTAGGCCTGGGTTGATGTAGGTGGGAAGGGATGGCCACCTGGTTTGAGAAGTTCAGGTTAGTAGTGCATATGGTCCAGTTTGGGTTTGTAGCCAACAGAAAAGCATAACCAAAGGTGGTTTTTTTTTTTCCTTTTTCTTTTTCCCTCTTGCCTCATGGAGATGGGTGTCGGGGAAATGATAAACTTAGATGTTGGCCTGTTAAACTCTCCTTCCCTCCTCTCCCCCCCCATCCCCCCCCTTTTTTTTTCGATTTGTTTTTCTGGGCCCTTATTTTCCACCCAAATTGCCAAAGGGTTTGGACACGTCCACTGAGGCACTTTGAATGTTAAAACCCAAGATATTATATTTAAACTTCAGCCAAACTAGCTCAACATTCGTACATAAAACATTGAATAACAGACCTGTAGTCTGTGTGGAAGAGCGTTGACTTTTACCCCTCTGTCTAGCATGCCATTCTCGGAGGCTGCCGCTTGAGCTAGGCATTGTGGGAGACTAGTTTGTTGAATACAGAGGCTGTTATACCAATGGCTTACAATACACCTTTCCTGCAAAGTGGTTTTTTCCTTTTTGGAGCAGACCTGGTCTTGCTGAAGGGGAAACATCCAATTTGAGGCACATGAGCTGCAGATTGTACACTGCATTAGATCGTCATCTGGTGTTGGGCTCGGATGCTTGCACCTTATTGTCTTGGAAGAAGTCTTTCGTAGTCACAAGATAGGTGACTCCTCCCTTGGACGATCGTGCGCATGGGCATGGACTCCATCCTCAGATTGTTTTTCACCATGATGGGAAATGATGGTCAGTAAGAAGTAGAAGAGATGGCCATGTGACTGTATCTAGTCCAGATAATACTGGAACGGATACAGGTCCCAGGGAGGCGGGTGGGCGTGTACAGATGTGCCAAGAACAGATGCATACCTGTCATACCTTGCAAGTAATGTTTGGGTGTTAGCTATGCGGCAGGGATTGGCTGCTTGGGCAGCAACTCTCTTGCCAGAGGCATCTAGCAACTTAGATTTCTTATCCGGAGGTTGTGTGTCACCGAAGGTTTGAGAATGGGTGCGTTTTCTAGCGTTAGACACTACTAGTGAGTCTAGGGCTAGCTGCCCTTTGATGTAGGCGGGATGGGGGGCAGGTTTGTATTTTTTATCAATCCTAGGATTAAGAATTCTAGCTCTCACTGGGTCTTTGAATGTCTGGGGCATGTTTATTGACCCCTTTGAGCATTGGCAGTATTTGGACCGGTTTCTGTGACGGTTCAAAAGTGTCTAGGAGGAAATCCTCATCCACAGGGTCTGAATACATGTGAACACCTTGGTAAGTAGCAGCTCTATTAACCAGCTGCCCAAATCCAATATTGTCATCTGGGAGAGATGGCTTGGTTGGATATGGCTGGGGATCTGGGAGGTCTGTGGGATCTATTGGGATATTATAATCGTCCCAATCATCCTGTGACGTGTCCGTATCATTGTCAGGGAAAGGGTCATTGTTGCCTCCCCCTACATAGTCCTCATCCTGTGGTGGAAGTGTTATAGGCTGTGGAGATGAGGTATAGGAGGAGTAGAAATAACAGGTGAAGAGGGACAACAAGGTGCAAGCATCCGAGCCCAACACCAGATGGCGATCTAATGCACAGTGTACAGATCTGCAGCTCTACATGCCAAGAACCGATGCATACTGGTAAGTAGCATTTTCCTTACCACGCAGTCATTCCTGTGATCTGCCCTTACAACGTAGTCACTTCCCCAACTGACCTTACCACGCGTTCTTCAACCACACAAGTAGTTACAGCAACTTTCTTTAGGTGGTGCGTTGTTGGACTGCTGTTGTATTACAAGTCCAACACCTTCCCTATCGTTTAGACTGGAATAGTGCAATTAACTATTCCAAATCTAAAGTCTAACCTCCAGTGTGTTATGTTACATGTTCTGTTCCTATAGTGTGCTGAAAAGTCCTTTGGCGGTAGAGTTAAGGGGGAGGGGGGGGGGAGATGGGGTGAGGATACATTAACCTGAAGAATGCTCGGGTAGCCTGAAAAAGGCTTGGATGTCTGAGTTGTGCAGGATTTCTTGAAAGTATGTCTGTGGAACACTAAACCAGGAAAGTGACAGGAGTGTCCAGTGAACTTTCAGCTGTTGGTGTGTTGCTTTGGACGAGGTGTTGCTGCAGTTTGAGACTGATTGAACTTCTCATTTTCAGGTGGTGGAAGACGGCTACGAGTTCTTTGCTAAACGGCAGCTGGTTACACTCTTCTCTGCACCAAACTACTGCGGGGAGTTTGACAATGCTGGGGCCATGATGAGTGTCGACGAGACTCTAATGTGTTCTTTTCAGGTGAGTGTCATATTACAACTGCTTGCCATCCCCATGGATTCAATATTACTTCTAGCTGTTTATTTGTTTCTGCTAGAACTAATTTCCCATGCTTCTCCCTGGCTAGTGCTTGCTTCCCCTCCTGTCCTTGACAAACTTGCAGAATGAGGGCCTTTATTTAGAATCCTAGGCTTCTAAAGCTGGACAAGACTCGTATACCCTTTCTTCATGATGGTTTAAAACCTGTTGCTTCTTCCCTTAGATTCTGAAACCCGCTGACAAGAACAAAGGAAAGTATGGGCAGTTCAGTGGCCTCAACCCTGGGGGCCGCCCCATCACCCCACCCCGCAACTCCAAGCCGAAGAAATGAGGAGATGCACCAGCCAAGAAGCAAGCACAGTGGGCAGTTAGGACTGTCCAGCCAAACAACCTCTTTCAGAGCCATCTTTCTAGAATACTGTAAAATTCACTCTAGCACAGCTTGCACACCCCTCTTTCTCTCTACTTTTGAGGTGGAAGGGTCACCCCCCACAAATATGAACATTTAATACCCTTGTCCCCTTTTTTTTTTTTTTTTTTTTTTTCTTCTAGCTTTCTCCCAACAGCGAGTCAAGTCAACATTTGTAGATCCACCTTTTCAGTCTGGCTAGGGCACCTGTCATCCCGAGCCACCTCGCGTAGCCGTCAAAGCAACTAAACGCTACAGTGACCCAGACAGAGCAAAGCCTGCCCTTACAGTGAACACAGTCACGCACACCATTTCTCTACACCCAACTATTGTGCCTGTCTACACCCATCTCTTCCCACAGATGGATTTAATTTGCCCTCATGTTGTGGGACTTGGTGCCATAGAAAAGGCCTTTTATCTGCCTCTGAGCCTTTTTATTTGCTTTCTCCTTTCAGGAGTGGCACAGAGGTCATTTAGACAAATGTTGCTCCGTTCATTTCTGTACTTTGGCCCAAAAACATATTTTTCTAAATGCATAAAATTGTGAATAGTTTAAAGGGTAGAACATTGTCTCTTCGCCTTCCCTCCACCCCACTTAATATAGGTCCCGCTGTTTTTTTTTCTTTGTGATCAGAGGTATTACCTTGCCAGTGGATTGCTTCTCCCTCACCCCCAGTGAATGCTTGACTTATTGCTCTTTGAGTTCCTAAAGGAAAGCTCCAGCAGTCAGAGGTGGCAGTGGGTGACCTGGGAAGTGCACTCTGGTGGGTGATGGGTGCCTTGTACCCCTTTTGTTTTTCAAGGTTTACCTGTTGATAAAATCTTGAAGGGTCTTATTTTCCTGTACATTTTGCCCTACCTCTTTAGTGGGAGAAGGAGTTGGACAGTAGAACTGAACCATGTCTTGCCTTGTAGGGCGCTTGCTCAAAGTGCTGTATTGCATGACTTGTCTGCCAGGCACACTGTGCCCCCAAAACACACCTATGAAATGACCTTGTATCTGCTGGAATTACTGCTGTACCCACACACCTGTCCAGGTTTTCAGGCATCCTTTATTTGACTCGTGTCCTATTAAACCTTTTTCTCCCATCTTCCCCTTCTGCCAATAGAGGCAGCACCCATGCACCAAGCGGCCTTGGACTTTAATGTTTTTATGATTCACTGAGTCGCGTTTGCTGGACGTTAAGCGACTGGCATTTTCTTGTTTTTTGGAGATAGGTTGTTTTTATAAATAAATCACATGGAAAAATGATTGCCTTGTTGACAGTGGATTGGTTATCACAGGGTATACTTACAATTGTTTTCAGAGAAAGTAGATGGGGTGGTGGGAATGGGATTGATGCTTTGAGTATGTCTAGTGGCTTGGGGGTGAAGTTGTCTGGGGGAGCACTAGATGTATGCATGCACTAGTGCAGCAATGATGCGATATTGTAGCGATCAGGTCATCTTTGCGCATATTCAGTTGTATGAAGGGATGACTGAAGAGGATTGAACTGTGGCTAATGCTACACTACTTGATTGTAGGAAGCTGACTGTTTATTATGTGATCTATCAATCTGATCTACCATGTAAGGAGTCGAGGGGTTCTCTTATGAGTGCACAGGGGGATTTCTATGCAATCCCAAAGTGCTCTTTTAGGGGTAGTGTGATTGAGCAGTCTTGGGCTTAACCAACAGGAGTGACATACAGCTACAAATACACACAATGATAAATAAATGGCGCACACGACTAAGATCCACACCAATTTATAAAAATAGCATGTATCTTTATACATGTTACGGTATCGGAGAAATTAAATCGTTCAAGGTAAAAACGTTTTTAAATAGAAATTCTTGTTAAAGAGGACAACGTGCAATTTTTGAGTTCGGCAATGTTCTATGGAAGGAAGAACAAGTATTGCAAATGGGTAAGGTACAGTAACTTACAGGACCAAACTTCAGGAGTTAAGGTGAGTGGTGGGCAAGGTCCAAGGCAGCACCAGCAGCACACCACCAGCAGCACAAGGGCGGCCAGGTGCAGGGTAGAAAGCAGCCTCGGGAGCCAAATGTTGTTCAATGGAGATCACTCACTGCAAAAAGAGGCCGCAGGTTCTGGCTGAAGGCCAGTCTGGCTGAACCAACAGGAGCACTCCGGCCATGCAACTGTCCGATGTAGGGAAATTTTTCGTCCTATTCTCCACAGCCTGGAGGTGACAGATGCAGGGGTGACCTTAATAATCTGGTTTCCTTTCTGGGAGGAGTTGTAGGGAGGATGGGGGCGGGGGGAGCTGCTTCCTGAAGCTGCAGGTGATGACCGTGGGGTCCACAAGGGGTGTAACCACAAACTCCGGCTCTGGAGGGCTGCAGGACCTTGATGGCACTGTTGGCCCACTTCAACTTTGGCTGGGAGAGACTGGTGCAGTTGTGGCTCCAGGTGTTGGGTTTTGGCAGTTCCGAAGTCGCTGGAGTCTTTGCTTTTGGAGTTGATGCAGGAAACAATTCCGCTGTTCTTCGTGAGGTCTTGGTTTTAATTGATAGCCGGCAGTCCTCCCAGGTTTTTGGGGGTACACCGCAGCAGGTCAAGATGCCTTTAGTGCAGTTTAGACTGTTTGCTGCAGACAGGTCAGCTGGGCTTAGGCCAAGTCAGATGCTCTCTTCAGTCATCTGCTTTTGCAACTCTTCATGTCCTTCTACATAGATCGGCTTCGTAGGTCGCCCGTTCTTCTGGTGCCAGGGGCTCTTAAATGAATTTAGTGGAGTGTAGGGTAGTAGCCGATGAGCTACTTACCCTTGTTGATTATGCACCCTAAATGACCACTTCCTATTGAAAGTGGGTATAATCCTTTCCCAGAATTCCTGAATATGCCATCACAAAGATGGCTACTTCTAAAAAAAATCGTATCCACCTCCGTGTAACCCACCTTAGGAGTGGTACTAACCTGGAAGTCGCACACTTACCTGACTAGCTAATTTTCCCAACTGTCAAGATGCCAAGGGGGTCCTGGACAAAGGGTGGTGGCTCCTGTGAAGAGAGCCACAATCATTCCAAGAGCAGCAGCTCTTTAAAGCTTGCCGCCCTGTTGAGACTAATCAGCAGGTCATCTTCTGGGAGGGGAGTCTTCCTGAAGAAGCTTTTGTTCTGGGCCTCCTGAGAGTAGAGGCGCTCACCCTAGGAGGTCAGAATAGTGTTTCTTGTGGCAGGCTGGCAGAAACCAGTCGGGGAGCACAACAGAGGCTGATAGGTTTTTAGGGGGAACCTCTCGGGTGCCCTCTGGGTGCATGTATTGATAAATCCATCACTGGAATTGGTGTGGGTTTATCAACACAAGATGTTTGCTACCAAACAT
Source organism: Triturus cristatus (assembly GCF_964204655.1). NCBI lineage: Eukaryota > Metazoa > Chordata > Amphibia > Caudata > Salamandridae > Triturus > Triturus cristatus. The sequence continues at coordinate 76,684,433 of NC_140585.1, read as the reverse complement.
CCCCTATTTTCAATGAAGCAATCCTTTAGCTGGTCAACTTTTTCACCCGCGTGAGCACGTTTTAAAATGGCTTCCATGTACACTTGCATTGGCAGTAATTGGACTGGCCAGCATGCAGATATACCCCCGACATGTAATCAGCATCCTTCCTTGGGGCTTTCAGGCCTGCTGTAGGGGTGACTTACAAAAATCACATTCGGTGTTGGAGGACATGGCAGACGGGAATGTGTGGCAGGTCATGTTTTCACTTTTGTCTACACCAAGAAACACAGCCGGCAATGACCACTTTGCATGTCCTTTGTGAGGGGTCCCTTAGGGTGCCCTTGGACCCTCTAGTACCTCTGGCCCTACTGACCAGGGTTCCCTGTTTACTAGGGACTTAGAGAGGGTGCTGAAGATTTTACAATTGGGGAAACTAAACAGTTTTGGGTAAGAGCTTTGGCACTGGGGACCTGGTGAGCAGGAATTACGTGTCCTTCCGGTCAATCAGACCAGTTACCAGGCAATAAATTGGGGGTGACATGTCAAAGGGCTACTTTCTTACATTGATGCTTTCAATGTAAAGCATAATTACTACTGAATATCTAGCTTCAAGCTGGAAGTCTAACAGCATCTCTGCAGCCTGTCTTCCAATCGGGAACACCTCTTTGGCCACCAGACCTCTGCTGCTAGATGCTTCTTTTAGAAGCCTAATTACAGAGCAGGATCCAAGGCCACCTATATCGGAGGTAGCAGCAAGTCTACCACCAGCAAGGGGTTCGATTGTGCATGCAGGGCACTTCTGGCTAGGGCAATAATTCTAATGAAGGGAGAGCCAAAGTGACCACCCCCACCCCAAGGTTTTCTTACTGGTCTGAAATCACTTCATACCTGTGGGCTTTGTCGGTTAACGAGCACAGTCCTTACATAGTACTCCTTTTAATCCTTCCAAACATTCCACCCTGCACACTGAGCCTGGTGCACCTTCTCCTGCTAAGTGGTGGTTTAAGCTCTCCCTCTCAAAGGAGTGGTGGAACTAGCACCCTGCAACATCCAGACACAGGGGACTACTCCCTTTACTTCCTCATTCTCCAGGACAGCTCCCTCAGGCCAATCCTTGACATGGTCCTCTCTCAATTAATCCTCTGAACAATTCCATGTGTCCACCCTATAGGATGTCCTCTCTGATGCAGCAAGGTGACTTCCATGACCACTCTAGGCCTGAAGGACGCCTAGCTTCATCTACATGTCCACCCGGCTCTACCTCTCTATCGTAAGCGACCACCACTAGCACTTCAAGATTTTGCCTTTTGGAGTAACAAAATCCTCGTTTTTACAAACTGCCCAACAGTAATAGCCACCTGATAAAAATCTGGGGGTGGAGGAGGTTGTGGGGCTGGGTGTTGAGAGTTTGGGGGGGGGGGCGCCGCACATCACTCATGTTCCCCAATGTAGACTAATAGATCAAGAGGGCAGGTAGTGCCTAACCCACATTCCACCTTTTTTCCTGCTCCAGTTCCCTCCAAATCCCATTTCCAAACCTTTTCAGGGTCAGCCGTTTCGAAGGTCTATTCCAAATGCAGTCCCTGCCAAAGCATACTTAAACGAAAAGGGTAGCTGCAGATCATCAGCTAATGTCTTTCAGCCACATCACTCCCTCACAGCCAGAACAGCAATTCACGTGCTAGGGATTGTGTTGCATTGCCATAGTCACCCATGCCAGACATGTCTGTTACAGGAGTTCCTCTTGATGCAGTGGTTCCAGGCGGAGGGTTGCTCGAAGCAACTAGTGAGTAGGAATAGCACCCATCACTCTCTGCAGTGAGGGGTCCATGGTGATGTCACCTGTAAAACAGGGTCCATAAAATCCCTGTCTTGCAACAGGTTGTTGCTGTTCCACCACTGCAGAGTGACGGGAGCCATTCCTTACTTGCTGCAGTGGCGGAACAGCAACAACCTATTGCAAGATGGGGATTTTATGGACCCTGTTTCACAGGCGACATCACCTTTGACTCCTCACTCACACTGAGGGTTGCATCTGCATTACATGACAGTCCAGGGTCTTTGGTCACTTCACCTATGCTATAGGCTCACTCGGACAGTCCGCCTATAGCAACTCCAGTGACAGGAGCTGGGGGAGAGCGACGAAACAATTTGGCCTACTGCCCCCGCCATCACACATTCCGCCCCATCCCTATGGTTTCCACCACCATCCCTATCCGCCTCAAGGCCCGATGCGGTACCCAGCATTCAACGGACCTCAACCAGGATATGTACATCCCGGCTATCCACAACCCTTCTTTCCTAACCCGCCACCTCCTTTTCAATACAGAGGCAGAGGGAGAAGAGGTCAGAAGCAAGTACAGTGGCTAGACGCCGGTCAACAACAACAAAGACCAACCAGGAGCATGACAAACCAAAGACCCTAATTGTTAATCTCTCCAAGAAACGATTGAGCGAGGAAGAAACCTTAGCTCTAGAATTAGGCCTTGGTTTTGTCCCTACCCCAAAGGAGGACAAATTCAGAATGAACCAGGAACTACAACTGGTCAGAAAAATCTGACTCGCCTTTTTTCTGGGAAAACCTACCCAGGTGAGAAATGACTCTGGATTCAGACCCCCATCCAAATTCACACCTACCACTGCGATGGTCCCCCCTGAGGTCCTTACGTTTGAAAAAACTGTTCTCAATGAGACCAATCGGCTGACCCAGGGCACACCTTACAACAATCTTCCTAATAAAGTATGCTCGGCACTGGAATCACTCAGAAGACAAAACCATTATCAAACCAGCAGACAAAGGGGGCGCTACAGTCCTCCTGGACATTGATGACTACGAGACTGAGTGTGAATATCAACTCAGTAACACCAGATACTACCGTAAACTCAACACAGACCCCACTGAGGGACTATCTAAACAAATCGGTATGCTGATTAACGAGGCGAATACAGAGGGTTGGATTTCCCCCCAGGAGGCGGCCTTCCTAATTAACGACTACCCTAAGACACCTTACTTTTACGTCCTCCCGAAGATGCACAAAGGAGTGAGTCCTCTGCCAGAATGAGCGATTGTCTCTGGTATTCACTCTCTCCTGGAACCATTGAGTCAGTTTAGCGACCACTTCCTCCAGCCCAGACTACCACCGCTTACCTCAAGGACACACGCGATGTGCTCAACCTGATAGAGGCAATCAACGAGGATAACACTGAACCTATTGACCTACTTCTAACTTTGGACGTAGAAGCTTTATACACCAACATTCCTCAGGATGCCACCATCGAGGTTGTTGAAAATTTACTACAAAGAGCGGATCTTCAAACCAACACGCCAGTGGCCTGCATCGTGAACCTGATCACCATAGCCCTTAAGCAAAACTTCTTCATGTACAAGACCTCCATCTTCCACCAGATACAAGGTACCAGCATGGGGAGCACCTTTGCGCCGAGCCTGGCTGGACTGTACATGGCATCCTTTGAGGATAGACAAATCTTCTCAGATGAAAACCCATACAAAGAGAATCTAATCACATGGAAGCGATACATAGACGATATCCTGATTTTCTGGAAAGGAACCAGAACCACCGGCGATGCCTTTTTGGAATGGATTAACCACCTCAACCCACATCTCCGGTTTACAGGGACAGTGAGTGAATCAACCATACGTTTCCTGGACCTCAATCATCCTGGAAAACGGTGTTCTTAGAACCACACTACACAGGATACCTACAGATTGTAACAGTCTTCTAGACTTCAACAGCCACCACCCCAGGGCCCCACGAGAGAATCTACCCTATGGACAGTTCTTACAAATACGACGTAATTGTACCACCAACCAAGACTTCGATACAGAGGCCAACCACCTGGAGAAGAACCTCTTGGAGAGACATTACCCCAAGAGTCGTTACTCAGGCAAGGAAACGAGCCCGGAACAACCATAGAGAATCCTTTCTAGAAACCAGAATAAAAGTACCCAACAATTCTATCACATGTGTGACCACATTCACACCACTGTACAATAGGTTCAAGAAGATCATCAAACGTAATTGGAAGATCCTTAACACCGATACATTAGAACTGGAACAACCACGGTTCGCTTTCAAAAGGATGTCCAATCTACGAGACACACTGATCAACACACGCCCAGTGCAAAGAAGATTGAGCCCATGGAACGCCCACACTGTGAAGTCTACCTCCTGTGACAGGTCACTACCCCTGTGGAAACTGCCATGCCTGTTCCACGACGACCCATAGCAAACTACTGGCCCTGGACAACTTCATTTGGGAACGAGGGCACTCCAACTGTAACACAACTGTATATACCTCATCACGTGTCCATGCGGGCTCTGATACATTGGTATGACCTCACGCCAAGACACGAATAAGTGAACATAAAAGCACCATCCGACGGAGGTCAGCCACCAAACTTACCAACCACTTCTTGGAAGTTAGACACAACTGTGACCAAATAACATGGACTATATTGGAATCCAGATCCTCTTGGAACACCCAAGCCCTGCTGCGACAGGAACAACGCTGGGTGTTCCGCCTCCACACCCACATCAAGGGACTGAATGAGGAAATACCCTGGATAGAACTCTGACCCTGTACAGTTTAACAGATCGTGACCCTAAAACAGACAATCCCACACCTACGCGTATACCATATGCACCTCTTAGAGGGCTATGGTCTCTGTTGTACAACTCTCGGAGTAGGGAACATCTACATCTGGCAATCTGAAAGAAACACGTTAGTTAGATTCCTCACCTTAGAATATCCCCAGGCGTCAGACTGGATCCGGAAGATTTTTCGTCAGCAATACCCCTTGCGCGTCGCTAGGCGTCGTCTGCGGCTCCGCGTCCGTCGTCGGCGTCGTGCGCCGGGATGACGTCGTCGGAGTACTTAGACGCCGCCCTCGCGCGCTGACGTCAGTTCTTCTTTTTTCCGCGCCAGTAAGCGCAGATCCGGGAGAGCTACCCCTTTTAGTCTTTTTTGACTAAATCTTTTTGATCATTTTTGATCCTTGTCTGTCGACATCTGGTGCCGGTAGGATGCCTGGGTTCAAGGCTTGTGAGGATTGTCATCGACTGATGTCGGTGACCGATCACCACCGCCGGTGCCTCTACTGCTTAGGCCTCGACCACGACGCGGAGTCGTGCAACGACTGTCAGGCCTTGACTTCGAAGGCTAGGCGGGAGCGGTCCCGCAAGCTTCTCGAGCTTCGCCACTCGGCTCCGCGTCGTGCGCGATCCCGGTCCAGGAGGAGGTCCAAGGATCGCTCGCGGAGCCCTAGCCGACGCCACCATCGATCGTCGGGCTCCAAGTCGTCGGGTAAGTCCAAACACTCAAAGAAGTCCAAGAGGCGACATCGCTCTTCGGACTCCCCTCGCCGGTCGCGCGACTCGGCCGAGGGTCCAAGTGGTTCCACCCCCGCGGCTCCGGCGGAGCCGCAGGTGCCGCGTCCGCCCCCATACCTTCCGGTCCCTGGGGCTGACGCGGCGCCGGCGGAGATCAGTGCCTTCCTCTCGGCCATGAGGAGCCTGGCCCCGCCGTCGACGCCCGCTGGCGCGCCTTCGGGCCCCGCGGGCTCGACTGGGCGACCTCGCGTGCCGGCGGCTCCGGCCCCGGCCCCGGCGCCGTCGACGACTCCGGTCTCGACGCCGCAGGTCCCCGCGGGGCCCATGCCTGGGCCCCAGTCGACGCCGGTTGACCTTGTCACTCCTCCACCGGCGCCGACGCCTGAACCACCGACGCCGGCGCCGCCGACGCCTGTGACGCCGACGCCCCAGTTTAGCCCTCATCCGGACCAGACGCCGGCACGACGTCCGCCGACGCCGCATCCGACGCCGCTAGAGACCTACCATCTCTACAGTCCGGTTCCGATCATTCCTCCTGTTTATCAGGAATCGGAAGAAGGGGGCGACTGGGAGGGGTTCGAGGACCCTCTAGCTGTTCAGTCACAGCTTTCTCAGGACTGGGCAGATGAGCTGGGGGAGGCCAGCGGGCTGGACACCTCGCCAGACGCTGGATTCACTTCTCCTCCGACCGTGGCTTCGGAGGAGGGTGCAGCATTTTCTGTGGTGCTGCGCAAGGCGGCTGAGGCCCTTGGGCTCGAGTTGCCTGCCGTGGCTGTGAGGACCAACATCCTCACTGAGGTGCTTCAAACCTCAGCAAGCTCCACTGAGCCTCTGCTGCCGTTTAACGAGGCCCTCACTGACGTTCTGCAGGGCACCTGGTCCAAGCCCTCCACAGTTCCTCCTGTGGATAGGAACGTTGCCAGGCGCCACCGCCCTGCTCCGGGCGACCCCAGCTTCTTGTCCCAACACCCCACCCCCGAGAGTCTGGTTATCCAGGCCTCTACTTCCCAATCCTCCTTCCCGACCGCTCCGCCGGACCGGGATTCCAAGAGACTCGAGCAGTTTGGCAAGAAACTGTTCTCGTCCCTTAGTTTGGGCCTGCGGTCTTTAAATACCGCCTGTCTCTTGGACCGTTATTCCCATTCCCTGTGGGATACGGTGGAGGACGTGCTGCCCCAGTGTCCGGAGGAGGTCCGGACGCGTCTTACCCAGGCTCTGGCCGATGGGAGGGATGCAGCACGGCACGCCATAAGATGTGGGCTTGACACCACGGACTCGCTAGGTCGGGCGATTTCCACCACGGTGGCGCTCCGCCGCCATGCCTGGATGCGGTCCACGTCATTTTCCGGGGATGTCCAGAACACCCTCATGGACATGCCCTTTGATGGCACTCGCCTGTTTGGTGAGAAGGCGGACAGTGCGCTGAACCGCTTTAAGGACTCCCGGGCTACGGCCAAGTCCTTGGGCCTCTCGGCTCCGCGGGCGCACACCTCCGCTTTTCGCCCCTTTCGTGGCCAAGGAAGGGGCGCCTCCTCACGTTCGCAAAGCCACCAGCCGCAGAACCAACCTGCGCGCGGTCGTGGACGTGGCTTCCGCCGTGGCGGAAATGGAGGCCGACGTGGTCAGCCCACATCCACCCCGGCAGCATCCGCCTCAAAGCCTTCCTAGTCCGAGCTTTCAGGCCCATACCACGCCAGTGGGCGGCAGAGTTCGCCATCACCTGCTCCACTGGCGGTCCGTAACATCGGACAGGTGGGTGCTGCAAATCGTCCGAAGGGGCTACTCCCTCCCCTTCGAGACGACCCCTCCAGCCATGCCACCGCAGCACCACCGTATCTCGGGGGATCATTTGGATCTTCTCCGCGAGGAAGTTTCGGCTCTCTTGGTCAAGGGGGCCGTCGAGCGCGTTCCGAGTCCAGAAGTAGGTCGTGGTTGTTATTCCCACTACTTTCTGGTTCCCAAGAAGGGCAAGGGGGGCCTGCGCCCTATCTTGGACCTCCGGAACGTCAATGCCTTCCTCCGAAAGGAAAGGTTCAAGATGCTAACGTTGGCTCAGGTTTTAGCTGCCCTAGACCCTGGAGACTGGATGGTAGCGTTGGACTTGCAGGACGCATATTTCCACATCCCCGTCCTGCCGGCCCACCGGCGTTACCTGCGGTTCACGGTGGGCCAAGAGCACTTTCAATTTACCGTGCTCCCCTTCGGCCTCACCAGTGCCCCTCGGGTGTTCACGAAAGTGATGGCGGTGGTCGCAGCTCATCTGCGCAGATCAGGGGTCCCAGTCTTCCCCTATCTCGACGACTGGTTGTTGAAGGCGGGCTCGCCCCAGGCAGTCGTCTCCCACCTCCAGACTACGGCGGATCTCCTGCATTTGCTGGGGTTTTCCATCAACGTGCCGAAGTCGCACTTGAGTCCCTCTCAGAAGCTCCTCTTCATCGGAGCGGTTCTCGATTCGGCGCAGTTCCGGGTCCATCCACCGGAACAGCGGGTCCGGGATATACAGGCCCTGATTCCCATCTTTCGGCCTCTATCCCGGGTTTCGGTCAGGTTAGTGTTGCGGCTTCTGGGGCTGATGGCCTCCTGCATCCTACTAGTGCATCACGCCAGGCGGCGCATGCGGGCTCTGCAGTGGGACCTGAAGTTTCAGTGGGCCCAGCATCACGGCAACCTGTCCGACCATGTCTTGATCTCGGAGGGCACTGCACAGCAGTTGCAGTGGTGGCTCACGGACCGCGAGTGGGTCAAGGGCAAGAGCCTCTCCCTTCCCCAACCGGAGCATGTCGTAGTGACGGATGCGTCCCTCTTGGGATGGGGTGGCCATATGGGAGAGGCGGAGATCAGAGGCCTCTGGTCTCCGGCGGAGTCTCGCCTCCACATCAACCTGTTGGAGTTGAGAGCGATCCGGCTTGCACTGAAAGCCTTCCTTCCCTCTGTCAGGGGAAGTGTCGTGCAGGTGTTCACGGACAACACCACCGCCATGTGGTACTGCAACAAACAGGGCGGGGTGGGGTCGTGGCCCCTTTGTCAGGAGGCTCTGCGCCTCTGGACATGGCTGGAACACCAGGGCGTCACCCTGGTGGTTCAACATCTGGCGGGCTCTCTGAACGCCAGAGCAGACGAACTCAGCCGCCGGTGCATGATGGATCACGAATGGCGTCTGAACTCCGAAGTGGTGCAAGGCCTCTTTCAGCAGTGGGGAGAGCCTTGGTTAGATCTATTCGCCACCGAAGAGAACGCGCAATGTCAGCAGTTCTGCGCGTTGGAATTTCCAAGGCGGCACTCGCTCGGCGACGCTTTTCGTCACGAGTGGAGTTGCGGTCTGTTGTACGCCTTTCCGCCTATACCACTTCTGCCCAGAGTGCTGAAGAAGATCAGGCACGACCGGGCCCAAGTCATCTTGGTGGCTCCGGATTGGGCACGAAGATACTGGTATCCCGAGCTACTCAGTCTGTTGACCGATCCCCCGATACGTCTGCCCCTTCGGGAGGATCTTCTGTCGCAGCAGCAGGGGACGGTCCTCCACCCGAACCTGTCCAGCCTCCACCTCCATGCGTGGAGATTGAGCGGCGGCAGTTGATGCCATTTGACTTGCCTCCTGAAGTCTGTGATATCATTCTGGCAGCCAGGCGTCCCTCCACAAAGTCGGTATACGCCTGCCGGTGGAACAAATTTGTGGCATGGTGCACAGCAAAGGCTGTGGATCCCCTTTCCGCCCCTCTTTCTGAGGTTCTCCTCTTCCTTCTTTCTCTGGCCCGGCAGGGCTCTGCCCTGGGCACCCTGAAAGGTTATCTTGCTGCCATCTCCGCCTTCTTGCGGCTTCCTGATCAGCCTTCTCTTTTCAAGTCCCCTGTGGTTACACGCTTTCTCAAAGGCATTACACACACGTTCCCTCCTGTCCCTTTTGTAATGCCTCAGTGGGACTTGAATCTGGTTTTGACATTCCTGATGTGCGCTCCCTTTGAGCCTCTTCACAATTGCCCTCTTCGTCTTCTAACTCTAAAGACTGCTTTTCTGGTAGCCATCACCTCGGCTAGACGGGTGAGTGAGCTCCAGGCTTTATCTTCAAAGCCTCCTTTTCTGTCTGTTCATCCGGACAAGGTTGTCCTTCGGCCTCGTCCCTCCTTTCTTCCTAAAGTGGTGACTCCATTTCACCTTGGGCAGTCTGTCACCTTGCCCACCTTCTTTCCGCCTCCGCATCCTTCCAAAGAGGAAGAGAGGCTCCACCGTCTGGACCCAAAACGTGCGCTCTCCTTCTATCTGGACCGCACAAAACAGTTCCGGGTGGACGACCAGCTTTTTGTTGGGTACGTGGGCGCTAAGAAGGGGAAAGCTGTGCACAAACGAACCATCTCTCGGTGGGTCATTTTGTGTATCAAAATCTGCTATTCCTGGGCTAAAAAGGACCCTCCTGTTGGGCTGCGCGCCCATTCTACTCGGGCCACAGCGGCTACTACTGCCTTGGGACGGGGAGTCCCTTTGCAGGACATCTGTCAGGCGGCGACGTGGGCTTCGCTACACACGTTTGCCAGGCATTATTGCCTTGACAGCCAAGTCCGGAGGGATGGCTTCTTTGGCCGTTCTGTCCTCCAGGACTTTCTGGTGTGATCTTGGTTCGCAGACCCACCACCGGGGATGGTATTGCTTGGGTATCTATTCTAAGGTGAGGAATCTAACTAACGTGTTTCTTTCAGATGAACAAGTTACTAACCTTCGGTAACGATGTATCTGTAAGAAACATTAGTTAGTTAGATTCCTCACCGACCCTCCCATCCTCCCCGTTCTGCGAACTGACATCTAGGGTTAAGGTTGTCCTTTCAGGCCCCTAGATTTTATTTTTGGCACCAGTGTCGGTCTTTGCATGGCTCTGCGTTCCTGGCGCGGAAGGCTATGTACAAGAACTGACGTCAGCGCGCGAGGGCGGCGTCTAAGTACTCCGACGTCATCCCGGCGCACGACGCCGACGACGGACGCGGAGCCGCAGACGACGCCTAGCGACGCGCAAGGGGTATTGCTGACGAAAAATCTTCCGGATCCAGTCTGACGCCTGGGGATATTCTAAGGTGAGGAATCTAACTAACTAATGTTTCTTACAGATACATCGTTACCGAAGGTTAGTAACTTGTTCATATAGTATAATATGGGCCCTCCATTCAGTTCACTTAACTTTATCATTTTATTTCCAGGTGGATACAGCCTCACTAACAAAACACCCATGGGGTTTTCTAAATAAACGCATTGGTCACACGATACCCTACACACAGCTCAAGACGCTATGCGCAGGCTCACGCAAGTCCCGCCTCCGAACACGTAGGCTGCTTAGCGCACATGCGCATAGAATCCTTTCACATCCAATACGCATGCGTCGGGCTAAGACTCATCTCACTGCGCATGCGCAGCACCTAACGGCCATGACGGCGCCCGACACACGAACGAAACAGGAAATAGGAGCCGCCTCAGGAAGAACTACTTTAGAGAGAGATCGCACACAGCCCACACTACTTGCAGGCAGCCGTTGATCGAGGGTAGGTGCGGAATGAGCCGGCACCCGACGCAACCCAAATAGGGTGCGGGCAACCAACGGTCAAGCCTAGGAAACCCGTGATCATGCACACGAGGGTAAGCAGAGCTGTAACCTTATCTTTGATGGTAACATTTCAGGTTGCTTGCGCATACTTTACCTTCACCTCTGTAGGGTTACTAAAGTATTTAGATTCTAACCTGAATAAGAACTAGGACAACGTTTTAAATCACGACATTCAGGGCCGTTGTTACGTTTATGTTGGGCTTACATCTATTCCATCATTAATTAATTCTCTTAGTTCTGATATCGCCTTTTACTGGGGCTACACATACAACTTAACATGGCATGGTTCAACTTAGTATCTCGGCCATTACCGCTACATGAGAGGCAACGTATGTTGGTCACTGACCACACTAATGACCACACAGGTCGACCACCATGACCGGGGAGATGCTGTGACCACCACGATATACCCACGTATTTTAACTCCTGTGTATATCTTTACTGCAACTGATGTTGGGTATGTATGTCATTTTTTCTATGTGGTACTATGCATGTTTTGTTTCTGTGTTTTTTAAAAACTTTTTAAGCAATCATGACTGACTGGGACATCATTGTATGGATGACAGTCAGGGGTGTGGACAACTCTTGCCACACGTCACCAGGTATGTGATTATAACCCCCTCTACCTGTTGTGGTCTTATATATATGTATATTATTATCTTTGTCTCCTCCCTTCCCCCTTTTTTATCCCTACTAGGTATCACGAGACTTGGGTCATTCTAAGAAATTTGACTTAGACATAGACTGCACACTAGGTCATTGAACCTTGCAGTCTCCACCCAAGCACACCTTCACGCTCACACGGGTTACCTTATTCAAACCCGGAACCCCCTATTTACACCATGCACAACCATCCACAATAGCTAGGTCCTGAAGAAACGCCATTGACCATTTTAGGCTAAGGAGGCGTGAAACATGTCGACCTGATTTTGAGTTACACGGGCACATTGCGCCCACAAGTGACTCACTGACCTCCAGGTCTTTTTATCCTACTAGGGGTCCCACAATATTAAATTACTTCATTTGGACCCCCCTAGGTAATTTTATCCACATACCTTTGCACGCACGTAATCACTAACTTTTTGGACCAACCCCCTCCCTTTTTTATCCCACACACTCGCCTATCGGCTTTTCTCTTTAAAAGATCTCCACGAAAGAGACCCTTCGCGGGACCGTCGGGCATTGCAGCGCCGACCCGACTAGGAGCAAAAAAAGCCCGTTGATGAAGCATGACATCCTTCGGGGTGTGTGAGGGCAATTGAGGCAATATTGAGCCTTCCCCTCCTCGGGACTGGGTCCTTGATACCGGGGATACCTTTGTCTCTCACCTTCACCTCTCTTTCCATCCACTATCTCGACCCCCCCCCCCTTTTTCCTTCTTACTCCCTGATCTTTTTATCTCCTAGTTGAGCAGGTGTATATTTCTCACCACCAACCCGGAACAATGTTCTCATTGATTTAACAGTCTATGTTGGAGCATGGACATCGGACCAGAATCGGCTCCTGGTCCCCCTGCCCCCCCCCCCCCCCCCCTCTTTTTGTTGACACTTCACCTATGTCTACATCAAGTCTGAAACTTCAGCCATTCAGTTAGCCCTCTGTGTTCTGTCATTACATTCAGTGCAAGTTAGTCCTTATGAAAACAGATCAACTGACCACCTTGTACTATCTACACCTGGAATTCTCAAAGCACGGCCCAGGGGCCACTAGCGGCCCTGCTGTCCTCTGTATGCGGCCCTCAGTGTTTGTGCTCTGTCAAACAGGCCACCTTAACTAAAGTAATGGTAAAGAAGGGCATCCTCCACAATTTATCTTTAGTATTGCCTTAATTTATAGACCTCTTGCACTAATCATGCAAACATGAAACATTTCAAAATGTAAGTGTATTTCATGAACATGCAGGTGCATTTCACCTTTGTACATCAGATTAAATCACTGCATTGAGATGCCTTTATTAAAAGTGTAACTTTCAAACTGAACTTTTAAACATTGATGCCACCCCGTCCTGAAAATGCCATTCGTTAACCAGGAGGTAAGTCATTTGTAGCTTGCGCCATTAGTGTGGCCTATGTTGTAATGTTTCAAACTGAAAGACTAGTTTTGCAGCATGAATCTTTCAGGATTTATTATGATGTGCATTATTCCACCATCTTGTGGTTGGGTCTGGAATCGTAGTTTATTTTTTTCGTGGCCCAGGTGAGCGGCGACGTCCCACCATTTGGTGTCCTTCGTGACGTCGGCGTGCTTCCTGCGGAAGCTCCCACCTTCGGTCACCATCTTCAGATTATTTTTTCTGCCGTTTGGTCTGGATCGTTGCTGAAGAGTTTGAGTTTTGGAAGAGGAATCTAGCAAAATCTACGAAGAAACACGTTTTCAACTACACCAGACTACAGGTCAGGTACCGAGGGAGAAGTTTTTAACATACTCCTACGTTTAACGGAGAATGCGCTTGCAGGGGGCTCCCTGAGTGCAGGGGTTGGACAAAATACTATTCAAGGTTTGCACCAATTGCCACCTTAAGTACGCCCAGAACGATCTGCATCCAGTCTGCAACCTCTGCCTGCTGCTCGACCACAGAAGCGAAGACCAACGCCTGCGCAGCGTTTACACCCAAGACCCTTAAAGTAAGGGAGAGGCAGAGAAGGGCGAACCACAACATGCAGGGGCCACCTCCAACACTGCGAGACTTGGGCAACTCCAGTGGAGAAATGGACATCGCTGAGGACTGCACGGTAGTCTAGGTCCATAAGACGTTGGAGGTAAGGGAGGAGTCGACCCCTAAACATCCAAGCGACATTTGAAAGTGACACAAAATCCCCGAGCAACACTCTTAGAGGTGAAGCGAAGTCCTCGAAAGGAGCTCTGCCGCCGAAACACTCGCTGAAAGCAACAGCCTCCAGGGACAGTCAACTGAGCAGACCCTTCGAAAAAGACTCCCAATCGGCGGAAACCCTCAAAGACATCGAAGGTTGCCCTCGGACACCTTGGTGCCGAGGAAAGAAGAGCCAAAATCGCTGTTGACTGCCTCGAAGGGAAGTGCTCCAACCCTCTACGCCGAACATGCTGCTGAGATGGAGAGGAAGAGGAGGCTGAAATGGCTAGTAGCCTACAGCGGAAAAAGGACTTTGACGAGAAGATGAGCCAATACACCATCTTGCCGAAACCTGCGGTCGAAGTCGAAAGGGACGACTAAGATGCAGAACCACCAAACGCCCAAACCAGTCGAGGAACTGGGAGAAGACTACGAAGATCGGTAATCCTACCGGGATTCTACATCCTCAGAGGCACAAGACGTGGAATGGCAAGATCTTCCAGACGAATCACTGGAAGAAGGCGTAGACACTTACCCTTCGAGGCCCTCGCCGCCAGATGACATAGTGATCTACAACATGGTCGTACAGAAGGCTGCACAGACTTATGGAGGAGAAGCCAAAGGCATGTTTCCTCCTGTAAACTCTACTGCCTCAACAGACTAGGAGCCAATTCCTGCCCATGCTCCCTAGTGTGCTGGACCAGGGAAGAGAGGCCTTTAAGGAGCCAGCAGTATGCAGAGCTATGACACCTAGAACGGAGAAGTACAAACAGTCAATGGACCTTGCATACACCAAAGGGTCATTGCCAGCCGACTCCATAATTGCAGCTACGGCTAGGAAGAGGGCTAATGTTCCCACAAATGCCGGACCACCTCCAGACAAGGAGTAAGAGGGTGGATCTCACAGGGAGAAAGGTGGAGAGAAATGCGGCAATACATTGGTGCATCGCCAATGCCCTGATCAACGGGCACGCATACCAACACTGGGATGAAGTGGGGCAGCTCCTAAAGCATCTACTAGACCAGTACCAACAAAGGGCAGCTCACCTGGTAGAAAAAGGAAAACAGGGCGAACGCATGCCTGAAATCGCTATTGGATGCTGCAGAAACATCGAGCATCCTAATGATAGGAGTGACCGAAGAAACGCATGGCTCAGAATTTCGGTATTCAAGCCAGAGGTACAAAGTAACATCTTAAATGCGCCCTTTAATGGAGAGCAGCTGTTCAGCACACCAGTGGACAAGTTGACGCAGCTCAAGGACCACGAAACAGCAAGGTCCATGGAAGCGTTGCAGTTCAAAGGAATGAGAAGGCACACCCACGAAAAGGCTGGGTGGTAGAGGCGACAACGTGACTAGCACATCGCGCCAAACATTCCAGCAAGGCTACCAAGGTAATGACCAAGGCCAGCAGAAGGGACAGCAGCAGCACAACTGGCAGTACCAGCCCCGGGGACAGTACTTACAAGGGAACGGGAGAGGACAAACTCTAAGAGGCCCGCAGCCCTCCACCATGGAACAGGCCCCCATCCTAGCAACACCTCGGGGTGGGCGGAAAAACATAAGGAAGAACTGCAGCCGAACGTTCCACGACAAGCAGTACCTCGAACACTCAACACCAGTAGGGGGAAGAGTAAGACTTCATCCAGGAAAGGAGGATGGTCACATCGGACAAATGGATACTAAACATAATACAATACAGATACTGTATAGGAAGAAAAACAGCCTCCAGACAGAAAACCAAGAAGCAAGGCACTCGGCAAAGGAGCTCTCGCTCTTGCAGCTGGAGGCGCAGGAACTGCTCAGCAAGGAGGCAATAGAGGTGGTACCAAAAAATCGAAAGAAACAAAGGTTTACTCAACTTGCTTCCTGGTGCCAAAGGTTGACGAAACACTAGGACCTATCATAGATCGAATGTTCCTGAACAAATTCATAAGAACTCAAAGGTTCAAGATAACTTCCCTACAAGAGGTAATTCCTCATATACAACAAGGGGACCTCATGGCTACTATAGATTTAAAGGACACATACTTACACGTCCCCATCAAACACAAGCGCCTGCTAAGGTTTGATCAACCAAAGCCACTAGCAGTTCACAGTACTGGCATTCGGCCTGAAATCCGCACCTAGGGTGTTTACATAATGCCTAGCAGCTGTCGCAGCACACCTACGAAGGCAAGGAATACACATATACCCTTATCTCGACGACTGGCTCGTAAAGGCAAGTTCGTACAACCAATGCTAACTACACATCCAGCAGGGTCATACTAACACTGACAAGACTGGGTTTCTCGATCCATTGGGAGAAATCGTCACCAGAACAAATCGAGATATTCTTTGGGGCAGTAATCTACACCATACAGGCCAAATTGTTCCCCAGCAGGAAGAGAACATTGGCGATCCTGAAGGAAACTCGTCATTACCGCAAGGGGCAAGTTCTGACAGTGAGGACGGCGAGCAAGCTGATGGGAATGATGGCGTCATGCATCCACCTAGTCCCAAATATCCAACCACACGACCATTCCAGGAATGGATCCAGCAGCAATGGTCACCAGCCACAGGGAGTTGGGAAGATCTTGTGGTTGTCACACAGTGAATCAGGAAATAGCGTGGTGGAAAAAGGAAAACATATCACAGGAGAAGCCATTCACACAACCAACTCCAACTGTAACATCACAACTGACGCCTCCCTGGGGTGTGGCGCACACATGGACAAGCTCATGGTGAGAGGTCTATGGTCACAGCAAGATGCGGTAAGACACAACTACCTGGAGCTAAAAACTGTTTCTAGCCTTAAAAGACTTTCAGAGAGCTGTACAGAAACAGGGTGTTGGTCCAAACAGACAACACAGCCACCATGTTCTACATCAACAAACGAGGAGGAACACAATCTGTGGCACTATCCGGGCTAGCACAGGAAATGTGGAGATCGGCAATTCCACTAAAAATAGAGCTACTAACAATACATCTCCCAGGGAAGGACCATGTGGAAGCAGACAGACTCGGCAGGCGGACGTCTGCATCACACGAATGGGAGCTCAACTAGCAGGCAATAGAGAAGCTTTTCCAGAAATGGGGTACTGGCAAATAGACCCATTTGCAACACACTAGAATGCAAAATGCCAACACTTCGCAACCAGACCATCGGTCCCAAGGGAATGCGCTAATAAGTTGGTCAAAGACATTTGCAAACGCTTTTCCCCCCCGATACACAGGGTACTCAGCAAATGCAGTATCAGCAACATACTAATAGTGATAGCTCCTCAGTGGGCCAGGCAATCCTGTCTGTTTCTCACAGATAGTGGAAACAGTACAAGAACCAGCTCACAGGTTCCCAAGAAGGGACCTGTTAACAATGCAGAACAGAAGGGTGCTTCACCCAGAGCGTCTCAGCCTAGCAGCACGGCTCCTGATGACCTAGAATTTGCGCACCTAAAACTACCAGCAAGTACTATGGCAGTACTCAAGGAGGCCTACCACGAGCAAATGCTACATAGCAAAATGGAAAAGGTTCTCCCAATGGTGCATCAAGGAAAACCAACAAAAGGTCACAAGGGAATCAACACTTAGTGCTAACTCAATTGATCAAGGCTCCCTTTGAACCTATTCACAAGGCTACACTGCACATGCTCACACTAAAGACTGCCTTCTTAGTAGCTGTCGCGTCACTACGAAGAGTAAGTGAGTTGCAAGCTCTGACACTCCAAGAGCCCTTCTTACAAATACACAAGGAGAGGATTGTAATGAGGACGGACCCACACTTCGTGCCAAAGTTGGTGTCTCGGTTCCATATTAATCAAACAATCCAAATACCAAGTTTTTTTCTCCAAAAACAGACCACAAGAACAGAAAGTGCTCTAAACACAAGGAATGTAATGCACTATATAGAGGACAAAGGAATGCAGGAAAACAAGTTTAGTCTCCTTTGCCAGCAGTTTTCTGGGAAGACCAGTCACCAAGAATACCATTGCACGATGGATTGCGCAGACAATTCAGCTCTGCCACAAGCAGGCAGGACAACAGTTACAAGGAGCAGCTCCGGGTCACTCAACAAGGAAGAAAGGAGTACCAATTGCGTTTCTATCTAACACACCTATCCAGGACATTTGCGAAGCGGCAACATGGTCTTCAGTGCATACGTTCACTAAGCACTACTGTGTGGCTATACAGATGAACAAAGAAGCGCAAGTGGGACAGAAGGTCTTACAACACTTATTCAGTAACCAGTGCTCATCTTCCACCCAGCCACCGCAATATGGACAAACCGCTACAGTCTATGCACAGCATAGTGAATCCAGAAAGGTTCACGCTGCAAAACTTATAGTTTACCTGTCTGTAGTTTTGCAGCTTGAAGACTTCCTGGATTTACTAGCGAACCCACCCTCCGCCAGAGAGATGACCGGTGCAAAGGGATTAAAAAGGAACAAGACTTTAGAAAGTAAAAGGGAGAACGAGATGAACACAAGACAAAAAAAAGAAATCCGAATATTGCTCCCAAAGGTGGGAGCTTACGCAGGAAGCGTGCTGACTCCACGAAGGACACCAAATGGTGGGACGTCTCTGTCCACCTGGGCCACGAGACAAAAGAGAAAATACTACAATTCCCGACCCACCCACAAGATGGTGGAATAATGCACAGCATAGTAAAGCCAGAAAGTCTTCAGATTCAGTCTGACGCAAGGGGGTCATTCTAAAGTTAAGGAATCTATAATGTATAGTTTCTTACCTGTTGGTGTAGTTTTGCAGCTTGGAGATTTTTTTCTTAGCAGTACCCCTGCGCATCGGTAGGTGGCGATGGTCAACTCTGCGTCCGTCGTGGTCACCAGAATTATGTCTTAGTTTCTACTAAGATGCCACCCCTGCAAGTTGTTAAGACATCCCTTGTACACCAGGAGTCTATCAACGGACCAGGTTCAAGCTGTGCAAGGCCTGCAACTGCCTGTCGGTTATGGACCCACACCTTGTCTGCCTATGGTGCTATGAGCATGACCCGGACCAGAAGTCCTGCTCTCACTGCTGGGCCATGAACCCTAGGTCTTTGCGGGAGCAGTCCCGAAAGCTTTGGGATGCCCAGCAGTCAGCTCCACGTTGTTCAAGGTCCTGGTCGAGGGGGAAGGTCTTGGGACCCTTCGCGGAGGCATCACCATCATTCCTCTTACAAGTCTGGTAATTTGAAGCACAAGAAGGCGAAGAGGCAACGTCTCTTCGCCTTATCCATGTTGGCCGACTCAATGCAGGACCCGGAGTATTGTCACTCTCTCTAGCTGTCTTCAGAGCCTGCTGCTGGGACGGCTCCGGTTTCTGCCTTTACCTGGTGCCAGAGCGTCCCCTGCACTGCTTCGAGCTTTCTACGAAGCACTTCACAACATTTTTGAGCAGTCCGACTCTGCTGGCGCGCTTTCAGGCCCTGCTGAGCCGGTTGAGTCCCCTGGGACTTCGAGGCCGGTGGCTTCAGCGCTGGAGGGCCCTCATGGAACCAAGCCTGGATCCGGATTGACCCCCGTCTACCTCTCAGTACCTTCCCCAGTGCAGATCCCAGTGATGACACCCCCCTGTGCTGGTCAGGCCCCTGACCGGAGCCATCCCCAGCCTCACCCCTGACTTAGACGTGGAGCCAGACCAGCGCCGAAGGGCACTTTTGTGCTGCTGTTCATCCCTGGTGTTCGTTTTAGGCCTGAATGGCAACCAGAGTAGTTTGAGGACTGGGAGGAGTCTGTGCCCCTATGGCTGACCAGCTTGAGCCAGACTGGCGAGTGGACCTTGGTGACACCAGTGGTCTGGATACCTCCCCCAAACTTGGCATGCTTTCTGCCCTACCGTGGCTACGGAGAAGGGAGCGTCGTATGTAGTGGTGTTGCATAGGCCAGCTGAGGCCTTGGGCCTGGAGCTTCCTACTGTGGCAGTCAGGACTAATCTGAAAGAGGTGCTTCAACCGGCGGCAGCCACTTCGGAACCCCTTCTGCCTTTCAATTAAGCCCTCACCAATGTTCTTCTGGGCACTTGGTCCAAGCCCACCACAGGGACTCCTGTGGAAAGGATGATTACCCTTTGCCACCGCTTGACCCCAGGCCACCCACTCTTCCTATCCCAACACCTGACAGCCGAGAGCCTGGTAGTCCAAGCCTCGTCCACAAAGGACGAATTCCCTACTGCTCCCCCCAAATAGGGAATCCAAGAAGCAGGACCACCTTGGGAATCTGTTTTCTTTCGCCAGCTTAGTGCTGCGCACTGTGAATACTGCATTCCTCTTGGGTCGCTATACCCATACAGTGTGGTATATAGTTTCACGAGTGCTGCCACAGTGCCCAGACGAGACCCGGGCCTTTCTCACCCATACAGTGACGAGATGCAGCTAAATTCACTATCAGATGTGGACTGGACATCGCCGACTCACTGGGTAGAACAGTTTCCACGTCAGTAGCCCAGAGTTGCTACGCCTGGTTGAGGACGTCTGGTTTCTCTGGAGATGTCCAATCCACCTTCCTGGACATGCCCTTTAGCCATCGCCTGTTTGGTGACAAAGCTGATTTGGTGCTCGAACTCTTCAAGGATTCCAGGGCTACGGCCAGATCCTTGGCCTTGCCCCTTTTGTGACTATGGAAGGGGTGCCCCACCACGTTCAACCCAGTCTAGCCACTGGTTCACGCAAGTAGCCCAGCCTGTGCATGGCCACGGGCGTGTGACCCAGAGAAACAGGTCTGCGGGCCAGTCCACCCATACTTTCCCTGCAGCAGCCTCCAACAGTGCTTAGTTTGTAAAATATTAAGTGCAGGTGCTCAAGTTTTGTAGGTGCCCCTGGGGGTACTCCACCCTCTTCTTCCCCCTCCCCCTCGTCCCCCCCCCCCTCCCCCCAGGGGGCACCCCACCCTCTTCCCCCTCATCCTCGACTGGTACTGCTGAAAGCCAGACATAATACCTATGCGTGGAATTGCCAGAACATTGCAGTTACCTGAATGTAGTCATGTGGGGCTTAAGTGTTCTCCGCTTTGCGGGTGGTATGCAGTCTATATTAGCAAGCACGAGCAGGGTTCAACAAATCAACCGGCACATCTCATTTGCTTCTTATTTGGAGCAAGATATAATAGTTTATAAAGGTGGAAGTGTGACAAACTCTGTCCCTTTTCCTGTACTGAGGAGAGGGCAGCAGGGGCGGAGGGTGCTGTGCATGTGAAGACTCCAGTAAGACATTGTCTGAGTCTGCAAACCTAGTTAAGTGGCGTCAACAATACGCATTCATTTTAGGTAGGGCATGGGGAAATGATTTGCCCAGAATCACAGGATGTGTTGAGCCGATGCCGAGACTTGAAACGGGTTCCCCCCGTTCAAAGGTTGGCAGATCTGGCTGTTACGCCACATCCTTTCATTCACTGATGTACCATGCTGGGAAGGACCTGGTTTAACCCATTTGTTGCGCCTGTCTGCCAACGGCCGTCGTGAGCACTAACTCGGTAGTGCTGTGCATGTCCGTTGGCTGATGCGGCCCCGCCCACTTAATGCAACGCCCCGCAGCGGAATTATCGCAGCGGTAAACTGGTTAAGAGCAGGCATGAGGTCAAGGCAAGAACTTGATTCGACCAGTTCCCAAATCCTGAGTACCTGTTGGTTTGCCCAATGTTAGGAAATCCTTACTTACTGCCTTAATTAACCTGAGGCCTGCTGCTGCATTAGTCACGACTCTGAAATGTTATTTGCTTCTATCAACTTGTTGGCTAGTGCTGCGCAGTACACTGGTGAGCAAGGTCGGGGTAAAAGTAAGGACACTGATCTCTACTTTGGTCCTACTCGCACTAGTGCTGCACTATGAGTGATGGACCTGTTGGCCTCCTCCCAGTGCTGTCAGCAGGCTGACCTTTACAGCTCCACTGTCTCCAACATCCTCCCATTTTCTTAAATTTTCAACCTTTTAAAGACTACGGCCTGGATGCTCCAGTGAAGGGGGTGGCACACGGAATGTACGGAGGTGGGCCTCTAGTGCCTTGTGCCAGAGGACACCTGTTCACAGGCATGCTGAATGTGCTCAATGCTCCTTGTTGGATGCTTCATGTCAATGCTCTGAGTCATGTCAGACAAATGCAAATAGGAAGCCGCGTTAGCATGTCGGGGGGCGGGGGGGCTTGAAACGGGTACTGACACGAGTATTCAATCTGTGCTGGTATCCACGCTTCCATGGAGAGGGAGGGCTCAAGTCTATTCCCCCCCGTCAACTATGTTAAGCTCCGTCTTTGTACCTGATGTAACCAAGCCATATGTTCCCAGAAAGAATTGGCTCACATGTATACTTGTTGGACATTTGCACATGTGATGTGGAAGTGTTATTCCCCATTACATGGAGCTGTGGCTCATGCCACTTCTGCTGTACCCACCACATAGGTGTTGTCACTAATGTTTGTGATTTCACACTACTCCCAGCTGTGACTGACGCCACCAGAGGCATAACACAGGCCCTGCAACCCTGTAAAAAAAAGTGCAAACTCGACCCAAGTTATAGGAGTGCTTTGTGGACTAGTTATTTTACATACGGTCACACATGGTCACAGATAAGACCCTTTGGGATCGAAGAGCTTGACGCCATATCATGGCACACATCAGCCCCGGAACCAGTAAACCTCTTCGATGAGGGTCCCGGAAGAGGATTCCGAGGAACTTCAAATAATCTCAGAAGCAGATGACTCAGACGACCCCATTACTCCAGGGCAATGCGTGAGTACCACTGCCCCTGCCCCAACCCCTCCAAAGGCATTGGTCAAAACTTCGCCAGCTGGCCTCAGTTGAGACCGAAAACACCCTTCAGAAGCCCCGCCTCCGGGCTCGGCTCCGAAGAAACATAAGCCTTCCGGTGGCTTGGGCCCGAGTAAGCCGCATGTCATTGTACCCCCGGCACCGAAGACAAAAGGCCCTGCATGTGAGAAAGTGCCATCTTTCTTGCATGGTATGCCCCCACTTTTTTGCTAAATTGCTGAATGTACTTCGATTGAGTGTACCCTGGGTTCCTGCCAATCAGGTGCCCAGGGCCTATGTTCCTTCCTTAAACCACACAAACTCGAAATTGGCAAACCCTAGCCACATGTCAGCCCCTAGTAAATGGTACCCTAGGTACCCAGGGCCTTGTGACCAGGGAAGGCCTCTAAGGGCTGCAGCACTCATTGTGCCACCCTCAGAGGCCCTGTACCCTTACACACACACACTGCCCTTGCAGGCTGAGTGTCTGGGTGCAGGACAAAACAAAGAGTCGACATGGCACACATCACTGTGTACCATGCCCATCACCTACACTGCCAAGGCATATGTCAGCCACCCCTCTAGCTGGGTGCATTACGCCTATGGTGTGGGCACAGGAGCAGGAGCCCTGTGCCCCTACAGTACCCGGGTCCATTCCTGGGCACTGTAAGTGCAGTGCTGTCATTTAAGAATACATGGTGCTGGGAGCTTGTCAAACACGAGCTCCACAGCACCATATTGGCAACACTGAAGCCTGGGAAGTTTGGTATCAAACTTCTCAGCACATTGAACCCACACTGATGCCAGTGTAGGATTTAATGTACTAAGCACCCCAGAGGGCATCTTAGAAGATGCCCCCTTACAGCTAACTTACAATCCACGTCTGCTCTGAGGCTGCCCAGGCTGCCACACAGCAGACACGTTGCTGGACCCCTGGGTGGGAGAGCCCCTGCTCTCCCGGGCCTGCAACAATGCACATCCTGGGTGAGGTGAGAAATCTCCTCCCCTAGGATGAGCAAAGGGAAGCTTCAAAGGCATGCCGCCATTTGGAGTTTCCCCAGGCCACTGCAACCCCCCACTCTGGCGGGAAGCTTGGCCGGAAACCCCATACAAGGACAGGGGATGTGCCAGCCTGCCCACCCCACCCCTCAGGTGGGGGAGGCGAGGTGAAGCACATCTCCGGGCTCTCGCCATCTTGAAGATGGGAGGCCCTACCCTATCAGGATTAGGCTACTCCCCCCCTCCCACAGGAGAGGCAGGATAGGGGGTGTACCCACCCCAGGACAAGGACCCATTGGTCCCTGGCCTTCACCTACCTGTAACGCCCCTAAATCTAGTATTTAGGGGCACCCTGAACCTTCCTTCCTTAGATTCCAGATAGAAAACGACAAGAAGAGCAAGAAGAACAAAGACCTGCCCTGCAGCTGCTAAAAAGAGAAGACACCAACTGCTTTGGCCCCAGCCCTACCGGCCTGTCGACTCTCGAACCTGCACCAGCGCGGCATCCCACGTGGCCAGCAACCTCACCAACCCCGGAGGACCTGGCTACCTTATAGCTCTAAGCCCCTGGGACTCCCACGAGTAGAGGCTCTACTCAAGAAACCTATTTGCTATCCCTGGCACCAGCCCGGGACCGCGGACCCAACACACTCTGCACCAGCCAAGCCTGGCCAGTGCCGGAGTGGACAAAGACCCAGAGGACGACCCCACGGCGACTGTGACCCAGAGTCCGGCACCCAAGGACCCCCCTCGACATCCCGGAAGAAGCCTGCAGCCTCAGAACCAAGTGCCACCCCAGCCGCGATCAACCAGAGGGTAAGATTCCCGACGTCAAAAGGCACCCCTGCACCCGGCGCCCTGCGACCCCCTGTGCCCAATCCCGGGGTACCCACCTAACCTACAACTACCCAACTTACCTCTCGAAGTGGTGGTGGCACCTGAAACATCCTCGTCCCCGAGCCTGCAGCCTCTTTCCAAACCGGAACATTCCCATTGATTTCCATTGAGCGCCCTAGGGCTCAGAAGCACCCTGCACCCAGCCGCCCGAGTGGCCCTGGCAGTGCAACCTCTACACCTACCTACTTCCCCACTTGCCCTGAGTAAGTGACCAGGAGCCCAGCTCCCACAGCCGCGTGGCTTGCCAGACAGCAGCCACCAACCAAGGCCCCCCTATCCCTCATAGGATAACATTGGGCCCAACTCTCTCTGCACCCGGCCGTCCTGAAACCGCTGAGGGTGAACCAACTGTACCTACCTGACACTGGGGGACCCCTGAGTCCATGCCCGGAATTTCAACACTACCAGTCGAGTACTTACCCTTAAACCGCTAACTTCATTTTCCTCATAGGGTAACATTGACTGGCTTTTTCTTCAAAAATCTTCTAAGTGTGAACTTTTCAAAACTGCAAAAATTCACCAAAAATCAGCCAAGTGACAAAAACGAATTTACTCACCTGCTCCTAGGTGAGCTCCCAGTGCTGGATCTTGGTGCCCAGCCCTGACTCTGAAAAGTGTTCACAACTATACTTACCTCTAACTCATTTTTCTCCCATAGGAAACCATTGTCTGCTTTTCTGTGAAATTTCTTCTAAGTGTCTACTTTTGCAAATTTGAAATATTCTTTTAAAATCGTACCATTTCTGCAAACGAAATTACTTACCTGCTTTTGATAAGGACCCCAGTCCTGGGTCTAGGCACCCAGTCCTGGATTACTAAAGTAACGATAAAGTACTCTACCTGCAATTTGAATTTCTTGCCATAGAGATCCATTGAATGTTTTCTGTGAAATATTTTCTAAGTGCTAACTTTTGAAATAGCTAAATATTATTTAAAAATCATTAGTTATTAAGTCGACTTTCATCACTTGATTCTGAATACTGACCCCAGGCTGGTTCTAGGAGCCAGACCTGGAATTCCAAAAGTAATCTGAAAAGTAATTTATTACAACTAACCTGAATTTACCATTGAGCTCAATGCATTGTTATGTTTAGGAAATAGGATTGTTTATTGCAACCAACTGTGACTGTTTACACGTTTATTGCTTCAAACAAAAGTATTTATATTCAACCTCTCATTCTGAGAAAGTATATTTTTACCCCCTTTGTGGTTCTAAAAATAAAGCAAGCATATATTTTATATATACAAACCATTGGCCTAGAGTTCAGTTATTGGGTGTGTGAAACCATTTGCTGACTGAGTGTGTACAATAAATGCTTTACACTGTCCTCTGGTACTGCCTTACTGCTCGACCAAGCTACCACTTTTGAGAGTAAGGTCATACCTAACTTTGACCTCTATCAGCCTCTGGGGGACTGTGGACTCTGTACACCCTGTACCTATTAGGGAACAGTATATACAGAGCCACTTTCTCACATTGGTGGATCAGCGGTGGGATACAAACTTGCATTTGTTGGACTACTTGGTTACCATCTGATCACACGACAGAACTCTTAAAAATTGCCTTTAGAATTCTGATTGGTTTTTCCAAAATTACTAAAAGTCTTGCTAGGGCCTTGCTTAAGTCCCATTAGAATTTTAGAAAAATAAGTCACTATAGTCAGGGTAGAGGGTTGGAACTGTCAGGTTAGAATGTCTCAAACAAACCCAGCTATTCGTGATAATAATAACATGGACCTGGTGGAGGAGCTCGACCTCACACCTTACTTACACTTGTCTTTCAAGGAATTGAGGTCCTTATGTAAACTCAAAAATTTACAAATGGGTCAGCATCCAACCAAACAAGGGCTCCAGGAGCTCCTGGCTGAGTATGCTCAAGACCACCCATCTGAACATGGTGATGGCCAGTCAGATGAGGAAAGGGAAACGGGAGGAGGACAGCAACCTCCCCATACTATTCCCTAGGGAGGAGATGGCACCCATACCCTCCAACTCAAGACATAGCATCTGGGCACCTAGAGACCACACAGGTGGCTCTGGTCCCAGACA
Organism: Triturus cristatus; assembly: GCF_964204655.1. Taxonomy (NCBI): domain Eukaryota; kingdom Metazoa; phylum Chordata; class Amphibia; order Caudata; family Salamandridae; genus Triturus; species Triturus cristatus. The sequence continues at coordinate 76,658,041 of NC_140585.1, read as the reverse complement.
GCACTGGGGGACCCCCCAGTGAAGAGGACAGCCTTGTGAGGCTGGCCAAAAGAATAGATCTAGAGTCCAGGCTCCTGGCTCTAGAAAAGGAAAGGAGAGAGATGGGTTTAGCACCCATCAATGGTGGCAGCAATAATAAAAACAAGGATAGGGAGGAAACTTCTGACCTTAAAATCCCCAAAGGGATTGTCCCTAAATTTGAGGAAGGTGATGATATCACCAAATGGTTCACAGCCTTTGAGAGGGCTTGTGATATCAGGAAAGTAAAGAAACCTCTCTGGGGGGCACTCCTGTGGGAACTGTTCTCTGGTAACTGCAGGGACAGGCTTCTGACTCTCTCTGGGCCAGAAGCAGGATCCTATGACCTCATGAAGAAAGCTCTGATTGAGGGATTTGGATTCACCACTGAGGAGTATAGAATTAGACTCAGGGGGGCTCACAAAACCCAGACCCAGTCCTGGATTGATTTTGTAGATTTCTCAGTGAAGACACTGGATGGTTGGTTAGCTGGACATGGTGTGCAGGATTTTACTGGATTGTACAATTTATTCATGAAGGAACATATTTTGAGTAACTGCACAAATGAAAAGTTGCATCAGCATTTGGTAGACCTAGGTCTAATTTCTCCCCAAGAATTGGGAAAGAAGGCAGACCACTGGGTCAAGACTAGGGTGACCAAGACAACCACTGGGGGTGACCAAAAGAAGGTGGTCACAAAACCTCCCCAGGGAAAAGGTGGTGAGAATCCCCAAGATAAAAAGTCTGAGTCTTCCAAAGGGCCCCAAAAACCTGTTCAGGTGGGTGGGACCCAAACTACTCCCTATGTGCCCCAACCATATAGGGGGAAGAACTTTGATCCCTTAAAGGCCTGGTGTAATACCTGTAAGAAGCAGGGACACCTAACTGTATCTTGCCCCCAAAACAAAGCCCCTAAGGCACCCAGTACAGCCACTCCTGGGGCAGCAAGTATACAAATGGGATCAGAGGTGTACCCTGAGCAAATCTGGGAACACACTGAAGCAAGTTTAGTCTCCTTGGGAGAAGTGGAGTTTGCCACTGTGGCTGTGTGGCCCCCCAACTTAAAGAAATACTTACAGTACCCCTGGGTAAATGGAACTAGGGTAGAAGCTCTGAGGGATACCGGTGCCAGTGTCACTATGGTGAAAGACACACTGGTTTCCCCTGAGCAATACTTGATTGGGAAGTCTTACCCAGTCACCAACGCTGACAGTGTCACCACTAGTCATCCCATGGCCATGGTAACATTAGGCTGGGGGGGGGGTTACTGGCCTGAAACAGGTAGTGGTCTCTCCAAAGTTGACAGCTGCATGCCTGCTTGGAAATGATCTGGAAACCTCAGCCTGGGCTGAAGTTGAGTTAAAGGCCCATGCAGCCATGCTGGGCATCCCTGAATTGGTGTGTGTGCAAACCAGAGCACAGAGCAAGAGGAAGGGGGGAAAAAGTAGGTTTGGAGCCTGGAATAATGGCCCAACCAACCAAGAGGAAGGGCAAGGAGACTGGGGGACCAGCTTCTGTACAGCCAAACACTCAGAACACCTCTCCCCCTGGAGAGGATGTAGATACCCCTGAGGGAACTGAGTCCATGGAGCTTGACCCTTACCAGGTTGAACTCTTGGGCCCAGGGGGACCCTCTAGGGAAGAGCTGTGCCAGGGCCAGCGAGACTGTCCCACTCTTGAAAGCCTGAGACAACAAGCTGCTTCAGAAGCCAGGGGAGATGTCAGTGGTACCCACAGAGCTTATTGGGAAGAGGGATTACTGTATGCTGAGGCAAGAGACCCCACTCCTGGAGCCACCAGGAGGGTGGTAGTGCCACAGAAGTACAGGGAGTTCCTCCTAACTTTGGCTCATGACATCCCCCTAGCTGGACATCTGGGGCAATCCAAAACTTGGGAAAGGTTAGTGAGTCACTTTTACTGGCCCCAGATGCACCAAAAGGTGAAGGAGTTTGTCAGCTCCTGTGTTACCTGTCAGGCCAGTGGCAAGACAGGTGGCCACCCAAAGGCCCCCCTCATTCCACTACCAGTGGTGGGGGTCCCCTTTGAAAGGGTAGGTGTGGACATTGTGGGTCCACTTGAACCTCCCACAGCCTCAGGGAACAAATTCATTCTAGTAGTAGTGGATCATGCTACTAGGTACCCTGAAGCAATTCCACTTAGGACTACTACAGCTCCTGCAGTAGCCAAGGCCCTCCTGGGTGTCTTCACCAGGGTGGGTTTTCCTAAGGAGGTGGTTTCAGACAGAGGTTCCAACTTCATGTCTGCTTACCTAACACACATGTGGAAAGAGTGTGGAGTGCAGTACAAGTTTACTACACCCTACCACCCACAAACCAATGGCCTTGTTGAGAGGTTCAACAAGACATTGAAAGGTATGATCATGGGACTCCCTGAGAAACTCAAAAGGAGGTGGGATGTCCTGTTACCATGCTTGCTTTTCGCTTACAGGGAAGTGCCACAGAAGGGAGTAGGTTTCTCACCCTTTGAACTTCTGTTTGGTCATCCTGTAAGGGGACCACTGTGTCTTGTAAAAGAGGGCTGGGAGAGGCCTCTTCAGGAACCCAAACAGGACATAGTGGACTATGCTTGGCCTAAGGTCCAGAATGGCTGAGGATATGGAAAAGGCATCCAAGAACCTTGAGGCCAGCCAGGAGCTCCAGAAGCACTGGTATGACCAAAAAGCTGCACTGGTTGAATTTCAACCAGGGCAACAGGTGTGGGTTTTGGAGCCAGTGGCACCAAGGGCTCTCCAAGACAAATGGAGTGGCCCTTACCCTATCCTAGAGAGAAAGAGTGAGGTCACCTATCTAGTTGACCTGGGCACTTGCAGGACACCCAAAAGGGTCATCCATGTGAACCGCCTTAAACTCTACAATGATAGGGCTGACATCACCATGCTGATGGTGACTGATGAACAGGAAGCAGAGAGTGAGCCACTCCCTGACCTCCTATCCTACAGCCCAAAAGATGGGTCAGTAGATGGTGTGATTTTCTCAGACACCCTCTCTGCCCAACAGCAGACTGACTGCAAGCAAGTCTTGCAACAATATGCTAGCCTCTTTTCCCTGACCCCTGGTCTGACAAGCTGGTGTACCCATGATGTGGACACTGGTGACAGTGCACCTGTCAAGAACAAAATCTATCGACAGTCAGATCAAGTCAAGGAAAGCATCAAAGCTGAGGTCAGCAAGATGCTGGAGTTAGGGGTCATTGAGCCTTCAGAGAGCCCCTGGGCTAGCCCAGTGGTTCTGGTCCCCAAACCTCATCAACAGGGTGAAAAGAGAGAGATGAGGTTCTGTGTGGACTATAGAGGGCTCAACTCTGTCACCAAGACAGATGCTCACCCTATCCCAAGAGCAGATGAACTGATAGACAAATTGGGGGCTGCCAAATTTCTCAGTACCTTTGACTTAACTGCAGGGTACTGGCAGATTGGCATGGCCCCAGGAGCAAAAGAAAAGACAGCATTCTCCACCCCTGATGGGCATTATCAGTTTACTGTGATGCCCTTTGGGTTAAAGAATGCCCCTGCCACCTTCCAGAGGTTGGTGAACCATGTCCTGGCTGGGTTGGAGTCCTTTAGTGCAGCTTATCTTGATGATATTGCTGTCTTTAGCTCCACCTGGCAGGATCACCTGATCCACCTTGGGAAGGTTTTAGAGGCTCTGCAGAGTGCAGGTCTCACTATCAAGGCGTCCAAATGCCAGATAGGGCAGGGCACTGTGGTGTACTTGGGCCACCTTGTAGGTGGAGGCCAGGTACAGCCCTTACAACCCAAAATCCAGGCCATCATGGACTGGATAGCTCCAACAACCCAGACCCAAGTCAGGGCATTCCTTGGCTTGACTGGGTACTACAGGAGGTTTGTGAAGGGGTATGGGTCCATTGTGACCCCCCCCCTCACAGAACTCAACTCCAAGAAAATGCCCAAGAAAGTTAACTGGACAGTTAGTTGTCAAAAGGCTTTTGACACCCTAAAAGAAGCAATGTGCTCAGCACCAATTCTAAAAGCTCCAGATTATGCCAAGCAGTTCATAGTGCAGACTGATGCCTCTGAGCTAGGGATAGGAGCGGTCCTATCCCAGACCAATGATGAAGGCCAAGACCAACCTGTTGCTTTTATAAGCAGAAGACAACTCCCTAGAGAGCAGCGTTGGAGTGCCATTGAGAGGGAGGCCTTTGCTGTGGTTTGGTCCCTGAAGAAGCTGAGGCCATACTTGTTTGGCACTCACTTCCTAGTTCAAACTGACCACAGACCTCTCAGATGGCTAATGCAGATGAAAGGGGAAAATCCGAAACTACTGAGGTGGTCCATCTCCCTACAGGGAATGGACTTTGAAGTGGAACACAGACCAGGGACTGCCCATGCCAATGCAGACGGACTTTCCAGGTTCTTCCACTTAGACAATGAAGACTCCATAGGACAAGGTTAGTCTCATCACCTTTCGTTTGGGGGGGGGGTTGTGTGAGAAAGTGCCATCTTTCTTGCATGGTATGCCCCCACTTTTTTGCTAAATTGCTGAATGTACTTCGATTGAGTGTACCCTGGGTTCCTGCCAATCAGGTGCCCAGGGCCTATGTTCCTTCCTTAAACCACACAAACTCGAAATTGGCAAACCCTAGCCACATGTCAGCCCCTAGTAAATGGTACCCTAGGTACCCAGGGCCTTGTGACCAGGGAAGGCCTCTAAGGGCTGCAGCACTCATTGTGCCACCCTCAGAGGCCCTGTACCCTTACACACACACTGCCCTTGCAGGCTGAGTGTCTGGGTGCAGGACAAAACAAAGAGTCGACATGGCACACATCACTGTGTACCATGCCCATCACCTACACTGCCAAGGCATATGTCAGCCACCCCTCTAGCTGGGTGCATTACGCCTATGGTGTGGGCACAGGAGCAGGAGCCCTGTGCCCCTACAGTACCCGGGTCCATTCCTGGGCACTGTAAGTGCAGTGCTGTCATTTAAGAATACATGGTGCTGGGAGCTTGTCAAACAAGAGCTCCACAGCACCATATTGGCAACACTGAAGCCTGGGAAGTTTGGTATCAAACTTCTCAGCACATTGAACCCACACTGATGCCAGTGTAGGATTTAATGTACTAAGCACCCCAGAGGGCATCTTAGAAGATGCCCCCTTACAGCTAACTGACAATCCACGTCTGCTCTGAGGCTGCCCAGGCTGCCACACAGCAGACACGTTGCTGGACCCCTGGGTGGGAGAGCCCCTGCTCTCCCGGGCCTGCAACAATGCACATCCTGGGTGAGGTGAGAGATCTCCTCCCCTAGGATGAGCAAAGGGAAGCTTCAAAGGCATGCCGCCATTTGGAGTTTCCCCAGGCCACTGCAACCCCCCACTCTGGCGGGAAGCTTGGCCGGAAACCCCATACAAGGACAGGGGATGTGCCAGCCTGCCCACCCCACCCCTCAGGTGGGGGAGGCGAGGTGAAGCACATCTCCGGGCTCTCGCCATCTTGAAGATGGGAGGCCCTACCCTATCAGGATTAGGCTACTGCCCCCCTCCCACAGGAGAGAGGCAGGATAGGGGGTGTACCCACCCCAGGACAAGGACCCATTGGTCCCTGGCCTTCACCTACCTGTAACGCCCCTAAATCTAGTATTTAGGGGCACCCTGAACCTTCCTTCCTTAGATTCCAGATAGAAAACGACAAGAAGAGCAAGAAGAACAAAGACCTGCCCTGCAGCTGCTAAAAAGAGAAGAAGACACCAACTGCTTTGGCCCCAGCCCTACCGGCCTGTCGACTCTCGAACCTGCACCAGCGCGGCATCCCACGTGGCCAGCAACCTCACCAACCCCGGAGGACCTGGCTACCTTTTAGCTCTAAGCCCCTGGGACTCCCACGAGTAGAGGCTCTACTCAAGAAACCTATTTGCTATCCCTGGCACCAGCCCGGGACCGCGGACCCAACACTCTGCACCAGCCAAGCCTGGCCAGTGCCGGAGTGGACAAAGACCCAGAGGACGACCCCACGGCGACTGTGGCCCAGAGTCCGGCACCCAAGGACCCCCCTCGACATCCCGGAAGAAGCCTGCAGCCTCAGAACCAAGTGCCACCCCAGCCGCGATCAACCAGAGGGTAAGATTCCCGACGTCAAAAGGCACCCGGCGCCCTGCGACCAATCCCGGGGTACCCACCTAACCTACAACTACCCAACTTACCTCTCGAAGTGGTGGTGGCACCTGAAACATCCTCGTCCCCGAGCCTGCAGCCTCTTTCCAAACCGGAACATTCCCATTGATTTCCATTGAGCGCCCTAGGGCTCAGAAGCACCCTGCACCCAGCCGCCCGAGTGGCCCTGGCAGTGCCCTCTCTACACTAACCTACTTCCCCACTTGCCCTGAGTAAGTGACCAGGAGCCCAGCTCCCACAGCCGCGTGGCTTGCCAGACAGCAGCCACCAACCAAGGCCCCCCCTATCCCTCATAGGATAACATTGGGCCCAACTCTCTCTGCACCCGGCCGTCCTGAAACCGCTGAGGGCGAACCAACTGTACCTACCTGACACTGGGGGACCCCTGAGTCCATGCCCGGAATTTCAACACTACCAGTCGAGTACTTACCCTTAAACCGCTAACTTCATTTTCCTCATAGGGTAACATTGACTGGCTTTTTCTTCAAAAATCTTCTAAGTGTGAACTTTTCAAAACTGCAAAAATTCACCAAAAATCAGCCAAGTGACAAAAACGAATTTACTCACCTGCTCCTAGGTGAGCTCCCAGTGCTGGATCTTGGTGCCCAGCCCTGACTCTGAAAAGTGTTCACAACTATACTTACCTCTAACTCATTTTTCTCCCATAGGAAACCATTGTCTGCTTTTCTGTGAAATTTCTTCTAAGTGTCTACTTTTGCAAATTTGAAATATTCTTTTAAAATCGTACCATTTCTGCAAACGAAATTACTTACCTGATTTTGATAAGGACCCCAGTCCTGGGTCTAGGCACCCAGTCCTGGATTACTAAAGTAACGATAAAGTACTCTACCTGCAATTTGAATTTCTTGCCATAGAGATCCATTGAATGTTTTCTGTGAAATATTTTCTAAGTGCTAACTTTTGAAATAGCTAAATATTATTTAAAAATCATTACAGTTATTAAGTCGACTTTCATCACTTGATTCTGAATACTGACCCCAGGCTGGTTCTAGGAGCCAGACCTGGAATTCCAAAAGTAATCTGAAAAGTAATTTATTACAACTAACCTGAATTTACCATTGAGCTCAATGCATTGTTATGTTTAGGAAATAGGATTGTTTATTGCAACCAACTGTGACTGTTTACACAAATTTATTGCTTCAAACAAAAGTATTTATATTCAACCTCTCATTCTGAGAAAGTATATTTTTACCCCCTTTGTGGTTCTAAAAATAAAACAAGCATATATTTTATATATACAAACCATTGGCCTAGAGTTCAGTTATTGAGTGTGTGAAACCATTTGCTGACTGAGTGTGTACAATAAATGCTTTACACTGTCCTCTGGTACTGCCTTACTGCTCGACCAAGCTACCACTTTTGAGAGTAAGGTCATACCTAACTTTGACCTCTATCAGCCTCTGGGGGACTGTGGACTCTGTACACCCTGTACCTATTAGGGAACAGTATATACAGAGCCACTTTCTCACACTGCAACCCTGTAAAAAAAAGTGCAAACTCGACCCAAGTTATAGGAGTGCTTTGCGGACTAGTTATTTTACATACGGTCACACATGGTCACAGATAATGTCAATTTAAATAAAAGTGCTGGGAATCTATCCTTATCTTGTTTAACGGTTTCAGAGAAAGATCTGGTCACCCGAGAGATGATCTATATATATTACCCATAGTATATTGTTCATTGGCCTACTATTGATTGCAATTTTACGAGTGTTTGTAACTACAAAAGGCATGTGGCATTTTCGGATCTGTAGTCGTATGTTAATTATTTCATTTTCAGATGAACAGTTAAAGACTCTGCCCTACAACGGTAAAGTGCAACGAAGACTGAAATAAACTGTTCTTTCTTTTTTGGTTGTGATGTTTTCCATTCAGGTTATTTAGGGTGGTGCCAAAGACAGAAGTTGATTACTAATGGCTGAATTGTTGAGATGCTTCGGTGTTAGTAACATTGCTGCCCTGATAATTGCTAGGCAGTTTATAAATCTAGTTTGTTTATGGTTGCATTGGTGCAAACAAATTTGCAATTATCTGTATAAATTCTGCTGGTACAGCAACATACGATCTACATGATCCAAGGAGCGAGGACTATATTTGATAAAATCTGGAGGCTTTCTGAGAACTGATCGGGCACTAACATTTTTTAAGAAATGAGGAGCCTGTACTATATGTGATAGAATGTGGAGGCATAACCTTGACCTGAAACCATTCAGGTGAAATTATGACTCAGCCACCCTTGTGAAATAAGCGAAAAGAGTACTTGGCTCGTTCATGATTAACATCGCTCTCCAAGGAAATAGGTGTTCGAGGCATATGAGCTGCAGATCAAACACTTAGGATAGTAGATCGCCATCTGGTGTTGGGCTCGGATGCTTGCAGGTTGTGGTTGTCTTTGGTCACAAGATAGTTGACTCCTCCCTTGGTCTACAGTGCGCATGGGCATCCACTCCATCCTCAGATTGTTTTTTTCCGCCATTGGGTTCGGATGGAACTTTTCCAACTCCGGTTGAAAATCTCAAATACAATCTTTTCGAAGCGAAAAAACTTCTACAACTACTTCGAAGCACCTTCACTCGCCATCGAATTAATCAGCTCTATTCCGGACATCGACGTGGGCTGCTGGGCCTATCCACACCGTGAGGCCTGCGGCTCATGGAAAGGATGCTGTTTAAATAATGCCCCCAGTGTGGAGCAAAATTTCCGCACAGTGACCATCACAAAGTCTGCAACCTGTGCCTATCACCGGTACACGACGAAGCCAGCTGTCCAGCCTGTGCAGCATTTCGATCCAAAAAGACCCTTCGGGATCGAAGAGCTCGACGCCATATCATGGCACACATATCAGCCCCGGAACCAGTAAACCTCTTCGATGAGGGTCCCGGAAGAGGATTCCGAGGAACTTCAAATAATCTCAGAAGCAGATGACTCAGACGACCCCATTACTCCAGGGCAATGCGTGAGTACCACTGCCCCTGCCCCAACCCCTCCAAAACCAAAGGCATTGGTCAAAACTTCGCCAGCTGGCCTCAGTTGAGACCGAAAACACCCTTCAGAAGCCCCGCCTCCGGGCTCGGCTCCGAAGAAACATAAGCCTTCCGGTGGCTTGGGCCCGAGTAAGCCGCATGTCATTGTACCCCCTGCACCGAAGACAAAAAACCTCTGCACCGAAATCGGATCCGACACCTTCGGCACCGAAAACATTGAGGCCCATAGATAAACCGGCACCTACAGTTCCCAAGCCGAAAGACTCCACTTCGGCACCGAAACCTTCATCGGCACCGAAACCACCGGCTAAGGACTATAATACACCTCCTAAAGCCAAAGACTCTACCGATCAACCAAAACCTCAATCGGAACCGAAAAAATCAGTGCCAAAATCTGTTCCTGAAGAACAAGAACTTTTCCATCCACATCCAACACAAAAAAGGATCTATATTAATCCAAAGACTGGACATGTCACTGCAGTGCCATGTAAAAAACGGAAACTGGACACAACACCTGCCCCAGTTCCTATAAAAAAGGACTCTGCAACATCACCTATTCCTCCTTCCTCTCCCATATGACCTTCTACCCCACCCCCTCTGCCTACACAACCCTTACCTCTACCATCTCCATCACATACACCACCTCCACAGGATGATGACGACCTAGGGGGAGGAGGTGATCCTTATAATACTAATGATCCGTTCACGGATCCAGATACCGCACCATTGGATGATTGGGCATACCCTCTACCAGATATACCTGACCCTACACCATATCCCTCCAAACCAGCACCTCCAGATGACCACCTGGGTTTTGGACAACGAGTAAACAGAGCGGCACTTTACCATGGCGTCACCATGCACTCTGATGCACCCGAGGAAGACTTCCTCTTAGACACTTTTGAACAGTCTCAGAAGTCGGTACAAATTTTACCCATGCTTAAAGGGGTGATAAAACACGCCACAGAAGTATTTAAAGACCCCGTCCGTGCCAGGGTGCTTAACCCAAGACTTGAGAAAAAATATAGACCTGCCCCAAAAGATCCTTCTTACATCAAAGGACAGCTCCCTTTCGATTCTTTGGTCGTTTCCAACGCAAGGAAACGCGCCAACTCCCAAACCGCGGGATATTACACCACCCCCTGACAAAGAATCCAAACTATTAGAAGCCTCGGGCAAACGAGTAGCAGCACAAGCTTCCAATCATTGGTGTATTGCCAACACCCAAGCCCTATTAGCATGCTACGATAGGGCTCACTACGATCAGTTGGAGAATCTGCTACAATACCTGCCAGACCAATACAAGACCCAGGCAAATGACCTTGTACAAGAGGGAAAACTTATCTCCAATGCGTCAATTAAATGTGCACTTGACGCTGCAGACACTGCCTCTCGAGCACTAAACACAAGTGTACTCCTTAGACGCCATGCCTGGCTACGCATTTCAGGCTTTAAGCCAGAAGTACAAAGTACCATACTTAGCCAACCTTTTAACCAAGAACAGCTGTTTGGGCCAGCAGTTGACGCTGCACTTGAAAAAATGGAAAAAGACACCGAGACTGCCAAGTCCATGGGAGCTTTGCAGTCTAAACCACGCGGCTCTTTTCGACGCTCCTTCTACAGAGGAGCCTCCAAGAATATGGGAGCAGACACCTCCTCTACATTCAAAACCTCTACACAAACATCCCCTAGTAGAGGATATTTTAGAGGAGGATATAGAGGAAACTACAAGGGACGAGGTCGAGGCAATACCAACACGCGTACCTCCCCTGCCACAAAACAGTGACTTTCCTCCACTCCCCCCAGACATTCCACTCCAGTCGGGGGAAGACTCAAACAGTTCCTACCTGTCTGGAACTCCATCACAACAGACAAGTGGGTAAGACAAATTATCCAGTATGGTTACTGCCTGGAACTCACCACTACCCCTCCACACATACCACCCAAGCAGCGTTCCATGTCACCAGACCATCTTGCGCTCCTCAAACAAGAAGTCCTCTCATTGCTTCAAAAACACGCAATAGAAGCAGTTCCCTTACAACATAAGGGTACAGGGGTATACTCACTGTACTTCCTAATCCCCAAAAAGGACGACTCTTAAGACCAATACTCTACCGCAGACTCCTAAATCTGTACATAAACTCAGATCATTTCCATATGATCACTCTTCAAGTGCTTCCACTACTACAACAAGGTAATTTCCTTGCCACACTAGATCTCAAGGACGCTTACTTCCACATTCCCATACATCCTGCACACAGGAAGTACCTAAGGTTTGTGGTGGACGGACAACACTATCGGTTTACAGTCCTTCCATTCGGGGTAACAACTGTGCCCAGAGTATTCACCAAATTTCTAGCAGTAGTAGCAGCGCATCTCAGAAGACCACAATCATGCCTTCCTATATCTAGACGACTGGCTAATAAAAGCCAACTCATTCAACAAATGCTTTCTACACACTCACCGAACTATTCAAATCTTGCTCAACTTGGGGTTCACAATAAACTACCCCAAATCTCATCTCCAACCCTCCCACATACATCAATATCTGGGAGCCACCATAAATACCTCCAAAGCCCTAGCATAGCCCAGCCAGGATAGCCAATATACAAGCTCTCATCGTAAAATTTCAAACCCAACACTCTTCCAGCAATAGTGTTCATGCAACTGATAGGCATGATGGTGTCCTGCATCTTCGTTGTGCCTTATGCAAGACTTCAAATGCGTCCCTTGCAAAAGTGTCTAGCACGTCAGAGGAATCAGGCTCACGGACAACTAACAGATCTGGTGTTGGTGGACAGCCGCTCACATCGCTCTTTAAAATGGTGGAACACAATAAACTTGTCCACAGGGCGGCCGTTCCTCGAGCCTCTTCCACAAATAGTGCTAACAACGGACGCATCACTCACGGGATGGGGATCCCATCTCCTAGGGCACACCACTCAGGGCAAATGGACCACTCAACAGAAAGTGTTCCATATCAATTACCTGGAACCACTGGCAGTATTCCTAGCACTAAAATCATTCCAAATACATCTCCAGAACAAAACTGTCCTCATCCGGACGGACAACATGACACCCATGTATTATATACAAAAACAAGGAGGCACACATTCTCTCCAGCTGTCCCAGCTAGCACAGAACATTTGGAGATGGGCCATTCCCCAGAACATATACCTGCTTGCAGAACACCTTCCAGGGGTTCACAATCAGATTGCCGACCTATTAAGTTGACAGACTCCACAGATCCACGAATGGGAATTGCATCCAAAAGTCCTACTCCCCTTTTTCCAAAAATGGGGCCAACCAGATCTAGATCTGTTCGCCACACACAAACGCAAAATGCCCAACCTTCGCCGCCAGGTTTCCCCACCCACGGTCCAAGGGCAATGCGATATGGATGAACTGGTCGGGCAGATTTGCGTACGCTTTTCCGCCTCTCCCACTTATTCCATTTGTGGTACGCAAGCTCAGGTAACAGTCTCTCAAACTGATCCTAGTAGCCCCCCACATGGGCACGCCAGCCCTGGTTCACAACACTGCTGGAACTCTCTCTCTAGTTCCACACCAAAAACTGCATCTCTCCCCGTCCTTACTAACCCAGAACCATGGAGAAATAAGACCCCCAGATCCAGGTCAACTGAATCTAGCGATCTGGCTCCTGAAGTCCTAGAGTTCGGTTACCTCAACCTACCACCAGACTGTATGAATATTCTAAAAGAGGCCAGATGACCTACCACTAGAGCCTGCTATGCTGCAAAATGGAAAAGATTTGCCATTTATTGCACTAACCATGATATACGCCCACTGGATGCATCCATACAGAACATTTGCTACTTACTACACTTGCAAGGATGTAATTTAGCGTACTCATCCATATGTCTCCACCTAGCAGCATTAGCAGCCTACTTGCAAAATCGTCAACACTTGTCACTATTTAGAGTGCCTGCGATCAAAGCCTTCATGGAAGGCCGTAAAAGGATTATTCCTCCCAGATTAACACCCTCTCCAGTGTGGAATCTAAACATTGTTCTTACAAGGCTCATGGGACGCCCTTTTGAACCTCTGCATAAATGCGAACTACAGTTCCTCACGTGGAAAGTGGCTTTCCTTATCGCTATCGCATCCCTTAGACGGGTAAGTGAGATCCAGGCTTTAACCATACAAGAACCATTCCTACAATTACACCACAACAAAGTGCTTCTTAGAACAAATCCGAAATTCCTGCCAAAAGTCATATCTCCGTTCCATCTTAACCAATCAGTCGAGCTACCAGTGTTCTTCCCAAATCCCGACTCGGTAGCTGAAAGAGCTCTTTTCTACCTTAGACGTTAAAAGAGCCCTACTTTACTACATTGACAGAACCAAAGCATTCCGCAAAACCAAACAATTGTTTGTTGCTTTCTCTCCACCACATAAAGGCAACCCCATTTCCAAATCTGGGATAGCCAGGTGGATAGTTGAATGTATCCAAATATGCTACCACAAGGCTAAACGCACACTAACAGTTCCACCTAGAGCGCATTCCACATGCAAAATAGGGGCTTCCATGGCATTCTTAGGAAGCATTCCCTTAGAAGATATCTGTAAGGCAGCCACATGGTCTACAACACACACCTTCACTAAACATTACTGTGTTGACGTGCAAGCAAAACAACAAGCTTCTGTAGGTCAGGCTGTCCTTAACTTTGTTCCAAGCTGCTGCAACTGGTAAAGGTGACCACCGCTAGGGGAGACACTGCTATATAGTCTATCCTAGTGTGTGATCTGCAGCTCATATGCCTCGAACGGAATATGCTACTTACCAGTATGCATCTGTTTTTGGCATGTAGAGCTGCAGAGTAACACACGCCCACCCACCTCCCCGGAACCTGTATGCGTTCCAGCATAGTCTTACTTAGACATTACACATGGACATCTCTCTTTTTACAAACTCCATTTCCCACCATGGCGAAAAACAATCTGAGGATGGAGTGGATGCCCATGCGCACTGTAGACCAAGGGAGGAGTCACCTATCTCGTGACCAAAGACTTCTTCCGAAGCCAACAACAACCTGCAAGCATCTGAGCCCAACACCAGATGGCGATCTACTATCCTAAGTGTGTGACTCTGCAGCACTACATGCCAAGAACAGATGCATACTGGTAAGTAGCATATTCCTTCCAGTCATGGGTCTTTGTTTAGTTACCCTGCATCAAGCTTGTTGCTGTCATGGAAGTGTGAGATCAGGTTGTCCAGAGGAACAAGTGTTAAATAGTCTTCCTCACGCAGTCTTTAGAACTTCCTTACACCCCAAATGCCAAAGGCGGTAGCTCATATCTGCTCTTCACTGGGAGACAGTGTGAAGTGCTACTAGTGCATGATGCGCGTTTCCTCCCTGTCAGTTGGCAGGTATGTCATAGACCTGGCCCTGATCGGAAAACATGGGCACAAATTAAGCACTGCTCCAAACCCTCCTAGTCTGACCTTTCAGGACTGCCAGAGGGCAGCAGGATTAACAATCCCCTCCCCCACTGGCACACCATCACGTCAGACAGGTGGGTTTTGCACAGTCTGAAGGGACTTCTCCCTCCCCTTTGAGAATACCCGTCCCTCCATGCCACCATCCTTCCATCACATGCCGGAGGATCATTTGGCCAGTCTCTGCCAGGGAGTTGCAACTCTCTTGGTCAAGGGAGCTATCGGAAGGGTCCCTGTGCCAGAAGTAGGTTGTGGTTGCTACTCACACTACTTTCTGGTACCCAAGAAGGACAAAGGACCGTGTCCTATCTTAGACCTCAGGGCCCTCAACCGCTTCCTCTAGGAGAAATTCAAAATGTTCACGTTGGCTCAGGTCCTGTCTGCCCTCGACTCCAGAGACTGGATGGTAGCGTTGGACTCGCAGGATGCCTATTTCCATATCCCTGTCCTGCCAGCCCACAGGCATTACCTACG
Source organism: Triturus cristatus (assembly GCF_964204655.1). NCBI lineage: Eukaryota > Metazoa > Chordata > Amphibia > Caudata > Salamandridae > Triturus > Triturus cristatus. The sequence continues at coordinate 76,642,932 of NC_140585.1, read as the reverse complement.
GTTCTCTGTAGGCCATGAGCCTTTTTGGTTCACTGTGCTCCCCTTTGGCCTCACCAGTGCCCCTCTGGTGTTCACAAAAGTGGTGGGGTGGTCTCAGCTCATCTGGGCAGATCAGGTGTTCCAGATCAGGTGTTCCAGTCTTCCTCCTATCTCGATGACTGACTGGCTTTTGAAGGCGAGCTTGCCCCAGGCTGTCTCCCACCTTCAGACTACGGTGGACCTCCTGCATTCGCTGGAGTTCACTATCAATGTGCAGAAGTCACACCTGACTCCCTCGCAATCTTTTCATCAGCGGTTCTGCATACGATCCGTTACGGTTTATCCTCCTGAACAGTGAGTTTGGGATTCAGGCTGATACTGATGTTTTAGCCTCTATACCAGATTTTGGTGAAACTGACCCTGAGGCTGCTGGGCCTCATGGCCTTCTGCATCCTGCTGGTTAATCATGCCAGGTGGCATACAAGGGCTCTCCAGTGGGACCAGGAGTTCCAGTGGGCTCAGCATCGGGGCAATCTTCCCAACGTTCAAATCTCGGAGAGGACTGCACGTCAATTACAGTGGTAGTTAACGAACCAAGCTTGGGTCAGCGGCAGATCCCTCTCCCTTCCCCCAACCAGAGTTAACAGTGGTGACTGATGCGTCGCTCCTGGGATGGAGGGGCCACATGGGAGAGGCAGAGTTCAGAGGACTCTGGTCTCTGGCGGAGTCCGGCCGCCACATCATCCTTCTGGAGCTCCGGCGATTAGTCTATTACTGAAGGCATTCCTTTCCTCTATCAAACGAAGTGTAGTGCAGGTGTTCAGACAACAGCACTGCCATGTGATACTGCAACAAACAGAGGGAGGGTTTGTGGACCCTGTGTCAAGAGGCTCTTCGCCTTTTGACATGGCTGGAACATCAGGGCATGTCTCTGTTGATTAAACTCCTGGCAGGTTCTCTGAACGCCAGGGCGGACAAGCTCAGCCGTCGGTGCATGATGGATCACGAATGGCGTCTTCACTTGGAGGTGGTGCAAGGCTTCTTTCAACCGTGGGTAGAGCCTTGGTTAGATCTGTTCGCCACCGAAGAGAACGCGCACTGTCAGCAGTTCTGCACGTTAGAATTTCCAAGGTGGCACTCGCTCAGTGACACTTTTCGCCACAAGTGGAGTTGCGGCCTCCGGTATGCATTTCTACCTGTACCACTTCTTCCCTGAGTGCTGAAGATCAAGCGCCATTGGGCCCAAGTCATTCTTGTGGCACCGGACTGAGCACGAAGAGTCTGCTAACAAGAGCTCTTGAGCATGGCCATTGATCCTCTGATCAGACTGCCTCTTCGGGAGGATCTTCTGTCACAGCAGCAGGGGATGGTCGTCCACCCGAACTTGTCCAATCTCCACCTCCTAGCGTGGAGATTGAGCTGCGGCAGTTGACAGCTTTTTACCTTCCGCCCGAAGTCTTTAATGTTATCTTGGCAGCCAGACGTCCCTCCACCAAGTATGTATACGCCTGTTTATTTATACAGCACAACGTTCATCCGGATGGATATGACGGTGCTAAGGAAAGAGCAACCTAGGTGGGAGTGAAGTAATGTGAAAAGGTCTCTAAGTCACTGATCAAGCCTGTAGACAGAACACGTTTGTGGCATGGTTCACAGTAAAGGCTTTGGATCCCCTCTCTGCCCCCTTGTCATAGGTACTCTTGTTCATTCTCTCTAGCCCAGCAGGGCTCTGCCCTGTGCACTCTTAAAGGTTACCTTTCGGCCATTTCTGCCTTTCTTTGCCTTCCTGATCAGCGTTCACTTTTCAAGTCTCTAATTGTAAATAGATGTTCGAGGCATATGAACTGTAGATCATATGCTATGCTTAGATTACCATCGAGTGTTGGGTCCGGATGTTTGCTCTTTGTTTTTCTTCAGTCTTTCCAGTCACGAGGTAGGTGAATCCTCCTTTCGGTGATAGTGCGCATGGGCATCGACTCCATTGTCGGATTGTTTTTTTTCCGCCATCTGGTTCGGATGTTAGTCGCTTTGCTCCGGTTCGACACCGTTCCTTTAGTTTCCCTCGGTGCGCAAGACACTCTAGCTCAACGGTATTTTTTCCGATCGTGTATTCCGTTTTTCGCGTGTCGTGTTTAGTTATTTTAAAAACAAAAGTTTGATTGGAGAGCTCGTGGTAGGCCGTCAGGCCTTCCCATGTCGGTTCGACTTGCAGTCGATGGAACGAACTCCATTTAAATTCTGCTCTCAATGCCATGCGAAGTACCCGCGCACGACTCGAAGTGTGTAACCTGTACTTGTCCTCGGAGTACAGTGAACAGGACTGCAACGCGTTAAGGGCTTTCCGCTCCAAGAAGACTTCGCGACTGTCTGGCTTGACGACACGACAGGCCGAGCCAGCACAGAGGCTCTATTCTGGACCTGAATGGGAGGAAGAAGCCGGCAATGCTATCGGGGCCAAGGAGGAACAGGAACTGATCTCCATTGCAGAGTACGACTCCGACCAGGATGAAGACATCCCACATGGACCATGTACAGTAAGGACGGATCCTTCCTTGCCCTGAAATCCACCTCAAGCGAGAAAGAAGGCTCCGGACCAACCCACGCCCCCTGGGCTCCAGTCGGCACAGACTCTACACTTCTGACGCCCCGCCTTCTGGCTCTGCACCGAAGCCTACAAAAAAGCCATCCGGCTCTGAAAAGCCTCCCGCCAAATCAGGCACTGAGCTGAAAACCTCGGGATCGAAGCCTAAGTCGGTCTCCAACACTCTGCACCGAAACACACTTCGGATCTGAAAACACCTACCCCGAAACAGTCTGTGTCAAACGGCCTGATGCACCAAAGTCACCAATAAAGCACCGTTTCGATGATCCGCTTGATAAACCGGACCCGAAACAAAGTGTTGTACATGCATCCCAGTACTAGACATATTACCACCAAAGTGACTTTAAAAAGGAGAACTGATGCAGAAGATGAATATTCTCTTCCTTTAAAGAAGAGAACAGTTGGAACTAACCCTTCCCCCTCCTACTCTTCATATTACATCATCGTTTTCTCCTCTGTCTCTTCCTGTGCCAACTTCACCTGAGCATTCACCACCACATGCACCCGACAATCCTGATGATGGGGATGATATTCAGCCAGTGCCTACAGACCCATGGAAGGACTACAACACTGACTCGCCACCAGGCTGTGATCCTGACTTGTACCCTACCAAGCCCTCACCACCAGATGACAGGGTAGGATACATTGAATTGCTGGGTAGAGCTGCTAATTATCATGGGGTGCAGCGCCATAGAGTCCCTCGAAGAGGATTTTCTCTTTGAAACCCTTAGCAGTATACAAAAATCATCACACGCGTTACCCATGCTCAAAGGAATGATTAGCAAAAGACACAATTGATAGGCGGAATGCGGAACAAATCTAAACATTCACTCCCCCAGTCAAGAGATCTGGGTTAAATCAATCCTGCTTTTGCTCACCATGCCACCCCAGTTTAGACCTGGCCATATGCAAATCAGTCTTGACCCTGTGCATCATGGGAACAGTCCAGCCCGAACTGCCAAGCCAGGTCCTCCCTGGACCGGAAACAAGCATCCTAGGACCGGTTTCGGGGTTTCACCCCTCTTCAGCCAGGATAGCTTGATTCCAGTGGCACAGTGAGCCCAGGACCCACGTCTGGGCATACTTGGCGCACTTAGGGTGAGAAAGTAAAAGACACACAATTGATGGACTGAAAGATTAGGCATGTCGACCATATTTAATATTCCGGTCAGGGCACGTATCCTTACCCCTAGGGTAGATAAAAAAAAAAATAGAAGTCTGACCCAGTGTACATAAAATAACAATTACCATTGGATACATTAGTGGTATCCAACGCACGTAAAAGCCAACGCCCAAACTACAGGAGATGCTCCACCCCCAGATATAGAATTATAGCTCCTTGATGCTTCAGGGAAAAGGGTGGCCTCTCAGGCAGCAACCTTCTGGTGCATATCTAACACAACAATTACTCCAATTTCTCAGAAGAGCATAGAGCTAAATCAAACGGGGAATTATAAGCGTGCTACTCGCCCGGGGGGGGGGGGTCCACAGATCTGTTAAGCCAAAGAGCCAGGTCTTGAGGGTCTTCCGGAAGGTGTTCAGGGAGGGGGTGCCTCTGATGTCTGCCGGTAGCTCGTTCCAGGTCTTGGCTGCAATGTGAGAAGGATCTTCTGCCTGATCTGGATCTTCTGCCTGATCTGGATGCGTTGGGTTTTGGCCAGTGCGAGGTTAGAAAATCGGAGGTTTCTTCTGGGTACGTCGAAGTTGATTCTATTGTTTAGGTATTTGGGTCCATTTTGGCATTTGTAGGGGTGAGTGAGTATTTTGAAAGTGAGCCAGTGGAGACTTCGTAGGTGTTGGCTGATGTGTTCGTGTCTGGGGATTCAGAGGACTAGTCTGGGGCGGTGTTATGTATTGTCTGGAGTTTGCAGAGAAGGGACTTGTTGATTCGGCGTAGAGTGTTTCCATAGTCCAGTCTGCTGGTGATGAGTGCGTGGGTGACAGTCTTCCTTGACTCTTGGGGGGGGGGGGGGGGATGCGAAGTGTGTTGAAGCAGCTGGAGGTGACAGCGATGACCTGGCGGATCATGGTGAGTGATGAGTAGAGTACGATGCTGAGGTTCTTGGTATGGTCTGTGGGGGTAGGTGAGCTTCCGAGGGTGTTTGGCCACCAGGTGCTGTCCCATGCATAAGGAGTGGTACAGAGGACGAGGACTTCTGTCTTCTCGGCATTGAGCTTCAGGCAGCTGTTGGTCATCCAGACAGCGACGTCTTGCATTTCTTTCTGGAAGTTGAGTTTGGCAGTGGTTGGGTCTTTGGTGAGGGAGAGGATGAGCTGGGTGTCGTCGGCGTAGGATACGATGTTGAGGCTGTGTTGTCGGACGATGGCTGCGGGGGGGGGCCATGTAGATGTTGAAGAGGGTGGGGCTCCGTGATCAACCCTATGGGACTCCGCAGGTCATTTTCGTGGGGTCGCAGAGGAAGGTTGGGAGTCTGATCCTTTTGGCTTCTTCCGGTGAGGAATCATCGGATCCTGTCCAGGGCTGTTCCTTGTATGCCTGTGTCGTGAAGTCTGGCAACTAGTGTGCGGTGGGAGACTGTGTCGAAGGCTGCTGATAGGTCAAGTAGGATGAGGGCTGTGGAGTGGCCTTGGTCCAGGAGGATGCGAATGTCTGTGGTGGCAAGTAGGGTGGTCTATGTGCTGTGGTTGCTTTGGAATCTGGATTGGGACAGGTAGAGTACGGCGTTCTCTTCAATGAATCGTGTCTGTTTCCTGTTGATTGTTTTCTCTGCAACTTTGGCTGCGAAGGGGAGGAGTGAGATGGGCTGATAGTTCTTGAGGTCGGTGGGTTCAGCTGTGGGCTTGTTGGGCAGGGGTCTGACTTAAGTACGCTTCCAGTCATCCGGGAAGGTGCTTGTTCTGAAGGTGGTGTTGATGGTGCATTGTAGTTCGGGTGCGATGGCGGCTGTGGCTCTGTAGTAGATGTGAGGGGGGCAGGGGTTGTGGGGGCCCCAGAGTGGATGCTTTTCATGGTCGAGGCGGTGTCTTCGGTCGTGATCGGTGTCCAGTTAGAGCTGGTGGGCCGACAGGTGTTTCTGGGGGGCAGGGGGCCATCTGTGGCACCTGGTGAATGGTCGATGAAGTAGTCGTAGAGATTTTTGATCTTGAGTTGGAAATGGGTTCCAAGCTTGTCGCAGAGGTCTTGGGGTGATGTTTGACTTTGCTGCGTGGGTTGGTGAATTATTGAATGACACTGAAAAGTTCCTTGGAGTTGGCCAGGATTTTATTGTGGATGAAGTTCCTCTTGGTGGCTCTGATCTCGTTGTGGTAGTCCTTGTAGGTGGTGTGGTTTTCGGTTGTCTTGGCTAAAGCTCAAGACCTAGTGAGTGAGGGTCAACTGATTTTGAGTAATCAAATTAGATGCTCCCTAGATGCTACAGACATTACTGCTAGAGCGGTAAACACCAGTGTCCTTTTAAGAAGGCCTGCCTGGGTACGTATATCTGGGTTCAAACCAGAGGTCCAAACCTCCATACTAAATACACCTTTTAATATGGAGCACCGCTTTGGACCAGAAGTATATTTTCGTTAAAAAAAAGACACAGAAGTGGCCAAATCTATGGGAACCCTTCAGTCAACACAAGGCTGTTGGCCCTTTCAGCGCCAAAGGTCCAAAACTGCTTCCTCAGACACTACATCCACCATAAGGGTAATGACCAACCCTCTGGCTCTAAAAATTACTTCAGAGGGGCTTACAGAGGAAACAACTGCAGGGGTTTAAACACACGCACCTCCCCCTCCAATACAAAACAGTGAATTACTACCCCCCCCCCCCCCCTCCCTCCGACCACTTAACACCAGGCGTGGAAAGACTGTCAAATTTGCTACCAACTTGGCAGTCAATAACAGACAAGTGGGTTCTACAGATTATCTGTTCTGGTTACTGCTTGGAGTTCACAAGGATTCCTACTAAGTCGCACAAACTTTCACAGGATCACCTACACCTCCTCAAACAAGAGGTTCAGTTGTTGCTTCTAAAAGAGGCTATAGAACACGTACCACTCCATCACCCAGGGTCGGGCGTGTACTCCTTTTACTTCCTAATACCCCAAAAAAGACGGCTCACTCAGACTAATATTAGATCTCAGGGAGCAAAATCTTTACATAGTCCATTTCCACATGGTAACACTTGAACAGGTAATGCCTCTTTTGCTAAAGGATGCCTTTCTGTCTACTCTAGACTTAAAGGACGCCTACTTTCATATTCCAATCCACCCTGCTCACAGCAAATTTCTCAGGTTTGTGTTAGCGGGCCAACATTACCAGTTAAAGGTACTTCCATTTGGAGTCACCACTGCCCCCGAGTCTTCACAAAGTGTCTGGCGCTAGTAGCTGCTCACCTGAGAAGACAAAGCCTCCATGTCTTCCATACTTGGACGACTGGCTCATCAATGCCAGCACGTACCAACAATGTCTCAAACATACTTCCATAACCATTCTGTTACTACATCAACTAGGGTTCACAGTCAACTTGCTAAAATCGCATCTTCAACCAGCCAAGACTCCGAACTATCTATGAGCCACTTTAGATACTCAAAAGGCTCTAGTGTTACCCAATACAGCCAGAATTCGCAAAAATCAGGCTTTAGTTCTCCAGTTTCAACCCAATCAATCACTTTCAGCTCGGGTTTATATGCAACTGCTGGGGATGATGGCATCTTGCATCATGATCGTTCCACATGCCAGGTTGCACATGCCTCCACTTCAGGAATGCTTAGCCAAATAGTGGAACCAGTCAAACGTCTATTAACAGATCTAGTGTTGGAAAGGGGCTGTACGCTTTGCTCTCTGCAGTGGTGGAACACACAAAACCTATCAAAGACCACTGTTCCTAGACCCGGTTCCACAGATAGTACTGACCGCGGATGCGCCCCTCACTGGCTGGGGAGCTCCTCTACAACAGCACACGGTGCAAGGTTTGTGGAGCCAACACCAGAGGTTGCTTCACATCAATCACCTAGAGCTGCTTGCAATATTTCTAGCCCTCAATGCTTTTCAAACTCACAAAGGGAAAAGCTGTCCTAATTCGTGCAGACAACATGAAAACCATGTATTGCATACAACAGGGGGGGGGACACTCCCAACTGTCCAGCTAGGCCCAAGACATCTATCAGCTGGCAGAGCCAGCAAATACACGAGGGAACTCCACCCTACGGTCCTCCTTCCATACTTTCAACGTTGGGGAGTCCCTCACATAGACCTGTTAGCCACATACCAAAAAGCAAACTGCCTAAACTTCGCGTCCAGGTATCTACACCCATTGTCCAAAGGCAATGCACTATGGATGAATTGGTCAGGGATATTTGCTTATGCTTTTCTGCCTCTCCCACTCATTCCATTAGGGGTTCAGAAACTCAAACAAGCGTACCTGACACTAATTCTAGTTGTTCCCACATGGGCACGGCAACAGTGGTTCACAACCCTATTGGAACTCTCACTAGTTCCTCACCAAAAATTACGTCCTACACCCAATTTTCTCACACAGAGCCATGGACACGACATCTGGACCCCAGTCTACTCAATCTGGCGATCTGGCTCATCAAGTCTTAGAGTTTGGCTACTTTAATCTACTGCCAGACTGCATGAATATTATGAAGAGAGGCTAGACGTCCTACTACATAAGCCTGCTATGCAGCAAAGTGGAAGTGGTTTGTAATATACTGTAATAACCTGCTTGATGCTTCTGTACAAAACATTATTTGTTACATCTACAGCGGTCCAACTTAGCCATACGCTTACACTTGGCTGCAATAGCAGCATACCTTCAGAATAGGCAACATCTATCTCTCTTTAACGTGCCTGTTATCAAAGCCTTTATGGAGGGACTCGAGTCATTCCCACAAGATGTCCACCTGCTCCAGTATGGAATCTCAACATTGTCCTCACCAGACTAATGGGGCCAACCTTTGAGCCATTGCACAAATGTGAACTACAATTTCTCATATGGAAAACTGTTTTCCTAGTAGCTATCAACACTAAAAAGAGTGGGTGAGCCTCGGGCATTAACTATAGAACTTTTACTTTTTACAAATGCGCCAAAATAACGTGGTTCTTTGGACTAATCCTAAATTCTTTCCTAAAGTAATTTCTGCCTTTCACATTAATCAATCTGTTGAGTTACCCATGTTCTACCCTCAACCAGATTCAATAGCAGAATGTGCCCTACACACGTTAGACGTAAAGAGCATTGCTGTATTACATAGAAAGGACAAAAACTTTCCGTAACACATCGTTTTGTGCTTTTGCGCCACCACACAAAGGCAATCTCATATCAAAATCAGGAATTGCGAGGTGGTTAGTCTAGTGCATTAAAATATGCTACGCAAAACTAACATGAACAGTTCCCCTTAAAGCACAATCTGCACGCTAACTGGCATTCTTAGGAAATATACCTATAGATGACCTATGCAGAGCTGCAACAGGGTCTACACCTTATGTTGTTGGGTTTTTATAACGCGTGCAGCTACTCCTGGGAGTGTCCCGGCGCGAGCCTATGAGGTATCAATTAAGATGAAATGAAAACAGAAAAGTTTTGAGCTGTTTCTTAAATTGCCCCAGCTCTTGGATGCAGCACAAAGAAAAAGGCAAAGAATTCCAAGCCGTGGCTGCCTTCACGGCTAGAGATCTGCCCCCCATTCTTTGAAGGTGCACACGAGGAACTTGCGCAAGCAGCTGAGATGACTACCGCACACATCCACCAAACACTATTGTGTAGATGTGTTAGCAAGACAACAAGCTAGAGTGGGCCAGGCAGTTTCACGTACACTATTTCAGACCACTGCAACAGATAAAGGTTAGCCACTGCTTTGGGAGCGAACTGCTATATAGTCTGTGCATAGCATATGATTTACAGCTCATATTCCTCGGATGGAAAATGCTACTTACCCAGTATGCATCTGTTCTTGGCATATAGAGCTGTAGAGTCCTATGCGCCCACCCACCTCCCTGGGTACCTATACCGGTTTCAGTAACATCTTATTTAGATGCATGCATTCATGGTCATCTCCTTTTACTACTCCGATCTCCATTTTCACCCTCTGCGGGAAAGCAATCTAACAATGGAGTCGATGCCCCTGTGCACTTTCACTAAAAGGAGGAGTAGCCTACCTCATGACTGGAAAGACTTCTTCAAAGAAAAACAAAGTGCAAACATCCGGACCCAGCACTAGATGGTGATGTATACATAGCATATGACTCTAGCTCTATATGCCAAGAACAGATGCATACTGGGTAAGTAGCATTTTCCTTCTGAAGGGTGTTACTCATCTTTCCCCCCTCCTTGCATAATGGCCCAGTGGGACTTGAACCTTGTCTTGACATTCCTTATGTGTGCTCCTTTTGAGCCTCTACATAGTTGCCCTATCAGGCTCTGTACTCCTGAAGACTGCCTTCCTCGTAGCCATAACCTCTGCTCGCAGAGTGAGTGAGCGAGCTTCAGGCTCTGTCCTCTAAACTCCCTTTCTTGCTGTTCATCTGGACAAAGTAGTCCTTTGCACTCGGGCCTCATTTCTCCCTAACATGGTTACCTTGTTCCACATAGGACAGACCATCATTCTGCTCTTCTTTTTCCCTCCCCTGCATCCCTCCTAAGAGGAGGAGAGACTCCACTGTGTGGACCCAAAACGTGCGCTGTCTTTCTTTCCAGACTGCACAAAAGATTTCTGGGTGGATTATCAACTGTGTTGGCTATGTGGGTGCCAAGAAAGGTCAGGCTGTGCACAAACACCATCTCAGTGGGTTGTCCTATGTATTAAAATCTTCTACTCTTTGGCGAAGGACACCCCAGTGGGATTGTGTGCCCACTCCACTGGAGGGGGGGCAGCTACTACTGCCTTGGGGCATGGAGTTCCACTCCTTGACATCTGTCAGGCAGCCACATGAGCATCTCTGCACACGTTCACCAAGCATTATTGCTTGGACAGCCAAGTCAGAAGAGACTGCTACTTTGCCTTTCTGTTCTCCAGGACTTTTTGGTGTGAACCTGGTTCGCAGACACACCTCCGGGGTTGGCATTGCTGCGGTATCTATTCTAAAGGTAAGGAAATTAGAACTACAGTCTGTCAGATGAGCAAGTTACTTATTGTCGGTAACAATGTATTTGTAAGAGATGTATGTAGTTATAGATTACTTACCACCCCACCCATCTACCCCGTTCTGCGGACTGACTTCTAGGGATAGGGACTCCATTCCAGGGCCCTAGTTACGTGTGGTCAGTGTCTTTCATGGCTTTGCGCTTTTGATGTGGAAAGTCAGGTCGGAACTGATGTCAGTGCACAGGGGCGGTGTCTACGTAGACACAGATACGTCATTCTGGTGACCACAATGCCAATGACGGACGTGGAGTTGACCAACGCCACCTACTGACTCGCAGGAGTACTGCTAAGAAAACATTTCTCTGGATCCAGTCTGATGGCTGGGGGTAATTCTAAATGTAAGGAATCTATAACTAAATATGTCTTTTACAGATGCATAGTTACGGAAAGTAAGTAATTTGTTCATTAAGTTAACGGCAAGAGAAGGTTTTGTATAACGCACATCCTGAAAGCCTATATTTCAAGGTACTCTCACATGTGGTAATTAAGAAAAAGGAGGCAAAGGGAAATGAAACAAATGCCATGGGTTACACAATTTGGTCAAGTGGGGTAGCCAGAATTGATATCAACTTTTCTGATTTCACTTTGTGGTATTCAGCCACTAGATTTTTACATCAAATGCTGTCTATTTCTTGGTGCATGAAGTTAGAGCGTGGGTGGCAGACCAAACCCACATGAAGGCTGTTTGCTATTAGCACTGTATATATGCTTCTCTTTCCCAGACACCCACATTACACCGCACTGCCCTCACCCTACTGTCAACGTGGCCTTTTGGCATGCCACACAGCTTACTTTTTGGGCCCTTGGGGAAATGTCAGCAAGTACCCATGATCTGCAGAAACAGGGCGGCACACATTCTCTGCAGCCTTCAACACTAGTCTGCATATTTGGTATTGGACACTTACAATCTGGTACACCTCCTAGCAGAGTACCTCCCAGTGGTGGATAGCAACTTTGCAGACCCGTTCAACAGGATGCATCCACAATCCATGAGGTAGAACTCCAACCACAAGTTATATGTTGGTGTTCCAGAGTTGGGCCTTTATCACTCGAAACACAAAGCCAAAACTGCTCCATCTTTCAACACACTCCCTCCATGGGCAATGTTTTATGGCTGATTGGAGATCTTTGCTTATGCTTTTCCTTCTCCTCCCACTTCTCCCATATGTAGTCAAAGCTTTGGCAAACATAACCTCACTCTCATCCTGTTGGCCAGACAACTGTGGTTTTGCAGCTTGCATGATTTTCTGGATTGGCATGCTGTTCATTATTCTGCCATGAAATGGTTGGGTCAGTAATTCTGTGTTCGAGGCATGTGAGCTGTAGATCACATGCTTTGCATACTCCTGCCAGCTAGTGTTTGGTCCGGATGTTTGCAAGTTGTTTTTCTTCGAAGAAGTCTTTCCAGTCACAAGGTAGGTGACTCCTCCTTTTGGTGATAGTGCGCATGGGCATCGACTCCATTGGTAGTGAATTGCTATGCTCCAATTCAAAATCGTTCTTAGTGTTCCCTTTGGTGCGCAATCCTCTCTACCCTCAATAGTATTGTTTTGTATGCATATCCCACATCTCCATGTATCAGTCGACACAACTTCTATTCAGATGAGAAAGCTTGTGGAAAGCTGTCAGGCCTCACCGTGTCAGTCCACCTCGCAGTCGATGGAACAAGCACAATACAAATTCTGTCTTCTGTGCCACGTGAAGTGTGCAACTTCTGCTTCTCTCCGGAGCACAATATACAGAACTGTGACGCGTGCTAATCTTTCTTTCCATTCGAAGAAAATGCTCCGTGATAGTCTGGCTCGACATTGTGAAATGCAGATCCAAAAAATTGAATCCACGCCAGACACCTTTGGAGAAGGTTCCAAGCAAGAAGATTACAACGCTCAAGGGGCCGAGGAAGAACCTGTATCCATTTTGGAATCTGACTCTGACCTGTAAGAACACGGGCCGTGTACTGCACTGAACACCCCTTCCCCCAAATACCTATTCAGCCCAAGCAAAAGGCTCTGGTCCCACCTCTGACTTTGGGTCACAGTCGGCACCAAGAAGATGCTTCCAACACCCCACCTTACGGCTTGGCACCAAAACACGCACTAAAGCCTTCCAACTAGGGATCGAATGGGCCAAAGTCTGGCACAGAGCCGAAACCTTCAGGCTCAAAACAAAAAACCACTTTAGAGCCGAAACCTTCGCCAAAACTGGCTTCTGAACTTAAACTGTCGGCACTGAAAATATCGGGTCCGAAACAAAGATTGTCCTCTGCAGCAGCAGGACCCCTGTTTTGACATACAACCCCGGAAATCGGACCCAAAACAGAGAGGACTCTATATTAATCCTCAAACAGGACATCTTTCTACCCAATTGCTTCAAACGTAAACCAATCAGAGGACACTTATCATATTCCTTTGAAGAGGAAGCATGTTTGTACAAACCCCTCTCCTCCTTCTTCCCCACAGTTACATCACTTCCTAATTACACCAACTAACTCTTCAACACCCTTATGATGGGAAAGGTGGGGATGATACTTTACCAGCAGATCCCTGGAAAGACTAACACTGACTCGCCCACAGATAATGACCCAGACCTTTACCCTACAAACCCTTCCCCACCTGACGACAATGTAGGGTACATAGAATTACTATCTAGAGCTGCAGAGTATCATGGGGTACAATTACATAAGGAATCCCTAGAAGAGGACTTTCTATTTGAAACCCTTAGTAGCTCACAAAGGTCTACTCACACTCTCCCTATGCGCAGAGGCATGATGAGACATCCAGGCGTTCTATTCAAAGACCCTGCTCGTGCTTGCATTCTCACCCCCAGGATAGACAAAGTACAAGCCTGCCCCATCAGATCCAGCTTTTATTAAAGGGCAGTTACCATTGGGCTCTTTATTAGTCTCTAATGCCCGTAAACGGGCCAATTCACAAACTTCAGGGGACCGCCCACTCCAGACAAAGTCCAAACTGATAATCGCCTCCAGTAAAAGGGTAGCTGCCCAAGCAGCAAATCACTGGTGTATTGCCAACACACAGGCCCTTCTAGCCAAGTATGATAGGGCACACCGGTTGAGGGACGGGTAGACCAGCACTGGGCCTGAGACTTGGCAAATCCTGTGCACACAGAGGAGCTCCTCAATACCGGAGAGGACCAAAGAAACAGTGGAAATAAGAGCTGGCTGATGCCAGACCCTCATTGTAGCAGCAATATTCACTGAGAGGGATGAGGGACCTGGAAAGATAGCTTCCAACCCCCCCCCCCCCTTGTGTCTCTCGGTGGCTCAAGTTGGGGAAGACTCGCATCACTCCAGGGCTACTACTGAGAGCTCTGAAGCCTATGCTGCACCGCTGTGGAGGTACAGGAGTGTCCCTCCGGCCACTATACTGCTGAAGCGCCCTCGCAACAAGATATCGCAGTTGCTCCACAACCACTGGACAATATGGCCACCTATATAAGTGCGTATCGACAGGCTGCAGCTAAGCACGATGGGTAAGACGGACCCCAGACAGTCGAAATTGCCCTTCGAAGCCCGTAGGACGCCGAGACATCAGTGCAAACCCGAGCAATTGCTCGCAGGTCAACATACTGATGACCTGCAACCTGAAGATGACTTAAAAACACTCCTTGTTACCATGAAACGCAGTTTAACCTCCATAGAATCCTAAATGGACACTATGTGCAACCAAATTGACGTTATGGCCCAAAAATAAGAGAAACACGATGCACGCATAGGAGAAGCAGAGCACAGAATCTCAGATCTAGAAGACACAGCGTCCTCTAAGGAAAAACAACCGTCACAAATGGATAAGTTGTTAAGTCATAGCGCCCAAGAATGAAGACCTTGAGGCGTGCTCCCGACGCAACAACATTCGGGTTTTGGGAATACCGGAGAGCGCCAACACTGGCAAAACGGAGGAATACACTGAAAAATTGCTGAGTGGCCTCTTTGGCTCAGAGGCCTTATCGGCCCAGCTGGTGGTGGAGAGAGCGCACTGGGTCCTAGACCACCCCCGGGGTCACCGCCCAGACCTATTATCGCAGGACTTCTTAATTACAAAGATCACAAAACGGCTCTGAGATTGGCATGACAAAACAACACTTAACATATGACGGACACACCATTGCTCTATATCCAGACTTTACTGTCACTGTTCAAGAATCCAGAAAGAAATTTGCACTAGTGAAGCGAAAGCTGATGCAAGTGCGCACAGACTACGCAATGCTGTACCCTATGTGCCTTTGGATCACGCACCAGGGGAAACAGTATTTTTACACTAATCGGCAACAGGTGCCGGATTACCTACGAAAATTGAATAAGCAGAATTTAAACCAAGAGACTGATGACCTGGAGGCCCTATCGTCGTCACAGTTCTCCGATAATGACTGATCCTGTCCAAGAGACGTATTCAATGTTGCTCCCAGTGATCCATCATCCAGCCCTGGAGGTCACTCAGGAATTGCGATGTTGCCAGCTCGTCACTAGAGCAGGGATTGCGACATGGGGCGACCTATACACAGATGGCACGTTCCGCACTAAAGAGCAGTTTTTTACAGACAGCGAGCCCGAGACTATGGATTTATTTATGTACGTCAGATTGAGACCGAGCTTGAGGGCTGTGACCCCTGCCTACCCCGACGAACCTCCGACGATGGCCCCGCTGCATAGCCTACTCCAGAACACAAATCCAACCCATGTAGTATCCTTAATATATCATAACACATAGACTGAGGCATGCGCACATGTGGGGACCGCTGGAGAGCAATGGGAGCTAGAGTTAAGGAAACCCCTTAACGAGAGGAAATGGAGCTACTGCTGTGAGCAGACAGGCAAGATATTGGCCAATAGCCGGCTGCAAATTATCCATTATAAATACCTTCAAAGATTTTATTACACCCATGTTAAGCTTTTTAAATTCAAATTGTGAGACAGCGATGCTTGTGAGAGATGTGGACAGGAGAAAGCATACTTCCTGCACCTGGCTTGGGAGTGTGTGGAGATTCGCTTATTTTGGAAACACGTTTTAGAGGCGCTGGGGCAGATGATCATGACCACATTAATACAAACTCGTGTAGTGGCTCTCTTAGGCTACACCGCAGACATTCCCTCAGCATGCCAAAAATACATAGCATTGGGACTATTGCTGGCCAAGCAAAGGGTAGCATGTAAAAGGGGCTAGCCTGATGTGCTGCCCCATATTTATAGGATAGGGTCTTGCCAAGACGCAAATATATTAAAAGTGAAATGTTGTAACATGTCTGAATGTATCAATCATGATGAGACACTCAGGAATATGACTATATTGAATGTACACTGTATGCTGCATTTAAAATGTTAAGATTTTTTTTATATAAAAGAAATACAATGGTGAGCATCAAACATAGCATGGGGGGACCTTTCAAAATGCCAACTCCTTCTGTGACTCACTACGGATTCATCCCTCATCGAATGGGGAGTGCACCTCGAACAACTGAAGGTACAAGGTCAGTGGAACAACCTCGACTCCATAAAACATATCAATTACTTGGAAATAAAAAACGTGTTCGTAGCATTGAAAGCGTTCCAGAAACACATTCACACAAAGACTGTCTTGATTCAAACGGACACCACCACAATGTTCTACCACAACGAACAGCGAGGTACAAAATCATTTCCACTAAGCAAGCTAGCTCAACATATTTGGCAATAGTCAATTTCCCAACGGATCAAATCTGCAAACAATACATCTGCCGGGAGAATACAACACTACAGCAGATCTTCTAAGCAGACAGAACTGCTCCCACAAGTGGGAATAGAAGCACAAAACAGTACAATACATTTTCAAACTCTGGGAAACCCCAGAGATAGACCTGTTTGCGACAATACAGAACAAGAAATGCCAGTTCTTTGCCCCGGTTTCCTCATCACCTGTCGAAAGGGAATGCCCTGTCACTAGATTGGTCAGGGGCATTTGCATACACCTTTCCTCCAATACCCCTAATACAAAGAGTTCTGGGAAAAGCTAGACAACCAGGGACAAACCTAATTCTCATTGCCCCACCATGGGCCAGGCAAACCGGTTATTCAAGTCTGCTAGAACTGTCCAAGGGGCAAATATTCAAAATCTGAGCAGACTAGGACCTACTAACAATGAAACCGGGCCAAATCTTTCAGCCAACCATGCTATGCCTAGCAGCCTGGCACCTGAATACATAGTTTGGCCACCTCAACTTGCCTCAACGAACAATGGAGATTCTAGAGGAGGCAAGAAGACCACTACAAGAAAATGCTATGCCGCAAAATGGAAACGGTAGGCTACTTGGTGCACAGCTAACAATCAAATGAACTCCATCAACACACAAGAAACCATGATCATATATCTAACTCCCCTCTTTGACAGTCACATCAACTACTCGAGCATAAAGGTACATCTCGCTTCCATCATAGCTTACACCAGAGGAAAATCTTGCAAAAGCTTTTTAAGAAGATCGGTCATAACTGTTCCTAGAGGGGTCTAAAAGAATTACGCCCCCTAGATCCACTTCAGTCCCCATGTGGAGCTTAAATACAGTGCTCACGACTTATGACAAAAATATTAGAGCCCATGCACAAGGCAGACCTCAAACACATCACTTTAACCCCTTGAATGCCCATGACGAGCTGGACTCGTCATGGCACACAGTTCTCGTGTGCCCATGACGAATCCAGCTCGTCATGAGGCATCCCCTGGGAAATCCCTCTGGTGCGGGCACCAGAGGGATTCCCTTTAAACCAAAACCAAAATAGCCTCGGGAGCTGGGGAAGAGCTTCCCCAGCTCCCGAGGCCCCTCTTCCCCCCCCCCCCCCCCCACCCCCCTGGTTTCCCTGAAATGACGACGTCCTTTTAGTGAAACTGAAATGAGCCAAGAGACTCATTTCAGTTTCCCTTTCTGCGTGCTCAGGGGGCTATCTCAGCCCCCTGGGCACGTAGAAAGACGGGAGAGGTATCGTTGGAAAGGGGAGAATCCCCAGTGGATCCCTGCTTGGGTATCGCCACAGCAGGGCGATCCCCAAGCAGGGATCCACCCACTAGACACCAGGGAGGGGGGAGTGACCCCTTGGGCAAGGGCCTTTGCTCCCCCCCCCCCCTCCCAGTTTATTTTGGAATAATGTAGTCTTTTTGCCCCCCCTGGGGGCAAAACGCCCACTAGACACCAGGGAATTTTTTTTAACAGTACAAATAAGGGTGGGGGCTGCCCAAAACGGGCAGGCCCATGCCCCCACCCCTCCAATTATTAGTCTTTCTGCCAGGCCCCTAAACTGCCCCTTCGGGGGGCTTAAAGCCTACGAGACACCAGGGATTTTTTTATAAAGTAAAAATAAGGGTGGGGGCTGCCCAAAATGGGCATGCCCATGCCACCATTACAGCCTTTCTGCCCCCGCCCTATTGGGAGAGGGGGTGGCCTAGCAATTATTTACAAAGACTGCTACAGCGGTCGCAGTTTCTCAATTCCATCACCCAACTGCGAAAGCCTCGCCTTCTCTCTTGACTTTTCCCCCACTAGTACTTTTTCGGGGACACTTGTATATCGTCCACCTGGGACCATGGGACAATTTCTCAATGCCCTGTCTTCCTCGGTAGCCAATTTTGTGTGCAGCTCAGCAAACTAAACACTTCCAGGGGATTTTAATATCCACTTTTGATGACGCCACGGACCGCAATGCCTCAGATTTGACTGAGTCTTGCTGCGTTGCAACTTCAACAACTTGTATTGAAACCCACCCAGTCTAAGGGTCACCACCTGGATCCTATCTTTAGCAATTGCACAGATCTCCTGGTGGGAAATCCTTCCCCTCTGCCATGGATGGACCATTTCCTTATCCCCATCTTTTGGGCCACCGCACATACCCTTCCCCCCCTCTTCTATAGGTATTCGGAAGGAACGCAACTAGTCAAAACTTTCCCAGGTTGAATGGGCATTGACCCTCGAAGCGTCTAGACCGCTTTTCAACTCTGATCCTACCCTAGCCAACCAAAACTATAATAGATGGATTTTAAATTCTTTAGATTCTGTACTCCCCATAAAATGCATTAAACCTAAGCGTGGCACTAAGACTGCCCCTTGGTATTTCCAAGACTTGCGAGAAAGCAAACGTCATTGCAAAAAATTGGAGAGGAAGTGGCTTTTGGACTACTCACTCCCCAGGAAACTCGCATATAGAGCCGCAATAAAATCTTATAAAAACAAAATCATAATCTCACAAGCGGCCTTCTACGAAAACAAGATCAATGCAGCGGCCTCCAAGCCTAGGGAAATTTATCAAATCGCAAAAACCCTTCTCAAACTTCCAGAAAAAAACCCAAATTCCCTTAATGCCCAATCCCGCGGCAATGATCTGGTAGAGTTCTTTTATAATAAAATCCAAACTATTTACACCTCCTTTCCTCATACTCAGATCCCCACACCGGCCGCTAAATCTTTTGAGACAGAACCTCACTCCCCAGTAACACTTGATAACCTTCCCTTTCTTGATGGTTCAATGTTACAGTCCATCATGCGTCAGGTTAAATCTGGTTCTCCTAATGACCCAGCACCCCCGCGCTCTCTGCTGTCACTCACCACACATATTTTACCCACTATCCTGGATCTACTCAATACCTCCCTAGCTACGGGTACAGTCCCGCTCCCCTGGAAAAGGGCTATGGTTAAAGCCCTCTTTAAAAAAAAAACATCCTTGATCGAAATAACCCTGGGAACTACCGTCCAATTTCTTTACTACCTTGGCTCAGTAAGATCATAGAGAAACACGTCAATAAGACATTGACAGAGTTTCTTGAGACCAATCACTTGCTTGACCCCTCCCAGATAGGATTTCGACCCATGCATGGGATTGAAACCGCCCTTGTCGCCGTGACAGAGGAGGCACTGTAGCCATTTTCCTCCGGACCTAAGTGCCGCCTTTGACACTGTAAATCCTAACATCCTACTGCAAAGACTTACCAACCTAGGAATCTCAACTAAGGTTCTCAGATGGTTTGAATCATTCCTGTCTGATCGTTCCTTCCAGGTCTTTGAAGGAGACGTCACCTCTCCTAGCAAACCGCTCGGATGTGGTGTGCCGCAGGGCTCTTCCCTGAGCCCTACACTTTTTAACATTTATATGAGCCCCCTTGCTGTGATCGTCCGCCCCTTTGGAATAAAAATTGTCACTTATGCGGACGATACCCAGTTAGTGGTAGCCTTAAATCAATCTCACACTCGGGCGAACAACAACTTGAGGGATTGCCTAGAAGTAGTAACCTCATGGATGACGTCATCTTGTCTCAAACTAAATGGAGACAAGACAGAGCTGATGCTCCTAGGTAACACCTCTAACATTACCATCAATTCCCTCTGGCCAGTGTGTCTCGGACCAACCCCCACTCCCAAGGACTTAATCAAGAGCCTGGGCATTTGGCTGGACAAATCTTTTAACTTTAATCACCAGGCAGCCAAAATTTCAGCAACTTGCGTCGGTTTACTTAGGCTCACCCGGTAAATTCTTCCTCTAATACCCTTTTAAAGCCAGACAAATCATGATCCAGGGTTTGATCTTATCTCGTCTGGACTTTGGAAATGCCCTTTATTTAGGGGCCCCCAAGGCCACTCTAAATAAGCTTCAGGTGATCCAGAATTGTGCGGCACGAACTCTCCTTCAGATCCCTCGCCGTCTCTCTGTCAAATCCGAATTAAGGAAACTTCACTGGCTCCCAATCAGGGAAAGAATATCATTCAAGAGCCTATGTATTGCTCATCGAGCCTTTTGGAAAACGGGCACCATTATCAACCACTCCCTGGTTTCTCCCCATTTACCCAATAGACAACTCAGAGCTGCCTCCTTGTTTCTGGCCACAGTGCCCAAAATCAAGAGAGCCAGATCCGGGGGCCGGTCGTTTTCCTATAACTCGGCTAAACTCCGGAACTCTCTTCCCTTACACCTACGTTCAGAGTCCAACCATCTACCCTTTCGAAAAGGGCTAAAAACCCTGCTGTTTAACAAATCAGACTAGGTTCTCTCTTCGTCCCTTCATACTCGACTGTCTATAGCGCTAGGACGCCTCAGGGTAGCTATCGCGCTCTACAAATGTTCTTTCAATTCAATTCACTTGACGCAAGGGATTTTTTTTTTGCGCATTATTTTTAGGGTGGGGGCTGCCCAAAATGGGCACCCCAATGCCCCCACCCCCCGCCACCATTACAGCCTTTCTGCCAACCCCGGGGGGCAGATGGGGGCAGTAGCCCCTGATCTGCCCCCTGGGGGGGGGGGGGGGGGGGGAGCCCACTAGGCGCCAGCGAGTACGCAGGCCTTTTTTATGCGTGGGGGCGGGGGCTGCCCAAAATGGTCATACCAATGCCCCCACAAAAAATAGCCACAGTCTTTCTGCCCCTTTAGGGGAATATCGGGATGAAACCCCCCTCCCCCGATTAGCCCCCCCCCTCTCCAGGGCGGCACCAGGCCAAAAACCCAGGGGACCCCCCTTGCAAAACCAGGTCGTTTTGAGATAGGCAATTTTGATGTCGCCTCAATACGTTTTGGGCCCATGCCTGTCGCGGGTACTTGGGCCTCCCACACGAGTGAGGCACCGTTTTTATCACGAGACCCGGGAGAACGCTAGGTGGTAGGAAATTTGTGTCAGCCCGGTGATGCCACAACTTTCCCACACAAAAAATGTGTGAAAAAAGTGATTTTTTTCCAGCTAAATTTGAGGTTTGCAGGGCATTCTGGGTAAGGAAACGTTGGGGGATACATGCAAGCCATACCTCCCTGGAATCCCCCGGGTGCCTAGTTTTCAGAAATGTCGGTTTGGTAGGTTTCCCTAGGTGGCCGCCGAGCACCGGGCCAAAAACCCAGGTGACCCCCCTTGCAAAACTAGGTCGTTTTGAGGTAGGCAATTTTGATGTCGCCTCAATACGTTTTGGGCCCATGCCTGTCGCGGGTACTTGGGCCTCCCACACGAGTGAGGCACCATTTTTATCGCCGTTTCCTTTCGCGGGCACTAGGCCGACCCACACAAGTGAGGTACCATTTTTCTTGGAAGACTTTGGGGAACACGAGGTGGGTGGAAATTTGTGGATCCACGCAGATTCCAGAACTTTCCACCACAAAAATGTGGGGAAAATGTGTTTTTTTTGTTTGGAAATTTATTAAGTTTGCAAGGGATTCTGGGTAACAGAACCTGGTGGGAGACAGTCAAGTCATCCCATCCTGGATTCCCCTTGGGGTCTAGTTTTAAAAAATGTCTAGGTTTGCTAGGTTTCCCTAGGTGCAGGCAGAGCTATGGTTCTAAAACTACAGCTAGGCACTTTGCGAAAAAAGGGTCATTTTTCACAGCGAAATGGAGGTGTGTCCATGTTGCGTTTTGCACCGTTTCTTGTCGCGGGCACTAGGCCGACCCACACAAGTGAGGTACCATATTTCTCGGAAGACTTTGGGGAATGTGGGGTGGGTGGAAATATGTGGATCCACACAAATTCCAGAACTTTAAACCACAGAAATGTGAGGAAAATGTTGTTTTTTTTTTTACAAAAGTTTAGGTTTGCAACGGATCCTGGGTTCTATTAACCTGGTGAGAGGCAGTCAAGTCACCCCATCCTGGATTCCCCTGGGTGTCTAGTTTTCAAAAATGTATAGGTTTGCCTAGGTGCCGGCAGAGCTAGGGTTAAAAAACTACAGCTAGGCACTTTGCTAAAAAAGGGTAATTTTTCATTGTGAAAATGTGGTGTGTTCATGTTCGGTTTTGAGCCATTTTCTGTCGTGGGCATTAAGCCTACCCACACAAGTGAGGTACCATTTTTATCGGGAGACTTAGGGTAATTCAGATTTGTAAAGGAACTGTTATTACCTATTGACTTTCGATGCATTTATGCCTTCCAAATGAAAGACATTGTGTAAAAAAGAAGTCATTTTAAAAAATGACCGATAATTCTCATGCTAGTATGAGTATTCCCAATTTTGGAAATGTGCAAATATCTACTGTTTCTACACTCTATATTTTGTTCCCATTTCAGAAATACATAGGTGTCTTTCATACCGATTTTTCCATGTAACACATTTTTCCAGAATAATTGCTATATACCCGGTACATAATAAAAAAACATTGCAAGTTGCTGCTCAGTTTATGGCTCTGGGTTTGTCGGGTTCTTGGTGAACCTTCAAGTCCTATATATCCCAACAACCAGTAATGTCCAGCGGATGTAACAGTATATTGCTTTCAAAGGGCTGTCATAATTATAAGCAGTTACAGGTGAAAACGTTGACACAAAAGGCTGTTTTTTTTTCCAAATAATTTTCAATGTATCCTATATTGAACTGTTAGTTTCTATAAAGAAACCTTGATGGATCTACACAAATGACCCCTTGCTGAATTCAGAATTTTGTCTACTTCTCTAAAATGTATAGCTGTCCAGGATCCATTATTGCTTTTGTACACATTTCTACCATTAACTGGAAGGAGGTCGAAAGCACAAAAAATAGCTAAAATAGGCTATGTCCCAGAAAAATGCCAAAACTGTGTAAAAATTTTTGGGTTTCTGACAAAAGTCTGGTATCCCCTAAAAGCTGGGAAAATTGTGATTTTAGACCCACAAACCCTTTTTGATAACATTTGCAGGGAAAAACCCAGATACTTTCATTTGCAGCCTGTTTTTCCCATTTTTCCCCAAAAAAACAAAATGTTGCTGTATTTAGGCTCATTTCTGTGACCCCTCCAGGGGAATCCACAAACCCTGAGTACCTTTAGAATCCCCATGATGTTGGAAGAAAAGGACGCAAATTTGGCGTGGATACCTTATGTGGTCAAAAAGTTATAGGGGCCTCAGCGCGCACAACCCCAAATAGCCAAAAAAGGCTTGGCACAGGAGGGGGAAAAGACAGCATTTCTTATTGGAATCACATCCTTAGGGGGAGAGTAAGTGAGTTACAAGCGCTAACCATACAAGAACCATACATGCAAATCCATAAGGACAAGGTTATTTTAAAAACTAACCCACAATTCCTACCAAAAGTGATCACCTAAATCAAAGTATTCTCCTTCCAGTCTTTTTCAAAAGACCCAAAAACAAAAGGGGAAAGAAGCCTCCATACCCTGAATGGAAGGAGTGCACTACTGTACTATCTACAGAAAACAGAACAAACTTGTAAAAGCAAAAAACTGTTGGTTGCCTACTCACATACTAAAACAGGGACGCCTGTAAGAAAGGCAACAATTGCACGATGGATAGTCCAAGCCATCCAACTATGCTATACCACCACAAATAAAGAACTAACGATACAACCAACCGCTCACTCAGCTAGAAAGAAGGGAGCGACTGGCATATATGGCCAATGTACTCATAGACACTATATGTGCAGCAGCTACATGAGCAACACCACATACTTTCACCAAACATTACTGTGTAGACATACAATTAAATAAGGAAGCAGAAATAAGCCAAAGGGTACTTCAACACCTGTTCACAAAGTCTTCCTCTTACCACAGCCTCCCCAAACGGGGATAAACCACTACGTAATCTGATGTACAGCATGTGAATCCAGGAAAGGATGCCTGCTGCAAAACAAAATGGTTACTTACCAGTAGGAGTAGTTTTGCAGCTCGAAGAGTTTTTTGGATTTGCATGCGACCACCCGGCCTCCCCTAAAAGGAATACAAACAGGTGGGAAATCATATTTCTAACAGTTCACTAAAGCACCATCTAAAGGACTAGAGACTAAAACACAATAAAAAGGAAAAAGAATCCGAAGATGGCTACCACGCACAAAAACCTCCCGGGTGCTGTCTGACGATACACAGGGGACGTACCTGGCACAAAATGGTGGTTGACAACACCCAAAAAAAAAATACCATTCTGGACCCAACCACTAGATCGCGGAATGATGCACATGTAAATCCAGAAAAGTCTTCAAGCTGTAAAACTACTCCTACTGTTAAGTTACTATTTCATTTTCTGAAGTAGAGCAGGATTGTGATGAGTTGAAGGTGACCTCTGTAGGTGTTTAACTCCTCAAGAAGAATAAAGATATGTAAGAGAAGGGTGAAGATAAAGGGGTGTGTAAGATAAGTTTCAAGCATAAATTAGTAGCGAGCGAAAGAACTTGCTGTTTAACTTGTATAGGTGTGGTTCCTGCTGTTCAGAATTGGATTTGTTGCGAGATGGGGAATATGATCGCAGAAGTAATGTGAGAATCTGGAGGGATCGAGGTGATTTGATTAGGTGAGGAGTAGTTGTTGTTTGTTCCATGACTTTTTGAGTTTTTATTAAGATGTACTTTGCTTGTGGTGTTCATACCTCTATTTGAATGGTTTTTGTAGGAAGCTGGGTTTCTGTTGCTGTAACCTCCCTCCCCCGCTCCCCACTTTTTTTTGCCAGATTGCTGATGCACTTTGACTTGATGTGCCCTGGGTCCCTGCCAATCAGTTTACAAGAGACTGTTATCTTTCCCAAAACTGTACCTTGTACACCCAATTGGCATCTCTCTGGCCATGTCAGTCTCTTGTAAAACGTACCAAGGGCACTGTGACCAGGGAAGGCCTCTGAGGGCTACAGCACATATTGTGCCACCCTTGGAGGTCCTGTACCTTAACACACACACTGCCATTGCAGGCTGCGTATTTTGTGCAGAGAAGTGAAAAGTCGACATAACACACATACCTGTGTGCCATGCCTGCAACCCACTGCCTATGGTATAGGTAAGACACCCACCTAGCTGGGTGCACTATACCAATGCTAAGTCCATTCTTAGACAATGTAAGTGCAGTAAAGCCATAAAGAGTATATGGTCTGGGAGTGTCATTATGAACTTCACAGCACCATAATGGCTTTACTGAATTCTGGGAAGGTTGGTATCAAACTTCTCAGCATAATAAACCCACTCTGATGTCAGTGTTGGATTTATTATACAATGCACTCGTAGGGCATCTTAGTGATGCCCCCTGAAAAACAACCAGCCTCTGGTGGGTTCGCTGACATGTAAACACCAGCCTGCCTCCACAAGACTTGTTTCTGGACCCCTGGGGTGGGAGCCTTCTCTCCCTGAGCCCAGACACAAAGCCTTTCCTGGGCAGAGGTGTTCCTACCGCCCCCAGGTCATGAAGAGCAATCGGTGGCAGGGGAGGTTCAAAGTCCTTGCCAACTTTGTAATGCGAACCCCAGCCTCTCCTATCAGGAGCATGCCCCCTTCCTGTCTCCCCTCTTTTTCGCCTGGAAGATTGGTGGGAAAAATTAGTGGGCCCAGAAGATATGCTCACCTCTGCCAAGCCCACCCCTCAGGTGGGGGATGCGAGGCGAAGCCCACTCTTCAGTGCCCGCCATCTTGCCAATGGCAGGCACTCGCCAATCAGGATTAGGGATTATGCCCACTCCCCTACGTGGGGTGATCACGCCAAGGGTGTAGTCACCTTATGGTCCGTAGCCCATTGGCTACTGACCAAGACCCCTAAAATGCCCCCTAAATACAGTATTTAGGGGGCAGCCTGAACCTAGAAGAGGGATTCCTGCAATCCATGAAGGACGAAAGAAGACGCTCAGCATAGAATACTGCAGATAAGAACTGACTTGGCCCCAGGCCTACTGGCCCGTCTGCAGTTTCCTGAGATCCTGCGCCAAAAGTCACCTTGTCCTGCAGCCAGCGACCTCCAGAACCCTTGGGAGGACTGACCACCTTAAACAAAGACTGGTCTCCTGTGAACAGCAGCTCTGATCAAAAGAAACAGCCAAGAAAGACTCCAAGCCTGCTGTGGACAAAGAAATCCGACGCCCGGAACCACCACTGCACCTGATGCCTACAGCCAGAGTCCAAGTGGCCCACCGGTCCCAGCAAGGTCCCCCAGCACTCTAGAGTCCATGTTCACTGTGGATTGACCCCTCCAGGACTCCCTGATGTCGCCTGCAGCCTCTGCATTGAGACTCTCCCAACCGCGAGTGTCCTGGTTAGATGAAATCCAACCTCCAAAGACACCCCTGCATCCAGCTGCCCTGCGCCCTGGAGAAGAGGACCTGAGGCGTACCTACGTCCCAGAGCCCTCCAACTTACTTGATCAGCTGTTGGTTCCTCCAGGAAGTCTTCATGGACTGAACCTACAACCAAAATCCAAAACCAGGAACTCCCATTCAAAACAGGGCACCCAAATCCAAAACAGCACACTTTACCCTGAACCCACCCATGTGCCGCTGTGGGTGCACCTTGTGTGCTAACTCTGATTCTCCCATTGCTCTTAGCTTAATTCCAGGAGCTTTGCCCCCACAATCTTGTGGCCTGCTAGTGAGCAGCCACCAACCGGAGGCCCTCTATCCCCATTGCATAACATTTGGCCTCGGCACTCTGCACCCGGCCACTCTAGTACCGCTTAGGGTGCGTTGAGTGCCTCTTCGACCCTATGGGAAGTGTGGAGTTGGTTTTTATGAGATCTTGAAAAACTGCATATGTGTAAAAAGTGAATTACTTGGCTTTTGTCTAGGAGATATAGCCATGTGATATCTAAGCATATGACACTGATTAGCAAAAGTAACAAAGTAAACCAAGAAGTAATGTGTTCTGTAATCTACAAAGTAACTGAAAAGTAATTCTGTAGGACTTCTCTGTAAATCAACCAACTGCATTTGAACCTGCATTCAACTGTAATTTACTGCATAAGTATTGTTTCACTCACCTGCAACATGCCTGGCTTGGTTCTAGAAAAAAAATAACTAAATAATATTTTTATACAAACAAATTGATCTGAGTTCAGTCTTTGAGTGTGTGACTTCATTTCTAGCTTGAGTTTGTACAATAAATGCTTAACGCTACCCTCTGATACAGCCTTACTGCTCGCCCACAGTACCACAAATAGAGAGAGGTGCTATCTAACTTTGTCTCTGCCTACCTTCGGGGTTCCACTGGACCCTGTGCACATTATACCTCACTTTGGTATAGTATATGCAGAGCCGGCTTCCTACAGTTTTATATAGCGTGAAGATGACCTGTCATGGTATCAGGGCGCTGTACAAAAAAGCATGCATGATAAACAGAAAAAGGTAACCTACTACACAAGTAGGTAATCGGGTAAGCAGCACGCGAAAAAAGGACAAGCATAGAAGGTATAAATCAGTACAAATTACATTGTTTAACTTTAAAGTCAGTGCTGTAAACGAGAATTTAAAGGTGAGTGTGGGTGCCTACTGGTCTATTGTTGCAGGTAGCTATTCAGGAGCAACCCTTTGACCTTTTTTTGACTGTGGCAATTGAGGGGTTAGTTCTGATTTCGGGAGGAAGAGCGTTCCGTATTCTCGAAGTAAGATCAGAGAAGGCTTGGTTATAAGTTCTCTTTGTTGGAATTGTTGTGTTCTTAGCAATAGAGCATTAGAGCCTCTTAGGTCCCGTGTATCCGATCCATGCTGACCAGTCAAATTATCTTTTTTTGGCTAATACTGGCTGTGAAGGTGTGCAAAAATACAAGATCAAGACACTTCTTAAAAATAGAACATTTGAATCCCTTTAAAATGCATGTATAAGTCAACAGGAGAACGTCTGTTGAAAGCTTGCTCGAAGCGGCTAGATCTCATCAGATGCTCCAGATCCCTTCCTTATGCCAGGGTACGGTTCCTTATGTGACTGACGGTGGCATGGGAAGCTAAAAAGGCGATCATGCAGTAGTAGATCAATAAACTTCATTTCGTGGTTAAGTATTTAATTCCTTTAAAGGGAGAAAAAAGGCATTTCCAATATCAAATGTGAACCTATGCAAATACATTATTACGCCTCATTACAAATAAAGTCAAGCAAAAATGAACAAAAGCTCCTATTGCCATTTCTCTGCTGCTGGTCAACAGATGCCCCATATTTCTTTCTTATTGCTAAACTAAAACAGCGCGGCAGACTCGAAGGCTAGCTTCGAGTTAGTAGCTCAAAGCTTCTTTGTTGTGTCTTATATTTGATTCACTAAAAAATGTTTCCGATATGAAGTATGCAATAAACAAATCAATATAAAGTGAACAGTACTTTGTACAGAAACATTACAAGGGTTCGCGGAGTGCTGGAAACCATGGTCCCTGGATTGGGAATGCAGATACAAAATGGATAGTATTGATTCTAAAACGAGTAGGAGGATCCATGGCAGATATTATCAATGTCATCCAGGTAGAATATAGGGACTGTAGAGAAATGTCGCTTCCTACAGAGAGGATGTGTCAGTTCTTAAGCGCATTAGTCTAAGGAAGTGAGGTACAGGCTCTTAACTTGGTCACTTGTGGTATTAGTAATAGAGTTCGGATTGGAAAACCACTCCGGACCCATACGTAGAATGGTAAATGTATTTTAATGTTTGCTAAGCACGGGATGGCAGACACATTGTCTTGCATCGAGCAGTAAGAAATAATGGATATGGCCAGTGCGTCCCTGCCTGAACGGGGGCGGAGGCCTTTGTCCAAATGTAGCTCTTCGCTCTACTCCACACCCTAGCCCACCATATCAATGGACTTCATTTGATTTGATCTTCAGTAAAGCCCAGACCTACCTCGGAGTGGCATATTAAAGTAGACAACAGCCTTATAGGTTTTCCACTCTTTAACTGTGTCGATGCCACACATCCCCTCACCCAGGCATAAGTACCTTTTGTAATGCGCTTGCTTTAAAAAGACTTACACTAAGGCCCTCACTGCTTTATGCCCTAGTCTAGAAAGATGGCCTCTACTGATGTTTGAAGCTGCTGACCTCTTACGTTGAGCAGGCGTTTCCAGTTTGAGGCTGCATCAAAAGGAATGCCCAAATAGGTTTCGTTTTGGTAGCCCCCTTGCTAAGAATTTTGGTAGTTTTCGTAGTCTTGGGTCTGCGTGTTAAAATGCAATTTTTGGGCCAGGTTCTTTAGCCCCAGGTCAGTCATGAAGGAGCCAAAAGCACCCTGGAGCACTGGAAGGCAGCTTATGAGCCCTGCATCCTCTGAGTAGAAGAGGAGTGGGGCGGGGGTTTGTCCAGTTGAGGCTGCTCTTTCCATGCCTTGATGAAATCATCTCTTTGGTAACTCATTGATCTAGACGAGGAATGAAGTCCTAAAGCAATCTTGGTAAACCCCATACCAACCACTTGTGAACATGGCCATAAGTTACATGATTCCTATTAGGTTTCATAGGAGCAAGTTGTTTTGATCAGATTTGAAATAGTTCTGGAGGAACTGCACTAGGAGCAATAGATACAATGTCTGGCGTCCAAGCTATGGTCTGGCGCGCTTTTATAAACGCTTTCCCTCGCTCTATAGCAATCTGACTGAGGGGCGGACTTGTAGTTTTAGATCACCCTGCTGCTGTAGGCAGTATTGCATTTATCTGTGCTGGTGAAGCCTAGCTTGTGGAGGTTTTTTGGAAGTTTGAAAGGCTCTGTGGGCTGTCCAGAACCAGCATTGTGAAAGGGCTGGGGCAATTTCCAATGCAGTGAGAGCAGGCCAGCTCTTCTCCCAGTTAACTTTGGGTGTAGTGATGGGCGGCAGAATCAAAGTTTGATTCCCTGCCTTTCCCGAATTTGCGGGTGATATTTGAAGTTTTTGGGGTCAGTAGTTTGTAGTGTGGCTGCACAATTAAATTTCAGCATTTTCTGGGTGTGGAAGATATTGGTCACGGTCAGAGGTCCGCATCTCGACAGGATTGCTTTCAGGTTGAGAAACTAGAAGTGTGTGTTTGTTGTATTTAGTTTGAGGTTCATGCTAATGTCTTTGACTAGATTATTTCTTTATTGTGCCCATTTCTTCCCTTAGGGGGCTCTTACCTCCATTTTAGTTTTTTGGGTAAGCCACAACTTGAGTAGATAATCTTTCTTTTGTATTGGTGTTGGACATAGTTAATTCTATTTGTGGAGTTTGAGACTTTAGTTTTTCACTGTGGTCTAAATTAATCAGAGGGAGTAAGTTAGATTTCATGCGAGCCAGGGAGGGGACTATGATTATTATCAAGACTGGATTGAATTCCAGGTCTCTCCCGAAAGGCAGTTCGATATTGATGAAAGTTGGCTAAGTTGAGAAGAATGCCGGAGGGGAGAGAGTGTGTCCTTGTGTTACCAATTACTGAAGAGTAAAGCTTTTGGATTGATTGGTGATCAGTAAGACTCGCTAAGGGATTTTGATATAAAGCTAGGACCACAGGGAGAATTCTATTCAGCACTGCATGCAGAAAAACCCCGGAAACCTGATCAAAGGCCTGTTCCCCGTCCAGTGCCATGGTGACTGTAGGAGAGGACAGAAGCTTGGCCTTCCCTGATGTGGCCAAAGAGTCTATGGTCATTGGTGTCTAATCTCCCCTTCATGAAGCTTTTTGTGACAAGCTTATTCTAATGGATATTTCTAATTGCAGATGCCTCGCCTTGTGAAAATTCACCCTGCCATTGTACTGGATCGGATCCAGAAATGTCTCAGCACTACATCTATGTGCTGATAGGTGTTGTTGTGTGGCTTTGTGCCAATGTTGTTCCGTAAATGGCATGTGCAACCACATAGAAGCACTTCCATGCACACTGACGTCAGTTGCTTTCTTTCTTGCTGTGCCACCAGGCCTGGAGCTGAAGCTTAGCCTCTTGCATCTGACAAGACAATTTTCTCTCCAAATAGAAAATATACCAGTGTTTAAGGGCATGGTCACCCCCTCAAGACTACAGAGTTCAAGCCTTGTAGGAAATGTTGCAAACATTTCTGCCAGATCCTCATCCGGTATGCATTTAATAATTGAGGTTAGAACATGACTCCAAAGCAGTGACCGTTCAGCATTGTGAGGAGAAGCTTTACGTTGCCAAACATCTGAAGACCCCACACAATGACTGCTTTGAGGTTAAAAGGGAGGTCTCCTTCCCAAAGTTGTTTTCATAGCAGATCATGATCGCAGTCATCATCGGGTAAGTAAAAGAAGCCTAAGTCCAAGCAGGACCCTAGCCCTTCCCACTGCTCCTGAACTCCAGAGTAGGCGCGAGGGCGTCAACGTGCCTCTGTTTTGCTTCAAAACATTGTCACCGTCATAGCAGATTCAAACTAGACTCCTGGGGCAACCTGAAATTCCAGGCCCATCAGGATGTTGCAGCAAGTAGAATAATTAATCTGGCATGCCTCTGGCCACAAGGAACTGCAAGGACCTCCAACTGGAATCCCTCTGGCGGGTCTGCCCTTGTCACCAGCTGAACTCTCTGAACCTGCTGCAGGTTCCACACTGGCTTTGGTGCTTTGTTCGGTTCCTGCGCCCTCCTCTCTAGCATTGCTAAAACTAGAGAAAGAAGCAAAACAGATAGTTCTCTCTGACCTCAGCACTACCTCGACAGAGGCTGCAGTTATCTGGCAAACAATTAGAAAGATTGCCCTTGCCTCCTCTAAGGGCTCACATTCTTCACAACCTTTTTTGGGGACAGACTGAGAAGTTTTGCTGTGGTAATGCAGAGGGCTGTTGAGGTACTTGACCTTCCTATGGCCAACCAACGCTGCCAGTCTGTCTTGAATTTCATATATGTGCCTCTTATAAGTGGCTAAACGAAACAGTTTGGTTGTCCATTCTTGGTGCGCTGGAAGTGTCATCAGACGCCCGTGCGGAAGAATCCTGACCTTTACCATCATTAAGGCCAACAATATCCATCTCTCCCAATGAATAGCACTGTTATTCACCTCTGGAACATCATGTAAGGCGGCAGGTTTGGCAGATGCTATAAAAGGAACCGCGCTAGTATTTTGCAATGTGTTCCAGTAGATGGATAATTTTGTGTAGGACCACATTATATAGAGATGGGTGCACCTAGATTCCTGGCACCTCCAGCAATTGTGCGGTCTCACAGAAAGGTTAGAGTGAGATGAGCAATAAGGTAATAGTCATTTCTAGAACGGGTACCGGGTACCCAGGAGAGAAAAGTCTATTCTTCATCTCTTGGGTGTAGTAGGCGCCAGGGGTTCTCTAGGCCATAATCTTTCCACAGGTCTCCTAATATTGCCCTATCTTTGGCATTGGATTTGTTCATGGTCTGGACCTGTTTATATATGGGTCCCAAGACAAATTCCAATTTCACCCACTACCACTTTAGTGCAACTAAATTCTGTGAACAGTCTTGAGAGATGTGAAAAAAGCTGTCCTGTTGTGATTAGGGCATATATGGAGCCCACTATCCTTGTAGCTACCATGGTCTTTAATTTAACAAAAACGTATCTGCCCATTGTGTCTGTCCAAACTTTGTGGATGGCATTTGGGAGAGATTTCAGAAAGAGAATAGCCACTCCATATTTTTTGAGTGATGAGGTAGACCTTGCTTCCTGGGATGAGCTAGCAGTCCCATCAAGAATGCTGCTACTAACTACTCTACCAACCCAATTCCCCCTAAACGTTTCTGATACAGCTGTAGATAGATGGGTTTCTGTCCAAACTTTTGGATGGCATATGAGAGAGATTTCAGAAAGAGAACAGTCGCTCCACATTTTTGAGTGAGGTAGACCTTGCTTCCTGGGAAGAGTTAGCAGCAGCCTTCTTGATGGGACTGCTAACTACTCTACCAACCCAAGCCCCCTAAACGTTTCTGATTCAGCTGTATTTAGATGGGTTTCCTGTTGGAGGGCAATATCATTTGGTATTGAACCTTCGGAAGTTCAATCACTTTATAGTCCACAGACACTTCAAGATGGAAGGGATTCAATTTTACGAGATATTCTATAAGTTAAGGATTGGATGGTCAGATTAGATCTAAAGGATGTGTTTCTGACTATTGAAATGTTTGTCTCTCCACACCCTCCCTTCCCTTAAAAAGTTTAAATGGAGAGACGATTGGTACGTGGTCAAGGTCCCTCATTTGGGCTGTTGTTAGCCCCTTGGTGCTTCACAAAGTTGATAAGGCCAATTGTGGAGCAACTACGAACAAGATTTGATTAATAGTGTATCTCGATTACCTAATCATCCTAGCTTAGGATCCAAAAGCGGTGATGCAACATCTTTTTGCTTCAGAACCTTGTTCTTTTCATAAATTTAGAAAAAATGATTCTGACTCCTGTGCAATCCACAGAGTTTCTGGACTTTCGGGTGGATTCCATAAAGGCCCAATTGTAACTCCCCACTCACCAAATTAAGGTAATCAAGAAGGAGCTTCAATCGGCATTGAGCAGGGAGACAATATCTATGCGCTTACTAGCCAGAATAGTGGGGCTTTTAAGCCTAGTCGATTCAGGCAATATTTCCGGGCGCGCTTCAATGCAGAGCATTGCAGTGGTTAAGTATACAGTATCTTTGCAAGGGTCTTGCATGGGCCAATAAAGTCACATTATCACTCGGGGCCAGGACAGAACTGACATGGTGGCTCGAGCATAAGGAGGTGTGGAATGGCAGAGCAATCTTTGGATACCTGACGGACGTCTCACTAGAGTCAGATGCCGTCTGATGGTCATCAGAAGAGTTGAAAATGCATATCAATTGCCTCAAATGGCTGGTGGGCTCTTTTGCATTAATGTCTTTATCTACAAACAGAGCATGTTATATTTTGTTGAATATGGACAACAGATCTGCTGTATGTTATATCCACAAGTTGGCTGGTACAAAATTGAAGATGTAGCCAAGGACTTTTGGCACTTCTGCTTTGAACATTGCTTTTCGGTTATAGCAGAGTATCTGCCGGGCTGTCACAGTGGCAGACTGGCATTCCAGACATCTAACGGACTACAGCGATCGGAAGTTGGACTCTTAGGTTTTCCTGAAGCCCAACCACCGATGGGGTCCATGCAAGGTGGATTTGTTTTGCGTTTAGGTTGAATTGACAACTGAAAGACTCAGTTTGAGGCCAGATCCAGAAGCCCTGGCAACCAATGCTTTGCTACTGCATTGGGGAGGGAGAAGACGTTATGCAGTCCCTCTGTTCATGATGATTCCTAGGGTTGCAACTCCGTTGAGAAGACAAAAATAAGATTTCGTTCTGGTGACGCCGACTTGGAAGACTCAGGCATTGTTTACAGTCCCACAGATGTTCTGTGAGTTGCTGATCCTCCTCCCAATTGTTTTTACCACTACTGGACCCAGTGGGGCTTACTCGTCAATTGGTCCAGTCCAGTCTCCTTCGGCTTATGGCTTAGAGATTTTCCAGAGTCGCTGGAAAGAGCTGGGACTTTTGGAACAGGCTTCTCTCTTTATCAAGCAAGCCTGCTCTGCCAGAACCCTAAGAGGAACGATATTCTACAGCCTAGGCTCGATGGGTACATTGGTGCAGCAAGTGGAGTTTGGATCCCGTGGAAGCGCCTGTCACAGTGGTGATAAATGTTC
This sequence comes from Triturus cristatus, assembly GCF_964204655.1. Lineage (NCBI taxonomy): Eukaryota > Metazoa > Chordata > Amphibia > Caudata > Salamandridae > Triturus > Triturus cristatus. Next base: position 76,608,039 of record NC_140585.1, on the reverse strand, counting down.
TATCTGAGTTGACCACTAGCGGTCTTACGTCTTACTTCTAGGACAATTAATAATGTTCTGTCTGCTATTTCGGTGCGACATTCTTACGTGGAGGGTTATCTAGTGGGGGAGCATGGCCTGATCATTAAATTAAGAGGAATTCGGTTTTCTCTAAGCCACATTATTCTATAATGTGGGATAACTCTAATCATTCTCACAAACACTTGTCGACTAAATTGAGTATGCTTTTAAGTCTGATCTCATAAAAGGGTTTCCGATGTGCGAGTGTTAGATATTGCAGGTTGGGTTTTTCTACTGATGGAGTAATTTTACGTTTCTAAGCGTATGAGGACCTAAAATCCGGTATGTTCATTACTGTGCCCTCCCTAATAATTATAACCTATATGTTGGTCGCTGCCTCAAAGAATATGAAGATGTTACTAAAGCTAATGGGCTGGATTCGGCAGGGCAGTTGCTTATTGCCCTGCAGAAACCATTTAACTGGTATTGTCTGCAAAGTTGTCAAAGTGGCTTAGCTGGTTATCGGAAGCAGGAATCAATCTTTGTGTTTGGGGCTCATTCAGTTCAGGGCGTAATAGCATCCAAGAGGCATTCTTTTGCTTCATGATTGGAAGATATCATAATGGTGGCGGATTGGTCTGCCAAATCTACTTTTCGTACATTTTATTACAAACCCATTGCTGATGTAGCTTCTGTGGTAGTTGGCCAGCTTTGAACATGCATAATCTGAGCCTACAGGCCCGACGTTGAATAAAACAATTTCTAGCTATTGCGCCAAGAATTTTCAAATCTATTAAGGACACTGAGGGGAGGATCATCAAATCCCCAGATAAAATGCATTTCAGGGGTTCTGTTAGTAATTGATGAAAGTATTGCCCTCCAGATTCAGGGGTTTTGTGCTTCTAGTTATTGCTTCTGCCTCTTTTGATTCTGTCTTATGCAGACAGTGTTTCGGCATTTTTTTTTTCCTAGAAGGGAAATAGAAGCAAGAATGAGGGAATCTGGTGGATTCAGATGTCTTGACTTTGTACGATCTGCGTCTAGGCAAGTGGAATTATTCCGCTGTCGCGGTGTTTCGCGTTAGTCAAGGATGGCAAGTTCTGCTGATGATCCGTCGATTCTGGTTGAACTGATTGGAACTGAAGGAAGATAAAGAAAGTGGCAGTCAAGATGCTGCTGGTCGTATTGGAGGAGCAGAAAGGGCGGTGATTGGTGGACTGCTGCGGTTACGTCATGGGAGGTATAGCTTTACGTTTGCTGATCTCTGATTGACTGCAGTCAGTTTTCAGTAATAAGGGGAGCAGCATAATCCTCAGCTCTGTGTTCTTAATAGACTTGACACAAAAGCTGAGGTCATTTACTGACTGGGGACTCGCTGGGCCTGCTGCCTCGTGAGACTGAGCTTCTCGACAATCTGGTGAAGAGTTCTCCATGACTTTGTCGAATAGTTGACAAGGGTTGTACAACTCCTGCTGTCAAGTGGTAAGAACTATAACCACCCAGTAAGTTTTGAAAACCAATGGATTTATGTTCTATTCAAACAACCTTTGAGAGCAAAACATAGCAGGGCTGCTCAGTGTATGGTTCAAGTCCCGGCAAGGTCAACTCCGCCTTTAACCCTTCGGAGATCTATGAATTACGTTTTTTTTAAACCTGGGAATTAGCAACAGCTCCACTTCGCTTCCTCAAAATCACCTTGTAGTTTTTGTGAATGTAAAAAATATATCAAAGGTTTTACACCTTTTCCTGTCAACCTCTGGCCGTGTGGATGCAGCATCAAAGAGCTTTAACCGTAAAGAAAGGCGCATATAGGCTCTCTATGGGGACAGACCTTGTGTTTGAGGCTCATGTTTGGGTCAGATGCTGGAGGTCTGAGGGCGCCAAGCCAAAATTTAGGAGTGAACATTTGTATTTATTTTTATGCAGTTTTGTGTGGCACACATTGTTATGTGGCACAAAATCACTCGAGTTCCACTGAAGAGGGAGATAGAGAGATATATGTATATCTGGCATTACCTCCTCGTAATTCTTCCTCGCCACCAGAGTTACGCAATGTGCATTAGCTCCACACCCATGTGGCGAGGAAGACTGTACTCAGAGTAATGAAGATTACCGGTAAGTAACCGGGCCATTATGCTGGTGACTTAGCACGACTCCAATGTACTGGTGACTGAATGATTGCAGAGACCATTAGATTCCATGCTGGATAAAAGCCTAGAACAAGATGGAGGTTGTTGTATACCTTTCCCAGGGATCACACATTACTTGCGTTGCTGAGAGGTTGCAGCTCAGGCAGTAAGGTGCAGGAGGATGGAAACAGGTCTTTACAAATGCAGCAGTGACCTTGTGAGCAATGGCCTGCTGACCAGCTCTTCCTCATCACAGCCATTAGGCCGATAAAGAGTGTGGATAGGAGGGAGGGCCTCCCTCTAGTCGTGCAGAGGGACTCCTCTAGCCAGGCCCGGTCCTTTGTATCTCCCCAGAGTGATGCTCCGAAAGGCTGATCACAGCCAGATGCAGTCTTCATGCTACACCGTGCTTCTGCTCTGGGTGCTCCAGATGGAGGCAACATCACTCTTCCCTGCTGTGTGAGTCATCACTTGTGTCTTCTCTGCAGAAGAGTGACATCTTGAAAGGGAACTGCCTCAAACCGGTTCCAGTATATTGACAGTCAGATCTACAGCCCCTGTCTGAAAAAGGACTATACGAATGGGCCACAAGCAATCTAACGCCTTCAAACCCGAGGAATGGAGTAGAGTGGACCTGCACCGGTCTAACTCTAGGATTTGGATTCCCAGCCTCCCTGCAAGATACCTGAACACGCATTGCAAGCCTGCACAGCGGGCTACGTGAGAGGACTACCGCCAGCATGACTTCGACAATGCAACCCACTTGTAGCAGAAGACCCTCTGTGCTGACTGTCGGACCTGACACTGTGGTGGGACCATTGAAGCCCGAGATGGAACCAACAGGAGCTGGTACATCCTCAACTGATACTGGAGATAGAGATGGGGTCCGCGTACCGTGCTCATGCTGAAGAACCATGAGCAGGAACACTCCCGCTGCTGTGGCCGGCAGGCATTGCAGTGGAGACCCCAACTGCAACAGCTGCAAGTTCAATGCAAGCCAGTGAACTTAACATGGACGGTGTGCCGCCTCCAGGGAAATACATGGGGAAGACTTCTCTTTATGAAAATAGGCCTAAGAGAAAGCTTTAATAGTGGGACACGAGTAAACTGACATAAGGGTCATTGATGAGGACTGTTTGCGTATGCATTAGGGAGCTGGTATAACCCTGTAGTATCTGTTTTAGGACCTTGTGCCTCAAATATCTTATTTTGTATGGTATTTCGTTCTGGTGCGTAATGAAAGTACTTCTCTTTTAATCAAAAGATAAGCACTGGTGGGCCACAATGGGTTGGACTATCGCCAAATGCAATATCGCCCAGAAATGGGGGGTGGACACAACATCACACGTAAGGGACTGGGCGAAAGACATGGACCATGCCATGATTGCTGAAAAAACGGTGTTCAAAGGGAGGGGGTGCCCTCGAAAATGGTTCCATAAGTGGAACAAATATACGGGTGAGATTTGCATTTCTCCTACGGTGGAATTGAGGAGGGAGAGACGAACATTGTTGGAAAGAGAGGATGAGACAATGGTAGCCTCCACACCGGGCGGCCGAGGAGAAGATGTTATAGCAGATGGACCAGTTGATGGTTTTCTCACAGTTTTGTCCCGGGTACACTGCTCTAACCATGGAAGAAGGTACGCCCTTTGATGATAGCGGATTTATGTATTACTGATCCTGAAAATGTTGTGAAACTATGCGGAGATCTTGTGTTACCTTGCCAAAGATGAGTGTATAATGCCTTGCACTGCTGCTGTCATGTGGTTTTAGGCCACTCCCTATTTACAGTGCTAAGTTAGCTTAATCACGTTAGCTGTTGGAAAACCATCTTGTTGCTTTCACTGCCTTTGCACCCGACACTGTTGTTACATGTTATTACTTTGAGAAATGCAGACTCGCTCTTGTCTCAAGTGAATGTTATTAATACATCCTTAACAGTTGCTAGTGCCCTTGGTCTGTACATCGAGTAAAGAACTGTTCTAGGACACTAGACGGTGCCGGCTGATTATGTTCAGGGTGATCGTACCACTGTTTAGTCACAACATGCACGCAGCTGCAAATACCAGAAAGTCGAGGGCTTTAATAACACAGCGCAGCATGTTGTTAGGGCATTCGATAGAAGAGCTGTTGCAGAGAACACTGAGCTGATCCTGTGATGTGATACATCTGAGCTGATCTATACGGTATGGGGTCCCCTATGCAAGCCTATGAGACCTTCTAATAGTCTAATAATATTTTATTAGTAACTAGAGAAAGGAGGGTGGTTATTTTCCACTTTCATTATAATATGATCGCTCCTTTTATATTCTATGGTATTGTAACAATGTTAATGGTAATGATCTTAACCATTTGTCTACTTATGTTAGCCAAAGTATTGTTTAACAGGACTCGAGGTTTATGAATAAATTCTTTAAACTTTACTGTGTCTTAGTTATTCTGTTGTGGACTGATATATATGTGCAAACGGGTATTTCGGGTTCCCACCATTCCTGAGAATAACTAAGTCGCTTGTTCTGGGTTGTCTATACATTGGGACCGCCGAGCTAAATCTCGGATAACGAATGTGACACTAAGCTAGTCGGATAAGGGGTTCTTAGTTCTGAGGGGAGTTTCTGGTACACCACAATTCTCTAAGGTTCTGGTTTCCTGCGCATAGTTCTGAGCATACGCAGAATCCCTACAACATGGCGCCCCTAACGTTTGGTCTTAATATCTGAGATGCCTTAGTAGTGCTTTTTATTAGTCCACAACGCCCTCACTCTGGTTTCCGGATAACAGGAGTGACGGCTTAGCCTACCTAGGTTTTAGGCTATAGGTTCTTTCAAGCTTGATAATAAAAAAGGTTAAAATAATATAAGCCCAAGTGCTACTAAAGATCTCGTTGTATCTTTTTTTTCTCTCTGAGTCCTTATGGCGGTAGATATTCCCGCTCACAGTAGGGTGTCTCTGCGTGCTCATTTAAGGACGTATGGGGTGCCTGATGACGGGATGGCAGTGGTATTTGTCGTAAGTGCAAGTGCTACTTACCCTTATGAGTTGTTTTACTCTTGGGTTACCTTTGAGGCTGTGGAAGATGTTGATAAAACATTCCACAAATACACTGCTACACCGGTGCCTCTAAGGTATACGCCATATATGGCTCTGGAAATTCCTATCTCTACCTGGCAACACACTATTTGGTTTAATGGCGCCCTTGTGGAAATGTGGATTTTCCTGATCAGTTATGTCCCCTATCTTGGACCCCAACGGTTCTATATGCATGTTACAAGTACATGTATGTTCCCTCCAGTTCCAGTTTCTAAGACGCAAACATATGTGTGTCTACCGTCAACATGTTCTCTGTCAGATCCGCCATCTATGGGCTGGATATTCGATTCCTAAGCATGACAGGCCACCGACTTTATATGGCTAAGTTACTCCATTTTTACAGTTCAGGCGAGTAGGCCCGATTCTGTCCTCAAAGCCTTTCCCTGCTCTCTGTCTCTGACGGCTTCAGCTTGAGCTCGCATCTGTATCCATGAACTTTGTCCTACTCCCTGTGCAGCTAACGGTGCCTGCCTCGGCCAGTTTTTCGCATGCCTGCCAAGAAGATGTATTTCACCTTCGAATTATCTATTTTGCTCTCCAGCCGATGCATTCCTGTCCAGTAGTTTAAGTAAACATTCTTCCAGTTACCAAGCAAAAGGCCCGGTTTCTCTGTCTTCATGCAAGTGATTCATAGCCCTGCTGCCATGGAAAGTTTTCTGCCTCTCGCATCTCATATAGACACTTAGACGCTTGTACACGTACACAGTCAGTATAGAATAGATTCTGTCCGAGTGTCCTTCCTTGTGGATAACATAGTTCTTTAAACATAGGATGTTAGATATGATTTGGGATTAGGTTGACTTGACCCCCCAGACTTCTCGTCTCCACATGTAGAGCTAAATGTCAAGTCCCCTTCACCCCCTAGTTGCACGTCAATTACACGTCATGCTGCCGCGCGCGCATCTATGCCAAGTATTATCTTATAGATCCACCTATGTCTGATAATGCAAACCAATCATGTTTCTTTTATTCCTTATTACGCCTAGTTTCGATTATGTCACTGTCACGTCATTTTTCTTATCAAATGTTACGCCTTCTACATTCGTTTCATTGTAATGCACTTATTATAAAAATGTATGTCTATCAACAAATTATTGTACTTCACTTCCTGAACCCTCGTGGTGACGGAACCTGAGGGCCGCGACTCGAGTCGGCCATTTTGAATGGAATAAAGCCCATTAGAAAACCTCTTATACCACGGATTCTGCCTCTTGTTATTTTGAGCTATTTTTACTTTATTTTAAGATTCCGCATGAAATTCAGTCCGGTAATATTTATTTTATTTACCACATAATGGCGCCCGAACAGGGACACTTTCTCATCTCACGCGCCGGCGGTGCGTTGCAGGCCCGGTCTCCTGCCACAGCTGGACGGACCATAAACGCGTACCAGCAGGATTTCCTGTAAGCTCCCTCCGGTCAAGCGGGGGCGACTGAGGCTGCGATCAACCCAGACGAGGCGGTGAGAAGTGCGAAGTATCCCGACCAGAGCCTAGCTGAGAGAGCAAGATCCGAGGTATACAGAGGCCCACCAGGTTTTCCGAAATCCCGACGTCCAGAGGGTCCGCTGTCCGCAGTTATCGAGTCCTGTCCATTCTCTGAGGCCTTCCGTTTCAAGGAGCTACTCGGTGAGTACCATCGCCGGGGAGGCGTGTTGACGCGCACATAGGTTGTGCCGGTCAAGACGGATTTGGGTACACAAATCCGGTCTGCACTGTTTAGCAGTGTATATGTACTGTTTAGCAGTATATCAAGTATTCCGAAGTATTCAGTTATTGTCAAGAATTCAGCGTGGTGATTAGTTAAGCAGACTGTCATCATTGTCGACCATTATTAAATGTTTAATGTTTAATGTTTAAAGTATTCAGAAAATGTCTTGCATATTGTGGTATGAATGATTGTTCATTGTTCACTGTTCATTATTGTGTTTCTCGTATTAAGTAAGTTCAAGAGTAAGTATCAGGTCAGTTGTCAATATGCCGCTCTTCTCGAAGTTAAGACAGATTACTACCAGAAAAGGGGTGCTTGAAGAAGCAGTTCCTATTCCTCCTAGAGACACTCCAGGACATTTCATGTACCATAAACATGGCTTAGATGCCATATTGTTTCTTGATCTATGGGTAGATTATACCAAGGGATTACCAGAAAGTCAAAGGTGGCCCGCAGCGGGAACCTGGGATGCAGAGTGCATCATGAAAGTGGAGGAAGAGTTATGGAAAAGAAAGGTCAGACAGTCACAGAAAGACGCTGTCGAGTTATGGCGTAAAGAATCTCATAGACGAACAGAAAAAGCACGTAGACAAGAAGAGAGGAGTAAAGAAAGTTCAAATAAAGTTCAAGAAAATCTATTAATTGAGGAAGGTATCCGAGTGAAATCAGAACAAGTAAATAGACAAAGAAATGCTCTTATGAATGGTATGTATCCCCTACTAGCCGAAGGATTACCTAAGGCTGCTCCAGAGATACCAAAAGACTTGCCACCCCCATTATTTCCAATTAAGGTACATCCAAAGGGGCTTCCCAGAACCGCAGAAGATGTTTTTCTTTCCTCATATCTAGATGACGCAGCTCCCGAGTATGCTAACGCCACACTACATAGACCGTCTGGCGGAGGGGTTCAACGTCAGGATCAGGTATCTGTCCCCGTGCAACAGCAAGTTCCGACACAAGCGTCGGCAAACACATCTGTTTCTGCATCTGTCTCCGCAGTCGACTCTACAGAGGTATCGACACCCATAGTTGCGGTGTCACGTTCGACGAACCCATTCACACCCGCCGCCCCAGATGGGGCCACGGGAGGTGCTAGCAGTACTTTTACACCACCTAGAATAAATAAACTTGTCTTTCAAGAGTCAACACATTCACGTACACCAAAATTCGTAAATGAACGTACGCTTAAGGAACTCCTTGTAAATTGTAGATATGACCCAGTGGTTGGTAAAGAGGACGAAATGGTTCTGGCATCATTACGTATCAGACGAGCCGCAGAGTATTTAGCAAGGTTACCAGGAATGACTACGCATCTGGATAACATATATCATTTTGTTCAAACAGGACGAGATCCAGGATGTATTAACAGAGCTATGGAATTCCAGAAAGTAGAGATACAGGGGGAACTGTTACGTTTCCTCATAAACTGTGTGATCAGAAATCAAGATCGTCCGGGGGTAGACCCGAATGTAATGCTTACTCTTACACGATGGAGTCAGAATATATCAGAAGGGAGACACGATAAGCAAAATTGTATAATAGCCATGTGCCGAAAAATCCGTAAAGAAATAGAGCGTATTCATGAAGAAAGATTGGGAACAGACGAGTTTGAGCAAGATGAAGTGTCCGAATCAGGGAATTCCGCAAGACAGTCAGAGACCATAGCCTATGTAGGCAGAGGAAGATCCTGTGAAAATACTAGATGTTTTTCTGATCCAATACACTCTGTATACCCAAATAATAGCAGAACGTATCCGACGCCTGTAATAAATCTGAAATCTCCTGAACATTCGTTTCAAGCCGCAGATAAAATACTACGAGAACGAAGGGGTTACCACCTCCTCGATTCCATGGATGAGCAAGAATTAGCCAGATCAGCCGTTCACTGGATTGTTAGTCCTGAAAAATACGGTGATGAGACCGTAGCACACACGTTTCTCAACCTCAGTACAGATGAACAACGTTTAGCTGGAATCTATATGATTCAGCAACTCCTTATATTTTATAAGAGCCAACATGCTGACCCTGGTCCTTTACCTGATATATTAACGGAACTACTCACGTACAGATGGAGAGGTTCTAGTAACAAGCTAATTAAAGAGATATTAGTGTCACGTAAGCAGTACGTCCTTTTTGTAAATCCAGATTCTCTCTCCCTGCCCCCCAGAGAAAGAGCACCGTACTACATGGATAGACAAAATCCTTTACGGGAAGTGCACCCAATAAAAGGCGAAGACAATGAGTTTCACCGTGTATTTGTTTACACACCCATATCAAAAATGGAATTATTAGAAATGAAGAAAGTAGTACCTAGTCACGACAAGGACCCAGCGGGTTTCCACCGAGAAATTAAAGACATGTTACTGATGGGAGAGTACACCTTTCCTGATATTATGACGATATTAAAGGTGCTTTTGCCTGCTGGCATTTATGAAAAACTGAAAGAAAAAGAGTGGGAAGTGGGAGACCAAAAGATAGACTGGACAGCATTAGCAGAGGAAGAAAGGGGCCGAACTGCAGGTTCGGGGCTCGGGGATAAAGTTAAACTGTTACCAGGTTTACTAGTACAGGTACTGCCACGTTTATTAACTACAAAAAAAGAAGATTGGGGTGCAATCACAGCCTGTAAACAAAAGCAAGATGAAGACACAAGCGATTATTATGCCCGATTTGAAAAATGTTTTGGTATAAATAGTGGTATAAAAGCAAGTAGTGATTCATATCCACATTTATTTGTGACGAAATTAGTGGAAAATGCATTACCTCCAGTAAAGAATAGAATATTGAAATTCGAGAGTACCTGGCAAAGTAACACTCCGTCGCAAATGCTACAAATGTTACAGTATCATCACAATAGAATTAGGGATGAACAAGAACACGAGCATAGACGCATGAAGGATACAAAAATGAAAATGCTAGTTTCTCAGACAGTACCAGCAGATGGTCACAAAAAGGGTGTGACACATTCTGGTGATTCTGCAGTTCCTGTAAAAGGAACCTGCAATTACTGTAAACAACTAGGCCATTATGTACACGATTGTCCAGTCCTGAAACGTAATATAGCTACAGGTATTGCAAAAGAGAGACCACGATTAGTTAGACAAGATCAGAATGAACAAGGAGCTATGCAGCATGGACAGTCCATGCCAGTTCAGCAACAGTCCATGCCAGCCTCACAGCAACCCATACAGTTTGTGCCAGCTGCACCACCGTTGCCTGCTACTGCCACACAAACCACAACACGACAAATGTATCAGACTGCACAGTATGAATACCCTGAGTATCAGCGTTACGCATGAACCAGCCTAGAGAGGGAAGTTGACTTACCGCTTATCGAGATTCCGGTAGATCAAGAAGGACCTTATGTACATAGTGAATTATTAGGTCAAGATAGAAAATTCTTACTCGATACAGGGGCAAGTCGAACAACCATAAAACGTAGTGAAGTTCCAGGGGCACCCCTCTCAGGCTCTCAAAATGTTTCCCTTGGTTTTTCGGGAAAACCTATTGTTAATGAAGTATCACAGCCTCTACCACTTACGATAGGACCTTTGACACGAACTACAGATTTATTGCTTACTAAATCATGCCCAGAAAATCTGTTAGGAATTAAAACTCTGAAAGCACTAGGAGCCATAATATGTTGTTCTCCGGAAGGAGTAAGGTTGTTTTTGCGTGATTTTAAAGGTCACTATGTGTCTAGAGACATGGATCCCCGACTACAGACTTTACCAGTACATCTATGGGCACAAGGCCCTACGGATGTTGGCTGCATGAACATTACACCCTATCGAGTTACATTGAAAGCAGGAGTGGTACTACCACGAATGCGACAATACAAGCTACCGCATGATGCTGTAGTGGCTTTGCTGAAAATCATTGATGAGCTAATTGCCCAGGGAGTAGTTGTAGAAACAGACTCCAATGTATGTAATTCACCGATAATTCCGATTCTTAAACGAACTGATCCTACGGCCCCACCAGTGTATCGATTGGTTATTGATTTGCGTGAACTAAACAAGTGTATTGTACCACAATTCCCTGTGGTCCCTGATATATCATCATTGTTGACAGCAATTGATTCCGAAGCAACATTTTTTACTGTAATTGATCTCAAGAATGCCTTTTTCAGCGTCCCAATAGATCCGGAAAGCCAATACTTGTTCGGATTCAGTTTAAATGGGCGCAGCTTTAAATTCTCACGCGCTCCCCAAGGATTCACAGAAAGCCCCAGCATCTACAGCCAAGCACTGAAACGAGAACTTGACAGTATCCACATGCCAGTCAATACAGCACTGCTTCAATATGTCGATGATCTGCTGATCACCGCGAGAAGCGAGCCAGAATGTGAAAAAGCTTCTCTGACAGTTTTACATTTCCTAGCCGACAAGGGGCACAAGGTGTCCCCTTCTAAGCTGCAATTCTGTGTTCAGCGAGTTATTTATCTTGGTCACTCGCTGTCCAAGGAGGGAAGGCAGCTTACACCAGATCGCATCCAGTTAATTGCTAATATGTCAATACCCCAGACACAGAAGGAGGTGCGAGCTTTTATAGGCCTCACTTCATATTGTAGGCAGTGGATCCCTCAGTACGCATTTCTAGCAAAACCACTCATTCAGTTAACCACACAGGAGGCAGCCACATCGACTGTTCTCCCTTGGACTCAGGAACATACACAAGCTTTTGAAAGCCTAAAGGAAGCTTTATGTCAAGCACCTGTTTTAGCAACACCATGTTATAGCAAACATTTTACACTCTTTGTTACAGAACGCGAAGGTACTGCCTTGTCAGTACTCACTCAGGATCAAGCAGGATCACGCAAGCCATGTGCTTATTTTTCCAGTACATTAGATCCCGTAGCTCAGGCTTTGCCTGCATGCCTGAAGTCAGTGGCAGCAACAGCTTTAGCAATCAGACAAAGCGATGCCATAGTATTAGGACACCCATTGACAGTACAAGTACCACATGCAGTAGAGGTTCTTGTGAACCGAACACAAACACAACACTTGACCATAGCAAGACTTACCGGTTATGAACTGACATTGTTTCAACCACACATAGAGATCCGACGGTGTAATACATTGAATCCTGCTACACTATTACCTGTAATTGGAACAGACCCACTAGCTCATGATTGTGTTGAAATCATTGAAATAAAGACGAAACCTAGACAAGACTTGACAGACGTTCCATTGTTAGATCCAGACCTGACGTTGTATGTAGACGGATCGTGCATGAGAACAAGTACAGGAGATTTAGTGGCCGCGTATGCAGTCACAACAGACACTGAAATTATTGAGACACATTGTATAGATACTCTGTCAGCCCAAGCAGCAGAACTTATTGCTCTAACAAAAGCCTGTATTCAAGCCACAAATAAGAAAGTTAATGTATACACTGACTCACGTTATGCATTCGGAGTTGTACACGACTTCGGCGTGCTATGGCGAGAGAGAGGTTATTTAACATCCCATGGTGCCCACATTCAGCACGGACCCCTCATTCATGCCTTGTTAGACGCAATACATTTACCCACTGCTATATCGATTATGAAATGTAAAGCACACACGAAGGTTACTGATACCATTTCTCAAGGAAATGATTTAGCTGACAGAACAGCTAAACAGACTGCTCAGAATCGCACATTAGACATGACAAAGCCAATAGTTCAGACACCAACACAGTGTATGACAATTAAGGATCCCACACTTGACGTAATTGACATACAGACACATGCCACAGCAGAAGAAATAAAGAAGTGGACTGAACTAGGAGGGATCCAGACAGATCAAGGATGGATGACGAAGGAGAAATCTGTATGGTTTCTCCCTGATTCCATGGTTCAAGCCATTATAGCTACAGTTCACAGTCCAGCACATTTAGGAGAGAAGGCTATGCTAGACAGCATTCAGCACATTTGGTTCAACAAACATTTACGAGCAGCAGCTAAACAAAAAGTTCGTACCTGTATGATATGTTGTCAGTTTAATCCAGGAAAGAGTGTTCCCGTAGAGCAGGGTGGATTTCAGCCTCCTGACCATCCTTTTGAAGTCCTCCAGATGGATTATATTCAGATGGAACGTTGTCGAGGATTCAAATATGTTCTCGTAGTTGTCTGCGCTCTCTCCCGTTGGACAGAGGCGTATCCCGTATCAGATTACACTGCCCCGACTACTGCCAAGCAGTTAGTTCGAGAATTCTTCCCACGGTACGGTTTACCACGTGTTGTATATTCAGATAACGGTCAGCCTTTCTCATCCGAATTAATGAAACATGTCTCACTCTTGTTGGGATATCAGTGGAAATTCCACTGTGTCCGACACCCCGAGGCAGCAGGTCTCGTAGAAAGACATAACCAGACACTGAAAATCAGACTGTCCAAAATATGTAGAGAGAAAGGTGTCGACTGGATAGTAGCATTACCAGTTGCACTCTTTTACATGAGAATGGTAGCACACTCTAGAACAGGGCTATCCCCGTATGAGGTGATCTTCGGTAGACCACCGAATATGTGGGGGACGCCTATACCACGTAAAATAACTGACATTGACTGTAACATGCTGACAGATTACTTGGCTTCCTTGATGTCTGCACTACAATCTTCTCGTTCACAGGTAGCTGCAGCCTTTCCCGACAACACTGAGGCAAAACCCCATGACGTTGTTCCGGGTAATCTTGTCTTTGTGAGAAATTTCGACAGGAAAAGTCAATTGGAGCCCAGGTGGAAAGCACCCAAGTTGGTCCTGTTGACCACAAGAACAGCCGTGAAGATCGAGGGACGCAAAGGGTGGATTCATTCAAGTCACGTCAAAAAATTTCATGGACTACCTTCAGATATAGACACTGTGCCCTGCACTCCCTCACAGACTGATTCAAAACTTCCTTTTGTTGAACAGAATGACTCTCAGTGCTATAAACAGAAACTCAGGTCCAGATCTAAACTGTCGGACGATTTGATTGTTTAAGTCCTCTCCAAGGTGAAGCGGTTGAATCTGTCCCGACATGTACCCCTTAGGTCTGAATCACGTAGAGTCCAGAATCATAATGAAACGACATGCTTATTGTAAATTACTGCGTAGCCACTGTATTGTGACTTTATTAATTTTGTTTTCCTTGAGTTTTTTAATAGTTGCTGCAAGTATATTGTTGCATATGTATTATCCTGTTTCTAAACGTGTTTTCAATATAACTGATGAACATTCTTTTAGTGACCTACCGCCACATGAGTTGTCCTATAGACTTGCGCTGCGTAATAACACATTCATTAGTATGTTACATCATTCCCATCAGACTAGTAATGCCACCAATTGTTGGGTGTGTGGCCGACTCCCTCCCTATCAGAATAACAAAGGAGTTCTGCCTTTCTTTCCACATCCGTTCACACACAATGGCTCCTGTGGAGCATGGTTTAGTTTATTAAATTCCATAGACCCAGACACAGCAGTTTATCAACAACATTGGATATGGGGAAATCTGAATCTAGTTTTATTCAAAGTCTGTCACCCTAATAAGGAGGGTCACCCCAGTAGAACAGGAACTGATTTAGAAAATGAAGTGTATAAATTAGGTAATTTTACGCCTAATCTTATGATTTTGAATGTCAAATCCGAAGTTGAACTAATTCTGCCCACTATGTCAGTATTTCCAGTAAAGGGTGAATTATGTGTAAGAAAAGTTGGTTCCATACATGTGGGCCATAGCCAATGTGTTACTACAGTAGAATATAGTGATCAAGGTAAATCTTCATTTAGAGCTTCTCGCCATTCTTACTTTATATGTGGTCAGACGGCATATATGCGTCTGCCTCCAGATTGGGATGGTACCTGTTACATAGCATTCCTTTTACCACCTGTTTTCCTAGCTCCCCCTGATTATTATCGACATGTTCATTTAGTACACAAAAGAGAGCGGAGAGATCTCCCAGTTGTCGATTATACTGAGACAGCATGGGACAAGTATGTAGATTTCAATAAAGGTATCTTTCCCTATATAGGTACAATATCAAATAGTAAGCTGATACGCAGACTCACCAAGACTCTTGAAGCCGTAGTAAACGAGACTATAGCCGCCCTAGGCAATCTGACAGAGGAACAATCAGTGATGAGAATTGTTGTTCTCCAGAATCGTCTTGTCCTTGACGTCATCCTGGCCGATAGGGGCGGAGCTTGCAGGGTCATCGGATCCAGCTGCTGCATATTCATACCAGAAAATTCGCCATCTGTATATAAAGCTATAACACGCCTTCATAAGATTGTAAGCCAGATACACGAGAATCCAGGCACTTGGACGTGGTCCGGGTGGTTTTGGAATGTGATATCAGCCTGGGGATGGAGAGTTCTATCCTTCCTAGGTATTGGCCTTCTTATGCTCTTCAGTTGTTGTTTATGCCTACAATGTGGACCAGCGATTTGTGGTCTGTGTGCCACATCATGCAATCCATATCACAGTTCTCGTTCAAAATGCCGGAAGAAGAAGGAAGAAGAAATGATGCTCCATGAGCAAATCAATGGAATGATGAAGATTGATGTCTCGTGAAGGGCAAGAAGGGGACAAGGAGGGAATGTGGAAATGTGGATTTTCCTGATCAGTTATGTCCCCTATCTTGGACCCCAACGGTTCTATATGCATGTTACAAGTACATGTATGTTCCCTCCAGTTCCAGTTTCTAAGACGCAAACATATGTGTGTCTACCGTCAACATGTTCTCTGTCAGATCCGCCATCTATGGGCTGGATATTCGATTCCTAAGCATGACAGGCCACCGACTTTATATGGCTAAGTTACTCCATTTTTACAGTTCAGGCGAGTAGGCCCGATTCTGTCCTCAAAGCCTTTCCCTGCTCTCTGTCTCTGACGGCTTCAGCTTGAGCTCGCATCTGTATCCATGAACTTTGTCCTACTCCCTGTGCAGCTAACGGTGCCTGCCTCGGCCAGTTTTTCGCATGCCTGCCAAGAAGATGTATTTCACCTTCGAATTATCTATTTTGCTCTCCAGCCGATGCATTCCTGTCCAGTAGTTTAAGTAAACATTCTTCCAGTTACCAAGCAAAAGGCCCGGTTTCTCTGTCTTCATGCAAGTGATTCATAGCCCTGCTGCCATGGAAAGTTTTCTGCCTCTCGCATCTCATATAGACACTTAGACGCTTGTACACGTACACAGTCAGTATAGAATAGATTCTGTCCGAGTGTCCTTCCTTGTGGATAACATAGTTCTTTAAACATAGGATGTTAGATATGATTTGGGATTAGGTTGACTTGACCCCCCAGACTTCTCGTCTCCACATGTAGAGCTAAATGTCAAGTCCCCTTCACCCCCTAGTTGCACGTCAATTACACGTCATGCTGCCGCGCGCGCATCTATGCCAAGTATTATCTTATAGATCCACCTATGTCTGATAATGCAAACCAATCATGTTTCTTTTATTCCTTATTACGCCTAGTTTCGATTATGTCACTGTCACGTCATTTTTCTTATCAAATGTTACGCCTTCTACATTCGTTTCATTGTAATGCACTTATTATAAAAATGTATGTCTATCAACAAATTATTGTACTTCACTTCCTGAACCCTCGTGGTGACGGAACCTGAGGGCCGCGACTCGAGTCGGCCATTTTGAATGGAATAAAGCCCATTAGAAAACCTCTTATACCACGGATTCTGCCTCTTGTTATTTTGAGCTATTTTTACTTTATTTTAAGATTCCGCATGAAATTCAGTCCGGTAATATTTATTTTATTTACCACACCCTCCCCCACACGGTCACCCCGGCGAGACTGGGTCCTTTGTCTATTGAAGGAGCTACTTGGCCGGTGCTGGCCGGACATACACCTCATCCACGCTACCTGACGGTAGGAGTGGATAGCTTACGTATACTACACACTACCCTGATTACGGTCCATAGGGCGTTAGTGCAGTATGTGTCGCGCACTGTACAGGTGGGGGCACCTGCAGTTGCGGGACACGGGGCTGATCATCATCATGCGGTTGTGATCAGTCCTGTAATGGTAAACGCGGTTGTTGGCAAGCGCCCCCAGAATAAGGATGAGTATCCTTATTGGCTTGCAGAGAAATTCGATCAACTAGAAGCCGTGTTTCCTAACACTAGTCCGGTGGATAAACACAGGATTCTCACTATTACTTTGCCAAAAGAACTAGTCCCAGACATTGTCGATTGTGACAATTGGGGCAAGGTCTTTGCCGCGACCTATTCGAAGTGCTTCGGTACTACGTCTATGTCGGTACTACCTTCCGTTATCAAGAAAGTCCAGGACGACCATGGTGCGGAAGCAGCTATTGAATTGGGAATGCGGCTTATCGACAGCTTCGATGTAGTATGTTCCATGATTATGGGAAATCTCAAAGGAGATGCCATGCAGTTTCAAGTGGGAAACATGATGGCACTTATTGCGGATGATGATAAGCCGAGGGAGTTTGCAAAAGTTATTGCAAAAGCCTATAGGATGGTTGGACGTAGTGCCCTGGGCGTGAAACCCGTCATCAAAATTCCTGATGTAGTACAGCACACTAAAGTGAGTTCGTCTACAAAAGACGATAAACCTAACTTTCCAAAACAAAATTGGAGAGCCAAAAAACAAGATAAACAGCAACAGAAACAGGAGACCCGTCCAGCTTCCCCGGTTCAGGCATATGTTGAACGAACTTATGATTTGCGTGATCGTTCTCGTATTAAGTCACCTGATAGGTTTCAGGTTCCTGACCAGCGCTCTCCTCGTTCTTCACAGGAATCAGCGGCTACACACTTTGGTGGCGGAGACCGTGGGAGAGGTCGGAGTGCTCAAGGACGTGAGCAACCCAGACAAGCGGACGTAAAAGGCAAACAGGAGGCTTCTGCACATCCGCGTCCTCCGTTTCAGAAAAAGAAAGTTGCTGCTATCTCAGCGAAGTATGCCTCAGATGGTGCGGACACAGCTTCTGAACATGAAATGGGCTTTGACGCTGCTAGACAGCGCGGCGGAAGTTACAGTAGTGCGGGGAGCACTGCGTCCATTTCTGGAGGCGACAGCAACTAAAATCTATGTAACAGTAGAAACTGCTGATACTCGCGTAGCCCCCCCTGAGAGATTATTTGACATAGTCCTCAATATTGAGGGTGACATACAACGTAAAATTAACGCGGTATTTTGGGATAATCTAACGACCACCTATGATATACTATTGGCGGAGAAAGATTGGCCCCCGGTTTTCGTTCTAAACGCTCCAAGGGGGGAAGAAGTCATTCTTCCTTCTTTTGGACACGTAGTGCCCAAGGAGGAGTCTGAGAAGTTAGCCGAGGAGTGGGCGCGGGTGCTTGCACCTGCGTTGTATCGTAATCAGGTGGGGTGGGATAAAAGTTCTACCCTCCACGATTTTCCATTGCGGTCCGACCCCCAGCCACAACCCCAATACCCTATGCGACGTGAGGCTAGGTCTCATGTCGCGGCTATCCTTGAACAATTGGAATATCAGGGTGTAATTGAAACATGTGTGTCATCCATGAATAATCCTTTATTCACTGTAACGAAGCCTGACGGATCGTACCGCCTAGTTTTGGATTACCGGCACTTAAACTCGCACTGCCGGAATTGTGCGGTGCAAAATACCCATAGTTCAGCTCTCGTTGATAGTCTTGTGAGAAAAAGGTTCAAAACCACACTTGACTTGTCCAATGGTTTTTATTGCCATAACATATCCCCTCATAGTTATGAGTGGACCGCTTTTACTTCGGGTGGTAAACAAAAAGTGTTCAAAAGGCTTCCAATGGGCTATAAAAATAGTCCTGGGGTCTTTGCTGCCCGTGTGGTCTCTCTCTTAGAGATGGTAGACCCGGAGGCATACTCGTACGTTGATGACATCTACTTAACTGACGACGAGTTGCTTCCTCACCTTGCTCGCGTGGACAACATAATTTGTATGTTTGCGGACTTTGGTTACAAGTTTAACTTTAAGAAGTCCCACATTGCCGAGTACACTGTTTTATTCTTGGGGTACGAACTCAACAATGAGGGCCGAGGCTTGGCTCCGCAGTTCCTTGAGAAATGCGCACGCCTTCGTATCCCTACGACACTGAAACAACTTCAATCATTGCTGGGCTTTCTGAATTTCGGTCGAACCTACATTCCTGAATATGCCCAGCGTATCAAGCCATTATATGCCTTGGTACAACCTACTTTTACCAAATCTTGCTGGCTGCCAGAACATTCGGCTGCATTACACTCTTTGCAGTCTGACCTTCTTACTGCGATATATTTACAAACTCGTGATAACCACAAAAACCTGGTAATTAGAATTGTGCCGGGTGCTGAGGGGTTCACGTACTTAACTTACAATGAAGGCGACACAGTCCCCATTGCTTACAAATCTCATTTATATACTTCGGCTGAAATGCGTTTCTCCACTGTCGAAAAGGTTTTGACAGCTGTTCAGATGGCAATCCTGAAAGAACGAGCGCTATCACAGGGGAAACGCATGATGGTGGTAACACCATTCCCTGCCCTAGAGGCAGTCACTAAAGCAAGTGTGCCGAATTCTAAAGCTTTGCATCCACGGTGGATACAATGGGCAACCTCCTTAGCCTCACCTGATGTCGAATACATTTTTGACGCAGGACTTCAGACTCAGGAGAGTTTGGAGTATGAATTAGTTCATCCGGCTCCACTTACATTGCGCCCGTTGGAGGACTTCCATTGTGTCATTTACACTGACGGGTCTGCGCAACCCGCAACTGGATCACGGCACGCTTATTCAGCGGCTTGCGCAATTGTGGTTGGTACTTTCGTGAATGGAGAATTCGTTCAGGATGCGGTGCATACGCAGACCTTGGGTGATTGTACCGCACAATTGGCAGAGCTTAGAGCTCTGGTGCTTGCACTGGAGTTTGCTGATTATAAAGTCACTACTCTTATAGTGAGTGATTCTTACTATTGTGTTCAATCTTACAACGACAATCTGATGTTTTGGATCACGAATGGTTTTCGTGATTCAAAAGGTAGCACAGTAAAGCATAAAACGCTTTGGGCTAGGGTGGCTGAACTAAAAGGCAGTCTACCCCTTGTGAGTGTTATTCACACTCTTGGTCACCAACGAGTTGGTGTCCATGCTGTCGGTAACAGTTTGGCTGACGAGGCAGCTAAAACAGCAGTGGCAACATACTTAGTAGCAGCAGTTACAAGATCCAAAACTAAGATAGATGATGACATCTTGGCAGCTATTGCTGCAACAGAGACTGGGACAAACTTCCCTAGAGGTTTCCCTTCTCGATACCATTATCACTTAAGTCCTGATAACGTCCCGTTAGTGAGGATTAATGAAGTTGGGGATAGGGTTATTCCCAATTCGGACTGCAGACCTGCTTTGGTTCAAGCTGCACATGAGGGTGTTGCGTCAGCGCACGCCGGAGTGTCCGCAACTGTGTCACTGTTGCAACAGCGTTATTGGTGGTACGGTTTGTACAAACATACACGGACTTATGTCCTAAATTGTGGAATTTGCCAACAAATTAAGCCATCAACGGTGGCACGTCCACCACAAACGCAGCTGCATATATCTAATCAACCACTTGCGTGTGTTTATTTAGATCACTGCGGTCCTTTTTCCTCAGACACTGCGTACAAGTATATCTTGGTTGCAGTAGATTCGTGCACACGTTTTCTTTGGGTATGGCCACAAAGGAGTGCTGACGCCAGGACTGTCATCAAAGCATTGCGTGTCTTTGTAGGGAGTTTTGCATGTGGCACCCTTCACTCTGATCAGGGCCCTGCGTTTGCCTCTAAGGCTTACAAAGAAGCCATGAAAAGTTTGGGGGTCCAAGTCAAATTTTCGTCTCCATATCGGCCTGAGGGCAATAGTGTTGTGGAACGAATGAACCGTGACCTAAAGCAATCATTGACGGCCCGGGTGTTAGGTACTGGCAAGAACTGGCTAGCCCATTTGTATGACGTCCAACGTGCACTTAATAATCTCCCTAGAAGGTCTCTGGGTGTGAGGACCCCGTACATGATGCTCTTCGGAGTTCGAATGTTTGTTCCTGACCTTGAGGGTCTCGACATGGCGGCGGCTGCCGCGCCTTTTGACTTAGATGACCACTGTACTGTTTTACAGAATCTTCAAGAAACAAGAGACACTCTAGCAAAAGAGCACGTATCTTCTGCGACCGAGGCTGGATTGCAGATTCCGGTAGTCGGCTGGCTACCCCGAGTTGGTGATCTGGTCCGTGAGAAGGTGGAGAAGAAAAAGGAGTTTGGACCCTCTTATCGTGCACCAGTGCCGGTGCTTGGAGTTGAGGGTACCCGCACAATTGTTTTGCCTCCACTTCCTGGTCACAGAGACAACAGGTACATTTCGGTTGACAATGTCAAGCTACACAGGGTGGCCGATACTTCATAGTCTGACACCTTCAGTTTCTTGCCCTTCAATGATGCGCAGTGCTGTTGTGGTGCGACCATCTGACGTAGTACCTGAGGTTGCCATTGAAATGCAAGTACTTTCTGATTCTGCTGTTTCACCTACGGATGGTGCTTTACCTGATGATGCTGAATATTCATATCCTACTGATGTCCCATTGCCCCATTTACATTCAACTGACATTGTCCAGTCTAATTTTTCCCTTGGAACTGAATCATTGACTTCCACTGCCCCTTCCAAATTTTCTAAATTTTTTGCCTGGTTCAAGAGACAATTTTTGGTTCCCCCCTGGATTTACACCTGGCTGGTGCTAATTTGTATTTTTTTGTTCATGTCCATTGGTTTTGTGGTGGTATTTTTTAGGTTGATAAATGGACACTACCTGAATGAACGTTCTACAATTAGATTAATTAATGGAACTCTGGCCCCACATTCATCGTCGCACATCATGAAGAGGGACCTGACCTTTGTTAATATCACCGCCTGGCCTGTTCGTGATGGAATAGCATGGGATGCAGTTAAATTTCAAATTCATGGCCCCACGGAAGTGATTAATGTGCCGTCTGTATATCGTGTCTCTATGGGTGATGTGGTGAAGCAGGACATTCGATCTGATGATTGGGATGTTAAAACTATAGAGACACTGTTTTCTGATTTAAAATACTATGCCGCTTTTGATGCTGAGGATTTGTATTTGAATAATGAGAACTATGCAGAGCAATTTTGTTATCAACATTATGGCACACATTTTCTACATAGGGCAAACACATTTCGTAGTTTGGTTAACTTCACACAGTGGGAACATTGCCCTGCCCCGAAAATTGGAAGTTCAAAAACATTGATCGCAAAGTTTTCATATTTTTCTGATTTTAGTGTGACTAATAATGCTTCTTTTTATTTTAAGCTTAACAAAGACCCTGTTTCGAAGGTGCGTTTGACCCACACAAAATTGTTGTTTTCTAAGTCCTTCATGGATGATTTGGCAATTGGTGGGTATGACGTTTGGAAACAGGCTATTGATCTCAAGTCAGTTTGGGGTACTAAATCTTGGCAGGTACAAGGTACAGAAGCTTTACATCGTGCCTGCCTGATCCCAAACCACATGTTGTTTTTAAATTCTACTGTTTTTCAGACAACCTGTTTTGGATTGGCTATATCTAAAAACTTAAATTCCCCCTCGATCCCGGATCTGAGAGCTTATCCCGGTTGGGAGAATCACACAGATCTGTCCCTTACTATGTTGCAGTCTTTTGTCTCCAATTCCACCTTCAATATTAGTGCATTAGACCCTACAGGTTGGTTGATATGGCAAAAAAGTTCGGATACCTGTCAACGTAGATTTTTGGGGTTAATTCCCGGGTACATACAGGATAGAGTAGACCCACGTTTTCTGTCCTCACATACTGTCACTACCTATTCGGTAGGTAAATTATGTCAGACATGGTTGCAACATTCCACATTAGATTCTGTTAAACTTCACTTGTCACGTTTGCATGACAACGTTGATTTGAATGATTTTGTTAAGGGTCCCGCATTAGGAAGATCCAAAAGATGGGTGTATGCGGTTTACAACGAGGTTTGGAAGTTGTCACAGATTGAGGCTGCTTCCAGACTCCGTGCTATTGACCAAGCCAATATGGAAAAAGTATTGGCAGTAATAGATAATAGTATTAATACTTTATCTTCAAGAATATATACATTGGACAACATTATTTCATCTGTTGTAGATATAGTCCAGGACGATGTGTCTGTGTTGTATCATGGTCAAAATCAATTACGATCGATTATGCAATTTGCTTGGACTTTGCAGACGTTAAAGGCGGGGAGAGTACCATGGGATTACATGAATGTTTCGTCTTTATTCCGCCCGTTTAATCTGTCAGCAAAGCAACAATTCATGTCCATGAAAGATGCTACATATTCACTACTACATATAGAAAAGTTAGAACCTTTGCCTTTTTCTGTTGCTGAGTCGGATTATTCAGTGTGGCTCGTACATGGAATGATAACTTTACCAATTTCTATGTATAAGTTTAGTTCTTGTATGAAACATTATGCCTTAGGCAGATTTGAAAAACTTGGTTCTGCATTTTTGCATGAAGTCTGGTCTCTCCCATTTACATATCGGTGTGAGAGAGACGGAAAAGAAGTTTATTTGAAGGGTGAGGAGTGTACGACTGCTCCAGATCATTCAGTAGTGTGTAGACATATCCAATTACATGGATCATGTAATATGAATGCCCCTAATTTAGCTTGCGTGTTGAAGGGCATTCCTGTACAAGTTATAACGCCGTCATTTACGCTGCTTGCTAATGGTAGTTATCTGCTTCTAAATAGTGAGGCTTGCTGTGGGATGTTAGCAGGAATTCCCTATATTGTTTCAGTTTCACGAAGAGTAGTTTGCTGTAATAACGTGCTTTTCCCGCCCCCGCAAGGCCGGCTGGATATATCCATCTGGCCGACGATTCCAACCTTGAAAGCAGAGTTCAATAGGATGAGCAGAATAAGGGCTCTTTTGTCTCAAAAGGAGGTTGCGTTGACTTCATCACGAGAAACATTTCTCCTTCAAGTTGCGAACACTCGCACGGAAGTTCAAGCGCTTTTGAATACTGACCTTCCCCTACATTTTGGCACACTAATACACACTATCTTCAATGCTTCTTCTACGACTGGTCTGGTGCACTTTTTTAAAATTGTTGGCTCTGGCCTTGTGACGTCTTTCCAGTCTATCTTTGGTGTAATACCAGCTATTTTTCATTCTATTTTTTCTGGCGTCTTCGGAGGGTTTCCTCTGATACTCGCATTAATTGCTGGCATACTCCTGTTGGTCTGCGCACTACGCTATGGCTGCACGACTTGCGCTTCTCGACCACGGATCCAGCATGTTCCATCTGCGTAGCCGGATGTGGGAATCTTATGGAACTCTGCCACTGGCTACCTTGAGTGTCGCTTATGGATTATCCTTCCGATTCCCGTTTTTCACTTGTGTACAGCCTGTCTTTCACTGTCTCGAATGTCCGTTCCAATGGGCTCTGGATATGTGTCTGTCAAACTTGGTGTCACCTGACCTGGATTTTGATCGACTGATGTATCCCTTAGTGGTTCATGAGTTTGACTGTTCTGGAGTCGGGTTTATGGCCTTGGGTGCGGCGCATGGAGTCCTTGGATTATGGGATATCGAGAGAGCAGCAGTTGACTTCCTGGCACGAAGTTACATCGAGATGCCTGCTTCTTGTCCACGTGGAGTGCTTGATGCTCATTTCCCTGTGGAACACGTGTGTTCTTTTTCTTTGCTGAACTGGATGTCCGAAAATTTTGCGGATGACTCAAATGATTTTCTACTGGAAGCCGCAGCTGCGTATGCTGCTTATACTTTCCTACATTGACTGCCAGATGGCGAGTCGAATAAAGTTTTTTTTTTTCTCCATCTTTTCACAAACGATCGTTGGCTTCTATGGACGATGGATTGTGTTTTTACATTTTTCTTTTCCTCTCATTTTTCTGAACTCTCATTTCAAGCTCTTTTGTCTGCCTCATTGATCTTGAACTCTGCGTTCTGTAAAAATATTCGCCCCTGGTTATACTGTGGTTCGATCAAAGGGGGATGTCATGTGGTTTTAGGCCACTCCCTATTTACAGTGCTAAGTTAGCTTAATCACGTTAGCTGTTGGAAAACCATCTTGTTGCTTTCACTGCCTTTGCACCCGACACTGTTGTTACATGTTATTACTTTGAGAAATGCAGACTCGCTCTTGTCTCAAGTGAATGTTATTAATACATCCTTAACAGTTGCTAGTGCCCTTGGTCTGTACATCGAGTAAAGAACTGTTCTAGGACACTAGACGGTGCCGGCTGATTATGTTCAGGGTGATCGTACCACTGTTTAGTCACAACATGCACGCAGCTGCAAATACCAGAAAGTCGAGGGCTTTAATAACACAGCGCAGCATGTTGTTAGGGCATTCAATAGAAGAGCTGTTGCAGAGAACACTGAGCTGATCCTGTGATGTGATACATCTGAGCTGATCTATACGGTATGGGGTCCCCTATGCAAGCCTATGAGACCTTCTAATAGTCTAATAATATTTTATTAGTAACTAGAGAAAGGAGGGTGGTTATTTTCCACTGTCATTATAATATGATCGCTCCTTTTATATTCTATGGTATTGTAACAATGTTAATGGTAATGATCTTAACCATTTGTCTACTTATGTTAGCCAAAGTATTGTTTAACAGGACTCGAGGTTTATGAATAAATTCTTTAAACTTTACTGTGTCTTAGTTATTCTGTTGTGGACTGATATATATGTGCAAACAGGTATTTCGGGTTCCCACCATTCCTGAGAATAACTAAGTCGCTTGTTCTGGGTTGTCTATACATTGGGACCGCCGAGCTAAATCTCGGATAACGAATGTGACACTAAGCTAGTCGGATAAGGGGTTCTTAGTTCTGAGGGGAGTTTCTGGTACACCACAATTCTCTAAGGTTCTGGTTTCCTGCGCATAGTTCTGAGCATACGCAGAATCCCTACAACACTGCATTTTGTTATTAATAACAACAGTTAAAATAAAAAATAAAAAAAGATAAGCACTGGGCTAGACAGTATTTTATTTTCTCTTCCCCCCTCCACTCTACATTCATGAGAAGCCCATGACCTGCTCGTCCTCACTACAAATGCAGAAAGGGTTCTCTTGGAGCCCAGTTTTCAGTGCCCTGAGACCTCCGTGGTAAAAGGCCATAACATCATCACCCGAGGACCAGTAATCCTTGTTTGCCCAGTGGCCCCCAAAGAGCTCCTGACAACTGGCCAGAAATCCAGTTTGTTGGCGTACTCTTGAACTAGGCTGCAAAGGTTTATATTCTGAGAAGGACATTGCACGCACTCACTCACTCACACTGCTGGCTCGCTGCTCTAGGAGTACTGCGATTCATTGCAGCTAGGTCGTCTCGCAAAAAAGGTGCAGGATATCATCCACAAGTCTGTAGAGGATACGGTTGGCTGGAAAGCCAAAGCTTTACTCCTTGATTCTCAGTATTGGCAAAGTATGTGTGTCACATCATGTATGTTCCAGAGTGCACGCGAGGCGCTGTACACAGCTCACACCTTTACATACATACCAGTATTTGAGAACACCTCGGAGAGAGATTTTTAAGAATGTTGTGTTCCTGTAACCTTGCACTGGAGCGGAGGAAGATTCCAATCTTGAATGTTGGCAAGTATGGCCTTTGTTGTCACAGATGAGGGGCAGAGCTTAAAATAAGAGTCACCGATGAACCCAGAGACATTAAATACCCCCTCAATAAGAATTAATACCAAGTCGGGAGTGTAGATTGAGGTATCAATCTTCAGCCCCCCCACCCAGTGACCTTCATGAATGAAACCTAACGGGGGTGATGTGGGGTACCCTGGCTGTTCACAAGCGACATTAGAAGCTTCTGATCTTGTCATCTCAGAACTCAATTGTAATGAAAATGAGTTCTGTAGTCTGGCAGTGTGGGAACGGAGAGGTGTAACCACTGTCAGCAGCCAGACTGCCTGCTATGTAGGGTGTTGCTTGAGTGTGTTGCCCTAAGAGAGGACGACCTTGGTTAGATCCACCACTGAAGTTGTCAAGTACCCTCATTACTCCTAAATCTGCTCATAAACAAACTAATGTGGCAGGGTCCTGATGCTGCAGATATGTGATGTTGCTTGTGTTGCACGGTCCTGATGCTGCAGATATGTGATGTTGCTTGTATTGCACGGTCCTGATGTTGCTTGTGTTGCAAGGTCCTGATGCTGCAGATATGTGATGTTGCTCGTGTTGCAGGGTTCTCGTGTTGTACGGTCCTGATGTTGCTTGTGTTGCAGGGTCCTGATGCTGCAGATATGATGTTGCTTGTGTTGCACGGTCCTGATGTTGCTTGTGATGCAGGGTCCTGATTTTTTTTTTTTTTTTTAAACAGACTTTATTAGGTCACAGAACAAAATGCAGTCAATCCCCGTCCCCGATATTCCGCCCTCCAACCAAGTCAGGACGCATTGCAGTAATCACCCCAGCATATGAACTACAACTGTACAGCATTCACCCCAATAGTATCCGATGATGCAGGGTCCTGATGCTGCAGATATGTGATGTTGCTTGTGTTGCACGGTCCTGATGTTGCTTGTGTTGCATGGTCCTGATGCTGCAGATATGATGTTGCTTGTGTTCCACGGTCCTGATGTTGCTTGTGATGCAGGGTCCTGATGCTGCAGATATGTGATGTTGCTTGTGTTGCACGGTCCTGATGTTGCTTGTGTTGCAGGGTCCTGATGCTGCAGATATGTGATGTTGCTCGTGTTGTAGGGTTCTCGTGTTGCACGGTCCTGATGTTGCTCGTGTTGCACGGTCCTGATGTTGCTTGTGTTGCATGGTCCTGATGCTGCAGATATGATGTTGCTTGTGTTCCACGGTCCTGATGTTGCTTGTGATGCAGGGTCCTGATGCTGCAGATATGTGATGTTGCTTGTGTTGCACGGTCCTGATGTTGCTTGTGTTGCAGGGTCCTGATGCTGCAGATATGTGATGTTGCTCGTGTTGTAGGGTTCTCGTGTTGCACGGTCCTGATGTTGCTCGTGTTGCAGGGTTCTGATGTTGCTTGTGTTGCAGGGTCCTGATGCTGCAGATATGTGATGTTGCTCGTGTTGTAGGGTTCTCGTGTTGCACGGTCCTGATGTTGCTCGTGTTGCACGGTCCTGATGTTGCTTGTGTTGCATGGTCCTGATGCTGCAGATATGATGTTGCTTGTGTTCCACGGTCCTGATGTTGCTTGTGATGCAGGGTCCTGATGCTGCAGATATGTGATGTTGCTTGTGTTGCAC
Source organism: Triturus cristatus (assembly GCF_964204655.1). NCBI lineage: Eukaryota > Metazoa > Chordata > Amphibia > Caudata > Salamandridae > Triturus > Triturus cristatus. Next base: position 76,579,865 of record NC_140585.1, on the reverse strand, counting down.
GGTCCTGATGTTGCTTGTGTTGCAGGGTCCTGATGCTGCAGATATGTGATGTTGCTCGTGTTGTAGGGTTCTCGTGTTGCACGGTCCTGATGTTGCTCGTGTTGCAGGGTTCTGATGTTGCTTGTGTTGCAGGGTCCTGATGCTGCAGATATGATGTTGCTTGTGTTGCACAGTCCTGATGTTGCTTGTGATGCAGGGTCCTGATGCTGCAGATATGTGATGTTGCTTGTGTTGCACGGTCCTGATGTTGCTTGTGTTGCAGGGTACTGATGCTGCAGATATGTGATGTTGCTCGTGTTGCAGGGTCCTGATGTTCCTCGTGTTGCAGGGTTCTGATGTTGCTTGCATTGCAGGTTGCATGGTTCTGGTGTGGCTCCACTGGTTTGTCTGTGGATATTTCCTGATGCTTGCACTTCTCTACCGGCACCTGCATTGAAAATTGTACGAAATCATTCAGAGCACCGATTAAAAAGGGACTCCATAGAATACTGGTGGTGATTGAATGCTGAAGCCCTGTCAGATCCTGTACAGGGCTGCAGGTGTGAATTTCAGCTCTTGCTTCACAAAGGCCCTTCCCCATAACATTGAAGCATGGCTAGAATGCTGCGATTATCTGCAGTCTGTAGGTGGGACGTAAGGAAACCAGCTCGTGCCACCCTTTCCGCTAAAATCAATTTCCTCCTGCCAAATTGAGTTACAGTTGGAGTTTAAATGAGAGATGCAGTCGTTCATACCAACCAACTCCCCAATCTCATGCCTGCCCATATTAGTGCCTCCTTCCTAATCTTACAGCTTTATTTAATGGCCATCTCCACCACTGTCCAGGCCCGAAGGACCAGGGTCATGGCTTGCCCTCAAGTCCTCTCGACTCTGCCCCTGTATAGAAAGAGCAGGTATGTCTTGCCACCAACAGTCAGTCCTTCAGGCACACTGAAGGCTCCTTCAAGGAGGAATATGTCCAGTTGTTAATTACCACCAAGTGTTCTGCCCAGTATTAACCACACCAGTAAGGTAACGCGCCCACTCCCCCTCCCCACTCCATCACTCGTTGACTCTATCTTTGCCTGTGACCCTGTGGCACGGTCCGCTGCCTTTTAGGGAGGTTCATCCTCACACATAAATGCATCCGTCTGTGCCCACAAATTTGGACAGCGTATAAAGATGGAAGGACAGATTGAACGAGCACGGCCCCTGAAGACAGCCGCACCCACCAAACCCCCAAGCATACTGGACCTCCTCCAATGTTCACTTTTACTCTGAGATTTAATTTGTCTATCATGTTTTGTTGTTGCCCTCAACACATCACAAGACTAGAAATATAGGTGAAATAGCATCCCTTCCATCCTGCGCCCTCCCATCCTGCGCCCTCCCGAAGAGCATCATCAACCTATGCTTGCTTAAACCGGCTTCCACTAAACCATCCTGCTCCAGCCAGGGTTGCATCCTCCACTACGATAAATATGAGGTGGAAAAAAAATAGTTGAAAAGCGACATCACTTTGGTAGCAGGCGAGACCTCATAGCTCAATCATGGTGCAAGGATCTTCCTTAGACAGTGGTGAAGGTTCTGTGCAGGGGTGATGTGGTCAATCACAGGTCAGAGGACCTTGCCAGAGAGTACCAGACTGACCCTAAAGGTGCCAGTGTTGCAGGATGTGGCTCACAGGGGTTAGCTTGTGATCCACTAGTAACAGCGGGAGGAATCTACAGGCGGCTTCTGCTCATCTCAATAATGTGAATGCTCCCTGGTGAGGGATGAGCGGTGGATCCAAGTTCACCTTCCGATAGAAATCCCCTGCTACAAGCCGCGCCCATCTACTTGTATTCTTTATGAACCGTACGATTACTTAAAATCTTTACAGTAAAACACATGAATAAATAAAACCCACCCCAAAGAGCTTCCCAAAGTTCTAAGTAAAAAATGCACCATGCTTGCATGGGTGGAGTTTATAGCAGTATGTCCCTTTGAGACACGGAGTTAAAGTAAGGTAAAATGTGAGAACACTCCAGTCTTATTGAGACTAATGATCTTATTTTCCAGAAATTGTCAAAAACTTTATTAACTTTAATCTGATTCACTCGCTTTAAGGTTAGCTTTTTCAACCTTCACTAGAGCCAGGACAACCACTTGCCCAATTGAGTTTAGTGCAAATGTGGTATATGAATGAACGAGTAAATAAATAAATACCTGGAGTCTGACGCAAACATGACTCTGCTGATGCAAGCAATACTGGGAATTTAATGATTTCTTCAGTGTTTAACACACATCCTTAAGAAAGTAACCATTGTCACAATGTGCAAGATATATTAGGCATGTCACTGTATGGGAATCTGGTTGAGGATTTTTGTGAGGGACACCTCTGCGTCTTATAGAGGGTTCTGATTGCAGTTGCACCTGTCGTCATTTGAGCTTTTGTTATGTTATGTTATAAAAGCTTGTATAGCGCGCAGCTACCTCCAACGGAAGTGTCCCGGCGCTGTTCCTAATCATGAGGACCTGAACAGAAAAAAGAGATGTGATCAGTAGGGAGGAGAATCCATGCAAGAGAAAAAGCCAGGTTTTCAAGGCCTTTCTGAAAACATTTTCTTTCTCAAGTGCTCTAAGATCCTTCGGCATGGAATTCCAAATGGTAGGTGCCCGGACAGAAAATGACCGACCACCCATTCTGACCTTTCTAAATTTAGGTACCTTAAGAATATTCAAATTATTAGATCTTAGAGATCTGTTTTGTACGTACCTTTGAATTCTGGCTCTAAGATATGGAGGGCCGGTATTATACAAGGCACGATTGGTTAGTACCATCGCCTTAAAAATCACTCTTTTCTTTATAGGTAACCAGTGTAGACTGGCCAGATGAGGAGAAATTCTGTGGCGGACAGGGATATTTCTAATTAATCTAGCTGCTGCGTTTTGAATTAGCTGAAGCCTGGCTATCAGATAGTCTGGAAGTCCAATAAATAGACTATTTGCGTAATCCAGACGTGAAGTAATGGTGGCATGTACCACCGTTTGACGACAGTCTACAGGCAGAAAGTGAAGAAGACGGCGCAACATTCTAAGCTTCCAAAAACAAACTGCGGAGAGCTGAGCAATGTGATCCTTTCCTGAGAGCTCTATATCCATCTTAACGCCTAGGTTCCGAGCCACCCTAACTGGGGACGGTGCGGGATTTAGGGTGGTAGGCCACCAACAGTCTGAGGACAATGGAGAATGATTATTAAAAAATAGGACCTCCGTCTTTTCTGTGTTCAACTTTAAACAGTTGTCCGACATCCAAGATACTATGTCCAACATACATCTCTTAACACTCAACATCCTTCCCTCATCCTTTTCATGAAACGAGAAAAGGAGCTGAGTGTCATCCGCATAGTTGACAACACGTAGGCCATGTTTCTCAAAAAGGAACAAAATAATGGTCAGACCAGGTAACTTTCTCCAATCAAACTAAAAAATACCATTACAGATCCAAGACCTACCTCGTGAGTCTGTGACCTTGTGTACTGCAGAACCAGGTTTTGAACTACAGAAGATCATGGAACTCTTGATGTACCAAGGAACATATGTCTTTGCTACCAAATCAGGGCATGGTTCACAAAAGTAAACTTACACTTTTGTGTAAGTTTAAGATTGTTTGCAATTCACAAAGGGATTTACGAGTAGTATCTTTACGAGTGCGGAGACTCTGCACATAAAAAGATGGGACAATCCTATATTTTTATGTTATTATAGCTATTTGGTTTCATCTCTTGATTCGAGGTCGACCGCCCTAGCCGTTAGGCCAACTCCTCTCTTGGGGGAGAGGTGTTGGCCTAGCGGCTGAGGTGGTCGACCTTGAATCTGGGGAACTGGGTTCAAGTCTCGGCAATGACGTTGAACATCCTGTGATTCTGGGCAAATCACTTAATCTCCCCCTGCCTAACAAAAATGAATGTGTCCTAATGTAACACAACTGGTGCTATGTAAAGCGCTCTGATACCCGATTCGGTTCAAGTTCGCGCTATATAAAACTATTTTTTTTTAAAGTACATGCCAATTTTTGTTTAGATCTATGAAAATCCCTGATTATGTAAAATCCATCAGTCAATGTTAAAAGTTCTAGTTGTGCCCCCTACTTGGCCCCACACTCTCTTGTAGTCTAGTTGTCCACGCTGCGGGCCCCTAGATTGAGTAGCTTAGGTGCTCTACTATTGGGGAAATTCATACCTGCCTGCTGCCGCCGCCATCAGCGTCTTCCCTCCCGCCGCCGCAGCTGGACATCTAGCGGCCGCAGAGAGGAGGGGGACTTCACCTCCCAGCCTGCCTTGCTTCCCGAATCGATGGTCACGCGCCCGAAGGCGCTATAAAACAGCGAAAGGCTCGGTGGAGCGTGTGCTCTACTATTGGGGAAATTCATACCTGCCTGCTGCCGCCGCCATCAGCGTCTTTCCTCCCGCCGCCGCAGCTGGACATCTAGCAGCCGCAGAGAGGAGGGGGACTTCACCTCCCAGCCTGCCCTGCTTCCCGAATCGATGGTCACGCGCCCGAAGGCGCTATAAAACAGCGAAAGGCTCGGTGGAGCGTGTGCTCTACTATTGGGGAAATTCATACCTGCCTGCTGCCGCCGCCATCAGCGTCTTCCCTCCCGCCGCCGCAGCTGGACATCTAGCGGCCGCAGAGAGGAGGGGGACTTCACCTCCCAGCCTGCCCTGCTTCCCGAATCGATGGTCACGCGCCCGGAGGCGCTATAAAACAGCGAAAGGCTCGGTGGAGCGTGTGCTCTACTATTGGGGAAATTCATACCTGCCTGCTGCCGCCGCCATCAGTGTCTTTCCTCCCGCCGCCGCAGCTGGACATCTAGCGGCCGCAGAGAGGAGGGGGACTTCACCTCCCAGCCTGCCCTGCTTCCCGAATCGATGGTCACGCGCCCGAAGGCGCTATAAAACAGCGAAAGGCTCGGTGGAGCGTGTGCTCTACTATTGGGGAAATTCATACCTGCCTGCTGCCGCCGCCATCAGCGTCTTCCCTCCCGCCGCCGCAGCTGGACATCTAGCGGCCGCAGAGAGGAGGGGGACTTCACCTCCCAGCCTGCCCTGCTTCCCGAATCGATGGTCACGCGCCCGAAGGCGCTATAAAACAGCGAAAGGCTCGGTGGAGCGTGTGCTCTACTATTGGGGAAATTCATACCTGCCTGCTGCCGCCGCCATCAGCGTCTTTCCTCCCGCCGCCGCAGCTGGACATCTAGCGGCCGCAGAGAGGAGGGGGACTTCACCTCCCAGCCTGCCCTGCTTCCCGAATCGATGGTCACGCGCCCAGAGGCGCTATAAAACAGCGAAAGGCTCGTTATTGTATTGTATTGTATTATAAATAAATTTATAGGGCGCACAGCTACCCACCATGGGGTCTCCCGGCGCCATAGATGAGAAGACCAACTGAGACAACTGTCTACTGAGAGAAGAGCCAAGTTTTCAGGTCCCTACGGAACTGTGTAAAAATAGATTGAGATTTGGAAGAGAATTCCAAAGTTTAGGGGCAAGGTGAGAGAAGGAACGGCCCCCCATTCTAACCAGTCTGAATGTGGGGATCACGTAATTACCCAGAGAGGCTGATCTAAGGGCACGGGAAGGGGCATAGGGATGGACCAGTGAACGTAGGTACAGAGGTGCCGAGCCTTGTTTAATTTTAAACATTAAGCAAAGAGCCTTAAATTTAATACGGCTCTCCATACGCAGCCAATGTAAGTCCCACAAACAAGGAGAGATGGAAGATCTCTTAGGGACCTTGCAAAGGAGCCGGGCGGCAGAATTCTGCACCAACTGGAGCTTCTTACGTACCTCCTGGCTACAACCCAGATAAAGTACATTACTATAGTCGAGGCGAGAGGTGACAAGTGCTTGGACCACGGTACGTCTTGTTGAAACGGAAAGTAGCCAGAGGATTTTTCGGAGCCACCTTAGGATGGTAAAACAGGTGGCTGAGATGCTGACAACTTGTTGACGCATAGATAGAGAATCGTCCAGCAAGAAGCCCAGGTTGCGTACATGCGTAACCGGTTGGGGTAGTGGGCCCATTACCAAGGGCCAGTGATTCGGGCCCCAGAGATGTTTGTCCTTGCCCAATATAACTATTTCGGTTTTATCGCCGTTGAGTTTTAATAGATTCACCTGCATCCATTCAGCCACACGACCAAGTCCCTCCTGTAGTGTTGAAAAGGAGCACTCCTTGTTTGAGGATAGGGAGAAGATGATCTGCGTATCATCTGCGTAAGAGTAGAGGGAAAGTCCCGCCTCCTCCACAATCGAGGCCAGGGGTCGTACGTAGATGTTAAAAAGCATAGGGCTTAGCGTAGACCCCTGGGGAACCCCATAAGCAGATGCACGAATAGAGGAGGAGCAACTTGATGAACAAACCTGAAATGAGCGCTGACACAAAAACGAGGCTAGCCAGGACAAAGCAGACCCAGCCACCCCAGCATTTTTTAGTGCGGTGAGAAGAATAGAATGGGACACCGTATCAAAGGCGGCGCTCAAGTCAAGCAGGATCAGCGCCATAGTTTCGCCTTGATCCAGATGAGCACGTAAAGTCTCGGTAACCCCTAGTAAGGCAGTTTCTATGGAGAAGTTTGTGCGGAAGCCTGACTGAGAGGAGTGAAGATAGCCTGTTGCCTCTACATGGGCAGTTAGATGAATGTTAACATGTTTCTCCAAGATTTTTGAAAACATGGGTAGCAGGGAAATAAGCCGAAAGTTAGCAAACATTTTAGGATCCGCCCCAGGTTTTTCAGAGATGTGTCAGCCCCTGCCAACTTCTTTATCATAGAGAAAAGAGCCTTAGGGCGATTGTTGGCCTTGGAAATAGAACCAGAGATGAAAGTCCCTTTTGTTTTCCTACAGGCTAGATGGTAGTGTTTTAAAGCTAACCTATAAGTTAATTTACTCTCTGCTGAGTAAGTTTTCCTCCAACACCTTTCCAGGTGTTTGCACTTAGCCTTCATTATTTTAAGGTCCTGCGTGAACCAAGGGGCAGGGGGCAGGTGTACAGGAGGACACTTGGTGCATAAAGGAAGATGGTGCTCGATTGTGGACAACAGCCATTGCGACACCTCCAAATTCAGGGAGGACACAGGAAGAGAGATGTCAGGGCATGTAGATGTCAGCTCAGCATTGAACTTATCCAAATTCAGTTTAGACCAAGCTCTGAACCTAACAGCATTAAGGGGCAAGGCTGGTGGGACAACACTGTCTGAAGTAAAACAGAATTGAACAGCAAAGTGGTCGGACCAGATAAGGGGGAGGGGCGGGATACTGCAGTCAAGCAAAATATTGGATAGAACTGGATCTAGCAAGTGTCCTGCCTGATGGGTAGGTCCCTGATTACATAAAACTAGATTGATTGCCTCACAGTCAGCAAGGAACGCTTTACTCAAGTTGTTATTAGCGTCTTCTAAATGAAGATTGAGATCTCCTAGGATAACAAAGTTTGCAGCCTTCAAAACATAAGGAGCTATCTGCTCTGAGAATGAAGAGAGCCACTGGGTGGATTTATCTGGGGGACGATAAAGGAGAATACCCGATAGGGTCAGGTGGGGTGAAAGTGCCAATTTAAACAGCCCAGCTTCACAGTCTGGAAATGGCAAAGCTTCTAACCGGCAGGTGTAGATGTCTTTAAATATAATTGCGATCCCGCCACCTCTCCCATAACTACAGTCTCTTCTCAATATAACATAGCCAGGTGGAAGAGCACTGGCCACATCCGCACAGGAACTAGGGGGAAGCCAGGTTTCTGTAAGAAATAGTGCATCCGGGAGAATGGTGCTTAAAAGATCAAATATATGTTCCTTATTTTTTGGGAGGGACCTGCAGTTAATACTACAGAAATTAAAAGTGGCGCTTACTGACCCCGATGAGGCTTTTGTTGTATAGGGTACAGATTGAGTTTTGCCTCTGTTATAGCTAAATATAAAATCCCAGCCTGTGCAATTGGCCAAAGGTCTAACTGACAAGTCAGGGGGTATACAAGTGCATTCCTTACCCCGTAGCTGATACAGTTCCCCAGCAGAGTATATGCGGCGTGAGCTACTGTCCCTCTCGTCAGGAACGTTATCTCTGGCCGCTGGTCGCTCTGGGGCGCGGACGAGCGCGGACGGGCGCAGACGGGCTTGCCTCTGGCGCGCCTCCGGCGCACCATCGGCGCGCCCGCTGCGCGCTTGCATCCGGTTGAATAAGTAGCAGCCGGTGGAGTAAGGGGGCGTGGCCAAATACGGAAGAGACCCTCCTACTTCACTCGCGAATTAGGAGCGAGTGTTAGGGGGTGTCATAGCAACACAACACAGGTGATAGCCAATGCCTCCAACGTTAGTCCCCACAACATAGAGATCGGTGGAGCGTGTGCTCTACTATTGGGGAAATTCATACCTGCCTGCTGCCGCCATCAGCGCCTTTCCTCCCGCCGCCGCAGCTGGACATCTAGCGGCCACAGAGAGGAGGGAGACTTCACCTCCCAGCCTGCCCTGCTTCCCGAATCGATGGTCACGTGCCCGGAGGCGCTATAAAACAGCGAAAGGCTCGGTGGAGCGTGTGCTCTACTATTGGGGAAATTCATACCTGCCTGCTGCCGCCGCCATCAGCATCTTCCCTCCCGCCGCTGCAGCTGGACATCTAGCGGCCGCAGAGAGGGGGGGGACTTCACCTCCCAGCCTGCCCTGCTTCTCGAATCGATGGTCACGCGCCCGGAGGCGCTATAAAACAGCGAAAGGCTCGGTGGAGCGTGTGCTCTACGATTGGGGAAATTCATACCTGCCTGCTGCCGCCGCCATCAGCGTCTTTCCTCCCGCCGCCGCAGCTGGACATCTAGCGGCCGCAGAGAGGAGGGGACTTCACCTCCCAGCCTGCCCTGCTTCCCGAATCGATGGTCACGCGCCCGGAGGCGCTATAAAACAACGAAAGGATGCGCGTCGCGGGATCGCGCGCGGGTCGCGCCGGGCTAAGCCCGGGCAAAGGGCGGGCCGTCTAAGGCCGAAGGAGACCGGGCTGGGCCACCCCTCTAATAAGTGGGTCACGTGAGACGCATAACCGTTTTATTTGACTATTAACTGTGCATATGAGTTTGCTGTGACAATCCTGAACTAAAAGGTAGGGGGAGGCCATCATATCTAAATCTCTGGACATGGCAAGGCGTCGAGCCAAAGCGCTAGCTGACACAGCATGCAATACTATTGACACATACTTAGTTAAAGCTGTTAGTGCCCTTACTCAAGAAATAGACCGAACAGAAAGGCGACTATCAATGGGATTAAGTATTCCGCAACCAATAGATCAAGGAAATCTTAGTCGAGCAACTACACACACCAGTGATGCGGCCATAGGTACGACTATCTCAGATGGAGTTGTTATTAACGATAGTATTCAGTCTAAGATCACGAATACTCCTAGCTTATCCGACACAGATGATAGTCCTGCCCCTTCATTACCCCCATCAGTTAACCCGAAAGGTGCTCGGAAAAAAATCATAGGACAGGGCAACAACATGAGGAAAAGGGGAAAAAAATTAACTACTACGGAGAGTATGGTCACTACACGCACAAGGGCTAAGCAAAATTCTGTGGGCATATGTAACATGGAAGTAATTTTTGATAAATTGGCTGAACTGATTAGACCCTTACATGAAAAAGTAGATAATTTGGTGAGGGAAGTTCATAAATTAAGAGGTTCTATTGACAGAGACAGGTTGTATGAACCACAAAGAATTGGTGTAGCAGGAACCACTATACCAGAGGGCGCCAACGCAGGAAGTACAAGTAAATTAAACATGTCTAAGAATAAACCCTCTATGGTTCCTACCACAATTACTAGCAGTATTCCTGTTAGTGTACAACATGTTATACATCAACCCTGCGTAGGTTCAGTTATAAGTCCTCAAATACCCATGGGAGGAAATTTAACAGTGAGCATAAATCAGGGCGCGAAACTTAATGTAAATACTACACCCATAGACCAAATACGTAGGGACAAGGAAGCACAAGGGACAGCAATAACTACCAGACAGCCCCCACCTTGTATCAATTTGCCCCCGGAATGCAGTGCTTAAGTGGCAGTGCTTGCAAATGTACCTAAGCTAAGAAATGGGCAAGTAGAGAACCATGATACACTAAAAAACAAAATCATTCACTGGCTGGCCAAAAATTGTAATTTCCCTATGGAGGGGGCCAGCCAGATCATACTAACACAAAGGGTGGGTTGGGTAGGCCAGCTGAGGAAAAACTTTGAGGGGGACTGCGTTATAATTCATTTTAAATCCTGTTTCTGGGCTAAAAGTACCCTAAAAAATGCTCCATTACCTTCGGCGTGGGAATTCAATACAACTCTATTACCATTAGGCTACTTCTACAGGCACCTATTGGAACCCAGCCATTTAACCAACACCAATTTTGTGAACCACCCGAGACACTGTTCTAATTTTTCTATCCCAATATACAATAGATTCAAGGCCTTAGAATCCTTGGAGGATATTGATTGACTTAATCCATCAAAAGGTATAGAACAGGTTAGTTATCATATAAGTTCCGTACCAATTGTAACACCCGCAGAATGTGAGGAGGTAAAGAGTCACTGTAGTCAGGATACCTGCCATACATCTAGTGCAGTAATAGCTACACAAATATCTACTGCACTTAAATTTAACATAGATGAAGCTGCCAACACATTAAAGGGATTGGAATCTACCAGCATACCAGGAAAGTCTCATACAGAAGATACCGCCCTACCTACAGAAATTCCTGTACTAGTAAATAATGGATGTGCAGCGGTTAACTTAGATTCGGATTCGGGCTATAGAATTGTTACCTGGAATATAGCAGGTATAAATAGAAAACTGGATACTCCATTTTGGAAGGATTTCATAACAACTGGTTATGATATAATATGTCTCCAAGAAACTTGGTGCAAGGAACCTATTTTCATCGAGGGTTATACCTCATATTGCCTGAATGCAGTTAGCTCAGTTGCTGGTAGGGCTAAAGGCGGTTTATTAATCCTCATATCAACTAAACTTAATATTTGTAAAACTAGCAGTTACACCTCAGTGGATATACTCTCCCAGGTGTTACAGCTAGAATTTAATAAAGGAAATGATTTAATATTGATTAATTTTTATAATAATATTTTTAGCAACGATAGATGTAAAATCCTAGTCCCATTGGAAAATGAAATTGAAAGGACTTTGGCGTTATCACGCAACCAGTCCACTATTTTATGGGCTGGAGATTTTAATATTAGTCCATGCCCATTTGCAATGAATGACCTGTGCGGGTTTAGAAGGGAAAGTGGAAATGTGGAAGATGTTGACTATTTGCATTTTCCACATTGTACTTATGGTTCACTGCTGAATAATATGATAGCAAAGTTTGATCTGGAAATGTTAAGTTGCACGAAAAATAGGGGAAACCTCGACTGTCCAACTTTTTCGGGGAGAAATGCTAATACTTACATTGACCATATTTTGCTCTCTAACAACACTGCTTATTCTAACCTATGGGTCAATGAGCAAGCATTAAGTGACCATAACAGCATATCCATAGTACTAAAATGCTGGGGTAATAAACAAACTAAGGGAAATAATTGTATTAACAACATTGAAGCCGTGAGACCAAATGGGACCAGGATCAGATGGACAAGGATTGTCCCACATAAAATACATGAGGAGGTGAAAATGTAGCAATGAGATAGATTATTGTCTAGGCGAGGAAGTTAACTCCAACATTATACTTACTAACTTTCTGAGGATTAACGAAACAATAGAAAGCTTGCTCACTAAGAAAAGTAATGGGAAAAAAGAAACTAACTTGGGGTGGTTCGATAAAAGCTGTACTCATGCTCTACACAATCTAAAACAAGCTTGGAGTACTAAACCGCGTAATTTTACTAGTATTAAATACCTTCGCAGTATTTACAAAACAACTGTTGCTAATAGGAAAAGAGACCTTCAAGAAGAGGCCTGGAACAACCTTAACCTAGCGGCAAACACAAATAACAGTAAACTTTATTGGGAAACCATAAATAGTGCTTTTTTTAAAAACGACAGAGCGCCCGAAATAATTTCACATGTAGATTGCAATTCATGGACCGAACATTTTTAAAATATTTTTAACCCTGGTAGGATAGTTTTAGATCCTTTAATATATAATGATTGTACTTGGCCAATGTTACCCCTAGATATAAGTCTAGATGAGGTATATGAGGGCCTAACCAATAGCAAAGGAGGTAAAGCCCCTGGACCTGATGGGGTCCCGTTGGACTTCTATAAAAGTGAATTACACCTGTGGGCCCCTATTCTGACCAGGTTCTTTAACGCAACAGCGGAGGGACAGATACCTATATCATGGGGCCAATCCATAATTATTCCCCTCTTTAAAAAAGATTCCAAATCGGAGGCTAGTAATTATCGCCCCATCTCTCTTTTGGACTCCTCAATTAAAATAATGAGTAGAATTATGCTTAAGAGATTAGAAACTTGGGCCATGGATAACACAATTTTATCAAAAGCACAATATGGTTTTAGAAAAGGTTTTGGGACACTGGAACAGTGTGTAAATTTGGACCTCCTTATCAATAAATACACAATTGCTAAGGAGGGTAACCTGTTCCTCTGTTTCGCAGACCTGAGCAGTGCTTTTGATCTTGTAGATCATAAAATCCTATGGGAAATCCTATTAGAACTAGGTGCCCCAAAAGAATGTGTATACTTTTTGGCACGGCTCTACTCTAGACTGTCATGTAAAGTCCACTATGGACCATTAGGGGAATGTACTCTGTTTTTAAAGTTGCTAGAGGAATCCGACAGGGTTGTGTTTTAGCACCTTTTTTATTTTCACTTTTTATTAATCAGATTGACTCTATTTTAAGCCAGTTATCGGCGGATGCCCCTACTATAGATGGGAGTGCTATCCCGATTTTACTATATGCGGATGATGCTGTCCTCTTATCGCGAACACAGGTTGGATTACAACGCCTTATTGATAAGTTTGTGTTATTTATTGAAAACAGAAAACTGATAGTCAATAAATCCAAGAGTTTCGCGATGATTTGTGGCAAGAAAGTAAAGCCGTCTAGCACTTTCTATATTGACAAAGTTAAAATGCAAACGGTCAATAGTTTCTGCTACCTAGGAATAACATTCTCCAGAGATGGGAAAATGGATAAAAGAGGATGAGAATGTGAGAATGAAGATGAGCAGAAACACTAATGGCATATTCAGATTTTCTGCCAAGTTGGGGCAAAGAAGAATAAAAGAAATGATGGCTATTTATAATGCCAGGTGTGTTTCATCAGCACCGTATGGGGCGGGCGTGTGGGGCCACCATTGTGTGAACCCTCTACAGAATGATGAAAATAAGTTTTACAAAAAATTATTATGTGTCCCCCCCCCCCCCTCAGCATCAACTGTGTTAATTCACGAGGAAGTTGGGATAGAATATGTCACGGATTTAGCTGCACTACGTCCTTTATTACTTTGGCGCTCTATCTGGTCTAAATCTGAAACATTGTTTACGCAAACAATCATTAAAGACTGCTTGAGGCTTGACCATTCACTACGTATACCTTGGCTGAGCTACATTTACTATTGGTTTAATCTTCTATATAATTGTAATATCTATTTGAAACCAGAAGCTGCAGCATTGATATCAAAGAAAGATTTAAAAGTGAGGTTTTTGTCACATAAGAGGTCGGCCAGAGAGAAGCAGTCAAGAAATCATCCAACTGCAGTATTTTATTATGATTTAAACTTAAATAAAGGTTATCAGACATACCTTACCGCAGTAACATGCAATTCACATCGATTTGTTTTAACCCGGTTGAGGTTGGGGATTGTCCACCACTTAGTGTCATTCCCGCACATGACAATTAGATCTAATTCTAAATGTCCTTGTGACAATATCTCAAAACAAAGTAGCTGTCATTTTCTATTGTTCTGCAAGTTTTATTACTATTTTAGGAAATTTTATCTTAAACCCATTTTTATAAAATATAATGTTCGGTCCACCAAAATAGCAATGAAGTTAATATCATCTTAAGGAAGTCCAGATATCTGCTTTTTTACTGCATCTTATGTGTTAAAATGTATATCTATTAGGAAGTCAATAATTTGCACTGTGTAATTTTTAACCATTTGCATATTTGCACATTACTATGTACTGAGGTCAACATTTTTTAATTTTAAGGAGACTATGTACGGTCGGAAACTACATTCTAAAAATGTCTTCATTGCACATTGCACTTTTGTACTGCTATTATACAAATATTTTTGCGTATTTTGCACTTTGCTGATTTGCACAGTTATTATATATCTGCCTCCATTTATGGAAATTGTATACTGTTAATTAATACTAACGGAATATTTTATCCGTACTGAAAGTGGTTGAACCTTTACATCGTAATGCATTCTGCTTGCTTCATATGGTATCCTCCTGTTAGATAATCCAAACCTCTTTGTGATTAAATTTTATTGTTTTATTTTAACATAATCTTTTAAATTGTTTATTATGCTTATATGGTTGTATTTTACAAACCGAATAAAGCTTTTGAAACTGAACTGAGTAGCTTTCGTCTTGGTTGGGGTGCCAGCTGATTTGATTACTGAGACGTTGAGGTCCTGGGGTCTGCGACCTGTTATTGGGGGTGGAGTGCTATTCTTATTTGATAAGTAAACTTGCAGACTCTAGCAAGTAAGCAGGTAGATGTTTATGAAAATCACCATTCCGAGGCCTCCCTGCAAGTTCTCAAGCCCTTATCCTTTGGGGCTGGGCGCAGCAAACGATGGCGGTCTGCGGCTAGTTTTGGGCAGCAGCATAAGAGATGTAGCCAGGATTCCCTGTGGTAGTTGCAGGAAACAATATTGTCATTTTGCGCCCATTTATGGTTGAAGTCTGAGATCTTAAGGGCAGAGAGGCGGAAGACCAGGATTTTCTTTCTCGCTTTAGCTGAGAGTGGGTCACGCATGTAGGGTTGAGCTTTCCCAAGAGAGTATGAGCTGTCTAATAACAATGTGAGAGAACTGTATCGGAGTAAGGCTCGATCCAGTTCGAAAAAGACGGTCTGGACTTGCCGTTTCACGGCTTTAGCCCATGCAGAGTAAGGTATTTCAGGAAGGGGCATACTTCCTGCCTCTATCTGAAAATCGTCTTTAAAGAGTGTTTAAGATTCTTTTCGGGGGCTTTCAGAACTCTGATGTAATATTTTATTAGGTCCCCCTGAAGTGCCAAGTCTGGTCTATTCAGACCTATTTCCACCCTTAGCCTGGTGTTTTTAGCTTGTCTGGGCACCTGTAGCACAGTATTGTAAGCTTTTTTCTGAGCTGCGATGATGACTTTCGCTAGTGCGCCTGGAAGGGCTAAGTAACCGTAAGTAATTGCAGGCATTAGTTTTGCCCTCAGTACAGTCAACATTGGCTCTATAGATGGACTTTCTAGGCAATAACTTAATTGTCATTGCCAGTATTATTTTGTTAATTCTCGGCTTTAGCTCTCTTATGTGTTTTAGATGCTGTAGCCCTCTCTGTTACCCATACCCCCAAATACTTATAGGATGTGGCTGTTCTAATTCGGTGCTCGCCTAAGGACCAGGTTGCTTCCTTTTTGTGAGGGTATTTGCAAAGATAATTATCTTTGTCTAATTTTCATTGATTTGCAGGCTGTTTACCTGATAGTATGCTGCTAGACTTTTTAATGCTCCATGGAGCCCCACCATGGTGTGATCCATGATCGCTGTGTCGTCCACATACTGGGGGGTTCCCAAGGTCTTCTGGTCCAATCTCGGTGCTGCTGAGCTGGTGTCTTTCATGGCGTGTCCCAGGTCTGCCGTGTATAGATTGCTTTAGCCCAGTGTTAGTATCGATTCTTGGGGTTACAGTTGTTGGACTTAATTTGACCCGGACCCATGTCCCCTCGTAGTGGGCTTTTATCGCTTTTAAGAGGGTTGTCTGGAACCCCCAGGCTTCAAGCTTTGCCCATAGCTGTCCTCGATTAACTATCGAAGGCCATGGAATAGTCTATAAAGCAGCGAAACAGCGGCAGCTTGTTCCTCATTGCCGCTTGCTTCGAGGGAGGGTATCGCTAAGATGTTGTTCATAGTAGAGCTGTTTGCTCTGAAGCCAGTTTGATAAGGCGTAAGGATGCCATTCTTGTCCGCTCTGTCTTTTAAGTCCCTTAATAATGGGCGGGCATAGACCTTTGGTTCAATATCAAGCAGGGCTATTAGCCTAGAATCTGCAGGATTCGAGTGATCTCCCTTCTTAAGTATTGAGTATTGGAAACAGGATAGAGCCTTTCCAAGATTGTGGTCTGTTGCTGGCTGTGAAGTATGAATGATGTATAATCGAGTAAGGGCAGATGCACACAAAAAAGCTAGGGCGGACTTAAAAACTTGAGCGGGAATACCGTTTGGTCCTGGGGCTCCGTTGGTTCTTAGTGCCTTGATATACCTGGCGGTCTCGACCACTGTGTAAACATCGGACTGACTGGGCACTGTGGGTTCGCCCTGCGCCTTATGTAGTTTGTTAACTTTAGCTGCGGCCTGAGGCCACTCTGTGGTGGGAGGGCCCACCTTGTTTGAATCACCTGTGTACAAACCCTTCATGTACTGTTCCCACACGTTACCAGCAATACTATTTTCTTTTGGCGAGCTTCGGGAGCTCAGGTTGTTGTTATATCTTCATAACTTTCCGTTGTCTTTCTCTTTGATTAGTGAGAATACTTTGAGCCAGTTCCTTTCCGTCTGCAATATTTTCAGCTCTCACACTTTCTTTTTAGATGCGGTTCGCAGGGCCGCAATCGAGGTCATCTGTGACACAGGGGCTCCTTTCTTTTTTGCCTTTATAAACTTTAAGCGCACGTTTGCATTGTTTCAGGCATTTCGGTGGTCTATATTCTGGCGAAGGTTCTTTAGGATTGGGACTTCTCCTTAGTCTGCTGTGCCTCCTCCCTTCCGGCTACGTACTCCAGAAGGCTGGAGGTAGGTTAGCGGTGCATTTTAATCTTTAAAGTACTAGGTATTGTTCTTCGCCTAGGGATGCGCCAGTTGTTTCCTGAACTTCCGCTGGTTCTGGGGCCAGATTGAAGATGGCACGAAGTGGCCTATGGTAGCTTTCGTCTCGGTCATCCACTGCAAAATCAATTAGTTTGTGTGCCTCCTCTTCTTTGATTAAAATGTAATCTATAGTGGATACATTGCTAAAGTTCGGCTGTGGGGTCCATACGGGGCAACAGTTTTTTTTTTATTCCTTGGGTGGATTAAAGCTTGAAGTTTTTGAGAAAGGAGGACAGCAGGCCTGCCTTCATCCCACTGCTCTAGACCCCTTGTTTTGAAATATCCAGCAATTATCACATTGCATTGCTCAAATCTTATGAATATATCTTTCACAATGTTAATGAAGGATTCCATTGCCTGTTGTGTTTGAAGTTTTGTTCGATTAATATAGCAATTGATTAATAGTAGGCGCTGGGGACATTTTTCAGCCCCTCAATTGTAACAACTTGAAGTTCTTGTGTTTCTACTTTTACAGCTGTGGATTTGAATTTGCAGGCATGATTTAAGAAAATGAAAAGACCTCCAGATGGACGTCCCAAGATGTTCTTTTTGTTAGCTGGTATATGACATTCATAGAAGCCGCTTATTGGGGTAGTTGACTTGGCCCAGGTCTCCTGGAAGCACAAAATGTCCCCCTTTGTCGATAGTCTTGCGTAGCCTTGTCCTTAAAGATGTTGCTTAGCACAGCGATGTTCCATGAAATAAGTTAGTTTACCATGTTCTCCAATACTGGAGGTTGAGAATCCTCTTCTGGCATTCTCATTTCTTTGGTTAGGAACACTGTTGCCATGGCTGTGAGAAAGTGGCTCTGTATATACTGTTCCTTAATAGGTACAGGGTGTACAGAGTCCACAGTCCCCCAGGGTTGACAGAGGTTAAAGTTAGATATAACCTTACTCTCTAAAGTGGTAGCTTGGTCAAACAGTAAGGCAGTATCAGAGGACAGTGTAAAGCATTTGTTGCACACACTCAGTCAGCAAATGGTCTCACACACTCAATAACTGAACTCTAGGCCAATAGTTTATATATAAAAAATATATGCTTGTTTTATTTTAGAACCAACAATTGGCATTAAAATATACTTTCTCAGAATGAGATGCTTTATATAAATACTTTTGCAATATGCAATTGACTTTTGTAAACAGTTACAAGTGGTTGCAATAGGCAACTCTATTTTAAACACACAATGCCTTGAGCTCATTGGAAAATTCAAGTTATTTGCAACAGATTACTTTTAGGATTACTTTTGGAGTTCCAGGACTAGATCCTAGATTCAGTCCTGGGTCAGTACTTAGAATCAAGTGATGAAAGTCGACTTAATTACTGTGATGATTTTTAAACAATATTTAGCTATTTTAAAAGTTGACACTTAGAAAATATTTCAAAGAAAACAGTCAATGATTCCGTATGGAAGAAAATTCAAGTTGCAGGTACAGTATGTTCTTGTTACTTTTGTAATCCAGTACTGGGTGCCTAGACTCAGTACTGGGACCTTTATCCAAAACAGGTAAGTAATTACGTTTTCAGATATTATACGATTTTTAAAGAATATTTAAAGATTGCAGAAATTGACACTTAAAAGAAATTTAACAGAAAAACAGTCAATGATTTCCTATGGGAGAAAATTGGGTTACTGGTAAGTACAGTTGTAAGTATTTTTCAGAGTCAGTGCTGGGCACCAAGATCCAGCACTGGGAGCTCACCTAAGAGCAGGTGAGTGTTTTCGTTACTCAGCGGATTTTTGGTGAATATTTTAAGATTTTAAAATTCCACACTGAAGAAATTTCAGGAAAAAGCCAGTCAATGTTACCCTATGAAGAAAATAGAGTTATCGGTTTAAAGGTAAGTACTCGCCTGGCAGAGTTGAGGTTCTGGGCATAGACTCAGGGGTCCTCTAGGGTCAGGTAGGTACAGTTGGTTCACCCTCAGCGACTCTAGGGCAGCCGGGTGCAGAGAGAGTTAGGCCCAATGTTATCCTATGAGGGATAGGGGGGGCCTTGGTTGGTGGCTGCTGACGAGCAAGCCACGCGGCTGTGGGAGCTGGGCTCCTGGTCACTTATTCAGGGCAAGTGGGAAGTAGGTAGGTGTAGAGGTTGCACTGCCAGGGCCACTCGGGCGGCTGGGTGCAGGGTGCTTTTGAGCCTTGGGGCGCTCAATTGATTTCAATGGGAAATCTCCGGTTTAGAAAAAGACTGCAAGCTCGGGGACGAGGATTCTTCAGGTGCCACCACCACTTCGAGAGGTAAGTTGGGTAGTTGGAGGATAGGTAGGTACCCCGTGATTGGGCACAGGGGGCCGCGGGGTGCCGCGTGCAGGGTCGGGAAATCTTACCCTCTGTTGATCGCGGTAGGGGGGGGCACCTTGTTCTGAGGCTGCAGGCTTCTTCAGGAGTGTCGAGGGAGGTCCTTGGGTGCTGGACTCGGGGTCGCAGTCGCCGTGGGGTCGTCCTCATGGTCTTTGTTCACTCTGGCACTGGCCAGGCTTGGCTGGTGCAGAGTGTGCTGGGATCGCGGTTCCGGGCTGCTGCCAGGGATTAGAGGTAGTTTTTGAGTAGAACCTCTACTCATGGGAGTCCCAGGGGCTTAGAGCCAAAAGGTAGCCAGGTCCTCCGGGGTTTGTGAGGTTGCTGGCCACAAGAGATGCCGGGTTGGAGCAGGAGCAGGTTTGAGGGTCGACAGGCCGGTAGGGCTGGGGCCAAAGCAGTTGGTGTCTTCCTCTTCTTAGCGGCTGCAGGTCAGGTCTTCTTTCTTCTTGCTCTTCTTTGTATTTTGGAATCTGGAAAAGGAAGGTTCAGGGTGACCCTAAATACTAGAGTTAGGGGCGTTACAGGTATGGGTCCCTGTCCTGGGGTGGGTACCCCCCCTATCCTGCCTCTCTCCTGTGGGAAGGGGGCAGTAGCCTAGTCCTGATAGGGTAGGGCTTCCCATCTTCAAGATGGCGAGAGCCCGGAGATGTGTTTCACCTCGCCTCCCCCACCTGAGGGGTGGGGTTGGCAGGCTGGCACATCCCCTGTCCTTATTTGGGGTTTCCGGCTAAGCTTCCCGCCAGAGTGGGGGGTTGCAGTGGCCTGGAGAAGCTCACAGAGGCGGCATGCCTTTGAAGCCCCTCCCCTGCCCATCCTGGGGGAGGGGATTTAGCACCTCGCCCAGGATTTGCATTGTTGCAGGCCCAGGAGAGCAGGGGCTCTCCCACCCAGGGGTCCAGCAACATGTCTGCTGTGTGGCAGCCTAGGCAGCCTCAGAGCAGACGTGGATTGTAGGTTAGGTTTAAGGGGGCATCTCTAAGATGCCCTCTGGGGTGCTTGGTACACTAAATCCCACATTGGCATCAGTGTGGGTTTAATGTGCTGGGAAGTTTGATACCAAACTTCTCAGTCTTCAGTGTTGCCATTATGGTGCTGTGGAGTTAGTGTACGACGAGCTCTCAGCACCATGTACTCTTAAATGGCAGCACTGCACTTACAGTGCTCAGGAATGGACCTGGGTACTGTAGGGGCACAGGGCTCCTGCTCCTGTGCCCACACCATTGGCATAAGGCACCCAGCTAGAGGGGTGGCTGATGTATGCCATGGCAGTGTAGGTTATGGGCATGGCACACAGGGATGTGTGCCAGGTCGACTTTGTTTTGTCTTGAACCCAGACACCCAGCCTGCAAAGGCAGTGTGTGTGTGTGTAAGGGTAAGGGTACAGGGCCCCTAAGGGTGGCACAATGAGTGCTGCAGCCCTTAGGGGCCTTCCCTGGTCACAAGGCCCTGGGTACCTAGGGTACCATGTACCAGGGGCTGACATGTGGCCAGGGTTTGCCAATTTGGGTTTTGTGTGTTTTAGGGAAGGAACATAGGCCCTGGGCACCTGATTGGCAGGAGTCCAGGGCACACTCAGTCAAAGTACATTCAGCAAAAAGTGCGGGCATACCATGCAAGAAAGATGGCACTTGCTCACAATGGCTCTGCCATTTGTGCCTGCTCTTGCTGGAGCGGCTGCACTCTACACTGCGTGTCCCTGTGCGTGATATAAATTTTTATCGTGGTTCTTGGGGTCGACCGACTTTCTCCCTCTCTCCTAAGTTTTTATTCATTGTGCCTTTGAAGATTGATGTTGATCATGTTTGTGTATGAGAATGTGTGAATATTTCAGCATGCTGAGTGCGGTGACTTAGATTCCCCATTCGGCGAGAAGTAGGGCTTCACCAAGAACAGCCTGTTGTACTTGCTGTTGGGTGAAGCCAACTATGGTAGACTCTCCAAGTGTGCCCCTCTCCAGACTTCTAAACTTTACCCACTCTATGTTGTCCGAGGTGATCTGTGCCAAGGAGTCGAGGTGTCCTAAGAGTCGTAAAATATTGGACCTGTTCAAAATATCATAGGAACCTTTGTCTTTATATCTGGGGGTGAACAGAACCTCGTAGCTTGCTTGTTGGTTGTTATAGTTGGCGGTGCACAAAATCGAACCATCCTTCCACAGAGTTGTCTTCTGGAAGTTCAGATTTAGTTGATTATTATGGGCATCTCTTGCCGGAAGTCTGTCTGTGGCCCCTTTTGGCTGCTCCGCCCAGGATTGATCCTTGTGCTGCTCAGTCTGGTTGCTTAAAAGGTGTTTCGACCGCACTGTATTGGGGCCTCGGGCTCGGGGAGTTAATGGCCCTGGCTTGTGTGCCAGCGAACTCCTGAGATATCGGCTGCCGAGCTGCCTCTTCTCTGGTCTTCACCATTATTTGCCCTGGAATTTGTGGGCCCTCCTCCAAATGAGAGTTCCGTCGGCTTTGGTCCTCACCTGTCTTGGTGAGTGCTTCGCTTGTCATCTTGGACTTAGTTGGCCGTCTGAAGTTAGAAATGGGGAAGAGTGGCTTGGAGTTGTTTGTGTTCTCCGTGCCACCAGGATTTGATGTTGTTGCTAATAGTGATCTTTTTGTATTTTGTATTTCTTCAGCTTCTTCTTGGCCCTCCTTGACAATGGGGCTTCAGCCCCTGCCGCAGCTCCTTCCGCCTTTCCCATCTGGGCTACTTCTTGTGGGACATCGGTTATGCTGCACGGTCGGACCTCATTGTCCTCATTCCCTTGGGCTACGAGGGTGTTACTTTTGCTCTTGTTGCCTGGCCATTCCTGAGGTTCCTCGATTGCTGTGCTTTCTTCAGGGGCATGGGTTGTGGAGTTATCTAGGTTCACAAAATCTCCCCCCCCCCCCCGCCCCACCCCGGTGCCGTTGGGGTGATTTTTTCTAGGGAGGTCCTATCACTGTGTCCCCTGGCTAATGCCAACATATCCTTTAGAACTACAGGTAGTCCTGCCCACTTACCAATAATGTTTGCACAAGAGCTAGTGCCGGCTGAGTTAGCTTTGAGTTTCGAGGGAAGCCTCCAATTTTGCCAGCTTGTTGTCTTGGCGCACCAGATGCTGTGCAATCGACTGCAGTAGATCAATAAGTACTTCCATTTTTGTGGACTGCCATAACAGGGCCCTTGCCCTTGTATCCTGCGTTTCCCTCAATGATGACAGATTTAACTCTTCCAGAGTTACTTCTACTGTCGCATGTTGCTGGGCTTCTTGTCCCATCGGGCTCCAACCCTCTATTTGTTGCGTTCTCGCGTCCAGATTCCTTCCTAGATTTACTGGGACCGCATTCAATGTTCTTTCAATGGTCAGCTCTAGTTTTGTAGGAAGGAGGAGGTTAGGTCTTCCGTACCTAGAGAGTTGGCCTGACCGCCGTTCCGGGCTGTTGCTGTAGAAGCAATTCTCATATCTGTATTGGTCAGTGGGTTGGCCATGAGCACCTCCTTGTTCTCCATGTCCTTCTCCTCCTCCATCGCCACTGGTGGATTTCTGCTGTGGTCCGTATTGGGCTTTTGGCCTTGGCTGCGAACTTTTGAATGTTCTCAGGGCTTCCTATTATCTGTATGGCAGCAGGCTCTCTGGAGTGGACACCACATAGACCCTTGTTATCCCCTGAGGGTCCTGACGATTTAAGAGTGGACACAGCCTCGCCTTACTCCCCCTTCCAAGAGGCTTGCCAGCATGTCTGTTGGGCTACCAGAGGCATGGAAGACTTGAGTAATGAGCCCTTGGTGGAAGGTCTCGCAGTTGTTTAGTTCCTGTGTTTGTAAGGTAGCTATGCTTCTTGTTATCCTCCTTAGAGCGAGCCCTGCGTCCTCACCCTCGGCCCAGTCTGGGACCTTGTCATTTAACTGTTTCTTTTTGAGCCTCATGCTAGTTTCTTGTGCTCGTTCATGGGCACCGGTATTCGGGAGTTCTGGACAGATCTAAACGGTGCGCACCTCCTGGCGAGCTTTTGCACTTTTGCCCTTTTGTCGGTCTGTGATCTAGGATCTTCTAGGGTTCATTTTTAGAACTAACCCCAGCATCCACCTCGAACCACGCACAAAGTCAAGTCAGGCAGGCAAGGCACATAAAGGAGATTCTGACGTGTGATACTTTAGCTCCTTAGTCTCTGACCTGCAACCTCTAGACTTTCAAGACTTTTCCGGGGCAGTGGTGTGGGAGGGCGTTTCGTCAAGACCAAAAAAGTAATCAGCGTGGTCTTAAACAAATGCTCGTAGTTACAAAACCCTGATCCAGTTCTCCCCGGGTGCGCTTGGGAGCCACCACACCGTGAGAGAGCCGTGAGATGGCTGATGGAAAGTTGAGTCTAATTGAGCAGCAGTAAAAGCGGTTGGAGCTATGGAATACCGCTGGGTCCAGAACTCTTCACCGGGTGCACAACAAAATAGAAAAGTGTGGTGAGGTGCGAGGCACAGGGTCCTACTACTCCTTCTGCGTTGAATTTCGGTTTGCAGTTCAGTCTGCAATGCTGCACTGCTGTTAGCTTACTAGACTTCCACGGGCTGCTTTGGTTGTTGTGTTTAGCCCATTTGCCCAGAGGGAAACCTGACGAACGGGGCATCTGGAGCAACCACAAGCCACACCCTACCTAGTAGGGCCGCTACCGTGGTACAGCCCGGGCTCATTATCAGCACCTGTCAACTAAAGGCGGTGCGCTCGCTGTACCCCCCTGTTCCCCCCCGCTTACCGCCCAACTTATGCTTTCCCTGCTTCGCCCGCGACCTGCCTAGATCAACTTGCACCGATGACGGGCTACGACGTGGTTGGAGCCGGGGGCTGTTAGCTGGCGGCAGAGAGCAGCAAGGTCCAGAAGCAGCAGCAGCACACGCCTATCAGCAGTAGGCTGGTATGATGCTCTGAGTAGGCATTTCGTGGATACTACAAAGTAACTCTTTTTGCTATTAAATCAAAACTGCAAAAGCGGGCAATGCATCTCCCAACAAGGAAAAAGTAGGACGGTGTGCAAGTACTGAACATCGATCAGGCAGTCAGCTCCACAGCTGTAGTCCTGGGAAGCCATCACCTGCTCACAGTACAGGTTGCACCAACTCTAGATTCTGCCCGTTTGTGAAGAATGCTACTCCCCATCGGATTGACACTGCCATAATAGAAAACTAGGAGAACCCAAGGGCTATACCTACATTTGGAAGCAGAAATAACTTTACTAGATACCACTGCAAGCAACCAGCGCTAGAAATGAACCTGGATTTCAGGGAAACAGACGTACTTCCAAGGTAGAAGCCAAGTATAAAGGTCTTCAGAACAAGACGAGGTGAAGACACTAAAAGTAAGTTTGAAATGTAGATGATAATGTGGCTTCCAGTTTCCTAGACACGCACTTACCCTACCAGTAAGGAGTGTGATGGGGAAGACGGATGGAGTTACAGTATTGGCTACTTACCCCCACACAAGCTTTAAGAAAAAGTAATAAAAGGGTTGGAAATAATAAATGATAACCTACGTCCAAACAAGGTCAGAGAAACAAGTAGATTCTCCAGGAATTATCCAACACACAACATACTGATGTTAGCCCGTGCCACAGAGTTCCCTGCGGTCAAAACCATGGAAGTTCATCTTGAAGGTACGATATCAGGTGTTGGTTTTGTCGATAACACCTCTCTCTACAGGGCTTTGGTCTTTTGTTTAGCAGACAAAGGTCTTCTTTCTATTACTATCAAAAAGAGGGACGGAGCTTTGTGGAGAGGAGGCATGGAGGGATCATCGGAGAAAGATATGTAGGAAGAAAGTTAGAATTCTTCTTTGAGAAAGTTCTGAATTAATGTTTGGAGAAAGGCTGCAGTGGAGGTGCGTGGGGAGAGCTGATGACCTGAGCTCAGTACCTAATGCAGTGTCTCCAACCAGTCTCGCCAGCTACCAGTAGCTCACTTTTTTTAAATAAGCACAAGGCACATTTTCCTTTTAAAGTTCAGTGTTTATTTTACATTATTATCTTCAGGCTGCAGATAGCAGGGCCTGATAATGAGCAGTGTTGGAGTCAGAGTTATGCACCAGGGCACAGACGTGAAGAACTGAAGCACTGGGGTATTTAAATCTTTTTTTAAAAGCCCTTGCCAACTCAATATTTGAGCATGAGAACAAAATGACGTTTTTAAATGGGGAGAAAATTAATTTTATCCCACTTCAAAGTGTTGCATTTACAAACAGCAGGACTCCCGCTCCCAGTGGCCAGTAGACCCTGTGCCATATTTATACCTGAAAACTACTGTCATTTTTTTCAAATGGGAGAGCATTAGTCTTTGGCTGTATGGACATTAGGCTTAAATTCAGTGAAACTGGGTGTAGAGGTGTCTGGTAACATTGTGCAAGTTACTTGGCTTTCAGTAACTCACACTGATTTTCACTTTGGGGAGATGAGTTGACTAGGGCGGTCGACCTAGATTCTGGGGAACCGGGTTGGAGTCTTGGCAAGGACGCACAACATCCTGCGATTCTGGGCAAATCACTTCATCTCCGCGTGCCTAACAAAAATGAATGTGTTCTCGTGTAATGCAACAGGTGCTTGTGTAAAGCGATATGATACCCGATACCTTTGGGTCAAGTTCGCGCTATATAAAACTCCGTAAAAAAAAAAAATGATCAGAAGTAGCTCTCCCTACAGTAAAGGTTGGAGATCCCTGACCTAATGTAGCCCTGCCTTACAATAAACATCTAAGACCTACCTTGTTCAGAAAGCATTCGACACTTAGTGAAAGCACTAGTAGATAAACTCCCCTAGAGAAATCAGTCCGTTAAGATGAACCTGCAAAACCACCATACACAGGTTCTAGCTGCCGTAACACATCAGCTTTCCACGTAAACCATCATCTCCGTTCTCATTTTATATTTTTTAAGACAGTTTGAGGTGGCCATAAGGTTAACTTGTCAGATTTAGAAATGTATGAAACACATGAATAGATTTTTTGTCTGACAGATGCGAGTGGCAAGAGAACTGTCACTGCAAAGAGGTCACTCCAGGTATGTGCGTGCAGAGCGATGGTAACGTGAAGCATCTCCTCTAGGACGGCAGTACCAATAAATGTGTTTTCTCTGTCAACGATGGATTCACACATCATCAGTACGTCAAAAAATAGTTTATTTTATTTACTTCTGAAAATAGGATTCTATTGTAACAACCCCAGATCACATTAAATTTCAAAGCCATATTGCTTTAGTTACGATGTCCTCGATCTCTCGACTGAGCAAACAAGCTATTCCACCAGTCAATTAGAACCGAGCGGATGCAAAGAATGGTTTCCCCAAATAGATTGACACTGGCTCCTGCTGATTCAAAGTCGCCGTAAGACGCAAGAATAACAAGCACTTGGGCTCACGCTCAGGGCGAGCAGTAATTCAAGACCGGGAGAAAACAATCCGTTTCATCTTCCGTCTTACTGCATCCCCTTCAGTGATGGTGCAAACCTCCAGGGTGATCCAAAGATGTTATTGATCTCCGTCGCTGTCTTCTGCCAATACCTCCTGGCTGACGCCGGTCCGGTTTGCAGTGCTCGTCTGAGACAGAACAGAACCGAAGAACAAAGAACGGAACTGGGAAAAGAGAAGACAAGGATTTACATTTGATTTGAAAATTCTGTACTAATCCCCCTCCCTTCAATCCCCATGATCTGCTACTCCCAGCTCACTGTCCTAATATTCCCTGATGTGCTAGTCCTCGCTTCACCACCAGCACCAGACCTAAAGGGCAACCATCATCTCAGTGCTTTTAATCCTAACTTCCCCATCTATCATAGTTCTGGATGGGGCAGTCACAACTACACCATGACAAAACTGTGATGGAGGGTGAGTTAAGTCTGCCCAACAAAGTGCCTCTTGGGATAGCCCTAACTCAGGTCTATCAAACTTCATGATCTGACAGACACATGCTACATCTCTCTTTTCCCAACCCCTTTAACTCCACCTCTTACGAAACCCATTCACCAAAGTGCCACATCCCACCTCCTCAGTTATAAAACAGTCTGGACTCTAGCACAAATTCCAAAGCTGGCAGTCACAGCACAATTCTTTCACGTCATTGCCGAGACTCAAACCCAGTTCCCCAGATTCGAGGTCGACCGCCTTAGACGCTAGTCCAACTCCTCTCCCCCAAGAGAGGAGATGGCCTAACGGCTAGGGCGGTCGACCTCGAATCAAAAGATTACACCAAATAGCTATAATAACATAAAAATACAGGATTGTCCCATCTTTTTATGTGCAGAGTCTCCGCACTCGTAAAGGTACTACTCGTAAATCCCTTTGTGAATTGCAAACAATCTTAAACTTACACAAAATTGTGAATCATGCCCTGATTTGGTAGCAAAGACATATGTTCCTTGGTACATCAAGAGTTCAATGATCTTCTGTAGTTCAAAACCTGGTTCCGCAGTACACAAGGTCACAGACTCGCGAGGTAGGTCTTGGATCTGTAATGGTCTTTTTTAGTTTGATTGGAGAAAGCTCAAATGACGACATGTGCAACTACAATCAGAACCCTCTATAGGACGCAGAGGTGTCCCTCACAAAAATCCTCAACCAGATTCCCATACAGTGACATGCCTAATATATCTTGCACATTGTGACAATGGTTACTTTCTTAAGGATGTGTGTTAAACACTGAAGAAATCATTAAATTCCCAGTGTTGCTTGCATCAGCAGAGTCATGTTTTGCGTCAGACTCCAGGTATTTATTTATTTACTCGTTCATTCATGTACCACATTTGCACTAAACTCAATTGGTCAAGTGGTTGTCCTGGCTCTAGTGAGGGTTGAAAAAGCCAACCTTAAAGTGAGTGAATCAGATTAAAGTTAATAACGTTTTTGACAATTTCTGGAAAATAAGATTATTAGTCTCAATAAGAATGACAATTGACAAAAAGTTTTGCTTTTTAGCGGTCAAGAAGTGGAAGACCCGTCACCAATGGAGAACTTTCAGATTGGAATGCTGAACTGTCTGGATGGTGAGCAACGTCTCAGAGATGGAATATGAGGTCTCATTGACAGGACATACGGGGAGAAGACCCATCACCCTTTGTAGAACGATGGATCCCTGTGACAAGTGTAACAGCTCAAATATAGCGCAATTCACAACTAGCAACCAGTTAAGGCCAGTGCTGGGGCCCAGAAATAGAAGCACACTGTCGGAGGTCAAGCAACAAGCGAGCTGCAGCTCTTTGGACCTTCTGTAGTGGATCAATCAAACAAAGCAGAAGACAAAAATACAGTGAATTACAGCAGTTCTAGGGTAAGCCAGTCACTGCCTGGGTTGGCAAATGGTATGACCACATGAGACCACGAGATCTTCCCTTTACCCATCCTTGCAGCTGCGGTCGGTGCTGGTAACAGCAGGGGGGGCCGGGTAAGAGGGGATTTCGAGGGACGATGCCAAGGGAAAATTCATTATTTAATTTTCCCTCTGCATCGTCACTCGAAATCCCCCATTACCTGCCCCCCCGCCCCACTGCTGTTACCTGCAACGACCGCAGGTGCAAGGATAGGTAAAGGGGAGATCTCTTGGTCTCACGTGGTCATACCATTGCCATTCTTTTCACACTCCTCATTTCTTGTAGGCTAAAGACTGACCTGCTGGTGCTCGCCCTGATCCATGGAGTAAACACAAAGATATCTTCTCTGCTACACTGTAGTATTTATCAACCCAACACAGACACACCAGAATGCCTGCTACACTGGCTTGCGCATTGGTGGGTATGAGGAACAGCTGCAGTGAGACAGAGACAGCCACCAAGTAGGGCTACAAGTGTTTTCCGTGGTGACCCACTTAGAGACACGCACAAACACACACACACACACACCATACCCATCTCCCACAGGGAGCCCTAGATGCCCTAACCTCATATAAACAGAGAGTCATCTGGAAGAGAAGCAATGGGTCCATGTCATGGTAGGGTACAAGGATTGGACAAAAGAAAGTTTGTACGCCCACTGAGGTAAAGAAGAAAAAAAACACACTCAACTAATTGTGTCCTGTCAAGAAGTCTTACTTTATAAAAAAGGACCACTCACTGTGTACCTAAAAGGACCTAAAAGTCTCTTCTCTGGGATGGAACACAGTGATTGAATGCACAGTTTATGCCTGTTCATTTGCAAACCCACTGAATAGAAGAGCTCCAAGACCATGTTTAAAGAAGCAGGAATGGAGAAGATTCTCAAAGCAGACTTAAGTTCTATTCACAACAGGTACCCAACTATTACAGACCAAGATGCTCGGTTACTACACGCAGGGACTGTGTAAATATCCTTGGAGGTAGGTAAGGCTGAACGGAAGGGCAATGTTCAGTTAGTGGTACACACCCCTAAAACCCAAAGGGAACACTGGGATGTCCACAGAGGCCCCCTGCAGGTTGTGTGCAAGGACATTTTCACTTCAGAGCAGAAGCTGCACTCAACCGAAACAACTAACTTAGCACACAAAATATCTACCGAAGGTCAAAATCAAAGTTACTCAGACACAGAACCCAATCAGAGGCAAACTATTCAGAACAGGAATTCCAGGTGGTGAAAGTGAGAACCCCCAGGTTAGCTGCCTCAGATTATTCAAAATGTCTTTGCTACCAAAACCTAGTTATTTGTGGCTCATTGACAAGCATAATCAGTGGCATACATTACAATGGACATGAATTTAAAGAAAATCTAACTTCGAGATTGTGACACTAACAATGCAAACAAAAATAAAGTTAAGCACTAAAAAGGAAGATTCAACTCTCCATTCTGTTGGCATCAAAAAAACATTCAAGCAAACTGGCCACAGCCAAGCGTTTCATGAACCTGGAAGGGCACCAACCAGATGGCCACGTTTTAAAAGTGTAAAGAGATCCTTGCAGATGTTGGGAAAAATGAACACTCCAATAAGAAAGTAAAATCCATCCACTTCTGGCAGACTTATTAGAATGGATGTTCCGCTGTGGCAGAGTCTCCACTACCAAAGCCCCGCCTGGCCCTTAATCTGAATCTAAAAACTATTTTAAACCCTCATCGTCTCAAGAATGGGAGGCTGTGACTATCAGGATGGTCACCAGTAGTGTACCTTTTTATTGGGGGGTGTCCCGGGCACCTCTTCATCTTCTTCCTCGTCGGCCTCCCCCTCGCTGTCAGTCGCCAGATGAAGTACAGACAGCTCGTTCCTCTGTGGAGTGTCTATGGTTATCACAGAGCTGGCACTGTCCCCACAGCGGTCAGAGGCTTTCACAGGAAACGTGGGGCTTCGAGGAGGTGGCAAGGACTGGGCTGCTGCCTCTTCCGCTATCGTAGTCTCCATAGCTATCATGTAGGAGTCTATGTCGTCATTCAGGAAGTCATCAGAAAGCGGTGCAGCCTCTTTTTTGTTTGAAGGTCTGCAGAGAGACAAAACCGGTAAGTCCACACACATAATTCGCTTTACCAAGGGAACCAAGATGAACTTGCAGGAAATTTCTTCACAAACAATACTCCCACCAATGCAGCCCACCCTGGATGACACACATGCACTTCCCACACCACCGCTACCACCAGCAATGGGACCAACAATATGAACATATCACTCCACCATAGAGTCCACCCCTGACCTGGAGGTGGTAATGTTCACTCAGTCCTGAACATCTTCAGGTGTACAAGCAAGCACACTTCCTCATCGCCACCAAAAGAAACTTGGAAAGGCCTCACTCTACTGAGATGAGAGGTGGGTGGTCACGTCCACACATACAACTTGACGAAAACTTTCTCAATATCACAAGAAAAATCATCAGAGCTCGAGCAAGACACAAAAGAGAGAGAG
Organism: Triturus cristatus; assembly: GCF_964204655.1. Classification (NCBI taxonomy): domain Eukaryota; kingdom Metazoa; phylum Chordata; class Amphibia; order Caudata; family Salamandridae; genus Triturus; species Triturus cristatus. The sequence goes on along the minus strand of NC_140585.1, from coordinate 76,548,714 downwards.
GGTAGGTGGCAGCAGCGTAATCCATGTGACATCAAGTCCCCGTACCTTTGTTCCGTCTTTGTATCTGCTCCCCTTAACGAATGTTGGGAGCTAAGAGTATTTGTCTCCAGAGTGGCTAGAACAAAGTGCACCTCCAACACAGAGTCCTCCACACTGAACACCGCTGGCCTGAAAAACAGAAGAAATACACAAAAAATATTAGCTTATCGAATGGGATCATCGAGGCTAGTGCATCTAGGTTTGGTATGAACCACCAATCGGACTGCTTTCTGCCCTATGAGGGAATCTGCTCAGTGTCAAATCTAGGTCAGCCCTCATGCCAATCTGCCCATTCAATCAGCCTGTGGCCTCCTGGGAAAGACTGTTTAAATAACCTCAGAGTGAACTTGTATCTTTGCTGTATCACAGGCACTGGAAACTGTTGTACACCGGCGTGCCACAGTAACTCACAACCACAAATAATTGTACAGAGGTGTGAGACTACACAACAGCATGACTCCAATATCACTTAATGACTGCTGCATGCCAAAAACAGAAGTACCCCTCATTCAGAGTAGCAAAGCAGTTGTAGGCGTTTTAGCAGAAAAACATGTTAGCTAATGTTTATTCAAAATTACATTAGCAAAAAATAAACTCCTTATCTGACTTTGGTACCTGAAGCCCTGGGTACTAATGAAAGCTTTGGCACTTGAACAAGAAAATAATTCTTTTCTGGGGAACTCATGGAGGTGTTTATTTAAAGGTGGGAAATATCGGGGCATTTGCCAAAAACGGGTGGATGCCAGACTGGCCACCTGCTGCCTTCCTCCTACATTTAGCAGTCAGGGAAAACAGATCTCCTAAAGGTGGACACCTTACTGGCTCCATCAAAGGGAAATCTCTTTTGTGCAGGCACTGGCTGGTGTACATTGCGGTTGCTTCTCAGATGCCAAGACCACCCACCTTTTTGTTATATCCAGTACTTCCAAACAGCAGAGATCTCATGAGCTAGGAGAAAACTCCTACCACACCAGGGGCATTAGAATTTTTCTATTAAAAAAAAAACGCTTCTTCAGGCATCTGTTTTTGTTAAAGGAATGAATGTGTTGACGGCCATCAATTAAAAAAGGTTTAAAAAAAATAAAAATGGATGGCACAGTGCGAAAGTAAATACGGCGGGCTGGGTGGAAATCTTTACAAGGTCTCAACCTTCCGGTCGTATAATATATAATTATATGTAAAGCAAAGCTCTGATCTCATGGGTCACTGCAGCAGGAGATGATCACCTAGGGGACCGCATGTGCAACTGCCCTGCTTCCATGGAAAGGAGAGCATGGGAAAAAAGATAAAAGAGTGACAGACTGACCGACGCAGAAGGCAAGCATCACCTTTCGCAGAAAGGGAGGCCAAGTACGCAGAACCTGCTTGTCTGGGAAGAATACAGTAAAATAGCAGGCAGGCGGACAGACCTGCAACTCTCGGACCCTGCGGGCTGAAGCAACTGCCACCAGAAGTAGTCTTGACGGTCAAAACCAACCAGAACCATTATGAGTCAAAATAAGGGCCTGAATTAGAGCCTCGCAAGAGTAGTGCGTTGAGATGGAAGAGGACATTGCCTTTGCCATCTAGAAGGTGCCCCCGCCACATTGAGAGATGGCCACTAGCCCAGCGGAACCACCATCATGGCAGATCCTTCAAACGTACCTAAAGTTTGGTGGTCGGCCATCACTGTTTTTGACGGGAGACACTGCCAATCGCTGTTGTGAGGGAAAGCACAGAACATCAGATTAACAAGTATTAAAAGGGTTCAAACCTGCAGGGTGGCACCAAAAGACAAACTTTTCCAAGCATCCAGTGCGAAGAGACTTAGTGGCATGTCTTCAGGCAGCCACAAAGACGCCAACCTCACATAAGTAAGTGAAAACGTCGGTCAAGAGAATGCTGGATCTTCAGAGCCGTGCCGACTGAATGGGAGAAGCTTAAAGTGGAAGCGAGGTGGGAGTGTATGGGACCCACAAGTGAAGTGAGGAAAACACTAAACCGAGATTGGAAAAATAGAGCAAGGTATAAAGGTACTGAAAGGGGAAGCACTGACTAAATGACACGATGGGTCAAAGCTGATGTAAATACATGTAAAATAGTTGAAAGTATTGAAGAGATCAAGAACTCAAGACTATGATAATACCCAGCCAGACAGCATGAGGAAGAGGTCACGACTGGTCACCTGCTTTCTAAAGAGGGCAGCATTGCGTGCCCTGGCTTCTGCTCTGTTGGCTCCTGAAGGTCCTGCGGCCTATTCACATTTGAGGATCACTAATAAATTTACAGAGTACTACAAAATGGTGCATGCAGCTATGCGGGAAAGAGAGAAATATTCAGTACAAGGTTATGTCAAATCTGTTATTCTGAAATGAGTAACACAGATACAAGTAGAGGGGCCAGGCGCTCCACTCGCGAAGATGCAGGTATACGACTGGCGACAGCCAAATCACCAGGCAGCAACAAACTACCCTCGGATTTCTAGAAGACATACGAAGACCTACTAGTTGCACATGTTAGAAATGTTTCATGCAGCAAAAGAACACAGTTGCTTGCCTCCCACTAGGGGAGAAGCAATTGTGCCTAATCCGAAACCCAGAAGGGACCCACGAGATGCTGGCGCAGGTCTACTTTTATCACTATTAAACCTAGATTGTATGAAGCAAAGGATGATGCTGGCAAGCAGAACATCTGGAGTTCCACTATGTTTGGTGCAACCAGATGCATCAGACTGTGCACCAAACAAGCACTTCTACGTATGTCAAAAGATTGTTTTGTGTATTAGCCAGTCCATTCGTGATGCCCTCTGTTGGCAGTGGCTTCTAGACCTGGAGAAGGCATTTGACTACTTAAATTGGAACTACGTGTGTGCAGTCCTCAAAGGAATGGGATTTGGAAAGGAAAAACAAGTTGGAATACATTTCTACATGGGAGTCCAACTGCTAAGCTAGAAACAGTCAAGCCACTGTCGCCACCACTATTTCCAAAGGCAATGGAGCGGTTAGGTGAGTGGATAAGGAAGGAAGGTAGCAAGGTATTAAATAGGGGAACAAACTGCATGGGGATATATATTGTTTTTGACGTTTTGTTTTCACCCTGTATGCAGCTAATGGGCTCCTATACATTCGTAGTGTACTGAATGGCCTGCTACATGCCTTTTTCAAACTGGAGACCTTCAGTAACCGGTCTGGTCTGAAAAGCAACACAGACAAATCCTGCGTATTTCCATTATGGCCAGCCAGTCATTTGTACTAATGGGAACATCCTGAAACGCCACCTGAATGAAAATTGGAAACATTTATTTAAATAAATAGGCATACAAATATGCCAAACCATGCTTCAGATTACTGAAGCTGGTCTTGCCACAGCGATATCGGCATCTCAAAACACTTGGCATTTTGAAAAAGCTCTCGCTTCCAGCGATGGGTCGGGTGGCGCTCTCTAACATGGTCCTGCTTCCTCTTTTTTTGATCCATTTTGGAAACATTCCTGCAAACCTCCCTGTAGCCAGACTGAAGGCAAACCATTTACAGCCGACTGACCGGATTTGTGGAAGAGGCGAATGCGGCATGCAGCATTATGTGGAGGTTTATGCGGCAGCTGCAGAGAGTGTCATGGTGGTCTGAGGATGGAGGCAATGAAGAGGCCAGACTTGAATCTTTCACTCATGGAAATATCACTCCCAGAAGTGTTGATTAAGCAGAACGATACACCACTCAGGCACCTTCTGCTGAGAAACACTTCCAGGTACTGCAGGCTGGAGATGCAGGAGGTGACAACAGCGGTGAACTGAAGGGATGCGGAGGATCAGGGACTTGCAGAATTTAAAATCCTGGAATAGTCTTTTTTATCTCTCACTTTATCTTCTCTAGCTCTCCGTTTATCTCTCCCTCTTTCGCTTTTATTTATTTGAAAAGTTTTATATAGCGCTGGCTAGACCCGGAGGTATCAGAGCGCTTTACATGAGGTAGGACATTGTTTCAGAACATTGTTACGCTTTCTCCCCTCCTCTCCTTTGAATGGTTAGAAAGCAAGCTTGGAACTCACCGTCCAGCTGAGTCAAAGTGAATATTGACAGGAAGGTTGGCGGACTCGGCGAAACTCAGTAGACCCTGAAATAAAATGCAAGCAGTTTATTAGCATCCAGTGCAGATGATGCAGGCCTCAGGATGAAGGGCTAAATGCCATCTGAAATGGGTCATGGACCGAGAAACCTCTTCTGGTGGTGAAGGCCATCCAGGTCTTGGAGGTCCTCATCGACAGCGCCCCCTAGGTGCTGGAGAGGAGAATGATGAAGTCTGTTCTCCTAATTCACACACCTTTGCCCATTCACCAGGTGCCACAGAGCCACCTTCCTTTAGCCCTCCTAAATACAGGGGTCAGAGGCCACCGACTATCCTAGGTGTCCGAAACCCCCTCTCTCCCAAGTGTGGCAGATCCCTCCCTGAAGTCAACCCACCCCTTCCTGAGTAATCAGAGATCCTGCTTTATTTACAATCAAAGCCACCACTAGCCTGGGAGTCACACTCTCTCCTACTCCCTGAGGACTCAGATCCTCACGGTAAAAGCATCTCACTCTCCTGGGGTTTATAGCGCGCCCGCTCTAAGGCAACAGAGACCTTCACAAGTAGGATTCGGACGTCCTCCTAGGAGTCAGATTCCAACTTCCATAGGCATCTGTGCCAACTCTTCCGCCGAGGAATCTGAGCCCCATTGATCTCTTAGGAGTCAGAGTCCTTCGATTCCCAAGAAATTACAGCCCCTCAGTCTCCAAGGAGTCCAATACACTCACCATTAATACCTTCAAGATTGAAGAGTCTGCCCCCCCCCATCCCCACGTGGCAGCATCCCTCTCTCAGGGCTCAGTAGTGCCTCCCCCACCTCATGTGGCAGCATCCCTCTCTCAGGTGTCAGTAGTGCCTCCCCCCACCTCATGTGGTACCATCCCCCTCTCAGGTGCCAGTAGGGTCTTCCCCCCACCTCGTGTGGCAGCATCCCTGTCTCAGGTGTCAGTAGTGCCTCCCCCCACCTCATGTGGCAGCATCCCCCTCTCAGGTGCCAGTAGGGTCTCCCCCCCCCCCCCACCTCATGAGGCAGCATCCCACTCTCAGGTGTCAGTAGTGCCTTCCCCCACCTCATGTGGCAGCATCCCTCTCTCAGGTGTCAGTAGTGCCTCCCCCCACCTCATGTGGTACCATCCCTCTCTCAAGTGCCAGGAGGGTCTCCCCCCCACCTCATGTGGCAGCATCCCTGTCTCAGGTGTCAGTAGTTCTGGTTTGTCCTACATGTCAGATGCAATGCCCTCACATATAACAGTCCACCTAGCTCCCAGGGTTAACCACATAGCCTTTTCACCCAGACTTCAGTCATCATGCCTCCCATAGGCTCCCTCTCTCCCAAGGCCAGCAGCCCCCACCCCCAGTTCTCCCACTGTACAGAGGTCCCCTATCCCTCTGTCACCAGGCCAGCGGGCACCTTTCCCCAAGATGGCGCAGATCACAGTTCTCTTTCATGGCCTCTTCTTCCTTCCCCCAATTTTCCATAGGCATCTTCAGTCCTAGGGTCTGACCTCGGCTACTCACCCTGAACTCCTTCAGACAGAAGGTAATTTCCGTTTCTGTCTGGACCTGGAAGTGAAGGAATTCCTCTGCGTGAAGAGTCATTTCTGTCAGCATCACTTTGGTGGGATCTGGGAAGAGAGGAAAGAGAGTCAGCCTCCTACACCCATGGTGCATTCAATCACATGTCCAGAATTTCTGCTGTGCTGTTTGTCAGCAGACCTAAGCTCTGCTGGCTGGGACCACTTGCAGTGAACCTCAAACCTGGGTAGGGTAGTTACTGCCCCTCCTCCCAAGCGGAGGTGACCATCGTCAGTGGAAGTGTGAGCCCAGTAAAGTGCCACAGGCCTTTGCACGTGTCCCAAGCGGGATGGCCGACTACCGGCGCTTGCCTGTGGGTGGGAAGTGCTGGAAGTCTCGACATGTCCTTGCCTTATGAAAAGTCTATTTCCTCTTGCAGTGAGTCCCGGCACTCTTCTCTTTCTGTGTTGCTACAGGTCACCTAGTTACAGTTGCCTGCCCTTCGGCTCCATCAGGAGTGAATCTACAGACACACTGTGACCCAGTCCTTACTAATCCGACCCTGGGCTCTGCCCAAGAAGTCAAGAACAGAGGACACAAAGAAGGAAGATGCAGGTCTCCAAGACTGGTTCAGGCTTCCCGCTGGATAAATACTGGCCCACTCGAGACAGTAACTCATACATCCTCTAGATACAAAGGGCCTCATTTATGAGGCCCGTTGCGCCATCGGAACGTCATTTTTTGTGACGTTCCGTGGCGCAGAAGCCTGCGTGATATTTATCAGGCAGCACTAAGCCACTTATTTTGGCTTAATACTGCCTCATAAATATCAGTCCCTTTAACGCAGTGTTCTGCGTTAAAGGGGCGTGTAATGGGTGTTGCTGGGGGCGTTCCCAGCAACATCCATGGCCTTTTGACACTGCCCCAGATTTACGAGAAATCGTAAATCTGAGGCAGCGCTTAAAAGCTTACGCCTCCCCAGGAGAGGCGTAAGGGAGGCGCAACGGGGAGAAATATGTTTATTTCTCCTCGTTTTTCCTTTTTCTATGTGTGCTGCATTCTGCAGCACCCATACAAAGAGGAAAAAGCCTCTGATTATTTTTGTACAGAAAGGTTTCCCTTCCTGTACAAAAATATTCATCCCCGCAACGCAGGCACCCTTGCACCATGGTGCAGAGGTGCCTGCGTTGGCGCAGGCAGCCCATTGTGCGCCGGCGCAGGGAAAAAGGACAGGAATGCGCCGCATTTTATAGATACGGCGCATCCCTGCCCTTTTCTTTTGCTGTAGAGAAGCACAGCAGGAAGGCCTGCTGCGCTTCCCTACGGCAAAACCTCATAAATCTGCCCCAAAGTACATAGAAGAGTTACTCTCTTTTTTATCAGGTGGAGGACAAACCTTGTTTCCTCGAGACACTAGTGCTGTGAAACGTGGAAGAAGAGGGGCTGGATGGCCATGTGAGGAGAGGAGCTGCCCTGACTGCTGGAAGATCTGCACATGGTCCAGAGGACTGACTGGCCTACAAGGAGGATGCCTCTGGGAACCAAGATCTCTGCAAGCATGATAAAGACCACAGACAAGCATCACCAGGTCATGGAGCCGCAGAAATACTTTATTGCATCATAACTGGTGAGCTGGCACCATTGACACTCCATACCCGTAGGTACCTTCCAGGTCCAAACGGATCTGAAGTTCTGAGCCTTCACCTCTCTCGGGTGGCGATTGGTCTCACTGGCTGGAGCCTCTGGCCTGACTTCAGTACCCCTTTTCTATCCCTGATGCTTCCGGAGATACTGCAGTTTCAATTCACTGTTGGTCTGTAAACCTTAAGTCCAACCCCCATTTCAAACTGGTGAAGCTTTGGTTTCTGCTGGGTGCTCCCAGTGAACTGGTTGCCTCCACAAAAGAAAACCAATCTCTGCTCCGTTGGCCATTTGAGATATGGGACCCTAAAGTTGCCCACCCTTGAAGCATCGTTGTGGTTTCTTAGAACCCCACACCTTCATCTGAACCCCACTGAATAGACTCAGAGCACTAGCAGGTGCTTAACTGGTCTCTTAAGTAAACTATGTCCCATCTGGACATTTGTTACCAGAACCGCCCCCACCCACTCCCCGGTCACCAACAAACTAGACAACAAGACTTTTGGCACCTTGAAACTTCGCCCTTGAATTTGCGCGGGTGGGGCCCTTGTTTTGGCGGGGGGGGGGATGGCTTTAAGTAGCAAACATTGGTTACGAATTCTGCCTAGAAACAGAGTAACAGAGGCTTAAGCCCACTGAGCTGTTCGTAATGAACCCAGAACTAGAGACCAGTACAGATCCTGATACGGTTTGCTTTAAAAACAGGTTATCTTGCGACAATACAACACAAGGTTACCCTTATTGACATACAAGTTAAGGGAACACAGCCTTGACAATTGTAATACAAGCACAATGTATGTTTGTAGAATCTCAACTATGCAGCAATGTATAAAGGGCATCAGACAAGCCAGGGCCAGAACCCAAATGAGGGGGAAAGGAGAAGACAAGGGGTCAAGGAGAAGTATCCTTGGTCAACAGTACATCCAGAAATGCTTCCCAAATGCTCCCAACACCCCACCGAGCATGTAAAGGCGTTGGAGGGCCAGACACATCAGAGCGATGCTGCCACGCTGTACCCTTTTGTCGGCACCTCTGCCCATCGACTGAGTTTGTAGTAAAAAGAAGAGTTGCAAGAGCTTTCCCGAGCATTGTGCCACAGGGTCACAGTTAGGGAAAAAACAGTGCGAGAGACATAAGCACAAGCAAACAAATTAAAGTCGCAAGAGCTAGCACGGTTTACGCACCTGCAAATAAAAGGTTCATTCTTCTATTAGAAGGTAGCTTGCTTATTCAGCGTGTACCAACACCGTAGTTCTGGTCCATCAGTGGTAAACTATTATACCCACACATGATCCGGCCCAGTAATCTCCGACTAGGTATTTGACAACGGTCTCTTCTAGGCGCATGCAGGGCATACATCCCTGCCATTTCTGCTGCTTCCAGTATTCCCGCCACGAATGCGCCATGGTTTTGCCCCTTTCATTGCAGCTTAGGGAAGCTTACAGGCTGTGCAGAAGGTATGCTGAGTGGTGCAGCATAGAGATGCTGGCAGCTTGTGTAGCACGGGAACTATGGCAATGTTGTGCAAAAGAGGCTGAAGGCAGCAGTTGCAGCGGGAGGATTTTGTCAGGGTGTGCAGTGCAGTGGGAAGATGCTAGCAGGTGGAGGAGTGGGAGGTGCTGCAAGCCGCAGACTTTCAAAACTGAACAGCAACAATAACAATGCTTTAACTGGCGACGCCAATACATTCCACAAACATGAATTTGCAAAAGAACAGTCTTAAACCTTGTGCTCAAGATACTCCGAGATAAAGAGAATTCCCTTTGAGGCTTTAAAATGTTTTACTCCTTCAGCGATTGTTATTTTCTCCTTCCACAGGCCTTACTTTCAAACCTAACCCACAACTCAAGGACTGAAACTCGATCAAACAAAATATAAAGTGTTATGAAAACCAGGATAAGAAAGCAACACCCCTAAAGACTAAGAAAAGTCTGAGACTTTGTTCAAAATAATGAACAAATGTTTGGGAAAATTCCTCATAGAAAACTGCAGCGGGGGTAGCTGCGGGGGCTACCAGCGCTGTGCAAGGCCTTTCACCCTGCACAGTGGGAGATGGCTGCAGACTGCATTCATCAACCAGAGGAAGCCACCCCCAGGTGCACAAGCCCTCAGCCGTGCATGGCAGGGGCAGCCGCAGGGCCTGTCCTCCAGCCAGACCCTGCAGAGAGGGAGGTGGCTGCAGAATGCATTCATCAGCCGCAGGGCTGGTCCTCCAGCCAGACCCTGCACAGAGGGAGATGGCTGCAGACTGCATTCATCAGCCCCAGGGCCTGTCCTCCAGCAGACCCTGCACAGAGGGAGATGGCTGCAGACTGCATTCATCAGCCGCAGGGCCGGTCCTCCAGCCAGACCCTGCACAGAGGGAGATGGCTGCAGACTGCATTCATCAGCCGCAGGGCCTGTCCTCCAGCAGAACCTGTACAGAGGGAGATGGCTGCAGAATGCATTCATCAGCCGCAGGGCCTGTCCTCCAGCAGAACCTGTAGAGGGAGATGGCTGCAGACTGCATTCATCAGCCGCAGGGCCTGTCCTCCAGCCAGACCCTGCACAGAGGGAGATGGCTGCAGACTGCATTCATCAGCCGCAGGGCCTGTCCTCCAGTCAGACTCTGCACAGTGGGAGATGGTTGCAGACTGCATTCATCAGCCGCAGGGCTGGTCCTCCAGCCAGACCCTGCAGAGAGGGAGATGGCTGCAGACTGCATTCATCAGCTGCAGGGCCTGTCCTCCAGCCAGACCCTGCACAGAGGGAGATTGCTGCAGACTGCATTCACCAGCCGCAGGGCCTGTCCTCCAGCCAGACCCTGCACAGAGGGAGATGGCTGCAGACAGCATTCATCAGCCGCAGGGCTGGTCCTCCAGCCAGACCCTGCAGAGAGGGAGATGGCTGCAGACAGCATTCATCAGCCGCAGGGCTGGTCCTCCAGCCAGACCCTGCAGAGAGGGAGATGGCTGCAGACTGCATTCATCAGCTGCACGGCCTGTCCTCCAGCCAGACCCTGCACAGAGGGAGATGGCTGCAGACTGCATTCATCAGCCCCAGGGCCTGTCCTCCAGCAGACCCTGCACAGAGGGAGATGGCTGCAGACTGCATTCATCAGCCGCAGGGCCTATCCTCCAATCAGACCCTGCACAGAGGGAGATGGCTGCAGACTGCATTCATCAGCCGCAGGGCTGGTCCTCCAGCAAGACCCTGCAGAGAGGGAGATGGCTGCAGACTGCATTCATCAGCTGCAGGGCCTGTCCTCCAGCCAGACCCTGCACAGAGGGAGATGGCTACAGACTGCATTCATCAGCCGCAGGGACTGTCCTCCAGCCAGACCCTGCACAGAGGGAGATGGCTACAGACTGCATTCATCAGCCACAGAGCCTGTCCTCCAGCCAGACCCTGCACAGAGGGAGGTGGTTGCAGACTGCATTCATCAGCCCCAGGGCCTGTCCTCCAGCAGACCCTGCACAGAGGGAGATGGCTGCAGACTGCATTCATCAACCCCAGGGCCTGTCCTCCAGCAGACCCTGCACAGAGGAAGATGGCTGCAGACTGCATTCATCAGCCCCAGGGCCTGTCCTCCAGCAGACCCTGCACAGAGGGAGATGGCTGCAGACTGCATTCATCAGCCGCAGGGCCTGTCCTCCAGCCAGACCCTGCACAGAGGGAGATGGCTGCAGACTGCATTCATCAGCCGCAGGGCCTGTCCTCCAGCCAGACCCTGCACAGAGGGAGATGGCTGTAGACTGCATTCATCAGCCGCAGGGCCTGTCCTCCAGCCAGACCCTGCACAGAGGGAGATGGCTACAGACTGCATTCATCAGCCGCAGGGCCTGTCCTTCAGCCAGACCCTGCACAGAGGGAGATGGCTGCAGACTGCATTCATCAGCCGCAGGGCCTGTCCTCCAGTCAGACCCTGCACAGTGGTACATGACTGCAGACCGCATTCATTAGCCAGAGGAGGCCAAGCCCAGGTGCACAAGCCTTCAGCCTTGCATAACGGGGGCAGCCGCAGGGCCTGTCCTCCAGCCAGACCCTGCACAGAGGGAGGTGGCTGCAGACTGCATTCATCACCTGCAGGGCTGGTCCTCCAGCCAGACCCTGTACAGAGGGAGATAGCTGCAGACAGCATTCATCAGCCGCGGGGCCTGTCCTCCGGCCAGACCCTGCACAGAGGGAGGTGGCTGCAGACTGCATTCATCAGCCGCAGGGCTGGTCCTCCAGCCAGACCCTGCAGAGAGGGAGGTGGCTGCAGACTGCATTCATCACCTGCAGGGCTGGTCCTCCAGCCAGACCCTGCACAGAGGGAGATGGCTGCAGACTGCATTCATCAGCTCCAGGGCCTGTCCGCCAGCCAGACCCTGCACAGAGGGAGATGGCTGCAGACTGCATTCATCAGCTGCAGGGCCTGTCCTCCAGCCAGACCAGGAACAGAGGGAGATGGCTGCAGACTGCATTCATCAGCCGCAGGGCCTGTCCTCCAGCCAGATCCTGCACAGAGGGAGATGGCTGCAGACTGCATTCATCAGCCGCAGGGCTGGTCCTCCAGCCAGACCCTGCACAGAGGGAGGTGGCTGGAGACTGCATTCATCAGCCGCAGGGCCTGTCCTTCAGCAGACCCTGCACAGTGGTACATGGCTGCAGACCGCATTCATTAGCCAGAGGAGGCCAAGCCCAGGTGCACAAGCCTTCAGCCTTGCATAACGGGGGCAGCCGCAGGGCCTGTCCTCCAGCCAGACCCTGCACAGAGGGAGGTGGCTGCAGACTGCATTCATCAGCCGCAGGGCTGGTCCTCCAGCCAGACCCTGTACAGAGGGAGATAGCTGCAGACAGCATTCATCAGCCGCAGGGCCTGTCCTCCAGCAGACCCTGCACAGAGGGAGGTGGCTGCAGACTGCATTCATCAGCCCCAGGGCCTGTCCTCCAGCAGACCCTGCACAGAGGGAGATGGCTGCAGACTGCATTCAAGAGCCAGAGGAGGCTAAGCCCAGGTGCACAAGCCTTCAGCCTTGCATAACGGGGGCAGCCGCAGGGCCTGTCCTCCAGCCAGACCCTGCATAGAGGGAGGTGGCTGCAGACTGCATTCATCAGCCGCAGGGCCTGTCCTCCAGCCAGACCCTGCACAGAGGGAGGTGGCTGCAGACTGCATTCATCACCTGCAGGGCTGGTCCTCCAGCCAGACCCTGTACAGAGGGAGATAGCTGCAGACAGCATTCATCAGCCGCAGGGCCTGTCCTCCAGTCAGACCCTGCACAGTGGTACATGGCTGCAGAAGGCATTCATTAGCCAGAGGAGGCCAAGCCCAGGTGCACAAGCCTTCAGCCTTGCATAACGGGGGCAGCCGCAGGGCCTGTCCTCCAGCCAGACCCTGCATAGAGGGATGTGGCTGCAGACTGCATTCATCACCTGTAGGGCTGGTCCTCCAGCCAGACCCCGTACAGAGGGAGATAGCTGCAGACAGCATTCATCAGCCGCAGAGCCTGTCCTCCAGCCAGATCCTGCACAGAGGGAGATGGCTGCAGACTGCATTCATCAGCCGCAGGGCCTGTCCTCCAGTCAGACCCTGCACAGTGGTACATGGCTGCAGACCGCATTCATTAGCCAGAGGAGGCCAAGCCCAGGTGCACAAGCCTTCAGCCTTGCATAACGGGGGCAGCCGCAGGGCCTGTCCTCCAGCCAGACCCTGCACAGAGGGAGGTGGCTGCAGACTGCATTCATCAGCCGCAGGGCTGGTCCTCCAGCCAGACCCTGCACAGAGGGAGGTGGCTGCAGACTGCATTCATCAGCCGCAGGGCCTGTCCTCCAGCAGACCCTGCACAGAGGGAGATGGCTGCAGACTGCATTCATCAGCCGCAGGGCCTGTCCTCCAGTCAGACCCTGCACAGTGGTACATGGCTGCAGACCGCATTCATTAGCCAGAGGAGGCCAAGCCCAGGTGCACAAGCCTTCAGCCTTGCATAACGGGGGCAGCCGCAGGGCCTGTCCTCCAGCCAGACCCTGCACAGAGGGAGGTGGCTGCAGACTGCATTCATCAGCCGCAGGGCTGGTCCTCCAGCCAGACCCTGTACAGAGGGAGATAGCTGCAGACAGCATTCATCAGCCGCAGGGCCTGTCCTCCAGCAGACCCTGCACAGAGGGAGGTGGCTGCAGACTGCATTCATCAGCCGCAGGGCCTGTCCTCCAGCCAGACCCTGCACAGAGGGAGATGGCTGCAGACTGCATTCGTGAGCGAGAGGAGGCTAAGCCCAGGTGCACAAGCCTTCAGCCTTGCATAACGGGGGCAGCCGCAGGGCCTGTCCTCCAGCCAGACCCTGCATAGAGGGAGGTGGCTGCAGACTGCATTCATCAGCCGCAGGGCCTGTCCTCCAGCCAGACCCTGCACAGAGGGAGGTGGCTGCAGACTGCATTCATCACCTGCAGGGCTGGTCCTCCAGCCAGACCCTGTACAGAGGGAGATAGCTGCAGACAGCATTCATCAGCCGCAGGGCCTGTCCTCCAGCCAGACCCTGCACAGAGGGAGATGGCTGCAGACTGCATTCGTGAGCGAGAGGAGGCTAAGCCCAGGTGCACAAGCCTTCAGCCTTGCATAACGGGGGCAGCCGCAGGGCCTGTCCTCCAGCCAGACCCTGCATAGAGGGAGGTGGCTGCAGACTGCATTCATCAGCCGCAGGGCCTTTCCTCCAGCCAGACCCTGCACAGAGGGAGGTGGCTGCAGACTGCATTCATCACCTGCAGGGCTGGTCCTCCAGCCAGACCCTGTACAGAGGGAGATAGCTGCAGACAGCATTCATCAGCCGCAGGGCTGGTCCTCCAGCCAGACCCTGCACAGAGGGAGGTGGCTGGAGACTGCATTCATCAGCCGCAGGGCCGGTCCTTCAGCAGACCCTGCACAGTGGTACATGGCTGCAGACCGCATTCATTAGCCAGAGGAGGCCAAGCCCAGGTGCACAAGCCTTCAGCCTTGCATAACGGGGGCAGCCGCAGGGCCTGTCCTCCAGCCAGACCCTGCATAGAGGGAGGTGGCTGCAGACTGCATTCATCACCTGTAGGGCTGGTCCTCCAGCCAGACCCTGTACAGAGGGAGATAGCTGCAGACAGCATTCATCAGCCGCAGGGCCTGTCCTCCAGCCAGACCCTGCACAGAGGGAGATGGCTGCAGACTGCATTCATCAGCCGCAGGGCCTGTCCTCCAGCCAGACCCTGCACAGAGGGAGGTGGCTGCAGACCGCATTCATTAGCCAGAGGAGGCCAAGCCCAGGTGCACAAGCCTTCAGCCTTGCATAACGTGGGCAGCCGCAGGGCCTGTCCTCCAGCCAGACCCTGCATAGAGGGAGGTGGCTGCAGACTGCATTCATCACCTGTAGGGCTGGTCCTCCAGCCAGACCCTGTACAGAGGGAGATAGCTGCAGACAGCATTCATCAGCCGCAGGGCCTGTCCTCCAGCCAGATCCTGCACAGAGGGAGATGGCTGCAGACTGCATTCATCAGCCGCAGGGCCTGTCCTCCAGCCAGACCCTGCACAGAGGGAGATGGCTGCAGACTGCATTCATCAGCCGCAGGGCCTGTCCTCCAGCCAGACCCTGCACAGAGGGAGATGGCTGCAGACTGCATTCATGAGCCAGAGGAGGCTAAGCCCAGGTGCACAAGCCTTCAGCCTTGCATACGGAGGCAGCCGCAGGGCCTGTCCTCCAGCCAGACCCTGCACAGAGGGAGATGGCTGCAGACTGCATTCATCAGCCGCAGGGCTGGTCCTCCAGCCAGACCCTGCACAGAGGGAGGTGGCTGCAGACTGCATTCATCAACCGCAGGGCCTGTCCTCCAGCAGACCCTGCACAGAGGGAGATGGCTGCAGACTGCATTCATCAGCCGCAGGGCCTGTCCTCCAGTCAGACCCTGCACAGTGGTACATGGCTGCAGACCGCATTCATTAGCCAGAGGAGGCCAAGCCCAGGTGTACAAGCCTTCAGCCTTGCATAACGGGGGCAGCCGCAGGGCCTGTCCTCCAGCCAGACCCTGCACAGAGGGAGGTGGCTGCAGACTGCATTCATCAGCCACAGGGCTGGTCCTCTAGCCAGACCCTGTACAGAGGGAGATAGCTGCAGACAGCATTCATCAGCCGCAGGGCCTGTCCTCCAGCAGACCCTGCACAGAGGGAGGTGGCTGCAGACTGCATTCGTCAGCCCCAGGGCCTGTCCTCCAGCAGACCCTGCACAGAGGGAGATGGCTGCAGACTGCATTCATCAGCCGCAGGGCCTGTCCTCCAGCCAGACCCTGCACAGAGGGAGATGGCTGCAGACTGCATTCATGAGCCAGAGGAGGCTAAGCCCAGGTGCACAAGCCTTCAGCCTTGCATAACGGGGGCAGCCGCAGGGCCTGTCCTCCAGCCAGACCCTGCATAGAGGGAGGTGGCTGCAGACTGCATTCATCAGCCGCAGGGCCTGTCCTCCAGCCAGACCCTGCACAGAGGGAGGTGGCTGCAGACTGCATTCATCACCTGCAGGGCTGGTCCTCCAGCCAGACCCTGTACAGAGGGAGATAGCTGCAGACAGCATTCATCAGCCGCAGGGCCTGTCCTCCAGTCAGACCCTGCACAGTGGTACATGGCTGCAGACCGCATTCATTAGCCAGAGGAGGCCAAGCCCAGGTGCACAAGCCTTCAGCCTTGCATAACGGGGGCAGCCGCAGGGCCTGTCCTCCAGCCAGACCCTGCATAGAGGGAGGTGGCTGCAGACTGCATTCATCACCTGTAGGGCTGGTCCTCCAGCCAGACCCTGTACAGAGGGAGATAGCTGCAGACAGCATTCATCAGCCGCAGGTCCTGTCCTCCAGCCAGACCCTGCACAGAGGGAGATGGCTGCAGACTGCATTCATCAGCCGCAGGGCCTGTCCTCCAGCCAGACCCTGCACAGAGGGAGATGGCTGCAGACTGCATTCATGAGCCAGAGGAGGCTAAGCCCAGGTGCACAAGCCTTCAGCCTTGCATACGGAGACAGCCGCAGGGCCTGTCCTCCAGCCAGACCCTGCACAGAGGGAGATGGCTGCAGACTGCATTCATCAGCCGCAGGGCTGGTCCTCGAGCCAGACCCTGCACAGAGGGAGGGCGCTGCAGACTGCATTCATCAGCCGCAGGGCTGGTCCTCCAGCCAGACCCTGCACAGAGGGAGGTGGCTGGAGACTGCATTCATCAGCCGCAGGGCTGGTCCTCCAGCCAGACCCTGCACAGAGGGAGATGGCTGCAGACTGCATTCATCAGCCCCAGGGCCTGTCCTCCAGCAGACCCTGCACAGAGGGAGATGGCTGCAGACTGCATTCATCAGCCGCAGGGCCTGTCCTCCAGCCAGACCCTGTACAGAGGGAGATAGCTGCAGACAGCATTCATCAGCCGCAGGGCCTGTCCTCCAGTCAGATCCTGCACAGTGGTACATGGCTGCAGACCGCATTCATTAGCCAGAGGAGGCCAAGCCCAGGTGCACAAGCCTTCAGCCTTGCATAACGGGGGCAGCCGCAGGCCCTGTCCTCCAGCCAGACCCTGCATAGAGGGAGGTGGCTGCAGACTGCATTCATCACCTGTAGGGCTGGTCCTCCAGCCAGACCCTGTACAGAGGGAGATAGCTGCAGACAGCATTCATCAGCCGCAGGGCCTGTCCTCCAGCCAGACCCTGCACAGAGGGAGATGGCTGCAGACTGCATTCATCAGCCGCAGGGCCTGTCCTCCAGCCAGACCCTGCACAGAGGGAGATGGCTGCAGACTGCATTCATGAGCCAGAGGAGGCTAAGCCCAGGTGCACAAGCCTTCAGTCTTGCATACGGAGACAGCCGCAGGGCCTGTCCTCCAGCCAGACCCTGCACAGAGGGAGATGGCTGCAGACTGCATTCATCAGCCGCAGGGCTGGTCCTCCAGCCAGACCCTGCACAGAGGGAGGTGGCTGCAGACTGTATTCATCAGCCGCAGGGCCTGTCCTCCATCAGACCCTGCACAGAGGGAGATGGCTGCAGACTGCATTCATCAGCCGCAGGGCCTGTCCTCCAGTCAGACCCTGCACAGTGGTACATGGCTGCAGACCGCATTCATTAGCCAGAGGAGGCCAAGCCCAGGTGCACAAGCCTTCAGCCTTGCATAACGGGGGCAGCCGCAGGGCCTGTCCTCCAGCCAGACCCTGCACAGAGGGAGATGGCTGCAGACTGCATTCATCAGCCACAGAGCCTGTCCTCCAGCCAGACCCTGCACAGAGGGAGATGGCTGCAGACTGCATTCATCAGCCGCAGGGCCTGTCCTCCAGTCACACCTTGGTTGCTCAATTTTTTTTATTCCACTTCCATAATGAATGGAATTATAATCATGGTCGAAAATATACTTTTGTCAAAAAATGTGACCACATGGTAGGTGGAAAAAGTCACTGTTGCGGCAACTGCTGAAATGGTGTTAGATTGTGTTGCTTTCTGTTCCACAGTAAGCACTGCAGCACAGAGAAAAGGCAAGTGTTACACAGAAAAAGGGGAAAAGTAAAAGAGGCCGAGTAGTAAAGCATAAACACAGTATGTCTGCTGAGGTGGCACGTACAACCATGAGCTTATCATAAGATTGGCCTGGAGCGTAAAGATAGCACCATGAAAGTATGTAGCATTTGTGAATTCCGTTCCTGGCCAAAAGGAAATGGAGCGATGTGCAGGATCAAACGCAGAAATTCAGTGAACTAGTGACAGGATGTGTGGCTGGGTCCCGAGACAGGAAGTGGACGGTGTTCTTTAAATAGTTGCGTCTTCAGCTCTTGCCGCAGTCCTGATGGATAAGCGGACGCCCTTCCAGATCCTGTGTACAGAGACGGAGAAGGACTGTCGTCTTGTTTTCCCATTCTTGCCCATCTTCACCTTCATCTGATGGCATCTTGGCTGTAGTGTGTGTGACCAGGCGTCCCGGATTTGCCCGGACAGTCCTGGGTTTTCACCAGCTGTGCCGGCAAATTTCGGCAATTGTGGCTAATTTCCCGGTTTTTAGAGGGGGTTGGCTGAAACCAGTGAGAGGCACTTATTGGATGTTCTAAAGCTGTGCTAGTTAGCAGTTGTTAAAAGGAAGCAATTTAATTAACAGGTAGGATGCTGGTTTTAGGAATTACATTTTATTTATTTTCTTAGGGCTTCTTCTGCGTTTCTATCTTGATAAGAGTCCCTGTCAGCCACACAGGCGGGAGTGCCAGTCATGATCGATATGTAAATAAAACATCTCTCTCCACCTGCTTCTAGCGGAATTGTCTTCAAGGAACAGCTTTGTTTCAAGCTGGAATAGAAGCTACTGGACCGAAGCTCAGACTTGCACATTGCAGGCTTTGTGGATGGGACCTCCACTTAATCTTACTTAATGGGAATCTGTACACAGGTGAGCCCGCCTCAGGACCATCGCTCAGCCCTTAATTGAAATCTGTACGCAAGTGAGCCCGCCTCAGGACCATCATTGAGCCCTTATTAGGAATCTACGCAGGTGAACCCGCCTCAGGACCATTGCTGAGCCCTTAGTGGGAATCTGCACGCAGGTGAGCCTGACTCAGGACCACTGCTGATCCCTTAATGGGAATCTGTACGCAGGTGAGCCCGCATCAGGACCACTGCTGATCCCTTAATGGGAATCTGTACACAGGTGAGCCCGCATCAGGACCATAGCCGAGCCCTTAATGGGAATCTGTACGCAAGTGAGACCATCTCAGGAACATCGCCGAGCCCTTAATGGGAATCTGTACGCAAGTGAGACCGCCTCAGGACCATCGCTGAGCCCATAATGGGAATTTGTATGCGGGTGAGCCCGCCTCAGGACCATCGCTGAGCTCTTAACCGGAATCTGTACGCAAGTGAGCCCGCCTCAGGACCATCGCTGAGCCCTCAATGGGAATCTGTACGCAGGTGAGCCCGCCTCAGGACCATCGCTGAGCCCTTAATGGGAATCTGTATGCAGGTGAGCCCGCCTCAGGACCATCGCTGAGCCCTTAATTGAAATCTGCACGCAAGTGAGCCCGCCTCAGGACCATCGCTGACCCCGTAATGGGAATCTGCATGCAGGTGAGCCCGCCTCAGGACCATCGCTGAGCCCTTAATGGGAATCTGTACACAAGTGAGCCCACATCAGGACCATCGCTGAGCTCGTAACGGGAATCTGTACGCAGGTGAGCCTGCCTCCGGACCATCGCTGAGCCCTTAATGGGAATCTGTACGCGGGGGAGCCCACCTCAGGATCATCACCGAGCCCTTAATGGGAATCTGTACGCAAGTGAGACCACCTCAGGACCATCGCTGAGCCCATAATGGGAATCTGCACGCAGGTGAGCCGGCTTCAGGACCATCACCGAGCCCTTAATGGGAATCTGTACACAAGTGAGCCCACATCAGGACCATCGCTGAGCTCTTAACGGGAATCTGTACGCAGGTGAGCCTGCCTCAGGACCATCGCTGAGCCCAGTCACTCTCTTGCGCATGGCGCGCCTTCTCCTGGCCACAGTTGTTGTGTGTCCTCCCAGGATGAAGGCGGCTACCAATCCACCCTCTTTATATCGGACCACACATTGATGCCAGGCAGAGTCAACATTAAATCTAAGCAGGAAAGAGCAGCATCACCTCATCCTACATAGCACCTTGGCTCAGAGATACTGGGAGCACCTCTGGCATTCAAATGAATGAATCTTGACTGCTGGTCCACGCGGAGCAGAGCTACAACAAAAGAAAATAAGTAAGAAGTTGAACCTTCTGAGCCATGAGCTCAGGACACGTTCAGCACTCATGCATCACAGAAACATTCCCTGAGATCAGTCAAGGAGTGCACCAGACACACAAGTATGCCTACCTAGGCCACACAAATGTGTGCGTCTGCGTGAATCCGATAGGTGCCATAAGAAGGGATTTTTTCATGGCTTCGGAGGAACACATCCCTAACCGTTTTACTGATGACTAGTCCAGTCTTTTGTATGCCCCAACAAGACACTTAACAATAGACAGCACCATGTCAATATTTACAAAGCAAACCAGGGGCTACAGATGCAGGCACTGTGTTTGCTGATGAGCAGGTTTCTGATCGGGGTTTTCAAACTATTTTTTAAGACCTCAGGTATTTGGAAACTAATTCCATTAATTTATAGTAGAAGAAATAATATAATCAGGAGAGAAACATACCCCTGTGCTAGGAAATACCAGGGGTCAGGACTGGTTCGTGACGCACTCCCTCGTCTCTCTTCATCTCTGTTCGTTCTACCATCCCAGAGACCATTACGTTGTCCATGTTGCCCACTGTGTTGACTCCCATTCTCCTTCTACACCAGTTTTCCACTGTCCAGATTTCTGTGTGCTCCCTCTTTATACTTCACCCTCATAAAGAACTGAACTTCCTCTTTCTCTCACCCGTCTCTTCTTCCAGGTAGTTCCTAAAGAGAACTTTTCCAGAGCGACTCGGGACAAGCGTCACCTCCGCCAGCATCGGTGGAAAATGGACCACAGCATCCACCAGTACCCTGGAAACAGAGTGGACAAGGAATGTGTTAATGGAGAGTGAGCTGGGCCACGGGCCATCTGCATCGCATGCCACAAGCGATGAAGGGGAACAAATATCTTACTTCCTATTGCCAACTATGCAAGATCAACGTACAACAACTCTGTGGTCGGCAGAACAGCCCCTAATGGGCCAACTCAAATAGGATAAGAAGCAGACCTAGCGGCTGAATGAGAGATTCAAAACTGGAGATAAGCACATCACAAGATACTGTGCATACAAATACATAAAATTAGGTCACAAGAGCCACATTTCCAAGATCTAAGTCACTGCAATTGGCATAACAATCTTTGGAAAGCCTGTTGTACTTTTTTGAAAAATGCAATCAAGGCCCAAGAGATACAACCTTCTGTAGTAAACTTGTTGAAAAACTGAAAAGGAAGATTTCTATCTGAAAAGGGAATTCAGAGCAGTAACATCTGACAACGCACAACACTCATGCAAATTAAAAAAGCTGCAGTCATAAGATGCAACTGACTGTTGGAAAGCATCTTATGAAAAAGTGCTTCGAACAGATTCATCTCGCCACACAATTTATGTAAACTGAAAAGGCGCTCTAAAAAAAGATGCACTTATACCCACTGTATATACTGTATGTTGCTGCGAGCTAGAGGGTGCCTCGGTGTGCTCTTACCCGCCTTTCATTCCGTGGAGCTGCCCCTGTGGATTGCGAGTCTCCCTCCCGCCGTCGCCGTACAAACGCGACCGCCGTGTGGGGGGAGAGTAGTGGAAACTACATTTCCCAAGAGCCTTGCCAACCCGGAAGTGCCGCATTTTCGCGCCAGAAGACGCTTCAAAACTGACTCTGCCCTCGGCTGAGCGGGGGCTGTTGCTGCGAGCTAGAGGGTGCCTCGGTGTGCTCTTACCTGCCTTTCATTCCGTGGAGCTGCCCCTGTGGATTGCGAGTCTCCCTCCCGCCGTCGCCGGACAAACGCGACCGCCGTGTGGGGGGAGAGTAGTGGAAACTACATTTCCCAAGAGCCTTGCCAACCCGGAAGTGCCGCATTTTCGCGCCAGAAGACGCTTCAAAACTGACTCTGCCCTCCGCATCGCGGGACGCGCCCGGGCGACGCCGGGCTAAGCCCGGGACAAGGGCGGGACCGTCTGTGGCCGTCCGGGGCCGGAAGAGGCCGGGCCGGGCAATACCTCTTGGCTGTGGACTTCGGGTTAGTTTGGACTGTAAAATCTCACTAACAACGAGTAGTGTTTTAATCGTTACACAGTATACAGTCATAAGCTTACATAGCGTGTTTTATGTTATTTTATTCTGGTTTGTTTTAGTATTCAGTTATTGTACCTAGAGGGGTTTCTAACTGCACCGCACCAGTCTGCTAGTCCCCAACTGAGTTATGGGGAAACATACTAAACCCACTTCGAGTCGTCCCATGACTAGACAATTAGCTAATTTGAATCCTCCGCTGCCAAGTTTGACAGCGATAGATAAAATGTTGCAGAAAACAATTGGGGTGGTTGCTACAGCCATTGAAAATACGGAAAGACGGCTGTCCATTACTCCTGCATTTACCATGGAACCCCCACACGAGGGCTCGGCTGATGTGTCCACATATCAGGTGGATATGGAAGCTATGACATCTATGCTGCCATCTTTTACCCACTTACCTTGTGCGCAGGTGATTGCAGATGAGCCTGAGCGCTCAGAAATTGGTCCATTATCTTCCTCTTTTGTTTCTATAGTGGCCCCCACGAAACGGGTAAAGCCAAAGAAAAATAAACAGAAAACAAAACAAAGGACCTTCAACTCTGCCCACCCTGTTCCTGGCCTTGCCTCTCTAGACCAGATCCAACAACCTGCTACTATTAATCCACCGGTTTGGGCTTCTAACTTATTATTAGATCTTCAATCGCATATTGATCACTCCCTAAACCTTCTCCTAAAAACCCTGTCATCTAAAATAGACAGGTTGGTATCCCTTGTTAATACCAAAGGTATAGGGCCACAACAGTCACATCCTGTTCCATTGCCCAATTCTCGCTGTACGGTAGGCAGTATTACCCAAGCTAAGAGTACTAATCCTGCTCCCCAGGGTCAGCCTAGTGCCTGCTTGCCCCCAACTTCTTCTATTTTAGCCCAGCCTCCTCTGGCTCTACCAACTGCCCCTTCTCCTTTTGTTGGTTCCCCTACTCCCCGGAACGCTCCCCGAATCTCTATTGCTCCATCAGCATGTGATCAGCCTCTGAGCAATAAGGAACATAGCCCACGGGGTTCTGGTGGGGGTAGGACCCTTCCTATTACGGGAGGGAATTTAGCCTCTCAGAATCTGGTTAATCCTCTGCCATTTGTACAGCTCCCCCCCGAGTCTGCCCCGTATGTGATTGTGCTCACAGGAGTTCCTCCGTTACCTAGTACTAAGGGGGAAACCTACTATGAATTAAAAAACAAAGTCACACATTGGTTGTCCAAAAATAGACCACTGAATGGAGCTGGTAATGGGGAGATTCTGTTTGTTCGTAGGGTTAGTTGGCTAGGGACCCGCCCAAAGGACATTAGTGGGGATTGTGTTTTGATCAACTTTAGGGACCCTAGAGTAGTGGGACATATACTGGATTTGGGTGGGAAGCTTAAACTAGGTTCTATTGATACTTTCCATTTGGGGTATTTTTATTCTCATCCTAATGTCCGGAACCCGGTAGGACTCTCACACTCCCACCATCTTTCTCATAATTTTTTTATTCAATATCCCGGTTACTAACCGTTTTGATGTGCTTAGTTCCGTGGATTGACCATCATCCGGAAGGAACACCAAGGGTAGGCACATGCGTATAGAGGGGAACTTTGGTAGAGAGGCTTATGGAATGGTGAGGGATTCTTCCCTGATTACATCTGGTACCGGGAGTCGTCCTACTTCCCTCCCCCTTTCCCATCTGAACAATAGCCCTATGGAAGGATACCCTGAGCTAGGTCTCCCTGAACATACTGCCTCGCATGAGTCCCCTACTTCCCCCCACTTGGTGGCCAGTCCTTGTTCCACACCCTCTCGTAGACCACTAGTAGGGTCCTGGAATGTGGCCGGACTAGAGACCAAACTCTCTGACCCTGAGTGGGGAGAGCTAATGGACCAATTTGATATCTGTTTATTTCAAGAAACTTGGCTCCGGTACAGCCCAGCGAGGGTGGGTTACGCAACTTATTCTATTCCCGCGGTTCAAGGCGCAAGGGGTAGACCATCGGGGGGGTTAGTTATTTGGGTTGCAACCCATTTAGGTTGCTCTGTAAAATCAATTGATACAAAATCCCCTGATATCTTGTGCCTGTTACTTACCTTCCCTGCCGGATATTCGCTGGTAGTCCTAAACGTTTACTTACGCCCCTATCCGGCTCAGCTGGGGTTGTCGATTTTGGGAGCTTTGGATGAGGTACTACACTCCCTTCCTCCTGCGTCGCACAAATTACTAGGTGCGGATTTTAACTGCCATTACGAACCTCTCCTCGGGATCCCTCCCCTTACCTGTGATGAGGACGAAAACTATAAAATCCCCGTCCCTACCATCTACCCGGCCAAGCGTCTCCTCCCTTTAGCCCTCGAGATCAATAAGTTAGCTATTGCACATTCCTTGAGGGCTTGTAATGGTAGATTGTGCCCTGACATACCGGGAGCTTTCACCTTCAATAGACCCGGGAGTTGTTCAACTATCGACTATATTTTGGTGAACGTGGAATTTTGGGGCTATCTAGCAGCATTTTCTGCTATTCCGCGGGTCGATAGCGATCATAACCTACTGTCACTAGAGTTGATAAGTAATATTGGTGGCAGTGCAAGCCTACACGGCCAGCCGCCACATAATAGTGAGAACTTGGTTTTAGCTGCAGGTGGTAGACGGATTAGGTGGGCAAGGGTTGTGACCGATGAAATAAAGCTTGCAGCCTTATATAGTAGTGTTACTCGTTCCTTGGAGGCGGTTTCCCTCCTATTGAGCCCCAACGGGGATATTGAACAGAACCATCTCCTTGATCTCCAAAACATCCATAAGGAACTCCTCGGTGGCCTGGCCGTTTTTTTCTATAGTGCCTCTGTTTCAAGGCCACGGGCCCCAAGGCCTGAGCATTAGTACAACAGTTCCTGCAGGCTGGCCAAGACTGCCCTGATTAATGAGGTAAAAAACGGCACATTGTCGAGTATCCAGGTGGCAAGGGCCTTTTATAAAAATTTGATTAAGGAGGCAAAATCGGAGTGGGAGGATCTTAGGTGGCAAAACATGAAACAAGCACTAGCAGTGCATGACTCGAGGGCCTTCTGGAACATTGTCCGAACTGGTTCAGCAGCTTGTAGTCCCGCTATCATTCCTAACCTTAGTGAGGAGGTCTGGCTTGCCCATTTCAAACCCCTATACTCTTTAAGTGTCCCCTGGGGAGGATCTGTTCTGGTAACCCCGCCTAATGCTACTCCATTGAACCAGAAGGACCAAGAAGACTCTGCGAGTCGTTCTTTCTCCCTCCCAGAAATAGAGTTGGCTCTTAGCACCTTAGCTGCAGGGAAGGCTCCAGGGCTTGACAGGATCCCCGGTGATCTGTTTAGAAGTGAGCCAAATATTTGGGCCCCTTACATTTTGGTATACTTCAATGCCATTTTGCAGGGCCTTGAGATCCCGGATACCTGGTTGGGAGCAGAAATAATACCTATCCATAAAAAATCCTCCCCCCTGGACCCAGTCAACTACCGCCCCATTAGTTTGATTGACGTCCTGCAGAAGCTGTTTGCCCGAGTCCTTTTAACAAGGTTGCAGTCCTGGATGGAGGATCATCAAATCTTAACCTCGCTCCAGGCAGGGTTCCGAGCAAAGGTTTCTACCATCGACCAACTGTTTAGGCTGCAGTTGATCTATTGGAAGACAGTCACTATGGGAGCTGGTAATCTTTATTTGATCTTTGTGGACCTTCGCTCCGCATTCGATTTGGTCCAAAGGGAAAAACTGTGGCTTTTGTTATTAGAGATGGGTGTTCCCCCCCTACCTTTGTCATCTATTCAAACGCCTACACCAAGGCACCTATGCAAGGGTGAGATATGGGAGATGTGGGGAAATTTCAGGGCCTTTTCCGGTTGAAAAGGGTGTGCGGCAGGGTTGTGTCCTGGCCCCCACCCTTTTCTCCCTTTTTATCAATGGGATGATTGAGCATCGCCTGCGCTCCGCTAATTTGGATTCTCCTATCCTCGCGGGGCGTAGGATACCGGCCCTTATGTTCGCGGATGACACGCTCTTGTTATCTAAATCTTTCATGGGCGTCCAGCGCACATTGGAGGCCTTTTGCTCTTTCTGTGAAAAAAGGGATTTGGAACTGATCTTATCCAAAACAAAATTTATGGGTTTTAGTCCCAAGTCAATCAATTGCCCCCACCCTAAGATGGGAGATGTAGAACTAGACAGGGTTGCTACCTTTGACTATCTAGGGGTGACCCTCAATGATAAAATGAAATGGGGGTCTCACATGGCAAAGGCAAACCTGAAGCTAGCTCAATCAGTGGGGGGTTTACTGAAGGTTTTTAATAACACTTCTTCCAAACCTTTGGGCCCCCCCATGGAAATCTATAAATCCCAAGCAAGAGGGGGCGCGCTATATGGCGCTGAGCTTTGGGGGTATTCTACTCCTGCTTCTTTAGCGGTAATTGAGAACTCCTTTATCAGGCGTCTACTGAAACTACCTGCAAGCACCCCCCTAATCCCCTTGAGATGGGATTTAGGCTTAGTTCCTATAGAAGAAATTGCCCTGAATCGCCCTCTCCTGTTTTGGAGACGACTTTGGTCAACACCTGAGCTTGCAAGCTATAGGCTTGACCTGGCCGATATATTGACAAGGGGGAAACTGAACAAGATTCCCTGGTTAACATACGTTAAGACCTTGTGTTATGCCATAGGGAAGGGGGACCTTTGGACCGCCCCGGAAGAGACAAGCGGCACATTATCCAAGAAAGCCTTGAGTGAGGCCTTGTGTCTCTATCGGAAGGAAATGTTATTACATTCTTCTCTGGGTAGGCTCACTGACATCTTTTTGGACATTAAGTCCAGCCCCCAGTACGAAACCTTCCTGGATGTTATCCAACCCCCCCTGGCAAAGAAACTCTACATCCAGTTTCGTCACAGTTCGTTACCTTTGAGGGCCCTCACTTATAGATGGTCTAACGCATCTGATCGTTCAAGCATGTGTCCTGCTTGTATTGACACTTGTGAAACCGAGATGCATGTTGTTCTTTTTTGTCCCCTTTATATCAAGGCTAGGAAGAAATGGATTATTCAGCTATGTAAGTCTAGGGGCCTTAGGGACTACCAGCTAGTCTTTAGAATTTTAAAATATGATACCACCCCATTGATAGTCTTTGCGATGGCTAAATTTCTTTTTTCCATGTGGCTCACCAGGTCCAAAAAGATGATCATTGTCCCATAACCCTTTTGATTCCGGTATTATTATTATTGTAATTCTAGAATCTGCCGGTGTTTTGAGATTACCTGGGGTTTTGGTCACAGTTTCAACAATTGGCTCCTTGTGGAAATAATCTATCTTGTTTCTCTGTGCAAATTTTTTAGCATAAAGTTTTAATGTTTTTATGGCTTGCACTCTATGTATATGTGATTTAATTGTGTTTTATTGTACAGAATTATTTATGTCTTTTTATGGCATTATGCCGAAATAAAAGCTTTTTGACTGACTGACTGATATACAATATAACCACCATTGTTCTAAAATGCAATTTCTTACTCTGGTATTGTGAATACTATATTTAACCACTGTGCTTTACATATAACACACATTTTAAATCCTCCAAAGTCCACCTATACATACTCTGCGAGACATAAACCTCAAATAAATAACTACAAAGGGCTTCCTTTTTACCCCTTCTACTCCCTGCCTCTCCTCAGGGTCCCTTCATCCTATCCCTGGTTATCTTCCCCATTCCTACACAACCCTACGTACTTGGCTGGCGCAGAAAGTACATTGAGACATGCGTCCTTGGCAAAAACGGCCTGCAGGGACTCCGATTCCTGGAAAGAGAGGTTGTGGGTCTTCGTCACTCCTGCAATGGCAAGAAAGTCAGGTGAGACAAAGGGAGTATCAGAAAGAAATAGACAATGTAAAGGGAAGGCTGCGAGTAAAGCGGAGAAAAATCAGAAGAAGCAGCCAGAGCGGTTGTGTAATGAAAGTAAAGTGAGGAGCGGGGTGTAAGAAAGTGGCTCTATATATACTGCACCAAAGTAAGGTACAGAGTCCACAGTCCCCAGAGGTTTGGCAGAGGCTATAGTTAGATATAACCTTACTCTCTAAAGTGGTAGCTTGGTCGAGCAGTAAGGCAGTATCAGAGGACAGTGTAAAGCATTTGTTGTACACACTCAGTCAGCAAATGGTCTCACACACTCAAGAACTGAACTCTAGGCCAATTGTTTTATATCAAAAGATATAGTTGTTTTATTTTAGAACCAACAAGGTATCAAAATATACTTTCTCAGAATGAATTTCTTTAGTTAAATACTATTCAAATAGGCAATAGACTGTTTGATTACAATAGCTACAGTTGTTGCAATAGGCAACACAATTTCAAACACAATGCAACATTGAGCTCAATGGGAATTTCTAGTTAAATGCAATTAATTACTTTGTAGATTACTTTTCTAACCAAAGGACTGGATCCTAGATTCAGTCCTGGGATATGCACTGTAAACAGTTAAGTAAAAGCGTTTTGGTTACAGTAGTGATTTTTAAGGAATATTATTGTATTTTAAAAGTTGACACTTAGAAACTTTTCTAGGTAAAATTACCAATGTTATCCTATGGAAGGGAATTCAGTTTGCAGGTAAAGTATGTTTGCGTTACTTTTGTAAACCAGTGCTGGGCTCCTAGGTTCAGCACTGGGACATCTATCTAAAACAGGCAAGTAATTACGTTTTTATCGTTGGCACGATTCTTAAAGAATATTTGTAAGTTTCAAAAATCGACACTTAGAGACTTTTTCAGCAAAAAGCAGCCAATGATATCCTATGGAAGGAAATTCAAGTTTACTGGTAAGTACGGTTAAAATTACTTTTCAGGGTCAGTACTGGGCTAAAAGACGCAGCACTGAGGTCTCTCCTGATAACAGGTGAGTAAGTCGGAATTCGTTGTTCGGCTGATTTTAGATGAATATTTTAAAGTTCCAAAACTCCACACTTAGAAGAATTTCCAAGTGAAACCAGTCAATGTTAGCCTATGGAAGAAAAGTGAGTTATCTGCTTTTAGGTAAGTACTCGACTGGCAGAGTTATGGTTCTGGGCATAGACTCAGGGGTCTCCCAGGGTCAGGTAGGTACAGTTGGTACACCCTCAGCGGCACAGGGCAGCCGGGTGCAGAGGTAGTTAGGCCCAATGTTATCCAATGAG
The DNA here is from genome assembly GCF_964204655.1 of Triturus cristatus. Lineage (NCBI taxonomy): Eukaryota > Metazoa > Chordata > Amphibia > Caudata > Salamandridae > Triturus > Triturus cristatus. Next base: position 76,519,602 of record NC_140585.1, on the reverse strand, counting down.
AGGCAGGGGGCCTTCGGTTGGTGGCTGCTGGCTAGCAGGCCACACGGCTTTGGGAGCTGGGCTCCTGGTTACTTGCTCAGGGCAAATGGGGAAGTAGATTAGGACATAGGTTGCACTGCCAGGGGCACTTGGGCGGCTGAGTGCAGGGTGCTTTTGAGCCGTCGGGCACTCAATGTTATTCAGTGGAGCTCTTGGAAAGTGAACAAAGGCTGCAGGCTCGGGGACGGAGGATCTTCTGGAGCAACCAACACTTCGAGGGGTAAGTTAGGATCTTGGAGGATAGGTAGGCACCCAGGAGTTGGGCACAGGGGGCCGTGGGGCGCCGTGTGCAGGGGTTACTTTTGAGGTCGGGAAATCTTACCCCCTGCTGGTCGCGGTTGGAGGGGACCATTGTCCTGAGGCTGCAGGCGTCGTAGGGGTTGTCGAGGTGGGTCCTTGGGCACTGTATTCCAGGTCAGAATCGGCGGGGGGACCTCCTCAGGGTCTTTGTTCACTCAGGCACAGGCCGGGCTCGGCGGGTGCAGAGTGGGCTGGATTCGCGGTTCCTGGCTGTCACCAGGGGTATTGTTGTTTGAGCAGAACCACTGCTCGTGGGATTCCCAGTCTTGGTAGAGTCACAAGGCAGTCAGGTCCTCCGGGGTTTTTGAGGTTGCTGACCACAGAAGGGGTTTTGCAGGAGCAGGTTCGAGGGTCGACAGGCCTGTAGGGCTGGGGCCAAGTCAGTTGGTGTCGTCCTCTTCTTAGCAGCTGCACAGCAGGTCTTGTTTCTTGATCTTCTTGCTTGTTTCGGTATCGGGAACTGAGGAAGGAAGGTTTAGGATGCCCCTAAATACTAAATTTAGGTGCGTTACAGGTCAGGGAAGGGCAGGGACCAATAGGTCCCTGTCCTGGGGTGAGTACACCCCCTATCCTGCTCCTCTCCTGTGGGAGGGGGGCAGGAGTCTATCTCTGATTGGGCAGGGCTCCCCATCCTCAAGATGACCGGAGCCCGGAGTTGTGCTTCACCTTGCCTCTCCCACCTGAGGGGTGGAGTTGGCACAGGCTGGCACACCCCCTTTCCTCACGTAGGGTTTCCTGCCAGTCTTCCCGCCAGAGTGGGGGTCAGAACCGGTGGGGGCCAGTTGCTGAGTACAGCAAGTGGCCTGGATAAGCTCACAAAGGCGGCATGCCTTTGAAGCGACCCCTGCCCATCCTGGGGGAGGAGACCTAGCACCTCGCCCAGGATGTGCATTGTTGCAGTCCCAGGAAAGCGGGGGCTATCCACCCAGGGTCCAGAAACATGTCTTGTGTGGCAGCCTAGGCAGCCTCTCAGACAAGACGTGGATTGTAGGTTAGGTTTCAGGGGACATCTCTAAGATTAAATCCCACACTGGCATCAGTGGGGATTAATGTGCTGAGAAGTTTGATATCAAACTGGTCAGTCTTCAGTGTAGGCATTATTGTGCTGTGGAGTTCGTAATGACAACCTCCCAGCACCATATACTCTTAATGGCATCAATGCACTTACAGTGCCCAGGAATGGCCCTGGGTACTGTAGGGGTACAGGGCTCATGCACCTGTGCCCACACCACTGGCATAGGGCACCCAGCTAGAGGGGTGGCTGATGTATGCCAGGGCAGTGGGTTTGTAGGCATGTCACACAGGGATGTGTGCCATGTCGACTCTTTGTTTAGTTTTGCACCAGGACACTCAGGCTCCAAGGCCCCTAAGGGTGGCACAATAAGTGCTGCAGCCCTTAGAGGTCTTCTGTGGTCACAATGCCCTGGGTACCTAGGGTACCCTTTACCAGGGGATGACATGTGGCCAGAGATGCCAATTTGGTTTAGGCTTTAGTACAGTTTTTAGGGAAGGAACACAGGCCCTGGGTACCGGATTGGCAGGGACCCAGGGCACACCAAGTAAAAGTGCATCAGGTATCGGGCAAAAAGTGGGGGGGTTACTGCAACAGAAGCCCACTTCCTTACACGGGGTATAAAGTACTTCGGATGACTGTTAAGAGGAAAGTCTGGTCTTTGTTCCTCTGGAGGGGAATGTGTTCCAAGAGCACAATTAACCTGGTCTTTACCGTGGAACATACTCTGCGACTCCTGCTACTTACGAAAAGCACTTCACCAGCCGCATTAGGGGAGTGTTCATAACACCTACTGAGATGAAACTTTTTAGGTCTCGCCTAGCGTTGCAGCGCATGCGCTGCACGCTTTGCGAGGCATGCAGTATACACTATAGCCGGAAGCTTTGTGGAAGCTCCACCCACTCTCCGCCCATCTTTTTGATTGGCTTGTGTGGTAATTGCTGCCTTCTGATTGGTTGTAGGCTCATTAGTCCCTCCTTATGACGGAGATGTCGTCATGCGTGTCCTTCCATGGCTACTGGCCACTTTACTGCAGACTACTTTCTTCCCGAGGTACCCCCCTCCCGCAGTCCGACTCCTTTTCCCCCCCACCCACCGTAGTGCTCCCCAAGTCCCGCAATCCCAGGGGGTGGTATCTATCAGGTAGATGGGGCACGTACACCTCTTCTCCATATGCGCAGAGGGAGGCTGCTGCTTCTTTCAGACCACAGGTACAGGCTTGTTCCGGCCTGCCAGCGCTGAGGTAGGCGCACACCACATTCACCTCTCGCGGACATGCCTCACATCCCGCTGTTGCAGCACTCACTACTTCCCCCGCAGCTGGTGATCGCAGGCTCCCCTCTCTCGGGCCCGGGAGACTGAGGCTGTGCTGGGTGGGGGTTGCCGGTGGTGTGTGGAGTCTAATGTTTTTTCTTTTCTGCCTCGCCGTACTTGCTTTTCCATCCCTATAAATGTGACACCTAAAGTGACAGAGACAGAATAATTGTCTGGCAGCCCAAGTGTAAGATCCGATAAACAGATACAATTGATCCCCTGTGGATGGTCTGAGAAGCCGCGGGGGCTGCAGCGATTGAGAAGCGCCGGATCTCGGCAGCAGCTCGCCACCTTCTGTCTGTCTTTTCACTGAGCCACCCTGCCCCCTGCTTGGCTCTTCTTTGGTCGAATTGTACGCATTCTCTCCCCCTCCGTGGATGGGTGTTTACTACGGTCTTCTAAATGCAGGAAAGCCCATCAACGGCTCAACAAACGGTGAGATATGGGGCGGAAGGAAGGTGAGGACGCCTGGAGATAGAGGAGAGTGAGAAAGAAGCATTTTTTTCACACTTCTGATTAAGTTGCAGCAATGAAAATACGTCACGGAGGGGTGGACTCCTTTACCTCTCCGTGCACAGAGACTGTGGACATGTTGCAATGCCTGCCTAGCAATCCAGTGGGCCAATAGCTACACCCCTGAGCCACAGGCCTCAACCAGCCACCCACCAGCATAGTAGCCCAACAAGTCTTTTTCTGGGTATTTTTATTCAGGGTACATGCTTGTTTAGTGGAACATTCACCAATATATCTGCCGCTTTGAGGTTTAGTGGCAGAGTCATGCCTTTGTGATTTTTCACATGTGTACAAGTATATGGGTGTCATGAGCTACTGCACATTTGTACCCTCCCTGCATTTCAAGAAGTGGCGGTAAATTAACGGCAGTGCAACGCAGCATTAAAGGGCTGGTGCAGAAGCACGTTGAAATGGTGTAGAACTTACCAAAAGTACTTTGTTATTAACAACATGGCTGCAAATCACCAGTGAGCAGAAGATTGGCGTTAATGTCTGCGAAATTTAGTAACATTGCAGAAATGTAACTATTTACTCCTTTTAAAAAACAGCCCTTTACTATTGACACTTTTTTTCTTAAGAACAAAACAGCGGTGTGGCAATTATTGTAGGGAAACACTAAATATAAGTGCCTTCGTACCTATAAATTCCTCTTTTAATGTCGTTCTTTTCTTACACCGGGTAACTGGAACTTCCACATTAGTTTCTTTAGCAAATCTACCTTTCCTTTTAGACTTGCGTGCCCCAGATATGCGTGATTTAGATTTTAAAATGAAAAAAAAACATGTAAGGGAGCCACATAGATTAGGGAGTTATGGGTGGAGGTGGGGTTAACCTTCATATGGGGCAGCTATATCGCACCCAGACAATTCAAAAGTGTCTATAAAATATAAAGAAGAAAGTTCTGGCATTTACTACCCTGTATGCTGCAACTCATTTTGGCCACCAAGAGGTTATTTTAAATTTAAATTAACATCATATCTCTGTTTATTGGCTCTGCCTCGGGTATTAATCTTCAACTTCCTATTACAAAGTGCAATAAATAAGGACATTACAGCTGTCAAAACCTGCCCCTGCGCTGAATTATTGGGATACGCAAAAAGTGCAGAAATATGTCCCCTCTGCACAGTAAAACGTCTGACAAAATGTCAGGATCCATTTCACTATCAGCATTGGGCCGGCTCATAAGCCACTTGACCCTTCAAGTGTGGGGTTTATAGCAGAGCCCACGGAGGGAGCTACGCTATTACTACAAACCATACCTTATCCACTTTGAATACATGGGAAGGTGCTACATGAATGAATGATTAAAGAAGGAACACATAAATGAAACCTTTTATGAAGCATCAGCATGCCATTAGGTGACCCTGGTCAGATAAGACATATAGATGGTACAAAGGGAGAACCAAGAACGGATAGCCGGCTGTATGTCAATAGAGCGACAGCCTCAGCTGTTGCAAGAGAGTCAAAAATAGGTCTTCACTAAGTGCATGGGGAGTTCTCCAGCAGACAGATGTCCACTCTGCATGGGGCATTCAAAATCGTTGCTCTGTTTATGGGGTTGGGCACTCAAGTCTGCTTCCTGGGGATTGAGGGAAGGCAGATGATGGTGAAATTCGAGAAGAGGTTCTTTTATGTAAAAAACATGGTGACTAGTTCCCCCTTTCAATATTTGTTTTGTAGAAACTTAATAAAAAGACCGTAAAAAAAGGTAAGGTTTATATATTGCATGTGCTCTAGAGTATGAGATTGCAATGAGGTCTAGAAGGGAAGCCACATGCCACATTTTCATGATAGTCACGTAAGATACATTTATATACAATGAACCTCAAAGGTTATCCTGACTGTCTGGCATGAATAAGCCCCCCTGACCCTAAAATATTGTTAGATACCCTTGCCCCAGAACATCAAAAGGGAAACACTCAGATGAGTTGCACTGCCTCAAACCTGAGATTGTACAAAATCTGTCCCTTGAGAAAAGACACAAGGAGGCCTCTTTATCCCAATAGTTATTTGATGGATGGTCTCCCTTCACTGCCATAAACATGACTCTTTTTGGCACTGGACCAAAGCGTGTTTACTAGTTCCAATGGCCCGTGGCTCTCTGCCTAAACCCTCTTCTAGCTCAGAATAACCCTTTCTTTTTTAATGAGTTGAAGTCATTGAGAAGAAGGGGCATGCAGAAAAATGTTATGTTATTTGTGCCATTCACAGAAGTAACACCCCTACTAGAATCGTTGAAGTGGCGATTTTGCACTGAACGCCCAAAAAAGACAAATATACTATCCAAAGGGCCCCAGTATCCGGTCTCCATGCTCAAACTGAGGCTTAGGATCGGTGTGGTTATTCATGTTGTCCACCACACACATCACCACCGTTCAGCCTATTTAGTGAAGACCTAAAGATGATCAGATAAATGGGCGATCATTAGGGTTACTGAATTTCTATTAAGGTAGGCAGATTGTGCTATTTCAAATGGTTTAATTGCCGCACCTGGAAAAGTATTTTTAACAAGAGAAATAATTATTTTGTAGGGAATGGAAAAACATCACTATAAAATGGGTTAGGTTCACCTGAGCTCTGCATCCTTGTCCATTTTCTATGCTTGCCGCCGCCACCTAAAAATGTGTCCCTTTTCTCTGTCTATAGCGCTCGCCCTGCCCGACTGCCTCCTGCGCGGTCGCCCAGGCAGCGGCTGCCGGGCTAGAGGTTAGAGCGGAGGCCGTTGCTTGTCTGCTGCTGGCCCGGTGCCGCCTTCCTGTAGGTGTTATGTGTCAGTAGGTGCACCCCTTGAATTTGCAGAACTGGCACTGAGCCCACCTTCGCTGCCGCCACCGCCAAGCACAAGTAAGAGGAAAAGCACTTAAAGCTGCTACGGGAGATGACGAGCCTCCCGCACAACTGCAAGTGCTTGGACTGTGACCAACGTGGACCCACCTATTCCAACATGAATGTGGGCTCCTTCGTTTGCACGTCTTGTTCCGGCATCCTGTAAGTGCCTATGGGATGAGGGGGTGGGGATATGGGTGAGCTTTGTAGGGAAAAACATTAGCACATTTGCCTTTTGGATGATTATTGGGCATGGGTAGAGTTAAAGAGCATGTGTTCCAGGATTATACTGAGGTGACGTTGCAGGGTTGTGACCAAAAGTTAATATTAGGAATGAGTATCTCGATTTACATGTGTGTGCCCCCTTAAAGTCAATGTAGCAAGTGAAGCCGGACAATAGTGAGACTTTGGGATCGTTGGGTGGTACAGTGGTCTAGACATGGCCGTCTTTAAGTATGTCACCCTATTTGTTGCTTCTTGGCAAAAGTCAAGGTTGGGGGGTTTCTGCCCTGAATTGCTCCAGTTGGTACTTGCCGTCCGGATCCAAGTGTAAAACTTCTTGTCAGTATATGCGGCAGCGGTTGACAAAATTATGTGGTAGGTTTGAATAAGTGGCAAAAAAAATGCATTTTATGCAATATATCGCGGTACATTTTATGGCAGGTTTATTACACTCTTGTCATTTCAACACACTTACTGCATGGGGAAAAAGTTTCACTCTATTACTATCAGCGTAACATTTGAAAGCTTCAATCATAAACTGAAATGTGACAAGATGATCTATAGGCAGCTCCACGTGTGGTACATTTTTAGTAACTTTTGATCTCTTTGAACTAGAATTATAGCTTTAATTGTGTTGCAATCTACAAGTAGTATAACATGTGGTGGGTTATGTAGACGCTGCAGTCAATTCATAATTATGCAAAAAATACAGAAGCTGCAGATTAAAAATATTCCAAGGCCATTTTCATAATCGAATCCTTTGGTGGTTCCTGGCTAACTGCAGTATGCAGTAGCTATACAACCCCCAACCCCACCCCCCCAAAAAGGTCGTTACTTTTTTAAACGTCAGTAACAACAGTCTACTCCTAGCAAATCGTGCAATAACTAACAGAATTTCCAACGACCAGTGTAGGTTAGAAATATACCATGCTCTGTTTTGTAATTGGTACCGTGAGCAACTGTCCTAGGTTCTTCTGGGAAATTAAATGTCATGGGGAAGGAAGGGGCACTGTCTGCCCATGTGCATTTACCCTACTTTCTCTCGACAAATTGCCCAACTCGCTGTCTGTACAGACATTCTCCTCAACTCATTGTCCAGCCATTCTACACTGACCACTGTATGCACAGCACTTTCCCCCCGTTCACGGTCTGCAGTGTTTTACCGGCTCAATGAGTGCATAGGCCTTCTCCCTCTTCATTCTCTTTAAAATGCACTTCACTAACTCTTCCTGTTCTCTGTCTGGCCATTGCTTCGCCTTTAGTTTTTTTACTCACTGCCAGAACAACACTTCTGCTTCACAGGCCTCTACTATGGTAGCCTAGCTGTGCAGTAACCTCAGTGTACCCAACTTGAACTCTGTCTCCACAGAGCTCCTCCACCACACCGTGTACAGTGCTGTCAGTATGAACTCCAAAAGCCATTTGATAAATGCATTCTAATGTATGGAAGTAAAGAATTATCTGTGGATCTTTGGAACAAAGATTCAGCAGGGGATGTTTATGATCCCCATTGTCCATACCTGGGTTTTGACTGAGAGAGAATCGTGGCAGACGCGTCCAGTGGTAGGTGGGGCATTGGATCTTCTCATGCCTGACCCCATTTTTGATGCACTAATCCAATTCGGGATGAATCTTAAAGGACAGCCCAGCTCTAGTGTGGCCACATAAGTGGGCTTGGGTGGTAAGAGATGGGTATTCTAGCACCTCTGATAGGGCTGTTGCATAAGGATTTGTATGTCTGACAAGTGGATCTGAAAGACCAGTAGAGCTTGGGAAGAGACAGCTGCAGGTCATGCTTGACCTGCTTCCTGTTAGGGCTTGTGCAGTGGCCGTCAAAAGTCATGCTCTTGATATGGTGGTAGTACCAGGAACGACTGAGTCAAAAGTCAGGCCCCTGCCTCTGATCGGACTGTGTGGCTGCTGTAGAGCTGACTGCAATAGTGTTCTTCACAAGTCAAGCCTTTGCTGCTGAAACATTGATAGGATCTATTAGACCATGCCTCGCTTAAGGCCTCGCGAAGGTAGGCTGTAAATGCGGTATCAAGTCGCTGACCCTAGAAGTAAAGGACTTTAATTCATATTCGTCTCTTTCCAAGGGCTGGTTTGATTGGCCTTGGGGGTTCATAGAAATCCATGCATGACCCCTAGAGGTTTCAGAACCCAGGCTAATGTGCTGCATAGCGAAATACATATAAGGTCCCAAAGGTGAGACCGATTGCATTGCAAATGCTTTTTTTTGGAGCTGGGGCTTATTTTTCCAGAAAAACGATTGATCGGGAATGCAGGAGAATAAAGTCCTCCATGACACAGCATAAAATATATATATATATATATATCTGTCCAAGTCCCAAAAAGCTCAATCCAGAAGTGTATTCAGACATTAGCAGTCTGAGAGTAGGGGTCATTCTACGCTTATTCAGCCTTGCACACAATATGACTCACCTTCACCTAGGACAGAGTGGTCACATGGCCTAGCCCTCAACCACTGCCAAGCTGTCTAGTTAAAAGAAGCCAGTCAAGCTCCCTCATCTAGGGGACTCGGTAGTGGAAACCATCCTAGTCTCCATCTCCTAGGCCAGACAAAAGCCATACTAGTCTTGTTCTTCTAGCCCAGTGTTATGGAACTCCTATTAGTCTTCCTCACCTAGTAGACAGGGTGGTGGAAGCTACCTTACTCTTCCTCGCCAGGGAAACCACAGCAAAAGCGAGCATTACAGCGATGGTGGTATAACCATTGGTCTAGAACATTGACATTAAGGTTGCAAGTTCACTAGACTCCCGAACACCTCAGAAAACATTTGCCCCTTGGGCTCCCCCAGGCTCCCCTTCTTTCAGGGAATTATATGTATAAAGTATCCTTCAAGTAAAGAAGGTGCCCACATTCTCACCCCGCTCATGAGAGGAAGAAGCCTGGAAGTAGAGGTAATGTGCTCCGAAATGAAGGCCTCTTTTTCAACCATGGTGTAAGTAAGTAGTGCTCATGGTGATTATACAGTTTTCTGTAGACACCTCTCAGTTCCAACCCTTAAGTCCACTTCCCTTCTGCTTGCCTAGTCTGGAGTTCTGCTTTAAATTCAGATGAAAGCCACTGGTTGTGGCAGTTCCCTGCTGAGCATGGAATAGGTTGGTTCGACTGCGGCGTGCAGCGATCATGCAGGAGAGCACAGAGCCGCCATCTTCAGTGTAATTGTGGGAGAGGCTCTGTAAGGAGCGTGAATTGGTAGTAAGACAACGGGAAAGGGAGACGCTACGTAGACTGAAGAAGGGGATAGCAAGGAGTGATTAAAGAGGTCAGATGGGTGTGCCGAGGCGTAAAACTGGGCAATACCCTTTTTTGTTTGCAATTCTTTGTTTTTCAAACAATTCAGACCATAGACTGTGTGTTCCCGCAGCAACAGTTACATGCATAGTAGTCGAACAGAATTTCAATAAGAAAAGAAAACAGCCATCCACTTCTCCTAGTGAGGAAGGAATAACCGATGAAATCAGTCAGTATACATATAATCCCCACTCCCTCAGTCAACCACACACAAAAAAACTTTAAAAGGCAATTGCTAACGAGGATAGGGTAGGGTTCACGGGCTGGGTCGCCCGGTCTGAGGGTGAATGAAGGGCGTGGAGCTGCCTGGGTAGTGTGGTCCGTTCCCCGATCATGTTCAAGGGTAGGAGTATCGCCCCGTGTGTCAGCCATCGGGCGGTATCTCTTTCGACAATATCCTCTAGATTGCAACTCTGTTACTAGCCCAGCAAATAAAACCAGACGTGAGGCTTCTGCGACCAATGAGTGCTGTGGCATCGGAATATGCATCACTAACAAACTGTTGGATAGGGCCAATATATTTTTTTCTTAAATAAATTGATGCGTACCATGTAATAATCTACAGCACACGTACGGCGCTGTAGTGTATTCGCCAACCTACTTGTTTCTTGGTAGACTGTATATCATTAAAGTGGCGTATATAAACAAGCATTGCTAAATGAGGCACCTGCAATTGAATGTGCAAGTTTCAATCTGTTGCATAAAGGTGGATAAATACCCATTTGAAAATAAGCTATGAGAAAGTGAAAAAAAGCGATGGAGTGAGTGATGGAGAAAGCCTGAACAGGGTCTCAGTAGATAAACTAGCACCCCGAGCCCCGCCCCCGGGCACTCACCATACTTGCAGAGAAGTTGGATGACGAGGCGGCTGGCTTTGGGGTTCAGGGTGATTCGACAGCGTTCCACCGTCTTTTCCAGAGAAGCAAGGGAGCGGAACACACTTAGCACCGACTGTAGGAAAGAGATGCCACATTAGGAATGAGAGGTGGCTGAACAAAGAGAGGTGTGGGGTGGGGCTGACCAAAGAGAAAAGAGATGGAAGGTATGGCAGAGCCAGAGCATGAAGAGAAAAGAGGCAGTAGGATAGGTTAAAAGAAAGTATCAGGTGAGGAAAGGCACAGAGCAAAGAAACCGAGGCAGGGTGAAGAGGCAGAACAAGTAGGGAAGAAAAGTAGAAGGATTAAGGTTAAAAAAGGGTCAGAGGTGAGGTAAGGCACAGAGCAAAGCAAAGAAACCAGGCAGGGAGAAGAGGCGGAACATGGAGGGAAGAGTAGGTGGGGAACTAAGATTCAATGAAAGTGTAGGAGGTGAAGGAAGTTATTGAGCTAAGACAGAGGAAAAACGCAAACGAGATGGCAGAGCAAGACGTTCAAAGAGACAGAGTGGACAGAGGCTGAGAAATAAGGAGAACGGGGGACGAGAAGCAGAGCATGTGTCAAAAGCAAGGGCGGTGGCGGAGCAAAGAAGCCAAAGAGTAAGAGAGGACAGTGAAGAAAATACAAATTACAGGGCATGAGAGAAAGAGGCTAAATAACAGGACATTCTTCCTCTAGAAAGCTATCTGGATGGGCTCTGTAATCTGACCATCTACCTGGGAGTCTCCTCAGGACCTGCAGGAATTGTTCCCTTCCTGCACCATTCCATCAAGCTGAACACAGACAAGCGATTAACATAACGGGAAGGGACAATACCTGAGGGAGAAGAAAGAAAGACAGGAGGCACAGGGGGACAAAAGTGACAATAATGTGGCCATGTAGGCCGTCTGCGATGTGAGGCTCTCTGTACCTTCATGAGAAGTTTACAGCGGAAAGGTTGGTCTCCATCCTGCTCCTCCCCGATGCCAGATTCAAACTGCTGGAAGAAGAGCGGCGCAAAGGAGAAGCAAGCGTAGGCCGAGCGCGAGGAGTTGACTGTGCGCAGTGCGAGCTATGGGAGAGAAGGACCAGGGTGAGTAGAAGGCTCACAGCTGCCACTTGTCCATCAAATAACAGCTGAGACTAGAACGACTAGTCGTCAGAAATAGACTTAGGCAACAGACTGATGTGAATGACAGTATCACAGGCCTCTGCCGATATCCACTAGAGGCTGACAATGAGGCACGAGATAGTGCTGGGTAAATAATCCTTTGCCTACAATCTGGTAGACCACACAACAGGCCCGCACAATACAAGAAGTGGCCACAGGAGGGACTGATGCTACAAGTTCAACAGTGGAGGACTGTAGGTGGAGGAAAGGTTCTATCCATGGTAACTCATCCCACCTAGTGTGTTCACTCTGCTGAGACAGAATAAACTAGTCCAAAAATAAGGCATTCGTTAGTAATGACAGGTGACATACTTTGGGAAAGAATCATTGGTTTAAACAAGCATTTGCAATGCAATAGGTCTCGCAGTTATGCGAGTTTAAGCTATCGGCATTGTAAATGACAATGCCTTTTAGTTATGTTTTAAAAACGAAAAAATAGATAAAAGGCATTGTTATTTGCAATGTCAATAGCTCAAACTCGCGTAAATGCGAAACCTATAGCAGTGCAAATGCTTGTTAGAAGGTGTAATGGCCTCTACATGTTCTTTCTGTGTTTATATCAGTAATTATATTTATTGCATTAGTTGATTTGAGACATTATCTTTTGTTCTACATATCCGTATAGAGAATTTTATGCCAATGGCAGGCCTCAGAGTCCAAACATATAGCACTCAACCAATCAGGCCTCACAGTCCAAACATATAGCACTCAACCAATCAGACAAGGCTTCAAAGCCCTTGGTAAACCTAACATGTTCACAAATCTTAGAGGCTACATCATACTTGTTTTTAAAGTGTTACTTTGCATAGTGCCACTTAAACGTTCACAAAATAATGTTTTGCCCGTTTCTTTCTAGTTTCTTCTTTAAAATGCAAAAGGTTCCCCATTATACTAAAGCAGAAATTAAGTGTCACCCTCGCTGCCAGCAACATCTAAGCCCTCTATTTCAGGTATAAGCTATGTTTTTTTTTGCCAACACGAGTTTATAAAGATTAATTAAATGCAAACCTGATTTGAAAACAGAACGGAAAGTTCATACGAGAAACACTGCCGAGATTTTATCTCAAAGTAATAATAGGTTTAATGCATTATGTATTGACCAACACTGCCATCTGCTGTCTATTTCCTAAAATTACCACATGAAAAAGATTTAAGATAGAGAACTTTTTTACCCACGAAAATGACAAATAATGCAAGTTTTTCTTTACAACAGACCCACTTCGTTGAAAATCGGCACTCATCATTAAAGCGACGATTCATTATTTTCAAGATAAAGAAGTGACAAATCTGAAATATGAGATTTTGCGTAGCGTTCAATGGTGGACAACTTATATCCGTGATGTTTGTATTTGGACACTAGCCATTTCATAACAAGCGCGGCCTGTCATGGGACGGACAGAAGATGTGCACGCGGGGACTGCCTTTACTGGCGGGGGGGAAAAAAGTCCCCAGTGTATCACGCCGCCAGTAAAGCATCCAATCCCCGCGTGCACATCTTTTGTCTCGTTTGTCTCCCCGCGTGCACGCTGGAATCATATCGATTCCAAAAGGCCTCTGCATGGCACCCCGCATGCATATCTTTTGTCTTGTTTGTCTCCCCACGTGCACGCTGGAATCGTATCGATTCCAAAAGGCCTCTGCATGGCAGAGCAGCGCATGTGCTGCTTTCGCCAGGCCGAAACCTAAAAAGGAATTATTACAAAGGAATACAATGTGACTGTACAGAATCTTGTCCCAAGAGCTCAATTCTGGTAATGTTAACATGTTTACAGCCATATCTCTAAAATCGGAGGGTTTCATCAAAAGGATTAGTTACCTATTATTCTAGTTCTCCTTATTAAAGCCATTAGGAATTAACAGTTCATTTAACTTCTAAGAATACCATAGCACTTTTAAAACAGCTACTAAGCGAGAGGTTTATTCTGCTGATGTCAGAATACAATTACAAAAAGAAAATGACATCACTACTCAATTATAATAAACCTTTGCATGCAAGTAGTGGCATAAGCAAATTTGCTGCAAATGCAATTATCCCACTTACTCCCTCTGTTGCCTCGCCCCTGGGAAGTGGGAGTCAGTTGAAAGAGGAAAGAATTGTGTCTGGGCAGAGGCCTTTATCGAAGCACCATAATGAAGCCATCCATTATATGAGATAACATACCCCCAACAAGGTGCATTATGAGGCCATAGCAACCCACCACAGCGTTCCATCCCCTTCTAAAAACTCTGCTTTCTGTCTTCTGCCTTTATGTGGTCATGGAATGTCTCACTTACTTGCAATAGCCTTATAAAGTACAGGTGTAGTATACTAACCCATATACATATATAGCCTATGAACACAGTCAAAGGGCCCCCTTTCCTCGTGGTGGTAATGCGGAGATGATTATTACGGACTGAAGTAACTGCTGCTACAGCGTGTGAGCTGCTGTACTGTTAATGCTGCTTACTTTAACGGAACAATGTCATTTTCAGCCTTCAAAGTCAGCAGCCAGTAGATTTATATTCAGTACCTTTCATATATAGAAAAGGACCTCTTCTGGCTGTCCATTATATCAAATTTTCCTTGATCTAGTTTTAGAGCCCCTACCTCTACATCAAAGAAATGACCGTACTCCGTCTGGAAGGTACATCTCCTGACATCTAATATCAACATGCTAGCCTACACCAACAGAATGTTACTACTTCTCCCAAACTCTGGCAGCTCTATACCACAAGCTTTAAACATTGAGGCTTGCAGCCAGTGCTCAGGATACAGACTCAATCTCTCTAAAACGGAAGTGCTCCAAATTCCTAAATCTTGCCATAAGGGGTACGTGGAAAGTTTAGACAATAAATGGTCTCCTAAATGTATCTGGGGTCTATGTACAAACATTCTGTTGGGCCTCCAAGGGTTGATGTAGAGGGCACTATAAAAAAAAAAGAAGAAAGGGACTACTAAATAAGGGATAATCTTAATATCACTTAATGGGGTATGATAAATCCTAATAAAATAGATGTACTGCTCTTGTTCGGATACCATTTTAGTGGCATGTCATGAATACATTAAGAAAAAAGATTTAAAGCCAGCGTGTAAGTTGCTTTAGACGTTCCTACAGAGTCTGGAAAAAACTAAGACAGGTGGTTATGGATTTATAAATTGTAGTTTATAAAACCTTGGGCCAGATGTAAAAAAAAAAAAAAAACAATATGAGTTGGCAAACCCTGCAATTTGCAAAATCACAAGATCTGAGAATGCTAAAATGTTTTTTTACTATGTACTAAACGCATATTGCTGCCACAGGAACTTCTCCGAATGAGGCCGTCAGATAATAACAAGCGTTCAGTATTTAACGGCCTTCACTGTGGTCTAATACATACCCTCCCATGCATGCAAAAGAGTAATTATGGAGCCTGAAAAGGGGGTTCATGTCATATACTTGAGACCATATGGAAACAGTTTGGTCAACACTATACAGGGAACATTGCATTATACACACATTATGCAATGCTTGTAGCAGTCTGCTCTTGTCTAGCCACACACCATTATTTTTTTATTCTACTTCCCTTCCTATTTTACTTGCAGGATTACCTACATACGCCTTCTACTCCCTTTTTCAGAATCAGTTGATTAGCGAGTCCATATAAGAATATTCATGATATAGACTATGCTATGACGTATAGATTTCCTTATTACGGGTGTGTATCGTAGTCTAGCTATGCAATACTATAATGCACATGTTTAATAATTTTGATTTAGGCTTGGCCCTGGTTATTCATTTATATGTACAGGGCTTGTGTTTACTTTTTATGCAAATATAAAACGTTACAAAAAAGTATCTTTTTTTCTTGATACCGTAAAAAGTATTTGTGGAAGACAGTTTCAGTCACTTTACTTATACTCGCGACTCGCTAAATTGAATTGGCTATTTTTAAATGAGAAAGGAAATTACATTTGTTTACTATAGCTACAAAATTGTTTTATTTCAAGATTACTTTTTTTGAGTTTGCATATCTTTGCGTAATCCCAGGAAGGGGGGTCTTAATAAATTCTTCTTATTTGTGTACTTTTCCGAAAGCTTGCCCGGGACACTGAACTCCCATCTGAATTGCAGTTTGGTTGGTAGACAAGTAAGCTATGATTCTGTCTTTTAAATCCCACACAGAATACCAGTTAGTATGTGAGAGGTTTGTGATCCTAGGAAACTCAGGGTGGATGGTATGTGTGCAAGGATCACACAATGCAATACAAAGTGTTTGGGTCAAGCATGGCATTTCAAGAGATCCTGTCTGCAGTGTAGTTGGCCTCTGCTCTGGAGCGATGGCCTATTGGTGAAACATGAAGAGAATCTATACTTTACACAGAAACCAATAAGACAACAGACATATTTCCAACACCAACAGTGTACTTGTAAACCTTGAAGAATGGCATACGAACATTCCCGAAGGCACACAACAAAGCCCTCTGAGACACTGGCTGCTTAGATCCAAGGCACACTATGGGAAGGAGAAACAATAGAGTAGAGATAGCTCTCAACAACCCAGAGATAAAGACAATGATGAGGACAGAGTTCTAGGTGCAGTTCAACCAGAGGTATACTCTAGACTAGACAGAAGACAGGCCTTGACCAGATACACATTTGTGCCGAAAGACCATATTGAAACAAGGACTTCCCTTGCAGCTTAGTTATCCAGCCATACATCTTACAAGTTCACCAAAGACAGACCCTGAAAAGAGAGATAGAGGTGAAGAGAGTCCTCAACATTCACCCACCATTCCAATGTCAGCCCCTGAAGGAGAGACACAGCAAGGTTAAGCAAAACGACCATCAACATTAAACAGACGCAAACGGAGTGCTTACCCCATCTTCTAAAGGCTCGAAGTACAGTTCATCTCCAATCCGGGAGAGGGAATGGATCGCCCTCCCCAGCACTGCAGAGGGGGACAGAGCATAAACCTTTAACAAACAAGAAGGTGTGGAGGAGGAGACATTTTGAGAGATAAAGGAGCGGGAGATTCAAAAAATGATTGAGGTCCGGAGTGGAAAGACACGACTATGTAAGAGAGAAATAAAGAGATTCAGACAGAAATCGGACTAAAGGAAAGGAAAACGTGAGAAAAGAAAGCGGATGGAGAGAGGGCCGTCGAGTAGCTTGAATTAACTTCATGAACGAGGCGAAAGAAGAGTAACCATCAATGTGTGGCTCTGTAACACACCCAGGGCCCCAACATGTGTGCTGTGAGTTTAAGGATTCTTCCTCATTTCACAAGGCCCCCTCGTTCCTTTCCCGGCCATGGAATGAGCATTGACAGCAGACAACAACATCAGCAGGACAGTATCTCGTTGTCTAGCCACAATACTTTATAGGGGTCTCGATGTATCTTATTTCCATTTTTTTCTTGTGCGGTCAATGTAAAAAATGATTCAAAAGAGCAAATAGAAGAGAAGTGTACATCTGCTAGCCTGGACACTCCATCTGGAGCACTCCCTCGTCACGGGAGCTAGATTTTGTCAATCAGTCCTCTCATTTAAGGTACTGCCAATGCCTCGCTCATTCTGGGATTTTTCCACCCGAATTTCAGACAGTGATAGTAAGAACCTACGTCTCCTGAGGAACCAATTAACTTTCGCCTCATATAATTTTCCCCCTACACCTTCATACTGTAGGAAAAATGTGTGACTATTGAACTGCAAGACCACATGGAGACTAGCTAAATTCTTGATTCTCATAAGTCAGGGTTGTGCTCTGGTCTCAGTACCGTGTTAGTTCTAGATGACCTCAGAACCATCATGGATAGAGCAGGCGTGGAGCCTTGGTCCTATTTGAGCTGTCAGTGGCCGTCAGACCACCAGATCCTCCTTCACTGACTGACTTACACCTCTCTAAGCAGGCTGACTTTAAAATGATTTGCCTCTTTCTTAGCGATAGGAAGCAATTGGTTTCACTTGGCCTTTTCACCTCAAGAAATCTGAAAGTATCTATAACCACTGGCCTGTCATCTGCGTTGCCTAGGGCTCAGTTTTATTATGCATGATGACGCTAGTCAGATACTGTTGGATGTTCGGGGGATTCAGACCCCGGGGCACTTAAAGCACTGCATGGGCTCAGAAAGTGGATGCATATCAAACCCTTCAAATACTGAAGTGCTGATCCCAACTAATTGTCCCTAGTACTTGTGACTCCAAATTTTAGCATCTCACTCTGGACGAATATGCTTTCATACGAATAAACTTCACACACTTCAACACATACAAAATGTCTCAGCCAAGTCACCATTTAATATATTCATAAATTAGAATCCAGCTCAGGCAAGCTTAAACTGCAGCGCCGGCTCCCAGTCAGAAAGGATTGCTTTCAAAAGTTATTTGTATTTTGAGGGAACATGGCCGCGGGCAAGTCTCTTAGTTCCCCTCCATCAACGCAAAGAAGTCTCTAAATGGTACTGGCTTCTGGTTAAAGGAGATCCACCGCCATTGCCTATGGAGGAGCCCTGGAGAAGAGAACAGCCTTCCAGCGATGTCACATCCTGTTGGCAAGTATGCACTTTATGGAGGGTTGTCAAGGCTGCACAATTTAGGAGAAATCAACTCTTTACACTTCATAGAGCCTACTGGACTCTGAAGAAGCTTTCCAAGCTGGGAGGAGGAGGAGAGAAGTCCTGCGTGAAATGTACCACGGGGAGCGCTGATGATGTGCACATGTTTATGCAGTGTCCTCAGATCCAGGGCTTCTGGAGGCAAGTGGGTAAGACAATCTCCGATGTAATTAGCCAAGAAATTAAGGTAAGCTTGGTTTTAGTTATCTTTGGATTTTTGTCTGAAGACAGCATTAATAATAAGCTGTCAAATGGCCAAGCCTCACTTCTGTTTGTTTTAATTTCATCTGGCAAGAAGGGAAATCTGTTTAAACTGGGTATCCCCGAACCCGCAAAGTTTTTAGATTGGGTCACTTCCATTAAAAGAGTCCATAAATTGGACATGGGATGTATGTCAAAGAAAAGAGCTAGATTTTGGGGGATATGGGAAGAGTGGGTTAATAACGTAGGTATTGCAACTTTCTAGAATAAATTAAAGTCCAATGATTATGAAATAAGTGAGTTTTTGGGAAGATGGCTTATGCAGAAACCGAGAGATCGATACTATCCATGTCAATTCCCAAGAGTCATGCGGTCGGCGACTCTAGGAACACTTGAGGTGGAAAAAGATCTACAGGTCAGCGTGTCCCCTCTAGTGGGTCCAGGAGGGTGCCTTGGTACCGCTTTATTGACCACTCACTTTCTTTCTTGAATGAGAACAAGAAAAAAAAAAACTTCTTTGTATTTTGTTCAGAATCTTCTATTATGCCCACCCAGTGTACCTGGAACTGCACCTTATTAGGTACTCCCGATTCAGTGATCTGCAGCAGCCAAACTATTCACCACCCTAAGTTTAAAGTCTCAAGATGGGAAGGCAAACCTTTAGGGTTCTTGTTCCTAAACTATGCTTCCTAGTGTGCAGTCCTGTTGATTGTTCTACGAGTACTCTTCTGGCTCAACAGCTGAAATCTGGCTCCTTGTTCGTAACACAAATGGTACCAAGAAGAAAATCTTGAATCTGGACATTTATGAGGGCTATTACTGTACAATGAAAGGGAGCTTTTGTTCCATGAGGGCGCGCACCTGCCGGAGATGCAATTCTGGATTGCATGGAAGGTTATGAGTTATCCTGGCATAAAGAGATAGCGAGACAAGAGGCTGGATATCAAGAACGACAAAGGCTAGCTTCCACAGACCCAGAGGTAGACTGCAGATCTAGGAGGGATCAGCTTGGGAAAATGCCACAATTAGAGCTAAACAAAGAGAAGGGGTGGTAAGGGTGGAAAAAAGGAAGGGAGTTTGGAAGAAAGAAAAGCCTCAGAAGGATGCACCAACAGAGACAGCGAAAAGGATGTCACACAGAGTGGGGTCCCAGAAGATCAGGGAAGCCGGTTTCCTTTCAAACTTAAATTCATCTCACCTTTCACGTTGCCCCCAGTGACGATGCACTTCATTGTGAGTAGACGCCTCCGCCTGCCGATTATGCCCACAGCACACCGGCATCAGCAGGGTTACAACATCAAGATGGGGGAAGAAACAGTCCGAAACTGGGCAACATAAGCCTGTAGTACTGTCGACTGAAGCAGAATCTAGCCTACTCGCACCACTTGTGATGGCTCGTCACTAAGAGACAAGGAAACAAAGGTACGAAACATGATTTTAGTGTACATGACCAAATCCAACCTATCAGATACTAGTGCTGGCCTCCAAGCTCTTGCTTGGATTCATAAAAATAAAGTGCCGTGCCAGTTCTCTGGGTCCTATGGAAGGCAATAATTCCATTGTCCTTGAAACTACAGGAAACGGATACTGCTGCAGACTCACTTCTATTAGGAAGCAGTGTTCAGTTTTTTCCTTCGTAACATGCCATGGTTTCCTGGTGGTGTATTGCATGGGTTTTGTTCTTCATTAGCTGAACAAACCATTGTAATGCTGTGTTAAATAAAATGTCAAAATATTTCCTTAATTTGCTACTATGCAGAAGCTAAGCGCACGCTCATGTGTTTGTTATCTTTCAGAAAATAATTTTAATTCAGAAGCAAATCAAGGTCTCTGTGTTTTTAACTTGGTAAATAACATTTTATTAGTTTCCTTCCACTTCAATGAAAAGTAGTAATTTACATGGGTATGTCCGTGGTTTTGACTATGCAGAAGAAGCTCATTGTGCAGTTTCATTTCATGTCCATTTCCTCTCTGTACTTAGAGCATGTATTTGTTTAACCAATCACACTAATTTGGGTGTAGGCAATGTGTTTAGTGATTGTGAATTAATAAATTGATTTGTTGCAATGGAAGAGCATCGTAGAGGAACAGCCCATGTACATAATGTCATACTTTGAATTTGTGTCTTTCAATGGTCTGAAAACATTATAGAAGCTGCCTTATTTCTTTGGGGCAGACACTGCGCTAGTCTGTCTATTTGCTTAATACTTAGTTCAATCATTGGGTTTCCTTCAGAGGCTGACCTTATGGCAGTGCTGTTGCAAAACGGTCTTTTGACTATTTTATTGATGCTAATACTTAATTTAATAACTAATTACTTTTTGCTATCTGTAATGCTTAGATTTTTTAACCAACCAATGAAGGTTTATTCTTGAATCCTGTCTTTCACAGGTGAAGGTGCATGAGCCGTGAAATAAGTCTTGCAAAGACTCGCAAGTTCTAAAGAAGACTCAGACATATCTTGCGCTTCGTCCCTCTTATTTAATCAGTGCACTCAACCCCGTACGCAACAACAACTGCCAGCCCTCGACACCGAGCAACACCCAAGGCCCATCTCCTGCCAACAATGCCGCCACACCTTCACCCACCTCTGGACCCCAGCAGCTACCCCAAACCACTGGACGCCAATGCACACAAACCACCGAGCTGCATCCTCCTAAACATACGCTCCCTGCACAGACAGGCCGTAGAAATCTGGGACTTCCTCAACACTCTCACGCCAGACGTCGCATTCCTCAGAGACCGCTCCGCACCAGACATCGCAAGCGCCATCCCCGACGGATACAAGAGCATGAGAAAACACCACCCAGGAGGAGGCCCAACCATTGTCCACAAGTGCTCACTCCAACTGACAACCACCAACACAGAGGACACCTCGCCCCCCATGGAACACATCCACTTCCAGATCATCCCAACCCCAGAACGATGCTCGGCGGAACATCGCCTACAGACCTCCTGGACCCCGCATCCCCTTCACCAACGTCATCGCCAACCACATCGCACCCCACGCCCTCGTCTCCATGGACTACATACCATTCGAAGACCTGAACTTCCACCTGGACAACTACATTGATCCCAAAACCACCCCCCTCCTGGAGAAACTCACCAACATAGGGCTGAAGCAACTTGTCTCCACCCCCATGCACACAACAGGACACACACTCGACCCCATCTTCACTGGAGGAAACAATATTCGCTTCATCTACACCATGGAACTGCTCTGGACAGACCACCACTGCATCCACTTCTGCTTTACGAATCCCACCGCACACAAGCCTGCATGCCGCCTCCCACGCAGAAGCTGGAACAAAGTCTCCAAAGAGCACCTCACCTCCGCCCTCACCTGCACTCCACCCCCTACTACAACAGAGGCCAACACAGCGGCGAGCAACTTCCACCAATGGTTTGCCAACTACGCCAACACTTTTGCCCCTCTCCAGGACACCACGAGACGACAACAAGAAAGCCATCTGGTTCACCACGGATCTCTGAGAATCCAATCGCTCCTGCTGACGACTGGAGAAGATGTGGAGAAACAGCAAAACCCCAGAAGCTCGCTCTGCCTACAAAACAGCCACCACAGCACACCACCAACTCATCAAATCAACAAAGAAAAACTTCACCCAAGACATAATCCTCTCCAATGCTCACAAATTCATGGAACTCTTCCCCATCATACAGGGATTCGCCAAACCCAACAGCAAACAACCGACGTCCCTCCCTTCCAAGACCTCTGCAACAAACTCAGATCCTTCTTTCACCTCAAGATCAAGACGCTCTATGACAACTAACAAGACAACGGCAACGCCTCAACTTCTACCCCCAATGACGGCACCCAACAGAACCTTTTCACTTGGACCTCTCTCACTGCAGAAGACACCTTAAAGACAATGAAGAGCATCCACTCCGCAGCACCTTTCGACCCCTGCCCGCCCCAAATCTTCCACAGGGCCGCCACTGCCATCGCACCCCAACTACGCCGAACTACCAACTGCTCCCTTGACACAGCCACATTCCCAGACAACTGGAAGTGCGTCAAAGTCAACCGCCTACTAAAGAAGCCCTCCGCAGACCCAACATACCTCAAGAACTTCAGGCCCATCTCACTACCTTTTGTGGCCAAAGTCATCGAGAAGGCCGTCAACGCCCAGCTAGCACACTTCATAGAAACGAACAACATCCTAGACACCTCTCAATCCGGATTCCGCAGCAACCACAGCACCAAGGCTGCCTTCCTCGCCGCTACCGACGATATCCGCGCCTTCCTTGACAAAGGCACACGACAGCCCACATCCATCTGGACCTATCAGTAGTCCTCGACACCATCTCCCACCACACACTAGCCAGCAGACTCCACGACGCCGGCATCCAAGGAAAAGCCTTAGACTGGATACGATCCTTTCTCTCAGGCAGGACACAGAGCATAAGACTCCCGCCCTTCCTCTCAGAATTGACAGAGATCAGATGTGGAGTACCCCAAGGATCCTCCCTCAGCCCCACACTCTTCAACGTCTATATGGCCCTCCTCGCAGCCATCATCAGAAACCACGGGCTCAACATAGTCTCCTACACCGACGACACCCAGCTCATTCTCTCCCTCACCAAGGAACCCAACATCACCAGGCGCAACTTCCAAGAAGGGATGAAAGAGGTCACGACCTGGATGAGCAACAGCTGGCTGAAGCTCAACTCGGAGAAAACAGAAGTCCTCATACACAGCTCCACCCCCTCCGCATGGGACGACACCTGGCACCCCACGCTCAAAAACCCACACACACAAACGGACCACCCATGCAACCTCGGCATCATAGTCAACTCTTCACTCACCACTACAAAACCCTGATTGATTGGTTGATTGTGCATCAGAAGCAACACATGAATGGATGTGGAGGCTGCAGGTGCATAGGCTCCTGGGTCCTCACCCACATGATGACATATGGATGATTGCGACGCCCAAGTTGGAGAGCCTTCACTTGCAATCTGTGTCAACTAGATCTTCACTCTATCCATCCCATGGCTCACTCAAAAGTTATAATCAAAGGCATGTTGGTCAGTGGTTGCAGATCTCTGGTCTCTACAGTCTCAGCAGCACAATGGAGAGCTAGACTCTGGCTCTGAGATAACATATGGCAGTGTGCCAAGTAGTTCATCTCCTAATCGCTTCAGGCAGCAGCATCAAAATCTCTAACGCCGTCCAGGTGTGAATTGCCTACTCTCTCGGGTTAGACAGCCACATGATCCTGTCCCTGCTGCCAGCTTATATCTCTGCACAGATGTACAGTGCTCTTCCTAGTAAGAAGGTGAACTCAGAAAAAAGCAAGTTAGCTTGTATTCAGAAACGTAGAGGTTAACCCCTGAGCAAGAGAGCACCCAGATTTAAAATTGTCCAGAAAGTTCCAGTGGGAACACACCATTAAAAAGAGCATTTGTTTTTAGGTGTTGCCTAGCTCTAGTTATAGGCAACCAGCTACCAAAAAAGAACGGTCACCTTACTTTCATGGGGCTATCAGGCACCCTATAATGCCCCTTTATTTATAGACTGGAGGTGGACAGCCCGCTGGCCAACGTGGGGCTGTTGCTGGGCTCTTGCTTCATCAGCAGCTTAGTACACAGGATGTGGGGCAAGGGCATGGAGTTGATCTATTTTGTGTAGGTGTGCGGCTCTCGTCGCGCCTTTGCCCGCCGCTCGTTGTACCTCTGGGACCACTTGCTGACCAGATGGAGCTGACTTCTTTCCAGGAGGGTAAGCATAGACAGTCATAAGACATTCAGGGTTCATGTGAATTCAATTCAGATACATACACTTGGTATTATGATGTTTGTGCAAGGACATGGAGAGGAAGGAGCAGCGTAGGGAGACAGAAACACGTATAGTTACCCTGCATATCACTTCCCAATAACTATTCATTAACATCACATGCAGTCAGCAGGGTTCATGGGGTCTAGTCATGAAAGACAACTCAGATTTACACACACACAAACCCAGCACCTCATGAATATTAATTAGCTGCCACCAACTGTTCGTTGTGTCATGGCCCGGTCATAGGGACAGGAGTCCCCTTTCGGGTGTATACCCTGTGTCCATAGAATCTAGCACAGTATGGGCGAGGAAAACAAATGTTTATTGAGCATCCGTTGGAGTGACTCGTGGCACAAGTCCCCTGCACGGACAAATACACCTGATGTCACAAACATTGAACCATACCGATATGTTATTCTGTCTCAACCTTTGTCTAAGATGCAAAATGTTGACAACAAAATCCTCTCTCTCAAAACCTTTGCTACTTCAATCTATAAAGAACAGCATTATCTCTGCCTCGGAGATATTTCACTGCGTGTAACTGGAATTGTCATGTTTTTCATCATCCTGACTGGCGCACTGAATTTTTTTTGCAGACAGTTTGGCAATTAACTTTGTTTATACAACTGATGAAGCCTTACTTTTAATTCTACAAAGGCTCCATTTTAGAACTTACAAACCACCAATTAAAATGTAAAAAATACTGCATGAAGAACAAGCATTGGCATAGTCAATAGGTATCGCCATTTGGACCTTATAAGTATTTAGCCATGTAGCACATTATCATGGGTGCTGAAACATCTACTGCTACTTCAGGTGCACTGGTGAAGGGCTGCACAGCCACTGATGGGCCTCCGTGCAATTTCATGAAAATATGATAAAGTTGTATGCATGTGTGTCATGTGAAAAAAAACTGTGGAATTGAGACACTCTTTGGTATGGGCATGTAGACAGCAGAAGAGTGCATCTGGAATACTGTCTCTATGACAGAAGGAATTGTGCATAGTTGTCTGTGTGCAAAGTACAGTGGTTGTAAGTGCTCAAGGGTGGCCCCATGTTTGGTTTTGAGAGGCTTAGAGCACGGTCATTGTGTACATACAGTGTGCAGAGAAAGTTTTTCACGAGAGAGCTCAGACATGGTCTGTCACATAGTCTTTGTGAGAGGAAAATGCACATAGCTATCAGTCGTTCCGTGCTGCCAGGTCAGAGGTGCCCCATGCAACCAAATTGTACATGAAATGTGGAGCACATGCAGCTTGATTGACTTGTGACTGCATGTAAAAACACATACGGACAAGGAATTAGTGCATCAGCAGTTCAATGTGATGAACAAAAACATTCTCTCACCCGAAGTGCCACAGTCGGAAGGAACGATATGCGTTGACTGTTTTTTTGCTTCGTTGCCAAGAATATCAAAACTCGCTTTGTGGACTTTATTGTGTATTGTTTACATTGAAAATGTGCTCTTCCTCAACCAGAAACAAAGTTTAGATGCTTTTACTTTAAAACGAGGAAATAGTTGGGACATTTTGAGTGCATGCACCAGGGCCAATGGCACCATTGCCCCTCGTTTAAAAGCAGCTGTGTGCACTCGTGTGCACATTACGGCGTCTCCGAGAGACGCTCAACAACCGCACCTAAAGCCACTGTCAGCAAATGCAATATTTCATCTATACCTCCAGTCACAAAGGCCGTTAGGCTTATTACTTTACAAGGCGAGACAGAGTTTGTGTACATGTGTGTGCACAAAATTGTTGACCACGCAGGCCATAGAAAGTATTTTTTTTTAAAGTTCTCATGCATGCTTCCAGATCCGAGAAAAGAGGCGGTGACTGAAAAAACTGGCATGCGCGCGAGATGGGTTTTCGCCACCCCTTCAGTTCCTTTGAATGAATGAATGATCTAGCTTTGCTGGTATTATTTAAAGGCATGCAATTTTAAAACAAAATAGCGACATAGCAGCAAGCGCTAACAGACAAAAAAGCACTATATAATTATAGTGGCATTGACTCTTTGGAAACCAGATCGACTTCGCTCCAGGGCTTTCCCTTGCAATAAGTTACTTCCTCCTACTGAAAGTCTTACCTGGGGCAGCAGCAACAGCTCTGTTGGTGTACCTACTGTTATCGAAGTAGATTTGACCCAAGAGGCACAATTAATTAGACACTCACATCAATCAGGCTCTGCTGATCTCTGAGTTAAGCCTTCCTTTCGATCCGGTGCTTAGTAGCAAAAGAAGGGCAATCTCGGTGGCAGGCAGCCTGTTTTTTTTTTTTTAAGTGAAGACAGATTGCCGTAAAGAAAGACTGCCATGAACGGTGGGGGGGCCAATGAAATAGTCTAACGAGTGGAGTGTCTGCCCATGTGTGACATGGCTTATAGCACGCAGGGCTTCAGATTGCAGCGCCCAACCAGGCCTCAGTTTAATCAGCGCTGAACAATATGAAGTATCCAGTTCGTCTCAAGAGAAAACACGGGCTGTAAAAAGGTAAGCCCAGCGTCATGCCGTCACCCAGGCATCGAGATTTGATGATGCATGCGCAAATGCACAGGACTGGCCTGCCAGTCTCACTATGTACCTCGGTAGTGACGTACCTAAAATGCAATAGTTTAAAAAAGATAAATAATACATTTTAATGAACATGCCTGCAGTTCAGAGGGGGGCACTCTGGGGCCCTAAGGTACAAGCCGCTGCTGTTTGTTAGGTGGGAGGAGTGCTTCGCGCATGTGTGGCCGAATATAGCACTCTAAAATTACTGCATATCTAAACTCAGCGCTATGCAAAACTTCTTAGTAATCATATACACGAGACACGAATAAGATGTGAGGGTTAAACGGTTTCCTGGTGGCAGCTTCGAGTTTAAATCCCTGAACAATGCCAGATATTACAGGATTGGGGTAACTCAATCCCGCAAGCTGTATGCCGCCACGAGTATGTGCTTGGAAAAAAGAGCTGTACGACGGCTAAAGGTCTCTTATGCAGCGCATGCGCGCTGCGTAGGCGAGATCTAAAAATGATTGTATCAGTCTGTGGGCCGCCTGTCTCTGTAAGAAGGTTGAAAGTTTTAGAAGGATCTTATGATCATGGTTCTATGGCAGTAGGTTATGGGCTCAAAAAGGCTTCTTACGTTCAAATTTAATTAGCTAGTTCAGCTGTTTTAACATGTTCAAACGCTATTTCCAGAACTCCAAATACCTAGGAGAAATGTTTAAAAAATATTCAAAAAGGCAGGTATTTTAAATACTGTATTAAGGACTGGCCCGAGAAAGACAGACGATCAGTAGTCCCATATCACGTGAACGTTTCAGACACTCCTGACTTATTAGGGGGCAGCTCTCTGCTGGTATGTTTAAGCCTACAGGTACAGCTGCAACAACAAAACCTCAAAGCCCAGAATGCAGAGGGGTGTTGGGTAGACTGTCAGAACCGAATGAACTTGGAAGTTAATTACACATGACACAGAGCCGCTTGGCAGCTATGCACTGAGGGCTGTGTTGAAGTGAAGCGAGTCTTTCATGATCTTAAATGGATGGCGTGCAGCAGATGTCCAACGATGCAAGTGCCAGATGGGAAGAATCTCTGTGCACCCGCAGGGAAGGAGTTCTCTAGGGTCAAAATTAAGAAAATGTATGGAGATGCCTGAATGTAGGAACCACTGCAGCGAGAAGAGTCTATGATGGAGGTTTCAAGTGCCTTAGTGTTGTAGAAATATGGATGAGTGAGCACCACAAGAGGCTACATGGAAGGAGTGGGGCTAGAGGTAAATGGAAGTAGTAGGGCCGGGAGGTTATGCAATTTCTGTAGGTGGCCGAAGGGAGGAACTGCAAAATGAGACTGGAGGAGAGTGCGCAAAGCAGCAGGGACCTGGCATCTGTGCTGTAGGTGTCTCTAAAGCTGGGGTGAATTAGAGATAAAAGAGCCTGGGTCAGTGCTGGTAAAGAGCATGATGCCAGAGTTCTCACGTTTCCCAGGTCCATGCGCGTATGTCCCCTAGGACAGTTTTCAGCTTTACATCCTTGGACTTCTGGTTTTATAGTAGGATACTCAAGACTAGAACTGCCAGTCCCAGCATGCACAGCACAAACCTGCACTGAGAGGAAGCAGGTCGTCCAGCATTGACCCCAGACTCTTGGGGCACAGCCGGTGGTTGGCAGGACCGCTCTCTGGGGAGCCATGGGGCCCAGAGATGCTGCACTGTTAACATTTACAGCTGCAGCATTTAAATGCTTGAACCTCTTTGACTATCCCTGCTTCCAAAGACACGGTCCTCACCCTGGGGTCCGTAGACTGTGCTGTGGAATCAGACCCTTGCTAGGGGCCGGAAAGAAGTATCGGGGGTGGGAGTGGGGGGTAAACATTAAGGAGACGATGCGGCAGCATGGCCCGGTCCATAATCAACGGAAACACGTCAAAGTAACCTACACCAATCACATCCCTGCAACGAGTGCCCAGATAATGAGGGGCCCACATAACGACCAATCGCATTCCACCTGGACTGCAGCCGCGTGCCAAGGGTCACCCCAGGTGCGCTCTTTTTGCTCCATCCTCACTCACCCGCCATCCCGGCATCTACGAGTTTCTTAAGCACCCGCCTCTCTTCCTTCTTCCCGCGCCATTGGATGCGAACGCTCTGTAAAGCCCCGCCTACTTTCATTTCGCTATTCGCCCTTAGGTCACTGCCTGCACTTGAGAAACGTCACCAAGTGTTGGGCGCAGCGACCATGTTGGAATGGGACTACATCCCTATAATGCCAAAGGGAGGGCGAAAATACGTGTCAAAAGGAAGAGAAGCGTTGCAGTCGCTACAGAAAGGAGACTTGCAAATAGGGTGTTATGCGGCAGCCATCTTAGAAGACCACATTGCCTTTACAATGTTTCTCGAAGTTGAATGTTTGGCAGCACTCGAGCTGGTGTGCGGCCCCTTTGAAGTAGTCTGCACTGGCAACCTTCGCCAAGTGCGCTCTTTTAAGTCGGCGTGCCTTTATCTCCTATTGCATTTGCACAGGATCCTAGTAGCTTATACAGCACTCTGGCAGCGCCAGAATGGCTGGCCTTTACAGGTCAGAGTGTGGGCCGATTTTGGATGTTTGTTGGCAGAGGCGCAACTAGAGCCAAATTTCGGGGGGGGGGGGGGGGTCTAAGAATTTTTTTGGGGGGGGGCTGAATCTTTAAGCAATAGGCAGACCTGTGAAGTGCTCGGGTGCAGCTGTGTGAGCGCCCGGGAAGCTGTCTCATCCCGGGCTGCCACACACGGTGGGGGGGGGGGGGGGGTTGGCTGAAGCCCTTTGAGTCCAATGGGTGTTGCTCGGCTGTTTGTTGGCACGTTTTGTGGCTTAGTGGCCGTTTTGTTCCCCTTTACAGTTCTCTGATATTACTGAAACATTGCATACAGAAAACACAAATTCATGCATCTTCCATACTTTGAAAAACACATATAGCGTGTCTTTGCTCCAGCGCTGAACACCACAAATCCCCTCGCTACAGACCGGACCACATTTCACTCACTCATTCACTGGTGGGGCCCATAACACCAATCAATCATTCATTCTACTTTCAGTATCAATGGTCCTCAAGAGAGGGGAGTTTCTTTCTTTACTTCATGCGCTGGAAATGGGAGGAAGTGTGCACCAATCACCTGATGAGTATCGACAAGTTTACCTATATCTCCCTACCTCACCAGGATCGCAAATACATTAAAACCTAACAGTTCCTCCCATGTTATTGGCCATGGATCAGCCAGTTGCTGGGAATAGAAACCCTTAATTCTTCTAAACAATATACATTGAAATACTTCAAATAATAACCCAACACAGTTCTTTAAATGCAACAATATTTTTAATCTAATTAAAGCATAAGGAAATCATATAGCATTCAATATTTTTGGTTGGCATATTTACCTAATCTGGCTAAATGTCGTCCTCTATGTCAATTTCAGATCTTTCGTCTCTATGCCCATAAATCAAAGAATCAGTTCGTAAATTAATTGGGCATCTGATCAGTCCATCAGAGTCTCTGGCAGCAGCTGTCCAGCAGTGTCACCGTCCTCTCCGTCAGCATAACGTCGGGCAATCTAGTAAAGTGATGGTGTGCAAAAGAAGAAGACGACTAATGTCCTACCCTCTCTAGTCTACTTTTATAGTAAATTGTTATCGGCAAATGTTTCAATACATGTTACAGAACAATTTTAATTGGTTAACCAGGATCATTCTTCCTGCTTCTCATACATCAAATGTTGCATTAGATGCAGCTTCTCAATTTGTGAGTATATTTGTAACAGTTTCTAGTCCATTCAGGGCATGTTTTATTCCCATGCGGAGTCGTGTCCTTTGTGTCATCAATTATAACAGTTCATAGTTTAAGTAAATCCTTTGTTTGGTGCTTGGCGCTCCTCCCAGGATGACCTTCACGGGTACAGTCTGCCTGGGGTCAGGACGAGGTTATTGCTGCTCATCTTTTAGCGCAGGCGCACTTCACTCTTCTGTGTTATGTTGGGGTGTCAGAATAGGGATGGCAGCCATTTTGTGGCCACTCCAGAAAGGTCAACTTAAGCAAAGAAACATAAAACGTAATTAATACATGGAAATGACTATTAAAATGTTATTCCCTCACTAAACCCACTATGTGTATGTATTTATCTAGCAAAAGCAACACGCATTGCAGTTTATACTCACAATTTAAAGCACGATTCACAAGTCACATCACAAAAGCAACATTAAACATGCAAATTCTAAATATCTGATATTAGTATGCGTACGAAATTAGTTTACGTATCAATCAAGCCATGCAAATGCGATTCCCACGTGTATTTTCTAATTAGTAATGTTGATTAATTAAACCCACAGCAAACAATTAATACTGTTAATGTTAATCAGTTATTCATGTTGATTCAAAATGATGAAATGGAGGAGGTATAGGTTTCTTAGGGAAAACCTCGCTCCAGCAATCCCCCCTTTAGTGATTTTATCACCACAAAACACCCACATTTTGATCCTTTTATGAAGATTTGAAATGACTTATTACTCATAGCTCAAAATTCAGTTTCTTCATAATCATCTCTTTTTGTTTTCTTGTACATATTATCTTTCCACTCATCTAAAGCTATTTCTTCAAAATCATTTTCTGAATCTTTTCCTTTTCTCTTAAGTTTATCTCTTTTTATTTTATTATTTGTTTTCTTTTTCCTGCAACACATGCACCCTAATCTTATCACTAATACTGCAACTATCACACATGTTAATGGAAACCAAATTTTACCTATAACAGTACTACCTATTTTAGCTGAGAAATTTTTAATAGCAGCTATTTTCTTTCCCATTCTTGTCCATACATCTTCAACCTTCAGTGGTACAAGTTCATTGTGCAATTCAGTAATATTTTTAATGTAAACTGTTAGATCTTTACTTTCATCTGGAATGTAAGTGCAACAATGTTGAACTTTCAGCATTCCACAGACTCCACCCTCTTTTGCCAAAAGAATATCAAGGGCAAGTCGATTTTGCATCACCATAGCACGCATGGCAACCATTTCAGTATTAACCAATAAGAATCAATGAGCAGTGCTTGTTGACAAGCGATCCACTATTGTAGATAATCTTCTAATTTTATTTGCATTCAGAGTTATTCCCACTGCCGGTATCAATGCACAAAAGATGTCACCCACAATTTCTGCCCAAGATTCTCTCTTTCTACGCACTAAATGACTATTTAAACTATTTACACCCTCCTCTCTGTCTATGTGAAAGATTTTTGAAAATACCAGGCCTACATAACATGTGCCATACCAATGGTCTGGCAAACGATAATATGCCCTGTTCCCACAGATAAAATATATTCCAGGAAATACTGGATCTCTTCCACCTTTAAATCCCCATCCACCCATGATTCGGTATGTATCATGGCACTCACTATTGCCTACAAACAGGTTATCATAAGCAGTTTGATTCCTTCTTATACAAAGTTTTCCTTTCTGAGGCCTGTGTAAAGCTATTGTTGGTGTTGACTCTCCTTTTGTCAGGTGTTTCTCCATTTCTATATCCCAAGCTGTTTTCTCAACTTTTCCTTCTGATGCCTTTTTGTGCATCGCCTTCTTTCCCCAACCATATCCAAAAATGTCTTTTCTTCTTTCTGCAAACTGCATGTCAAATTATATTTAAACACAGCTTCTAATGTTAGTTCACTAGTCTCTAGGAACAATTCACCTAAAACCTTTGCAGGTCTTACCTTATTCAACTTATTATTAGCAGGCACTAATGCAAAAATGTTATCTACATCTGAAAAATAATACTCTAATTTCCCAATCTCATAAAACAAACTAGCTATTACACTACATGTTATTCCATAAGTAGCTGGAAGGTGATGATAAGTCACTCCTTCTGCCACAGAAGCAGGTAACTGCATGCAGACGTAGCAGTCCCTTACGTCCATAGTCTTTACATATTCATACAATAATTTTGAAAACACATTATTAGAGAAATCATTAATAGACCTATCTTTATGCAAATGAATGTTTGTTGCTACAGTCGGTGCTACCTTTGAAATTTTACCTATGTTAGTTTTGTTTTGACCATTTCCTTCTATTGTATTGTGACGATGTCAAGCTGTAATCCAATACTGTTCTCTCCTCATTTTTTTCCTCCTCCCAGGCTTCCTTCGTCATCTCCAGGAGAGAACGGGGCTGGCGTCCGTAGAGCATCTCAAATGCAGAACAGCCGAGACTACTCTGTGTTTGTCCGCATATCACGTACAAGGCCAGCGGCAGCAGTTGATCCCAGTCCCGTCCACCTACTGACAGCATTTTCTTGAGGGTGGACTTTAGGGTCCCATTATAGCGCTCCACGAGCCCGTGGGTTTGAGGGTGGTACACAGAGGTTCTTATTTGTTGCACGTTAAGTATCTTGCATACCTCCTGCATCAAGCGGGACATGAAGGGAGTCCCTTGGTCTGTTAAGACCTCCTTTGGGAATCCTACCCTCGTAAATAGTTCGATGACTTTCTCTGCTATTGCCTTTGAGGTTGGGTTTTTGAGGGGAAAGGCTTCGGGAAATCGTGTGGCATAGTCCACTACCACCAGGGCGTAAAGATTACCTTTCCGACTTTTTGGGAGGGGGCCGATGAGATCCATCCCAACTCGCTCAAAAGGGGTACCGATAATGGGGAGGGGTTGTAGGGGTACCGCAGGGGGGCGATGAGTGTTCTTCCGTTGGCACACTTCACAGGAGAGGCAGTGGTTTTTTATCTCCTGATACACCCCTGGCCAATAAAAATATCTCAGGATGTTGTGGGTGGTTTTCTCACTCCCCACGTGGCCGGCCAATAAGTGAGTATGTGCATAAAACAATATCTGTTCCCTGAATGACGTGGGGACCAATAATTGTAAGGGGTCGTCCGCTTTTCCCTGTCTGTAGAGGAGTCCCTCTTGTATCATGAAGCGAGGATAACTCGGGGAGGAGCTGGCTTGGTCCGCGTGTGCTCGTTCCCATTCGTTGAACAACGAGGGGTCGCTAGTTTGCGCGAACCTAAAGCTCCTGTCGGTGACCCATGGATCAGGGGAGAGTAGGGTAGGAACGGCTTTTGGGAGGGGGAAAGGGGGCCCCTTCATAGACACCGTAAAGAGGCTATGAAAATGGGGATTATCGGTGCCGATGATGATCTCTTCTGGCAATGTTTCGAGCACCCCCACCCGGACTTCCCGTCTCTTCCTCCTCTTCCTCCGCTCACCTGTTCTCCTCCGCCTCCTCTACTCTCCTGTTCTCCTCCGCTCCCTCTGCTCACCGGTACTCCTCCAGTTCCTCCGTTCTCCTGTTCTCCTCCGCTTCCTCCGCTCTCCTGTTCGACTCGTAGTACTCCACACTTCTATCCTCCGGGTGTAATACACGCCAGGCTGTTCTCCTTTCCCGATACTTCTGGTTCCGGGTAGACGACGTCACGAAGGGGGCCGGGTCCGGGATAGTCGAACTCCGCCCAATTAAAGAAACAGTCGCCCTTTTGTGTCTCAGCCTCGGTTCTCCAATACGGGGTCGGAGTCTGTTCCCCGTGAGGCTGTGGGGAGAGAGAAGAAAGGGGTGACCAACTGGGGTTTGGTCCGAGGTACCCCCTGACATCGTCACATGTATCTATTGTGACTTTAAATGATATTACAAGAGCTGAGATGCTACATAAAAGCATTAATAATCCTGTACAACAGCAACATGTTTTACACCATCTCTTCATGAATGTACATCTACTTTTACTACCATCTATGTTAGCCATTTTTCTAAAATAGACCGTGTTTTTTGACTTAGCCTCTTCTACTTTGTGACCAGTTTCTACCCCAAAGCTTCTAAGTCTCTACTTGGTTCTATTAGTTTTCTAATTCTTTTCTTTTATTATCGTTCTCCACATCAACAGCTTCTTTGATTAATCAGTTTGGCATCTCATCGTCCTTTGTCTCCTTCACCCAATCAGGATACAGAATTTCCTGAATCTCCGCTTCTTCTTCTCCAATGTCGGACAAGAGAACTCTCAGGATTTCTGATTCTTCTTCTTCTTTAACCACTTTCAGTAAAGCCTCCTCTGGATTTTCTTGACTATCTGCCTCTTGGGATTCTTCAGGCAGGGCCATATACGTCCATTCCGGCGACTTATACTTCTGGTTAGGTTTCCTTGTTCTTCCGGATTCTTTTGTTACAACTGTTTCTTTTTCCTTTGATTTTTCCTGACTTGTGACTTCATTCACCTGTTCAGCTCTGGGTGATTTCACTCGAGACAGTCGATATCTTAATCTTTTTATTTTGTTCGGCCAAACTTCTGGTTTTACTGTTTTTCTCACTTTACTTTCTTTAACATTCTTTTCATTCTTTTCTTCTCTCCAAGCTCTCTTTCTCAGAACTCGACCTTCAGGTATTTCGTTTCCACTCTCTTCTGATTCTGTCCCAACTTGCTTTTCCTTTTCACCAGTTTCTTTATCCACCACTTGTTCTGGTTTCCCTACTTCTTTCCCTCCTCGAATCTCCGGCATGCAATCTTCCTGCTGACTACTTGTCCCTTCACCTAGCTGGATGTTGCAGTTCCCTACACCTCCTCGGGGGTCTTCCGCAATCTGTCCCTCTCTCTCTGTAACTGTCCCTTCTTCATTCAAATCTATTAGTTCAGGTGGAATTTCTCTCAAATTTTCATCTGGGATTTGTTCTTTTTGACTTTCTTTTACTGCTTCTTCTTTGTCTTTTCCTTCCTTCTTTTTAGGTTCTTTACTGGGACCTTTCTTTCTCTGCTCGTCTTCAGAATCTGAGCTGTCAGAAATGTGCAATCTTCTTCTCAGAGAGACACTTCTGGGGACCAGAATCTGCTTTGGTTAGTTTTCCCCCCTTTCAGGATTTTCACGTGTCTTTGGTTCTTCGTGATCTGATTCAGTACTTGACTCTGATTCGTCATAGTACTCTTTCTCCTTGCAATCCAGCGGATTTGGTATTCTCAAGGTATGGCTGGCATGGATCCAGTTTTTCAGTCCAGCACACTTCACAGCTGTTGTCGTGGTCAGAATGACTTGTCTTGTCTTTCCCCACCTGGGAACCAAACAGTTTCTTCTTCTGTGGACCTTTATCCTCATCCAATCTCCTGGGATTAAATCATGGGCTTGCTTCTTTTCAAGGGTGGTGGCATCCGCTCCAACCTGATGAAACACATAATGAACTGCGTCAGCCAAGCCTTTGCAGTACTCCAACACCATGTCATCAGAAATTATCATCAGCTTGTTGACTGGTATGTATGCATGCCTCATCGCACGTCCCATGATTATTTCATGAGGACTTAGCCCTGTAGTTCTATCTGGGGTTGCACGTATGGTCATCAAAACTAGAGGCAAGACAACAGGCCATTTCATTCCTGTGGCTAAACACATTTTCCCAATTCTGTTCTTGATTGTACCATTCATTTGCTCAACCACACCAGAAGCCTCTGGTCGGTAGGCACAGTGCAGTTCCTGTTGTTCATTCAATGCTTCACTGACCAATTTTACAATCTCATTATAGAAATGCCCTCCTCTGTCTGATTCAAGGGTCACTGTGAACCCAAACCTGGGGATGAATTCCCTCAAAAGCAGCTTTGCCACTGTCAATCCATCATTTCTCCTTGTCGGGTATGCTTCTACCCACCTGGAGAATAGGCAGACTATGACCAGGACGTACCTCAATCTGTTACATGTTGGCATCTCAATGAAATCTATTTGCATTCTGGTAAAAGGCCCTCCTTCTCGGCCTATAGTTCCCAGACTCACCACTGTCTTTCTCCCAGTATTGTACTGCTGACAAATTAAGCATCTCTGACATAGACTTTCTGATATGAGTCTGAATTTTGGGTTGTACCAGGTCTGCTTAAATGACCTGATCATGGCATCTCTCCCTATGTGTCCCTGGCCATGATACATCCGTGCCATGGTAGACAACATGCTATCAGGCATGACTGGTCTTCCATCTCAATAGACCCACACATGATCCTTTTCCCTGGGTGCACATCCTGCTTTTACCCACTGCCTTGTTTCCTCATCTCCTGCTTCCTCCTGCAATTGTCTCACTTCTTCCCATGTCCCTACAACGTTAGTAAACATTAAGGAATAGAAAGTCATTTCTTTCTCCTTTGCCCGATTGACTGAATAATGATTTCTAGCACAGTACTGTGCCATGTCATTGGCATAACGGTTGCCAACAGTAACATAATCCTCCCCTTGGTTATGGGCAGCACATTTCACCACAGCCAATTGTTTAGGCAGCTGTATCGCCTCAATCAACTTTCCAACCACTTCAGCATTCTTTATAGGAGTTCCACTTGAGGTCAGG
Organism: Triturus cristatus; assembly: GCF_964204655.1. Lineage (NCBI taxonomy): Eukaryota > Metazoa > Chordata > Amphibia > Caudata > Salamandridae > Triturus > Triturus cristatus. Next base: position 76,482,647 of record NC_140585.1, on the reverse strand, counting down.
AAACCTCTTTGCAGCCACAACTGGCCAAAATCGTGGACAACTCCGAAGCCATACTGGCTGTCAGTTATCACAGTCACTCTCACACCTTTCCCAATTTTGCATGCTCGAGTCAGAGCCACTAACTCTGCTACTTGGGCAGATTTTACTCCTTTCAAATAGGATGCTTCCATCACTGTGGAAACCGTACATACTGCATATGCTGCACTCAACACTCCTTCTTCTGTTCTCAAACATGACCCATCAACAAACATTACATACTCATTTTCGGCCAAAGGTACATCTTTTATGTCTGGTCGTGGTTTCGTACAATACTCAAGCACATCCAAACAATCATGATCTGCTTCATCTCTTACTTCCACATTCTCAGCATCCGGTAACAACGTTGCTGGATTCACATTCACACCTCTTGCAAGGCTCACATTCGTTGCACCTAATATGACTTTCTCATACTTAGTCAGCCGACTATGTGTCATATACTGCGTACGACTCCTTGTTAAAAGAATCGCCACATCATGAGGTACAAATACTTTCAAAGGATATCCCATCACGATTCCTTCACTCTGCTCCAAACTTCGACATGTTGCAGTCACTGCTTTCAGACATCCAGGTAAGCCTACAGCTACTGGGTCAAGCATTGATGAGTAATATGGGGGAACAACCTTTACAACACAACTTTTACAACGCACTGCCATTGCAACGAAACTGTTACAACGCAAGTGAATTTACAACGCATGCCATTACAACGCAAGTCTTTACATTGACTTGCGCTAGATGGCGTGCTAACATTACAAATAGTGTAGTTTACTATCCCAACACCTTCCCTACTATTAAGTGGACTGGAGTTGGAATAGTAAATTACACTTTTCTAATGTTAGCACGCCATCTAGCGCAAGTCGATGTAAAGACTTGTGTTGTAATGGCATGAGTTGTAAATCCACTTGCGTTGTAACAGTTTCGTTGTAACAGCACGCGTTGTAACAGCACGCGCTGTAACGTCATACATCCATAATATGCAATTGGTCTCCTCAATATTCCATGCTTCTGGATTAACACAGAAAGTGCGCATCCATTTCTTTCACTGCAATATAACTCAAATTCTTTTTCATAATCAGGCATTCCCAATGCTAGGGCTTCACACAACCCATCTTTCAATCGTTTGAATGCTGCCAATTCTTCCTTGTTCAATTCAAGGGGATCTTTTACATCACTCCTTGTCAGCCGTACCAGAGGTTTTGCAATCAGCGAAAAGTTGCTGATCCACTGGCGGCAGTACCCTACCATTCCCAGAAACATTCTCACTTCTCTTTGAGTCATGGGGGCTCTCATTCCTTTTATAATTCTGATTCTGTCTATGGTTATTTTCCTCAATCCTTTTTCAATGTTATGTCCCAGATACTGTACTTCCTTCTTACAGTACTGCAGTTTGGCTGGGGACACTTTTAATCCTCCATCTGCCAAGTGATTTAGTAAGGCTATAGTGTCTTCCTCACAAGCTTCACGAGTTTTCAACCCCACAAGGAGGTCGTCGATATATTGTACTAATATTGAACTCTCGGGCATTTGCAGACTTTCCAATGACTTTTTCAACAACTGATTAAAATTGAGGGGCTTTCTGTATACCCCTGTGGAATTCGGCACCATGCCAAAATACGGTCTCCAAACCGGAATGCAAAAATTTGTTGACTATCGTGATGCAATGGAACGGAAAAGAACGCATGGCACAAATCAATTACTGTATACCATTCTGCATCATGGGGAATATGATACAAAATCACTGAAGTATTGGCACAATGGGACAGCATGGTACAACGATTTTGTTTACCTTTCTCAGGTCTTGCACTATTCTGAATTTCCCATTTGGCTTTTTCAGGCCCATTATGGGTGAATTACATGGACTGCTCAATATTTCCCTCAGAATTCCTTGCTTGATCATTTTCTCAATTATTGGAGTTACTCCTTCAATTATTTCAGGTGTAAATCTGTACTGAGAAATGTTTGGATAACTAACTCCATCTTTAATAGTAATTTTCACTGGGTCTACGTTTCTCATTAGCCATAAATCTTCTCCAGTAAAATCCCAAACCTCTGCTTTTAGAGACAGCTTCAATTCTCTGGGCAATTCATCTGGATTAAATACTGCATATGTTCCAATAGTTTCACATTCTCTGTTAGCTATGGTCATTTTGTACAATACATCCTCATCTGGTGTTTCGAAAGCTATTCCATCTGGAGTACAAAATATAGTGCAGTTCATCTTGCACAGTAGGTCCCTACCTAGCAAGTTCACAGGACTGGTGTCACACACCACAAATCGGTGCATGTCAGAAAATTTCCCTATACTAACCTTTACAGGTTCTGTAAGATGTGTTTTTAACTGTTGGTTAGATACACCAACTACTTGGATTGTTTCATCCGAAAGAGGAAGGTTCTTAACATCTGCTGATCTAACAGTAGATCGAGTAGCGCCAGTATCCACTAGGAAAATAATGTTATCATCATTAATCTTCCCATCTACAAATGGTCCTGTCTGGTCTACTTCTAGAGTTGCGCCAAGTACGCACTCTTCTTCCTCCTTTCGGCACCGTCAATAATCCATTTCCGAATCACTCTCATCATGTTGCAGCCAATACTGCGAAACACTGCGAGCACGTGATGGTTTATTTACCTGTTCTTCATTGTAGAATCCCGATTCTCTACTATACTTCTGTGAGTTTCTGTTCTGTGGTAAAGGTGGTTTTGGCACCTGGTTCTGGGAAGTAACCACCTGCTGCTGTTGCTGCAGTTGACCACCCACCTCTTTCCGCACCTGTGGATTCAACGATCGATTTTCAATATTAGTATTTGGAGGGTTCTTACACTCGGATTTCCAATGCCCTAACTCACTGCAATTGTGACATGGGAATTTCTTTTTGGCTTCCTCTATATTACCTTTCCCTGTCCCTGTATCAAATCGGGGTCTCACTTCTGGATTGTTTGCTTGTTCTACCAATTGAGCTTCCTGTCGTTCGGCTACCTTTACCTGTGCCCACATTGCCTTTTCCTTCAGCTTTCGTTGTTTTGCCTCAATCTCATCACTGAAATATTTTGCATGTCTCAAAACTTCATCTATTTTCATATTTTGCCAATCAACTGTATGCTGCTTTATCATATCACCAATTTCTGGGCGTAAACCATATACAAACCTGTATACGAAATGGCACAAGTCTTTATCACTCAGGTTCTCATCTCCACTGAACTGTTTAAAAGCCTGAATTAGTCTCTCATAATATGCATGTACTGACTCCTTGCTTTCCTGTTGGGTCCTGTCAATCTTTACCCAATCATTTTTCAGGAATGCCATAACTTGCTCATATTTCTTCATTACCTCTGGATCAGGAGCTCCTGTCTTAGGGTCCCTAGGATACTCTTGAGTGGGCCAATTTATCATCAGCTTGCATTCTGTCCACAGATCTGCTGGTACTATTATATCAAATAGACTATTTAAAATCTATCCATAATACCTTTGCCAATTTTACAAATCTGTCTACCTGCCGGTACCACTCGACGGGCTTTTCGCGTAGTCGAGGGAAATCATTTGTGAAAGACAAAATGTCCTGCCTTGTCCATGGAACATGGACATACCCTCCCCCTGGAATCTATCTCATGGGGTATTCTGTCGTCACTTTTTCTTTCTCTCTAACAGGAAATGCTGAAAATGTCTTTTCTGTGATATTATCACGTCTTCTGCACCACTTGCTTCTCCATCTGTCAACATCTCCCCATTTTCTCAACAAACCAATTATGTCCTTAATTTGACCTATCCTACCTGCGGTATTCAGGTTCTCTATATCCTTCTCAGTGAAATCAACTCGATAGGATTTTTGCAGTGCTTTTACTCTTTCAAAATCTATTCCCATTTCATTCGCAATTTCCTCTAATCTCTCATGCAAGTTTTTCGCTCTCCAGGTTGCACTCTTGCAAAGAAACAACAATTCCTCATCCTGGTAATTTTTCAATTTTTCAGTAGGGATAGTTCCTAAAATTAATTCTTCCAATACCATTCGTAAATTTGCCACATCTATTGACTGGGATTCTTGATCCTTTTTCTGTAACTCTCGGATCCATTCATTTAACTCATCTACGGAAGGTCCCACTGAATTATTTACATTATTTTGTTCTGGGGCTTTTTGTGGTTCTAATAATGTTTCCATGGTCATTCTGCTCTTTTCAGCGTAAATCTGATTTACAAATGGATTAGTTGAAACATTTGGTTCAAACATATTCATTGTCGGTCCCCACGGATTGTCAGTTTGACTCCGTTCAGTATTCTCAATTGTATTTTGGCCTCTGTATGGCACTGTCAAACAATGTTCAGTATCTTTTTGTTTCTCAAATATGGGCATTTCCGGACCTATCGTTACTGGAACTGTTACAGCTTCTAGATTCTTGGTCAATTCTCTTATTTTCGCAGTCAACTCTAGGGTAGTTTTGGCCAGTTCCACTGAATTCTCATCATTTACCCTACTTCCTGTCTGTTTTTCTGTCTCTCTCGCAGAGTTACTTTTCCCTAGTTCTGGGGACATGGCCTCTGTTTTAATTATTCATAAGGTTTCTCTCATTGGGGCACTTGGTGTCAATGCCTCTGGTTCTGGTCGATACGGTGGTGGGTTTTTGTAAAACACTTCATCAAGAACATCATCTTCTGATTCATTCACTTCATACCCACTCGAATCCTTATTCCACCTTTTCTCAGTACATTTTCTCCCTTCATTTTCTCCTATCATTCTCACGGGATACAGACCATCAGTCATACTTGCATTCCGCCACCTTTTCATCCTATCGTCATGTGTCTCATGTCGTATGATCTACCAAACATATATCTGTAACCCCTACCACTTCTCTGTTTCTCTCGTTCATGCATCTCGTCTTCCCATTCCGTCAATGCCTCAAACTGCGTCGGTCTAGGTCTCGGTTCTAAGTTCATCATCTTGTCTCAGAGGTTTCTCAAAACAGCTAAATTAAAGGAACCATGTTCTGGAAACGCCAGGACTCCATCGTCCTTGGTGTATTTTACCCAATTATCTAACCAAATACAAGTATGATACCCATATTTCACAATCATTGCAGATGCGGGGGTTTTCGGTGGAGGAAGTAACTGTCCTTCCCTAGTCTCAACTACTTTATCTTTCTTGAACCATCTTTTAATTTTCCCAAACCACGATTTCTTCTTTTCTGGTGGTTGGTAAAACATTTTCTCGTTTTTCGTATACCGTTTAGTCCACTTACAATGGTACCGCTATTCTGTCCACTCACAGCGCGGCTCTTACTAACGCACCAATCAGGAGTGTCTACGTCACTATCCCAATCCTCCAGTCTCAGCGCGACTCACACTAACGCACCAATCAGGGAGCGTTACGTCACTCTGTATTCTTCCACTCCTAGCGCGGCATTACACTAACGCAACAATCCGGAGCGTTTTACGCCTCTAACCTACTGTCCAATCCCAGCGCGGTCGTTCTGACGTCAGCAGCCGCTGCAGCAACTCGCTTTGCTCTGCTCTCGTCTATCCCTCCTTTACAAGACCGCTCCGTGAACTCTTACTGTAACTTTTTATGATTCGATTAGTAACAACACTAAAACATCTCCATTGTCTGCTTCGCTAACCAAAGAACAGCAAAGGACCTCTCTCACAAGAATTCCGTCTGTCCCGAGAGCAGTGCTTACCTCTGCCCTACTACGGAATCGTTACTTCCGTTGATAAAGTAGCGCATCCCTCTACTTCACCCTTCTAGCAAGCATTAGCTAATTGTTTCTCTGGTATTTTAGAAATAACCTAGAGTTTCGCAATCAACCCAAATGCCTTTTCATTCACACTTATTCATACAAGAAAATGTAGTACATACGCACAGAATCCTGTCTTTCCCGAGAACAGCGAACAGTCTGTCCTACTACAGAATTATGACACTCGTTAACAAAGCAGCGCTTCCCTCTACTTTGTCCGTCTAACAAGCTCAGAGAACACCTGCTACCTTTTCAGTGATAAGCGTTATCGGTATGCCAATTGGTTTCCTGGTACTTAAAGACCAAAATTTCACAGGTAACCTTCGCTATCATACACACTTCTCTCACACAGGAAATGTCTCTATTGGCAACACACTACGATGTCACCGAATCGAACCCAGACAATGCGCCGTGCAACTTCACTTGTCACACGTTTCCCCTGTGTGCCTACAGGGCTATAACAATCCCGTCTTTCCCGAGAGCAGCATCTGCCTCTGCTCTACTACGGAACCGTTAAACTTCCGACTTGCTACATCCCAGAAGCCGTGCAAACAACATATAACTCGACGCGACTCAACATAGAGTGTTAGTACATAAATCAATACCAATCAATAATCAATAAGCTATTTACAAGTAACCGTCGCTAAACCCAAAACAATGGCTAACTATCATTCTGCTACCAAGAAAACAGCTCCAGCGCTGAACACCACAAATCCCCTCGCTACAGACCGGACCACATTTCACTCACTCATTCACTGGTGGGGCCCATAACACCAATCAATCATTCATTCTACTTTCAGTATCAATGGTCCTCAAGAGAGGGGAGTTTCTTTCTTTACTTCATGCGCTGGAAATGGGAGGAAGTGTACACCACCTGATGAGTACCGACAAGTTTACCTATACCTCCCTACCTCACCAGGATCTCAAATACATTAAAACCTAACAGTTCCTCCCATGTTATTGGCCATGGATCAGCCAGTTGCTGGGAATAGCAACCCTTAATTCTTCTAAACAATATACATTGAAATACTTCAAATAATAACGCGACACAGTTCTTTAAATGCAACAATATGTTTATCTAATTAAAGCATAAGGAAATCATATAGCATTCAATATTTTTGGTTGGCATATTTACCTAATCTGGCTAAATGTCGTCCTCTATGTCAATTTCAGATCTTTCGTCTCTATGCCCATAAATCAAAGAATCAGTTCGTAAATTAATTGGGCATCTGATCAGTCCATCAGAGTCTCTGGCAGCAGCTGTCCAGCAGTGTCACCGTCCTCTCAGTCAGCATAACGTCGGGCAATCTAGTAAAGTGATGGTGTGCAAAAGAAGAAGACGACTAATGTCCTACCCTCTCTAGTCTACTTTTATAGTAAATTGTTATCGGCAAATGTTTCAATACATGTTACAGAACAATTTGAATTGGTTAACCAGGATCATTCTTCCTGCTTCTCATACATCAAATGTTGCATTTGATGCAACTTCTCAATTTGTGAGTATATTTGTAACAGTTTCTAGTCCATTCAGGGCATGTTTTATTCCCATGTGGGGTCGTGTCCTTTGTGTCATCAATTATAACAGTTCATAGTTTAAGTAAATCCTTTGTTTGGTGCTTGGCGCTTCTCCCAGGATGACCTTCACGGGTACAGTCTGCCTGGGGTCAGGACGAGGTTATTGTTGCTCATCTTTTAGCGCAGGCGCACTTCACTCAGTGACTTCTGTGTTATGTCGGGGCGTCAGAATAGGGATGGCAGCCATTTTGTGGCCACTCCAGAAAGGTCAACTTAAGCAAAGAAACATAAAACGTAATTAATACATGGAAATGACTATTAAAATGTTATTCCCTCACTAAACCCACTATGTGTATGTATTTATCTAGCAAAAGCAACACGCATTGCAGTTTATACTCACAATTTAAAGCACGATTCACAAGTCACATCACAAAAGCAACATTAAACATGCAAATTCTAAATATCTGATATTAGTATGCGTACGAAATTAGTTTACGTATCAATCAAGCCATGCAAATGCGATTCCCACGTGTATTTTCTAATTAGTAATGTTGATTAATTAAACCCACAGCAAACAATTAATACTATTAATGTTAATCAGTTATTCATGTTGATTCAAAATGATGAAATGGAAGAGGTATACGTTTCTTAGGGAAAACCTCGCTCCAGCATCTTTACAAGTTCAAAACTGCCCCAATTTGCAAACGAGGGCCCCTTTTTCTTTAGCTGCCTGATACTTTAATGGGGCTACTTTTATTTTGGTGCCCGAACCTCTTTACTGTCGCAGTCCGACTGTGCATCTGCACTAATACCCTCCACTATTTTATGCATCATCAATATTAGAATGGGCTCTCCTGAGCGGGTAGACTGGGGGTGATTTGTAGGGGCTACCTATTGTCCTGTAATACTATGTATGCTTTATCCCGATGGCCCGTTATGGTGCCCTGTGCAGCAGTATCTTTGGCCATAGTTGCCAATTTTTGGGTTTCCGCTTTGACATTTGTATGTTCTCTGGGTGCTAATGTGTGCAGTCCCAGTACCTTATATACACGGTATACACTGATAACACGCAACTCATCCTGTCCCTCTCAGAAGACCCCATCGAAACCAAAGACAACTTCAAATGCTGCATGACAGAAGTCGCCACATGGATGCTCACCAAATGCCTGAATGGCAACGTCCAGTAGTACGTTGGGTAGTAAATCACAGCTGTAGTTGGGATGTTGTGGGCCCTTCAAGCCCCTCTGCCACTACATCTGCTGCACTGGTGATAGCTACACCCCTGATAGAGCGCTTTCAACACTCTATTTTGTATGGGTGCATTATAGTCATGGTTGCCATGCACCTATATACAAGTATATCGTTTGCAGTGTTTTATGATCATGAACATGTATCCAGTAGACTCATTTAAACATTAATTGTAGTGCAATGTCTTAATATGATCATGTATGTATCGTCATGCCTTCATATAACGAGAGCAGGACAGCTTATAACCATATAATGTAACCGTTTCTTGTTTAAGTTGCCCGACTTCCTAGGCCCAAGACTGTACTTGTTTTTGCACCGCCTTGGCTTCTCGAGAAATAAATAATGAAATGCATGTTGTTTTCAAGAAATAGCAGTGTTTTCATCCTATTGCAGGTATCGGAATGCCAACTCGTTATTTTCAGATTGGAAAAGATACAAGGAATGCTTTGAAAACAGTTAGAAGTGAAAAGGGAGGATGTCTTTCGTGTCTGGCTGGTCTGGGAACCAAGGCCACTTGTTGAACAAAGGAATACTAATTAAAAGAGTGTGAACCTCCCCACATAGAAAAAGTTGCAATGGAAAGTTTTACCAAGATGAAGCAAGGAATTGATTTCTATATTGTATGATGTGCAGGGACAGAAACCTCAGACTTCTGCTGGCTTTCAGAGCGAAAGGTGCATCTTAGAACTCGCTCCTAGCCTTAAGCATTTTAACCCATTTGATGTGAGTACTTCTCAGGAAGTCAACACGTGCTGACACCTTTGGGAATAGATGGAAGGGTATTAGATAGCATCTCCTATCAGTATAGTGTAGGGACAGATTTGTTTTATTCCTAATGAGAAGAGACTTAGACTCTGCTTCTATTCTGAGTTGTATCCTAATCCTTGAATTTATTATTGTATTCTTGTTATGCTGAATTACTCATATTCGTAGAATCGGTTCTGTATTGATTTTTCTATAGCTATACATGCTAATCTTACGATGTGTATACATCTTATTATTCTTGGCATTATAATAAATTGACAAACCTAAAGTCAGAGTCTGTGGTATTTCCAGGTATGATATTAACCTCTTGTTCTGAAATGTTTTTTCCCCTCCACTACATTTAGTAGGTAAATAAAAGATCCTGAGCGCTAATTGTAGGAGGAAGACAAGGGTGCAATTTAGCGTAATCACCCCTGAGCACGGATAAACTATGATGATAGGTCACACACTATCCAGCACTAGGTAGTCGCCTGTCTCTCCTGCAGCTTATCAATAACCAGCACAGCCTCAATGGCCGCTGGGGTGCGTGGTCCGGAGCTTACAGCTTTAGGTTGGCATCCAGGACCGGACCACCTCATTGTCACCGATTTGGAAGGTCAGTGGCAGCAGAAATAATAATAATAAAGTGATTTATAAAGCGCGTAGTTACTTCCACCAAAGTGTCCCAGTGCAGAAAGCGTGCACTGCACTTTTTTCCCTTCTTTTTGCATCAATTACCAAACTGTTTCTATGGCTATTAGCTCAGTGTGCTGGGCCCAAACCTGCAACCATTGCAATCAGCTTCTCAACCAGAGGCGAGAGGCAGCAGCTAAATGCTAGCCATGATTCATTTAACTGATGAAAGCTTTGCAGCATGGTGTCAGTGTTAAAGTGTCTTGGCCAATAAGCCTGAACCTGGAAATAGCACTTCACCTGGCACACCATTTATGTTAACTGGAGGGATGCAGGGAAATTTCCATATCTGTGTTACTGTAACCTCTGATGAGTGACACTGTTGCAGGTAGGGCTTTAAGTGGGCCAGGTCTCACCGGTGCTGAGCACTGGCAGTTTTTAAATGGGGCCTCGAAACAGGTTTCTATCGGGCTCCGTATTGTGCCCTGGCACAGGCGGTCCATTTTTTGCTGACTGCAGTGACAGCAGGCACATCGATGTGTGCGTGCTCACACTGCTCACTTCTCACTAGTGGAGAAGTTACCGCATGACGGCAAAGAGAGTCATTTTCTCTCTGGATTTCCCTTCCCTTTTGGAAACTAAGGAGCAGCAACATTGTTGTGGTGTCACCAGGGCTTTAAGTGGAAGCTTTTTTAATATTATATACAAGACATAGTTGCTGCTTATTTATCTTATGCAACTAACAACCATTGACAAAGCCAAGTGTCCTGACTTGCAGGTATGATGTTACTTGTTGTATCATAAATCTGGATGCAATGACAGAAAGAGCAAAATACAAATCAGGCGGCACACTATGCTCAGCACAGATTTCTAGCTTACGTGTTTTTAAGCCACACCCTTAATTACATTGGCCACGCCCCTCATGCCCCCCAGTTTTTTCATCCCACTTAAAGCCCTGGTTGCAGGGATTGTGGTCAAACAAAGAACTATGCATAGGATTATGGGACCTTAGTATATAGGGACTGAGTCATCCTACCACCTTAGTACCCATGAGCCCATGAACAACTAGCTATAGTGCCTCAATTGTCCTTCTACTCACTCACAGAGGAACAAGTGATTGGACACCCCAGATCACAACACTCCCGACTCTCTCAGGAATCGCAGTTACAAGACACACCCTTTCGCTCACACTCTTGTACTCATCCACAATAAGATCTGACAGAGACACGAATACGTTTAAAATATTTATTTTAACTAACGTGCTCTAATATGCAGTATACGTGCCACAATAAGCAGAAAAATGCATAACACAAATACGGTCAGCATAGCAAGTAGTCTGTAAATCATAAAAGGAGCTGTCATAGTCAAAGTCAAAGATAGCACAGCCTAACCTCCCTCCCCTTGTATAGAAACAGGATGATTATATTTTAGAAGATCTCTGGGCGTTATCTGCAGACCCCGTACCTGTCTATTGATGGTGGACCTACATCCTAGGTAGTGTCATGCTCCCTGGAAAGGTCCATCTCCAAGGGTGTGCTACCTATCCATGTATTCCAATATGACTAAAGTACGTATTCCCAAACAACAGCCGCATCTGTATGTTTGTCGAGGTGCTAGGGCCTGATCAGAACGGAATAACAAGGGGCATTGTTGCTCGACCTTGTTCACAATGTTCAGATTAAATCCCAGCAACCTGCATAGTGTGAACAGAGCAGTAGGTTCTCATTTGAAAATATCAATAAAGCATTTGCAAAATAAACTTGTGTAGTGCGCAAAGCAGCGGACAATCTGCATCATGCTCATGCTAACTTAGGGAAGACAACTGTGAGAAGCTGGCCTGGTATATGATGTCCACCTATGTAAGTGGGCCCCCTGCACCAGTCTAGACAACCCTTATGGTGATTTAAGAGGTCTTAGACAACCATAGAAAGCTCTTTAAGTGGTAGCTGTGGAGAATGCAATCTTATAGTATAGATTAATCAAAAAAGAACCACACAATATATTTATAAAAATATATATTTATTATATAAGACTCTCTAATATGTTTAGATATCTCCTACATGGAGATAAACACAATGCACACAATACTTTACATAGAAATACAGTAAACAACACAAAATACACCGTGGACCCCGGTGGGGCAAACCATATAGTAAGAAAGTTGTATAAGAACCACGACCCGGGTCAAGACAATGTCGAGAAGATGTAGAAGTGCTGGGGACCCAAGGAACCACCCAAGGTGAATGACTAGGAACCCCACGGAGAGCGTGTGCAGTGTGGGAACATGACAGCGTGATCCGTACAACTCAATGTGTAAGTTGCGGTTGGATTTTTAAAGATTAAGGACCCTTTCCAGTGGACCCTGAAGAAACCCCGTGGAAGACAGAAGTTTAGAGAGCCACCCCACTCGTGGATACCCTAGTACCCACATTACCTACACCAGAGAAACCGGTGCATAGGTGTGAACTGGTGTGAAGTGGTGTCAGAAACTGCCGTTGAACCCAATGGATGACTTCAGGAAAGTGCCTCTGCTGACGAAGGAGAAAGTGTCCGGTGGAATCTGAAGGTGAATTCTAGATAAGTGGTCCCAAGCAGAGGGGACAGAGTCTATGTCACTCAGGAGTGACCAGGAGACTTGGAAGGCGAATTCCCTCCGATGTCAGGTGTTGCAGGAGAGATGATGATGACCTTGACTCTGCAGCTGTGAGGACCTGGCGATGCTGGGGAAGACCAGGAGTCATGCACGAGCTGTCCCACGAAGGATGTCGAGTGCTGAGGGGTCGGTGTCCGACGGGAGCACCAACAAGCCTTGGCACATGCAACCAATGCAGAAGTTGAAGAAGGAGCAACGTCGGGACCAGCAAGGTCCAGGGAACTCACCACAAGCAGGGAGGTCAGGGCTGACCCCGAGCAATCAGGGGAGCCCAAAAGAAACAAAGGTGACCCTCAAATGGACCCATAGGCCGGAGGCACTGGAGTCTCGAGAGGACCTCGAGCAGCTCACCAAAAGATGCAGGCCACGATGCAAACGATGCGATGTGGATGAAGACTTTGGTCACTGGAAGTGAGGTGGGGTACTTGGAGCCCAAAGATCTTCTTTGAAGGAAGCCAACAAGCCTTTGCAACTGCAAGTTGATGCGGTTCACAGGGGTTCCGTTATTGCAGCCCCCACAAGGGATAATGGCCTGAAACTTGGTGAGAGGGCAGAGCAGGCCTGGAGAGCAGGGGAACACCACTACCTGTGTTGCAGAACCTTACGGAGTCCAGAGGAGCTCAGGATCAGCCGACCAGTGGACATATTTGCGGTGCCTGCAAATGCTGGTAAGTGACTCCTTCTTTTCAAGGGAGATTCTTCTGGGTGTCTTTGATGCCCACATGCTTTGGAATGTTCCTGTACGGGGCACAGAAGATGCAGCAGACTGGAAGGGAGACGAAGTCGAGCCCAAACAAAGTCCTGCGAAGAAGAAGTGGTGTCTGATCTGAATCTTGTCCCACGATGAATCTAGGGATCTACACCCAGGTAAGCCCTTAAGTACCCTAAGGAAAGGGTTGGGACGATTTAGGGGACCCTCCCAGGGGACGGTCTGGACAGGTCATTTGTCAGCTTTCTCACCAGAGCAGGAGCCAACGGCTCCCAGGACTGGTTTGAACTAGACTGTGCACGGGGACACCAAATGTGCCCCTCATGCAGACTTAGTGGCATTGGCAATCTCACCCTGGTCCCAATATACTAAATCCTGTCTGGGAGGTGGTCACACCTCCCTGTGACAGAATGCCTATTGTTCTGCCTTCCCCTGCTCAAGCTTGGCTCAGAAGCAGGAAGGCAGAAATGGTTGGCAGCAATCATTTTGTGCTGTCCGGGTCTAGAAGGCTGGCACCGGGAACAATGAGAGCCTAACGGAGGGCTCTTCCAGTGCTTGGAATCATACATCCCACACCGTTTATGGTATAGGGGTATGATTCCAACATGTTTGATACCAAACATGATAGGATTCGTTGCAGCCAGATTCAAGATAGTAATTGCGTAATTACGCGGTGCCCCTCTATATAGTATATAGCTGCTTCACTGACAACCTGGGAGAATCGACTCCGTAGGCTGGAGAGGTGTCCTGCTCATGCAGGGGCACCCTCTCACTTAGAACCAAGCACCCTGCCTTCAGGACTGCAAAGGCCTGCTAGAGGGGTGACTTATAGGTTTTAAGTGCAGTGACCCTAGGTATAGAAAACCTATATCTTTAGTAAGTGGTGCTAGCTCCAGCTTACACAGGCTGCAATGGCAGGCCTGTAGTTCCATCTTGAATGTTCTTCCATGGATGCTTCAGCCCATGGGGAACTCTGGGGCACCTATGCCCTAGTTACCTTAGTGCCATATACTAAGGACTTATAAGGGTACCCCAGTATCCAAACTGGGATGTACCTAAATACTTTACATAACAATTTAAGGGAGAAGGCAGAGAGATTGGGGTCCTGATTAGCAGTCCGACTAGTCATTAACAGCTTAGCACCAGGCAAAAAGTGGGGGTAACCATGCAGAAGGATCCTACTTTCCTACAACAACAGTGTCCCCATGGTGCACGTGACACCCCCCCTTGGTCAGGCCGTTAGCCCTGGACTAATACAGAAGTCACTGATAAACAGAACCAAATCGTCTCTGCAAATTGAATTCAAAGTGCCAAATAAGGATAATAATAGGAAGGAAAAGAGAAAAAGAAAGGTTTTTTAATGCAAAAATATATCCAATTACTGTGCATCTTCTGGGCCAAAAACTTGCATGACAAGTGGAATGCCATGAGTGCCGAGTAGTTGCGTACCGACACTCTGCGGTATTGCAGATCACCAACAGAACCGGGTCTTTGAAAACTATTCCGGCCATTGAACATGTAAACTAAAACGATTCGCTCTTGGCCTCAGTTGTATAACAAGACATTTATGTGACGATCACACACACGTGTGCGGATGTGGACCGTTCAGCGAGGTAGTTTTTCTTGCCCTTAGGATGACCTCCCAAAAAAGCTTGTAATTTGCCCCAATACTCTATGAGGACGAAACGTGTTGGCGTTTTCTCCTGGGGATTCATAAAGGAGTACCACCTCAATGTAAGAACATTGGCTATGCCTGAAAAGTATCCAATAGTTCGAAAAGGACTATAAATTAGTTCTGGAACAGGCTGAGTGTGGGAAGGAAACATTGACCATTGACATTAACAGAGGTTATCGCTACTTTTCTTGTCGCTATGCTTCTTTGCGTTAGGCTTGATAATAGGAGAAATGTCGCTTAGCAACATTTCTCCCGTTATTCTGGGGAGGAACACCCACTTTGCATCTCATTAGAGATGCAAAGCTGGGTGTTAAGGGAAAGGGCGAAGTAGCATGGATTCACGCGTTAGCGTGTCTTTGCTAATAGGGCGTTAAAATTATCGCCGCTTTTCGTCTGAAAACGGACGCTAAAGCGGCGATAATTTTAACTCCGGCCCTTGCTGATATGCCCCATAATTTTTAAACTCAGTTTTAGCAATGTTCTATATGGCAGTCACTTTTTATTATTTTTGTGGTAACCAGGAAGACTATGTCTGAAAAGTACCAAAATTCTGAATTCCGCAAAGAATCATCTGTTTCATTTGTGTAGATCTCTTGTGGAAAGTTATTGATAAAATAAAAAAAAACTATGAAAATTAGTGGAAAAAATAGAAATAGATGACAAGGTTTTCATCTGTTATTTTTTGCCAATCTGACTGATTTAGAAAAATAGTGCACGGTTCCTTTTGTCAGAATCCTCAGGTCGCAGGGATATATAGCTTTTCCAAAACACATAATACTCAGCTCCATCAACTGAGCTGCAGCTTATAATGATTTTTCATTGTGTACAGACTCTGCCTCAATTCATATGGTAAAACCTAAGGACTAAAGATGGGTAAAAAGGAAACCTCTACATTTCCTAAATGTGCCCAGAATTATAAGACTATTAGTAATTTGCACAGCTCTCGATTTGAGGTTACCCACGGTATCATATGATTCAGAGGGCATTTGCGAAATGTGTTCTTTTTTGAACACTGGCTAACATATTGAAAGGCAAAAATGGAGAGAAATTCAATAATAACAAATGTTCTAACTGATCTGTGTTCCCACAGTTCTCCTGATAAAAACGGATACAAATGTAACAAGCATTTACAATGGTCTCGGCATTGTTAAAGTTAGAGCTATTGGCATTGCTCATGACATTATTTTTGTTTATGTTTTTGTTTTTAAAACATTTAACCCCTTCAGCACTGCGCGGATTCCCGCGCGGTGCTGAAGGTTCTGAGCGCGGGCGGGGCCATGACGGAACGGTTCCGTCATAAGCACAGCCCAACCGACGTGCATGAGGGAACCGTTCCGTCACAAGCGTCGAAGGGGTTAAAGAAACGGCATTGTTATTTACAATGTCAATAGCTTAATCTCTCTCAAATGCGAGACCTATTGCATTTGCACCCACACACAGAGCCACACACAAAGCCAGTGTAATGGCTGGATTTTCTGTTTAGATGGGATCAGCCCCCAGGGGCCCCTGTGACCCAGCCAAAACGTACTCACCTTCCCTTCTTAGATCGTATTTACAATGGGTAGATATAAAGATGAATATACAGGTCGCACCTAAGAATGGGGAATGACAATATACATATATGGATTTTCTACAATATCTTATTCACATCAGTTGGCCTCGCGGTCGCCCTGACCCAGACCGTTCTACCCTAGGGCAGATCTGACACGCAATCCGGCGTGTCTACACACGGGCCTGCAGAACCCAATGCTCCCTTTTCCAAATCGTTCGCGATCCTGCGAAACTTACACGGCGGTATCCCTCCCGCCGCTCTCATTTACACACGGGCTGCAATCCGGCAGCCCTACACGCTGGTAATCCTCCCCAGCGCTCTCATTAACGCCGCATATCAACGACGACCACATTCCTATGAAACATTATTAGGATGATATCTTAGCAATCTACTTAGGATAAAACTAAAATAATAACTTTGGATATGGATTCAGATTATATAGTGTACTCCGTGCTTACGACATCAAAGGTCCACTCACTCCCTCTTTATTTGATAACTATTCGTCTGATCGGGATTTCTCATCCGTTCGTCTAAACAGTACTCAACTAGGAGCATCATTTACCAAGATTGGACACAAGAACCAGGTACACGATAATTCTATATGAATTAGGGCATTTATTAACCATAAACATAAATCACATTACTATGCAGCATTACATTTGCACAAGAAATAAAAGAGAAAGATTAGGGTGCACGCACTATAAGAATCGGTCGGACTTCACCTGGTTAATGGGAAATCGGGACTCGGCAGTCATCTAGGCTCCTGTCTCGTCTCTGGGTCCTGGCTCGCCTTGCAGTCACCCTCAGCCGTCACAAGTACACGTCTGCACTGATAGGCTCAAACTCGTCTGCTCTCCCTCAGGACCTCGGAACCTTGCTGTTAATTAGCTACCGTCTCTCTCTCTCTCTGGGTTAGTGCGCTCCGCGCCACTTCTCGTTCAGTCTATCTTCAGAGAGTTTCGGTCTTAAATCTTTCTCCGACTTCAAAGATGGCGACTTGTCCACCATGAAAATGAATAATGGCAGAGATGCTAACGGCTAGATGCCGCCTACGGACTGACTGACTGAAAGACTAACACCTTTGCTAATATCAAAAGCCCGTTCCTTCATGGAAATTCACGGCCAGTAACCTGCCGCCCACCAAATTCTTGTACCTCCCCGTACCAAGGACACTTTCCCAGCTGGCCAGCCTGAAGTTGTGTCTTCGGAGTGGAGAAAAATACATTCCTTCGATAAGGGTCAGCCTGAACCGGTTCTCTCCAAGCGAACAACAGCTTAAAACTAAAACATCACTTTTAACCTAGAAAGCCTTCTCGAGCTACCAGGCAGAAAGCAAAATGGAGTCTGTCTCGCTTAAGGCCTACGGAGCCCATAATATGCATAGCTCCATGAGAAACAGATCGGCATGTTAGCAAATGAGTAAATCATGACTAATACTTATATATCTAACCCCTCACTTAAATTCATAAGCCTTACTCTAAGAGAAATGGCACGAAAATGCCCTTATATCTGTAAGACAAGGTCCCTGTTTATCGGCCTAATCCCTATGCTATGGGGGTGATAGGCTGGAGTCACTCTCCATCATTCTCCTTCTCCAGAGAGCTGGCAAAAAGACAGCCATAACATTACACCCCTTGACTCCAGTCTATTAACCAATAACTAAATGGAGCTAACGTCAGTAGATGAATAATATGAAACAAAACTAACTGATCTACGACTCTTCGTAAGTTTAAAAAATTGTAGCAGGGAAGGGACACACTGAATAAAGCAGCAAATCGCTATAAGGATGCAGACAATAATAATAACCCCTCCCAAAATTTGTCGTAAAAAATGCATGTCAGGGAGCCAGTTAAAAAGCCAGTCAAAGAAACCCTGATCTATGTGTTCTCTAATTTCTGCAGTCAAGTCGTGGAGTTTATTAATATGGGACTGGATATCTTTAGAATGGTCAGACAAATTAAAACAGCATAGACCTTCAAATACAGAGCATTCATGCCCGTATTTTAACAGCAAATAATCGATGGCCGCACGATTTTGCAAAATAGCTCTACGTTCACCTTGGGAATCTAACAATAAATCTGACAAAAC
This sequence comes from Triturus cristatus, assembly GCF_964204655.1. Classification (NCBI taxonomy): domain Eukaryota; kingdom Metazoa; phylum Chordata; class Amphibia; order Caudata; family Salamandridae; genus Triturus; species Triturus cristatus. The sequence continues at coordinate 76,464,070 of NC_140585.1, read as the reverse complement.
AGTAGAAGTTTGGTTGATCGACTTGACCATCCAGCAGGCCATCTTGCCTATTGTTTTAGCATTATAAACGGCTAATGCAGGAACACCAATAATAGAAAAAGACAAACCAAGATATTCTGATCTGGAAAAAAGATGAACAGAGGAATCACAGTCGTCATGTAAGGACATTGAGTCACGAACAATACGGGAATGTGAAGGAGGATGTGAAGAAAACATTAGCAAACTTAATCTAGTGATGGCACACGGGCCACCAGAAATATTCGCAGGAATATAGGGCCAAGATGAATTCCCGCATGAAAAGAGCCATCCAGCTGGTAACAACATTGAACGATAATGGCTAGTGGCTACAACTAAACTGTTGCAAGTCATATTGTTCTTCACTGAAAAACATGAATTAGGAAGTCTTTTTGTACAAAGCAAACGTTGATGAAATGAAAAAGTAGTAGCGGCTTGGAGTTTCAACCGCAGACATTCAGAGATGGCCTTAGGATTGCAGGTCATCATAAAGCAAAGGTCACCAGGGGTAATATTAAAAGTAGTAATTCTGGAATTAATAAGGACATCCTGGTCTGGAAGAAGAGTACATGAGGGACAAAATTCATGGGCCAAGAAGTCGCCCAAAATGACATTAGGTCGGGCATAGGACACATTAAATACATGATGAAGGGTTTCAGTAGATGCAGGGACAGCAACCAAACAGGTCGATAAGATGTCAGTAACCGATTTCATGGGGGTAAGGCAAAAATGCGGAGAGTTCGTCACTCGCTTCGCGAGTGTGATCCAAAAATTGGAGGACTTCTGCCACGCGGATCGCGTGGCTCTTGTTATCCCATCACTCGGCGTCGGTAGATGCTCTCCTCTCCCGGCGTAGCAAGCCAAAAGGAGTCCAACGACGACACATCCTGCAGCAGCAGTCCAAAGAATGATCTAAAAGAATACAAACACAGGCCTTAATCATTCTCGTAAATAACATTTGTCAGCTGGGACAGCTTCCCAGCCATCTTTCCCTGGCTTCATCACCAGAACGGTGTTGTCATGACCGGTCGCAATAATATCAGCCTGTTCAGGAGGATTTTTAGGCGATTGCACCCATATTTTAGCTCCAGGAAGATCAGACGATCCGAAGCCTTTTTGTCCACGCACAGTTAGCAACGTTGGGGCAGAGCCTTTTTTGATCTCACCACTGAAGACAGGCATAATCAATAGTTGAGCAACACGGTCAGACTTTTTGATAAACAAATCCATCTCACTGCTATTAAGCAAGAGAACCTTAATCTCTCCCTGATAATCACTGTCGATCACACCACCAAGGACTTGAACACCTTTCAGGGCCAGGCCAGATCTAGGGGCAATTAATCCAAAACTACCGGCAGGTATAGAGACACCTATGCCAGTTTCAACAATTATTCGATCTTTTCCTGGGAAGTGTACATCATTTAAAGCATGCAGGTCGAGGCCTGCGGAACCTGAGGTTGCTCTACATGGAGCCAAAGCACCGGGGGTAATTTCCCAATATGTGACAGTGGTAGCAACAGAATTAGGTTTCGCATCAACATGTGGAGGAAACAAACGCATCAAAGGAGATTCAGCATGCAACAAAGGACGGTTATTCAGAATTAATAAAGCTTGAAGTAGGACATCTCTCCACTGGCTGTAACGGTCATCAGTCAACTTGCGCAACTGTTCTTTCAACAAGCCATTCATTCTCTCAATCAGTCCTGAAGCTTGTGGATAGTATGGAATGTGAAATACCCAGTCGATATTGTTTTCCATACAGAATTCCTGCACCAATCTTCCACGAAAGTGGGATGCATTGTCTGATTGAATTTGGAATGGGACACCATAATATAGAATAATCAGCTCCAGGGTTTTAATCGTATTCACTTGGGTAGCATTCTTGCAAGGAAAAGCGACCAAAAGGCCACTATAAGTATCAACTACTGTACAAATGTATTGACAATTTCTGCTCATGGGGAGCGGACCAATATAATCAATCTGCCAAATTTGGGCGGGCAATTTACCTCGATATAAGTGACCTCGAACAATTTGAGGCACCTCCTTCTTTCTAGAGTGTTGGCAAATGGGACAATGTAGAATGGCATCTTTAATTAAAGAAAAGGGAATATGAATTCCTCTATCAACAGCCCACCTGTTAGTGGCTTTCTCTCCAAAATGTCCTGCCTTCTGATGGGCCCATTTCGCCAATCCCGCCAAATCAGAATCTTGCATGTCAACCACTGCCTCAGAAATTTTAGACTGTCCATCTGCAATGTTATGGAAAAATTTGTCAAGGGAATCGATTGGAGTATGAGCATCCACGTGAAAGATTGTTACAGTACTGTGCGGAAGCAGTTCCCAAATTTCTTGCCACAATTCTTTACCCCATAATTCCTTGGAGTGCAATTCCCAATTGTGCGAGTGCCATGTAGGCAACCACACCGCTAGTCCATTTGCAGTGGACCAAGAATCAGTGAAAATATGACATGTACCTGGTAACTCCTGTTTCAAAACTTGGTAAACCGCATAGAGTTCAGCATATTGACTACTCTTACCGTCTCCAGTTGTGCTCAATAATTTCTGTGTAATCGGATTGTAGGACACTGCTTTCCAATGTCTCTTGTCACCAATGAATTTCGCAGAACCATCCGTAAACCACACATGTTTTCTATCCTCCACGGACAGATCATCAAATGATTTACCCCACTTCACGGGAGACTCCTGCACTACGGGAACCGAACACTCACTTTCAGCCTCATTGGAGGGCGCCTGCGCCACTCGCTCATGTAAAACCGCCACACCTTTCGGACCCACACGTGCCCTGTCCTGAATGTACCATTTCCATTTAATCACACTAGCCTCCTGAGCATGTCCAATTCGATGGGACTTCGGTGAACTCAAAACCCATTGCATGATGGGAATTTCAGGCCTCAAAATCACAGCATGGCCTAAAGTCAATTGCTCGGTATCCACCAGAGCCCAGTAACAAGCAAGCAACTGTTTTTCAAAAGGTGAGTAACGCTCACCAGCCTCTGGCAATTTTTTGGTCCAAAAACCTAATGGCACTTTTTGTCTGCCCTGCTTTTGCCATAAACTCCAATTGGCATACAGACCTTCCACGGACACATTCAAATCAACATCACCGTCACTCACAGGCCACAAATCCAAAGCATACTGAATAGCTTCTTTAGCCAAATTAAAAGCAGTCTGTTGAGGTTCACCCCACTCAAACGCATTCTTTTTACGAGTGACTCGGTACAGTGGAGCCAAGATTTGACTCAAATGGGGAATATGTTGGCGCCAGAATCCAAACAACCCAATGAAGGACTGCGCCTCTTTCCTATTTCTGGGAACAGCAAAATCAAGGATTTTACGTTTAACTTGTGGGATCACCTCTCTGTGACCCTCATGCCAATTGATTCCTAAAAATTTTACAGCTTGAGATGGAGTTTGTAATTTGTCAGGATTTATTTCCCAACCCTTTGCTCGCAAACAGTCAATAATCTGATCCAAATGAGACTGTACCAGGTCTTGCGTATCACCTTGAATCAAAATGTCGTCAATATAATGACAAATTCGAACTTGTGTATTCGTGGGCACTTCAGACAAATGTTCCGCCACCAGCCGGTGACAGATCGTAGGACTATGTACATAGCCTTGAGGAAGACTCCGGAACGTCATTTGACGTCCATTCCATGTAAAACTGAATTGTACCTGGCATTCGGGGGCAATTGGAATCGAAAAGAATGCATTAGCAATATCGATAGAAGCATACCATGTACCTGGATGCTTTTGAATTCTCTCAATCAATGTAACAATGTCAGGCACTGCCACAGTCAATTTAGGAGTATGTTTGTTCAATTCTCGATAATCAACAGTCATGCGCCAAGAGTTGTCACTTTTGCGCACGGGCCAAACAGGATTATTCCAAGCAGATGTGACCGGAGTAATGACTCCTGCGTCAACCAAATCCTGAATCGTAGCTGTAATTTCTTCATGACCACCTGGGATGCGATATTGTTTTTGAGAAATCACTTTCGTCGCTAAAGGGATCTTAATAGGTGGCATGCGTAAACGGCCAACCCGTACGGGTCTGGTCGAAATGTACTGTCTAGTACCAAACTGATAGTAACCATCATCCAAATGCAAAGTCATACCTTTCAAAATGTCAATTCCAATAATATATTCCAAAAGTGGCACAACCAACACAGAGTATTCTCTACGAGGAATCCTACCAATTGTAATCTCAAGTGCAGTTTGAACTGCGGGTGTTTCTTTGCCACCCAGGCCGGTAATTGTGAAAGACTGTCCATGAAATTTCCTTGACTTACCATGAATTAAAGTGGCCTCCGCCCCAGTATCAACTAACGCTCGGGCCCTTTGGATATTACGATGTTTCCAAAAAATCTCAATATCTACATATGGTCTGTAATCTCTGTGGGCCCACCTGCGTACCGGAGCTTGACCTATTTCCTAGTCATTTTTCCTGCGTTCCGTCAACCAAGACAGATCAGGGTAGATGTTTTCAGTTTTCTTCGGTATCAGGATTTGTTGTTCATATCCGTCTCCAGTACGAAACGGATTAGTATCATGTTCAAAAAGTTGTAAATTACGGTCAGAGAGTCTATTACGATCCTCCCTCCTTCGTATATCAGGGGAATAACGCCTTGCATCTCTATGTCTGCTAGAACCACGATCATCCCTTCCCCTTCCACGATCATCCTCTCTCCCCCTCCCATCACTACGACGGGGGGAACCACCACGTTCTTGGCGCCGGTCATCACGGCGATCAGAATCCACACGTCGTCTCTCATCACCACTGTCATCCGAACCACGATCATAATCATTCTTTCGCACACGACGGGCACCTTCCTTCCGATCCAAACCACGCTTACGAAACATATCCCATAGGATATTATTAGGTTCACCATCGATCTCTTCCCTTTTGACACCATCAGCAATGAGAGCAAGAAACATGTCACGTCTAGAGAACTTATAGTCCCCTCCAGTACGACCCTCAGGTCGGGATTGTCTTTCAGGTTTAAACCATTCACCCAGCTCACCAAGCTGACGAACAGACTCAAGCACAGCAGACAAAGGATTGCCAGTTTGATTAATCAACAATGTCATCATGACCTGCTTGTAAGCAACAGGAGAAGTACGTATAATGCGGTTACGCACGGAAGATGTTAACAAACCATCCAATAACCTGTCAGCAGTACTAAGGAAGATACAAGTTTTCATGACTTCTTCCTTTAAACGTTGCGACGCATCGCGCAGAGTGTACCACGGCTTGTCGTCAGAGGGCCAATCAGACTCTGTTGGATATTTATGATTACAGCCATCAGACGCAAGCTGGAGCAAAGAAGTTTGGACATTACCATTAAAATTCCGAAAATGGTCCTGAATAGTAGAATCAGAACTCAAAGAGCAAAATCGTAAGCAATCAACAGCATCGAGCAGAATACCGGAAGCGCCAAGCTCATAAAGACGCACCATCCAGGTAAGCAAGGCCTCACCAGGCCGTTGTTTAAATCGTTGCAGGATGTCACTAATCTCCTGCTGAGTAAAATCTTCAATACAGTCAAGAGGGATACCACCCGGATTACCAGGGGCTTGTTGTAATTTCCGTCGAAAGATCGGATGAGCAGAAACTGCGGGAAGAGCTTCCGAGGAAGCCCGCATCTTAGATTTAACAGAACAATCAGGGCAAGCTACGTCATCCGCACGGGAAGAACGAGCACGGTCAGAATCGGGAGTCAAATCAATGCATGAAGCAGATTTACAATCACGTCCGGAGCGAGAAGACTCGCGCTTGTCACCCTCCTCTGCCGAGGAGTCAGAAGTATGAGAATCCCAGATATTACCGTCCCACTCATCGGGGTTCCAATCCATTCCAGCTTTCGCTACAAGCATACGCACTTTGCGGGACGACACGCGCCCACGACGATGTTTGTATTTATATCGTGCAATACGGACCGCAGCTCTTTCGGCAATGGTCTGATATGTTTCAAGTTTGTCGGCAAGCAGTTTATTTTGACAACGTAAAAGAGTATGCGCATTTTGCAACTCAACACACCGTCCTTCCGTATCTTTAAATTGTTTCTGTAGTTGAACAAACTTCTCATGCAAAATTCTGTATGCATTAAGAATAATCCATCCTCTGCGTCCTAAAATAGGAAGCTCATCGCCTTTCACTATTGGCGCTTTCTGTAGGCATGAAATCACATCGGCAGGCTCCGCCTGCTCCAAGCATGAAGACCAATTTTCACTCAAACCAGTAGAATCAGCCCACTCACGGGCTAAAGCCTCATAAGGCGTAGACTCCCAGCCGGGAATCTGAATCGGTAATTTGAAAACCGACGGAGATTTTTTCGGAAACATATTAACACGCAAAAAATTATATACACAATTATAAACAAAATTTTATACGTACAAGCCGAGCGCAAACCAACGAGATCAAAACAAAACAATGCACACAGGCTTCGTAAACAGTTCGTGACGCCAGATGTAATGGCTGGATTTTCTGTTTAGATGGGATCAGCCCCCAGGGGCCCCTGTGACCCAGCCAAAACGTACTCACCTTCCCTTCTTAGATCGTATTTACAATGGGTAGATATAAAGATGAATATACAGGTCGCACCTAAGAATGGGGAATGACAATATACATATATGGATTTTCTACAATATCTTATTCACATCAGTTGGCCTCGCGGTCGCCCTGACCCAGACCGTTCTACCCTAGGGCAGATCTGACACGCAATCCGGCGTGTCTACACACGGGCCTGCAGAACCCAATGCTCCCTTTTCCAAATCGTTCGCGATCCTGCGAAACTTACACGGCGGTATCCCTCCCGCCGCTCTCATTTACACACGGGCTGCAATCCGGCAGCCCTACACGCTGGTAATCCTCCCCAGCGCTCTCATTAACGCCGCATATCAACGACGACCACATTCCTATGAAACATTATTAGGATGATATCTTAGCAATCTACTTAGGATAAAACTAAAATAATAACTTTGGATATGGATTCAGATTATATAGTGTACTCCGTGCTTACGACATCAAAGGTCCACTCACTCCCTCTTTATTTGATAACTATTCGTCTGATCGGGATTTCTCATCCGTTCGTCTAAACAGTACTCAACTAGGAGCATCATTTACCAAGATTGGACACAAGAACCAGGTACACGATAATTCTATATGAATTAGGGCATTTATTAACCATAAACATAAATCACATTACTATGCAGCATTACATTTGCACAAGAAATAAAAGAGAAAGATTAGGGTGCACGCACTATAAGAATCGGTCGGACTTCACCTGGTTAATGGGAAATCGGGACTCGGCAGTCATCTAGGCTCCTGTCTCGTCTCTGGGTCCTGGCTCGCCTTGCAGTCACCCTCAGCCGTCACAAGTACACGTCTGCACTGATAGGCTCAAACTCGTCTGCTCTCCCTCAGGACCTCGGAACCTTGCTGTTAATTAGCTACCGTCTCTCTCTCTCTCTGGGTTAGTGCGCTCCGCGCCACTTCTCGTTCAGTCTATCTTCAGAGAGTTTCGGTCTTAAATCTTTCTCCGACTTCAAAGATGGCGACTTGTCCACCATGAAAATGAATAATGGCAGAGATGCTAACGGCTAGATGCCGCCTACGGACTGACTGACTGAAAGACTAACACCTTTGCTAATATCAAAAGCCCGTTCCTTCATGGAAATTCACGGCCAGTAACCTGCCGCCCACCAAATTCTTGTACCTCCCCGTACCAAGGACACTTTCCCAGCTGGCCAGCCTGAAGTTGTGTCTTCGGAGTGGAGAAAAATACATTCCTTCGATAAGGGTCAGCCTGAACCGGTTCTCTCCAAGCGAACAACAGCTTAAAACTAAAACATCACTTTTAACCTAGAAAGCCTTCTCGAGCTACCAGGCAGAAAGCAAAATGGAGTCTGTCTCGCTTAAGGCCTACGGAGCCCATAATATGCATAGCTCCATGAGAAACAGATCGGCATGTTAGCAAATGAGTAAATCATGACTAATACTTATATATCTAACCCCTCACTTAAATTCATAAGCCTTACTCTAAGAGAAATGGCACGAAAATGCCCTTATATCTGTAAGACAAGGTCCCTGTTTATCGGCCTAATCCCTATGCTATGGGGGTGATAGGCTGGAGTCACTCTCCATCATTCTCCTTCTCCAGAGAGCTGGCAAAAAGACAGCCATAACAGCCACCCACACACACAGAGCCACCCACACAGAGGAAGGAAAATGTGTAACTAACTAAAGGTACCCAGCTAAGTGTAAGGGAAGCAAGTAGCTTATGTGGAGGATGCAAAAAAGTCAATTGAGGATGACATCGGCTGAGAGGGGCGGGGGTCAGTTGCGTGATATGCGTGGTTCTACTATGTTTGAACCAGTTCAGGGCTTTAAGTGGGGTGAAAAACACAAAGAGGGGGGGTCTCTCACAGGGGCGTGGCCGATGTAATTAAGGACGTGGCTTAGAAATAAGTAAACTGAAAATCTGTGCTTAGCACAGTGTGCAGCCCGACTGGTATTTTGATGCTTCTGTTATCGCACCCAAATATACAATACAAGTAACAAGCCATGACTATTGGTTTTGCAAATGGTTGTTTGATACATAGATAAGATAAATAAGCAACAACCATGGCTACGTTGTAGAGCATATTGAAAATGCGTCCGTTCTGAAAAAATGAGACTGTAAAAGAACTATAAGAAGTTACATCTAAGGCAGCTTAGGGTCGTACTGCTGCAGAGTTAATATTTATTTTTTTCAACCTGAGGATAAGGGCAAAAACGGACAGCCCGATAGCGACCCGTCTAAGCACCTGCTGTTAGCACCGACTGGACCCGGCTCACTTAAAGCCCCGGATCCAATCCAATGTACCTCTCCACCGCCCCGCCCGGAACATACCCCCAAATATAAGAACGCTCATCTGCCGCTCCCAATGTTTACCATAATAACAGACGACACTGTGACAACATGGCTTAAAGACACTGAAAAAGCCAATAGCTCTCTCACGAAGACGTTGAAACAGCCAATAGCTCTCTGGCAGTCGAGACCTGGTGGTTTTGCCAATGCTTGTTTGATAAAGGGTTGTTCAAGGAAAATGGTTTGTATGTTAAAATCCTAACGACAAACGTAAATTGATTTATCAGCAAATAAAAGTGTTATCTATGTTCAGCAACGCTTCCACAATCTATTTTCACATTTGTACCCTTATACCAAAGCCTTTCTCTAATATGGAATGGTATAAATGTGTCTGCACTGCTCTGAATTACAGTAGTAGTACAAGCGTGGGAATAAAAATATTTGTACTGGAAAAATTATTTTATGGTATGCGTGGAGATTGCACCTGCACAGCTGCACTACAAGGACTATCGTTAAGAATCCAATCGGTATTGCTCTAAAATACACCACACTCTCACCAATAAGATTTGGGAATGTGCGCTGCATCATCCTTGCCCCTTAAACAATTCAGACATGCCAACCCTCCCGATTCAGGCGGGAGACTACCGATTTCAAGGCTAGTCTCCCGCCTCCCGATTCCTGCACGCAAAAACCCGATTCCTCAGGGTTTCAGCAGACAGGGCTCGGTATTGTGTAACATGCTAATTCTTCCAGCAATAGTCAGAGTGGCCATGCAGGGGCTCTAGAAGAGGTGAAACGCCAACAAAGCCTCATTAACAAGCGAATGTTCTGTGAAGTACTGGGAGGGGGGTGGGCGGCGGCTGTGTGTGTGCCCGAAGCTGTTTCAGCCCGGTCTGACGGGGGAGGAGGGGGGTGTATGCTCTGACCACAACCTGCCAGGCCAGTGCAAACTCTTGCATCCCCCTCTTTCTCTGCCTGCCATTGCGCTCCATGCTTCTGAAAGGTGATAAAAAAACACGTGAATTTGCTTTCAAATGTCCGATCCTGCAGCAGCACACTTCCAAAGTCCATACATGACAGTAACCCGATTGAAGGCCCCTTCTCCCGATTTTTCTTTTTTTTAAATCTCCCACTTTGCTTTTCTGAAATTTTGGCATGTATGACAATTGAATACGAACTGAGATCTTATGTCATCTTATGCCCGTCATTTGAACAACTAAAGGAAGGCATGGACATGGAAACAAAAGAAAGACGTGGTGAATACATCTACAAGCGAACGAGTGAACTATGGTTCTTTGGATCCCTCCCTGCCTGTATTGTAACTAAATGCAAGCGAAATCACGGGAATCAAATTCGAAAACAAAGTCCGTCTGTGGAACATCTTAATGCAAAAATACATTCCACTTGCAAATTTTGTAATATATAGTAAGCCTACCTCGACAAACAAAGTAGGAAATGTATGTCCAATTTACGCTTCTGAACATAGACACGCATCATGCAGTAACATCAATAGCGGCAAATGCCCTTCTTTCAAATAAATAATTCCGTTAAAATGCATCGGAAAATTTCCTTTCTAAGATGTCCGCCGGAAGTCCCGTCACTCGCAGCCCACCTGTGGCAGTTGCTGCTGCAATGGGGGACGGTGCAGAGAAGCCCCCGGGCCGAAGTTTGGTGCCAACCTCCTCCTGCTTTAATGGACAGCAGTTGCAGAACGGCTTCTACGCCCCGACCGAACCAGTGCAGCAGCAGCGCCTTAGGCGGAGCTCAGGGGGACCGGGAGACTCTCAGCACCACCCTCAGAGCCATGATTCCCCGTCCAAGAAGTGCAGGCTCCGTAGGAGGCTGGAATCCGCCATGAAAAACCGACCACGTAAGTCTGTCTCCTTGCGGTCTGCATCCACAGGCTCATTCCCTAAACAAGCACACCACTGCCTTTCTCAGAAGGTCAAGCAGAAATGCCTCGGAGAAACGCAGTGGCGTTTTCGGATTTGGGGGCGTGTTTTTCTTTTCTCTCCTCTTGCCATTGGCTGGAGGAGAGAAAAACACGCCTAAAAAAGGGCGTGGTTAAAAAGTGGAAAGAAGAGCACGGAACACGCCCCCGAATCTGAAAAAGACGGAGCCTATTTGGAGGGACGGCTCTCTCCTCCAATGGCTGGCCTCCGTTTAGGAAGCCAGCCAATGGAGGAGAGGCAAAAAGAGAGGCGGGCTAAATAGCCACTCTAAGCATCATAAGATCTCCGGACTTCCGGTTCTGCCTTCGGCAGACCGAACGGTCCCTCGACCTAAAAACGGTACCCCAATTGTGGTGGTGGGTGTCTCACCTATGCCAGGAAAGGCCCAAAATACAAATTCAAATTTTCTAATTTAGTCATTCTGACAATATGGATAGCTGCAGTATTTGGGCCCGGGCACACAGGGAAATCTAACAAACCAAGACATTTCTGAAAACTTAAGTCAGGGGAGTCCAGGGTGGTGTGGCATGCATCCCACTATGTTTTCTTACCCAGATATCTAACTTGGATAATAGCACAGATTTCCCTCACATTTCTGTGAGCAAACGTTCCGGAATCTGCTGGGATCCATGAAATGCCTACCATGTAGTTTTGCCGCACTTCTTCCAATAACAATAGTACCCCAGTGAGTGGGTGGGACTATCATCTGAAACAGGAAGCAGTCAAAATTTGGACCATTGTATGAAGTCAATGTGGTGTCAATGAGGTCTTCACATGGTTACATTTTTGATCAGTTCCTATAACAAGCATGACGTTCACCCATACATGGGAAGCAGTGTTTCAATCGAGAGAAGTGTAGGAAGACTTTCGTCATTGGCTGGGAGTGCCTGAGTTTTCTGTCACAAAAAATATAAGATAAATGGTCTTTTTTGACCAATACCTTGACGTTTGCTTATTAAACCTTCATCATCACCTTTTGAAGCGTCAATGACTAACACTAAGGGCCTAATTATGAGTTTGGTAGTCCATTGTACGGCAAACTCACGGTGGAGGTGCGGTGGCAGTCGGGGACCGCCACACCAGTGATCTGACTGCCGTATTAGGAGTATGGTGGTCGGACCTCGATGGGACCACCCCAACCACCAGGGATCCGCGATCCCTGGCACTGGCGTAACAGTCTGGGGAGACAATATGCTTGGTGGTGCCACAACGGCACTGCCAAGCATATTACGAGTTTCCCCACCCCCAGCCTTTTCAAGGCAGTGAGCCCTACATGAAAATGCTAGCGGTGGGGAAACAAAGAGGGCCCTACAGGGCCTCCTGTGCATGGGGGTGCATGCAGGGGGGCCCATGTTGTGCCCCTTTGTGTGCATGCGCCCTTGTTCCTTCACGGTATGGACTACTCAGTCCATGCCGCACAGGAATGTGCATCTGCGGCCCGCTGTACTGCAGTTTTTAGGCTCACATAGGAGCCTTTAAACTGCAGTGCCGTGGGACTGCCACGCTACCCGACCACGAAGCAGTGTAGGAGCGGGGCGTTGTCGTGGTAGCCAGCTCTCACACTGTCAAAGTCATAATCAGGCCCTAAGTCCTCCTTAGGTTCTGCATAGGGTTGTGCCTCTTGCTGAATTTCTCCAATTAAGTTAACCTTTTTGTAGCATTTTACAATTATTTGAAAAACGGCCAACTTTTATTACTCTTAAAACATTTCTTTCTCACAACTTAAAACTGTTGGTATGTGTTTTAAAGCCATACATAGACCATTTATTCTTAGTATTAGATAGTGTCTACTCCCTAATTTCATCTGGTCTAGACTTGGCGCCATCATTGTTTTTCTAATTAAGGCCATCCTAGCATTAGTGCCTGGTTCATCGTTGATGACACTGAAGGACTTGGTCGATGTCTCTACACTTCTGGCAATATCCATATTCTCAGTGAAACTAGAATTTCTGTGTTCATCAGTTACACTTATATTTTGTTGCTGTAACAATCCATGATAAATCTACGCCCAGATGTATTGATTAACAATACTACCAAATTTGCATGCTGATAGTAACACTCTCCAGGATGCCGCAATGTGTCGGGGTTTCATTCGCTAACTGATACCTGGAGTAGAAGTTAAACCTCTTCATTACCTAATGTGGCTCCTCTGTAAAATGTAAACTGTTGTCTGTGTAGCTAGAGGCTCTGTGCACTCATCTTATGTGTTAGCTCCAAACCCGTCAGGTGGACGCAAAGGTGGCAAGTGATCAAGGAGGAGCTCCTGAGCTTCAATCCCTCCAGGCTTAACAGCAGAGTTTTATTTCCAGCTGGCTGAAAAGATTCACCCCAATAGGCCTTTTGCTCCACCCCACTGTAGGTTCAGCAGGGTTCTTCATAAATGGTATGGGCTGATTTCCACACCAATGCATGACTGGAGTGTAAATGCTTTAAACTATAAGTGACATGGGCTGGTTTAATACTTCAAGATCAACGCTGCCTCTAGTAGAGGTTCAAGCTGGGGGTGACTGTTGTAAGTGGACCCTTGCCCAAACCAATACCAGTTGGAGACTCACTAATGGTAAAATGTCTGATGAACATCTGTGAGGTATGTTGCAGTAACACTCAACGTGGTAATGACTTTCGACACTTGTGGGCTGACCTTCAGAACACGCACACGTATGTGAGGTACATGCTGGAAGGCCCAGGCAGCATGTACACTAACGGTTGCTCAAAGGAGAGCAGTGCTAATATTGGCAAACTAAACCCTCGCCTTCAGTATCATGACCTCTGGTGAAGAAAGCTACTGGACTTTCTGCTGGTGTTTGGAGCCGTTCAGCCTCCAACTGAGATCATGATACATTTTATGCAAAATCAGCCCAGTTTTAGATCCCCTGGACTCACTCAACATAACATAGTGTGTATTTGTAAAGCGCACAGTCACCCGAAGGGTATCCTGGCGTTGAATAACAGATGTTTATTGCTATGTTACTTGCCAAGTACAGGCTCAGCGCCATTTCACCAACTTGAGACAAGAAAACTCTCTCCCTGTGGGTGAACTGTGACCCACGAACCTTCTGCACATTACACGGGGAGAGTGCGCTCTGGGCAATCATCAGTCCTCCGAGACTGACATGATTATTTGCTGTTAGTCAGTTCCAAACCTCCTTTCACCATGGATGGCCACACGCAAGAATCCACACTACAGATATAGTTTCATACTTTATTCAAATCAGCGCCCTAGTATAGTGCGGATAATGTAATCACGCTTTCCCTACTATAGAGGTAATCACGCTCTCAGCACTAAAGAGGTAATCACGCTTTCCCTACTACAGAGGTAATCAAGCTCTCAGCACTACAGTGGTAATCACGCTCTCAGCACTAAAGAGGTAATCACGCTTTCCCTACTACAGAGGTAATCAAGCTCTCAGCACTACAGTGGTAATCACGCTCTCAGCACTAAAGAGGTAATCACGCTTTCCCTACTACAGAGGTAATCAAGCTCTCAGCACTACAGTGGTAATCACGCTCTCAGCACTAAAGAGGTAATCACGCTTTCCCTACTACAGAGGTAATCAAGCTCTCAGCACTACAGTGGTAATCACGCTCTCAGCACTGAAGAGGTAATCACGCTTTCCCTACTACAGAGGTAATCAAGCTCTCAGCACTACAGTGGTAATCACGCTCTCAGCACTAAAGAGGTAATCACGCTTTCCCTACTACAGAGGTAATCAAGCTCTCAGCACTACAGTGGTAATCACGCTCTCAGCACTAAAGAGGTAATCACGCTTTCCCTACTACAGAGGTAATCAAGCTCTCAGCACTACAGTGGTAATCACGCTCTCAGCACTAAAGAGGTAATCACGCTTTCCCTACTACAGAAGTAATCAAGCTCTCAGCACTACAGTGGTAATCACGCTCTCAGCACTAAAGAGGTAATCACGCTTTCCCTACTACAGAGGTAATCAAGCTCTCAGCACTACAGTGGTAATCACGCTCTCAGCACTAAAGAGGTAATCACGCTTTCCCTACTACAGAGGTAATCAAGCTCTCAGCACTACAGTGGTAATCACGCTCTCAGCACTAAAGAGGTAATCACGCTTTCCCTACTACAGAAGTAATCAAGCTCTCAGCACTACAGTGGTAATCACGCTCTCAGCACTAAAGAGGTAATCACGCTTTCCCTACTACAGAGGTAATCAAGCTCTCAGCACTACAGTGGTAATCACGCTCTCAGCACTAAAGAGGTAATCACGCTTTCCCTACTATAGAGGTAATCACGCTCTCAGCACTAAAGAGGTAATCACGCTTTCCCTACTACAGAGGTAATCAAGCTCTCAGCACTACAGTGGTAATCACGCTCTCAGCACTAAAGAGGTAATCACGCTTTCCCTACTACAGAGGTAATCAAGCTCTCAGCACTACAGTGGTAATCACGCTCTCAGCACTAAAGAGGTAATCACGCTTTCCCTACTGCAGAGGTAATCAAGCTCTCAGCACTACAGTGGTAATCACGCTCTCAGCACTAAAGAGGTAATCACGCTTTCCCTACTATAGAGGTAATCACGCTCTCAGCACTAAAGAGGTAATCACGCTTTCCCTACTACAGAGGTAATAAAGCTCTCAGCACTACAGTGGTAATCACCCTCTTTGCACTACAGAGGTAGACACACTCTCGACGCTACAGAGGTAATCAAGCTCTCAGTACTACAGTGGTAATCACCCTCTTTGCAGTACAGAGGTAGACACACTCTCAACACTACAGAGGTCATCAAGCTCTCAGCACTACAGTGGTAATCACCCTCTTTGCACTACAGAGATAGACACACTCTCGACACTACAGAGGTAATCATGCTCTCTACACGGCAGAGGTTTTCACGCTTTCTGCATTACAGAGGTACGCCCTTGGCACTACAGAGGTAATCCTGATCACCGCACTCCAGAGGTAATCACGCTCTTGATACTGCAAAGGTAATCACGCTGTCTGCCCTGAAATGGTAATCACGCTCTCCTCATTGCAGAGATAATCACCTTCTTTGCACTACAGAGGTAATCACCCTCCCTGCAGTGCAGAGGTAATCATGCTCTCGGCACTACAGAGTAATCACGCTCTGTGCACCACAGAGGTAATCACGCTTTCGGCACTGCAGAGGTAATCATGCTCTCCGCACTGCAGAGGTAATCACGCTCTCTGCACTGCAGAGGTAATCACACTCTCAACACTAAAGAGATAATGACGCTCTCTGCACTACAGAGATTATCACGCTCTCCGCACTACAGTGGTAATCACCCTCTTTGCACTACAGAGGTAGACACACCCTCAACACTACAGAGGTAATCATGCTCTCTACACGGCAGAGGTTATCACGCTTTCTGCACTACAGAGGTAATCACGCCCTTGGCACTACAGAGGTAATCCTGATCACCGCATTCCAGAGGTAATCACACTCTTGATACTGCAAAGGTAATCACGCTGTCTGCACTGTAATGGTAATCACGCTCTCCTCATTTGAGAGATAATCACCTTCTTTGCACTACCGAGGTAATCACCCTCCCTGCAGTGCAGAGGAAATCATGTTCTCGGCACTACAGAGTAATCACGCTCTGTGCACTACAGAAGTAATCACGCTTTCGGCACTGCAGAGGTAATAAAGCTCTCCGCACTGCAGAGGTAATGACGCTGTCTGCACTGCACAGGTAATCAAGCTCTCAACACTACAGGGTTATCATGCTCTCAGCACTAAAGATGTAATTACACTTGTCGTGTAGTTCCTATAAATCTATATAGGATCTGCTTGTTTAGACAACATAAACTGTGGGATTGGTGTCCAGACCGATTCCAGACACACCCACCGGTTATGTTCACCTGTGTACCAGCTAGCTCACAGTGCCACTAGAAACCCCTCTTACCAAGGAGAGAATAGTTCTTGGCAAATATTGAACATGACAACCCTCTCCCATCAGGGATCGTGGAAAGAGTACAATACTTTTCGCTCCGTCACTCGTGCTCACTTTGGTCTCAGAGAGATCCACAGAATAAACGGTGGGGACGTTTTTAGGTCTCGGCTAGCGAAGGCTACGCTTGCGCAGTCTCGCCTGGCGAGATTTAACGTTTTCTAGTAGGGGCTTGAACCCGCCCCTCTTCTCCATTGGCTGGCTTCCTATATGGAGGCCAGCCATTGGAGGAGAGGGGTGTCTGTCCATTTAATCCCCATCTTTTTCGAATTCGGGGGCGTGCTTTTTACTTTCTTTCTCTCCTCTGGAATGTAAACATTCCAGCCAATGGCAAGAGGAGAGAAAGGAAAACCCGCCCCCGAATCCGAAAATGACTCTGCGTTTCTCCGAGGCATTTTTGCTTGACCTCGGAGAAAGACGGGTCACCCACTCTATGCGAGACCTGTTTCCTTTGCCAACGTTTGTTTAAGCATTCCATCAAACCGGCCGACCAACAGAAAAGCAAGTAGGCACTGAAGTCCTAATTTTCGGGTGTTATATTGCGTCTTACTAGACCACCGACAGCCCTACGGGCGGCTGCATCATTCCCTGAAAACCACCGCCTAGCATTTCTGCAAGAGAACGTTTGTAAATCATTAGGATGAGGCCGCCACTCCCCTGCAGTAAGCGGGGGCCATCTTTGAATGGAGTAACTACCCATTAACTGGTTGGCGAGCAAGTCATGAATACAATTAAGTCACTTGTAATTGTGGTAAAACACTTTCCTGCTCTGCAGCAAACATACACACATTAACTCGAACAGATTCATGTGTTTGATTTTCACATTGATGACGTTAAATGATAAGCATTCTATAAGTATTAAATGTAACCAGTGTTTTACATTTTAGGATTTTCAGTGTTTAGTATTTTCTCCACTTTGTACCACTCTCAATACATACCCTGCGCATACGAACGCTCGCGGTACCTATTTCTTGGGAAATATCACTCGTAGTTCTATCCACGTTCATTGGTAATCTCGGGTTCTCTTGGGCCTCTTTCTAACGGCGGTTGGGCTTTTCTTCTCGTCGATGCCTGAAGTACTGCGCGTGACGCCGCTCTAGCCTGAAGACAGCTGCTTGCAGAGAGGTAGGGTAGTTGAGCTTGCTGTGCATTGCAAGATCCCCCTGTGAATGTCGTCATCATTGGCCCAGTTCTGAGTCTTGGTATCACCATTTCAATTGTCATTGCCCCCTCTGCTGAGCCTGC
Organism: Triturus cristatus; assembly: GCF_964204655.1. Classification (NCBI taxonomy): domain Eukaryota; kingdom Metazoa; phylum Chordata; class Amphibia; order Caudata; family Salamandridae; genus Triturus; species Triturus cristatus. The sequence goes on along the minus strand of NC_140585.1, from coordinate 76,446,051 downwards.
GTTTTTTAACATCCCATGTGACACACTTGGTGCAATCCTCGGCTCCAAGGTCTTCGGTCCAGACAGGGCAAAAGGTTTTTTAGGAATTAGCAGTTCCGAACCAGCCAGAGTTCCCGCCCATTCCCTCACTTCCGCGCGCTCTGGGCTGCAGAACAGGTAAGTCTTGGACATGCTGGGTATGCGAGGAACACTTATACTATGGAATGCTGAAGGGGCAGGTGGACCAACGCGTCAGTTACAGCAACAAACTGAAATGTCTGGACTGGGTCACCCCGCAGGGTGTCGAGATGACGCCGTGGCAACGGGACACCAGTTTTCCAGTCATGGGCTTCCCTTTTGTCGATTTGTACGTTAAATAAAGAACTGGAAAACTGGTGTCACGAGGTCCCTCTTTTACTGTAGCCATGTTACAAGTGTCGAGGTGGAATGATGCCATGATGACAGCATTAACTTGTCTATTTGAAGGGGCTTACATATGCAATAATGAAGAAAAAGGTGGTTCTATACAATAAAATATTTGCCTAGGATCACACAATTTGAGACTAGCCTTGAAATCGGTAGTCTCCCGCCTGAATTGGGAGGGTTGGCATGTCTGCGTTTCTCGCATCTTCTGTAGAGATCTCTGTGTCACTGGTATCAGTCAAAGTAGAACAGCTCAGTTGTTCTTGTGCTCAATGCACTTGTTCCAAAGATTTCTGAATATCTGCCGGCTACGGATTTCAATCCTGTAACGCAAATTATGTGGTTGATGCTCCTGCTTACCAAATATTTTATAGCCTGCATGGGTAAGCTTTCTGTCCCCGTACGCGTTACCAGATTTTGAAAGCCAAAAACCGACACACACCACTGATATAGAAGTAGGACTACTGTATAAGTAATGTATGCCACTGATTCCACCTGAGCTAAAGAGATTTATTCTGCACAGAACACTCACGACTGAAAGGTACTAGGTTGCCATGACTGGTCATTTGTGGTAATAACATGGAGTATGAAATGCAAATTTGCCAGTCAGTCGTCGCGTGACTTAAATTGCTTCTTGGTCAGTGCAGCTAGCTAATCCTGCACAGGTGCAGATGAAAACTAGTTTCGGGTTGTGCTTCGAAAATTCTCTTTAAAAACCAGGACGTTAGGCACTTTTACTAAAATTTGCCGGTTAGAAATTGAAAAACTGGAACGCCCCCAGCAGATCTCAGATATCTGGTCACACTAGAATTTCTCAGGAATTAATCCACTGGCTAAAAAAATGAAAACGTTATTTGCGTGTAACTGCAGTTCTCTGTGTGTGTGTAGGTGGCTCTGTGTGGGTGGCTCTATTTGTGTGTGGGTTGATCTATGTGAATAGCTCTGTGTAGGTAGCTCTGTGTGGGTGGCTCTGTGTGTGTGGGTGGCTTTGTGTGTGTGGCTCTGTGTGTGGGTGCAAATGCAATAGGTCTCGCATTTGAGAGAGATTAAGCTATTGACATTGTAAATAACAATGTCGTTTCTATGTTTTAAAAACAAAAACATAAACAAAAATAATGTCATGAGCAATGCCAATAGCTCTAACTTTAACAATGCCGAGACCATTGCATTGTAAATGCTTGTTGAATAAGCATTTATTGAACCAGCGTCATTCTAGAGTAAAATAGGTGTGCTGAAACAACCATAAGACAGAAACAGATATAAATGATTGTAAGCACCAACAGAGTAAATGGATGGTAGATTTCTACCATAGTGCTAAAACAATGAATATCGGCAAGTATATAAATACGTGACAAAAATTATGCGTACTCCTACGATGCAACCCTAACTAGATGTACCTAAGTGTACCTAGCATGTATGTAGGTGTAGAGCCCAGAATCTCCCTAGGAAACAGCCAACCCCTTTACCTGGTGTGAGAGAATGAAGGACCCCGTCTTGGTCTCGAGATGGGCACCCTGCGAGGGATGTCAGACCACTGCGTGCTGGAGTGTCTGTGTGCAGGAACCTCACCATCTTGCGTCAGTGTGTCAGCATGAAAGTCTTTCTCCTCTGCCTGCCCCAGCAAAGATATGGTGTTTATATACCCAAAAGATACCCTCAGGGGTTCTACCTTCCTGTGTCATGTCGGCCAAGGATGACAGAAGGGATCACCCTTATACATAGTAATTTTGCAGAAGATGGTAATCCTGCTGCGATTCTGAGAATCCTCATGCATTATAAATGAGGCTAGTTTTCTGGGAAAACCACACAACATTTATGTAGCACCTTAACTAGGTAAGAGGTCAATACCAAAAACCATTATGTAGTATAATGGCAGGGACAATGTAAGTGAAAGGTTAGCTGACTACGAGGCCTATATTGGGATACATTACAAAACATAACACACTCTCTGCACTGCAGTGGCTATCACGTTCTCAGCACTGCAGAGGAAATCACGGTCTCTGTACTGCAGACATACTCACAATTTAAACTACAGAGGTAATCACACACTCTGCACTACGGAGGTAATCACGTTCTCTGCACTACAGAGGTAATCATGCTCTCCGTATTGCAGAGGTAACCACGCTCTCTACTCTACAGAGGCAATCACGCTCTCCGCACTTCCGAAGTTATCAAGCTCTCAGCACTGCAGAGGTAATCACGCTCTCAGCAATGCAGAAGTAATCACGTTCTCCGAACTACAGTGGTAATCACGCTCTCTGCACTACAGTGGTAATCATGCTCCCCGCACTACAGAGGTAATCACACTCTGTGCACTGCAGAGATAATCATGCTCTCTGCACTGCAAAGGTAATCATCCTCTCTGCACTACAGAGGTAATCACACTCTGTTCACTACAGAGGTAATCACGCTCTCTGTACTACACAGGTAATCACCCTCTTTGCACTACAGAGGTAATCATGGGGTTTACACTAAAGAGGTATTCATGCTGTCCACACTGCAGATGTAATCACACTCTACACTTTATAGAGGTAATTACGCTGTTTGCACTACAGATGTAATCACACTCTCGGCACAACAGAGGTAATCATGCTCTCAGCACTAAAGAGGTAATCATGCTCTCACCACTACATAGTTAATCACACTCTGTACTAGAGAGGTAATCATGCTCTGCACTACAGAGGTAATCACGGAATCTGCACTACAGAGGTAATCATGCTTTCTGCACTACAGAGGTAATCAAGGTTTTTGCTCTACACAGTTAATCGCACTATCTGCACTACAGCGGTAATGACGCTCTTTGCACTACAGAGGTAATCACACTCTCCGCACTACATAGGTAATCATGCTCTTTCCACCATACAGGTAATCCGGCTGTCCGCACTAGAGAGGGAATCATGCTCTCCGCACTACAGAGGTAATCACACTCTTTGCACTACAGAGGTAATCACGTTCTTTTCACTACCGAGGTGATCATGCAATCTGCACTACAGAGGTAATCACGCTCTCTGCACAACAGAGGTAATCAAGGTTTTTGCACTACACATTTAATCACGCTTTATGCACTATAGCGGTAATGACGCTCTTTGTAATACAGAGGTAATTACGCTCTTTGCACTACAGAGGTAATCACACTCTCTGCACTAGAGAGGTAATCAGGCTTTGCACTACAGTGGTAATCAGGCTCTTAGCACTACAGAGCTAATAACGCTCTCTGCGCTGCAGAAGTAATCACGCTCTCAGCACTGCAGAGCTAATGATGCTCTCCGCACTGCAAAAGTAATCACGCTCTCTGCGCTGCAGAAGTAATCACGCTCTTCGCACAGCAGAAGTAATCACGCTCTCGGTACTGCAGAGGTAATCACTTTCTCTGCACTACAGAGGTAATCACTCTCTATTCACTACGGAGGTAATCACACTCTCTGCACTAAACAGGTAATCACATTGTTTGTACTACAGAGGTAATCAATCAATCAATCAATCAATCAAGATACTTATAAAGCGCACTACATACCCGTGAGCGTCTCAAGGCGCTGGGGGGGAGGCGCTGCTACTGATCGAAGAGCCAGGTCTTGAGGAGTCTTCTGAAGGCCAGTAGGTCTTGTGTCTGCCGTAGGTTGGTGGGGAGGGTGTTCCAGGTCTTGGCGGCGAGGTGGGAGAAGTATCTGCCGCCGGAGGTCGTTCTTCAGATGCGGGGGACTGTGGCGAGGGCGAGGTCGGCGGAGCGGAGCTGGCGGGTGGGGGTGTAGAAGCTGAGGCGTCTGTTGCGGTATGCTGGGCCGGTGTTGTGGAGAGCTTTGTGTGCGTGGATGAGGAGCTTGAAGGTTATCCTCTGGTTGACGGGGAGCCAGTGCAGGTGGGGTGTGATGTGGCTGCGGCGGGGGATGTCGAGGATCAGACATGCTGAGGCGTTCTGGATGCGTTGCAGTCGCCCCAGGAGCTTGGCTGACGTTCCTGCGTAGAGGGCGTTTCCGTAGTCCAGTCTGCTGGTGACGAGGGCCCGGGTGACTGTTCTTCGAGTTTCGGTGGAGATCTACTTAAAGATCCTGCAGAGCATTCGGAGGGTGTTGAAGCAGGATGAGGAGATGGCGTTGACCTGTTTAGTCATGGAGAGGGTGGAGTCGAGGATGACCCCTAGGTTTCGTGCGTGGTCGGTGGGTGTTGGGGCGTTTCCCAGTGCGGTCGGCCACCAGGAGTCGTCCCAGGCTGAAGGGGTGTTTCCGTGGATGAGGACCTCCATCTTGTCCGAGTTCAGCTTCAGTCGGCTGTTCCTCATCCATTTGGCGGCGGCCTTCATGCCTTCGTGGAGGTTGGTTTTGGCGGTGTGAGGGTCTTTGGTGAGTGAGAGGATCAGCTGAGTGTCGTCGGCGTAGGGGATGATGTTGAGGTCGTGCTGTCAGGCGACGTGGGCGAGGGGTGCCATGTAGATGTTGAACAGCGTCGGGCTGAGGGAAGAGCCCTGGGGTACGCTGCAGATGATCTCGGTGGCCCTGGAGCGGAAGGGGGGGAGGCTGACGCTCTGGGTTCTGCCGGAGAGGAAGGACGTGGTCCAGTCCAAGGCCTTCTCTTGGATTCCGGCTGCATGGAGGCGTGTGCGTAGTGTGTTGTGGCAGACCGCGTTGAAGGCGGCTGACAGATCCAGGAGGATGAGGGCCGCTGTTTCTACGTTGTCAAGCAGGGACCTGATGTCATCGGTGGCGGCAATGAGGGCGGTTTCGGTGCTGTGGTTGCTGCGGAACCCGGACTGGGATGGGTCCAGGATGCTGTTCTCCTCGAGGTATCGGGTCAGTTGTTTGTTGACGATTTTCTCGTTGACCTTTGCCAGGAACGGAAGAAGGGAGATGGGTCGGAAGTTCTTGAGGTCCTTGGGGTCTGCCTTGGGTTTCTTGAGTAAGGCGCTGATCTTGGCGTGCTTCCAGCTTTCCGGGAAGGTTGCTGTCTCAAAGGAGATGTTGATTACTTTCCGGAGATGGGGTGCGATGGCTGTGCAGGCCTTGTTGAAGACGTGGTGAGGGCATGGGTCTAGCGGTGATCCGGAGTGGATTCATGATCTCGCTGGTGTCCTCGTCGTTGATGCTGGTCCAAGAGAGCAGGCGGTTGGTGTGGGTGGTGGTCGTGGGGGCAGTGGTTGTTGGGGCAGTCGTGGTGTTGAAGCTGTTGTGGATGTCGGCGATCTTGTGGTGGAAGAAGGTGGCCAGCAAGTCACAGAGGTCTTGCGAGGGTGGGATGTCGTTGGTGTCGGAGCTGGGGTTGGAGAGTTCTTTCACGATGTTGAAGAGCTCTTTGCTGTTGTGTGCATTGTTATCTAGGCGGTCTTTGAATGAGGCCCTCTTGGTGGTTCTGATGAGTTGATGGTGCCTGCGTGTGGTGTTCTTGTGGGCTGCGTGGCTGTCCGGTGTTCGTTCGCGGAGCCAGTTCTTCTCCAGTTTTTGTCATGTTCATTTGGAGGCCTGGAGGTCTTCTGTGAACCAGGTGGCTGGTGTGGCTGTTGGAGGGTGTCTTGAGTGGGGCGAGGGTGTTGACGAAGTTGTCGATCCATTGTCTGAGGTTGCGGGCGGCGGGTTTGGGTCGGTGCAGTTGGCGGGTGGGTTCTGGGTGAGGGTGGTGGTTAGCTGGTCTTCAGTGACTTTTCTCCAGCCGCGTCGAGGCATCTGTTGGGTGCGATGGTGCATGGTGGGCTTCCGGAAGGTGAAGTGGATGCAGTGGTGGTCTGTCCAGTGGTGTTCGGTGGTGTGGTTGAAGGTGACGTGGGGGCTTGTTGTGAAGATGGGGTCGAGCGTGTGGCCGGCGGCATGGGTGGGTGTTGTCACGAGCTGTCTGAGTCCAAGTTTGTCGATCAGGGTGTTGGTGTTGGTGTCGTTGTTGTTCTCGAGGTGGAAGTTCAGGTCCCCAAGGAGGATGTAGTCCATGGAGACGAGGGTGTGTGTGTTGATGAAGTCGGCGATGGAGTCACTGAACTGCGGTCAGGGTCCGGGGGGGGGCTGTAGACGAGGGTTCCTCTGAGGGTGGTGTTGGGGTCGGTGTGGATTTGGAAGTGCATGTGTTCGGCTGTGCTGAGGGTGTCTTCGGTGTTGGTCGAGACTCTGAGGGTGTTCCTGTGGACGACGGCGATTCCTCCTCCAACGCCGTTGGTACGGTCCCTGCGGGTGATCTTGTAGCCTTCCGGGATGGCTATGGCGATGTCGGGAGCTGAGGTGGGGTTCAGCCAGGTCTCCGTCAGGAAGGCGACGTCTGGGGAGGTAGAGTCGAGGAGGTCCCAGAATTGGACGGCGTGTTTGCGGGTGGAGCGGGTGTTGAGAAGAATGCATCTGAGGTAGTTGGGTTCTTTGGTTGGTGGTTTGGTGGGCCGGATGCTGGTGAAGCTGCAGTTCCGGCAGGTGAAGGGTCCTTGGGTGCGCTTCGGGGTGGCCTGGTAGCAGGTGTGTTCTCGTCCGGGGTTGAGTGCGTGGAGGGTGCTGGCATCGTAGCGGAGTCGGGCGTTGTGGTGTTCGCGGGGGCCAGGGGTTCTGGCTCGGGGCACGGACCAGGCGAGGACGGGCGCAGACGGGCTTGCCTTAGGCGCGGTCCGCCATAAGTAGGGGAGGTGGGAGGGAGGAGCAGCTGGGAGGGGGGAAGGACGAATGGGTGAGCGGGGGGACGGGAACGCAGGGGACACAGCGGCGGGGAAAGTGGCAGAGAGTGGAAAGCGGGGAGAAAAGGTCACAGAAGCAGAAAATACAATAAGGGCAGTCACAGAAGCAAATGGGGCACAATACAAGATACAATACAGATGTAAGACTGGAATGACGAGAGGGCGAGCGGGGGGGCGGGGCCACGGGGGAAGCAGCGGCGGGGAGAGTGGCAGTAGCACGCGGGAAGGACGGTCACAAAATACAGGCACAGAATACAATGGAAGACGGTCACAGGCAGACGGGGCACAATGCAAGTACAATATAGAGCAAGTCTAGAGCAGGAAAGTAAACCTATGGCCTACCACTGGCCTCCAGGGATGAGGCTCAGGTGGTAGCCTGTGGGTGGAGGCAGACCTAGATTTCCCTCAGCGGCAGCTGGGGAGATACACGGGCAGAGACACGGGCGCAGTCAGGTGGGGCTGCGTGGTGTGGGGGGCGACCTCCCTTCAGACAGGGTCAAGGGTCGCTCTCCCTGCCGCGCAGCGGCCGCCATAAGAAGGGGAGGTGGGAGGAAGGAGCAGCTGGGAGGGGGGAAGGACGAATGGGTGAGCGGTGGGCGGGACCGCAGGGGACGCAGCGGCGGGGAAAGTGGCGTAATCACACTCTCCGTACTAAAGAGGTGATGACGATCTCTGCACTATAGACTAAATTACGCTCTCTGCACTAAAGAAGTAATCAAGATCTCAGCACTACAGAGGTAATAAGGCTCTGCACTACAGATGTAATCACTCTATCGGAAGTACAGAGACAGCCACGCTCTCTATATTACAGAGGAAATCACACTCTCTGCACTAAAGAGATAATCATGCTCTATTCACCACAGAGGTAATCAGGCTCTCTGCACTACAGAGGTAATCACACTGTTTGTACTACAGAGGTAATCACACTCTCGGCACTAAACAGGTGATGATGCTCTCTGCACTATAGACAAAATAACGCTCTCTGCATTTAAGAAGTAATCACGATCTCGGCTCTACAGAGGTAATCACACTCTGCACTACAGGGGTAATCATGCTATGCACTACGGAGCTAATCACACTTTATGCACTACAGACATAATCACGCTATCAGAAGTGCAGAGATAGTCAGGCTCTCAGTATTACAGAGGTAATCACGCTCTCAGCACTACAGAGGTAATCACACTCTCTGCCCTAAAGAGATAATCACGCTCTCAACACAGCTAGGTAATCATACTCTCAGCACTGCAGAGGTAACCATGATCTCTGCACTGCCGAGGTAATCCCGCTCTCGCCCCGGCAGAGGTAATCACGCTCTCCGCACTGCAGAGGTAATCATGCTCTCGTCACTGCAAAGGTAATCATGCTCTATTCACTACAGAGGTAATCACGCTCGCCACACTACAGAGGTGGTCACGCTCTACACACTACAGAGGTAATCATGCTCTCTGCATTACAGAGGTAATCATGCTCTCTGCACTACAGAGCTAATCACGCTCTCTGCACTACAGATGTAGTCACTCTGTCTGCATTATAGAGGTAATCATGCTCTCTGCACTAGAGAGGTGATCATGCTTGCGGCCCTACAGAGGTAATCACGCTCCACACTCTCCATCCAAAAAGAATTTACCACCCTACCCACACAGGACCTAGATTCAGAGCCCAATTCCACTCATATAAGACCACTCCTCCAGGTCTTTGAGAAAACTTCAATTGACCAGTCGCATGAAGCCATTATGGCTTGTAAATCTGGCTCTCCCTTTGATGCATGCACTTCTGTGGTAATCCATAAGATTACAGATATCATCAACCCAGTAATTAACAATATAGTTCATTCATCCCTGGTCACAGCAACAGTTCCGGGAGAATGGAAGCTGGCAATCGTCAAACCCCTTCTGAAAAAAAAGACCATGGACCCATCCACACTCTCCAACCTTCGCCCGATACCTTTACTACCTATCCTGGGCAAAACCACAGAAAGACTGGTCCATAGACAGCTAAACAATTTCCTTGAGAAAGGCAAGATATTACATCCCCCCCTAAGCAGTCAATGGGATCAGCACTATTGGAAATGGTAGAGACATTGAAATTTACCCTGGACAAAGGTAAAAATTTGGTACTTGGACTCGTCAGCCGCATTCAATACTATTTCACACAACATTCTCCTAACCCGAATAGAAAATAGTGGCATATCTGGCACAGCGTTGGCCTGGATAAAATCCTTCCTTACTAATCGCAGACAAGCAGTAGCCCTAGGACCATTAATCTCAACTGAACGCTCCATCACTTCAGGCGTTCCACAGGGATCATCCCTTTGCCCTCTTTTGTTCAATGTCTACATGGCCCGCTTATCTTGCTAATATTCTCGTTTAACATCGAAACAACATCCTATGCAGATGACACACAACTAATCCTGTCATTAGATAAAGACAAAAATTAAGCAGAGATTAACTTTAAGTTATGCATAACAGAGGTCACCAGCTGGATGAAGCACAAAATCCCAAGTGTAACAGATAAAATCGAGATCTTGCTAATAAGGAAGGACAATCCCTTTAAGCCAATCCAGTGGTGGCCCGAAGATGCTCTAGCCCCACCTAACACAGTGAAAGTGGCTAAGAATCTGGGGGTAAAATTTGATGCCTCTCTCTCATTTCGGCCTCAAGGTCTTGCCGTTGCGGGGATGTCCTTTAACCTCATTAAAACTCTTAAAAAGCTCTTTGATTACATTCCCTTCACAGTGGTAGTAGCACTCATCTTATCCAAACTAGACTACTGCAACAGCCTACTTGTGGGAGTCAATAAACAAGCATTAAAAAACCCGACAGATAGTACAACATGCAGCAGTCTAGTGCTAAAATTGCCCCGCAAATCATCTACCTCGGCAGCTCTTAAAACCTTACATTAGCTGCCTATTCACAAAAGAATCCTATTTAAAGTACTATAATTACTTTCAGAGCTTTCAGAAACGCAGGACCAAAATACCTATCGTCCAGATTCATCCCTTACACCACAGTCAGGACACTTAGACCCTCCTCAGCTAACTTCCTTAAATCACCTGCCTACAGGTGCAAAAGAAAAGGAGGTACATCTCTGGCAGTCCTAGGAATTAGAGCATGGAACCTCATGACAATACAACTGAGGTTTATAAAAGCAGAAACACACGTTAGGAAAGCCCTTAATACCTGGATCTTTGGGTCCACCAATGCATTCTGCCTGTCACTCATTTAACTATGATACATCACATGTCTACCTGTCTCTTCTTTACCATCTCCACATAGTGCCAGGATGCTCCTACCGTAGTGACTGTTGTGCTTTACAAATAACCAAATCAAATCAAATCACTGCAGAGGTAATCTCGCTCTTTGCACTGCAGAGGTTATCACGCTCTCGTCACTGCAGAGTTAATCACGCTCTTGTCACTGCAGAGGTAATCACGCTCTCGTCACTGCAGAGTTAATCACGCTCCCGTCACTGCAGAGTTAATCACGCTCTCAGCACTGCAGAGGTAATCAAGCTCTCAGCACTGCAGAAGTAATCATGCTCTCCACACTACAGAGGTAAACATGGTCTTTGCACTTTATAGCTAATCATGCTCTCGTCACTGCAGAGGTAATCACGCTCTCGTCACTGCAGAGTTAATCACGCTCTCGTCACTGCAGAGGTAATCACGCTCTCGTCACTGCAGAGTTAATCACGCTCTCAGCACTGCAGAGGTAATCATGCTCTCAGCACTACAGAGGTAATCAAGCTCTCAGCACTGCAGAGGTAATCATGCTCTAAGCATTGCAGAGGATATAACGCTCTCAGCACTAGAAAGGTAATCACGCTCTCCACACTAAAGACGTAATAACGCTCTCGGCACTACAGAGACAATCACACCCTCAACACTACGGTGTAATCACACTCTCAGCACTAAAAACGTAATTACACTCTCTGCACTACAGAGGTAATCATGCCCTCTGCACTACAGAGGTAATCACGCTCTCCGCACTACAGAGGTAATAACACTCTTGGCACTACAGAGGTAATCATGCTCTGCACCACAGAGGTTATCACGCTCTCTGCACTACACAGGTAATCATGCTGTCCATACCACAGAGGTAATCACACTCTCTGCAATACAGTGGTAATCATGCTATCTGCACTACAGAGTTAGTCATTCTGTCTGCATTACAGAAGTAATAATGCTCTCGGCAGTACAGAGGTAATCACGCTCTCCACACTACAGAGGTATACATGGTCTTTGCACTTTATAGATAATCATGCTCTCATCACTGCAGAGGTAATCACGCTCTCAGCATTGCAGAGGTAATCACGCTCTAAGCATTGCAGAGGAAATAACGCTCTCAGCACTAGAAAGGTAATCACGCTCTCCACACTAAAGACGTAATAACGCTCTCGGCACTACAGAGGCAATCACACCCTCAACACTACGGTGTAATCACACTCTCAGCACTAAAGACGTAATTGCACTCTCTGCACTAGAGAGGTTATCACGCTCTCGTCACTGCAGAGTTAATCACGCTCTCGTCACTGCAGAGGTAATCATGCTCTCGTCACTGCAGAGTTAATCATGCTCTCGTCACTGCAGAGTTAATCACGCTCTCAGCACTGCAGAGTTAATCATGCTCTCGTCACTGCAGAGTTAATCACGCTCTCAGCACTGCAGGGGTAATCATGCTCTCAGCACTGCAGAGGTAATCATGCTCTCAGCACTGTAGAGGTAATCAAGCTCTCAGCACAGCAGAAGTAATCATGCTCTCCACACTACAGAGGTAAACATGGTCTTTGCACTTTATAGCTAATCATGCTCTCGTCACTGCAGAGGTAATCACGCTCTCAGCATTGCAGAGGTAATCACGCTCTAAGCATTGCAGAGGAAATAATGCTCTCAGCACTAGCAAGGTAATCACGCTCTCCACACTAAAGATGTAATAACGCTCTCGGCACTACAGAGGCAATCACACCCTCAACACTACGGTGTAATCACACTCTCAGCACTAAAGACGTAATTGCACTCTCTGCACTAGAGAGGTTATCACGCTCTCGTCACTGCAGAGTTAATCACGCTCTCGTCACTGCAGAGGTAATCATGCTCTCGTCACTGCAGAGTTAATCATGCTCTCGTCACTGCAGAGTTAATCACGCTCTCAGCACTGCAGAGTTAATCATGCTCTCGTCACTGCAGAGTTAATCATGCTCTCGTCACTGCAGAGTTAATCACGCTCTCAGCACTGCAGGGGTAATCATGCTCTCAGCACTGCAGAGGTAATCATGCTCTCAGCACTGTAGAGGTAATCAAGCTCTCAGCACTGCAGAAGTAATCATGCTCTCCACACTACAGAGGTAAACATGGTCTTTGCACTTTATAGCTAATCATGCTCTCGTCACTGCAGAGGTAATCACGCTCTCAGCATTGCAGAGGTAATCACGCTCTAAGCATTGCAGAGGAAATAACGCTCTCAGCACTAGAAAGGTAATCACGCTCTCCACACTAAAGATGTAATAACGCTCTCGGCACTACAGAGGCAATCACACCCTCAACACTACGGTGTAATCACACTCTCAGCACTAAAGACGTAATTGCACTCTCTGCACTAGAGAGGTTGTCACGCTCTCGTCACTGCAGAGTTAATCACGCTCTCGTCACTTCAGAGGTAATCACGCTCTCGTCACTGCAGAGTTAATCATGCTCTCGTCACTGCAAAGTTAATCACGCTCTCAGCACTGCAGAGTTAATCACGCTCTTGTCACTGCAGAGTTAATCATGCTCTCGTCACTGCAGATTTAATAACGCTCTCAGCACTGCAGGGGTAATCACGCTCTCAGCACTGCAGAGGTAATCATGCTCTCAGCACTGTAGAGGTAATCAAGCTCTCAGCACTGCAGAAGTAATCATGCTCTCCACACTACAGAGGTAAACATGGTCTTTGCACTTTATAGCTAATCATGCTCTCGTCCCTGCAGAGGTAATCACGCTCTCAGCATTGCAGAGGTAATCACGCTCTAAGCATTGCAGAGGAAATAACGCTCTCAGCACTAGAAAGGTAATCACGCTCTCCACACTAAAGACGTAATAACGCTCTCGGCACTACAGAGGCAATCACACCCTCAACACTACGGTGTAATCACACTCTCAGCACTAAAGACGTTATTACACTCTCTGCGCTAGAGAGGTTATCACGCTATCGTCACTGCAGAGTTAATCACGCTCTCGTCACTGCAGAGGTAATCACGCTCTCGTCACTGCAGAGTTAATCACGCTCTCGTCACTGCAGAGTTAATCACGCTCTCAGCACTGCAGAGGTAATCACGCTCTCAGCACTGCAGAGGTAATCACGCTCTCAGCACTGCAGAGGTAATCAAGCTCTCAGCACTTCAGAAGTAATCATGCTCTCCACACTACAGAGGTAAACATGGTCTTTGTACTTTATAGCTAATCATGCTCTCCTCACTGCAGAGGTAATCACGCTCTCAGCATTGCAGAGGTAACCACGCTCTAAGCATTGCAGAGAAAATAACGCTCTCAGCTCTAGAAAGGTAATCACCCTCTCCACACTAAAGATGTAATAACGCTCTCGGCACTACAGAGGCAATCACACCCTCAACACTACGGTGTAATCACACTCTCAGCACTAACAACGTAATTGCACTCTCTGCACTACAGTGGTAATCATGCTATCTGCACTACAGAGTTAGTCACGCTGTCTGCATTACAGAGGTAATCACGCTCTCTGCACTACAGAGGTAATCATGCTCTCTGCACTACAGAGGTAATCATGCTCTCCGCACTGCAAAGGTAATCACGCTCTCTGCACTGCTGAGGAAATCACGCTCTCGGCCCTAAAGAGGTAGTCACGCTCTCCACACTGCAGAGGTAATTATGATCTTGTCACTGCAGAGGTAATCACGTTCTCTGCACTGCAGATGTAATCATGCTCTCAGCACTGCAGACGTAATCATGCTCTCGTCACTGCAAAGTTAATCACGCTCTCAGCACTGCAGAGTTAATCACGCTCTTGTCACTGCAGAGTTAATCATGCTCTCGTCACTGCAGAGTTAATCACGCTCTCAGCACTGCAGGGGTAATCATGCTCTCAGCACTGCAGAGGTAATCAAGCTCTCAGCACTGCAGAAGTAATCATGCTCTCCACACTACAGAGGTAAACATGGTCTTTGCACTTTATAGCTAATCATGCTCTCGTCCCTGCAGAGGTAATCACGCTCTCAGCATTGCAGAGGTAATCACGCTCTAAGCATTGCAGACGAAATAACGCTCTCAGCACTAGAAAGGTAATCACGCTCTCCACACTAAAGACGTAATAACGCTCTCGGCACTACAGAGGCAATCACACCCTCAACACTCACACCCTCAAAACTACAGAGATAATCATGCTCTCTGCACTACAGAGGTAATAACATTCTATGCACTACATAGGTAATCACGCTCTCTTCACTACAGAGGTAATCACACTATGTGCATGACAAAGCTAATCACGCTCTCCACATTGCAGAGGTAATCACCTTCTTCACTGCAGAGATAATCAGGCTCTCCACACTACAGAGGTAATTACGCTTTTTGCACCGCAGAGGTAATCATGCTCTTTCTATTATTGAGGTAATTAAGCTGTCCGCACTACAGAGGTAATCACTCTCTCCGCACTACAGAGGTATTCACGCTCTTTGCACTACAGAGGTCATCCCGTTCTTTGCACTAAAGAGGCAATCACGGTCTCCACACTACAGAGGTAATCATGCTCTATACACTACAGAAGTAATCACACTCTCAGCACTACAGAGGTAATCACACTCTCTGTACTATAGAGGTAAATACACTCTCTGCACTATAGAGGTAATCACGCTCCTTGCACTACAGAGATAATCATGCTCTACACACTACGAAGGTAATCATACTCCCTGTACTACAGAGATAATTAGGCTGTCTGTACTGCAAAGGCAATCATGCTCTATTCACTACAGAGGGGTAATAACGTTATCTGCACTACATAGGTAATTACGCTCTCTGCACTGCAGAGGTAATTGCGCACTTTGCACTGCAGAAGTAATTATGCTCTCAGCACTGCAGGGTTAATCATGCTTTCTGCACTACAGAGGTAATCACACTGCCCACACTACAGAGGTAATCACACTCTACGCACTGCAGATGTAATCAATCTCTCCGCACTGCTGAGGTAATCTCGCTCTCGGCACTCTGGAGGTAATTACACTCTCAGCACTGCAGAGGTAATCATGCTCTCATCACTGCAGAGGTAATCATGCTCTCATCACTGCAGAGGTAATCACGCTCTCGGCATTGCAGAGGTAATCCCGTTTTCAGCACTGCAGAGGTAATCACACACTACACACTACAGAGCTAATCATGCTCTCTGCCCTGCAGAGGGAATCACACTCTCGGCACTGCAGATGTAATCGTGCTCTCAACACTGCAGAGGTAATCCCGCTTTCAGCACTGCTGTCTTAATTACTGAGGTAATAATGATCTCTGCACTGCAGAGGTAATCACGCTCTCGTCAATGCATAGTTCATCACACTGCAGAGGTAATCATGCCCTCAGTACTGCAGAAGTAATCAAGCTCTCCCCACTACAGAGGTAATCACGGTTTTTGCACTTTACAGCTAATCACGCTCTCTGCACTGCAGAGGTTATCATGCTATCAGCACTGCAGAGGTAATCATGGTCTTTGCACTTTAAGGCCAATCATGCTGTCTGCACTGCAGACGTTATCATGCTATCAGCACTGCAGTGGTAAACACTCTCTCCGCACTGCAGAAGTAACTATGTTCTTGTCACTGAAGAGGTAATAATGCTCTCTGCATTGCAGAGGTAATCACGCTCTCAGCACTGCAGAGGTAATCAGGTGCTACACACTACGGAGGTAATCACGCTCTTTGCACTTTACAGTTAATCACGTTCTCCGCACTACAGAAGTAATCATTCTTTCTGCACTACATAGGTAATCACACTCTGCACTGCAGAGGTAATCACGCTCTTTGCAATACAGAGGTAATCACACTATCAACAGTACAGAGGTAACCACGCTTTCCGCACTACAGAGATAGGCAAGCACTCTGCATTACAGAGGTAATTACGCCCTCTGCAATATAGAGTTAATCACGATCTCCGCACTACAGAGGTTATCACTCTGTCTGCACTACAGAAGTAATCACACTCTCTGCACTAAAGAGGTAATAACACTCTTGCCACTACAGAGGTAATCATGCTCTCTGCACCAGAGAGGAAATCATGCTGTCCACACTACAGAGGTAATCATGCTCTCTGCACCAGAGATGAAATCATGCTGTCCACACTACAGAGGTAATCATGCTTTCAGTACTGCAGAGGTAATCGCACTACAGATGCAATCACTATCTCCTCACTGCAGAGGTAGTCCCGCTCTCCATACTACAGAGATAATCACACTCTCTGCAATACAGTGGTAATCACGCTCTCTGCAATACAGAGGTAGTCAAGCTGTCTGCATTACAGAGGTAATCATGCTCTCCGTACTGCAGAGGTAATCAGGCTCTCCCCACTGCAGAGGTAATCATGGTCTCGGCATTGCAGATGTAATCACGCTCTACACACTACCAAGCCAATCATGCTCCATAGAGGTTGTCACTCTGTCTGCATTACAGAGGTAATCATGCTATTTACACTAGAGAGGAAATCACGCTTGCGGCCCTACAGAGGTAATCACACCCACACTGCAGAGGTAATTACGCTCTCAGCACTACAGAGGTAATCACAATCTCTGCACTGCAGAGGTAATCACACTCTCACCACTGCAGAGTTAATCACACTCTGCAGAAGTAATCATGCACTCCGCACTACTGAGGTAATCATGGTCTTTGCACTTTAAGGCCAATCATGCTGTCTGCACTGCAGACGTTATCATGCTATCACCACTGCAGTGGTAAACACTCTCTCCGCACTGCAGAAGTAACTATGTTCTTGTCACTGAAGAGGTAATAATGCTCTCTGCATTGCAGAGGTAATCATGCTCTCAGCACTGCAGAGGTAATCAGGTGCTACACACTACGGAGGTAATCACGCTCTTTGCACTTTACAGTTAATCACGTTCTCCGCACTACAGAAGTAATCATTCTTTCTGCACTACATAGGTAATCACACTCTGCACTGCAGAGGTGATCACGCTCTTTGCAATACAGAGGTAATCACACTCTGCACTACAGAGGTAAACAAACTCTTTGCATTGCAGAGGTAATCATGCTCCCCGCACTATAGAGGTAATCACACTATCCGCACTGCAGAGGTAATCACACTCTCTGCACTACAGAGGTAATCACGCTCTTTGCACTACAGAAGTAATCATGCTATCTGCACTACAGAGGTAATAACGCTCTTTGCACTACAGAGGTAATCACACTCTCTGCATTGCTGAGTTACTCACGCTCTCTGCACTGCAAAGTTAATGATGCTCTATTCAGTACAGAGGTGATCACATTTGTTGCACTACACAGGTAATTGCGCTCTATTCACTACAGAGGTAATCACGTTCATTGCACTACACAGGTAATCATGCTCTATTCACTACAGAGGTAATCACGTTCATTGCACTACACAGGTAATCATGCTCTATTCACTACAGAGGTAATCATGCTCTTTGCACTACAGAGGTAATTGAGCTCTTTGCACTACAGAGGAAATCACACTATCCACACTACAGAGGTAATCACGCTCTCTGCACTACAGAGGTATTCACGCTCTTTGCACTACAGAGGAAATCACACTCTTTGCACTACAGAGGTAAACAAACTCTTTGCACTGCAGAGGTAATCATGCTCCCCGCACTATAGAGGTAATCACACTATCCGAACTGCAGAGGTAATCACACTCTCTGCACTACAGAGGTAATCACACTCTTTGCACTACAGAAGTAATCATGCTATCTGCACTACAGAGGTAATCACGCTCTTTGCACTACAGAAGTAATCATGCTATCTGCACTACAGAGGTAATCGAGCTCTTTGCACTACAGAGGAAATCACACTATACACACTACAGAGGTAATCATGCTCTCTGCACTACAGAGGTATTCACGCTCTTTGCACTACAGAGGAAATTATGCTATCCGGCCTACAGAGGTAATCACGCTCATTGCACTACAGAGGGAATGACGCTCTCTGCACTATAGAGGTAATCACTCTCTTGCATTACAGAGGTAATCACGCTCTTTGCACTACAGAGGTAACCAAGCTCTGCACCACAGAGGTAATCACACTGTCTGCACTACAAGGTAAGCACTTTCTTTGCACTACAGAAGTAACCATGCTCTCCGCACTATTGAGGTAATCACGGTCTCCACACTACAGAGGTAATCACGCTCCTTGCACTACAAAAGTCATCACGCTGTCTGCACTACAGACATAACAGGTGTATTTGTAAAGCGCACGATTACCCGTAGGTGTCCTGGCGCTGAATAACAGATGTTTATTGTTACCCAACTCAATGGTACTCATTTTATCGACCTCAGATGGATGAAAGGCTGAGTGGACCCGCCGGGATTTGAACCTGTGACCATGAGGTCGACCACAGGCCCCTGCAGTGGTTGCTTTAGTCCACTGAGCCACCAGACCCGGCTTTACAGAGATAATCACGCTGTCCTCACTACAGAGGTAATCATGCTCTCAGCACTACAGAGGTAATCACACTCTCTGCACAACAGAGGTATTCATGCTCTTTGCAATAGAGAGGTAATCATGGTCTCCGCACTTCAGAGGTAATCACGCTCCTTGCACTACAAAAGTCATCAAGCTGTCTGCACTACAGAGGTAATCATGCTCTCAGCACTACAGATGTAGTCACGCTCTCTGCACTACAGAGGTTATCACGGTCTCAGCACTACAGAGGTAATTACGCTGTCCGCACTACAGAGGTAATCATGCTCTTTGCACTACAGACGTAATCACGCTTTGTACACTGCAGAGGTACTCATGCTCTCATCGCTATAGAGGTACTCACACTCTCTCCTCATTGCAGAGGTAATCACGCTCTCAGCACTGCAGAGGTAATCACGCTCTACACACTACAGAGCTAATCATGCTCCCTGCACTACAGAGCTAATCATGCTCCCTGCACTACAGAGCTAATCACGCTCCGCACTGCAGAGGTAATCATGCTCTCTGCACTACAGAGGTAATCACACTCTCTGCAGTGTAGAGGTAATCACACTCTTGTCACTGCAGAGTTAATCACGCTATCTGCACTGCAGAGGTAATCACGCACTCAGCACTGCACAAGTAATCACGCTCTCCACACTACAGAAGTAATCATGGTCTTTGCACTTTACCGCTAATCACGCTCTCTGCACTGCAGAGGTTATCATGCTATAAGCACTGCAGAGGAAATCACGCTCTCCACACTGTAGAGGTAATCACGCTCTAAGCACTGCCAAGGTAGTCACGCTCTACACACTAAGGAGGTAATCACGCTCTTCACACCTTACAGCTAATCACATTCTCCGCACTACAGAGGTAATCACGCTTTCTGTACTACATAGGTAATTAAGCTCTTTGCACTTCACAGCTAATAATGTTTTCTGCACTACAGAGGCAATCATGCTCTCTGCACTACATAGGTAATCACACTCTCTGCACTGCAGAGGTAATTATGCTTTTTGCACTACAGAGGTAATCACGCTCCGTGCACTACAGAGGTAATCGCACTCTCTGCACTGCATAGGTACTCACACTGAACTGCAAAGGTAATCATGCTCTATTCACTACAGATCATGATTACCAGCGTGGAGACCTTACGTACCTCTATAGTGCGGAGAGAGTGATTGCCTCTGCAGTGGGGAGAGCGTGAATACCTCTGCAGTGCGGAGAACATGATTACCTCTGCAATACAGAGAGCCTGATTACCTCCCTATTGTGAGAACGTGACTGCCTCTGTAGCGCAGAGACCGTGATTACCTCTTTAGTGAGGAGAGCATGATTACCTCCATAGTGTGGAGAGCGTGATTACCTCCATAGTGTGGAGAGTGTGATTACCTCCGTAGTGTAAAGACCATGATTACCTCTGCAGTGCGGAGAGCATGATTACTTGCGTAGTGTGAAGAGCATAATTACCTCCATAGTGGGAAGAGCGTCATTATCTCTGTAGTGCAAAAAGCCTGATTACCTCTGTAGTGTACAGAGCGTGATTACCTCTGTAGTGCAGGCAGCGTGATAACCTCTGTAGTGCGTAGAGCATGATTACCTATGTATTGTTTATGAGCCTGATGTCCTCTGTAGTGCAGAGAGCGTGATTATCTCTGTAGTGCTGACAGAGTGATTACCTTTGTAGTGCAGACAGCGTGATGACCTCTGTAGTGCAAGGAGTGTGATTACCTCTGTAGTGCGGAGACCGTGATTACCTCAGTAGTACGGACAGCGTAATTATCTCAGTAGTGCAAGGATCGTGATTACCTGAATAGTGCGGGGAGCATGATTACCTCTGTAGTGCAAAGAGCCTGTTTACCTCTGTAGTGCAAAGAGCGTGATTACCTCTATAATGCAGAGAGCATGATTACCTCTGTATTGCAATGACCGTGATTACCTCTGTAGTGCAGAGAGTGTGATTACCTCTGTAGTGCAAAGAGCACGATTGCCTCTAAGGAGGAAATCCCATTCTCCGCATTACGGAGATAATTATGCTCTCCGCACTGCAGAGGTAATGACACTCTCCATACTGCAGAGGTAATCCCGCTCTCAGAACTGCAGAGGTAATCACGCTCTACACACTACAGAGCTAATCATGCTCCCTGCACTACAGAGCTAATCATGCTCCCTGCACTACAGAGCTAATCACGCTCCGCACTGCAGAGGTAATCATGCTCTCTGCACTACAGAGGTCATCACACTCTCTGCAGTGTAGAGGTAATCACGCTCTTGTCACTGCAGAGTTAATCACGCTATCTTCACTGCAGAGGTAATCACGCACTCAGCACTGCACAAGTAATCACGCTCTCCACACTACAGAAGTAATCATGGTCTTTGCACTTTACCGCTAATCACGCTCTCTGCACTGCAGGGGGAATTACGCTCTCTGCACTACAGAGGTACTCATGCTCTCTGCATTACAGAGGTAATCATGGTCTCCATACAATGAAGGTAATCATGCCCTCCGCACTGCAGAGGCAATCACGCTCTACACACTACAGAGGTAATCATGGTCTCCTCACAACAGAGGTAATCACACTCTCAGCACTACAGAGGTAATCACACTCTGCACTAAAGAGGTAAATACGCTCTTGGCACTACAGAGGTAATCAAGCTCTCTGCACTATGGACGTAATCATGCTCTCCGTACTGCAGAGCTAATCACTCCCTCCGCACTGAAGAGGTTATCATGCTCTGCACTACAGAGGTAATCATGCCATCTGCACTATAGAGGTAATCACACTATCCACACTGCAGAGGTAATCACGCTCTCTGCACTACAGAGGTAATCACGCACTTTGCACTACAGAAGTGATCACACTCTCCGCACTACCAAGGTACGCACACTCTTTGCACCACATAGCTAATCATGCTCTCCACACTATAAAGGTAATCACGTTCTCTGCACTATGGAGGTAATCACGCTCTTTGCCCTATGGAGGAATTCACGCTCTCCACGCTACAGAGGTAATCACGCTCTCTGCACTACAGAGGTAATAACGTTCTATGCACTATGGAGGATATCACGCTCTGTGCACTACAGAGGTAATCACGTTCTCCACACTATGGAGGTAATCACACTGCACTACAGTGGTAATCACACTCTTTGCACTACAGTGAAGAAGCCCGCTTGAGATCACCAGGGTTGTTAGTAGACTACCTCTCAGCCAACCAAATGAAGAGTCGGAGAGACAGTGGAGAATATACACCAATAACTGTTTATTCGTAGACACTCACAGCGGAGCCACGTCTGCACAGTCTCCAGGTGTGGTACAGAGGGAGCTAAAGATCTGGAGGCATAGAGATACATTATGTACATTTCATGATTGGTTAAGAACACTCCCATAGTGGAATTATCCAGGCAGATGCAGCTGGACAGTAAAATACAAAAGAAGTCTTCTGCTCTCGAAACTCAGCACAGTCCAAGGCCTACTACAGTGGTAATCACGTTCTCCACGCTACAGAGGTAATCACGTTCCACGTTCTCCATGCTACAGAGGGAATCACGTTCTCCACACTACAGTGGTAATCACGTTCTCCACGCTACAGAGGTAATCACGTTCTCCGCGCTACAGTGGTAATCACGTTCTCCACGCTACAGTGGTAATCACGTTCTCCACGCTACAGTGGTAATCACGTTCTCCACGCTACAGTGGTAATCACGCTCTCCACGCTACAGTGGTAAATACATTCTCCACACTACAGAGGTAATCACGTTCTCCACACTACAGTGGTAATCACGTTCTCCACACTAGAGAGGTAATCACGTTCTCCACACTACAGTGGTAATCACGTCCTCCACGCTACAGTGGTAATCACGTTCGTTCTCCACACTACAGTGGTAATCACGTTCTCCACACTACAGAGGTAATCACGTTCTCCACACTACAGTGGTGATCACGTTCTCCACGCTACAGTGGTAATCACGTTCGTTATCCACACTATAGTGGTAATCACGTTCTCCACACTACAGAGGTAATCACGTTCTCCACACTACAGTGGTAATCACGTTCTTCACGCTACAGTGGTAATCACGTTCGTTCTCCACACTACAGTGGTAATCACGTTCTCCACACTACAGAGGTAATCACGTTCTCCACACTACAGTGGTAATCACGTTCTCCACACTACAGAGGTAATCACGTTCGTTATCCACACTATAGTGGTAATCACGTTCTCCACACTACAGAGGTAATCACGTTCTCCACACTACAGTGGTAATCACGTTCTTCACGCTACAGTGGTAATCACGTTCGTTCTCCACACTACAGTGGTAATCACGTTCTCCACACTACTGAGGTAATCACGTTCTCCACACTACAGTGGTAATCACGTTCGTTCTCCACACTACAGAGGTAATCACGTTCTCCACACTACAGTGGTAATCACGTCCTCTGTAATAAAGAAGTTAAAGAGGTCTGTGTTGTTTGTTGTACAACGTAAACACAGTATCACGATAGAAAGAGGCTCTCTTCCCTTCCAGATCTGGGAGGAGGCTTTAAACTGCCTTGAAGGTGCTTGTATTTAGCTACATCCGGACTCTAGCTACTGTCAAATATAGTAAGTGTCCTGTCTATCTCTTTCTCTCCTTCATCCCTAAAACTCTCTCTCTCATAACTCTAGCTGGTCGTTGAAGTTTACACCACAATGCTGAAGCTTCTCCCCCTAAGTTGGTCCTTGACTCTCGCTCTACTGAAGCCAGTCTCTTTCCTCTGCCCTTCCACTGCCAGGGACACGACTCCACCAAACTTTTTATTTCCTGAGGGCTGAGGGCTGAGGTCGGACTGACTTCCTTCCTTCCCCCCCCTCTTTATAACAATCACTGTTACCGATTACTTGGTTTAATTAAGCAAAAGGTGGCGAAAGGGGGTGTTATGTCGCACATCTACCACATGATGGCGCCATTGGGCAATCTCTGACAAATATACTTTGACGTCACTCACTGTGGGGAGTAGCTTCTGACCAGCGTGAGGTGGCATGCATTTAACCAGCGTAAACCAGCGTGAGATGACAAGCATTTGGAAACCACTCATTTAACCAGCGAGTGATGGCATGTATTTAACCAGCGCGAGGTGGCATGAATTTAACTACCGCAAGATGGCATGCATTTAACTACCGCAAGATGGCATGCATTTAACCACCGAGAGATGGCATGCATTTAACCAGCGCGAGATGGCATACATTTAACGCATTTAACCAGCATGAGATGGTAGGCATTTAATCAGTGTGAGATGGCATGCAGCGAAGCGCTATCTAAATATGCAACAAAAAAAAAAAACTGCGAGAGATGGCATGCACTTGACCAGCGCGAGATGATGTGCATTTAACGGGGGCGAGATGGCGTGTATTTAACCGCCGGGAGATGGTATACATTTAAACAGCGCAAGATGACATGCATTTAGCCAGTGCGAGATGGCATGCATTTAACCAGCACAAACTGGTGTGCATTTAACAAGCGCAAGATTGCTTGCTTTTAACCAGCGCAAGATGACATGCATTTAACCAGCGCGAGATGCCATGCATTTAAGCAGCCCTTGATGACATGCATTTCACCACCGCAAGATGGCATGCATTTAGCCAGCGCGAGATTGCGTGCATTTAACCAGCATGAGATGGCATGCATTTAACCAGCGCAAGATGTCATACATTTAACCAGTGCGAGATTGCATGCATTTAACCACTGAAAGATGGTAGGCATTTAGCCAGCGTGAGATGGCATGCATTTAACCAGTGCGAGATGACATGGATTTAACCAGCGTGAGATGGCATGCATTTAACCACCGCGAGATGGCATGCATTTAGCCAGCGTGAGATGGCATGCATTTAACACATTTAACCAGCAAGAGATGGCATGCATTTAACCAGCGAGAGATGGCATGCATTTAACCAGCGTGAGATGGCATGCATTTAACCAGTGCAAGATTGCGTGCTTTTAACCAGCTTGAGATGACATGCATTTAACCAGCGCGAGATGGCATGCATTTAACCAGCGCAAGATTGCATGCATTTAACCACCCAAAGATGGCAGGCATTTAGCCAGCATTAGATGGCATGCATTTATCCAGTGCGAGATGAGATGCATTTAACCACCGCAAGATGGCATGCATTTAGCCAGTGTGAGATGGCATGCATTTAATCTTTAGATGGGCCAGCTCTTGCAAAAAAGCCTGTGAGTACACAGACTTCACAGGATCCATTAATTGACGCAGCCGCCATCGCTTGTCCATTGTCGGTTTGCACAAGTCAGAACGCGCAAATATGGACATAGTATCCAGTTTAACAGGAGCCGAGGGACGTGCCTTTAAATAAATTGCTTGACTTAGAAAAAAAGTGCCCAGAAACACAAGAATATGCTGTGCAAAGTTAGATCTAGCTTGAGTGCCTTGGGGGAGAAACAGAAGCAGTCTGTGTGCCCGCTGGACCTGTAAGTCCATATCCCAGTCTGCTAGGTCGGGAAAGGCTTTCTGAAAAAGAGTGACAATGAAGGCCCGCGGGTCCGAACCTTCCCTTCCCTCCGAAATACCAAAAATCCTTAGATTCTGGCGTCGCTGCCGATTCTCAAGTTCTTCGATCTTGGCTTGCATGACCATCATTTGAGAGTCCTGTGTTTTTACCAGGTTCACAGTGTGAGAATTGACCTCCTCTACAGCTGCCACTTGTTGTTGAAGATCAATAACCTCATAAGAAAACTGAGTGACCTTGGATGTAACATCTGACAGAGCTTGCTTGATCTCTCTTCTGTCAGCCTTGGCCTGCTGATAATAGTCTTGTACTTCAGCTCCCTGGATAGTTAGTGCTTGCATAATTCTAGCGAGTGAGGGTTCCTCACCATCACTAGCTACCTGCTGAGCCTTATTAGTACTTCCTTTTTCTAGTGTAGGCAACAATGTATCTGCTGTGCTTGGGGGGAAAGCCGGAGATATTATGGAAGTGGCAGGCATAATCTCCTCAACTTGAGCTACAGGCGTGGCTGATGATACCAAGGAGAAACCTTGACATCCACTATTAGACCCCTCTAGCAATCCGTCCTGGCCGTCCAGACCCTCGAGGCCCTCATTTATCGTGAATACACCCTCAGCAACAGTTGCAGCTGCTGATGCTGGTTGTTCGTCACCTGTTGGAGCAGTTGCCATGTTGCCAGGATTAGATAACCTAGAAATAATGGCCTTAACCTCACCCTTTGACGACACCCATTTCCGCAGAGGGCTTGCCCCAGGTCCGACCTTTCCGGAGTTTGCTGCTGCTTCCTTGAGACGGCCCAATGCATCAGTCACTTGCATTTTTACTCCTCTGCCCCGACCTTTACCTCCTTTACCTGCCCTGATAGTTTTGGGGCCTTTTCCTTTTGCACTTCCCCCCCACAGGGGTACTGTTTTTTGGGCTACTAAGAGCCCCTGTTTCGTTGTTAGAGCCAGTCATAATATCTTGCCACTGAGCCATGACAAATTTGGGCCTTGCCACAACAACAAACTGTTCTGGTCGTTCGGGCTGATCTATATTTATAACACCAATCATTCTGTTATCAGTAGAATTAGCAATCTGTTGCTCCGGAGTTTTGGCAAAACCATTATTCCCACTCTCAGCCACTATGCCAGTACTCGACGAATTGGTATTTGACTGCATCAAATTATCCAAAGAATCCTCTAAGGCCAACAAATTAATCTCTGAGGTCTGAACTAAATTAATTTTTAAAGTATCAGCAGAGCCAGCAACAGGGTCGCACACTGCATTACTTGCAGAAGCTTCCACCGTTTTCTCTATCGGCTCAGTATTCTTACCAAGATCTTGGCTGATAGAGACGGGGGTATTGAGGATAACGATGGTTGATTAACGGGTCCTTCCTCACCCCCCCAGCCCTCCTGTAGTGCATCATTAAACAGCTCGGCCATTTGAAAGCCGAGGATGGCAGTCTCTGAACCACATGACCGGAGCAGCTCCGTTGCTCTCCCAGAGAGCAACAGTTTCAACATTGGTTTCCCCAGCTGGGGGCCAACAGCAATACTAGAGCCAGAATTACATGGACCCCCAAGCGCTGCATCACATACCACCGCTTCTCCTGCTGGTACTGGGTCACTGATGTCTCCCCCGCCATCTAGTGCCTCCACGCAGTCCCGGCTTCAATCTACATATCGGCTCGACCCCGCCGAGTAGTTCGCGGTAGTGAGAAGTTGGCCTGGTATATGCTCTCCACTAGTTATAGCGGGCACCTTGTACCAGTCCCAACAACCCTTATTGATGATTAGGTTTAAGACAACCTTTATTGAAAGCTATCCTAGAGGTAGCTATGGAGAGCAGCCTTCAGGCTAAGTCTTGAAGGAGTGTAAAGCAGCTTGGTTTACCAGATTATAACCTCTTGAATAACTAAATGAAAGGAGAACCACACAAGATATATATATATAAAATATATGTATTATTTCTAAACACTCTCTACTAGCCTCTTTATGAAGTTAGAGAGCAAGGCACACAATATTACAGCTCTAAAACAACACTAAATAGCGCAATATACAATGGGCCCCAGGGGGAGTCCAAACCATATATTAAGAAAGTGGTATAAGAACCACGACTTGACTAGACACAGTGCCTAGAGCACGTAGAATCGCTGGGAACCCAAGGAACCACCCAAGGTAGTGACACAGGGGACCCACGGGGGACGCGTGCAGTGTGAGAACACAGCCGCGAGCTCCTTACAATCCTATGGAAAAGTTGCGGTTGGAATTTTAAAGTTTAAGGACACTTAGGAGAGGACTTGGAACAAACCCTTTTAGATTTAGAAGGTTCTAAGGCCAGCACCCACGTGAGCACCAAAGTACTCGTGCTAATTAACTCAGGGAAGCCGGGCGCATAGGTGCCAAATGGTGTCGGGAGTCTTCGTTGTCTTCAATGGAGAGTTGCTGCAAAGTGCTGCTGCTGTGAAAAGGAAAAGTGTCTGGTGTGATCCAAGTCTGGATCTAAGATGTGAAGAACCTGAAAGCAGAGGGGACAGAGTCTGGGTCACTTGCCAGTGACCAGGGGCACGATAGACGAATGCCCACCTATGTCGGGTGTTTCAGGTGCGATGAGGTGAAGCTTGACTCCACTGCCAGGGAGACCAGGAAGCGTCGATGATGACCAATGTCTGCAGGCGAGTTGTCCCACAAAGGATGTCGAGTGCTGGGAGGTCGGTGTCCAGATTGGAGACCAACAAGCTTTGGCAACGGCAACCCACGTGGTGAGAGTTAAACGGCTTTGGTGTGGACCAGCAAGGTCCTGTGGACTCCCCAAGCGATGGAGAGTCAGGGCACGTCTGGAGCAATCAGGTAAGTCTGTTGAAAGTCAAAGTACCCTTCTCAGGGACCCACAAGTCGACGGACAAGGGGTCAAAAAGGGACCTCGAGAGGAATCACTAGATACCAGCCCACGGGTCACTTGAGGAGTGTAGGCCAGCAATCTTCGGTGGAATCACTGCTTGGGGCCTGGACTACAAGTAGCACAAGGCACAGCCTCAGGGATTGCCAAGAAGCATATGCTGCTGCAAATGTGCACGTTGTCCAGGGGTTCGGGTTGCATGGTCCCCACGAGGGCTTTGGAACTCAGAGTTGCTGAGAGCACAGATCAGCCTTGGGGAAGCTTGGAAACCCACCTCCTGTGTTGCAAAGTCTTCGGAGTCCTTCGGGAGCTGCATAGATGCAAACCGGACAGCTGCATCTTTGGTGACTGCCTTGCAGGGGAGTAACTCCTTTACTCCAAGGGAGATTCTTCGGTCATCCAACGTTGTGTAGATAGTAGAAGTTCTGGGATTCTGTAGCAGAGTTTCATCCAGGTAGATCTAAAGTCCTGTAGTCAGGGGTTCCTACTTTATTCCCAAGGAAGGGGTGGGACAAACTCTGGGGATCCACCTATGGGAGGGTCAGGACAGAGGGGTGGCTACACCCATGCCCTTTGTCCAGTTTCGCGCCAGAACAGGGGCTGAGTGCCCCTGCAACAGGTTTGCGCTGGACTATGCACAGGGACACCAAATGTGCCCCCAGTGAAGACATAAAGCACTCTTGGAGTGCACCCACCCAGGCCCAATACACTAAAGCCTGTCTGGGAGGTGGTCACACCTCCCTGTGACAGGAAACCTATTGTCCAGGCCTCCCCTGCCGGAGTTTCCTCCAGCAGCAGGAGGGCAGACGCGTGTCTGTGGCTGGCAGCATCCATTTTGTGATGCCAGGGTTCTGTTAAGCTGGTACCGGGTGTACCAGTGAAGTTATGTTTATCCCTCTAGTAGGGTGGAATCATACCTTCCCCACCAGTTACTGGCGGGGAGTTATGATTCCAAGGTGTTTGACACCAAATACAACATGGTTCCATGCAGCCATTCCAAAGATAGCATTTACCGCGAGGTTATAATGCACTTAAGAGTATATGGTTTGGCTGCATCACAAACAACCCCGGAATAAAGGTTCCGAAGGCTGCAGAGGGGCCCTGCTCATGCATGGGCACCCTCTCACATAAAACCAAGGCCTGCCATAGGGGTGACTGAGAGATTTATATGTGCAGTGATATGGATAGATATAGGAAACCTATATCTGAGTAAGAGGTGCATACAACACCTCACACAGGCTGCTGTAGCAGACCTGTTGTGTCATTTTAAATGGCTTCCCAGTGGTGGCACAATACATGCTGCAGCCCCTGGTAGTCCTCTGGGGTACCTATGCCCTGGGTACATAGTATACCATATACTAGCGACTTATAAGGGTACCCAGGAATCCAATCTGGAGTGTACCTAATGTACATGGAAACCATTTAGAGAGGAAGCAGCTAGGCTGGGGCCCTGAATAGCAGGGTCCCAGCCAGACTAAAGTCGAAAAACAGTGAAACATCAGCAAAAAGTGGGGGTAACCATAAGAAGCAGATCCTACTTTCCTACAGTGGTGGAGCCATTTTCACTTCTAAATCAGCCCCTAGTCGTGCCTTCAGTACTCGCCTGCTGTCTCGCATCAAAGGAGCACCCCCGATATTCAAGGTCGGTGATAGCGGTAGCAATAACGGTAATGGTAGCCAGAGTGAAAACCACCGCACAGCTCGGCCGCCATACACCGCTGTGCTCAATTGCGTGATCCGGCACATCCGAGGGATATATCACAGCCACACAGTATGTTCCTCCGTCTTTTCTTCTGACCACTACGGCTTCAGTACATCATGTAGCTGCATCCCGCAGCTGTGAAGCGGTAACAGGCGGGTCAGCAGCGGTTCACCCGGGCTCCGTGGAGAGAGCAGAGGTAGGCGTCCTCCAGGCGCGGAACTAATCCACCATCTTCCTTTTCCCCAGCTTCTCCTCGATGGCATGCATTTAACCAGCGCGAGCTGTAATGCATTTAACCAGCGTGAAATTACATGCATTTAAACAGCATGAGATGACATGCATTTAACCAGTGCAAGATGGCATGCATTTAACCAGTGTGAGATTGCATGCATGTGACCAGCACGAGATGACATGCATTTAACCAGCATGAGATTGCATGCATTTAACCGCCGAAAGATGGCAGGCATTTAACCAGCGCAAAATGGAATACATTTAACCAGCGTGGGATGGCATGAATTTAACGCATTTAACCAGCATGAGATGGCATGCATTTAATCATTGTGAGATGGCATGCATTTAACTAGTGCGAGATTGCATGCATTTAACCAGCGAGAAACGACATGCATTTAACCAGCGTGAGATGGTATGCATTTAACGCATTTAACTAGCGTGAAATGGCATACATTTAAGCAGCATGAGATGGCATGCATTTAACCAATGTGAGATGGCATGCATTTAACCAGCGTGAGAGTGGCATGCATTTAACCAGCGTGAGCAGGCATGAATTAATGCATTTAACCAGCATAAGATTGCATACATTTAATCAGTGTGAGATGGCATACATTTAATCAGTGTGAGATGACATGCATTTAACCAGCACAAGATGGCATACATTTAACCAGCTTGAGATGGCATGTATTTAACCAGCGGGAGATGGCATGCCTTTAACCAGCATGTGATGACATGCATTTAACCAGTGTGAGGTGGCATGCGTTTAACCAGCGAGAGATAGCATGCGTTTAACCAGCGTGAGATGGCATGCGTTAAACCAGAGTGAGGTGGCATGAGTTTAACCAGCATGAGATGGCATACGTTTAACTAGCATGAGTTGGCATGTATCTGACCAGTGTGAGATGGCATGCATTTAACCAGCCTAGAATGGCATGCATTTGACCAGCCTGAAATGGCATGCATTACCAGCGTGAGATGGCATGCATTTAACCAGCGTGAGATGGCATGCATTTAACCAACATGAAATGGCATGCATTTAACACATTTAACCAGCGTGAGATGGCTTGCATTTAACCACCGAGAGATGGAAGGAGTTTAACCATTGAGAGATGGCATGCATTTCAACAGCGTGAGGTGGCATGCATAACCGGCGTGAGATTACATGTGTTTAACCAGCCTGAGGGGGCATACGTTTACCACATTTAACTAGCTTGAGGTGGCATGCATTTAACCAGTGTGAGATGGCATGCATTTAACCAGCACAAGATGGCATGCATTTAACCAGCGTGAGATGGCATGCTTTTAACCAGCACGAGATTGCGTGCTTTTAACCAGCTTGAGATGACATGCATTTAACCTGCGTGAGAAGGCATGCATTTAACCAGTGCGAGATTGCATGCATTTAACCACCCAAAGATAGCAGGCATTTAGCCAGTATGAAATGGCATGCATTTAACCAGTGCGAGATGGCATGCATTTAACCAGCACAAGATGGCATGCATTTACCACCGCAAGATGGCATGCATTTAGCCAGCGCGAGGTGGCATGCATTTAACCAGCGCGAGATGACATGCATTTAACCAGTGCAAGATGGCATGCATTTAACCAGCACGAAATGACATGCATTTGACCAGCATGAGATTGCATGCATTTAACCGCCGAAAGATGGCAGGCATTTAGCCAGTGCGAAATAGCATGCATTTAACCAGCGTGGGATGGCATGCATTTAATCATCGTGAGATGGCATGCATTTAACTAGTGCGAGATTGCATGCATTTACCCAGCGCGAGATGGCGTGCATTTAACCAGCGTGAGATGGCATGCATTTAACGCATTTACCCAGCGTGAGATGGCATGCATTTAATCATCGTGAGATGGCATGCATTTAACTAGTGCGAGATTGCATGCATTTAACCAGCTCGAGATTGCGTGCATTTAACCAGCGCGAGATGACATGCATTTAACCAGTGCAAGATGGCATGCATTTAACCAGCACGCGATGACATGCATTTAACCACCACGAGATGGCATGCATTTAATCGCCGAAAGATGGCAGGCATTTAGCCAGCGTGAGATAGCATGCATTTAACCAGCGTGGGATGGCATGCATTTAATCCTCGTGAGATGGCATGCATTTAACTAGTGCGAGATTGCATGCATTTACCCAGCGCGAGATGGCGTGCATTTAACCAGCACGAGATGGCATGCATTTAACCAGCACAAGATGGCATGCATTTAACCTGCGTGAGATGACAAGCATTTAACCAGCATGAGATTGTATGCATTTAACCGCTGAAAGTTGGCAGGCATTTAGCCAGTGCGAGATGGCATGCATTTAACCAGCGTGGGATGGCATGCATTTAACCAGTATGAGATGGTATGCATTTAATCATCGTGAGATGGCATGCATTTAACCAGTGCGAGATTGCATGCATTTAACCAGCGAGAGATGGCATGCATTTAACCAGCATGAGATGGCATGCATTTAACGCATTTGACCAGCGTGAGATGGCTTGCATTTAACCAGCGAGAGATGGAATGCGTTTAACAATTGAGAGATGGCATGCATTTCATGCATCTGACCAGCGTGAGGTGGAATGCATAACCAGCGTGAGGTGACATTTGTTTAACCAGCAAGAGATGGCATTCATTTAACTAGCATGAGATGACATCCGTTTTACCTGTGTGAAATGACATGCATTCAACCTGCTTGAAATGACATGAGTTTAAACGAATGCGAGAAAGCATGCATTTAATTAGCGAGCGATGACATGCATTTAACCAGTGAGAGATGACATGCATTTAACCATCGCAAGGTGGCATGCATAACCAGCATGAGGTGGCATGCGTTTAACCAGCGTGAGATGGCATGCATTTAACACATTTAACCAGCATGAGATGGCATGCATTTAATCATCATGAGATGGCATACATTTAACCAGGGCGAGATTGCATGCATTTAACCAGCGAGAGATGGCATGCATTTAACCAGCGAGAGATGGCATGCATTTAACCAGCGTAAGGTGGCATGCATTTAACGCATTTAACCAGTGTGAGATGGCTTGCATTGAACCAGCGAGAGAAGGAATGCGTTTAACCATTGAGAAATGGCATGCATTTCATGCATTTAACCAGCGTGAGATGACATGCATTTTACCTGTGTGAAATTACATGCATTCAACCTGCTTGAAATGACATGAGTTTAAACGACGAGAGAAAGCATGCATTTAACCAGCGAGCGATGACATGCATTGAACCAGTGAGAGATGGCATGTATTTAACCATCGCAATTTGGCATGCATAACCAGCGTGAGGTAGCATGCATTTAACCAGCGTGAGATGGAATACATTTAACCAGCGTGAGATGGCATGCATAACCAGCGTGAGTTGGCATGCATAACCAACGTGAGATCACATGCATTTAAAGCATTTAAGCAGCGAGAGATGGCATGCGTTTAGCGCATTTAACAAGTGTGAGACGGCATGCATTTAACCAACATGAGTGGCATGCATTTAACCAGTCTGATGTGGCATGAATTTAACCAACATGAGAGTGGCACGCATTTAACCAGTGTGAGATGGCATGCATTAAACCAGCATGAGAGGGCATGCATTTAACCAGCATGAGATGGCATGCATTTAACCAGCGTGAAATGGCATGCATTTAAAAATGTTGAGATGGCATGCATTTAACCAGCGTAATGTGGCATGCATTTAACTAGTGGGAGATGGCATTGAGGTTCTGTAGCGATCCGAACCCGTGAATTCGGTATCGTAGTACTGACACGATTTTGGTACCAATGAACCGCAAATGATCCATTATATGCATAACAGTGTCTTCGCTACGCAACTAGCATGAATTCACTGAGAAATAGGGCATTCTGTCACTAAAGTCATGGCATCCATTTTAGTTACGGCATCCATTTTGTTTCTTGCCCTCACATAGTCAATGAACGGACGATGACCTCGGCAGAGTCACCTTGTTAAGGACACGTAAGCTCGAGCCCCGAGAAAGGCTGACGCTGCATGACTAGGCAAAATCAAGCTGCCTCCCTTGCCTAAGGCCAGTCCTGCTATACTGGTTCTCGTGTCTGTTGTCCTGACTGAAAGGCCGAAGACGGTAGCCATGCCCGTTTATGATCCATAAACACCTCTTATCCTACATTTCAATCCTTTGCACCTGGCTCTGCTCCTTACCTTCTGGGCTTTTACAATGGGGAGGTTACGATTTTTATGATGGGGAGGATCGGGCAAAGAATGGAAAACTGTCGAGAGGGCCTGATCGAATACCGAAAACCTGCGACTAATTATTGTTTGATGTCAAAATTACTGTTTGTTTGGGATACCGGGTTAGGCATGAGAAATATTCGTGTAATGTAGCCCAAAGACATTTTGCATGTATTTAAAGAGTAACCCACTTAATGCAATTTGAACAGTCTCGTAGATTCTGCCTCTGTGTGGTTCCTATGATTTCTGTGTCCCTGCAGTAAATAAACCTTGGTCTTTGACGCCGCCATCGAGAAGCCCGTGTCTCTGTTTATTTGTGCACCGGGACAGGAGGAACTCAGGGGTCTTCGGGTGTTGTTTCCCTGACACCTCTGGACTCTTAAAAGTCCAGAACCTCAAATTGGCGCCCAACGTGGGGCGACGTCATCCGGTACCGGTCCAAAGCCTGAAAAGTTCGAGAAGTTTCGTGTGAAGATTCCGGAGGGAGGTACCCCGCTTCATCGATCCCTGCATGTCGTAAAAGTGGCCCGATGATCTCTTCCACGAGGGTTCCCGTTCCCAGACGGCTACAGAGGACCGCTGCCTTGACTGTCGCCCTGTCTTGGACCCGGGGTGCAGACCTTAGTACGGCGAGACGTAGACGGGTTCTCCTTGGTGACGTCTTACACATTTCAGTTAAGTATTAAGTGGGCTACGCTCAGTTTGGTTGTTCCTTGTTGCTTTGGTTTAATTCGTAGATTATCATTGGTTGCTCTTGTTTAGATAATCTTTGTTTTGGTATTTGGTTCATTTTGGTAGGCCTAAGTTCTCTGCGCATTTTGTTTGGAATTTGTCTTTGTTGTCATGACTACCAGTAGTAACTGTTTTTTGTCCTGGTTACGTTGCAACGGGGATTCCCGGTTGGAGGATTCGTGTTTGGTTCCTCCGATTGGAACTCCTACATATGAGCTCTATTGTAAACATGGTGTTGGTCCTATTACGTATAATGAAGTATGGGTCCGTTATACCAAAAAAGATGGTGTCCTTAGTTGGCCACCGCATGGTAGTTTCGAAACGGAAATACTAGACAATCTAGAAATGAAGTTGTTCAAGAAAAAAGCCCGGCCGGCAATGTTTGATTCTTTTCGCGTATGGCGTAAAGAAGCCAAACAGAGAGAAATTAGGAAAACGAAGAAAGAACAGAAAGAGAAAGGGTTGACTTTAATGGAGTCTGCTAGGCAGCTGCATGTCAACGAGACTGAGAAAGCAATGGAGATGGAGAATAGAAAATATAATTTGGCAATTGATAAATGTTACCCTGTATTGCCATCTTGTCCAACTAAGCCGATGGAGGATCATGAAAAGGATCCTCTGTTGTCTTACCTGTTGAATTCACCCCCACCGTATGCACAGGGTATTACAGTACCACAGTTACCACCTGTTGTACAGCCAGCTGCTGGTCAGCCTGGAATAGTTGCTCCACTTCCTTTGATTCCAGCTCCTATCCTTCCCGTGGTTAATGTTCCTTCGGCACCCCCTCTTCCTGGGGCGCCCGTTCCGCCTTTGCCTGTCGTTTCGCAAACTGCTTTACCTGCTACTCCTACCCTTACTATTTCATCTGCTTCAGCTGTTCTGTCCCCGAACCCTGTGAACATTCTGACTCCGCTTTCCGTTCGTCGGAAAATAACCGACTCTGTAACTAATATCTTAACTCCTCTCTACAGGTCTTTAATTGGGACCCCCGTTTCTGACTCTATACAGAGACGTAGCCAGTTTCCTGGTCCCCAGGAACGAGACACGTTAGATTCGACAGCTCTTAGGTGGATGTCGAAAGCCGCGAAGTATGATGCACGAAGAGTGTTAGATACCTTTATGCAATGGAATGATCCAACCCAACGTTATGTTTTTGACGTGATGTGTTCTCTTGTACGTGAAGAATGGGAAGATGATGATTTAGACTCCGTCCCCTCTGACCTGATAGATATTCAACAGAAATTTGCCGCAGGAATGGTGATAGGTCCAGAAGTAAGGGGAACGATAGAACTGATTTTAGCTTATAGGGATGAGTCCCCTCTTCGAGCGACAAGAGACCCTGATGGTTCACCGATTACTACTAGGAAAAAACGAGGTCAATATCCGATGAGGGAAGTTCCACCGATATGGCGTGATGCAGTTGCAGCTGATGGGAACTTGGGTATTGCAGCTGCTCCGGCACATTTCCAGAGAGTGTGGATACACATCCCTTGGAAACGGGCCGAAGTATTAGCCGTAAAACAAGCATTACCAGACACACGTAAAAATCCTGCTGGTTATTACAAAGAGTTAACGCAAACAGTTCAAGCGTGTGTCATGAATTTAGCAGACATTGAAATGCTATTTGGTAATGTGGTGCCACAGCCTATATGGGCCAAAATTCGGCAAGAGAACCACCCAGTCGCCTTAGGAGGTGATTGGGCAGCTATTATAGCGGCAGATGCGCAACAAATTGGCGGTGCTAAACCTGAACCTCTGATTGCTGCTTTACCTGGCAGAATAATTACTCTAATGAAAACGCTGATGCCAGCGTTACGAGTCAATTGGGATAAATTATCGGCATGCAAGCAAAAGAAGGACGAAAGCGTCTCTGACTTCTTTACTAGATTTGAAGAGACCTTCGTAGACCACAGTGGGCAAGATATGAGTACTGAGGGAGGCCAGAGATTGTTTGTCGACAAGTTCGTGTTTAATTTACTACCTGAGCTTAGTAACAAGTTAAAGGATTCTGAAAGTGCATGGGCAGTGTCGACAACAGCACAGATACTTGCAACTGCTCAGTATTACGAGAATAGAGAGAAAGAAGAGAAGGAAAAGTCAGAAAAGAAAACAAAAGATTTAAAGACTAAAGTTCTTCTGCAACAGGCGTATCCGCCTCGTTCGAATCAGTCAGATTTACGACAGCGACCCCAGTTTCAGCCACAACCACAATTCCAGCAAGGGACGGCCCAAGGATTTAATTATAATTTTCCGCGACAACAGTTAGCATGGAATCAGTGTGCTTATTGTAAAAAGGAGGGTCATTATAAGAATGAGTGTCCAGTACTGCACCCACAAACTAGTGGTGTCCCAGCCCAGAGAGGTAATGTAGGGTTTATGCAAGCTCCTAGAGGTAGAGGACGTGGGACGATGACACCACAGGCCGATCGCCAATCGAATTATTTCGATCAGCGAGATGCACAATCTGCGCAAACAGGTAGATCTCCACAGTACCACGTTGAAGATTACTATGACCATAATGAGGAGATTCAAAGAAGCGAGCACTAGGACAGCCGCAGGCAAAGAGAGGGAGTAGTATCAGTTCCAGTTGATCAGAGTGGACCTTATGTCGCAGTAGTTACCTCAGGCGTGGTCGAACCGTTTCTGTTGGATACTGGTGCGGCAAAAAGTTCAATTATGCATGCGAAACTCCCTGGCGCACCTTTGTCTGGCTTAACGAACACTTCAGTAGGTTTCTCAGGCGCCCCTGTTCACAATCCTGTTTCTAGTCCTTTGTCAATATCTGTTGGGCCATGCGAACTAGAAGCACCCCTTATCTTAACAACCGGTTGTAATGAGAATCTGCTTGGTTTAGATCTGTTGAAACGCCTGCACGCGACACTGTACTGTTCCCCTTCAGGAGTACAGCTCACATTAGGCAAAAGAGTCATCTCTCCAATGTATATGTCGATGGATAAGCTCCCACCGGAGCTGCGTTCTCTCCCTGATATTCTTTGGGCGACTGGTCCTAACGATGTAGGCCTCTTGGAAATTCCCCCTTATGTGGTAAGTCTGAAAGCTAATGTTAAATTCCCACGAATCCCACAATATCGGATTTCGAATGAAGGGGAACGAGCACTCTTATTGATTGTGAAAGACTTGATACAGAAAAATGTGATTGAGGAAAATAGAGGGAACGTCTGCAATAGTCCTGTTCTGCCGATTTTGAAACGTACTGACCCTTCCAAACCGCCAATTTACAGATTTGTGATTGACCTCAGAGAAGTCAACAAAATAGTGATTCCACAGTTTCCTGTAGTCCCAGATATCACTGCATTACTGACGATTCCTGCCTCAGCTTCATGGTTTACAGTGATCGACTTGAAAAATGCCTTTTTCAGCATTCCCATAGCCGAGGAAAGTAGAGACATTTTTGGTTTCTGCTTAGGAGGTCGCAGCTTCAGGTTCAAACGCGCTCCACAAGGTTATTGTGAGAGCCCTTCAATTTACAGCCAAGCATTGAAGAGTCAATTAGATGCCCTTGTACTTCCTCATGGTGTTGCTCTGATCCAATACGTAGACGATCTTTTACTGGCTGCTGATGACAAGGAAACTTGCAAAGCAGCTACAATTTCTTTATTACGTCATTTGTCAGACTTACATCACAAGGTGTCACCTTCTAAACTGCAATATTGTTGCCAAGAAGTGACCTACTTAGGTCATCTTTTGTCAAAGGAGGGAAGAAGGTTGACCCCAGAGAGAATCAAAGCAATTTCGCAGATGACTGTACCAAGCACACAAAGAGAAGTGCGTGCGTTTTTGGGTATTACGTCATACTGTAGGCAATGGATCCCAAATTTTTCTCTCATGGCGAAACCATTGGTAGCCCTGACTGGAAAAGGTGTTCCGAGCCCTTTGCCATGGTCTGAT
The DNA here is from genome assembly GCF_964204655.1 of Triturus cristatus. NCBI lineage: Eukaryota > Metazoa > Chordata > Amphibia > Caudata > Salamandridae > Triturus > Triturus cristatus. The sequence goes on along the minus strand of NC_140585.1, from coordinate 76,407,190 downwards.
GAATGTCAGCAGAGTTTCTCCGACTTACATGATGCGCTGTGTTCAGCTCCTGTGTTGGGTACTCCTGACTACAGTAAGCCGTTTACTCTATATGTCCATGAAAGAGAAGGTTGTGCTTTGAGTGTATTAACGCAACAATTTGGTGACAAACAGCGGCCTTGTGCATATTTCTCATCCACATTAGATCCGGTAGCCAGAGCATTGCCAAGTTGTTTGAGAGCTACAGCAGCAGCTGCAGTGTCTATTCGACAGTCTGCCGGACTAGTCATGAACAACATGTTAGTAGTCATGGTTCCACATGCTGTGGATACACTCATGAATCGAACGAAAACTCAGCACCTCACCAGTGCTAGACTATCAGGTTATGAGCTGACGCTTTTGGCAAGTCATATTCAGATCAAGCGATGCAACATATTGAATCCAGCAACATTGTTGCCGATTACTCAAGAGTCGAGTGATTCAGAGCCCCATGATTGTTGTTTCAGAACTGAGGAAGAAACAAAAGGTAGGATTGATTTAAAAGACACTCCATTACTAGATCCAGATGGCACTTTATATGTCGATGGTTCTTGTTTCAAATTACAGAATGGTGATGTGACGGCCGCGTATGCAGTTACGACCTTGAGTACGATTGTTGAGACTGCAAGAGTAAGTCAAAATTCTGCCCAGGCTGCAGAATTAATTGCATTAACAAGAGCGTGTGTTTTAGCTGAGGGAAAGAGAGTGAATGTGTTTACTGATAGCCAGTACGCCTTCGGCGTCGCACACAATTTTGGGCGTCTCTGGAGAGAAAGAGGTTTTCTCACGTCCCATGGGACTAAGATCCAACATGGACAATTAGTCAGCGATCTATTGGAATCCCTGACTCTACCGAATGAAGTTGCAATTGTGAAGTGCAGTGCACATCGGAAGATTACGGATGATGTTGGCCGTGGAAATGCGTTTGCTGATGAGGTCGCCAAAGAGACGGCCAAGAACATGACGAGCCGAATGTATGTTGCAACGTCTGCAAGATGGATTGCTGAATCAGGAATGTGTGAGAATACGATTGAAAGTGTGAAAACAATCCAGAATGAAGCAACTGAAAATGAGAAGAATAAATGGAAGGAGAAAACGGGTAAAATGGATTCAAGTGGATGTTGGGTCGATTTGTCTGAGCAGCAGCGTTGGATGTTACCTGACGCGTATGTACTTGCAGAAGTCACGATGGCGCATGGAACGGCGTACATCAGTTCGAAAGGGATCTGTAAAATGTTAGCTCCAGTATGGAAGAACGATGGAATTACTAAGTGTGCAGAAAGAGTGGTGAAAAATTGTATGGTATGCCTGATGCATAATCCTGGCAAGGGAACCCCAACCCCAACTGGCCATTTTGTTCCCCCTTCTTGTCCCTTTGAAGTGATTCAGTTGGACTATATCCACATGGATAGATGTAACAATCTCAAATACGTCCTAGTGGTAGTCTGTGCCTTCTCAAGATGGATTGAGGCATATCCGTTAAAGGACAACACTGCTATGTCCACTGCCAAAATCCTCCTCAAAGAGTACTTCCCCAGGTATGGTATGCCACGGATTGTTTGGTCGGACAATGGAAGTGAGTTCGTAGGGAAAGTTATGAAGAGTGTGTGTGCGGGTCTGGGTATTTCCCAAAAATACCATAGTGCGAATCACCCACAATCAGCGGGTTTGGTTGAAGGGTACAATGGCACCCTGAAGCTGAAACTTGCGAAAATTCAAGCTTCCACTGGTCTCTCTTGGCCAGACGCACTGCCTTTAGCTTTACTGTCCACCAGAGCGACTGTACACTCTCGAGTAGGGCTTAGCCCATATGAGATTGTGTTCGGCCGCCCTGCTAATGTTTGGGGAGTCCCTAGGCCAAAGGAATTCAAACAGATTGAATACCCAATGTTGATTGATTACCTTCATGATCTGACTGCTAAATTGAGCCTTATTCATCAACAGGTATTCGAATCCTTGCCTAAACTGCCGGAGAGTCCAGGCCACACGTTGAAACCAGGCGACCAAGTGGTGGTTCGGAACTTTGAACGTACCCGAAACCTCCAGCCAAGATTCGTTGGTCCGTTCCAGGTCCTCCTCACAACAAGAACTGCAGTACGCCTAGCTGGAAGGAAAAACTGGGTGCACGCCAGCCATACGAAGCGTGTCCCTCTTCACACTCCCCTATGATAACTGGGTTAGACAGGGAATTGGTATATCTGAGACAGAACCTGTTCCTAGGCACATCCCTTTCAGTGATGCAGAATACATAACGGACCACCCACGAACGGAAACACAGAACTTTGACACCCCAGCAGCAACCACTCCTTTGAATCCCGAACCAAGTACTGTACAAAGTGAATATTTGTCGCCTGTGGAGTCGAACATTTCCGCACCTATAGACCAGCTATTTCAAGACCAGACAAGACCCGGAAAGTACAGATATAATCTACATTCTCATGTTATGAACTAATGACATTGCATAATTACCATTCTGTTTGAAAACTGTTTTGATCTTACTGCATTCCATTCTGTCAGGAAGTTTGCTCAAAATTTTTATCTTTTTGTTTTTTTTATTATTTCTCTCACCTTGCCATCTGGGTTACCGTAGGGTCGTAACGTGTGCCTTGTTTTAATTTGCAGGGAATCAGACACTAGGTCGGTTTCTTCTGTTTGTCTTGGGAACTCCCAGGATAAACAGAGGCAAATTTTTAACAGGTACAAACCATCCGTTGCGAACGGTTGTAGAAGATGGAGCTTCCTGAATTACGACGGGTTAATGTCATAAATGTGCACAAGACAAAGCTATATGACATATTGTATAGCAAATGTTTTCTAATGCAATGTACTCTGACACTTCTAATTGTTTTAATAACTTTGGCAGGCGGAATTATTTTTGGTATTCAGTTGATCTTTACACCTGTTGCATCTACAGTATCTCCCCATGCTCCTGTTTCTCCGACTGTTGTTTCTCTTAATTCTTTCCATCCTTTTCCTGCCCACGAGCAAGCTCGACGCTCTGAGTTTATAAATAACACTTTCATTCAACTCTTGCACCAACATCAGCTAGTGGTTAATACAACAAACTGCTGGGTGTGTGGTTTGATACCACATACCATGGACAAAGGCATCCCCTATTTGGTTCTGCCTTTTAGTTATAATGGATCATTCTGGGCATTTCAGACCATGTTCGCTTATGCCCTAGACACCTATCCTCCACGACCTCCGCGTTCCACCCGGTATAACTCTGCTAACAGAGCCTTGGTAAAAGGAATCACTGACATGGTGAGAGATGTCAATAATACTCCGTTCATTCCCAAGGATGAATTGCGAGTTTACATGGGTTGGAATGTTACGGAATATGGCATTACTCTGGGTGAGAACAAACGTAAGAGCTCAACTCCGATCTGGGTCGTACCCCACCAAGGTCAAGTCTGTTTGCAAGGAAATGGGAGGAATCCGAAAGCTCGACTAGGGAAGAGTGACTGTATCGAAACATATGTTTTTCCGTCACAGTCTTCCCCGGCATTCTTAGCCGCTAAGGGTACCTATTTTGTTTGTCAAGACAGAGCATACACATGGCTGCCTGCTGACTTCTCAGGCTCATGTTACATCGCTCAACTGTTACCTCCGACATATACTGCTGCACCAGACTATCACAAAACTAGAGTTGTGAGAGGTGTTTTCAGTAAAGAAGATACTGCTGGCCAAGAAGCAGGAGACTTTTTCAAGGGTTTCCTCCCATTCTGGGGGCCTATGGCCAACAGTAGAAACTTACGTCAACTAACACGGGTAGTTGAATCCACTATCACTGAAACGGCGGGTGCTCTTAGTAACCTGACAGCTGAGCTTCAAGCGGATCGCCTCATAACGTTACAGAACCGTATGGTCCTTGACGTGTTACTTGCAGATCGAGGTGGAGTATGTAAGATGATCCAATCAAGTTGCTGCGTTTTTATTCCAGATAATGCGCCAACAGTATACAAGGCCATCTCTAAGTTACATAAGATTTCTGACTCTATTCATGTAGAGGAAGGTGACTGGTCATTAATGGGATGGTTCTGGAGCCTGTTGTCTGCGTGGGGATGGAAGGTTCTGATAGTCACTGGTGTTGCGTTAGTATTTTTATTTTTGTGCTGTCTCATTGTTCAGTGTGGTCCTGCCTTATGTAATCTCTGCATTTCTACATGCGTAAGAAGACCACCTGTTTTTAGAGATACGCCACGGGATAGAGTAATGCTCCAACAACATATCAGTGACCTGATGAACATAGAGATGGACTCTGACATAGAGTGAGTTATTGCCTATGTAAGGGCAAAAGGACGGTCTGAGGTTCTGTAGCGATCCGAACCCGTGAATTCGGTATCGTAGTACTGACACGATTTTGGTACCAATGAACCGCAAATGATCCATTATATGCATAACAGTGTTTTCGCTACGCAACTAGCATGAATTCACTGAGAAATAGGGCATTCTGTCACTAAAGTCATGGCATCCATTTTAGTTACGGCATCCATTTTGTTTCTTGCCCTCACATAGTCAATGAACGGACGATGACCTCGGCAGAGTCACCTTGTTAAGGACACGTAAGCTCGAGCCCCGAGAAAGGCTGACGCAGCATGACTAGGCAAAATCAAGCTGCCTCCCTTGCCTAAGGCCAGTCCTGCTATACTGGTTCTCGTGTCCGTTGTCCTGACTGAAAGGCCGAAGACGGTAGCCATGCCCGTTTATGATCCATAAACACCTCTTATCCTACATTTCAATCCTTTGCACCTGGCTCTGCTCCTTACCTTCTGGGCTTTTACAATGGGGAGATTACGATTTTTATGATGGGGAGGATCGGGCAAAGAATGGAAAACTGTCGAGAGGGCCTGATCGAATACCGAAAACCTGCGACTAATTATTGTTTGATGTCAAAATGACTGTTTGTTTGGGATACCGGGTTAGGCATGAGAAATATTCGTGTAATGTAGCCCAAAGACATTTTGCATGTATTTAAAGAGTAACCCACTTAATGCAATTTGAACAGTCTCGTAGATTCTGCCTCTGTGTGGTTCCTATGATTTCTGTGTCCCTGCAGTAAATAAACCTTGGTCTTTGACGCCGCCATCGAGAAGCCTGTGTCTCTGTTTATTTGTGCACCGGGACAGGAGGAACTCAGGGGTCTTCGGGTGTTGTTTCCCTGACACCTCTGGACTCTTAAAAGTCCAGAACCTCAGCATGCAAAACAAGCGAGAGGTGACATGCTTTTAACTAGTCTGAGGTGGCAGGAATTTAACCAGCGTGAGATTACATTTTTTAACCATGAGAGATTACATGCATTTAACGCATTTAACTAGCTAGAGATGACATGCATTTAACCAGCGTAATGTGACATGCATTTAACCAGTGTGAGATGGCATGCATTTAACCAGCGTAATGTGGCATTCCTTTAACTAGTGTGAGATGGCGTGCATAACAAGCGAGAGATGACATGCATTTAACCGGTCTGACATGGCATGAATTTAACCAGCATGAGATAACATTTTTTTAACCAGCGTGAGATGACATGCATTTAACTAGCGAGAGATGGCATGCATTTAAGCAGCATGAGGTGGCATGCATTTAACCAGAGAGAGATGGCATTCATTTAAACAGCGTGAGATGGCATGCATTTGACCAGCGAGAGAAGGCATGCATTTAACCAGCGAGACATGGCATGCATTTAACCAGTGTGAGATGGCATGCATTTAAGTAGTGTGAGATGGCATGAATTTAACCAACATGAGAGTGGCATGCATTTAACACATTTAACCAGTGTGAGATGGCATGCATTTAACCAGCATGAGGTGGCATGCATTTAACCAGCGTGAGGTGGCATGCATTTAACCAGCGTGAGATGGCATGCATTTAACCAGCATGAGGTGGCATGCATTTAACCAGCGTGAGGTGGCATGCATTTAACCAGCATGAGGTGGCATGCATTTAACCAGCGTGAGGTGGCATGCATTTAACCAGCGTGAGGTGGCATGCATTTAACCAGCGTGAACCAGCGAGGGCGGCCTGCCTCCCACCAGCAGACAGTGTGTGCGTGTGAACCCACATTCACTTTGCTTCCGTCGTAAAACACAATACATCACGATCAGTGCACGCGCATCGTAAGCTGTCACCTGATGCCCGCTCTGTAAACTGAGCACTTCTTGCTCTGAAGAATAAAGATGTGAGCAGGGGGCGTGGCCGCACGCATCCATATTAAAAACAAATTGTTTTATTGCCAAGGAACACCAGGAATACGCCGCCCTGTACGATCATTTGACTTTTTACAGAGTGAAAAGTGCACGCTGTATATTAAAATAATAAAAAAGGTAATGCAATAGGGTATGCGAGCGAACGAGATGACGTAACACACGCTGCATCAAAGGGAATTCCTGGAATCTGTTGACGCCGTGGCAGAGATCAGCGGAAAGCCGCAGGCCGGGTTTTACGGTTTCCAGCTCTACGTGTTTCCAGGCGCCGCTCCCTCGCAGCCCCTCCGGCCCCCACCCCGAGATCAACAGCCTTCCAGCCCCAGAGGAGCCCCACGGACAGGGCGGACAGGGTCACAAACACCTGGCGAGGCCCACTACAGGTCACACGAGCTCCCCGAAGCCCCTGGGGCTCATTTGTGAGCCTAGCGTGACCAACTGGCAAAGGTGCAAATTCAGGGCAGTGAGTGTAAAAATTCAGGACAAAGGGTCAAAATTCAGGACAAAAATTCAGGACAGAAGGTCAAAATTCAGGACAGAAATTTGGGACAAAAGGTACGTTTTCAGACACATCAGAGGAGGTCGTACAATAATAAGTAAGTAAATGGACAATCAAAATAAGTGCACCTCAAAATAAGTTTATAGTAAGTTGAGAGAATCGAGCACCTCACCGTTTTGGTATGTGCAGAGCTTTGAGCAACTGTGCGGGTCTTTTGTGGTATTTCATATGATATTTTGTTTACAGTTTGGGGTTCCTTTGAAGTGTTGTCTCACCCGCACTGCAGGGGAGGCAGAGGCCTTCAGCCTTCATGACACCCCTTCACCAAAGACCGCCCTCTGCACAGATTCCCTCACCATCAGCCTCCCATGGTGCCCCCCATCTCTAGATAGACCCTCGCTCGTGTGCATGTCATTTATTTACAGCGCTGCTCAGCCCAATGTAGGGCGTTGAGCGCTTCAGCTCACACACTTATTGTTCAGAGACAATGACTCATATAAGGATGTAAATCAATATATAGGATATGTTACTTAAGACAAGGAGGGCTACAAGGTGTAGGAGTCACATGGCTTACATACTTGGTCGGTACTACATGCAGGGCCACTGGAATGATGCAGCAGGGAGAGACAAATTATGCTGCAGAGTTGACTAAATTATTTGGCAAGAAAAGGGAATATATGCACATTTTAACCCTTTCTGGTCATAGGTTGCACCTCATTAGTTCCCGTATAATACCCAAATATAGTAATATACAAAGGAAGGTGACCAGTCAACCTTTACAAAGGGCCTTTGCAACACGTCACTGCCTTTATAGTTATTTTTAAACCATTTGAGGTAGACACTGTTCTTAAATTAGAATCTTCAGATATATTAAGCTAATGATGGATTATGTGGCACATGCGGCAAATCCATAATCATGTGAAAACTGTTGAAGCTGCTCAATCGCATAATTCCAGTGACCCCGAAATACAAACTGAGGATATAACACATAACATATGAAATAAAAATGAAATACCAGCATTTGTAAAGCGCACACAGCAACCTCCGGAGAGGTGTCCCGGAACTGGGGGCCATTGCCCAGAGTCACAAGGTGCTGGGCTTACCTGCCGCCGGCTTCGGGGTTCGAACCATGAGACCCCGTGTTCCGTAGTGAGCTGCTGTGGCCACTGCACCACACCTCTTCCCTACCATAGTGGTTGGGGTTGTCTTTACAATTATTATACAAATTAATACTTTGCTCTGCATGTCACACGTTGTGCTTTACAAGAGGCGCATTATGCCTCTTGATTCTTTATGATGAGTCAAAACCGGGATTAGTTAAAAACTCAGATCTCTACAAGAGATACATTAATCAGCAGAGTTAAATAGACATTTTTGTTATGGCCCGAAAATTGCAGGCACGCAAAGCACTCAGAAGTCTTTCAAAATGTAACTTAGTCCTCCAGCACAGCTCCTCCACAAAAGCAGCATGCTGTGCCCTAGGCCTATGCAGAGGACGGCACGCCACATGCTGTAACTACACAAGGGCCCATTGCAAGGGAGGAGCCAGAAAATAAAATACCCCCGCCATATATGGCACAAAAGAAAGTAGCAAAGTGAGCTATCCTGGTCTTTCCTTTTGAAGTCTCAAAAATGTTCCCCTGATGAAAATTTGCAAAAATAATGCAAAATTATGCTTTTTACAGCAGGAAAGAAACTTGGTCAAAAACTGCCTTTACCTATATTGACGGTTGTCTTTATTCTTTCCGTCTTTTCATTTTCTTTCTTTCCTTATCTCCTTCTTTCTATCCACCTCTGTTCTCTACTTTCTTCTTTACATCCTCCATTTATTTTCTTTCCATCTTTTTGTCAGTGCATCCTTTCATTCGGTCTCTCATTCTCTCTCTATTCTTTAAATTCATATTTCATTTTCTTTACACATTTCCATATTCCACATTAACATTAATTTTGTGTTTCTTTTTTTCCAATTGATCATCTTGTTAAATCTAAATCTTTCTCTATCTTTCCAGCTTTCTTTCATTCTTTGCATTCTATTCTTCCTTCGCTTTCTCTCTCCATTTGCCTTGTGCTTCTTTTTGATTTACCATTATCATAATTTCTCTTTCTGTCACCGCTTCTGGGTACTTCGGCACCCTCTGCCCCTCTACACCCCCTTCGCCCCCCCACAGAGCTGCACCACAGTGGTTATTCTTGCTTTATTTCTCTGTTTGTTGATCTGTCCTGTGCTGATCTGCGAGTTAGGAGGGGCCATGAAACACTTATCTGACCCCCGGGTGCTTCCCTACACCTTTGGCCCATGGTCATTCTTTAGGTGATCATCAGCCACGTCAGAATGACAGGGGGCGGGAGGGGCTGCTGCAGCCTCAGAGAGGTGCGAGCCGGCTCCGATGGTCACAGGGGAGCAGCACAGCTTGGTGCCGTCCCCAAAGTTACGGACAAAAGGCGTCCGTGAAAGAAATGCTCACGGACAACGGACAAGGGGCCCAAATAACGGGCAGTCCGTGAAATTTACGGACGGTTGGTCACCCTATGTGAGCCCTGCATCACTTGTGCGCCACACCGCTTAGACAGACTTGCCAACTCACACGTACCGTGTGACACACATCAACTCCCATGACACGGTCACACGGTGAGGAGCCGATATGGCACTGTGGAAAGGAAAATGAGCTGAAAACCACCGTAAATAGTGGACTTCCAGCATTTCCAAGGCTTTGAACTGCCGATGGCCATTAAAGGATGGAGAAACCCCCCAGGACATCGGCAGTAGCCCTAACAAGCTTTTTGTTTTTGGTGAAGGAGGTTTGGGGGCATATGTGCCTCTTGGGTACTTCTCGCATTAGGCCTCACTCCTCCCTCACACAGTGAGATTTTTGTTCAAGTTGACAGGTATGCGTAAAGTAATACCTGTGTGGCCACGGGCTCGCCTAAAGATTTATGAAACCACGCAAAGTCACAGTGCGTGGCTTTGAGTGCCCTCATAAATCATGAGTAAGGGAAGGCAGCAAAAATTTCTAGGTCACCTTACTCTGCATCAGGGAGGTGTCCCGTGGGCATTGTGGTGGGTTTTCCCAAGCAACACCTATGGAATTTGATGCTGCCCCAGATTTATAAAGTGATGTAAACCTGGGGAAGCGTCAAATCCGTACACCTCCCGAGGTGCGGCGTAATAAGGATTGTGTCTGTGCAGGAATGTGCCCCTGATCATGACTGTAACAGAGGCACCCTCGCATGGCGCAAGCCTGCCTAAGTTGGCACGAGGCTGCCGAAACGGCACCAGTGCGGGGGGAAAGGACAGAAATGCACCATGTTCTTACATTTATGACAGAGTCAGTAGGCCTGACCTACGTTTTGTGAAATGCATATGTTAATGACAGTAGGCTTTTAAGGATGGATTGTTATTACACTGTGGTAAACCTGGCAGGTATTTTGTTACCTGCAATTTCACGATTACCATAGTAGACAAGAGTTGTGTTGCTGCTGATCCACCCAAACAAACCGTGGGGACAGAAGATATACACAACAATAATCATTATTACGCTGCCTTAGGAGAGATAGTATTTTGCTTTGGCAACTGTAAATTTGTATACATCTGTACTTTTATGGCTGTATGCCTGACGGTCGCAGTGGGGAACCTTTACACTCTGTACAGTAGGCCCATAGTCATTATCATTGGCTTGTCACCATAACAAGCTAATGATAAAGCCTACAGGCATGTTTAGTAATTAAATCATGGGATGTATGTCGTTACAACGCACACTTTTACAACGCATGCACTTACAACGCATTTTTTACAACGCAACATCCACTACAACGCATTCCATTAAATAGCATGACACTACAACGCATGTTTAAAAACTACCTTTACAACGCATTCCATTACATCGCATACTACCTTTACAACGCATACCATTACAACGCATAATATTAAATTGCATTTAGGTAAGTATTGGATAGTATAGGGGTAAAAATTGCTATTCTAACTCCAGGGGGTGCAACAGTAGGGTAAGTGTTGGATTGCGTTGTAATGGTATGCGTTGTAAAGGTAGTATGCGATGTAATGGAATGCGTTGTAAAGGTAGTTTCTAAACATGCGTTGTAGTGTCATGCTATGTAATGGAATGCGTTGTAGTGGATGTTGCGTTGTAAAAAATGCGTTGTAAGTGTAGTGCGTTGTAATAGTTGCGTTGTAAAGGTTGTTCACCTAAATCATGATAAAGGCCGTAGGCCTGGACTTTTGATTGTGAAAAGCATATGTTAAAGTCAATAGGTATTTAAGGGTAGATTGTTATCACTCTGCATTAAAGTGTACAGATAGGCATTTTCTTTCATGGCATCTCACAGATTGCCACATCACATCGAAATTCGTGGGTCAGGATATATACCAAATCGTGGGTCACATTGGACTCTCCCTGCAAGCTCCCCCCTTTGCTGGGAAGAGGGGGTCAGACCTGAAGTCCAGAAAGGTTCCTGATGTGAAATTCGTGGGCTCTAGGCCCACATGCTTTAGAAATGACGGACACCAACACCGTGATAGTAGTTACTAGCAATGGCCATGAGTACATGCATTTGGGCTCCTTTATTAGCAGGGCACCTAATTGATAACACCTGTGTTGGATGGGTGTAGGTGAGTGTATAGGCCAGCCCTCGAGGGAGTGGCTATCCAAACATTCAACTGTGTCCAATAGGACACAACACCTGAGAGGCCTCTAGTCCCCAAGGCTCTGCAGAGCAGGTAAAGACCCCAGGACCAATGTGCAAGCTTCCTTTAGTAATATCTGAGGTTGTATCTCAGCCTTAGGAGCAGCTAACACCCTGCGGTCCATAAAAGCCATTTTAAGGATACAGCACTGAGTGCACTTTGACCTCATTCAGTGATGTTTATATGTGTGGGATTCTACCTCCTGGAGTAAAGCTTGACTACTGTCTCATCGCTGAGAGGGTGAAGGATACAGCACTGAGTGCACTTTGACCTCATTGAGTGATATTTATGTGTCTGGGGTTCTACCTCCTGGAGTAAAGCTTGGCTGCGTCTCATCGCTGAGAGGGTGAAGGATACAGCACTGAGTGCACTTTGACCTCATCGAGTGATGTTTATGTGTCTGGGATTCTACCTCCTGGAGTAAAGCTTGGCTGCCGTCTCGTCGCTGAGAGGGTGAAGGATCCCGCACTGAGTGCACTTTGCCCTCATCGAGTGATGTTTATGTGTCTGGGATTCTACCTCCTGGAGTAAAGCTTGGCTGCCGTCTCATCGCTGAGAGGGTGAAGGATCCAGCACTGAGTACACTTTGACCTCATTAAGTGATGTTTATGTGTCTGGGATTCTACCTCCTGGAGTAAAGCTTGGCTGCCGTCTCATCGCTGAGAGGGTGAAGGATCCAGCACTGAGTACACTTTGACCACATTAAGTGATGTTTATGTGTCTGGGATTCTACCTCCTGGAGTAAAGCTTGGCTGCTGTCTCATCGCTGAGAGGGTGAAGGATCCAGCACTGAGTGCACTTTGACCTCATCGAGTGATGTTTATGTGTGTGGGATTCTACCTCCTGGAGTAAAGCTTGGCTGCGTCTCATCGCTGAGAGGGTGAAGGATACAGCACTGAGTGCACTTTGACCTCATCGAGTGATGTTTATGTGTCTGGGATTCTACCTCCTGGAGTAAAGCTTGGCTGCCGTCTCGTCGCTGAGAGGGTGAAGGATCCAGCACTGAGTGCACTTTGCCCTCATCGAGTGATGTTTATGTGTCTGGGATTCTACCTCCTGGAGTAAAGCTTGGCTGCCGTCTCATCGCTGAGAGGGTGAAGGATCCAGCACTTAGTACACTTTGACCTCATTAAGTGATGTTTATGTGTCTAGGATTCTACCTCCTGGAGTAAAGCTTGGCTGCCGTCTCATCGCTGAGAGGGTGAAGGATCCAGCACTGAGTACACTTTGACCTCATTAAGTGATGTTTATGTGTCTGGGATTCTACCTCCTGGAGTAAAGCTTGGCTGCCGTCTATCGCTGAGAGGGTGAAGGATCCAGCACTGAGTGCACTTTGACCTCTTCGAGTGATGTTTATGTGCGTGGGATTCTACCTCCTGAAGTAAAGCTTGGCTGCGTCTCATCGCTGAGAGGGTGAAGGATACAGCACTGAGTGCACTTTGACCTCATCGAGTGATGTTTATGTGTCTGGGATTCTACCTCCTGGAGTAAAGCTTGGCTGCCGTCTCGTCGCTGAGAGGGTGAAGGATCCCGCACTGAGTGCACTTTGCCCTCATCGAGTGATGTTTATGTGTCTGGGATTCTACCTCCTGGAGTAAAGCTTGGCTGCCGTCTCATCGCTGAGAGGGTGAAGGATCCAGCACTGAGTGCACTTTGACCTCATTAAGTGATGTTTATGTGTCTGGGATTCTACCTCCTGGAGTAAAGCTTGGCTGCCGTCTCATCGCTGAGAGGGTGACGGATCCAGCACTGAGTGCACTTTGACCTAATCGAGTGATGTTTATGTTTCTGGGATTCTACGTCCTGGAGTAAAGCTTGGCTGCTGTCTCATCGCTGAGAGGGTGAAGGATCCAGCACTGAGTGCACTTTGACCTCATCGAGTGATGTTTATGTGTCTGGGATTCTACCTCCTGGAGTAAAGCTTGACTACTGTCTCATCGCTGAGAGGGTGAAGGATCCAGCATGGAGTGCACTTTGACGTCATCGAGTGATGTTTATGTGTCTGGGATTCTACCCCCTGGAGTAAAGCTTGGCTGCCGTCTCATCGCTGAGAGGGTGAAGGATCCAGCACTGAGTGCACTTTGACCTCATCGAGTGATGTTTATGTGTCTGGGATTCTACCTCCTGGAGTAAAGCTTGGCTGCCGTCTCATCGCTGAGAGGGTGAAGGATCCAGCACTGAGTACACTTTGACCTCATTGAGTGATGTTTATGTGTCTGGGATTCTACCTCCTGGAGTAAAGCTTGGCTGCCGTCTCATCGCTGAGAGGGTGAAGGATCCAGCACTGAGTACACTTTGACCTCATTAAGTGATGTTTATGTGTCTGGGATTCTACCTCCTGGAGTAAAGCTTGGCTGCTGTCTCATCGCTGAGAGGGTGAAGGATCCAGCACTGAGTGCACTTTGACCTCTTCGAGTGATGTTTATGTGCGTGGGATTCTACCTCCTGGAGTAAAGCTTGGCTGCGTCTCATCGCTGAGAGGGTGAAGGATACAGCACTGAGTGCACTTTGACCTCATCGAGTGATGTTTATGTGTCTGGGATTCTACCTCCTGGAGTAAAGCTTGGCTGCCGTCTCGTCGCTGAGAGGGTGAAGGATCCCGCACTGAGTGCACTTTGCCCTCATCGAGTGATGTTTATGTGTCTGGGATTCTACCTCCTGGAGTAAAGCTTGGCTGCCGTCTCATCGCTGAGAGGGTGAAGGATCCAGCACTGAGTACACTTTGACCTCATTAAGTGATGTTTATGTGTCTGGGATTCTACCTCCTGGAGTAAAGCTTGGCTGCCGTCTCATCGCTGAGAGGGTGAAGGATCCAGCACTGAGTACACTTTGACCTCATTAAGTGATGTTTATGTGTCTGAGATTCTACCTCCTGGAGTAAAGCTTGGCTGCTGTCTCATCGCTGAGAGGGTGAAGGATCCAGCACTGAGTGCACTTTGACCTCATCGAGTGATGTTTATGTGTGTGGGATTCTACCTCCTGGAGTAAAGCTTGGCTGCCGTCTCGTTGCTGAGAGGGTGAAGGATCCCGCACTGAGTGCACTTTGCCCTCATCGAGTGATGTTTATGTGTCTGGGATTCTACCTCCTGGAGTAAAGCTTGGCTGCCGTCTCATCGCTGAGAGGGTGAAGGATCCAGCACTGAGTACACTTTGACCTCATTAAGTGATGTTTATGTGTCTGGGATTCTACCTCCTGGAGTAAAGCTTGGCTGCCGTCTCATCGCTGAGAGAATGAAGGATCCAGCACTGAGTACACTTTGACCTCATTAAGTGATGTTTATGTGTCTGGGATTCTACCTCCTGGAGTAAAGCTTGGCTGCTGTCTCATCGCTGAGAGGGTGAAGGATCCAGCACTGAGTGCACTTTGACCTCATCGAGTGATGTTTATGTGTCTGGGATTCTACCTCCTGGAGTAAAGCTTGGCTGCTGTCTCATCACTGAGAGGGTGAAGGATCCAGCACTGAGTGCACTTTGACCTCATCGAGTGATGTTTATGTTTCTGGGATTCTACGTCCTGGAGTAAAGCTTGGCTGCTGTCTCATCGCTGAGAGGGTGAAGGATCCAGCACTGAGTGCACTTTGACCTCATCGAGTGATGTTTATGTGTCTGGGATTCTACCTCCTGGAGTAAAGCTTGACTACTGTCTCATCGCTGAGAGGGTGAAGGATCCAGCATGGAGTGCACTTTGACGTCATCGAGTGATGTTTATGTGTCTGGGATTCTACCCCCTGGAGTAAAGCTTGGCTGCCGTCTCATCGCTGAGAGGGTGAAGGATCCAGCACTGAGTGCACTTTGACCTCATCGAGTGATGTTTATGTGTCTGGGATTCTACCTCCTGGAGTAAAGCTTGGCTGCCGTCTCATCGCTGAGAGGGTGAAGGATCCAGCACTGAGTACACTTTGACCTCATTAAGTGATGTTTATGTGTCTGGGATTCTACCTCCTGGAGTAAAGCTTGGCTGCCGTCTCATCGCTGAGAGGGTGAAGGATCCAGCACTGAGTACACTTTGACCTCATTAAGTGATGTTTATGTGTCTGGGATTCTACCTCCTGGAGTAAAGCTTGGCTGCTGTCTCATCGCTGAGAGGGTGAAGGATCCAGCACTGAGTGCACTTTGACCTCTTCGAGTGATGTTTATGTGCGTGGGATTCTACCTCCTGGAGTAAAGCTTGGCTGCGTCTCATCGCTGAGAGGGTGAAGGATACAGCACTGAGTGCACTTTGACCTCATCGAGTGATGTTTATGTGTCTGGGATTCTACCTCCTGGAGTAAAGCTTGGCTGCCGTCTCGTCGCTGAGAGGGTGAAGGATCCCGCACTGAGTGCACTTTGCCCTCATCGAGTGATGTTTATGTGTCTGGGATTCTACCTCCTGGAGTAAAGCTTGGCTGCCGTCTCATCGCTGAGAGGGTGAAGGATCCAGCACTGAGTACACTTTGACCTCATTAAGTGATGTTTATGTGTCTGGGATTCTACCTCCTGGAGTAAAGCTTGGCTGCCGTCTCATCGCTGAGAGGGTGAAGGATCCAGCACTGAGTACACTTTGACCTCATTAAGTGATGTTTATGTGTCTGGGATTCTACCTCCTGGAGTAAAGCTTGGCTGCTGTCTCATCGCTGAGAGGGTGAAGTATCCAGCACTGAGTGCACTTTGACCTCATCGAGTGATGTTTATGTGTGTGGGATTCTACCTCCTGGAGTAAAGCTTGGCTGCCGTCTCATTGCTGAGAGGGTGAAGGATCCAGCACTGAGTGCACTTTGACCTCATTGAGTGATGTTTATGTGTCTGGGATTCTACCTCCTGGAGTAAAGCTTGGCTGCCGTCTCATCGCTGAGAGGGTGAAGGATCCAGCACTGAGTACACTTTGACCTCATTAAGTGATGTTTATGTGTCTGGGATTCTACCTCCTGGAGTAAAGCTTGGCTGCCGTCTCATCGCTGAGAGGGTGACGGATCCAGCACTGAGTGCACTTTGACCTAATCGAGTGATGTTTATGTTTCTGGGATTCTACGTCCTGGAGTAAAGCTTGGCTGCTGTCTCATCGCTGAGAGGGTGAAGGATCCAGCACTGAGTGCACTTTGACCTCATCGAGTGATGTTTATGTGTCTGGGATTCTACCTCCTGGAGTAAAGCTTGACTACTGTCTCATCGCTGAGAGGGTGAAGGATCCAGCATGGAGTGCAGTTTGACATCATCGAGTGATGTTTATGTGTCTGGGATTCTACCCCCTGGAGTAAAGCTTGGCTGCCGTCTCATCGCTGAGAGGGTGAAGGATCCAGCACTGAGTGCACTTTGACCTCATCGAGTGATGTTTATGTGTCTGGGATTCTACCTCCTGGAGTAAAGCTTGGCTGCCGTCTCATCGCTGAGAGGGTGAAGGATCCAGCACTGAGTACACTTTGACCTCATTAAGTGATGTTTATGTGTCTGGGATTCTACCTCCTGGAGTAAAGCTTGGCTGCTGTCTCATCGCTGAGAGGGTGAAGGATCCAGCACTGAGTGCACTTTGACCTCATTGAGTGATGTTTATGTGTGTGGGATTCTACCTCCTGGAGTAAAGCTTGGCTGCTGTCTCATCGCTGAGAGGGTGAAGGATTCAGCACTGAGTGCACTTTGACCTCATCGAGTGATGTTTATGTGTGTGGGATTCTACCTCCTGGAGTAAAGCTTGGTTGTGTCTCATCGCTGAGAGGGTGAAGGATACAGCACTGAGTGCACTTTGACCTCATCGAGTGATGTTTATGTGTCTGGGATTCTACCTCCTGGAGGAAAGCTTGACTACTGTCTCATCGCTGAGAGGGTGAAGGATCCAGCATGGAGTGCACTTTGACGTCATCGAGTGATGTTTATGTGTCTGGGATTCTACCTCCTGGAGTAAAGCTTGGCTGCTGTCTCATCGCTGAGAGGGTGAAGGATCCAGCACTGAGTGCACTTTGACCTCATTGAGTGATGTTTATGTGTGTGGGATTCTACCTCCTGGAGTAAAGCTTGGCTGCCGTCTCATCGCTGAGAGGGTGAAGGATTCAGCACTGAGTGCACTTTGACCTCATCGAGTGATGTTTATGTGTCTGGGATTCTACCTCCTGGAGTAAAGCTAGACTACTGTCTCATCGCTGAGAGGGTGAAGGATACAGCACTGAGTGCACTTTGACCTCATCGGGTAATGTTTATGTGTGTGGGATTCTACCCCCTGGAGTAAAGCTTGGCTGACGTCTCATCGCTGAGAGGGTGAAGGATCCAGCACTGAGTGCACTTTGACCTCATCGAGTGATGTTTATGTGTCTGGGATTCTACCTCCTGGAGTAAAGCTCGGCTGCCGTCTCATCGCTGAGAGTGTGAAGGATACAGCACTGAGTGCACTTTGACCTCATCGAGTGATGTTTATGTGTCTGGGATTCTACCTCCTGGAGTAAAGCTTGGCTGCCGTCTCATCGCTGAGAGGGCGAAGGATCCAGCACTGAGTACACTTTGACCTCATTAAGTGATGTTTATGTGTCTGGGATTCTACCTCCTGGAGTAAAGCTTTACTGCTGTCTCGTCGCTGAGAGGGTGAAGGATACAGCACTGAGTGCACTTTGACCTCATCGAGTGATGTTTATCTGTCTGGGATTCTACCTCCTGGAGTAAAGCTTGGCTGCCGTCTATCGCTGAGAGGGTCAAGGATACAGCACTGAGTGCAATTTGACCTCATTGAGTGATGTTTATCTGTCTGGGATTCTACCTCCTGGAGTAAAGCTTGACTACTGTCTCATCGCTGAGAGGGTGAAGGATACAGCACTGAGTGCAGTTTGACATCATCGAGGGATGTTTATGTGTGTGGGATTCTACCTCCTGGAGTAAAGCTTGGCTGCGTCTCATTGCTGAGAGGGAGAAGGATACAGCACTGAGTGCACTTTGACCTCATCGAGTGCTGTTTATGTGTGTGGGATTCTACCTCCTGGAGTAAAGCTTGGCTGCCGTCTCATCGCTGAGAGGGTGAAGGATTCAGCACTGAGTGCACTTTGACCTCATCGAGTGATGTTTATGTGTCTGGGATTCTACCTCCTGGAGTAAAGCTAGACTACTGTCTCATCGCTGAGAGGGTGAAGGATACAGCACTGAGTGCACTTTGACCTCATCGGGTAATGTTTATGTGTCTGGGATTCTACCTCCTGGAGTAAAGCTTTGCTGCTGTCTCGTCGCTGAGAGGGTGAAGGATACAGCACTGAGTGCACTTTGACCTCATCGAGTGATGTTTATGTGTCTGGGATTCTACCTCCTGGAGTAAAGCTTGGCTGCCGTCTATCGCTGAGAGGGTCAAGGATACAGCACTGAGTGCAATTTGACCTCATTGAGTGATGTTTATGTGTCTGGGATTCTACCTCCTGGAGTAAAGCTTGACTATTGTCTCATCGCTGAGAGGGTGAAGGATCCAGCATGGAGTGCACTTTGATGTTGTCGAGTGATGTTTATGTGTCTGGGATTCTACCTTCTGGAGTAAAGCTTGGCTACTGTCTCATCGCTGAGAGGGTGAAGGATCCAGCACTGAGTGCACTTTGACCTCATTGAGTGTGTCTGGGATTCTACCTCCTGGAGTAAAGCTTGGCTGCCGTCTCATCGCTGAGAGGGTGAAGGATACAGCACTGAGTGCACTTTGACCTCATTGAGTGATGTTTATGTGTGTGGGATTCTACCTCCTGGAGTAAAGCTTTGCTGCCGTCTCATCGCTGAGAGGCTCAAGGATCCAGCACTGAGTTCACTTTGATCTCATTGAGTGATGTTTATGTGTTTGGGATTCTAAAGCTTGACTACTGTCTCATCGCTGAGAGGGTTAAGGATCCAGCACTGAGTGCACTTTGACCTCATTGAGTCATGTTTATGTGTGTGGGATTCTACCTCCTGGAGTAAAGCTTGGCTGCCGTCTCATTGCTGAGAGGGTTAAGGATCCAGCACTGAGTGCACTTTGACCTCATTGAGTGATGTTTATGTGTGTGGGATTCTACCTCCTGGAGTAAATCTTGGCTGCCGTCTCATCACTGAGAGGCTCAAGGATACAGCACTGAGTGCACTTTGACCTCATTGAGTGATGTTTATGTGTGTGGGATTCTATCTCCTGGAGTAAAGCTTGGCTGCCGTCTCATTGCTGAGAGGGTGAAGGATACAGCACTGAGTTCACTTTGACCTTATCGAGTGATGTTTATGTGTGTGGGATTCTACCTCCTGGAGTAAAGCTTGGCTGCCGTCTCATCGCTGAGAGGGTTAAGGATCCAGCACTGAGTGCACTTTGACGTCATCGAGTGATGTTTATCTGTGTGGGATTCTACCTCCTGGAGTGAAACTTGGCTGCCGTCTCATCGCTGAGATGGTGAAGGATACAGCACTGAGTGCACTTTGACCTCATTGAGTCATGTTTGTGTGTGTGGGATTCTACCTCCTGGAGTAAAGCTAGACTACTGTCTCATCGCTGAGAGGGTGAAGGATCCAGCACTGAGTTCACTTTGACCTGATTGAGTGATGTTTATGTGTGTGGGATTCTACCCCCGGAGTACAGCTTGGCTGCTGTCTCGTCGCTGAGAGGGTGAAGGATCCAGCACTGAGTGCACTTTGACCTCATTGAGTGATGTTTATGTGTGTGGATTCTACCTCCTGGAGTAAAGCTTGACTACTGTCTCATCGCTGAGAGGGTGAAGGATACAGCACTGAGTGCACTTTGACCTCATTGAGTGATGTTTATGTGTGTGGGATTCTACCTCCTGGAGTAAAGCTTTGCTGCCGTCTCATCGCTGAGAGGCTCAAGGATCCAGCACTGAGTTCACTTTGATCTCATTGAGTGATGTTTATGTGTTTGGGATTCTAAAGCTTGACTACTGTCTCATCGCTGAGAGGGTTAAGGATCCAGCACTGAGTGCACTTTGACCTCATTGAGTCATGTTTATGTGTGTGGGATTCTACCTCCTGGAGTAAAGCTTGGCTGCCGTCTCATCGCTGAGAGGGTTAAGGATCCAGCACTGAGTGCACTTTGACCTCATTGAGTGATGTTTATGTGTGTGGGATTCTACCTCCTGGAGTAAATCTTGGCTGCCGTCTCATCACTGAGAGGCTCAAGGATACAGCACTGAGTGCACTTTGACCTCATTGAGTGATGTTTATGTGTGTAGGATTCTACCTCCTGGAGTAAAGCTTGGCTGCCGTCTCATTGCTGAGAGGCTGAAGGATCCAGCACTGAGTTCACTTTGACCTCTTCGAGTGATGTTTATGTGTGTGGGATTCTACCTCCTGGAGTAAAGCTTGGCTGCCGTCTCATCGCTGAGAGGGTTAAGGATCCGGCACTGAGTGCACTTTGACCTCATTGAGTGATGTTTATGTGTGTGGGATTCTACCTCCTGGAGTAAAGCTTGGCTGCCGTCTCGTCGCTGAGAGGGTGAAGGATCCCGCACTGAGTGCACTTTGACCTCATCGAGTGATGTTTATGTGTGTGGGATTATACCTCCTGGAGTAAAACTTGGCTGCCGTCTCATCGCTGAGAGGGTGAAGGATACAGCACTGAGTGCACTTTGACCTCATTGAGTGATGTTTGTGTGTGTGGGATTCTACCTCCTGGAGTAAAGCTTGGCTGCCGTCTCATCGCTGAGAGGGTGAAGGATACAGCACTGAGTGCACTTTGACCTCATTGAGTGATGTTTATGTGTGTGGGATTCTACCTCCTGGAGTAAAGCTTGGCTGCCGTCTCATCGCTGAGAGGCTCAAGGATCCAGCACTGAGTTCACTTTGATCTCATTGGGTGATGTTTATGTGTTTGGGATTCTAAACCTTGACTACTGTCTCATCGCTGAGAGGGTTAAGGATCCAGCACTGAGTTCACTTTGACCTCTTCGAGTGATGTTTATGTGTGTGGGATTCTACCTCCTGGAGTAAAGCTTGGCTGCCGTCTCATCGCTGAGAGAGTTAAGGATCCAGCACTGAGTGCACTTTGACCTCATTGAGTGATGTTTATGTGTGTGGGATTCTACCTCCTGGAGTAAATCTTGGCTGCCTTCTCATCACTGAGAGGCTCAAGGATACAGCACTGAGTGCACTTTGACCTCATTGAGTGATGTTTATGTGTGTGGGATTCTATCTCCTGGAGTAAAGCTTGGCTGCCGTCTCATTGCTGAGAGGGTGAAGGATACAGCACTGAGTTCACTTTGACCTTATCGAGTGATGTTTATGTGTGTGGGATTCTACCTCCTGGAGTAAAGCTTGGCTGCCGTCTCGTCGCTGAGAGGATGAAGGATCCAGCACTGAGTGCACTTTGACCTCATTGAGTGATATTTATGTGTGTGGGATTCTACCTCCTGGACAAAAGCTTGGCTGCCGTCTCATCGCTGAGAGGGTTAAGGATCCAGCACTGAGTGCACTTTGACGTCATCGAGTGATGTTTATCTGTGTGGGATTCTACCTCCTGGAGTGAAACTTGGCTGCCGTCTCATCGCTGAGATGGTGAAGGATACAGCACTGAGTGCACTTTGACCTCATTGAGTCATGTTTGTGTGTGTGGGATTCTACCTCCTGGAGTAAAGCTAGACTACTGTCTCATCGCTGAGAGGGTGAAGGATCCAGCTCTGAGTTCACTTTGACCTCATTGAGTGATGTTTATGTGTGTGGGATTCTACCCCCGGAGTACAGCTTGGCTGCTGTCTCGTCGCTGAGAGGGTGAAGGATCCAGCACTGAGTGCACTTTGACCTCATTGAGTGATGTTTATGTGTGTAGGATTCTACCTCCTGGAGTAAAGCTTGACTACTGTCTCATCGCTGAGAGGGTGAAGGATACAGCACTGAGTGCACTTTGACCTCATCGAGTGATGTTTATGTGTGTGGGATTCTACCTCCTGGAGTAAAGCTTGACTACCGTCTATCGCTGAGAGGGTCAAGGATACAGCACTGAGTGCAATTTGACCTCAGTGAGTGATGTTTATGTGTCTGGGATTCTACCTCCTGGAGTAAAGCTTGACTACTGTCTCATCGCTGAGAGGGTGAAGGATCCAGCACTGAGTGCAGTTTGACCTCATCGAGGGATGTTTATGTGTGTGGGATTCTACCTCCTGGAGTAAAGCTTGGCTGCGTCTCATTGCTGAGAGAGAGAAGGATACAGCACTCAGTGCACTTTGACCTCATCGAGTGATGTTTATGTTTCTGGGATTCTACGTCCTGGAGTAAAGCTTGGCTGCCTTCTCATCGCTGAGAGGGTGAAGGATCCGGCACTGAGTGCACTTTGACCTCATCGAGTGATGTTTATGTGTCTGGGATTCTACCTCCTGGAGTAAAGCTTGGCTGCCGTCTCATCGCTGAGAGGGTGAAGGATACAGCACTGAGTGCACTTTGACCTCATTGAGTGATGTTTATGTGTGTGGGATTCTACCTCCTGGAGTAAAGCTTTGCTGCCGTCTCATCGCTGAGAGGCTCAAGGATCCAGCACTGAGTTCACTTTGATCTCATTGAGTGATGTTTATGTGTTTGGGATTCTAAAGCTTGACTACTGTCTCATCGCTGAGAGGGTTAAGGATCCAGCACTGAGTGCACTTTGACCTCATTGAGTCATGTTTATGTGTGTGGGATTCTACCTCCTGGAGTAAAGCTTGGCTGCCGTCTCATCGCTGAGAGGCTCAAGGATCCAGCACTGAATTCACTTTGACCTCATCGAGTGATGTTTATGTGTGTGGGATTCTACCTCCTGGAGTAAAGCTTGGCTGCCGTCTCATTGCTGAGAGGGTTAAGGATCCAGCACTGAGTGCACTTTGACCTCATTGAGTGATGTTTATGTGTGTGGGATTCTACCTCCTGGAGTAAATCTTGGCTGCCGTCTCATCACTGAGAGGCTCAAGGATACAGCACTGAGTGCACTTTGACCTCATTGAGTGATGTTTATGTGTGTAGGATTCTACCTCCTGGAGTAAAGCTTGGCTGCCGTCTCATTGCTGAGAGGGTGAAGGATCCAGCACTGAGTTCACTTTGACCTCATCGAGTGATGTTTATGTGTGTGGGATTCTACCTCCTGGAGTAAAGCCTGGCTGCCGTCTCATCGCTGAGAGGGTGAAGGATACAGCACTGAGTGCACTTTGACCTCATTGAGTGATGTTTGTGTGTGTGGGATTCTACCTCCTGGAGTAAAGCTAGACTACTGTCTCATCGCTGAGAGGGTGAAGGATACAGCACTGAGTGCACTTTGACCTCATCGAGTAATGTTTATGTGTGTGGGATTCTACCTCCTGGAGTAAAGCTAGACTACTGTCTCATCGCTGAGAGGGTGAAGGATACAGCACTGAGTGCACTTTGACCTCATCGAGTAATGTTTATGTGTCTGGGATTCTACCTCCTGGAGTAAAGCTTGGCTGTCGTCTCATCGCTGAGAGTGTGAAGGATACAGCACTGAGTGCACTTTGACCTCATTGAGTGATGTTTATGTGTGTGGGATTCTACCCCCTGGAGTAAAGCTTGGCTGCCATCTCGTCGCTGAGAGGGTGAAGGATCCAGCACTGAGTGCACTTTGACCTCATTGAGTGATGTTTATGTGTGTGGGATTCTACCTCCTGGAGTAAAGCTTGACTACTGTCTCATCGCTGAGAGGGTGAAGGATACAGCACTGAGTGCACTTTGACCTCATCGAGTGATGTTTATGTGTCTGGGATTCTACCTCCTGGAGTAAAGCTTGGCTGCCGTCTCGTCGCTGAGAGGGTGAAGGATACAGCACTGAGTGCACTTTGACCTCATCGAGTGCTGTTTATGTGTGTGGGATTCTACCTCCTGGAGTAAAGCTTGGCTGCCGTCTCATCGCTGAGAGGGTGAAGGATTCAGCACTGAGTGCACTTTGACCTCATCGAGTGATGTTTATGTGTCTGGGATTCTACCTCCTGGAGTAAAGCTAGACTACTGTCTCATCGCTGAGAGGGTGAAGGATACAGCACTGAGTGCACTTTGACCTCATCGGGTAATGTTTATGTGTCTGGGATTCTACCTCCTGGAGTAAAGCTTTGCTGCTGTCTCGTCGCTGAGAGGGTGAAGGATACAGCACTGAGTGCACTTTGACCTCATCGAGTGATGTTTATGTGTCTGGGATTCTACCTCCTGGAGTAAAGCTTGGCTGCCGTCTATCGCTGAGAGGGTCAAGGATACAGCACTGAGTGCAATTTGACCTCATTGAGTGATGTTTATTTGTCTGGGATTCTACCTCCTGGAGTAAAGCTTGACTACTGTCTCATCGCTGAGAGGGTGAAGGATCCAGCATGGAGTGCACTTTGATGTTGTCGAGTGATGTTTATGTGTCTGGGATTCTACCTTCTGGAGTAAAGCTTGGCTACTGTCTCATCGCTGAGAGGGTGAAGGATCCAGCACTGAGTGCACTTTGACCTCATTGAGTGTGTCTGGGATTCTACCTCCTGGAGTAAAGCTTGGCTGCCGTCTCATCGCTGAGAGGGTGAAGGATACAGCACTGAGTGCACTTTGACCTCATTGAGTGATGTTTATGTGTGTGGGATTCTACCTCCTGGAGTAAAGCTTTGCTGCCGTCTCATCGCTGAGAGGCTCAAGGATCCAGCACTGAGTTCACTTTGATCTCATTGAGTGATGTTTATGTGTTTGGGATTCTAAAGCTTGACTACTGTCTCATCGCTGAGAGGGTTAAGGATCCAGCACTGAGTGCACTTTGACCTCATTGAGTCATGTTTATGTGTGTGGGATTCTACCTCCTGGAGTAAAGCTTGGCTGCCGTCTCATCGCTGAGAGGGTTAAGGATCCAGCACTGAGTGCACTTTGACCTCATTGAGTGATGTTTATGTGTGTGGGATTCTACCTCCTGGAGTAAATCTTGGCTGCCGTCTCATCACTGAGAGGCTCAAGGATACAGCACTGAGTGCACTTTGACCTCATTGAGTGATGTTTATGTTTGTAGGATTCTACCTCCTGGAGTAAAGCTTGGCTGCCGTCTCATTGCTGAGAGGGTGAAGGATCCAGCACTGAGTTCACTTTGACCTCATCGAGTGATGTTTATGTGTGTGGGATTCTACCTCCTGGAGTAAAGCTTGGCTGCCGTCTCATCGCTGAGAGGGTTAAGGATCCAGCACTGAGTGCACTTTGACCTCATTGAGTGATGTTTATGTGTGTGGGATTCTACCTCCTGGAGTAAAGCTTGGCTGCCGTCTCGTCGCTGAGAGGGTGAAGGATCCCGCACTGAGTGCACTTTGACCTCATCGAGTGATGTTTATGTGTGTGGGATTATACCTCCTGGAGTAAAACTTGGCTGCCGTCTCATCGCTGAGAGGGTGAAGGATACAGCACTGAGTGCACTTTGACCTCATTGAGTGATGTTTGTGTGTGTGGGATTCTACCTCCTGGAGTAAAGCTTGGCTGCCGTCTCATCGCTGAGAGGGTGAAGGATACAGCACTGAGTGCACTTTGACCTCATTGAGTGATGTTTATGTGTGTGGGATTCTACCTCCTGGAGTAAAGCTTGGCTGCCGTCTCATCGCTGAGAAGCTCAAGGATCCAGCACTGAGTTCACTTTGATCTCATTGGGTGATGTTTATGTGTTTGGGATTCTAAACATTGACTACTGTCTCATCGCTGAGAGGGTTAAGGATCCAGCACTGAGTTCACTTTGACCTCTTCGAGTGATGTTTATGTGTGTGGGATTCTACCTCCTGGAGTAAAGCTTGGCTGCCGTCTCATCGCTGAGAGGGTTAAGGATCCAGCACTGAGTGCACTTTGACCTCATTGAGTGATGTTTATGTGTGTGGGATTCTACCTCCTGGAGTAAATCTTGGCTGCCTTCTCATCACTGAGAGGCTCAAGGATACAGCACTGAGTGCACTTTGACCTCATTGAGTGATGTTTATGTGTGTGGGATTCTATCTCCTGGAGTAAAGCTTGGCTGCCGTCTCATTGCTGAGAGGGTGAAGGATACAGCACTGAGTTCACTTTGACCTTATCAAGTGATGTTTATGTGTGTGGGATTCTACCTCCTGGAGTAAAGCTTGGCTGCCGTCTCGTCGCTGAGAGGATGAAGGATCCAGCACTGAGTGCACTTTGACCTCATTGAGTGATATTTATGTGTGTGGGATTCTACCTCCTGGAGTAAAGCTTGGCTGCCGTCTCATCGCTGAGAGGGTTAAGGATCCAGCACTGAGTGCACTTTGACGTCATCGAGTGATGTTTATCTGTGTGGGATTCTACCTTCTGGAGTGAAACTTGGCTGCCGTCTCATCGCTGAGATGGTGAAGGATACAGCACTGAGTGCACTTTGACCTCATTGAGTCATGTTTGTGTGTGTGGGATTCTACCTCCTGGAGTAAAGCTAGACTACTGTCTCATCGCTGAGAGGGTGAAGGATCCAGCACTGAGTTCACTTTGACCTCATTGAGTGATGTATATGTGTGTGGGATTCCACCCCCGGAGTAAAGCTTGGCTGCTGTCTCGTCGCTGAGAGGGTGAAGGATCCAGCACTGAGTGCACTTTGACCTCATTGAGTGATGTTTATGTGTGTGGGATTCTACCTCCTGGAGTAAAGCTTGACTACTGTCTCATCGCTGAGAGGGTGAAGGATACAGCACTGAGTGCACTTTGACCTCATCGAGTGATGTTTATGTGTGTGGGATTCTACCTCCTGGAGTAAAGCTTGACTACCGTCTATCGCTGAGAGGGTCAAGGATACAGCACTGAGTGCAATTTGACCTCAGTGAGTGATGTTTATGTGTCTGGGATTCTACCTCCTGGAGTAAAGCTTGACTACTGTCTCATCGCTGAGAGGGTGAAGGATCCAGCACTGAGTGCAGTTTGACCTCATCGAGGGATGTTTATGTGTGTGGGATTCTACCTCCTGGAGTAAAGCTTGGCTGCGTCTCATTGCTGAGAGGGAGAAGGATACAGCACTCAGTGCACTTTGACCTCATCGAGTGATGTTTATGTTTCTGGGATTCTACGTCCTGGAGTAAAGCTTGGCTGCCTTCTCATCGCTGAGAGGGTGAAGGATCCGGCACTGAGTGCACTTTGACCTCATCGAGTGATGTTTATGTGTCTGGGATTCTACCTCCTGGAGTAAAGCTTGGCTGCCGTCTCATCGCTGAGAGGGTGAAGGATACAGCACTGAGTGCACTTTGACCTCATTGAGTGATGTTTATGTGTGTGGGATTCTACCTCCTGGAGTAAAGCTTTGCTGCCGTCTCATCGCTGAGAGGCTCAAGGATCCAGCACTGAGTTCACTTTGATCTCATTGAGTGATGTTTATGTGTTTGGGATTCTAAAGCTTGACTACGGTCTCATCGCTGAGAGGGTTAAGGATCCAGCACTGAGTGCACTTTGACCTCATTGAGTCATGTTTATGTGTGTGGGATTCTACCTCCTGGAGTAAAGCTTGGCTGCCGTCTCATCGCTGAGAGGCTCAAGGATCCAGCACTGAATTCACTTTGACCTCATCGAGTGATGTTTATGTGTGTGGGATTCTACCTCCTGGAGTAAAGCTTGGCTGCCGTCTCATTGCTGAGAGGGTTAAGGATCCAGCACTGAGTGCACTTTGACCTCATTGAGTGATGTTTATGTGTGTGGGATTCTACCTCCTGGAGTAAATCTTGGCTGCCGTCTCATCACTGAGAGGCTCAAGGATACAGCACTGAGTGCACTTTGACCTCATTGAGTGATGTTTATGTGTGTAGGATTCTACCTCCTGGAGTAAAGCTTGGCTGCCGTCTCATTGCTGAGAGGGTGAAGGATCCAGCACTGAGTTCACTTTGACCTCATCGAGTGATGTTTATGTGTGTGGGATTCTACCTCCTGGAGTAAAGCCTGGCTGCCGTCTCATCGCTGAGAGGGTTAAGGATCCAGCACTGAGTGCACTTTGACCTCATTGAGTGATGTTTATGTGTGTGGGATTCTACCTCCTGGAGTAAAGCTTGGCTGCCGTCTCGTCGCTGAGAGGGTGAAGGATCCCGCACTGAGTGCACTTTGACCTCATCGAGTGATGTTTATGTGTGTGGGATTCTACCTCCTGGAGTAAAGCTAGACTACTGTCTCATCGCTGAGAGGGTGAAGGATACAGCACTGAGTGCACTTTGACCTCATCGAGTAATGTTTATGTGTGTGGGATTCTACCTCCTGGAGTAAAGCTAGACTACTGTCTCATCGCTGAGAGGGTGAAGGATACAGCACTGAGTGCACTTTGACCTCATCAAGTAATGTTTATGTGTCTGGGATTCTACCTCCTGGAGTAAAGCTTGGCTGTCGTCTCATCGCTGAGAGTGTGAAGGATACAGCACTGAGTGCACTTTGACCTCCTTGAGTGATGTTTATGTGTGTGGGATTCTATCCCCTGGAGTAAAACTTGGCTGCCATCTCGTCGCTGAGAGGGTGAAGGATCCAGCACTGAGTGCACTTTGACCTCATTGAGTGATGTTTATGTGTGTGGGATTCTACCTCCTGGAGTAAAGCTTGACTACTGTCTCATCGCTGAGAGGGTGAAGGATACAGCACTGAGTGCACTTTGACCTCATCGAGTGATGTTTATGTGTCTGGGATTCTACCTCCTGGAGTAAAGCTTGGCTGCCGTCTCGTCGCTGAGAGGGTGAAGGATCCAGCACTGAGTGCACTTTGACCTCATCGAGTGATGTTTATGTGTGTGGGATTCTACCTCCTGGAGTAAAGCTTGGCTGCCGTCTCGTCACTGAAAGGGTGAAGGATCCAGCACTGAGTGCACTTTGACCTCAGCGAGTGATGTTTATGTGTCTGGGATTCTACCTCCTGGAGTAAAGCTTGGCTGCCGTCTCATCGCTGAGAGGGTGAAGGATCCAGCACTGAGTACACTTTGACCTCATTAAGTGATGTTTATGTGTCTGGGATTCTACCTCCTGGAGTAAAGCTTGGCTGCTGTCTCATCGCTGAGAGGGTTAAGGATCCAGCTGAAGTATTCCGGGGTTCCCAAGGCCTACACGCTCCAGAGATTACCCCCATACACAAAAGAACTGTTGGCACGGAAGCTGTAAAAGGCAAAGAACAAGTTTATTAAGACCCCATGGGGTGGTGGTACACTCAAACAGCACCCTTCGGTATTGCAAGAGGTATCACACCGAACACCGGTGTGACCCCGTTTATATACAATTTTGGGGCAATAAAAGATAGGCGGCACAAGTTTAGGACGCAGTTTTAGAGACATACATGGTCATGTTTTGGAATACTGCCAGCTCATTGGAGGGTTTCAAACCCGCTGGTCAGTTAGCGGCACATTCCTGAAGGTATACGGGTCAGTGAGAACTGCGCATGTGTGGCTTGACCAGTACTAAAAATATCCTGTTGCTGGGCAGATGTGAGTGGTCAGTGGAATGGACAAAGGACTAAAGGGCACGTCGGCCACGATGCCGCTCATGATCTAAGATGGCCGCCACAGTATTCAAAATGGCGTTTATCATATACAGCCAAGTTAAGGAGGACAACGTGTAGGTTCAGCTAATCGCCAACACGGACGGGCCAATTACGACAGACGACCCTTTTAGCGTTTAGCTGAATCTACCTCATAATGAACATAGTCTGGATGTTCGTCCTCGATGTCAATTAACATAATTTGTGTCACCTCCTTATGCAGCATCATTTTATCGTGAACAAGAGCTCGTCTCGATGGCAAACAGGCCGATAGGCACATTGAACATAATGCAGGACCACATTGGATACACAAGCAGATAAAAAACATTGCTCCCACAAGTATACAGAAAATTGTCAACAGTTTCCAGCCCCAAGTTGCAATCATGGACCAGAACCATCCAGAAAGTGTCCAAGTTCCATTGTCCGGTTGTATTTCGGCAGCTATTTTATGCAGCTTTGAAATCGCATCATACACAGATGGAGAATTATCAGGCACGTAAACGCAACAGCTGCTTCCAATGATCCTACATGCCCCCCCACGGTCAGCCAAAACAACATCCAGCACCATCCGGTTTTGGAGGGTGACAATTCTGGAAATCTGCAGTTCTTCGGTAATATTCCCCAGGGCAATAGCAGTGTCATTTGCAACAGCCTCAACAACACGTGTCAGGCGTCTGATCTTCCGACTGTTCAGTGCGGCCCCCACAAAGGAGAATAGTCCCAGATTGAAATCCACATATTGTTGCAACGCAGTGTCCGTTTGATCAATGTCCTCTAGTGCAACAGTTCGCTTAACCCTGTTCAAAACAAAGTCATGGTACAGAGTATAGTCATTGTGATACATCGGTGGGGCAATGAATACAGGAGGTAGCACAAACGATACATAACATGTGCCCAACCACCCCACTGGAAGCTGATGGTACCCCTTCGTTCCACAGATGAAGTAGGTGTTTCTGGATGCAACAAATGAAATGCCATTCGGGCTATCGAACGTGAGAGTAACATTACATTCACTTCTCCCCACTGCAATCGTGCCCTTATTTCGGATACATAAATCAGCTTTTGTAGCAATGACATTTATAACATGAGCACTTGATACATTCACATTTCTCTGATTGCTGTATATTCGTGGAGCAGACACATTGTCGGGCTTATACTCTTCCCATTCAAAACGTGTACCCTCAGCCCGTGGAAACCCATCCTTGTCATGGGGACATTCTTTATTTAGGCGGAAAAGCACCCCCCCTTTGGTTGGCCATCTCAAGGTAAAGAGGAGGGTGTACCAGGCATTGCAAGACCCATTATGCGAAAACGGGAGTGGAATAAGTGGGGTGCCCCCTCTCTTCTGGTGCCCAGGCAACATTCCACACACCCAGCAATTAGAGGTATTGGTCATATTATGTGTGTGGTGAAGAATCTGAATGAAGCTGTTATTTAAATACGTTTGACGGTGGCGTTCTTCATGAAAAGGCAAGGTAAAGTGAAAATGTTCGGGCGGTGCCGGGGTAGTCGGCAGCAAATGTTCACGTACAGGCACCACAAGTTCGACTACCCAGGCAATAACAGCTATCACCACAATCGTAAAAACAAAAAGAAAGGTACCCAGTATTTTCTTATCTCGCGATGCCATCGATGCCATAGTTCAAAAAAGTTTTGTACAAAGTCTCAAAGAAAACAAATCGTTCACAGTTTCTCACAAATAGTCTCTGATACACGTACGTGTATACCTGAAAAAAAAAAGAGAAAAATGCGGTGCTGAACTCCGAGGTAGCCGTTGTTTTCTTCTCCGGGCCAAGACGGGTGTCGCTACTCTGGCAGAACTGATCCCCCCCCCTTGGAATTCCCGGTTTCCGTTTCACAAACCTGGAGCGGTTACCAACCAGTTCAAAAAGGGAAAAATCTTCTTTATCGCGGTCGTAGATTGTAGCGCTCTCTCCCAGCAGCAGCTTGGTCCGGGAAGGCCCCCTCTACTTCGGCCGACGTCACAGCTGGGCTCTTTTCTTTCTCCAAGATCTCTTTATAATCAGTAAGCACAGCAGGAGTCACCAGATCCGGAGAGACTCGGCGACAGTGAGTCGAATGCACCCACCGCTTCCTGTTGGTCACTCGTACTGCGGTGCGGGTTGCCAGAAGGACCTGCTCGGGGCCCTTCCACCTGGGCTCCAGACTGCTTGCTCTTTCAAACGAACGGATCATCACACGATCCCCAGGACGAAGATCGTGTCCCTCTCCAGTAGAGTTATCAGGGAGCGCTTCTCGAACCTGTTGGTGAATGGAGAGCAAATCATTTGTTAATCGTGCCAAATAATCATTCATCATAACACAAGGCACATCATGTATTAATCGCGGCTTGGGCACTCCCCAAATATTCATGGGGCGGCCAAACACCACCTCATAAGGTGTAAGGCCAGTTCGTGAATGGGGCACTGATCTAAGAGACAGTAGTGCTAGCGGCAACGCATCTGGCCATTTCAATGATGTAGACGCCACAATTTTGGCCAGCTTAAGCTTCAACGTTGCATTATACCGCTCGACCAAACCTGCTGACTGAGGGTGGAATACAGCGTGGAACTTTTGCTGAATCCCCAACCCCTTCAGTACATACTCCACAATCTTTCCGACAAAATGGGGCCCATTATCGCTCCACAAAAATTTGCAAACTCCAAAGCGAGGAAAGAATTCCTTAAGCAACACCTTAGCTGTTGTCAAAGCCGTATTGTCTTTCGTGGGGTAGGCCTCAACCCATTTGCTAAAGGCACACACCACCACTAAAACGTACTTCAGGTTATTGCAGCGCTCGAGTTGGATATAATCCATTTGAAGGACTTCAAACGGTGCAGAAGGTGGAACGAACCCTCCTTTCGGAGTATAGGCCCCCTTTCCAGGATTGTGTTGCAAACATACCAGGCAGGTCTGCACTACTCTCTTTGCAGTGTTCGCAATCTCGGGATGTTCCCAAACTCGTGTTAAAAGCTGAGTTATTGCAAGAGCTCCGACATGCGCCAGTCCATGCGTCATCTGGACCATCGCCTGTAAGTAAGCCGCAGGCAATTTCCACTTCTCCATGTCTTTGCTTCTCCAACATCCCTCATCATCTAGCACCCCATCTACTGCCCAAGCCGCAAGCTCAGATTCTGTAGCTGAATTTTGTATATCCCGTATCTCTACTCTAGCATCACTCCATCGTTCAGCCTGCGATTGTACCACGTACATGGGGGAGCTAGTTTGGGACATAGCCGTTTGCCTTGCTATGCTGTCTGCAAAGGCATTTCCTTGGCCCACCTTATCCGTAATTTTCTTATGGGCACTGCACTTCACTATCGCTACTTTTTTAGGGCCAAGCAGCGCATTTAGGAGATCACGCACTAACTCTCCGTGCATAATGTGCTCCCCATGTGACGTCAGAAACCCGCGTTCCCTCCAAAGAAGCCCGAAGTCATGGGCCACTCCAAAGGCGTACCGGCTGTCTGTGTATATGTTCACACATAGGCCAGCACTCAATTCGCAGGCTCTTGTTAAAGCTATCAGCTCTGCTGCCTGAGCCGATTTTTGTGGTATTCTAGCTGTTTCTACCACCGCCTTAAGAGTCGTGATCGCATATGCTGCGGAAGTCGTGCCATCTGGCAGCCTCAAACACGATCCATCAACCCACAGTTCCCCATCCACATCTGGAAGTGGCACATCCTGTAAGTCAACCCGACCCTTTGTCTGTTCCTCAGTCAGGAAAACACAATCATGATGTTTTTCTTCCTGACCCTCTTCGCCCGGATAGGGCAATAAAGTCGCAGGGTTCAAAGTAGCGCATCTCTTCAATGTTATGTGCGGCGCTAAAAGTGTCAGCTCATATCCTGTAAGTCGTGCACTCGTGAGGTATTGGGTCTTTGTTTGATTTAACAGGGCGTCTACTGCGTGAGGAACCAACACCAGCAATTTGTGTGATAACACTATGCCCTCACTCTGTCGTATGGCTACTGCTGTTGCCGCTACTGCTCGAAAACACCCAGGCAGCCCTCGTGCTACAGGATCCAAAATGGCAGAGAAGTATGCACATGGTCTCTGCTTATCCCCGTGTAACTGCACTAACACTGACAACGCGCACCCATCATTCTCGTGCACGTACAATGTGAAAAGTTTCGTGTAGTCTGGTGTTCCTAACACGGGTGCAGAACAAAGGGCCTGTCTCAACTGTTCAAAGGCTTTCTGACATTCGTCTGTCCATTCAAGAGGCATTGGTGTAGTTTTGGACAATAATGCTAGCAGAGGTTTTATGATATGTGAGAAACCCATGATCCATTGTCTACAAAAAGATGTCAACCCTATAAAGGCACGCACATCTCTCTGCGTGCGGGGGACTGGTGTATCTAAAATCGCCTGAATTCGATCAGATGTTAATGCCCTCCCCTCCTTAGACAACAGATGACCGAGGTAGGTCACCTGGGGTCTACAGTATTGAAGCTTTTTCTGGGAGACCTTGTGATTGTTTTGTGCCAAAAAGGACAGCAACGCAAGCGTGCTCTGTTCACATTGTGTATAGGAGTCAGCAGCAAGCAAAAGGTCATCCACATACTGGATGAGCGCAACGCCAGACTGCAATTCGAAGGAATCTAGTTGTCGTTTCAAAGCCTGGCTGTAGATGCTAGGGCTCTCAGTATAACCTTGGGGAACACGACAAAATCTATACGATTTATTATTGAGCGTAAAACCAAACAGATATCTGCTATCTGGGTGAACAGGGATAGAAAAGAACGCATTCTTTAGATCGATAACGCTAAAAGTGGTGGCTGTCGGTGGAACCAAAGTAAGCAACGTCGTGATATCAGACACCACTGGGTATTGGGGAATGACAATTTTATTTATTTCACGCAAATCAATAATAAATCGATAGATCTTGCCATCTGAATCTCTCTTAAGAATTGGTAGAATAGGGCTGTTACAGACATTATAAGGGACCTCCTCCACTACCCCCGCAGAAATCAAATCCTGAACAATATGTGTTAGTGCAATTTCACCTTCCTTCGAGATCTTATACTGTGGCACTCGTGGTAGAGGGGCCCCCTCCTTAACAGTGATATGTATTGGTGGGATACGCATCTCTCCCACATCCGTATCTGATGTCGCCCACAACGTGTGCGGCAGAGAGGCCAAAGCGGGAATATCTAAAATGACACAAAATCTGTCACGTGTAGGGCAGTCATCAGGATCAGGGTAGTTGTCATTCAGAATAACCCGCACTCCTTCTGGAGCGCAGCGTATTGTTGCTCGAAAATATTTGAGTAAATCAATACCCAAGATATTATCTGGGGTATGGGGCGATAACAAAAATTGGCCAAAACTAAAGTACTTGTCAATGCATAGTGCAAGGGGCTTGGACAATGGGCTGGGGGAGGGTGTGCCATCAAACCCTACACACGTAACCATTTCGCCAGACAGGGGAGCCCTCGGAACCAAGTTTTTCGACAGAGCGCTACGAGTAGCTCCTGTGTCGACTAGAAACTGATCAGTAGAACCCAAAATACCCGCTATTACATATGGACCTTGCTGATCTACTGGCACTTCAACTGATTCCTTACCCCATCCTACGCGATCCTATGCATGCACATAATCCTGATGTTCCACATTCTCTCCTTCCAAAATCTGATATTGATTCCGTCTATCAAACGTATTTCGTTCGTCCTGACCACGGCCCCTCTCCTCAACCTGTCTACGATCACCTCCGCCACCTCTCGCTCCAGTATAACCTCCTCTTGACCTTCCACTGCCTCGACCACGCTGACTACGCTGTTCACAAAGTACCGGACAATCATCGGCCCAATGCCCAAACTCCTTACAATAAGCACACTGATCCTCCGCAATGTCCGTACGACCATACGACGCATTTCCTCCACCTCGTCTACCTCTATCATTCCCTCTACTCTGTGTTCCCCGAACCTGTGCCAACATCACCTTCGTTTTCAATTCCTTCGTCTTTTTCTCTACATTTTCTTTAGCCTCCACTTCCTGCCGCTCATAGTACTGAGCCATAGTTAATAAGGACGCAGGGGTCGCCGTGGCCCAGGAGCTCTCACTCGACTTCAATCGCTTTGCAATCTCTGGTAGGAGATTAGCCACATACTTATCTACAAACAAATGCCGACCCGTATCGTCAGTTAAAGATTGACCACTGTAATCATGAAATGCCTCCTCAAAGCGAGTAAAGAAATCTGAGACTGTTTCATCTGGTTTCTGCTTGCACGACGTTAACATGGTCCAATCTATCTTTTTGGCAGGAACAAGCGTTTTCAATTTATGCAAAATAGCTGCCGGAAGATCTAGAATTAGCTGACAAGGCTTACATGCTGGTTCTCTATCTAAATCTGCAGCATTTATCTCTTTCCAGGTTCCACCCAAAATCGTTTCATCATTAGTTTTACGAATTTGCCTCCACATATCAGGTGGTAAAATTAACCCGAAAAACAAATCTATATCTACAAGAGTCATCACACAAGACGATATAGCCCCCTCTACCCCCTCATAGAATGCCGCTGGGTTCTTTCGGAGATCAGGTAAAGAGTTTTTAAGTGCCATGACATCTGCTCTATTCCATGGTGTATATACCCAATTATACACAAAATATCCCTTCGCATCCTTTGACAATTTATCATCATCCGTACCTTCCCCTTTTGGTGGAACATACAAAGGCGCGGCTTCACGCATAGGCATAACATGCAACGCAGAGCTCTTATCTGAACCACGAAGAGAACACTCCTTAACCGCCCCGTCGTTTCCCGGCTCGGATTCCTTTTTCCTCCGTTTCAGTTCCTGGCGCAAACACGTCGTCTCATCCCGCAGCGCGATCAAATGTTTGAACAGGTCATCCACATCTGTAAGATCAAAATCACCTTTAGCTAAATTCTCACGATATACCGACAAAGCTTTAGGTTCTAACGTTTCAGAAACTTCACGATATGCATTTACAACTTCATCCGCTAAAATGGACAAGAAATACATTAATTCAAGATCCGACCACCCCTGTTTCTCCGCTACCACCTGTTCCTGAGTAACACAATGCTTATTCACTTTACGAGCCCAACCGCGCAAATGAGCGGACCTCTCCGCAGTAAACCTGAGAGCCGATACCCCTTTCTGGCTCACTTGAATCTGCCCCTCATCCTCGGAGTCCGCAGCCGGAGCCGTCGGTGAAACGTACGGAGGCGGTGACCGATCTAACAAAGAAAAATCATCAATTTCATTATTAAGGACAGGATAAAGCGGTCGGCGAATAGGAAACTGCCCAATCGTTTGCAATTTACGTTCCCGTTCCTCCCTCTCTTTCTTCTCCTGCACCTCCTTCTCCTCAAGCTGTAAAGCCTTATCCCGAGCAGCCTTACGCTGCTCTTTATCCGCCAAGGCAACCTCACGCTTCATTCGTTCACGCGCCGCTTTCTCCCACATTCGTACACAATCAAACATATTTTGTCTAGACCTACGTTGAAACATACATTGCTCGACAAATTGGATTTTACTCAAATCGTATGACCCGTGTAGGGGCCATTGCAATTCGGAATCGGCCTTAGTGTACTTATGCCATAATTTACTATACATAATAGGTGGAAGGCCGTGCTTGATATACATGTCCCTATTTGGTGTTCCCTCTGGGGGAGCCGGCTGTGATTCCGCTAACCTAATTGATGCATCATCTCCTAAGCAACACATTCCCCGGAGCTTGCTGAAAACAGGCATGTTCGAAAAGTATCACAAAAGCGTGACACCAGACCAAATGGCACTTACAGTTCTTCACACGATTGTGCCGCTCAAATGAAAAAACAAGGTTAGAGAAACATCTCTACATGCCTGCCTATGTGAAGTGCACTACACATATAAGTTCAAAGATCACAAATTCAAAATGTTAGCTAACTCAGATCAAAGTTCACAAAATTCGGCGAGCGTCCGAAGACTGCCTCACCGATCACAAATCTCAAGACTTCAGTAAGCGTCCGAAGACTACCTTACCGAACACAAATCTCAGGACATCAGTAAGCGTCCGAAGACTACCTTACCGAACACAAAGCTTACCAATTCTCAAAAGTCCAGATTCCAACTGCCAAGGTCTTGTAAGCCAAATCAGCCAAACGGCACTTTCTCAGTGAAGCGGACACTCGAAAACTCAGTCGGAGACCGGCGCCACCTGGAAGGTCAGATCGGAAGGAAAGGAAAAAACACCTTGGCAGCCAAGACTCGGGTCACTCGTGGCAGTGCGCGTCCATGGCGAGTTTCCAAGCCTTCGTCACGACCTCTCCTTCGGGCATCCGAGTCGCCGATGAGTCCCTTCGTGGTCGCCAATTGAAGTATTCCGGGGTTCCCAAGGCCTACACGCTCCAGAGATTACCCCCATACACAAAAGAACTGTTGGCACGGAAGCTGTAAAAGGCAAAGAACAAGTTTATTAAGACCCCATGGGGTGGTGGTACACTCAAACAGCACCCTTCGGTATTGCAAGAGGTATCACACCGAACACCGGTGTGACCCCGTTTATATACAATTTTGGGGCAATAAAAGATAGGCGGCACAAGTTTAGGACGCAGTTTTAGAGACATACATGGTCATGTTTTGGAATACTGCCAGCTCATTGGAGGGTTTCAAACCCGCTGGTCAGTTAGCGGCACATTCCTGAAGGTATACGGGTCAGTGAGAACTGCGCATGTGTGGCTTGACCAGTACTAAAAATATCCTGTTGCTGGGCAGATGTGAGTGGTCAGTGGAATGGACAAAGGACTAAAGGGCACGTCGGCCACGATGCCGCTCATGATCTAAGATGGCCGCCACAGTATTCAAAATGGCGTTTATCATATACAGCCAAGTTAAGGAGGACAACGTGTAGGTTCAGCTAATCGCCAACACGGACGGGCCAATTACGACACAGCACTGAGTGCACTTTGACCTCATCGAGTGATGTTTATGTGTCTGGGATTCTACCTCCTGGAGTAAAGCTTGGCTGCCGTCTCATCGCTGAGAGGGTGAAGGATTCAGCACTGAGTGCACTTTGACCTCATCGAGTGAAGTTTATGTGTGTGGGATTCTACCTTCTGGAGTAAAGCTTGGCTGCCTTCTCATCGCTGAGAGGGTGAAGGATACAGCACTGAGTGCAGTTTGACCTCATCGAGGGATGTTTATGTGTGTGGGATTCTACCTCCTGGAGTAAAGCTTCGCTGCGTCTCATTGCTGAGAGGGAGAAGGATACAGCACTGAGTGCACTTTGACCTCATCGAGTGATGTTTATGTTTCTGGGATTCTACGTCCTGGAGTAAAGCTTGGCTGCCTTCTCATCGCTGAGAGGGTGAAGGGTCCAGCACTGAGTGCACTTTGACCTCATCGAGTGATGTTTATGTGTCTGGGATTCTACCTCCTGGAGTAAAGCTTGGCTGCC
Source organism: Triturus cristatus (assembly GCF_964204655.1). Lineage (NCBI taxonomy): Eukaryota > Metazoa > Chordata > Amphibia > Caudata > Salamandridae > Triturus > Triturus cristatus. The sequence goes on along the minus strand of NC_140585.1, from coordinate 76,368,017 downwards.
GTCTCATCGCTGAGAGGGTGAAGGATACAGCACTGAGTGCACTTTGACCTCATCGAGTGATGTTTCTATGTTTGGGATTCTACCTCCTGGAGTAAAACTTGGCTGCCGTCTCATCGCTGAGAGGGTGAAGGATACAGCACTGAGTGCACTTTGACCTCATTGAGTGATGTTTAGGTGTGTGGGATTCTACCTCCTGGAGTAAAGCTTTGCTGCCGTCTCATCGCTGAGAGGCTCAAGGATCCAGCACTGAGTTCACTTTGATCTCATTGAGTGATGTTTATGTGTTTGGGATTCTAAAGCTTGACTACTGTCTCATCGCTGAGAGGGTTAAGGATCCAGCACTGAGTGCACTTTGACCTCATTGAGTCATGTTTATGTGTGTGGGATTCTACCTCCTGGAGTAAAGCTTGGCTGCCGTCTCATCGCTGAGAGGCTCAAGGATCCAGCACTGAGTTCACTTTGACCTCATCGAGTGATGTTTATGTGTGTGGGATTCTACCTCCTGGAGTAAAGCTTGGCTGCCGTCTCATCGCTGAGAGGGTTAAGGATCCAGCACTGAGTGCACTTTGACCTCATTGAGTGATGTTTATGTGTGTGGGATTCTACCTCCTGGAGTAAATCTTGGCTGCCGTCTCATCACTGAGAGGCTCAAGGATACAGCACTGAGTGCACTTTGACCTCATTGAGTGATGTTTATGTGTGTAGGATTCTACCTCCTGGAGTAAAGCTTGGCTGCCGTCTCAGTGCTGAGAGGGTGAAGGATCCAGCACTGAGTTCACTTTGACCTCATCGAGTGATGTTTATGTGTGTGGGATTCTACCTCCTGGAGTAAAGCTTGGCTGCCGTCTCATCGCTGAGAGGGTTAAGGATCCAGCACTGAGTGCACTTTGACCTCATTGAGTGATGTTTATGTGTCTGGGATTCTACCTCCTGGAGTAAAGCTTGGCTGCCGTCTCGTCGAGGAGAGGGTGAAGGATCCCGCACTGGGTGCATTTTGACCTCATCGAGTGATGTTTATGTGTGTGGGATCTTTCCTCCTAGAGTAAAACTTGGCTGCTGTCTCATCGCTGAGAGGGTGAAGGATACAGCACTGAGTGCACTTTGACTCCATTGAGTGATGTTTGTGTGTGTGGGATTCTACCTCCTGGAGTAAAGCTTGGTTGCTGTCTCATCGCTGAGAGTGTGAAGGATCCAGCACTGAGTGCACTTTGACCTCATTGAGTGATGTTTATGTGTGTGGGATTCTACCTCCTGAGTAAAGCTTGGCTGCCATCTCGTCGGTGAGAGGGTGAAGGATCCAGCACTGAGTGCACTTTGACCTCATTGAGTGATATTTATGTGTGTGGGATTCTACCTCCTGGAGTAAAGCTTGACTACTGTCTCATCGCTGAGAGGGTGAAGGATACAGCACTGAGTGCACTTTGACCTCATCGAGTGATGTTTATGTGTCTGGGATTCTACCTCCTGGAGTAAAGCTTGACTTCTGTCTCATCGCTGAGAGGGTGAAGGATACAGCACTGAGTGCACTTTGACCTCATCGAGTGATGTTTATGTGTGTGGGATTCTACCTCCTGGAGTAAAGCTTGGCTGCCGTCTCGTCGCTGAGAGGGTGAAGGATCCAGCACTGAGTGCACTTTGACCTCATCGAGTGATGTTTATGTGTCTGGGATTCTACCTCCTGGAGTAAAGCTTGGCTGCCGTCTCATCGCTGAGAGGGTGAAGGATCCAGCACTGAGTGCACTTTGCCCTCATCGAGTGATGTTTATGTGTCTGGGATTCTACCTCCTGGAGTAAGGCTTGGCTGCCGTCTCGTCGCTGAGAGGGTGAAGGATCCCGCACTGAGTGCACTTTGCCCTCCTCGAGTGATGTTTATGTGTCTGGGATTCTACCTCCTGGAGTAAAGCTTGGCTGCCGTCTCATCGCTGAGAGGGTGAAGGATCCAGCACTGAGTGCACTTTGCCCTCATCGAGTGATGTTTATGTGTCTGGGATTCTACCTCCTGGAGTAAAGCTTGGCTGCCGTCTCATCGCTGAGAGGGTGAAGGATCCAGCACTGAGTGCACTTTGCCCTCATCGAGTGATGTTTATGTGTCTGGGATTCTACCTCCTGGAGTAAAGCTTGGCTGCCGTCTCGTCGCTGAGAGGGTGAAGGATCCAGCACTGAGTGTACTTTGACCTCATTGAGTGATGTTTATGTGTGTGGGATTCTACCTCCTGGAGTAAAACTTTGCTGCTGTCTCATCGCTGAGAGGCTCATGGATCCAGCACTGAGTGCACTTTGACCTCATCGAGTGATGTTTATGTGTCTGGGGTTCAACCTCCTTGAGTAAAGCTTGGCTGCCGTCTCATCGCTGAGGGTGACGTGCAGGAAAGGATTGGACTGTAATATTATTGTATGTGTGGCAGACCAGGGGTCAGCCACAGTCTCCAAACAGGATGCAGCCCTGTTGCCACTGACTGCCCCATGGCCCCAGGACACCTCCTCACGGGGGTGCACAGCTCAGGTCTCTGTATAAGCCACGCAGAGCTCTGACACCGCTCTTGTTGATAAATCATATGCACTGTTCATACACATTCCATGCTGTCAAAGCTCCTGTTGGATTGACACACATTCACAAACCTGTGCTGGACTGAGCAGTATTGTCAGGACAAATGAAGGTATGTCTGTTGGGGTGGAAACTAGAAATGCCTGCGCGGGTCCCCTAGCCCTATGTCCGTTTAGCTGTATGGCTGTGGTGTTTTTCTTTTAATTTTGCCACCAGTGAGCCCGACATTCAAGAAAACTGACTGTGGGGACTTCCTGTACCATGGTATGGGACTCCAGAGCGGTGCTCTGAAGTTGGGATTGGCAGCCAAAGGGCCCCCTCTTTCTCAGGGAGACTGCTCTCATTGGTGACCGGGCTTTGGGGGACTGGTGATGGTGGATTCCTGGTGAAGGGACAGGCCTTTATAGCTATCCCCATCAAGGGAGATTCCTACTGGCCTCCCATGTTTAAAATGTTCTACCAGTCTCCCATAACCAGGACTCTTTTGAATATGATGATGATATGTGTCCACTGGTCGGTCACATCGCTGTGATACCATTTAGCGGAACGGCCTCCCACTTCAAATCTGCGCCTCCTCCTCTCTTCTTGAATTCTGCAAGAATCTGACGACCTGGCTTTTCAATTAACCAACCCACCCTAGGCAGTGCTAGGTACACACACCTGCTCAGCATTCGGATACCCTCGCTGGTGATAGTGCATGATACAAATACACAGGGTCTTGGAGCATGTAAAGATCACCTGTTGTTCTGGTGGGCTCTCTAAACTTTCGAACTCCTACCTCTCCATAGACTATAACTGTGAGAAGTTGGCCTGGTATATGATGCTCACTAGTTAAAGTGATCACCTTGTACCATGCCAAGCAACCCTTATGGTGTGGTTGTAAGTCAACCTTTTCGGACTAGCTGCCCTAGTGGTAGCGTAGGCTAAGCAGTCTTTGAGGCTAAACTCGTGAAGCGTGTTAAGCAGGCTGTTTTACCAAATGTAACCCCCTTTTATACCAATGAAAGGACACCACACAGATATATATTGAAAATATATATGTATTTATTTCTCAAAGTAACCCCTAGTCTCTTTATGAGCACAGGAGCACAAATCGTCAAACAAGATTACAGTAGAATACACAGAAGTTGCACTTTATATGGATAGGCCCTGGTGGCCGCTCAAACCATATACTAAAATAGTGGTATAAGTACCACGAACAGAAAAGGGAAAAGGCCTAGGGCCTCTAGAATCGCTGGGCCTACAAGGAGCTAACTTTAGTTAGTGACCAGGAGGTCCACGGGTTGCGTGTGCAGAGCAAATAGTCACACGCGAGCTCCCATAGGTTTTCAATGGGTGCGTAAAAAGTACAAAGTTACTGCAAAAAGGATCTTCCGGATGGACTAGGAACTCAAGATTGGAAACACAGACACTAGAGATTATACTCTACACTTGGGCACCGGAGTGCCAGCTTTACCTCACCCACAGGAAGCGGGTGCATAGGTGTCGAAGTGCGTCGGGTTTCTTCTATCTGTTCCGTGAAGCCTGTGGACAAAGATGCTGCAGGCGGTCGGTCCGGGAGAGATGCGGTGGATCCAAGAGTGGATCGGAGTTGTAGAAGACCTGTAAGCAGAGGGGACAGTGTTCACAGTCACTAGCCAGTGACCAGCGTGGCACCAGGTGGGTACCAGGCGATGTCGGGTGCAAACAGGAAGAAAGGTGTAGCTTGTCTCTGCAGCCACGTGGTCCCTGAAGGTCGACGACGTCCAGGAGTCAGTTCACGAGCTGTCCCACGCAGGCTCTCGCTGTCGGCGGTGTCGGCGACTTGATCGAAGCAAACAAGCCTTGGCAAAAGCAATTGTTGTGGAAAACGAAATAAGCTGATGGTTCTGACCAGCAAGGACAGAGGGACTGCTCCTTTGGAGGGGAGCAAGGGCCAGTCCGGAGCAACCAGACCAGTAGTGTATTTCTTGAAGTTCGTCGCCAAGATGGCCACTAGCCAGCGGGCCAGCAACCGGTTAGGCGCGTCGAGTGGCAAAATGCAGAAGGGCCCCACGCAGATCGTGGAGATGCTGGAGGGCTCACCTTTGGTGCAGATGCTGCTCGAGGGTTGGGCTTCTCAGATCCCAAAGCACAACTTGGAGGGAGCCTCGGTTGTTGCACTTGCAGCTTGTCGTGGTCGTTTCAAGATGGCTGGCTCCACGTGTCTCGTTGCCTCCACGGGTCTCTCTTTTTCAGGGACTGTGGATCGGGCGGTGAGAGGTCTGGAGGTCCAGGTCTTGTCAGTCTCTGGGCTCGGGCTCCGGCGGGAGGCGGCGGCAAAGCAGACGTTGATTCGCTAGATGGTGCTTGCGTTAGCAAGGTGGTCACTCCCTGACCACAGGGGAGATTAGCTTCAGTCCTCTGTGCGGCAGAGCATCGAAGTTCCCGTCTTCTTCTTAGTTTCAAGTTGATTCCAGGATGTCTAAAGTCTTAGGACACAGCTCCTACCTTTATTCGGATTCTAGGGGCCGGACTACCTGCTAGGTCCCTCCCTAAGGGTGGGACCAGGAAGGGGGGTGGTTACACCCCCAATCCTTTGTCCAGCTCGCCCCAGGCCCGGGACTGGTGTGCCCCAGGACCGGTTTGAACTGGCATATGCACCGAGGCTCCTTGTGAGCCTCAGGCATGTCTGGTTCTATTCAAGCCCTAACTGACCAATACACAAAATCCTGTCTGGGGTGGTGCACGCACCTCCCCTGGCAGGAAACCCTTTGTCCACACCTCCCAAGCTGGAAGGACTCCCAGCAGCAGGAGGGCAGACTTGTGTCTATGGTGGCAGCATCCATTTTGTGGAGCTGAGGCTATGTCTGATTTTACCCGGGTTTCAGGTACTGTACATGTCGTGTCCCTCTAGAAGGGTGGAATGCTAACCCCGTCACCAGAATTGGCGAGGGGTTAGTATTCCAATTCGTATGACACCTTACTCGACATGTTTTGATAAAGCCAAACCAAAGATAGCATTTAACCGCGAGGTTCATAATGCACTTAAGAGTATATGGTATGACGATATCTGAAACAGTAGAAGGAAGTGGTTCCGACCACTGCAGACAGGCTCAGCTCATGCCAGAGCACCATCTCACATGGAACCAAGCACTCTGCCTTCAGGATTGTTAAGGCCTGCCATAGGAGTGACTTATAGGTTAACATGTGTCCCATTTAAGGTTAGGTATAGGTATACTACACCTAAGTAAGAGGTGGTTACACCAACTTACCCCAGCTGAGTGATCAGCCAGTTGTGTCAAATTTGTTAGGCCAGGCCAGGGGTGGCACAATACATGCTTCAGCCCCTGGTAGGCCTTGGATACACCAATGCCCTGGGTACCTAGTGTACACTGGTACAGGGGCTCACAGGGTGACCCAACCAATTGGGTATGTACCTAGGGTACATGGAGTCCATTTTAAAGAGAGAACAGCTAGGCTGAGACCCTGAATGGCAGGATCTCAGGCCAACTAAGTCGAAAAACCAGCTAGATACTAGGCAAAAATTTGGGGGTAACCATAGTCAGATATTCACCTTCCTACACAACCCCCCCCCCAAACGAAGGGAGATAAGGCTGACCTTGCCCAGGTAAGCCTATATCGCCTAAGTGGCCATATAAGGAAGAACCAGCACTGGCATGGTTACCCCCTGTCTCATGGTCCACTAAGCAATCCCTCACCCTATGGGTATCAGAGGGTCTCCACCATAGGGAGTTTCTACCTTTGGTGTGTCTTGGCAAAGTAAAAGGCTGGTGTTGAGATGGAGTACTGAAGTGAGTGTCCTCAAAGTGAGGCCTCAGCTTCCTCCAATCATCTTCCACCATGGATGCCTTTCTTTCCTTAGCTGAGTTGCACTGTGCTCTCAGGGTCAGCCTCTGGCTACCTAAAGCTGGAGGCTGGGTCCCTTTTGTGGGCTTACTGGAGGGACAGGTCAGGTCTGGGGCCCTAAGGTCCCATGTTTGCATGTGCCCAACAGAATCCCTCTGGTGGAGGTCCCTAACTACCTGTAAAGGAGATCCCTCAGGAATGTTTTTACCCATCACCTGGCTAGGACTACTAGCCAGGCAATCCTCATTCTTTTGATGGGGGGGTTCTTGTGGACAGGGGCCCTCTTGGGGTCCACTGGCCTCCCTGACCTCTGCAGCCCTGGGCTGACTGAGGCAGGGTAGAGAGAGGCAGGCTACCTGCACCAGACTGGGTCCCACCTTGGAAAGATCCACTGACATCAGAGGCTCTGCCAGGCCAGGCCTGGCTACCTCTGGGGCAGTTCCTTCCCAAGGGGTGATGTCAGATCCCTGAGGAGGCTGACCTTTTCCTAATGTCTGGGGAGAGGGAGACTTTTCTTCCTCCCCACTACTCTCTGTTTGTGTGGAGTGATCCATAGTTTCAGGCTTCACTACACCTATGTCAGTCTGAGTATGGACTGAGACCATTACAGCCTTGCCAACCTTTTCAGGGGGGCACTCAGTTTGTGTTTGAGCTGTGACTGTCACAGCTCTGCCAGTCTCTACAGGGAAGTCTGTCTGTGCCTGGGCTGTGGCTACCACTGCCCTTCCAACCTTTTCAGGGAGGAAATCTATTTGGACAGGGGTTGTGATTGGCACAACCCCACTACCCTTTTTTGAAAGGCCTACCATTCTAGAATGGGTGTGTTGTTCAACTCCAGCCCAAGCTGAGAGTTCTAAGTCATTCCCCAGTAAGCAGTCTACAGGCAGGGTTGGGGACACTGCCACCCTTTTAGGGCCAGTGACACCTCCCCAGCTGAGACACACCTCTGCCATGGGATGACTGTTCTGTTTGCCATCAATGTTAGTTACCTGGTAGGAGCAACCAGGCAAAAGCTGCTCAGAGGGAACTAGCCAATGGGCCACCATAGTGATGCTAGCTCCAGTGTCTCTGTAGGCCTCAGCTTTTGTACCATTGATGAAGGGCTCCTGTCTGTACCTACCCAAAGTGTTGGGACAGGCAGTGAAGTTGGCAAACCCCATGCCACCATCACAGACAAGAGTATCTGTTGTAGGGGAATTGGCTAAGCCAGGGTCCCCCTGTGTTCCCCAAGTAAACCCACCCAAATTTCTGGGGGCACTCCCACCACCTGGGGGATTACTGCTGACAGTAATAGGTGGTGTGACAGGAGTAATTGGAGGAACAGTCTTGTTCTTAGCCCTTGGGCAACTGCTGTCAGTTTTCCAATGCCCAGGAATTTTACATTCATGGCAGTAAGGCTTTTTACCTGTGGTAGAGGAGGGAGCTTGGGACCCACCACCCTGTGTGGAGTTTTGGGGCCCTGAGGAAGATTTCTCTTTTGCTTTATCCCCACCCTTCTCTTGAGGTTTGGTGGTATCTTTCTTTTGGTCACCACCCTGATTCTTAGGCCTGATCCTGGTCCTGACCCATTTATCTGCCCTCTTTCCCAATTCTTGGGGAGAGGTCAAATCTGAGTCTACCAGGTGTTGATGGAGGAGCTGGTTTTGACAGTTACTTAAAATCTGTTCTCTCATCATCAAATTGTACAATCCTGTATAATCAGATACCTTACTTCCCAGCAACCAACCCTCCAAAGCCTTAGTGGCACATTCAACATATTCAGACCAGTCCTGAGTCTGTGTCTTCTGGGTGTCTCTGAACATTAACCTGTACTGTTCAGTGGTTAAGCCTAACCCATCAACTAGGACACTCTTCAGGACTCTGTAGTTTCTGACATCCTCCTCCCTAACAGTGAGGAGTCTGTCTCTGCCTCTTCCTTCAAAGGAGAGCCAGAGGATTGCTGCCCACTGGTCTTCAGGAACCTGCTGCACTTTGCAGGCTCTCTCAAGAGCAGTCATCCATTTGTGGATGTCATCCCCACTTTTGTAGGGGGGCACAACCTTGGACAGGTTCCTATTGTCAAAGACCCTATCCTTGTCCTTAGGGACAATGCTGCCACCAGTGGGTATAGACCCACTCTCTCTAGGTTGCCTAGCTTTGTTCAGTTTCTCTTCCATCAGGGCTACTTCTAGCTCCTGCTTCCTGATCCTCAGCTGGGCTTCCTGCATTCTGGCCTCATGCTCCCTCCTCTGAGGGGTGGTCATCCTTCTCCTGGAGTGTCCTTGAGAGCCTCTAGAGGTATGAGAAGCATTAGATTCACCTGAGTGATTCCTTTGCCTCCCAGACCCCTGGTTAAGTCCACTGGGGAGATCCAATGGGGTGATCCCATTGTCAGTCCCCAATAGCCTTAAGTTAGCTGGGCCACGTATAACACTTGGCACTGGGCTAGTTCTCCCTTCATCCTCACTACTTTCTGTATCCTCACCACTTTCCTCCTCTGTAGTATGATTCTCATCTAAGGGATGGCTATTGGAAAGGGGTACTTCAGTAGCATCTTCAGAAGGGGGGCCTCCTGTTCCTGACCTTAAGGGGCCTAACTGGGAGGCTTTCCAGAGAGCTTTCTGATCTTCATCAGCCTGTAAAAGCTCCCTGAGTTCAGCAGAAGTAGGATTCTTGGGCTGTTTAAGGCCCCTGATATTTGCCAACTGCCTGAGCTCATTTTGATTAAGGGTAGCAAAGATGGTTGGTGCCCTCTGGGGGTCACTCTCAACAGAGATGGGTACAGTGGACCCCTCTGCCCCAGCCATTGCTCTTAAGTGTGGGTGGATGTGTTGCAATCTACCTACACTTGGGTTTACCTACTAAACCTATCTAGTAGTTGTAGTCAGGGTGTGCTACTCCCTTTGCTCTACAACAACTAAGTTCAGTAGAACTTAAGTATATCTAATCTTGTTTTATATGTACCTATAGGTACCTATGTGATCTTTCAATTGGTAACCAAGAGATTACAATGGTAAAACACAGCAAGCTCAAATCCAACCGCTGCTCACCAATGTGAGAAGTTGGCCTGGTATATGATGCTCACTAGTTAAAGTGATCACCTTGTACCATGCCAAGCAACCCTTATGGTGTGGTTGTAAGTCAACCTTTTCGGACTAGCTGCCCTAGTGGTAGCGTAGGCTAAGCAGTCTTTGAGGCTAAACTCGTGAAGCGTGTTAAGCAGGCTGTTTTACCAAATGTAACCCCCTTTTATACAAATGAAAGGACACCACACAGATATATATTGAAAATATATATGTATTTATTTCTCAAAGTAACCCCTAGTCTCTTTATGAGCACAGGAGCACAAATCGTCAAACAAGATTACAGTAGAATACACAGAAGTTGCACTTTATATGGATAGGCCCTGGTGGCCGCTCAAACAATATACTAAAATAGTGGTATAAGTACCACGAACAGAAAAGGGAAAAGGCCTAGGGCCTCTAGAATCGCTGGGCCTACAAGGAGCTAACTTTAGTTAGTGACCAGGAGGTCCATGGGTTGCGTGTGCAGAGCAAATAGTCACACGCGAGCTCCCATAGGTTTTCAATGGGTGCGTAAAAAGTACAAAGTTACTGCAAAAAGGATCTTCCGGATGGACTAGGAACTCAAGATTGGAAACACAGACACTAGAGATGATACTCTACACTTGGGCACCGGAGTGCCAGCTTTACCTCACCCACAGGAAGCGGGTGCATAGGTGTCGAAGTGCGTCGGGTTTCTTCTATCTGTTCCGTGGAGCCTGTGGACAAAGATGCTGCAGGCGGTCGGTCCAGGAGAGATGCGGTGGATCCAAGAGTGGATCGGAGTTGTAGAAGACCTGTAAGCAGAGGGGACAGTGTTCACAGTCACTAGCCAGTGACCAGCGTGGCACCAGGTGGGTACCAGGCGATGTCGGGTGCAAACAGGAAGAAAGGTGTAGCTTGTCTCTGCAGCCACGCGGCGGCAAAGCAGACGTTGATTCGCTGGATGGTGCTTGCGTTAGCAAGGTGGTCACTCCCTGACCACAGGGGAGATTAGCTTCAGTCCTCTGTGCGGCAGAGCGTCGAAGTTCCCGTCTTCTTCTTAGTTTCAAGTTGATTCCAGGATGTCTAAAGTCTTAGGACACAGCTCCTACCTTTATTCGGATTCTAGGGGCCGGACTACCTGCTAGGTCCCTCCCTAAGGGTGGGACCAGGAAGGGGGGTGGTTACACCCCCAATCCTTTGTCCAGCTCGCCCCAGGCCCGGGACTGGTGTGCCCCAGGACCGGTTTGAACTGGCATATGCACCGAGGCTCCTTGTGAGCCTCAGGCATGTCTGGTTCTATTCAAGCCCTACCTGACCAATACACAAAATCCTGTCTGGGGTGGTGCACGCACCTCCCCTGGCAGGAAACCCTTTGTCCACACCTCCCAAGCTGGAAGGACTCCCAGCAGCAGGAGGGCAGACTTGTGTCTGTGGTGGCAGCATCCATTTTGTGGAGCTGAGGCTATGTCTGATTTTACCCGGGTTTCAGGTACTGTACATGTCGTGTCCCTCTAGAAGGGTGGAATGCTAACCCCGTCGCCAGAATTGGCGAGGGGTTAGTATTCCAATTCGTATGACACCTTACTCGACATGTTTTGATAAAGCTAAACCAAAGATAGCATTTAACCGCGAGGTTCATAATGCACTTAAGAGTATATGGTATGACGATATCTGGAAACAGTAGAAGGAAGTGGTTCCGACCACTGCAGACAGGCTCAGCTCATGCCAGAGCACCATCTCACATGGAACCAAGCACTCTGCCTTCAGGATTGTTAAGGCCTGCCATAGGAGTGACTTATAGGTTAACATGTGTCCCATTTAAGGTTAGGTATAGGTATACTACACCTAAGTAAGAGGTGGTTACACCAACTTACCCCAGCTGAGTGATCAGCCAGTTGTGTCAAATTTGTTAGGCCAGGCCAGGGGTGGCACAATACATGCTTCAGCCCCTGGTAGGCCTTGGATACACCAATGCCCTGGGTACCTAGTGTACACTGGTACAGGGGCTCACAGGGTGACCCAACCAATTGGGTATGTACCTAGGGTACATGGAGTCCATTTTAAAGAGAGAACAGCTAGGCTGAGGCCCTGAATGGCAGGATCTCAGGCCAACTAAGTCGAAAAACCAGCTAGATACTAGGCAAAAATTTGGGGGTAACCATAGTCAGATATTCACCTTCCTACACAACCCCCCCCCCCCCCCCCAAACGAAGGGAGATAAGGCTGACCTTGCCCAGGTAAGCCTATATCGCCTAAGTGGCCATATAAGGAAGAACCAGCACTGGCATGGTTACCCCCTGTCTCATGGTCCACTAAGCAATCCCTCACCCTAAGGGTATCAGAGGGTCTCCACCATAGGGAGTTTCTACCTTTGGTGTGTCTTGGCAAAGTAAAAGGCTGGTGTTGAGATGGAGTACTGAAGTGAGTGTCCTCAAAGTGAGGCCTCAGCTTCCTCCAATCATCTTCCACCATGGATGCCTTTCTTTCCTTAGCTGAGTTGCACTGTGCTCTCAGGGTCAGCCTCTGGCTACCTAAAGCTGGAGGCTGGGTCCCTTTTGTGGGCTTACTGGAGGGACAGGTCAGGTCTGGGGCCCTAAGGTCCCATGTTTGCATGTGCCCAACAGAATCCCTCTGGGGGAGGTCCCTAACTACTTGTAAAGGAGATCCCTCAGGAATGTTTTTACCCATCACCTGGCTAGGACTACTAGCCAGGCAATCCTCATTCTTTTGATGGGGGGGTTCTTGTGGACAGGGGCCCTCTTGGGGTCCACTGGCCTCCCTGACCTCTGCAGCCCTGGGCTGACTGAGGCAGGGTAGAGAGAGGCAGGCTACCTGCACCAGACTGGGTCCCACCTTGGAAAGATCCACTGACATCAGAGGCTCTGCCAGGCCAGGCCTGGCTACCTCTGGGGCAGTTCCTTCCCAAGGGGTGAGGTCAGATCCCTGAGGAGGCTGACCTTTTCCTAATGTCTGGGGAGAGGGAGACTTTTCTTCCTCCCCACTACTCTCTGTTTGTGTGGAGTGATCCATAGTTTCAGGCTTCACTACACCTATGTCAGTCTGAGTATGGACTGAGACCATTACAGCCTTGCCAACCTTTTCAGGGGGGCACTCAGTTTGTGTTTGAGCTGTGACTGTCACAGCTCTGCCAGTCTCTACAGGGAAGTCTGTCTGTGCCTGGGCTGTGGCTACCACTGCCCTTCCAACCTTTTCAGGGAGGAAATCTATTTGGACAGGGGTTGTGATTGGCACAACCCCACTACCCTTTTTTGAAAGGCCTACCATTCTAGAATGGGTGTGTTGTTCAACTCCAGCCCAAGCTGAGAGTTCTAAGTCATTCCCCAGTAAGCAGTCTACAGGCAGGGTTGGGGACACTGCCACCCTTTTAGGGCCAGTGACACCTCCCCAGCTGAGACACACCTCTGCCATGGGATGACTGTTCTGTTTGCCATCAATGTTAGTTACCTGGTAGGAGCAACCAGGCAAAAGCTGCTCAGAGGGAACTAGCCAATGGGCCACCATAGTGATGCTAGCTCCAGTGTCTCTGTAGGCCTCAGCTTTTGTACCATTGATGAAGGGCTCCTGTCTGTACCTACCCAAAGTGTTGGGACAGGCAGTGAAGTTGGCAAACCCCATGCCACCATCACAGACAAGAGTATCTGTTGTAGGGGAATTGGCTAAGCCAGGGTCCCCCTGTGTTCCCCAAGTAAACCCACCCAAATTTCTGGGGGCACTCCCACCACCTGGGGGATTACTGCTGACAGTAATAGGTGGTGTGACAGGAGTAATTGGAGGAACAGTCTTATTCTTAGCCCTTGGGCAACTGCTGTCAGTTTTCCAATGCCCAGGAATTTTACATTCATGGCAGTAAGGCTTTTTACCTGTGGTAGAGGAGGGAGCTTGGGACCCACCACCCTGTGTGGAGTTTTGGGGCCCTGAGGAAGATTTCTCTTTTGCTTTATCCCCACCCTTCTCTTGAGGTTTGGTGGTATCTTTCTTTTGGTCACCACCCTGATTCTTAGGCCTGATCCTGGTCCTGACCCATTTATCTGCCCTCTTTCCCAATTCTTGGGGAGAGGTCAAATCTGAGTCTACCAGGTGTTGATGGAGGAGCTGGTTTTGACAGTTACTTAAAATCTGTTCTCTCATCATCAAATTGTACAATCCTGTATAATCAGATACCTTACTTCCCAGCAACCAACCCTCCAAAGCCTTAGTGGCACATTCAACATATTCAGACCAGTCATGAGTCTGTGTCTTCTGGGTGTCTCTGAACATTAACCTGTACTGTTCAGTGGTTAAGCCTAACCCATCAACTAGGACACTCTTCAGGACTCTGTAGTTTCTGACATCCTCCTCCCTAACAGTGAGGAGTCTGTCTCTGCCTCTTCCTTCAAAGGAGAGCCAGAGGATTGCTGCCCACTGGTCTTCAGGAACCTGCTGCACTTTGCAGGCTCTCTCAAGAGCAGTCATCCATTTGTGGATGTCATCCCCACTTTTGTAGGGGGGCACAACCTTGGACAGGTTCCTATTGTCAAAGACCCTATCCTTGTCCTTAGGGACAATGCTGCCACCAGTGGGTATAGACCCACTCTCTCTAGGTTGCCTAGCTTTGTTCAGTTTCTCTTCCATCAGGGCTACTTCTAGCTCCTGCTTCCTGATCCTCAGCTGGGCTTCCTGCATTCTGGCCTCATGCTCCCTCCTCTGAGGGGTGGTCATCCTTCTCCTGGAGTGTCCTTGAGAGCCTCTAGAGGTATGAGAAGCATTAGATTCACCTGAGTGATTCCTTTGCCTCCCAGACCCCTGGTTAAGTCCACTGGGGAGATCCAATGGGGTGATCCCATTGTCAGTCCCCAATAGCCTTAAGTTAGCTGGGCCACGTATAACACTTGGCACTGGGCTAGTTCTCCCTTCATCCTCACTACTTTCTGTATCCTCACCACTTTCCTCCTCTGTAGTATGATTCTCATCTAAGGGATGGCTATTGGAAAGGGGTACTTCAGTAGCATCTTCAGAAGGGGGGCCTCCTGTTCCTGACCCTAAGGGGCCTAACTGGGAGGCTTTCCTGAGAGCTTTCTGATCTTCATCAGCCTGTAAAAGCTCCCTGAGTTCAGCAGAAGTAGGATTCTTGGGCTGTTTAAGGCCCCTGATATTTGCCAACTGCCTGAGCTCATTTTGATTAAGGGTAGCAAAGATGGTTGGTGCCCTCTGGGGGTCACTCTCAACAGAGATGGGTACAGTGGACCCCTCTGCCCCAGCCATTGCTCTTAAGTGTGGGTGGATGTGTTGCAATCTACCTACACTTGGGTTTACCTACTAAACCTATCTAGTAGTTGTAGTCAGGGTGTGCTACTCCCTTTGCTCTACAACAACTAAGTTCAGTAGAACTTAAGTATATCTAATCTTGTTTTATATGTACCTATAGGTACCTATGTGATCTTTCAATTGGTAACCAAGAGATTACAATGGTAAAACACAGCAAGCTCAAATCCAACCGCTGCTCACCAATGTGAGAAGTTGGCCTGGTATATGATGCTCACTAGTTAAAGTGATCACCTTGTACCATGCCAAGCAACCCTTATGGTGTGGTTGTAAGTCAACCTTTTCGGACTAGCTGCCCTAGTGGTAGCGTAGGCTAAGCAGTCTTTGAGGCTAAACTCGTGAAGCGTGTTAAGCAGGCTGTTTTACCAAATGTAACCCCCTTTTATACCAATGAAAGGACACCACACAGATATATATTGAAAATATATATGTATTTATTTCTCAAAGTAACCCCTAGTCTCTTTATGAGCACAGGAGCACAAATCGTCAAACAAGATTACAGTAGAATACACAGAACTTGCACTTTATATGGATAGGCCCTGGTGGCCGCTCAAACCATATACTAAAATAGTGGTATGAGTACCACGAACAGAAAAGGGAAAAGGCCTAGGGCCTCTAGAATCGCTGGGCCTACAAGGAGCTAACTTTAGTTAGTGACCAGGAGGTCCATGGGTTGCGTGTGCAGAGCAAATAGTCACACGCGAGCTCCCATAGGTTTTCAATGGGTGCGTAAAAAGTACAAAGTTACTGCAAAAAGGATCTTCCGGATGGACTAGGAACTCAAGATTGGAAACACAGACACTAGAGATGATACTCTACACTTGGGCACCGGAGTGCCAGCTTTACCTCACCCACAGGAAGCGGGTGCATAGGTGTCGCAGTGCGTCGGGTTTCTTCTATCTGTTCCGTGGAGCCTGTGGACAAAGATGCTGCAGGCGGTCGGTCCAGGAGAGATGCGGTGGATCCAAGAGTGGATCGGAGTTGTAGAAGACCTGTAAGCAGAGGGGACAGTGTTCACAGTCACTAGCCAGTGACCAGCGTGGCACCAGGTGGGTACCAGGCGATGTCGGGTGCAAACAGGAAGAAAGGTGTAGCTTGTCTCTGCAGCCACGCGGCGGCAAAGCAGACGTTGATTCGCTGGATGGTGCTTGCGTTAGCAAGGTGGTCACTCCCTGACCACAGGGGAGATTAGCTTCAGTCCTCTGTGCGGCAGAGCGTCGAAGTTCCCGTCTTCTTCTTAGTTTCAAGTTGATTCCAGGATGTCTAAAGTCTTAGGACACAGCTCCTACCTTTATTCGGATTCTAGGGGCCGGACTACCTGCTAGGTCCCTCCCTAAGGGTGGGACCAGGAAGGGGGGTGGTTACACCCACAATCCTTTGTCCAGCTCGCCCCAGGCCCGGGACTGGTGATGCCCCAGGACCGGTTTGAACTGGCATATGCACCGAGGCTCCTTGTGAGCCTCAGGCATGTCTGGTTCTATTCAAGCCCTACCTGACCAATACACAAAATCCTGTCTGGGGTGGTGCACGCACCTCCCCTGGCAGGAAACCCTTTGTCCACACCTCCCAAGCTGGAAGGACTCCCAGCAGCAGGAGGGCAGACTTGTGTCTGTGGTGGCAGCATCCATTTTGTGGAGCTGAGGCTATGTCTGATTTTACCCGGGTTTCAGGTACTGTACATGTCGTGTCCCTCTAGAAGGGTGGAATGCTAACCCCGTCGCCAGAATTGGCGAGGGGTTAGTATTCCAATTCGTATGACACCTTACTCGACATGTTTTGATAAAGCCAAACCAAAGATAGCATTTAACCGCGAGGTTCATAATGCACTTAAGAGTATATGGTATGACGATATCTGGAAACAGTAGAAGGAAGTGGTTCCGACCACTGCAGACAGGCTCAGCTCATGCCAGAGCACCATCTCACATGGAACCAAGCACTCTGCCTTCAGGATTGTTAAGGCCTGCCATAGGAGTGACTTATAGGTTAACATGTGTCCCATTTAAGGTTAGGTATAGGTATACTACACCTAAGTAAGAGGTGGTTACACCAACTTACCCCAGCTGAGTGATCAGCCAGTTGTGTCAAATTTGTTAGGCCAGGCCAGGGGTGGCACAATACATGCTTCAGCCCCTGGTAGGCCTTGGATACACCAATGCCCTGGGTACCTAGTGTACACTGGTACAGGGGCTCACAGGGTGACCCAACCAATTGGGTATGTACCTAGGGTACATGGAGTCCATTTTAAAGAGAGAACAGCTAGGCTGAGGCCCTGAATGGAAGGATCTCAGGCCAACTAAGTCGAAAAACCAGCTAGATACTAGGCAAAAATTTGGGGGTAACCATAGTCAGATATTCACCTTCCTACACAACCCCCCCCAAACGAAGGGAGATAAGGCTGACCTTGCCCAGGTAAGCCTATATCGCCTAAGTGGCCATATAAGGAAGAACCAGCACTGGCATGGTTACCCCCTGTCTCATGGTCCACTAAGCAATCCCTCACCCTATGGGTATCAGAGGGTCTCCACCATAGGGAGTTTCTACCTTTGGTGTGTCTTGGCAAAGTAAAAGGCTGGTGTTGAGATGGAGTACTGAAGTGAGTGTCCTCAAAGTGAGGCCTCAGCTTCCTCCAATCATCTTCCACCATGGATGCCTTTCTTTCCTTAGCTGAGTTGCACTGTGCTCTCAGGGTCAGCCTCTGGCTACCTAAAGCTGGAGGCTGGGTCCCTTTTGTGGGCTTACTGGAGGGACAGGTCAGGTCTGGGGCCCTAAGGTCCCATGTTTGCATGTGCCCAACAGAATCCCTCTGGGGGAGGTCCCTAACTACTTGTAAAGGAGATCCCTCAGGAATGTTTTTACCCATCACCTGGCTAGGACTACTAGCCAGGCAATCCTCATTCTTTTGATGGGGGGGTTCTTGTGGACAGGGGCCCTCTTGGGGTCCACTGGCCTCCCTGACCTCTGCAGCCCTGGGCTGACTGAGGCAGGGTAGAGAGAGGCAGGCTACCTGCACCAGACTGGGTCCCACCTTGGAAAGGTCCACTGACATCAGAGGCTCTGCCAGGCCAGGCCTGGCTACCTCTGGGGCAGTTCCGTCACAAGGGGTGGGGTCAGATCCCTGAGGAGGCTGACCTTTTCCTAATGTCTGGGGAGAGGGAGACTTTTCTTCCTCCCCACTACTCTCTGTTTGTGTGGAGTGATCCATAGTTTCAGGCTTCACTCCACCTATGTCAGTCTGAGTATAGGCTGAGACCATTACAGCCTTGCCAACCTTTTCAGGGGGGCACTCAGTTTGTGTTTGAGCTGTGACTGTCACAGCTCTGCCAGTCTCTACAGGGAAGTCTGTCTGTGCCTGGGCTGTGGCTACCACTGCCCTTCCAACCTTTTCAGGGAGGAAATCTATTTGGACAGGGGTTGTGATTGGCACAACCCCACTGCCCTTTTTTGAAAGGCCTACCATTCTAGAATGGGTGTCTTGTTCAACTCCAGCCCAAGCTGAGAGTTCTAAGTCATTCCCCAGTAAGCAGTCTACAGGCAGGGTTGGGGACACTGCCACCCTTTTAGGGCCAGTGACACCTCCCCAGCTGAGACACACCTCTGCCATGGGATGACTGTTCTGTTTGCCATCAATGTTAGTTACCTGGTAGGAGCAACCAGGCAAAAGCTGCTCAGAGGGAACTAGCCAATGGGCCACCATAGTGATGCTAGCTCCAGTGTCTCTGTAGGCCTCAGCTTTTGTACCATTGATGTAGGGCTCCTGTCTGTACCTACCCAAAGTGTTGGGACAGGCAGTGAAGTTGGCAAACCCCATGCCACCATCACAGACAAGAGTATCTGTTGTAGGGGAATTGGCTAAGCCAGGGTCCCCCTGTGTTCCCCAAGTAAACCCACCCAAATTTCTGGGGGCACTCCCACCACCTGGGGGATTACTGCTGACAGTAATAGGTGGTGTGACAGGAGTAATTGGAGGAACAGTCTTGTTCTTAGCCCTTGGGCAACTGCTGTCAGTTTTCCAATGCCCAGGAATTTTACATTCATGGCAGTAAGGCTTTTTACCTGTGGTAGAGGAGGGAGCTTGGGACCCACCACCCTGTGTGGAGTTTTGGGGCCCTGAGGAAGATTTCTCTTTTGCTTTATCCCCACCCTTCTCTTGAGGTTTGGTGGTATCTTTCTTTTGGTCACCACCCTGATTCTTAGGCCTGATCCTGGTCCTGACCCATTTATCTGCCCTCTTTCCCAATTCTCGGGGAGAGGTCAAATCTGAGTCTACCAGGTGTTGATGGAGGAGCTGGTTTTGACAGTTACTTAAAATCTGTTCTCTCATCATCAAATTGTACAATCCTGTATAATCAGATACCTTACTTCCCAGCAACCAACCCTCCAAAGCCTTAGTGGCACATTCAACATATTCAGACCAGTCCTGAGTCTGTGTCTTCTGGGTGTCTCTGAACATTAACCTGTACTGTTCAGTGGTTAAGCCTAACCCATCAACTAGGACACTCTTCAGGACTCTGTAGTTTCTGACATCCTCCTCCCTAACAGTGAGGAGTCTGTCTCTGCCTCTTCCTTCAAAGGAGAGCCAGAGGATTGCTGCCCACTGGTCTTCAGGAACCTGCTGCACTTTGCAGGCTCTCTCAAGAGCAGTCATCCATTTGTGGATGTCATCCCCACTTTTGTAGGGGGGCACAACCTTGGACAGGTTCCTATTGTCAAAGACCCTATCCTTGTCCTTAGGGACAATGCTGCCACCAGTGGGTATAGACCCACTCTCTCTAGGTTGCCTAGCTTTGTTCAGTTTCTCTTCCATCAGGGCTACTTCTAGCTCCTGCTTCCTGATCCTCAGCTGGGCTTCCTGCATTCTGGCCTCATGCTCCCTCCTCTGAGGGGTGGTCATCCTTCTCCTGGAGTGTCCTTGAGAGCCTCTAGAGGTATGAGAAGCATTAGATTCACCTGAGTGATTCCTTTGCCTCCCAGACCCCTGGTTAAGTCCACTGGGGAGATCCAATGGGGTGATCCCATTGTCAGTCCCCAATAGCCTTAAGTTAGCTGGGCCACGTATAACACTTGGCACTGGGCTAGTTCTCCCTTCATCCTCACTACTTTCTGTATCCTCACCACTTTCCTCCTCTGTAGTATGATTCTCATCTAAGGGATGGCTATTGGAAAGGGGTACTTCAGTAGCATCTTCAGAAGGGGGGCCTCCTGTTCCTGACCCTAAGGGGCCTAACTGGGAGGCTTTCCTGAGAGCTTTCTGATCTTCATCAGCCTGTAAAAGCTCCCTGAGTTCAGCAGAAGTAGGATTCTTGGGCTGTTTAAGGCCCCTGATATTTGCCAGCTGCCTGAGCTCATTTTGATTTAGGGTAGCAAAGATGGTTGGTGCCCTCTGGGGGTCACTCTCAACAGAGATGGGTACAGTGGACCCCTCTGCCCCAGCCATTGCTCTTAAGTGTGGGTGGATGTGTTGCAATCTACCTACACTTGGGTTTACCTACTAAACCTATCTAGTAGTTGTAGTCAGGGTGTGCTACTCCCTTTGCTCTACAACAACTAAGTTCAGTAGAACTTAAGTATATCTAATCTTGTTTTATATGTACCTATAGGTACCTATGTGATCTTTCAATTGGTAACCAAGAGATTACAATGGTAAAACACAGCAAGCTCAAATCCAACCGCTGCTCACCAATGTGAGAAGTTGGCCTGGTATATGATGCTCACTAGTTAAAGTGATCACCTTGTACCATGCCAAGCAACCCTTATGGTGTGGTTGTAAGTCAACCTTTTCGGACTAGCTGCCCTAGTGGTAGCGTAGGCTAAGCAGTCTTTGAGGCTTAACTCGTGAAGCGTGTTAAGCAGGCTGTTTTACCAAATGTAACCCCCTTTTATACCAATGAAAGGACACCACACAGATATATATTGAAAATATATATGTATTTATTTCTCAAAGTAACCCCTAGTCTCTTTATGAGCACAGGAGCACAAATCGTCAAACAAGATTACAGTAGAATACACAGAACTTGCACTTTATATGGATAGGCCCTGGTGGCCGCTCAAACCATATACTAAAATAGTGGTATAAGTACCACGAACAGAAAAGGGAAAAGGCCTAGGGCCTCTAGAATCGCTGGGCCTACAAGGAGCTAACTTTAGTTAGTGACCAGGAGGTCCACGGGTTGCGTGTGCAGAGCAAATAGTCACACGCGAGCTCCCATAGGTTTTCAATGGGTGCGTAAAAAGTACAAAGTTACTGCAAAAAGGATCTTTCGGATGGACTAGGAACTCAAGATTGGAAATACAGACACTAGAGATGATACTCTACACTTGGGCACCGGATTGCCAGCTTTACCTCACCCACAGGAAGCGGGTGCATAGGTGTCGAAGTGCGTCGGGTTTCTTCTATCTGTTCCGTGGAGCCTGTGGACAAAGATGCTGCAGGCGGTCGGTCCGGGAGAGATGCGGTGGATCCAAGAGTGGATCGGAGTTGTAGAAGACCTGTAAGCAGAGGGGACAGTGTTCACAGTCACTAGCCAGTGACCAGCGTGGCACCAGGTGGGTACCAGGCGATGTCGGGTGCAAACAGGAAGAAAGGTGTAGCTTGTCTCTGCAGCCACGTGGTCCCTGAAGGTCGACGACGTCCAGGAGTCGGTTCACGAGCTGTCCCACGCAGGCTCTCGCTGTCGGCGGTGTCGGCGACTTGATCGAAGCAAACAAGCCTTGGCAACAGCAATTGTTGTGGAAAACGAAATAAGCTGATGGTTCTGACCAGCAAGGTCAGAGGGACTGCTCCTTTGGAGGGGAGCAAGGGCCAGTCTGGAGCAACCAGACCAGTGGTGTATTTCTTGAAGTTCGTCGCCAAGATGGCCACTAGCCAGCGGGCCAGCAACCGGTTAGGCGCGTCGAGTGGCAAAATGCAGAAGGGCCCCACGCAGATCGTGGAGATGCTGGAGGGCTCACCTTTGGTGCAGATGCTGCTCGAGGGTTGGGCTTCTCAGATCCCAAAGCACAACTTGGAGGGAGCCTCGGTTGTTGCACTTGCAGCTTGTCGTGGTCGTTTCAAGATGGCTGGCTCCACGTGTCTCGTTGCCTCCACGGGTCTCTCTTTTTCAGGGACTGTGGATCGGGCGGTGAGAGGTCTGGAGGTCCAGGTCTTGTCAGTCTCTGGGCTCGGGCTCCGGCGGGAGGCGGCGGCAAAGCAGACGTTGATTCGCTGGATGGAGCTTGCGTTAGCAAGGTGGTCACTCCCTGACCACAGGGGAGATTAGCTTCAGTCCTCTGTGCGGCAGAGCATCGAAGTTCCCGTCTTCTTCTTAGTTTCAAGTTGATTCCAGGATGTCTAAAGTCTTAGGACACAGCTCCTACCTTTATTCGGATTCTAGGGGCCGGACTACCTGCTAGGTCCCTCCCTAAGGGTGGGACCAGGAAGGGGGGTGGTTACACCCCCAATCCTTTGTCCAGCTCGCCCCAGGCCCGGGACTGGTGTGCCCCAGGACCGATTTGAACTGGCATATGCACCGAGGCTCCTTGTGAGCCTCAGGCATGTCTGGTTCTATTCAAGCCCTACCTGACCAATACACAAAATCCTGTCTGGGGTGGTGCACGCACCTCCCCTGGCAGGAAACCCTTTGTCCACACCTCCCAAGCTGGAAGGACTCCCAGCAGCAGGAGGGCAGACTTGTGTCTGTGGTGGCAGCATCCATTTTGTGGAGCTGAGGCTATGTCTGATTTTACCCGGGTTTCAGGTACTGTACATGTCGTGTCCCTCTAGAAGGGTGGAATGCTAACCCCGTCACCAGAATTGGCGAGGGGTTAGTATTCCAATTCGTATGACACCTTACTCGACATGTTTTGATAAAGCCAAACCAAAGATAGCATTTAACCGCGA
Organism: Triturus cristatus; assembly: GCF_964204655.1. Taxonomy (NCBI): domain Eukaryota; kingdom Metazoa; phylum Chordata; class Amphibia; order Caudata; family Salamandridae; genus Triturus; species Triturus cristatus. The sequence goes on along the minus strand of NC_140585.1, from coordinate 76,345,420 downwards.
GGTTCATAATGCACTTAAGAGTATATGGTATGACGATATCTGGAAACAGTAGAAGGAAGTGGTTCCGACCACTGCAGACAGGCTCAGCTCATGCCAGAGCACCATCTCACATGGAACCAAGCACTCTGCCTTCAGGATTGTTAAGGCCTGCCATAGGAGTGACTTATAGGTTAACATGTGTCCCATTTAAGGTTAGGTATAGGTATACTACACCTAAGTAAGAGGTGGTTACACCAACTTACCCCAGCTGAGTGATCAGCCAGTTGTGTCAAATTTGTTAGGCCAGGCCAGGGGTGGCACAATACATGCTTCAGCCCCTGGTAGGCCTTGGATACACCAATGCCCTGGGTACCTAGTGTACACTGGTACAGGGGCTCACAGGGTGACCCAACCAATTGGGTATGTACCTAGGGTACATGGAGTCCATTTTAAAGAGAGAACAGCTAGGCTGAGACCCTGAATGGCAGGATCTCAGGCCAACTAAGTCGAAAAACCAGCTAGATACTAGGCAAAAATTTGGGGGTAACCATAGTCAGATATTCACCTTCCTACAATAACTTTTTAAAAAAAGCATTTTTCTATAGATAACTCTACCAGAAGGTGACAGTGCACTTTATAGTAAAGTAAACATTGTAGACGAAGGCCTCAGGATTACGTTGAAACATTCTGTGGGATATAGGTCTTGGAGTTAACAATGAATGAGCATTATAATATATCTCTAATACCAAAGCATGTGGCACTCAAGCTAGAGGTAGGTGGTCAGTGGTGATCTTATGTGAGTTAAAGTGTCTAGGTGGGGGGAACAGAGGAGTGTGAGGATAAGACATGAGGGTATAAAATGAAAAAGGAAGCAGTGCTCCAGGTAGGTACAGGGACAGTGGATAAAGGGCAGGGCTAAAGGACAGGAAGTGGGAAGACAGTGCAAAAGGTCAAGGAGATCGTGGGTTGCCAAATCCAAAAATGTTTGAGTAGGAAAGAGTTCAGTTTTTTGCTGAATGTGTGAAGGCCTTCTTGACATCTCATGTCAGCTGGAAGGAGTCCAAAGAGGTGTTCTGCAGAGGTCATGCTAAGCACCTTCACTCATATCCTTGGAAGGATGCTGGAAAAAAGAGATGGGGTGGTACCCAAATGTCCTCATGGGCAAGCAGCGAATTTTACCATGCAAAACTAGATTTGCCCACATAGAAATGATATAGGGAAAGTATAGGGCAAAATAAAATAGTGTATCAAACTCGAAAATAAATATGAAAAATATTTTTATGTTGATTATTATTGTAAATTTATATATTTACTTTATGTTAAAAACACAAAATGCTACAGCACTATTGAATTAATTTTGAATTAAAACTTTAATTCCTGGAAATATATTAAATGACATTATAATTATGTTTCTGTAGTTTAAATTAAAACACATTTTAACCTTTTTAAAAAAAAATTCAATATGCATTAATAATTATTAAAAGTGATATAAGTAATTAATAAAAATTAATACAATTATTCCTATAGAATGTATTGGTACATTATTTTTTACATTAAAAATACACTGTTAAATATTTTATAAATAAATAATTAATATGTAGTATTGTTGTATATTTTTAAACATTTGTTTAGATTCAATTGTATTTTAACTTATTTAATTTACTTTAACATAATTTTCTATGGGATTTATTTCAAGAGCCTATCTTCATTATTTTTTTATGGGAGGGTGTTGCAGTACCAATGGTTGGCCATGTGTAGTGCTGGACTTACTACCATATATTTTTTTGTAATAGTGACTTATAGTCTGAGGGCCTGATTCACAAAAGTAAACTTAGACCAAAAGTCTAAGTTTAGACCTGAAGTCTAAGTTTAGACCTGAAGTCTAAGTATAGACCTGAAGTCTAACTTTAGACCTGAAGTCTAAATTTAGACCTAAAGTCTAACTTTAGCAGTAGTAAAATTAGACTTTAGGTCGAAGTTTACTTTTGTGAATCGGACCCTGAGTTTGTGAGTATCAAAAAGTGTTAACCTTATTCAAAAGTTAAACTTACTCCAAAGTGTAAGTTACCTTTGTGAATCTGGCCCCATGTTTACAGGTAGAAAATAATAATATTTGGCATAAAGTACCATGTACTATGTGCCATGTATTATGTATTATGATATTGCAAGTAGCCAGGAGTTCAGTTATCATATATTGTAGAAGAGCTAGGGCAAAACCTGAGTTCCTTATATGGTTAGGACGTATTAAAGGGGTCCATTATACATACGGTAGGGGGCATTTTATTCCTTATAATGGATGGTCACACAATGTTTGCCTAATTTAGTGAGAGCAACATTGTCACTATATACAAGTTACCAGATTCACGGTCATTTTTGATGCCGACACTTGCATCACATGCTATTAAATAACACAGCACAATCGATGTATAGCTGACTGCAGCGAATCTAACACTGCTATGTCGCTTGCAGTATGCGTTGTGACAGATTATGCTACTGAGTGAGAACGGCAAAGCAGGGATTCAATGAATACATAGCTGCATTGAGGTGGTTTGCCGTGATGTTGGCAATGATGCAACTATATGGAAGTCCATTGATTCCTAGTTATTATTTAGGCAGATACGATTGCCGTATGGTAATGAGCTATATATTGCAATCCCTATACCATTTGAGTCAAATCCAATCTGACTATTCATTAGAGAATTATTCTCTGTGGATTGTGGTAACAGATGTGGGATCAACCTTGGCTGTTACTGTGTTTTTTTGCAGAAATCTTTACAACTTAATGATGGGATACATGACGCCTTGTTGACGTTATTTGTTTGTATGGGTACAACATTGACCTCAGGTACATGATAGTAATTTAAAAATCGCACTATTAGTATTAGATAGGCAAAATAGATTTAATAAATGAAACACTAGGATGCGACTGATTCATGCACGAAGGGTTGGCCTTCTTGATATTATTCAGTGTTAATGGGATACATAAAACAAGCATTGGCATAGCCAATAGGTCTCGCCTTTGAGACCTTATAAGTGTTTAGCCAGGAAACAGTTGAGGCTGTTGCACCAAGGATATTGTGCTGGATAACTAAACACTTATAAGGTCCCAAAGGCGAGACCTATTGGCTATGCCAATGCTTATTTGTTTTGTTTTAAAACTTACTATACTTGGTCTTCCTGGTCAGTTCTTACAGTATATTTTCTTATATGCAATGTCCAGTTATTTATATAGCGTTTCGTGCAGCAATTTAGCCGATTTTTAAGCGCTGGAAACAGACTCATGGTGCAATAAATTCATTTGCCCAGAATCACACAATGCAGTTAAGAGGGGAAACCGGGATTTGTTAGTACATTTCCGGAACTGAGAGTCAGAAATGTACTCATTGGTTGAGTCCCCTCCACACAGACCTCTAAACTTTTGGCTTCTCAAAGTCAAGGAAAGGCTGTCCATAATTCCAAAAGCGTGACAAGAAAGGACGTTAAACAAATGTTGTTTCCCAGGTCATGGTTATCGCATTCTAAGGAGGGGAGGGGGCAGGGACATGAGGATGCTGTGCTGTGTAAGCTCGAGCTTTCCTTTGGCCAGTTACATTACTTTCATTTATTTACAAGACACTCTTTAAAAACAATAAAGGCAATCGAAGTGAAAACAAATAAAAGGCGTGGGTTCTGGTGGCAGAAGAGGTAACATTCCCTGAACACTGTTACTCTGAGTTTAGTTGGCACTACCCACAGACTGTCATTGGCATCATACCCGGAAGAGAACAACAATGTTATGTTTTGGCTGTTTACTTTCACATGTTTAATATTTCAGACACCCCTGCCTCCTGCTACATGTCACGGTTATGTTACTCGAGTGTTTGTGTGTCTAGACTTGTCCTCAAGTGTCCTTTGTTGTGGGTGGTCTGGGCGAACAGCTGGAGATAAATATTTTTCAACTCGAATGGAAGTGTCTTCTGTTGCTAGAGAGCGGGCAGGGGTTTGCTTGACTGTGCAAAACATCTCTACACAACAGGTGCAGATTAGAAAGAAGGGTTGAGGCTGGAGTTTGGAGGTGTGCCTCTCCGAGGGGCTTCTGATTTGCCAACTAGACCCATAGGGATGGCACCTTTCATGTTTTCGTGAATGGAAACTATTTTCAGCACCTATATGATGTGGCAATACTTTTTATATAGCGCTATATTTGAGACAATGTTTAGTCTTTTTCTAAAGAGAATAATATTGAAACGAGGGGGCATATTAAAAAGGGCTTTATCTCCGCTTTTTTGGCTTTAAAAAACTATCGCCCTATTTACAAGAGGGTGCTAACATGCATAATCGCATGTTAGCACCCTTTTTCCCCACGCCTCCCTTTGCATCTCTAATGAGATGCAAAGTGGGCGTCACTGGGCAGCACAGCCTTGCAAATATCGCTGATGTGCACATCGCGATATTTACAAAGCTGCCCCAGCATTTTAGCAGACGTCAGTTTTTGGAGAAAACCACTGTTTTCTCCAAAAACTAACGTCTGCTAAAATCCACACTTACCCTTCCCTAACATAGGGGGTGGATAATGCTGCTAAGACCACAGGGTGGTGTCAGCAAGGTTATCGCCCTTTTGCAGGGAACATCGCTGGAAAACCAGCGATGTTCCCTGCAAAACTGCGATTTCCCCCACTATTTCTGAAATTTTTATCGCCCTGGAGCAACGCGTTGTTGATAACCCACTACCAGGGCGATAAATTACAGAGATAGACGGCGATGAATAACAAAGCGCTAAGCCTGCTTTGCGTTATTCATCGCCGTTCCTTGGTGATATGCCCTGAGGTGTGTTGCCATTTGTTTCTACATTTTGGCAGATATATGAATTACATGACCTGACTTATCCAGGATCGCACTGCATGTCAGTAGCGGAGCTGAGATTAGAATTCAGGAGAAATTCTTAGCCACCTCTGCTGCACAGTTTCATAGTATTTTGGAGACTGTTTTTAGAAAGAAACCTTTTACTCACTCACTGTCGGAATTCTATGCCCCGGAGCGTAAAATCATTCTGACAAGGGCGCCCTGATGTTCCGGCAGCACTAATATATTACAAGGCGCGCACTTGCTGTTAGTACACATAGGCACACCAGTGAAATAAAGCTGTTCTAGTAGTTCATACCTTCTATGCCCAAAAAGCCCCGGCCTGCCCCTACTCTGCTGCACAGAGGGGGGGAGTGCGAGAGCAGCGAGATGGAGGACAGGCAGAAAAGAAAGACTTCAACACCTCGGTAATCCATCTTTTCTGCAGAGAAAGAGGAATCCAAGTCTCTCCAACTAAGGGTTTACTTTCCGAACCCAAAGCAGGAACTCGAGTGGAGAACATCTGGCCGCGTTACCCACACGTATAAATGCAGTTTAGAACTATTTACATTACGGGGATCACTTTGTCTCACTTCTGAAGTCATGAGGGGGGGGGATTAGGGGCCAGAGAGAATCTATGAGGACCTTGAGGGCGCCGGTCAAACAGGCCTTGAATTCAGTGAGACAACGGACACTCCCTTCTCATGCAGGAACATGCGTGTCATTCAAGAAAGGCAACCCGCAGCTCTTAAACTGAATTATCCCAAAACCAGACATTAAATGAACAAACCTACTCCTCAGACAGCCCCTGCTGGGTTACACATCCCATGCCAAACAGGTAAAGGGGGGGGGCGACGTCTTCCTAGCCCATTCATATAATGACCAGCAGGACGTCCACAGGTGGAACCCATCAACGGTTTTAAAATAACAAGCGCGCATGCGCCTCGCGCAAGTAGGGGGTGGGGGGGAGTGCGGCCGAGAGCAGGCAGCGTTTCCCTTGCGAAAGCGAGCGGCGCCAGGAGAGATAATTGCAAACACATGGCGAAAAAGCTCGCTCCCGCAAGGGAATCGCCAGACGTGCACGCGTTGCCATTGGAAGCAATGCAACGCATGCACGTTTTTGCCCACAAAGCTGTGCCGATGACTAAAGGTCTTTTTCCTAAGCAGCGAATTCGCGCGCTGCGTAGGCGAGATCTAAACAATACCATAATTAGTGAAATAACCATTCAGGTCATTGATTGCTTTGATAGTATATGATGAAGGTTAAAATTAAAAGCACATTTATACTGTGTTTATTTTCAGATACGCCACATGTACTTTGCTGATTAAAATAATTTATCTAAACTGTCTACACAATAAACGACAACAATAAAAGGAACCTGTTTCAGGTATGAGCTAAAAAGTTTGGTTATTATAATGACATTTGTATCATCTTTAGAATCCAGGATGTTTTTTCCATCTAAGCATTATTTGTGAATGCACAGTATTTATAAGGGATCGTGTTACACTGATAATGTACACTTGATGCTAAAGTGATGTCCACATCATAAACACGACTTGGGATGTTACATACATTTTTTTATTTTAAATCTTATACTTGTACACATTTATCTATATCTCAGCCATTTGAGATCATGAGAGATGTATCTTAACCAGAGATGTACTGTATACTTTGTTTGCTCTTCTCCCTTTAGAAAATGTACTAAGTATAAAGAATAATTGATTAGAATAAATTGTAAGTGTGATCTTGCAGCTTGATGTAAAATTCAAATTAGCTTCCCATAGACTTACATGTTTAAAATTTAAATAAAAATCACAGTTATAGATGAGCTATGAAAATGAATTGTCTGGTTCTTATGTATTGAATGTTTTTAATATATTCATAGTGTAAATAGTTTTTTTGTAATTGCTTTTAGCCCTGAAGAAGTCCCAAGAGGGATGAAACGCGTTGGCAAGCAATTTTGTTGTGTCTTCTAAGAATGAACACTTTTGGAATAAAAGGACCGTGTTTTCTATAATCAAAATATCATCGTTTGGTCTTGTTCATTTGGAAGCTATTTGTTTTTATTCTGTCTTGCCTTTGAAATGTGATGCAACACTGCTGTTATAAAATAGATTATTTGTGTTTATCGGGTGCAGGGTTAATTTTGTGCTATGGTCACACATTCACCATCCCACCTAGCCCCCTTTTGAATCCGTGGCTCTTACTCCTTCATCAAAGAGATGTTATGACAGTAATCAGTGTATACAAATGTGGAATCAGATCTGTGAAAATAAAGACATCAATAAACATCTTGTAATTTCTTTCAAACTCACATTCTTAAGCCATTTAATCTAAGCTGCTGTCAATGCTACAGTTTTAGAATGTGAACGTAACAGTGAGATGGATCCCTGCTGCCGGTATATTAACTAAGTTTTTTGTTTACCAAAAACAGGTAATGAACAAAGAATGTCAGGGTAGAAGTTTTGGAAGAAAGTGGCCTGAAGAGCAAGTCCTCCATTCTTCTATTTCATTGTGTAGAAGATGCTTCTCATGGTATCTGTTCCCTATGAGAGCATGGACTCTGATGGGACAACTTACCATTAATACCCTATTACAGAAGAGAAACAAGGTCAGTGTCTTATTACAAGTGAGTAGTGATGTCACAACCAAAGTGTAATATGGTAGTTCTACAGGGATTGCAGGCGTCTGTGCATTTTAATAAGAGTAAAGTTTACTTGTAATCCTGAGTGGCAGCCGTTGCACTTTCATCAGCGATGCGGCCACGGGCTTGTTTTTCTTGGCCTGGCTAAGGAACTCCCAACACTTTCAGGTGATCTAACTACTGAGAGCCCACTGTGAAACACGTACAACATAGGAGGCCAGAGGCACTGAGCACCTGGGTGACAATCAACAGCTGTGTACCGAACGTGTGGGTACGGCTTGTCTAGCAGAATCTAGGCTGGAGGGGACATGGCTGGACCGTACATAATGAGCTTTACACAAGCTTGGATAGCAGCCGCGGACCGCCCCAGGAAATGGAAGAGAGACTACCTTCTGGGTGTGCGCTCTACCGTGCGTGAATTATATTACTGATGATAATATTAAAAGATAGAACAGAAATAATAGTCATCATTATTACTGCAGTAATAACATCAATACTAATAATAACATCAATACTAATAATAATATCTATAGTAATACTACTAATAATAGCAATACTAACAATAATAATAATAATAATAACACCAATATCAACAATAACATCAATAATAACAATAATAATAACATCACTAATAATAGTAGCTATAATAATAACACCAATAATACTAATAACATCAATAATAATATTAATAACAATAGCAATAACAATAAGAATAAGAATAAATAACATTAATAATGATAATACTAATAATAGCAATAATAATAATAATAGTAAGTATAATAATAATAACAATAATAATAATTATAGTGATGATGATGTTAATGATAGTAATAATAATACAATTATTTATATTGTTACTATACTTAGTGGTAGTAATGATATTAATAATAATAAAAATAATAAAGTTACTATTAGTGTTCTCATTATTATTGGCATAATGATTATCATCCCAATGCTACTAGTCATGATAATAGTATTAATAAAAAGAATAAGAACAATCATGATTATTATTCATAGTTGAGTCTGTGCTTTCTGTAGCGCTTGATACGTCGTCGCCTGATGAATAGCACAGTACACTGTGACTGGGGGGTGGTGTTTGGTTGGAAGAGTATTGCACTTGCAGTGAGGCATTAGTGAGAAGTGTTGGTGCCACGCGTGAGTGCCAGGCTAGTGGTAGTGTTGTTTTATGGTATCATGAGTATCCTCCTTTCTAGATCTGTGTATAGTCACACTTGTGAGAGTGCAGAACGTGTCAATCACTGTGCTTTCTCTCGATCTCCAATTCATCACAGATACATGGCTTTCGCAACCATCCCAAACCTTGCTCAACATCCTCGTTCCAGAAAACGACATGATCCTGCAAACAGACATACCCAACAAAAAGGGGGGCGGAGGTGCAGTCAGCCGCAAGAAAAGCTGGTCATGGATAACCATCATCTCAAGACCATTCTCCTTTCAGGAACAGCTCTCAGTAACTATCAGGGCAAATCAAAGGAGCACAATGATTTCACAATTTTATTGCCCCACGCCCCAGGATACAACCTCAACCTCCATGACATTCATAATCCCAGTAACATTTATTATCAGGGAATGGATGCGAAGTAAGTCTGTCGGGTGGCTTTTGAGATTGCTGCTCCTAGTGGCCACAGTGCCATACATCACATAATCCTATGCCTTTGTCTCCTTTAGATGGTCACATTTAGGAATAGAAGCCTACAAAAGAGAAACACATTTGCAATCAATCTTGGTTGAAGATGTAGAGTGTGTTGGTTAAATCAGTAAGGAACTAAACTCCCTCTTACATCAGGAAGGAGAAAAGAACTGAGGAGAAAAGAGCTTGAGCCTTGAGAAAGCGATCAGTAGATCACGAAACATGTTGGCGGAGTTTGTAACTGACGAAGTACATGTCCTTATGCATAGATTGGGGATTTAGTCGGCATAAATATAGACTCTTGGAACTTTGATTTGCAACAAAAGAAGACCTTGGGAGCTTTCTAGTTCTTTCCGGAAGTTAAGTAGTTAAGTAGCAGGACTTCAGTGAGTGCACCTCCAGAGGGTGTGCCAAATCCCTGTCTTTGGAAGATGTCCTGGTTTTCATTCAGCCACTGAACTGTACAGTTTACTGATAAGACTGGCAGCAAAGAGGACTTCACCTCAACCCATTTTACTGTTCTCAACATGTACCATCCCATCTGACAACCTACGGAGTTCTAGGAATTGTACTCCTGATTTTATCCATTGAGCTAATTTTCGATACAGTTCCAGTTCCGGGTCTTTGTGCAACCCCTAGGAGCCGCGGCACAGCGAGGACGTGGGAGCAAAGAGGGAAAGGAGGGAAAGCTGCTCTCTGCCATCCAGCTAACCTGCTAATCTGCTAACCGCCAACCGCCGATCCCTGCCGCGCCTTGCTGATCCTCGCTTCCACTTCCACGGCTGTCGAGGATTGTGATTCCACTGGCAAAACCCCCAACAGCCGTATCACTAAAGTTGCTTAACCCGGTCCCAACACAAGTGATTACGGCCGATTCCGTGTTTGGAAGAACAGCCCATTACCAGTAAGAAGAGGGGCATAAGGTAGGCGCCAGCAAGTGCGGCCGCCATTAGCGGGCGGCCAGTAAGTGAGTGCCCTCGGCGGGAACCGTGGAGGCGACCCAACTAGGTTGGGTACGCTTTGTGGCTCTGCCTTGCGAGCCCCGCTTGCTGTGTCTTTGTCTTTACTCTCGAAGGGCTGAGCGAGGTAGAGCTTCCTTTCCTCTCAAATCGACCTGCGACTGTCTCCCGTACTTCTTTGTCTAATCCTGCACTTTTCTCAGAGGGGGCAATAGAAGACAGAACCTCCCTTCCCCTTTTGGACTGAGCCTGAAAAAGCAGCGAGGGTATCGGGTGGAAGGGGTGAGAGGAGGAGGAATGAGGAAGCCCCAAAATCAAATTATCAACCTGATACTTGCCCTTGGTATTAGCCACCTTCCCACCCGCACTGTTATGAGGTCCGGTAGGGTAAGAAGGCCCGTTACAAAGCCGCCACCTAAACAGAAAAGAAAGTAAGCTGCACGAGAAGATCACGGAAATATGGCAGCCTTAGAAAATGACATCACTGGAAAAATCAATATCAAGGATATGGAAAGTACCAGCAAAAGTAACTGCAAAGACAACAACATCTGTTTAACCGCGGGCTTAAAAGCTAGTGATGATTGCAGTCCAGTAGTCATAAAAGAGCTAAAAAATGTAAATCAGCCAAACATAATATCTAAGAGGGACGAAAGAGACAGAATTGATGAACTTATAAACATAGATGGACAACCCCCAAGGAAGATCCTAAGTTCCTAAGTTAAGTTCCTACCAGCCAAAAATGTATACGAAATTCACCTTTTTAAAAGACCCAGGCAAAGCAATTTATTCAAACAATGAAACCATTGAGGGTTTACAAACCCCACTGCAACCTGGGGGAACACAACACTCTTTGTCCCAAACACCAGGAACGACAATGAACACAGCTGCAGAAATACATACGGCTCAAAGTCATACGGCCATCACCATAAATCGATCGAGAAGTATATCAGGGGACGGAGTTCAAGTAGGTCAAACTGCTGAAGTGATCATGGGGGTCAGCAGCCCGATAAGCAACTTGCTAAAAAGCTTAGAGGAGCAGGAAAAAACTTCTAGGGGGCCCAAGAACGAGAGCGAGAGGGTCACAGAACCAGTAAGAATCCCAGAGCACCAGGGACCCAACGACTTGAAGGATCAGCTAACTTCCCTTCCCCACCAGTATTTACTGAACGAACAAGATGGAGGGATTACAACACCACAGCCAAAAAACAGTTCTCCATTCAAACGAAAGATTGCACAAGTAGACACTCTGACAGTCGAGAAACAGCAGGGGGGAACTGACCAAGTTAAATTCTCCCTGCTACAAGAGGACTTGTGCACTACAGACAATGACATGACCTTCCTGGCGTCACAAGAATGGGAGGATTTAGTGGCATCATCCAATGTAAAACCCACTATAAATAGCTCCACAGAAGAACTGATCAATTTGCATAGTGAAGGGAGCAGAGGTCCCTCAGACACTTTTTGGGTAACTCTACTAAATACCATCCAGCTATCTGCAACAGCACTGCAGTATCAATCTGACAAACTAGATATGCAGCTAACTGTTCTTCACACACTAGCGGAATTTACTTCTGGGATAGCAAGGAATCTTGCGGACCTTAACGGCCTCATAAAAAGAGGACAAGAAGCAGCAAAACTTTCTCAAATAGTAAGAACTGACTGCATCTGTACCCCAATAATTGACAAGCTATCAACACTACCGACAATGCTAGGGAACCTCCTGGCTGACTCAAAATCAAATACAAGGTCGCATCTTATAACGGAGGCTAAGTCTGGAAGAACATGCCTTAGCGAAAAACCAATAGGAGCTGCTAACATGCAGCCCACATCTATCAAAGATGGGAACTCGTCTCCTAATCTCAAACATACTCCAGAAGACTCCATTATAAATAACTCAACCAGTGAAAGGGCCGGTGCAGAGACATCTATGAATGCGCGAGCCCGCCGTAAACAAAAAAGGAAGGGCAAGAATAGGAAAACAATAGGAGCAAGTCATACTGACGAGAACCAATCACCCGTAGCCTCTGGGGAAAAAGAGCAAGCAAGGAAAACCTTGATGTACATTCAAGACAAAAAGACACCACCCTTAGACAACAGACCAAAACCTATAAGGAACTCAGAAACATTGGAAATTCCAACATCGACTGCTTCAACGGAGATAACATGTGAACAGATAGTGCTGAAGCATAGTAGTCCAGTAATAAGCAAGCAGCAACGTAAAATAACTGAATTGGAAAGTGGCACACAGAGCAGAGGAAGGAGATTGGCAGAAAATTTGCCAGCGGAAAAACGCATGTTAGAGAACAGACCTCAGAGGAGTCCAACGGAATCCCCACAGAAGTTATAAATACCAACCAACCCTCAAATAGTGTTAAACACCACAAGGTAACTACGTCTCAGGAAAATCAGCCGATGGTAAACGCACAAAGTAGGAACAAGCTGGCCGAAGAGCAGGCGATAGAGGGGCACCATGGAGCCAGCACAGTAATCCTTGAAGCCATAAACAATAATCAGCTCCCACACAGGGTCAAACAATGCGAGGTAACCACACACCAGCAAACCAGGATCCCCGCATCAAAGGAGACAGACATCATTCTATTCATTCCAGAATATAAATCGAGAGGAAGAGTGGACACCCTAAATAGGGGTAACATATTAAGACGTGTCCACTCAATCAAAGAACTGAAACACATTAATACAACAGACCTGCTTGCATTTGAAATTCAATCCTCATTAGATCAACAAGGCCCTGAAGTGACAAAGACAACATGGAAAACAAAATGATTTAGCAGATCAAATCTTGGAGGAAACGAACAGATTCTCTCAGTGGGGATAAAGCTGGAACCTGGAAAAAGACCAGCTTACCCCACTCCCCTCCTAGAAGAAAGCAATAAAGATTGCCTACAAACATCTAAATCAATTTTAAAAGGAGCACTTAGTCACTCTCTAGGGTCCTAAAGTAGTTTCTCACATGCAAAAAACCTAACAACGCAGCACTCTGTTTCTAGCTGGGCAAATATACGGCGAACAATAACAACAGGGGACATGAAGTGACAAAGGGCACCTGGCCAGACTTCAACAAAAGCTGACTCCACAAACATCAGAATATGTATCTGGAATATTAACGGTTTGACAAGTAAACTGGAAGATCCAGAAACATCAAACTACTTAAAATCATTCGACCTGATATTACTCCAAGAAACCTGGGAAGAGAATGAGATAGCCTTACAAGGATATACGACACAAATCCACCCAGCTACCAGAGGCTCAACATTTGGTCATTGCTCAGGTGGCCTGATGACATTCGCCTCAATACTAACAATAGGAACAATGGAAGAGATCAAGGTAAAAATTGCTCCCCGATGTGCCCTACAGACAATAGTCATAACAATCAAAATCCAACAGGTGGATCAATCATTACTCATAATCACACCCGAAGCACAGGCTTAAAGGGGTAAAAGAACTGGTCAGCAAATTGGTAAGACTTATGGAAGAGAGGGAAGTGGAGAACCTAATTCTGGCAGGTGATTTCAATCTTTACCTCTTTGGAACAACATCAGAAGATGAAATAGCACAGGAACTTAATATAGCGTGGGGAATACCAAACGAAGCCCCTGCATTCCCAAACAAACAAACAAGCTGCTCAATGCAATTATTGAAAGATCTGGAGCAGCTAAATCTGAGGATATTGAATGGCCGATTTAAAGAGGATATCCCGCCAGCATTAACACATTTCTCTTCAACCACTTCTTCTTACCTCGACTTTACCCTGGTAACTCTTCCACTGTTTGATATCATAGGTTCATTCAGAATGGGTGAAAACGGTCAAAGCGACCATCTACCACAAGAAGTGACACTAAGTGTAACCAGAGGAAATGACATGGAAACAAGGGAAAGCGCTGGCACAGAGTATACCTCAAATTTTAGACGGATAAGGTGCAAGGCCAATAAAATAGAAAAACTATCAACTAACGCAAAGATAATTATCCATCGAAAAACCAGCTTGATAATGAACCCACTAGAGGCTTGGGAAGGATTTGTAAAGGACCTCCGAACAACATATGCTACAAGGCCAAAAATCCTCAAAGGGAACATATTGGGCAACCTACTAGGTAAGGCAACCTCACCTGAAATAAAAAATCTAAAACGGAAAATAAACCAAACTTTAAGACAGCTCCGTAAACGATCACACAACGAAGTCCTGCAAAAGGAGTTACGGAACTTGAAGGCATCGCAAAAAAAGAAGATCTGGGAAAATAAAAGGCAAATGAATGAGGAACTCTGGGCAAAAATAATGCACGATTCGAAATTGAGGAACAGCGCCAGGTTCTGGAAGACAATTTAAAGCCTTCAACGGCCAGGCCATAATGGAGTAAATTCATACATATCAGAATCCGATTGGGCACATTACTTATCTAATCATTTTAATGATAAAAACCCAGAGGGGGACTCAGCTAGATGAAAAATACGGGTAATCAAGAGGAATATGTGTGATAATAACACAGGAAAAAATAAACACGTAAAAAGTGAAGGCATCAAGCAGGTTGAGACCCAGGGCAAACAGGCAAACCAGGAGGAGGAAGGAACAATGAGCTCAAAATTACCATCAAGCAGGAAGGAAAAAAACAATGAAATAACAGCAGCTAGGATTAAGCTACAAATATCAAAAGGAAAATCGTAAGGAGCCCCCGGCCCCAACGGAATACTTCCAATAATGTACAAGCATGATGCTGATTTCTGGAGTAACACATTGGTACCAGTCTTCAAGGGAATTGAGGAATCAGTGATATGTCCATTGTCCTGGAAAGGATCAATAATAAGCCCAATTCATAAGCAGGGCGATAGGAGTAATCCTAGTGAAAATCGACTTATCGCCCTAATCGATACAGAGGCAAAGTACTACGCGGGGCTACTCCTGTAGGAATTAACATCTTGGGCAACCTTAAAACGCATCATTCCTGCAAACCAAACAAGGTTCTGCCGAGGACAGGGTACAACAACGAACATCATGGCGCTAACTCTATTGATAGATGCGGTTAAAACAGCAAAGAGCTAGATATTCCTATGTTTCATAGATTATAGCGCAGCGTTCGATCACGTAGATCGCGCCAAACTCTGGCAGAAACTGGAAAAGTGTGGGATACCAAGGCCTCTCCTGAAACAGCTGATTCTATTGCACACCAATACTTGGGTCAAGATCAAGCTGGGATCTGGGAAGCACCTCTCAATGCGAATTAACACCACCAAAGGCCTAAAACAAGGGTGCGTGCTGGCACCCATGCTGTTTAACCTTTTTCTGGCAGACCTTCCAGGGGAACTGGATAAAACCAAATCGCATGTCCCACGGTTGGGAAACATCTCGTTATCAAATCTTTTATATGAAGACGACTTGGTTTTAATAAGCCGGTCTCCAACACCTTCTGGACACCACCAATACATGTTCACAATATAATGCATTAAAGATCAACTTAAACAAATCAAAAGTAATGACAGTGAATAACAACAAGACAAAGAAACTTTCATGGTTCCTGGAAGGGCAGAAGCTAGACCGGGTAACCAACTACAAGTAGCTTGGGGTACTATTGGACAGCAGAGGTTCTTTTAAACCTCAATTAAAGGCCCTGCGTCGGAAGGGCACCACATTCTACTTTTCAATGAAGCCCCTGAAGAAAGTCCTCCCTGACCGAACACTGGATCCTCTCTCACAAGGGATCAGAGCACGACTGCAGCCAATGCTCACATATGGGAGTGAACCAATGCAAGGGAAAGGCGCGACAGTTTTAGATAAAAATAATCAGTAGAACATACAGAGCAATTTTCCAGGTGCCCAATTATGTGTCGCCGGCCCAAATATGTCTTGAATTTGGCCTTCAGAGACAAACAGTGGAGAGAAGAGGCGCTTATATAAAAAGTTGGCGTAAAATCAGAGGCGCAGAGCAAGGATCCTTAAATGCCCACCTTTGGACCGAGCTGTCAACCCGAGAAAAATCACCAGCCAAGAAGTACCTGTTGGACTCATTGGAATATCTCGAACTGACAAACTTTGGGAGTCATCCACAGATAATAAAAGCTTCAAACAGGTAGTAACAAAAGTAACAAAAATGATATCAACAATAGAAGATAAGGAAATTCTGGCCAAGAGGGCTCATGGATGGACAGTGCTGAATGATTATAAAGCTCTTAAGCCACAAGCATATCTGAAAACGGGACTTACACAGAAGACAAAAGAATTATTTTTAAAACTGCGCTTTGGCGTTCTACCAATCCTTCCTCACTCGGCACCCTGGAAAAGGAGAGAAAAAGAACAGCTCTGCCGTTTTTGTGGAACAGGAAAAGAGGACTTAACACACATAATCTGTATCCGCCCAAGCTTGATGGACATAAGGCGTGTCTTACTCCGAGTAATATGGAACCAAAAGGGCATAAGAAGCTGCAGGCAGGCCGTGAAGCTGTGCTTTAATCCAGAGGAGACCCAACTAAACTGCCGACTAACAAAGTACTTCGTCATAGTGGCTAGAAGACTTAAGACTTAGTGAAAGGCGCAAGAAGTAATAACATTTTATTAAATACAGAGACAGCCTGTCTAGAATTAGGCCTTGTTAAAATTGTGTCCAGAACTCTGAAGCACAAGCACTTTATAACCCTTGAAATGGACTGCACAGATAACGAAACTGAGATTGATACGACCTTTATTCGAGAGTACATTTTTAAATGAAAAAGTACAAAGATAAGGCTGAACATAATTTTAACGTTGAATGTTTTTACATTGTGAGTTTTAATTAAATGGGCAACAAATTCTTCTTCTTCTTCCTTTGAGCTAATTGAACTAATGCACCTGGTGACAATGACTTGTAACAATAAGCACTGGCAAAGCAAATAGGTCTGGCTGTATGTATTTTCTGCATAGTTTATTGCCATGTGATAGCTCATTAAATCTAGAGATATTGGGTTTGGCAAAGCTTTTTATGTGAAACAGGAGGAAGAACAATGGTGAAGTGACAAATGGGGAAACAATAGAACAATTCATACAGGTAAAATCAACCAGTAGAAAATATACGTAAATGTAAAGTCATTAGGTAAGACAGCACAGAAGAAAATGCGCAATGAGAAAGACAGGCAAGGAAAACAGACATCCAAGTCCTGACTAAAATATTTTTTTACATTCTGCTGCAGTGATTTTTTTTTACAAATATTGCTTTTTGTATACTATGCATGTATGAGATGAATAATTTAATGTGTCATGGTTCCACATTCGAGATGCAAAATAGTCCATCATGCATTGCAAGCACTCACTAGAAGGTGGAATGATACAGCAAATAACCAACAGCATGAGGTGAAAGGGAAATACTTCTGTGGGCGGAGCCAAAGCCCACTATATGTATATTTTAAAGAATTGGTAACAATAGGTCTGCAGGCCGTTGCTTTGTCAAACGAGATCTGAAGAAGAATTGGATATAAAGTGTGCTGACAACATGGAGCCAGCGGTCCCAGCTCTCCACTGACTCTTTCCAAAGTGCTCAGGAGCCGGTTAATAGAAGGACAAAGTATTTAATAAAACAAGCAAACTAAATATGCACGTTCCAAGAGGCCCCAAGTGCGTGGCCCAGCGTCATGACACACTAGGACAACTCAAACGTCCTCCATGGCAGCTCTGTATAGACCTCGACCAGTGTACAGATGGGGACTGGCCAGGGAGGCAGTGGGCAGCAGAAAAGCACCCACTTTGTTAAGTTGGGGAAGTGTTAGGTTGACGAAACTGACCTATAATGAGACCCCCAAGAAGCTAGTCCAGATCATACATATGCGCCAGGGGAGGGCGCGGCCTGTACAGCAGTGGGTGGGTGCAGTTCAGAAATCAGGCTGCACTTTGTTTGGTTGAAAAAAGAGATATAATATGACATTCCTGGGAGGCTGGCATGGCCCATCCTTACCAGCTCTGTGGAAAGGCACGGCCTGTCCAGTGCTGAGGGAAGCTGTGGTTGAGGTGGCGGGCATAAAGTTGGGTTCCCAAGAGGCTAGTGTGGCGCTTCCATACAAACTCCACCAGCCATCCAAGCAGGGGAGGCTCCTCCATCATGACGGAACCAGCAGATGCGTGTGAAGTCAATACAACTGCTTTATTATCATTTTATTTTACTCCAAAGCCATCGCCGAGTCTTGAGCGCAGGCCATCAGGAGCAGAAGGACTGGTGAGGTCAGGGCACTGCCAGTGCGCATGTACATTTGGCCGACCGTCTTAGGACGGTAAACCGACATGCACACTTGAATATCTCCAGTCTATTACATGGAGATATTGTCAGGGCTCATGAGCATAGGCTCTCAGTCCCTGCTGGAGCGTGAAACTAGCCCGCTCCGCCCAATCCCTATGCTTCTCCCATGCTGGTGAACACCAGCATGAGAGCAGCGTATGGATTGGCGCAGAAGAGTATGGGAGCCTGTGTGAGCACAGTCTGAAGAGGCGGCGAGGCGGCAGATCTCAGGCTGCAGGTAAGTTTATTTTTATTCATTCCCCCCACCCTCCACCATGCTGCCCTATCGATTTCCCCAGCTGGTAGCCGCCCCTGATCCAAGTACACAACCTTTCCCGTATTCAGGGAGTTTGGTTCAGCCCATCCAAAAAACCTCTATTACACTTCAACGGGCAAGGCATGTCTGGCATAGAGGGTGGGTGCGGCTGTGGTGGAAGGATGCAGTTTGTTTGGGTGGAAAAACAGATGCAATGTGAGGTTCCCAAGAGTCTAATGTGGCCCATTCATACCAGCTTCACCAGCCGCGGTAGGGCATGGCTTATCTGCAGCCGAGTGTGGTTGTGGTTGAAGTGGCGAACTGCACTTCATTTGTTTGGAGAAGCAGACATAAAGTGATCTTCACCACAGAATGATGTGGCTAATGTCAAATCAGCAACAGCAGTGGTGTAAGGGCGTGACCTGTGCGGCACTGAGGTTAGGTGGTTTGAGGTGGCTGGAGCAGTGTTGTAAAGGCGCGGCCTGTGTGGCGCAGAGTGTAGGGGTTTCGTGGAGCCTGGAGCAGTGGTGAAAGGACAGACAAATCTCAGGGTGTGAAAGGCAATGTGGCGCTACCAACAATATTACACAGTATCAAACATGTAAGAACCAAATTCACAGCGGTGCCAACAACAGTGGGAACAACACCCAAGATCCCACAAAACTCAATACAAGATTGATATAAATGCAAAAATAGAGTTGATGCACACGCTATAAAATAAATGAATAATTCAATAAATCAGATGCAGCGAAAAGCTTCAGTTCTTCTTAGTTTATTAGCGAAATTCTTCCACTCCCCAACGCGTTTCGTCGTTTGGAGGGGATTAACCCATAAGACTTCCTCAGGGCTGGAAGTAACACAAATAACAAATGTATAGAAAGATGGCGGCAAAAGACACACAGAAAATATAACACACAGTTCCTGAAACTCAGAGCAAAAAGATAAACGGTTCAATAACAGGCAAAAGTATAAGTCAAAATTAATACATAGTGTAGAAATATCAGTGTAAGACATAGATCCTAAACAAAATAATAGTTTTGAGGAACACAAATCAGCGGTGATGTCAGCGAAAAAATACCTCTAAGAAGACTACTCACCAACCCGTGTGAGTCTCATGCTGCAAATAATTATAAAAGAATTATCTGTACATTAATTATTTGAAGAACTGCAAACCTGCAATAATGCAAATAACTCAATATTAGTCGTTGCGTCACACATGAGGCACGATCAATCATGGAACTCATGAAGTCAAATAAATACCTGTTGAAACTTGATAATATTCACACGTTCTAATACCACATCGAGATGCAGCCAAATCATAAGGTGGCCATCCAAGTAAAAGGCCTAAGTAAAAAGCACCTGAAACAATAATAAATTGAATTTTATAACACTGAAATAACGCAAACGCACCTAATCATAGGCTACAAAAAACTTCTTTCTGACTTACCCTAATCAATATCCCCAATATTAGTAACAAAATATCCGATTGCCAATAAATCCTTAATAAGAGTCGTCCACTCGACGTAGTAAGTGACCTAAAAATAAAGAACCTTGGATTAGCACCGTTCTAATCCATGGCTGTGCAAGGCTAAGAGAAAACGCTCGCGCCAAACGCCATCCCGCTTACCTAAAATGCGGCTTCTGCGATCCCGAGTACAGGAAACAGGCGCTGCTGCCGGCCACTTCCATAATCATATAACAAAAACTAGTGATAGAAAAGGTGACTAGCAGCAAAGTTGAAAAAGGCGCCATGTTTGAACATGTAATTGTATCTGAACAAATACTTGAGGCGCCATAACTAAATGGTCGAAAAGTAAGTAAAGCCAATGGTGTAACCGCAAAACACAAAATAAAATTCACTAACGCGACAATAAAGCCTTATTAATCGGTTGGTCTAAATAAATCCGGGCAGAGACTTCATGCGCTATAATAAAATGGTCTCTAGACCATGTGATCGGCACTATAGCCACATAATATTCGCATAAGTGTAAATAGAGCTGTGTGCCTGTGGCTTCGATCAATAAAATATCTTGATCCCTCTATAAAAAATTCTGAGTCCATTAAAGTAAGAAAATTCGGTGATTTTACATCATGCACCCTGATAGCTTGACTTGTGTAACCAACATCTCATAATAGTCACCTCGCAACGCGCCTGGCATATCAAACTCTAACATGTGCTAATATTCACGACAAAATCTCACTATCACAAAAGTTGTGATCATATATTGATTATTAAACATGGAAAAAATGAATAACTAACGCATGTGTGACTCAATAGGTGTAATGGTAAATACAGAAATTTCAGAGCCGAATTTACCAATCATTACAACTACATTACGACTAAACTAAAACTGTAATTTGAATATTCATGAAACTCCAATGCATACCCAATCTTAGACCATATTAAAGAAAAATAATACCCATATGTGGTATATACAGATAACCAAAGTATCGAGTTGAACAGGGGATAGTAATATTATTAATCACCCAAAAAATACTGTAATTCCTGGTCATAATTAAGACCAAATTCTACAGCCTTCATGCGCATGATCCATCGTGCCTCACATCTGCGCAATTTCAACTCCCTGTTGCCACCACGTGGGTCAAGCTTCACATGTTCAATGCCATAAAATCGAAAAGATTTGATAAGGCCCTGTGCCTTGCACTCATACACATGTTGAGCTATGGGATATCTCATGTCACAGTTTTTTATAGCTCTCATATGTTCACTCACACGATCCTTTAAGGCTCTAATGGTGCTACCTATATAAATCTTATCACACTTGCAGGCAACAACATAAACCACATATTTGGTGCTGCATGTAATATTTGACATAATTCTGTAAACATGACCATCCTTATCCTGGAAATGTAAAGTTTTGTCTTGAGCATGTCTACACATGCCGCAATTTCCACATTTAAAAAAAACCTTTATTCAGTTTGTCTAGCCAAGTCTCTGTGCCAGTGGTGAAAGGACGCAGTCTCTTCCGCGCTGAGGTTAGGTGGTTCGAGGTGGGCTGGAGTAGTGGTGGAAGGGCGCAGACTGTGCTTCACCGAGGGCAGGTGGCTTGAGGTGGTTGGAGCACTGGTGGAAGTGTGTGGCCTGTGAGGTACTGAGGGAAGATGATTCGAGGTGGTTGGAGTAGTGGTGAAAGGGCACGGCCTGTCTGGTGCAGAGGGTTGGTGGTTTGAGGTGGCTGGAGCAGTGATGGAAGTAAGCGGTCTGTGCTTCACCGAGGGCAGGTGGTTCAAGGTGGCTAGAGCAATGGTGGAAGGGTGCGGCCTATGCTGCGCAGAGGGTTGGTGGCTCGAGGTGGCTGGAACAGTGGTGGAAGGGTGTGACCTGTGAGGGCAGGTGTGTTTGAGGTGGCTGGAGCAGTGGTGTAAGGGAGTGGCCTTTGAGGGCAGGTGTGTTTGATGTGGCTGGGGCAGTGGTGAAAAGACGTGGCCTGTGAGGGCAGGTGTGTTTGAGGTGGCTGGAGCAGTGGTGAAAGGGCGCGACCTGCGATGGCAGGTGTGTTCGAGATGGCTGGAGCAATGGTGGAAAGGTGCAGCCGGTGAGGTCAGGTGGTTCGAGGTAGCTGGAGCAGTAACGGAAGGACGCATTCTGTGCGGCGCTGAGGGCAGGTGGTTCAAGGTGGCTAGAGTAGTGGTGGAATGTTGCGACCAGTGCGGCGCAGGGGGTAGGTGGTTCGAGGTGGCTTGAGCAGTGGTGGAAGGGTGCAGCCTGTGAGGGCAGGTGTGTTTGAGGTGTCTGGAGCAGTGGTGGAAGGGCATGGCCTGGGAGGGCAGGTATATTTGAGGTGGCTGGAGCAGTGGTAGGAAGGCACAGCCTCTGCGGAGCTGAGAACAGGTGTTCGAGGTGGCTTGAGCAGTGGTGGAAGGGCGCGGCCTGTGAGGTGGCTGGAGCAGTGGTGGCGCAGGGGGTAGGTGGTTCGAGGTGGCTTGAGCAGTGGTGGAAGGGCGCGGCCTGTAAGGGCAGGTGTGTTCGAGGTGGCTGGAGCAGTGGTGGAAGGGTACAACCTGTGAGGGCAGGTGTGTTCGAAGTGGCTGGAGCAGTGGGGGAGGGGCGTGGCCTGTAAGGGCAGGTGTGTTCGAGGTGGCTGGAGCAATGGTGGAAAGGTGCAGCCGGTGAGGTCAGGTGGTTCGAGGTAGCTGGAGCAGTAACGGAAGGACGCATTCTGTGCGGCGCTGAGGGCAGGTGGTTCAAGGTGGCTAGTGTAGTGGTGGAATGTTGCGACCAGTGCGGCGCAGGGGGTAGGTGGTTCGAGGTGGCTTGAGCAGTGGTGGAAGGGCGCGGCCTGTAAGGGCAGGTGTGTTCGAGGTGGCTGGAGCAGTGGGGGAGGGGCGTGACCTGTGAGGGCTGGTGTGTTTGAGGTGGCTGGAGCAGAAGTAGAAGGGCCGGTGTGTGAGGGCAGATGTGTTCAAGGTGACTGGAGCAGGGGTGGAAGGGCGTGGCCTGTTAGGTGGCTGGAGCAGTGGTGGAAGGGCGTGGCCTGTTAGGTGGCTGGAGCAGTGGTGGAAGGGCCCAGCCTGTGAGCGCAGGTGTGTCGGAGGTGGCTGGAGCAGTGGTGGTAGGGCCCAGCCTGTGAGGGCAGGTGTGTTTGAGGTGGCTGGAGCAGTGGTGGAAGGTTGCCACCTGTGTGGCGCGGGGTAGGTGGTTTGAGGTGGGTGGAGCCGTGGTGGAAGGGTGCGGCCTGTGCGGGCAGGTGTGTTCGAGGTGGCTGGAGCAGTGGTGGAAGGGCATGGCCTGGGAGGGCAGGTATGTTTGAGGTGGCTGGAGCAGTGGTGGGAGGGCACAGCCTGTGCGGCGCTGAGAACAGGTGTTCGAGGTGGCTGAAGTAGTGGTGGAAGGATGCGACCTGTGAGGTTAGGTGTGTTTGAGGTGGCTGGAGCAGTGGTGGAAGGGCGTGGCCTGTGAGGGCAGGTGTGTTCGAGTTGGATGGAGCAGTGGTGGAAGGGCGTGGCCTGTGAGGGCAGGTGTGTTCGGGGTGGTGGAGCAGTGGTGAAAGGGAGCAGCCTGCGAGGGCAGGAGTGTTGGAGGAGGCTCGAGCAGTGGTGGAAGGGCGCAGCCAGCGAGGGCAGGTGCGTTTGAGGTGGCTGGAGCAGTGGTGGAAGGGCGCGGCCTGTGAGGTGGCTGGAACAGTGGTGGAAGGGCACGGCCTGTGAGGTGGCTGGAGCAGTGGTGGAAGGGCACGGCCTGTGAGGGCAGGTGTGTTAGGGGTGGCTGGAGCAGTGGTGGAAGGGAGCGGCCTGTGAGGAGGCTGGAGCAGTGGTGGAAGGGCGTGGCCTGTGAGGGCAGGTGTGTTGGAGGTGGCTGGAGCAGTGGTGGAAGGGAGCAGCCTGCGAGGTGGCTGGAGCAGTGGTGAAAGGGTGTAGCCTGTGAGGGCAGGTGTGTTGGAGGTGGCTGGAGCAGTGGTGTAAGGGCGCGGCCTGTGAGGTGGCTGGAGCAGTGGTGGAAGGGCTTGGCCTGTGAGGGCAGGTGTGTTGGAGGTGGCTGGAGCAGTGGTGGAAGGGAGCGGCCTGCGAGGTGGCTGGAGCAGTGGTGAAAGGGCGTGGCCTGTGAGGGCAGGTGTGTTGGAGGTGGCTGGAGCAGTGATGGAAGGGCGCGGCCTGTGAGGTGGCTGGAGCAGTGGTGGAAGGGCACGGCCTGTGAGGTGGCTGGAGCAGTGGTGCAAGGGCTTGGCCTGTGAGGGCAGGTGTGTTGGAGGTGGCTGGAGCAGTGGTGGAAGGGAGCGGCCTGCAAGGTGGCTGGAGCAGTGGTGAAAGGGCGTGGCCTGTGAGGGCAGGTGTGTTGGAGGTGGCTGGAGCAGTGGTGGAAGGGCGCGGCCTGTGAGGTGGCTGGAGCAGTGGTGGAAGGGCGCGGCCTGTGAGGTGGCTGGAGCAGTGGTGGAAGGGCGCGGCCTGTGAGGGCAGGTGTGTTAGGGGTGGCTGGAGCAGTGGTGGAAGGGAGCAGCCTGTGAGGTGGCTGGAGCAGTGGTGGAAGGGCGTGGCCTGTGAGGTGGCTGGAGCAGTGGTGGAAGGGCGCGGCCTGTGAGGGCAGGTGTGTTGGAGGTGGCTGGAGCAGTGGTGGAAGGTAGCGGCCTGCGAGGTGGCTGGAGCAGTGGTGAAAGGGCGTGGCCTGTGAGGGCAGGTGTGTTGGAGGTGGCTGGAGCAGTGGTGGAAGGGCCCAGCCTGTGAGCGCAGGTGTGTCGGAGGTGGCTGGAGCAGTGGTGGTAGGGCCCAGCCTGTGAGGGCAGGTGTGTTTGAGGTGGCTGGAGCAGTGGTGGAAGGGCATGGCCTGGGAGGGCAGGTATGTTTGAGGTGGCTGGAGCAGTGGTGGGAGGGCACAGCCTGTGCGGCGCTGAGAACAGGTGTTCGAGGTGGCTGAAGTAGTGGTGGAAGGATGCGGCCTGTGAGGTTAGGTGTGTTTGAGGTGGCTGGAGCAGTGGTGGAAGGTCGTGGCCTGTGAGGGCAGGTGTGTTCGAGTTGGATGGAGCAGTGGTGGAAGGGCGTGGCCTGTGAGGGCAGGTGTGTTCGGGGTGGTGTAGCAGTGGTGAAAGGGAGCAGCCTGCGAGGGCAGGAGTGTTGGAGGAGGCTCGAGCAGTGGTGGAAGGGCGCAGCCAGCGAGGGCAGGTGCGTTTGAGGTGGCTGGAGCAGTGGTGGAAGGGCGCGGCCTGTGAGGTGGCTGGAGCAGTGGTGGAAGGGCACGGCCTGTGAGGTGGCTGGAGCAGTGGTGGAAGGGCGCGGCCTGTGAGGGCAGGTGTGTTAGGGGTGGCTGGAGCAGTGGTGGAAGGGAGCGGCCTGTGAGGAGGCTGGAGCAGTGGTGGAAGGGCGTGGCCTGTGAGGGCAGGTGTGTTGGAGGTGGCTGGAGCAGTGGTGGAAGGGAGCAGCCTGCGAGGTGGCTGGAGCAGTGGTGAAAGGGTGTAGCCTGTGAGGGCAGGTGTGTTGGAGGTGGCTGGAGCAGTGGTGTAAGGGCGCGGCCTGTGAGGTGGCTGGAGCAGTGGTGGAAGGGCTTGGCCTGTGAGGGCAGGTGTGTTGGAGGTGGCTGGAGCAGTGGTGGAAGGGAGCGGCCTGCGAGGTGGCTGGAGCAGTGGTGAAAAGGCGTGGCCTGTGAGGGCAGGTGTGTTGGAGGTGGCTGGAGCAGTGGTGGAAGGGCGCGGCCTGTGAGGTGGCTGGAGCAGTGGTGGAAGGGCACGGCCTGTGAGGTGGCTGGAGCAGTGGTGGAAGGGCGCGGCCTGTGAGGTGGCTGGAGCAGTGGTGCAAGGGCTTGGCCTGTGAGGGCAGGTGTGTTGGAGGTGGCTGGAGCAGTGGTGGAAGGGAGCGGCCTGCAAGGTGGCTGGAGCAGTGGTGAATGGGCGTGGCCTGTGAGGGCAGGTGTGTTGGAGGTGGCTGGAGCAGTGGTGGAAGGGCGCGGCCTGTGAGGTGGCTGGAGCAGTGGTGGAAGGGCGCGGCCTGTGAGGTGGCTGGAGCAGTGGTGGAAGGGCGCGGCCTGTGAGGGCAGGTGTGTTAGGGGTGGCTGGAGCAGTGGTGGAAGGGAGCAGCCTGTGACGTGGCTGGAGCAGTGGTGGAAGGGCGTGGCCTGTGAGGTGGCTGGAGCAGTGGTGGAAGGGCGCGGCCTGTGAGGGCAGGTGTGTTGGATGTGGCTGGAGCAGTGGTGGAAGGTAGCGGCCTGCGAGGTGGCTGGAGCAGTGGTGGAAGGGCGCGGCCTGTGAGGACAGGTGTGTTGGAGGTGGCTGGAGCAGTGGTGGAAGGGCGCGGCCTGTGAGGGCAGGTGTGTTGGAGGTGGCTGGAGCAGTGGTGGAAGGGAGCGGCCTGTGAGGTGGCTGGAGCAGTGGTGAAAGGGCGTGGCCTGTGAGGGCAGGTGTGTTGGAGGTGGCTGGAGCAGTGGTGGAAGGGCGTGGCCTGTGAAGGCAGGCGTGTTAGGGGTGGCTGGAGCAGTGGTGGAAGGGCGTGGCCTGTGAGGGCAGGTGTGTTGGAGGTGGCTGGAGCAGTGGTGGAAGGGCGTGGCCTGTGAAGGCAGGCGTGTTAGGGGTGGCTGGAGCAGTGGTGGAAGGGAGCGGCCTTCGAGGTGGCTGGAGCAGTGGTGAAAGGGCGTGGCCTGTGAGGGAAGGTGTGTTGGAGGTGGCTGGAGCAGTGGTGGAAGGGCGCGGCCTGTGAGGTGGCTGGAGCAGTGGTGGAAGGGCACGGCCTGTGAGGTGGCTGGAGCAGTGGTGGAAGGGCGCGGCCTGTGAGGTGGCTGGAGCAGTGGTGCAAGGGCTTGGCCTGTGAGGGCAGGTGTGTTGGAGGTGGCTGGAGCAGTGGTGGAAGGGAGCGGCCTGCAAGGTGGCTGGAGCAGTGGTGAATGGGCGTGGCCTGTGAGGGCAGGTGTGTTGGAGGTGGCTGGAGCAGTGGTGGAAGGGCGCGGCCTGTGAGGTGGCTGGAGCAGTGGTGGAAGGGCGCGGCCTGTGAGGTGGCTGGAGCAGTGGTGGAAGGGCGCGGCCTGTGAGGGCAGGTGTGTTAGGGGTGGCTGGAGCAGTGGTGGAAGGGAGCAGCCTGTGACGTGGCTGGAGCAGTGGTGGAAGGGCGTGGCCTGTGAGGTGGCTGGAGCAGTGGTGGAAGGGCGCGGCCTGTGAGGGCAGGTATGTTGGAGGTGGCTGGAGCAGTGGTTGAAGGGCGCGGCCTGTGAGGGCAGGTGTGTTGGAGGTGGCTGGAGCAGTGGTGGAAGGGCGCGGCCTGCGAGGTGGCTGGAGCAGTGGTGGAAGGGAGCGGCCTGTGAGGTGGCTGGAGCAGTGGTGAAAGGGCGTGGCCTGTGAGGGCAGGTGTGTTGGAGGTGGCTGGAGCAGTGGTGGAAGGGCGTGGCCTGTGAAGGCAGGCGTGTTAGGGGTGGCTGGAGCAGTGGTGGAAGGGCGTGGCCTGTGAGGGCAGGTGTGTTGGAAGTGTCTGGAGCAGTGGTGGAAGGGCGTGGCCTGTGAGGTGGCTGGAGCAGTGGTTGAAGGGCGTGGCCTGTGAAGGCAGGCGTGTTAGGGGTGGCTGGAGCAGTGGTGGAAGGGAGCGGCCTGCGAGGTGGCTGGAGCAGTGGTGAAAGGGCGTGGCCTGTGAGGGCAGGTGTGTTGGAGGTGGCTGGAGCAGTGGTGGAAGGGCGCGGCCTGTGAGGTGGCTGGAGCAGTGGTGGAAGGGCACGGCCTGTGAGGTGGCTGGAGCAGTGGTGGAAGGGCGCGGCCTGTGAGGTGGCTGGAGCAGTGGTGCAAGGGCTTGGCCTGTGAGGGCAGGTGTGTTGGAGGTGGCTGGAGCAGTGGTGGAAGGGAGCGGCCTGCAAGGTGGCTGGAGCAGTGGTGAATGGGCGTGGCCTGTGAGGGCAGGTGTGTTGGAGGTGGCTGAAGCAGTGGTGGAAGGGCGCGGCCTGTGAGGTGGCTGGAGCAGTGGTGGAAGGGCGCGGCCTGTGAGGTGGCTGGAGCAGTGGTGGAAGGGCGCGGCCTGTGAGGGCAGGTGTGTTAGGGGTGGCTGGAGCAGTGGTGGAAGGGAGCAGCCTGTGACGTGGCTGGAGCAGTGGTGGAAGGGCGTGGCCTGTGAGGTGGCTGGAGCAGTGGTTGAAGGGCGCGGCCTGTGAGGGCAGGTGTGTTGGAGGTGGCTGGAGCAGTGGAGGAAGGTAGCGGCCTGCGAGGTGGCTGGAGCAGTGGTGGAAGGGCGCGGCCTGTGAGGACAGGTATGTTGGAGGTGGCTGGAGCAGTGGTGGAAGGGCGCGGCCTTTGAGGGCAGGTGTGTTGGAGGTGGCTGGAGCAGTGGTGGAAGGGCGCGGCCTGCGAGGTGGCTGGAGCAGTGGTGGAAGGGAGCGGCCTGTGAGGTGGCTGGAGCAGTGGTGAAAGGGCGTGGCCTGTGAGGGCAGGTGTGTTGGAGGTGGCTGGAGCAGTGGTGGAAGGGCGTGGCCTGTGAAGGCAGACGTGTTAGGGGTGGCTGGAGCAGTGGTGGAAGGGCATGGCCTGTGAGGGCAGGTGTGTTGGAGGTGGCTGGAGCAGTGGTGGAAGGGCGTGGCCTGTGAAGGCAGGCGTGTTAGGGGTGGCTGGCTGCACTTAGTTGTCTTGAAGAAAAAACTTTAAATGATGATGCCAGGGAGTGGTTTGGCCCGCCCATGCCAGCTCTTGGAGACCGACCGCCCTCGTACCGAGGCCTCCACGTCCGTGCTGGCTCCCCAGAGGCAGGGGGAGCCCACGAGGAGCCGCAGAGTCGACGGCGGCCCTTCTCTTGTCAGGCCTACACCTCGCCCGCGCCCACTTATCAAAGACACAGATTTTCCGCTCGTTTAATTAAGGCGCTTTCATCCACCGAGTTAATCCCCTTGCAAATGCGCGAGACTCTGCCCCGGGTGAGAGCGCCGCGCGCTGCACTCCCGGGCCCCGGCTACAACAATATTGTGTTTCTTTGACCTCAGTCGGGGGAAATTAAGGGATGAAAAAAATACTTTTGAAGATGGCAAATTCCTTCGTTTACACCCCAGGCCAGCAGGCCTGGCTAAAGCTGGGTGGTATTTTCAGAAGGCTTTCCATGCGGGTTACACGCAGCGGGGCTTGAGGGAGGGCCAGGGTGACCAAGGGGAGGGGGCGAGATTCACAGGAACACTAAGGCACCTCAGTGGGTTGAGTGCCTGCTGCAGCGATCAACTGGAAGGTTTGAATTCTGGGGGATCATACCGATCTTTTTGGGTGGCAGGCAGTACCGGTACTCACTGCAGCATGTTGGGATTGCCCAGTGATCCCAGAGAAATGGTCATCATGAGAGAATGCTCTGCAGTGTATGCTCGTATGATTAGCATTTCAATCATCTTGCCATTAGCAACAGTGTGAAGTCGCCACCCCATAGCTGTGTGGCAGGAAGGAATGGAAGCCCTTTAAATATGCAGTTTGCAATGGCTTCCCCTTCCTTCTTTGCCATAGAGCAGTGAGGGTCGCGGACAAGGAGCCCGTCAGTATCAGACGTCCCTCGAGGGCCAGGCAGGGGGCCCGGCAGGGGGGCCCAGGACTGTATTCCTGCATCCAGCGCCATCCGGGACCCAGGAAGCAGCAATCTGATTCCTGCAGTTTGGCCCCCCCATCCATACAGCGTCGCTGAGGACACAGGACACCCGGTGGGCCATTTTAACCCCATAGCCTGCCTGCCACTAGGGTCTGACAGGGTCTCTCACCTACTTCATTTGCCCCCTGCTGAGCTGCGACATTGAGCCCATAATGGGCGAGGAGGAGCTGGGGAGATGGCCTGAGAGCCCTCCCTGGAGTCCAGGTGAGTTTGGAGGAAGCCTCTACCCTGGTGGAGACTGCATATGCTCGCCCCCCCCCCCCCTCCCCCTCCCCCCACAGCGCCCAGTCTCTCTTCTACTGATAGTTCTCCGGCCCTGGGGCCTTCTGATCCCAATTGAGTCTGCCTGCTACAAAGGGGGAAATAAAAAGGTGAGTAAGACTCGCCGCTTCCAGCGATGCCAATGCACAATCTGTTACTGTCAGGCAGATTTGTTTTTTGTACATTTGATTGTAGCTGTTAAAATAACCGCACTCGCGTGAACATGAAGGAGCAATTAGGTGCCTTTACATTTTGTGTTTTCTCTTGCCACGGAGGTTGAATGTCAGGCGAGACCATCGGACGCATTGCTGCGTATTCTTTTAACACGGAGACTGATGTTTACTTTTCTTTCCCTGACTGCGGGGTGAGATCATTTTTGAAAGTTTTCAAACATAAATACCTGTGAAAGAACTGTACAAATATTTCAGTTTTGGAAATGGACAGGACAAACGAAACAGCTGTTTCGTTATTCTGAAGTGGAAGAATTTAATAGGCAACTTTATTGGGTGATGCCGAAAGCTAAATATTCTCTGGAGCCAGGGGTCTAGCTTCTGTAGGTGCAGCAGGTTATTGCTCTATTTCACAGCTCAAACGGGTGTTAGTAATCCATTTCCTTCCTTGCACTCAGGCCCATGGTACATTGGATATGTCACTGGCTGGTACCCAATTCCGCACATTATCCTTGGTGTGCTGCATAGTTTTTGTCAGTAAAACTATGTCTGTGTAAATGTAGTGGTAATGACCATGGAAAATGTGTTGTCTCTGAATGACAGTGCACTACCACACTATGCACCAACAGTTACATACCACACCGATACCTGTCAATTTTGGCCAGTAGCCCCACACCTGATCCCACCCCTAAGCCCGCCTCCTTGCCCGCCCCTTCGGTCATAGCTCAATTTAGTGAGTACCTGCACTTTTTTCCCCCCATTTAATGCACTGGTGGCAGGATCAGTTTCACTTGTGGCTGCACTAGATAAATTGTGCCGAATACACAGTGGCGTAGCTAGAGCTTGTGGCGCCCGGGGCTATCCCTCAGATTGCCGCCCCTGGAGAGGGGGGGTGCTGGGGAAAAAGGACGGCGAGCACTTCAAAGAGGTCCGAGAGACACGTAGTATGGCCGCTAATAGTTACCTCGATCATGCAAGTTACATGCACATACATGACGCGGTCCAAGGCTACACACTTGACTAGACCGGTAACTGGCAGTACAAAAGAGAACACACAGACTGCATGATCTATCTGGGGACTCAGAAAAACCGCATGTGACATCCATCAGAGAGCTGCGTGAACAATTACCTGGTAATCCCCTCAGCACAATGCAAACCTGCACATTCATGACACTGTTCAGGGATCCATCATCTACAGCTGACATTAAATGACCATACAGCATGGTCCCCCCCATTAAAGCAATGGGGACCTGCACGAACGTGATGTGCTCTGGGGACCCAAAACCAACGTAACAGTGTGGAAGCCTGTGATTCTTTATCTTTCAAAAACAGCAAATTGATTATTCACAGGGAATGACTCACTGTGTGCCCTTAGAACTAAACGCAGCACAAAGGGGTCAGTCAGCTCCACCTTGCCAACACAGACCAGATACAAAGCCCACTCTGGTGGCCCAAAGGCAACAACCAGGGGTCGCTCCCTGTCATTACTTCCAAGCAGCAGCAACCAACTCCCTGGGAATGAAAAGACGTGTGCTCCTAGGACCCAAAACCAGCTTGTAATAGTGCATCTCTCCTTCATAGCAGCCTCAGAACACACATGGTGCACAGCCTGCCCGGGGGTCCAAAGCTAAAAAACAGGGAGGAGCGACACATGTTCATCACAATCCTTAAACACAGCTGTAGGGGCCATGGGGACATGTTCAACTCTATCCAAGGCCCGGGACAAACTGCTCCGGCGCTGCGGCACTGCTTGAATATTCAGAAGAAACAAGAAACATTACATTTTTCTGCGATTTTGTTTTCACATTACTTTCATGGTAACCAACAGTGTTAAAAGTCTACAAGAACAGTAAAATGATAATAATGTGTCAAGTACGGAACGCCAAGGCTTGCACACGTCCCAGCTTGTCATTCTTTCAAACACCTTGACTTCTATGACCAAAAGAAATTGTCAGAGCCACCGGTCGACTAACCCCTCGCCTTGGATAAAAATACACTCCAAAGTCCAAAAGGTTGTGTGAATTAATTTTGCATTAACTACTGCTCAGGATGATGTATAGATAGCCATTCGGTTCCTACTCAGGGTTTTAGCCTGTCTGTTACATTAGTAGATGTGCCAGTAAAAGTCTAGGTAAGTTTCTATTTGTGAATCACCAGGACTCGGACTGAAACAGCCATGCAGCCACTGAAAGACACCAACCAGGGCACAATTCCGGGGTGCACAGCGTCCACCCATTATTTTCACGCCGTCCAAAGAAGTTGGCCCCACAGAAATATGCTGAACTTGTCCAGGTATCATTTTCAGACCCCTAGACACATTCAGCAGCACTTGCACAATGACTGCTTTTCATTCCCAGCAGCAACGGGCAGGCAGCGAGGTTTTTTTCTTCTTCATATTTATCTCCAGCTGGACCAAAGATAAAGGGCAATTTAAGGGGCCTTTAGGCTTCCTTTTGATCGAGTGGCCTGGAACTTCACACTTAAATGTAAATACAACGGAGGGAAACAAAAGCACACAGCTGGTTATCTCTTCACAGGTACTTAAGAGAGGCATGCTTTTGACTTTGTAGGCCCCTTTATGTAAGTGCCTGAACTGTAAGTATCTCAGATGTGTTGGTCAGTCCCAGTATTTACACACAATTTAAAAAGCACTATTTTACTTTCTTTTATAATGCTACACATACCAATGCAGTGTCAGAGCAATTTACATAACATACAGATTGAAAATAAATCATGCAAGCGTGTAAATCAGTGTACAAGATGTGTTGCATGAGTCAGTGAGGGTTAAAAGTTGTAGCAGTCACATATCATAAATAGCTCACTGTGCTATATTAAAAGGCTTACTATTTATGAACTGCAAGTAACAAAAGGATCGGTGTTCAAAGCAGTAACCTTAACTAGCTACATTAAAAAAAATCTGTAATCTGCATATTACATGATGTGCTTTGCAGGCACATTAACCTTCTATACTACTATTCTAGCCTACAACAAGTCAGGAGTATTGGCTTTGTCAATGGTTATTAGTTGCATAAGATAAATAAGCTGCAGCTTGTTGCATATAATATTGAAAAAGCTTCCACTTAAAGCCCTGGTGACAATACCACAATGTTGCTGCTCCTTGTATTTCAAAAAGAGAGCAGCAGGGCACAATGGGGCTTCAAGCCACTGTGAGACATTAGGATGATCATGAAAAACGCTAATTTTCCAGTTCACAATGGCCTAGGGTGGGCCAGGGCAATCCGTGGGTGGGCCTGGCCCACCCTCTAGATCCGGGCCATGATGTTACTTGTTGTATCACATAGCTGGATGCAATGACGGAAACAGCAAAATACAAGTCAGGCGGCACACTATGCTAAACACAGATTTTTAGGGTAAGTGTTTTAAAGTCACACCCTTAATTAAATCGGCCACCCCCCTTTTGAGAGACCCCCCCAGTTTTTTCATCCCACTTAAAGCCCTGTTGGCAGCTATGCTGCCACTCTGCCACTCACTAAATCTCCCCAAAACTCTTCTCTTACCTCACTCGTGACTCGCTCCAGGGTCTATATGGCAGGCAGAGGGGGTGGGGGGTTGGTTCGAACTTCAGCAGCCAGGCCAGTCTCCAGAGCCAGCAAATTGCCCAGAGATCAGCACTGCCACTGACTGCCCCAGGCCAGAATGAGCGCGAGAGCGCGTAGTGCGTCACTGCTCCGTCGTTCTCATGGCGATGGCAGGGCTGGCCAAAATATATCATTTTTTAATGTCGCCAGGGCCGTCATTGGTAGCGCTCGAGCGCTACAAGATTGATTGACGGCCCTGGAGGCTAGGATGGACCAATAGAAAGGACTAGAGGTCTAGAGCTGAGCACATAGAAACGCGGGACGTCGTGGCCGCAATTTTGGAAGCACTGTGACTGCCAGTGCCGCTGGCGCACTAGCAGTTTAATAAACAGCAGGTCAGTGCTGAGTGCGCGCAGCGCGCACTTTCAAACTGGGCTGCGCACGCGGTACTGGTGGCCCATTGCGGCCGCGGTGGCCTTTATAATTTATTTGGGGACACAGTGTCCCCAAATAAATTATAAAGGCGGCCGCGGCCGCAACGGGCCACCAGTGCCGCACGGCTGCCTCCAAAATTGTGCTGCCTGGGGCGGACCGCCCCCACAGCCCCCCCACTAGCTACGCCAGTGCTAATACATGTACTACACTGAAACTTCCAGAATGCCCCCCTGAATGACCTGAGAGTTAAAATGCGGAAACATAGGATGTATTGTATTGTAATTACATTTGTATAGCACTTACTACGCCTGACGAGGTGTCGAAGCGCTTTTTCGGCGAGTAGCTTCAAGCAGGCGCAGGGTTTTGACGCAGCATGGCCTTAAAAGTGACTGAGTGAAATCTTGTAGATTTCACTCAGCCACTTTTAGGAGGCGTTCCTGTGCCGGAACGCCCCCCCCCCCTGCTCCAGAACGCCTACATGTGGCGCAGGGCTTTACAACGTGACGCATCTGCCAGATGCATCACGTTGTAAATACCCCGCAGCATGGCGCAGGATTTGCGCCGCCGCTGCGTCATAAAAGTGACGCAACGGCGACGTAATATATCATTTTTTAATGTCGCCAGGGCCGTCATTGGTAGCGCTCGAGCGCTGCAAGATTGATTGACGGCCCTGGAGGCTAGGACGGACCAATAGAAAGGACTAGAGGTCTAGAGCTGAGCACATAGAAACGCGGGACGTCGTGGCCACAATTTTGGAAGCACTGTGACTGCCAGTGCCGCTGGCGCACTAGCAGTTTAATAAACAGCAGGTCAGTGCTGAGTGCGCGCAGCGCGCACTTTCAAACTGGGCTGCGCACGCGGTACTGGTGGCCCGTTGCGGCCGCGGTGGCCTTTATAATTTATTTGGGGACACAGTGTCCCCAAATAAATTATAAAGGCAGCCGCGGCCGCAACGGGCCACCAGTGCCGCACGGCTGCCTCCAAAATTGTGCTGCCTGGGGCGGACCGCCCCCACAGCCCCCCTACTAGCTACGCCAGTGCTAATACATGTACTACACTGAAACTTCCAGAACGCCCCCCTGAATGACCTGAGAGTTAAAATGCGGAAACATAGGATGTATTGTATTGTAATTACATTTGTATAGCGCTTACTACGCCTGACGAGGTGTCGAAGCGCTTTTTCGGCGAGTAGCACGCTACTCCGGGACCCATAGAGAATTAGTGACGAGCAGGGCACGAGTAGGGGGTACACGCAGGTACACGGCGTCCACCCACTATTTTCACAGGGTGGACGCTGGCCCCCCCACACCCCAAGAAATTGGGTCGCACAGAAATATGCTGAACTTGTCCTGGTGTAAGACACCGGACACGTTCGGCAACGCCTGCACGTGGTCTGCTTTCCATTTCCAACAGCAACGTGCAGGCAGCGAGGTGTAGAAGTTAAGGGGCCATGAGGCCTCCTTTTGTTTGAATATCCTGACTGGAGGTGGCCTGGAAACTCACACAAATGTAAATGCCACAGAGGGAAACACAGGCACACAGCTTGCCTTCTCTTCACAGGTACTTAAAAGAGGCATTCTTTTGCCTTTGTTCTGCCCCTGTATATAAGTGCAGACACTGTAAGACTCAGATGGGGTGGTCTGTCCCAGTATTCACACAAATAATTTAAATAGCACTATTTTATTTCTTTCATAGCGCTACGTCGTGACGTCATGTGCTGGGATGGCATGCGTCATGATGTCACTTGCATAGTGTCTAACTTGGTCAGTCCCCTGCTTCTTTTTATAGGACTTGTGCCCTGGTGACGAGACAGGTGCCAAGTGACACATATGAATGTAAAGAATTGGCTCCTCCGAAGGGTCTGTAGTGGTAAGACACACTGCCCGGGACCCCCTCATGATGCGAGGTGACATCAGAGAACGTGCTCATTGCTTGTTGTCATGGCACCGGGAGCACGTGTGTTTCCTCTCGATGACAACAGGCTGCTGTCTCTGATGGCACCACACACTCCTCTTACTCTTTAGGTTTTTCGTTTCAAATGAGTTCCCAATGTTTTTTGCCTCCGTGGTTTCGCCGCCTGTCGTTGTGACTTCCTCATCCTAACGCTTGCACCATTTTCAATATCTGAGATTTGCATATATTGAGATACCCTGAAGTTTATTGTATGCTAGAGGTGTCGAAAAAAAGAAACAACGTTTATCTCTTTCATTCCCTTTTACTTTAAAATTGGTGTTTAAATTTTTTCCAGAATTCGCGAGATCCCGGATTCCGCAAATCATGCGGTAGTCACGACTACCGCATGCTTTTGAGAAAGTGTTTAATGTATATTTAGACATTTTATATTGGATTTTGAGTAGTAGGGGTTTAATGCTATATCGTTTATGTAGGAAGTTGGCTCTGGATATACTATACCAAAGTGAGGCATAGTGTGCACAGAGTCCAGTGGAACCCCAAAGGTAGGCAGAGGTAAAGTTAGATTTTGCATTTGTATGGCTTTATTAAAGCGCCGGAATCACCCCCGAAGGGGTATCTCCGCGCTGAAGCGGAGGCAAAGGACCAATCAGTCACGGAATAATTCAGTCTTCAGGAGTTTCCTGAACCGAGAAAGACTGGAGCATTTACGCAAATCCTCGGGCAGAGCGTTCCAGTATTTCGGAGCAAGATAGGCAAAGGTTTTGCCTCCTGTTTGTAGTTTCATGTAACGGGGGACCACAATCAACCCTTTACCCTCAGATCTAAGTAGTCTGTTCGGGTCGTAAAATTTAAGTTTTTCTGCCAGATAGCTAGGGCTCACACCATAAAGAGTCTTATGGGCAAGGCAGCAGAGTTTAAACTTGATTCTCTGGCGGAACGGAAGCCAGTGAAGCTGTTTCAGCAGTGGCCGAGAAGAAGTACAAGAT
The DNA here is from genome assembly GCF_964204655.1 of Triturus cristatus. Classification (NCBI taxonomy): domain Eukaryota; kingdom Metazoa; phylum Chordata; class Amphibia; order Caudata; family Salamandridae; genus Triturus; species Triturus cristatus. The sequence goes on along the minus strand of NC_140585.1, from coordinate 76,308,527 downwards.
GGCATTTTAAGAGTCAACTGCGCAGCAACATTCTGAACTATCTGTAATCTACTCAGGGGGGATTCATTGGCTGATGCTAAAAGAACATTACAATAAACGAGTCGGCCAATGATCAGGGCTTGAATCGAAGTTCTTAAAACTGATAAGGGCAGCCACGGGAACACTCTACGCAGAAGACTCAGAGGGGCAGATTTATGACGTCTGGCGCATCTCTGCTAATTAGCAGAGATGCGCCAGAAGAGTTGCGACGCATCTGCCCACCCGTGCGCCACCATTGATGCACCGCATTTACAATGCGGCGCACCGTGGCACTCGGATGGACAGATGCGTGACGCATCTCCTGTCGGAAAGGCGGCGCATTGCTGGAGTTGCGTCGCAAGCGCGACGCAGCTCCAGCAAGGCTCGGGGGTGCCCTATCCCTTACATGCTGCGTCAATCCTTACGCCTGCTTCAAGCAGGCGCAGGGTTTTGACGCAGCATGGCCTTAAAAGTAACTGAGTGAAATCTTGTAGATTTCACTCAGCCACTTTTAGGATGCGTTCCTGCGCCGGAACGCCCCCCCCCTGCTCCAGAACGCCTACATGTGGCGCAGGGCTTTACAACGTGACGCATCTGCCAGATGCGTCACGTTGTAAATACCCCGCAGCATGGCGCAGGATTTGCGCCGCCGCTCCGTCATAAAAGTGACGCAACGGCGGCATAAATGAGGCGCAAGGGGCTCATAAATCTGCCCCAGAGTGTGGTAGCAGGTCCCTGGGGTGGCCATAACTTGGTCTCTCATAGATAGTTATCCAGTCTGACCCCAAAATGTTTTGCCATGGGTGACGGGGTGGGTGCGGGCCTAACACAGCAGGCCACCAGTTAGGGGAGCAAGTTGTTTGAGCAGAGTCAAACAATAAGATCTCGGTCTTAGCAGCATTCAGCTGGAGGAAATTTTCTGTCATCCAACCAGATACAGCTTGCATGCCCTCAGCAAAGCGATGTTCAAATAACTCTGTATCCATGTCAAAAGATAAAGGCAGTTGGGTGTCGTCTGCGTAGGAATAGGGAGTAAATCCATATTCTCTAATAATCTTAGCAAGGGGAGCCACATACACATTAAACAGGGTAGGACTGAGGCAAGAGCCCTGGGGCCCCCCTTTAGTAAGCTTCAAGGTATGGGAACAAAAGGGGCCTAGGTTAATTATCTGAGTGCGCTGGTCCAGAAAGCTAGCAAGCCACTTTAATGTCTGTCCCTGCAGGCCAGTCTCTCACAATCGGTGTATCAGTGTCTGGCGAGAGACAGTATCAAAGGCTGCTGTCAGATCCAATAAGACCAGCAGCACTGCCTTGTTGTTGTCCAGTGCCAGTTTAATGTAATCTGTAACACCGATGAGGGTGGTTTCGGTAGAGTAGTTGGGTCTGAACCCAGACTGGGAAGGATCAAGGGTACCTTGAGATTCAAGATATCCCATCAGTTGAGTATTAACGTACCCTTCCACCAGTTTGCTCATAAGCGGCAGAAGCGAAATGGGGCGATAGTTTGCCATCACATCAGTAGGTATCTGAGCTTTTGTCTTGATTCGGGCACTAAATGGCACCTCACTCTCTATTTGTGGTAGTGTGGTCGAGCAGTAAGGCAGTATCAGAGGATTGATTTGAGCACTAGATAGCACCTCACTCAGGACAGTGTTAAGCATTTGTTGTACAGACTCAATCCGCAAATGAATTCACACACTCAAAGACTAAACTTCAGACCAATTGTTTTTGTGTAAAAATATTCTTTTAGTTATTTTCTTTTCTAGAACCAAGCAAGCCTGGCACAGGTAAGTGATAAGTACTTTGCAGTAAATATACAGTTGTAATACAGTTTGGATTTGTAATAGTAAATGCACTTTGTTTTGACTTACAGTATGGTTTCAGAGAAATGCAATATTTGTAAAAACAGTACATCGACTTGAATAGGCTTTTGAGTAAAATTACAGGTAAGTTACTTTTAAGATTACTTTTCTTACTCAGAGTAGTATACGTGGATACTACTCTGGGAAATATCCTGCAAACAGGTAAGTAAAATTGTTTTTGTTAGGTAGTGCAGTTTTAAAGAATTTCTTAATGTTTTCAAACTCCACACTTAGAAACTTTTCACAGAAAAACAGTCAATGTTATCCTATGGAGGAAAATAGTGTTTTTGGTTTTGCGGTAAGGATTTGGTAGTGGGAGTTGAGGTTCTGGGAGTAGACTCAGGGGTCCCTCAGGGTCAAGGATGCACTCTTGTTACACCCTCAGCGGCACTAGGGTGGCCGGGTGCAGAGTGCTGAGGCCCAATGTTATCCAACGGGGGATATGGGGCTTCCGGGTGGTGGCTGCTGGCGAGCAGGCCATTTGGCTGTGGGAGCAAAGCTCCTGGACTTTAGCTCAGGGCAAATGGGGAAAAAAAGTAGCACGAAGGTGCACCCTTAGCGGCCCTAGTGTGGCCGGCTGCAGGGTGCTGTTTCAACGTCGGGTGCCCTGTTGTTTTCAATGGGGAACCTCTGGTTTGCAAAGGAACTGCAGGCTTGGGGACGAAGGTCTTTTGGGTGTGACCATCACTTCGAGAGGTAAGTTGGGAAGTTAGGCGTTGGTCAGGTACCGTCGGTTTGGGCTCAAAAGGCTTTGGGGCGTCAAGTGCAGGTTTGCCCACTCGAGCTCGGGCCGTGGATGGCCGGTGCAGAGTGGGGAGAATTCGCGATGTCCGGCCAGAGCCAGAGGTTGCACCTGAACAAATCCGGTGTTCATGGGAGACAAAGTCTTTGTTCTTGAAGGCAGGCAGGTCCTCTGGGGTTTTTGAGGTTGTTGGCTGCAGGACACACCGGGATTTCGCAGGAGCAGGTTCGAGGGAAAGGCAGGCCAGTAGAGTGGGGCCAAGTCAGTGGGTGTCTTCCTCTTGTTCTGCCCTTCTTCTTCTTCTTCTTGTAGTTTCTTCTTGTCTGGGGAAGCAAGATTCAGGCGTGCCCCTAAATACTAGATTTAGGGGTGTTACAGGTAGGTACAAGGCAGAGACCAATGGGGTGAGTCACCCTCCAGTGGGAGGGGGGCATAAGCCTTTCCCTGGTTGGCTGAGTCCCCCGATCTGCAAGATGGCAGGGACTAAGAGTTATGCTTCACCTCGCATCCCCCACCTGAGGGGTGGAGTTGGCAGAGGTTGGCACACCTCTTTTCCTCACTTGTTTTTCTCACCGGTTCTCCAGCCCAATGTGAGGGTCAGAACCAGTGGGGACAAGTTGCTGAAAGCTGCAAGTGGCTTGGGGAAGCTCACAAAGGCGGCAAGCCTTTGAAGCTTCCCCTTCATGAACCCTGCCCATCCTGGGGTCGCGGAGGCTTGGCACCTCGTCCCAGGATGTCCTTTGTTTCAGGCCCCAGAGTGTAGCAGGCTCTCGACCCAGTGGTCCAGAAACATGTCTGGTGGGGCCAGCTGAAAGCATCCACTCAGCCTGGACACTAGTGGTAGGTTAGTTTTCAGGGGGTATCTCTGAGGTGCCCTTTGTGTGCATTTTTCATTAAATAACACACTGGCATCAGTGTGGGTTTAATGTGCTGAGAAGTTTGATAGCAAACTTCTCACTTTTCAGTGTAGCCATTATGGTGTGTGAAGTTCATAATGACAAGTTCCCAGCACCATATACTCTTAATGGCAGCACTGCACTTACAATGTCTAAGAATGGATTTAGACACTGTAGGGGTACAGGGCTCATGCACCTGTACCCTCACCATTGGTATAGGGCACCCAGCTAGAGGGGTGACTGATCTAGGCCAGGGCAGTGGGTTGTAGGCATGTGTGCTATGTCGACTCTTCACTTTGTTCTGCACCAAAATACGCAGCTTGCAAAGGCAGTGTGTGTGTGTGTGAAAAGGTACAGGGCCTCTAAGGGTGGCACAATAAGTGCTGCAGGCTTTAGAGGTCTTCCCTGGTCACAGTGCCCTGGGTACCTGTGGTACCATTTACCAGGGGCTGACCTGTGGCCAGAGATGCCAATTGGGTTAGTTTTGGGGAAAGAACACAGGCCCTGAGAACCTGATAGGCAGGGACCCAGGGCACATCAAGTGGAAGTGCATCAGTAGTCTGGCAAAAAGTGGCGGGGTTACTGCAACAGAAACCCACTTTCCTACAGTTTACGCTTATTTTTGTGTACTAATTTCACAGCAAAACCTTTTTCTTTATAATTTCCAGTATTCGCGATGACGTCAGGCGTCTCGAATATCATGTGACCGCGTCACAAGGGAATATGATCGGATACTATACTTTTCATGTATGTTGACAGGAAGTACCCGCCCATTCACCTTCCCTGATCTTTCTCTCAGCACAGTTGAGAAAGAGCTCATGGCTGCATTGAGAAGAACCATTTTTTGTGTCTTTTAAGGAAAAAATGGCAACTGTACCTGGAGTGGGAGAAGAAGTAGTCCAGCAGGAGGCGCCGGAAGTTCAGGAGATTGATTCAGGGGAATCTGAAGAGGAGGAGGATCCACAAAAGAAATCCAGCATTGCTTGGGATTTGTTTAGAATCCCATCAGGAGAATCAAAAACAGTAGCAAAGTTTGTGCAATGCACCCTATGTGATAAAACTCTCTCTAGAGGCACCAGTAAACAGTACTCTTGCGGGACGACATCAATGCTGTACTATCTTAAAACTTTCCGTGAAAATCGCCTGAAGAGAGCACTAAGAGAGAGAGAGAGAGAGAGAGAGGAGGAGGAGCGTCTTCTGCACCATCTCCACCAAGCAGACCGGGCCAGCATGCTCCTTCTGATGCCACCACTGCTGCTGAAGATATGGCTCCTGAATTGTCATGGTGCAACCTACTCCCTAGACTTCAGAACAGTATTGAGTGTGGGAGATCACTATATCACAGCACTTCGCAATGCTGCAAATAATCACAAATGCTAATTTTGTTATTGACCATTATAGTTTATGCACCTTTCACGAGTTTGCATTTTTCAAGATTTCCCTGTCCAAGTTGCCATTTTCCTCAGCATCCAAGAATCGAAAACAATATATAAACATTTAACACTCTATTTTTTTTTTTTTAATTCACTGTTAAAAAAAAGAAAAAGTATGCTGTATGAGTGTATGTTTGTGTGATTGCATCAGTGCATCTGCAATGCTGTATGTTTTTGGAGGCCTGCATCGGTCCTGCCTGAGTGATTGGATAGGTGCATGTGCAGTACCTGGGTGACTGGACGACTGGTTGGTAGTGCCAGGGTGAATGGATAAATGCAAGTGTAGTGCCTGGGAGATGGGATGAGAGCAACCGCAGTGCCTGGGTGAATGGATGAGTGCATGAGGAGAGTCTGGGTGATTGGATGAGTGCAAGTTTAGTGCTGGGTGAATGAATGCGTGCAAGTGCAGTGCCTGGGGGATTGGATAAGTGCCTGGGTGGTACCAGGATGATTGGATGAGCGCCTCTGTATTGCTTGGGTGACTTAATTAGTGCAAGTGCAGTGTGTGGGTGAATAGATGACTACAAGGGCTGGGTGAATGGATTAGTGCATGGGTAGTGCCTAGGTGATTGTGTGAGTGAAAGTGCAGTGCCTGAATGATTGGATGAGTGCAAGTGCAGTCCATGGGTGAACGGATAAATGCAAGTGCAGTGCCTGGGTGAATAGATGAGTGCAAATGTAGTGCCTGGGTGAATGAATGAGTGCAAATGCACTACCTCAGTGGATACATGAGTACAAGTGCAGTGCCTGGTTGATTGCATGACTGAATAGGTAGTGCCTGAGCAAATGGATGACTTCATGGGTACTGCCTAGGTGATTGGATGAGTGCCTGAGTAGTGTCTGGGAGATTGGGTGAGTGCAAGTGCAATGTCTGGGTAAGTAGATGAGTGCAAGTGTAGGGCCTGGGTGATTGGATGAGTGCATGAGTAGGGTCTGGGTGTTTTCATGAGTGCATGGGTAGTGCTGAGTGATTTTATGAGTGCATCAGTAGTGTGTGTGTTCGGATAAGTGCATAGATAGTGTTTGGGTGATTGGTTGAGTATATGAGTACTACCTGGGTCATTGCAGGAGTGCAAGTGTAGTTTCTGGGTGATGGGATGAGTATATGAGTAGTGACTCAATAAATCCATCACTAGATTAGGGATTTGACACATGTAATATATCCTGATCTGCAAACACTGTGAAAAAATATAAGCAGAGAAACATTTATTAGGATTTCATTTTCAACACTAGGCAACTGAACAAGATGCAATATTTTTCAACAAAACTTTAATACAATGTTTTTACTGTTTTTATCTTTCATACTTCTTCTATTTCAACAGTGGTCTGTATGAAGCATCACATCAAACAGTGGGGAAAAAAACTATCAATGGATTGTAAAACAAAAACAAATGCGCACAGTACATCGTTACAAATAACATAACACATCGTGGTACGTAGAAGTTGCTGTAGCAGAAACAAAAGGGATCATTATTTTAGTGGTTATCTGTAGTAACAGAATGTAGTCGTGTAATGTTTTATACATTTCTTTCCTTCAGTTAAAAAGAGTCTTACATTTCTAACTCAGCCTGGAAAGGGAGAAGAGGTGGCACAGCAGTAGGAGCAGGAAGTTCAGGAGATTACTTCAGGGAAATCTGAAGAGGAGGAGGCTCCCCAAAATAAATCCAGCATTGCCTGGGATTTGTTTAGAATCCCATCAGGAGAATAAAAAGCAGTAGCAAAGTTTGTGCAATGCACACTACATGATGAAACTCTATCTAAAGTTACCAGTACCAGTAAGTGATGAGTACTCTTGCTGGACGACATCAATGTTGAACCATCTAAAAACTTTCCATGGAAATCGCCTGAAGAGAGAACTAAGAGAGAGAGAAGAGGAGCATCTGCAATGAGGATGAGTATGAAACATGCTGGATTATTTTAAGTGCATTGCTCTGTTACTCAGTGTGTACATGCATCAGTAACTTTCTAAAACTGAAAACTACAATTGTCACTTTTTCAAAGCACAAAACCTACATCATTTCTTAAATATATGATGTGTTTTTAAACATGTATGCAGCATTTTTCAAAGAAAAGTTACAGGCCAAGTGAAACTAGCACAAGAACTCTCTTAAGACACTCTGCTCTACTAACCCTCCTCAATTTTAAGCAGAGCTTGTTTAAAGAAATACACCACCCTCACCATACACATAACATTTTCAACAGCCTTAGACAACATAGCTCATTATGTAAGCATATGTGCAATTTCATAATAGATATATACCTTCAGGCCATCTTTACAAAAATATATGGTTCTCTGCATGTTTAAGTAAACTCAAGAGTCTAATTGTACATATAATTATCTGCAACCACATAAAACATATCTCACCATCTAAGCATAGGCAAACTGGTCCTATAAGTTACAAACCACATTGAGAAACACTTCCGAATACATACCTAACAAGTAAGAGTACATCATGATTTATATACAGGTACAGCACATTTGCATATCTTTTATTTGTGACTTCACTGCTCCTGTTTAATAATGCGACTAAAAGTCCTAAAACTCTCAGAATGCAAATAACATAGATCTGTCTGTTCTGCACATGATACTTAGACATTTAAAACATTGTCATTTTTAAAGAGATTGCTCATTGTAACATTCAACAGTACTATGCTGTTGTTTTTCTATAAAGTACACAATGGAATAAAGGGGCGCACATTAATTTTCCTCTTATTTCCCAAAACATTCAGTACTAACATCTTTAAGACATACTCTACAAGTAACACAGACTATATATAAGCCACCTATCTTAAAATATGTAAAACCACACACACTGCCAGTCACAGTTCATCTCGTATATTATTCTCATATTTGTTTTCATATGACCGTAATATTCTTTTTTATCAAAGTTCCATGTGCATCTTCATTTTAATGTAATTTTTTAAGATTATTAAAATGAAATGTACACACCTGTAAATTGAGTTTGTAGATTGTATTGTTGTTTTAACTCTTTTTGGATAGTTTTGACACTGTTAGGTTTTGTAAAAACTATCACAAAAATGGTACAGCACTCTCATACAAAGCAAGCATAAAACCTCTTCAACTTTACACTCTGTGATAATGCGCAAGGCAGCAAATGAAATTATGTCTTTCATTTTATACTACTCTATGTCCACTTGTGAATAGTTAGTATCTGTTAACCCTTTCACTCTCTTTCAAAAAGAGATTCCTGTCTCTGCCTGTTCGTGATTTTTTCGCAATCATCACGAAAGAAACGGGAATCCAAAGATATATTTAGCTTCAGTTTTTCACATTTAAATACTGCACACTAGTTTATTGCATAGTCCTAAATTGGAAATTAAAGTTTATCATTAGTTAAATTGTGTAATAACTCCTCTACTTTTTAAAAATGTTCTGTCTCTTTATCACCCTCCCCCCAAATACACTCTACCCTTCGTGTATGTAGCAACCCAGTAGAACCAGTAGATCACAAGTTCACAGCACATTCCAGAAGGACCATGCTACTTCCAAATGAGGTGCAACAGGTGTGGGTTACTCCTTAGATTCAAAAGCATATCCATGTCTGTATTACATTTCTTTTTTTTAAACAGCTAATAATAGTGCTTCTTGCTAATGCATCTAACACACTACTTAATTCTATTCACCTACATGCTGACAGTATCCAACCCAATATATGTTTAAAAAAAGAAAGCACCTCCTTTTTATCTGCTTTTCATATGCAAAGCTGCCTCATTCAGCTCCAGCCTCCTCCTCACTGCTATTGCCCCTTCACTTCAAAATGCTTAGAGTGTGGATTGTTGGCCATAGCTATGTCTATTGGGCTAGAGCGGCTGCAAAAAAGAGATGGTATTGAAAGGGACTTGGGTTTGCCAAATGTGGAGATTACTTAGTTTGGCCAGAGAGAGTTAAAGTTTCATCAGTTGCTGGCTTTGGTTAAAACCATTGTGGATTGCCAAACTCCTCACCTCATGATTGTGCACTCTGGTGGAAATGACCTAGACACACTGACTGGAGTAGGGCTGGAAATCCTAATGAAGGATACCTTTGCGGAACTGATGTCACTTTTCCCTCACACTGTCTTGGTGTACTCTAATATATCACGCTGACGGAGCCCTCCACTGAATAGGAGGGGGTAGGCTTGCGCCCGCGCTTTATGTTTTGTTATTTTTACATATTATTGTATTTTTGACCTCACTGCTTGATCCACGATCCGTGCACTTAGCAGCCTGGTCCTTCCGCACCCGCACCCCACCGGCAGTTCCTCCACAGCCATTATATACGGACGGCTTACTCTTCACTCCATAAAACCTGAGCTCTTACTTGCTCGTTGTCAGCGGACCCACTCCTTACAACCTGGTGATGCTCAGACGCCGTCGTCATGCACCAATCTTCTTACCCAGTTGGTTGCATACGGGCACTTACATAGCTACTTAGGGGTGTATTTCATAGTGTTACCATTCGATCCCTGCACTCAACAGCTAGGTCACTCCGCACCAGGCTCTCACAGGTATTTCCTCCACAGCCTTGCACGCGTACCACCTTTTAAGACCTGAGCCTTTATCCTGGTTATTAGAACCAGATCCTCCCCCTGTTACCAGGTAAGGCCCGGGCGCCGCAGCATCGCACTTTCGCTCTTGACGAGATTGATGCACACCGGCACTTATTTAGCACTATTTCAGGGGCGTATTTCAATGTCATTTCTTCACCTCGTGTGTCGCTATTCTTCCCTTTGAGCACTCTCAACCATGGGCAACTTGCCCATTCCTATTAGGTGGTTTCCCGGCCACCTCAGCAGCATGACCACTGTATAACATTCGGTGGGCCCTCATGCACTGGGCACTATAGCACTTCCAGTGCACTCGTGGCAGAGCAACATCAATAATCTTGATATAATACTACCTCTATCTTTTTTCCTCCCCCCCCCTTTTTTCCTTGTTATGTCTCCCCTTAGACTGAGAACATGAATTTCGTATAATAACGGATTCTGAACACGAATTGTCAAGCGTACCAGACCTAGGTAACGGATGGGATTACAGGTTGTCTCTTCCCGAACCCACCCTTGTAAACTTTCTTCTTTTGGTCCTGACGAAGCGCTCCTGGATCCAATAGGGACCATCTTAAAGCGCGAAACATGTTGACCTAACTTTTCTTATAGCACTTTTTGTTATCACACCATACGGGTTGAGAGAAGTGGGACATTAATTTGTTTAGTTTCCCCTCTCATAATAAGCACTATCGTGCAACTCCATCCCCGCCTATTTTTTAATTTGAACCAGGGACCTCCCAATTAAATTATTTTTGGACCCTGTCTCAATTTTAATACCTGCACTCACTAGCACACTCTGACCCACACACCCACACTCACAAATGCGGCAACTCCTAAAAGAACTCCAACAGAGAGCCCCTAATCAAGGGCCCGTGAGGGACTGCAGCGCCACCCCCACGAGGAGCAATTGTGCCCAATGATGATGCTAAACATCCGCAAGGGTGTGTGAGGGCACTCAGTATCACAACAAGGAGTACCCTCTCCTCACTCTACACACTCACTTTGACCTTGGAGACACACCTTACTCTCTATAGCCGATACATGGGCTATTGCTATCCTTTTCTCTTTATATAGGAACTGTATAACCTTCCATGGAATAATTATATAACTTTCAGGAGCACTGGTACAGGACCTTTTTCATTCGCTCCTAGTCCCCTCTCTCATTGATTGGTTGTACTCTAATATATGCCAAAGACAGAAATGAAAGTGGTCAAATCAATTCTGTCCACAGATTGACAAAGCCAGGAAACTGTTTTTGAATTCCTATGAGACCATAGCATGGTTTGTATCTATAACAACAATCTGAGTTTTTACATGAATGAAATCTACAGAACTGATGGAGTGCACTTTACCGATGAAGGCAATAGGGTATCCCTGTGCAACCTAAAAGTCTCCATCAATATAAGCTATGTAGCTGGAAAATACTTAAAATGAACCTCAAAGGCTCTTATCACAACCATCCTATTGCCCCAAATATATGACATTTTTTCCTACCCTAAATCTCTTATTTTTGATTTAAAAAAAATATTTGCGAATACTCCGCGAATACGCAAAACAAAAGCAGACATTTAATGGCCAACAGCATTAAAAAAAATTCTATCTCTAAAATGCACTTTACATTTCTATGTCTGACTGAATGGGTGGATAAGAGTGTACATTAATGACTAATTAGGAGCATCAGTGCACAGGGCCGGACTGAGTAGCCAAACCAGCCCTGGCAAACAGCTCGGCTGGCCCCCGGGGGGGTGTGAGTGGAAAGCACCACTCTCGTCTCACCACTGCTGCTTTTGTTACAGGGGCTGACATTGCAGCAAAACTGCCCCCCGTAACACAAACGCCCTCCCAGGGGTCCAAAACTGGCCCCCACCCTGGTGGCCCACTGGGGTAATGCCCATTGCCCGCTAGGGCCAGTCCAGCCCTGTCAGTGCAAGTATAAGCAACTAAATGACTGTATCAGTGTCAGTATGAATCAATGAATGGATGTGTAAATTCGTCTATGAGGAAAAATAATGGGTGCATCAGTCCATGTATATGTAATTGAATGGGTGTACCAGTGCTATACTTTTCAAAGTAAATGTGTGGATGAGTGCATAGGTCAGTGTCTTAATCGATTTCTCACTGGGTGTATCAGTGTGTCAGTGCTTCTGTCACTGGATGCATCAGTGAATGACTCGGTCTGTAAGTGGGTGTGTTAGTGTCTAACTGAGACTCTCAGTGGTTGCACCAGTCTTTGAGTTCATCTGTGACTCACTGTGTCAGCATCTGAGTGGGTTTGTCACTGGGTGTCTGCATGTCTGAGTGGGTCTTTCAATGGGTGCATCAGTGTCTGAGCGATTCTGTGAAGGGGTGCTTTAGTGTCTGACTGGGTCCGGTTTTGAATGCGTTAATATCTACAGAAGTCAGTGAAACATTCTTGTTGGTGCAGATATTTGCAAATGCGTCTGTCTCTGTTTCTGTCAGGTTCTCACTCTGCGGAATCCAGACGCAGCAATAAGCTCCACCTCCGGACCTTCCAAACACCCTGAAGGAATGTAACACAGGGTGTTCGAACGATAGGGCGAGGGAAAAAACCCCTAAAGGGGAAACAACCTTAGGAGGGGAAAGGAAGGGTCAGCTGGGAAGGGAAGCTGAAAAACAAGACACACGGATTAGTAGATGGAATACATTCTACTCTCAGTAAATTCTCACTAAAACAAATGATGATTCACCTGCATTGTCTCTGCTTAATAGCTCTATTCAATGGAACAATCCCGATATCCCTTCTCCCTACAGGACACAAAAACCCCGTTAGTAAGCAGTGTGGTATCGCTCTCCAACTCTCCGTATGTACTACTACAATAGGCAACCTACCCTCATTAGAGGACTGCTAGAACCTCACTGGATTCAATGTGGTAAGTTCACGTGTACATAGAGTTCACTCCTGGTTGAAACCCCAAGTGTTTATGCAAAAAGACGAAAGAAAAACCCTGTCTCGGCGTATATTACTCCATATACTCCGTTGGCCTGCCAAAATAACTCTCCCCGGACTTGGACCCCTCCAACCACGGTAGGGCGTAGTGATCAACTACCGCCGTCCGCGTTGGCACTTATAATCCGATAGGGAGCGCGCACTTCGTGACGGTAATGCAGAGGATGCCTTCCCCTTACACTCCGCCACTTGTATTCACCCCGTGATGCCTCCAGCAAAGCACAACCAATAGTCAGCTCCCTGACTCACCACTCCGCTGTCAGGTCTCTCACCTTGTCCCTCGAACGGTCCCCGGTTTCCAGGAAACTTCCTGACGCGTAAGCTCGATATCTGTCTCGAGTGCGCCACCTATTTCAGAAGCAAGACGGTCCTCGTCTGCAACAAAGGGGGGGAAAAACGCCACTTGAAACACTCCGGAAAACGAGAGCAGCCGCTCCCGCTGACCCCACGGAATCACAAACGTCTCCTTCTCTGTTTGGTCTCCCTATATCCGGTCCTGCAGCAAGGGCTGCTGGGATCGGTAGTTCAAACCCCAGGAAATCTGGGAAATGCAGTCTTTTAGGGAAATACAGTGTTTTAGGCAGGTGCAAAGGCTACACCCTGACAGTACGCCCCCCTCCCAAGCGCCTCCTAGGACCAGGCTTGGACGGAAACCTCCGGTGAAAAGATGCAACGGCTCTCGGGGCGTGCACGTTGCTCCAGGGTTCCCAGGAGTCATCCTCCACCGAATAACCCTTCCAGGAGACCAGGTACCACAGCACCCCCCTACGCAGCTTCGAGTCGCGTATGGACCGTACTTCATATTCAAGCCCTTCATCACCACACACCGGTGGGGGACACCTCCTCTGGGCCGTAAACGCCTTCTTTAGCAAGTGTACATGAAACACGGGATGAATCCTTAGTGAGCATGGCAGTCGCAGTTTGTAGGCCACCGGATTGACTTGCTTCACTATAGGATATGGACCAATAAAACGTGGGTGGAATACGCTTCGTAGCTTAAAACGGATGTATTTGGTGGACAACCACACCTTGTCTCCCACTTGGAACTGAGGGCCTGGGTTCCTGTGCTTATCCTCCCAATGCTTGTATACTTCTTTCGCCTTCACCACATGGTTGTGCACCGCCTTGTGCACCTTCCTCAACATACGTAAGTGAGCCATCACCGCTGGCTGGTTTCGGACTGCCGAAGGGATGTCGATGGGCAAGGTGTTGGCGTCGTACCCGTAATTGGCTCTAAACGGTGACATGCCTGTAGAACTATGCCAAGCATTGTTGTAGGCCAATTCGGCCACCCATAACAGGTCCACCCATGATTCGTGTGCTTCTTTGGAATAGCACCGTATTTCTTCAGGGTCTGATTTAGCCTCTCGGTCTGCCCGTCGGTCTGTGGGTGAAAGCTCGTTGAAAGTGCTACTTCCATCCCTAGTGCCTGACACCATGTTTTCCAAAAGCGGGCAACGAACTGCGGCCCTCTGTCAGACACTATCACCCGGGGAAGGCCGTGTAGCCGTATGACCTGAGAAGCCAGTAATTGTGCAGTCTGGCTGGCCGGGGAAGATTCGTACACGGCAGAAAATGACCCATCTTGGTTAGGTTATCTACTACCACCAAGATAGCTGAACACCCTTTGTCCACGGGCAACCCAGTTATAAAATCTAAGCTTATGTTCTGCCACGGGCGAGCCAGCGTGGGCATGGGCATTAGTTGGCCTTTCATTCTGGTGTTCTTCCCCTTAGCTCTGGCACACACCTCACACTCCCTCACCCACAGCTTGGTGTCTTCCACCATCGAGTCCCACCAAAAGTACCTCCGAAGCAGGTGCAATGTCTTGGTGACTCCTGGGTGACCGGCCATGGGCGTTACGTGACACCAAACAAAGGCTTTTTTCTGCACATCCACCGTGGGCAAATACAGTCCTTCTCCTTGAAAAGGCAGCCCTTGTTTCACCACCCTTCCTGGTTTCCTCGCCGCCCACCGTTCCCATACCACCAGCGATCTGGAACTCCTGATCGTGTCCAGGAACTTTTCAACCCGGACCACGCATATCACCTTTGTAGCCGGAATAATGGCCTGAGGAGCGGTATCTTGTTGCTCCCCTGGCACCACCTGTCGAGACAGCGCGTCTGCTTTCCGATTGTCTATGCCAGGTCTGTAGGTGACCACAAAGTTGTACTCTGCGAAGAAAAGCATCCAACGCATTTGTCGCTGCGTTAAATGCCTCACGGAGGTCATGTACTGAAGGTTTCTGTGGTCGGTATAGACTGTTACTGCCTGACAGGCCCCCCACAGATAGTGCCGCCACTCCTGAAAAGCCCTCTTGATAGCCAGAAGTTCTTTTTCGGCTATAGTGTAGTTAACCTCTGCAGGGCTCAATTTTAGTGACAGGAATGCTACCGGATGGAGGTAGCCAGTGTGCGCATCGCGCTGAGATAAGACAGCTCCTATTGCTTCCTCCGAAGCGTCGGCTTCCACCACAAATGGATGTTCTGTTACCGGATGCGCCAAAACCGGAGCCGTAGTGAACGCCCTCTTTAAGGACGTGAATGCTTCATCGGCCTCTCTGGACCACACGAATGGTACCCCTTTTCTCAACAACCTAGTTATAGGAACCGCTGTGTGGGAAAACTGCATGATGAACCGGCGGTAGTAGTTGGCGAACCCCCAAAAACTTTGCACTTCACGCACGTTCTTTGGGGCCGGCCAATCCTGCACCGCCCGGACCTTCCTATCCGACATCTGTAACCCCTTGGGACTGAGGTTCACCCCCAAGAACTCCACCTCACGTACTCCAAAGTCTCATTTGCTTAATTTGACATACAAACGGTGTTCTCTCAACCTCTCCAACACACGACACACATGCTCGACATGACAAGACTCGTCCTGGGAGTATATCAGTATGTCATCTATGTACATGACCACAAAACGGTCCACATAGTCCTTCAGCACATCGTTAATGAAGAATTGGAAAGCCGCCGGGGCATTACAAAGCCCAAATGGCATCACCATGTACTCGTAGAGGCCATATCGCGTCTTGAACGCCGTCTTCCACTCGTCCCCCACGCGCACTCTGACCAGGTGATAAGCCCCCCGCAAATCCAAGCGGGTATAGATCTTTGCTTCCCTCACCTGGTCGAGCAACACCGATATGAGGGGGAGAGGATAACGGTTGCGTACGGTGTTTTTATTCAAGACGCGATAGTCCACACACGCCCTTAGATCCCAATTGGCTTTCGCAATAAAGAAGATGGGAGAGGCTGCCGGAGAGCGAGAAGGCCTAATAAAGCCCAGGCGAAGGTAATGGTCAATGTACTCTTTTAGATGGACAGTTTCCGGTACAGACAAAGCATACACTCTGCACGTCGGGATGGTAGCCCCCTCCACCAAATCAATTCGGCAATCGTACTCCTGGTGTGGGGGCAACTTTTCCGCTCTGACTTCGCTGAACACATCGCTGTAACCACTGTATTCAACAGGGAGTTGAACGTTGGTTTCCACCGCCGTGGCGGCTAAGTATGGGGGAGCTAACACTGCGATGTGTGTCGAAGGACAGGGTGACATGTGATCCTGACAAAACTCAGGCACAAAACGGAGCACCTTAGTTCTCCAATTAACAACGGGGTTGTGCCTTCGCAACCAGGGCATGCCTAAGATAACCTCGTATTGGGGGGCTGCTATGATGTTTAGGGTCAAAACCTCAGAATGCATCTCTCCTTGTGCCATAACAGAGATCGCTACCTCGCTGGTCCTTTCAGTTATCTGACCGGATTTCAACGGCTGTCCATCCACCGCCAAGACTTCCTCAGGATTCTCTCTGGGAACACGGGGTAAGGCCAGACGGGACACCAAGCCTTCGTCTATAAAATTGCCCGTTGCGCCTGAGTCCACCATCACCGAAACCTGATGGATCTTTTGTTCGCTTTCAAGCGCCATGCTAATGACAAGATGTGACTCCGATTCCCCTACCCCGATGGTGGATAATGAGGTGAGTTTCCATTCGTGACCTCCCTCCTCCCCCGGTCTTTGGGCCTCGAACTGTACCTTATCTGATGCTAGGGAAGAGACCGCTACTCGCTTGAATCTGTTGACACCAGAGGTCTTGGGTTTTGAGGGGCATTCTCTAACGTAATGCCCCTTCTTACCGCAGTACATGCAGAGACCCTGCGTTCTCCTGGCCTCTCTCTCTTCTTTGGACAACTGAGCTCGAAGCGCTCCTATTTCCATCGGTTCAGGACTATCTTCGGACCCTCCCACTGGCTTACAACCGGACCGCTCTGGAATTCCTAACCCTCTGTCCCATCGTCTCCGGCTACTCCCTCTCTCTGTCATACGACTATCCAATCGTAACACCAGATTAATCATATCCACACACGTGGTTGGCTGAGGGTCCACTTGGGCCACTACATCTTTCAACTCCTCTTTTAACCCTTGGTAAAAAAGAGACATCCGTTTTTCCTCTGGCCAGTCCGCCTCAGCCACCAATCGGTTAAACGTTGTCAAATACGTAATCAACTCATTCCTTCCCTGCTGTAACTCCAGGAGTTCTTTGTCTGCACTGAAGGTTGTGGCTCTCCTATCAAACATTTTCTCAAATTCTACCTTAAAGGCTGACCAATCAGACAAAATAGGATCATTGCGCTTTACGGCACAGCCCAATTGGCGGCGTCCCCCGCCAAATAGGAGATGGCGAAGGCCACTCGCAAATGATTGTTGGGGAATGAGGCTGGTTTACAGGAGAAGTGTAACAACACCTGTGTTAAAAACACTTGCGTCTTGCGAGGGTCGCCTGAGAACCTTTCGGGTGTAGCCAAAGGAATGGGTGGGGGCACCGTTACTTGAATGGAAGACGCAGAAGAAGAAGCATTAAAAGGGTTCCTAGACAACTGTTCCACTTTATCTCTAAAAGCAGTAGTTTCGGCTCTAGCCGATGCCAACTCCTGCTGCACCAGAACTAACGCATGTAACACATCCTCCATGGACGCCATTATTGCTGCGACTGAACCGGGCAGAATGCAATTCGTGGGTTCGTGATTCTGTCAGGTTCTCACTCTGCGGAATCCAGACGCAGCAATAAGCTCCACCTCCGGACCTTCCAAACACCCTGAAGGAATGTAACACAGGGTGTTCGAACGATACGGCGAGGGAAAAAAACCCTAAAGGGGAAAAAACCTTAGGAGGGGAAAGGAAGGGTCAGCTGGGAAGGGAAGCTGAAAAACAAGACACACGGATTAGTAGATGGAATACATTCTACTCTCAGTAAATTCTCACTAAAACTAATGATGATTCACCTGCATTGTCTCTGCTTAATAGTTCTATTCAATGGAACAATCCCGATATCGCTTCTCCCTACAGGACACAAAAACCCCGTTAGTAAGCAGTGTGGTATCGCTCTCCAACTCTCCGTATGTACTACTACAATAGGCAACCTACCCTCATTAGAGGACTGCTAGAACCTCACTGGATTCAATGTGGTAAGTTCACGTGTACATAGAGTTCACTCCTGGTTGAAACCCCAAGTGTTTATGCAAAAAGACGAAAGAAAAACCCTGTCTCGGCGTATATTACTCCATATACTCCGTTGGCCTGCCAAAATAACTCTCCCCGGACTTGGACCCCTCCAACCACGGTAGGGCGTAGTGATCAACTACCGCCGTCCGCGTTGGCACTTATAATCCGATAGGGAGCGCGCACTTCGTGACGGTAATGCAGAGGATGCTTTCCCCTTACACTCCGCCACTTGTATTCACCCCGTGATGCCTCCAGCAAAGCACAACCAATAGTCAGCTCCCTGACTCACCACTCCGCTGTCAGGTCTCTCACCTTGTCCCTCGAACGGTCCCCGGTTTCCAGGAAACTTCCTGACGCGTAAGCTCGATATCTGTCTCGAGTGCGCCACCTATTTCAGAAGCAAGACGGTCCTCGTCTGCAACAAAGGGGGGGAAAAACGCCACTTGAAACACTCCCGAAAACGAGAGCAGCCGCTCCCGCTGACCCCACAGGATCACGAACGTCTCCTTCTCTGTTTGGTCTCCCTATATCCGGTCCTGCAGCAAGGGCTGCTGGGATCGGTAGTTCAAACCCCAGGAAATCTGGGAAATGCAGTCTTTTAGGGAAATACAGTGTTTTAGGGAGGCGCAAAGGCTACACCCTGACAGTCTCGGTGTGAGAGCGAGTGCAAGAGTGTCTCAGTAGCTCTCTGAAGGGATGTGGGTTTGTGAGTGCATGCATCAGTGTCAGAGGGGGTCTATGACTGGCTGTGCCAGTCTCCGATGAGTCTAGGAGATGGTCCAAGCCTGTCTGAGTAGCTCTGTAAGTGAGGGCATCAGTGTCTGAGTAGCTCTGTGAGTCGGTGCATCAATATCTGAGTGGGTCTGTGAATGGGTGTGTCAGTGTTTCACTAAATATCTGAGGAGGATACATGACTCTCTGAGTAGGTCTGCGAATGAGTGCATCAGTATCTAAGTAGATCTGTTAATGGGTGTATCAGTGTCTGAATGGTTCTGTGACTGGGTGCGTCCCTGTCTAACTGGGTCTGCGAATGGATGCATCAGTGTGTAACTAGGTCTGTAACTGAGTGAGTCAGTATGTGAGTGGGTCTCTGACTGGGTGTCTCTGTGTTTGAGTAGATCTGTTGGTGGGTGTGTCAGTGTCTCAGTGGGTTTGTGGCTGGGTGTGTCAGTGTGGGTCTATGAGTGAGTGTGTGAGTGGGTCTGTGAGAGGGTGCATCAGTGACTAACTGGGTCTGTGAGTGGGTGTGTCAGTGTCTAATTGGGAGTGTGGATGTTTTAATGTTTGAGTCAATATGTGAGTGGGTATGTTACTGTCTGAGTGGGTCTGTCACTGGTAGTGTCAGAGTACGTGTGACACAATGTGTCAGTTTCTGAGAGGAGTCTCCATTTTAATAGATTAATCTCAAAAGTAGTCACTGTACTTTTTTGTTGTCGCTGATATTTGCGATGACATTATTAAGGTGATCGCGACATCGTCACAAATATCGCAAGTGTTTTTGAAAAGTATAATTTAGTTTCATCCCTACTAGGTTTATCACCCTTCACTGTTCATTATTGGGTCAAGTTACCTCTACCCTCTACCCTTACAGATATTTCAGTTTTTTTTAATGTGCCTCACGTACATGTACCAGTCTAAGAAACGGTGGCCGCAGTTTTCTGGAGAGGTTGCATGCTGCCAATCACAGCATTTTGCTCGGCACGTGCCTCCGCGAATACTTGCGGTGTCACTGTGAAATAACCATGACCAGATATATTATATATGTAATTTTCCTCCTAAATTTCTCAAAAACGACTGAATGGATAACAATATATAAGCAAATAAATGATGGCACATCATATTAAAGTGTATATTACATAACCTAAACAAATAATGCCTAGTGGCGAGTTGCTGACAATGAATCAGGATTAACGAACAACAAATGATAGTTTGTTGCGATCATAATTAGTGTCTTGAATCAGGTCAGCTATCTTTGCTACAATTCTTAGCATATATTCTGCAATGTAGAATCATGAAAAGTAATGCCATTGGTTAATCCTGTAAGACTATCACAATGATACAGGTAAATCTGTCTAGTTAATTAGTAAATAGTATATATGTATAAGAATACTCTAATCGTCAATTGAGCCGCAGTTGGCATTGCATCTGTATCTAAGGAACATTGACCGCCTCTGTTGGGAAGGACAGTGCCACCTGACCTAAAATGCCCATGGAGTCGTAAGAGCCATCTGACTCCGAATTTTCACCTTCATAATGCCCCAGTGGGCAATTGTTCACCTAACAGTACACAGTAAATATCCCCAAGGGTAGGTCAATGTTCATCAAGGAATTAAAATTATACTAATCAGGTCCCTCATGTACCACCACCTATGGGGATCGGTGAGGCTGATATATATATTATATAGTATATATAATATATATGTGTAAGTATATATATATTCACTTAAAAAAAACATAGGTTTCACACATGTTATAGTTAGCTGGACATTTCACTCGTAAAAAACCATTGAAATTCCCCCGTTATAGTTAGTTCAGATAACTATAACTCGCGCGCCCACAATCCACTGCTCATGACGTCACATATTACATCACTCATGACATGGTCAGTGGCATCACTCATGACATCACTGATGACATCATCCTTGTGATAGTGTGGCGGTCGCGCGAGTTATAGTTATCTGAACTAACTATAACGGGGGAATTTCAATGGTTTTTTACGAGTGAAATGTCCAGCTAACTATAACATGTGTGAAACCTATGGTTTTTTAAGTGAATTTGTAAGGTTTTTTAAATGCTAAGTTATGTATGTATTATTTTATTTTTTTATATATTTATTTTACAATAAGCTACCTATGTATATAGCTATAGATTGACTGTATCCTGTAATATGGAATGGCTCGTTTAAAATGTTTTTTTTTTAAAGATTTTTCACCGTGCGCGCACCCCGCGATTTTTAGAACAAAAAAATAAAATGTTTTTCTCACCCTTCGGTGTCCTTCAGGAACCCCCTGACAAAGGCTAGGGGGTCAGGAACTCTCTACCCTGCCCCCTTTTCACGTTCTCCACCTTTCTTTTTCATTGTCACACACAAAACACACAAAACGGCGGCCGACACTTCCTGATTTCGACCGATTCGAATGTTGACTGACATGTAACCACCAATCAGAATTACGGTCGCGCACGTTATGCTGCGCGCACCGTGCGCGCACGGTGCACGCTTATAGATTTTTATGTACATTTAACTGCAATTTTCTCAGGAACTACTGAACAGATTGACACCATATATGCAAAAGGCACATGCCTGACCTGAGGACTACCTCTTTGCCAAATTTCAAGTAATTCTGTTCAGCCGTTCGGGCTGTACCTTCGACTAAAGGTCCTATGGGAAAATGCATGGGGAAAACGTGTTTTGGGACCCCCCTTTTTTCTCAGCCCCCGCTTGACGAATCACCCCGAGACTTTCAGGGTAGGAGCTGAGCGGAGCGCCCCATTAGTTTTGAAAATTTCGCAAGGATTCGTCAACCGGCGCCAAAGTTATTCAAAATAGAATTTTCAGATTTCCTATGGAAACTCGGTCCTAACTATAACTATCTACTGGCGACCTCCAGTAGATAATATATACACATATATACATATATTTATATAGATCAAGGAATCCACCCAGCAGTAAACAAGACAGAGGATTTGATTAAACATTAGGATTATGTTTCAAGACTTCATTGACCTAAAATGATGAATGTTATTAGAACAGTAATATAGGTCGCTGTATTCAATAATCAGATTTTAACGATCAATTGATCGTAAAGATAATAACCTGAGGCAATGTTTGATCCCACTATATATTTAGACAAATAAAGAAGTAAATGAAATATCACCTCACAAAACAGAGCAAATAATGCAATAAGGTCACGATGTATCAACATGAACCTACAAAATTCAACTGAATTGCCCCTTGAATTATGATATTCCGGTTCATTTATTTGGCTCTCTTTGCACATATATTGCACATAACACATTGCACTTTTACAGAAACAATTGCTTTATTTTCATTGTTTTTGCTTTTAATTAATGTACCACTATGAAAAAATTCCCACACATAGATAGATGATTGGCACAGCATTTATTATGAGCAACAAGGTGGTATTTTACCGATATGTATGTCTTATATTAGAAAAAAGTTTTTTTCTCATCAATAGAGGAAATGACGATTTGACACACTATAATATTCGTATTATGACTATGTATAGTACATTTAACAATGAAGGTGTTAATATGCACCATCGTAAATGACATTACATAATGATTTCAACTGATATAGAAATGCCTTGTGCGCTCTGCAAGCTCTGTAAACACGGCCGATCTTTTGTCTATGTCTATGCTGAAATCAGTACGTCATGTTCATCACGTTGTCACTAGCACACTCGTACTTTCACTTTAAATAAGAGCTACCTCTATGATGCCACTGTCATGTGATCAAGGCTCAGGCGAGCCGAAACGCGTAATGGCGACAGAGGAATAAAGGAGATATTTTGCACAAAGTTCTGGGTCTGTGTCCATCTTTCGGGAGAGCCGCTCATTGGAATTCAGCAGAGGAATACTCATGATATATTTATATATATACATATATATGTGCATATATATATATATATATATATATATATATATATATATATACAAAGAGCAGAAAGCGAGTAAAGCGAACACTCGGGAGTAGTTTGCAAGGTGCAGGTTTATTATCCAGTCGTAACACGTTTCGACAGCCGAAGCTGCCTTGATCACAAAAAGACTGAAAGGGTGGGCTCCAATACATAGGAAAACCACAACATGAAAGATGGACTATACAATACATGAGGGATACAATACATGCCATAGCGGCGGCCATCTATGAACATGTAAAACGTAAAGTGGTTATGTGCAAAAACCGCTGAACACATGAAGTAAAACTTGGAACATAAAGTGAGATTGTTCTGTTGTACCTGTGCAGCCAAATGTAACTCGAAGTGGTGCATGAAAATGTATATGCATATAACACACCATAAAAACGGACTAAACCATACATGATGGATGCAATGCATGCTGTAATGGCGGCCATCTTTGAACATATGAAATTGCTTCCTGGTTACATGCAAATCCGTTATAAGGACATGCTGCAATACCATGTGCACATTACAATTGGAACATAAGATGACATACTCGTTTGATGTCTATGCCAGGAAATGTAACTCACCATGGTGCGAGAAAGAAGCGTTTGTCACATCCGGAAAGGAGGTAACTCAAGTAAGAGTATACCCAACAGCACAAAACAACACAAAGCATTGGATAAACATCAAGTGACATAGCACAAGCCCCTGTTTGTCCACACACTGTGAAATCACCAAGTGGCTATTTGTAACACTAAAGAGGTCTTTGTAATGTAAAACGCCAAGTGGCATGTTACAAAGGCAGAAAGGTCAATAGGTCCTACAATGAGGACCAACAACCTGAATTGATTGGAGTCCAACTCAAAACACAGTGAATACATCTACATGATGAGAAATAAAATACAGTGATTCAAAGTTCCCAAAAAAAAGGAACAAAAATCTCTTATCTTAAAAAAAAGTGCACGCTGATTCCGGGGAAGAAAAGGGTAGGGAACCCGTGCGAGTAGTGTCCGTATCCTAACGGTGAGCCTCTTCCTTTCCTCCTGTGAAAAAAATATGAGAGAAATAAAAAAACAATTCAAACAATGCATAAAAATGAAAATACAGTAGTTCATACTAGAATACAAATTCAAACATTGAATTTAAGGATAAATATACATGCTGACAAGTTTAAGAAAACAGAACACAGTATCATATAGTGACCTAAGGGGTACATTAATCTTCATGTAGATGAGTGATAAATTCTTCATCCACATTGTGGCCCCCAGGGAATTTGGTCTCTAACTCTAGAATCCATTTGGATTCACATTTGCGGAGTTTTAATACTCTGTTGCCGCCCCTGGGTTCTGTGTGTACTTGTTCAATGGCAAAGAAACTCAGCATGGAGTTGTTAGACAAATGGTATTCCTGGAAATACCTGGCCACTGGGTTATGAGGGTCTCTGTTGGTAATGGCATGCAGATGTTATAACACTCTCTTTTGACTATTAATGTCGTGCCATCAATGTATCTGAGCTTACAGGGGCATTCCAGTGCATAGATAACAAAATTGGAGCTACATGTCAGGAATTGTGTGATGTTGCGCGTCTTATTCGTGCCTGGCACTAAAAACTCCTTCTTCATGTGGCTATTGCGGCATGCCTTGCAATGTCCGCAAGGGAAAAAGCCTTTCAGGTTGTTTAACTCTGTTTCGTGCGCTTGGGATATGTCACTCTGTACTAGGCTGTCTCTCAGGCTACATCCTTTTCTATACGTGATCCTGGGTCTCTCGTGGAGGGCGTGTCCAACTATAGGATTGCTGACAAGAATGTCCCAACTGTGGGCCAGGATTTTCTGTATCTGATGAGAGTTTTCATTATATGTGAGGATAGCCCGTGTGTCACTGTTGTCAGGATCCTCCCTGCCACAATTGAGAGTATGAGGTCTACTAACTCTGCTCATCTTAGATATAGCGCAATTCAAAACCCATTCAGAATATCCTCGAGCCCTGAATCTAGAGATCATGATATCTTGTTCTGCATTGTATGCTGCATCAGTACTACAGTTCCATCTTACCCTCAGCAGCTCCCCATAGGGGATACTCCATTTGAGGGTGTCAGGGTGGCTGCTGAGGGCATGAAGGAGACGGTTACCGCAGTAGCATTACGGAATAGGCTAGTTTGCAATGTGTTTTGTTCGACTATGATCATGACATCGAGAAACTCTATATGTTCACTACTCATGTTGTGTGTGAGAGTTATGTTATAGGGATTGTTGTTGAGTTTGGCAATAAACCTGATGGCTTCTTGTGCACTCCCCTTCCACACAATGAACAAGTTGTCAATATAACGAAGCCATAGGGCTACCTTCTAAAACTCAACAGTTAATGACTCATCTTTGCGGATTTCCTCTTCCCACATCCCCAGGGACAGGTTGGCAAAGCTGGGCGTAAAGCAAGTACCCATTGCAGTAACCAATATCTGCTTGCATAGTACATTGTAAAAAATGAAGATGTTATTAGCGAGACGTAGATTCATCATCTCAAGTAGCATGTTTGTATGTTCTAGGTAGCTGATGTGTTTGTTTTTTATGAAATGTTAACATGCCTTGATACCTTGGTTGTGTTCAATTATAGTATAGAGAGAGTTGACGTCAAGCGTAATGAGGATGAAATTGGCTTGCCACACTATGCCTTCCAGTTTTGAAAGCAAATCTTTGGTGTCACTTACATGTGAGGGAAGGCTGGTGACATATTCTCTAAGAAAATGATCAACGTATTTGGAAATATTTTCAAACACGCTGCCCATGGAAGAAACAATGGGTCTCCCTGGTGGTATTAGGGTTTATTTTTTTGCACTTTGGGAAGAAGATACAGGATGGGTAATGGGAAAATCCTTCTTAAGGAAACAGTATTCTTCCCAAGAGGTGATGCCTTGTTGTTGCCATTCTGTAAGCTTCCTCCAAGTGGTTGTAATACTGTCATTGTATGTCATCGTATTGCATTTGCAATAAATTCTGGAATCACTAAGTTGTCTCATGGCTTCCGTGATGTACATCTGTCTGCTCATGAGAACAATGTTGCTCCCTTTATGAGCAGGTCGAATCACAATATCTGTGTCAGTGGCAAGCGATTTGATGATTTCCCTTTGTTTGACAGACATATTATGTGACTGTGACCCTCTGGTAACAGCATTGTCTTTAAATTTCAAAAGAGCTTTAGTTACTACCTCATGAAAGGTATCAATGTTGTCATGTGAGAGATTGGGATAAAATACTGAGCCGGGTTTGAAATTGGTGAGAGCTGCCCTTTCGGTGATGATATCTAGCTCTCCCAGCGTGCTAGGTGCTTCAGTGTCAATCTGATTGGAAGTCATTTGAAGTTCTTGCATAATCAGTAAAGTATCTACATCACCGATAGTGAGGTTGGAGAAATATATGTATGTGTGTGTGTGTATATATAATATACACGTTTGCACGTCGCTTTGATAGCATTAGAAAACAAAGGCTCTCTAAAGCAAGTAACACCACAGGAATGCAAGCGGCGAAAGTACAAGCTGAACGCGGTGATATATCAGAAGCAAGATCAGTAGTAAGCTCAGATATGTAATCAGCATCTGAGGATGGAGTGACTCGTGAGAATGAAAAGATGAATCCACCTTCAATTATCGAGGAGTTTGATTTTTTATATCAGGACCGAACTCAGGGTGCCAGGATAAACCCTCAAAATCAAAGAAAAGAAAACTACGGAAACGGAAAAACAGAAGGGGCAGGCATGGAGCTAAGGTCAGGCAAGAAGAAGAAGGAATTCTATCAACGCAAAGGATGGAAGAAATAGAACCAGTAACTGTCATAAATTTGACGGATTTGATCCTAACATCAGATGAAACAAAAATCTTATCACTGGGATTTTCATTTTGTAAGCGCACCAACTTTAATTATACACAGACGCGCATTGATTTTTTCAAATATATAAGAAAATTGAAACTTAAGAAATTTTTCAGTATGAAGAGTAATACTCGTAGAGATAACATTGAAATGAGGAATGAAGACCCTGGAAACCTGTAAGTGGGAGATATGGAGGTACAGTTTGCATGTCAACAATTAATGAGAGAGGCGGAAGGGCTGGATGAAGTGGACTCTATTAGTCAAACAGATGGCTTATTTTGTCTAGATGTGTTTGATAGACCAGTCACAGACTTCAAACCAAAATCGACATTTACTCTAAATACCCCCAAAGATGCGATAGATATGTATGCTGAACTTGTCATAAAAGATTTGAAACAGTTATCGACACTATCCAGTAATGATTTATTTAAATATGAGAGCAGGTTTGAGAAAAAGTATCAGGCTGTAATTATAAAGATACAGAACAGGCAGGACATTGTGGTAAGACAGGCAGACAAGGGTGGGAACCTTGTTCTGTGGTCTTTAGAAGCATATAATATGGAAGCCATGACACAACTAAGAGACAAAGAGTGCTATCTAACAGTCCCCCAGAGTAATCTATTAGAAATTAAACACAAATATGTGAAGGACTTAACTAGGTGGAGAGAATTGGGATTAATTAGTAAAGTAGAATATTCTTTTTTAAAGGTAGACAATCCGGTACTACCAACTCTATATTTAATCCCAAAAATCCATAAGCACAAAGAAAGACCACCAGGGAATCCTATAATTTCAGCCATCAGTAGTTTATTTGAACCAACTTCCAGATATCTTGATGCTTTCCTACAGACATATGTAGAGACATTACCTGCCTATATTCAAGGTACAAGAGATTTTTTGAATAAAATAGCTGACATAGTATGGGATGAGTCATATCTTCTAATTACATTAGATGTTGTAAGCCTATATACCAGCATTGCCCATGAAGATGGCATAAGGGCAGTTAGACATTTCCTAAATCAGAGATCCATTAATCTTTATCAACATACAAATATGTTGATTGAAATGTGTAGATTATGTCTCAGCAATAACCATTTTTTATTTGGAGGAGACACCTACAGGCAACTACAGGGGACGGCGATGGGCACCAGCTTCGCCCCCAGCTATGCTAATTTGCATATGGGCTGGTGGGAGGAGCAGGTGCTCAAAGTTGATCATGGCAGAGATTGAAGAAACCATATAGTTAAATAGATCAGGTTTATTGACGATCTATTTATTATATGGAATGAATCTAATGAACAAGCAAAGGAGTTTATTAACAACATCAATAAGAACAACCTTAATCTAAAATTTACTGAACACATAAGCGAGATAAGTGTTACATATTTAGATTTAGAGGTATATATCTCACAAGGAAGAATACAAACACGCACATACCGAAAGCCAAATGCAGGAAATACAATTTTGCACGCGGAGAGCTTTCATCCACCTATACTGAAAATGAGCATTCCTTATGCTGAAAATTTGAGAATGAAACGTAATTGCAGTGATAAGGATGCCCTAAATGATGCTCAATGTGCTTTGAATGAGAGATTTTTACAAAGAGGATATGTTCCAAAAATACTGAAACAGGCAAAAAGAAAAGTAGACAACATACAAAGAGAAACATTGTTGAAACCTGATGAAATGAAAGTTAGAGAAAAGAAAAAACAAACACAAGATCAGATAAGAATGATCACAGGGTACAATGTCTACCAGGCGAAAGTAAGGGAGAGCTTATGTAGACATTGGTACCTAGTAAAACAGGATCCGGTACTACAGGGCAATGTGTCAAGAAGGCCGATGATAACTTTTAATAAGGCCAAATCAATGAGAGAAGATTTATTTAGGATAAATCCTGAAGTAAAGAAAGGGGGTGGCAGTTGCCTGCAGACTACCCCTGGCTTTCACAAATGTCACAAATGTAAGGCCTGTAGACACGGTAAAAATGAACAACAGGTCAAAACACCCCTACTTAACAGCCCATGGAAGATAAGAATTCCACTAAGCTGCAAAAGTGAATATGTTGTCTACGTTTTAAAATGTTCATGTCTAAAAATGTATGTAGGAAGTACTATCCACATGGTTCATATCCGCATATTACAACATCTAAGGGCAATTAAGAATAATGATAAGAATTATGTGGTGGCTCGCCACATTAATGAAGAACACAAGGGGAATATGAATGATCTTGTCTATTTTGCGATAGATCAAGTCCCAAAAAACTTGAGAGGTGGTGACAGAGAAAGAAAACTCCGTAAATTAGAATCAAAGTATATACTCTTGTTTAACACCAAAATTCCAAATGGACTGAATGTAGAAGAGTATTTACATGTACATTTAATATAAATCAAAAACTCAATTTTCATCCGATTTTAAATAAAATGTTGATTTTAAATTCAGAGGAAGTAAGAAGACTAAAAAATAAATATGCATCAGTGTGATTAAGTTTAAGCCATAGAGTCTGAGGAAGTGTTAAAATAGCAATGATGTGTGTTGAATTAGGTAATTAACTAATAACTTTTACCACAAAGAGGCAACTACTTGAGTGTTTGGTGCATTTATGCTATTTATGAAATTATATGAAAGATATTGTATGCACTAGCACTTTATTTATTTATTTATTTCATTAGCAATATTTACACTATATTATTGGAAATGAATTTATCATTAGCATAAGCACTTTTTTGGATTTATTTGATTGATAAATAATTTGCACTTCAATTCCTATTTTGCACATGAGATCAGAGGTACTGTAAAGCTTTCAGCAAATCTGCACATGATATCTTATGTACTGTAATGCACATGCAATTTATTAGATTTTAAGATGGTATTTATATATTTTTGATACAGTATTAAATATACATCATTTTGATCTATTGGCAGAGTTAAAGACCGGATTTGACTTAATCAGGGGGCACTAGCCCGATATTTTGAAGCAAATGAACACTGTGACCGGTATAAAATTGGACTGGATGTGATGAGGCTTAACATACCTTGAAAGACATTGGAAAGTATTTGCTATATTGAGATGTTATCAAGAACAAGCAATGAAGATTTGGAAATGAACTTTTAGCTATGATATAATAGTGAAAAGTCTACCTTGAGTAATCTTTGGTATGGAGCCTATAAACAGTTAATTTTAGCACAGTCAATATATATATTGTATTTAAGGTGGTCTGGTAGTGATGTTTTAAATACTGGAACAACGAAATGGTCACATTAAAACATAGTGATTTTGTGCATATATATATATGTATAGTATGTCGCCAGTAGGTAGTTATAGTTAGGATCATGTTCCCATAGGAAAAGCGTTTTTTGACTTGCCTATATCTTTGGCACAGTTGGAGGAATTTTCATGAAAGTTTCCAAATAAAGTGTGCAGGTGATTATTGTTCCACATGGAACGTTTCGGGGTGATCCATCAAGAGGGGGCTAGAAAAAAGGGGAGGTCAAAACAAGGTGCATTTCACATGTTAATTCCCATAGACCCTTTAGTCAAACATGCAGCACGAAGCCCTGGATGGAATTATACCAAATTTGGCTAAAAGGAAGATTTGGTTACGCATATCATGCTTTTATATATTTGGTGTTAATCCCTTCAGCAGTAGTTGAGAAATTCATGAAAATAAAGATAGTGATATCTGTGGCTGCAACGACTTTGTGAAAAACAACGAGCTCATGCAGGGAAATGCAAAGCTCTGATTGGCTGCCAACACTGCAAAATTGCGATATTTGCAAATTTACGGAAAAAAAGCAAGCGTGGGCTCCTGTGCTTCTTTTTAAATAACTCCCTGGTGGGACAGGTCCCTGGTGCATATCATAAAAATAGGAAGGGGTGCACGAGGCCCCCCTCCTAGGCCTTCTGAAAGCCCTGGGGCTATACAACAACTTAAAGCAAGGGGACGTACAGCCCACCGCAGCCCTGGGGACCACCACTTACCCGGGCTACATACTGCAATGGAGGGGGGCCACATGGCCCTCCTACGGGAGCCATAGATCTCAGGGCTGGCTCCTGCTATGTCCCAGGGTGCCCACAGCAAGCGAGAACAGTGAGAATGCTCCCGCTTTCTGGAAACAAAGCATTTGTCTGTTATCCTGCCCGCTGTCAAGCAAGCAGGGAAACAGACTAATTGCTTTCGCACACAGGGAGCTGCAAGAGACCAGAGATTGGGTTCTAAATTTTTACAAACTAGATATATGTAAACTTGCCTACACTCCCCACCTGTTTGGTCCCGCCCCATATTCATTAGCATTATGCAACATCTTCCCGCTCTTTTCTGAGGATGATGGAAGGCTTACTAAAAGAACCCCCATATCGTTTCCTGCCCATTTTGGAGATGCGTTCCTCATGCTTAGGAATACGATCGCATCTCCCCAAACAAAGAAGCACTTACTTCTGCAAAGTACAAATCATTCAAGTGTGTTTTCTCTGTAGTTCCTTCTTGTGAATTCATCTGGTGAAGACGCTCAAGGAACAATCACATTGGCAAAGTTACAGACACACATGGTCACTGGAGACATTTTCTCTGCGTCCTTTATCCAGTTGTAGTGTAGGGGATGCACAATAAATTTACCCAACAAGATATCACTTACTAATTAGCCAGTAGAAAGAACTACAGTTGCGCAGAGGTGTTACACAAAACTCTGGCCTCTTCCTGGATAAATACACATAGCAGGATTCATCCTGGCATTTAACAGACCTCAACGGCAGCACTTATAGGTATAAACAATGTAGGCATCGGAGTTCAAGCCCCACTTCTGTAAAGTACTAATCATACTAACTTTGTGGGCATGAC
This sequence comes from Triturus cristatus, assembly GCF_964204655.1. Lineage (NCBI taxonomy): Eukaryota > Metazoa > Chordata > Amphibia > Caudata > Salamandridae > Triturus > Triturus cristatus. The sequence goes on along the minus strand of NC_140585.1, from coordinate 76,277,215 downwards.
GCAGGCAAAGCAAGTATGTTTTATCTGCATTTCCACTGTGAAAAGTTATCTGTAATTCTTGATGGAGGGGTTTGCATCCTTGCTTTTCTCAAATCTCATATACTGTGTGTGACAAGGGGGTTCTTTCTTGACATTTGCTGCTGAGACCAAAGATCGGTTTCTAAACGTTTACAAACCAGAAGTAGGTAAACTTGCAGGGCAGGATTCATTCTGGCATGATGCTCATTTCACAGAAATTAAACCTCCACAGGTTACAGTTCGGAAATAACATTTTAAAAACTGTTGAAATTCACTGAAAAAAACAAATGTTACAGGGACATTATAGTTAGGAAAAAGAGTTAGAGACAATTAGAGGAAACTAAATATATACAGAAGAAAGAAATTAAGTACCTTATTTATTGTTCTATTTGAATACTACACAGGAAAAGAATGTAAAACACCTCATCTAAACAACGCCATCCCAACCAACACTTCCTAACCACGACTGGACGCCATCACAAGACTCCAAGGACGCTGCGCTACTAATCATAAGATCGCAGGTAGGACATTTTGTAGAAACAAATAGCAAGGTTTTATCTAGAGTGTAGTATAGACTAACATTAGTAGAATCAGTAAACGTGATTAATGGTAGCTTGTTGCCTTGCAGGTCGACAACAAGAAGATGTCAGCGTCCTGAATCGGGCCCTCCTCCCTAAACCTTATCCCATAGCCTTAGTGATATATTGAAACACTGGTTATAAGGTAGGGCGCAGGGAAGTTGGCTCATAGCGTCTCTGCGAAACTACAATCAAGGACTCTCCAGGTAAGAGTGCTTGTTAATACCTTGACACCTATAATGTCACTGAGGCAAGCACAAAAGGTCACATACAACACCTCTCACACTCACACATATTCACTCACCCATACAGCCACTCACACACCTACACACTCACTCATACACCCACTTAAACACCCATTCATGCACCCGTACTGCCACTCATTTACTATCTCACTCACTCATACATACACTTATGTACCTGCTCAGACACCCATACATCCGCTCTTTCATCATCTCATTCACGATTACTGCTATTACATACCCACTCACCCATAAAAATATTTGCACAGCTACCCACTTACTCATACACCCACTTACTCACACACTCACTCACCTATACAAAACTCACACACCCACTCATGTATACAGTCTCTCACATATACACTCAGTCTTCTATACACCACTTACACAGCCACTTACTCACCCATACAGACAGTTCCACATCCACTTACCTTAGTATATATGTTTGACACTCAGTAACTTTTAGAAAACACACAATCACTGGATGATGTAATCAGTGATGCCATTTTAGATATCATCAGTGATGTCATTTGAGATGTCATCAGTGATGTCACTGACCATGTCATGGGTGATGTAATATGTGAGGTCATATGCAGTGCATTACAGGAGACATACGTTTTCGTTAGTTTAGTTAACTAGAACTGCTGAATTTCTCTTGTTTTGTACGAGTAAAATGTGAGCCTGACTATAATGTCCCTGTAACCTTTGTTTTTTTTCAGTGAATTGATCTATCTATCTATCTATCTATCTATCTATCTATCTATCTATCTATCTATCTATCTATCTATCTATCTATCTATCTATCTATCTATCTATCTATCTATCTATCTATCTATCTATCTATCTAACTATCTATCTATCTATCTATCTATCTATCTATCTATCTATCTATCTATCTATCTATCTATCTATCTATCTATCTATCTATCTATCACTCTCTCTCTCTCTAAATTATGCAAAACAGAAGAGAACTCTGGTTAGTTTAGGTGGAAGGCAGCTTCTGTATAGAGCACCCTCAACACTAGCGACACTCTAGATTTGCCCACCTCAAATGTCTGCTTTTCTATCAAAGTTTTTAAGCATAGGATTAGCACAGTGCTATCCATGCCGAGATAGAAAGGGACAAACTCTTTTGCCTTTTCTACAGCGAAGTCTTTAAGCATAGGAATAGCACAGGCTATCCATGCCGAGCTGTTAAATGACAAAAGCCATTTACCACTCCAGGCACAGTATTACAGCTTTGGATTTGTAAGCCAACCTGAAATGTGGCAATACCCTCCTTTAACAAGAGTTTAAAAAAAATGTGGCCATGCCCGGGGGGAATGGAGTCACTTGGGCCAATTTCGGCCTCGGGAGGGGGACCGCGCAGCTCCCTTCCCGTTTTTTGTTTTTTTTAAACATAAAATGTCTCCCGCCCTGTGGGAGGGGGTCCTCATTGCCAACAAAATATTAAGAGAAGGGGGACCACACAGCCCCTTTCTAACAAAAAAGAAAAAAAAGAAAAGCCGGCATCTCGCTGGAGGCCCCGACTCCTCCCTGCAACAGTCTGCAAACGCGCCTCCTGGCGCGTTCTGGGTTGGGGGATTAAGTCCCCTAGAATCTTAAGGGTCCTTAGGGGCCAACTAGCCCACCAGGTAGCTCCAGTAAGCCCCACACAGTGGGATTGCTGAGAGGTGGCCCGAGGCCATGCCCCTTTTTACACCACTCTGCAAACGCGCAGGTTGATGTCACTGACCATGTCATGAGTGATGTAATATGTGACGTCATCAGCAGTGTATTGCGGGGGCGCGATAACGGCCAAATTTCTCTGCTTTTGTACAAGTGAAATGTCAGCCAATCAAATGTCAGTGAATTTCTAAGGTTTTTTAAATTCTAATTTTGAACTATAACATCCCTGAAAACTGTGTTTTTTTCAGTGAAAATATATACATATTTAATTATTTTTCAAATATTTCCATACGAGAACACTCACTTCACCTTGCGGTGACGTGAAATACAATCCCATCAGCCAATCCTTGGTATATATATATATACACATACACATATATACATATATATATATATATATATATATATATATATATATATATATATATATATGTTTTCAAAGTTTACCCCTTCAGGTGGAGGGCGCACTTGGGATCGCTCCTCATTACAGGTCGGTGTAGCAGCCACATCCTCGTTATTTTGGCCAACGCGTTTCGGGCAGAGACGCCCTTCTTCTTGGGCCATAGCTGAAGATACGGGGACGTGCGATCGGCCACGCGGGTCTGCTTGGCTTGCTGTTTGGATTGTACAGTTTGAGTGGAGCGGGAGATGCCAAATATATTGTACAGTGAGGTGGACAGCACCTTTTATCCCATTTTGATTGTTCAAGAAATGACTTTGACGACGCCCACATGGGTTAGACATTTTGCACTACCAGTCCCAGAATACATTGGTGGATGATTAACATGCTGATTGTAGAAATAAAAGAGGGATTTGTACTGACAGTGCTCTTTTGTCGTCATCTTCAGCTATGGCCCAAGAAGAAGGGCGTCTCTGCCCGAAACGCGTTGGCCAAAATAACGAGGATGTGGCTGCTACACCGACCTGTAATGAGGAGCGATCCCGAGTGCGCCCTCCACCTGAAGGGGTAAACTTTGAAAACAAATTAGTGGCCAGCCCTTGGTCACGGAGGTGCACCACCGCCTGTGCTTCGTGGGTCCGTGTGCTGTTTGAATTGGTCAGCTACACGGAAGAGGCATTTCCTGTGTGGCCGTTGCTACATTGGAGTTCCACCCCCGGAGCCACGCGGGTCTGCTTGCTGTTTGGATTGTACAGTTTGAGTGGAGCGGGAGATGCCAAATATATTGTACAGTGAGGTGGACAGCACCTTTTATCCCATTTTGATTGTTCAAGAAATGACTTTGACGACGCCCACATGGGTTAGACATTTTGCACTACCAGTCCCAGAATACATTGGGGGATGATTAACATGCTGATTGTAGAAATAAAAGAGGGATTTGTACTGACAGTGCTCTTTTGTCGTCATCTTCAGCTATGGCCCAAGAAGAAGGGCGTCTCTGCCCGAAACGCGTTGGCCAAAATAACGAGGATGTGGCTGCTACACCGACCTGTAATGAGGAGCGATCCCGAGTGCGCCCTCCACCTGAAGGGGTAAACTTTGAAAACAAATTAGTGGCCAGCCCTTGGTCACGGAGGTGCACCACCGCCTGTGCTTCGTGGGTCCGTGTGCTGTTTGAATTGGTCAGCTACACGGAAGAGGCATTTCCTGTGTGGCCGTTGCTACATTGGAGTTCCACCCCCGGAGCCACGCGGGTCTGCTTGCTGTTTGGATTGTACAGTTTGAGTGGAGCGGGAGATGCCAAATATATTGTACAGTGAGGTGGACAGCACCTTTTATCCCATTTTGATTGTTCAAGAAATGACTTTGACGACGCCCACATGGGTTAGACATTTTGCACTACCAGTCCCAGAATACATTGGGGGATGATTAACATGCTGATTGTAGAAATAAAAGAGGGATTTGTACTGACAGTGCTCTTTTGTCGTCATCTTCAGCTATGGCCCAAGAAGAAGGGCGTCTCTGCCCGAAACGCGTTGGCCAAAATAACGAGGATGTGGCTGCTACACCGACCTGTAATGAGGAGCGATCCCGAGTGCGCCCTCCACCTGAAGGGGTAAACTTTGAAAACAAATTAGTGGCCAGCCCTTGGTCACGGAGGTGCACCACCGCCTGTGCTTCGTGGGTCCGTGTGCTGTTTGAATTGGTCAGCTACACGGAAGAGGCATTTCCTGTGTGGCCGTTGCTACATTGGAGTTCCACCCCCGGAGCCACGCGGGTCTGCTTGCTGTTTGGATTGTACAGTTTGAGTGGAGCGGGAGATGCCAAATATATTGTACAGTGAGGTGGACAGCACCTTTTATCCCATTTTGATTGTTCAAGAAATGACTTTGACGACGCCCACATGGGTTAGACATTTTGCACTACCAGTCCCAGAATACATTGGGGGATGATTAACATGCTGATTGTAGAAATAAAAGAGGGATTTGTACTGACAGTGCTCTTTTGTCGTCATCTTCAGCTATGGCCCAAGAAGAAGGGCGTCTCTGCCCGAAACGCGTTGGCCAAAATAACGAGGATGTGGCTGCTACACCGACCTGTAATGAGGAGCGATCCCGAGTGCGCCCTCCACCTGAAGGGGTAAACTTTGAAAACAAATTAGTGGCCAGCCCTTGGTCACGGAGGTGCACCACCGCCTGTGCTTCGTGGGTCCGTGTGCTGTTTGAATTGGTCAGCTACACGGAAGAGGCATTTCCTGTGTGGCCGTTGCTACATTGGAGTTCCACCCCCGGAGCCACGCGGGTCTGCTTGCTGTTTGGATTGTACAGTTTGAGTGGAGCGGGAGATGCCAAATATATTGTACAGTGAGGTGGACAGCACCTTTTATCCCATTTTGATTGTTCAAGAAATGACTTTGACGACGCCCACATGGGTTAGACATTTTGCACTACCAGTCCCAGAATACATTGGGGGATGATTAACATGCTGATTGTAGAAATAAAAGAGGGATTTGTACTGACAGTGCTCTTTTGTCGTCATCTTCAGCTATGGCCCAAGAAGAAGGGCGTCTCTGCCCGAAACGCGTTGGCCAAAATAACGAGGATGTGGCTGCTACACCGACCTGTAATGAGGAGCGATCCCGAGTGCGCCCTCCACCTGAAGGGGTAAACTTTGAAAACATATATATATATATATATATATATATATTCACTGAAAAAACCATAGGTTTCACACATGTTATAGTTAGCGGAAATTTTACTGATAAAAAACCAATGAAATTCCCCCGTTATAGTTAGTGCAGGCAACTATAACTCACGCGACCGCAATCCTCTGCTGATGCTAATACTGTATTTAGACACTTATTTGCCCATGTCTTCTTCCATAAATTTTTAGCTATACATATATTACAAATATTTTTTTTTCATAAAGACACATATGTCATCAGCAGAAGATTGCGGTCGCGTGAGTTATAGTTGCCTGCACTAACTATAACGGGGGAATTTCATTGGTTTTTTATCAGTAAAATTTCCGCTAACTATAACATGTGTGAAACCTATGGTTTTTTCAGTGAATTTGCATGGTTTTTTAAATGCTAATTCCTAACTATAACGTGTGTGAAACCTATGGTTTTTTCAGTGAATTTGTACGGTTTTTTAAATGCTAAGTTACTTTACGCCATTCGTGGCGTGCACGCCCACTTAACGCAGTTCGTTCCGTGCGCGCACGGTGCGCTTCGCGCACCGTGCGCGCACAGTGAGCACGCGGTGCGCTTCGCGCACCGCGCGCCCACTTTACGCAGTTAGTGCCGTACACGCAAGGTGGGCACGCAGTGCGCTACGCGCACCGCGTGCCCACGTTACGCACCGTGCGCACATGGAGGACATATTATGCGCTTCCTTGTGATAGGTAATCTGTTAAATTTAATTTGTAAGTGATGACAATAATATGCCATGCACAGAGTGTTTTTTTTTTTATTAAAATTTTTAGCGTAAGCGCACCGTACACGTACAGTAAGCGTAATCGGCGAAATTTTCAAAAATAAAAATTTACCGTTTTTGGCCTTGGGGGATCTTTGAGGACTCAACTAACATGGCTATGTGCATGGGCGCTGTCTAAACAGCCCCTTTATATGTTTTTTGCCTTTGTTTACAGCCCCCCCCTCAGAGTGCGAGAGAGAAAATGGCGGCCGCCGCTTCCTGGTTTCGACTGATTCGAATGTTTACTTAGATGTAACAGCCAATCAGAATCACGCTCGCGCACGCCACCGTACGCGTACGGTAAGCGTACCGTAAGCGCACCGTAAGCTGGCTCAGATATATATATTGATTTAAAGGCTATTTTCTCAGAATCTACTGAACAGATTTACACCAAACCTACAAAAGGCACTTCCTTGACCTGAGGACTACCTCTCTGCCAAATTTCTAGTAATTCTGTTCAGCCGTTCGGGCTGTAGCCCTGTCTAAAGGTCCTATGGAAAAATGCATGGGAAAAACGCGTTTTGGGACCCCCCTTTTATCTCAGCCCCCGCTTGACGAATCCCCCCGAGACTTTCAGGGTAGGAGCGGAGCGTAGCGCCCCACCTATTTTGATAAATTCGCGAGGATTCGTCGACCGGCGCCAAAGTTATTCAAAATAGAATGTTGCGGATTTCCTATGGAAACAGGGTCCTAACTATAACTACCTACTGGCGACCGCCAGTAGGTAATATATATATATATATATATATATATATATATATATATATATATATATATATATATCCAAAAAACCAAAGTAACGCACTCTCAGAGGTCAGCTCTTTATTTCATCCAACAATCGTTACGCGTTTCGACACAAATGTGTCTTGCTCACACGATGTTTGAAACTTTACTTAGCGTGCATATATACAAACAATGTAAACATAGAGGAAGCACTTGTGGTTTCAATGCATTCGTAAAGTACAAAAACATGGCAGCCATCTTGGAACTGGAGTTGTAATAAAGTAAACATATAGAAACTGGGTTACTGCAGTGGATAATCTATTGTAAACATTGTTGCAGTAATGTAAAATCATTCGTAAACAGATAACCCAGTTATATGATACTAAATAAACTGAAATTGCAGTAATCGGTGTTACAGCCCTGGATTGAATGATAAAACTTTATGCGTAATAGAACAAACAAGTATTAATGCGTGTGTGAGACCAACACATTTCACTCGGCTAGGTGCCAGTATTGCCACGCAAGGATATATACGTGGTGAAAATGATAAGTCACGTGTGCTTGTTGTTCTTATATCAATATATAAAAAAATTAACGCTACTGAAGTGTTGTGATAGGCTCAGAGTTGATAGGACATTCTCCCATTTTATAAATTCTGACTCGATCGGATGTTCCTTACACCCCGGTAATCCAAACATCTGGGGCTGATACAAAGGAGTATATATACATGTGATGTATATATACTCCTTATCATTTTCACCACGTATATATCCTTGCGTGGCAATACTGGCACTTAGCCGAGTGAAATGTGTTGGTCAAATGGTGCGCGGCTATAGATATGTATGTGCTTTTTAATGCAATTTTCTCTGGAACTACCGAACAGATTGACTCCATATATGCAAAAGGCACTTCCCTGACCTGAGGACTACCTCTCTGCCAAATTTCAAGTAATTCTGTTCAGCCGTTCGGGCTGTACCTTCGACTAAAGGTCATATGGGAAAATGCATGGGGAAAATGTGTTTTGGGACCCCCCTTTTTTCTCGGCCCCCGCTTGACGAATCCCCCCAAGACTTTCAGGGTAGGAGCTGAGCGGAGCGCCCCATTAGTTTTGAAAACTTTGCGAAGATTCGTCAACCGGCGCCAAAGTTATTCAAAATAGAATTTTGAGATTTCCTATGGAAACACGGTCCTAACTATAACTATCTACTGGCGACCGCCAGTAGATAATATATATATATATGCTTCAAATTCCAGTTTTCTTAACACTGGACTCCGACACAGCAGGCTGGTAAGAATATCGCACTCTTTATTTCATGTTGTTATTACTGTATTACTGTTGTAACGCGTTTCGGCAGTGTCTCCTGCTTTGCTCACACACTGAGCACCATTTTTCTTGTTGTTCTATCAGAGTTGGCTGGTCACATGGTATACTGAACATAAAAAACATACTTCTTTCACTACCATACAGTGCATACCAATGTCAGTGTTTGGTTACAGTTTCTCTTGTCACTTTGTTTTGTGATGCATACCTTTTTTAACTAGATTTCAAAAACAAAATTGCATTTCATTTTTATGAAAATGATTTTTAAGGTTTTTCTTTTTATAACTCCTTTTGTGACCTATTTACAATTTTTACTCACAATATGCAATCAAATGCCTACTCAACCTCAATTTAGACATAGCCCATTTCGGTATCTTCCTCATTTAATATTGCACAGTTACGTCCTTTTGGGCTATCAAAGTGCAAGCGCCTAGAAGGGAAGGAGTATCATTCTATATTGCACAGTCCCAAATCTCACGTAGATTAAAGTGCCAGTGCTCAATAATGTCATTCAATTTAATCCTCATTGAACAAATCAAAAGCGCAAGTGCTGAAAGAGAGAAATGTAACATTCCTTATTGCATCATCCCTTTTCTCCAGTGAATCAAAGTGCTAGTGCTCTATGCTGTAAGTTAGATGTTGTTCAGATGGTTGCAATTTGTTATTTAATATTCGAATATCTAACATCCTGATAATGAATATATGCTATTTCATCCCATTTTACAATATTGCACATACCCAATCTCCAACAGTATTCTTCACAAACAAATATAAATTGCAAGTGCTATGTTCCAGCAAGGATTTAATTTGATGAAAAATATCTTTGGATCCAATCTTATGGTTCGCATGCATGCATAAAAAGTGCAAGTGCTTAAGTGTGCAAATATTGCTGTCACTGCAAAATAATCCTACTTCTTTAATAATCAAAAATCAATCTTCCTTCCAAACTGCTTGACCCATCAGGTCTCTTATTCAATTTCTTTTTGAATATTCGCCCAAACCATCAATGATGTTCTCTTATCGGAGGTGCTTATCTAATTCTCTAAAGTGCAAGTACTTCACTAAAGCTTAGCTAAGTAGAACTGCTGAATTTCTCTGGTTTTGGACAAGTGGAATGTGAGCCTAACTATAATATCCCTGTAACCTTTGTTTTTTTCAGTGAATACATTTATATATATATAGTATATATGCAGATGTGCAGAGTGTAATATGCTATTTAGTACCAGTAGCAGAAGAAGTGTCATCACGACTCATGATGATGGCAAAATCCCTCCCCTCACTACATAAAGGGTACAAATAGCAAGATACATTCTGCACATCTTCATATATGGTTTATGCCAAGGCTTTTTTATTGTTTAAAAGAAAGATCATTAATCAAAACCAGGCTGCAAGGAATTAAATTTGTGCTATAAGGTAAAATCACATGAAGAGGCTTCTTGACCATATGGACAGTTGTTTCTATGCGTAAATTAGTTGTTATATGAAATCTGTGAGGCAGTATACAGTAATTTTCTCATGTCAAGTTTGCTCTGCTGGGGTAATAAACTCAGCGGTATATGTGTGAATGCGCGTTAACAGTACAGTTGTTGTAAATAACGTTTTATTTGGCCATATTTATTTATTTTCCCTATTATGCATTAACACACACATATATTATACACACGGAAACACACACACACACATGTCATATTGAAGGCAATAAATGATCTTAGAATGGTATAGTACTGGAAAAAATACAAACAAAGTAAGACTGAAGAGGATGCCCAGCCAAAGAAATCAAAAAAAAATCTGGATGCCAACAAGGTAGCGGATGCCCCCAACAAAAGAAATGCGAGCACTCTTGGACTCCTAGAGTACAAAGGCTTGGCCACACAGGAGGATGCCATTCTTTGAGCCCTTTTCTAACATTGAGATTAAAGATAGTACTATTGGGGGAAAGATCCCGCTTTCAGGTGAAAATGATTACATTTAGAAGGAATGGGTGACAAGCTTCTCCAAAGTCTGTGGAGAGGGTAGCTCGAGTCAACTAAGCAGGAGTGTAGGGTATGGGGCAAGGGTGGGTAACAGAATTAGGTATAGCCACCACTTGTTTTCACTTTATGGTCGGATCATTGAGGCAGCAACTGACAACACAAGAATTCCCTGGAGAGAGCGAGAGAGAGAGAGAGAGAGAGAGAGACAGAGAGAGAGAGAGAGACAGACAGACAGACAGACAATAGAAAATACATCCTTAAGGGGAAGGACACCCTTGCTTGGAGAGATCCTATGTTCCATCCCATAAGGATGGTGATCACTGTTGCCTTTATGGGGGGAGGAGGCCTCCTTAGAGTTTTAACCTGGAATGACAGTGGCCTAGGATACAGGATCAAAAGAGGGGCAGTGACCCACTTCCTGAGGAGATACAAGCCAGACGTTTTGCCCTTGCAGGAGATGCACATGAAGGGGATTTAGTGATGGTTCTTAGAAAGGAGCAGGAATACAATGCAGATACACATTGGCTTCACCAAGGACTCCAAAGGGGTGGCCATTCTTTTTAGGAAGTTCATCCCCTTCAAAGTCACCCAAACATGACTAGGGTTTCCTCAGTATAAAGAAGGTGATTCTACACAATTTTTACACGGATTAAGTAAGTGCTGCTAAATATCCCAAACTCTGATGGACAAGGACTTTGACAGAGTGAAGTGAGCGAGTGGACATGAACACCGATGGGACTGGATTACTTCACGTAGGTGCTGGAGTTGACAGACGCAGAGTGTCGAGTGCAAAGAAGAGAAAGGCAATACTCTTATTTCTCTGGATTGCAAGTCTTCTTCTCCAGGCTGGATTACTTTTTTGTTCCAGAGAAAGACCTATCCAGAGTAGATGGAATAGAAAATCTGGCAAGGAATATATCAGACTGTTCCCCATTACACATGAGGCTCAACATGGGAAGACTGGACTTAAGACATCCCTGGTGACTGAATATCTGGGATCTGAAAGACAAAGAAGTGATAGGGAATCTCCACTGGAAGGTTGCTAAACTGTACTTGGAGGAAAACAAGAATTATGTTAAAAAGGAGGAAACCCTATGAGAAGCATATGAAGCTGTACCAATAAAACCAATGGGAGGAGCACAAAACCTAATTAGCCATAAACAAAAAAAGATAGAGGAAAAGTCTGGCGATGGAGGAAGACCTCACTAGGCAGGAAAAGGAACTCCATGACCAACCGCAAGAGCTAGAGCTCCGACTCCTAAATTGTTCTCTGAAGGTATAGCAAAATGCCCTTTTGGGAGCAGACAAGACATATTACATGTCTACTAAGTAGAATTGCCTCCTAACCTGTCTGAGCAGACGCGATGAGGGGCTGAAATAAATGGAGAGGGTAAAAGACATACAGAGAACCAACATTAATCAGGACTTTTGGATAACCCAGACCTTTGCTGACTACTACGAATATTGATACAAACCAATAGAGAGGGAGAAAAGAGAGGATAGAGAAGTGCTCCTTAAGGGTTTGATGCTAAGAAGATGCTTGGAGGAAGAAAGAGAACAAGTAGATAGCGAAGAAGAATTATACAAATTGAGGAGGTGCCAGTTAGTATTGATCAGTTACAATGTGGAAAGATCGCCCGGAAAATCTCCTTGCTGAGTTGTTTAAGAGGTTGCCATTTTTGGTGGAGAAGCACCTGCTAGAAATGTATTTTGAGGCAAACAAGAGAAGAAACAAACCAGCTGCCATTTATCACAACATAATAACGATAATACATAAGGAGTTAAACCTGAAATGAATATCCTTCCTACCACCTGATATTCATCCTGAAGGTGGAGCCAGAAGTCCTTGCTAAAATATTGGACAATAGGCTATTGGTGAGGATGCCCTCATGCACCCACACAGTCTTGTTTTGTGGCTCAATGCTCAACCACACTGAAGCTCCAGAAACTTCAGAACTAGCTGGATCAAGTGGAGGACGTAAGGAACCCCTGACAGTTTTGTTGCTTGATGCTGAAAAAGTGTGCACCTCTTTCAGCTGGGAATACTTCTGGTTAGGATCACTGACATATTACGGATGCATACAATATTGAAACACAAAAATATCGGAAATTAAATATCGATAACAAGAATATCGACTGCTTATACTTAATTAGTAAAACCACAAATATCGAGAACACAAATATCGTTGTTAAAAATATCGATTTTTATATATATTGAAAACAAAAATAGTATTTGTTTTAAATAAACGTATAATATGTCAAAAATATCGATTCACACAATATCGACTACAATATCATTGCCAAAATAATTTAATAATGAATATTTTTTTAATCACTTTTACATAAGCACTTATTGGAAATAAACCTAAAATATTTTATACATGTTTAAATTGAATATAAATATATTACATCAATAAAATCTTTACCGTTCACCACAATAAATTTTGTACCTAAAATCATAGCAATACAACTCCCAAAAATTACCATTAATTACAAACATTTAAACAACAACCGAACTAATACTAAATATGTACATAACTATTATTTTTTCAAAACTATCAAACTATATATCATACATTAAAAATTAAACCTAAATTAGTGTTTACCATAGAATGACATAACTGATAAAAAGCAATTCAAACTAAAACTAAACCAACCAAAAAAATAAATGTATAAACAACTTTAACAAATAAAATCAGACAAACTATTAAATCAACAATATAAAAGGCACAATAATTTAAACAATTTAGGGCCGCATTACGATGTCGGGCGGAAAGCCTCCGCCCGACAGTCGGAATCTCCGAGACCACATCGGAACCCTTCTAACTGACTTGTCGGTTTACAATCCGCCCAACCGATTACAATGTTCGCGGTCGGAAAGGAAACCGTGCAGTTATTCCGAATCAGTTCCGACTCACTCTCGGAGTATTCGTGTTGGTTGGAACCGCATCATGCACTTCTATGAACAGCATTTCTGACCGACCGATTATGATGTCGATTTCCAACAACCTTTCCGAGTCGGTCTGTCTGACACAAAAAGGCTGTCGGAAAACGACTTTGGGGGCCCCTAGCAGGGTCTCTTCATCCTGAAGTCTCTGGTTGGGGGCCGCGGCAGGCACGATAGGGTGCCCGTGACAGGGTTTTATGCTTTCCACACACACACCATTTCCCCACAGGAGCCTGTGTTGTTAGTAGGAACACAGGCTCCCATAGGGATCAATGGGACTCTGACTGAACAGCGTTCGGTCGCATCGTAATTGATCGGGCGGAACTGCCGACCACAACTCGGTCAGTTCCCGAATCTGAGATGGTGTCGAGCAAAATGTTTCCGCCCAACATCGTAATGAGGCCCTAATACTTCACAAAGGACAAACGCTGCAAGACGAGGAGCTCTGCCAGATCCTCTCACCAGACCATTAAAGAAGTTGCAACTCAACAACTACCTAAACAAGTAAGTAAGCTCAACAACTACCTAACCAAGTAAGTAAAACTTATATTTAAACTAAACTAAAAACTTTAAACTAAAACGTAAAACAACCTCAACCTCTACAAACTACCACCAAATTAACTTTTAAAATTAAACCAACACTTTTTTTTTATCCAACAGATAAGAAAGCACCTGCACCACATTACAACCCCACCAACGGAAAAGATGCAAAACCATGTGAAACACATAAACAGAACATACATATAAGTATACAAAATAGAAGTTGCATAAATTTACATGTAAATAACAAATGTACGAACTTTAAAATATTGTATGTATTTATACTATTACACAGATATAATAACAGAGGCAGCAAAGTACATTACTTTGCAGACAGGAAAGCAGTTACTATGAGCCTGATTATGAGTTTGGCGGAGTGGGTGTGGGCTGCCATGCCAGCACCCCTCTCCCACATCGCCAAACTCATCCGCCGACCGCCCCCCACAACAGGAGTTTTCTCCAGGTCTTGTGGGAGGCGATTTGGCGGTCCCAGGAGGTGAGAATTAGAAAGGCACCACAATGTGAACACCAAAGCAAATTCCTGCATGCCATAGCCTGTAAAGTCCATGCCGTGCAGGAAATGGGGCTGCATGCATACAGGAGGGCACACTATGTGCCCCCTGCATGCATCGCAAACACAAGGGGATGGTGGACGGAGTGCTGAAACTTTTCAGACACTTCCCCCCCAGTCACAGATCTGGGTTGAATCCATCATGCATGCATCCCCAGGGCCCTGAGGAAACAGGAGGCCCTGCAGGGCCCCCTTAGTTTCCTCACTGCCACACTTTCATGGCAGGCTCACTGCAATGAAAAGTGTGGAGGTCTGGAACTCGTAATATGCTTGGCGGTGCCACAGCAGCACTGCCGGCATATTGCAGCCCCAGACTGCTGCTCCACCACCGAGGGATCACGGATCCCGGTTATTTGCAGCGGTCCATTGGTGGTCCGACCGCCAAAGTCATAATATGGCCATCTGACAGCCGATGCGGCGGTTGCCGCATCACCACTGTAGGTTTGGCGATCCATCGGACTGCCAAACTCATAATCAGGCCATAAATCACATGGGCTACACCAACAGCCAAAAAAGTACATCAACAGAAAATATAGATTGGAAATGTACCAAATATTGTTCTAATGCATGTTTTGGCAGGGCAACTACAAAAGATGATGTTTTAAGACATGTAAGAGAGCGCATCCACCCCTCAAATGTGACAGAAAGGGAGATATTGCAGTATATAAGAGAGGCAAGCACTATTTCTAAGGAACCCACAACAGAAATCCTTAAAGACATACTGCCTAATATCCCCAAACACACCACAGTCCAACTATTACCTATAAACACTTTAAAATGTTTAATTGCACAAACTAAAGGAAACGCCAGTGATACTCCCCTGCCCCTAAAACATAACAAAACATACAAATACCTGAACATTTAACTATGAAACATAATGAAGAGCCTTACCTTGCACATGACAACCTAAATATTAAAATTATTCTTAATATTCTCTACAGCAAATAACTTACAAAAATGTAGCCAATTTCAAACATGGATGATGGATAGGACCTTCAAACCATTCACTCATATATAGACTATACATGGTGAATCGTAAAATACAAATATCCCTTTCATATATGCCTTACTATCAAATGAGCAAATCAGCACTTACTACATCCTTTTAAACCACAATAAGCATAAACAAGTAACTACTACCCTCAAAAATAATCATAGACTTTGAGCAAGCCATGATTCAAACCAATTTAAAAATGTACTCCCACACAGTCATACAAGGCTGCTACTATCATTTCAATAAAAGCATATGGAGACATATCCAACAATCTGCAATAGCCGCAGAATGTTCGACAAACAGCCAATTAAAAAAGATGATAGCACTGGCAATGTCCCAGTCACAGAGGTAGCCAACCACTACAATTTACTAATAGAAAGCCCCTTCTACCTACAAAATGAAGACAAACTAATCTCCCTAATGCATTATTTTGAAGACACTTGTGTTGGAAGACTGCATCGCTCTGGACACAGACGCCAAGCCAATTTGAAAATACCATGATGGAATATCTATGGGAGCACCTTGGCAGAGGAAGCCAAAACAAACAACGCAGTCGAAGGATGGCACAATGCCTACCAATCCACACTAGGTAGAACCCAACCTAAACCCTATAAATGTATAGAAGCATTACAAAAAAGAGCAAAACTACCAACAACTCCAACTGGAGTAATCTGTTAACCAAATTCCCCCCTCAACTTAGCAAACAAAACAAAAGAATGTACGGCATGCTACAATTTAAAGTCAAACTTCAGGAGTAAGATAGATAAGATATTTTATTTTGCTTGATTAATTAAAATCTTTGCAAATACATAACAAAAAAAATTCCCATTGTACACAGATAAATACAATTAAAAGCAATTAAGACTGCATAATGTAATAAAGGACATCAACTGCATATACAATTAGCTGTTTTTAAATAGATTATCATAGACTCCTACGACTAATGTAATGCTATCTGACAATGACTACCACAACTTCTCAGGTCAGATGGCACAGCTTAACCAGGTACGTTGTCCAGGTTAGAGTCTTGGGGTCCATTCCGATCCGGGTCGGACAGCTCTACGAGAGCTGTCCGTAGCCTTACTGTGCGACCGACACGTACCCGTAGCCGGTCCGTCCTGTAGATGAAGTACGATGCGCATAACTGCCAAAAACACGACCGACACGTAGGCTGTGATTCAAGCTTCATTCTCCGTCCGAGCCGAAACCCCGAAGCAGTATCCATAGCAGTTTCCGCGTACTTCCTACGCGCCGGACGGGTCGCCACGTACGGAACGTCACAGCATCCAGAAAACATGCATATCAGCTACGATTCGCGCCACACTCAATACACGGCTACGAGACGGACCAGCTTGCAATGGGTACGAGACGGAGCAACAAGCAGCGTGTATGACACGAACACATCATGAATCCCATCGCGCAGGTCATACCAGTACTCTACATCTATGACCGGATCAGGAACCGACGCCGACGGCGCAGACGGTAAGTCAGACACCTACCACACAAACAAACGACACGTACCCGCAAAATGGCACACACAGGAGATCCATATCCTGGCCACTAATAACAGGCCACCATAGGGGTTGCATGGCCAGCACCACAACCACCCCCACCCATAGGGCTCATGTTGACCATCACTACTGCCACCCGCACCCATAGGGGACCTGTTGCCCATCCCCCCTGCCACCCCCACTCATAGGGCTTATGTTGCCCATCACCCCTGCCACCCCCACTCATAGGGGACCTGTTGCCCAGCACTACTGCCACCCCCACCCCTAGGGGACCTGTTGCCCATCACTACTGCCACCCCCACCCCTAGGCTTATGTTGCCCATCACCCCTGCCACCCTGACTCATAGGGGACCTGTTGTCCATCACTACTGCCTCCCCTACCCCTAGGGCTTATGTTGCCCATCACCCCTGCCACCCCCACTCATAGGGCTTATGTTGCCTATCACCCCTGCCACCCCCACTCATAGGGCTTATGTTGCCCATCAACCCTGCCACCCCAACTCATAGGGGACCTGGTGCCCAGCACTACTGCCACCCCCACCCCTAGGGGACCTGTTGCCCATCACTACTGCCACCCCCACCCCTAGGGCTTTTGTTGCCCATCACCCCTGCCACCCCCACTCATAGGGGACCTGTTGCCCAGCACTACTGCCACCCCCACCCCTAAGGGACCTGTTGACTATCACTACTGCCACCCCCACGCCTAGGGCTTATGTTGCCCATCACCCCTGCCACCCCCACTCATAGGGCTTATGTTGCCTATCACCCCTGCCACCCCCACTCATAGGGCTTATGTTGCCCATCACCCCTGCCACCCCCACTCATAAGGGACCTGTTGCCCAGCACTACTGCCACCCCCACCCCTAGGGCTTATGTTGCCCATCACCCCTGCCACCCCCACTCATAGGGGACCTGTTGCCCAGCACTTCTGCCACCCCCACCCATAGGATGGATGATGCGCCACACATCCATCACACTCCAATATTATGTATGTCAGCAAAATACATCCCCCTAACATCATGACAACAGTGTGTAGTCTGTGACAAATGCCCATAACAGTGATTATGACTTCGAACATACAATGTAACTAACAGCACATGTGTGACCAGCAAATGAGTGTGGCCTACACAAGGCAAGCATCACTAAAGCACTGTGTCAATGTAAAACTAACACCCCCTCACTGTGTAGAACAAAAGTTAAGTGTGGGGTTCAAACTGCAGCAGATGTTGAGCATTGTGGTGATGGGGTCTAAACCCCCCCTCATCACAGTGACCAAAAGGTAAGTGTCATCATGGTCAAAGCTGCAAATAACAAACAGCTTGTATGATCCCTGCTCCCAACACATTAAACACTTCTGGGGCAAACTGGTAGTTGTGTCCCATTCCCACAGAGGCTAACAGTGCTGTGAAAACCTAACACACTCTCGGCCATGTGCAGACAAGCACCACACATGGGGGCTGACAATGCATACAGTGTACAATGACAAAAGAGCAGAAGTGACCATCACCAAGCATACACACATCTCGAAAATAGACACACCAATCAAAACAACCTGTGTAGACTGTAGGTGTCAGCTCACAAACTCCCATTCCATGTCAGCAATGGCATCTAACAACCAGGATGAATGTGCACAATGATGTGATATGACTCACAGGGACTGCAGGGAAAATCACAGAAACAGCATCCAGACAATGGCCCACAACAACAATAACAATGCACTGATGCAGATGCACAAACACAAACAGGCAACCTCACACTGCACATCTGACACAACATGTGTGTGTGTGTGTCTCCGTATCCCCAGGCAAATACACAACACATGAGGGGGGCTGCACCACAGTGACACAGATGTGGACACAGTGCCATACAAAAGTAAACCATCATTGGGATACCCTTAGTGGGCAATCAGGCATTGTGAGATGAGAGGGAGCACAACAGGCTGGGTACGTGAGTCTCCCCTAAGTCATCTGCACATACTCAACACATATGTACAACAAGTTGCACAGAGGACCCAGTTGCTCCTATACCAATGATGCCCACACCTGTAGGTCCAGTGGAGATGCGCCCAAAGTCAGGGAAATAGACAAATTGGACAATGGGAAGCACATGGTTGCAAGCCACATGCAAATGAAATGTTCACAGAGATGTTATCAAATTGTTAATCATGACACACCCAGTCAGCTGCAAAGTATGACATGGATACCCACCAGAATAGGATACATATCTCATGGACCACATGGAGTACCTCACATCAACACCTCAGTATTCAACAATGGAAACCAAGCATTACAGGTGCAAGGGCATGCTAAACATCATCAACCTAATGTGCAGCTAAATCAACTTCACAAGGATAAAGAAAAAAGCTTTATTCAGCAGATGAAAATTGAAACGTCCGTTCAAACAAAAGGTCAATGGCCAGTCCATCATCAAATTACAAGGAGTGAACTTGAGTGACAACACGTTGCTTGCCTGCACTGCTTAGAACAGGGGACATCCCCTCGGAGGGGCATACATGGGGGCAGGCCAGGCACCGCAGGGACAGGATCAGGGCGCAGCAGAAGGAGGCAGTGAAGGTGTGGTGGATGCAGGATAGTCACTTGACTGCAGTGGAGCTGACTGAAGTGGTGGGTGCAGTCACAACTGTGGGGCACAAGTCAGATGGGGTGGGTGCCGGCACAACTGCAGTGGGCAGGTCAGATGGAGTGGATTGGGTTCTCACTGCAGTGCCTGAGTCAGATGGGGTGGTCATGGACTCCACTGCAGTGCCTAAATCCATGTGAGTGGAATGGGGTGCAGGTGAGGTCGGCAGGACAGAGGGGGGGGGCACGGTCCCCACATCAGTTGCACTAACCGTCTGACTGGGTGTGGAGGAGCAAGTGGTAGAGGGGGAGGGCCTCAGCATTTTAGGGATGGTGTATCTGTGGGTGGGGGAACCCGGGGCAGGGTGTGGGGGGAGAACCTCAGGAGTGGTGGCCTGGGGGATGGAGGACGGAGACTTTGCCTTGGAGCTGCGTGGTGGCGGTGGGGTCTTGCTCTTCCGGCTCCGGGGAGACTTGCGGGTGGGGGTCTCAGTCTGACTGCGCCTAGGGGAGGGTGTCCGGGTATGATGGGCACTCCCCTCTGTGTGTGAGGACTTCCTCTTCCCCTTGTAATCTGAATCTGCTGGGTCGGTGGGGAAGAGGCCAAGGTCACAGAGGAAGAGCTTCTGGGGAGATGGGGTTGCAGGTGAGGCAAGGGAAGCGGACTGGGAGGGAGAGGTTTCGGAGGACTGCGGAGTGGTTGTGGATGACTGTGTGTGTGTCTGCAAACCAGCCCCTGTGAGTGTGGTATCAGTCCCCTGCGCTTGCTTGTGTGCATGTCTAGCCCTTGGTTTGGGTGATTGTGTGCTGGCCATGTCTGTGGCTTTGTGAGAATGTGCAGGTGTGTATGTGCTTGGGATAGATAGGCTGCTAGGAATCGTGGGTGGTGCAGGAGTAGGAGGGGTGCGGGACTGTTGGAGGAGGGACACTGGTGCCGTCAGGGAGGAGGCCATGGACTGATTGGTTCTCTGTAGGGCAGACATGCCCGATGAAATGCCCTCCATGAATGATACCAGTTGCATCAACAGAGTGATGTGTGCATGGAGGACACTCAGCATCGATGTCTGCCCTACATGGATCTGTCTAAGTAAGTCCACAGACTCCTCACTCAGGGCAGCAGGGGACACAGGGGCAGGGGGTGCAGTGCCTGGCACAAAGGAGACATGCTCCCGAACACGGGAGCCTCCACGGACCTCTGGGATGGGAGCCGATGGGAGGGTGGTGATAGTGGTGGTGGGGGCGGTGGCGGGACAGCCTCACTAGCTGGGGTTTGGTGGCTGCTGACACCCGCCTCCACAAAAGAGTCATCCTCAGAGCTGCTGTGGCCCTCAGCTGGGGGGATGGTGCTGACGACTCCTCGGTGTGGCTCCACTCGCCCTCCGTGCCACTGGGTCCCCCCGACTCCTCTCCTTCTGTCCCTGTCAGGATCTGTAGCTCCTCCTGGTCCATGGAGCTGTCCCCTCCTGTGGCCGTGGATGTATCTATATAGGAATAGGAAGAACGAGAACAACATCAGTAACCTGCACTGACTGCACACACCACAGTGAGTACATCAACATCACAGGGCAAGGCCTGGCATCATCAGCTGAACACTGCTCAAAGTGCCACCACTGTTTAGAATAAGCCAATTGTCATTCCCAACATCACCCATGGCCCACATATCCCTCCTTGACTTGCACCCATATGTCTGTTGCATGTTGGATGCTTACACCCCAATGTCCAGACATGCACCACCCACACATCAGTTGGACATGCAAGTGAACATGTAGGAGTATGTCACTATACACACAGCATATCTCTTACCACTGACTCAGTACAGGTGTCCGGATGAAGGGATGGGCAGAGACTCATTTAACATGCTTGTGATGCATGCCAGCAACACACACTATGATGTTCTCATGTCCTGATAGTCAATGCCACAATGGGGTGCATGGTGCACACTTTAACACAATGCAGGATCACTCATAGCAAATTAAATGCCATGTCACTGGCATGCCTGGAATGTCAGTCAACACTGTCTCCTGTCACAGGGGCAGGGCATCCAGTATGCACTGTGTCACAATCATAGCTCAGGGGTAAAGCAAACTCTGCAGCTGACAAGTGCACTTGCCCATCCCCTGCAAACAACATATCCAGGACCCAGAAGACCCCACATCATGTAAATCAGACATATGAGTCTCTGCAAACACAACTCCATGTACATTAGCACATCACAGTCTTCCGTGCATGTAACCCAGCTGCCTGAAGTACACAGTTGCATACACCATTGTGCGCTGTCAGATGATCACACACCTATGTCACACAGGTCTTGTCTCACACAGTCACATCTCAGATGTCCTGCTGACTCAAAATCATGGACACCCCAGTTGTACATAACAGGAAGCCACACCATAATGACACAGAGGCAGACAACTGAAGGCACATGTCACTAAGCACAACCTGTAAGTTGATACACAGGAGTGGGATTACAGAGTGTTTCTAAATGCCCTTGAGGAGGCATGACTGGCCAGGTCTACGTGAAACAGTATTTGGCCCTGGACAGTAGTCAGGTGGCTAAGCAAGTGTGACATACTTGATATACATACTCCTGAGTCCCCTGCTGCATGGTTTTGTTTGAAATACCCCAGCCACATGTGGCAAGTCAGACCAGCAATTGGAACACATATCAAGGGCACACACAGATCACATGTCAGATAACAGGCATCGGGCAAACAATTGAACCACCCATGAAACACACAACAGAGTCACGGGGACAGATGCTGTCCGTTAGCTGAAGCATAGCTGACTGCAGGGACACATTGTCCTAGTGACACAAGCAACAGACTGTAGGGGCCACACCTGTGGAACAGATGGGGAGGGTGCATCACACAATTGAGGGACCTTAGTATTGGACTACAAAACCTACGTAATGTGGAAGTGAGACCAGGCCAACAGACTGCAATTCTCATGTCAGACATAGTACACAGATTAGGCATGGACTTACCCCCTTCTTGCTGCTGTCTGGCCTTCAGCTGCCTATCCAGATCCGGGAAGACCACCGCCAGAATCCAGAGCATGTGGGGGGTCAGGGTCCGGTGTCCGCCCCTCCTGCGTGGAGGTGACCGCTTCAGCTGGACTCTAGCTATCCTCCGGGTCCAGCCCCGAAGGTCCTGCCACCTCTTCTGGCAGTTGCGGATCCGGTGCTTGTAGACCCCCACCGAACGAACTGCCCGGACGATGGTCAGCCATATCTCCTGCTTCTGGTGGGCATCAACCTGTTAGGATGACAAAGTTAAAAGTACATTAACACACATTCCCCATATTTGTGATGCACACATTTGGATATACATGTCATCATCACAAAGGGAAATGAGGTACACAGGTAGTGCAACCATGGGGAAGGACAAATCACCTGCATGTCTGACATGTTAACAATGCCTGGGAAGTTTAAGCTTACACTAATGCACTTTAGCAGCAGAACACCTGTTCATTACATGTCCCTACACACTTTGGGGGATGAAAGTAGCCAGTGAGAATGCTTGCCACTGGTGTACACACTGCCAGTACTGCTAGTGAGACAACATGCACAATTAGGAAGGCAGTGGACTGCCACTCACCTGCTCCCCTGGTTTCCCATACAGCTTGCTGTACTGTGGAAGGAGCCCGTCCAGCAGGGCCTGGTTCTCCTCCTCAGTGAAGGCTGGGGCCCTCTCCAGAGTACGTGCCATAGCAGGAGCCAGAGGATGCAGAGACAGCAGCAGTGGTAGCAGGGATGTGGTCCAGGAGCATGTAGTGCAGGCAAGTGAGCTCCCTGGGGCCAGCCAGCCTTATATCTGTGCTTCAGAGGCAGAATCTGTGCCATGTGTCCCAAGTGATAGGTCCAACACGGTTGCATTCTATGAATCTGGCCAATCCATGGAAATGTACGACTCGCACACGCCTTACGCATCGTTCAAATCTTCACCTTCATGACACACTAGTAATTGCAACATTGTTGTAGACATCCAACTGAATTTCCAGCGCACAACTCGTACAAGTTTTGAATCTGTATCCGTCTCCATGACAGTCCAGAGCCAATGGGTGCGCCCGGTTCGGTCAACTGACAGTACAACGCGTTTTTTGAAAATACACATGCGCCCGTCTCCATACGATTCAATGGCCAAGGCGTACGCCTGTCTCGGACCATGCCTGCCCGACGCGTATGCATGCTAGTCACCCACGTCGGAGCTCATTGAAGTCAATGGCAAAGCGTACTCATGGCTCGGTCATGAACCGTGCAATGCGTACGCACTGTCACCCGCGTCGGACCTCATTGCAGTCAATGGCAAAGCATACGCACGTCTGGGTCATGAACCGTGCAATGCGTACGCATTGTCACCCGCGTCGGAGCTCATTGCAGTCAATGGCAAAGCGTACGCACGGCTCGGTCATGAACCGTGCAATGCGTACGCATTGTCACCCGCGTCAGAGCTCATTGGTGTGATTATTCGAGGGATTCAACACACAATTACTTGCCAGGGACACCTGTGTACACCTACCACACTACAGCATTACCCACACAGTGTCCCATGGCATGTAAGGCTGCATTCCCTGTGTATTGGGGGGGAGCACATTTGGTTTGTTGGGTGGCACTTTTGTTCAGCCACTCCCAGGCTGTGCACGTGTACATGGGGGCAGAATCCATTGTGTGTCGTGCACATTACCACTGTGGTGTGTACGTGATACGCCATGTCCATGGCATTGTCGATGTGGCAATACAGGGACCCTGGGTGCATGGCAAAGAACTGTGATGCCTGGGAGACATCAGGCCTCACTTGTTACTGTGGTGTGTGTTTGTAATGTCACAGCAGTACATAGGTCAGGTGACACAGGCAGATGATTGGCCATTGCACTACATGGGACTCATGTGGACATGTGGAATTGAGATGTGAGGTGATGTGAGGTGATGGTCATGTAGGTGACTAATGTGTCCATGCCCAACAGCACACACCTCAGTACATTGTGTAATGTCATGATCTATCATGTGAAATTGAGCCTGGTCATGGCCACATGGGTGGATGAACCGACAATCTTCCTTTGTTCATCTCTGTTCTGCAGGGCACCAGCTGTCCATCGACCGTTCCCAGACCTTGCAACCATGCAGGAACGCGACTGCATCCAACGGTACCGCTTCACTAGGCCACTGATTGAGGAGTTGGTGGAGCAGTTGGCGCCACATCTACTACCTGGCCAGACATACCCTACAGCACTGACCCCAGAGGTGAAGGTGATGGCAGCCCTGCACTTCTTTGCTACTGGTACCTTCCAGTACACTGTGGCTACAGCATGTGGTATGTCGCAAACTATGATTAGTCGGGTGCTACGCAATGTCTTGGAGGGGATGTTGCATTTCCTAGACCTGTACATCAAGTTCCCTAGCCCAGCTGAACTCCCTGAAATAAAGGATGCCTTTTATACACTGGGGAGGATGCCGAACGTCATCGGATCTATTGATGGGACACATGTGGCCCTGATACCACCACAGGCACATGAGCAGGCATACCGGAACAGGAAACATTTCCGCTCGATCAATGCTCTGGTGGTATGTCTTGCAGACATGTCTATCACACATGTGTGTGCACGGTTCCCTGGTTCTGCGCACGATGCCTACATAATGAGGAGTAGTCGCATTGCAACGCGGATGTCACAGATGCCAGGTCAGCAATCCTGGCTTGTCGGTGTGTACTGACTGTTTATCATTGTGTGTGTTTGTCAATGTTGTATTCCGCACTCCTACAAAACTCAGCTACTTGTTCATTTTTGTGTGTGTAGGTGACTACAGATACCCCAACATGCCGTGGTTGCTGACACCCCTCAGGAACCCTGTGGCACCAGCCAAGATGCGCTACAATGAAGCACATGGTCAGAGCAGGAGGGTGATTGAGCGGACATTCGGCCTCCTGGAAAGCCACTTTCGCTGCCTGGACAAGACCGGAGGGGCCCTCCCATATGAACCTGCAAAGGTGTGCAAAATAATCCTTGTATGCTACATGCTACACAACATGGCAGTGCGGAAGAAGGTGCCTCTCATCCAGGATGACGATGACCAACTTTCGGCACCTGTGAAGGATCCCGGCCTGGGTCAAGATGCCAGTGATGATGAGGATGAGGGTGACGTCCGCTCACAGCTCAACAACTTCTTCACCTGAATGTGAGTTTCCAGGGTTGTTATATCAATGTATGGAGTTAGCCTGGAATGTGTTGTGGCTGCTCTGTTGCTGTCTGAGTGTGTCTGTGTGCCACTTGACTGGATGCGTGCAGTGATGTGTCCATTCAGGTGGTGTGTACTCCACAGTAGGGTAGTACTGCTAACTTGTTTTTGTGTAGGTGTATTGTGACATGTTTGGTACATGTGTATTGCATATCTCTCCTGTTTTGCTGTGCTTTTGACTGTGTCTTGTGTCTGTCCTTCACAGGGTAATTTGCCTGTTGTTTGTTCAACACTGACCCCCAACACCCAGAATCCGACAAGTGATGTGCCACACACCCCTGGACTACAATTCTCAGACACTCTGTGACCGTGTGTCCACCGTAACTTACAATTGCCTTGCAACTATTGTGGAATAAACATGTTGCTGATGTGTAATGAACATGTGCTATGCTTTGTTAGGTGTGTTGTCTGTCTTCCCACATCTGAGTGACATTTGCTTACCTCACCTGTGGACTTGTTACCACTGACTGTGGATAGGTGTTGTGGTTGTGCATACCTATGTGTTTCAGGTCACCATCATTGTGTGTGATAAGTAACATGGCCATGATGAGAATGTGTTGTGTTGCCATTGTGGTGTGTCTCCCTCACATGTGTCACGTCACCATGACTCACCTGACGTTGGTCACATTGTTGCAGTATTTGGCATGCCCTGTGTTGTGTAGCAGATCGACATCTCCATGACACATGACAATTTGGAATCACAACAGAGGCAAGTATGGTGAACTGGTGAGTTTATTTTCGAACATGTGTGAGGAAAGTGTACAGGATGGTGGGTGCTGTACATTGGTTTTGGAATCCAAAGTTCACATTGGAGTTGGAAGTGCTGGTAGATGAAATGTACCGAGTGAAGTCCACAGTCATCTGCTACATTGGCCCAACATGAACCCTCCGTGTCATGTGGGCGAGTTGTGTGCACAAAGAACATTGTCCAGAACAGGTTTAGAGGCCCTGGGGGATGTGCTGGGACATCTGCCTCTCACATGTCCTTCTTCAGACGACCCCTCTTCTTCCTGGGGGGGGACCCTCAGGTGCAGGGGACTCTCCGCCAGAGTCCTCCTACCTACCTGTGGCGCTGGCAGATGGTGTTGCAACAGATGTTGTGGCTACACAGGGAGGTGTGGACAGGTTTGTGTTGATCTGGCGGAGGCATTGAAGTATGTCACGATGCACCGCAGAAAGGGCATCCCACTTGGCCTCCATGCGGGCATAGTGGGCAGCATGCTCCTGGTGCATATCCTTGAGGATCCCCACTACCTGGCCAAATCCTCCGGTGCTATCCTGGTACGCATCTATGATGCGTGCCAGTTGGGGGTCATCATGCAGTCCAGACCCCTCTGCAAGACGCGCCCTCTGCCTCCCACCCCTCCCAGCACCCCTATCCACACGGGCAGGACCAGCGGCGGGGAGCACAGGTGACACTGGGACCCCTTGGGTGGTGTTGCTGGTGGTGTTTGCTGTAGCTTCCGGGGGGTCCTGTGTCCCTGTGCTGTGGGTGTTCAGTGGCCTTGGTCTGTCCGTGTTGGCGGGGTGCTCTGTCGGTGTCCTGATGCTGGAGGCGTGGGTACAGGGGGTGCAGATGCTGATGCTGCTGGTGCTGCATGATGACTCACACTGGAGGGGTCAGGTTGGTCGTCGTCATCCGAAGAGGACAGAGACAGAGTCAAACCAGAGAGCTCAGTGTCCACCAGAGCCTGGGCCTGGGATTCCTCTTCATTTGGTGCTGGGTCCCCAGCACCACCTGTGTTTGGAAGAGACACATAATGTGAGTTATGCTTCTACAGGCTTCAATGGTTCACAAACATGACATTTTCTACTGTACGAACAGATGCCTGCCTGTACACTGCTTTTTTCTAGCTTGTCACGGACAGAGTTTGAGATTGTTGTTGCCCATTTCCCAGCACGGCCTTGTGCTCCCCACAACAGAACCCAGTGTCAGACATCTTGTCAGTCCCTTCCCACTCCCTGTGAGGCGAGCATGGTTCAGTGTATGCTTGCTGGGCCATGTGGGTGGGTGTAGATTGTCTGTGACTGCGACTCCCATCATGCTCTTGGGTACTCCCCCTTCCCAGCATGCTCATACTTCCTCCCTCTTGACTCTGCTTTCGTGTGAGTGGGTGTGACAGCAATGGCAAGATGGCTGACTGTGAAGTCCTGGTGTTTGTTGTTGCCCATTTCCCAGCAGGGCCTTGTGCTCCCCACAACAGAGCCCAGTGTCAGACATCTTGTCAGTCCCTTCCCACTCCCTGTGAGGCGAGCATGGTTCAGTGTATGCTTGCTGGGCCATGTGGGTGGGTGTAGATTGTCTGTGACTGCGACTCCCATCATGGTCTTGGCTACACCCCCCTTCCCAGCATGCCCATACTTCCTCCCTCTTGACTCTGCTTTCCTGTGAGGGGGTGTGACAGCAATGGCAAGATGGCTGACTGTGAAGTCCTGGTGTTTGTTGTTGCCCATTTCCCAGCAGGGTCTTGTGCTCCCCACAACAGAGCCCAGTGTCAGACATCTTGACAGTCCCTTCCCACTCCCTGTGAGGCGAGCATGGTTCAGTGTATGCTTGCTGGGCCATGTGGGTGGGTGAGAATTGTCTGTGACTGCGACTCCCATCATGCTCTTGGCTACTGCCCCCTTCCCAGCATGCCCATACTTCCTCCCTCTTGACTCTGCTTTCCTGTGAGGGGGTGTGACAGCAATGGCAAGATGGCTGACTGTGAAGTCCTGGTGTTTGTTGTTGCCCATTTCCCAGCAGGGTCTTGTGCTCCCCACAACAGAGCCCAGTGTCAGACATCTTGTCAGTCCCTTCCCACTCCCTGAGAGGCAAGCATGGTTCAGTGTATGCTTGCTGGGCCATGTGGGTGGGTGAGAATTGTCTGTGACTGCGACTCCTATCATGCTCTTGGCTACTGCCCCCTTCCCAGCATGCCCATACTTCCTCCCTCTTGACTCTGCTTTCCTGTGAGGGGGGTGTGACAGCAATGGCAAGATGGCTGACTGTGAAGTCCTGGTGTTTGTTGTTGCCCATTTCCCAGCAGGGCCTTGTGCTCCCCACAACAGAGCCCAGTGTCAGACATCTTGTCAGTCCCTTCGCACTCCCTGTGAGGCGAGCATGGTTCAGTGTATGCTTGCTGGGCCATGTGGGTGGGTGTAGATAGTCTGTGACTGCGACGCCCATCATGGTCTTGGCTACTGCCCCCTTCCCAGCATGCCCATACTTCCTCCCTCTTCACTCTGCTTTCCTGTGAGGGGGTGTGACAGCAATGGCAAGATGGCTGACTGTGAAGTCCTGGTGTTTGTTGTTGCCCATTTCCCAGCAGGGCCTTGTGCTCCCCACAACAGAGCCCAGTGTCAGACATCTTGTCAGTCCCTTCCCACTCCCTGTGAGGCGAGCATGGTTCAGTGTATGCCTGCTGGGCCATGTGGGTGGGTGTAGATTGTCTGTGACTGCGACTCCCATCACGCTCTTGGCTACTCCCCCCTTCCCAGCATGCCCATACTTCCTCCCTCTTGACTCTGCATTCCTGTGAGGGGGTGTGACAGCAATGGCAAGATGGCTGACTGTGAAATCCTGGTGTTTGTTTGGCTACAAGTCCAAAGAGAGCCCCTGTGCTTCACACAGCAGCACCCAGTACGGGGTATATTTTGATGATATTTCACTGAGGTGTGGGTCAATGCATACTACCCGGTGAGTTGTGTGGAGTCTGTGTTGGGGGTGTGTGTCTCCACATGCTGGTAATTATGGTCAGAGCTGTCAGTTCTCCTTCCCACCCGGCCAGACTTCCCATCATGAAACGTGCTTCCATTGGAGGGCGTGTAAGTTGTCTTTCAGGATGTCAGTCAGTGATGTCCTGCTTCTGATTTGCGCACATGCCCTACCAGGGCCTTGTGCTCCCCACAGCAGGACCCAGTGTCAGCCATCTTGTCAGTCATTTTCCACTCCCTGTGATGTGGGCATGTTTCAGAGAGGTGTTGATTATCCAATCAGAAGGGGAAGCATTATCTGTGACTACAGACCCCATCATGTTTTTGGATACACTCACTTCACCTGCTTCCCCACTATTCCTTCCTGTCAGTCAGCTGCACTGTGAGGTAGTGTGTTTGTGGTGGCAAACTGTCTGGCAGTGTCGATTTAGCTTTGTGCCACCGCCTTGCTCTATTTGTTTGTAGGTTGGTGCATGTCATGACACAGTTCCATGTCACTATGAGATGGCAGTAATTGTGTTTGTCTGACTGGCATACACATCTTGGGATGATTATCTATTGGCCCCCTTGCCACACAATCTTGGCTATGTTCTTTGTGTACTCACCAGGCTCTGGTATGTCTGTTAGCCCATGGATGCTCTCTGGTGGTAGGATGTCTCACACCTTCTCCTCCCAGATCCTGAAGTAGACTAGTTTGGCAGAAGGGCCACCGCCGGTGCACTGGCTCAGGGCGTGATCTTTTTCAATGAGTTTCTTGACCCTCCTGTGCACGTCATACCACCTGTTCTGGATATCGTCCTTTGTGTGCCTTGCTGGTGCTTGAGCGTTCACCTTGTCCACAATCCACGCCCACATCTTTGTTTTCTGTGACATGGGGGTCCTTTGGACCAATGTACCAAACAAATGTGGCTCTACTCTGATGATCTCATCTACCAGCACTTCTAACTCACTATCTGTGAACTTTGGATTCTTCTTTGGGAGCCTGGTGATGGGTGGTGGTGGTGAGGGATGTGTGTGTGAGGGTGGGTTGGTGTTGGTTTTGCTGGCTGTATGTGTGTGTGCTTTTGGATGAGGTGCTGATGGTGTGTGGGTTGTGTGATGGATGAGTTGTGAGTGTGTCTGTGGTTGCTGTGTAATGGTGTTTGCTGCTGGCTGTGTCTCCTGTTTGCAAGGGATCATGGTAGTGATTGTAGTCCTTTATATAGTTGGAGTTGTGGGTGTGTCTTTGATCCAGGTTTTTTTTATTTGATATTTATTGGCTTTGTCATTGCTTATTTGGTCCTTTTTTTGTCTTTTTCCCTTTGGGTTTTGTAGGCATGAAGGAGACATTCATCTGACGGAAACGGACGCTGATGTTGTCTCGTGCGGGCTTCTCCGCCTCGTTCACGCTGCCTATCTTCTGTGTTTCATACGCGCCGGTCACGGAGGTCTCTATTACTTGTGGGCCCGGTTTTCTGTGCGTGTCGGTCCTGCGGCTTGTTCTCCGTGCGAGTCGGTCTGGTTTTACACGCATTGCATCGTACTGCGCGGGTCAGACATCGCGGGTACGGGTCGGTCGGGTTCTTTCCGGGTTTGTGTCGGTCGGTAAAAATCGCGTTGGTATTCCGGCCGGATCACTATTTTCCCTACGGCTCGGTCGTACGGCTTGTATTCCATACGTTTCGGTTGTAATTCACACGCGTTGTATCGTACTGCATGGGTCGTACGGCGCCGGTCCGTGTCAGTCGGTCTCCGGTCTGGGTCCGTGTCGGTCGGTACATTTTGCGGCCGGAATCGGAATCGGCCCCTTGGTGGTTAAAGTGCAAGTACAACTAAAACAAGATAGTGAGTTAATGTTATACTTAAAAAGCATTTTACCGGGTTTCGGACAACAACAGGGTTTTAAGTCTCTTAGTTACCATCTCAAAAGTTTTTGTTAGCCGACAGTTAAGCTGTACGTAACTGGGATTGAAGCAAAGCTTAACTGCCTGCCTACAGGACCGGATGCCATAATACCTAAAAAAAAGGTCGTAACAAAGTGCATCTTATGTCTTTTAAGTTGGGGCAGTTGCAGATAACATGAGTGATGTCTTCCTTCCCACTTCCACATAGACGACAAGTCGGAGTGCCTTCCTTCCTTTCCCATGGTGGAAGGTGGGGTTTGATCGCAATTACCCCAGGCGCAACCTTTGAAAGTTTTCCTTCCTGCTTATCTTGATTCAGGCACTCAAGTAGGCTTGGGGTTTTAGCCTTACATAGTCACTGAGCACTATCCAGCCTTGGGCCGTTTTAGTAAGAGTTGCTTTGTCATCTAAAACAGATAGCATAGATGTTGTTTTTCTCACTGCTTTTTTTAAAGAAAGGTGATCCGTTGGAACGGCCCATAGTTCAGATAGGCCCAGTAACTCAATAGAGTCAAAAGATAGTCCCTGGCTGGGCATTTTTCTTGATTGTGCAACGCTTTCCATAGGTGGGAGTTTAGAGATCCTGCCTCAGCACTTCTTTTGTCTTTGGATCCCAAATTCTAACCAGATTTGAGCCGGGGAGACATATTTTGGGAGGTGGAAAATTGCTCTGTAGGAGTTGGCTATTATGACGTCTAAAACTGCTGCATCTTTACCTTTTAGAGCATCACTCCCATGGGTCAATGTCGGCAGTAATTTGGCCCTCAGGACCTGTAAAAAGGGATCGAGCGTGAGGTCGGGAAGCCATCTCTTCACTGACTTCAGTGCTAAATACGTTGTGGTCCCCTTTCTTCGCATGGATTCTAACTGAAGTTTGAATGAGCTTTTATGATCCATTAGGATCCCCACGTATTTATAACTTTGTACTTGATCCAAACGTTGGCCGTCAAGGAACCAACTATTGATCTTCTTTTAGTGGTAGTTGACTTCCATTATTTTAGTCTTCTTGAGGTTTATTTTGAGTGAATTCAGATTAGAAAAACTGCTTGTTGTATGTAGTAGATGCTGTAGACCAATCGGTGTCCTACTGATTAAGAGCAGGTCATCAGCATATAGCAAGTTTGACATTAGCTTGTTTCCCAATTTTGGAGCGTGGGATACACAGGCAGGTCGGCCAGAAAAAGATTAAAAAGGATCGGGGAAAGGACACACCCCTGCTTGAGGCCTTTCGAGGTCATGATTCGTTTTGAGATGTGTGACCCTGCACCTAGTTTGACCCTGATCCATGTGTCTGTATACAGCTGTTTCCAAGAGGGTGTTTGGTATACCCCACTTATCCAGTTTTCCCCAACGTTTCGAACGATCGACATGGTCGAAAGCAGCTGTGTAGTCAATAAAATACAGAAAGAGGGGCATTTTTGAAAATTTGGCTGCATCCATTAACGTAAGAGCCAATATGTTAGTCGTAGTTCCTTGACCACTACGGAACCCAGTTTGATTAATGGGGATAATGGATTTGTCTGAAGCCCAGGATGTTAACTCGTCCAGGATTGTTCCGGCGTAATATTTAGCGTCTACGTCGAGGAGGGCGGTCAGTCGATAATTATTTGGATCATTTCTTTTGCCTTGTTTAAAGATTGGGTTAATAATAGATCCTTTCCAAGATTCCGGAATGGTGACTGTGGTGTTTAAGTCCTTGAAGACTGGTAATAGAGCCTTGCTCCAAAAGACATCATCATGTTTATACAGTATCAGGGGTATCCCGTTGGGGCTGGATGCTCCCATATCTCTACCCTTGGTTATTAGGCCTTTTATCTGTTTTTCCATGGGTGCGTATCCTTCCTCTTCAGTAACGTCTGTAGACTCTAAATCACCAGCCGACAGGATCCCCTGTTGCTTCTGGATGTTAGTGCTGCTGACCAAGTGAGCTTTGGTTGTACAATTTTGTGTTGCTTTTCCCTTGTAAGGGGGTTCAATGTCCAGTACCGCGGTGCCTAATTCCTTATTTGATTGCCCTCCCTTGTTGTTAAAATGGGCAGAGAGGTAATCTACCCAGTCGGCCTCTGTTATATTTGAACTGATTCCTGGATGATTTGGTCACTCTAACTTATGAATTGTTTGCCAAAACTTAACGCTATTGTGTTGCTTGGCATCATACAATAATTTAACCCACATTTCGTCATTCTGTTGCCTTATTTTTCTCCACATTCTCTTTCTCCATAATGCCTTCGTTTGTCGAAGAGTAGACTGCAGCTCCAAGTTCCCTGGTGTTTTTCGCAGTTGACGAAGAGTTCGATTTGTGGTGCGTTTGAGGTTCTTAGTTTCCGGGCTGCATTTTATTATTTTGTCATCTGGCTGTCTTAATTTGGTCCCGGTCCTGGTCGCAAATTTACTACTGGATGTCTTAATGAAGTTTTCCCATGCTGTTACAATGGTGGTCCCAGTTCCTTTTTCTCTCTCAAATAAGGTTTTGGCGGAGGCTGATAGAGCTTCAATGTTGTTGGCATTGCACCTTAAGCGCTTTAAATTAGAGACTTTTTCGATTGCAATCGGGTTCCAGGTGTCTATTGTAGCAGCTGGCCTCGCATTCAACAATACTTCCTGTGGGAGGTGATCGCTCTGGGCCATGCCACCTATTTTGAAGGTTGCTATTTTATCGAACATGGCTAGTGTTACAAATGTGTAATTTAAATAGGATGATGTTTTTGAGGAGTGAAAAGTAGGAGCTGGTGGATTATCATCCAAGAAGCAGCCATTCAATGCTCTTAAATTTAGATGTTCCAGTTCTTGTAGCAGATATTTGGCCCATCTTGAGGGTTTGCTATTGTTTGCTTGGCCCTGATTCGGTATCCCCCAAAGTGATGTAAATTCGTGCAAAGGGTGTCATCTTGGCTTACCCCAAAAAGGTGCAGATTGAAATTGCCAGCAACGAGTATGTGGGCAGTGTCTTGCTCATCTGTAATCCGTTTGGTTTCATTTGACAGCTCCTTTACAGCTTTTTGTTTTCGTTTAGGGTGTACGTAGGTGTTAATTAATATACCGTCTTGTAACTTATTGTTGAATTTGAGCTTTATTTGTATTGCATGGACTGCATTGGGTGATGTAATTTTCGCCTCTATGGGTTTTAGGAGTACATTACTTAGAAATGATGGCCAAAAGCATATTAGAAAAGAAGGGCTTCATCATGATGTGGGGAGTACTGCGACTAACAGGCCGTCAGTGGAGGTCTGCCCGACATCCAGGCTAACGGTCCGAATGCCGGATTACAATACCGGCAGTCAGAGCGCAGAGGTTGGGGGAAGACCGCCACCTCCGACAGGATCCAATATCTTGTTGGGGCGGTGGCTGGAATCCTATCCCTACAATGGAGGCGGTGCCTGCGCAGGCACCGCCGTAAGGATTAGGATATCCCTTTCCGAACGCCTTTTCATGTCGGTCCCACTGCCATGAAAAGGCAGACAGAAACAGACTTTGAGGGCCCCTAGCAAGGCACCCGCTGGCCACTGCTAAGTGATATGGGGGCACATGTAATGCTCCCCACACATCCATGTACTCTGTGCCAAGCACCTTATGGTGCCTGGCACTCGGTGCATGGATGTGCACAAAATGCTTTTTACCACTGCTACTTGTTGGACGGTCTCCTGCCCGATACGATGGCTGTCTGACCGGCTGCCATCGCAATAAGGCCCTAAATATTAACCTACCAATTTTGTTGCAAGGTACCCTAGATGGATGTGAGGTGTGTCTGGTGAATGTGTATGCACCGACTATTGATTATTGTGAATTCTTTGGGGCTTTGGGGGATGCTCTGCTGCCCTACGTGGGCACCCCAATTTTATGTGCTGGGGATTTCAACTGCGTATTGGATAGACAGCACCCACTTTGGGGTACAAAGCCTCACTTGGTGGCTGGGCTGGGCTGCGAGAGGTTATGCATCGCCTGCAGTTTGTAGATGTGTGGCAAGAGCTCCACCCCCTTATGTAGGAATACTCCTGCTACTTTCCAAAACATGGTACTCATAGTAGGCTATATAGATTCCTTGTTGCAGGTGAAGGTGTCCTAGGCGTTATGGGAGTGTTGTTTCAGGTGCGGTTCCTCCCAGATCATGCATCCCTCCTCTTGGAATGTGGGATGTGGGGGTGACGTCCTGCTGTTCCACTGTGGAGATTTCAGCCTGAGTCCTTGGGGGACCGAAATATGCTATAGATATGCGGGAGGTGCTGTTTCTTTGAGGCTAACTGGGATACGGCCCGCATGTGTGGAATGGAATGGGAGGTGTTGAAGTAGGATATTCGAGGGGCGGGTATGGTAAAAGTGTACAGCATTTGGAAGAAGTTGGAGCGGGAACTAGGAGAGAAGGAGATACGACTTGCCCCATAGCAGAGAGGACTGCAGGGGCATGAAGGAGACAAGGTGTCATTGACTGAGGAGCACAGAGCTGTGGTGACGATCTAGGATAGACTAGACTGCCATGTTCGCAGAGACTACCGCCAGTGACTGCACAGGGAGGGGGATAGGTCGGGACGCAAGCTCGAATTGTTGCTTAGGAGGGAACGGCCTCTTCCCACAATTATGGATTTCAGAACACCTGCTGGTACGATGGTTGTGGGCCAGACTGCAGTGGTGAGACTGTTGAGAGCTCACCTGGCTGGCATATATACTGCCCCAGCACAGGGAGGTGCTTCGATGGTCACTGACTTTCTAATGCAGGTGGAACTGGCGCATTTAATGACGGCACAGGTGGAGGGATTGGGTTGGGCCCTGACATTGGACGATCTGAAGGAGGCTGTTTGAGAAATGGCCAGGAGGAAAAGCCAGGGACCCGACGGACTCCCGATTGAGTTCTATCAGGCATATGCCACCACTCTGCTGCAGGCACTACTGGAAACCCTTTTGAAAGCACAAGACGGGCGAATTGCTGATGCGTATGCAAGAAGCAATTATACTCATGCTCCCTAAACCATGTAAGGACCCAGCGGATGGCCCCTGTCCATGCTGAATGTGGATATGAAATTACTTGCAAAAGTCCTGGCGCTACGGCTGTGGAGGGTTATCACGCATTAGGTGGATGACGCGGAGGTCTGCTTTTGAAGCCGGATTGGTGTCATTGGCTATAAAAAAAGGCCTTTGATACTTTGATGTGGTCATACCTCTGGGAAGTACTGGCGTGCATAGGTCTGGGAGACGAATATATGTCATGGGTACGCCTGCTTTATACTCTGCCTATGGCGAGAGTGGGAATGGGGGCCGAGGTGTCTGAGGCCTTTGATATACAATGAGGCACACATCAGGGCTGTCCGCTGCCCCCACTGCTGTTCTCTGTTTCGATGGAACCACTTGTGATCTATCTGAGAGACTATCTGGCGGATTGGGGGGTTCTGGTTGGTGGCCATCTGCATTTTGTCTCACTTTACGCGAATGACACATTGGTGTATCTGAAGGACCAAGCGGTGCCAATTCCGTACCTCATGCAGCTGCTGGGGCACTTCGGGATGGCGTCTGGGTTGTGCACCAATAGGCACAAGACAGTACTGTACCCCCTAGCAGCATTGGTGGACAGTGAGGTGGCGCAGCTTCCTGATGTGGAGATAGAGTGGGAGGGGCACAGTTTCTGATACCTCGGACTCACTCTAGATCACCCACCATAGCCACCTCCAGTATGCTCTAAACAAGGGTAAATTTCTGGAAGGCCTAGAGCATTCCATCTGATTTTGGATTACGCTGCCGCTTTTGGTCATGGGCAGGGTGGCCCTCTGCAAGATGGTTCTCCTCCCCGCTACCTCTATTCCCTATAACTCTTTCTGCACAATCCCAGTAGCCATGTTCTAATAAATTGATGAGTTACTAGTGGAGTTGGTAGGGGCGGGGAAGACGTGCAGGATGCATCTAAATGTGCTAAAACTGGCCCTGGATCTGGAGGAGGGTGGACTGGGGCTTCATGATCTGCATTTGTACTATCCAGCTGGTCTACTACAGTATGCGGTGATGAGGTGTGATACAGAACCTAACTGGGAGCAGAGATTGACGTCGGGGGCTGGAGATATGGTACCGCTCCCTCAGTTGCTGATGCATGGCAGGTACTTGCCATCGCACACTCGTATGGGTCATTAGAAGAGTGTCATATGATCCGCTTCTAACAATTTGGTGACTGCGACCCTTCCTGCACATCCGTGAGTCCATGAACGTTGAAGGATGTGCTGCGGGGATCACTGACAGAATATCGAGGAGCAGAATATCGAGCTGCCAGAATATCGATGAGAAAATATCGAGTGACAGAATATCGAATTCCTATCTACAAACAGGTAAGTACAAAAATATTGAATCCTAAATATCGTTGTAAATAATATAGTTTGCTAAAATATCAAGTTTTTTAAATGTCTTAAAAGTAATATAAAATTAATTAAATAATAAATATAATTAAGTAAAACATACTTTAAAAAAATTACAAAACGTTAAAATAAATAAATAATAAATGTAATGTAAAAAAAATAATTATGCATTTTTATTTTTTATTATATATATTAACTTAATAATATTAAAAATAATTAATATTTTTAATTATAAAATGTAAAAAACATAATTTAAAATATAATTACATATATATAAATAAACCTATAATATTAAAAAGATAAAAATGATAAGGTTAAAACCTTAAAATAAATATTTAAAAAAAATATTTTACACTACATTAAATATGACAATACTAAATACGTTACATAGCGTAAAGGATAAAATTACTATTTCCACTCCAACAAGTGGTACAGTAGGGAAAGTTTTGGATCGTGGGTGGGGAAAAATTACTATTCCCACTCCAGCGAGTGCAACAGTAGGGAAAGTGTTGGATAGCGGGTGGGAATAATGTACTATTCCCACTGCACCGAGTGTAACAGTAGGGAAAGTGTTGGATAGCGGGTGGGTAAAAATTGCTATTCCCACTCCAGTGAGTGCAACAGTAGGTAAAGTGCTGGACAGCGGGAGGGTAAAAACTACTATTCCCACTCCAGTGAGTGCAACAGTAGGGAAAGTGGTGGATAGCGGGTGGATAAAAATTACTATTCCCACTCCAGTGAGTGCAACAGTAGGGAAAGTGTTGGATAGTGGGTGGGTAGAAATTACTATTCCCACTTCAGTGAGTGCAACAGTAGGGAAAGTGTTGGATAGCGGGAGGGTATAAATTACTATTCCCACTCCAGTGAGTACACCAGTAGGGAAAGTGTTGGATAGCGGGTGGGTAAAAATTACTATTCCCACTCCAGTGAGTGCAACAGTAGGGAAAGTGTTGGATAGCGGGTGGGAATAATTTAATATTCTCACTCCACCAAGTGTAACAGTAGGGAAAGTGTTGGATAGCATAGGGGAATCATTTAGTATACCCACTCCTGCAATATGATTAACATTAATTAACAAGTACATTTTTTTCAAAATTAATTTACCTCCCACTATTTTCCTCTATTAACGTCACCTACAATATTGTAAAATATTAATAAATGAATATAATTAATTAACAATTAATTAATTAACTAAAAACAATTAACAATACAATTAATAACCATCAAATCTAAATTAATTCACACAATTAACACAATAAAATTAGTTTTAATAAATGTAATATATAAAATAATAAAAATTACACTTAAACTAAATTACTTCCTACCCTACTCCCCTATCAACCCTCAACCCACTTCTAAAAAAGTACACAATTAACATATTTACAAATTCATTATTAATAATTAATATCTAATTAATTACTAATTAATAAAAAAAACACAATGAACATAATTACCAATCAATTATTAATTGTCATTCACCAATTTATAATTAATTAATAATAAATTAATTAACAATATACATTATTGAATACTAAATTATTAATTAATACAATAATTAATTAATTAATTACAATTACATTACTTCCCACACTATTACCCTATAAACACACAACCCGCTAAATTACGCAAAAAGTAATTAACATATAATTAATTAATTCTAAATAATTCTTTAAAAATATATTATAATTAAATTACTTCCCACCCTATTCGCCTATAAACCCACAACCCACTACGGAATTAAATTACACAAAAATGAACTAACATAAAATTCAAAAATAATACATACTTTTAACACATATACTAACACTTAAAACACTAAAAAAAATTGATATTTTTAACAACTATATTATGACTGTCGTTATTACTAACTTCGGTATTATGACAAACGATATTTCTTACCTGCATTTCGATATTCTGCACCACTATATTTTTGACAGTCGACATTATGTAAACTCGATATTTTAAACTCGATATTTTGACATATTGATATTTTGACTGTTCACCGGGTTGCGAGGGGCTGTGAGTCGGCGGGTGATCTGTTTATGAACGGTACCATCATGTCATTAGCGGAGAGCCGAACCCATTATGGGGTGGATTATAGACAGTTCCTGCAATATGCCTGCATTTCCCACACAATTTGTGGGATATGGTCGACCTTTCCGGAGGAGCCCCAGAGAACCCATGTGCTTGGGGTGATTTGGTGCCCAGGCTCTTATATGGGTATCACCCCCACATTGAAGGCGATCATGGTAACAGTGCTCGATGCTAGATGAGAAATTTGGGACAAGGTGGTGGATGCTCCACTGACAGATAGTGAATGGTGCAGGGCGCGATTACAGGTGTGCGAGGTGATGAGCAATGCCCAATTTAAGTGAGTAGAGTTCTACTTCCTTTATCAGGCCTATCTGACCCCAGTCTGCCTTCACAGAGTGTTTCCTGCGCGCTCATCAGCTTGCTCCAATGTAGTGTGGTGCCCGCTGACTTCTGCCACATGGCTTGGAATTGTACACAGCTACGGCCGTACTAGGAGGAAGTGCGAGGCAAATTTTGCAGACTGATGAAGGTAGCAGTGGAGCTCTCGGTGCAACATTGCCTGCTTGGGTTACTCCCTATTCCCTTGTAAGGGACATAAAATGTGATATAAGTTTGCTGAACTCAGTCTACTATTAGCAAGTCGTCACATAGCTATATATTGGGCTAGCCCAATGCCTCCAACGCTCCTTTGGTGGAAAGCAGACCTGCAAGAGTGGGTGGTGGCAGGGAATGTAGACTCAAGAAAGGACGTACTGATGAGCATGCACAGAGGGATATTGAATTGTGGTCAAGCATGTTATAGCTACTTGGTGGGTGTGATGGACAATGCGTAGATTAACAAGAGCGGGTAGAGAGGGATGGGTTTAGTGACACAGACGCAACGGGTGAGAGTGAATAGGAGTGAGAATCGAGTCTGCGCATGCCACATGACGTAACACCAGAATTAGGCCGACTGAGCTTTGTTTGTGCCCCCCACCCTACTTTTGGACTGTGGGTAAGTGTCTGAAAGGGGAGTGTGACCTCTTGGCGCTTGGGAAGTGAAGTCTTGTTTCCTTTACCTCCGGATAATATGATATTTGTTGACATTTCTCAATTGTTGAGACTTGCTGCCTCACCCACATTTTAATGCTACTGTAATTGTTCACATGTGGAGATATTCTGCCTTGTTGCACTTTGTATTTTACTTTGAAAGACTGAATGAACATAGTTTGGGAAATAAATATTAACCTACCAAAGTCCTGCAAAATTATCACAAAATCTAAACCAACATAACAAATAATTTTTTATAAATAATAAATATAATAATGTATTACATCATAAAAAAATGTAATAAAATTCCAATATTAATGAAGCCTGATGAAAAAATATTATATGAATTATTTAAATAAAAAATGTTACCGTCACCAACCAAGAAACCAAAAACAAACACAATCATCACATAAATTACACAGTTCCAAATACCAATCACATATTTACACAAACAATAAAATATCACATTTACCAACCAAAAGAAATTAAATAAATAAAACATACTATTCTATAGCTGCAGATCTTCCTCTGTATCTATGTAATTAAAAATAGTACCCACCAAAAATGAGAAAAATATTGTCCAAGAAGCCTCACAATGCATTAATAAAACAATTGCAATTGAGATTTATCGTTGAAATCCAAAGTATATAGGAATTATAAAAAACCCGATAGTGCGCTTTTAAAAAACATTAATTCCCCAAGCAACCCGGAAAAAAGGAAATCAAAGTGAAAAGCACTGGCTTATTAGAAACCAAAATGTATTTCCTTTAAAAAAAATGGAAACTGCCAATGCCCATAGGACACGATTGTAGACAAAAACCTGTAAAGTAAATTAGAAAAACCCATTACATTTCCCAAAATACATAAGCATCACACTTAACCATCAAAATAAGTAACATGACACAATTTAATACATCATACCAATGCATTACTAAAATAGTATACGAAAACTGCAACCTACTGAAAGGAAAGGCTGGCGGGGATTGGATTTGGGGGCCTGTTGCGGGCCCCTCCTTGTTTGGGGGGGTGTCGCTGCACTGGGGGGTACCCATGGTACCTCCCTGCATTTCCATGCATCAAGTGGTGCCTGCCACGTAGTGCAGGGAAATGAAGTGCAAGCACTTTTAACATTGCATATGGTGCTGCAGTCAGCAGCACCGCCCACAATGTTAAAAGCCCTGGATGCGCCCGCCAGCATGGGCATATCCTAATCACAGTGGTGAGACCGCCGCATGTCTGGCGGGCGGTCCCAAACACCGCTACGATAGCGAGCGGACCTAGTATGCCTGCCATTGTAATCAGCCCCTCAGGCTGGGCATCAAACTCCTCTCCGCTGGCGGAGTTTTCAGAGTTATGCCAACTCCGTGCTCTGTTGGGAACGCGTAGTATAGGCAAAAACTCTGACCCCGTGGCGGAGCAGAGTTAGCACCTGCCCCCATGCCCAATTAAAGAGTAGGAAATAAACACTTACCTGCTCTGGCATCTCCGGGCTGCCCTCCTCCTTGCCATGGTCTCTCCTCCTCGCCGTCCGCCGTCCTCACCGGTCACAAACCCCTATGCTGTATGTCTTGGGAGGACTGCGCATGCATGCGCATTCAGGAATATGTAGGGGAGTACCATAGGTGCACCTCAGGGTACATGCCCCTGCCACAGGGATTAAGGGGGGCCTCCTAAAGGCCCCCAAATCCATTTCTACCAGCCGTTTTGCTGCCGGTTGACCGCTGCAGAACGACCAGGGAAAAGGGATATCATAATCCCTTCGGCGGTGCCTAGTGGCACCGCCGCAATGCAGGGAATTGCACTTGGTCCAATGGGCGGTCGGATTTGATTCGTCCGTCTGGGCCGTGGCGGTCGGTCCTTCTCCCCGTGATCATAATATGGCATGGGGAAAACCGCATTGCGATGGTGGAGGGACAGCCTCGTCCCTCCGCAGTCCTTCAGCCATCGTAATGGGGCCCTTTATTTCTCCTTGTTTATTTCTCTTTCTATGTGTGTTGTATTCTGTAGCACACATAGAAAGAGAAACAATCCTCAATGGAAAGGTGCTCCTTCCTGCACTTAAACAATACTGCCGACAACACAGTGCCCTTGCACCATGGTGAATTGGCGCTAGGCTGCCGAATGGCACCAGCACAGGGGGGAAGGACAGGAATGTACTGTAATGGATAAATAAGGTGCATTCCTGCCCTTTCACTTTAACATGGGGCAGTGCGCCAAGGTGACTTGCTGCGCTGCCCTATGCCAAAGCCCCATAAATGAGGTCCATTATTTATTAAATTCCTGATGCCTCGCTCTGCGTTGGCATCAGCATCAGGGTGCGTCCCTCATGTGGGTTGAATAAAAAATAACTAACAAACAAAAGTTTTCTATTTTCCTGTCCAGTTTACCAAGCACGGCCAACAGTCATTGGGATGGGTGCAGGCTGTGCCTACAACAGTAGGGGCTCATGTTACACCCTGCGGGTCTGCTTGATGGTGCTCTGGACAGTCCTGGCCTAGTGGGTACCTCTTTATTTATTTTTAAAATAAATATTTTTATTACGTTTACAACATACAAACCATTGGCAGCCTACATTTCCACCAGGTGGAACGGGTTATACATTTACCATTTGAGCAGACCATGTTTTTTCAGTCCCTTCTCACCCTCTCTGATCCACTCCCCACCCATCCCCCCTTGTCTTCCCGTCCTCGCAGCCTTCTAACATAGGTCACTGAGTGACAGCAATACCCCTGTATGGCTGTCAGTGAGTCCACATTCCTTCCCTGCATAGACTTGCTTCTCCACCAGCATGTACCAGTCCATGTCTTCCGCCCAGGCAGTAACCCCCGGCGCTTCCGTTGCCCCCAAACTCCTAGCAGTATTCCTTTTGGCCATTGAAAGCCCCAACATCTGTAACAGCTTGGTGTATTTTGGTGGGCTGTCATCACCCCATAAATTGAGTATCCACAGTTTTGCTGATCTGCTTAAATTAGCACCGGTCGCTGCATACAGTCTGTCACCCACCCCCTCCCAGCACTCCCACACCTTCAGGTATAACCAGATAGTGTGTATAAAATCTCCTATGGTCAGATACATTAATTGGAGCTAACTTTCCCCATTCTGCAGAGGACCTCTCTAGTATATTATGAGTGATGAAATATGCGAACCTGTACTAGTCAGAACCCAGATCGTATCGCTTTATCTTGTGAGGCCTGCAGTGCTTCTTCCCATTGCCCATCCTCCAAAGGGCCCACCATCCTTCCCATTCCCCATCCTCCAAAGGGCCCACCATCCTTCCCATTCCCCATCCTCCAAAGGGCCCACCATCCTTCCCATTGCCCATCCTCCAAAGGGCCCACCATCCTTCCCATTCCCCATCCTCCAAAGGGCCCACCATCCTTCCCATTCCCCATCCTCCAAAGGGCCCACCGTCATTTCCAAGGGGCATATTAACAAGGGCCAGAAATATGATCTCCAGCTATCGCTGAAAATTATCGCCATGATAACGCTATGTTAACAATGCATAGCGCTATGGCGATAATATTTCAGCAATAGCGGTGTTTACCCTGGAATATCGCTGGTTTTCCAGCGATGTTCCATGGAAAACAGCGATAACATTGCTGATACGACCCTGTGGTCGTATCAGCATAATCCACCTACCATTATTAGTATGCCTTAGTCTGGAATTTAACAGACGTTAAATTCTAGTGTTAAGGCCGAGGAAGCGCGCTTTTTTTTTATCGCTGCACCTCCTTGTTAATATCGCGAAGCTGCCTTTGCGATATTTTCATGTGTTGTTTTCACAGCCACGCCTTCTTTGCATCTCATTAGCGATGCGAGGCGAGGCTGTAAAAAAATGGGCTCTACATCAAAGAAAAACGCGCTAGTGTGTCCTTGATGATATTGCG
This sequence comes from Triturus cristatus, assembly GCF_964204655.1. Classification (NCBI taxonomy): domain Eukaryota; kingdom Metazoa; phylum Chordata; class Amphibia; order Caudata; family Salamandridae; genus Triturus; species Triturus cristatus. The sequence continues at coordinate 76,232,587 of NC_140585.1, read as the reverse complement.
ATATAATTATCGCCGCTTATTGCCCGAATATGGACGCTAAAGCGGCGATATTTATATCGCCAGCCCTTGCTAATATGCCCCCTAGTCTTTCCTGAGTTTGCCCATCACATGTGGCGAGTTGTACATCATTTTCTTACAGATCAGGGAGATCGCCTTTTTGTGCAGTATTTCTCCATGCACCCTACCCTCTAGTGGTGAGGAGACCTCTACTGGCATGTTTTTCTGTATAATGGTGCCAAGGCATGTTTTATTTGTGAGTACCAGAACCTTTCTGTGTCTGCCAGTTAGTATTCCTGCCTGAGCCTCTCGAATGACATCAATCCTTCCTTGTCCCAGATATCTCACAGGGTGGAGAGTCCTATCATATGCCAGTTTCTAAAGCCTTGCAGTCGCCCCACGTCTCTTCAGGCATAACTATCCCACAGCAGGGTCTACCTCATCAACTGCCCACCCCAACTCAAATAGCACGTGGCCTGCTTACAATATCTGGCTACTGTAAAAGTTTGCTGTGGCAGTTGAAATCAAAACAATTTAGGAACCTTGAGAATACTAATACAGACAAAAAAGCATTCACAATATTCAATACATACACCAATAGGTACAAAAATATGTATTTTTTATTCTTATTTTATACAATAATCATATTTAGTCTTAAGGACTCACATTTCTTCCTAGTAAGTGTCTTACAATCCCATGTCTGACAATCTTTGCAACATTTATCTTGCCATTGGTGATGTTCCGAGATCTAGGATGTTGTTCCCGACATTGAGCACTCAATCAAGACCCATCAGGGCTCCTTTAATGACATTTTAGAAGATGTCCATGGCAGATAATCTGCTGAAGTTCAGTTAACAATATCACTAGAGACAGACGTGGGTTCAAAACGTATTAATAAACAACAAACTTTTTCCAAGCTCAGCTGGTGGTACTCTGCATTGGGATCAAGTTTAGAAAACTACAGAGCGGCGTTAACGTCACCGATGAGCTCTTTAATGGTGGGTGTCATATCTATGCATGGATGAAATGTGCCTGTATGATTTGACTTGCTGGCTATGACCATGGGTGTAGGAGAGAAGGATCTGCACTTATGTTACCCCCATTATTTTTCCTGATGTTTACACTGGTTTCTGGCTATAGTCTGGCTGGGTCCCTGCTAATCAGGGCCCCAGACTCTCTGTTCGCTCTAAACAACTTAGAGTGCATATTAGATGCACTAGTTATTGTATACTGTGGTACCTTATGAGCCCCTAGTATATGGCACCTTAGGGACCAAGGGCATAGGTACTTCACAGGCCTACCAGGGGCTGAAGCATGGATTATGCCACCCCTGGGAAGCAGACTAAATCTGACACCACAGGCCTGCTACTGCAGCCTGGGTGAGGTAGTGTTAGCACTTCTTTCTGAGGAATACGTTCCTATATCTCACCTTTCACACACATATAAACCTATCAGTCACCCCTAAGGCAGGCCCTATCAATCCTGAGGGCAGGGTGCTTGGTTTCCATGTGAGGGGGTGCCTCTGCCTGAGCAGGCCCCCTCTGCAGCCCTCAGAGTCTATTCTCTGTGTCTGTTTGTGGATGTGGTTAAACCATATACTCTTAAGTGCATTATAACCTAGCGGTAAATGCTAACTTTGGGATGGCTGCATCGAAACATGTTGTGTTTGGTGTCAAACGCCTTGGAATCATACCCCCACACCAGTAACTGGTGTGGGAGTATGATCCCACCCTTCTAGAGGGATAGACATGTACCTACTGTGGAAACACGGTAGAAATCTGAAAGAGCCTGGCATCACAAAGTGGATGCCACCAGCACAGACACTGGATTGCCCTCCTGCTGCTGACTGAAACTCGCGGTGGAGGAGGCCCATCAATAGGCATCCTGTCACAGGGAGGTGTCACCACCTTCCAGACAGGATTTAGTGTATTGGGGCTGGGTGGGTGCACTCCTAGAGTGCTTTGAAGTCCTGCACTGGGGGAGCAGTAGGCTCCTCTGTGCATATGCCAGCTCAAACCGGTTCAGGGGCTACCAGCCCCTGCTCTGGCGCGAAACTGGACAAAGGAAAGTGGGTGTAACCACCCACTACCCTGACCCTCCCATAGGAGTGGTCATAGAGCTAGTCCCTAGCTTTCCATTAGTATAAGATACGGAAACCTTGCCATTGCAAACTAGATATCCCTGGACGACGCTCTACAAGAAGAATCCTGGACCTTCACCATTCCACTACCTTTGGAAGACTGAAGAATCTCCCTTGGAGTCAAGGAGTGACTCCCCTACTTGGTAGGCACCAAAACATTGAATCAATGGTTGCAAACTTTCCCGCTCCCGCCGGAGTCCGAAGTCTCTGCAGCCACAGGAGTAGATTTCCTGACTTCTTGATGGCCATTGTGAGTCCCTAGCAAACCTGAGGCGAGTGGACCCCACGAGTGACGAGGAATAGCAATACCCGGGTACCGTGCACTATGGTCAAGTGCAATCCCTTCACGATGTTCTACGAACTTGTGCATTGGATCACATGTGGTCCAAGCCTCTAGCAGGATTTCCACCAAAAATCAGAGGCCTACCTCGTCCCGAGTGACCATGGGCTCCTGTGAAGTGAATCCTCCTGAGGCGTCTTCGCGATCCCTTGCCGGTTGGCTTGTGGGTCCCCTAAAGACTTTTTCATCAAACCAAAGGGCTCCCCTGGTTGCTCCAGGCCTGCCCTGACTTACCCTTGCTGGGTGAGTCCCTCAGACCTTGCTGGTCTGCACCGCTGACTTTCTTCACATTCCACAAGACTTGCTGTTGCCAAGGCTTGTTGGCTCCAATCAGGTTGCCGACACCTCAGTAAGCTGCAGACTTTGTGGGACCCTCCGAATCCAGCTCCTGGTTGTCGTTGACGCCTCCTGGACCTCGTGGCTGAAGAGTCAAGACACCCATGATCACCTGAAAACACCCGACATCTGTGGGCATCCAGCTTCCTGGCCCCGGGTCACTGGCAAGTGACTTTGAACACTGTCTCCTCTGCTTTCAGGTCTTCTTTCTTCAGAATCCAGCCTTGGATTCCACCGGACACTTCTCCTGTCTTCACAAGCAGCAAGTCTTCTTTGGCTCCCACTGAAAATGACGCTGCGACCCAACACCAAAAGACACCTATGCACCCGGCTTCCCTGGGTGAGGGAACTTGTGCACTCCGGTGCTCATGTGTGTGTTGGCCCTCGAACTACTTACCCTGTAGGTAACTTGCTTGTAGACTCTCCCGAAGTACCCTAAAACTTTAAAATTCCAACCACGACTTGCTCCATTGAAGTCTATTGGGATCCGTGGCGGTGTTCTCACACTGCATGCGTCTCCCGGGGGTCCTTTAATTACCTGCCTTGGGTGGATTAGTGAGGCCCCAGCACTTCTGAAGACCATAGGCCTTCTCCCTTCTCAAGTCGTTCTTCTTATACCTCTTTTTTAGTATATGGTCTGGTACGCCCCTAGGGCCCCAGCCATATAAGTGCTTAATTTGTTGTGAAACGTTGAATTGTGCATATGTTCCTGACTTCTAATCTCATAAAGAGATTAGTAGAGTGTGTCTAGAAATAAATACATATATATTTGATATATATACCTGTGTGGTGTCCTTTCATTTGGTAATTGAAGAGATTATAAGGTAAAACAAGCTGCTTTACATTCCTCTGAGACTTAGCCTGAAGGCTGCTCTCCACAGCTACCACTACGATAGCGTTCTTTAAAAGATTGTCTTAAACCTATCTACCATAAGAGTCGAATTGGACTGGTGCAAGGTGGCCACTTTAACTAGTGACCAGCATATGCCAGGCCAACTTCTCACAATGGGTGAGACGGAGAGCACTGGGCCGGATATGTTCTTGATCAGGCCTTGTTCCTCTAGCTTTTGGAGTTCTGCTCAAAGTGCAGGCCTTTAGCAGAACAGTACTCTTCTGTGGTGGATGGCACACCACTGCATTGATATGCAACTTTACTGGCAATGTTTGGAGGCACCAGTTTCATTACAGATGGACACATTCATTTTATTTTTGTTAGTCACAGGGAGATTAGGTGATTTGCCCAGAATCACAGGATGTTGAGCGTCGTTGCTGAGACTCAAACCCAGTTCCCCAGCTTTGAGGTCGACCGCTCTAGCCATAAGGCTACATCCTCTCCTTTAAAAAGAGAGTTAAGTGACCTATTGAAAGGACTGATTATGAGAAAGCAAAATATTATATGTAGGTTCACCTGACCGACCGTTGGTAGAGGGCCTAATAGGTACAGCTCTGATGTTATAAGTATCAATGTTGTCAAGGTGGACATCAGAGGCTGCTTTATGACACAAACTGACAGGAGAGATAGAGACATACAAAGGGGCTATATAAAGCATTAAAAACAGTTTTTAAGACACACAACAATTCCTTTCCTGCAGGTGTAAATAAGGCCTAATAGATATCTAGACTGTCTTGTTTTCAGTGTTTATTTTCTGTGGATTTCAGTGGTATTTTGTCAGTGTTTTTCAAAACTTTTGAATTCGGTGCTTTGCAGTGTTCATTCAGCTGCCTAACTGCCAAAATTGACAAAACAATTGTTTTTCCCGTGTTGACAAAACATGTTGTTTTTTTGCAGTGATTGTTGGAAAGTACATATTGCACTTAACCTCTTCAGCGCGGCGCGGATTTCCGCGCCACGCTGAAGATTCCGTGCGCGGGCGGGGCCATGACGGAACGGTTCCATCATGCGCACAGCGCAACCGACGTGCATGACGGAACCGTTCCGTCATGCGCGTCGAAGGGGTTAAAGAAGTAATGCAATGTATGCTGTATCTTTCCATTGACGGTGTGGCCAATGGAATGCTCTGAGACTCTATAAACATAGAAAGTCTGTGTATTGTACCTACACGTATCATTACCGCTCATACTCACTCTGTCAGGACTCTGTGTAGGTTACCGGACTATTAATACAAACATACACACAAGAAATTCAAATAAAATAAAAAACCACAGCAGGGGGTCATTTGCCTACTCCTTACTGAGTATTATAGAAATATATGGGTGGTCAACCCTGTCAACAGCACATAACCTTCTGAACCTTTACAATTTTGAATTACACTAGATTAATTTGTAGCCCTTCAGTCTAAAGCACCCAAAACTTGATGTTTCAAGCAAGCTCCCCACAATTTTTCTGTACTGTGTTTCTTTATACATTAAGGTGATGCTGCTGTTGTATGGATATTCACAGCTGCCAAGTGTCCCCTTGGCAAATGTCTCACTTTAAGTCAGTCTCTGACCTTTTAACAAGCAACACATTGTATTCTGGGACATGAAATTGTATTTTTAATATTGTGACTATGTTCTCAAAAACCCCAGCAGTAAAGTCAAGTTGGGTAAAAAGCCAGGATTAGCTGAAAGGATCACACATAATGATGGGATACTTTACTTCCATGATTTGTGTTGGTATGTGGAAAGTCTTGTGTCATGTTCTCACCACTATCCCATATACATGGGGACAGCACTCTTATCACACATACCTGCCACTTCACCACACATTGAATGTTTAAAGCCTGGGGTGTTTGGGAAACAATGCTGACTTGTTAGAAAAGTGGGCTGAAGTGTCAAAGAGTTTTACCCATTCTGTGTCTGTGGGTAAATGTAATAGTAAGTGTTGGCCAAGATTCTTATAAGCAGGTCATTTCACCAACCAGTGAATGAATTAAACAAGTTCAAATATGATTTTAAAATATAAGATATTTGCATCAAACCTAAAATATGCTGCTAAACCCTGCACCTACTATCCAAGCAGGCAGAACTGAAGGAAACAAAAGGAAGAAGAAACAATATTTTAGTGACATCCCTAAACAAAGCAACTGAATCAAAATAATCTTAGCTATCTTTCTTACTGCTAACTTGTATAACAAAGTTATATTGTGTTGCCTCTTTCAGAAAGAAATAAAAACTACAAATTTTCACTTACTTTTTTTTCTTTGAATGGCATTCTAGTTTGTAGTTGTGCGGGTGCTTATCAGCGTTTATATGTTTACACTGATTATGGCTGTTTCTTGTTTGGTGGGATTTATTAGTTTTTCTAAGTTTAAACCTATAACAGAATAGCTTACATATATTGTATAGTGCTACGATTACTTAGTAAATCTAGGTGCGATTTGATAAGAGAATATGTAATATCAAACACAAAATCCTGACATACTGAGCATGATGCCAATAGAGAAGCGTGACAAAAGACATATGGATACTCTGTCAATAATAAAAAATAACTTAGATCCAAAGGCAAAAGAGCAATAATTTTACCTACCAGTCTCTACCATCTGTGGTGTCCTTGTCAGCGCTGGTGTTGCTGTACTGCTGGAAGCAGAAATCATCGTTATGGCGGGTGGTGAATGTGGCAGCACAGGGCATTACTAATGTTTTAAAAATATGAGTATATAATAGGGTAAGAGTATAAATGTTAAGGTTACATTTAACTACAGTTAAAACCTATTCAAAAACATTGTCAAATGTGGATTTAACTAAACAAGTGACAGAAGTAGGCTATATTGTGTTAGCATAAGGACATGCCTGTGTGTAGATATGTGGTGATGCAGGACGTTGCCTGTGTTGTCACATTCACCACCTGCCACAACTGTCCTGCTGCTGTTGCAATGTTGCCTGTCCCAGCTGCAGGTACCAACATAAAAGAGTAGCTGTTTGAAAGGTTTTTATAAAATTGTAAAACGTAGTAATTGATAGAGGTTGTGTCAGATGAGTTTTAGCGTACTACATATGTGAGGTGTGCCAATCAATGCAAGTGTGAGTAAAGGACAGATATGGGTGAGTAATTGTAGGCTTGCTTTTAGAGAGAGAGAGCAAGAGAAAGACAGCAAAAGAGGTGGGGGGAGATTATATGCTTACCTGGCACCGTATTAATGTTTTCAAAAAGGTGCAGCTCATATAGCAGGTGGGGGTGTAGTGTTGAGAGGATAGCCTTCCTGAAGGGGTGAGACAGAGGCAGGATCCAGTAGGCCCTCTAGGCAAAACTTTAGCTGGATGAATTCTGGAGAGCTTCTACTGCACCCGCCTCCTTTCTTCTAGCCATTTTTTAATGTCCCCCACAGTGCAGGCCTCCTCCCCAATATATTGAGTCTGTCTGCCACCTCCTACCAAAGGGCTGCCTTCTTTGTTCCACTGCAGGAGAATCTAGGCAACCTATGTAGTTACTTGTAGCATTTTATAACACACTTGACAAGTGCTGCCTCCGCCTCTGTGACATTTATTTTCCTACAGAGCAAGTTGGTCTGCATGCTTCTGCCTGAATGTTAGCAAAGTGAAGAGGAAAAAAACAGATCTTCCGGCGTCCGCAGTATTTATGTTGTTGGAAGAATGGGTGTCAAGTGAGTAGTATTGTTTTCAAGTGTGTATAATTTTCCTATTTTCTTCCATGCAGAGGTCTTCGTTTCAGCTGTAAAGATTCTACAAAGTGTGTGGAGGTGCACACTTTGAGTGCGGAGGTACTGCAAACTGTGTGGAGCATAAAATACTGTCTTAAAGTAGCTAGTAGTAACTTTACAGTCATAAATTATGCTGTTTCTGACTCCACTCCCTAAACTGTGGGAGTGGAGACATGTAAAACTACATTTTGTAGTAAATTTACACTCATAAAAGTGTGATTTATTCACATGTAAGTCTACCTTTGTGAATAGCCCCCCCACAGTCTCTCTATAGGTGTTTGAGTTGCTTGTGTTGTGCTCACACAGTCTTCTATTATTTTAGCTTGTATTGTATATGCGGAATGAACATTGTGGCAAGTTCCATTTAGACCTCACAAAACGTCCGGGTGGTTGACTTTGGGGGTCCACGTCTGACCCCCTGTCACCTGCAGCCCTATGACTGGGACACAGGGGGAGACCCAAGCATCCCCCCACCACAGGCATGTACAGTGCGGATGGCACCGACGTGTACCCACTGTAGGGGGCGCCCTTGTGCGACACGTACCCATTCAGTCAATGGGAGCCCATGTACGCGTCGTAAGACCGGCTCCCATTGACTTCTATGGGAGTCCGACCGAACCGAGTCCGGCAGCATACGGCCGCATCGTACTCGCTCGGTCGGACGCAGAACTCCGGCTCGGTCGGAAAACATTCCGGATCCAGCTCGGTCAGAGTGCTTGCCAGAGGTGCCGATTCCGATCCGGGTCGGAAAGAACTCCTACCGAGCCGGATCCGGAGGGTTTTCTGACCGAGCTGGAGTCCTACAGTCCGACCGAGTGAGTACGATGCGGCCGTATGCTGCTGGACTCGGTTTGGTCGCACCGGCTGTTCGACGCGTGCATCGTACTGGCTCGGTCATGAATCGCATCCATTGCATGCCGCGGTTAGCTTACGACCAACGTGTACAGAGCGGTTCGGGCCTGGAAACGACTCGGTCGGTGAATTTCACGTAGCTTGCATCGTACTTGCTCGCTCGTACAGCTGTACGAGTCAGGCGGAAAACACGCGTACGGCTCACAGTTTTTCCGGCTGGATCGCGTTCGGTGCCCTTCCGACCCGGATCGGAATCGGCCCCTCAGTGTAGTTTGTGAATCAGGCTGTGAACACTTGCAGACTAAGGATAATAAAACAAACCTAGTTATTAGAATTGTTCTCAGTTCTTCAGGCTACACATCCATACTCTATAATTGGGGACAGACAGTTCCTTTTGCTTACAAATCACAGTTGTATTCCACAGTCAAAGCATGCGTCACCCCCTTAGAAAACATTCTTACTGCAGTGCAGATGGCCATTTTTGAAACAGCGTCCATTGGTAGAGGGGAAATAATAATTTTAGTTCCTCCTATTTCTACACTAAAAGCAGCGATGAATGCAAGCATTCCCAATGCACATGCTCTACATCTTTGTTGGGTGCAGTGGGCCACGTCTTTAAGTAAAGTTGATGTATAATTTTAGTACGGTCTAACTGTCTTCACGTAGGAATTTCTACAATATATACAAAACATACTGCAGACTCCTGGGATTTTACCCTTGAAAACTTCAAGATCATGTTCTATATGAATGGTTCTGCATCACCTTCGGTTTTCACTAAATAGAAATATTCTGAAGCTTGCAGTGCAGGGAATTTTGAAAACCGCAAATTTAAGCTGCTGAACACACACCAAATCATTAGATTATTGCACTGCTCGCATAAATTCAAGCCCTGTTGCATGATAGAAGGCTGATCCATCTGTTCTCACACTCATCCTTCTGTGTGCAAGGGTACAATGTTGATTTAGCACATTGGCATTTGAACTGATTCAGAGATTCAAAAGGGAAATCAATGCAAAATAAACAGCTTTGGAGAAAAGTGACTGTATTACAATGCAAGTTTATTTTGGCCCATGTTCAACACACCATGGCCGATAAAAGTGAAGGAATTTACGCTAAAGGGAACTGTGCAGCCGACACAGCCACTGAGGTAGCAATGCATTCTTTTAAAGTATCAGTGGTGGCCAGGTCTCAAACCAAGATCGACACAGACATTTTAGCAGAGATTCAACCATAAAAAAAGAGTGAAAAGCTTACTGACGGTTTTCGCTGCAAATACTCTCAATCCCTTAATCTAGATAAGCCTCTGATGGTTCTCTTACCAAGACTGGGAGATAGACTTATTCCCAATGAGCAGGTTAGATTAGACCTAACTAAAGCAGTGCTTGAGGGATTGGCATCTGCCCACAATGGCATGAGTGCCACAGTGGCCATGCTCCAGCAAAAAAACGTATGGCCCTATTTGCCTAAACAAACTAAAAACTTTGTACGGTACTGAAACATCTGCCAACAAAAAACAAATTCGACTGTTTCGATACCAGCATGGACTACCCTTACTATCTCCAATTACCTGTTCGGGGTAATTCTTCGCAACCATATTGGGCGAATCAATACAGTAAACCGATATAAGTATGTATGTGTTGCTAATGATTTAACTCTAGATTTATGTGGGTGTCACAAAGTGATAGGACACCAAGACATACTGGAAGAGAGGGAAGAGGACCCGCTCCCTCCTTACGTTTCTCTTATCCTCTATTTTCAGCCCCCCACATACTGTTTTCCACAACAAGAACTCCAACCTTGAAGAGGACGGCTCCCTTAAGGAGAAAGACTTCCTGGAACCCGAACGTGCTGACTTCACAAAGTCACAAGCATGAATAACAGCCGGCTCTCCGGCCTATTGAAAATTGGACTTTTCGAGAGAAGCAGCATCAGCATCCTGAGCAGGGTGGAGTACTCGAGACGAGAAGACAGAGCAGGAACTAGTGGCGAGAGAAAATGTCCCATCGAGCACCTCGGGTCGGGAGACTCACCTCTGCAGGAGAAGGCAGCACGGCCGGCTTTAGGGCAGTGCGACAGGTGCGGACGCACTGGGCGCAGACCTATGGAGGGGGCGCTGACCTTAAGGGGGTGTGCCGCATTTAGCAATAACTTATGATTGGAGAGATGAGTGGCACCTTTTCCTAGTGGTAGTGAGAGAATCTGAGGAGGTGGTCATGTGGTGGGGGTGCCAAAAATGATTGTTGCACCAGGTGCCACCAGCGCTAAAGCTGGCCCTGGAAGGCAGTCTATGCAACGGATCCAGTCCCGGTGAGGAGAGAAGCGGTGGGAAGCGAGCAACACCACGAGCTGTCCCGCCACCTTCCCGGAGGAGCGTGGCTTTCCCAGATACGCGGATGTCTCAGGGGCATCCTGGGTAGGGAGAGTTCAGACACTAAAAAAGTCTGAAACTGGGAGGCGGTTTCTCGTGTACGTTGGCCAAATGATTTTGGTGTCTCCAAGCACTGCGTCACTGGTGGAGGATTTGTTTTGGTGATAAACTCCCCACTCCTATTACCCTTAAAGTAGTGTGGAAATATGGATTTTTATGGTCGGTTATGTCCCCTATCTTGGACCCCAACGGTTTCATGTATAAGTCACAAGTACATGTATGTTCCCTCCAGTTCCAGTTATGAAGACGCAAACACATGTGCGTCCACCGTCAACATGTCCTCTTTCAGATCCGCCATGAATGGGCCGGATATTCTATTCCTAAGTATGAAAGGCCACCGGCTTTATATGGTTCATTTATCCCATTTTACAGTCCAGGCGAGTAGGCCCTGATTCTGCCACCAAGCCTTTTCCTGCCTTCTGCCTCTGAAAGCTCCAGTCTGAGCTCGCATCTGTATCCATGAACTTTGTCCTACTCCCTGCGCGGCTAACGGTGCCTGACTCGGCCTGTCTGCCTGCCAAAAACTGTATTTCACCTTCAAGATTATCTGCTCTGCTCCGCTCCTCATCCAATGCATTCCTGTCTAGTAACTTAAGTAAACATTCTTCCAGCTACCGAGCAAAGGGCCCGGCTTCTCTGTCTTTATGCAAGTAATTCATAGCCCTGTTACTATGGAAGATTTCTGCCCTTGCATCTAGTGTAGACACTTAGACGCTTGTACACGCACTAACAGTCAGTATAGTCAGTATAGAATAAGATTCTATCCTAAGAGACCTCTCTTTTTGGATAACACAGTTCTTTAAACATAGGATATTAGATATGATTTGGGATTAGGTTGACATAACCCCAGACTTCTGTCTCCACATGTAGAGCTAAATGTCAAGTCCCATTCTCCCCCTAGTTGCACGTCAAATCACACGTCATGCTGCTGCGCGCGCATCTCTGCCAAGTATTTTTGCTGACATTGCGAAATTCTTTCATGGAACCACCCATTTGTGACATCATACCTAATGACGTTCTTTAGTTACGCCTAGTTACACCCATTTTAGTTACGCATGTATGTCTTTATCTCTGTTATCAACTGTTACGCCTCCTGCATCTGTTTCACTGTAATGCCTCTTCTATAAAAATGATTACCTGTCAATAATGTATTGCCCTTCACTTCCTGAACCTCCGTGGTGATGGAATATGAAGCCCACAATTCGAATTGTTATTGGAATAAAGCCCGTTCCGAATCTCTAATACCACGGATTCTGCCTCTTATTTTACTGAGCTATTCTTATTAATTTTCCGCATCAAATTAAGTACCGGTAATTAAATTATTTACCACATATATGGCGCCCGAATAGGGACACTTTCTCATCTCACGCGCCGGAGGTGCGTTGCAGGCCCGGTCTCCTGCCACAGCTGGACGGACAGCAACGCGTACCCACAGGATTTCCTGTATCTCCCTCCTGCCGAGCGGGGGTAACTGAGGCTGCGATCAACACCCAGACGAGGCGGTGAGAAGTGCGAAGTATCCCGACCAGAGCCTAGCTGAGAGAGCAAGATCCGAGGTATACAGAGGCCCACCAGGTTCCGAAGTTCCGAAGTTTCGAGTCGAGTCCAGTCCGGTCCAAGTCCAGTTCAGTTCAGTTCCGAGGCCTTCCGTTCCGAGCTACCCGGTGAGTACCATTGCCGGGGAGGCGTTCTGACGTGCACATAGATTGTGCCGGTCAAGACGGGTTTGGGTACACAAATCCGGTCTGCACTGTTTCAGCAGTGTATCTGTACTGTTTAGCAGTATATCTAGTATGTCTAGTATATAATTCAGAATTACCTAGTTAGTGCCGAGTATTATGCTTAGTGACTAATTCCCTAAATGGCCATCATTGTTGTTCATTAAATGTTAAATGTTAAATGTTTTAAATACGTTCTGCATATTGTGGTGTGAATGACTGTTCATTATTGTGTTTTGTTGTATTAAACGTGTTCAAAATTAGGTATCAGATCAGTTCTCAATATGCCGCTCTTTTCGAAATTAAGACAGATCAAAACTAGAAAAGGGGTACTCGAAGAAGCTGTTCCCATTCCTCCTAGGGACACTCCAGGGTACTTCATGTATCATAAACATGGCCTAGACGCCATATTATTTCTTGATTTATGGGTAGACTACACCAAGGAATTACCAGAAAGTCAGAGGTGGCCCGCAGCCGGGACCTGGGATGCAGATTGCATCATGAAAGTAGAGGAAGAATTATGGAAAAAGAAAGCTAGACAATCACAGAAAGATGCCATTGAATTATGGCGTAAAGAATCGTATAGACGTACAGAAAAAGCACTCAGACAGGAAGAGAAAAGTAAGGAGAATTCAAATAAAGTCCGAGAAAATCTATTAATTGAAGAAGGTACCCGAGCAAAATCAGAACAAGTAGACAGACAAAGAAATGCCCTTATGAATGGTATGTATCCTCTTCTGGCCGAAGGGTTACCTAAGGCTACTCCGGAGATACCAAAAGACTTGCCACCTCCATTGTTTCCGATAAAAGCACATCCCAAAGGGCATCCCAGAACCGCAGAAGATGTTTTCCTTTACTCTTATTTAGACGACGCAGCTCCCGAGTATGCTAATACTGCACCACATAGACCGCCTGCCGAGGGGGTTCAACGCCAAGACCCTCCGTCTGTACCTCCGCAACAACAAACTCCGACACAAGTTCCGGCAAGCACATCTGTTTCTACAGCTGTACCCACACCTATGGTTGCTATATCACGCGCAACGAATCCTTTCACATCCAGCACCCCAGGCGGTGCTACAGGAGGTACGACAAACATTTTTTCCACGCCACCCAGAGTAAATAAACTTTCCTTTCAAGAATTAGCCCACCAACGTACGCCCAAACTAGTAACTCCCGACATGCTTAAGGAACTTCTAGTAGATTGTAGATATGACCCTGTGCCCGGCAAAGAGGACGAAATGCTGCTGGCATCATTACGTATCCGACGAGCTGCAATATATTTAGGGAGGCTACCAGGAATGACTACACATTTAGAAAATATATATCACTTTGTCCAGTCAGGGCGAGATTCTGAAAGTATTAATAGAGCCATGGAGTACCAGAAAGTGGAGATACAGGGGGAACTGTTACGTTTCCTCATAAATTGTGTGATCAGAAATCAAGACCGACCAGGGGTAAATCCGGAAGAAATGCGAATTCTTACCACATGGAGTCGGAATATATCAGAGGGGAGACATGATAGACTATTAAGTATAGTAGCTATGTGCCGAAAGATCCGCAAAGAAGTAGAACGAATACACGAAGAAAGATTAGCGGTAGACCAGCCTGAACAAAACGAGGGGGAGGAAGAATTAGAACTGCCCACAGGACAGTTAGAAACCATGGCCTATGTAGGTAGAGGAAGATCTTGTAATAATACTAGATGCTTTACTGATCCGATACGTCCGATACGTCCAGATAATAACAGAAATTTCCAAACCCCTATAATAAATATAAGGTCCCCCGAACATTCGTTCCAAGCCGCTGACAAATTACTCCGAGAACGAAGGGGTTATCATATACTCGATTCTATGGACGAACAAGAATTAGCCAGGTCAGCCGTTCACTGGGTTGACAGTCCCGGAAAATATAGTGATGATACACTAGCGCACACGTTTTTGAACCTCACCCCAGATGAACAGCGTTTAGCTGGTATCTACATGATTCAACAACTTCTTATATTATATAAAAGCCAACACTCCGATCCTGGTCCCTTACCTGATATATTGACTGAATTACTCACGAATAAATGGAGAGGTTCAGGTACTGAGTTAATTAGAGAAATACTAGAATCCAGAAAGCAGTACATTCTTTTTGTATGCCCCGAACATGTCTCACTGCCCATCAAGGAAAGAACGACGTATTATATGGATAGACAGAATCCCTTACGCGAAGTCCACCCGATAAAAGGTGATGACAATCAGTTTAAACGTGTGTTTGTATACACACCCATATCTAAAATGGAACTATTAGAAATGAAGAAAGTGGTACCCAGTCATGACAAAGACCCAGCGGGTTTCCACCGTGAAATTAAAGACATTATGAAAATATTAAAGGTATTAATGCCTGCGGGCATTTACGAAAAACTCAAAGAAAAGGATTGGGAGGTGGGAGACCAAAAGATAGATTGGACAGCATTAGAAAACGAAGAAACAGCTCGAGGTCCAGGTTTAGGGCTTGGGGAAAAGACCAAAATACTACCAGGTTTATTAGTACAGGTACTGCCACGTTTATTAACTACGAAAAAGGAAGACTGGGGTGCAATCTCAGCCTGTAAACAAAAGCAAGATGAAGACACTAGTGATTTCTATGCCCGATTCGAAAAATGTTTTGGTATAAATAGTGGAATAAAAGCAAGTAGCGAATCGTATCCACATCTGTTTGTGACAAAATTAGTTGAAAATTCCTTGCCCCAAGTTAAGAATAGAGTATTGAAATTCGAGAGTACCTGGCAAGGTAACACTCCGTCACAAATGTTACAAATGCTACAGTACCATCACAATAGAATTAGAGAGGAACAAGAACATGAACAAAGACGCATGAAAGACACAAAAATGAAAATGCTAGTTTCCCAGACAGTTCCAGCTGACGGTCATAAAAAGGGTATGACACAGTCCAGTGATTCAGCAGGGTCTGTAAAAGGGACATGCAACTATTGTAAACAGCCAGGTCATTATATACACGATTGTCCAGTCTTAAAACATAATATCGCCACAGGTATTACAAAAGAAAGACCACGGCCACTTAGACAGGATCAGAACCAACAAGGAGCCCCGCAGCATGCACAGTCCATGCCAGCTCCGCAACAGTCTATGCCAGCCCCACCACCACAGCCTATTGTTGCCACACAAACAACGACACGACAGATGTACCAGACCGCACAGTATGACTATCCTGATTATCAACGATACTCATGAAACAGCCTAGAGAGGGAAGTTGGCTTACCCCTTATCGAGGTCCCTGTGGATCAAGAAGGACCTTATGTACACAGTGAACTATTAGGCCAAGATAGAAAATTTTTACTTGATACAGGGGCAAGCCGAACAACCATAAAACGTAGTGAAGTTCCAGGGGCACCCCTCTCAGGCTCACAGAATATTTCCCTTGGTTTTTCAGGAAAACCTATCATTAACGAAGTATCACAGCCCCTTCCACTTACGATTGGTCCCTTGACACGAACTACAGATTTATTGCTTACTAAATCATGTCCAGAAAACCTGTTAGGTATAAAAACATTGAAAGCTCTAGGAGCTATAATATGTTGTTCTCCGGAAGGAGTAAGATTGTTTTTACGTGATTTCAAAGGGCACTATGTGTCCCGAGACATGGATCACCGACTGCAGACTTTACCCACACATTTATGGGCACAAGGCCCTACAGATGTTGGTTGCATGAACATTACACCATATCGAGTCACACTAAAGACAGGAGTGGTACTACCACGAATGCGACAATACAAGTTACCCCCAGATGCTGTAGTGGCTTTACTGCAAATCATTGACGAGCTTATTACCCAAGGAGTGGTTGTGGAAACCGACTCCAATGTATGTAATTCCCCGATAATTCCGATTCTTAAACGAACTGATCCAAAAGCCCCGCCAGTATATCGATTGGTTATTGATCTGCGCGAATTAAATAAATGTATTGTACCACAATACCCCGTAGTCCCAGACATTTCTTCATTACTGACAGCCATTGATTCCGAAGCAACATTCTTTACTGTAATTGATCTCAAGAATGCCTTTTTCAGCGTCCCAATAGATCCGGAAAGCCAATACTTGTTCGGATTTAGTTTAAATGGACGAAGCTTTAAATTCACACGCGCACCTCAAGGATTCACAGAAAGCCCCAGCATCTATAGCCAAGCACTGAAACGAGAACTTGACAGTATCCACATGCCAGTCAACACTGCCCTGCTTCAATATGTCGATGATCTGCTGATCACCGCTAGAAGCGAACCTGAATGTGAAAAAGCCTCACTGACGGTTTTACAATTTTTGGCCGAAAAGGGGCACAAGGTGTCCCCTTCTAAGCTGCAATTCTGTGTCCAGCGAGTTGTTTACCTTGGGCACTCGCTGTCCAAGGAGGGAAGGCAGCTTACGTCAGATCGCATCCAGTTAATTGCTAACATGCCAATACCCAAGACACAAAAGGAGGTACGGGCTTTTATAGGCCTCACTTCATATTGTAGACAGTGGATCCCTCAGTATGCATTTCTAGCAAAACCACTCATTCAGTTGACAACACAGGAGGCGGCCACATCGACTGTCCTCCCTTGGACTCAGGAACATACACAAGCTTTTGAAAGCCTAAAGAAAGCTTTATGTCAAGCACCTGTTTTAGCAACACCATGTTACAATAAACATTTTACGCTCTTTGTTACAGAACGCGAAGGTACTGCCTTGTCAGTACTCACACAGGAACAAGCAGGATCACACAAACCATGTGCTTATTTTTCTAGTACATTAGATCCCGTAGCTCAGGCTCTGCCTGCGTGCCTGAAATCAGTGGCAGCGACAGCTTTAGCAATCAGACAAAGCGATGCCATAGTGTTAGGACATCCATTGACAGTACAAGTACCACACGCAGTAGAGGTTCTCTTGAACCGCACACAAACACAACACTTGACTATAGCAAGACTCACCGGTTACGAATTAACATTGTTTCAGCCGCACATAGAAATCAGACGTTGTAGTACATTGAATCCTGCCACACTTTTGCCAGTAAACGGAACAGACCCACTAGCACATGATTGTATTGAAGTTATTACTATCACGACGAAACCCAGACAAGACTTGACAGACGTCCCATTGTCAGATCCAGACCTGACGTTGTATGTAGATGGTTCATGTATGAGAACAAGTACAGGAGAGCTAGTGGCCGCGTATGCAGTCACAACAGACACTGAAGTCATTGAAACAAATTGCATAAATACCTTGTCAGCTCAAGCAGCAGAGCTCATCGCTCTGACACAAGCCTGTATTCAAGCCACAAATAAAAAAGTCAACATATACACTGATTCACGTTATGCATTCGGAGTTGTACATGACTTCGGCGTGCTGTGGCGAGAGAGAGGTTATTTAACTTCTCACGGTGCCCACATTCAGCACGGACCCCTCATTCATGCCTTATTAGATGCAATACATCTACCCACTGCAATATCAATTATGAAATGTAAAGCTCATACGAAAGTTACTGATATCATTTCCCAAGGCAATGATCTAGACTGCTCAAACTCACACATCTGACATGACAAAGACAATAGTTCCGACACCAACACATTGCATGACGGTTAAGGATCCCGCTCTTGATGTAATTGACATACAGACACATGCTACACCAGATGAAATAAAGAAATGGACTGAATTAGGAGGGATGCAAACGAATCAAGGATGGATGACGAAGGAAAAATCTGTATGGTTCCTTCCTGACTCTATGGTTCAAGTTATCATTAATACAATACATAGTCCAGCGCACCTAGGAGAAAAAGCTATGCTAGACAGCATTCAACACATTTGGTTCAACAAACACTTGCGAGCCGCAGCGAAACAAAAAGTTCGTACCTGTATGATATGTTGTCAGTTTAATCCAGGTAAAAGCATCCCCGTAGAACAGGGTGGATTCCAAACTACCGATCATGCTTTTGAAGTCCTCCAGATGGATTATATCCAGATGGAACGATGTCGAGGATTCAAATATGTTCTCGTAGTTGTCTGTGCTCTTTCCCGTTGGACAGAAGCATACCCGGTTTCAGATTACACTGCCCCGACTACTGCCAAACAGTTAGTTCGAGAATTCTTCCCACGGTACGGTTTACCACGTGTTGTCTACTCAGATAACGGCCAGCCGTTCTCATCCGAACTAATGAAACACGTTTCCCTTCTATTAGGCTATCAATGGAAGTTTCACTGTGTCCGACATCCCGAGGCGGCAGGTCTCGTGGAACGCCATAATCAAACTCTGAAAATTAGATTGTCCAAAATATGTAGAGAGAAAGGTGTCGACTGGATAGTAGCTTTACCAGTTGCGCTCTTTTACATGAGAATGGTAGCACATTCTCGAACAGGGCTATCCCCGTATGAGGTGATCTTCGGTAGACCACCAAATATGTGGGGGACGCCTATACCTCGTAAAATAACTGACGTTGACTGTAATATGCTGACAGATTACCTGGCTTCCTTGATGTCTGCACTACAATCTTGTCGTTCACAGGTATCCGCAGCTTTTCCCGACAATACTGAGGTGAAACCCCATGACGTGGTTCCTGGGGACTTGGTGTTGGTCAGGAATTTTGACCGGAAGACCAAACTGGATCCGAGGTGGAAGTCACCGAAGTTAGTTTTACTCACCACAAGGACAGCCGTGAAAATCGAAGGAAGAAAAGGGTGGTTGCACTCGAGTCATATCAAGAAATTTTATGGACTACCATCCAGCGTAGAGACTCAACCCTGTATTCCCTCACAGACAGACTCAAAGCTCCCCTTTGTTGAGCAATCGAATTCAGAACTATATAAACTAAAATTGAGGTCCAGTAAGTCAGACAATTTGATTGTTTAAGTCCTCTCCAAGGTGAATCGGTTGAATTTGTCTCTGACATGTATCCTCTGGACCGGAATAGAGAAAGAAATAATCAAATGCTGCTCAAAAAGCATGCGTATTGTAAATCATTTCGTAGTCATTGTACAGTAACATTATTAATTTTGTTTTTTCTAAGTCTTTTGATCATCATTGTCAGCATCCTATTGCATATGTATTACCCTATTCCTAAGCGTGCTTATAATATAACTGCAGAACATTCTTTTAGTGAATTACCTCCACATGAATTGTCTTATAGATTTGCGCTGCGCAATAACACTTTCATTAGTATGCTACATCATTCTCATCAAACCAGCAATGCCACAAATTGTTGGATATGTGGCCGACTCCCTCCCTATCAGAACTATAAGGGAGTTTTGCCCCTCTTTCCCTATCCGTTTACACACAATGGCTCCTGTGGAGCATGGTTTAGTTTGATTAATTCCCTAGATTCGAATTCCGCAGTTTATCAAGACAACTGGGTATGGGGAAACCTGAACTTAGTTTTGCTTAAAGTCTGCTACCCTAACAAGGAGGGACTTCCCAAAAGAACAGGAACTGATCTAGAAAATGAAGTATATGGATTAGGTAATTTTACACTTAACCTCATGATCCTGAACGTTGAATCTGAAGCTACACCAATCTTGCCCGCCATGTCCGTATTCCCAGTAAAAGGGGAATTATGTATAAGAAAGAATGGCTCCATACACATGGGCCATAGTAAATGCACCACTGTAATAAAATTCAGTGATCAAGGCAAGTCTACATTTAGAGCTTCTCGTCATTCCTATTTTATATGTGGCCAGACCGCATATATACGTCTACCTTTAGATTGGGATGGTACTTGTTACATAGCATTCCTTCTACCACCTGTTTTCCTAGCTCCTCCTGATTATCACAGAAATACCCATTTAGTACACAATAGACAGCAGAGAGATCTCCCAATTGTTGATTACACTGAAACAGCATGGGAAAAATACACAGATTTCAATAAAGGTTTTTTTCCTTATATAGGTACAGTCACTAATAGTAAGCTGATACGTAGATTAACCAGAACCCTTGAAGCAGTAGTGAACGAAACTATTTCCGCCTTAGGCAATTTAACAGAAGAGCAGTCTGCTATGCGGATTGTTGTGCTTCAAAATCGTCTTGTCCTTGACGTCATCTTGGCCGATAGGGGCGGAGCTTGTAGGGTCATCGGATCGAGTTGTTGCATTTTCATACCAGAAAATTCGCCGTCAGTATATAAAGCCATAACCCGCCTTCATAAGATTGTAAGCCAGATACACCAGAGTCCAGGCACCTGGACTTGGTCCGGTTGGTTCTGGGGCGTGTTGTCAGCCTGGGGATGGAGAATGCTCTCCTTCCTAGGTATTGGCTTTCTCATACTATTCAGTTGCTGCTTATGTCTACAATGTGGGCCAGCGATTTGTGGTCTGTGTGCCACCTCGTGTATCCCACATCCAAGTTTTCGTTCAAGATCCCGGAAGAAGAAGGAAGAACAAATGATGTTATATGAACAGATCGATGGATTGATGAAGATCGATATCTCCTAAGGGTCCGAAGGGGACAAGGAGGGAATGAGGAAATATGAATTTTGTGATCAGTTATGTCCCCTATCGTAGACCCCAACGGCTCCATGTACATGCTATAAGTACATGTATGTTCCCTCCTACTCCAGTTTTGAAGACGCAAATATATGTGCGTCCACCGTCAACATGTCCTCTTTCAGATCCACTATGAATGGGTCAGATATTCCTTTTCTAAGTATGAAAGGCCACCGACTTTATGTGGTTCACTCTCCACATTTTACAGATTCAGGCGAGTAGGCCCGAATTCTGTCATCAAGCCTTTTCCTGCCTTCTGCCTCTGAAAGCTCCAGTCTGAGCCTGCATCTGTGACCATGAACTTTGTCTTACTCCCTGCGCGGCTAACGGTGCCTGATCCAGTCCGTCGCCTGCCAAGAACTGTATTTCACCTTCAAGATTATCTCCTCCGCCCCTCATCCGATGCATTCCTGTCTAGCAGTTTAGGTAAACATTTCTCCAGCTACCGTGCAAAGGGGCCAAGCCTCGCTGTCCTCATGCAAGTAATTCATAGCCCTGTTCTATGGAATATTCCTACTCCCTCGCATCTAGTGTAGACACTTAGACGCTTGTACACGCACTAGTCAGTATAGTCAGTATAGAATAAGATTCTATCCTAAGAGACCTCTCTTTTTGGATAACACAGTTCTTTAAACATAGGATACTAGATATGATTTGGGATTAGGTTGACATAACCCCAGACTTCTGTCTCCACATGTAGAGCTAAATGTCAAGTCCCATTCTCCCCCTAGTTGCACGTCAAATCACACGTCATGCTGCTGCGCGCGCATCTCTGCCAAGTATTTTTGCTGACATTGCGAAATTCTTTCATGGAACCACCCATTTGTGACATCATACCTAATGACGTTCTTTAGTTACGCCTAGTTACACCCATTTTAGTTACGCATGTATGTCTTTATCTCTGTTATCAACTGTTACGCCTCCTGCATCTGTTTCACTGTAATGCCTCTTCTATAAAAATGATTACCTGTCAATAATGTATTGCCCTTCACTTCCTGAACCTCCGTGGTGATGGAATATGAAGCCCACAATTCGAATTGTTATTGGAATAAAGCCCGTTCCGAATCTCTAATACCACGGATTCTGCCTCTTATTTTACTGAGCTATTCTTATTAATTTTCCGCATCAAATTAAGTACCGGTAATTAAATTATTTACCACAGTAGTAGTAGAAAAAAAGGGACAAACCACTTAACTGAGCTTTTGTCTTCTTTCCGAGGGACGGCCACCACCGTGGAACCCGAAGGAAGAAGTGACTCCAAAGAACCTAGGAGAAAAAAGAAGACCGATTTAACTTTTATGAGCAAATTCTCCCTTTGAGAAGAATAAAGATAGTGAGCCACTACTAATGACCTTCTGCCTCTTTGCCATCCCGCAAAGCACCACAGTGGGTTTGACCATAAAGAAATGCTGATACTCAAGCAGTCCTAAAAGACTTGCAGTGTTTAGTAACAATGGGTGCAGTTCATACCTTTCATTAAGACAATGGTCCTGCATCCTCCACTAAGGCATTAGGAATGCTAGGAATGCTATATCTGAATTACTCGCACCCATTTCATGCAGAGAGCAATGGGTTAATAGAGAGAGAAATGGTACACTTAAGCAAGCCTTGGCTGCTAGGGTAATAAGTACAGTACTTAGTTGCTACATAATCTGTGTGGAGTTCAGAGAGTATGCTCTAGTAGTATGTCTGCACTACTCGCACCTGTGTCACACAGAGAGCAACAGGTTAATTTAGCATGAAATGGTATGCTTAAGTAAGCCTTGACCACTAGGGTATTAAGACTGAGTTGCAATATAATCTTTATGGAGTTAAGAAAGCATTAAATAATTTGCTTAGAGGAATATTGGGTGATCGCACTTCATAGTAGATGCTCTTCGCAGTATCTATGTATATGCCCAATCTTGATAGTTTCTACAGCTGCTGACAGGTGGCTCCCCAAAGTGAGTGAGCTGGTTCAAGAATAGACTCCAGATAAACAAGTGTTTGGGCCATCTTACAGAACAGCCATTCCGGTACTTGGGGACGGAGGCACACAAACTGTAACCCTCACTCCACTTCCTGCTTCAAAGAAAAATAGGATGGTGACCATTGATCACATTAAAAAGTATTATGTGGCTGATTCTGTTCAGCAGACCTCCCTTGATGTCAAAGTGCCTTCAGAGTCATGCCTCATCCTACTCTAAAGGAGCAACACCTAAAAGAGAGCTATCACGTTGAAATCTCAAGTACCAATCCGAGAACTATAAAGCCTATTGTCTCCCCAGCCTTACACCAAATGCTAGCATCCAAGGAAGAGCCTGATGCTGTGAGTTCAACAATTCCAATAGTTTCAGCTACTGCTATAGTTTACTATGCCCTAGCAACTGAGTTAATATCACTTGAAATTATGTCTTTGCAAGAAATAACACTTTATGAGAATGATTCTGATTCTGACTTTGAGTTAGATAAGGTACCTAAACACTCTGCAGTTGTTAAATGTCAATGTTAGTAAATGGACATTACATTTCTGATAAAACTGTGCTTGGGCCTGTGGTTTAGGAACTGCAGCCACATTCTTCTTCTCACAGTGTATGTCGGGATTACCATGCTGTGAACATCACCGTATATTCTGTGCTAGAGCGAGTAGTCTGGCAAAAGGTTCCTATTCAGATCATGCGACCTACTGAACTGTTACAGCTCCCTTAAGTTCACTCTTGATGACATAATAATACCTCATTCCTTTTAAGATCAGTGGGACATAAAGACATTTAAAAGAACGGTGAATGACTTACAAGCTTTTACTATCTTAGAAAATGAGGAGCTTTATTTAAATGCTGACAATCATAAATACATGTTTTGTTGTCATCACTTTGAACACCACTATATACACAGAATCAGCACTCCCTGAGAAATACATAATTATATACAGTGGGAGCATTGTGGGGTCCCACCCATAAATAGTCATCCAAATTTTCAAAAGAAATTCCCTTATTTGAAAAGAAAAGTATTTGTGAAACAAATGGTTTTGCAAATTCAAGCTAAAGAAGCTCTATTTAGAGAATTTAAAATTCACAGAGAATTCTTTTTCTGAACAAAACCGCCAGCCAAACAACATATCTGGGATTTGGTACAACTGGAGATTTAAAGAAGCCTTTAATTAGAAACGTCAATTTGATACAGTTTCCAAATTTGCAAAGGAAAGAAAGCATTGCAGATTCCGAACTAAATGACTTCAAATTTGACCATTACACCCTGAAGGAATAGCCCTGTGGCCTATTGATACTGATGAATGCATGGACCAATTTCTTTTCAAGACTCTTGGACCTTTAGCTAATCACCCAGACCCCAGGTTTAATAAACATACACCTGTAACTGCCACCATATACAGTGTGGGTAAGCTGTGCCAATGATGGTTTAGCATATTCCAGCCTTGCAGCTGTGAAGGAGCCCTTGTCCACAAATATTGAAAGTATGAACTTCAATGACTCCCTCCTCGGTCCTCGCCCAGCTTAAGTTAAACACTTCATACTTGCAGCAGGGTATTCAATTGATAATAATGAAATGCAACAATATTCAGGCAAAGAGGCTGATGAAGAATTTGAGAAGTGACAGAGAAATAATGCAAACAACCTTTAGAGTTATTGATATGGTACGCAAACGCTCTGTAAATGAGTGTATTCTATAAGTACCATAATGTCATCAACAATTGACCTTCTAAAAGAAAATTTAAATCTTTTACATTGACAGGCTCATTTGCAAGCTATTACACAGCTAAACTGGGCACTATAAACATTAAAATCTAAAACAGTGCTTCATAATTTGACCTCCACACAAACAATCACGGCTAAAAAAGAATCCACCTACAACTTACTAAGTATAGAAGAAATGGAAGATGCACCATTTTCTGTCACAGAGGACCCGCATATCACATGGCAGTGTGGCAATCACAGGTTGGTGCCGTAAATGTGGTACACACGCAGTTAACACTCAATGCACAACTGAGCCCATACATCCAGGCACCTTATTGATCAATTCCTGGTGCTGCATTCTGCGTCAGGCTTCAGCAGTGTGTGATTTGCATTACGTGTGCATCTGGTGATACACTACAGAGATTTAATGGTTTCATGGTATTTTTCCCTGGTCTTTTCTATTGGACATATATAGTGCAATGTCAAAAAATCCCATATGCTGCAATTGCACCAACAGGAACTATTTGTAACTCTCACCTGGAACTTGTACCATGGGTCTTGGGCACCCATGCTCTCCCATTACTGTTTATAATGTACTGCTACTGCTAGAGGTGTCATAATAACAGAGCTGGTCATGTGCCCTGGCAATATATTAGTTAGTAACAGGCACTGAATAGCAGGTCACCTGCTTTTTGAGAAAACAAATATGGAAAATATTAATATATGAGGAGTGGGGAGAACTTTTCAGGAGTACAAGGACATTCTGATGCTACTGAGATCAAATTGTGTGAAATAAAGCATTTTACCACTGACATCCTGGGACTTAACCTTAGTATTGAGCTCAAAAGAGGGCACCAAGCATACCTCATTAGCACTTAACTCTGTGGAGCTAGTCAGGTCGAGTAGTCCAAGGCTTACTCATAGATATGATGGGGTGAGACGGTGAGAACTCAACAAACCAACTAACATACATAATTAACTAATATCCAGTGAGTGATTAGTCTTTGAAAATAAGTACTCTGCTTAAAGCACACACAATGTAATACAGTTTAAAATATCACAGAGAGCAGTCAGTTTATGCAGGGTTACTGATAACTTTTAGTGATCATGTGGAAACAGTATAAACCAGGGGTCGCCAACCTTTTCGATACGGAGACCTACATCGATTAAAGAAAATAATCCTGCCCCACTAATGGCTTTGATCATTGTTGCAGTAGTGTCCACAAATAATATCACTACAGTGAAGAAACCTAGCAGAAGTACTAGTAAGGAGCACCCAAATGTATGTCACAGTATCAAGTGACAAAATATTGCATCACGCCAAAATACCGTATCCAGAATATTGGCATATACAATGAAACGGATGCATGTATGCATGAGTATAGATTCACTATTCTTAACTCCACATCGCATACCTTTAAAATAAATATACATTCAAGATATATAGATGTGGAGTGAGTTAAGAATGTTAAAAAATGAAGGTTATCTATAAATACTTACTTTCATGCTATTGTGGTGCATTCTGGATACAATGGCAGGACGCTATTACTCAACATTGTAGTACAATACCAACCATGCCACCACAAAAGACAGGGAAAGCAACAGCAACGTCAGCGAAAGCTTTATCAGTATAAAATGCTTGCAGGACCAAGGACTAATGAAATAACAATACAGCAAAAAATTCAGCTTGAACTATCATTCAAAGAGTGGCTGTAAATAGGTTTAGGATTTGTAATCCTTTTGTTTTCAAACTGCAGCTCATCAGTTTCCTAAAATGTTTTTCTATCAAATATCCATGGTCCATATTTGGTTGAAATATTCAAAGAAATTCTTCCCTTTTTTTAAAAAAACCCCGATTTTTGAGAATACGGCCAAGTTTAGCTATGGCGTCTTTAAAATGGTTCCACTCTCTCAATTACTTACTGAGTTGGGCTGCACTACAGGGAGCTGCTTCCAGGGCACCTCGGGCTACCAGTAGCTCCTGAGCTTCCCATTGGGGATCCTTGGTCTACCTGGTGCTCCTGGTGCAAGAGTTCCTACTTAGTCTCAGTAGTACTCCCTTGTTGGGGCGCAGGGAAGTAGTCATTCAATAGGGTGTGACCATTGGGCTGTGGGCCAGCGCTTGCGATTATGACCCTCTTGGTAGCTGAGGACTTTGTTCATTCCTCATAGTTTCCATTAGCTTGTACAGTGCCTTTTGTTGTCTGTTCTTGGCAGTGTTGGCAGCAGCTGCAGTCAGTCTTCTTGTGTTCATCAGGGCAGTGCCACTCATCATGGTGGACACCACGCAGCGTACAGAGTGCCGGAGGTAGTACCTTTGCCCGGGCCTGCTGACTGGTGTGCAAGCAGTGGGTACAGTGCCCGTGCAGTATAACAGGTAAGAGGAGGCAGCACCAGCCCCAGTTCAGGAGGCTGCATTAGTTGGGGCTTGGTTTCTACTTGTGTCTCAAATAAAAAGTCCACAAGCCAAACAAGCCACATGCCCATCCCTCTAGCAACAGTGTGTTCTTAGGTTCTGGTCCAGGCGTCTTGGATGCTGCGGTTCTCCTTAGGCACTCCCGCTCGCTTTGAGGGGACCACAGACTGCAGTCCTGGTTTCTTTTAGCCCCTTGCTGTTTCTTGGCACCTGGTGTCTCCACCGAACTCAGTCAAGTTTGAGTTCCTCAGTGCCTTTTCTCCACGGCGTTAAACAATCCATTCACACCGTGGGACACTTGGGTAATCCAGAGCTGTATGCTTCCAGAGTGGGGCGAGTCTGCAAGTCTTTCCCTGGAGCACCAGTGGACATCTTCAGCTTTTCCCACCTTGGCTCCTTCACGGCCCACCTCCTTCTGATAGCGTTTCCTCCATGCAAGGGCACCACCAAGGTCCCTTCTGTGTAGTTGGTCAGCTCTCTCTATTGAAACATGGTCCTGGTAACTCCTCCTGGTAATCTTTGTCAAAATTCCTGGAGCTCTGGTCCTGAACCTCACATGGGGAATTGACAGTATTCTGGAACACAGAGAGTTTCTCGGCTGCCACTGGTGTGGAGACCCCAGTTACTGATTGAGAACTCTTGGCACCTTGGTTGGAAGTTTTAGTCCCATTTTTATTCTTATGTTGCAGATATAATTGGATGTATTCCAGTAGTCAGCTCGGAGACCAGTTCTGGGCAGTTCTCTCCCTTTTGCGGATTGCACTCAGACTGGTCCAGCCGACTGCCTTTGTTACCTGATGCTAGTAGGAAAGTAGGGTGGATCAGTGAGCCTCTTGTAAGGATAAATACAAACAAGGGTACAAAGGAAAGAGAGGCTGCCCCACTTAAAAACATGTAAACCTCTTGTTTGCTAATGACGTGCTTGACTGCCTGTCAAGTGCTAAAGATGTGTTCAGCATGTCATGCCACTGGAGACTGGACATCCCTCGGGTGCACGCTACACCGTTTTGAAAGCAGCGTTGGTCATCTTGCTTATAGTAGGCAACAGCCAAGAGGCTACCACTCAGCGTCAGTTGTGATATGAAGCGTGACTTCCAGTAAAGAGAATTTGTACAATTCGTTTCTGAAAAAGCTGAGTGGTACAAAGTCACTTTCTACAGTGCACAGTGGTTGCCACAAATGATGGTATGCAGTAACAATCAGCAAATATAGTGTCCAGAGGCAGGAACCAAGTAAAGTGTGCAGTGGCACTTACTAAATTATAGTGCGCACTGCCAGATCCTAAATAAAGTGCTCGGTACCGGTGGCTGAACAGTATTATTGGTCCTAGTCATCAAAGAGAGTGGCTAGTGCCAGCCACCAAGGCTGACATGTTACTGGTCTTCAAAGAGCTTGGTGGGTATGACATCACTCAATAAGTTGCTTTCTGTATCCCTCTTCCTCTAATCCTATATTCCTCTCATTCTCTCTTTCTTTATGTTGTTTCGCTGTTGTCTCTAGTAATGCTTACATCTCCCCTTCTCCTGTTCTCTCTGTTTGGTTACCTGTCTAATTGCTCGCTCTTCTTCTCTATTCTTGTCACTTCCCTCTCTCTCCAGTTCCCCTCTTGCTTTTCTTTTCTCATTTGGTCTTACTTGTTTTCACACTCTCCTACTCTTTCCCCCTCTCCTTTTATCTCTCTCTTTGGATTGTTTGTATTGGTCTCCCAATTTCTGGATTTTTTTCCGCCCCTTTCTCTTTCTTTCTCTATCCTTTCTTCCCCTCAACCACTCTCTCTCTCTTTCCCTCTACTTCTCTTTCTCACACATCTCTCTTCACTCCCTGTCATC
This sequence comes from Triturus cristatus, assembly GCF_964204655.1. Classification (NCBI taxonomy): domain Eukaryota; kingdom Metazoa; phylum Chordata; class Amphibia; order Caudata; family Salamandridae; genus Triturus; species Triturus cristatus. The sequence continues at coordinate 76,203,758 of NC_140585.1, read as the reverse complement.
TACGTATCTATCTGTCTCCATTATATTCCTTCCTTTCCACTTTCCTCACCCATTATTTTTTACTTCTTTCCCTATCTCCCCTTTTCCATTCACCACTTTCCCACCCATCTCTCTCTACCCCTTTGCGCCTATTACTAACGCCCTCCCCATTAGCAACAAGCATTGGCATAGCCAATAGGTCTCGCCTTTGGGACCTTATAAGTGTTTAGCCACGCAAGGATATTGTGCTGCATAACTAAATACATATAAGGTCCCAAAAGCGAGACCTATTGGCTATGCCAATGCTTGTTTGAGCAGAGATTTTTTTCAGCCATTTTAATATGGTGAAGCAAATGACAGCTAACCCAGTGACTTGCTGTTTGTCCATATGTAGCCCATCTTTGACCTGTATAGTTATACACACCCGAGAGCTTATAGCACAGGTCCACTGTTTCCCCAAAGCTGAATGCGCCTGGCTCCTATTGACAAAGCAGAGAACCATAAAATATCAAAGGAAAGTCTCATGCATACATAAAAGAACAAGGTAAAAAAAGCCCCCAACAACATGCTTGGAATAAGCATCTGAACTTTTAGGACTCAAAGCAAAAGTCCCGTTCTCCAGTAGTATAGGTATAATATGGTGAACATGCACTCCAATCAACAAACCCCTTTCACAAAAGCCAAAAACAAAATGTAATCAATGTCTAAAGTATCCCACTTAAGTGTGCATCGGCATTATCACCGCCATGAAGGAATTTAAAAAATTTCCTGCAGTCACACATAACAGGTCTCTCTAATGCTAGCCCCGTGTAGGTAAAATAGAAAGCACACATGCTCTTAACAGAAATGCCTCTCGACCAACTGTACAAAAATGATGGTGAAAGCGGTGCCGGGAGGAGGGGGGGACGGGGGGGGTAACCGAACCACTCCTCTCGGCCCGCATGCTAAGAGATGAAAGAAACCAAAAGTAAAGAAGTAGATGTTTTTTTCTACTTCTTTACTTTTGGTATCATCGCGGCACCCGCGCTTTACTTATAACATTAAAAGTAAAGCGCGGGTGCCGCGATTATACCAAAAGTAAAGAGAACAAGTGGCACTGAAAGCGATCGTGTCGCGATCGCTATTGTCAACAAAAAAACAGTGGTGCGCGTGCACCACAGAGGAGCGGGGGCAAAGGCATGCCCATTCCCACCGGTGGCCAGCACGCGCGCTGCTGCGCGTGCTGGCCACTGGTGGGAATGGGCGGAGCAAAGGCAATTTGCCCAATTGCGTGCCGTTTAAAAAAAAAACGCGAAAGCCAATTACAGACAGGGAAAGCAAACCCACACGCACGAGCGTGTGGGTAGGTTTCTGAAGCCCTTTCAAGAGGTCTCACGCTGCGCGTGCAGTGCTACACACTGCAATGCTAGGCTCGAGACCTAATACAAACCATTGCCTTTGTGTAACTGTAACCGCCACAGCCATGCTTTCCTACTCATTTTAGCTGTGTCTGATGGATGGGTACGCCTCTGCCGCTTAGTGCCGCTGTCATATCCTGGCTTTCGAGATGAGAAGGTGTTTATTAGTTTACTCAGCTGAAAAAGCTTGCACTCTTGTCACAACTGAAGGTTGTGTTTTCCCTTTCTCATGATCGCAGTCGCCGGCGCCTGCGTACACCCTTTATTTTCGGAAATCATATGATTCACATTGAAGGCCTGTTGTAGAATAATATATATTTCTTTCTTGTCTTTGCTAAGCTGTGCTCACAATATTACGGTTGCAGGGGAACCTCCTTGTTTACCGATTCTGTGATTCATACATATATATTCTTTTGTTAATGAACATTCTAAGACTTTAGTTGTGTGAGTGCCCATCATTTTTCTCTGCTAGAGTCCGATGGGACTCTGAGCATTGCAAATTCACTAACTGGGTTCTTATTGCATGAGTTTTCCCTAAAATGTGGAGATTGGAAGTCTCATTACACAAGTGATTGTGGTTGCAGTTAAATGCACTGTATTTAGTATCACAGCTTTCGGTACACAAATGACGTATGCCTTGTACTGAGGCAGCATAGCCAGGTGACAACAATGAACAGCTCCCAATAAACCATTATAAGAGAGAGAGATTCAGGAGACAATATATATAGAGTAGGCCGGGGTTTCTAAAGTGTGGATTTATGGATAATAAAAACAAGCCGCATGGGTTTACAATTGGAGAGAACAGATGTAATGGGACTTCTTGAAGGGCATGCATCCCATGTTTTTAGGTCGAGCCGGAGCCAGCGCGCATGCACTGCTCTGGCGATGATCTGTTGTAGTTCAAAACGGGGGAGAAGCCCCGCACAAGCCCCCATCCATATTTTTCATTGGCTTGTGTCTTTGTCCTTCGTAAAAGCTGACTTCTGATTTTGTAATGAGCTTGTTAGTCCCTCCTTAGTACCGCCTTATTGTCATTTGTAACCTCCCATGCCTACTGGCCGCTTTACTTGGTTGTTACACGGTGTTCTATTTTTCTTTAATGAGTTTCTCCTACTGCAAGCACGACGATGTGCTTCGCTTACATTCAGCATGCCGTACACACTTTCACTTTTAAAGCAGCTGGGACAATGGCGGCCACTTCTAATCCAATGCCATAGGTCTCGCATTTAAATGCGAGACCTATTGCATTTCAAATATTTTTAGGTCTCGGCCTGATGTAAGCAGTGCATGCGCTGCTCTCGTCTTATGAGGCTTCTTGTCATCGATACGATTCCAGAAGCCTCGTCCCAGCTCCGCCTTCAGTTTTGATTCGTGCTCGTCGTTTGGCGTCACGAATTATGCCGAAGGCAGTGCAATGATTGCATGGAAGGCATGTCAATCGCTGCTTGTTGCCACCCTGTCTCCTTTTAGCCACGCCCACCGGGATTTGATCTTTTACCGGCGGCCTGACTCTCTCCCCTTTATTACTTCCTACGCACTTTTTTCTTTGCATTCGTAACAAGATTTTCATGGCGCATTACCTGATTATCGCCGTGACTATGAGATTCTCCTGTAGCTGTACATGATGTTCCGTTCAAGATTTGCATATTTTAGAGCACTCTGGGATTGCCACCTCGTGGTTGTAAAAACTGAAGTATCCTGTTGCTGCAGACGTTCATCCTTCATGATATTCATAATTTAATGGCATCCTAAATTTGTGAGGTGCGGTGTAAAACCCAGAAGAGTATTGTAGCTGGAGATGTGACTCTTTCTAAGGCTTAAGCACTTAATGCTGCACTCTGGGCTTTGTCAGCGCGTGGTTTCAAACGTAGAGCTCTCCCGAAGCTGGGCATGTTGCACTTTCAAAGATTTGCATTATGTATGTGCCACGCGTGGATCTGATAATAGGATAAAGTAGTTGTTGGCGCTACTAAAAGATTTGCACAACGCATGCTTGCAACACTTTATGTTTGCAAGCCGTCTTTTGAAAAAGTAAAGGACTCCTGTAGCTGGAGAAGTTACTTTTTGAATTATGTGCATAATTATTTCGGCCCTCTAAGCTTGCCAGTATGTTGTTTGTAACATAGAACAGTCTTCTAGCTGTAGATATTACTCTTTCAAATATCTGCATAATTTATTAGGCACTCTCAAGTTGTCACAGTGTGGTTGGCCTTGTATATGTTACTTTCGAGGATTTGCATAATTTATGCAGCACTATGAGTTTGGGGTGGTTTTAAATATATCGGATTTGTGTTGCTGTTACTCTTTCACAGATTTGCATAATTTATGCCACTCATGAGGTTGCAAAAATAGAATAAAGATGTGAAGAGATGCGAAAATAGAATAAAGATGTAATTGTTACTCTAAGGTTTGCCAATGTGTGCGCCGCTCTGCGCGGGAGGACCTGCTCTTTTAAGGCCCCTGTGGCATGCACTGAACACGGCTTGTTAAAAGGAAAACACCTCTGCAGGGGTCACGCGCTACTGAAGGACGCGCGCTGAGGGAGGACTCTGTGTACCTGAACCCCTGGAGCCCACAAGCACACCGGTGCAGTGACGTGATCACCCGCCGTCAGGCTCCCACCTGAGTTAATCACCTGGTTGAATTTAGGGTTTCGCAGTAGCACAACAGCCGTCATTACTGGCTTATATGCCAGTATGTGGTTTGTAACATAGAACAGTCTTGTAGCTGTAGATATTACTCTTTCAAATATCTGCATAATTTATTAGGCTCTCTAAAGTTGTCAGCGTGTGGTTGTCCTTGTATATGTTACTTTCGTGGTTGTGCTGCTTACATAGGAATACCTTCGATCACGGGGATGAAGACAACTTTCTGATTTATTTTCAGTTTATTTGCTTCTGATGTAAAAGAATATAGCAAACGCAAATAACAATTACTTAAGAAAAGAGTGTCCTCTTACCAGAGTTCGTGAAAGCAAAGGAAGGGGTTTGCCAAAGTCAAACTCACTCTCTACTACTCTCTACTACTCACTCTCTACTATTCTCTACTACTCACTCTCTACTTCTTACTCTCTACTACTCACTCTCTACTACTCACTCTCTACTACTCTCTACTTCTCACTCTCTACTTCATACTCTCTACTACTCTCTACTCACTCTCTACTACTCTCTACTACTCACTCTCTACTACTCTCTCTCTACTACTACCTACTCTCTACTACTCATTCTCTACTACTCTCTACTCTCTCTCTACTACTCACTCTCTACTTACTAACTCTCTACTACTCACTCTCTACTACTCTCTACTCACTCTCGACTACTCTATACTACTACTCACTCTCTACTACAGTCTACTCTCTACTACCTACTCTCTACTACTCACTCTCTACTACTCACTTTCTACTATGCTCTACTACTCTCTACTCACTATCTACTACTCTCTACACTCTACTCTCTACTACTCACTCTCTACTTACTCATTATCTACTACTCACTCTCTACTACTCTCTACTCACTCTCTACTACTCACTCTACTACTAACTCTCTACTTCTCTCTACTACTCACTCTACTACTCTCTGCTACTCACTCTATTACTCTCTACTACTCACTCTCTACCACTCTACTACTCACTCTTTACTACTCACTCTCTACTACTCACTCCACTACTCTCTACTACTCTCTCTCTACCACGCTCTACTATTCACTCTCTACTACTCACTCTCTACTACTCACTCTCTACTACACCCTACTCCTCACTCTCTACTACTCACTCTCTACCTCTCTCTCTACTACTTTCTACTCTCTACCTCTCTACCGCTCTACCTCTACCTCTCTACACCTCTACCTCTCTCTACGCACGCACATATATATATATGCATTTATATATATGTATGTGTATATATAAACATACATAAACATATATATATACACATCTGCATATCTATATAAATACAAATATAAACGCATGCATACATATACGCATACATATGCATGTTATGTAAATGAAAGTTTGAAAACCACTAATAAAAGCAAAGCTAAAAAGCCACCTAATACAAACAGAATTGCTTTACCGTAAACGAGGGCGAGGGGCAAGACCTATTGCATTTTCAACGCTTGTTTTAAATTTAGAGATTGCTTATTTCTTTTTCCAGGGCAATAAAATTCTGATGCGACCCAGGTGGGACTTGAACCCACAATCCCCAGCTCCGGAGGCTGATGCCTTATCCATTAGGCCACTGGGCCAGCTGCAGAACGGAATGGGTATAGGAAGTCTCATGGCTACTCAGCGTACGCTCGCGCTGAACGGAAGCTGAGGAGGATCAGATGGAAACGAGGGCTTCCCGCAGGTAACCCCAGCGAAATGAAGGGGAGCGCCGGGTTCCCTAACCCAACGGATGTGCTTTGGACTCCGAGCGGCCAGGACCCTGCTGCAAAGAGCCATGGAGGCTGCCGAACACGTCGCCCGTTCGCCTCCCGTACCCAATGCCTGGACAAGGGCTAGTGAACACGGTGCCTCTCCCCTCGCAGAGGGGCCCTCCTATCCCACGCACACTCGAGAGGACATCAATTAAAGTTACTCTGATCTACTGACTACTTCTGCCGTTTTCACTTTCTAATTCTCTGTTCTGACCGCTATGGGGAACTACAGATCCCGGGGTGCACTTCGGCAAGTTTTGAGCCATGCCTGGAGCGAATGCGCACGGAGCATGCTCTGTACGGAGACATCCTCTTCACGAATGGATTACTAGGTGACGCGCACGGCCCCCTTGTGTCAAGGGTTCAGTTCCCAGTCAACATTCTGATGCGCTTATTGATGTTACGTATTACAGGGCCCCGCAGCCCCCGGGGGGGGGGGGGGGGGGCACGCTCCAGGGGCCCCCTCACTCTAAGCGCGGAGGGAGACGGCAGCACCTGCAAGCACGCCTCTTCAGCCTCCCCAAGTCCCCATAAATTAAATTGTGCGCGCACGACATGGTCACGGCCTCTAAGCCTCCGAGTCTCCCCTCTCTTTCTGTCTCGATCCTCAGTTAGTGAGGGTTCCCTGTGAAATGGATCCAAAAAAGAATAACATTTTTGCTGGAAACGTTGTCTTTTTCTGACACAGGTGCAGCCTCCGGGTGGAGAGAAATAAAACATTCCAAATGTGAAAAATAAATAACTAATTAAAGCAAGACAGAGTGGTTGCAAGGTGTCCAGATTGATTTATTTACACCTAAACACATTAGCGCCTCTTTACAGTGTTTGCCAGTGGAGTGATACTTTTGTTTTCTCCTCTCTCTTTGAACAACATTGTTTTCCCTGTGTGGGAAAGTGCTCCATTCCTGGAGGAACTAAAATACCTGCTTGATCGGTGAATTGGAAAACAAAATGTGAATAGCGAATGTGTGTTTACGAATGTGGTCTTTTTAAACCATACTGCCTAGGACGCGCGCTGAAAAGTTAGTCCTCCGTACCTGCTTTGTCTTCTTCTAGAGTTACGAATTGTTTTTAAAATTGACAGCAAAGTGTTTTTAGATTAATTATTCGTTGCTATATTGCATTGCTGCCCTTTTGTACTATTACTACTATTGTCAGCTTTCCTGCTCCGCCCACTCCCCGTTCCACCACGGGCTTTCCCGTTTGTTTGTGGAGGGAGATTGCGGAAGAATTCTGGTTGGTTGCTTGGTGGGGAGGCGGGGTATCATTGGGCTTGCGGGCACGTGATCCTTTTGCAGGCTTTATCATTCATGCCTGTTGACCCATGCAGCGGACGCACGCAGGGGGCGTGCCGAAGGCAAGCCCGTCTGCGCCTGTCCGCGGCCGACCGGGGCTAGGGGCCAGAACCCCTGCCCCTCTGTCTTTTCCAAGGTCCCAAAGGTTAGTCTACACCTCGCCACAACTTGCACTACGGCCGATCTGCCATGCTGATTGCGTTCTCTTAGCTGTTGATAACGCTTTTGCCCACACCTGTTCGGGGGCTCATTGTTCCTTCTCCTTGATCCACCCTTTGGAGTATGACTGCAGAACAACCACGATTTTTGAAAATACTGTTCCTAAGTTCCGCTTCTTAAGTTTAAACTGTCTCTCCCTCCCTAAGCATAAAAGTTTCATCTTTGACCTCCTTTTGGAGGATTCGCCAGATGCCTTCTTTTTAACTGAGACCTGGCTTCACGACAGTTCTGGGCCTGATATAGCTACTGCTCTTCCTTCCAATTACGCCATTGCCAGATTGGACAGAACCACTGGGATAGGGGGGGGATTGCTGTTATATATAAACATTCTTTTCAATGCAATTTAGAATCTGTCAATCTTCCTAACTGTGAAGCCGCATTATTCAAACTTATACTTACTCCTAAACTTTCCTTCTCAGGGCTTTTGATTTATCGCCCTCCAGGTCCCTCCTCATTGTGGTCGGCTACTTTGCCTGGTCTGGTATCTTCCCTGCTTATGACATCTACTAACTTTTCCTTACTTGGCGATCTGAATCTCCATTTGGAAGACGCCACAAATGTCACATGTTCCAATCTCATTGCCGATCTTTTAGCTATGAATGTGACCCTCTGTAATTCCGGCCCTACTCATAAAGCCGGCCATTTCTTAGATCCTATTTTTTCCAATGTCACATCTATTGTATGTGAGCCAGCGATACCTATTCTTTGGTCGGATCACTTTCTATTGAAATTCCAAATTCTGGCTCCTGTCAGTTTACCCTCTGCTTTCCCCCCAGTCTATGTTTTTTAATAGGGACTGGAAAAAAATCGATATCAACATTCTGAATAACCTGCTAAGTGAAAATACCCCTTCCATTACTTCGCAGGTACCTGTTTCTGCAAAAAATATTCACAGTTGGCTGTTCCATGCTGTTGATGTATGCCTTCCTCCTATTAAGAAAAAATTGACCTATCACCACCCTCCTGCCCCATGGTTTACTGATAGTCTTAAAATTGAAAAATCTAAATGCAAATCATTAGAAAGGAAATGGCGTCGAAACTATGCCCCGGATCTGAAAATAGCATACAAAAATTCTCTGAAAACCTACCATGATCTATGCAAATCTACGCGAGCTGCATATACTTGCAACATTATCAATACTGCTACTAATCGTCCAAAGACACTTTTTAGCTTAGTAAAAAATCTCGCTGGCGCTCAGACCATAGCGAAGTCCCTGCCTCTTGACAAGCAATTGTGTGAGGATCTTGCTATTTTCTTTCTCAGACAAAATAGAGCTTATCCATTCAGAAATAGCAAACTCTTCCCTGACTTGCGTGATGTCCCCTTCAATTCTGGTTGACACCTTTCAGGAAAATTCAAGTGTCCCCTCCAAATTAGCCTCTTGGCCTCTTTTAGAACTGGAATCCTTTGTTTCTATTCTCGGTACAATTAAATCTGGTTCTCCAAATGACCCTTTACCTATTTCCATTATTAAACAACTTGACCCCGTTCATCTTCAGGTTATTATGGAAGTTCTCAATTCTTCCTTGCAATCATCTACTGGTCTGGAAGCATTCCATGGTTGTCCCTCTGTTAAAAAAGCCTGCTGCTGATCCCAAAGTCCTGTCTAATTTTCGACCTATCTCTCTCATACCTATCTTTTCTAAGTTTTTGGAAAGACATATCCACACTCACCTCGCCAAGTTTGTGGATACCAATAAAATACTCCACTCCTCACAGTCTGGCTTTCGTGCTGGTTTCTCGACTGAGACCACACGTCTAGGCGTCACAGAAAGACTGCGCTATCTATTGGATTCTGGTGATACAGTCGCGCTCATACTATTAGATCTGAGCGCGGCTTTTGATACCATCTCTCACCCGATCCTGATTAACACCTTGAAATCTTTTGGCATTTGCGGTTCTGCTTTGGACTGGCTATCCTCCTTCCTTACTGACCGCACTTTTCAAGTCTTTTCTGCGTCGGACAGTTCCAACGTCTTTCCTTCACCTTTTGGAGTTCCTCAGGGCTCCATTTTGAGCCCCTTGCTCTTTAATCTGTATGTCAGGCCTCTTGCTGACATTGCTGTTAACGCAGGACTGTCTCTTTTTACATACGCTGACGACTCTCAAATCATTTTCTCGCTTTCCAAATCAGATTCCTTTTCTCCCTTCTCTGCTCTCCAGTTGGGCCTACACCAAATCGCTGTTTGGATGAACAACAACTATCTAAAGCTATAAATGCAAATAAAATGGAGGTCCTTATTCTTGGCAAGCAGAAGGATCTTTGGGGCGCATGTCACTGGCCGAACGACTTGAGTACTCTTCCTCGTCCTGTCGACCATGTCCATAACCTGGGCTTCTACATTGATGACTCCTTGAAAATGCATCATCAAGCTATCAAAGTTGCAGGCACCTGCTTTACCATCTTGAAATGGTTGCGCAAAATTATCTGGATGCTGCCTAAAGACACCCAAAAAACCGTAGTCCATGCTCTTATTACTTCACGGCTGGACTACGGTAATGTTCTGTTTTTGTGCAAATAAGGCAGTATCCCGTAGGCTGCAACTTGTACAAAACTCTGCTGCCCGACTACTGTGTGGGGTTTCTAGAAGTTCTTCTGTCTCCCGTCATCTCTGTGACCTGCATTGGCTTCAAATCAACAAGCGGATCGAGTTCAAAGCTCTGACCTTTATGTTTAAAATCAAATGGGGCTTAGCACCGGACTATTTACAGACCCTTGTCTGTCCTTATGTTCCAACTCGTCATCTTCGCTCTGCCTCACTTGAAAAATTTCACGTTCCCAGGTTCAGACTTTCTAGAATGGGAGGTAGATCCTTTTTCGTCTTGGGTCCCTCTCTTTGGAACTCAATTCCTCCTGCCATACGTAGGGAACCTTCGTATCCCCACTTTCGTCGTTCACTGAAGACTTGGCTTTTTAATCAATAACTACCTCCCTTTTCAGTTTTCGCGTCTAGGCGCCGGGAAACCCTTATTGGGTAGCTGTTGCGCCATATAAATTAAATAAATTAATATGTTTAGAAAGAATATAGGCAATGGGCACTGAAATGGGTCCCTTCCGGGCCCTGTAGTCATGGCCTTACCTTTTCATGCAAAAGCACTCACTAATTTCAGAATAATGAGTGTAAAAGGAAAAAGGTAACCATGTTGTTCCTGCTTACATTTCACATGCTGTAATTAATCTTTCATTCCCTACAAGTGTTTGCTTTTTCTAGGATGTTGTTAACTTTTTTTTGGCAACATATTGCTCTTGTCTAGTGCGTAATTAGAATTGAGTCACATCCAGGTGTTTATAGCGGGTCAGTGCAGTGCAAGTTTCTCTAAGTGGGGCAGTATGGTGTTCAGTGGGGGAGATGATGTGGCGCTATGGTCAGAGCTGCTGAAGTAGAACTGGTGAACCAGGTTCCTCCTTAATGACAAGGCTCCCAGACCACTCTCCTGAGGGAGCACATTCCTGTTCTACACCTGAGAAGGCGCCGCAAGATCTTAAAAGCCCTGGTGTCTTCGCATCAGCAGGTGGACCCTAGCGGTGGCAAGTGTGGATTAACGTTGAAGGCCTGTCCACCACTATCCATGAAGTTCACCTGCAGTCTTGGGGACAGACCTATGAAGCAGCACACCATAGAGTGGCAGTGACTCTGCCACTGAGGTCACAGGACCCTTGAACAGGGTGGCTCTAGGGCAGTACGACCGCACCGGGCGCTAACTTCAGGTGGGGGCATCGTGTTTGTAAGTATACTATGGTTTTAAAAGCACTTGCTGCCTCCTTCCTGGCCTCCAACATTTTTGGGCAACAATAAAAATGTCTTGATAACTCCAGTGATTAATGTTCTTAGTAGAGAGAGATGACGTTTTGTCTAGTGGAAGGTTTGACTCATGAAAGGAATGCCAGAGGTGTAATGTGCATGCTGCTAAGAACATGTGCCATGCATATCACAAAGTGCACATAATATGAATAGGTCAGTGGGTTACTGCTTTTGTCAGAGAGCCCCTTTTGTTACTTTGTTAGACCTGTCAGCCCTAGGGTGGTCTCTCCTTCTATTTTTGATCGTGCCTCATTTTTTTCCACCCTCATTTTGGTGTTGGACTTAGGTCTCCGGGCGCCTTTTCATTGCCAATCAGTGTTAAGGTGCAGGTGCTCCCTTCTCCCAAGATGGCTGCCACAGGCCCCTGCTACTGCAGAGTGGTCTTCATAGTAGCACCCTAGCTGCCAGGAGCTGGCTGGAACCCCACAACAATGTTGCAACACCAGCCCGCCTTTTTGTCCCATAGGTAGAATGGGGAAGCTCCTGGAATGTGCTGGAACCTTCTAGAAGGGAGGTGTGGTTTTTACTTTTGCCGCCTAGGCTAGAGGTCACCTGACCTAGGGCTACTTAAGTGTGGGAGGGAACTTTTTGTAGTTAGTTGGCCAGTGGGGTGAAGCAGAGTTGGAGAATCCATGCAGGAGTGTAGGCGGTAGGGCCTAGCCAGGGACTTATGCCTCTGAGAGTGACAGGATTTAGGTGCTGCCTCTTAAATGAGTGAGGGACCCTGTGAAACCCACTGATCTTGCCCAGCAGTAGGAGGACCCAGGACACCTCTGCCCAGCCTGACTGGGAAGGACCTAGTCGCCAACTCACTCCCTACCCCCCTGTAACAGAACCCCTTAAGGGCGCCAGATACATCTGCGCCATCAAGATTTGCTAGAGCAACTTATTGCTGGAACTGAATGCTGAGACTGCGTGTCCAGACTGAACATTGACCCTAAATGCCAAACTGATGGTGGAATCGCTGAGGATCAACCAGGTCTTAGCGCTGTGACCCCTGCGCTCCCCGACCTGGCCTGGGACCCCGGCAGCGTGCTCCGTTGAGTGCGGAGTCCCACTGCTTAATTTGAGTCCCCCTGTGTTGTGGAGGCTGAAGCGCGCTCACCGCTGCGGCCCGGAGGCCGGAAGAGTGCCCCCTGTCGTCGCGAGGCCCGAAGAGAAGCCCGGGGCCCCGCCACTGCCGTCGCAGCTGTGGTGAAGGCGTGCGAGGCTGTGACCGGCTCCTCCGTCGCAACAGGATCGCCTGCGGACTGCGGAGCCGGTGAGGACGCCTCCCGACGTCGAGCAAGGTAAGCCCGGAGGCTTGGGACTGGTCCCGGTGCGCCCCGTGTCGGCTGGGAGCCACACCGCACCCTGAGCCCGGGTTCCCTCTCCGTGGGAGTCCCCCGGTCACCTCGACTGAGAGACCCCGCCGAGGGATTCGCCCCTTTTTCCCCCGTGACTGTTAAGGAGCGTGGTGCCCCACGAACTGCACCGGAGTACGAGAGACTCGCTCCGTAAGACTCGATGTGCTCCGTGGACTGTTCCGGTCTGAAATGTGCATTGCCAATGATTACGAGTAGCGCTTCATTCCAAATGTTCCGTTGTGAAGTGCTCAGTGCTATTGCTTACGAGTAGCGCTTTATTCCAAATGCTCCGTTGTGAAGTGTTCAGTGCTAATGATTACGAGTAGTGCTTCATTCCAAATGTTCCGTTGTGAAGTGTTCAGTGCTAATGATTACGAGTAGCGCTTTATTCCAAATGCTCCGTTGTGAAGTGTTCAGTGCTAATGATTACGAGTAGCGCTTCATTCCAAATGTTCCGTTGTGAAATGCTCAGTGCTATTGCTTACGAGTAGCGCTTTATTCCAAATGCTCCGTTGTGAAGTGCTCAGTGCTATTGCTTACGAGTAGCGCTTTATTCCAAATACTCCGTTGTGAAGTGCTCAGTGCTAATGATTACGAGTAGCGCTTTATTCCAAATGTTCCGTTGTAAAGTGTTCAGTGCTATTGATTACGAGTAGCGCTCTATTTCAAATGCTCCGTTGTAAAGTGTGCAGTGCTATTGAGTACGAGTAGCGCTTTAGTCTAGATGCTCCGTTCTGAGGTATTCACCGCTTAGCGCGTATAACGCGGTAATCGCCACTGAGGCGCTACAGGTAAAGCGGCAGGCCCGCGAGGTCTGCCCTGGGTCCCTGCACGCCCCAGGAGTGGCGCTACGTTCCCCCGAGCCCTACCAAGGGGAGTCAGACACACGAGGGTGGCCTAGAGCCTTCAGGAACCATCCTGGTAGATAATGTGTTGGTGAATAGGGTGCTGGCGAGTCCAACGCCAGAATAAGTGAAGCTGGCATGTACCTATCATTGATTTGCAGTTATATCTCCTGTAGGGCATTGATATCTCAGGAATTGCATTTATAGTCCAGGAATTGCATGTATATCTCTTGACTTGCAGGTACATCTCAATGAATTGCGTTTATAGCTCATGCCTTGCACCTATGTCTCATGAACTGCATCTATCTTGAACTGCTTGGATAAACTTGAATTATTTGCATAAAATATCCCGTGTGGCGTCCTTTATTGTGTGTGTTCCCCGTTCCATGAGAGGTGCGTGTTGTATGGTTGCTTTACACACAGGCCTTTGGGTGCCCAGCCGCTCGTGTCACGTTACCGCCTTAGGGACTGGTGACCCCGGTTTCCTACATACTTGCAGTTAATATCCTAACATAGAACAGTGAGCTATTAATTGTCATGTAAGAGCTGCATGCAAACTCCAAGGTATAAGTTAGAGCGTTATGTTTTTTTCCCCAGTCTTCGATTATCCTAATGTTGCAAAAAAGGGTTAATTTGGGTAGAAATCAATTCTGATTATTAAAGAGAACCCCTAACCATAGGTATTATGTTTTTAATTCTGAGTTTGTGTTTCTGCAGACCAATCACTATTAAACTATGCTGCCTACTAGTATGGTTGTCATGTGACTCCTACATTTTGTAATCCTTTGTCTTATGTAACATTTCCTACACAGTGATTTACACACATATGAATGATTGTCTCTGTGTAATATGTCTGATGTAAAGTGCTCTGATACCCTACACTGGTATTAGTGGTGCTGTACATTTTCTGTTACTTTATTATTTTGAAAGTTGAACACATGCTAACAGTCTCTGCAAATATTTTTCCATATTAGTACTAGTGGAACATACAACTGCAGCAATGAGAAAGGTGACCAGTCAACCTTTGGAAAGGGCCTTCCACTTCACAGCAGCACAAGTCACATTTTTTAGTAACTTTTCATGTGTTTGAGCTATAAACAATTTATTAGTTAAAATTGTCAGATTATGCAGCAGATGATGTGTTATGTGGCAAATATGGCAAAGTCATAGTTATGTGGAAAACATTTGCAAACTAGGATATTTTGCCATTCATGTTTGAACTCTCTCTCTAGGCATCTTGAAGCTGGAAAACTCCTGCATCCATCCCAAACTGGGTTTCGCCCCTCTCAAGGGACTGAAACAGCCTGACTGGCAGTCGCGGAAGACTCTAGAAGGATTCTTGATGCAGGTGGTTCTCTAGCCGTGATATTGTTAGATCTCAGCGCGGCATTTGATATGGTTAATCACTGTATCCTAATCCATCGACTCAAAGATCTGGGTATGACAGGAACAGCCCTGAATTGGCTGTGCTCTTTCCTCGAGGGTAGATCCTTCCAGGTCTTCGAGGACGAGGCCATTTCAAGCCCTAGGCCCCTTTATTGTGGAGTGCCTCAGGGGTCGTCCCTGAGTCCCACTCTCTTTATGGTTTACATGGCTTCTTTCGCAGACATTGTTCTACCCTTTGGGGTGCATATAATTACATATGCCGACGACACTCAATTAGAGGTGTCATTTAACTACAAAAGCAGTTCCCCTACTTGTCTTGGCCCATGCCTCGAGGAGGTGATGAGGTGGATGTGCCATTCCCATCTAAAACTGAACGGTGATAAGACCGAGCTTATGTTGCTCAGTAATCCCTCCCCCTCAAGGTTTCCTCTACCTGGCCAGCATGTATGGGCCCTGTGCCTATCCCCAAATCCGAAATAAAGCGTTTGGGTTTCTGGCTTGATTCTGAGCTTAGCTTTTAAACCCAAACAAGGAAAGTATTTGCCTCCTACTTCGGTATTCTAAGAATGCTGCGTAAAGTGTTGCCTTTGCTAACCTCTCAAGCAAGAAAGCACTTGTCTTATCCCGCCTGGACTATGGCAACGCTCTTTATCTCGGTGCTCCCTGTGCGGTCTTTAAGAAAATTAAAATCATGCAAAATTGTGCCGCAAGGATTCTTGAGGGTACTCCAAGCCGCCAGTCAGCCAAAGCCGCACTTAGGTCTTTACATTGGCTTTCTGTTCAGGAAAGAGTCCACTTTAAAGCCCTCTGCACCACCCATAAGATGCTAGGGGGTGTGGGACCGGCTATCATTTCTTCCTTTGTCCAGCCCTACCAAGCCAACAGGCGGTTACGTTCAAATGACTTCCACCTGGTGTCTGTTCCCAGAATCAAGAGGTCCAGAAGTGGCGGCCGGATCTTCTCTTACAACGCCGCTAAACTCTGGAGCTCCTAGCCGCTTCAGCTACGTAAAGAGCCAGACCACACCGTCTTCCGCAGGAGGCTCAAAACCTGGCTTTTCCCTAATTGATTGCCACAGCTTAGTGCGGTTTCTGCCCTAGCGCTGGGATGCCTTCGGGTAACCATGCACTTTATAAATACTATTTCATTTCATTTCATTTCAACTGCTCTTGTGGAAAAAGGGAGGAGAAGTGCTGATGACAGAAACTCCATGGCAGGGAGACAAATGGCTTGCGATTCCACTTTTAAGGATATTTGGGACATTCTGTGATTGGAAATGTATCCCACTTTGTGAATGTATTTTAATGTCAATAACACATATTTAACCTTAAATAAACATGTGTATCTATTGGTTAAATTAAATATTGTAATAAGCTGTAACCGATTAGTGAAATGGGAAATGAATACTAAAAATTGGGATATTTTGCTCTTTCTGCCACACCTCTCACTCCGCCCACTGACCCAATCCATTGGTCATTCCTGCCCTCTGATTCTCCTCCCACAGTTCATCTACTTTTTTTCCCCCACTTCGACCACTGCCTGGCACTAACATGCATTAGAGACAACAGTGGGCTTTTACCACTGGGTCTCTTAGAGAATGACACCTCAGGTCCATACACGGGGGCTAAACACAGCATGTTTCTGGGTTCTCTGCACAACGTGTTTGCTATTTGACACCAGCTTTCTGCAGCATGTATTGAGGAAATTAAACATCCCCTTGTGCTTGTATAAAACATAGCTGCCAAGTGGCATTTGCACCCTGTCGTGTCCATTCGTAGCTTTTATCCAACAACACTTTGCATGCTGGAATGTTTAACCCCTTACTTAGATGGTCACAGCACAACTCCCAGAATGCAAGGCGCTGTTGGCTTAAAATCCAGACCTGGCTGGCGGTGTCACACGTGACGATAGAGCCATTTGGAGGCAATGCTGAATCTGTAATTTAGCAGGCGTGCCTATACTCTTAGTAAATTGTAAATACCGCCAGTGTTAACACACTGAGGTCAGAGGCCTCTGTTTGTTATAAACTAAGGCCTAGTCTGGTGGTTCAGGTCAGTCCTTGTGAGGGAAGCTGCTGGACTTGTTTTTACCATGCACTTTGAAAGTATTTTCACCTTGATGCAAGAAGAAAGTTGGATTGTTTTACAACACATGCTTGATTTTTGTATATTGCTGGACTGGTGATTGATTTATTTTGCACTTTGAAAGTATTTGCACTTTTTCTTTTGCTTTACTAACTACAGTTTGTATAGATTGTCATTAGGTACTTGCTGATATGGTTTGTTTTTATTCCACATGCAGTGTTATTCATGGTGTATTGCATGCACTTGTCTGTAATACGTGTAACTTAAATCTTGTATTTAGCATTATTTACACTACAGAAATGATAAATTAAAACAGACAAACATCTGCATCAATGTTCTGAAGCATCCAAACAGTTTTCTTCCTCAGCCTTGTTTGCCTGTCTGTTTTGCAGTGCTTACTAATTATGATTGAAATTGCTTCCTCAGTTCACGTAATTATCATGCACAACCCTTGACAGTCGCTAGTCTGTGGCATGCAGATAATTCACCAGTCTATTTCTTTTAACTTTCGCAGGATACTGAGTTATAGCTTTAATACTTCTCATGTATATTGTCAGTCGAGTTTTTATGGAATTGCAGGTTTGGGTTGGTCTTTCAAAGTTTCAAGGTATTGGCAATTCTATTTCAGACCCTTCATAGTTGTTCTTTGCTCTTCAGCCATAGGCAGTTCCTGAGACAATAGGATCACTCCTTGGCATTGTTCTGATTGCTGCCTCAGTTAAATAATCTGCTTTTGACGGTATTGTTACAAATGGCATAGCTTGTATGTTAAGAGTGTTTCCCACTTTCTCATTAGAACTTAGAGAACGGCAATATAGAGGCATTTCATTTAAACGTTGGAGGTTTCAAATCAAAATATTCTATATTTCTGGGTGGTAGGGCAAAGTGGTAGATGGAGGGCCGCGCCGCCGGGGGAGGGAGAGCCCCCTCCATGTGATTTGCAGGGGGGCCCCCTCAAGTTTTGGTACGCCACTAACGCATTACTATTTTTAAGCTGCACCTTCTTTATATATTATTTATTGCAGCGATTGTAGTCGTAGTCAGCCGGGCGCAGGGTAAAAGCTGGGCAGGGCTTGAGAGAATTGCGGGGCTTTGTCTGGTTATATCTCGTGGTTTTGTATTTTTAAACTCCCAAACAATGACAGGCGCAATGTAAAGGATTGAGGTCCAACAGAGGTTCAAGAGGGCTGGCTCTACCACAGGTTGCGAAGAAAACCACGAGATATGTAAATGACTATGAGTTCCCTGTAAGTTCATTGTACGGCAATTAGTTTCATGTAGATATCTTCAAAATCTGGTAAACACCCGCCCCTCCCTGACCTGCATTGGACACCCTTAGTTCAAAGGGAACCACAGTAAGTAATGGGGGCACTAGCCACAAATATGAGTTGGATTTGGAGACATTCCAATAAATATCGCCCACAGCGGTGAATGAACCGAACGATCAAAGGCCTGTGTTTCCTAAATAATGTGGGTCATGTGCACGGTGACACAACACAACTCTAGGAGCAGCAGCGCTGCTGCTCCGGCTGGTATTCGAGAGCGCTGGAGTCACTGAACAACATCATGGCATTAAGCAATCCCGCCAGCCTCCACGCCAGTATGGAAGGTCTAAGGGTCCTTGTTGTGTAAGTCTGCTTCTTTGAGGAGGCTGGAACACAGCTTTTGTTTACGCCATAGTTCCATTATAGGCGCAAGACTCCACCCACACCACAGCAGAATAGGCATGCATGAATAAATACACAACACAACTTTTTTGTTTGGAGAAAATATTGCTGCAGGTTTATTCCATACAAAAGTATGCAAATATGGTGGGTTATCTTACGGGCAATCCAAGGGCAGGCAGCTGTACCAGACTATGCTGCCCTGCCCGCCTGATGAGCCAAGCACTGTGGAAAACCCAATCAGCGCTACCCTCATAGGGGTGATCCCCTTACTGGATCACGTGTATTGTGTGTTATGTTGTAGCATCTGTCACAGCGCCAGGACGCCCCTTTGCTGGGGCAGCTGTGCGCTATAAAAATATAAATAACATAACATAACATAACGTGACACATTGGTCCCTTATTACTCACGCCCCTTTCAGGGCGGAGCATAGCAAGGCAAGCCCCCGGTTGTTTAGGCCCACAACCGCCCGAAGGACTAATGGGGCGCCAACGTCATTGTTCCAGGACCCTCCCACGAGGCTCCTGAGATTTGGCTCTGGCACCCCTATTGTGCTCTTGCAGAGGTATTCTTCTGTACCCAAACTGCTTCCAGATCGCCCTGTAACTCCGCCTGCAACGAGAAAGAAAACATTACAACGTCCTTTGTAGTTCGCCTGCCTGTCCCATGCTGGGTACGCGGTAGGGTGGGAGACAGCGCAACAGGCAACAAAGAGGATCTAAGATGGAGGGGGGAGGCATAAATACCCTCCCCGTCACCCGGCACGCCGGACATATCGTGTCTGGCGCGCCCTGTAAGGGGACTCCTCCTGGAGTCCCGTAGTAGAGAGTGGGGGTGGGGAAACGCCCAAATGGAACTAAGGGGGGCCGCCCTCTGAGGCGGCCCCCTGCGGGGGCCGCGGGCAGCCGCATAGTTCCATTATAGGCGCAAGACTCCACACACACCACAGCACAATAGGCATGCATGAATAAATACACAACACAACTTTTTGGTTTGGAGAAAATATTGCTGCTGGTTTATTCCATACAAAAGTATGCAAATATGGTGGGTTATCTTCCGGGCAATCCAAGGGCAGGCAGCTGTGCCAAACTATGCTGCCCTGCCCGCCTGATGAGCCAAGCACTGTGGAAAACCCAATCAGCGCTACCCTTATAGGGGTGATCCCCTTACTGGATCATGTGACACTGAAGAACCGAGCTCATTAAGCCTGGCGGCGCAGGGTACGCCTGAAATCTTCTGAGTTCGCCTTCCAAATTACAGAGACACGGAACACTCTGTCTGGCATAGGAACTTCAATTTATTAGCTGCAGCTAGGTACAGTTGTCTTAGAAGTACATCAGTGGTAGGTTCTCAGGAGACTGCCACTTCAATCCGTGGCTCACAGTCTTTTGTAGCGCTTGAATCCCCTAAAGCAACAACCCCCTCAATGTGCAATAAAAGTACAAATCATCCACAAGAAAACATTCTTTGTACAAGATACAGGATAATGGGTAATAAAAATTCCTTCCCTCCCTAAGGTCGTTTCTCTACCCGACCCTATAGGTCAGGCGGCATAGCCATTCCTTGGTTAAATTAATTTACGACAGGACGTGTTTGCGTGTTGAAGATGGTGATTCGTAAAACAACTGGAGAGGCCGAGAACGGTCACCAAGGGTCAATAGATGGTTATCTCGGGGATTAG
Organism: Triturus cristatus; assembly: GCF_964204655.1. Lineage (NCBI taxonomy): Eukaryota > Metazoa > Chordata > Amphibia > Caudata > Salamandridae > Triturus > Triturus cristatus. Next base: position 76,183,641 of record NC_140585.1, on the reverse strand, counting down.
TTGCTTCGAGCCGGGTCTCAGAATGGACTTAGCTCAGGGAAACAGGAAAGGTCGTGTAATATGTGCAACAGTATAGAATGAGAGAGAAACTCTATGAAGGTAAAAGGTGCCTGAGTGAGGGCAACAGCGTAATGGTGTTACAGAAAAGATGGGGCCGTATTTTGAATTTCCTCAGACCCTCCTTTTGCCATTACTCAGGCAAAGAAACCAGAGGCTGGTGTTAATATGAATCGACTTCAATAGCCATGAAATCTACAAGCTGTTGTTGCAGCATTATCTTTGTGACGCTGCTTTCTGTGATACCGGATTTGGAACACACAGGGTGGCGCAGAGCCCGCATATAGCTGGACCACATTGTAGGCAATGGCAACATGAGAAGAGAATGGCCAAAGTCGCTCCGACAAAGGTGAGAATCTTCCATCCCCATGTAGACAGTAGTCCCCCAAACCATCCCATCAGAGACCGATTCCCTTCATCCTGGTGAACGGACTCAGCGATCTTATGTAGCTTAGAGATGGCTTGGTATACTGTAGGGGCGTTGTCTGGAATAAAAATGCAACAGCTAGATCCGATCAATCTGCATACGCCCCCACGGTCAGCAAGGATGATATCTAATACCATCCTGTTCTGAAGCGTGACAAGGCGGTCAGCAGCGAGTTCTGCAGTGATGTTACTCAAAGCTCCAGCTGTTTCATTGACAGTGGCTTCTACAACTCGAATTAGTTGTCTTATGTCTCTACTGTTGACTATTGAGCCCCAGAATGGAAGGGTTCCTTTCAAGACATCCCCGACTTCTTGTCCTGACGTATCCTGGTCAGACGCCACCCCTCTTTTCTGTAAATGATGCTTGGCATCTGCTATATATGTAGGGGGCAACAACCAAGCGATATAACAAGTGCCTCTCCAATTACCAGGTAGAGAAGTGTAAGCCTTATTTCCACGCACGAAGTATGTATTACGTGAGGGAACCATGCGAGGCCAATCTGTCCCATTCAATGTCACAATATGTTGGCAATTGCTTGTACCTTTATATTCTAACCAATGTTCCCTCTAATTTTTTTCCTGTGTGTGCGGCAGTGTAGGCTCTCTGTGCGCTGCAGCCATGGCTATGTGCGCCAGGAAACAGACCACGAGTGTGTGCAGCGCCAAATATCCCTACAAACTTTTGTTTAAAAAACTGAAAAGACGGTGCGTTTCCACACATACAGCACCACGTTAAGGGTCTTAAGGCAGATTTGCAATTTGGATACACACGCCATACATGAATTGGTTACACAGGCAAGTACACTTCAGGTTTACAAAAGCACAAGACTCCCTCAGTGGTACCATAATAGGATTTTACTAAAAGATTCTTAACTAGAGCACTATTTATTGGGTGGGGAAATGTTGGGAAACTATACAAGACTACATAAACACAATACGTTGTAGAATGGAATCTTCTTGCTGTATTCTGCAGCGTTCATCTTCATTTGGCAAATTCAAATATTGCCAAATACTGCAGGAAACAGTGCTTAATTTGTAAAACAATAAGTGCCGGGGCTCAAAGCTCAGAAGATGTGCGTTGTTTTTTGTCTGTGGCCCTGGATGAGAGTTTGTCAAGGAAAAATAAGTAATTGTCCCCAGGGTGCAGTAACTGACCATGCATTGGTGGCTTTTCATATAAAGGGAAAATAACTCCAAACCCAGAATGGGGACTTTGCCAAGGCGAGGAGACACAGAGCTTGGCAGAAACTATACCAAAACAAGGGAATGTTTTCAACCTGGTAATATGTTTTGATACCTTGAAGACAGTAGATGAGAACTATGACTCCATATACAGTAAGATCTTAGAGACACTAGATAAGGAAATACCCATCACAAATAGCAAATCCCATCAAAGGCCTCCAGCACCTTTGAACTGTTAAAAGTTTTTTAAAAACATGCAAATGTTAGAAAGGAAATGTTGCAAATTCTACCTAGAAGAGGATAAACAATTATTAAAGAACACCATAAATGAATACAAAAAAGATGTACGCAAGGCAAAAGCGAATTACTATACTACAGTAATTCTAGAAGCAACAAATGGGTTCGGGATAAATGAGAGAGTGGATGTAGAGGATATATTGATAGATTTATAGGGTGAAAATAGGGTAGTGCACTGGAAAGAGTAGTAGAAAGAAGTTTGAGATGAGTCAGAAAGTTGGGCTAGAAGATATATTGAGAGAAGGAAGAGTACTAGAGGAATAATATACAATGCGAACTGTTCATGAAGGATGGAGAGAGAGAGGAGAATACGGGAAAAGGAGAAGGAGAGGAATAACAGAAGAGACAGAGGGAGGCAACATAGAAAGGGATAAAGGATAATGTGGATAGAATGGAACCAATAAAGAATGAATACATGAGGACATGGTAATTGAGACAAGAAAATGTAGACGTTAAAATGGAGAATAAGAACATTTAGTAGGGTGGAGAAAATGTATGAATCGGCAGAGAACTGGATGAAGGGAATTTTGGAATAATGAAAAACCTGAAACACAGAGAAATTATAGGGCAAACAGAAATAATGGAAAAGCAAAGAACTTTACGCCTGCAAATCCACAAACATGAAAATAGCACATTCCAAAATATGCTGCCTTAGCGACTGTGCCCTATGGCAGAACCCCATCATAAAGAGTTGCAAAAACATTACCATAAGAGTTACCCCCACTTCGACTTCGGAAAAAGAACGGGTGGTAGTTGCTCTGATTTTTAACAGAATGAAAAGGAATAACCTTTACAAAATAATTGGTTTCGAATTTCAGGTTTAAAAATGGTTGAGATTTCATCACCGATTTATTAAAGCTATAAAAATGGAAGACGCAGGATCCTTTACTCAGATTAAGAATTTTGTAAAAGGTGCTCCTCATTGTCAAATCCGTGCACAGTTTATTTTTTTCTGTGACACTGTGTTGCAAACAAACGAGTCACTGTAAGATTTCTGAGCCAAGAGATGGTCACGTGCTGCTAACCCGGACCTGTAAACACCGATCTGTCTTTGAAAATAATACCTCCTTCCCAGGAAAATAAACCAGGACCTAATGTTTGAATGGCTAACCAGACATGATTGCACAGATTAGTAAGTATTATATGGACTCCAGTGTGCCATTATGTATCACTGGGACCCTGCCTCTGGAATCAGTAGCCATTGCGACTTATAAACCAGGGACACACTTAAAACACTTTGAGATGATGTCTGTTTGTGTGTGTGTGTGTGTGAGCTTGCCCCCCTCTTAAAGCATTCCTCCAACTCTAAGACCATGTTCTTAATCCTTTGTCCTGGAGACTCCTTGGGCACCTGATGTATGATCTTCCAGTAGGTAAATCTTGCAATAATGGGCTGTTTCTGTGTAGTTTGCACCCTCGACCGCTTCAGTCCAGGTCAGTTACAGTCCTGAACTTTTCAGCTGCAAATCATTAATTTCAGGTAGTTTAGTACAATTGAAGCAAAAACCTACGACACCCATACTGTCTTGGGCTATCGCATAAAAGTGTATGACTGGAATCGGTGTTTAATGACCTGGAGCAAGTGACACTCGATGTGCAGGTCGTCCTCCTGACCTTTACATGCGACCACCTGGTGAACAGCAGCAGTGGGATGCTGGTTACTTGAGAGAGCATTGACATTCAGAAAGATGCTATATAGACTGGCAAGCATAAGGTGTCCTGCACCACTTTCAAGCGCACATTTGTTTGTAAAGACATCTTGTAACAAATGTGTAAAAATGTAAAAGTCTCTAAAAAAATACCCAAAAAGTGTATTTCATTAATATGTAGAGCTTTTCACCTTAGTACATCAGGTTCTATCAGTGCATTTAGAAGTAGTTTTTAAAAATGAACACAGAAATGTTCATGCCTCTGCCCGCCCTCTCAATACCAATAGTAAACTAAGAGGCAAGTCAGTTGTCATGGGGACCCGTTTGGGCCACCTGGGTTATTTATTATACACCAACAACATTATAGTTTATTAAATCAAACACAAGAGTAGGTTTTGTTATCGTGAACTAATGTATTTTAAGGGGGTCTTATATGTGATACTGAAGAAAGAAGAGTCAAAGTGAAACAAAACAATTGCTTACGATCCCACAATTTGGTCAAGTGGGGAAGCCGGGACTACTCCCAGGTTTTCTGTTTTCGCATTGTGCAATTCTATTTCATTCCAATACAGTTTTCAAGTTACTTCGTTTTTACATGCGACTCTCCCAAGGTAGCAATAGCAAGCGGAGAAGGCTTCCCCCGAGGCGCAGTAGAGGGATGGTATTCAGATATGGCATATAACACACTACTGTCACATTGATCACTCTTCTATTTACTTGGGGCTTCACTTCAAGGGCAGCATGGAATAAAACCCTCAAAATAACTAACTGGCTCACTGTCCACATCATGTACATTCCTCGCTTCCTTTATGTCCACCTTACACCCCCTCCAAAGCCCCACTACCTCCCTGCTGGCATCAGTGTGGCTCTCAGGCACATTATAGACCATACTTTTTGGCGTGTTGGAAAAAGTTTGCGAATAACCATGACATGGGGGGAGGTGGTCACCCTAGCCAGAATCATGCTTTGTGTTTCATAACTTATTCTCCAGAGACTGTCCATGACAGTTCTTCACTGTTCCACCTCAATATTACAGCAATCAAGGGTAGCATTTCATGGAGGACAGTTTGTACACCTTCAAGGCCTGGTCTCTGGCCAAAAGCGAAGTGCTGCAGTTGCGTATGAGAAGGGCATTGTTTCCATCTGTGCTTCTCAAGTGCATCCTGTAGCAGCACACAGTACAAGGGCAAAAAAACGATTGTGCCGATGATGTTTGTTTACTCTTTTTCCACTTTTTTTTATTTTCCTCTGGCTAAGACTGTGATATTGCACCAAAAGGCTCAACAATTGGACTATCAAAAACTACGAGCCACCTTTCCTGAGATTATCAGCTGTGTCAGTGTCAAGTTGTGAAGACTTGGCCTGCTATTTTGGTGATTTCACCGGAGAGAAACTGTAAACAAAGAATTAAAAAAATTATAACAAACCGGTACTTGAAAACGCTGCAGTTCACTATGTCAAAGGGTCACAATCAGCCCCGCAGCTGTGCACAATTAAGAAAAGAAAAGCAGAGTGTCCAACATGGCGTGTACTAAAGCACATGTTGTGTTTGAGACTCTGTTTTTCTTTACTTAACAGTGCACAGCTGCGGGGCTGATTGTGGGCCATTGAGTTAGTATTCATGTTCATTGCAGCCCGTGTGCGCTGCAGTTCACCAGAATACTATTTTAAAGAGTCACAATCACGCCCGCAGCTGTGCACAATTAAGAAAAGAAAAGCAGTGTGTCCAACACGGAGTGGGCTAAAGCACACGTCGTGTTTGAGACACTGTTTTTCTTTACTTAACAGTGCACAGCTGCGGGGCTGATAGTGGGCCTTTGAGTTAGTATTCATGCTAATTGCAGCGCACACGGGCTGCAATGAACATGAATACTAACTCAATGGCCCACAATTAGCCCCGCAGCGGTGGACTGTAAGGAAAGGAATGCAGCAAGTGAAAAGGCCCCTTGCTCGTGAGCTCAAGCCCTCCCAAAACCCAGAGCCATATGGGAGAAACTTATCTGCTCCCTCGCGTTCTTGTCGTCTCCCGTGACCAGGAAATTAGTTTTTCGGGGTGCACGCGTTTTAAATGAGGCGGCGCGAACAGTCTCAGTATGTGCGCGCTAAATAATGCTCACTGCGCGCTTGGGGTGACTTCGGTGCGCGGGCGCGCGCGCGCGCAGGTTATTGGGAACAGTGATTCTAACCCTCCTTTCCTAATACAGAATGGTGCTTGTCCAGGTACCACTAGAAAAGTTTGTCCTTTTCGAGAGGTTCTATTAGAGGGCAGAAAATACAAATCAGTAGATTTGGTTTGGCGATCAGCATATTCTGACTTCTCACTATCCGTCCCATATATCCTTTTTCTGCCCGCCATCATAAATGGTATAGATGTACTCCCAAGCTCCTTACTTCTCGAGTATCTCCATCTCCAGAAAATACCCAACTGGCGCTCAATTCCCACCATGCACTACAAGAGCCATTAAATGAAAAAGGAAGGATAATGTATGGCATTCCAGTATTCACCGAACTTGGCAGAAGACCGCAAACCCAACAGTTCGTCGCATTAGTGGCCAATTGATGTTGGTGTAGCATGGAAACAAATGTGTTGTTGCGGAATTCACTCCTTCTTGACTCAACATGAGGTGGTAGAGTGACATGTGTATGCATTTCAACGGTAACTTTGGGAGTAGGCTCTGTAAAAATTACGTGTAGTCCCCATCCTATACAAGACAATATAATACATATCAAAATCAATATTATTAAAACCACTATAAAACGATTCTGCAATAATTTACAATGCTTCGTGCTCATTGTTTGTATTTTGTCCATTCCCTTGTTAACAGTAATTTCCAGCTCTAAATATTGCCCGTGATGGGAGGTTGCTTCACTTAGCTGTGATTGTCTGTAGTTCTTTATACTTTCCTACAAGTCCCACAGGCCTAGAGCCACATTTGGGTCACAATTCTGAGACTTACGATCACGGCCCTGCAATCATGTGGAAATCGGGATAAAGACAAAAGTCAATGAAGCACTATTGAGGTATTTTGTTCAGTCTGGGCCTCAAATCGTACCTCTGGGAACCAGGTACAGTTTGTTCTTGGAAAAGGAGATGTGGTTTAGTAGTGTCCAATTTCACTGCCGGTGGTATAGCTGTCTGGAGGACCTCGTCGTGGTCTTGTCCTGCTCCGGCAAAGTCTAGGCGTGCATCGCTGAATAGTCCAAATCTTGGTACTCTTCCGGTTTCAGAGTCACTAATTCGTTTATGAACCCATTGATCATAAGGCAATGGTAGGGGCACTTTCTTGCAATGTACCCCATGTACCGAGTTCTTTTTGCCGACCACCTTTACTGCAGTACGCGTCGTCAGTAGCACCTGACGAGGTTCTCTCCAGCGAGGTTCCAAGTTCTTTGACCTCTGGAAGTTTTTGACGCAGACCCAGTCTCCCGGCCGTATGGTGTGACCAGGATCCGTTGAAGCCTGGGGCAAAGTATCTTGTACCTGTTGGTGAAGGACACGTAACTTAGTGGTTAGATCATGTAAATAGTCAATTAACAATGGATGCTCTATCTCTGAGTATTTCTTTGGCCTTGGGACTCCCCAAACGTTTGCAGGTCGTCCAAAGACAACCTCATAAGGACTAAGCCCCATACGGGAATGGGTGGTTGTTCTGGTGGATAAGAGAGCCAAGGGCAAGGCATCAGGCCAGGCAAGACTCGTGCTGGCTTGTATTTTCGCCAGTTTAAGCTTAAGGGTGCCATTATAGCATTCCACCAAACCTGCTGACTGAGGATGGTTTGCTGCGTGGAATTTTCGCTGAATGCCAAGGCCTGTACATACTTTCTGCATGATCTGACCCACAAATTCACTTCCGGATGTCACTCCAAATAATTCTCGGTAACCCAAATCTTGGCAGAAACTCCTTCAAAAGGACTTTTGCCGTGGATAGAGCAGTATTATCTTTCAGGGGATAGGCCTCTACCCATCGGGAGAAGGCACATACCACAACAAGAACGTACTACAGATTATTACATCGTTCCATGTGGATGTAATCTATTTGTAAAACCTCAAAAGGGTAAGTTGGGGGAGCAAAGTGTCCTGCTGGTGTTGGTGTTCCCTTCCCCGGGTTATGCATCAAGCATACAATACAATGCTTAACCAGATTGTCTGCAAATTTAGGGATCCCCACATTCTTCCATACCGGAGCCAGAAGCTTGCATATACCTTTAGCGCTAATATGGGCTGGACCATGTGCCGTGGTAACTACTCGGAGTACATAAGCATCTGGTAACAACCAGCGTTGATGTTCTGACAAGTCTGTCCAGCACCCTGTCACATCCAATCTTCCTATACTTTCTTTCCACGTACTCAATTCTTTCTCTGTGGCCTCTGCCTGGATCATTTTCACACTGTCCACAGTATTCTCACACATCCCTCCTTGTGCAACCCATCTAGCAGAGCCCGCAACATACATGCTGCTTGTAGTGTCTCTAGCTGTCTCTTTCGCTATGTGGTCTGCGAAAGCATTTCCTTGACCTACATCATCAGTGATCTTCTTATGTGCACTACACTTCACAATCGCTATCTGAGTGGGCAAGGTGAGTGATTCAAGGAGGTCATTTACCAATTGGCCATGCTGTATCTTAGTGCCATGGGATGTGAGAAACCCTCTTTCCTTCCACAGGCGGCCAAAACTATGGGCCACTCCAAACGCATACTGACTATCAGTATACACATTCACCCTTTTTCCTTCAGCCAACACACAAGCTCTAGTCAGTGCTATCAATTCAGCTGCCTGGGCTGAGTTATGTATAATACGTGCTGTTTCTACAACAGTGTATAAGGTAGTGACTGCATAGGCTGAGGTCGTTTCACCATTGGGAAGCTTAAAACAAGAGCCGTCCACCCATAAGGTCCCATCCGGGTCCGGGAGTGGAGTATCCTTTAAATCAACTCTGCCTTTTGTCTCTTCCTCCGTGCGGAGGAAGCAGTCGTGTTGCTCCTGAGTGTCATTTTCTACTGGAATTGGCAGCAATGTTGCCGGGTTCAAGGTATTACATCGCTTAATGTGTATGTGGCTAGCCAAGAGCGTCAATTCTTACCCCAAAAGGCGTGCACTCGTGAGGTGTTGGGTCTTTGTTCTATTTAGGAGGGTGTCTACTGCATGCGGCACCATGACAATAAGGGTATTATCTAATACCAATCCAGCAGACTGGCGAATGGAAACTGCCGCTGCTGCTGTAGCCCTCAAACAGCTAGGTAATGCCTTGGCCACTGGATCTAACGTGGCCGAAAAATAGGCACAGGGGCGTTGCTTGTCCCCAAATCGTTGCGTTAAAACTGATAATGCGCAACCTTCTTTCTCATGAACATAGAGGTGCCAATTACGATCCGGTAAAAAAATTCCCCGTGCGACTCGTATCCGGTCTTTTTACCGTACGAATCGTACAAGTGCCGTACGAACTGGCAATCACGATTCGCATGGGAAAAAGACCATACGAATCGCATTGGGAATAATTCCCCACACGTCCTCGGACGATTTACCGTACAAACGTGAAAAGCGAAGTCCGACCGGGGAATCACGATCCGTCCCGGGCGTCCGAATGTACAACCGTATGGTTAAAAGACCGTCCGCACCGAACCCCTATAACAACCATGGAGACGTCCAAACAGGTGCCCGGTACGTGCCGTACCCCCACCCCAGCCCCCGCATGTACGCGCCGTACCCCCCCCAGCCCCCGCATGTACACGTCGAACCCCCCCCAGCCCCCGCATGTACGTGCCGTACCCCCCAGCCCCCGCATGTACGCGTCGAACCCCCCCAGCCCCCGCATGTACGCGCCGTACCCCCCCAGCCCCCGCATGTACGTCTCGAACCCCCCCAGCCCCCGCATGTACGTCTCGAACCCCCCCCAGCCCCCGCATGTACGTCTCGAACCCCCCGTGTATGTACACCCGAGTACGTGTCGAACCCCCCCCGTGTATGTACACCCGAGTACGTGTCGAACCCCCCCGTGTATGTACACCCGAGTACGTGTCGAACCCCCCCGTGTATGTACACCCGAGTACGTGTCGAACGTACAGTTCGACACGTACTCGGGTGTACATACACAGGGGGGTTCGACACGTACTCGGATGTACATACACGGGGGAGTTCGACACGTACAGTTCGACACGTACTCGGATGTACATACACGGGGGGGTTCGACACGTACAGTTCGACACGTACTCGGGTGTACATACACGGGGGGGTTCGACACGTACTCGGGTGTACATACACGGAGGGGTTCGACACGTACTCGGATGTACATACACGGGGGGGTTCGACACGTACAGTTCGACACGTACTCGGGTGTACATACACGGGGGGGTTCGACACGTACTCGGATGTACATACATGGGGGGGTTCGACACGTACAGTTCGACACGTACTCGGGTGTACATACACGGGGGGGTTCGACACGTACTCGGGTGTACATACATGGGGGGGTTCGACACGTACTCGGATGTACATACACGGGGGGGTTCGACACGTACAGTTCGACACGTACTCGGGTGTACATACACGGGGGGGTTCGACACGTACTCGGATGTACATACACGGGGGGTTCGACACATACAGTTCGACACGTACTCGGATGTACATACACGGGGGGGTTCGACACGTACAGTTCGACACGTACTCGGGTGTACATACACGGGGGTTCGACACGTACTCGGGTGTACATACACGGGGGGTTCGACACGTACTCGGATGTACATACACGGGGGGTTCGACACGTACAGTTCGACACGTACTCGGGTGTACATACACGGGGGGGTTCGACACGTACTCGGGTGTACATACACGGGGGGTTCGACACGTACATGCGGGGGCTGGGGGGGGGTACGGCGCGTACATGCGGGGGCTGGGGGTGTACGGCGCGTACATGCGGGGGCTGGGGGGGTACGGCGCGTACATGCGGGGGCTGGGGGGGTACGGCACGTACATGCGGGGGCTGGGGGGGGGGTACGGCGCTTACCGGGCCACCTACTCTGGTCGTTTCGCGCCGTACTTCGCATTTCCGGCACTTTTTGGGTGCCGTAAAAATATTGCCGTCCGGACTGCTGTCGGTTCGAATCGTAATTCCTGGGCCGTGAAACGCTGCCTGGAAGCGTCCCGACGTCACGTCGCAGCATTCCCGGATCACATTCGTATGCATATTTTCGTCGGTCGGTGTTTTTTACGATTCGTACGGAAATGGTGTTTCTGTGCGAATCGTAATTCCATGTTTGTAATGTTTTACAACCGGGTATGAGTCGGACGGAGAATACGCTCCGACCGACGGTTCGTACCCGGTTTTTACCGGATCGTAATCGGCACCAGAGTGTGAAAGGCTTACTGTAATCAGGAGTACCTAACACAGGGGCAGAGCACAAGGCAGTGCGTAAATCAGTGAAACTTTTCTGACATTCCGCAGTCCATGGAAGCGGGTGTGGTGTATCTTTAAGAGTGAGTGCCAACAAAGGTTTCGCCAGAAGGGAAAAATTGGGGATCCATTGTCTACAATAAGAGGTAATACCTAAAAAGGCACGCACCTCTTTTTGCCTACATGGAATAGGCATTTGGGCAATTGCTTGGATACGTTCTGGGGTCAATCGCCGTCCCTCCTTTGACAAGAGATGACCTAGGTAGGTAACCCCTTGGCAGCAATATTGCAATTTTGATGGTGAAACCTTGTGGTTGTGGTCAGATAAGTGGCGTAACAGTGAAATGGTAGCCTTTTTACAAGTGTCTTCAGAATCTGCTGCAACCAACAGGTCATCCGCATATTGAATGAGAGTGGCCCCTGGTGGTAAACACAAAGTATCGAGCTGTAATTTCAATGCTTGACTATAAATGGAGGGGCTCTCGCAATAGCCTTGAGGGGCTCGCTTGAACCGGAAGCTTCGGCCTGCTAAGGAGAAGCCAAAAATATCCCTACTTTCCTTAGCAATGGGAATGCTGAAGAAAGCATTTTTGAGGTCAATGACAGAAAACCAGGAATCTGAGGCTGGTATCATTGTCAGCAGGGCATTAATATCCGGGACAACAGGGAATTGAGGTACCACAATCTTGTTGACCTCTCTGAGATCAATCACAAAACGATAGACAGGTGGCTGGGAAGGGTTGGTTTGTTTAAAAACAGGCAGAACAGGGCTATTGCATACATTTCCCCTAGTCTCTTCGACCACATCGTTTTGTGCCAAATCATGAACTATAGTGAAAAGAGCTTTTTCGCCGTCATTGGAAATTTCATATTGTGTAATGCGAGGAAATGTAGTATTAGGCTTGAGGGTTACAATGTAGGGAGGAATCCGCAGGAGGCCCACATCATTGGGGCTGGTGGCCCAGAGGGTGGCTGGAAGAGATTGTAATTCAGGGGGAAGCTGATCTTTAGACAAGTACATCGGTGAGGTCAATTTCTTACCTAAGGTAAGACTTACAGCAGAAGGGGAACAGTGTAATGTCGCATACAATCTCTTCAATAAATCCAAGCCCAACAAATTTTCACCACAACCAGTTGTTAAAAGGAGCGGGGCCTCCAATTTGTAAGGACCTATTGAAATGGGCAAAGGGCATGAAACTGGGTTTTGAACTGGGGCGCCAGAAAAACCTACAGAAATATTTGTACAGCCAGACAAAGGTGCCCCAGGGAGTTTAGAGTGAATCATAGAGCTCTTTGTTGCACCAGTGTCTAATAGGAATGGCTAGTACTTCCACATCAACATAAGGCCCACTTTGGTCCACTGGAACTGATACTACTCCCTTACTTTGTCCATGGCTGTCCTAGCTAGGTTGGGAATTCTGACTCTCATCCTCAGTATAGTAATCACTGTTGTAATAGTTGGTAGACTGAACATTTTGCTGATCAAAATAATTCGTGGAGTTTCCAGGGGGCATGGAACGTTGGTTATTAGGCAGCGTACCTCGTCCTCTACCTCTTCGTGCTGACTGATAACCACCCTGGCCTCGTGACGCGGGAATACCGCTTGTGCGCTGTAACAAAACCGGGCAATTATACTTTAAATGGCCTTCTTCTTTACAGTAAGCGCATTGATTTTGGCCCAGTGGGGGCCGGGGAACGAAAGGCCCAGACCTCTGCAACTGTCTCTGGAATTGTGGAGACGGCTGATATTCACGTTGGGCAGGGCGAGGAGGATAAGCTTGTTGCAAAAGAACTTTTGTTTTCAACTCCTTGGTCTTTTTATCAAGTTTCTCTCTTTCCTCTTTATCCCTATTTTCATAGTACTGGGCAGTAGCCAAAATCTGGGCCGAAGAGGAGACCGCCCATGCACTTTCAGAATTCTTCAATTTATTAGATATTTCCGGAACCAGATTTGACACAAATTTTTCTACAAACAACCGTTGGCCACCTTCCGTGCTCATATCCTGACCACTATGATCAACGAACGTCTCCTCGAAACGAGTGAAGAAATCAGAGACGTTTTCATCCGCTTTCTGCTTACAAGCTGCTAACTTATCCCAATTAACTCGCAGAGGTGGCATCATAGTTTTCAGTAAGGTAATGATCCTAGCTGGGAGTTCTGTAATTAGAGCATCAGGTTTGGCACCACCCACTTGGAGTCTGTCCGCGGCGAGTATGGCAGCCCAATCACCCCCCAGTTCCCCCACATGGTCCTCCTTCCGAATCCTAGCCCATAACGGTTGTGGGACCACATTACCCATTAGCATGTCTATATCGGCCAAATTCATAATACATGCATCGACAGTTTGGGACAACTCTTTGTAGTACCCAGCAGGATTTTTACGGGGGTCCGGTAAGGACTGCTTAAGGGCCAATACCTCAGATCGTTTCCAAGGAACGTGTACCCACACACGTTAAAAATGAGCAGGTATAATAGGATTAGCACCTTGAGCTGCAACCTCCTCTCTCCACACTGAGGGAACCTCTCTCATGGGATAGTGTTTTAATTTTCGCCTGACGGACGAATCGCGTTTTGGCAAGGACTGGCAGGCAAGCATCATTCTAAAAGTGACAAGCGTTCCTACCGCGTCCTCAACCTCTGCGCCCACAATCAGCCCTTTATCAAACTCGGCCTGTACATCGAGCAGGCACTGAGGGACTCGTCCCAATCCCATATCCTCCCACTCTTGACTTAAAACATTACACATAGTATCGAAAACATATCTCTGCGTTGGCGCCTCCCACTGCTGAAAGGTGACCATAATATCTTGCACACTATACTGGGGGCCATTCGTGATCCACCTTCGGGCTTGAAGATCTAGCACTTCCCGTTCCTCCGGACCTGGGAGCTGACTACGAGTTTGTCTACGAGGAGGAACAGGGGTCATTTGAAATGTCCCAAAGAGAGGGGACAAAAGGCCAGAAATGGTATCGATCATTCGCCTCCGGGCGGAGGGAGAATTCGTCATTAGGACAGGAGACAGAATATTAGGCGGGGCAGAAGAGGGAGTAACATTTACGAAGGGAGCCGAAGGTAAGGGAGAGCTCAGTAATACCGAAGAAAGCTGTGGTGGGGGTGCAGGAACCGATTGAGGAGCGACAGGTGGGACAACAGGCGGAACAGATGGGGCAGGTGCTAATAGTAAAGGTGCATTCGCTCCGGGGGCAGGCGGTAATCCAAAAGCTACATTAGCTCCCTGCGCATAGGGCGGGGGTAATCTCAACAGATGGGACATTAAAGGATCCTTCTCAGGGTCCACATTTTTCTCCGTAGGGGAAGTTGGCAACACTGGATAACATTTATCTACCGCCATACGATTTTTGCCTATCTGAGACCTCAATCGCATGATCGGTTTCATTATGTTGCGCAGCTTGTAAGATAGACATATCCCTCCTATCTCTTTTAGCTTGTTTTATTTCTTTCTGTTTGGCCTCCTTACGCCATAGGCGAAAAGAGTCAAACATAGCCGGCCGGGCTTTTCGCTTAAACAAAGTGTTCTCCAAATTATCTAAAATATTGAGCTCAAAACTACCGTTCTGTGGCCATCGTAAAACACCAACTTTACTAGTATAGCGAACCCATGCCTCATTAAAAGCTATGGGGCCAATACCATGTTTAGAATATACTTCATAAGTGGGAGTTCCGGACGGAGGAATTGGACAAGAGTCCTCCAGTCGGGGAGCCCTATCGCGATTACAATAAAACCATCTTCCAAACTTACTGAAACCAGGCATCGCTACCACAATAGTTTCTTTACAAACTTCAAGGGGTTAATTAGTCACTTTATAGTACAAAAAACTGCACTCACCCCTCGGTTTCGGCTTTTGCAAAAGTCGAACAAAGACAAAACAAAGACAAAGGAGTGGCCACTATACTTAACTTAACCAGATGTTTCCGTACGCCAACAGAGGTCCGTATGATGCCTCGCGATACAAATTACCAAGGGAGCCAAAGCGTGGCCGCAGTCAGGGCAGCAGGTCTTTGCAGCCGTTGGAAGGGAGAAGCCACACGGTAAAAAACCTTCGGTCCACTTACGACATGCAGGGGTCGATCACGTGGTGCGCGTCCTCCGGAATTTCCTTGCGGGGCTCCTCACGATCCTCGGGCTGGACCCACGACCTCTGAAGCGGCCTCACAGAGGGCACCAATTGAAGAACCGGGCTCATTAAGCCTGGCGGCGCAGGGTACGCCTGAAATCTTCTGAGTTCGCCTTCCAAATTACAGAGGCACGGAACACTCTGTCTGGCATTGGAACTTCAATTTATTAGCTGCAGCTAGGTACAGTTGTCCTAGAAGTACATCAGTGGTAGGTTCTCAGGAGACTGCCACTTCAATCCGTGGCTCACAGTCTTTTGTAGCGCTTGAATCCCCTAAAGCAACAACACCCTCAATGTGCAATAAAAGTACAAATCATCCACAGGAAAACATTCTTTGTACAAGATACAGGATAATGGGTAATAGAAATTCCTTCCCTAAGGTCATGTTCTCAACCCGACCCTATAGGTCAGGCGGCATAGCCATTCCTTGGTTAAATTAATTTACGACAGGACGTGTTTGCGTGTTGAAGATGGTGATTCGTAAAACAACTGGAGAGGCCGAGAACGGTCACCAAGGGTCAATAGATGGTTATCTCGGGGATTAGTTGCTTCGAGCCGGGTCTCAGAATGGACTTAGCTCAGGGAAACAGGAAAGGTCGTGTAATATGTGCAACAGTATAGAATGAGAGAGAAACTCTATGAAGGTAAAAGGTGCCTGAGTGAGGGCAACAGCGTAATGGTGTTACAGAAAAGATGGGGCCGTATTTTGAATTTCCTCAACACATTGGTCCCTTATTACTCACGCCCCTTTCAGGGCGGAGCGTAGCAAGGAAAGCCCCCGGTTGTTCAGGCCCACAACCGCCCGAAGGACTAACGGGGCGCCAACGTCATTGTTCCAGGACCCTCCCATGAGGCTCCTGGGATTTGGCTCTGGCCCCCCTATTGTGCTCTTGCCGAGGTATCCTTCTGTACCCAAACTGCTTCCAGATCGCCCTGTACCTCCGCCACAGCTCTGGAGGCTGCCCCCATCGCCTAAAGAGACCCCAACCAACACAGCTGTATTCTCACTTGCCACCTGCAATTACCTGGGCCTCATTCATGTTCAGTAAGAACAGATTCAAACCCACCTGAGCCTAGGTGCACCCCAACTTTGTTGAATAACCTTTGGTATTCGCCTGGCATAGCCAATGCCTGCTGAAGCCAAAGCTCCTAGCTCTGCGAACTTACGCATGGAGCGGGTTATTCTTCTCTGGGAATGTACCAGTGCCTCACATGACCTGCAAAAAGGTGACGGCTTCCCAGGAGGGAGCTCTGTTAAACATCGCAACCCTGCAAGCTGATGTGGCTCCCACCTCCTGCGACCTGTACTTACAGCCATTCAAGCATATGGTGCTCCCTAACACCCGTTTCCCCAATTTATGGAACAGCAGCACGCTTGCTAAGAAGACCGCTTCTACAACCAGCCTATATACTCTGGCTAAGCGGACGGGGCATTTTATGCATCACTGAGCAACCCTTAACCTGCCCAGGGGGCAGAGTGCACCTACTTTGTTGAGGTTGACCAGACGTGCACAGACCTTTGCGATTTATAAACCATGGCGAACAAGATTGCTCGCATGGTGCACACTATTGTAGTCACAGCCATCATATGGAGTGACAACTTACACCAACTACCTGGCTTGCTTAACTAAAGCTCGATCACAGATGCCCACCTACCTGCTAACCAGCTGGGACCCTAGATGCACTGTAGGTCTTGCCCCCACTCTAATTAAGCAGGTTCCTGCAAAGTACCCTTCTGCCCCTGTGGTGGGGGGGAAGATACCTGTAATATAGCACATCCCACTGCACTCACCTTCTCAGGCAGTCCAGTGGGGGAGAGGGGTCCTTAGCCTAGGTTCTCCTACATTGCCTGGCCTCCTAGCCCGCAAACACCCTTGTCTGACAGCAGAAAGTCTGCTGTGTTGCCCGTGCAAGACCGCACCCTGGCGCAAGGAGTCCCGTTCTATAGCTCTCCTAACAGCTACCTACAGGACTGGAGTGAACGGTTGTATGTTGTGCATCTGACCCTAAGAACTTTAGTTAGCTTTGGCAGGGTTTAAATTGTTGCACCTGTCACACTCAAACTAGTGCAATGTGCAGTTCCTTTGCATTCTACACTTCAGATTGGGACTACATACCCCACGAGATCACGGAGTCGTGTGTATAATACAATGATACTATTAGAGTCAATAGGTTCCCAGTGTCAGTTGGTGACTATCCCGCCATGGAATATGTGACATTAAGCAATGGAGTCTTTAGCTTGTATGTGCTACATTGTAAGCGATTAAGTGCCTAACGTATTTCTTCCCCTTGGAAAGATACCACAACCACACTGGCATTAAAACCTTAAGTAGCACATTTCTTTTCTTTTTCTTCTTTCCTTTTTCCTGGGCATTCCTCAAACTGAGAATGAATCTACACCGCCGTAAGGCCAGACCCACCCATATACTAATTTTCTGGGTTTGCCACTTGGCACCCTTCTGGTTGGTGAAACGGAACCTCCTAGCCAGCATAAGCTGACATCCTTCAGTGCAATAGTCATACTGCTAAGTGGGCAATCGATTCAACATCCCTCCTTTCCTGCCGAGCTGTTGCCTGTTCAGTTTAATCTGTGGTGACTGCACCCAGACCCCCCCAGGCAGCTTTGTTGCTGACAATGTGATCATTTGCTGAAATTGAAGGGATCTCACGCTTACCACTTGCCACTAAAGCGATTATTTCAATTAATGAGCTATGGTGTATCTGCGAGAACTATGCACAGTTAACCGACACTTGAGAAACCTTTAGGACTAGTCCATCAGATTCAGCCAGCCACCCCCCTAGGTGGAGTTTTGCACCCCAAACTTCTGCTAGTGTACACCACGTTCACGCCTCTAGTTTAGTTGAATTTAGTAATTCATGACGCTGACAAACCCAGGGGCCTAATACTGGGCTGTGTATCTTGAGGCCCAAGCTGCCCTTAAATAATCGGCTTTGCGTGGCTGGGTGTTAACATAGCCTGGATGAAGTGCAATACCTTTGACTGCTGACAAGATGTTCCAATGCAGGGAGGAGTATAAATCATCTAGCCAGCCTTACTACCTTCCCCAGCTAACTGTGTATAGCGCTTGTTGGAGCATGGCGCTTGTGTATTTTTGAAGTGCACATGTTCCCATAGGCATGGTGCCACTGGATCAGAGATCTATCTTACCCCGCTACTGATACAACCACAGAAGAATGGAAGGCTGATTGAAACCCGCAAGTGGCCAATTGTCTGACACCCCAGCAGGAACTGGCAGTCGTATTTAAACTTTCCTTACAGCATGTCAACACTGACCGCTGCAAGATGCCTTGGTGCGTAAACGCCTGGTAGTCGCACTACTCCATACAGCGATTATTTAAATTGATAATACTGTGCATATGAATAAAACTATGCACCAGCAGCTGAAAACTTTCACACATTAGTAAATGTGAAACATATTGGATTTGTCTATCGCATTAAGCCAGTCACTCCCCTAGTGAAGTCTTGCCCTCCAAAACTTATGCTAGTATCCCAGGGAGCAGACAAGTCAATGGGAACAGGAGGGGAGCAATATGTAACAATACTAGCCCCTTCTTGAATACTGGGAATGCCACATGTTCTTCAATAAATTGGGCTTATTTGTGTCTTAACTTATTTCCCCCACACCGTTTGACCACAACACTTTGGAAAACTTCAGTGGCAACATGCCCTTAATGGTATGCGACATCTCACAAGCACTGCGCAGAAATCCACTTTTGACCGGCTCTAGCCTGGCGGCGTTTGAACTGGTAGCTGATACTCTTACTTACGCCTGCAAATGCGCTGCTCAGAGCAGCCCGCTAGCCAATGGCACCCATTGAAAAGCGGTGCCATTAGACCTCCACGGACTTAAGGCGGTCCCTCTGAGTAGGGCTCTAATCTAACAGATGCCCCTAGCATCGAATACCGCATCTGGCTGAAAGTCGCTCAGTGCAACAACAAGCCCATACATTGGCTTAGTCAATGCCTATTATTAGTATACGATAAATAAGCCACCATTGTAGCTTTGTTGCATAGCCAACGAAGAGCTAGCCGCCCCCCTCCAAGCTGCCACGGTCTCACATTGCTGTGGTTGACATTTTCATTGATTCAGCTAGCTGTTCCTTGCCGCTGGGTCATCCTGCTTTATGGAGCCCCTCAGAAAGACCATGGAACATTGTATCACCCTCAACACTTCAGCTTAGCCCTGCTTGGCATGGTGCTGAAGGCGGTGTGTACACCCTCCATCTGGTCCCGAACACAGCGGTGAAGAGTTCCCGCAGGACCTGGCCAATATAAAAGACACCAGCGGAGCTGATGGAGCCCTGAAAAAGCTTCAAGGATTGTTTAAGAGTTACACTAATCTGCAGGGCTACCCAGCTTGCTCGGCAAAGTGCTGAGTATTGCCTGGTATTTGGCCTGGCCGCTGTGTCCATGCCTCCCTATATTTACAACAAAAGGAGCACTACGCCTACACAAGACCATCTGTTGGCGTAGTCAATGCTTATTAGTTGCCTAAGATAAATAAGCCACAATTATAGCTTTCTTGCATAGCCAACCGAGAGCTAGCCGCCCCCATTCATAGCTGCCAAGGTTTCAAGTTGCTATGTGTGACATATTCATAATTTCAGTGCGTTAAGAGTGACAGAAGAACAAAATCCCTTTCTAATTTCCATATCTGACTAATTGTGAATACCTTCACCCATGGTATCTTGGCGTTGAATGACATGGTTGTTGTTACCCCTCAATGATACTTGTTTTATCGACTTCTGAAGGATGAAATGAAAAACACTGCCCCCAAGTGGCCGTCCCCTTTTATGGCACCCTGGCTGTGCAAATTGGTATAACACACCAATAATCAACCCCAAACTGATATACTGTTTTGCCCCACCCAGGACACCCTGTCCGGTTACCGCCAAGGCAGACGCACCGCAACGCCAACTGAAGGCAGGGTAAAGCACAAGTTTAAACCTAAAGCTGTTCACGGCGGCACATACATCGAGACGCCCAATATTGCGCAAAACTAGAATCAGCATACGCCCGCGCTACAGACAGCAAGGTAGTTCCACAGAAAACCTGACACTTGTGCCACTATATGCCAAGACTCACGTCAGGCGGCCACTTCCTTTTGCACCACACCTTGCTCCTGCCATGCTGCCACCAATAGTAACACCACAACTACTAACCCTGACACACGTACAAGCATGACACTTGCGCCTATTCCAAGCCCTCAAAGCTATAAGAATGGCTTGGGCAGCGGGCAATAGTGATTTAATGTAAAATAAATTAATCAATGCCTGTTGTGGTCATCTCTAAATAGACAGACAGCGCTAACTCCTGGCAGGCTGTCACAAGCGCCCGGTGTGACAATTAAGTGACGTGCAGCGCACCCGAAACCACCCGGTTAACTTACACAGGTAACTTGATGCTGTAATTTTATCATTAGTGGCCCATTGCCACACTTTCTCACCTGTAACATTACCCCTAAAGCAAGCCGTAAACCAAAGCTGCTTTCAGACACCGGGGCTGTTTAATGGCAGCAGGCACAGTTCCTCCGGTGCCCATGCCCCGGAGCATGCTGCCGCCTTGAATACACACAAAAGGTGCCTCCTCCGACTCTCTAATAGAGGCCACCTCTGGCTTGTTACTGAAATCTGCCTCTAGTCCCTAAAAAAGCCACTGTTTAGTAGTCCACGCAAGAAGGAAACGCTCAGAGAGGCCTGCTCAGCGTTTGACTCCTATACTGACACCTCTCACTCCTGCATGTAAGCAACATCTGCCTCCATAGCAGTAAGACAATCAATTCCGTGTACCAGCGGGAGTAATAGTAAACGCAGCTCCTCACTTAAAACTATTTGCACAGTCAATGAAATTGCCCTTCGTGACACTTGGTAACTTAACACACTGCATGTGTGCTGCGGAGGCAGCACAGGACCAACCAGCAATGGCCCGTCCCGCCGCTGTGACAGGAATTGCGATTGCGGACCACAACGCGCACAACCAGGATATAAACTTAAGAAAGGTTCACATCAACGTCACTCACAACTACAGTCGAATTTTCTTTTCAGTCAGCGGAAAAATGGCAAGCGGCAGCAGGACCTTTCAGTGCATCGGGAGCCAGCAATATGGGGGCAGTGCTTGGAGGCAGCTGAGCGGCGCGAGGAGCGGCATCGGGGCCAGAGGCAGCCCAAGAGGACATGGCTGTTAAAGGCACAGCACTGCGGAGCAGCTTCAGCTTTCGATCGGGGAAAATAGCAGCCGACCCTGATGTAAGTGCAGATGTTAAGTGCAGATTGCGGGCTGCAGTCCAGTGGGATCATTTCTGCCAGGTCTCCCTGCAGGTCCCTTTGTGCTGCGGTGTATGTTGCCGCGTGACGTCTGCTTTAAAAGCCAGCTACCTTTCTTCTAAAACCGTTGCTACGGCGCTAGAGTCGTGCACGGGAAGCGATTGGCCTCATTTGATATGCACTTTAAAGGCCTCTCAACTACATGATGCACCGACGGATCGAGTTTTAAGGGATTCTGGCAATACAGTGTAGGGCTCTGCCAAAGTATCACATTCTTAACGGAAATCTGCAGGTGAGCTTGTTCGTCCGTATGAAAAACGTAATTAACACCATCGTTTTACAAGTTGAGGGCACTTCTTGTTTCACTGGAGAATGGTTGTATCTTGCAGATACTTGTCCATAGTGTGCGCACTGTACGCAGGGGTTGTATAAATCGAGTTTCAATAAGCAGTGCACAGATCTCAATGAGGTTTTAATGAGTACAGCAATGTTTAAGATTAGAGCTTCCTAACAGACTTTGATTATGGAATACTCCTTTTCAATTGCCAAGTGCTATAGACACATCCTCAATAAAAATGGCACCGCTGTGTAGCCGTATAACCTAGTGCTCAACAACGGGGAAACAGCAGCCCTCATCCTCCTGGACCTCTCTGCAGCGTTCGACACAGTTTGCCACCGCACACTAATACAGCGCCTCAGCAACACCGGAATCCAAGAGAAGGCACTGGAGTGGATCATCTCATTCCTCGCCGGAAGAACCCAGAGAGTCCGCCTCCCCCCGTTCCGTTCCGCTGCCACCGAAGTCACCTGCGGCGTACCTCAAGGATTCTCGCTCAGCCCCACCCTCTTCAACGTCTACATGAGCCCCCTCGCGGCCATCACACGCCAACACAACCTTAACATCATTTCCTATGCCGACGACACCCAGCTGATCCTCTCCCTCACCAACGACCCTGCCACCGCCAGAGCCAACCTACACGAAGGAATGAAAGACGTTGCCGAGTGGATGAAGAACAGCCGCCTGAAACTGAACTCAGACAAGACGGAAGTCCTTATCCTGGGATCATCCCCCTCCGTCTGGGACGACTCCTGGTGGCCCCCTGCCCTGGGCACCACCCCCAAGCCAACGGACCACGCACGAAACCTGGGCTTCATCCTGGACTCCTCCCTCTCGATGACCAAACAAGTCAACGCCATCTCGTCATCCTGTTTCAACACCCTGCGCATGCTCCGAAAGATCTTTCGATGGATCCCCATCAAAACCAGGAAATCGGTCACCCAGGTACTCTACGCGGGAACCACAGCCAAACTACAGAAAAGACTCCAGCGCATACAGAACGCCTCCGCACGACTCGTCCTGGACATCCCCCACCGCAACCACATCTCCGCCCACCTGAGAGACCTGCACTGGCTCCCCGTCAGCAAGAGGATCACGTTCAGACTCCTCACCCACGCACACAAGGCTCTCCACGACCTGGGCCACAAGTACCTCAACAACCGCTTCACTTTCTACACGCCCACCCGCCAGCTGCGATCGACCAGCCTCGCCCTCGCCACTGTACCGCGCATTCGCAGAGCCACCGCCGGAGGAAGATCCTTCTCCTACCTAGCCGCCAAGACATGGAACTCCCTCCCCATCCAACTTCGGCTGACCCAGGACCATCTCTCCTTCAGGAAGCAACTCAAGACCTGGCTCTTCGAGCAGTAGCGGACCCAGCGCCTTGAGACCCTAGCGGGTGAGCAGCGCGCTTTATAAATTGACTGATTGATTGATTGATTGAGTGGCAGCGCGCGGTCCATTCTGCTTACGGCAGGTTTAAGGGCTGGGTCAGCGGAGCAGAAACATAATGCACTTATCAAAAGCCACGCACATCGAACTGCTAGCGCTCAATTTATAGTCAGCCTTGGGGTTGGAGCAGTCTCTCCAGACTTCAAACTGCCTCCAGATCTTTTTTGCGATAATCCAAACACAGGCCAACGGTGTTTGTGATTGTTGGACCACTCTGTGGAGAATGCCGTCCTGTGGGTGTCGAGGGTGGTGCGTCCACCGACCCAGCGCTGTCGCCACACCATCCACCGAACCCCACGTAACACTCGGCAGCCTGCGTGACTCACTGACCCTCAACGCAACGCCTAATACAATCTCCACGACATGGGCCCTGTGTGAAATTAACGCCCCACTGACCCAGCACATAAAACCCAACACAATCTCAAAGAAATGTGCCCTGCCCGAGTTGAGCATGGGCCAAGTAGAAATTCGCTCCATTCGCCAGCAGCCCTGCCGTACCCATGGGTCCATCCACCGGAAAAACTATGCTGCCCAAGCCAAGTTTCCCGACGCAGAGGGGGTGGACCCACTTCCCAAACGCGCCGAAGGCATCCACTGAACCGATGCGTGAACAGCACCTAGAGGCCTGTCCATACAGCGTGGAACCTCGATGCCCACTCCAAACGCGGCCAGATCGAGGGCCGAGAAAGAACCAACCCCAACTGCAATGCCTCCAAGCATTCCGACCAACCCAACTGCCTGCCCTTTATTGCCCTGCAGTGCAGAGGCCACCCGGCCCGAGCAACACCTCCAACTGCTTTCCCGGTCACTCCAAATCCGGGGCTCGGAATTATCAGTGCACGACTGGCAGGCCTAACTCAACCCTGGTCAATATGATCAGCGACAGCCAAGGCCCAAAAGGTGTTCCCTGCCCCCAAACTCACCGCGCATGACCATGACCGTGATTTGCCCAGAATCAGAGAACTTCAGTGTGAGGGCGGGTGACAAGAAACTGCGAGCCTGGGCAATAAAATAGGTGCTTTCGTCCAACTGCCGTAAGTAGAGCATGCGCGCGATCCCACTACTAAGAAAAATACCCTCGCTAACTCACTCGGCTAGAATCCAAGCGTTAAAGTGTCCCCCTGCAGAAAAGGGGGAGGGAATTAAACACCCCGGAACAAACGCTCCAGACCCGAGTGCACGCGAGGCCTCCCACAGGAGCAACATTTTTAATTTAATTTCGATGTGGACATCGAGGGGCACAGGACAGGGGCTGTAACACCCTCTTACTCTACTCTCACCTCGCAACACGCGACACGCGACCCGCCGGATTCTGCCCCTCAACGTCCACCACTTCACAGACAGCGCGACAGGCAACAAAGAGGATCTAAGATGGAGGGGGGAGGCATAAATACCCTCCCCGTCCCCCGGCGCGCCGGACATGACGTGTCTGGCGCGTCCTGTAAGGGGACTCCTCCTGGAGTCCTGTAGTAGAGAGTGGGGGTGGTGAAACACCCAAATGGAACTAAGGGGGGCCGCCCTCTGAGGTGGCCCCCTGCGGGGGCTGCGGGGGCTGCGGGCAGCCGCAATCCATCAGTTACGCTTGCATCACGGGCTGTGTTGTGAGGCATTCCTTAGCACAACACAATAGTAAACGTCATGCATAAAGTGTGTTAAGTGCTCTAAATACCCAAAACACTACTTTGCAGAGGATTTTTTCCACTTGTGCAAACGAAAATATTGAAGGTCAGGCACAACAAAGTTTGCTCCTTCCCACTTCATACATAGTACGACCCGCCTTCCTCAGCAGAACGTGTATTCTTCCCCACCCCCAAGTAACTCAATGACCTGGTTAATTCTTTCCATCTCTGCATGGTCCCTCTAATATGCATCCAAGAACAGATTGTAGTTTGCTCTATATAAACCGCATGCATAGAATACATGTATTTACATAGCTACGAGTGCCTTGGCTCTGTTGTGTTGTAAAATGTTCTGGTGGCTCACAAGGGCAACCTTTCAGCATCCATTGCTTGCCAATGTTTGTTTGGTGATTCTGCTGGTATGTCCTGATGGCTCTCTCATGTTGGATTATACAACGCAAACCTGAAGATGATGGCAAGGATGTACCTGCTGTTGTCGCGAGTGGCTTAGTTACTCGTCCAAACAGGCAAGGAGCTGTAATGGAGTGGTATACCATATTTGGTTTAGCTGGAAAGAGCGACAGTACACCCGATTCTTTTCCCAAGTCATATTCTAAATGAAGCAGGTGCACGCATAACGGATTTAATAAATTGCTTATTTTTGTAATCGTGCTGTGTCTGGTTTCTCCCCATGCTGCATTGCGAATACTATTATTGGGCTCCCACAGGAAGCTTGAGTAGTCATGTTCATTATACTTTAAATGGTTTATCCATTTATGTTGCTGCGTACAGAGCATAGGGTTGCTCACCTTGTGCAAAGAAAACATGCAGCAAACACTTATACATAAGCTGCTATTTGTGTAACCACCTTAGGGGCCGAACGATGTTCAGCAATCTACAAAAAGAACAAGCAATACTTAAGAACACTACAATTCACTCGTGCATCTATCTACTCTGCCACCTGGTAAAAAGAATGAGAGATCAGGTGCACTGTATTTTTAGGTCGAGCCTGGGCAGCGCATGTGCTGCTCTGAGAGGCATGCTCTATTTGGGTAGGGACTTGAAGCTCCACCCAGTCTCCGGCCATACTTTTCATTAACTTGTGTCATTGTCCACTGTAATGTGGCTGTTCATTGGTCAATAGGCTTAGTAGTCCCTCCTTACTACCGCCTTGTCTCGTTTTGTAACCTCCCATGGCGACACCCCCTGTTATGTGTGTTGTTACTCCGTAGGCTTTAATTACAGCCTCAGAGCACCATTTTCTTAAATAGCTTTGTCCTGCCTGCTGTTGCAGGCAAGTCATGCTCTCTCCTAATGCTTTTTAAAAACTTTTGTGGCACGGGCGCTGAATGCATTTGCAATGCAATAGGCCTCGCATTTGCGGGAGATTAAGTTATTGGCATTGTAAATGACAATGCCGTTTATTTATCTGTTTTAAAAACAACACATAAATAAAAAGGCATTGTCATTTATAA
The DNA here is from genome assembly GCF_964204655.1 of Triturus cristatus. Taxonomy (NCBI): domain Eukaryota; kingdom Metazoa; phylum Chordata; class Amphibia; order Caudata; family Salamandridae; genus Triturus; species Triturus cristatus. Next base: position 76,157,336 of record NC_140585.1, on the reverse strand, counting down.
TGCCAATAGCTCAAACTCTTGTAATGCGAGACCTATTCAATTGCAAATACTTGTTTCTGTTAAGAGTTGGGATATTTTGAAAAGCTGCAAACTGACCTCTCACTTTGCATAGTTTTACTATGTAGGAAGCCTGTGGTAAACTGGGGAGTGTCTGGCAGTGGAGAATCAGAGAAGGGACATACTCCCACCTCTGCTAGAGTTACTATATTTGATGTTGTCTGTGGTGAGAGTTTCGAAGACTACCCAGGGAAAGTTCATGTCTTGAAGACTGCTACCCTCCCTAATGTAGGGCATAGACTAGGCTCAGACCTCAACCAGGGAAGAAAGAGATTAGAGTTTGTGTGTGGTATGTGGCTAATGAAATCTGTGTGTGCTCTAAACAGACAGAACATGTCTGAAATTCTGAACATGCCAGGAAAACAGTCAGATGAAGAATATATATGATGCAGAACTTAGAGCAGATGGGAGACTGCTGGAACTGTGTGAGGGAGAGGGTGTTACTATCGCAACTAAGAACTATGGGCCCGATTCACAGAGGTAAACTTACACTTCTACTACATTTACTACGCTTGGGTATTTATAAAGGTAGACTTAGACCAGAGGTCTAACTTTACTACTTTTAGATATTCACAAAGGTAAACTTAGACCAAAAGTATAACTTTATTACTTTTAGATACGCACAAAGGTAAACTTAGACCAAAAGTATAACTTTACTACTTTTAGATATTCAATTCAATTCAATAATACTTTATTTCGACCTGTTTCGGCCATAAAAGTAACAATAAAAACACAATACAATAAAATACAGAATAAAAACATCATCAGTTAATAAAAGACAAAATTTTTTCAGCTAACACCCCAGATTAGTCTAGGCACTGTTTCGAATTAAAAAACTCCTTTTTATCCAGAATGCATGGAGATACTTGGAAAGTGCAAACACAATGTGAGCTGCTGTATTAGATTTAAAGACTCTAAGTGCATCTGCATATTTACGAAAGCCCAGGTTCCTACAAACAGGTATAATCCAGTGCTTCCGAGCTCTGCTATACATGGGACAGAAGAAAAGAATGTGGCATTCATTCTCTAGATCCGAGCCACAGCCAGGGCATTTGGAAACCCCGGAGCTAGACCACTTGTTTGTGAAACATGCATGGGGGAGGCAGCCGAACCTCCATTGGATGTATAACTTTCTGGCCAGCACAGGGTAGATTACATTTAAATAGTCCTCAAAGGAGTATACAGATTTGTACTCTAAAAATGAATTTACCATAGGACCAATGTGTGAGTTATGCAGCCAAACACTAGTGCATCTAGCTCTATATGACTGGGTAAGGTGTTTTCCTGAGATCACACTACAGGCAATCGCTGGCTGGTACCACAAATCCGCAAGACCCATTAACATTAATTCCTGTTTGACATAGGAGAGCCAGGGGATGTGCGCAGCTTTGCTCAGGTTTAATACTTCCTGCAGTTCGGTTCTATATTGTGTGAGTTCAGGAGTTAGCCATAATTTCCTCCAGAATCTAAGGGGTTTAAGAGACAATTCCTCCTGATTTGGAGTAGGCCCAGGTCAAGCCGAAGAGGAATAAGGGGGGTACTCTGCGGGAGCATGAGCAGCTGCCTCAAGAATCTGTTCTCCGCTTTAGTTAATTCGGGACTCACAACATACCCCCATAGTTCACCCCCATACAGGGCCGCTGATCTAGCCCTGGTTTTATAAATTTCTAAACCTGGGCTTATGGGCCTATATGTTGAGGCATTGTTCATTTTCAATATTCCACCCGCTGTTTGGGTCAGTTTAAGCTGGGATTTTAAGAGATGGGGCACCCAGGAAAAGTTTTCGCTCAACGTGACACCTAGGTATTGAAAGGTCTGCACTCTCTCAAGCGAAACTGTGTCCAGTATAGGAGGGGGTCTGGTGCGTCGTGGGGGATTAAAAATCATGAATTTAGTTTTGTCTACATTGATTTGTAGACCATGATCAATACAGAATTCGTGGAACCCAACCAATGTACGCTGTATCCCCATGGGTGACTTAGCTAATAAGAGAGTATCGTCGGCAAACATTATTGCCGCGATTTTCTTACCTGCCAGCCTGGGTGCATCGTTGTTTAAGACTGCATCCAGGCGAGAGATCAACCCATTCACGTACAGGCAGAACAAAGTGGGGGCAAGGACACACCCTTGCCTAACTCCCTTGTCTACCGGGAACCTTGCGGACAAAACTCCTCCCCTCGCACACCTGACTTGCGCAAAATTCTGAGTGTGCAATCTCACTAATATGTTCAACAAAGCATTAGGTACTCCCATGTCCCGGAGAACAGCCCACAATTTCCCCCTAGGCACGGTGTCAAATGCTGAACGGAGATCAACGAACACCATATAGAGGCTGCCACCCTCTATAGTGACGGTCTTCCAGTATAGCATAGCTAGGCGGAATAGCTGATCCGTGGTGGATGTTTTACTCCTAAAGCCAGCCTGGTAGGGTGACAAAATATTATTCTCATTGATCCACTCTTGCAGGCGATCTAAAATAAGTCGCGCAAATATTTTTTGGGGGACATCAATGAGACTGATAGGTCTGTAATTTGCTGGGAGCAGAGGCGACCCCTTTTTGTAGATAGGTATAATCTCTGCTCCCAGCCACGACCCGGGAACTTCAGCGCCTCGCAAGATGTTATTAAATAGAGCGCACAGATACGGTGCCCAAATCAGGGGCTGGTCCTTAAACATGTCACCTGGAAGTTTGTCTAAACCTGGGGCTTTGCCCCACATCATTTTTCCCAGGGCAATGATAGTATCCTCGTGTGTAAAGGCTAAGGTCTCAACCTCGTCAACTCCAAGTGCAAGTGGATAAAAATGCAGAACATCTAGATCAGAAGATCCTGCATAGAGAGACTTAAAATGGGATTCCCAAACCCCGGGATCTAAATTTACTTCTATAGCCTTGCTGGGTTCTGCAGTCCCATTGTTTACAATTGCCCAGAATCTCCGCGAATCCTTACTAGTAAGTGCAGAGGCAAGATCGTGCCAGCGCTCCCAATCCCAGGCAATTTTTGCCTGTTCCATTATTTCCTTGTAGGAGCGTCTGAGGGCACGAATAGTTGAACTATCCGTGCCATCCTTAATTGCATTTACCAAAAGAGTTTTTGACTTCCTGCACGCCGCATTATACCAGGAGGAAGGGCGGGGCACCATAGGTTTATTGGAGGTTACAACTGGGTTAAAAATATCGGCTAATGAGACCACCAAGTCCTGGTGAAGAGTGAGCAAGTTCACAGAGGGAGCAGAATGCTCTTCCGCGATCAGGATATCCCGTGCCTTGGTGAGAAAGGGGAGAATAGTTAAGTATAATCTAGGGAGGGCATCCCTCTTATCTTGCAGTTTCGCCCATTTGACACGCCGCCTGTTATTAGATAGAATAAGGCCAGGGTCAGATGGCAGTTCGGGATGTCGCTTTAAAGCAAGAGGAGATAACATCTTTAGCACCAGAGCGTTATGATCGCTATCAATCCTGGGCAGTACCTCCAGATCCACGATCTTTGGCCAAAGCCTTGTCTCGACCATAACATAGTCTAGATGAGATTCGTGATCTTTTTTGTTGTACGTGCATCTAGACGGAATGTCCGAGGGTTTCCTACCGTTAACCGCCCTAACTGAATTGTGAAGGGTAAGAGACATAATCTGTGTAGCTAGTGGGGACCAGGCCTTAGCAGGAGCAGAGTTGCATGGAGGAATTCCCCAGAACTCATCCTCTTCCAACAAGGCTCCCTCGTCCATCCCTGGTAGGGGCTCATAATGGCAGTTAAAATCACCTGCAATAATAAACTGGATCTCCCGATTCAAAGAGTCGAGAAAAGCTGAAAGTTCTCTGATGGTTTGAGATTCTCTAGCCAATGCTGTGGGGCGGGAATAAACATTGATTAGGGCTAGTTTAAAAGAGGATTGCCATGTCAGTAAGACACATAAAATGTCAGCTGAGTTGGTCTCTATTAGTTCTGCATTGCAACCCAGGTGGATACCAACCCACGTGGACAGGCCGCCAGACGGCCTCCCAATGCCACCCCAACGTGCCATGGTATTAAAGGCTACAAACCCCAATCTATGGGCTCCCTCCCTAGCCCAAGTCTCTTGGAATAAAATCACATCGTAGGTGTCTACAAAGGAACCCCATTCAGGGCACTTAAGTTTGGTGCTTATTCCCGCCACGTTCCATGATATTATGGACATTTGCTGGACGTGGCTATTGGGTAGAGATGGAAAAACAGTTGAATGGGGTAGACTCTGCGATGGGTTGAGTTCAATGGGATCCTCGGGGGCAATGATGTCATTGGCTAGATTTTCTGTGGGGTGTTGCTCGATTAGACTACAACCAATACTCTCAAGAGAGTGACCAGAGCTGATCGCTTCAGGGGGGGAAGGTACCTCCCTACTACAGGGAAGCATATTGCCTTCATGAGTTGACTCAACCTGTGGGGAAGCCTGAGTCCCGTCTAGCGACCATATCAGTCAGTCAACCTGATCTAACTGGCTGTACCTGTTGTAGAGGGGGATAAAAGTGCGGGACACGGTATGAGCTTCTCGCCTTGGATGCCCGACACGCCCCCTTCGGGAATGGGATACAAGGGACCATTCAGTTTCTTGACTATCTGTGGATTGACTAGGATAGAAGTGAGAAAGAGGGCATGTTGCAATTTTTGTTTCAAGGTGAGAAAATCCCCCCTGCAGATATACTCCACTGTTTCGGGGTCCCTAAAATTGACTAGGACACAATCACCCTGTATAGTTTTACGAGTATGCCCTATCCAGCCCACCCTTCTAACCATAATAATCTCACTGTTGACATGGGGGGGCAAAGGCCTGTGGGTACACAGCCATTGCATCGTCTTATTCTTTAGGGAGATGTAATCTTCTGTGATGGCTTCACTTATTTCGGGGACTCCTGTGAGAACGACCACAAGGGGGCAGGATTCGGGAGGTAAATCAATTGTCACAGAAGACCCAAGTGCCTCTCCCAGATCTCCCCTTCTTGTCAAACTTCCACTGACACTGCCTTTTGCCACCAGAGCAGGTGCTGGAATAATGGGAGCAGATGGTTGGATGTTAATGGCCCTGACTTCAGTTTGGAGGGGTGCTGGGTTGACAATGTGGGCAAGAGCTGCCTGATCTATAATAGGGTGATTAGACAGTTGCTGAATGTTTGAATTAATTAGGTTGTTTGAGGGTGTAGCTGGGGTTATCCCATCCGGCCTGTTATTGTGATTGCATTTGCAGGGACGTTGCAATTGTGAGGTGTTATGGACGTTTCCCTGAGCTCCGTTGATAATGATCTCAAGCTGTGCCAGGTGAGTTGTTATCCTATCTAACCTAGTAAGAATGGGATTGAGTAGGGTGTGCAGCATTGAGTTAAATTGCAGCGGTGTTACAACCCCTTCAATTTGCAGCGGGATGTTGGATGAAACGCCTGCATCGACCATATCAGTGGGGGGAACTGAGTGCGGGGAGCATAACTCAAGAACTTCACTTAACCTGATAGGGACTTCCATGGTTAGATTGTCCCGGCGATTTGGGGTTTTCTTACCCCCAGAATGAATTCTTTTCCCCCTAGGTGCTTTAGATTTATTCTTTGGGGGCGCTATCAGAGTTTTATCCTTTTTATTGCGCAGGATAGGGCCTAAGCACGGCGGTGGAGGGGGACTAATTTTCGATGAAGTTAATAGTTCATCGCAGCTCAAGGTGTCACTTTGTGGAGTGTCATCAATAAATTGGGTCAGTGGGAGTGCAGATGATTTTGCGCCTGTACAATTAGAAATACCCTCAATTGCTCGAGGAGTACAAACAGAAGCTATGGGACCCAGGGAAGACCGTCTGGCCTGGGCAAGTTCTTGCGAAACCCTTCGTTCCATAAGAACTATGCCCTGGTCTATCACTGAGTTGGCTCTGATGATGAAATTATCTAAGGTGCCCGTAAGATTGTCGTTGCGAGCAGGAATCCTGCCCGTTTTAGAGGCCATTGCGCTAAACTGAGTATGGGGAAACAATTGCGTTGGAACGTTAGAGTACCCGCAGCTATGACAGGCAAAGCCTAACACCCACTGTGCCCACTAAACTCTATCAACCCACATGCAATACGACAATATGGATGTAGAGGCCAAATCAAACCTGCCCCCAAGTCCGTGAATGAAAGGGACGTGGCCCGGACCGGACTCTTGCGGGCTCGAACGGGCTACAACGGGCCCGCCCTTGGCCCGGGCTTCGCCCGCGCTGCGATCCGCGCTGCGGATTCGCGTAGACGGGACTAAGTAGTGAAGAGGGCGGGGCTGCCGGAGGAGGAGCAGGTGAGCTGAATTAACGGAGCGCAATGCTCCCAGGTCCTCGCAGTCCCGTTGTATTAGGCAGTTCAAGGGCCCCACAAGCAGCGTAGCGTCCTGGGCACAAAGAGCAAAAGGAAGACCCAACCTTCAGCACGCCAGCCGAGCTTTTAAGTGGTGGTGAAAGAGCCTGCGAGCGGCTCCCGCGCAGCGGGGGCCGCGAGGCGTGGCGTCGGAATGACCAGCGGGAAGAGGAACAGGTGAGCTGGATTAACGGAGCGCAATGCTCCCAGGTCCTCGCAGTCCCGTTGTATTAGGCAGTTCAAGGGCCCCACAAGCAGCGTAGCGTCCTGGGCACAAAGAGCAAAAGGAAGACCCAACCTTCAGCACGCCAGCCGAGCTTTTAAGTGGTGGTGAAAGAGCCTGCGAGCGGCTCCCGCGCAGCGGGGGCCGCGAGGCGTGGCGTCGGAATGACCAGCGGGAAGAGGAACAGGTGAGCTGGATTAACGGAGCGCAATGCTCCCAGGTCCTCGCAGTCCCGTTGTATTAGGCAGTTCAAGGGCCCCACAAGCAGCGTAGCGTCCTGGGCACAAAGAGCAAAAGGAAGACCCAACCTTCAGCACGCCAGCCGAGCTTTTAAGTGGTGGTGAAAGAGCCTGCGAGCGGCGCCCGCGCAGCGGGGGCCGCGAGGCATGGCGTCGGAATGACCAGCGGGAAGAGGAACAGGTGAGCTGGATTAACGGAGCGCAATGCTCCCAGGTCCTCGCAGTCCCGTTGTATTAGGCAGTTCAAGGGCCCCACAAGCAGCGTAGCGTCCTGGGCACAAAGAGCAAAAGGAAGACCCAACCTTCAGCACGCCAGCCGAGCTTTTAAGTGGTGGTGAAAGAGCCTGCGAGCGGCTCCCGTGCAGCGGGGGCCGCGAGGCGTGGCGTCGGAATGACCAGCGGGAAGAGGAACAGGTGAGCTGGATTAACGGAGCGCAATGCTCCCAGGTCCTCGCAGTCCCGTTGTATTAGGCAGTTCAAGGGCCCCACAAGCAGCGTAGCGTCCGAACTCGAAATAGAGCGCTGCTCCTCCGCCGTAACGCTATCTCTGCAGACATTCAAAAATTTAGATATTCACAAAGGTAAACTTAGACCAAAAGTATAACTTTACTACTTTTGGGTATTTATAAAGGTGGATTAGACCAGAGGTCTAACTTTACTACTTTTCGATATTCAAAAAGGTAAACTTAGACCAAAAGTATAACTTTACTACTTTTGGATATTTATAAAGGTGGATTAGACCAGAGGTCTAACTTTACTACTTTTAGATATTCACAAAGGTAAACTTAGACCAAAAGCATAACTTTACTACTTTTAGATACTCACAAAGGTAAACTTAGACCAAAAGTATAACTTTACTACTTTTAGATACTCACGAAGGTAAACTTAGACCAAAAGTATAACTTTACTACTTTTAGATAATCACAAAGGTAAACTTAGACCAAAAGTATAACTTTACTACTTTTGGGTATTTATAAAGGTAGACTTAGACCAGAGGTCTAACTTTACTACTTTTAGATATTCACAAAGGTAAACTTAGACCAAAAGTATAACTTTAATACTTTTAGATATTCACAAAGGTAAACTTAGACCAAAAGTATAACTTTACTAACAGCAACTTACCTCTGTGAATGCTGAAAAGTATTAAAGGATAGACTTTTGGTCTAAGTTTACCTTTGGTCTAAGCTTACCTTGGTGACTGCCGAAAAGTAGTAAAGTTAGGCTGTAGTCTAAGTTCACCTTTGTGAATGCAGAAAAGTAGTAAAGTTAGGCTGTGGTCTAAGTATACCCTTATGAATGCTGAAAAGTAGTAAAGTTAGGCTGTGGTCTAAGTTTACCTTTGTGAATGCTTAAAAGTAGTAAAGTTAGGCTGTGGTCTAAGTTTACCCTTGTGAATACTGAAAAGTAGTAAAGTTAGATGTCTGGTCTAAGTCTACCTTTGTGACTGCCGAAAAGTAGTAAAGTTAGGCTGTGGTCTAAGTTTACCCTTGTGAATGCTGAAAAGTAGTAAAGTTAGACGTCTGGTCTAAGTTTACCTTTGTGACTGCCGAAAAGTAGTAAATTTACACAAAAGTGTAAGTTTACCTTTCTGAATCAGGCCCAATGTGTTCTGAAATAGGATCAGAGTCAGCTGACCCCCTGGTGACCAACATGGACACGCAAGAGAAATAAAGAGCATTTTTCTTTTGAAGCTGACCAGTTGTAACTGCAGTTGCACTGGTCTCTGAAAAGGTAATTTTCTTAAAGTTGGAAGTGAGTGAATAAACCAACTTGCACTCACTGTGAGGTCGTATTCTCTGACGAACTCTCTAGTGAAAGGTGAGGACTCAGGTGTCGGCACTAACGATAGAACATGCATTTGGAAAGAGGGGACACTGTCTAGCTGCTCATGGCAGGCCCCGAAGAACAAGAATAGACTCTGCCCACAATGAGAATGCAAGACAGGGTCACCCGCAATGTTGTTTTGAAGCTGTGAACTGCGTCTGCCTGCACTTTCGTTGACTCCATGCAGAAGGGAGAAGAAGTGTAGAGTAGAACTTTTACCTTTAAAATAGATGTCTTTGTAGTGACTGATACAACTTTATCATTTTGGTCTTACTTTAACCATAACATTATTTCTAATTTTACCTAATTGGTCTGGGAGCTTTACTGAGTGATTCCTTCATTCAACTGTTTTATTGGCACTGCTGCTCCTTAATGTGCAGTCTCTGAAATAGTCTTTTTTTCTTGGTCCCACTGCTACTTAGTAGGCGAGGCTGTTGGAAAAAAGTGTCTGACTAGAAGCTAGGTTTGCAAAGCGGTGGGAGAATTAGCTCCACCAAACAACTGTCTATCTATCTATCTATCTATCTATCTATCTATCTATCTATCTATCTATCTATCTATCTATCTATCTATCTATCTATCTATCTATCTATCTATCTATCTATCTATCTATCTATCTATCTATCTATCTATCTATCTATCTATCTATCTATCTATCTATCTATCTATCTATCTATCTATCTATCTATCTATCTATCTATCTATCTATCTCTCTTTCTGTCTGTCTGTCTATCCATCCAAAAAGTTTTTTACCTTTCCTTTCAACATTTTTTTTACGATTTAAATTCAATTCCTACATTAAATGTTTGCAAATATTAAATTGTTTTTCTCTATCTCAAGTTTCAGCTGCATTTCTTACTATTGTTTTGTTATAAGCCATTTATATAGCGCACATCCACCAAAAGATCTCTTGGCGCTGGGTAAGAAACTGTCATCATCAGATCAGGTACTTAGCTGCTTTATGGCTGTGAGAATAGCTAAGTTTTCAGCATTCTCCTTAAGCACATGTAGTTATCTCCTAGTCTGATTGCGCAGAAAATGAGTTTCAGACCTGAGAACATTGAACTGAGAAGCGTAGGACTCCCAATCAATTTCGTTTGAATTTTGGGGTCATTAGAAGGTTCATTTGGGATGACCTAAGGTTGTGATTCGGAGAATATTTTTGAATTCTAGAAGATATGTACCTGGGACATTTGTTGTGAAGGGATTTAAAAATGATACATCCTGTTTTAAGTATGGTACATTGGTCACTGGGAAGTAATGCAGCTTCCTCATTTGTGGTTTAATGTGACAGTGTCTCGGTTGTTGGAAAATAATTCTTTCTTTTTGGTTTTGCGCCATTTGAAGTCTATAATTTAGGTTTTTAGGGAGTCCTAGATAGAGAGCATTTGCGTAAACAATTCTAGATAAGATTAAGGTAATGGCGATTTAAATGATTGCCTCCATTGAAAAGAATCTCCTGATTTTCCAAAGTTGGAGGAAACAGGAAGACGTTACGGTGCCTATCTGAGGTTTCATGGACAGATAATTGTCAAATGGAACACCTAGACTTTTTACAGCCGTCCTAGGGACTGGGGATGAGCCTATCTCTGTTGGCCTGTAGGCAGGGTACCAGTGGTTTACTTTGTTATTGATTATGACGACCTCTGTTTTCTCAGAGTTGAGTTTTAGCTGGTTGCGGTTCATCCAGTCTCTGATGTATAACATAGTACTCTGGAAGAACTCCGGCGAGTCTGATTTCTCATCAACAGTGAAAATCAGTTGCATGTCGTCAGCATAATTATAGATTTTCACCTTTTTCTGCTGAAGCGTGTTTATCAAAGGATGAGTATAGCGGTTAAAGAGATGGGGGATAAGGAGGAACCTTGGGGTACCCCGCAGTTCACACAAACTTTGCTTGAGCAGTAGGGGAAGAGTCTAACTGACTGGGTGCGGTCCTTCAGGAAAGATTTCATCCATTGTAGGGCAAGCCCTGTTAAGCCTGCTTCTATGATTCGATCTATCAGGATGCTGTGATCCACGGTATCAAATGCCGCGGATAGATCCAGTGGGACCAGTGCTTGAGTGGTTCCTTTATCTGCCCTACTTCTCATGTCGTCCACCACTGAGAGGATGACTGATTCAGTTGAAGGAGAGGGGCGGAAACCTGCCTGATGAGGGTCGAGATAACTTGACTTGTCTAAAATGTGGAGGAGTGTGGCTCAATGGTTAGAGCGGCAGACCCTGAAGCAGAGTTCTGGCCAGGGACCAGGGTTCGATTCCCGCCTCGGCGTGGCTCGGGCTCAATTTCCTCGGACCTGTCTATTCTCGCCTTGGTGCCTATTCTAATCATGGACCCCACGCTGCAACTCTGGGCAATAGCTTGCTTAGCCTCCACACCGGCCCCAACAGCGCTAAGGATGCCTGGCTTCACCCTGGGGGTGCCCAGGAGTGGACACTTCACAGGGAAAGCCAGGAGGGGTTCCACAGTGGTATGAGTATCAGCGCCAGGAAACCGCAAAGGCGACACCGCAAGGTGTCTGTCTGGTGACAGTGCGCTCTATAAGTACCTTGACATTTACATTTACATTTAAAAAAGAAGCAGAGATGTTTTGCTACATGTGCTTCTAAGATTTTTGCTGGGAAGATGGGCCTGTAATTATTTAACAGCTGCGAATCCTTCACAGGTATTTTTTTTGTAGCACGATTACTACGGCTTCTTTGAACGATTGGGGAACATATCCTTGTGTGACAGATGAATTTAAGAGTGACAGAATGATTTCTGAGAAGGAAGTGAAAAAGATTTTTTGTACTTGAGGTGGGCATCAATCTGTAGTTCATTACTATGAACATCTAAATGTACATGCTAGACCCATTGGTTTTGCCAGTGATTGTTTAGGTCTAGCTTGGCAGCACAGATGTCTGCATTACCTATTGTTACCTATTCTTTAAAATTTAATTGGTGTGGACTTTGGCTCTAATAAGAGAAGTATAACCCTCACACAATCTTGCTATTGGAGTTTTGCTGTATGGTTCCCCCTTCTCTGACGTATGTAGCCTACACAGGCAATCTATTCTTGATAATAATATAACCTGCTAACTCGAACAAGAATGATAGTGTTGATGGGTCATGAGAAGGGCATTAAGGATAGTCACACTTTTGTGCTCAGTTTCTGTACATGATGTGTCTTATTACAGACATTCTATCCAGACATGAGATTGGAGGCTTTCTGTCTTCACAAGCATAGCACTATGTTCCTCATCAAGTATATATAAAATACATTATTTTCCACCGAGTATCCTGCAAAATATAATATGAAATTCCACAACGATATCTTCCGGCCCGACGTGTATTAAAATACAACAATTCACATTTATTCTATTAAAATTCCTTGACAGAGAACCATAAATCGCTTGCATGCCTTATTAACCCTCTTTATGCTGAGATCAGTGGTATTGGCCCAGTGTCAACAAACTGAGCACAAAAATGTGATTATCCATAGTGCCCCTCTCATCAGTTAGGTTTTTGCCAGGGGTAGAAACTCTTACACATACTTTTCATTTGGTACTCCTGGCACTACCACAAGCTGCTTTGTGCTCTGCTCACATATAACAGCAGTAAGATTCACCAATATGCCGATGATACACAACTCGTCCTGACAGTCTCCTCTACTTCCGACATCCAACTCCTCGAACACTGCTTGCATATTATCCAGACCTGAATGTCCAGCACCTATCTGAAGCTCAACCCAACCAATACAAAACTCCTGTTGTTTGCCAAGAACAAAGAGGAAATATGACAAACCTGGCTGAATGACACAAACCTTACCGCTCTGAACTCCAACTTTCACTGAATGCCAGTGCACTTGGATTCACCCTACACACCAACCTCACCCTCAAGGAAGACACTGCTAGAAAAAAATGTCCGCCCAGTATCAGCTCTCTTTTCTAAAGAAAGTCAAACCATTTCTTCCAGAAAGGAACTTCAGAACTGTTATTTAAGCCTTAATAGTTTTACATCTGGATGGTGGTAGTGATCTAATCCATGGCCTCAAACAAAATAGGGGGACTCCAGGGCTTTATAAGGGGTCCAGCATACGTTCCCTAAAACAGTCATCACCAAGAAAGGTATGCTGTTCCCACAGGGAGGACAAAGAGAAGGAAGCATAGAGGATGGGGGGATCCTCCTAGTCAGAACTAGAGTCCTCACACACCCAGCAAGCTAGGTGTCATGCTTCATCATATGGACTTGCTCCTCGTCGGGCCGGTGCTGCAATGCCCGACAGGCACCTGAAACGGGGCTCTTTAGCGGAGATCTTTAGTTCCTGTCATTTGGTGCGTGGGTGTGAGGGCCCTAAAAAACAGTGTAGATGTGGTGCAAGTGAGTGATGTTAAAAAAAGGTTGGATAGTCCACAAAAATCCTTTATTGGAATGGTAATCCACCTTCTTAAAAACAAACTGAGTGGCTGTGTTCTGGCTCAATGGTCCAGTGAAACTCAGCTCAACGCATGTGAAGTGGTCACATGTTTCTTGCGTAGCGGTCAATACTGATCCATCGCATTTCATCAGGACCTATTCTATTCAAAAACTATCTACACGTGGTGGTGGCGGTGGGCGACAATGCTCCTACCAACCACACTCCTTGGATATGAGCATGAGGTCCCGTCAATCCTAGTGGTAACCTGTACATAGGGGATGACATGAAGAGACAGGATACAGTTACTAGAGAAGTCTATCTAGTACACTGAAAGTAGGCGTTCCCTCAACCCCTCTACTCTGGTGTGCGTTCCGTGATCAATATAGGATCCTGGTGTGATCCCTGTTAAAAAGGACATACTAGACAACTGGGTGAGTTAAAAACCTTAAAACTTTCCCTCTAGTAAAAATAGTCGTGAGACCAGGCTTGAAAGTAACATCAAAAGAGAAATGTACATGCGTAGCTACTAGCATAACAAATCATTCTAAAGTCTTCCTAAAACAAATGGTGACGATTAGCAAGCGGAGACTCACCTAGCTAGTGGCAAGTACTCGCTCCATACAGCAATCTTCGGGGCTGCTGACACCCGAGTGTCGGTGTCCTAATGGTCCCGGAGTAAGGAGAAGATAGGGGTAAGACATGGCCTAGGCAGCCCTGAAAAAGTTGGCTCCCCTTTCCCATATGTGCCCCGGGGTACGGCTACGAGAGGTGTCTGTGCAGACAAGGGGTAGAGGGAAGGGGGCTTGCTCCATCAATTCCCATGCCATGCCCCTGGCCAGGTGGGAGCTGGTCGCCCCCATGGACGCCCCCACGGGTTGCGGCACCCAAGGGTGTTAACCGCCTCAGTCACAGCCAATGTAAGCGAGGTGGCAGACCTCCCCTGGGGCTACCGCCAGACGCGTAGGAGACTGGGGAGTCGCGCCAACACACGCTAGCGCTTAGATGGGTGCGACGGGTAGGAAGAGCATTTCCCTCCCCCCCCGTGACAGGACTCAATCGGTCCATGTAGCACTCAAGGTTCACCCGTTAAACTCCACCAAACAGCGCCCTCACTCACCTTTCCGCTTCGGACGAGCGCTGCTTCACCTCCCGCGTGTGGTGCCGCCGACGAACCGGATGCCCCCTGTGCCGGCCAAGCGCCGATTATAAAGGCAAATCGGGTTCCCTGCGGCCCCCTGCGTCCAAGGGTGATGTCATGCCATATAGCGTCACATGGTGTAGGGTGGGAGTAGCCTGTATGCGAGTCACGGGATCACGCAAGATGTCAAAGTTCGGAAAACGAGGCGGCCATCTTATAGTGTACATAAGTCTAAGTGGGGCTGCAGTTTGGTAGGTATTCGCGAGCGTACTAGGCGCCATTGCATGAGCATAATAAAGCGGGCATGAACCCAGTCTCGATGTGCTGCAATAAGTGGTGCCCTCTTAGTAGCTCCCTAGGTGTGTCAATATATTAATATTTACTAACGGTAAGTACCCTCTCCCTCAGTAGCGGTGTGTCAGGAGCGTAATTGATTCTCAACACCCCCACGGGCCGGTAAGCTGAATAGGTGTCACGTACAAGGCCAGAAGTACTTTAGTGGTGGCACCCTAGGGATTGTACGTAATACATGTTGTAGAGCTGATCCTCATTGTCACTAGTATGCTCGAGCTCCCACTAGAGTCAGTAGCGCCGTGCTGAGTGTGCTGTTGTTCCCTCAAACCAATTTGGGCAGTTAAGCAATGTGGAGCTCATGTGCAAGGACAGCCGTATGGTAGTTGCTGCACCCTGGGGTTTGCACATCCTAAATGTAGCAGTACTGATGGTCACAGTCCTAGCCACTCTGGTGTGCATAATCACTGGTGAGCAGTTCTGGTGGTTATGGTCCCTGTCACTCTGGTGTGCATGTTCAATACTGTACCACTGTACAGATGTGTTGTACTGGTGCGTCAGCTTCCTACCACGGAGGCCCATGGGATATCATCATTCAAGACATGAAGGCTTGTCGAGAGGCGGTGCACCCATCTCTGTTCTAACCTGAATAGAGCCCGCTTTGTGATCCTGGGATGTGCTTCCAAAACCACCCATGTAAGGGACTGTGCAGGGTGATTAAGGTCCTTGTAGTGTGTGTATACTCTGGTGGTGGTTTTCATGCATATCACATTGCTTTTGTGTTCCGTGATGCGCAACTTCACGGCCCTCATTGTCATCCCTATATACCTCTTGCCACAGGGACATGTCAGCATGTAAATACAAATCTGTGTGTTGCAGTTGGTGTGCCTTATAAGCTTCCATGTGAACGTGTCTGTCAGTGGGACGTCCTTCACTGCTTTAGTTTGTTGACACACCGAGCAGGACCCACAGGGGTAATGTCCTGTTACAGGAGGGAGGTCCCATAGGGTCCTCTGTGTCAGTTGTTGCTTGGCCCTTGGTCTGGTGTGTATCAGAATGTCTTTTAGATTTTGAGTGCGTTTAAAAGCAAACCTGGGTCTAGGGAGGTGTCGTTCACCTGTGTTGACTATGCCCCAGTGCTTGTTAATGATTCTCTTGAATTGGGTGGAATGTGGTGTGAATGAGGTAACGCACGTGAGGACTTCAGTCTGTTCTCTGGTGGTGACCTGCAGTAAGGATTCCCGCGGGTTGTTCCTAGCCCTCTTATAGGAGTTCCTAACCTGCCGTGCTGGATAGACCCTCTCCTTAAGGTTCAGTTGTAGTTGTTGAGCCTCCGGTTTGTAGTCGGTCAGGGTGCTACAGTTCCTCCTGATACGGAGGAACTGGCCAAATGGTAAGTTATTCCTGAGTGTCATTGGGTGGTGACTCTCATGTGAGAGAAGGCTGTTTCTGTCTGAGTCCTTCCTGTAGAGGGTTGTACTCAACCCCTCATTATCCAGTCTTATCCTCAGATCCAGGAAGGGGATACTGGTGTCAAAGATGGTGTGGGTAAACTTGAGAAAGGCATTCTGGGTGTTGATCCATTGGCAGAATGCCTCACACATTGCCTTGTCTCCCTTCCAAAAGATAAGGATGTCATCAATGAACCTCTTCCATAGTGTCAGATTGGTCCTATATGGATTGGTGGGGTTCATGATGACATCCTCTTCAAACGTCGCCACGTATAGGCAGGCCACATCCTCTAACCCTCCTTCTCTTTGTCCTCCCTGTAGGAACAGCATACCTTTCTTGTTGATGACTAATCCATGGCCTCCCTTCCAGGTTCTGAAGCAATATGATAACATCATCCCCATCTTGATGGAACTCCATTGGCGCCTCTTGCCAGCCTGCACCATATTCAAAACGACCAGCACCTCCGTTTATCTTGCAGACAAGCTCACAATCTCTGTTGGTTCTCAGCACACCCGTAGCCAGGACTCCATCAAACTGCAAAGAAATGTAAAAAAAACTAGAAAACTAGCCAGCAGGCCTTTTCCATGTACGCACCCATGATCTAGAACAACATCCCCGTAGGACCTAACTCCACTCCAATTCAGGAATGAGTTGAATATACACCTCTTTAAAGAACACATCACAGTCCATTTATCACAGTCCTTATCCTCGGACCCTCCCCCTCTGCATGAGACAACACATGGTGGGCCACCGCCTGTTGCAGCCCTCCCACCCCCATGGACCACGCCCGGAACCTCTGCATCATACTCGACTCCTCCCTCTCCATGACCCGACAGATCGACGCAGTAGCCTCCACCTGCTTTGCAAAACCTTCAAATGGATACCCCCCGAATCTAGAGAGACTGTCACCGACACACTCATAACCAGCAGATTGGACTATGCCGAGATCAACAAATCTCTGCTCCGCAAGCTCCAGACCATACAGAACACCGCAGCCAGACTCATCTTCGGCATCCCTCGATATAAATACATCACCCAACACCTGCAAGACCTCCACTGGCTCCCCATCGAGAAGAGAGTAACCTTCAAGATACTCACCCTTGCATACAAATGCCTCCACAGCACCAGACCCCAATATCTCAATGAAAGAATTGCCTTTATAAGTAAACTTACTTTTCAAGAGTCAGCGCATTCACGTACACCCAAACTCGTAAGTACCCGTGCGCTTAAGGAACTTCTTATAGATTGTAGATATGACCCGGTGCCCGGTAAAGAGGACGAAATGACCCTGGCATCATTGCGTATCAGACGAGCCGCAGTATACTTAGGGAAGTTACCAGGAATGACTGCGCATCTAGATAAAATATATCATTTTGTCCAAACAGGGCGAGATCCAGAATGTATTAACAGAGCTATGGAATACCAGAAAGTAGAGATACAGGGGGAACTGTTACGTTTCCTCATAAACTGTGTGATCAGAAATCAAGACCGACCGGGGGTAGACCCGGATGCAATGCAAATTCTTACAAGATGGAGCCAGAATATATCAGAAGGGAGACATGATAAGCAAAATTGTATAATAGCCATGTGCCGAAAGATCCGTAAAGAAATAGAACGCCTACACGAAGAAAGATTAGAGGCAGACGAGTTCGAACAAAGCGAGGAAGAAGGGTCAGGACTGCCCGCGGGACAGTCAGACACCATAGCCTATGTAGGTAGAGGAATGTGGAAATGTGGATTTTCCTGGTCAGTTATGTCCCCTATCTTGGACCCCAACGGTTCTATGTGCATGTCACAAGTACATGTGTGTTCCCTCCAGTTCCAATTATGAAGACGCAAATACATGTGCGTCCACCGTCAACATGTCCTCTGTCAGATCCGCCATGAATAGGCCGGATATTCCATTCCTAAGTATGAAAGGCCACCGGTTCTATATGGTTCACTTATGCCATTTTACAGTCCAGGCAAGTAGGCCCTGATTCTGTCATCAAACTCCTCTTGCCTTCTGCCTCTGAAAGCTCCAGTCTGAGCCTGCATCTGTGACCATGAACTTTGTCTCATTCTCTGCGCGGCTCACGAAGCCTGACATCAGCCTATTCTCTGCCAAGAACTGTATTTCACCTTCGAATTATCTGCTTCACTCCTTAGCCGATGCACTCCTGTCTAGCAGCTTAAGTAAACATTCCTCCAGCTACTGAGCAAAGGCTCGGCCTCTCTGTCCTCATGCAAGTAATTCATAGCCCTGTTACCAGGGAATATTCCTACCCCCTCGCATTCAGTGTAGACACTTAGACGCTTGTACACGCACGCACAGTCAGTATAGAATAGATTCTGTCCGAGAGTCCTTCTTTTGTGGATAACATAGTTCTTTAAACATAGGATGTTAGATATGATTTGGGATTAGGTTGACTTGACCCCCCAGACTTTTCGTCTCCACATGTAGAGCTAATGTCAAGTCCCCTTCACCCCCTAGTTACACGTCAATTACACGTCATGCTGCTGCGCGCGCATCTATGCCAAGTATAATCTTATAGATCCACCTATATATGACGTCATAACCAATTATGTTCCTTTTTACTCCTTATTACACCCATTTTCGGTTACGCAGGTAAAACGTCAATTTCCTTATCAATTGTTACGCCTACTGCATTCGCTTCATTGTAACGTATGTACTATAAAAGTTACTTCTTGTCAATAAAGTATGTACTTCACTTCCTGAACCCCCGTGGTGATGGAACTTGGAGCATCCGATTATAATCGATTATTGGAATAAAGCCCATTCCGAACCTCTAATATCACGGATTCTGCCTCTCATTTTACTGAGCTATTTTATTATGATTCTGTATCAAATTAAGTCCAGGTAAAGGAATTTTATTTACCACATGATGGCGCCCGAATAGGGACACTTTCTCATCTCACGCGCCGGCGGTGAGTTGCAGGCCCGGTCCCCTGCCACAGCTGGACGGACAATTACGCGTACCAGCAGGATTTCCTGTATCTCCCTCCGGTCAAGCGGGGGCGACTGAGACTGCGATCAACACCCAGACGAGGCGGTGAGAAGTGCGAAGTATCCCGACCAGAGCCTAGCTGAGAGAGCAAGATCCGAGGTATACAGAGACCCACCAGTTCAAAGTCAAGCCCAGTTTCCGACGAGCCGAGTCGAGTCCAGTCCGGTTCAAGTTCAAGTTACCGAGGCCTTCCGTTTCCGAAGCTACCCGGTGAGTACCATTACTGGGGAGGCATTTCTGACGTGCACATAGGTTGTGCCGGTCAAGACGGGTTTGGGTACACAAATCCGGTCTGCACTGTTTTAGCAGTGTATCTGTACTGTTTAGCAGTATATCAAGTATTCCGAAGTATCTAGTTATTATCAAGACTTATGCTTGGTGATTAGTTATGCAGACGATCATCACTGTTGTTTATTTTAAAGGTTAAAATGTTTAATGTTTAATGTTAAATGTGTTAAACGTCCTGCATATTGTGGTGTGAATGAATGTTCATTATCGTGTTTATTGTATTAAGAGTGTTCAAGATTAAGTATCGGATCAGTTGTCAATATGCCGCTCTTTTCGAAATTAAGACAGATCACTACTAGAAAAGGGGTACTCGAAGAAGCCGTCCCTATTCCTCCTAGGGATACTCCAGGGCACTTCATGTATCACAAACATGGCTTAGACGCTATATTATTTCTTGATTTATGGGTAGACTACACCAAGGGATTGCCAGAAAGTCAGAGGTGGCCCGCAGCGGGGACCTGGGATGCAGAATGCATCATGAAAGTCGAGGAAGAATTATGGAAAAGGAAAGTCAGACAGTCACAGAAAGACGCCGTTGAGTTATGGCGTAAAGAATCTCATAGACGTACAGAAAAAGCACGTAGACAGGAAGAGAAGAGTAAAGAGAGTTCAAATAAAGTTCGAGAAAATCTATTAATTGAGGAAGGTATCCGAGTGAAATCAGAACAAGTAGATAGACAAAGAAATGCCCTTATGAATGGTATGTATCCCCTTCTAGCCGAAGGATTACCTAAGGCTACTCCAGAGATACCGAAAGACTTGCCACCTCCATTATTCCCAATTAAGGTACACCCTAAGGGGCATCCTAGAACCGCAGAAGATGTTTTTCTGTCCTCATATTTAGATGACGCAGCTCCCGAGTATGCTAATTCCGCCCCACATAGACCGCATACCAGGGAGGTCCCACGCCAAGATCCAGCACCCGTATCCCTACAGCAACAAATCGAGTCCCAAGTTCCGGCAAGCACATCCGTTTCTGCATCTGTTCCTACAGCTACTTCTATAGCTGTGTCCACACCTATAGTTGCTGTGTCACGTTCGACGAATCCTTTCACACCCGACGCCCCAGATGGGGCCACGGGAGGTGCTACCAATATTTTTTCTACGCCACCTAGAATAAGTAAACTTACTTTTCAAGAGTCAGCGCATTCACGTACACCCAAACTCGTAAGTACCCGTGCGCTTAAGGAACTTCTTATAGATTGTAGATATGACCCGGTGCCCGGTAAAGAGGACGAAATGACCCTGGCATCATTGCGTATCAGACGAGCCGCAGTATACTTAGGGAAGTTACCAGGAATGACTGCGCATCTAGATAAAATATATCATTTTGTCCAAACAGGGCGAGATCCAGAATGTATTAACAGAGCTATGGAATACCAGAAAGTAGAGATACAGGGGGAACTGTTACGTTTCCTCATAAACTGTGTGATCAGAAATCAAGACCGACCGGGGGTAGACCCGGATGCAATGCAAATTCTTACAAGATGGAGCCAGAATATATCAGAAGGGAGACATGATAAGCAAAATTGTATAATAGCCATGTGCCGAAAGATCCGTAAAGAAATAGAACGCCTACACGAAGAAAGATTAGAGGCAGACGAGTTCGAACAAAGCGAGGAAGAAGGGTCAGGACTGCCCGCGGGACAGTCAGACACCATAGCCTATGTAGGTAGAGGAAGATCTTGCAATAGAAATCAGACTAGATGTCATACTGACTCAATACGTCCGATATGTCCAGATAATAACAGGAATTTCCAAATACCTATAATTAATATAAGGTCTAACGAGCATTCTTTCCAAACCGTCGACAAACTACTCCGAGAACGAAGAGGTTATCATTTTCTCGATTCTATGGATGAACAAGATTTAGCCAGGGCAGCTGTCCATTGGGTGGACAGTCCCGGAAAATATAGTGATGATACAGTAGTACGCACATTTTTGAATCTCACCCCAGATGAACAGAGGTTAGCTGGGATTTATATGATTCAACAACTCATTATACTATATCGGAGTCAGCATTCGGACCCTGGTCCCTTACCTGACATACTGACTGAATTGCTTATGAATAAATGGAGAGGTGCAGGTACCACATTAATTAAAGAAATTCTAGAATCAAGAAAGCAGTATATTCTTTTTGTATGCGCAGAGCATGTCTCGTTGCCCGTCAAGGAAAGAACCCCGTATCACATGGATAGACAGAATCCCTTGCGAGAAGTGCACCCAATAAAAGGCGAGGACAACGAGTTTAGGCGCGTATTTGTATATACGCCCATATCAAAAATAGAATTGTTACAAATGAAGAAAGTGGTACCCAGTCATGACAAAGATCCAGCGGGTTTTCACCGAGAAATTAAAGACATGTTACTCATGGGAGAGTATACCTATCCCGACATTATGACAATATTAAAGGTATTGATGCCTGCTGGCATTTATGAGAAACTCAGGGAAAAAGAGTGGGAGGTAGGAGACCAAAAGATAGAATGGTCAGCATTAGAAGCAGAAGAAAAGGCCCGAGGTCCAGGTTCGGGGCTTGGGGACAAAACTAAAGCACTACCAGGTTTATTAGTACAGGTACTGCCACGTTTATTAACTACGAAAAAGGAAGATTGGGGTACAATTTCAGCCTGTAAACAGAAACAAGATGAAGACACTAGTGATTACTATGCCAGATTCGAAAAATGTTTTGGTATAAATAGTGGTATAAAAGCAAGTAGCGAATCATACCCACATCTGTTTGTAACAAAATTAGTAGAAAATGCCCTGCCCCCAGTAAAGAATAGAGTATTAAAATTCGAGAGTACCTGGCAAGGTAACACTCCATCACAAATGTTACAAATGTTACAGTATCATCACAATAGAATTAGAGAGGAACAAGAACATGAACACAGACGCATGAAAGACACGAAGATGAAAATGCTAGTTTCCCAGACAGTTCCCGCTGAAGGACATAAGAAGGGTACGACACATTCCGATTCAGCAGGACCTGTAAAAGGGACCTGCAATTATTGTAAAAAGCCAGGTCATTACGTACACGATTGTCCAGTTTTAAAACATAATATCGCCATAGGTAAAACACAAGAAAGATCACGGCCACTCAGACAAGATCAGAATGAACAAGGAGCTATGCAGCATGCACAGGCCATGCCAGCCGCACAACAGCCAATACAGTTTGTGCCAGCTGCACCACCGTTGCCTGTTGCTGCCGCACAGACAACAACACGACAAATGTACCAGACTGCACAGTATGAATATCCTGAGTATCAGCGTTACGCATGAACTAGCCTAGAGAGGGAAGTTGACTTACCCCTTATCGAGATTCCTGTAGATCAAGAAGGACCTTATGTACATAGTGAATTATTAGGTCAAGATAGAAAATTTTTACTCGATACAGGGGCAAGTCGAACAACTATAAAACGTAGTGAAGTTCCAGGGGCACCCCTCTCAGGCTCTCAGAATATTTCCCTTGGTTTTTCAGGAAAACCTATTGTTAATGAAGTATCACAGCCTCTTCCACTTACGATAGGACCTCTGACCCGAACTACAGATTTATTGCTTACTAAATCATGTCCAGAAAACTTGCTAGGAATAAAAACTCTGAAAGCCCTAGGAGCCATAATATGTTGTTCTCCGGAAGGAGTAAGGTTGTTTTTACGTGATTTTAAAGGTCACTATGTGTCTAGAGACATGGATCCCCGGCTGCAGACTTTACCTACACATCTATGGGCACAAGGCCCTACTGATGTTGGTTGCATGAATATTACACCATATCGAGTCACATTAAAGGCAGGAGTGGTGCTACCACGAATGCGACAATACAAGTTACCACCAGATGCTGTAGTGGCTTTACTACAAATCATTGACGAGTTAATTGCCCAAGGAGTAGTTGTAGAAACAGACTCCAATGTATGTAATTCACCGATAATTCCGATTCTTAAACGAACAGATCCTACGGCCCCGCCAGTATATCGATTGGTTATTGATCTGCGCGAGTTAAACAAATGCATTGTGCCACAATTTCCTGTGGTCCCAGATATCTCGTCATTATTGACAGCTATTGATTCCGAAGCAACATTCTTTACTGTAATTGATCTCAAGAATGCCTTTTTCAGCGTCCCAATAGATCCGGAAAGTCAATATTTGTTCGGATTTAGTTTAAATGGGCGCAGCTTTAAATTCTCACGCGCACCTCAAGGATTTACAGAAAGCCCCAGCATCTATAGCCAAGCACTGAAACGAGAACTTGACAGTATCCACATGCCAGTTAACACTGCTCTGCTTCAATACGTCGATGATCTGCTGATCACCGCGAGAAGCGAACCGGAATGTGAAAAAGCATCACTGACAGTTTTACAATTTCTAGCCGAAAAGGGACACAAGGTGTCCCCTTCTAAGCTGCAATTCTGTGTCCAGCGAGTTGTTTATCTTGGACACTCGCTGTCCAAGGAGGGAAGGCAGCTTACACCCGACCGCATTCAGTTAATAGCTAACATGCCAATACCCAAGACACAAAAGGAAGTACGAGCTTTCATAGGCCTCACGTCATATTGCAGGCAGTGGATCCCTCAGTACGCATTTCTAGCAAAACCACTCATTCAGTTAACCACACAGGAGGCAGCCACACCGACTGTTCTCCCTTGGACTCAGGAACACACACAAGCTTTTGAAAGCCTAAAGAAAGCTTTATGTCAAGCACCCGTTTTAGCAACGCCATGTTACAGAAAACAGTTTACACTCTTTGTTACAGAACGCGAAGGTACTGCCTTGTCAGTACTCACACAGGAACAAGCAGGAGCACACAAACCATGTGCTTATTTTTCTAGTACATTAGATCCCGTAGCTCAGGCTCTGCCTGCATGCCTAAAATCAGTAGCAGCGACAGCTTTAGCAATCAGACAAAGCGATGCCATAGTGTTAGGACATCCATTGACAGTTCAAGTACCACATGCAGTAGAGGTTCTTGTGAATAGAACGCAAACACAACACTTGACTATAGCGCGACTTACAGGATACGAACTTACATTGTTTCAGCCACATATAGAAATCAGGCGCTGTAACACATTGAATCCTGCCACACTTTTGCCAGTAATCGGAACAGACCCACTAGCCCATGACTGTATTGAAGTTATTACGATAACGACAAAACCCAGACAAGACTTAACCGATGTCCCATTGTCAGATCCAGACCTGACCTTGTATGTAGATGGTTCATGTATGAGAACAAGTACAGGAGAGTTAGTAGCCGCTTACGCAGTCACAACAGATACTGAAGTCATTGAAACTAATCGTATAAATACTTTGTCAGCTCAAGCCGCAGAACTCATCGCTCTGACACAAGCCTGTATTCAAGCCACGAATAAAAAAGTCAACATATACACTGACTCACGTTATGCATTCGGAGTTGTACATGACTTCGGCGTGCTGTGGCGAGAGAGAGGTTATTTAACTTCCCACGGTGCCCACATTCAGCACGGACCCCTCATTCATGCCTTATTAGATGCAATACATCTACCCACTGCAATATCAATTATGAAATGTAAGGCTCATACGAAGGTTACTGATATCATTTCCCAAGGCAATGATCTAGCCGACAGAACAGCTAAACAGACTGCTCAAACTCAAACCCCTGACATGACAAAGACAATAGTCCCGACACCGACACATTGTATGACAGTTAAAGATCCTACTCTTGACGTAATTGACATACAGACACATGCTACACCAGACGAAATAAAGAAATTGACTGAATTAGGAGGGATCCAAACGGACCAAGGATGGATGATGAAGGAAAAGTCTGTATGGTTCCTTCCTGATTCAATGGTCCAAGTTATAATTAACACTATACATAGTCCAGCGCATCTAGGAGAAAAAGCTATGCTAGACAGCATTCAACACATTTGGTTCAATAAACATTTACGAGCAGCAGCCAAACAAAAGGTCCGTACCTGTATGATCTGTTGTCAGTTTAACCCAGGAAAAAGCGTTCCCGTAGAACAGGGTGGATTTCATCCTCCTAATCACCCTTTTGAAGTACTCCAGATGGACTATATCCAGATGGAACGATGTCGAGGATTCAAATATGTTCTCGTAGTTGTCTGCGCTCTGTCCCGTTGGACAGAGGCATACCCGGTTTCAGATTACACTGCCCCGACTACTGCCAAACAGTTGGTTCGAGAATTCTTCCCACGATACGGTTTACCACGTGTTGTTCACTCAGATAACGGCCAGCCGTTCTCATCCGAATTAATGAAACACGTTTCACTTTTGTTAGGTTATCAGTGGAAATTCCACTGTGTCCGACACCCCGAGGCAGCAGGTCTCGTAGAAAGACATAATCAGATACTGAAAATCAGAATGTCCAAAATATGCAGAGAGAAAGGTGTCGACTGGGTAGTAGCGTTACCCGTTGCACTCTTTTACATGACAATGGTAGCACACTCTCGAACAGGGCTATCCCCGTATGAGGTGATCTTCGGCAGACCACCAAATATGTGGGGGACGTCCATACCACGCAAAATAACTGATATTGACTGTAATATGCTGACAGATTACTTGGCTTCCTTGATGTCTGCACTACAATCTTGTCGTTCACAGGTAGCTGCAGCCTTTCCCGACAACACGGAGGTGAAACCCCATGACGTTGTTCCGGGTGATTTTGTATTTGTGAGAAATTTCGACCGGAAGACTCAGCTGGAGCCCAGGTGGAAGACACCCAAGTTGGTTCTGCTCACCACAAGGACAGCCGTGAAGATCGAGGGCCGCAAGGGCTGGATTCATTCAAGTCATATCAAGAAATTTCATGGACTATCCTCGGATATAGACATTGTGCCCTGCACTCCCTCACAGACTGATTCAAAACTTCCTTTTGTTGAACAGAATAACTCTGAAAACTACAAACTAAAGCTTAGGCCCAACAAGTCGAGCAATTTGATTGTTTAAGTCCTCTCCAAGGTGAAGCGGTTGAATTGTCTCTGACATGTATCCCTTGGACCTGAGTAGAGAAAATACCCGGAAAATGTTGAAACGACAGGCGTATTGTAAATCACTGCGTAGCCACTGCATAGTGACATTATTAATTCTGTTTTTATTGAGTCTTTTAATAATTATTACAAGTATATTGTTGCACATATATTACCCTATTTCTAGACATGTTTATAATGTTACTGCTGAACATTCTTTTAGTGACTTACCTCCGCATGAATTGTCTTATAGACTTGCGCTGCGCAATAACACTTTCATTAGTATGTTACATCATTCCCATCAGACTAGTAATGCCACCAATTGTTGGGTGTGTGGCCGACTCCCTCCCTATCAGAATTATGAAGGAGTCCTGCCTTTCTTTCCACATCCATTTACACATAATGGCTCCTGTGGAGCATGGTTTAGTTTAATCAATTCCATAGACTCAGACACAGCAGTTTACCAAGATCATTGGGTATGGGGAAACCTGAACCTAGTTTTACTCAAGGTCTGCTACCCTGACAAGGAGGGTCGCCCCAAAAGAACAGGAACTGATCTAGAAAATGAAGTATATGGATTAGGTAATTTTACACCTAATCTCATGATTCTAAATGTCGTATCCGAAGTTGAACTAGTCTTACCCACCATGTCAGTATTCCCAGCGAAGGGTGAATTGTGTGTCAGAAAGGTTGGTTCCATACATATGGGCCATAGTAAATGCACTACTATAGTAGAATTCAGTGATCAAGGCAAATCTTCATTTAGAGCTTCTCGCCACTCCTACTTTATATGTGGTCAGACTGCATATATGCGTCTACCTCTAGATTGGGATGGTACCTGCTACATTGCATTCCTTTTGCCACCTGTTTTCCTAGCTCCTCCTGATTATTACAGAAATATTCATTTAGTACACAACAGAGAGCGGAGAGATCTCCCCATTGTCGATTACACTGAGACGGCATGGGACAAGTATGTAGATTTTAATAAAGGCATCTTTCCCTATATAGGTACTGTTACTAATAGCAAGCTGATACGTAGATTAACTAGAACACTTGAAGCAGTAGTGAATGAGACTATTTCCGCCTTAGGCAATTTAACAGAAGAGCAGTCTGCTATGCGGATTGTTGTGCTTCAAAATCGTCTTGTCCTTGACGTCATCCTGGCTGATAGGGGCGGAGCTTGTAGGGTCATCGGATCAAGCTGCTGCGTATTCATACCAGAAAATTCGCCATCTGTATATAAAGCCATCACTCGCCTTCATAAGATTGTAAACCAGATACACCAGAACCCAGGCACTTGGACTTGGTCCAGTTGGTTTTGGAGTGTGATATCAGCCTGGGGATGGAGAGTTTTATCCTTCCTAGGTATTGGCCTTCTCATACTATTCAGTTGCTGTCTATGTCTACAATGTGGACCAGCGATCTGTGGTCTGTGTACTACATCGTGTATTCCACCATCAAGATTTCATTCGTCACGGAAGAAGAAAGAAGAACAAATGATGCTATCTGAACAGATCAATGGATTGATGAAGATTGATATCTCTTAACGGGCAAGTAGGGGACAAGGAGGGAATGTGGAAATGTGGATTTTCCTGGTCAGTTATGTCCCCTATCTTGGACCCCAACGGTTCTATGTGCATGTCACAAGTACATGTGTGTTCCCTCCAGTTCCAATTATGAAGACGCAAATACATGTGCGTCCACCGTCAACATGTCCTCTGTCAGATCCGCCATGAATAGGCCGGATATTCCATTCCTAAGTATGAAAGGCCACCGGTTCTATATGGTTCACTTATGCCATTTTACAGTCCAGGCAAGTAGGCCCTGATTCTGTCATCAAACTCCTCTTGCCTTCTGCCTCTGAAAGCTCCAGTCTGAGCCTGCATCTGTGACCATGAACTTTGTCTCATTCTCTGCGCGGCTCACGAAGCCTGACATCAGCCTATTCTCTGCCAAGAACTGTATTTCACCTTCGAATTATCTGCTTCACTCCTTAGCCGATGCACTCCTGTCTAGCAGCTTAAGTAAACATTCCTCCAGCTACTGAGCAAAGGCTCGGCCTCTCTGTCCTCATGCAAGTAATTCATAGCCCTGTTACCAGGGAATATTCCTACCCCCTCGCATTCAGTGTAGACACTTAGACGCTTGTACACGCACGCACAGTCAGTATAGAATAGATTCTGTCCGAGAGTCCTTCTTTTGTGGATAACATAGTTCTTTAAACATAGGATGTTAGATATGATTTGGGATTAGGTTGACTTGACCCCCCAGACTTTTCGTCTCCACATGTAGAGCTAATGTCAAGTCCCCTTCACCCCCTAGTTACACGTCAATTACACGTCATGCTGCTGCGCGCGCATCTATGCCAAGTATAATCTTATAGATCCACCTATATATGACGTCATAACCAATTATGTTCCTTTTTACTCCTTATTACACCCATTTTCGGTTACGCAGGTAAAACGTCAATTTCCTTATCAATTGTTACGCCTACTGCATTCGCTTCATTGTAACGTATGTACTATAAAAGTTACTTCTTGTCAATAAAGTATGTACTTCACTTCCTGAACCCCCGTGGTGATGGAACTTGGAGCATCCGATTATAATCGATTATTGGAATAAAGCCCATTCCGAACCTCTAATATCACGGATTCTGCCTCTCATTTTACTGAGCTATTTTATTATGATTCTGTATCAAATTAAGTCCAGGTAAAGGAATTTTATTTACCACAGTACCCAGGAGAAACCTCCAAGCCGCCGACCTTGCCGAAACCCCGCGCATTCGCAGAGCCAGAATGGGTGTTAGAGCCTTCTACTACATCGTGGCAAAGACCTGGAACGAGCTTCTGATCAACATCAGACACGCACCCACTCTGCACATCTTCAGGAAGACCCTCAAGACCTGGCCCTTCGACTGACCGGAGCTGCTCCCGCCAGCCCCCCCAGCGCCTTGAGACCCTTACGGGTGAGTAGCGCACTTCACAATTCCCTGACTGATTGATTTATCATTCACAAGCCGGCTTCCTCTCCTGTTACTCATTAAATTTTCGCTTGTCTTGGACTATGTACTTCACTCGGCTACTTTTTGGCTATGTTTATGCTACAAACATACGATTTACATACATTCTTGATTTTGCTAGATGGAGGGCTGTCACAAGCACATTTAGGGCTTCATAGCACGTAGTTCACATGTCGGTCTAGGAAAGTGAGTACATTTCACCCAGGCTTTATTAGCCTTTGATGTTAGATTATTTTTGTTCTTCTTTTCTTTTGACAACTATCCTCATCTTCTTTGCATGTCAATGACACTCATTTTACACGCACAAATCCGGTGTTTTGAGTCTTCACTCCTCCTCCTACTTTCAAACGCACTCGTGTTTGAATGATTAGTTGATGCAGATGCAGAATAATTCGAGCACACACAGTGCAGATTCCAACATTCATTTCTTTCGTTGTTTTACATGTCGGGCTTGTCATAGGAATAAACATATTATAAAGCCCGTCTTATGACGAAAATGCAACCTAAAGTCAGAGGTCTGATGGCAGATTATTCTTGAAGTTTTGTTTGCATTCACAGGCAGAGACTGAAAACGAATGTGAGGTTTGATTATGTTTACTTCGGGAAAGAGATTAGGGGGTTTTGCTTCATCTCCTGCAATTCAGTTTGTGTATTTCTCTGTAAATTGACATCATGATTTAGATGCGGTACACGTTGTGCACGGAACGTACCAAGTATGGGAGGCCTTCCCCCCTCTGTGAAGCGCTGAGACTCTGAAAGGCTGTGAGAGAGGGTCTGACCCTCAGTGAGCAGCCATGGAGTCTGAGCTTCTGTGCAAGGCCCTGAGCGAGGTCGCAAGCATCGGTATGAAACCATGAGATGTCCACATCTGCAGGAGCTGCTACCCCTCTGGGGAAAACTCTGGGCCTCTTCGTGTGGCTCTGAGACACCCAGGCTTGGTGTCAGATCCTAGAGCTCAGGGCCATGGTGATTCACAACACCTTAAGGAAACCCCAATGTGAGGAAGCAGGTCTCGGTTAAAGGCTAGGCTGTCCTGTGTATCTCAAGACATTAGCGGCAGGCTGGCCATGAACATTAGTGGGCTAATGCCCAGTCGACCACCACCGGCACTATAAGCGCTCGAGAGGTCCCATGTGTACACTCAACCATGTCTGTGAGTCTGTATCAAACTAGATCTGAGCCAGCCTGTGAGAATTGTCAATAGAATGACCCTCTTAAATCTCAGCATTCGCCCGCATTCGTGAGCCAACAGGCTGACAGGTCATTCTCTGCTCCCTCCACTTTGGAAAGAGCGGGTGTAAAGTGGCTGATGCCGTGGAGCTCAAAAGATATCTCAGATACATTTCAGTATTTGACATTTCTCCACTTAATTGTCACCAGTAATTTGAACGTGTATCAACAATGCTGAAAGCATGTTGTGTAACACATTACTCTTCGAAAGCGACCAGGACCAGTCAAAAAGCGCGCTTTGAGGACGGACTGCATGTTCTCCTATTCACTGCCCAATCATGGATATTTATATAAGGAAACAATGTGTGGGACTGCATAACTTGGTCACAATTTGTTGTCTCACTTAGTAACCTAGTACACATTCACACGTTTGCGACTGCAAAATAAGTGGATTGATTCTTCTGCCCTGCAAGCGCCGGTGCATGTCCTCGACTCTTCTGTGCTGATGTGGTAAAAAACGCAGCCTGCACAGGAAAGGAAAATCCTGGGCCTCATCCCTAATGTACTGGCTAACAAACAGCCCCACAAACAGGGCTGTGCCATATTGATGATGAACACTTTACTCATCCAATACTCATCAATTGAATCCACTTTTATCATTATTTATCTGTCTTACAAGTCCCTCACTCCCACCAGTTAGTAACATTTGGTATTTTATTGAGTGCCATGACTGACTCTTTTCTTTCTCCTGTGTGGTGAGTGTGAGATTTAATTTTAGGATCTGTGACTCACGCAGGACTTTTACTTTATTTATTTTGTTTAGAGGACAGTATTGCGATGCCCTGAATGCAGGTCTTTTGATCACATTGTGGAGAGTTTGGACACGATTGCATACACCGGTTGCTAGTTTAAGGGGTCTTTTGTCTTACCTCTGCACACACACCCAGGCTAGTGTGAAGTGCACAAAAACAACATCTGAGCTTTGTGGCCTCTTTCTTTGATGCCAGAATACTAAACATCACTAGTGAGGACCCAATGGACACAGCATGCCAGGGATCCTTGTCATGGAAGATCCTGCAACAACGATGAGTTGTACCACAGTTCACCAATCAATACAGTGGTACAGGTGGACTTATTTTCACCTTATCAGACTTGTGTTGCTTGATGGAAAGTTAAAAAAGAAAGACTCCCCATGGAGAAATTCATGCAGGACATAGGCTGGGAGAATGGGTACCAAAATAGAAACGGAAGAAAAAGGCATTAGGGATAGGACTACTGTAATGGGGTAGAGGAAGGGGGCATCAGCACAGGACAGATGGGATGGAATAGCCTGGGTGAGTGGGTACCAACATGAAGGAAGAGTCTGGGCATGATGAATACACCAATAAACGTGTAATTGTTCCCTCTCTTTTCTCACTCCTTGTAAAATCTACTCAAAGTCGTATTTCTGTCTGCCTTAATCAGCATGGTTGTATTTCTATAGAATGCCAACACCTCGTTGCATAAAGAAACAATATCTCTGCACGTTACAATACCTAATCTCATGTAGCCGATCTATTTGTTCCACCATTCATATGCAAGAAATCACTTAAACCCTCCACCCTCTATTTTTACACATAACTCGTATTAATTTAATCTACAACAAAGTAACTGTAATAAATGTGCAGGACCATTTCCTTGAGAGCAGAAGACTAACTCTGATAATCAATAATCACTGGATTAACCACTTACCTCAAATTCCAGCGTAGGGTGCTACTCTCCATTAAGTGTCTGGTCGTGGGTAGCAATCACAAGACAAATGCAGTAACAATACAATACAATGTGACCTTTTCCAATTCCTAATTATGTTTTTCTGGATGTACTTAGCAATGGCTTCTTTACAGTTTATATTATTTCCAAAATATTTTGCTATTACAATTTCTCTCAGGTATTGAGACATTTCTTCTCCCTATCATGCTCCATTTTAGCATAAGCCTGGTCTCACTGGGTCAATGTTTGATGCCCACTGTTCTTAAGGGGTGGGCGCCATGTAAGGAAAAATAGTTATCAGCACAGCATGAACATTATTAGGTACCTTGAAGGCACGGGCAAACAAATCTCCATCCTAGTGTTCTGTGTATACAATTGCTATTTCTATGCTTAAAAAGGCATAGTACATGATAGGTAAGTTCATGAACAAATTGGAGAAATCAGTATGTAGCTTGCAAGTCGGAGGTGGACTCCATGAAGTGCGGGGTTAGTGCTTCATTCTTCGAGGTCAAGATGTGTGAAACCATACTCTATATAATAGTCAAATTAAATATTTTGTTTAATAAATTGTTTGGCACTTTGATGTGGCGACATTTCCAATGCAACACCTTATTGAAAAGGCCGCAAGACATGTCATCAGAGCCTACATTATCACTTTCCTAATTATTTAATCTGTGAGCACATTAACTTATCCATAAATCATCAATAAAATGAAAACACTTAAGGCTGCAAGAACACCGTGAATAACAAATAAAGAAGGGCCAATCCAGTGTTGACATTTTAAAATATATACAAGTAATGCTGTTAGCCTGTTTATGACTTTTCAACAGCCAAAAAATATTTGTTTGCAAAACATTTAACATGTATAAAATGGATGGTGTAGGTGCTGGAGCGGGTTATGCAAAATTTGTATACCCACCCCATTATGCATGTCGTTTTATTAATTAGATTAACTAATTAATTATAATCGTACTAATGGTTTGGAGTGATGTGGAAATAACTAACCAACCTTATTAATGACTGAAATACACGTGGGATTTGCATCTGCATGGCCTAATTATTGACGTGAACTAAATTCCGTACGCATATTAATATTAGATAAATAGAATGTTGCATGTTATATGTTGCTTTAGTGATGTAATTGTGATTCGTGCTTTATTTTGTAAGTATAACTCGCAACGAGTGTTGCTTTTGCTAGATAAATACATACACATATGGGTATTAGTGAGGGAATGACATTATAATAGTCATTTCTATGTATTAATTACGTTTTTGTGTCTCTTTGCTTAAGTTGTCCATTATGGCCTGCCTAAAGATGGCTGACTTTGGTGCCTAACCCGACTGCCAACGCTGAACAAGGCTTGGGTGAAGTGCGCCTGCGCGAAGATGAGCAACAATGGCCCCGTCCTGACCCCAGGCAAGATGTACTTATCAAGGCCACTGGGAATGGTGCCAACGCTACAGACAAAAGACTTTATAAAAGAACCGGAACCAGCAAGTATGCTGACATCATGGACCAAACCTTATGGGAACGGGGAGGTTGACCCCTGATCAGCCAATCAGAACAATTTAAAACTAAATTTTGTTACATTTTGTTATTGAAATTATTATAAAAACCCATAGAATAGAGAGGTCGGGGGTCGCTCCATCGATTTCCTGATGATATGCTGACGGAGAGGACAGTGACACTGCAGGACAGCTGTTAGCCCAAATCTCTGACGGACTGAATTAATGCCCAAATTCCTGATGAACTTAACCTGCTAAATTGATGTGCATAGATTTGCGAGACTGCCAGATTTGACATAGAGGACGACTTTAGCCAGAATAGGTAAATATGAATGGCAACTTGATCGAATGCATGATTTAATTTGCAATATTAATATAAAATTGGATTTGAATAACAACAGAAATGAGTTGGGTTGTTTATTGATTGAAATGTGTTAATGTAAAGGTTAATTAGAGAATTAGGGTTTCACCAAAATCTTCAACTAACAGATCCATCCCGGTCTTTGGGAGGATAATACCAAATGTGGAATCTAGGGCCTATTGAGTATTAAAAGGATTTGTAGGTGTGTTGCTCATTAGGGAAAAGTGGTATCTTCCTCCCTCATTTATTCAGCGCTTAGAAGGATATATCGCCTCTCGAACAGACTAATGGTAAGTGTGCGTTGGTGTTATGGGCCCCACCAGCGAATGTATAAATAGTGTATGTGTGTGTGAGATCATTTAGTCTGTGGCAGCTGGGAGGGATTTTGCACTCCGCGCTGCATCATAGGCAGATGGCAGAAATAGAGAGACAAAAGTGAGACAGTAAAGGTAGAGCCAGCAAAGTGGCAGAAACAATGAAATGTGCATTTAAGAGAGAGACACAGATAGATGGAGACAGCGAAGAAGTCTTCACCGTGGAAGTCTTCACCGTGGTCAAAGAATTCACTAAACCCATCATAGAGACAACAGACTTTCCTCAGTCCCAAGACCTCTGCCACAACCTCGCCACCTTCTTCCACTGCAAGATCATGAGATCTACGAAAGCTTTGCAACCCAAGACTCACCCTCCCCACCCACAACCACCGCACCAAATGGCTCCAGTCTCCAGTAGACCTTGAACAACTGAACTACCCTCACCACTGATGACACCTTCAGGATCATGCCCTCACCACATCTTCAACAGAGCCAGCAGCTTCATTGCACCCGAACTCTGCTGCACCATCAACTGCTCCATCAAATCTGCAACGCTCCAGGAAGACTGTAAGCATACAGAGATCAACCCCATGCTGAAGAAACCTTCTGCCGAACCGGTAGAACTCAAGAACTACAGACTCATCTCTCTGCTCCCCTTCCCAGCCAAAGTCATCGAGAAAGTCTTCAACGCTCAACTCTCTGAGTTAATCGAAACAAACAACATCTTGGAACTCTCCCAATCGGGCTTCAGAAGCAAACACAGCACCAAAACCGCACTCCTTGCCACGACAGATGACATCTGCACCCTCCTCGACTGAGGCGAGACTGCAGCACTCATCCTCCTGGCCGCTCAGCTGTATTTGACACTGTCTCCCACCACACCCTCTGTTCAAAACTCCATGACGCCGGCATCTGCAACAAAGCCCTAGAATGGATCCATACCTTCCTCAATTGCCGAACGCAGTGAGCCAGACTTCCACCATTCAA
Organism: Triturus cristatus; assembly: GCF_964204655.1. Lineage (NCBI taxonomy): Eukaryota > Metazoa > Chordata > Amphibia > Caudata > Salamandridae > Triturus > Triturus cristatus. The sequence continues at coordinate 76,122,017 of NC_140585.1, read as the reverse complement.
ATCAGAATGGACAGAGGCCAGCTGCAAAGTGCCTCTGGGATCCTCCCTGAGCTCCACCCTCTTCAACATCTACATCGCCCCGCATGTAGCTATCGTCAGAAGCTACGAACTAAAAATTGTCTCCCAAGCTGACGACACCCAGCTGATTCCCTCCCTCACAGATGAACCACAGCCGCCAAAAGCAACTTCAGCAACGGGATGAATGCAGTTGACACCTGGATATAGGACAGCTGCCTCAACCTTAACCCAGACAAGACCAAAGTCCTCATTCTGGGCTACTCCCCCTCCCCCTGGTACGACTCTCAGTGGCCCGCAGTGCTCGGAATCCCTCCCACACCCACATACCATGCACAAAACCTCAGCATCATCCTGGACTCCTAGCCCTCAATGAGCAGCCAAATCAACGCCGTCTTGTCCTCCTGCTTCCACATGCTCTACATCCTTCATAAGATCTTCAAGTGGATACCCAGTAAGTCCAGGAAAACAGTCACCCATGCTCCCGTCAGCAGCAGACTCGACTACGGCAGCGCACTCTACACCAGCACCACCAGGAAACCAAAACAAACGCAGACCGTCCAGAACGCCTCCGGCAGCCTCATCCAGAACACACCACGCTGCAACCACATCACCGGCCACCTGAGAGACCTCTACCGGCTACCTGTCATCAAGACAATCACCTTCAAGCTTCTCACGCACGCCTACAAAGCCCTCCACAATGCCAGACCTACATACCTCAACCACCGCCTCTCCTTCTACACTACCACCAGACATCTCTTCTCCTCTCAACTGGCTCTGACCAGCATCCCATGGATCCACAAGACCATGGCTGGAGAAAGATCCTTCTCCTATCTTGCGGCGAAGACATGGAACTCCCTGCCTCTGCACCTCAGGCAATCACCATTGCTGCCACAATTCAGGAAGGACCTTAAGACCTGGCTCTTCGACTGAACTGCAGACCCAGCCTCCACCCCCGCCCCCCAGTGCCTTGAGATACTCTGGGTGAGTAGTCTCACTTTATAAGAATATTGATTCATTGATAGTGAAAAATTGAATGATGGTTAGAAAGAAAGATAAAGGGGGATTGGCAGTGTGTTCACATTTAGAAGTGAAGAATAGATTGAATGAGGAAGAAGGTGGGAGTCACCAGTGTGGGTTGGAGGAGACCAGCAGAGGTCAAAGTGGAGGGGATCAACCTTCACAATTTTATTTTTTTATTTTAGAGAAGAAACTGTTACTGACCTGTTAATGCTGAGCTGGAGGAGCCCCTGGGTGAAAAGGGAGTGCTTCAACTGTGTGTGATGTGAGAGAAGAAACAGACAGCTAGGAAAGAAACAAGTCTTCTCTTCAGGATGCCCTACAACCTAAAAGAAATTTACATTTTGTGGCAGCCCGTCTTATACTGTGTTTAATACAATTATAAAATAATAACTTACATACAGTGCTTTTTGGGTCTTGCCTACTAGACAGCACATACACTGTCTTATGTGAGACATTGTTATCTTACAATGGGCTTATAGCACGCCCATTGCATCCCATTGGTTGGCTTTATTGTCATTCTCATTTGCTTGCGTCCTATTCGCTAGATTGTATGGGCTTTCCTTCCTCTTTGTCCCTCCACTGGAGCATGTATCGATTACTGGTGTCCTTCCAGTGATTGTTTTTCAAGTGCTACTTTTTTTCTTTTCAAGTAATCTGCACGTGTGTGTGTTTTCCAGTTGTCTCCCTCATGTACTTCTGTACCCATTCACCACATTCAGTGTTCTTCTCTCCTGCACATGTGCTTCCCCCATTTCCAAACCCCTTGGTACTTTCTCCCGTCTGCTACTCTTAGCAGCTCTATGTAGCTCTCTTTTGCCAGTTTGCTAACTCCCGTCAGCGCCATCGGTGTTGCTTCCCTGTTGCTTCTCTTACTCGTTGTCCCCCGTTTTGCTTCCGCTCCGCACCCTCTTCCTATGTTGTTAACACTCTCATTGATCTAATTCGCTGTGTTGCTTACCTCCATTTGGTTAAAATAAAAACTTTCACACTTCTTTTTAGTTACAGATCAACACAGATTGGTAACTAAAAACAAGAAAGCTGCCGGGCCATTTTGTATCTGTGTGCATGCATGGTGTGCACGCCTACAAAATGCTGCCACTGGCAGGGTCAAACTTTTTTTTTAAATTCTATAGCCATGTTGCACAACATCAGAGAGGCATGGTTAAACACCATTAGCAAAGTCAATCAGTCCCAAAGATCAGACCAATGGGCTTTCCCAATGCTGGTTTTTAATACAGTCTGGACCTCCTAGCACTTGACTTCTGTTCTACGAAGCATTAACTTCTGTGACCCTTCGGTTACAGACACATCTGCAGTGTTTGCTTAAAATCATATACTGCATTTCTCACAGATTAGTTTCACTGCAAATGATCATTTAAGGTATCTGCTAATGCGGTTGGTTACCTGAGAGTGAAAGGCATTTAAAATCGCAACAGAATATTTTGTTTTATCCATGCCCTGAAGAGAGCCTTGCCTCGGCGCGCGCTCCCTCAGCAGGTGGCAAACAGACGGGCGCGAGCTCGCCGGAAGCGGCGGTCGCCTGTCCGCGGACGGAGCGGAGGGCGCAGTTGGCGCGGATGTTGAGAGACCGGAAGCAGATCTCCCCACGCGTTTGTTTTTGCCGCCTTCTCTCGGGCAACGGAAGCCTCGCGGAAGCGCAGAGGGCCCTGTGACCAGGCAAGCGGTCACGACACATCGTCTGTACTCCCCAGGTGCCCGTGGGAGCCCGGGCTGCTCAACCGCACCTGCCCGGCTGCACGACACGTCCGAGCTTTGACCCAGACTGAGAGGTAAAGTGTAGTGATGGCGCAGTTGTTAAAGGACTTTCCATTTTCTTCAGATATTCCTCCTTCACTTCCCTCCTTTTTTGTTCCCCTCTCCACCCTTTTCCATCATGTATCTTCATATTTACCCTTGGTTTGCCACTTGACCGGTTTTCTACCGGCACCCCCGGTATTTAAATGCCCCGGCCGGTAAAAAATAAATAAAAGCAATCTCCTAACGCTGGTATTTTTAGCTCTTATCCGAACATTCTTCAAACTGTAAATATAAACAGAAAGCACTTTTAAGCGTGTTATAGAGATGCGCCAACGACTTCTGACTAATAATTAAAGTAAACAAAGGCAGAAAAGCCGTGTTACAAGTTTATCCATAAGATTTTGTCCTATTTATATTTAGTATCACATACAGGCATTTGCAGACTGGTAAAACAGCAATAAATGGATATTTGTCTCTTAGAAAGGTGGCTAGCAAAGCAGACTTAAGTCATTCCCTCCTGTCTCCCTAGACGGGCTTGTCAATTCTTTCCTCCCTTTAGTTTTTAACTCTCTTTGTATATGCCAACTATTTAATCTTGTAAAGTGGAACATTTCGAGCATGACATTGGGGGAATATAGTCGACTTCTATTTAGGCTCAAGGCACATTCGGCAGAAAAGAAAAGAAAGTCAGTTTTGGCTTTAAAAATCAGGAGTCTCCTGCCTGAATCGGGTCTGTTGACATGTATGTCTTATAACAGTCATTCCTTCCTCTCTTCTGTCCTTCCATTCCTTCTCCGTTTAACGCGCCTGTCTTTAATCTTCCCCTCATCCTTTCCATATCTCCTGTCTGCCGCCCTCTCTTCCTCTTCGCATTCTTTCTCTCATTCCTTCACTTCTTTCTCTTTTCCTCTTCTCTCCAGTTAGGCTGACCACTTGGCCCCGAGTAATGTTATGAAAGGCGTATGATGAAATTCTATAAAAAAGTTCTTTTTTTTTTTTTTTTTTTTTATTACTTAAAAATGTACAATGTGTTAATTTTTAGGGTAGAGCCCAAGAATGTGTATAAAACGTTAGGCTCGAGAATCAAAAATTAGCTAGCATTCGCGCCAAGAATTTTCAATTCTATTAAGGACACGGAGGCGAGGATTATGCTTCTCTTTCTATTTATTGCTACCCACAGCAGCCAATGAAAACTTTTGTTACATGAAAAAACAACACTTTTCTCATGATGCATATGTCACATCACTTCCTGCAGGGCCCCATAAGAGCCAGCCATACTGGAACTAGTCCTCTTTCTTTGCTCCGAACAGAAGTCCAATAAGTATTAAAGTTCAAAAGTATTAAAGTTCAACAACAACAGCTTCCAACGTGGAAGAACACCAGACCAGCTGGGAAAAACGCCACTCCGTACAGCGGATCAATCCATCTTCTTGTCAGATCCTGAAAGAATAGAAATAACAACCCGTAACTTCTGTAAAAACAGAGTATATACAACACGGGTGGGCAAAAATTACATTACAGTAATTTAACCGGGTGGGATAATCCTCGCCTCCGTGTCCTTAATAGAATTGAAAATTCTTGGCGCGAATGCTAGCTAATTTTTGATTCTATTACAGGACCGGAGGCTTCGTATTATGCTAGTTTAACGCTGATTAAAAACAACAGAGGATATATCACCCACCGGTTTATAATAAAATTGTTTAAACGTGGATTCAGACGACCAGTCTGCAGAACGCATGATATCTTGCACCGTAGAACCCAGCATGAAAGTCTTGGAGGCCATGGCGCCTCGAACAGAATGTGAACCAAACACTTGGGTATCTACCCCTGCCTCTTGCATAACACCTTTCAGCCATCTGGCTATGGTAGCCGCAGTAACAGGTTTATACGGTTTTTGCAGAGCAATTAACAGTTGTACCACACCATCAGGCCTGAGAGACCTGGTACATTCTTCGTAAGCCTTGAGACATTGAACCACACAAAGTTTAGCATTATCAGGAAAAGCATGATAATCCACACTACGTGACAAGGTTTTTGTTCTAGACGTAATATTAAACGAAACGCCCTCTGGAGTAAATACTCTACCTGTAATATCGAGCGCTTTGACATCCGAGAAACGTCTGCAAGCCGCTAGGCAAAGTAACATGGCCAGTTTGGCCGACAACTGCTTCCTGGACAACCTATTGTTGTCCGGCCACCTATTGAAGAGGGACAGAACCAGCGAGACGTCCCACAAAGAGGAATACTTTGGTTTGGGAGGATTGGCTACTCTAATGCCCTTTAGGAGTTTACAGATGAGAGGATGCATCCCGACAGGCTTGCCCTCGATCTGAGAGTGGCCTGCCGAGATGGCGGAGCGGAAGTTATTAACCGAGCGGTAGGCTAAACCCTGCGACGCCTTCTCCGAAAGAAAATTTACAACATAGGGTAATCCTGCCCCCACGGGATCCATATGTTGTCCCACGCACCAACGAACCCAGCCCCCCCAGGCTGAAGAATATCGTTTCTTGGTAGAGGGGGCCCATGCCTGATTGATAAAGCTTGCAGCCTGGTCCGAAAATCCTGGCATTCGCCAACGCTGCCTGAAAGTCTCCAGGCCATCAGGGTCAGGTGCCCCGATAGTACCATCGGGTGTGTCTCCCCCTGAGGGCCCTAGAGCATGGTCGAGGACCAAGGGATCCGCCTGGGGAAGTCGCAACTCGCCTCCATCAGCAACGGGAACCAAGGCTGCGACTTCCACAGGGGAGTCACCAGTATCACCTCCGCTCTCTGACGCATCACTTGAGTGAACACTCGGGGAATGAGGATGAACGGTGGAAACGCGTAGTTCAACTGGTGAGTCCACTCCTGTGCCAAGGCATCTGTCGCCAGCGCCAGAGGGTCCGGCCTCCAGCTGAAAAACTGCGTCATTTGACGGTTCAGCCTGGAAGCAAATAGGTCGATCTCGCAGCGTCCCCAAATCTCCTGTAACCAGTGCACCACTCGCGGGCAAAGTTGCCAGTCGCTGTAGTCCCTGAGGTGGCGAGAGTTCCAATCCGCCACCACGTTGGACTGACCCGGAATGTACTCCGCTACCACCGATATCTGGTTGGTTAGGCAGTAATGCCAAAAGGCTTTCGCTATCTCCACCAGCATCGAAGACCTCGTGCCCCCCAATTTGTTGATGTATCGGACTGCCGACACGTTGTCCATCCGAAGAAGGATGCAACACGAGATCTGCCGGGGGGGCCAACGTCCGGATCGCAAAGGATCCCGCGAGGAGCTCCATACAATTTATGTGAAGATTTAACTCCTCCAGGGACCACCGTCCCCCTGTGGAAATATTTCCGCAGCGCGCTCCCCAACCCCAACGGCTGGCGTCGGACTCTATGACCACCTCTGGCAACGAGCCGAAGATTGCTCTGCCGTTCCACGCCTCGACGTGGGCCAACCACCATTGCATCTCCTCCCTCACCTCCTGGGTGAGGGGGACTACGTCTGTGTAAGAAAGGCCCTTCTGTAAGTGCTGGATCTTTAGGCGTTGAAGGGCCCTGTAGTGCAGGGGGCCCGGGAATATCGCTTGAATGGATGACGCAAGGAGGCCCACTATGCGGGCAATCCCCCTGAGCGAGACCATCTGTTTGGATAGGAACGAGCGTAGCTCCTTCTTGATGTCCCGTAGCTTGGAGCTCGGGAGACAGAGCTGGGCCGTCTGAGAATTTATGACGAACCCCAGAAAGTCTATCGTCTGCGTGGGAGAGAGGACGGATTTCGGTTCGTTGATCACGAACCCCAGGTTGTGCAAAATATGAATGGTCATGCGCAGATGCCGAGCCACTAGCTCTGGAGATTGCGCCATAATGAGCATGTCGTCCAAATAGACAATCATGCGAACCCCTTGTTCTCTGAGGTAGGCCACGACCGGCTTCAGCACCTTGGTGAAGCACCACGGTGCTGAGGAAAGTCCAAAAGGAAGGACCAAATACTCGTACCACCGGTTCCGCCATTGAAATTGGAGAAATCTGCGGTGGGGACGATATATGGGAACGAGATAAGCGTCCTTCAGGTCCAGACGGACCAACCAGTCCCCTTGTTTCAGTAAATCCGCCAACAGATGGATGCCCTCCATCTTGAAGTGTTTGTAAGTTAGAAAGTGGTTGAAATCCTTCAAATTGAGTACCAACCTGTAACCACCTCCTTTCTTCTGTACCAGAAAAATATTGCTGCAGAAACCGCGAGGGCCCTCTTTGCAAGGAGCTATCGCGCGTTTCTGCAGCAATGCGTCTATTTCTGAATCTATGAAATCGCACTCGAGTTGGGAAAAAGAAAGCTGCCTGGGGCGCTGTACCTGACGGGGCGTCTGAAAAAACTCTAGTTGGAACCCTTGAACAGTCTGTAGTACCCAGGCGTCTTGTGATATCTGAGCCCAATTGTGAAAGAAATACCGAGTACGCCCCCCCCAAGGGAAGAGGAAGTAAATCTGGAGCGCTCACCTGAGGAATCGGCGGCTTGGAATCCTCCACGGTAGGAGCCTTTGTTAAAGCGCCGCTTGTTGAAGCGCTGTCTGGTGGGGTAGAAAGTGCCACCGCGGGTGGAGTCCCAGTCACCCCTGCCGCGTCCGAAATCTCCTCGCTGGGGACCTTGAGAGTGCTGACGGCCAAACGAGCGTCCCCGCCCTCGTCCGGCCCTATTGAAAACACCGGCGTGAAACACGCGCTTGATCCCTGCTTGAGCCTTGTCCAGGGTAGTGAACGTGCCCACATACTTCGCTACGTCCTTAACAAACCGGTCACCAAAGAGGTTCCCATCCGCCAGCGGTCCACGTTCCGACGCGGCCAGCTCAGTAAGGTTGGCATCCATCCGCATTAATATCGATTTCCTGCGCTCTGTAGATATTGCGCAGTTGGCATTCCCTAACAAGCAGATAGCTCGTTGGGTCCAGCCTGCCAGCACGTGGGGGTCGATCGTACTCCCCGATTCCTGCGCCTCCAGGGCCATTTCCAAAATTTTTGCCAGGGGCCCGACCACGTCTAGGAGCTTGTCTTGGCAACCCCGCCAAGCGCGATCAATCCCCTTCTTGGGATCCTTGGCGAACTTTTTTAGAAACGTTAGCATGCTGGGGTCAATGTCCGGCGTCTCCGCCACTTTGTCTGAGAGGTCCGGTCTTGGGCATTCTGATTTTAGCCTACTGCGTACCTCCTTGTCAAACCCCTTACGTAAGTTCTCGTGCAGGTACGCAGCCACCTCCGGAGCCGGTAACCAGTCCGATGATCGGGGGTGCACAATATCTGCGGGATTGAAAGTAAAGGGTGTAGGAGCCGGCGGGGAAGGCTCCGCATGCTTAGTCGTCCTGGACTTCTTTTTAGGCGGGGAATCATCCGGGGTGTCCGAGGAAGTGGACGTAGACTCTGTGTCAGTGTCCTAAACCTTCTCACGCTCTCGATTTGGGCGCGGAAGCGCCTCGTAGGACTCTGAGTGCGGCCAAGGCTGACCCCGGGAGTCCCTGACGTCCCCTCTGTTTGTTTAGGGAAGCCATGCTTCTTTGCAAACCTCTCCAGCTGCTTAGTGATGGGCTTTAAAGCCGTCGCCAGAGCTTGTTGTACAGTTCCAGGAACTGCTTTTTCTAGGGCCTTGCTGACCGACTCCTGGACAGAAGCATCCAGGGCCTCAACAATATTGTCCTCAATGGTAGGTCCTCCTACCTCCTCTTCATACAAGGTATCGTCCTCCTCATAGTGCACCCACGTATCCATAGTGGAACCACACTTGTAACGGTAATTACTCATAAGGTAATATCAAGGAGGAAATCCAAGGGGGGAGCCAACCCACAGCACAGCAGCACCGGTACCTAGCTCCTCAGCAGCAGCTGTAGAACAATTATTCCAGCCCACAGGGCGTAGTGGAGCCAAGAGCAAATATCAAATACAAGGAGGTGTGCTCCCTCCAGGCCCAGGTCGTTATTACAGCCAGCCAGGCGTCAGCAGTGCTCTTCCAGTAAAAACTACAGCCCAAATGCCTAAAAAACGAAACTAATCGGGTCGTTTCGATGTGCGTAGCCCAAATCCTACTAAATCCTACTAGATTGGGCTACGCACGTGGAAACACAAACGAAACTACAACTATCCGGCTCCTGGCGTCAGCGGCGTACAAGGGAAGCCCAGCGCCCATAAATCATCAATGCTGAATCCACCGGAGGCGGGGCGGTACCAGGTGCTGAATGGTAAAGCGCAACGCGCTAGCAGGGGCATGCGACGCGGCCGAGCGTCGCGTGTAGATCACTTAAATTTGAAAACATGCGCTTTTCGCACCTCGGCCCGTTCATCGGCAAAATATGCCTTCGATCGAACCGCGCTCCACCGCGGTGTTCACAATGCGCCGCAGCGCGATTTAAATCTCCGGCAAACCAAAGGTCGCACACAAGTCAGGGCGCGCGCGCCGGAACATAGGCATTATCACAGCATAAGCAATTAGTATAAACAATAGCCATCGCTAGCAAAAAACCACATGTGCATCAAAATTAATCCAAATCGTAGCTCTCAACTTAACTGTCTGCGTGAGCAGCAAAGAAAGAGGACTAGTTCCGGTATGGCTGGCTCTTATGGGGCCCTGCAGGAAGTGATGTGACATATGCATCATGAGAAAAGTGTTGTTTTTTCATGTAACAAAAGTTTTCATTGGCTGCTGTGGGTAGCAATAAATAGAAAGAGAAGCATAATACGAAGCCTCCGGTCCTGTAATAGAATTTGTGATAAGTACGAGTTTTATGTAACACTTTTTGCGAGTGAGATTCACACATTTGGAGTTTGGGAGGAGCCCGCAGTCGTACCAGGCTGAATGTCACACCGGGTGAGATGGGCCTAAACGTGAACTTTAAATATGACTGTTTATAGCTCTGCTGTGTGCAGAGGAAGCCTTCAGGAAGTCACCCGCCCCAGTGGAGGCCATCGACAGACCCCTTGTCCTGCTCCACTACATTTGTAATCCTTAAATGGACGGTGGGTGTTATTTTGAGGTTTGTAACTGTTTAAATGGTGTCACTCTCATGTCACGAATGACATAGCTTTTGCGAAACCACTTCCTGTAATGTCATAAAAAAATTCCTAATTATTTTTCATTACTGAGAATTCTCAAACTTCAGCAATCTGGCCCTTTTCTCTCCTGATTACCGATGAGACCGATGGCTGATGTGATGACTTGTCTGCATGTTGCATAGAAGAACTTCAATAGCTTGAAGTTCAGTGACAGTTGGTGATCTTTGAAAGTAGCACTTGGTGATCTTTTAAAGTAGTAGCGTGTAATACTTGCCTAGAATTACAGTGAGCAAGCAAATTGTCCAGCCCCCTTTCTTACCCACTGCACTTTGTGTATAATTTGGTTTCTTTTTCTTGATTGTTCGTCTAAATAAATATTTTTTCCATTTGGATAATACCTACACAGGTCGTAATGTAGTATTGTGTAACATTACTCTTATCATTCTTTGATAGGGACCATTATGTCTGCAAGCATTTTGCCATGAGTGCCCCGTATGCTAAAATTAACTCCAATATGCCAGCACCAGAATTTTTCCATGTGTCCCATATTTCCATATGCCTAGAATTACAAGTGTGCCAGTGTCCGCATTTGCCACAGCTAATCGTTATGCCTAGAATTACCTCCAGTATTCCAGAATATTCCTATCTGTGCCTCCATAAAACAAGAATTAACTCCAGTATGCCAGAGCAATTCAATATTTTATTAAAGATTTGGAACTCCTATGAGGTCCACATAAAAGTACATGCATATTATTACAAATAATCAAATAGAACAGAACTCATTTTACAAACCATCATAAAATTATCAGAGGCCTGCAATAGCAAGGCTAGAGTTCCTTTAGATAACAGTCAATATTTTCAATTATCCCAATACGCAGACTACTTAAGATTTTCAACAATAACACCATTTAGCTCACGGCAAAAACAGAGGCCCAAAACCTCTACTGTAGAAGATAGCGTTTGTTTAGGACCGTAGTAAAAACAATAGCAGGTACCTTTAAGGAAAAATAATATGCATAACCTCAGTGCTTAGAGAACATTTTTCAATGATTTGGGTAGCAGCACATAGTCATTTCGACAGAAAATAGTATTTAAAATTAGCAGCACAAGGATTGAAGTAACAGAGCATATCCTAGAATTTCCAAAGGACATTAAGTAGCTGCCAGTTCAGGTACAAAATAAAATCCAAAATTCAGCTTCGGCTAAGAGTTCAATTTAGAGTTAGCAGCAAGAAGAAAGGAATAACAGAGCATATCCTAGAATGCGCTAAGGACAGTAAGTAGCAGCCAGTTCATATGCAAAATAGAGTCCAAAGTTCAGCTTCGGCTAAAAAATTCAATTCGGAGTTAGCAGCAATAACAAGCATTTGCAATGCAATAGGCCTCGCATTATTGAAAATTTGAGCTATTGTGATTGCAAATATTAATGCAACGGGGAGCCGCTTCGCTTTGTGGCAGGAGAAGGAAGGTACCAAGCGGGACTACGTTGCCCAGAGGGCTTTGAGCCTCACACCTGCAGCGCATCACACGCCCACCACCACCACCACTACAAAGAACCTCGCCGCTCCCGCTGGTGCGGGAGCCGCTTCGCTTTGTGGCAGGAGAAGGAAGGTACCAAGCGGGACTACGTTGCCCAGAGGGCTTTGAGCCTCACACCTGCAGCGCATCACACGCCCACCACCACCACCACTACAAAGAACCTCGCCGCTCCCGCTGGCGCGGGAGCCGCTTCGCTTTGTGGCAGGAGAAGGAAGGTACCAAGCGGGACTACGTTGCCCAGAGGGCTTTGAGCCTCACACCTGCAGCGCATCACACGCCCACCACCACCACCACTACAAAGAACCTCGCCGCTCCCGCTGGCGTGGGAGCCGCTTCGCTTTGTGGCAGGAGAAGGAAGGTACCAAGCGGGACTACGTTGCCCAGAGGGCTTTGAGCCTCACACCTGCAGCGCATCACACGCCCACCACCACCACCAGTACAAAGAACCTCGCCGCTCCCGCTGGTGCGGGAGCCGCTTTACTTTGTGGCAGGAGAAGGAAGGTACCAAGCGGGACTACGTTGCCCAGAGGGCTTTGAGCCTCACACCTGCAGCGCATCACACGCCCACCACCACCACCACTACAAAGAACCTCGCCGCTCCCGCTGGCGCGGGAGCCGCTTCGCTTTGTGGCAGGAGAAGGAAGGTACCAAGCGGGACTACGTTGCCCAGAGGGCTTTGAGCCTCACACCTGCAGCGCATCACATGCCCACCACCACCACCACCACTACAAAGAACCTCGCCGCTCCCGCTAGCGCGGGAGCCGCTTCGCTTTGTGGCAGGAGAAGGAAGGTACCAAGTGGGACTACGTTGCCCAGAGGGCTTTGAGCCTCACACCTGCAGCGCATCACACGCCCACCACCACCACCACTACAAAGAACCTCGCCGCTCCCGCTGGCGCGGGAGCCGCTTCACTTTGTGGCAGGAGAAGGAAGGTACCAAGCGGGACTACGTTGCCCAGAGGGCTTTGAGCCTCACACCTGCAGCGCATCACATGTCCACCACCACTACAAAGACGTGCCTGTTCCTCCGCCGCGCGGACGCACGCCGGACGAAGCCCGGAACAAGGGCGGGCCCGTTTGAGCCCGTTAGAGGACGTGTGAGGACGGGACGGGCCACCCCCCCTTCAACCTCCGCAGCAAGGTCAGTTATGCTTTGCCCCTCATAAGATTCACACGCCCAAAGGACATATATATATCTATTACGTGTTGTATGCGCAGCAGTCTGCAGAGTGTTATTGGGGCTTATGCTGAGCCATCTACATTCTACGCCCATATAATGACTGCAGCTTCTGACACGGGACGGAAGTCCCTTGCTGGCACATTAGACCAATTCTTGGTAAGGGTGTCATCTATTTTGGACAAGGAAATTGACTATACAGAGAAGCGTTTATCCCTGGGACCCCTTGCAGATAGACGTTCTTCTTTGGGCCACTTGTCTCATGCATATTCCCCGGTCCATAGCACAACTCAGGGGTCAAACAATGTTGCCAGTCCAGCGTTATGTGCGCCGGGGAAAATAATTTCTCCAACACATGGAAAATCTACCCAATGTATCCCGGAATCCGAAGGATCTAACCTTAGTACTAGATCAAGACCGGGTCAAATAAATCCAACTCAATCTGCTGGTGTATTCGAGAGTGTCAAGACCAGGTCTGCTACGAACTCCAAGACAAAAATACCACCTCTAAAAAGCAGGGTAACTACGAGAAAACAGAGAACTAAAAGAAAATGCGGTGAACTGTCAAATGGAGGCCAAAATGCTAAGACAAGGCGTATTACCCCAGAGGATACCTCTGAAATGTCCCCCCCCCCTCTCAGGAATAACCCTAACTGGTGGAAAGGACAATGGAAAGGTCGCAACATTAAGATCGTCATTTTTAGCACTACCAAAGGATCTACAAAATGTTGGAGAAGATGATTTCTGGGGGAAGATTGAGTCAATATTTTATAAAACCTGTCAACCAATATATGATAGACTGGATGGTATTGAAAACAGACTGACCTGTCTGGAGCTGGCGTATGCGTCAACCCAGACTCGTCAGAAATGTTCCAGAAATTGTCAGGTGTGTAACAAATTATCTGTCACGCCTTCTAACAAAAGTGCTACATCTGTTAATGTCTTTCCCCCTCTTGTCCCAACTATAGCTAAAGATAACCCGCGTATATTGGACCAACCAATTAATAATCTCATTAAACCAACAGCATGTAACACTGAGGTTGGGGGGAGTGCCCTGCTTAAAGTAAGCGATAATCAAGCAGGAAAGCAACCAGAGAGGGCAGCGTTCAAAACCCCTGATATAAGAAAACTGCCAAGTATACACCTCCCTCCAGAATCAAGTCCTTATGTGATAATTTTGGCAGGGGTTAAGCCCCTGGGTCAAGATAGTAGGGAAGACTATGGGGAACTGAAAAATAAATGCGTCTTTTGGTTAAATTGTAACCGCCCTTTACCCCAACATGTTTCAACTGAAATACTCTTTGCACGACGAGTTAACTGGGTAGGCCCGAAGAGGAAAACATTAGAGGGAGATTGCATAGTAATTAACTTCAGAGATATTAGGGTAGTGGAACACATCTGCAAGTGGCAGAACCATACCTCTTGTACCCCCATTCTCTCCCTGCCTCTGTCTTTCTTTTATTCTGACTATCAACAGCCCAATTCAACTGATTGTGGTCAGGGAGGTATTGGCACTTGGCCTAGACATAACAGAAGACCTAATGCCCAGTATAGGGTTTCAGGGACCTCTGGATTAGAGGATTGTGACTGACGCCCAAATCCCCTCAGTAAGAAGGAAAAAATATTAAGCAAATCAGCTTCAAAATCTGTAGGAAAACAGGTTGTTTGTACTATCCCAATTGGAACATGTGATTTTAGCAAAGAAATTGTCGAGAAAACAACATTTGACCAGTGCCAGATAGATGAGGAAAAGCAATCGAATATTGGGGCCGGAGAGACATCACTTATAAGCTGTGTCTTAGACCTAGACGTGGAAGAAGAGTTCGGTACTGAAACCATCGTATCTAGTACCACGAAGGACAATAGAGTTACCTAGAGAGTGAAAGTACTTATCTTCTACCAGGGAGCTCAAGCCTTATTTTAGGAGGGAACAGCGAGAGTGGCGTATTGTCCATTATATCCTGGAATATTGCAGGACTAGGGCCAAAAATGGTAGACCCTGACTGGCTGGGTTTTATATCTAAATTTGACATATGTCTCTTTCAAGAGACGTGGTCAATAGATCCCTTGTTATGTAATGGGTTTCTAAATTATCACGTCCCTGCATTAAAAAACGTGAGAGGTCGCCCGTTTGGCGGGCTTACTATATGGCTAAAACAAGATCTGGGATGTCGAGCTATTCAAGGACATAGAATTAGTGATGACATCTTATCTGTTAAGATCACCCCGAAATCAGGGAATACGATAGAAATTTTCAATGTCTACTCACGAGGTCAGCCGGGGGGAAAAAAGTCTCCAGTTGTAAAGTTACTGGAAGAAGAAATTGACTCCTTGCCCCCGAATATTCTACCTATTGTAGTCGGCGATTTCAATACATGTTTTGAGCCCCTGGACCATGAAATGCCTCAGCTCACTGTCGATGAAGACGTCAGCTGGGGTATTCCGCCTCTAGAGATTTCACCCGTAAAAAGATGGACGGAGGCGGCCATCCAACTAAACGGACTATGTCTAGGCAATCATATGAGAGCTGCCAATGGCAGAAGTATTTCTGATAAATCCGGGACAAATACTTTCGATAATGGTCGCAGGGCAAGCAGGATAGATTATCTGCTTATTCATGTCGCACTTTGGCATTTTTTTAGAGACATGAAGGTAGTCAATCGTCATGAGAGCGACCATCACCCATTGGTTTCATCATTTAATACGTCCTTTATGGGTAATCCGATACTGCAACAAATTTCTTATGAGCCCGACCACCTTCTGTCTAACAATATGCGCCATTTCAAATGGGATCGGATCGTAGCAGACCCAATGACTGTGCAAACAATAAACAATGAGAGGTAACTGCTGCACTTGAAGCGTTGGGTAGTGCAATTAAGAATCAAAGCCCTTGTCAGATAGTGGTGGAAGTTCATAACAGGCTTTTCCTGGGCCTAAAAAAATACTTTTTTAAATCCATTCCCAAAATCAACTGTAAATATAAAAGAAAAGAGGGATGGTATAATTCCGATTGCAGGAAGGCCCGGGTTGGACTAGGTAATGCACTTAAGCAGAAAGACACACTACTTGTAAGATCTGCTAGGTTAAACTATGGGAAGACAATGAAGGAGGCAAAGAAATCGTGGGACAATGAAAAATGGAAGGATCTTCTTGATGCATGTAGGTCCAAGAACAGCAAGGACTTCTGGGACATATATAAGTGGGACAGGGGTGGCCTAGCAGAGCAACCACAGAACAACGTGGCCCAGAATGCATGGGTCGATTACTTTAAACCCCAATATGCTGCACCCTGTGAAAACACCCCTAGTGAGACGTTTGCCCATGTGTATTATGACAAGGCAATATTCTCATTGAAAGATGTTGACAGAGCCCTAGACAAAGTGGTTGGGGGAAGGGCTCCTGGCATGGACGGAATCCCCGCGGATGCGTTTATCAATGGTAGAAGCCTTTGGTCCAGCTACATTATGTTACTTGCCAATGCAATTGCACAGGGAGCGGATATTCCCCCCTCGTGGAAGGGAGCCGAAATTGTCCCAGTATTTAAAAAAGGGGACAAATCAATTGCAAGTAACTATAGACCAATTAGCTTGATAGATTCGATCCAAAAGATCATAGGTCGTATGTTTCTTAATGTAATTCAAACTTGGATGGACGACCAGGATATCTTAAGCCCAATGCAGGCAGGGTTCCGATCCCGAACAAGCACAATTGACCAAGTTTTTCGTTTTGTCAACTTATACTGGAAGACTGTGGTCTTGGGGCACGGAGCCCTTTATGCGGTGTTCGTGGACCTCAAAGCTGCTTTTGATTTGGTCCCACGTATAAAGCTCTGGCAGGTATTGAGGGAAATGGGCATTGCTCCTGAGCTTCTGACCGTGATTATCCACCTGCATGAGGGAAATATCGCTCGGGTGCGGTGGGGGGGCGTGGGGGAGGTGACCGAGGATTTCCCGGTTGGCAGGGGCGTGCGGCAGGGTTGCGTTTTGGCACCGACCCAGTTCTCGCTCTTTGTCAACGGGGTGGCCGGCCGCCTCTCGCTTACCCCCACCGACGCGCCGGCTTTGGCAGGAGTGCGCATTCCTATCCTCATGTTCGCGGATGACACGTTAATTATCTCAAAGACCCCTAGCGGTTTACAAAAGGCCCTTGGGTGTTTTAAAGAATTTTGTACAGAAAGGGGCCTGGAAATTAATACAGGAAAAACGAAGTTCATGTCTTTCAATGCCCACAAATCCTTCAAAGGAAATTTTTTTATGAATAAGCTACCTTTGGAGGAGGTCACCTCATTCACATATCTAGGTATAACATTACAGAAAGATATGCGGTGGGGTTGCCAACTAGACCGTGTTATGTTGCAACAGAAACAAAAATCAGGTGCCCTTATGTCGAGATTTAAATCCTCGTTTACTAAGCCAATTTCTCCAGTTTTAGAAATGTATGGGACAAAGGTCCTGAGCTCTTGCCTGTATGGTGCCGAGCTTTGGGGCCTCGACAATCTGAATAGCTTGAAGACACTAGAAAATGCGTTTTTGCGCAAGGTTACAAACCTACCTTCAAGTACACCGATGCGACCTCTACTTCTGGACCTTGGCAAAAAGCCACTTGAACACCTGGCGAAGCTCCGTCCAATACTATATTGGCGTCGACTTTGGTGTACAGATGAACTTGTCCATTACAGGAGTGGCTTTGTGGACTTAATTGAATCTGACAGGTCTCAAAAATAAAGTGGTTACACGGGATCAAACTCCTCCTGGGTAGTTTAGGCTTGATTGAACTTTGGAAAGATCCCGCAAATGCGGTTTTCCCATCTAAAGAAAATCTGAAAACATTATATTGGCAATGGGCTTACAAGCTGGAAATTTCCCAAGGTCTTTCCTCCCAGCTATTGTGCCGTTTTTTCGATCTAAAAACCTATCCTCTTCTAGAGGAGTATTGGGATATTATCGAAAAAACTATAGATCGCAAGCTATATTTCCAGCTACGGGTGGGTACTTTACCCGTTGCAGAATTTACTTCTAGATGGGGGGGGCAAAGGAAGTAAGAATGATAGGTGCTATAATTGTCTGGAAGAATGCGAGACTATAGGACATGTATTATTCTTCTGCCCAATGTATGTAGCACCCCGGGAAAGATGGATAAAGCCAATTTGTAAACTCCTGGGTATCATAAGGTATGCTATAGCTCTTCGCATTCTAAGTACAGACCCTGCACCCCCGATCTGTATAGCTGTGGCCAAATTTTTAGGGTGGGCCTGGGGCATAAGGTCAAAAACCCTGAGGAATGCTGTAACCCTCCCCACCTAAAATCTAACGACATTATTGAACTTTATCCGACGTAAATACCACATACAAGTAGGCCATGTGTCCGTAAAACTTAACCTTGCTAATTTCCATGTAACACAAGTCTCCCTGGGCGGACCCTATAAAGAATGTTCCCTCTTTTTTGTCTAGTTTTAAACAAATTTTGTTAGCTTGACGGTTGTCTAAATTTAATTGTATTTTAACTCCTTTTTAGGTAATTTATTAACTATCATTTTATGTAATTATTGTAAATGTGTTTTTATGACTTAATTGCGGAATAAAGCTTATTGATTGATTGGCTAAGGACAGTAAGTAGCAGCCAGTTCATATGCAAAATAGAGTCCAAAGTTCAGCTTCGGCTAAAAAATTCAATTCGGAGTTAGCAGCAAGAACAAGCATTTGCAATGCAATAGGCCTCGCAATATTGAAAATTTGAGCTATTGTGATTGCAAATAATAATGCAACGGCAATAGTTAAAACTTGCGAGACCAATTGCATTGCAATATATATATATATATATATATATATATTCACTGAAAAAACCATAGGTTTCACACACGTTATAGTTAGGAATTAGCATTTAAAAAACCTTGCAAATTCACTGAAAAAACCATAGGTTTCACACATGTTATAGTTAGCGGAAATTTTACTGATAAAAAACCAATGAAATTCCCCCGTTATAGTTAGTGCAGGCAACTATAACTCACGCGACCGCAATCCTCTGCTGATGCTAATACTGTATTTAGACACTTATTTGCCCATGTCTTCTTCCATACATTTTTAGCTATACATATATTACAAATATTTTTTTTTCATAAAGACACATATGTCATCAGCAGAAGATTGCGGTCGCGTGAGTTATAGTTGCCTGCACTAACTATAACGGGGGAATTTCATTGGTTTTTTATCAGTAAAATTTCCGCTAACTATAACATGTGTGAAACCTATGGTTTTTTCAGTGAATTTGCAAGGTTTTTTAAATGCTAATTCCTAACTATAACGTGTGTGAAACCTATGGTTTTTTCAGTGAATTTGTACGGTTTTTTAAATGCTAAGTTACTTTACGCCATTCGTGGCGTGCGCGCCCACTTAACGCAGTTCGTTCCGTGCGCGTTCCGTGCGCGCACGGTGCGCTTCGCGCACCGTGCGCGCACAGTGAGCACGCGGTGCGCTTCGCGCACCGTGCGCCCACTTTACGCAGTTAGTGCCGTGCACGCACGGTGGGCACGCGGTGCGATGACAAAGCAAGAAAGCACGTCAACAAATCTGTTTCTGCTTTCCTCCGTGACTATGGTATGGGTGCCATTTACCACAACAACTTGCGTTATGACATGCAAGACATTTATAGAGGAGATGGTGTGCACTTCAATGATGAAGGGAACAGAGTCTTCCTCTTGAACCTTAGACTCTGCATCGGTACTTACTTGTAGGTACCACTAAAAAATCATTTCATAAACACAACGGCTCTTTTTAGAGCTCCCTAATATCTAAACTCTTAAATCTGCTTTTCATTTTTTTTTTTTTTTTTTTTCTACCGTACGCTTACCGTAAGCTTACCGTACGCGTACCCCGTGATTTTTTTTAAAATCAATAAATGTTTTCTTTGTACTTTACAGTCCTTCTTTGACCCTCTCACAAATGTTAGGGGGTCTGTAACTCTCCTCATTGCCCCCTTTCCTTGTTTTCACTCTTTTTTTTCAGAGTGAAATACACAAAATGGCGGCCGCCGCTTCCTGGTTTCGGCCGATTCGAATGTTTACTAAGATCTAAGAGCCAATCAGAATCGCGCTCGCGCACGCCACCGTACGCTTACCGTAAGCGTACGGTAAGCGTACCGTAAGCGGGCTCAGATATATATATTGATTTAAAGGCTATTTTCTCAGAATCTACTGAACAGATTTACACCAAACCTACAAAAGGCACTTCCTTGACCTAGGGACTACCTCTCTGCCAAATTTTGAGTAATTCTGTTCAGCCGCTCGGGCTGTAGCTCGTTCTAAAGGTCCTATGGAAAAATGCATGGGAAAAACGCGTTTTGGGACCCCCCCTTTTATCTCAGCCCCCGCTTGACGGATCCCCCCGAGACTTTCAGGGTAGGAGCGGAGCGTAGCGCCCCACCTATTTTGAGAAATTCGCGAGGATTCGTCGACCGGCGCCAAAGTTATTCAAAATAGAATGTTGAGGTTTTCCTATGGAAACGTGGTCCTAACTATAACTACCTACTGGCGACCGCCAGTAGGTAATATATATATATATATATATATATATATATATATATATATATATATATATATATATATATATACATATACACATACACATACACAAACACACACATCCTAAAACAATAAAAGTATGTTTTGTCTCAAAAAGCACAGTCTGTCATTGTAGCCTCCAGCATAAAGGGGGCTACTTTGTGTCCAGATGGGTTTCTTGTGAAAAGAAAACACTGTCACTATAGTGAAGTGTTATCCAATGGCTGAAGTGGTCTTAACTACTGCCCAATGCTGTAAGCTTTAGTGGGCAGAAGAAAAACTTGTCTGACACAACAAAAGACCAATGGATGAAGAGGACTGGCTAAAAGCCCCTACAAGTAAGTATAATATAGATAACAGTTTAGTAAAATAAAAAGGTCTGGGCTAATGCTACACCTATATAAAGCTTGTGGAAAAATGATTTTCGAAAGCTATCCTAAGGATACGGTTACTTCTGATTGAAAGAACAGTCGTGTTTCCTAAGATCGTAATTTGTCATATTTCATGTGCCTTTAATTTGTGTACAAATAAAATACATACAATAGTCCCTTACCATGTGGAAGTATAATCTAGAAAGGCCGGCTGAGACTATTAAAGTTCCACACAGTCAGACTTCCACGGGGTGGTTGCACATAAACTGTTTTCCTTCATGAAGAAAAAAGTGCCAGGGCTCGCGTCAGGAGTACACTGCATCTTGCACAACACATTGCCTCTGCTATGCTGTCAATGATAGTAACAACAGAGCTACTAACCATCACACTGCCACAGGTGTGACAATTCAGACTATTTCAGGTCCCCACAGCCATTAAAATGGTGTGGGTGGCAGGTAATAGTCATGTTTAATGTACATAGAATTAATAATTACCTGTTGTTGTGTTCATTTCTAAATCAACTAAACAGTGCCACTTTGCGGTACATTGTCACTAGCGCCGGTGTTGAAAACGAACTGTTGGAGCCAGCCCCGGAAACACCCGGCTCAACTTTAGCACTGGCCACAGACTACATAGAAGCATAGTCAATGGAAAGGTCTTTTTATCCTAGCCCTATGTGTGGCCTCTCTTCCATTCTCTGGAGTAATACCACATTAGAGAATCGATAGAGAGGAGCAGATAGGGTAGCCCTGGGGGCTACGATGACTGTTCACCTGCTTAATGGCTGCTCCATGCCGCGGCTGCCATTAGTAGGTCCTGGGTTGAAGGGCTGCAGGGCATGGGCGGAGGTGAGTAGGAGGGTTGCAGGAAAGGTGAGTGGTGCGATGAGCAGGTAACAAGCTGTGAGGAGGAGGCAAGAGCAACAGCGACGACGTAGAAATGTAACAGATTCAGAGATTCTTAGACCTGGCACCATTGGCGTGAGTCTCCCTTCCATTTTTCGCTGTGTCTCCTCTG
This sequence comes from Triturus cristatus, assembly GCF_964204655.1. Lineage (NCBI taxonomy): Eukaryota > Metazoa > Chordata > Amphibia > Caudata > Salamandridae > Triturus > Triturus cristatus. The sequence continues at coordinate 76,100,553 of NC_140585.1, read as the reverse complement.
TTTTTTCTGGTTATAGATGCTCTGGGCGCCGTGCAGAACTGGTTTGTCTAGTGTGTCCTCAAGGGGCCTGAATCCAGAAGAGATGGAGACAGGGAGAAGGATAGGCGGCATAATATGGAGATGGCTAAGCTTAAATTGGATGGTCAGAGAGACCTAGAGAATAAGAAGTGAGAATTTGAGATGATGAAAGTGAAACTTGAACATGAGAGGATTTTGAGGGAGTTGGAGATTAAAGCAAAGAGTATAGAGATCTCCCCCTCTGGTGGCAGCATACCAGTAGTGCAAACTGAGAGTAGAGTACATATACCTAAAGAGGTTACTAAGGATTTCCATAAAAGTGAAGATGTTGGGCAATGGTTTGCCGCTTATGAATTAGCTATGGTGTCCCACCGGGTCCCTGAGAAGGATTGGGGTGCTGGGTTGTGGAGACGCTTTGTGAGTGAGGGGAGGGATACCTTGTTGGACCTGCCCCCAGAAAGTAAGATGGTTTATGCCCACATGAAGGAAGCTTTGATTACCCGATATGGCTTGACCCTGAAATGTACAGGCAGAGATTTAGAACCTGCAAGAAGTTAGAGGGTACCACGTGGGTTGAATATGTGTATTTTTTTTTGCAGAGCAATGGAGCGCTGGGTAAAAGGTAGTAAAGTAGCAACTTTTGAGCAACTGTATGATTTGATTGCATGGGAGCATTTCTCCAGTAATTGTTTTCCTGAGCTACGGCAGCATCTGATAGATTGCAAGCTAACTAACCCTAGGAAGCTTGCTGAAGAGGCGGACCGCTGGGTGAGCACCTGAGTTCGCAAGGGTCCAGTGGGAGACTTCGCCAAAGGTGGGCAGGGTCCCCAGCAGAGAGGTGGGGGGACAGGGGTAAACCAAGGGAGTTCAACAGAGGGCCCTAAAATAATTCCCAAGGGAACCAGGCAGTGGTGTCCCAGCCTCCCCAAGATAAGCCAATGCACCCAACAGGTAGGCCTGTTCAGAGGGGGCCCCCTACTTGTTTTAAGTGTGGCCAGGTGGGCCACAGGTACTTTGATCCCCAGTGTCCCCAAAGGGATACTACTGCACCACCCCGCCAGCTTGCTAGTGTAGCCCTGGGGAGGAGGAGATGGATACCCAAGGTGGGTGGGACCCCGTAGAATTGACCCTTGTCTCACTAGGAGACTTCGAGATGGTTCCTAAGCCTGCGCTGCCTGATAACACTAAAAAGTACAGGCAGTGGGTAACCATCAATGGCCATAGAGTGGAGGCTCTGAGGGACACAGGAGCCAGTGTAACTGCTGTCAGCTCCCGGTTGGTGTCCAAAGAGCAGGTTGTTCCCCATGCATTCTACCCAGTAGTGTCTGCAGACAACACAGAGAGCCAATGTGAGGTGGCTCGGGTTCCCTTTGAGTGGGGGGGGGGGGTCTCAGGAACTCTTCAGCTGGCTGTGAGGCCCGCCATGCCTGTAGACTGTCTGATGGGCAATGATTTAGAGAACTCACCGTGGGCTACGGTGGAGAGGAAATCTCACTTGGAGATGTTGGGTCTGCCTGAGTGGGCATCTGCTACCACTCGGTCCATGGCAGCCAAGAAGGGTGTTGAGAAAGACCTGGAGCCTGAAAGTATGGCCCAGGTCCCTGCCTCAGAGAGAAGGGGCAGGGGGCACGGGAAGCCGGCCCCTTGGTTCCCACGGCCCAGTAGGGAGCAGACCCTGAGGGGGATGCCCTTGAGCCTATCGGGGAGCAGAGTGCCGACCTGGGGGACCTGCCTGAGCTGACCCAGTGGTAGCAGGAAGGAGGGCCCACCAGGGAGGAGTTTTGTGAGCAGCAGAGAATTTGCCCTTCTCTTGAGGGTATGCAGCAACAGGCTGCAGCCCAGGCAGCAGGTGATATGTCTGGTTCATATCTGACTTATTGGGAGAACAGTCTCCTGTATAGCGAGCCTAAGGCTGCTGAGCCGGGGTCAGCCCGTGTGCTGGTGGTACCCGAGTGCTTCAGAGCCTTCCTACTTGGGTTGGCTCATGACATTCCGTTGGCAGGACATCTGGGGCAGACCAAGACCTTTGAGAGGCTGGTCACCCACTTTTATTGGCCCCAGATGCGCAAGAGCTCAGATACATACCGTAGGACCTGTGAGACTTGCCAGGCAAGTGGGAAGAGTGGGGGGGAAGATCAAAGCCCCACTCCAGCCCTTTCCAGTTGTTAGTACCCCATTCGAGTGAGTGGGCATTGACATTGTGGGGCCTCTGGACCCCAAGACAGCCATGGGCAACAGGTACATCCTGGTCTTGGTGGACCATGCCACCCAGTACCCTGAAGCTATCCCGCTCAGGACAGTGACGGCCCCCGTGGTGGGACGTGCACTGATGGGGATCTTTTCCCGTGTGGGGTTCCCCAGAGACGTGGTGAGCGACAGGGGGACCAACTTCATCTCCCAGTTTATGAAGTCTCTGTGGAAGGAGTGTGGGGTAACTTACAAGTTCACCACTCCTTACCACCCCCAAGGTAACGGTCTGGTTGAAAGGTTCAACCGGACCTTGAAAGGCATGATCATGGGCCTAGAGCAGCCCCTGAGGCGTAAGTGGGACGTCCTCTTGCCATGCCTGTTGTTTGCATACCGTGAGGTGCCACAGAAGTCCTTAGGGTTAAGTCCCTTTGAATTGCTCTATGGCCATCCAGTAAGAGGGCCTCTGAGTCTGGTCAAGGAAGGCTGGGAGCAATCTCCTAGGAAACCTCCCCAGGATGTATTTAGCTACATCTTGGCCTTCAGGAACCAGACTCGGCGTTTCAGAAAAATTGCTGAGGCAAATCTGGAAGCCAGCCAGGAGGAGATGAAACGTTGGAAAACCAGAATGCCACTCTGGTCGAATTTCAACCTGGTCAGAAGGTTTGGGTACTGGCCCCAGTGGAGCCTTGTGCGCTCCAAGATAAGTGGACCGGTCCCTTTGAGGTGGTGGAGCGCAAAAATCCAGTTACCTATTTGGTGGACTTTAAATCTCCCAGGAACCCCCTGTGGGTCCTGCATGTGAATCGCCTAAAGCCCCACTTTGAGAGGTCTAAAGTGGGCATGCTTCTTGCCACAGGTGCAGGGATGGAAGAGGAGAGTGAGCCTCTTCCTGACCTCCTGTGTGCAGGAGCGAAGGATGGGTCAGTGGATGGTGTGGTCCTCTCCACCACACTGACCCCCGAGCAGCAGAGAGATTGCCACCAGCTGTTGGGGCAATTCTCTGATTTATTTTCCCTGGTGCTTGGTGTCACTGATTGGTGTGTCCATGAGGTGGACACCGGGGACAGTCCTCCTGTCAAGCACAAGGCTTACAGAGTGACTGACAGGGTAAGGGCCTACATTAAGGAGGAGGTCTCCAAAATGTTTGCCCTAGGGTTGATTGAGTCCTCTAGCAGCCCTTGGTCCAGCCCCGTGGTCTTGGTACCAAAAGCTGCAGCGCCTGGTGACACCCCAGAACTAGGTTCTGTGTGGACTACCGAGGTCTCAATTCGGTCACGAGGACCGACGCGCAATCCATCCCCAGAGCTGATGAGCTCATAGAGCGGTTAGGGGCTGCCCGGTACCTCAGCACGTTTGATCTAACGTCTGGGTACTGGCAGATCGCCTTAACTGATGGGGCAAAGGAGAGGTCAGCATTCTCCACACCAGATGGACACTACCAGTTCTGTGTGCTGCCCTTTGGAATGAAGAATGCCCCTGCCACCTTTCAGAGGTTGGTCAACCAGGTGTTGGCTGGCTGGAGGATTTCAGTGCCGCCTACCTGGATGACATTGCCGTGTTTAGTTCCTCATGGGAGGACCATTTGCACCACCTCTGGGAAGTGTTGATGGCACTGCGCAGAGCCGGCCTCACAATCAAGGCCAGTAAGTGCCAGATTGGGAAGGGTTCTGTGGTGTACTTAGAGCACCAGGTAGGAGGTGGCCAGGTGGCACCCCTACAGCCCAAGATTGAAACCATCCTGGCTTGGGAGCCCCCAAGGACCCAGACCCAGGTGAGGTCCTTCTTAGGACTCACGGGTTATTACAGGAGGTTTGCCAATGGGTATGGCAACATTGTTGCCTCCTTGACTGAGCTGACTTCCAATAAGCGGCCAAAGATTGTGAACTGGACTGACACCTGTCAGAAAGCTTTTGATGCCCTCAAGACTGCCATGTGTATTGCACCCGTACTCAGCGCCCAACTTTGCTAAGGAATTTATTGTCCAGACAGACGCTTCAGAGCATGGGGTGGGGGCTGTTCTGTCACAGATGAATGAGGAGGGACTAGACCAACCTGTAGCCTTCATCAGTAGGAGGTTACTTCCACAGGAACAGAGGTGGAGTGCAATTGAGCGTGAGGCATTTGCTGTGGTCTGGGCACTGAAGAAACTGAGACCCTACCTGTTTGGGACTCCCTTCCGGGTTCAGACAGACCACAGGCCCCTCAGATGGTTGATGCAGATGAGGGGTGAGAATCCCAAGTTGTTAAGGTGGTCCATTTCCCTACAGGGTATGGACTTCACGGTGAAACATCGCCCGGTACAGAACACGCCAATGCTGATTGTCTGTCCAGATTTTTCCACCTTAGTGATGAGAACTTCCAAGGGGATGGGTAGTTCTCCCAACATTTCAGCGTGTTAGACCTGACACATTGGCGTGAGTCTACCTTCCCTTTTTCGCTGCGTCTCCTTTATTTTTGCTGGTTATAGATGCTCTGGGCGCTATGCCACTGCCATTCAGTGCCACAGAGCGAATGCTCCCATTGTAAAGATGACATGTGAATTGGTACATCCTTGATTGGCTTATTTGGTTTACCTATTTGTCCCTAGTAGCGTGGCCTGTGTGTGCCCAGGGCTGGTAAACCGAATGCTGCTGGTGGGCCTGCAGCACTGGTTTGTGCCACCCACAGAAGCAGCTTGTAAAGTATGTCTCAGACCTGCCACTGCAGTGTCTGCGTGCAGTCCAGAACTGCCATCTTGGCTGTGAAGTGCACCCACTTCCCAGCCCCTGAACCTTCCCTTGGCATCCTGTAAGCCACCCTTATGATAGGTGACATCCCGGCGAGACTTTTTCCTTGTTCGCGATCAGCAACATCAAGATGGCGATCGCGAGCATGGAAAATAAACCTCCCAGAGAGATTCCCAACGCGAGGAGGTCAGGTTTCTCATTGCGAGGGGTTGCGTATGCTCGCGACCGCTCGCGATGAGAAACTACCAGTTCGCGTTGAGAAAGCTGCCGCTCAAGTAAAAATCTACTCGAGCAGCAGAAAACTACAGCTCGCACTGTGCAAGATGCCATTTTCAATAATTGCACAGTGCCGGTTGCTTGTCCGCACTGTGCAATCATTGAAAACAACATCTTGCACAGTGCGAACATGTTACTACGCAGTTCTCGAAGTGCTACGCGTAGCTTGCATAGTGCGAACTTCACTTTGCGTAGCTTCGCGAAGTGCTACTTCGCGAACTACGCCCACCCTTACTTTGAAGGAACTTTTATTTTTGGCTACAGCAATCACCCAAGGGCTAGAAGAGAGCTAGCCTCCTGCTGGAGTCTCAGGCACATCAGACTCCACCACCAGCCTCCTGTTTCCTCTCAGCGACGATTTCTATCTGCAGGTGAAGCTCCTGTGAGTTCCAGGGCATCCAGTTCTACTGTTGAGAAAAGAGTGCTGAAAATCGCCGCTAACCCCTGTTAGCGAGCCGCTGCAGCTAGAAAGCGTGAGGAAAATCGTCGCTCTGCTGCAGCCGAGCGCTCGCTACCGGAGATCGTCGCATCACCTATCGGCGGGCCTAAAAACGTTTGCTAACCCCGAAGATTATCGCATTACCTGTCAGCGGGCCCCAAAACGCCCGCAAACCCAAGTGCATCGCATCATCTGTCTGCGGGCCTAAGAGTGCTCGCTATCCCGAAGATTACCGCATTGCCTGTCAGCGGGCCCCAAAACGCCCGCTAATCTAAGTACGTCGCATCACCTGTCTGCGGGCCTGAAAACGCCCGCTATCCCGAAGATCATCGCAGAGCCTGTAAGTGGGTTCCAAAATGCTCGCTAACCCAAGTTATTTTCTCTCCGGACTGCGGGCCTGAAAACGCTCGCTAACCTGAAGATTGTTGCATTGTTTGTTGGCGTGCCCCAAAACGCTTGCTAAGCCAAAAATCATCACACCAAGTTCATCGCAGCGCGGACGCCATTTTCCCTGCATCGCATCAGGATCGTCGCTCCCTCGCGGAGCACCATTTTCTTTTATCGCAGCAAGATTGCACACGCAACAGGCTCGGCCCATCATCCTCCCTTAGCGGCAAGGATTTTATCGCATCGCCGGCTTAGCGTGCAGAAGTTTGTCGCTTTGTCCTGCCCGCAACCCAGCGCATCATCCTCCCTTGCAGTAAGGATTCAACGCATTGCTGGTTAGCGTGTGGAAATTTATCGCTACAACTCTTTAGCGAAATTTTTGTTGCTTTACCACAGATTCCAGATACCTTGTGAGTAAAAGGGTCGCAGAGACCACTGCCTTGAACTGAACATCATTTTGTGCACCTTGAACTATTTTTGCAGCATTTTTAAAGTGACCCTATGGTCTTAGTATTGTGGATTTTTTACTGTAATTGGTATTGTGTTAAGTCTATATAAATATACTTATTTTTTATAATTACTTGAGTGGTGTCCATTTGTAGTGTTCCTCATTGTGTTACTGTATATGGTCATAAATGCTTCACACACTGCCTCTGAGATAAGCCTAGCTGCTCGTGCTACGTTACCACAGGGTTGAGCAGGGGTTATCAAAGGGTGTAGGCTGCTTACTCTGACTTAGGAAGAAGGGTCCCTACTTGGACAGTGGCCAGCCATTTCTAACAGAGATGCAGCAAAAAGCAAATGAGAGACTGGTGAAATAGGTCAAGACAGATAAAGAAAAGTGGAAAAGGGAACAGGACAAAAGGGAGAAAGGCAAAAGAGAAACACAGCAACAGTGGCAGTTATCAGAAGTAGATAAATCAGTGGCAAAATAGAACTAGTGGATATCATACGTGCACAAGGAGCATACCCACTTCATTTTGTGGTGTGAATCATTTCTCTTGACATATAGTGGAGGATGGTGCACGCACACCCACCCACGGCTAGCACTACATGCACAGAGTACTCTCGTTGTGCAGCCCCAGTTCCAGAGGTGTCTGCAACACCCGGACTCGGTGACTGCCGTGTGCAGAGTGTGCGCACAGAGCACACGCACCGTGCATTCCCTGTACCCACACGAGGCTGTAGCACCCAGACTCGGCGACCACCGTGTGCACAGCCTGTGTGCTGAGGACACTCGCGGTGTAGCCTCAGTGCCCACACGGGGCTGCAGCACTCACACTTGGTCAGCGAAGATTGCGTGTAGAGTGTGAATAGCACTCGAGTTTTTACGCATTCTACTACTACCAGCGAGCGAGAAATCATGATAAAAATGCCGGTAAAAAAGCTGCACTGATCAGTTATGGATCAATGCGTAGAGAAGGAAACGTAGACACGCTCTAATGCAAATCTTATTGTGCTGTGGAAATTCGGTGGACTTTAACAAAGGGCGTGTGGCCGTTGAAGCTACCGGGGTGAAAAGGGGAGGGGCTCACAAGGAACATTTCAAAATAAGTTTGCCTGAAAGGGCGGTGAAAGTATAAGGCCCCCTGTCGCGGAGGAGATTACACAAAAACATAGGAAAATAATACAAACGATAAGTGTGGACTATAACAGAAAGAGAGGAACAGCGCTGGACAACCGGGACTACTAATGCCGGACACCTTGTGGGTCTGTCCTGGTAGGCAGGGGCAGCTGACAGCGTGGCCAGCGGTCTCCTTCTGACATCACGTTCTATCTACTACCATAAGGCGCCAAGGAGCAATACTGCCCCTCCATGAGCGGCTGTGATGAAGAGGGGGTCTAGACCTGTGCAGAGGGAAGCACCAATACCCGGCGCTGCAAGGCACAAGTCACAGCTCTGTAGTAACACACACAAGCTGCGAGGAGAGGTGTGAAACCACGGACATTCCCTCAAGCACGAATCGCAGCTCCGCGGCTTGCGCGAGAGTAGTGTGTGACATGCCCCTGGTGTGTGCAATATGATTCACAGTTCAGCAGCGTATAAAAGATGTGATCTGTGGGAAGAAAGAAGTGACGTGTCCCTTGTGAATACCCGCATGAGTCATAGCCTTACCTCCCCCTTATCCCCTCCCCTGTACCGCAAACCGTGTAACAAATATCTACAGCGTCTGTGTGCCAGAGCCCAGAACCGAGGAAGGGAGCGCACTCCCTGCAGGGGTAGAAGGGCTTGGAAACGATGACCAAGATCACACAGAGCGCCCTCTGGGGAGGATCGCGACGTGTTGGATTCCCTGAAAAAGGACCTGTCAAAATTCTTTTACGTGCCATAAACTGCCTAAACTCCGCAAATGCGTCTGCCTCATGTTTCTAGACTGGACGAGCTCCTGAATACAGCCTCCTCAGCCTGCAGAGGGCACTTTTTATTTGCTTGCACCAGTTCATGTGTCTGCAACGTGTTCAGCAGAGTCTTCAGAACAATTTTATGTCTATATCGATCAACAACAATTCGGTCTCCATGGAAGAAATAAAAAATATGACTATAAACCGCATTGCATAAGCGCTTCGAAGCAATTACATTTTTAACCATATGCTATGCAAACACAATAAAAACAAAAACAATACAACATACATGTGCCATTGCAGGATGCACGCTTTCCTAGGAGCTCTACCTCGCTTGTGGTATCACAGAGTATTCAGGCAGATCCCTCGGATGGAAGAACTGGGGGGGGCAGCATGACTCTGTTTTAGGGCACACACTGTGTGACTGAAAGTGGTCTGGACAATCCCATTGAAAGCATGGGTTGCTCGAGGAAATATAAATGTGTGGTGCGCGCGCGCCACTGCGAAACATGTGTTTTTCAATTATCGCGCCTGTGTCTGGGCACGATAATTGAAACCACATGACGGCCGGTGTGCGTAATAGACACCAATAGGCCATGGGCGGAGCAAAGCGCCCGCCTTTGGCCTATTGCGTGCTCTGTTTGTGAAAAACACGCATGCACAAGCCAATCACGGGGATCAAAAGAAAAAGCACACGCACAAGCTTGTGCGACTTCTAGCTACGTTTTGAAACCCCCTACAAGAGGTGTCTCGCTGCGCGAGCAGTTCTACGCACTGCAACGCTAGGCGCGAGACCTAAAAAGGAATAACAAAGCATATCCTAACCTGTGCAAAAAGCAATTCAGTAGCAGCCAGTTCATATGCTAAATACATCCAAAATCCCACTTCAAATAAGTTTAAAAGTTAACACCAAGAACGTAGTGGGAAACGAACGCAACATATCCCTATTGTGCAAAATAGCAGTAAAAAACAGCCAATCAGTGTACAAAATACAATTTGAATAAGTAGAAAATACTAATACTTCGTAAGAAGATGACAAACAAGGGGGTTAACCGCACAAATAAAAGAATATGTAAAAGATTTAAAATATATACATAAACTCCTTAAAATAATTTAAAAGTTTTACACACACTGCTTTGTTTTTTGTACAAAAAAGATAATCTCGGGCTGAAGCTACATTTTTAACACAATTTTGTAAAAACATCGGCCGAAGCCAACGATGATGACTCAAAACCAATGCTGGACAGGCAATCAAGACGTGGTCCAGGGTCTGAATGCTCAACTTACACAAATTACAAGTTTTTCCATTTTTCAAATTCTGGGACCAGTTTGCTGTTAAGTCGTTTAGAATTAAGAGATCATACGACAACGAATGAGCAAACGTCGAGTTCCGTGTTCTAAATTCCAAAATAAGTATTTTTGTGGAATTCTCGGTGAGTTTGTCCTGGCTATTAGCTTCAGTCTCTCTTTAGAGTTACAAAATTTAGTATCTCTATTAAAGTTGATTTTGCCACTTAAGGTTTTTAAGAGAGATTTAAATTCTAATGGTGGAAGGGTGATTACTGATTCTTCTTGTATACCAAAGAATTTTAGTGTCAATGAGAAATCACAATAAAAAGAGTAATTACCTGCCTTAACACCGAAGATTTCATGACACATGAAACCTCTTAATGAATCTGGCTTGCTATTTTTTAGCTGATATCCCCAGCGTAAAACCCTGGATAAACCTTGGATATAAGAACTTATCAAGCCGAATTCCAGTGTAATTGCTGCCGTTGGAACTAACGTGTTAAAATTACATGTTTTACGTAGTATCTGACCTTCAATCATATCTAAAAAACTCCAGTCCTTAACAGGGATTGATTCAATCGCATAGAGCAGGGTTGGAGGAATATTTGCCTTAAAAACCATCAGTAGATGTAAAAAATGTCTTCTGCCCATAGCACTATAAAAAATCCGTAAACCATTAGCGTGGGATGTAGCTTTACAAGTGCTATGTTCAATATGAAGTTTGTTCTTCATACTACCTGTTAAGTTTCCCTAAATAAAGGTATGAATCTACCACCTCCAGCTTTTCAGGTCCAATTTGCCTCTTAAAGTTACATGATTTTTACATTTGTTACTTTTCGTAATTAAGATTTTACATTTAGAAACATTTATTTTCAAAAAATGGCCCACTGTATAATTCTGTAGTGATATCAGCTTTCTATTCAACCCAATAGGGGTTAGGTCCATTACTACTATATCATCTGCATATAAAAGACATGCAAAAGGCCGGCTGCTTATCTTTGGTGCATCTACATCTGTTTGAGCAAAGCAATCGTGTAAATCTGCTATATAAAGAGAAAATAGCAGCGGTGCTAACAAGCAACCTTGTTTCAAACCATTTTCTGTAGAGATTACATCGGATAAACCTTGATTTCTACCCATTAGTATCTGGCACCAAGTTTGCGAATGTAGTGCAATAATTAAGGATAGCAGGGGTTAGGGCAATCCCATTTTTTGCAATTTTCTCCATAGTAGAGTTCGATCTACCTTAGCAAAGCCTGTTGAAAAATCTACGAAAGCCATGTATACATTTAAGTTACGATAAATTGTGTATTTCTCCTCAATTAGTTTCAGGGCCAGCTGCAGTCTCACAAGCATAACACACTTATGAGTACTAGTGCTCACAGACTCATGCTTAATCTCTCTCTCTTACTGTTATTCTCGCTCTGACTCACACTCACAGGTTAGACCGTCTCAGTTGCCAGCGCTGTATAGACCCTTGGGTCAGGAACACAGCTTCCTTCTTCCTCAAGCACTGACTCAGCATAGTGAAAGCTGAAGTCTGCCGTGGTGCGTAGGCTTCTGCTTTCGATTGGAAAACTATATTCGGAATGTAAAAAACCATAAAAATAGTTGACAATAAAATAATAACACATGAGTATACCAAGAATAAAAGCAAGAGCCCTTACAAATAGCTATGTATATCAATAACAGTAGCAAAAGTACATGACTAAAAATTTGGAAGACTTCCGTCCAGTATCCTTAAAATTACTTATACCATAATAAGTGCAACATTATGAGAAACCCTAATATCATTTAGCTCAAGCATATATTTCGTGGTAGACAATCCCTAATCTGAATCTGGTTAATACAAAACAGACATTCCCCATTTTGTTGAAAAGGGAGTATTTTGCGGTGGTCTTTCGAAAAGAGATTTTTTTTTATGGCTGCATTTTACTGAGTTTTTCCACAATGAATACATAGTAATTCCTTTTGAATAGTCCCAGCAGTGATCGTGCAGCCGATACATATTTTAAGGCTGAGCTAGAGTTGCTAATTATCCAATTCACCCAACTGGCAACATCCTACGCAAAAGGAATAGTAAAACTATAAATAGAGAGACCAAGAGTAGCAGCACACACTCTTACTACTTTTCAGTACTATTCACTCTTGATGTATGTGAATTATTGGAAAAACAGAAACTGAGAAACCACTTTGGATGAAACCATGTAATGCAAACCAATTTTAAGGAAATACAAATAAATCGAAAAATAATGGAATCCTTTTAAAGGAAAGTTAATTTTGAGTAAATCACACACTTGCGTGAAGATTAGGGGTAGGGAGGGTTTTTTGGGCCCAGGTATGAGTGATGAGAGTATTTTAAGGTTTAGAGATGGGTGGAGTTTAAGGGTTTGTGGGTTTTTAGGGATCAGGCATGTGTAGATTTGAGGGTGTTTAGGGTTTTTAAGGTTCAAAGATGAGTTGAGTTTAGGGATGGTGACTGTTTTCAGGGTTTTATAATGGGTAGAGTTTTGGGGTGGTCAAGATAAATTCTTTTTTTAAGAACAAATTTTATTTGTCAAATAACAAATATAGCGCAGAGCACTGTACCCCAGCAACTTCTGCATACAAAATGTACATTTAACTGACTTTGACAGTTTCAATAATCAAAATAGGACAACTGAAAAGCAATATATATGAAATATCAACGAAAGAAAAATAAAACAAGAACCCCACGAACCCACCCCCCATCGCACTTGCACCTACTGTAGAACAGCACCACAAAAAGAACAGCATTGTTCACATAGACATGATCTGTCAGTGCCCAAGGGGCAATATCGTATGTCAGCTAAGGTGGAAGTGAAGCCGGGTCGGGGGACCTGGCTATGGAGACGGGTTCCAGCTCTAAGCCGTGATAATCCGCCCACCACTTCCAGATTTAAAAATGCTTAAGCGGGCACCCCCTGGCCACGAAGATGGGAATCGCCAAACCCATACAGAAATCCATGCCATTATTCCACGCAGACACCGAGGACGCCCTCGGAGCCTTCTAGGCCCTAACGATATCCCTCTTCGCTAAGGTAAACCCTAGTAACATAAGATGGTGCTTGTATATGTTTCCTCCTATGTCATCCTTAACATGTAACAGGACCAGCTTCGGTGAGCTGGGAAGGTCTCAATCCAGCATTTCGGAGAGGCACGCCATAACCCCCCTCCAGAATCTCGCTAATGCGGATCAGTGCCAAACAGTGTGCAGTAGAGTACCTTCTTCATGTTCACATCGAAGACAGATCGGGGAGGCTACCAGTCCCACCCTCCAGAGCCTGACCCTGGTAAAATAGACCCGGTGGAGATATTTAAACTGGATAAGGCGCAGGCTTACGGCCAAGGCTGACCCCCGCGGAGAAGCTAGAGCCTCCGTCCAGTCCTCCTCCTCCAGTGGGCCTATGTCACTCTCCCAGGCCTTCCTAAGGCACTGCAGCGTGGGGGAGCTATGGGTAACCAGGGACTGATACATTTTGGAAATCTTGTGGTCATGGAGGTCCCCCATAAATACCTTTGCCTCTATGGAACTAAACTCAGCCAGGGACCCCAGGCCTCCAATGTGCGGAGAGATGGCGTGTCGGAACTGCAGGTATCTGTAAAATTGGGTTTTAGGCATCTGAAAGTCCTTCTGTAGATCCTGAAAAGATTTCTGGATCGACCCCCGCATTACGTCACCAAGAGTAGAGATTCCGATGCGGTCCCAGTTCCGAAAGCCAGACAATGTAGCCTGTTGCGGTAGTCACCCATTATGCCAAAGAAGGGTCTCCCGGATCAACCTATTTCACCACCCGATCCTCCGCAACGCCTGCCGCCAAATTTGGAATACAAGTTTCGTAGCAGATGGCAATGAGTTACGTATCGGTTCAGAGTAGAGTATAGTGTGTAAAGTGTAATCACCCATACACTGCCTCTCGACCGCGTAACCCGGGTCGTTCCTGTCCCCATACCACCACTCATTGAGGACCAGTAGATGTGAGGCCATGTAAAATGACAGAATATCAGAGGTTGCCAACCCCCCACAGTATGTGGACTGGAAGCAGGCCTGCAGGGCCACCCTCGCCACTCCGCCAGCCCACAGAAACTGCCCCAGGGCCGCATTGACCTGTCGGAACCATCTGGGAGGAATCGGATATGGATGGTTTTGTAGCTGATAAAGTAGGCGTGGGAGCGATACCATCTTAAAGATGGCCGACCGGCCATAAATAGACAGGGGCATATGAGACCAGGTTTTAAGATCCTCCCGCACATGATCGCACACAGGGGCCAGATTCCTATCCCAAGATGTAACAAGCGAATCCGATAAAAACACTCCCAGATACTTCAACCTCCCAGAAGCGACTTGAACGGTGGAGGCCCAGGAACCGTTCTGGCTGATTTCAGAGGGAGTTGGGAACCAGCAGCATCAACGAAGGAACAAACCGGAGTTCAGGTGGGTGATTTCGTAACACCAAAGGGTAGATTTGCGAGGGTTCATATATACGCCCGTGGTCTCCCGAAAGATCTGCATGATGCGAAGCAACCACGGTCATGTGTTGTCTATATCCGTGAGAAAAAATAAAACATCATCGGCGCCCACTCAAGACCAGTCACCTGGGCGTCTATCCGCACCCAGGACACCAAGGGTTCCATAACTAACGCAAGCAGGTAGGGGGACAGTGGGCAACCCTGTCTAGTGCCTCGTACGATAGAAAACGTAGAGGAGATGGAGCCCGCCACCCGCACAGACGCAGTCAGGTCTGTATAGAGCAGAGCCAGGTATGACAAGAATCGTGGTCCAAAATTCAGTCTGCGGAGGAGTGTGAATAAACATACCCAGCTAAGGGAATCAAATTCCCTATCCATATCCGTAAGTAGCAATGCAGCCCGTTCCCCCAACCCCTGGTCAGTTGCCACGGCAACGTGCGCGCGCCGAATATTGTGGCGGGTCACCCGCTGGGGCATGAACCAGGCCTGATCGGGATGAACCAATGATGTAATATGGGAATGGAGGCTGTTAGCCAAAGCCTTAGCCAGGATATTGGCCTCTACGTTCAAAAGGGATATAGGGCGGTACAACGTGTGCTGATCTGGAGGTCTACCAGACTTGTGGAACACCACAACTTCCGCATGTCTCCAATCGCGAGGCAGACGGCCCTGCTCCCTGGCCTCTACTACCACTCTGCAATAGTGGGACCCCAGCTGTAGAAAATATCATTTGAAAAATTCACATGGGAAGCCATTCGGTCCCGGGGCCTTCCCGGGTTGCATGTCAACCAACGCAGCACTCAGTTCTTCCTCTGTGAGCGGGAGATCCAACTCCACACTCACTGCGTCAGGTAGGGCCCTAGGCGGCAGGTCATTTAGGAAGCGACCAATCACATCTGCAAGACAAAGCTTTCGACAATAGCGTAGGAGTCCGTGAGATGGGACCCATCCGGGCCTGCAATGCCAGGCAGGACCTGGGGGTATAGCGACCCCTGACACAGTCTATGCAACAGCTAACTGGACTTGTCCCCCCACTGGTAGATCCCGCTGCGGGTCGCTAGCCACGCCTGTCAGGCTTCATCTAAGAAGAGGTGTGCATTGTCTTGCTGTGTTAATAGGAGTTGGCGACGAGCCTGCAGGTCCCCACCATCCCTCCTGCGCGTTTCCAACTCAAATAGTTTTGCCTCCGCCTGAACGAGGGAATCCCTACGCAATCTACTGGCCGCTGTGCAAAAGGAAATGTCTACACCACGGAGCGTGGGTTTCATCGCCTCCCACAGACATTCAGCCCCCTCCACCGATCCCACGTTACATGTCCGGTATTTGTCAATAGCACCTTCCATATGTTCTCGATAGTCCTCCCTCTGGAGGTTCCAGGCCGAAAGACGCCACCGAAAAGGCTGGTGTGCCCGCCCCACCCGCAAGGTGAGAGCGACCGGTGAGTGGTCTGAGAGTCCACGCGGAAGAATATCAGCCGCGACCACTCTGCTATCCACTATCTGGGGGACAAAGATATAATCAAGGCGAGAGAAGGAGTCATGGACGGCCGACAGGTAAGTGTAGCCCTGTGTTGTCCCGTGCAGGCGACGCCATGGGTCCACCCAATCTAGGCCCATCACCAGGGAGTGTAACTTGGTAGATCGTCTGGCATCCATAGAGCCTCCGGGCGGCCAGCGGTCCGTAGACCGATCCAGCACGTCATTCCAATCACCCCCCACAGCAGCTAGACCACCCGGCATATCCGCCCACTAGGTCATGATTTTCTCCACCATGCCCCAGGAGAAGGGCGGGGGGGGCGTAATCGCATCCCAGTACTATGAATTCAGTCCCTATTGCCCCTTGGAGAAACAGATATCTACCCTGTGTATCCCCCCATGTCTTCACACGTGTGTAGGGAACCCGCCTATGGATCAGGATCGCAACTCCCCGGGACCCCCTCACAAACCCGGAATGGGATACGTGAATATAGCCATAGCGTTGAAAGCATAGCGCCTTAGTCCCCATAAGATGTGTTTCCTGCAACATAAGAATGTCTGCGTGTGCTCGTTTTGCCTGTTTGAGTATAGCTCCTCGCTTGATCTTGTCTAGTGCCCCCCTGACATTCCAACTAATTATCCGAAGGGTCCCAAGGGGATCCCGCTGGTCACCAGAAAACACTGCCATGTGAGGACTCGGTGCACAACATTTATATAGACAGGAGCATGTGGTCTGAGTAAGGTGACTCTGAAGCAATGTAGGTCAGTGTGATCAAACAACAAACCCCACCCCCAAACAACCCAATAACACCCCCCCCTCCCCACCCTACACCTCAAGAACAATGAAGTACCTGTCGTGGCAGGCAGACCCCAACAGGAGGTCCCTGCCCGCCTATGGATCACCAACTTACAACCCATTGTCTGCTGGCTCTCTCCCTGTCAGCTGATGTCCAACAGGGATACCGGCCCTCATCTGTGCTTCTCGGGTCAAGGCAAGCGTATCAAAGACCCATAGAGCTAAAGCACCCCCAAAAGTCTGATGATGTAGGCAGTCGCTGGGCCGACACAGCTCGGGAGGATGTGCCACACGACTGGGACTGACGTCTGGACCTGGAGCGTCTGTTCCCCCTCCCTTTCTGCGTAGGCTGTTTCCGCACCATCTCGCTCGATGAAGAATCTGATTCCCTCCGGGGCGGCGTGTGTGGGCGAAGACGCACCTTCTCATCCGTCCACTGTAAGACCTCCTCTGGTGAATCAAAGAAATGAGTGTGGAATTGGTATACCACCCGCAGTCTGGCCGGGTACAACAAAGCATAGGGAAGCTTGAGATCTCGGAGACGGGCTTTCGCCGCCATGAAGGACTGCCTTTGTTGCTGGACCTGTTTAGTATAATCGGGAAATATTAGGGTATGGGCATTGTCAAACAGCAGGGGTTCCTTGGCCCGAGGTTGCTTCAGGATAACGTCCTGGTCATGGTAATTGAGCAACTTTGCAATAACAGGTCTCAACGGGCTCCAGGCGGTGGTTTCTGAATCAGTGCCCTGTGTGCGCGCTCCACCACAAAACATTTGGACAGCAACCCCGGAGGGATCCAACTCTCAAGCCACAGAGTAAGGAACCGCTCCATGTTACCCTCCTTGCACCCGTCCGGAGACCCAACGAAGCAAAAGTTGTTGCGCCTGGCCCTCCCCTCAGCGTCCTCCACCCGGGATGCCAGTCCACGTTGGATCGTCTCCAATGAGGCTACTCGCTTCTGTAAAGTGTCGTCTCGTCTCCGTAATCTGCGCCACTGCATTGCGTAAGTCCTAGCGCAGCAGCATAATGTCGGCGCCAACCGCCCCAATCTTGGCGTCCAGGGCATCTCTCGACTGAGTGATGGCAGCTATTAGAGCAGCATTATCTGGCACTTTACTAGGCGTCCCTCCCCGACGCCACTGCAGAGTCCCCTGGGCCCGTGAATTTGTCCATTGTACTCTGCCTGCCCGATCCTTAACCCGGTTTGTCTCTCGTCATGGCAAACTTAGGACCCCTCCGCGTCCCAGAGAATGTCGCACCTGCCCTCCATGCAGCGCAGTCCAGATACTGTAAGACTCAAATCACCGACGGGGGATGGGATATAGCGCACCCTTACATGGCAACGATTCACCCCAGCGCAGAAAGCCAGTGACCATCAGAGGGGTCCAGCCCAGCCGGCCTGACCTGGCTGCCGATCGCGGGGCCGTCAACAGGACGTAGGGGAAGGGGCCCAAGGAACCCTGCACAGCTGGGGCCACACACGATAGGGGCACCGCTCACCGGGCCGGTCCACAGTCCAACGCCCCTGTCCAACCGCCGCTCCCAGCCTGGAGCTCGAGGGGGGGCCCCAAAAGTCCCGCTCCAGCCCCTCAAGGGCCTCCACACAGTGCACAGATGACGTTATTGCAGCCCTGCGGGGCCAAGCAGAGGCTCCGCAGCAAGCTTGCGCGGCCCAACCGACCACCGTGGCGAGCAGGCCACTCCACAGGAGATGAAAGAGGTAGGGGGGTCCCTCAGCCAGCTGCTGGGGAACCAGAGGCATCACAGGAGGTGCTCGGGCCAAGATCCACCAAGAGAGGCCCTGGATGCGGCCACATGGTGCAGCAGGCCGCTGGCTCGGGTTCTCTGTGCAGCAAAGGGGGAGAGAGGCCAGGGGAAGGCCCTCCATCAGGCCCCGGAAAGGCCACAATCGCTCACCAACACAATGGTCTCCACTTCCTCTATCCAACCGCACTCACAGAAGACACTCCGGGCCCGATTCACAGAACTAACTTAAGACAAAATCCTAAACTTACTACCATTTTGGTATTCACAGAAGGCACTTACTCATTTTGGTATTCACAGAAGTTAGGAGTCCTAACTTTAGGACTCCTAAATGCCTTCTGTGAATACCGAAAGTCTTAAAATTAGGATTTTTCGCAGTTTAGTAGTAGTAAAGTTAGGACTCCTAACTTTAGGACTCCTAAATGCCTTCTGTGACCACCGAAAGCCTTAAAATTAGGATTTTTCTCAGTTTAGTAGTACTATAGTTAGGACTCCTAACTTGGGGACTCCTAAATGCCTTCTTTGAATACCGAAAGTCTTAAAATTAGGATTTTTCTCAATTTAGTAGTAGTAAAGTTAGGACTCCTAAGTTTAGGACTCCTAAATGCCTTCTGTGAATACCGAAAGCCTTAAAATTAGGATTTTTCTCAGTTTAGTAGTACTATAGTTAGGACTCCTAACTTTAGGACTCCTAAATGCCTTCTCTGAATACCGAAAGTCTTAAAATTAGGATTTTTCTCAATTTAGTAGTAGTGAACTTAGGACTCCTAACTTTAGGACTCCTAAATGCCTTCTGTGAATACCGAAAGCCTTAAAATTAGGATTTTTCTGAGTTTAGTAGTAGTAAAGTTAGGAGTCCTAACTTTAGGACTTCTAAACTGAGAAAAATCCTAATTTTAAGACTTTCGGTATTCACAGAAGGCATTTAGGAGTCCTAAAGTTAGGACTCCTAACTTCTGTGAATACCGAAGTGAGTAAGTGTCTTCTGTGAATACCAAAATGAGTAAGTGCCTTCTGTAAATACGAAAATGGTAGTAAGTTTAGGATTTTGTCTTAAGTTAGTTCTGTGAATCGGGCCCTCCCTGCGGCCCGATATAGCCGTCGATGGGCTGCTCCCGGAGGGGTGGGGGGGGGGGGGGCAGCGACGCTCCATGAAATACTCCATGTAACAATAACTTTCTTTAAAGTATAGCAGAGCATCCGTGTAAATTTGCCTGTTGGCCTTTTCTTTTTATGTTCTATACTGTGGATTCCATAATCACAAAATGCACTGTTTTAAATTTTAGAGGGTTTTTTGTGGATGCTATCAAATTAAAGAAATCTCACATGAATGTAACTTTAGTTTTGCACTAAGACCTACACTAGGATAGGTTTGTGTTTTGTGTTTTAACTGGGTTGCACAAGTAATTTTGTAGTTAGAATATCTTATACCTAGATAGAATATTTCAAGTTAACATTTCATTTTATGAAGTACATATATTATTTGTTTATAGCACAAATAAAAGTGTTTTCCATTCCTGTGAATCGAAGAATACAATTCAGAGTGTTATATGTATTGTTCATTGTACAATCTTTAAGATTACCTCTAAATTTTGAGGAATTAAATCACTCTTTATCAGCTGACCTTCATTTCATGTTCTAGCTTCTAGTTTTATGGTTTTCTAGACAGAGAAAAGAAGGTTATTTCCTTTGTTGAACTTTCTCCCTTTCTCTGTCATTCAATGACAATTATGTTGCCTTCTGGAGGATCCTATGAGATGGCCTTCTAGGCGGACACACTAACCAGAGATGCTGCAGCTTCGGCATGCCATCGCTCCAGCTGACAGTGGTCTGACGATCCCTTGCGGGGTGTCCAGCTCAAGTCCAGGAAGAAGTCCCACACTCTCATTATGCAGGATTCTTGACTCTTAGGCTTAGGCTCTGTAGCACCTACTCACATGCTAGGTACACTTAGGTACACCTAGTCAGGCATCTTAGGAGTACACACTTTATTTTATAAATGTTTTTTATAATCATGTATGTGTTCATGACTATTGCAAAATGGTAGAACAATACTATTCCTTTTTATTCACTGTACTGCTGGTCTTATATCTCTGCTACTGTGTTACAGTTGTAGCAGCACACTTATTTTATATGAGAAGAACAACGGTACAATAAATTCTTATTGTATACATGCTCAACTGTTTTCTTCTATGTATCTCTCTGCGAGCAAAACAAGCATGCACGAGTGACATGATGAGAAGTAGTATATTGTTTCCACGAGTCTGAGGTTATTGTGTTCTGACATTGCCAAAAACGAATCTCTCTGATAACAGGAGATTCTAGTGCCACTGCGAGCTAATACAAAACATAGGCTAACATATGCGGCGGGGGTGTATGGAGTCAGGCTGCCACC
Source organism: Triturus cristatus (assembly GCF_964204655.1). Taxonomy (NCBI): domain Eukaryota; kingdom Metazoa; phylum Chordata; class Amphibia; order Caudata; family Salamandridae; genus Triturus; species Triturus cristatus. Next base: position 76,079,967 of record NC_140585.1, on the reverse strand, counting down.
AGACCCACGGTATATGTTATCCGTAAACAGCGTAGGTCTTGCATGAAAGGGTACTATTGGAACTACATTACATGGCGCCCAACGTGGTATATACATGGCGCACTTACTCAACAGTAGAATCTGAGTAGCCCAGTCGTGCTTATTCTCAGAGACCCTGCTTACAAAACCCAGAGACGTCTGGAGTAAGTGGAGAAACTCCGCCACAGCTGAGTAGGCGAGACATCCCATATATTGGCTGTTGGTTAATCAAGCTTTAAAGGAAAACTCCCAAAACTGTGCATAAAACCTTTGCATAAGACCTTTTCATAAATTTCTTGGACAGTTCGTCTTAAACACGATGTCTGACCAAGAGGGGGTCTTAAACCAAGGACTTCATCAGTCTGGTGAGGAAGACGCAAATGCAATAGAAGTTGCACCCAAAGTAAGACAAACTTTGACAGTTTAACTACTCAAACATGGGTTACCACCCAGAGGAGGTGTAGTAATATTTGTGATAGAGGCACACGAATATTTCAGAACAGAGGTATTCTACTCATTGGTTATATTCCCAGCAGCAGATGCTGTAACAAAAACTTTTCATTATTACTTACATGAAGAGATTTCAGCGGCTATTGAGAAGCTACCCCCTTTGGACATACTCAAATGAAAATGGGAGGTAGATGTGGGGGGAGAGAGCTTGGGCTGAGATTGTAGAGCGAGCGTGGAAGAGTACCATAAATGTCCGGTTTCAATTGCTTCATTTTTAGGGCTCGCCCCTCGTGATGCACTGCGCAGCAGTGCTCGCTCAGGCGAGCCGTTTTGTAGGGGGTTTAGAAACGGACCCTGGAATAGCACACGCTCGTGCGTGTGCTTTTCCTTTTGGGTTCCGCTATTGGGTTTTGCGTGCATGTTTTTTTTTTTTTTAACAGACCACGCAATAGGTCAAAGGCGGACGCATTGCTCTGCCCATGGCCTAATGGTGTCTGTTACGCGCACCAAAGCCCATGTGTCTTCAATTATCGTGCCCAGACAAGGGGCGCGATAATTGAAGACATATGGCTTGCAGTGGCGCACGCACCACTCGCGGGCGTGTTTTATTTTTTTTTTTAAATTTTTTTACGTAGCTCTCCTTGTTTGTTGTTTTTTTGGGTATGATCTCGTTAGTAGACAATAAATAAGATATTAGTTCTATAGCACTAAAAATGGTCCATACACCCGTACTGAGAGCGCTGATACTATTATGATCGTTTTTTAAATGTTTTGTTAAGACTTTCATCAGGCCTGCTTCGTGTAAAGTGCAAATGTTTTTAATAAGTGAAAGTGAGCTTAATATATCACGTAAGACAGGGGAGGGTCACAAAACGGGTTCAGGGGTCCTTCGACCTCAGACACTCTGCTCTGTTAGACTTCGGGAGGGGTATCTGACAGGGGTGCGGGGTGTGCGGGTCAGAGGTGGGGCCCCATATCTACCATCTCGCAGACGTGCTCGGTTAGTACAGCCTCAGAGGTTTTCTGACCATCTGATCGCACATCAGGCGGGGTAATGTACACGGCTTGGAAATCTATGTGTAATCAGGCCGCGCGCGCTGACTCAGACTTTCATCCTCCTGGGGTCGATACAAGTGAGTAGCATTTGAAGCGGATGATACTTACGCGCCTGTTTTAAATGTAGGCAGGTCGTTTCCTATTGAACGGGAAAAGCTGTATATTGACTATGTTTGCAAGTTCAGAATTCTTCACCTGAGGAAATAAAAGCGAATGTATGTATGCACATGTGCGTGTAAGAAGAATCTCTAATATAAGGAAAAACACATAACTATCTCCAAACCTTATGTACTGGTACTGGATGTATAGTTAGTTTACTAACGGTCAGTTGTGGCTCCAATACAAGCGAAATATGACCCCGGCTAACCCGCTTGACCAAACTGTGATCCTTGGAAAATCGCGGTCGCAGTTGCTTGCAATTGTAATAAAATAACTCTGCCACTTTCTTTGAGTAAGACAATTCATTGTAAGAGCAACAGAGCTCAGTGGTTTGCATTTAATTTAATCGCGTTTTAGTAAGACAGAAGTCTAGCACACAGAATGAAAGAAACAACAGTATGCAAGCTGTGTGTGTTTTTTAAATGAACTCGGCAAAGCATCTGAATACGCCAAGTGTATGTTTCTTTACAGCAAGCTGACTCGCTGTAACATTGGCGCGTATTTACATACACTCATGCTAGTAACTCGGCCTGAAGCAAATATAGCGCATTCATTATTAATGGAGGATGCGGCATAAGGGTTGCTGACTTTGGCAATGGTGAGAGCAGGTTTGAGTCTGACATTGGCTCAACATCCCGTGATTCTGGGCAAATCACTTAATCTCCCCATGCCTACCAAAAATGAACGTGTCCTTGTGTAACGTTACTGGTGCTCATGTGAAGCCAGGGCTTTAAGTGGGGCGGGTCTTGCCGGTGCTCAGCACAGGCCGTTCTATAAAGTAGGTGCCGAGATGGGTCCCTATCGGGCTGTCAATTTTCGCCCTTACCCTCCATGAACAGATACATCTTAACTCTGCGACAGTACCACTGCTCACTGCCTTTTAGATAACTTCTAAGAGACTCGTTATAGTTCTTTCACAGTCTCATAATTTGAAAATGGAAGCATTTTCAATATTCTGTATGCAACGAAGCCATAGTTGCTGCTTATTTATCTTATGCAGCTAACAACCATTGGCAAAGCCAATAGTCCTGGCTTGTTGTAGGTGTAATGTTACTTGCTGTAGTATATATCTGAATGCAAGGATAGAAACAGCAAAATGCCCGACGGGCGGCACACTATGATAAGCACAGATTTTTTGCGTGGGGTATGTTTAAGCCACGCCCTTAATTACATCGGCCACGCCCCAGAGACCCTCCACAGTTTTTTCATCCCACTTAAAGCACTGTGTAAAGCTCTCCAATATTTTCGGGTTGAGTTCACGCTATATAAAACTGCAAAAAAAAATTATTGTGCATATACACTGCTTGCTGACAAGGCCTGGCTTCTAAGTGCTGTAGTAGCAGATGCCGTATCTGAGATGCGGCTATTTACACAAATCATTTGTACGGTGGAAGGGAAAGGTTGAGCCAGCCGTGGCAGAGCTTGAGGCCTGTACTATAAGCGCACAGCACTGCAGCATGTGCACAAACCCTCTGAAGGTCCTTACTCTGTGTCAGTATGTTAGTATGGGAGCTAAAAAAAAGCATTTGCAATGCAATTGGTCTCGCATTACTGAATGTTTGCGCTATTGGTGTTGCATTATTATTAGCAATGCCAATAGCTCAAACTTTAATAATGCGAGACCTATTAGATTGCAAATGCTTTTTTTCTTAGCCTGGAACGAGCCCAAGCTACTGTTCAAGCTATTTACAGAGTTTGCTGAATGCATGACATTAACTGCAACGTGGCTTCATGTCTGGTGTGACACCCTCTCGCTCCAGGCCTATGTCAACAGCACTTTGAATGCTGGATTCTGAGGATGGAAGTAATGTTTAGGGCCGACCTTTACCATGAGCAAGCTAGGCCCACACCCGGGCACCGCAGCACAGATCATGACAGACCCCTCTGATTTGGCTCCTATAAAACCTGCTCTTAAATCATGTTCTCCTCCAGCCACCTGTGCCTCTCCATACATTCCTCATCTTCTCGCCCTCCTCTCTTCTCCCCCCTATCACCAGGCCATTCTTCTTCCATTTGGTGGTGGTGTGAAAGAGCCAGATGAGGGTATGTACCGGAAGGTGGGGAGGAGCAGGGAGATGTGTGCTCATGGCAAGGCCAGGCCTTGCTTTGAGTCCATCAGCCTTGGAGGGAGGCAGACGATCGATGTCCGACAGGGAGGGCCAGACTGGCCGTAGTGGACATCAGGCGTATCCCAATGGTTGATTTTGTAAAAAAATAAATAAAAAATAAGCGCCGGGGCTCTGGTCAGGAGGCAGCTTGCACCAGCCCTTTTCTCCTGTTAGCACTGCCTAAAACAGAACCAACTATTAACCATGAAAGTTGGGAGAGGATGGGGCATAATGGCCAAAGCTGTTGACTTCGGAGCTAGGGAACCAGGTTCGAGTCTCAGCGTTGGCTCAAAATCCTGCAATTCTGGGCAAATCACTTAATCGATCCGTAAATGAATGTGTCATTAACAGATACTCGTGAAAAGCGCCGGAATTGATGATTAAGTGCTGGCGCACCAGCACACCACTGGCTTAAATTAAGCACTGGTTTTCCCCGGGAGGCTGGAAGGGTGGGGGCCGGTTTTGTTACTAGGGGGTGGTGCAATATCACCCCCCCAGTAAGAAAAGCAGCAAACAAGCATCTCTAGTCTCCCGGGGCCAGGAAGTGCTTCCTCAGGGGCTGGTCTGAGAAAATTGCCAGGGCTGCTTTGGGTTCCAAGTCGAGCCCTGCCAACGGGAGTGATCAGCATGTCATCGGGGAGCAGGTAAGGGCTTGGGGAACATGGGAACCTCCATCTCTACTCGCCAACTTTTCCTCCTTTTCCCAGGAAAGAGGCAAGAGGGGTGATGGGATGGGGGGTGCTAGGCCAGCCCCAGAGTGCAAGAGCTCTAAAGTTACTTTGCGTTTTGTACTACCTCTGCGCACAGGCTCACTACGCTTATTATTGGTTCAGATCACATGACTTTATACCACACTTCGCGGTGGAGGACGGGGATGCACATCCTATTCCACTTGCGAGCGTACTGACACACACTCGCAGACACACGCCAAAAACAAAAATCAACACCATAAACGTTCCCATTGCGGCGTGGCAAGCGATTGGCACACGTGCACATAAACTCGCATTGTATGCACAAGCAGTACCTCCAGCTCATCATGCAGCTTTGTCCGTTACCCAGGAGGTGGGACCCATAACATCTCTAAAAGAAGCTGGCATTACTCATATGCGCGATCTATATCCGGAGGGTGGCTACCTTACAGGGTGCGATCTGGACTACATACGAAACCCCACGTTACTTTTTCAATATTCCTGCTATCGCCTAAAACGTGCACTACGAGACCATTACCCTGACTTTCCTGCTGAGCACCCTACACTTCTTTCCCTGCAACTTTTGCTAGTGGCTCCAACCAAGAAAAAATTGATTACTAAATTATATAGAGCTGCACAGGAAGAAACAGTCAGGGGGCCCGATAAAAGCCTTGGGCGATGGAATGATATATTGGTCCCCCAGATCACTAGGGAGGAATGGGAGCAAATATGCAGGTTAACGGGCCGCCTCACACCCAATGGCAATCTACGCTTTATTCATTTTAAATTTCTCCATCAAATATATCACACCCCTGCCAAGTTGTACAAAATGGGTCTCAGGGAGTCTGACCAGTGCAAACTATGTGGGCAAACTAATGCCGATTTTCTCCACCTTGCCTGGCAATACAGATTGGTGCTGAAATACTGGGAGGAGGTGGTAGAATGCATCCACACTATGTCGGGCACTGTAATACCATGCACACCCCGTGAGTGCTTACTTGGTTATGTCCCTCAATTGAAAGGTACCCTGGGCAGCTTTGTGAGGGTTGCCCTACTGTTTGCTAAACGTCGCATCATGTTCACATGGGAAAGTACACTTTCCCCGAAAATTGCAGGCTGGATAAAGGACCTGGTGTATTGCCGAGAAAATTTGGACTTATATGCTGAAGAACTGCCTGTAACCTCTAGGCCTAAAGCTATTTGGGGACTGCTTAGACACTTCTTAGTTATTCAAACCCACGATGATGGCGAGTGACTTGAATAGCCTATTTATGCTACTGTTTTTGTTTTATATTCTATGATTATGTCCATTGTATCACTGTTGAAGCACCTATACATTGCATATGTTGTAACTCAGATCACAGATGATCCGCATAACACCACTCTTTACTGTTGCTATGTTTTATACTGCCCTGTGAGGCAGCATTGTTTGTATTACATCAAGAAACTAATAAAAAGAAATTAAAAGAAATAAAGTTACTTTGCGTTTACTTTGTATGTACAGTAACGTTTGTGTTTTCACTCTGGTGATTATAAAGGGAGGACAACTAGTAACAGGTTAAAACAAGTATTCACCAAGCCCTTGGTTACTAATTCTCTGGCTAGTAATAATAATGTGCCGTAGCAAGTACTGCACGGTGCCATTTCCTTCATGCAGACACAATGACTGCAACAGTGGTAGGCCGCAAACCAGTCTCTTCATGTGCACAGAAAAAGTGCGGCAATCAAGCAGCTGCGTGAAGGCATCTTAGACCTTGACAAACGGGCAGAGAGTTGAGAGCTCACTGCTGCCATTTGATGTGCTCTGAAGGTCACTAATTCAAAACCTAGCAAGAGATTCAGCCTTCCATCCTCCTGAGGTCGGTAAAGTGATTAATAATAGCATCCGTTACTTACAGTGCTTAGAAATGGTTGAAGTGCTACATGAAAAAACAAGTTCTAATTATTAGAACAAACAGCTCAGGCTGCAACAAAAAGGCTCTCTTCCAAGCGGCCAAGTACAGGAAAGACTGCAACAGTCACAGACACATGGTGGAATATAGGTAGCAGCGAGTGAACCTGCAATCACACACAGACCAGGTACATCAGAGGATGCACACAGTTCTTTTACACAGAACTCACACTAAGCATAGCCAGCAGCAGTGCACGCTTCCCTCCCACTCACATGTAATCGGCCCCTACAGGTGGCTGCGCTTCCATAGTAGAAAGGGAGTCTGGGATGGATGGTGTCTTGGGTTTGTGATGGAAGTTCGCTCTCTTTTTCGCAAGTTGAAAAGAGGCCTCAATGTGTTGAAGGCAGGGACGTCTTAAGGATTTTGGGGGCCCTGGGCCAAAAGTATTTTGGGGGCCCCTGTTCAGAAAAGCTTTGAGTTTAGGATCCAGTTTCAACTCTTTCAAGCCTTCTTGTACCACGTCACTGCCAGTGCATATGCACACTGGCGCACATTCTAAATGTGTTTACATCTCATAATCCGGGACAGTGATGTGTGTTTTCAGTATTGTAACAGCAGCAGCTCAGTAATATAACTGCAAATAATCTCTGTGATGCCCTCCCATTTCTCATATGTGAGGTCTTGTTTTGAGCTAAAAGAAACTTTTTTTGATGGCTGTTACATGAAATATAAACACAGCATATTTCTGCAAAATGTCTGTAAAAGACTCTCACACATCACCCACATTAGAACACTATTTGCAACAATCAGTTTAACAATTATTCAAGTCATCAGAGCAAGACTCTTTGCAGAACTGAGATGGCTCTATTGTGGGCCCCCCTTAAAGGTTGGGGCCCTGGGCCAGAGCCCACTTTGCCTATGCCTTAAAACATGTATTACCCTGCAGGTCATAAAGGGCTGCTGATCTTAATTAGGTAGACTAATGATTTAATATGCCTCTTCCTGAGACCATTGCAACCTGAAGGTCACACGTTTGTGTTGGTGAGCTTAGTGGTTTAATCACCTATTGCGGAGGTACATCTCTGTATAAACCGACATGTCAAAAGCTCCAATCACAGTGGTGGCTGGCATCTATGGGGAGTTGTGAGGCGGGCAAATGGGTGGTGGGTAAAAATAATAACACTTACCTGCGACATGTCCTAGTCCGATCCCTTCCTCGCTGCACACCTTCCTCCTGCAGCATGAGCCCTTGAGAAGTGTCTTAATCAATTCTGGCACTGCTCTCATGCAGTGAGAGCAGTGCCCTGATTGGACGTAGTGGCCTCACTCGCCCCTCACAAGGACACTTGAGCCGTGCACTTACTCTAACCCAGCTGTCCTAAGACATCTGGGTTAGAGGTTTCAAAGTGCACATATCTGGCTGGCCAAAAAGACGTGCACTTTGAAAAATGCTGAGGCAGCCCACTCTCCTCCCTTCTTCTGTCACTCAGCAGCGGCCCCGGCCCCGTCATGGCGCGATAGTCAGGACAGGGTTATATTGAAATATAAATAAATAGTGGTTCACGCACTCCTGAGTTTGTAAACTAAAATGAAGCTGTTAAGGTCGCAGCGTGCAACAGGGTATCGCTTTCTGATCGCAGAAGCGTAGTAAATAATCAACAAATATCGTTCCTCTCACTGGGGAACGTCCCCTTGGTGCACTGCCAATTTCCCAATAGATGGGAGTATTCAACTTCATCCAGTTCAACTAGTGAATTGATTTTCAATGGTGAACTTTATTTCAGTCATAATTGTTTTTATTTTTTGTGTTGGGTAATCTTCATCAATCCCAACTTTATATCGATAGTAGCTTTATATCGATTGTCTTCAATGACTCTTATTCCAAATGAGTATCAGAACATTTTCTTCATGGGAACAGTCCAGCCCGAACTGCCAAGCCATGTCTTCCCTGGACCGGAATCATGAGGCACAGGGTCAAGACTGATTTGCATATGGCCATGTCTGAACTGGAGTGGCGTGGTGAGCAATATAATGATGGATTAAACCCAGATCTGTGACTGGGGGTGAATGTTTTGCAAATGTGCAACATTCCGTCCATCATCTTGTGTGTTTTGCTGTTCGCCCTATGTGGGAAGGGTATGCCCAGACGTGGGTACCGTGCTCACTACGCCACTGGAGTCAAGCTATCCTGGCTGATGACGGCTGATAGCCAGAAACCGGTCCTAGGATGCTTGATTCCGGTCCAGGGAAGACACAGCTTGGCAGTTCGGGCTGGACTGTTCCCATGAGGCACAGGGTCAAGACTGATTTGCATATGGCCATGTCTAAACTGGGGTGGTGTAGTGGGCAAAAGAACGATGGATTTAACCCAGATCTCTTGACTGGGGGAGAATGTATGCATTGTCAGCATTCCGTCCATCATTTGTTTGTTGTAACGCTTTTCGCCCTAAGTGGGATGGGTATTCCCAGACGTGGGACCCGTGCTCACTACGCCACTGGAGTCAAGCTATCCTGGCTGATGACGGCTGATAGCCAGAAACCGGTCCTAGGATGCTTGATTCCGGTCCAGGGAAGACATAGCTTGGCAGTTTGGGCTGGACTGTTCCCATGAGGCACAGGGTCAAGACTGATTTGCATATGGCCATGTCTAAACTGGGGTGGTGTAGTGGGCAAAAGAACGATGGATTTAACCCAGATCTCTTGACTGGGGGAGAATGTATGCATTGTCAGCATTCTGTCCATCATTTGTTTGTTGTAACGCTGTTCCCATGAGGCACAGGGTCAAGACTGATTTGCATATGGCCATGTTTGAACTGGGGTGGCGTGGTGAGCAAAATAACGATGGATTAAACCCATAATCTTGTGTGTTTTGCTGTACAGTCTTTGCTACCATATATACAAGAACTCATGGTATTCCTTCATTAGCAGTAGTACCAGATGTATTAAGACAAATACAAAAGGACTACGGAGCAGAAACTTAGGGATGAAGTTATTAAATAACTACGACCAGGTATCAGCCATAATACTAGCTTACATTAAAGGGGAAGCAGCATCAGTGGCAATCCGCCAACCCCTAAGGGAGTTCACTCCATTAGAACAGGAGAATGAACTACCCTAAATGATTGAAACTGCGTATGCAGAGTTAGGCAGGGATCGTTTGGGGGGAAAAGCTTTAAAACCTCAACTACATTGCAGTCCTGAAAAGGACGCTTTTAAGCAAACAACTAATTCTTGAAAAAGAAGTGGGCTAATAATAAAGAAAATTCTAAAGACAAGAGATCTCAGTCCCGAGTTAGATCTCCTCAACAGGAGCACTCTGAAAAGAGGTACAACCTCAGGAATAGGGATAATATTAGGAAACCTGAACGGTATCAGGATACTGATACACGTTCCTCTCGTTCCTTTCAGGGCTCAAAGAAAAGTTCTGAAAGAGAAGGATGGTCAGAGAGGAGCACACACAGTCCAGAGACAAGCAGCACACTCAAAACTTTACTTCTAAAAAAGAAGATAAGCAAAATCCAAAACCTCAATTTAAAAAAAAAAGAAAGTTGCTGGCCGGAAAATCAGACATGCCCAGAATTCTGAGGACACAACTTCCGAACGGGGAATGGGCTCTGACGATGCGAAACAGTGCGGCAGAAGTAACAATAGCTCGCCAGAACCTGAAGGAATTTCTGGTGACAGCGGAGTTGAATGATTACATCACGGTGGAAACACCAGACACCAGGGTGAGAATCACACATACGTTATATGAAATAACACTCCGGATGGAGGGGGACAAGACCAGGAAAGTAAAAGGTCTTTTTTGGAGGAACTTATCATCTGGTTATGACATCCTGTTAGCAGAACAAGATTGGCCGCCTGCATTCGTAATGGAGTGCCCCAGGTGAGAAAGTATAATTTTTCTTGAATTTTCCAACTACGTTCCCGTTCACCTTAAACATACAGATGCACAGGAGTAGCCCAAGCAATGTACAAAAATCACGCTGGGTGGGATGAGAACTCAACCTACCCCGTGATCCCGTTAAAAGTTTCACCTACTGCTCAGAGGCAATATCCAATAAAGCAAGAAGCTAAAAAACAGGTCAGGGAGATCCTAGATCAACTTGAATACCAGGGGGTCATTGAAAAATGTACCTCTCCAATTAATTCTTTGTTTCCCGTCTCTAAACCCAACAATACATATCGTCTAGTTTTAGATTATAGACATTTAAACTCATGCACAAAGACATTTGCTGTCCAAAATGCACACAGTGCCGCATTAAGGAATAACATTGTGCGCAAAAAATACAAAGCCACACTTGATATCTCAAATGGATTTTTCTGTCAAAATATAGCGCCTGGAAGCAGGTATCTGACGGCATTCAGAACGTTAGGGTTCCAGCGACAATTCTGTAGACTCGCCCATGGGTATAAAAACAGCCCAGGGGTATTTTCAGCAAGAGTAACAGAGTTATTTCAAGAATTTGATGAAGAAGCGTTGTCCTATGTGGATGATATTTATCTGACAGATGCCGACTTAGAGAGGCACTTGACCAGGGTAAGCACCATTATTATGGGATTTACCACAGAGGGCTACAAATGTAACTTTAAAAAATCAAAAATAGCCCACCTCAATGTCCTATTTTTGGGACATGAGCTGTCAAGTGAAGGCAAAAGTCTGTCATCTAACTTTTTAGAAAAGTGTGCTCTGCTCCAGCCTCAAAAACCATTAAAAAATTTACAGTCAATTCTAGGATTCCTAAATTTCGGCAGGACATACATTTTAGAGTACGCACAAAGGGTAAAACCTTTCTATGACTTAATAAAACCTGACTTTTCAGCCAGAGATTGGACACAAGAACATACTAATATTCTTCCTTTACTCCAGGAAGACATGATTACTTCCAAACACGCGTAAACGTATGCCACTTAGTGATCCGAATAATTGCGGGTCAATGCGGGTACACTTATTTGACCTTCAATGAGGGAGAAACTGTACCAATCGCTTACAAATCACACCGGTACATTAATGCAGAAATGCGTTTCACTTCAACAGAAAAAATCCTGACAGCAGTTCAGACTGCTGTAGCAAGAGAAAGAGCACTGGCTCAGGGAAAATGCATTATTGCCGTACTCTGGTACCAGCTTTAGAAGCTGTTACAAAGGCCAGCATCTCAAATGTGAAAGCATTACATCCAAGATGGATACAATGGGCTAATTCTCTTACTGCAACAGACGTTGAATACAGATTTGATCCAAGTTTAAAAACACAAGCATTCCTGCAATACGAACAAGAATATCCTCTACCAAATGAAATCTTGCATCTGGATAAGTATGAATATATTATCTATACTGACGGATCTGAGCGACCTGCCATAGGAAGTCAGCAGCAATATTTTTCGGCATGTGCAATCGTTAAAGGTAGCATGCATGATGGCAAGTTCCATCCTAGCTGCACAAAGACGCAATCTCTAGAGACTGCACGGCTCAGTTGGCAGAATTAAAAGCACTGATACTGGCACTTGTAAATACGGATCGCGAATTCCCCACACTAATTGTGTGTAATTCTTTTTACTGTGTGCAGTCATACAATGAGTACTTACAACATTGGGAACAAAACGGGTTTAAGAACGCAAAAGGTGGCACAATTAAGCACAAAATACTATGGGAACAGGTAGCAGAGTTGAAAGCCGAGCTACCGAGGACTCACGTGATCCATACACTGATTCATCAACGTGATGGCGTGCATGTTGAAGGGAATTCATTGGCTGATGAAGTTGCAATGAGGGCTGTTCGCACAGCTTCCTTAGCTGCACTGACTTGTTCAAGAACGAGAATAGACGGAGATATAATGGTAGCTGTCATTGCATCACGCAAAGGCAGCACAGAACTACCTAAAACATCTCCACTCAAATGCTCCGACAAGTTAGATGCACAAAACATTCCATATGCTCAGATTCCTGGAGTGGGGTACAGAGTAATACCAAATATGGATCGTAGGCAAGATTTAATTCTAGCTGCATACGAGGGTTTGGGCTCTGCGGACACAGGCGTTACAGAAACAATTTCTTTACTGAAACAGCGCTATTGGTGGCCTGGGTTATCTAAGCAAACTAAAGACTATGTCTTGAAATGCGACATCTGCCAGCACAGACGCCATTACTGAAGTAAGACAAACCTCTCGCATGTGTGTACTTGGACCACTGCGGCCCCTTACAAACGGACAGGGCTTATAGATATATCATGGTTGCAGTGGATTCATGCTCGAGATTCCCATGGGTATGGCCTCATCTTTTTGCTGACGCTCAAACTGTTATAAAAGATTTGCGAGTCTTTATCGGTACATGCGCAGTTAGCACGTTACATTCTGACCTCGGCCCCGCGTTTAGCTCTCGGGCTTACAAAGAGGCCATGGAAGGAATAGGCGTAGCATTGCGGTTCTCATCTCCGTACCATCCTGAGGGAAATTCGGCTGTGGCGAGAACATTTTTTGACTTTTAAAACAATCTTTAACAGCTAGGGTATTAGGCAAGGGCGGTAGTTGGGTCACACACCTTTATGGGGTACAGCGGGCATTAAATAACCAGCCAAGAAGCTCTCTGGGGGAGTCACTCCATATGAAGTCCTCTTTGGGATACGAATGTGGGTACCTGATCTTGGTTGTGAAGGCGCAGTGGCAGATGAAAAACCATTTGATATCCATGATCGTTTGGCTGTTTTACAGGATCTAAATGAATACAGGACCAAAGAAAGCGATGTCCATCTAAAGCAGACCACCACTGAAGAAGTCAAGGTAGTCACGGCAAGACCTGTCTGGATCCTAAAAGTTGGGGATCTGGTCAGAGAGAAAATTGCGGACAAAAAGGAATTTGGACCTTCTTACAGAAAACCTGTACCAGTCCTTGCAGTACACGGAACAAGAACTCCGCCTCTTGCCGGAAGAAAGGAGAAAAGATTTGTCTCAATCGACTTAATCAAATCACACTATGTGGCCGATACTAAACAGTAGGCCCAGTGGACTCCACTGTAGCAGACGTCCTCCTCTAGCTGCAATCCAAGAAGTTCAAACAGAAAGACTCCTCTCGTTTTGAAGAGCCACCTGTAAGGAATGAAGGATTAAGCATCAATGCTATGGAACTTGTTCCACTTGAACCAGAAAGTCAAATTCAAAATAAAGATCTGAATAATTCACAAGTTGCAATTAGACCTAATGCAGACGTCTACATCAACATGCCTCTTCGAGAGGAGAATAACATTTCAACCAATCCCGAAGCAATTCCAACAATTGATCACACTGCTTCTGGCTATTTCATTAACTTTGATACGTTTTCTCTGGATCCAAGCGAGCCGGAAACGACGCCAGCGAAAACACCATTCAAGCAAGAATTAAAGAACTTTCTTGTCTTTTTCAAAAGACATACCTGGTATCACCTTGGATTGAACTCTGGGTAATTTCTGGGATAATGTTTTTTCTATTCTGGCTAGGTTTAGTATTGACTTTTAGTATGCTTATTATTGGACATTATCTTCAACAAGATTCCACAACCCGAAAGGTCAACATCCTCCTGTAGCCACACACATTGTCATATCGTAAACAAAGAGACTTGTCATCAGTGAACATCACAGCTGTTCCTATACCGGATGGTATAGTATGGGACAAGGTTGATTTCAACATATTCGGCCCGACCCAGCTTTTAAAAATTAATCATGCATTTAAAATCTTATTTAGTGATTTCATTACCTCCAGTACATTTTCTGATGATTGGGACACTGAAACAGTTAATATGTTATCTGATTTAGAGAAAACTGCTGCATTTTCTAATAATGTAATGTTAGAGGGTTCTTCAGATTATGACAAATTGTACTGTTACCAACATTATGGTCATCATTTCCTGCATAAATCCATTTCGCCTAGGAATGTATTTGAATACAATCAGTGGGACCAACACCACCAAAAAGTAGTTCGCAAACGTTTGCACAGATATTTGCATACTTTTCAGGATTTAACACAACAGATCCAGCCTCACTTTACTATAAGGCTGCACCAACATCAGCACTGAAAATTATGTTGACAAACACCAAACAGATTTACTCTGCTTCCTTTTTAACCCAATTGTCTGAACAGGGACGAAATTGACTTAAAATCAATTTGGGGTTCAAGGGTCTGGAAAGTCCAGGGTACAGAGGCGCTATTTAGAGCATGCCTCATTCCACAGCAGATGATCTTTTTAAATGATACTGTGCAACTGACATCCTGTCTTGGAATAGCTAACATAAATGACCTGAACACTCCAAGGTTAAATGACCTACACCATCAAATGGGTTGCAGAATTCCTCTACAAGGGAAGGGGCAACAGTTGATGACATACCAAAGTACAATAGAACAGACCCCAATTGGAAGGAGTGGGTGGTTTGACCCTTAGACACAAACACATGTCATAGAAGGTTCCTGCACATCTCCGAGGGACTCAATATGCATAGGCCAGACCCACGTTATGTACAGAGAGAATACTGAATACTGAATACTGAAATATTTATAGAGCGCACGAATGCCGAGGCGTCTTGGCGCTATAGAGACATTGAGAGCGGTGGAAGCGGATCTCAATTGGAAGAAAAGAGCCAGGTCTTTAATGCTTTTCTGAAACATTGTTTGGATTTTTGTGAGCGCAGGTGAGAGGGCAGAGAATTCCATAATCTAGAGAACAGGGTAGTGACATCCTATAGTGTTGGGAAGTTGTGCCTAGAATGGCTAGAAACCTCAACACTTGCAGAAGTGAAACAACACTTATCGTTTCACAAGACATTGATCTTAGGGACCTTTTTACTGGGACCTAGGAAACAACGTCAAAAACGTTTCCTATATGCAGGCAGTTATGCTGCCTATAATGAAATCTGGAAGATTTCCCAACAAGAAGCCGCAGAGAGAATACGGGAAATAGACCTTATTAACTTAGAAAAAGCTTTTGCTTTGGTGGATAATGGGTTAACAACTTTGACCCCCAGAGTATATTCATTGGGCACATTGTATCTTCTGCTATTGACATACTGGAACAGGATTTAGCCATATTACAACACGGCCAATCATAGTTATGTTCTATTATGTTATTGAGCTGGACGCTGCAAACTTTGCGTGCAGGCCTTGTGCCTTGGCGTGTTATAAACAGTACGTCTCTGTTTTCAGAATACAATCTAACTGATACACAGATAGAAATGGCACATAGGGGAGCTAAATATACAGTGCTGCAAATTGAAAAACTGGACAGACTACCATTTACAGTAGCTGAATTACCATCAACTGAGTGGCTAATCCCTGGCCAAATCACTCTCGCGGTCACTACATTTTAGTTTCACTATTGCCTTGAGCAAAGGCAGGCAGGGCAGATATGAAAGACTGGGTAAACAATACATTAAGAAATCCTGGGATTTACCATATACATTTCGATACCGGCGTGGGGATCGAGAAGTGTTTCTTAGTGGTATCAACTGCAAGAACGCTTTAAGCGGTTCTCTCATGTGCCAAGATATTGTTTTGCACGGAGCCTTTAACGGTTCAGTTTAAAATCTGTCTTGCCACATGAAAAGTACACCAGCTGCCGTGATAACGCCAGTGTTCGAGTTACTTTCGTATGGGAGTTACTTGATGCTGAACGATCAAGGTTGTTGTGGCATGCTTCCCGGCATTGCATATCTGGTCACCGTGAACACCAGAGTTACTTGCTGTATGCAAGTAGTGTTTCCTCCCACAAATACAGTCCGGGAGGCAGTAGTATGGCCTTAACTGAATGTTTTGTTGATACAGTTGGATGCCTTGAGCAGAATGAAAGCCATGCTTTTACACAACAAACCGTGCTGTTAACCTCCGCTCGAGAAACTTTGAACTTCAAGTTGCAAGGACCTCGACAGAGATACAGGCGCTAATCCGCACCAACTGCCCCCTACATTTCGTAGAAATGGTGGGACGTATCTTTAAAATTTCTGATACGAGTGGCATTATACACCTATTTAAGACCATAGGGTCTGGATTCCTTAGCACTTTCCAGACAATACTCGTAGTTATTCCTAACTTCATACACTCCGTGTTTGGAAGCATTTTCGGGGGTCTACCTCTGATTATGCTCGCTGTAGCTGGGATCCTGATTATCGTCTACCTGCTGCACAATGGACGGACCATCCGCCAGCGAGATTGCGAAAGCTCTCCTGGAAATACATTACCATGAGCGCATGATACAGCATCTCGGTGCACCTCGCCTATGAGAACTAAGTGCTTCTTGGTTCTTCTCCTTCAGACCAGTCTTTGAGGACTGCATCGTACCTGTCTTCCGATGCCTGTTCTGTGGAGGTGAATGTGAGTTGGACATCTGTCTGACACCTGACACGGAGACGCCAGTGGACTTAGACTCCAGGCTGGAGCCCTTGTGGTCCCATGCACGACTCTGTCCCCAGCGTATTCCCATCTTGACGCATGCCTTCCTTGTGGAACCGCAGGTGCCTTTCCCGACTGAATTAAATTTCAGCTCCAGGTATCGAATTCAGCACTGGATGCCTACACACCAGCTGTTGGCGAAGAGGAATTACATCTATGCACACTTGACGTGCTATGCGAGGTATTGCAATGTTTGTCCCCTGCTGTAGCAGGCAGCGATAATGTTATTTCTCCCAGCCAGGATATTTAATATAAATCTGCCTCACCGTGTGCTGGGAACGAATATGGAACTTTTTCCTTCCCTTTATATTTCTAAATACATTTTTCAAATTGACACTTTCTTTCACGAAGCATGGCCTTCTAAGTATGCTTGCAGTAGTTCAACTTGTGTGATCGAACACATTTGATTTGCGGAACTTTACAATAATATCAAACCTTACCAAAGAACATTTTTCCTAACTTTTTTTAAACTGTTTTTAAATGATTTTAATGTTTTTGGAAACATTTTAAATGACTGCTTGATAATTTTATGCACTGACACTGTTATAAATGTGTATTATTATTGTTAAGTATAAGGTGGAGTGGGTGTTATATTTCATATCGGTACCCTAACATAGGTCTAGGGAACATCGTACAATTTCCCTACATCATCTCCCGTTATTTCATATAAACAAGCCTTATAAGGACATAACTCAAAATAAGGACAGAATGCCTTATAGGGACATCACGCCTTATAAGGACTGCAGCCTTTTATGGACTAAACCTTTCACCTAGTTCCATGCAGAGGGTGGGTTTTTCCCAATCGATATTGCTAAGACGTCATCCTCGGCGCATATGAATAATTGATGAGTACACTCTCCAGGGGGTATACTTCACCTCTCCCATTGACGCACCTCTTGCTATCAGTAAGCAGCAGGGAACTGAGACTTCAAGGCCGACACACTAAACAGAGACGCTGCAGCTCCGGCATGCCATCGCTCCAGCTGACAGTGGTCTGACGATCCCTGCAGGGTGTCCACCTCAAGTCCAAGACAAAGTCCCACACTCTCACTATTCAGAGGGGCTCGACCAAATCCTAGCATGATTCTTGGCTCTTAGACTACTCACATGCTAGGTACACTTAGGTACACCTAGTCAGGCATCTTAGGAGTACGAACTTTATTTTATAAATGCATTTTATAATAATGTATGTGTTCATGACTATTGCAAAATGGTAGAACAATACTATTTCTTTTTATTCAATGTACTGCTGGTCCTATATCTCTGCTACTGTGTTATATGAGAAGAACAACGGTACAATAAATTCATATTGTATACATGCTCAACTGTTTTCTTCAATGTATCTCGTAGAAATGGTGGGACGTATCTTTAAAATTTCTGATACGAGTGGCATTATACACCTATTTAAGACCATAGGGTCTGGATTCCTTAGCACTTTCCAGACAATACTCGTAGTTATTCCTAACTTCATACACTCCGTGTTTGGAAGCATTTTCGGGGGTCTACCTCTGATTATGCTCGCTGTAGCTGGGATCCTGATTATCGTCTACCTGCTGCACAATGGACGGACCATCCGCCAGCGAGATTGCGAAAGCTCTCCTGGAAATACATTACCATGAGCGCATGATACAGCATCTCGGTGCACCTCGCCTATGAGAACTAAGTGCTTCTTGGTTCTTCTCCTTCAGACCAGTCTTTGAGGACTGCATCGTACCTGTCTTCCGATGCCTGTTCTGTGGAGGTGAATGTGAGTTGGACATCTGTCTGACACCTGACACGGAGACGCCAGTGGACTTAGACTCCAGGCTGGAGCCCTTGTGGTCCCATGCACGACTCTGTCCCCAGCGTATTCCCATCTTGACGCATGCCTTCCTTGTGGAACCGCAGGTGCCTTTCCCGACTGAATTAAATTTCAGCTCCAGGTATCGAATTCAGCACTGGATGCCTACACACCAGCTGTTGGCGAAGAGGAATTACATCTATGCACACTTGACGTGCTATGCGAGGTATTGCAATGTTTGTCCCCTGCTGTAGCAGGCAGCGACAATGTTATTTCTCCCAGCCAGGATATTTAATATAAATCTGCCTCACCGTGTGCTGGGAACGAATATGGAACTTTTTCCTTCCCTTTATATTTCTAAATACATTTTTCAAATTGACACTTTCTTTCACGAAGCATGGCCTTCTAAGTATGCTTGCAGTAGTTCAACTTGTGTGATCGAACACATTTGATTTGCGGAACTTTACAATAATATCAAACCTTACCAAAGAACATTTTTCCTAACTTTTTTTAAACTGTTTTTAAATGATTTTAATGTTTTTGGAAACATTTTAAATGACTGCTTGATAATTTTATGCACTGACACTGTTATAAATGTGTATTATTATTGTTAAGTATAAGGTGGAGTGAGTGTTATATTTCATATCGGTACCCTAACATAGGTCTAGGGAACATCGTACAATTTCCCTACATCATCTCCCGTTATTTCATATAAACAAGCCTTATAAGGACATAACTCAAAATAAGGACAGAATGCCTTATAGGGACATCACGCCTTATAAGGACTGCAGCCTTTTATGGACTAAACCTTTCACCTAGTTCCATGCAGAGGGTGGGTTTTTCCCAATCGATATTGCTAAGACGTCATCCTCGGCGCATATGAATAATTGATGAGTACACTCTCCAGGGGGTATACTTCACCTCTCCCATTGACGCACCTCTTGCTATCAGTAAGCAGCAGGGAACTGAGACTTCAAGGCCGACACACTAAACAGAGACGCTGCAGCTCCGGCATGCCATCGCTCCAGCTGACAGTGGTCTGACGATCCCTGCAGGGTGTCCACCTCAAGTCCAAGACAAAGTCCCACACTCTCACTATTCAGAGGGGCTCGACCAAATCCTAGCATGATTCTTGGCTCTTAGACTACTCACATGCTAGGTACACTTAGGTACACCTAGTCAGGCATCTTAGGAGTACGAACTTTATTTTATAAATGCATTTTATAATAATGTATGTGTTCATGACTATTGCAAAATGGTAGAACAATACTATTTCTTTTTATTCAATGTACTGCTGGTCCTATATCTCTGCTACTGTGTTATATGAGAAGAACAACGGTACAATAAATTCATATTGTATACATGCTCAACTGTTTTCTTCAATGTATCTCTCTGAGAACAAAACAAGCATGCACGAGTGATTGGATGAGAAGTAGTATACTGTTTCCACAAGTCTGGGGTTATTGTGTTCTGAGGTTGCCAAAAACTAATCTCTCTGATAACAGGAGATTCTTGTGGCGCTGCGAGCTAGCTAATGCAAAACCTAGGCTAACATATGCAGCGGGGGTGTACGGAGGCAGTCTGCCACCAGACTCACGGTATATGTTATCCGTAAACAGCATAGGTCCTGCATGAAAGGGTACTATTGGAACTAAACTACATGGCGCCCAAAGGGGGCTGAGGCCAACTCAACAAGGTGCGGATAGATGCGCAAAAGGACGGACTTGCGCCCCTCGGACGCGATCTATGCCCTTTTTTGGATCCTTCTTAGATTTTTGCAAAAAAGTGGTCATAGATAAATCTATATCAGAGGTAACTGCCACCTTGTGAGCCAGATCAGGTCGGGGCATTCAGATTTAAGGCGGGCTCGAACTTCTTTATCGAAGCTCTTGCGCAAGTGGGTTTACATATTTTCCGCCACCGCAGGGGTGTGAGCCCAGTCCGAGGAGCAGGGGTGGACAATGTCTGAGGGATCAAGGGAGAAGGTTGGACGTGCGGGGAGAAGGTTTGCGCTTCTTGGCGCGCTTGCGGGGTCTGGATTCCCGGGATGAGTCAGTGTCCATGTCAGCGTCAGTAGTGTGACCAGGGATAGAAAAAGTAGGGGGGAGAGGGAAGAGGGGGCGGCGGAGTCACCCTGGGCCTGCTCTTTAGCAGTGTGCAGTTTGAGTAAACCTTAACATGGGGCCAAGGAAGCCCTGCTGGCTCGAGGGAGGGGGGCGGGGGCCAGAGTGCCAGAGGGGGCAGGGTTTTTACCCACTAGTTGTAATGGGCGTTGAGAGATAGGCAAAAGGGCGGAGAAGAGGACTTTATCTAGTTTAGAATCAAGTCTCTTATCCATGAGGGCTTCCATAGATTCCTCGTAATAGCAATCATCATCCTCAGGGAGGTCAAACGCAGCTACCTCTTCCTCGTAAACTGCGCAGTCTGACATAGCAAAGGTATATAAGGTATATATATGTCTCCAAAACTCTCGAGAGAAGCCAAATGTTTTTTACGACCCTCCTTCCCAAGAGAGCGGGCGTCGGTCGGGAGCAAAGCTGGGGCAGAGGGGGCCACACAGGTACCACAATAGCCCTTGCCAATAGGACTAATGGAGGGTGAAAGAACCTTGTCTGCCGAATACAGCACGAGAGTGTTATAAGCACATTAAAACACGGCAATAATCATATTTCAACAATAATACCATAAACCATTAAAATATATATACTTCACAATACAGAGTATTACAGATAAAGCATCAGCAAAATAATGAGGCACTTATCTTGATTGTGGAGCAACAAAGAAAGAGGAAGCCAAAATGGTGCCTCAATATTTTGTATGATTATCTCTCAGGTTATTGGTTGATGAAGGAGGCATGGTTCAAAGCCTCATGGGAAATGTAGTTCTGTGTAATGTTATTACTTTTTTCTCATTGGCTGCTGTGAGTAGTAAAGGAATTGAGAAAGCATAATCTGAGCCTCCGGTCCTGCCATAGAATTTGGAGAGTAGCTGCAAAATGGGGAATTCTTTACTGCTAAATGGATGGGGTTCAGAGAAGAGAAAGTAGGGATTCAGAGAGGGTTAAAGATGGGTTTAGGGAGGGACAAACATACACGCGCAAACGAGTAAGACCATTGCTATTCACAAACTGCACTTACTGCAGCCAAAAAGGACGCAAAACAATTGTAAATGTACTTCTGCTCAACCTTAGTTTGTAGATTTATATAGCGCGGTTTATCACCCATGACGGTTTCCAGGGGCTGTCCTTGGGCACTGGGAGATTAAGGGATTTGCCCAGACTCACAGTATGTTGCTTCGATGGAGAGGCTCGAACCCGGATCCCCAGCTCCTGAGTCAGCAGCTCGGGTCGTTGGGCCACATCCTCTCCCTTATTAAGCTTAAGTAAGGGTCACCTCCGACAACATTGGTATCTCACAGGCAAGCCGGTCTCAATACGCACATCAGGTACCAACTGAAGTGTGCACCAGTTTTTTTTTTGTCAAACTTTCTTTATTGAGTTTTACAAAGTGCATTTACATACCTTTATAGCGTGACATAAAGAGATCATGAAAAAGTACTTGGAATTTGCAAAAGGCTGTGCAAACGAAGATCTAATAGTTCCAGTACTTATATTAAATTCAAATGAATCTAAGTCAACTTTTCAGCGTTACAATATTGTCTTGCACTTAATTTATCCTCCTTTAACCCCGAAAACCTCAACTGGAAAACCATGAGCAAGTTTGCTGATGTGCACATTGAGTGAGTGGTGTGGGTGGGCCTGATGACCAGGAGTACTGTGTTTGTGATTCCTTCTGTTTGGGAGGTGGTTCTTCCATGGTGTTCAGTACTAAAAGAGGTTGAGTGCTGTTGTACGAGTAGGACAGGTGGTAAGCAGGAGACCTTCTGAAGGAAAGGAGAGTAACGGGCCCCATTGATATTCAAAGTTTTTATAATAATCCATGAAAATATCTGCCATTTGTTCCATTGTTGGGGCCTGCCATAGCCTTACATGCCATTGCGAAAGCGAGGGGGCCGCAGTCTTTTTCCACGCTCCCGCCACTGTCATTTTGGCCACTTCGAGTCATAGCCACAAAATAGAGCGGTCACCTGTAGTCTGTTTCAAAGCTTCATCCCGTAAACCTAGCAAGACAAATCCTGGTGTAGGTAGGAGAGGATAGCCCAGTATTTTAATGTGTGCCAGGATCTCTGCCCCAAAGGGTTTAATGATTGTGCAATCCTACTAAATATGTCAGAAGTCACCCAAGATACCACATCCCCCGAGCACAGGTCAGTTGTGTTAGGGTAGTATATTGTAAGCTTAGTAGGGTGTAGATACCAATCAAATAATACTTTGCAGTGAGCTTCCTTAAAGTTTACAGAGTGTTTGAATGGGAGTATATGGAGAGGGAAAGGTGATCCAGCCCTCCTGCATCCGTTTTTTGCCATGCTACAGTCACAGGTGGAAAGACAAAGGGTGGCAAGGAAATTGTATGCCTTTGCCGACTTCCCTTGTGCGATGCATTTGACTGCACCCATGTTGCACTTCAGCCACCTCACCACACAGCACACCTTGTTCTGCAGTATATACTGCTGGCACTCTATCAATGTGCAAGCTGTCTGTAATGTCAGGGCTGCTTTACTGATGTGTACAATGTCTTTCCTGGGAGCCCAGACAGCAGCTTTGTCTTTTGTGGGTTATCTCTTGCGCATAGGCATTTTGGTGAGCTGTGTTTAAGTAACAACATCTCAGACTACGGCTACATGTGCATCTGGGGAATGGCTTATCAAACATACCCATTTATCACTACACCGCAAAACAAACACATTACCCATTCACCCACTGCATGCATGTAGGCAGAAAAAATACATTTAGAATAGAAGTCCCTTTTATAAAAATGTACAACTTTGTTGCAGGTATTGCTGGGTATGCTCTGTTTTCTCAACTCCTCGCACCCTACATACGCTCAACTACACTACCTCAAAAGAGGTACTAAAGCAGTAGGGTACACATATGTACACAATGTATTATTGAATGTACTTTTGGGATCCTTAAGTTGTGATTCAGATGTCTAGAATGTACGTATGTACGTATGCTGGTGTACACCTCAGGGGTTGTGTTCAGGATTGTTGTAGCCTGTTGCATGTTACACAGTTTCACCATGTGATAGGTAGATGAGAACAGAGGTCAGGGTATTTAGGTGCGGGATTGGTCAGTTAACTCTATATTTTATTGAGCTTCTAGTTTGGTTACTGCATTTATGTGGTTTGACAGAGACTTGTCAATGTTAAGTGGTGAGCGGCTACCACATTATCCATATATACCACCATAAGACATCTCTGGTTATTAAGTCTCGCCTGCTAGTTAGTGCATGCACTGTCTGTTGCTAGACATATTGGCCATCTATTGATTTCTATTGATTGGCTTTATTGTCACATTTGCTTCTGTGATTTTCCTTCCTCTTTGTGTGGTTGTCCCTCCCCTGAAGCATGGATACATTACTTGTGTCCTTCCACTGCTCCTTTTCAAGTGTTTTTCGTTTTTGTTTAAGAACCTCACAAGAGTGAATGTATTTGCCAACTGTTTCCCTCGTGTACTTCTTCCCCATTTGCCACGCTATGCGTTCCTATCAATGTCCTGTGTGCTTCTCCCCCACTCCCTGCTGCTTTGTTTTATTACCTGTGTGCTTCCCCTGTCAGCTCCATGTTGCTGTTTCTCCTGTTTCCCCCGGCTCCTCTGTGGTACTTGCCTCACCCGCACCCTCGGTGTTGCCTCCTCCACCGTTGTCCCCCTTTTGCTTCCTCCCCCACCCGTTCGCCCATTCTGCTTAGCCCCCACTCACGCACCCATGTTGATTCCACTTCCCATTGCTTTTGTCCTCCTATGTCACTTCCCTGCACTCAAAAAGACGCTTTTGCATTCCTTTTTTAGGTTGAGCCCTGAGACAGCGCGTAAGGGCTGCTCTGGGGCTGATCTGGGGTAGTTGAGTACGGGAGAGAAGCCACGCCCACTCTCCGCCCATCTTTTTTTATTGGCTTGTGTCTTTGTCCTTTACTAAATGCTGCCTTCCATTGGTTTATAATTTCGAAAAACAATTGGTCCTTCAAAATCAATTCAGTGTGTGAACAATAAATATAGACCTGAATCGGCTCTATATTAATTTGAAATGTCCAGCCGGACATATAGATTTAATAATATACGTAATGAATAGAATATACAGCCAACAAATTAGAGTGGGACACAGTCCTGTGTCCTTCAACAAACAAAACAATTAAGGACAATCACAATTTTAAAGACATTTTTGGCTAAACAAACAAGCTTAACGCCGATAGAGAATAAAGGGGCAAGCTTTTTAGACGGTAAACAGTCATGCACAATTTTTAACTAATGTGTTTAACATGCATGCTGTTCAACAGGTCGACGACGTTTCGATCTATTTAAGGGATATATAGATCATCATCAGGACTAAATTAAATGACAAGCCTGAGAGCGCACTGCCTGTAAAAAATGGAGAAAGCGGGAGAGGAGGCAGGAAGGAAAAACATTAAAATCTCAACACAGATAGGAAACAATGTACCACACAGTGTACTTAATAGTGCCAAATCTATTGGTGCAGGTCATATCAGAAGGGACATTCATTAAAAATTAACAAAACCTGGGCAGAAACCCGGAAAAGGCAATGAATCCTCAATTCATTTGGCATAACAATTCTGGAAGCCAGCCAGATGAAAGGGAGTAAGGATAATGTGATGCGTTCTAATAAGTGAGTAAGGTGGAGAAAAGTGAAAGACGGTAACGTAGCGCGTGATGAAGACACGTAGATGTTAAAATTAATGGCCGTATGGTGAAAGTGCCGAGACGGGAATACCGGAGTGGGTAGATAGTGGGTGGTTGTTTAGGGTAGAGGCGATGATCACATTTATGACGGGTACGATAGCTGATACTAACCCCGCGTTGCAAGGGGCTGGCTGTGAAGGGTTGAACGTAGAAGAACCGGAGGATCCCGGGTGGAATGGCTTCTAAGGAAGGAAGGGAAGGGTTAGATGGGGATGGGGAGATGCGGTGGAGGGGTACGGAACAGGGGGTAACAACTCACCGAGGAGTTTGATATGGTAACCAACTACGGTACTTGAAGAATAATGGGTCGTTGAAATCCCGGAGGTTTCCGTTCGCTTGGGCTTCTGAGGAAGGAAGGGTAATTTTAGAGGGAGTGGGGAGATGTGGATGGAGGGTTACGGAAAAAGGGGGGCGAATGCCTGTAACTCACCGATCAGTGCAAGATAGTAACCAAACTGCGGAACTTGGAGCAGAGTTGGTAAGGAGAGACGGCGCCGATGAGAGGGATCTGGGCGTCCGCGTTGTAGGTAGGCAGCTTGTCGATCACAAGGTTGCCTGGGGGGGGGGGGGGGAAGAGGGGGAAAAGGAGAAGGAGGTGAGGATTGGATTGGATTGGAGAGCCTGAGCGGGAGAGTGCCGGAGCAGAGCAAGGCAGAAACTTACTTACGTGCAGGTGACTAGCGCGATCGCTGGTGAAGTGAAGCCCGCGTATGCCTGGGTTAAGGAACAGTGTTTGGACACGTGATGAGGCACGATTGAGGCGTGTTCTCAACGTGCAGTGAACTAATTCGGCAGCAAGGTGTGGGATTGTGTGGCGGCCATGTTGGGTCAGTGGGGGTGAAACCAAAAAGGAAAGTAACGATAAAAAAAGATTATATCAGCAAGAAATACTACAGCATTAAAAAACCTTACGATGGAGTTGCAATGGAACTAGAAGAAGCGCATGTAGCAATTGAAGAGTACTTGACCAGGCTATATGGTCACAGGACAATTGTTCCAAAATTCAAATTAAGGTCATCCAATCCTCATTTCTGTTGAGGCCATTGCGTATTGTGTCCAAACGAATAATGAGTTTCAGCTCCTCTTTGTTAAGGATTTGTGCCAATTCAGCGCCTCTCGGAGGCAACTTGAAGGTTCTTAATACAGTCCACTTGCTCTCGTTATCCTCGTGGCCGGCAAGGTTAAAATGTTCGACCAGTGGCGCATTTAGGACGTTGCATCGGATCCTACTGCGGTGTTGTCCTATTCTTGTTTTGATTTTCTGGGTGGTCTGGCCAATGTAGTTCTTATTACAGGGGAATTGAATCAAATAAATTATGTTGCATGTATTACAATTAGAGAAACCATTAGACTTAATAACAATGTTGTCAAAAGAAAAAGTTTTGCCTTCCATTGTACATTCGCACATATTGCAGTTGCCACATTTGGCATGCCCAGTCAAAGGTGTCAGACCCCAATGTGCATTCAGTGTGAGTGGGGGTGCTGTTTTGGGAATTGCAGCTCTCACTAGGTGGTCTTTCAAATTGCGATTCTTTCGAAAGGCAAACATAGGCCGTTCTAGATTCAGCGTACCAACATTTAATGTGGGCCAGTGTTTAAGGATAGATTTGCGAATGGGGTTAGAAATTACAGAGAAGGTGGTTACGCAAACTATTCTTTTCATGTCTTTTTTGGGTTTGGGTGAGAGCAAGACCTCTCTGGGACAATACCAAGCGCGTTTCTGGGCATTGCGAACAAGGCGCTTTGGGTAGCCGCAGGTTTTTAGTTTATCTGAAAGAGCGGATGCTTCTAGTAAGTAATCTTCCTTAGAGAAACAATTGCGTCTGATCCGCAAGAATTGAGAGTAAGGTAGAGGATCCCTCAGAGCCCTGGGGTGGTTACTCTCATATCTCAATAGTGTGTTGCGTTCAGTTGGTTTTCTGTAGAGTTTGGTGAGGAGTTCACCATTGGAGTGGTATATGGTGAGATCAAGAAAGGGAATGGCAGAAGAATCAGTAGAAAGTGTTAACTGCAGACCTAGGCAGTTATTGTTAAGCCAATGTAAAAAATTATTTAGCGTGTCCTCATTGTTATGCCAGATTAGGAAGACGTCGTCGATATATCGGCGCCATAATTCAACCCCAGAGTAAAAGGGGTTAGGGGGTTTCAAAATGATGGTGGTTTCCAAAAAATCCATACAGAGAATGGCCAAATTCGGGGCAAAAATTGCGCCCATCGAAGTGCCTTTCACCTGCTGGAAAAATCCATCATCAAAGCTGAAAAAGTTTCTGGTCAGACATAGTTCAAGTAATTTCAAAAGAAATAATGTGGGGACTGCATGTGGTCTAGGTCTTAAGTCAAGAGTCTGTTGAATCACTGTGAGAGCAAAAACCTGTGGGATATTAGTATAAAATGATTCCACATCCAGAGTACAGAGCAAATCCTCAGTAGTGTTAAAGGGATGATGTTCAACCATATTAATCATATCCATGCTATCCCTGATGAAGCACTGGGTTTTGGGTACAAAGTCCTTAATGAAAAAGTTGACATATTGGCCTAATGGTGCTAATATGGAGCCACAACCGGAAACTATTGGGCGGCCTGGTGGAGTAGTCTGGTGTTTATGAATTTTGGGTAAAGTGTAAATAACTGGTAATCTGGGTGATTTTGCATTGAGAAATTGGAATTCTTTCTGGCTAAGGAAGCCATCATCTTTAGCTTCAGTGGTAATTTGGAGTATAAGGCCTTGTAATTCCTTAGTGGGGTCCCTAGGAAGCCTACAATAGTGGTCTGTGTTTTGGAGTTGACGAAATATCTCGGCTTTGTAGGAATCTAACTCTTGTAAAACAATGCCGCCACCCTTGTCTGCTGATTTAATGATAAGGGAGTTGTTATTCTTCAAAGTTTCAATGGCCTTCTTTTCTTGGAGAGTTATATTAAATGGAATAAATAGTTTTTTGTCTTTGAGTGCATTAAGGTCTTTAAGCACCATTTTTTCAAAAGTGATGATTTCCCCCGGTAACATGTTTGCCGTTGGGGAAAAGGTGGAAGGAGGGCGAAACGGTGTGTTTGAAGTTGAGTTAGGTGTGGGGTTATTCAGAAATAAGGGTGGGCGTAGTTCGCGAAGTAGCACTTCGCGAAGCTACGCAAAGTGAAGTTCGCACTACGCGAGCTACGCGTAGCACTTCGCGAACTGCGAAGTAACATGTTCGCACTGTGCAAGATGTTGTTTTCAATGATTGCACAGTGCGGACAAGCAACCGGCACTGTGCAATCATTGAAAATGGCATCTTGCACAGTGCGAGCTGTAGTTTTCTGCTGCTCGAGTAGATTTTTACTCGAGCTGCAGCTTTCTCAACGCGAACTGGTAGTTTCTCATCGCGAGCGGTCGCGAGCATACGCGACCCCTCGCAATGAGAAACCTGACCTTCTCGCGTTGGGAATCTCGCCGGGAGGTTTATTTTCCATGCTCGCGATCGCGAACAAGGAAAAAGTCTCGCCAGGATGTCATTTTGCTTGCTCGCGGTCGCCAACTTGACGTTGAGGACCGCGAGCAAGCAAAAAATGACCGCAGCACTACGCAACACTACGCTACGCGTGTTCGCACTGTGCTACGTGCAGTTCGCGTAGCGCGAAGTAGCGCGAACTTCGCAAACTACGCGAGCGTAGCGTAGTGCTTCGCCCAGGCCTATTCAGAAAATAAGCATGAAGACGAAGGCGTCTAAAAAATCTGAGTAATTCAGCATGTAGTTCAAGAAAGTTGGGATGAATAGTGGGGACGAATGAAAGGCCTTTACTGAGCAGGGATAGTTCTGAGTCAGCTAGGTTGTGTGATGATAAATTGAAAATGGGGATGGTGCTTAATTCATGAGCAGTATTGGCGACAGGGTTTACCATTGGTAAAATTTCTGTCTGGTCTGACGTTCCCCTCGTGGATTGTACCATCGCTGTTCCCGTTTGACTCTTCCCCGTTTTGGTTGTTCTGTTTGGCCTCTCCCTAAAAAATTCTGGTTCCAGGATGAAGTGCTAGGTCCTTCACCAGAGTCTGAATTATCGGAAGATTCCACTGAAGTGTCTGAAAAGCCAACTAAGGTATTGCATTTGTTGAAGCGACCCCAGGGTCTGCTGTTTTGGGGATTCGTGTATGTCCTATTAGTGTAGAAGTCTTTTTGTAAGTAAGGATAAGTACGTTCAACAGAATATGCTTTAATGTCCTTTTTTACTTTGAGAGACTTTTTATTTTGTTAAATTCTCTGGAAATCATCCACAGTTTTCTGTACTAAGTCAATCAGTTTCTTGCCTTCAGTATTAAGAACCATCAAGTTGCCACCGAGAGGCGCTGACTTGGCACAAATCCTTAACAAAGAGGAGCTGAAGCTCATTATTCGTTTGGACACAATACGCCTCAACAGAAATGAGGATTGGATGACCTTAATTTGAATTTTGGAACAATTGTCCTGTGACCATATAGCCTGTTCAAGTACTCTTCAACTGCTACATGTGCTTCTTGTAGTTCCATTGCAACTCCATCGTAAGGTTTTTTTAATGCTGTAGTATTTCTTGCTGATATAATCTTTTATTATCACTGTCCTTTTTGGTTTCCCCCCCACTGACCCAACATGGCCGCCACACAATCCCACACCTTGCTGACGAATTAGCTCACTGCACGTTGAGAACACGCCGCAATCGTGCCTCATCACATGTCCAAACACTGTTCCTTAACTCAGGCATTCGCGGGCTTCACTTCACCAGCGATTGCGCTAGTCACCGGCACGTAGGTAAGTTTCTGCCTTGCTCTGCTCCGGCACTCTCCCGCTCAGGCTCTCCAATCCAATCCTCACCTCCTTCTCCTTTTCCCCCTTCCCCGCCCTCCCCCCCCCCAGGCAACCTTGTGATCGACAAGCTGCCTACCTACAACGCGGACGCCCAGATCCCTCTCATCGGCGCCGTCTCTCCTTACCAACTCTGCCCCAAGTTCCGCAGTTTGGTTACTATCTTGCACTGATCGGTGAGTTACAGGCATTCGCCCCCCTTTTTCCGTAACCCTCCCACCACATCTCCCCACTCCCTCTAAAATTACCCTTCCTTCCTCAGAAGCCCAAGCGAACGGAAACCTCCGGGATTTCAACGACCCATTATTCTTCAAGTACCGTAGTTGGTTACCATATCGAACTCCTCGGTGAGTTGTTACCCCCTGTTCCGTACCCCTCCACCGCATCTCCCCATCCCCATCTAACCCTTCCCTTCCTTCCTTAGAAGCCATTCCACCCGGGATCCTCCGGTTCTTCTACGTTCAACCCTTCACAGCCAGCCCCTTGCAACGCGGGGTTAGTATCAGCTATCGTACCCGTCATAAATGTGATCATCGCCTCTACCCTAAACAACCACCCACTATCTACCCACTCCGGTATTCCCGTCTCGGCACTTTCACCATACGGCCATTAATTTTAACATCTACGTGTCTTCATCACGCGCTACGTTACCGTCTTTCACTTTTCTCCACCTTACTCACTTATTAGAACGCATCGCATTACCCTTACTCCCTTTCATCTGGCTGGCTTCCAGAATTGTTATGCCAAATGAATTGAGGATTCATTGCCTTTTCCTGGTTTCTGCCCAGGTTTTGTTAATTTTTAATGAATGTCCCTTCTGATATGACCTGCACCAATAGATTTGGCACTATTAAGTACACTGTGTGGTACATTGTTTCCTATCTGTGTTGAGATTTTAATGTTTTTCCTTCCTGCCTCCTCTCCCGCTTTCTCCATTTTTTACAGGCAGTGCGCTCTCAGGCTTGTCATTTAATTTAGTCCTGATGATGATCTATATATCCCTTAAATAGATCGAAACGTCGTCGACCTGTTGAACAGCATGCATGTTAAACACATTAGTTAAAAATTGTGCATGACTGTTTACCGTCTAAAAAGCTTGCCCCTTTATTCTCTATCGGTGTTAAGCTTGTTTGTTTAGCCTGAAAAATGTCTTTAAAATTGTGATTGTCCTTAATTGTTTTGTTTGTTGAAGGACACAGGACTGTGTCCCACTCTAATTTGTTGGCTGTATATTCTATTCATTACGTATATTATTAAATCTATATGTCCGGCTGGACATTTCAAATTAATATAGAGCCGATTCTTGTCTATATTTATTGTTCACACACTGAATTGATTTTGAAGGACCAATTGTTTTTTGAAATAGTAAGCACCCTAGGTCCTTCTCACCTTACGGGTTCCCCCTTGTTCATAATTAATATTCCATTGGTTTATAGGCCTGTTAGTCCCTCCCTATGACGGCCATGTTGTCATTTGTATCCTTGCATGGCTATTGGCCCTTTTACTACGAGTACTATTTTCTGCTGTGCCTTCTCGACCCCAAGCACTCCAGTTGTTCCTGCCCCGCTCGGCCGCCCCCCCCCCCCCCCCCCCCGCAATGCAATAGGTCTCATGTAAATGCAAGTCCTATTGCATTGCAAATGCTTATTTTTTATCGTCAGTGATAACAGTAGCACGCTGTTGCTTTAAATTATTCTGCATAGATAGTATAGTGTTCTAGAGTTAGGAACTAATTGTTCATTTTCTCTCCTTTCTTCTTTGAAACAGTGTAAGCAGCGCATTTTCATGCGAGCCATTAGTTGCCAGCACTTCTGTGTAATGCATCGGAGAAAGAAGCTGTGTGTCTGTAAGGCTATTTCATATTTCCGTTTCCCCAGCCCCCTGGAAAGACTAGGAAAAAGAAGCTGTATGCCTGCCTTACGCTCTTCACAGTGTACATCTTTCTACCCGTAGACCGACTTCAAGTATAAATAGCAGCCTCTGCAGAGAAGACATCCCAGCAACATGTATGAGAAGGTAGGGCGCCAAGTAGGTCTGGGTAGCAGAACGGCAAGGGTGAGAGAATGGCAGGCAGCAACCAGGCACAGTGTGCACAAGACCGCTAGGCCCCTCTAGTGCCCATAATCTGCAATCTTAAGGAGAGCTGTCTGCGTCTGAATGCAGCGGGTCATCAGGAGAGGGACTCACTAGAAGCTCGTCTTACGTTAGATGTTGTTAAAGGGTTTTTGTTAACATGCCTCGACACAATCTTAGTGCACCGGTAACTAATCAATTGTGTCTGAAAGGCAAGAGGTGAAGAACCAGATAACGTAGTTTAAACAATCATTGGCAAAGTCCTGAGTTTTGGTGTTGACTTTCAGCTTTTTGATTTTGGCAGTTCTTGTTGTTTTATTTTGTTATGGTCTTTGCAAAATGTTATTGTTCAAGAGTTGCCAGGCCCTTCTAAATCTAATAAAAATCATTGAGTTTTTGGGTCCAAAAATGTACACATTCTCACAGTAGCCCCGGGCATTGGAGGGAACTACTTTGTGTGTCGATGCTCCTTGTGAAAGGGAAGCATGTTTTAACTCACAGTGAAATTTTGTAGTTCTACAAAAAGTGCTTGCTTGCCACACTACTGAGATCATTTTGTTTATTCAGCTGTCTGTATGCTTCTGGTGAGTTTTTGTTGATCCCGGCATAGAGGGTGTTCCTGTAGTCAACTTGCTTGTGACCAGGGTGTTAGTGACAGTTTTCTGGGTTCTGATTTGGCGCCATTTGAAAATATTCCTCAGTATCTTCATGATATGGAAGCATGAGACCGTGATGGCATTGACATGGGCGGTCATGTCGAGATTCCCTTCCCTGATGATGATCCTGAGGTTCTTGGAGTAGGTGGTGGGGCTGGGTTGGTCCTAGCTCTCCTTGCTCTATTGGCCAGCTGGTGGAGCTCAACGGTGATGTGCTCTACCTGAAGCTCACGATTTCAGTCTCGTCAGTGCTCAGCTTTAGACAGTTGTTTTTCATCTAGTGGGTGATATCAGTCATGCAGGCATTGAACTTGATCTCGGTACTGGGCACCTTGTCTGTGAGGAAGAGAATGAGTTACATGTCTTCGGCTTAGGAGAGGACATTTATATCGTGAGAGCGAATGATGCTGGCTAGAGGGATCATGTATGCGTGGAAGAGGGTCTGGCTCAGTGAGGATCCTTGTGAAACAGAAGAGGTTGCGGGCCTCCGAGGTGCATGGTTCTGATCTGACTGACTGGGTCCTTCCAGTCAAGAAGGAGCAGATCGATCAAAGAGCATGTCCATGAATTCTGATGTCATGTATGTGTTGTATAAGGATGGATTGTAAGTCTTTGTCAAATGCTCCGGAGAGGTCCAAGAGGATGAGGACCACAGTTTCTCCTCCGTCCAGAGTCATGCGGATGCCATCTGTGGCATCGATGAGGGCAGTTTCTGTGATGTGGTTGGGTCTGAAACTGGACAAAGTGGTGTTGAGAAGCAGGTGGTTGTGGAGGTATTGGGTGAGGTGTCTGTAGATAATTTTCTCTAAAGACCTTAGCTGGGAATGGTAGCAGAGAGATTGATCTGTAGTAGGCAAGCGTTGACGGGTCCGCAGAGGGTTTCTTCACCAATGGTAGGACAGTTGCATGTTTCAAAGCAACTGGGAAGGTCACAAGAGGTGGAGGCATTCAGAATGGGTGTGAGCATGGCGCTGATGGTTACAGTTCTCGGGAGTAGGTGTCATGGGGGCAGGGGTCCGATGGGACCCTGAGTGAATGGACTTCTTATTGATGGTGGTTTATTCTGGTGTGATGACAGGCCATGTGGTTAGCATAGGATCTTTGGATAAGATCAGGAGGTGTTTGGTGAGGCCTGTTGCAGGCTGAATTTGCTGTAAATAGCAGTGATTCTGTTGCTGCAGTATTTACATATTTCCGGTTCTGCTGATTGGATTTTTGTCATTTTTGTTTCATTTTATTTATTAAAATGTCTCATAATTTTCTAAATTGGGTTGGGATTTTTCTTGTATTGTCTTCACCTTACTGTTTGTGTGCTGCATAAATACTATACTCTTTGCTTCTAAGTTAAGTCTGACTGCTTTGGTGCCACGCTACCAGAGGGTTAAGCACAGGTTGATTTATTGACTTTTGTGGTTCACCCTGACAAAGATTGTAGTTGTCGCCCAAATGGGGCTTTTACTCTCCTCCACCAATAACCCAATTTCTAGCAGTTACGATAAAGGCATTAGGCTTGACATATTGGTGTGATTGTGAAAAGCACATGTTAAACTCAATAGACATGTTAAAATCAATAGGCATTCAAGAATGGATTGTTATTTCTTTGTGATAAATCCTATAGATGAGTATTTTACCTGAAATGTCAGAGAAGACCTTTGTAAGGAATAATTTGGTGTTGGTTACTGCCTTTATGGGTTTCTGATCTCTTCTTAGCTGTCTGCTAGTATCTTGTACTAAAAAACCTTACATACATCCATATGGGTGTGTGTGTGTAGAGAGAGATAGAGAAACAAAGTTGCATTCAAACTGGTTGTCCAGGATGAGATCCTTCATCAATTTTTCTTGGCCCTGTTGATCCTGATTCCGCTGTTAGAGGAATATTTAATACCTTGGCCCTACTCTTGACAAACCTTCTTAACAAGATTCAGGGCAATGGAAGAAATAAGCAGATTGTGGCCGCTACTGCAACTAGAAACCACCTTAAAGCCTTGCTACAGAGGAAGCAGATCTCCTGAGATGACATAATCTACATTACTAAACTTCCCATTACCCATGATTGTTGGGGGAAGTAAAGGGGATGTCAGAGCTCCTGTAATCGCTAGCAAAAACAATGTCCCTAGAAATAAAGATTCTGTTTACTGTCCCCCAGAAAGCCATTATGGAAAGCTGTTGTGCATTCCTTGTGTGCCCTCGAAATAATAGTTCTCCAGTATATGGGTGTCTTTCATAGATTCACATGCTTGAATATTCCCCGTCGTCGAAGTGGGAGTCTCACGCTATATAAAAAGCAATAGTGTCATGTGTATATATATATACATACATAAACCACATAAGAGCATATACATTTCTAAATAAACTTTATATATAATTCAAAATAACATATCCAGTGAAAATACCATAGGATAGCATTGACACATAGGAAAGCATTGAGAAAAAAGAATCACTTTACTGACATATCCTTGTCGTTTTATAGTCCAAACTCTAGCCAATCAGGCGCAAGCACCCTCTAGAACCTTCTCCTCAGAGGCTCAGGCCCCAAACGAGAACTTTGAAGGCCGAAGTGGAGAATGGTTCCATGTGAACAGCAGTTGAACATGGGAACATGGGTCACTCGGTCCTAAGAGTTGGGAGGCGCCTCGCTCAGGCCCTCAGATTTTCTACCGCACGTCGTGTGAAGGGAGTCTCCCTGAGCTCTGCTCAGTCTTTGGTTCTGGTTTGAGTTTTTCTCATCATGTCTTCAAGTAAGAAGTCTCTTTTCCGTCCCTGTTCCTCTTGTGGGAAGTTAAGACTTTTTTCTGAGGACCCTCATGAAAAATGTATCTATTGTCTTTACCCTGACCATAAGGTGGCCAACTGTAAAATTTGTAGAACTTTCTCTCAAAAGACTTTGAAGGACAGGGAGGGTCGCCTATTGTTGTGGCTCCAAAAACTAAAGGATACGGATAACCCCCTTTCTGAAGTGGAAAGTGTGGCCTCTGCTCCAACAGGAGTCTCCTCCAAGCGTAGTAGTGTCCAGGAATTGCCGTCTCCCTTTCTAAACAAGAAGAGACTTCATCTTGGAGAAGTGTCTGCAGGTCAAGTCTCTGTTACTACGCCAACGCCCCCGAGATCTAGCTTTTAGGCGTCTCTGACTCCGTCAGCGCATGTTTCTGGTCAAAAACGTGCAAAACCGTTGACGGGCCCTTCGACGAGATCTGCCACTTCATCAACCTCGAGCAGATTTCCTGCGTCGTCGACGACGACTTCGTTGACGTTTTCACCGTCGACAGTGGCGTGTGTTTCCCTAAAGACTATCTCGTCGACGATTCCATTATCTTCTTCGTCGACGACTAGGAAGATTGTGCTTCCGTCGACGTCTAAAGCTTCGTCGACTATAATAAAGAAGAAGAAGAAGAAGTCATCGCCGCCAGCGATCACAGCATCGTCGACAACAGCGTCTTCGTCGGCTGCCTCGTCGTCGATGACAGTCTCGTCGGCGCGAGCTTCGTCGACGGCAGCCTCGTCGACGTTAACTTCGTTGACGGCCGCCTCGTCGACAGCAGCTCCGTTGACGGCGGCCTCGTCGACGGCGGCCTCGTCGACGGCGGCCTCGTCGACGATCACCTCGACGACGGTGGTGTCAAATTTTGCAACTATGCCATTGGTGCCAATGTCTACACCAGCGCCAGGGTCGGTGAACGTCTCCTTACTGCAGCGTCGTCATGCTGTGCTGGACTCTGTCATGATGCCACCGGTCACTCGGCCACCTCATCAGCTATTCCCCTCGGGTGATGAGGAAGTTTCTGATGAGGATGTTCAGTCCACTTTTCGGGATGCTCATAGTCCTTCTGAGCTCCATATTAAGTGCCAAGATTTCGAGGAGGATGACTATTTGCAGGACTATTACTGTCAGGAGCAGGAGCAACATCCCCCTGCACAAGTTCCTATGGCGCAGCTTCCTTTGTCGCTCATATCCAACCTCCAGTTTATGTTGGAAGATTACAATCGTCGCTTTCCGGCTTCCTCTCATGGTTCTCCACGTGAAACGCCCTCTGACGTTCCGTCTCCTCCTGTGTTGCCAACGATGCGACACAATCCGCACCTGCATTGGTTCCCCCTGCAACAGATAAGGTCGTGGATAATCTGGATACGGAGGAGGGAGAGCTTCAAGATGACGACTCTATGGCTGACTGGGATGACTATCAAATCAATTCGCCCGCATCGCCTCCAACATCGCCAGTGAACTCACCACCTGTCGACATAACAGGATTCCATCAGCTGATGGAAAGGACGGCTCAACGTTTTCACCTTCCCATGGTGGTTAGGGAGGAGAACTGCTTTCTGTACGACTTCAAGTCTCAGCCGCAGAAACAGGTACGGGCCGTGCCCATTATAGACTTTATCTGGAATGAAGGCATTAAGCTAATGAAGACGCCTAACTCCATCCCGGCAGTGCTCCCGCGATTGGAGAAGAAGTACAAGGCCCCGGACTCTTCTCCAGCTTGCTTAGTGTCTCAGCCTAAGCCAGACTCGGTGATCACCCATGCGGCACAACGTCGCTCCAAAAATCCCTCGTCTCCACTTTCGTCACCTCCTGATCGTGACGGCCGCCGCCTGGATGCCATTGGCAAAAAGTTTTCGACTATGGCTTCAACAACAGTCCGAGCAGCAAATTCTTTGGCCATCCTCGGTCCTTACGATCGACAAATGTGGTCGGACATGGCAGCTTTGGTTAAGCTCATCCCGGAAGACTCTAGAGCGGACGCTTTAAAGATCCTGCAAGAGGGTGAGAGGGCATCCTCCGAAATCATCGACTGCTTCGTCGACATTGCCTCCACGGGCTTTCGTCAATTGGCTGGAGCGGCTGTTTTAAGAAGACAGGGTTGGCTTCGTTCCACCTCGTTCCGACAGGAGGTCCAGGCCAAGATTCTGGACATGCCTTACGATGGAGAATCTTTGTTCGGCCAACATGTGGAGGATGCTTTGCAAGCCATCAAGAAGGACACAGAGACAGCTCGCTCCCTCGGCACTCTCCAGTTCCAGAAGCAGCCCTTTCGTGGTGCGCGCGGCCGCGGCACCTCCTCTTCTTCCTTTCGTGGGTCTTCTTCCCAGTACCGCTCCTACAACCAAGGACAACAACGTTATTCCTCACAGCCGCAGCAGTCTTACAGGCAGCAGTCTGGCAAATCTTATAGAGGAAGGTCCAATTACAGGGGAAACTCCTCCAAGAAACAATGACTGTGTACATCAAGGGTCCCCTCTCTCCAGTTTTTCCCTTTCTCCAGTTGGAGGACGAATCTCCCAGTTCTTTTCCAATTGGTCCTCAATCACTTCGGACCATTGGGTTTTGGACATTATTTCAAGGGGCCATGCCTTAGAGTTTGTAAAGGTCCCCCCACAAACCCCTCCATCCGGACCTCCTCCCGCTCACCTCAAAGAACTTTTCAACCAAATCCAGATAATGCTCAAGAAAGGGGCCAACAAAGTGGTTCCGAAATCACAAAAGGGGTTGGGGTTCTATTCCCGTTTTTCCCTCATACTAAAGAAATCTGGGGAGTGGCGCCCCATCCTCGATCTAAGGTCTCTAAACAAATTTGTCAAGGACCAATCATTCCGCATGCTCACGCTAAAGGACATCCTTCAGCTCTTCTCTCAAGGCGATTTCATGACGACAATCGACCTTCAGGATGCTTACTTCCATGTGCCCATAATTCCACGCCACAGAAAATACTTACGTTTTCGTGTAGGCCACAGGGATTTCCAATTCAAGGTCCTGCCCTTCGGCCTCCGCTCAGCTCC
The DNA here is from genome assembly GCF_964204655.1 of Triturus cristatus. Classification (NCBI taxonomy): domain Eukaryota; kingdom Metazoa; phylum Chordata; class Amphibia; order Caudata; family Salamandridae; genus Triturus; species Triturus cristatus. The sequence goes on along the minus strand of NC_140585.1, from coordinate 76,041,281 downwards.
TCAAGTCTTCACAAAGATCCTGGCCCCGGTGGTGGCCCATTTGAGACTAACGGCCATTCAGATATTCCCGTATTTGGACGATTGTCTCATCAAATCTCAGTCCTCCCACCAAGCGGACCTCGATAATCAGCGCTGTCTCGCTCTGTTTCAGTCTCTGGGCTTGTCAATCAACGTGCAAAAGTCTCAGCTCACGCCAGCTCTGTACAAGACCTTTCTCGGCGCTACCATCGATATGAGCAGAGCTATGGCCTTTGCCTCTGCAAAGCGGCAGACACGCATTCGACTCCTCGCAGCCTCCATCGCAGCAAAGCAGTCAGTTTCAGTCCGCATATTAAAGTCCTTTCTGTGGATGGCATCCTCCTGCATCGCTTTGATCCCACATTGCAGACTGAAGAGTCGTACCATTCAGGAGGAATTGGACAAGCAGTGGCGTCAGGTCTCCGGTTCCTTCAACGACCAGCTTGTGGTGACAGCTCGCATGGCTCAAGCGCTGCATTGGTGGACTCGTCCTTCCAACATCGCAGCGGGAACATCTTTTCTGGCGACAACCCCAGAGCTCGTTCTTACCACGGATGCATCCTTGGAAGGATGGGGCGGACATCTTCAAGCGTTCCTGGAACATCAACAGATTGGAGCTGATGGCCATTTTCCTGGCGTTGAAATCCTTCCGCCTACAGCTCCAGGGGGAGTCAGTACTTATTCAGACGGACAACACCACCAGCATGCACTACCTGAACAAGCAGGGCGGGACAAAATCTCCGCTGATTTCCCGACTGGCTCAGAGGATTTGGAGTTGGGCCATAGTCCATCGGATTACGCTCCTGGCAGTTCACCTGCCCGGCATTTCCAATATTCTAGCGGATGCACTCAGTCGGTCAACGTCATCGACCCACGAGTGGGAATTGTACCAGCCGACTCTAGACTTCGTCTTCGGCCTTTGGGGTCGCCCGACTATCGACCTTATTGCAACCCCACAGAACAGCAAATGCCAGTCCTACGCAAGCTGGTTCCCCCACAAAGGGTCGCGCGGAAATGCCCTTTCGATAAATTGGTGCAGGATATTTGCGTACGCTTTTCCGCCAATCCCTCTGATTCCTCGAGTGTTGCGGAAGATGCGGCAACAACCGTGCCATGTGCTCCTCATAGCTCCACGGTGGCCTCGGCAGGCATGGTTCTCGGAGTTGCTCCTCCTCTCCCAATGCGAACCCATCCTTCTTCACCCGAGGCCGGATCTTCTAACAATGAACGACGATCGGATATGCCATCCGAATCCCAGGTCACTCAGCTTGTCGGCTTGGAACCTGAGCACCTTGAATTTGCTCATTTGAACATTCCACCAGCCTGCACGGAGGTGTTAGGTAGGGCGAGGGCGCCCTCCACAGTGAAGACTTATAAGCTAAAGTGGAAGCGATTTTGTCTTTGGTGTGCGTTGGTCCACATCCATCCAGTGCACGCTTTCCCGGAACACATTCTGCCGTTCTTCCTGCAGTTGGCGCAGTCTGGACTATCGCACTTTACCTTAAAGGTCTTTCTAGCGGCAATATCTCGCTTTCGTCAGGACGACTCGTCCTCTCTCTATTCATCTAGAGTAATACAGCAATTCTTCAAGGGTTTCTTCCGAATGTTCCCGCCCGTTCGGCGTCCTCCACCCACGTGGCGTCTTACCATCGTATTGGCTCAGCTCATGAAGGCTCCCTTTGAGCCAATCCATTCGGCGGATTTCAAATTCTTAACATGGAAAGTGTCCCTCCTCCTTGCACTGACTTCCTCCCGCAGAGTAAGTGACATTCACGCCTTTACAATACAACCTCCGTTTCTTCAATTTAGATCGGACTGTGTAATTCTCCGCACTAATCCTGCTTTCATGCCTAAAGTGCAATCCGATTTCCATCTCAATGAACCAGTAATCTTAAAGACTTTTTTCCCGCATCCACAGTCTCCAGCGGAACAGAGTCTACACTCTTTGGACTTAAAGAGGTGCCTTAAATTCGACATCAGCAGAACGCAATCCTTTCGCAAGTCGGATCAGCTGTTTGTGGCCTACAGGCGCACTTGTAAAGGACAGTCGGTTACCAAACCCACGATTGCACGTTGGGTTTCTTCAGCAATCTCCTTTTGCCATCAAAAGGCTGGCAAGCCTCTTTCTTCTGGAGTAAGGGCTCATTCTACGAGAGCAATGTCATCTTCCACTGCCCTGTTCGCTGGTGTACCCATCCATCAGATTTGCCGGGCAGCTACGTGGTCCAGCAGGCACGCGTTTACGAAGCATTACTGCCTGTATTCGATTAATGAGGCGGACACGGCTGTGGGACAAGCAGTTCTGCGGAATCTGTTTAAATAAGGTGAGCCTCTGCTACTTCCCTCCTCCTTGGATATTGTCAATTGCGTATTAAATACATTGTCATTGTATTTCATGCAATATTAATACGGCCTTGTCAGCCGGTTGCTGCTTATTGCTCACTATTCTATTCAAGCATGTGAATCTATGAAAGACACCCCAATACTGGAGAAGAACAAATGTTACTTACCTGTAAACTGTGGTTCTCCAGTATTGGTGTCTTTCATAGATTCACATGCGACCCACCCTCCTCCCCTCAGAGGCTCTCTTCTCCTCATTAGACTCTTTTGTCACTCTTGTGCTACGAAAATCTGAGAGCCTGAGCCTCTGAGAAGAAGGTTCTAGAGGGTGCTTGCGCCTGATTGGCTAGAGTTTGGACTATAAAACGACAAGGATATGTCAGTAAAGTGATTCTTTTTTCTCAATGCTTTTCTATGTGTCAATGCTATCCTATGGTATTTTCACTGGATATGTTATTTTGAATTATATATAAAGTTTATTTAGAAATGTATATGCTCTTATGTGGTTTATGTATGTATGTATATATATATATACATGACACTATTGCTTTTAATATACCGTGAGACTCCCACTTCGACGACGGGGAATATTCAAGCATGTGAATCTATGAAAGACACCAATACTGGAGAACCACAGTTTACAGGTAAGTAACATTTGTTCATGTTGTCTAGTGCCTAAGTATTCAAATCCAACGTAAGAGCTGTCATCATGCATCTCCATCCAGTGTGTGGTTGTGACATCCTTATCAGACATATCATGTTAGAGTGCCAATTTCGCTGAGTCTACAAAGTGACAATGGCTGGTATCATGTAGCATCTGCCAAACAGTCTTCTAATAGGTGTGCAGCCGAGGACAGGACCAAAGAATGAGCATCGTGTCGCACTCTGGGTTAGTGCATCGCCAGCAAAGATCGTCTGGTACAATTTGGGCTTTTTTGAACCAATTACAATATGTTCAAATATGTGAATTTTAGTCTACCTTTCCTGGGAGGGAAATCATGGCACGCCATAATGGTAGTCCAGTTCTCCTCTTTGTACTACGGAGCCAGCACCGTTTGCCAGCATTCCTTTGTTTATAGTCGTTTGGTTGATGGGTAGTGGTGGTCAATGAGAATCTAATATAGATTAGTAATTGTGCCTCAGGATTTCGCTGGTTTCTGTAAGTACTTTTGGTTCGGTGTGCAGAGAGATGGGCCAGAGAGCAATTCGGGCGCTTGTCAGACAGTGTTGGAATAAGAAGTATTTCCACTGTTGGCAGCATTGAAGGTTGTGATCTATGCACAGGGAGTCTTAGGTGTTTAAGGAAGCTGTCTGTACTGTAATGATCTCCCATGGTCCGTCCCTCCCAGTGTGGCCAGTGCATCCGCCTGTGCCAAGCATTAACACGGGAGTTCCACCATATCTGTGCAACTGACTGTTCGTGCCTACCATTCTGTGTGCATATTTCCTTACCTGCTACATTGCTTTCACCATTGGTGGGCAGCCAATACCACACCAGGATTCCCTAACATACAGTATGACCAAATGAGGTAGGGCCTTCAGAAGTGCTTGTTCTATGTAGATCCAGATGGGTTGTTCAGTAGCGGCCATGGTATAATGTGGCATTTGTAATAAGTGGTGTGAAAGATAGTAAAGATGCGTATCTGATAAGCACAAACCTCCCACTCTTGTATTTCCATGTAGTTGTGCTGGTTTGAGTCTTGGCTTTCTGCCTGCCCAAATGAATGACTTAGTGCGTTTCTTCAGTGCCCGGAGCATCCATTTCGATATAAGGAGGGGTATCATGCCAAATTCATAATTGATTCTCGGGGCTGAACCAGTACAGAAAATCTGCTTTGTGTACTAGGGATTGTAGGTTGTCAGACACATTGTTGGCCAGACACTAATTAACCAGGGTTCCCAGGTACTTCAACCTAGAAACTTTCCAGATGAAACTGTAGTCGTTTAAGGTGTGAGGATGTAGGCATTATGCAATCAACATATCTTCACTCTTCCCCCAATTTGCGAGATACACAAAGGAGTCGTCAAAAGTGGATATCAAAGACTGGACTGAGACATATGGATCACTAATAGTCAAAAGTATGTTATATGTATATAACAATCTTAAGTGGGCCCACCTTGGTATCAGTGCCCTTAATACATTCTTTTTGACGTGTGTCAGCAACTAACAGTTCCAGGGCAATATGGAATGTAAGTGGTGACAAAGGGCATCCCTGCTGCATCCCCCTATAAAGACTAAAGACGTGCAACATGTCACCCTCTGCCCCCCATTCTATCTGGGTTGGAATACAGCTATTTCACTTTAGCCTGAAAATCTAGACCTATACCCATCCTTTCCTCGGGACGAATCAGATACCCCATTGTATGTGATCAATTGCTTTTTCTGTGTAGATGGTAATCTGGTTCTTGTCATATTTGTCGTCTCTCTCTTGCCACAGAATATTCACCAGGGTTCGCATGTGGTCTCTGGATGTGCAGCCAGGCACAAACCACACTTAGTAGACATGGGTTAGCCTTTGTATAACTTTTGAGCCGTTTGGAAAATACCGTGACCAATATTTTGACGTTTGTGTGTATTAAAAAAATAAGGTGGTAGATGGCACAGACAGTAGGGTTCTTGTCTACTTTAAGGAGAAGGCTGATTATGGCTTCATTGTATTCAGGCTAAAAGCCGCTCTGAGCTTCAAACTTTTTGAACACCTTATGTAAAAGTGGAACCATTATCTGATTATTAATCCTATAGAATACCGTAAGGAATCCAAAGTCTCCTCTTGCCTTGTTAAAAGGCATAGAAGATATGGCATTCCTTATCACAATCTCTGTTATGTCCCCCTCTAACAGTTGCCTTCCTTTATCAGATAAGGTTGTAAGATGTATATTCTATAGCAGTGACAATACTCCTTGGTGGTCATCCTGTGCTTTAGCACTATATAAGCTCTGAAGTAATTGTGCAAAGGTATTCGCTATATCCACCAGGTGGATGATGATATTGCCATCTGTAGATCTCATGTCGGGTATTGCCTTACAAGCTTTACACTGGTGGAGCTGCACTGCTAGGAGTGACCTGCATTTTCCCTCTGCTCATAATGCCTCAGTTGTAAGGACAGTAGGGCATACGATGCTTGCGTATTGAAGTGTGTATTGAGACTAAATGTTTTCCTGCTCTACCTGTCTCAGCAATTGAGGAGACTGTCGGGCAGTGTATTCTCTGGTCAGATCCCGAGTCCCTGACTCCTGTAAAGCCTGATTTTCATGAGCTATACGTTTCTGGAGGTAGGGCAGAATCTCTCATTAACTCACCCCTTATCGCAGCCCTACCAGCTGCTCCTAGAGGTTGTGCAGACGACATGGACACCTCATATCTTTCACATAATGACTCAAATGCGCAGCCAATTGTTTCTTGGCGTGGTTCAGTTTGTACTGCAACATATTAAGACACCATCACTTATAGGCTGGGGCTGTGTGCCCTATTTCAAATCCTAAGATAACTGGGGCATTGTCTGAAATTCTCCATTCCCCATTCAATGATCAGCCCCTCAACGCCTGCCCGTTTGTGGCAATATTCAGATCATACGGTCCTGTTCTAGCTATATAGTTGAACTAGTACTACGTTCCAGTTACCTCCCACCACTATTGGTGCCCTACTCAACTCCATGAGGAGCATAGAAATGGATGCAAATAAGCCGGACCTATTGCCATTAGACACGTACATCGATCCACCACTAATGTTGTGCCCAATATCTTCAACTTCGGAAAAATGTACCTGCTCATCAGATCATCCCTCGTGCTCTGCATCATGTACGGTAGTGTCTTGTGGAAAAGAATGGCCACACCACATATCTGGGCAGAACAATCTGTGACCTGAGTCTCTGGGTGGGTGTCTGCCCGCTGGGTGTAACTAGCACCAACAACCCTACCCACCCAATTTCTTAGCAATTTCTTGGATTCGGAGTCTGATATGTATGTTTCTTTTAGGAAGAATATGTCAGGATTTTTCCTAGCCAGATTCCGCAGAACCTTTGTTCATTTTAACCCCTTCGCTGCTTGGCCTTTCCCCCCCTGTGCTGAGCCTTTTTTTGGCTATTTGGGGTAGTGCATGCTTTGGCCCCTGTACATTTTTGATCACATAAGGTATCCACGCCAAATTTGCGTCCTTCTCTTCCAAAATCATGGGGATTCTAAAGGTACCCAGGATTTGTGGATTCCCCTGGAGGGGTCCCAGAAATTAGCCAAAATACAGCTAAATTTCGTTTTTTGGGGGAAAAATTGGAAAAAGGTCTGCAAATGAAAGCGTCTGGGTTTTTCCCTGCAAATGGTATCAAAAAAGGGTTTGTGGGGCTGAAATCACCATTTTCCCAGCTTTTAGGGAATGACAGACGTTTGTCAGAAAACCAAAATGTTTTACACAGTTTTGGCATTTTTCTGGGACATAGCATATTTCTGCTATTTTTTGTGCTTTCAACCTCCTTCCAGTTAATGGTAGAAATGGGTATGAAAGCAATAATGGATCCTAGAAAGCTATGCATTTTAGAAAAGCAGACAAAATTCTGAATTCAGGGATGGGTCATTTGTGTAGATCCTTCAAGATTTCTTTATAGAAGCTAACAGTTAAATATAGGAAAAATTGAAAATTAGTTGAAAAAAACAGCCTTTTGTGTCAACTTTTTCCCCTGTAACTTCTTCTAATTATGACAGCAATATATCATTACATCCTCTGGACCTTTCTGGTTGTGGGGATATATAGGACTTGTAGGTTTACCAAGAACCCGACGAACCCAGTCAAAAACTGAGCAGCAATTTGCAATGGCTTTTTATTATGTACCGGGTATATAGCAATTATTGTGGGAAAATGTATACATGGAAAAATGGGTATGAAAGACACCTATGTATTTCTGAAATGGGAACAAATTATAGAGTTTAGAAACAGTAGATATTTGCACATTTTCGAAATTGGGAATACTCATACTAGCTTGAGAATTATCGGTCATTTTTCAAAATGACTTCTTTTTTACACAATGTCTTTCATTTGGAAGGCAGAAATGCATCGAAAGTCAATAGGAAATAACAGTTGCTTTACAAACCTGAATTACCCTAAGTCTCCCAATAAAAATGGTACCTCACTTGTGTGGGTAGGCATAGTGCCCACGACAGGAAATGGCTCAAAACCCAACGTGAGCACACCACATTTTCATAATGAAAAATTACCCTTTTTTTGCAAAGTGCCTAGCTGTAGTTTTTGAACCCTAGCTCTGCCGGCACCTAGGGAAACCTAGCAACCCTATGCATTTTTTAAAACTAGACTCCCAGGGGAATCCAGGATGGGGCGACTTGACTGCCTCCCACCAGGTTCTGTTACCCAGAATCCCATGCAAACCTAAAAAATTGTCAAAAAAAACAAATTTTCCCCACATTTCTGTGGTGGAAAGTTCAGTAATCCTCGTGGATCCACAAATTTCCATGCACCCCGCGTTCCCCAAAGTCTTCCGAGAAAAATGGTACCTCACTTGTGTTGGTCGGCCTTGTGCCCGCGACAGGAAACGGCGCAAAACGCATTGTGGACACACCTCAATTTCGCAGTGAAAAATGACCCTTTTTTGGCAAAGTGCCTAGATGTAGTTTTTTAACCCTAGCTCTGCCGGTACCTAGGGAAACCTACCAAACCCACACATTTCTGAAAACTAGACACCCAGGGGATTCCAGGGAGGTATGGCTTGCGTGAATCCCCCAAGGTTTCCTTACCCAGAATCCCCTGCAAACCTCAATTTTAGCAGAAAAATCCACTTTTTTTCACACATTTTTGTGTGGGAAAGTTGTGGCATCACTGGGCAGACACAAATTTCCTACCACTCAGCGTTCCCCCGGATCTCCCGATAAAAACGGTGCCTCACTCGTGTGGGAGGCCCAAGTACCCGCGACAGGCAAGGGCACAAAACGTAGTGAGGCGACATCAAAATTGCCTATCACAAAACAACCTGGTTTTGTAAGGGGGGGCGGGGGGTCACCTGGGTTTTTGGCCCCATGCTCGGCGGCCATCTAGGGAAACCTACCAAACCCACACATTTCTGAAAACTAGACACCCGGGGACTTTCAGGGAGGTATGGCTTGCGTGGATCCCCCAACGTTTCCTTACCCAGAATACCCTGCAAACCTCAATTTTGCTGAAACGATCACTTTTTTCACAAGTTTTTGTGTGGGAAAGTTGTGGCATCCCTGGGCACAAATTTCCTACCACCCAGCGTTCCCCCGGGTCTCCCGATAAAAAACGGTGCCTCAGACGTGTGGGAGGCCCAACTACCCGCAACAGGCAAGGGCACAAAACCTAGTGAGGCGACATCAAAATTGCCAATCACAAAATGTTTGTGGGGGAGAGGTGGGGGCATGGGCATGCCCATTTTGGGCAGCCCCCACCCTAATTCCGATTTGCCCCAAAATATCCCTGGCGTCTAGTGGGCTATTTGCACCCCCGGGGGGCAGATTGGGGGCTACTGCCCCATCTGCCCCCCAGGGGGGGCAGAAAGACTAGAATGGTGGCGGGGGGCATTGGTGTGCCGGTTTCGGGCAGCCCCACCCTAAAAAAAATTGCGCAGGCGTCAGGTGGGCTTCTTGCCCTCCCGGGGGGGCAGATTAGGGGCTGGGGGCAGAAAGTCTGACATTTCTCTAGGGGGGGCATTGCCATGCCCTTTTTGGGCAGCCCCCACCCCAATGTCAATAAAAAAAATAATCCCTGGTTTCTAGTTGGCCCTCTGCCCCCCCCGGGGGGCAGAAAGACTCTAATTGTGCATGGTGTGCCCATATTGGGCAGCCCCCACCACAATTTTGTAGTAATAAAAAAATCCCTGGCTTCTAGTGAGCTTCCTGCCCCTGGGGGGGGGGGCGAGATTGGGGGCTACTGCCAGAAAGATTGAATGTGGCTAAAAAAACATGGGGGGAGCAAAGGCCCTTGCCCAAGGGGCTGCTCCCCCCTCCCTGGTGCTAGTGGGTGGATCCCTGCTTGGGGATCGGCCTCTTGGGGTGATCCGCAAGCAGGGATCCACTAGGGAAGGGTCCAATTGGAAAGGGGAGATTCTCCCCTTTCCAATGTTTTCCCTTTCAAATGATACCTCTCCCAAGTGTTTCGGTGCTCGGGGGGCTGAGATAGCCCCACGAGCAGTGAAACACTGAAACTAAGTTTCAGTTTCGTTTTTGTTTCAATGTCGATATGCGCCATGCGCTCGATCGTCATTGCAACAAAATCAAAACATAGGCCTGGGGAGGTTGAGGGAGCTCTTCCCCACCTCCCCAGGCAAAAAAAGAAATGGAAATCCCTCTGCTGCCTGCAGCAGAGGGATTCTCTGAGCATGTGCTCATGACGGAATGGTTCCGTCATGAGCACAGCAGCACTTGTGCTCATGACGGAACCATTCTGTCATGAGTACTGAAAGGGTTAATGAAGTGATCTAGTTTGTGTGGTGTGGTCAATTGGCTATCGCCGTGCTGACGCTGAGACTGGTGTGGTCAAAATATTTCTCGAAGAGAAAGGCGCAAAGTGCACCAGATCAAGAGGTACAACTGAGAATAAAGGACAAGATTTGCATAACCACCCTCCTCCAATAGGGCCTGCTCTAGCAGCGCACAGGCCTGAAGAGTCACCCACAAGGAGGCTGCACTTGTGTGTAGGGAGAGTGCCACCTTTGTAGCAATAGAGTATCATGTGAACTTAACTGAAGGGACAACAAGGCCTGGGGAGGCACAAATTTGGTTCCCGAACACCTGAACCCAACAGTTACTAACCAAAAACCTTAGTTGGGTGAGCTTACTCCCTCCTGGCATCCTTACTAGAACATAGGAGCCCCAACACCCCTAGTCCTGTGCAGAACCCAACGTCTAATGTGTTACTCCACACCAGGTCTACCAATGCATAGGAGTCTATGCGATACAACCAAAACTCTCTACCCCCAGTGGAGGGATGCAAATGCTGGTGGTATGGCTGCTCTGGTAGAGGGCATTACACAACACACTCAGAAAGTCCTTACATGATCTCCAACGCTTTCACCAGACACCAAACTCGCCATTCTTTCCCTGCTTAGAAATAGCAATGCAATGTTTAAGGGACAGCTGGATTTGTCTCTATCCCTGGAGGCCTGCTGAAGAGAGTTACACCTGTTCTGCTCCTCCCACTACTTCAGTACGACATCCAGATTTTCCTGCACCGAGGAGTGGTCTCAAGAGACCTCACCACCAGTCAGTGTTATTGCAGTGCCCCTCACATCGGTGACACAGTGGGCAACTTTGGGCCAGGATTTATCCATATCCTTCACAGTAAGGGAGTATAGAAACTGCTCCCGGTCTTCAGATTCTCCAAATTAGCTTAAGGGCGCTAGTGATTGTGAGGAGCATCATGGAATAGACCAAATGTGCACGTTAGAACTCGAGCAAGGGAGTGAAGGTGATAACCGTCCAGGCAGGCAGAAATGTTGTGAGGCATTCTTCTATGTTAGTCCCCTCTGGTTTCCAAAAAACAAGACATTGTTCCTTCTGCTACAGTCTTCCATAACCACTATATTTTTCCTCACTAACTATAGTTCCTGGCGCCATTCAGTGCTGTTCTCCATGGTGGTCATGTGACCCTCCAGGTCAGCTAATTGTGAGAGGGGTAGGCAATCAAGGCCAGCTTCTATGTAGGAGCCTCCATTGTAATGTATTCCTAACTCTGTCGACTTCTCCCTAGCACTCAGCCGCTGGATCGGGGTCACAGGGCTGCGTTAGCCCCATTCTGCATGATGCCCCTGGGTTATTGTGACATCACAGTCCGCTAATCGAGCACCCTTATGGGGGTAGAGGGGCAACCAGTACTGTCTTCCTGGTTAGTGAGCCCATCGTCCACCAATACTTGAGGTCAATTGGGTGGACGGGTTAGATGTCACTTAGTAGTCCACTATTCTCCGTACAGCAAAGTTTATGTAGTCCTACAGAGTTGGAGCTTTTCCTCCTTGTGCCGCAATCACTCACAATGACTATGCAGGGAACAATCCAATATACCACTACCAGCAGTGGCTGATTCCCAGCTGGTGTCTCCTACCCCAGTCAGTAGTGATAGTGTGGTGTAGGTCATGATCTCATATCAGGAAGAAGAGGCCTGGCCCAATCTGGGGAACTTCATATCCGTGGTGTACCTCAGGAGGGTGAGCTGTCTCTGAGTAATATGCCCCTGTACTCCAGCTGGGACAGTCAGCGGGCACCACTTCGGCGCTTTCCATCGGTGCAGGAGGTTTGCAGCGGGCCACACTTGTACATCTAACTCAGAGGGGCTGCCGCATCGATCGCCTGATCCTCCCAACACGAAGGCCACTTTTGAACCTGCCTGCCACAGTTGCCCACCTGTATCTGGAGAGCACTTGATGCCCTACCCTATCACCAGAGCTGTACGTGAGGATTCCAGCGGCCAGGGATCGGGAGGGCATATAAATTTGTGACGCTAGCCATGTTGTGCACAGCCTTCCCAGTGTCCCTGCCGTGTACCTCGAAACTTCAGCAAGCTGTGGAACCGCAATTACCTGCAGGGAGTCGCCGATCATTGGTCTGGACGGTTGCAGGTGTGGCGTCTAGGGGAGAGGTACAGATATCCATGTTATGTGTTTTCATTATCTGATGCAGCAATGCTGGGTTGGAGTAAGTCCCTTATGAGCACCCATCGGGCATTATTGACTTTGCCCCAACTCTGTTGTCCTTTCTGATGCAAGACTGACTCTTTCCCAACCCAACTGGCTTTTCACATGTGGTCCTGATGTGGCTAACTGCCTAGCTCTACTAAACTTGCAGAGACATGCCAAAGAATCTGAGACAGTCCTACCATCCTTTCTGAAACAAATATGTCCGGTAACTACCATACACTTCACTTGTCTTATATAGATGTCCCTGGTCTGTGACCAACTATTTCTCTGTCCCTCCAGCCTGTCAATGATAACATGGCATAATCTCTGCTGTAATGTCTGCTCCACTGTCGGAGATGATCCTGACAAGCAACTGCAGTGCCGCTACGTCTTCCATGTCATTTATAACCAGAAGACGCTGCCTTCTGGGACTTGACGTTTGAAGTGTTTCCTTGATGTGCATGCGATCGAATATCTGCATGTGAAGTGATAGAATTGCTGTCCGGTTTGACTTCTGACAATGGGCTACTGACCTGATATATGACTGGCTTCCCTTCCGCGCCCACGCCTACCAATCTTTCAGAGGCACCTTAAGGAAAAGCAGGTAGCACACACTAAAATAAACAAGCATTTGCAATGCAATAGGTCTGGCATTTACGTGAGATTGAGCTATTGGCATTGTAAATGACAATGCCTTTTATTTATGTTTTGGTTTTTAAAACATAAATAAAAGGCTTTGTTATTTACAATACCAATAGCTTAAACTTGCGTAGATGCGAGACCTATTGCATTGCAAATGTTTGTTCTTTGTAGGTACAGATACAACACAGATCAGTAAGCAAAAAGAAAAGAAGTGGCTACATTTTATAGGTGTAACCATCTATGGTGCAAATGCTTACAAAATGACGAGGCCGCCACGTCAAAGGTTTTTTTTCTTTAGTCATGCTGCACAGCATTGGGGTTGCTATGCAGTATGGCTAAAGACTGTTGGCAAAGCCAATAATCCCCCACAAGTGAGACATATTGGCTTTTCCATTGCTTGTTTCGCATAATGCCATCCACAAACATACTTTGCTCTAGTGAAAAATAAATTGCCTTTTCTTTTTTTATTTCACTCAAACACTTAACAACACTTACGTACAAGGTATCACGTAGTACCTCTATTTTCATGACAAACATACCTTACTTTACACTCATACGCTAGTAATCCAAACAAGCCCTATTATTAGTTTTCCTAATCATAATAATAGATCCTATCAATTGTTTTGGTTTTTCTATACATATATTGGTCTCCCTCCTGCATGTGAAGGTGTCTTCTTCGTATGTGAAGGGTCCCCTCTTGCATGCATAGCGATCTCCACTGTCTGGTGGAAACCCCCACCTACTGTAAAAAACAGAAAATTGCATACAGGAAGAGAAAGTCATCCATTTTGATGTAATCCTGTACCATCCTATCAACAGCACAGTACCATCAGCCACCATCCTGCTGTTTCTTTTGAGATTTTCACACCCAACTTGGCTGCGAGACAAGCCTAAGAGGGCAGTCCCACTCACAGATATAGAGATGGATATTACTTCTGAGGGGCCATCCAAAAGTACCCTCTGCTTTATGGTGATGCTGAGACCCAGGTAAGTAATTCAGCAGGTGCCACTGGCTGAATGCAGTGTGTCTACACCTAGCAGGGGTAGCACTGGGTAGACCTTTGTTGCTTGGCCCGATTTAAGGCCCAGGGCATTATATGCTTTTCCTCCTAGCCACAAGTCACCAGTGTACAGTAGGTTCCTGAGAGCTTCCTGGCCATCCTTCAATGCTCAGCTGTAAGAGTTTGAGCAACAGATATGGTAAGTGTATTTTCTGTATATTCATTTAAAAACACGTTTTGAGATTGGTGTTTAGTCATGTGTTTACTTGGAGCTTTGTTCTTGCATTCCATGTTGTATTTTACATGTGTTATTTGTGTATTATGAAAGGATTAAACGTTTGCAATTTCTAACATGCTTAAAGTGTAGTTTTGGTTGCATTGACTAATCCTCTGATCTTGACATAGTGGAAATGCTTTTAAAGTTCTATATTTTGTGACAATATAAAAGATAAAACAAAACTTCAACATTTGGGATATGTTGCATTTGCATTTTGGGATGCTGACATTATACACCTTTACTTTGTAATGACCATATGTTTAAAGAAAAAATCAAAAGAAAAAAACATATGTGCACAACCCTTTCTCCACCTTTGAATTAGCAATTCTCTCTTTTAGTAAAAAAAAATGTGTTGCTGTTTAGAAGTTCAGTAAAATTAGTATCTAAACAGTAGATTTCGGCAAGTGTGGTAAAGACTGAACAATGTCAGTTTTTGTATTTAGGGTTATAATATCAATTTAAATTAAGATTAGTTTCATATGCAGTATTGATCATACAAATTCAAAATGTATCTCTTTTTTTAAAATTCAGTTTCAGCAGGCTGGCCTGACCAAGGAAGATCCCAGCAAAACCCGGGGCAAGGAAGAAGATCCTTAACTGTAGGGTGGGCATGACCACTTAACACCAACAGCAAGCAGGAGGAATACACCTCAAGGAGGTGTAGTGTGCCCATACGGAGACAAACAAGATCTGTCATTAAAAGTCTCTGGGCAGAGGCTAAAGAGACAGCTGGGGCCAAGCAGTGAAGAACGAGGGGACCACCAGCTAGGGGTTGGCAGATGTTGTCTCTTCCTGGCCTTGAGCAACAACAACCAATGGTGAACGAACAACACTCCCCTCCACCATCCAGGCCTGCACCCAACTCTTTTAACTCCAGAGGTACCCATAACATCAGACCTCCAGCTTCCCCCCTTGCACAGGTATCATCTCTTCCTTCTAGTGGCCCCCAAGCACAATACCAGCAGTAGAGGGAGACTTCAGTCCCCAACACACCCACAGCTCCTTTCCCACCGACTCTGTCTGTGACTGCTCTCAAGGAGATCCTCAGCCAATTGTAGAGGTTCAGGGAGTTAGCTCTCTGGAGAGCCGAGACTTAGTTGAAGACGTACAGATTCCCCCAGAGATGGCCACTGAACAGCTCTTAACTAAATGGTGCCTCATGCCATCCTTGATAGCAGGTGTTACATTGCATCTGCCTCCCCATCCCGCCCAGACCTTTAGTTGTCCCGTCTCTCAGTTCTTCTGTCATCCCTGGTTTCCCTGCTGTCTGTGTGTTACCCTGTTTCCATGTGGTGCTGGTCCTTCCACAACCAGTCATTTAACATCTGCATTGAAGGACGATATCTCAATTGTAGGGGTGAAGACAGAGAGCATGGATGGTGAGGAACTTTTGCCCCAAGCCAGGAATATGACTCTGACAAGCCCATTGCCTTAAGGGAATGATTTTATTATATTTTAGGATAATGCACTCATTGTTTAGGACTATTTACAGACTTTTTGGATTAAATGGTTCCCTTTATGTATAGGTGTATACCCTTGATGTTCCCTGACTTGTTTTTATTATTTGCCCACCCCTCTCCAAGTTTGCATTGCCCCTCTGCCTGCTTTAAGACTCCATTTTATTTAATTTTGGCGAAGCCAGGTTTTCGTTTTCCCAAAATTATTATATTGCTGCTTATAATTTATGAATATTTTAAGAAACTTTAAATCAAAAATTGTTTTTTTTTTGCTGTTTACAAATTTGCAAGATTATTGCATGGTATTATTATAAATGTCAGGGTTTTCTCTTTTAGGTATCTTCCTATTCAGGTTATATCTGTAAATCATTTACATTTAAATGACAATTATAGAATGCATGTTTGGATATATTCACGCTAATTAATCTGAGCTGCATTCTCTGATCTAAAATAATTATTGCTGAGCTGTGAACAAAGTTTCATGAAAACTGATGATTTAATTTCTCGTTTATTATAACTTCAAAGAGCACTGTTTCACAGAATGAAAATAAGTGATCAAGCATTAGGTAACTTTTTGCTAATTGTTTATTCTAAAAGATTTAACAGTAGCTAGATAACGTCCTATAATTTAGTAACAGTGTTGAACACTAGAGAGGATCTTTGTGCTAGAGGACTAAGGTGGGGCAGGCCATGCAGAATCACTACACCTACCTTTGCTGAAGGCTAATGGGAGGCATATTCAGAATTCATTTGCTGGTTGCTTATCAGCCTTACTTCCAGCACCAGGCGAAAATAACAGACTATGCTAGTATATTGATTGTTAAATCCTTTTTTGCTTTTCACATTACTTGTAAACGTTATAGCTGCTATTTTGTTTTATTGCAGTTATGATTCATATTGTGTGCACTAAGATAGGATTTTATTTTTAAAAGAAATCTTTAAAATGTATCCATTGAGGGGCGTGGCCAAGCAAGATGGCTGAGCGGTCGTGAGCTGCTTCAGCTCCGGACCCCCGTGGCTGCCCTAAGTGCTTTCTCAGCTATGTAGAGAGCTGAAATCGGTCTCACCTGCTGAGCCTGGCGGTGTAGCTGTCCTGGAGTGCACAAGGAGGTATGCCGGTGATCCTGTAAGCTAAATACTACCCCCCAGTTGCGGCGAGATGCGAGTCCGGAGCGTCCACCATCTTGATGAGGAGAGCTATACGGGACGCAACAGGCGCCGACCTCTGCCCGCCTTCAGCCCTCACCCCATGAGCACCGCTGCCACGGCTGCAGCCGCCTGTCCTTGGGACTACAATCTTGAAGGTACTGCCTCGATGTACCACAACCTGGCTAATCGGCTGCCTTACTGCTGGAGGGGACGACGCTGACTACGCGGCGCTCTGGGGCCTCATGTGAGACCAGAGGGATTCCTGCCACCTGAGACACAACGCGACGCGTGGGGGCTGAGAGCCCCTGAGGACATATATTGCCAGTAGGTTGGGATCCTCTTAGATTATTTTGGCTGATTTGCTATCCACTGGCTGGGAGAAACTTCCACAAGGCATCTACCTGACTCCAAGATGGCGCCCGAGCCCTGATCTGGCCCCATGGACACCCAGGGCTGCAACACTAGAACACAGAGGGGGAGTTAGGCGAGGTGCCTGGTTTCATGTGGTATAGGGGTTATTTCTGGCTGCTCTGGACTGGGTGAAGCTCCCTCACACCGCTCGCCTGACCTTAGGATGGTGGCCAACGCCTCTTAGTCGCAGACGGACCTGTGATCGCACGGGGGGCCTGTAGAGACTGGGGGGCCTCCCGGAGCACCTTCTGGCAATCCACCCTGCTGCGGACTCCGGTGTCTCCCGCTCCACAGCCCCTATGCCACCTAAGAAACCCTCCAGCAAGATCTCCAGTTACTTTTCTGCCGCGGATAAGAATCCCCCTCAGGCCGAGTTGGACCAGGTGCGGACCATGGCCCTCACTAGGGAAGATCTGGTAGCCACGCTACAGGACTTTAAAAAGGATATCTGTCAGGAGATAAAGAAAGACCTACGTGCTGCCGTAGATCAACTGAGAGCCAACCTTACCGAAAAGATGGCCACTCTGCGACAGGATGTGGACGCTGTGGGCTCCCGGGTGCTGGAGGTGGAGGAACAGGCGCAGGTCCTCGAAGCCCGCTCCCAAGGTCTGCATGAATCCCAGCTTTCGCTTCAGTCCCAACTGCAGCAACTGCTTCTGAAGGTGGAGGATTTGGAGAACAGGTTTCGGAGAGACAATGTACGTATTTGAGACCTGGAGGAGGGGGCGGAAGGTCCTGATCTCGAGGCGTTTGTGGTAGGACTCTTCTCGGAGCTGCTGGCCCCCGTCAACTGAAGATGAAGATTGACCGCGCACATCGAGCTGGGCCTGTGCAGGCTGGCGAACGCAAACTGGCTAGGAATGTCTTGGTGAAGCTACGCTCCTTTCAGACGAAGGAAGCCATTTTAGGAGCTGCGAGGAAGAAGGATGAGGTCTCCTTCGAGGGATATAAATGCGTCCTGTTTCAGGACTTGGCACCTGCCACTCTGGTGCGTCGGCAATCCATGCTGCCTATTGCCTCTAAACGTCGGGACGACAACATCAGATATCGATGGACCTATCCCTTTGGTCTCACCTTTGAATACCGGAACAAGTCTCATCATTCGACTGAGCTGAATGAGGGGTTGCGGGTCCTCTGCCTCCCGGTGCCAACGGAGGGGGACGCTGACCCAGGAAGGAGACCAGATCATGGCAAACGGTTTCGAAGAACGGTTCAGCACTAAACGGACTCATGTGACACGCAGTGGAATTGATCTATGTTGGAGTGCTGAAATTCCAAAAAGCGCACTCCTTTGTGCAGTCCCACGGGGTTGGCGGCCAGGAACGACTTCGCTGGCTCCTTGAGCATTGATGTAGCGAGCTGACCGTTATCACCAACTTATCACGATTCTCTCTGTGATATTGAAGTATGGCATCAGGGGGTACGGGCCTTGACCTTACTGTCCGAAATGTTGTTTTAGGTTTTCAGGTTGTTTCCTGCCAGGGGCCTGCTGCCGTCCTGGCATTTCTTTTCCTGTGGTTGTTGGGGATTTGGTTTTGGGGGGATACCCGGTGGTGATGTCGGAGGGACATGGGACTCTTGGGCGTGTACGGGCACATTCTGGGGGGTAAGCAGACTAACACCGGTGCAACAGTTCAATCCTGTGCGGAGGGGTTCTGGGGGGGAGTCCTATGGGCAAGGAGGGTACTTTCAATTTATGGGATGATCTCGCTAGCCTCCTGGAACATTCAAGGCCTCAATTCGCCACAACAACGGCAAACCCTCTGGAAGTAAATTAAAGATGGGCAATTTGAGGTTGTGGCGCTCCCGGAAACGCACTTGAAAAAGTGGGAAGACAAGCAGCTTTGCCATAGAGCATACCTGTTAATTTATCAATCATAGACTACCAACAAACACAATCAATCAATCAAAGCATTTGTATAGCGCGCTACTCACCCGGAGGGTCTCAAGGCGCTTGGGGAAGGGGGGGTCCGCTACTGCTCGAACAGCCAGGTCTTGAGTTGCTTCCTGAAGGCGAGGTGGTCTTGGATCAGGCGGAGGTGGGTGGGGAGGGAGTTCCACGTCTTGGCGGCTAGGTAGGAGAAGGATCTTCCTCCCGTTGTGGCTCTTCAGATGCGGGGGACGGCGGCGAGGGCGTGGCTGGTCGATCGAAGCTGGCGGGTGGGAGTGTAGAAGTTCAGGCGATCGTTGAGGTATCTAGGGCCTTGGTTGTGGAGAGCTTTGTGTGCGTGGGTGAGGAGTCGGAACGTGATTCTCTTGCTGACGGGGAACCAGTGCAGGTTTCTCAGGTGTGCGGGGATGTGGCTGCGTCGGGGGATGTCCAGGATGAGTCGTGCTGAGGCGTTCTGGATGCGCTGGAGTCTTTTTTGGAGTTTTGCAGTGGTTCCGGCGTAGAGGGAGTTGCCGTAGTCCAGTCGGCTGGTGACGAGGGCCTGGGTGACCGTCTTCCTGGTTTCGGTGGGGATCCACCGGAAGATCTTACGTAGCATGCGTAGGATGTTGAAGCATGACGAGGAGATGGCGTTGACTTGTCTGGTCATGGAGAGGGAGGAGTCCAGGATGAAGCCCAGGTTGCGTGCGCGGTCTGTTGGTTTGGGAGCGCTGCCCAGGGCAGGGGGCCACCAGGAGTCGTCCCAGGCGGAGGGCGACGATCCCAGGATGAGGACTTCCGTCTTATCTGAGTTCAGTTTCAGGCGGCTGTTCTTCATCCACTCGGCTACGTCTTTCATCCCTTCGTGTAGGTTGGTTCTGGCGGTGGCGGGGTCGTTGGTGAGGGAGAGGATCAGCTGGGTGTCGTCGGCGTAGGAGATGATGTTAAGGTTGTGTTGGCGTGCGATGGCCGCGAGGGGGCTCATGTAGATGTTGAACAGCGTGGGGCTGAGTGATGATCCTTGTGGTACGGCACAGATTACTTTGGTGGCTTCTGATCTGAATGGGGGAGGCGGACCCTCTGTGTCCTTCCGGCGAGGAAGGAGATGATCCATTCCAGTGCCTTCTCCTGGATTCCGATGTTGTTGAGGCGCTGCACTAGGGTGCGATGGCAGACCGTGTCGAACGCCGCGGAGAGGTCCAGGAGGATGAGGGCCGCTGTTTCCCCGTTGTCGAGCAGGGTTCGGATGTCGTCGGTGGCTGCGATGAGGGCGGTCTCAGTGCTGTGGTTGGCCCGGAAGCCGGACTGCGAGTGGTCGAGGGATCCATTCGTCTCGAGGAAGGCGGCCAGCTGTCTGTTGACGGTCTTCTCGATGACTTTGGCAGGAAACGGGAGGAGCGAGATGGGGCGGTAGTTTTTGAGGTCGGTGGGGTCCGCTGATGGTTTCTTCAGTAGGGCGCTGAGTTCGGCGTGCTTCCAGCTCTCAGGGAAGGTTGCGGTGTCGAAGGAGGCGTTGATGATGTCCTGTAGATGGGGTGCGATGACGGAGTCGGCCTTGTTGAAGACGTGGTGAGGGCAGGGGTCGGTTGGTGATCCGGAGTGGATGGAGTTCATCGTGCGGATGGTGTCTTCGGTGTTGACCAGGGTCCAGTCGCGGAGGGTGGTGGTGGGGGGCGTTGGTGCGGTTGTAGGGTGCGTCGGCTGTGTGCTGAAGCTGTTGTGAATGTCTGCGATCTTGCTGTGGAAGAATGAGGCGAGCGAGTTGCAGAGGTCTTGCGATGGGGTGATGTTGTTGTTTCCGGCGCTGGGGTTGGAGAGCTCTTTGACGATGTTGAAGAGTTCCTTGCTGTTGTGGGCGTTGTTGTCCAGTCGTTCCTTGAATGCAGTTTTCTTGGTGGCGTGGATCAGTGCGGTAGCACTACTTTTTCGGTCCTCCGCCAAATTCCAGCCGGAGGCAGTCAAGATGCACCATTATTTCTCTATACGCGCCAAACTCTGGGCAGGCGACTTTCATCTCCAATACACTTGACTCCATAGCTGGCTTCGCGGAAGGCCCAGTGATTCTCTTGGGCGACTTCAACCTCACATGGCATGACAGGATATATAGCACCCATACTCACAGGACGACACCCACCTGCTTTCCCAAGGGCCTCAAGCATAAATTCCACACCCTGGGCCTCCTAAATGCGTGGCGAACATTAAATCCAGAGACCAAAGACTATACCTATTTCTCTCATGTCCACCGCACCTATTCTAGGGTTGACTACATCTTTCTCAGCCAAACACTCCAGGGGTCTCTTCGGGCGGCCCAGATTTTTCCCATTTCCATTTCCATTTTGGACCATGATCCTGTGCCTATTAATTTGGAGTGGGGGCGGCCTAAATCTGACACTGCCCGATGGTATTTCCCTACTGCTGTCACTAGGGACAGATCTCTTTGGGAAGACTTGCGATCCACTATTGCTGATTTCTTCACACTTAATGATCCGGCCGACACCTCCCCACAAAATAACTGGGACGTCTTGAAGGCCGTCATGAGGGGCAAATTAATGCTGCCCTCAATAAACAGAGCGGCAGAGTGCCTGACCCTAGAGGCCGAATTGGCGGCCACCGAAAAAGAACACAAAGAACAGCCCACTTGGACACTACAAAGGCAACTCACGGCTCTGAGAGGCAAGCTCATGGTGATCTACAACAATAGAGCCAAATTCACCCTACTCAAACTGCGGCAGACATCATACGCACAAGGGGACAAGGTGGGAACCCACCTAGCACGTCAGCTGTGAGAAAAACGAGAACGCGAGTATATAGGTGGTTTCTCATCCAGGGGATACTCATCAATAGTCATAATCTAAGAATACTCCCCGCCCACGTGCGGGATCCCGGAGCATATAGAAAATACATATATATGCATATGTGAAAACATATACATGCAGCCTAAAATGTTTCAAACATGGCAAAAATGCTGAAATTACATAGGTTTGCATTGTAGTACCCCTAACCCATAAGGAAAAAAGGAAGCACTAAACCAATTGTCACACAACAATGCTTTATTGCCATAAAGCAAACTTGTAATTGCAGGCATTTGCCTGTAGGCTGCAGTAGAGTATCAAGAAAACAAAGAAAACTGACACCTTGCCTTTAAGACATTAGAGTAGGGGGACCGTGCCTTTAAGACCTGCAGGAGACCCCTTGCTCCAACGGAGATGATTATATCTAGATCTTCATCAGGGGATCGATCATCATCTCCAGGTCTACATATCGTACAGATGTCTCCGGAGAAATCCCCTAAGGCTTCAGAGAAGTTTGGACTTTCACCTCACTGGTTGGAGATGTGGGTACAGGTGACTGCAGAAGTCCGGGCTCAGGCTATTCTTGCACTTACTCGCCCTCCAGGATTTCTCCGCGTAGAAGCAAGTCTCCTCCTGGGTGGCCAAGGTCACCTTCTCCACGCCTGTCACGATCCAGGGATCGTCCTTCTCCTCACAGAAGGCCCAGATCTCCTTCTAAACGCAGATCACGGTCCAGGGCTCATCACAGTGACCGTCTCCACAAGAGGCGACGCACCAGATCGCCCACCTGGTCTTCCTCCACAAGGTCCTCGGTCCGGGACTATTCTCCGACCTTTTCCTCCACTCCTCCATCACGAGTGTCTCCTATTGATGACATCGCTACTTTCTCTGAGGTCCTGGGTAGAGGTGCGCAGAAATTGAACATCACATTGCACACCCCTCTGGCTCCCACATCAATTATATTTGATACTTTACATCACCGTTCAGCGCCCAGACCTTTGCTACCGTTGGTGCCAGGGCTGTTGGAGCCAGCTATGGCCACATTTCTCACTCCTGCTACGGTGGGCTCTGTGCCTTCAAGGATCTCCAAGAAGTATAAGGCTCCTGTCGAGGATCCCGCCAGCGGACTCAGTTATTGTGGCGGCTGCCATGAAGTCCCACTCGGCGTCTGTTTCCTCTTCTGTCCCCCAAGAGAAAGACAGTAAGCAAATGGATTCCTATGGCAGGAAGATGTGCAACACTTCTGCTTCATACATGAAAGTGGCGAGTGCTTCAGCCCTTCTGGGGCGTTATGATCGTTCACTTTGTGATTCACTCTCCAGATTCGCTGAAAAGCTTCCAAGGGAAGACAGACAGGATTTTAACGAGATTCTCCTTGAAGGTGGGCTTGTAGCCAATCAGATCATAACTGCGGCTGCGGATGCTTCGGACCTCGCCGCACATGGATACTCCCATGGCGTATGCTCTCGACGTTCAGCCTGGCTGAGGCTAACGGGCCTCAAGCCCGATGCTCAAAAGAAAATTCTTAATTTGCCTTTTAACGGTTCGTCCTTATTTGGTGCTCACGCTGATGACCAAATGAACAAAATGAAAGCAGAGATGAACACCGTTAAGGCTGTTGGACTGGAGAAGCGCAAGTAATATCGGAAGCGCTTTCGTCAGGGCGACAAGCGCTCCTTTCATCAGCGTGTTCAAACACCTCAATGGTCCTCTCAGAACCAACAGAGGCCCCAATTCCAACAAAGGGGTCGTGGCAGAGTGAGAGGGAACGCCAAACAGCAACAGTCCTCCACCAAGCAGCCTTCCAAACAGTGAGGTCTTACTTCCTCTGCGCCCGTTCGCCACTCTGGTATGAGGAAGTATCAGTTTTCACCTGGAAGAGTGGGAAGCCATTACAAGAGACAAATGGGTACTGAATATTGTACAGCATGGCTACTTGCTGAGGTTCAAGTCTCCCCCTCCGCAAGTACCCCCACGGAAGCAGCACCTTCCTCAAATTCAAAATCGGCTTTTACTGGACGAAGTAAATACTCTCCGCTCCAAGAACGCCATAGAGAAAGTACCACCCCTGCAAAGAAATCAAGGAGTATACTCCCGCTATTTTCTAGTTCAAAAGCGAGGAGTAGTCAAAGAGTACAGACCCATCCTCGACCTGCGTCTGCTCAACGGATTTGTCAAGAAGGAAAAGTTCAGAATGCTAGCCCTGCATCAAATCTTCCCGCACCTTCACCAGGGAGACTGGATGTGTGCCGTCGACCTGCAGGACGCCTATTTTCATATTCCTGTCTCAGTGAAACATTGAAAATTCCTCAGGTTTCAGATCTCTCGTCAACACTACCAGTACAGAGTTCTGCCGTTTGGCCTCAAATCCGCCCCACGGACATTCTCCAAGTGTATGGCGGTGGTAGCTGCCTTCCTCCGCAAGCGGAAGATCTTCGTCTATCCCTATCTAGACGACTGGCTCCTGAAGAGTTCCACTCCTGTTCTACTCCAGAGCCATCTCTCATTCTGCCTCAATCTACTATAGTCATTGGGATTACAAGTCAACTACAAAAAGTCGGTCCTCAATCCCACTCAGCGGATTCACTACCTGGGCGCCTCTCTGGACTTCGCAAAGGCAAGCGTGTGTCCTTCGGAGGAGAGGTTATTATCCATGCTTCAGAAATGCCACACGCTCCTCGACACTGCATTCCCCACAGCCAGGCAAGTGTCGTCACTTCTGGGGTCGATGGCTTCGTGCATTTACATTGTGCCGAATGCACGCCTTCACATGCGTCCTCTACAACAAGCGCTAGAGGATCAGTGGTCGCAGAGGTCAGGTCGCTGGGAAGATCTGGTCTCTCTTCAACAAGCCGCCAGACTCCATCAGATGGTGGATGAAACGCTCCCATCTGCTTCAAGGCGTCCCCTTCCATCAGATGCCTCCGACACAGACAGTGGTCACAGATGCCTCCATGCAGGGCTGGGGTGCTCATATGGACCAGCTTCAGGTACAAGGTCTCTGGTCCACTACCGAAAAAACTTATCACATACATTTTTTGGAGCTACGAGCAGTCCATCTAGCTCTCAAATCCCTGTATCCTTCTATCCAAACCAGCCACGTTCAGATTCAGACAGACAACACAACAACTATGTTCTATATGAACAAGCAGGGAGGCACCAAGTCACGAGTCCAGTCTCTGGAAGCTCAGTCCATTTGGCGATGGCTACTGGCGAAAGGTCTTTCAATCATCGCAGTACATCTGCCAGGAACCCTGAACGTGCAGGCAGACGGTCTCAGCAGAGACTTCGTAGAAGCGCACGACTGGGTGCTCAACAAAGACGTCGCCCAAGAGATCTTCCGGCAGTGGGGAGTACCGGAAAACAATCTTTTTGCAGACGCGGCAAACAAAAAATGCCCCGTCTTCGCCTCCAGGTTTCCCCAACAGGGATCAAAAGGGAACGCACTTTTGATCAGCTGGTCGCAGACATTGCTGTACGCTTTTCCTCCTTTCCCTCTCATCCCAGCGGTCATGCAGAAATTCTACAGGACCAGAGCAAGGATGATCCTAATAGCTCCGGAGTGGCCCCGCCAGTGGTGGTATCCGGATCTCCTCCAGCTGTCAGAGGTGCTACACCGGAGATTGCCTTGCCTGCCGAACTTACTGACCAAGAACCAGGGGAGAGTGTTCCATCCCAACCTCCCCTCCCTTCGCTTGACGGCATGGCTCCTGAAGTCATCCAGTACGGACATTTAGATCTTCCGGCGGACTGTATGAACATTCTTCGAGAAGCAAAAAGGCCCTCCACTAGGAAGTCTTATGCCTTCAAGTGGAAGAGGTTCTACATTTGGTGTAACGATAACGCCCTTGATCCAATCCAGGGTCAAGAACAGGTTATTCTCCCCGACTTGTTGCACTTGGCAAAGTCTGGTTTAAAGTATACTTCTATCAGAGTCACTTAGCTGCTATCACAGCTTATGGAAAATCTCCTACCCAGGCCTCATTCTTCCAGATGCCGGTAGTCAAAGATTTCCTAGAAGGGCTTAAAAAAAGTATTTCCACCAGTGAGGTCTCCTTCCCCTCCCTGGGAACTCAAAATCGTTCTCTCTAAGTTGATGGGAGCTCCTTTCGAACCTATTCATAAGGCATCCTTGCAGCATCTGACCTGGAAGGCTGCCTTCTTAGTAGCCATCACTTCTGCCCGCAGAGTACGTGAGATTCAGGCCCTGTGCTGCAAGGAACCTTACACGGTTTTCCATGCCAATAGAGTGGTACTACGTACTCATCCGAGCTTCCTGCCCAAGGTGGTCTCGGATTTCCACATTAATCAGGTTATCACGCTGCCCACTTTCTTTCCTCAGCCAACCACTCCCCCGGAGAGAGCTTTACATTCTCTAGACCTCCGGAGGGTATTGAAATGTTATCTTGCTAAAACCCTTTTGCTTAGAAAGTCTCACAGGCTCTTTGTCAATTACGGTCCATCAAATACCGGGCTGGCTGCTTCCAAAAGGTCTATTTCTAGATAGATTGTTTCCTGCATAGCCTTCTCTTATCAACTGTCTCACAAGATTCTACAGGTTAGACCAAGAGCACACTCTACTAGAGGGAAAGCTTCTACTGTAGCTCTCCTTCGCATCGTTCCAATTTCTGAAATTTGCAAAGCGGCTACATGGCGCTCTATACATACCTTTAAACGCCATTATTGCCTAGATTCAGACGCACAGGCCGACGCCCAGGTGGGGCAGGCATCTTTGAGGAATTTGTGTGCATAACTGCTATGCGAATGTGATGTTAATGCATGTTCTAGATGCTTTATTGCTCGTCCGCGAGATTTGGGGTATGGGCTTGCTACTCTATTCATAGATTATGACTATTGATGAGTATCCCCTGGATGAGAAGGATTAGTTACTTACCTGTAATCCTAGTTCTCATCCAGGGGTATACTCATCAAAGTCATAAGCGACCCACCCACCTCCCCGGACGAGCATTCTCCTCAAGTTATTGTTTATTGATTGCAGATCTACTCAGGTGCGTGTACACCATCAAAAAGAACTGACCTAACTGTCACCTGTGGTGCATCATGGGAGCAAGGGGTCTCTTGCAGGTCTTAAAGGCTCGGTCCCCCTACTCTAATGCCTTAAAGGCAAGGTGTCCGTTTTCTTTGTTTTCTTGATACTCTACTGCAGCGTACAGGCAAATGCCTGCAATTACAACTTTGCTTTATGGCAATTGGTCTAGTGCTTCCTTTTTTCCTTATGGGTTAGGGGTACTACAATGCAATCCTATGTAATTTCAGCATTTTTGCCATGTTTGAAACATTTTAGGCTGCATGTATATGTTTTCACATATGCATATATATATATATATATATATATATGTATTTTCTATATGCTCCGGCATCCCGCACGTGGGCGGGGATTATTCATAGATTATGACTTTGATGAGTATACCCATGGATGAGAACTAGGATTACAGGTAAGTAACTAATCCATACTAGACACAGACGGGCAGCTCATGACGACGCTAGTAAAGCTAACATCTTTGGAGCCTTCTATGGAGATCTCTATCGCGGTGTTTCCCCCCGACCACATCCTACAACAGCAGTATCTTGACTCCTTAGAGCTCCCACGCCTCACACCAGCGGCTGAGGAATCGTTAGAGGCCTCCATCACGTCAGAGGAGGTTGGCCAGGCTATTAAGAGGCTTAAACTACACCAGGCCCCGGGGCCAGATGGCTTCACGGCGCACTTCTGTAAGTGCTACGTTGCCGAATTGATCCCACACTTAACCTCCCTATTCAGTGCCATAGCGCGGGCGCTAGGGTGTCGGCCTCGATGGTCGGGGCGGTCATCTGTCATCCTGAAACCGGGAAAGGACCCTCAACTATGTGCCTCATATCGACCTATAGCTCTCCTTAACTTAGATGCAAAGCTTTACTCCTCGATCATGGCTGCCAGACTTGAGAACCTGATGCCCATTCTTAACCATCCGGATCAGTCCGGTTTTATAAAGGGGCGGCAAACGCACAACAATATTCGCCGCACTGTCCACCTTATAGAAAAAGTCTCTTAAGTTTAAAATCTCTGCTATCCTGGTGGGCCTCGACACTGAAAAGGTTTTCGATCGGGTGGACTGGTCCTACCTTTTTCTCACTATGCAAAAATTCAGCTTTGGGGAATGGTTTCTCAATATGGTCCGGGCCAATTACCACCTCCCGCAATCGAGGGTCTTAGGTAATGGTCACCAGTCTCTCCCCTTTGACCTTAGTAGAGGTATGCGTCAGGGCTGCCCGCTCTCCGCCTTTCTATTTGCCCTTAGCATCGAACTCCTAGCCACGCGATTTCGAGACAATGAGGCAATACGAGGCATACGCTTTGGTGGCACGGACCACAAAGCTTTTTTCTTCACAGATGATGTCCTACTGACGCTCCTAGAACCATCCGCTTCTCTCCAGGCGGTGCAGGAGGACCTCCGCAACTTTGAGCAGGTCTCTGGTTTCAAAGTAAATCGCTCCAAATCCTCCATACTTAACCTCACTCTCTCGCAGGCAGCTGCGGCGTACCTACGAGGCCAAACTACGCTGCAGTGGGCCAGACGCTCCATGCTCTACCTAGGAGTTCACCTAACTCCTAATATCGGAGACCTCTATAAGTCGAATTTCCCCCCACTGGAAACTCAGCTTAACCAGGACTTTAAAAGATGGAAGCCATTATACATCCCCTGGTTGGGGCGGATCAACGCCGTTAAGATGGTGGTGCTGCCATAGCTTTTGTATCTCTTCCAGACGCTCCCCATAGCGCTGGAGCGGGATTTTTTGCCACGCTTACGTTCCTCGGTCATCAAGTTTATCTGGCAGGGAGGGAGAGCTCGCCTTCCCTTTCATGTTATGCGACGTCCCAGGAAAAATGGAGGGGTTGCTCTCCCGGATTTCCAACTTAAATATCAAGCAGCTCAGCTGAGGGTAGTGCTAGAATGGCCAGTGAGAGAACCGGAAAAACATTGGCTTCACATGGATCGGGCCATTGTGGGGCAAACCATTTGGGATGTCCTTTGGAAACCGAAATCCGACAGGCCAGCAAATGCATACCTTAGAACGCCCACTTGCACTACACTCACAGTATGGAATCAGGTCACAAAGCAGGAAGGCTGGACCACTTTCCCCTCACCTTACACCCCCATCCATTTTAATCCGGCCTTTCCACCGGCAATGAATGAGGGACCCTTTGATAGTTGGCGGGAGGGCGGCTGTCTGAAACTGTCAGATTTATTCCACAATTTTGAAGTGCGGACATTTGACACCTGCAAAAGGGAATTCCTGGTTTTGCACAAGGAACACTATAAATACCTACAACTCAAGCACTGGGTCACCCTCCCTCACAATAGGGATACTGCTACTAGGGAGCTCATGGCTATGGAACGATTGGTACTCAAGGCAGGGAGCATGAAGGGGGCGATCTCTTCCCTATTTGCCCTACTCCTCACCACTCCACACGCACCCCAAGCCCGCTATATGTCCTTCTGGGAGCAGGTGCTGGGTCGGGTGGTCACTGACGACGAATGGAAACACTTGTGGGGCGACATTACTAAATATAACTACTCAATATCTCTAAGGGAAGCGCATTACAAGACACTACTAGACTGGTACCTTTACCCCACCAAACTCAAAAGAATCTTTCCTGACACCTCAGATCTCTGCTGGCAGGGCTGTGGGTTGCAGGGAGACTTTCGCCACATCTGGGGGGTTTGCCCGGGTATCTGGCCTTTTTGGGAAAAAATCCTCTCTGATATTAAAGACATCCTGGGATACCCCATCCCGACTTCTGTGGAGGGGATACTACTTGGCCTTAGGGACCCCGCTCTGGAGCACCAAACGAAGTCCGATAAATCGATTTTGTGGGCCTAGTTAGGGGCGGCGAAACTTACGATAGCATTTGTCTGGAAAAAGAAGGCCGCGCCGGAGATTTCGCTTTGGCATGCACGGCTGTGGAGAATCCTCTCTATGGAGCGCCTGGTGGACATCTTCCGGGACGATTTTAAGTCCTTTGACACTAAGTGGGGCCCATTGGTGTCTTACCTTTCTAGAGGCTTACCCTCGACGGTTTGCCCTCCCTCCTAAAGATCTATGCACCTATGGCTTGGCAGTTCGGGCTGGACTGTTCCCATGAGGCACAGGGTCAGACTGATTTGCATATGGCCATGTCTGAACTGGGGTGGCAGAGTGGGCTAAAGAACGGTGATGGATCAAACCCAGATCTGTTGACTGGGTGTGAGTGTTTGATTGGTTCTGATGCTCCGTCCGTCACCACCCCTTTTTGTACCGCTTTGTTCGCCATAAGTTGGCAGGGTATGCTCAGACGTGAGTCCCTTGCTCACTTTGCCATTGGATTCAAGCAAGCCTGGCTGAAGACGGCTGAAATGCCAGAAACCGGTCAAAGGAAGCTTGTTTCCGGTCCAGGGAAGGCATGGCTTGGCAGTTCGGGCTGGACTGTTCCCATGAGGCACAGGGTCAGACTGATTTGCATATGGCCATGTCTGAACTGGGGTGGCAGAGTGGGCTAAAGAACGGTGATGGATCAAACCCAGATCTGTTGACTGGGTGTGAGTGTTTGATTGGTTCTGATGCTCTGTCCATCACCACCCCCTTTTGTACCGCTTTGTTCGCCATAAGTTGGCAGGGTATGCTCAGACGTGAGTCCCTTGCTCACTTTGCCACTGGATTCAAGCAAGCCTGGCTGAAGACGGCTGAAATGCCAGAAACCGGTCCCAGGAAGCTTGTTTCCGGTCCAGGGAAGGCATGGCTTGGCAGTTCGGGCTGGACTGTTCCCATGAGGCACAGGGTCAGACTGATTTGCATATGGCCATGTCTGATTACTGGGGTGGCAGAGTGGGCTAAAGAACGGTGATGGATCAAACCCAGATCTGTTGACTGGGTGTGAGTGTTTGATTGGTTCTGATGCTCCGTCCATCACAACCCCCTTTTGTATCGCTTTGTTCGCCATAAGTTGGCAGGGTATGCTCAGACGTGAGTCCCTTGCTCACTTTGCCACTGGATTCAAGCAAGCCTGGCTGAAGACGGCTGAAATGCCAGAAACCGGTCCCAGGAAGCTTGTTTCCAGTCCAGGGAAGGCATGGCTTGGCAGTTCGGGCTGGACTGTTCCCATGAGGCACAGGGTCAGACTGATTTGCATATGGCCATGTCTGAACTGGGGTGGCAGAGTGGGCTAAAGAACGGTGATGGATCAAAGCCAGATCTGTTGACTGGGTGTGAGTGTTTGATTGGTTCTGATGCTCCGTCCATCACCACCCCCTTTTGTACCGATCTATGCACCTATTCCAGTACTAATTCTCCGGTTACGGACTGCCTACATCGCTCGCTAACTCACGCACAGCTTTGACCCTGCTATTCCAGTTGCACATTCACACTTCACCTATGTGCCGTATTTTCCTCCTACAAGGTTCTCATCATCACCAGGGTTGGGGAGGGGAGGTATGGGGCGGGGTTTCCTGTTTTAGAAGGTTTTTTTTCTCTCTTGATTGTTTCTCTCTGGACTTATGTGGTCCTTTTTGGGGTCTGAACACCCGGTAGGAAATGGTTTTCAGCATTTAAGACCACAGGGGGACTGTAGCATACCTAGAGCCTTGTGTAACTGAACTTTCACTAGCTGACACTCGATTCTGGGTTCTGTATATCCCACTGTAATGTATATGTACTCCAAGAAGAACTGCCGCACCCTCGGGAAAGCCTGGCGCCACGACCAGACCACAGAAAACATGACTGCCCTCAAGAACGCCACCTGCATACACCACCAGCTGATCCGCACCACCAAAAGTTCAACATTCAAAGAACGACTGGAAAACAACATCCACAACAGCAAGGAACTCTTCAGCATCGTCAAAGAGTTCTCCAACCCCAGCGCCGGAAACAACGACATCACCCCCTCGCAAGACCTCTGCGACTCACTCGCCTCATTCTTCCACCGCAAGATCGCCGACATACACAACAGCTTCGGCGCACCAACCACGCACCCAACCACTCTGCAACTGGACCCTGGTCAGCACCGAAGACACCACCCGCACGATGAACACCATCCACTCCGGATCACCAACCGACCCCTGCCCCCACCACGTCTTCAACAAGGCCGACTCCCTCATCGCACACCAACTCCGGGACATCATCAACGTCTCCTTCACCACCGCCACCTTCCCGGAGAGCTGGAAGCATGCAGAGCTCAGCGCCCAACTGAAGAAACCAACAGCGGACCCCACCGACCTCAAGAACTTCCACCCCATCTCGCTCCTCCCTTTTCCTGCGAAAGGCATCGAGAAGACAGTCAACAGACAGCTCGCCGCCTTCCTCGAGACGAACGGATCCCTCGACCCCTCGCAGTCCGGTTTCCGAGCCAACCACAGCACCGAGACCGCCCTGATCGCAGCCACTGATGACATCAGATCCCTGCTCGACAACGTAGAAACAGCGGCCCTCATCCTCCTGGACCTCTCGGCGGCGTTCGACACTGTCTGCCACCGCACCCTAGTACAGCGTCTCAGCAACATCGGAATCGAAGAGAAGGCACTGGAGTGGATCATCTCGTTCCTTGCCGGCAGAACCCAGAGAGTCCGCCTCCCCCCATTCAGATCTGAGGCCACCGAAGTCATCTGCGGCGTACCACAAGGATCATCACTCAGCCCGACCCTCTTCAACGTCTACATGAGCCCTCTCGCAGCCATCGCACGCCAACACAACCTCAACATCATCTCCTACGCTGACGATACCCAGCTGATCCTCTCCCTCACCAACGACCCTGCCACCACCAGAGCCAGCCTACACGAAGGGATGAAAGACATCGCTGAGTGGATGAAGAACAGCCGCCTGAAACTGAACTCAGACAAGACGGAAGTCCTCATCCTGGGATCAGCCCCCTCCACCTGGGACGACTCCTGGTGGCCCCCTGCCCTGGACACCACTCCCAAGCCAACGGACCACGCACGCAACCTGGGCTTCATCCTGGACTCCTCCCTCTCGATGACCAGACAAGTCAACGCCGTCTCTTCATCGTGCTTCAACACCCTGCGCATGCTCCGTTAGATCTTCCGATGGATCCCCACCGAAACCATGAAGACGGTCACCCAGGCACTCATCACCAGCCGACTTGACTACGGAAACACCCTCTATGCCGGAACCACAGCCAAACTACAGAAAATACTCCAGCGCATACAGAACGCCTCCGCACGACTCGTCCTGGACATCCCCCGACACAACCACATCTCCGGCCACCTGAGAGACCTGCACTGGCTCCCCGTCAGCAAGAGGATCACGTTCAGACTCCTCACCCACGCACACAAGGCTCTCCACGACTTGGGCCCCAAGTACCTCCACAACCGCCTGACTTTCTACACGCCCACCCGCCAGCTACGATCAACCAGCCTCGCCCTCACCGCCGTACCACGCATTCGCAGAGCCACTGCCGGAGGAAGATCCTTCTCCTACCTGGCAGCCAAGACATGGAACTCCCTACCCACCCGCCTTCGGCTGACCCAGGACCATCTCTCCTTTAGGAAGCAACTCAAGACCTGGCTATTCGAGCAGTAGCGGACCCCTCCCCCCAGCGCCTTGAGACCCTACCGGGTGAGTAGTGCGCTATACAAATGATGGGATTGATTATGTGTACTTGCTCATATTTCTGAATAAAAAGAATTTTGACAAATAAAATGTATCCATTTTTTCCTAGCTGTTTTTAACGTGTCTTACTATCTTGGAAGAGGGTTTTGGTTTCAATAATCAACCCTGAAACGCATTTCACTCAAGTATTGCTCAGATGGTTGTAGGTTGGTTGCAGTCCAACTTAATGTCACATTGGCCAGGTTCTTAGTACCAGGGGATCTGGAAACCCTATCTCCTAGGCCTTGTCCTAGCAAATCTAGAAAACATATCAGTATGTCAGGGAAAGGAAATGTGTAATTATCTAGAAAATTCTCTCTATATCAGAATGAATTTTTAAATGTATTACACTTGGAAGGTAAAAAGGAACAGAACATACATATCACTTTCCTACATTGTAAATGCAGTATCAAGCATACAACACAAAGCAAAGTTACACATACTTAGGATAGGTATTCCAATTTTTCTTTTTCAAAAATGGTTTTAGTGGCTATGTTGGGGCTAGAGGTACAAATGTAACACATCAAACTTTATAATGGGGGGTTTAGCCTACTACTCTACATTATGCAATACTGGTGGCGATATTGTTTGAAAGTATGTGTTAGAAATGGGGGTTTCTAGTTGGCAGAGGTAGCTACCTTTGTCCACATAGGGACCCTTGCTTCTAGTCAGGGTAAGGGAGAAACAGACTTTAGATAACCCCTGCCGAGCCCCTTGGTAGCTTGGCACGAGCAGACAGACTTATCTCAAAGACAATGTGTAAAGTATTTGCACTCAAAACACACAGTAATACGGTGACAACACCACAAACGGACACCACACCAGTTTAGAAAAATAAAGTATCTTTTTCTAAACTCAAAAAGACCAAAATGACAAAAATCCAACATACATGTAATAAGAACATCACTTTAAAAAGGTTTCAAACAACATGGTCCATAGAAAACTATGGATGCGTGATTTCTTATAAAGTACCTGTAGATGCGTCAAAATTCACAAGGCCAAAAAGCTGTGGAGATGGGAAGCATCGAAAAACAAAGAGATGCGTCAGTTCCTGAGTCCATGGGGAGGTGATGCGATAGTTCTGCTGCACGTGGGAGAAGTGATGATTCGAATCCAGTCTGTAGGGGGAAGTGATGCATCGTTTCCAAGACGGTTCTGGTCTGTGGGTGATGTGTAGGGTAACCTTGCTGCTCCTGTACGATGCGTGGAAATCTGGTATGTGTCGGTGATCGATGTGGCGGCTTTGAGCCGCGCTGCGTCGGTTTCTTCAGGGGCGATCCCTCAATGGTCGGTTCTTGCAGCAGTGCCAGGCACTTTGTTGGTTTCGGCAGCGGCGGTGCATGGAGATTCTTCTCGCACAGTGGTGCTGCGTTGGAAAAACAGCCGCAAGAAGAGCGATGCATCAATTTTCTTAGTTCTGCAGGTTTCTTCCAGCTCCCAGCAGCAAGCACAACCTCCAGAGGCCCACAACTGGAACAAGCAGCTCCTGGCACATCAGAACTCTCAGCCGCAGAGTTCAGGGGAGCTGGGGGGGGTCTTTGTGTCCCTGAGACTTCAGAACAGTAGGCCAACACACACATGCCCTTAGAGATCTTCTTCAAGCAGGTTCAAAGCAAAGTTTCAGTCTTTGTCCTCTCCTTGGCAGAAACAGCAACTGCAAACTAACCCCACACAGAACACAGCAAAGGGGCAGTAAGCCTCCTCACAGTTCTTTAGCATTTCTCCTTGGCAGAGATTCCTCTTTATTCCAGAAGTAGTCTAAAGTTCTGGTATATTTATACCCCAGAATGTCTTTGTTCTCTTTGTGCAAGGGTCTCTGAGCCCAGTCCAAACCAGTTCTGTTCTCACTGGTGCAGTATGACCACAGGGGGTGGAAACAGCATTGCGCTAGGGAGACAGGCCCATTCAGGTGCCGGGAAATATCCTCCCACTACTCTAAATTCAGCCAAGGTCTATTCAGCCCAGCTCTTGAGTCATCCAGGAAGGGCCAGGCACAGCTCAACCCCCTCGCCCCCCAGTGACTGTCTACAGTGAATGCACAGCCCCTGTCACTCCAAAACCAGATGGTCAGTACACAAACAGGCAGAGTCACACTGAATGGTTAAAAAAGAAAATGCCTACTTTCTAAAAGTGAAGAAGAGAACTAGGACAAAAGTCTTAGACAGAAAGTGCACTACTTTTTGCACTCCACAGCGTTTATCACATTTGTTAAACTTCATTTAACCTCATTTATAACCATACACAACATTTAAATTCCAACGCAAGCAATACATTGATGAATCCAAAAAATCCCAAACGATTGTCCATGACACCATCAATCCATTACTTCATGAATTTGGGTTTATTCAAAATTGAATTATTTCAAAACAAAGTTCCTTCCATAGAACAATCATATGCATCAGACGTGGATCACTTAAATCCCAATGCATTTCGGGTGATGAGACCACCCTTCCTCAGGGGAATCAACAAATAAACAATGATACCAATAAAAATATATTTAATAGTCACATTGATACATATAGTAAATCAAAGGCCTTCAGTCCTGTGAGGTAATGGAGTGTAAAGAATATAGAATGAGTTTGAAGAGCTTATGTTCAGCTCGAAACTGTAAGAAAAAGATCATTGGGACACAACTCAACTGAGAAGAAAACGAGAAAGTCTTAAGGAGAGAAAGGAACTGAATAAAACACAACAAGGAGGTGAACCTAATAAAACTTGTGTGTTCAACTTATCGAAACGAAAGTAACACCCTCTCCATACGTATGCTCACCCCTAAGCAAGACAATTAGTCGCACAATATTCCTGAGATTTTACCAGTGAGTGTTACCTATAAAAGGTGACTGTGCACTCATGCATTACTGTGACGTGACATGCACCCATGTTAGAAATGTCCTCAAGGTGTACATAAGTACCTCCACGCCAGATATCCTGCTGTAAAACGTCTGAGGTATGCATCCTAATGAGGCACAATGATGATGACTATTCTTATGCCACAAGAAGAAGTATATATCACTCGTGAAAATGCCAATGATGCGTCCTGCTCATCAAAACTCCTTGCAGTGTCGCACTGTAAGTGAAACAATAATTCTTAACATTCCGTTATTGACCTTATTGTGGGACTACCACTTGATTCCAAAGCAATTGTCACTCACCAAATGTATAATGTCAAGTATGCCGAGTTAATCACATACGCCCTGAACGCCTTGCACACCACTTTGAATAATAGAGGAGACTACGCAAACCTCGATTCTCACTTGTAACCGGACCACTGTCAGCTGAAAATTTAAACAGTATAACATAAGTTACTTGCAGCGTCTGACCCTAAAAAGCATGAAATGCCGACTATTATAAAACCCACTTGCTGATCAAAACGCTCTTGAATGTGGCCCAAACCGCCGTCTCGAAATCACTATGCTGCAACTGTAATAGAAATCCCGCCTCAATTTTGTAAGTGACCACCCTGCGTTTTCAGAACGCCTCCTGTGAATACGTGAAGCGCCTTCACCCGTAATGAAAATAGATAAAGGGCAGCAAAGTTCTTAACGAGCTGAGATCAAAACTAAATGTCTGCCATAGCGGAATCTAGTGCCTGCAATCTGCTATGCATTAAACTTGTATTATATCAGTATTCTTAATTCTAAATCTTTTCAATGACAATGTTATTGAACAAAAGATTAACTGACTCGCTACATAAGCTGACAGTAAACATATTTCATTTTGTGATTAACACACTGTCTGTAAACCCAAAGTATACTTGACCATATTCTGAATATTCTAATGACCACAGCTCTTGATGAAAAATCTAATACAATAAATTGTACTTGAGATTCCTAACAGCATCTGATGCCTTAAAAGTAGATCCTCCAACATATGAATATATATTTGTTAACACTTTACGTGTGGCCTGTAATTAATACAACTCTACTAAACAGAAAATGATCTTGCTTGTAATAATACATACAATTAGTAGTGATACTGGATATTTTGTGCTGGAGATTATAAGGTTTAAGTTGTACACTCTATCATCCCACATCTATGACAGAGTAAATATTAGTTATATTGCAAATCACATTGTGCCCTGTGTTTTACACACCAACACTCCCAACGAAATGTGTTTTCTTATGGTCTGACATTGAATGGGTGACTGTACATCCGCTATACAATATCCTAATTGGAACCTCTTGAGAGATGTTGTCTGTAGTCTGAGGCCTTGCTAAGAGGAGATGTTGACAACTGTACTAAATTGTATACTGTTGTGAGGAGTATAAATTGTTGAACTAAGGTGTAACTGTTGAGAGCTAAAATAATTGACTAAAGAAATTAAAATCCTACAGTAAACATGCCAGTTCAAGCTTATCGTTAAGACCCTAACGCATTAGAGTGTCCAGAAATCGAATCCAAAAGCTTTCTCGCTGAGTTAAGAACTTAGACGTGTCCCTATCATTTCTGATCTTTACCACTTCAAGCACCGAAAATCTGTGTTGAGCAATAGTGTGATGATAATCAGTCCAGTGGCTGGCTAAGGATGAACTTGTGGTTCTGGTTCTGATCCTACTCTTATGCTCCGTGATCTGGGTTCGCAAAGACCTCCCGGTCTTGCACACTTAATGCAGCCCGCATGGACACTTGATTGTATACATCACATTTTACTCATTACAATTGGCTGTAAAATGTAAATTAACAGGTTTCACTGTCCAGGGATGAGAAATGGAGGAACCAGTTAATACATTGTTACAATGTGAACAATTGTAGCACTTTTGCATCCCTTTGTGTTCCACCTTCTTATCTGTGTCATTTTTCATGAGAATCTCTCTGAGATTGCGCAATCTTTTTTTGGCAAAAATAGGCGGGTCACGAAATAAGTTGCAAAAATCTGTCTCGGATTGGAATAGCTCCCATCGATTCAGGATCACCTGTTTAATTGGTAATGAATGAGTAGAGAATGTAGATACAAAAACCTCTCTCTTATCCGTCGATTTATCTTTCTTCCTTAATAGATCCGCTCTGGGTACTTCTTGTGCCCTTCTTACTGCACTCTCCACCACCTCAAAGGGGTATCCCCCAAAGAATCAGACTGCCACCTTTCCTCTCCGCACCCACAGAAATCAACTGCGGAGTACCCCAAGGATCATCACTCAGCCCCATGCTTTTGAACATATCAATGGCCCCCCTCGCCGCCATTATCAGACACCAAAGACTCAGCACAGTATCCTACGCAGGCGACACCCAGCTCATCCTCTCCCTCAATAAGGACCCCATCACCATTAAACGCAACCTCCAGGAAGGAATGAAGGATGTTGCATCCTGGATGAGCAGCACCTGCCTGAAGCTCAACTCGGAGAAGACAGAGGTCCTCGTCCTCTGGCCCTCCCTCTCCGCATTGGACAACACCTGGTGGCCCAGAGCCCTCGGTAGCTCCCCACCCCTATGGACCACGCCCAAAACCTCGGCATCGTACTCGACTCCTCCCTCTCCATGACCTGACAGGTCAGCGCCGTGGCTGCCAGCTGTTTCAACATGCTCCGCATGCTCCGAATGACCTTCAAATGGATCCCCCCTGAATCAAGGAAAACCGTCACCCACGCCCTCATAACCAGCAGACTGGACTATGGCAATGCTCTCTACGCCAGAATTAAAAAGTCTCTGCTCCACAAACTCCAGGTCATTCAAAACACAGCAGTCAGACTCGTCCTCGGCATCCCCCGACATGAACCCATCACCTGTGCAACCTCCATTGGCTCCCCGTCGAGAAGAAAATCACTTTCAAGATACTAACCCATGCCTACAAAGGCCTCTAAAACACCGGACCCCAATACCTCAACGAAAGAATCACCTTCCACGTACCCAATTGAAACCTCTGATCCGCCGACCTTGCCCTCGCCGAAACCCCACGAATCCGCAAAGCCAGAACAGTTGGAAGGGCCTCCTCCTACATCACTACCGAGACCTGGAATGAACTCCAGATCGACATCATACACTCCCCCTCCCTGAGCATCTTCAGAAAAACACTCAAGACCTGGCTTTCCAACTAAACGGAGCTATGTACCCCCCCCCCCCCCCCCAGCACCTTGAGACCCTCACGGGTGAGTAGCGAGCTTAGATTGCATCTGATTGATTGATTTTGTATGGTTATAAATTAGTTTAATTGAAGTTTAACAAATGTGAGACACTGTTGAGTGCAAGAAGTAGTGCACTGTCTGTCTAAGACTTTTTTCCTAGTTCTCTTCTTCATTTTTGAATAGTCGATGGGGTAGAACCACCTCAGAGCATGCACACTGCAATTGAATATTGTTTGTTTCTATTGTGTACAATGTTCATCTTGTGAAAATCGAGTGCAATATAGCTGTTCTGTTTTTCTACTTTCTAAAAGTGTCATTTTCAAACACACAATTTAAAAACCATCTTTACTAAAAGATGTGGTATTACATTCTGAGTTCACAGAGCCTAAACTTTATTTCTCCATCTTGTCCCAATGGAAAGTTATACTTGTAAGATGTTGCTAAACATTTCCCATTATAACCTATGGGACAAGATAACCTTTCAATAGTGAAAAACTAAATTGACAGTATTTCACTATTAGGACATGTCACACACACACCAGTACATGTCCTACCTTTAACATACACTGCACCCTGCACAGGGGGGGTACCTTGGGTCTACCATGGGGTGCCTTACACGTAAGAAAAGGGAATGTTAGGGCCTGACAAGTGGGTGCACTTCCCAAGTCGATGTGCAGTTAACAATTGCGCACAGACACTGCAGTGGCAGGTCTGAGATACCTTTTCAGGGCTACTCATGTGGGTGACACAATCAGTGCTGCAGGCTCACTAGTAGCATTTGATTTACAGGTCCTGGCACACTTCAGTGCACTTTACTAGGGACTTACCCGTAAATCAAATATGCCAATCCGGGGGAACCAATTGTAATCACAATTTACAAGGGGGCACTTGCACTTTGACACTGATCAGCAGTGGCAAAGTGCCCAAAGCATCTAAGCCAACAAAAAATAAATCCAGCACAGCATCAAAAATACAGGAGGTAGAGGCATAAAATCAGGGGAAACCACGCTAAAGATACCAAGTCTAACACGTGTCCCCTCCAGCTGAAAGATGAGGTGAACTACCCACCCTCTTGGGAGTTCTTATCACTAAGGCGGAAGAATCTAGACAGAGCATCAGCATTGTTGTGTTCTGTACCAGGGGGAGTGGGGGGTTACCCACCATAACGCCCATTCCCTGTAGGGAGATGGACCACCTCAACAGTTTTGGGTTCTCAGCCCTCATTTGCATCACCAATGTGGTTTGTCTGGGCCCGGAAGTGAATCCCAGACAAGTAGGGTCTTAACTTCATTAGCGCAAAAACCACCTCAAAAGTTTCTCTTTCAATTGCACTCCACCTCTGTTCCCTGGGAAGTAGCCTTCTA
Source organism: Triturus cristatus (assembly GCF_964204655.1). NCBI lineage: Eukaryota > Metazoa > Chordata > Amphibia > Caudata > Salamandridae > Triturus > Triturus cristatus. The sequence goes on along the minus strand of NC_140585.1, from coordinate 76,000,632 downwards.
ATAATGAAAGCTACGTGTTGCTCCAAGACATCGTCATTCAATTGTGAGAGTACTGCTCCCACACCATGCTCCAAAGCATCCGTCTGCACAACAAATTCTTGGGAGAAGTTGGGTGCCTTGAGCATGGGCGCCGTGCACATGGCAGATTTCAGGGTATCAAAAGCGTTCTGACAGGCATCGGTCCAGATCACTTTCCTTGACTGCTTCCTGGTCATTGCCAAGCAGACATTCAACAGGCATAGATGGACTTTCAACGACCTTCACGGAACCTGAGGCCCCCACCCCCCCACTCAAAGGGAACCTGCGCCACCGTACACAGGCGCTCACAGTTGTTAGCAGCAACTACAGGGTAAAGTACATTGGGGATGACCTGCTCTTCAGACATCCATTGACACCTGATTGATGTCACACCTGCTCCTGTGTCTCTTAGAGCCTCCACCCTACTCACCCACTGCAGGTACTTTTTAGTGTTATCCGGCAGGCAGGTTTCCTGGACCATCACTTTTTCTCCTAATGAGATAAGGGTCATCACAGCTGGCTCCCCACACTCACTATGAACCAACTCTTCCCCCAGCACTACACTAAGTAACCCCGGTGACTGTGCACATGTGGGTGCTGGTGGTGCCGTGGGGCACTTAGGATCATTCTGCATGTGACCCTCCTGACCACAGACATAACACTTACTGGGACCCCGGTTGACTGGCCTACCCTTACGGGGCCATGGCTTCTTATAACTGGGGGGCTGGGAATCTTTACCCTGGGAACTACTTTGGGGCCCTTTAGAGACCTCCCTTTGGTTACCCTTGTCCCCCCCCCACTCTTCTGCTGGGGACACTGCCCACCCTTAGCTGGGTTTCCCCCATACCGCTTGTGGACCCTGGTACACATCCAACGGTCCGCCCCCTGAGCAAGTTTCCTGGGGTCACTCAGCTCACTACAAATCAGATGCTGGTGCAGCTCTGGAACACAAAGAGTACTCAAGTGCTCCCAGCCAATCAGGTTGTACAACCCCTGGTAAACAGTTACCTTTCTGCCCTTTATCCAACCATTCAGTGCTCTGCAATAAAGGTTCACACACTCAACCCACACATTGGATTTAAGCTTCTTGAAGGACTTAAACCTTTCCTTGTGCTGTTCAGGTGTTAGCCCATACCTGAGGCCTAAAGCTTCCTTCATATTGAGATAGGTCAGAGTACCCGCCTCCTCCAAAGGTGTCAGAGTGTTCCTCCCATTGGACTCAAAGTGTTTCCACAGGCCCACCCCTCAGTGTTTCGCTGGGACCTCATTTATACGCAGTGCTGCCTCAATAGATGTAAACCATGCATAAATATCCTCCCATTTGTGGAAATTCTGTACTTGGTCCTTGCAATGTAAACCTTACCCCCTGCACGGGTTGTGCGCTGCTACCATTTGCACTGGACACCACCTGTTTGGCCTGGATGTCTAGCTCTCTCATGCTTAACTCATGTGACAAAATGTGACAAAAGCTATTTCGATTCCTCCAAAGTATGAGCGTTCTTGCTCTCCTCTGCCATCTTTTCTTTCTCTATAGCAGCTTTTTGGATCTTCATTTCCAGTTGTTTCATCTGGAGCCTCATAACCTCCAATTTATGATCCCTGACCCTTTGATTCTCCTCCATTTCCTCTGGAGACAAATTCCTGTGGTAATGATTGCTGCCAGCCTTGGAGGCTGCTCGCCCAAAGGGCAAATCCTGGGATCTGAAACCTTTTTCTGGCACACCCCTATCCACATCTGCATCCCCTGCCTCCTTATCTTGTCTGGCTTCCCACCAGGCCCTTAAGGTTTTCTGCAGCTCCTCTTTCCTAGAGTGCCTCTTCATGGGACATCCAAAGCTCTCGCAGAATTGCTTGCGTTGCTCTACTTTGTAACTACTTAACATTTCAATGTCAAACTCCAATTGTGCAGCCTCACTTGCTGATTTACCATTTAGAGATATGCGTAGATAGCTCGAGGGTCAGACCAAAAATAGAACTAAAAGTAAAACACACTGTGTGGTTGCGTAGTGGTCTGCACTAAACTAGTGATGTGCACCAATCACTGTGAGTCAAGTACAAATACAAATTCAAATCCTCACTGCTGACCACCAATGTTAGAAATGGGGGTAGGTACCTTTGTCCTCTTCTCCTCACTTCGAATGCACATCTCCACATGCTTCCCCTTCAGGAATGGCTCGAGGACCAGTGGGAACGAGCCACAGGCAACTGGGAAGGCAAGATCATCCCCCCCCCTTATGTGAAGCAATCTCTGGCACGGTGGTGCTCATCGACCAATTTCCTTCAAGGTATGTCTTTCTACCAACAGGCTCCCTATTAAACAATTATAACAGATGCATCGCTACTGGGGTGGGGAGGCCACATGGATTATCTCCATATTCAAGGCTTTTGGTCTCGACGGAGATGTTATATTACATCAATCTACTTGAGCTCCGAGCAGTCCACCTGGCTTTGAGAGCGTTTCACCAATCTAAAAAGACCAACTCCCTGCTTGTTCAAATGGACAACACAATCTCTATGTATTACCTCAACAAGCAGGGGGGGACAAAGTCCAAACCTTTGTCCCGCGAAGCCCAGGCAGTTTTGGATATGGCTCATAGCCAGAAACCTGTGGATCACGGCAACAATTCTCGCAGGTGTGCAAAATGTGCAAGCAGACACCCTCAGCAGGGTTCTAGAGGAAACTCACAAATGGGTCGTTCACGATGATGTCATGCAAGACTTCTTCCGGCTGTGGGGCTATCTGCACATCAACCTTATTGCCACTGCAGGAAACAAGAAATGGCAAGACTTTGCCTCGAGGTACTTCCAACAGGGGACTCCAGGGAATGCCCTGTGGATAGACTGGTCAGACAATTTTCTTTCCACCTGTCAAGAATTCCTGTCATGCGAGGGGAGGAAAACGGACTACATCTCCCAGGATGCTTAGCGGTTGAGAGGTTATGTAAACAGGAGAGCTGTTACATAACTCAAGGAAAACACGCCCTTATGTAAACAGGAGAGCTGTTACATAACTCAAGGAAACACGCCCTTATGTAAACAGGAGAGCTGTTACATAACTCAAGGAAAACACGCCCTTATGTAAACAGGAGAGCTGTTACATAACTCAAAGAAACACGCCCTTATGTAAACAGGAAAGCTGTTACATAACTCAAGGAAAACACGCCCTATAAAGGGAGGAACCGGGAGGTACAACGCTGTTGGATATTGTGTTTACACCGACGTACCTGCTTAGTGAAGAGCAGTGTTCCGGAGTGGTGCTCCAGTAAGGCAAGAACGGAGGTAGGTCGCGTCGTTACTCCCTGGGCCGTGTCTTGCCCCATCGTCACCTGTGAAGGACCCGGAAGCTCTACCGGATAACCATTGAGCTTCGCTTTTTGACTCGGCTGAGTCAAAGCGCAGTGGCGCTTTTGCTGGTTGGAGTCGTAACTCCCAGCCCGACCAGAGATACAGGGACTGCCAGCTGTAACGCACACCAGGAGGTGTTTGCCGCGTTACAGACTCGGAAGTCCACAGGATCGATCGAGCGGCTGCTCTCGGTTCAGTCTTCTTTGCTTGTGATTGGGGTATCGGTGACGCATCACCAGGAGGTGACTCCGCGTCCCGGTGCAGTCTGAGGAAGAGGTTGAGCGGCTGCTCCCTTCAGGTAGAGACCCCGGCTGGGTGTTTCCCTGACTCCTCGATTCTCCCCAACACTCTTCGTGCCCCTCACAGCCTACCGATTGGCATTGTCGGCCTTTTCATTTCTGCCCTCTGTTGGCATACGCCGGGATCGGCGTATATGCAGAGGACGGTTAGGACCATCCGTGCTGTGGGCTGGTAACGTACTTAGCCTGGAGGATTCCAGTGACTATAACCTTTGTTTATTCCTTGTATTATTTTTGCCTTCATTAAAATAACTAAACCTTCACAAGTGGTTGCGTTCTCATTATCGTGTCTGTTAAACGATCCTGAGACGTTCAGGGCGTTACAAAATATCCGACCTAAATAACACTAACTGTCTCCCGGTCGATAACAGACATGGCAACACTTGATGATGTGCTGGCTGCTTTAGCGACCGTGCAAATTGAACTGGCTGCCTCCAGGCAAGAAACAGCCGATGTAAAAGCCAGACTGGATGCTATCCAATTTGACCCGCTCACGCCCAGCACCTCCCTCACGAACCAGACCCCTGCGGTAGTAGTGGAAATGCCGGTAGCCGTCCCCTTGGCAACACCAGAGAGGTACAGTGGGGATCCTAACACAGTGCAGGTATTCCTCACACAAGTGGCGCTACATTTATCGTGCAAACCAAGGGCGTTCCCCACGAGTCAGGCTCGTGTGGCTTTCCTTATATCCTATTTGGCTGGAAATGCGGCACAATGGGGCGTACCTCTGGTGAGCAGGGACGACCCCATCTTATGTGATTGGGGTGCTTTTCGCGAGGAATTCCTGAAAGTCTTCGACAGAAGGGCTGACTCGTACACGGCGGACCGTGAAATGCTTGAGTTGAGACAGGGATCCAACGACCTGGTGCAGTATCTCAACGCGTTCCGAAGGCTGGTTGCGGAAACCAAGTGGCCTGTTGCTAAACAGACGGCGCTCTTCCATCACGGGCTGTGCGATGAGCTCAAGGACGCCGTGGCTCATATTGACCCACAACCCAAGACATGTGAGGGCCTTATCAACCTGGTATTACGGCTGGAACATAGCCTAAGTGAAAGAAAGGGGGATCATGGGAGAAAAGGAAACTCCCTTCCATCCTATGTGACAGTGGGAAGTCCTGAAACTTCCACCGCATCCAAGGGAGAACCCATGGACATCGGCGCAATACGAGCGAGCCTCACAGCCACGGAGAAAGAGTCACGCCGTAAACAAGGATTGTGCCTATATTGTGGCAAAAAAGGCCACTACGTACGTGAATGCCCTGCCAAACCGAAGACGTCACGTTATCGGGCCAACCGGTCGGTAACAGCCGTGGTGGACGTACCGGCGGAAAACTAGAGGACTCCCAGACCAAAGAAGGGGCATCTCGGAGTCACTCATCCATCCCTTCACTTTCCAACTCGGTCACTAAGGGACAACGACACCTGTTTCTCACGGTGCACGTGGGAGTGCATGACCAGTGGATACCCGTTGTGGCCATGGTGGATTCAGGGGCCACTGGCATGTTTATGGACCACAACGAGGCATGCAGGCTAGGGCTAGTGCTTCTTCCCAAAGCTGTACCCGAAGACGTCTATGCTGTAGACGGAAGGCGATTGGTGACAGGGCCCATCGGGCAGCACACGGGGGTCCTTCCGATGAGATGTGGGAGGAACCATTTGGAACAAATCGATTTTAACATCATCCGAGCGCCCCAATATGGCGTCATATTGGGATTGCCGTGGCTACAGAAACACAACCCCTCTGTGGATTGGCCAACACATCGCATCGAACTGACGTCACCGTATTGCATCCTGCATTGTGGAATAAGAACGGAATCCCTTGACGCAGATGAGAGCGGGAGTCAGACGGTGGCTACAGCGGCAGAAAAAGATGTGGCTCTCCCCCAGGCTTATCACAGTTTTGAGGATGTATTTGATGAGGTGAAGGCGGAAGTGCTACCACCACATAGACAGTTTGACTGCCAGATCGACCTGGTGCCAGGGGCCAGCGTTCCCAGCGGCAGGCTGTATGCCCGGACGGAGCCTGAAAACGTGCATCTCCGGGGGTACCTGGATAAACTCCTCAAGCTAGGATTCATCCGCCCGTCCAAGTCTCCGGCCGCCTCGCCACTCTTCTTCATCCCGAAGGCTAATGGGGAGCTGAGAGCCGGTGTGGACTTTAGGGCATTGAATGCGATAACCGTAAAGAATCGGTACCCCTTGCCTCTCATCAGTGTACTTCTGGAACAGGTCAAGAAAGCTCGTATCTACACCAAGTTGGATTTGAAAGGGGCATACCATCTGGTGCGCATGAGGGACGGAGACGACTGGAAGACCGCCTTTAAGACCAGGTTCGGCCTTTTTGAGTACCTCGTCATGCCGTTCGGTCTGTGCAACGCCCCGGCAGCCTTTCAGTACTTTTTGAATGAGGTATTCAGAGAGGAGTTGGATATCTACGTGGTCGTATATATCGACGACATCCTCATCTATTCGTCCAGTGTGGAGGAGCACGTACACCACGTCAAAGCTGTGCTCCAAAAGCTGAGGGAAAACATGCTGTTTTGTAAACTCAGCAAGTGTGACTTCCACGTCACATCCGTGGAATTCCTCGGAGTGATGCTGAGTCCAGAGGGACAGGAGATGGCAGAACGAAAGATCAAGGCGGTGAAAGAATGGCCGGTGCCCCAAAGCGTGAAGGACGTCCAAAGTTTCATTGGCTTCGCCAACTTTTACAGGCGGTTTATAGATGGATTTTCAGGATTGGTGGCCCCAATCACACAGCTACTGAGGAAGTCCAAGGAGTTTGTCTGGTCCCCTGAAGCGAACAAAGCCTTTGAGGCCCTGAAAAGCGCCTTTGGTAAGGCGCCGGTGTTGGCTCACCCCGATCCGGATCTCCCCTACGTGGTGGAAGCGGACGCATCGGATGTGGCGCTGGGGGCTATCTTGTCCCAACGCAACCACGACACAGGGGTGCTTCATCCCGTTGCGTACATGTCCCGCAAACTCAACGACGCCGAACGCAACTACCATATTGCGGAGAAGGAGCTTCTCGCAATCAAGGACGCCTTCACGGAATGGAGGCATTGGTTGATGGGGGCAAGACATGTGGTATCGGTATACACGGACCATCGGAACCTACAGTTCATGACGGCCACAAGACACCTTTCTCCCAGACAGCTGCGGTGGATGATCTTCTTTGCGGGGTTCAACTTCCGCATCACATATCGGCCGGGGACGGAAAACCGGAAGGCGGACGCCCTGTCCCGTCAATCTGCAGTTAAGGAACCATTGCCTGCGACCGAGCATTCCATCATTTCCCCGAGGATGGTATTGGGGGTTATCCAACCGGATACTTTCCTGAGGGGAATAAAGAGAGGGATCAGGTCATTCGCATGGCGGAGGTGGCTCCTCAGTCACAGAGAATGGCAGATGAAGGACAGGATACCCCTGAAGGGCAGGTGCCTATTGATACCCACGCCTAGGCTAAGGAAACAAGCATTCATCTGGTGCCATGACTCTCCATGCGCAGGTCATTTGGGCTTTGAAAAAACGGTGGCTAGCATGGGACGGCATTTCTGGTGGCCAACCATGAGAGTGGATGTCAGGAGGTGGGGACAGGAGTGTCCTACGTGTGCTACCATGAAGGCCGACCATGGCCGAACCCAAGGGCTCTTACATCCACTTCCGACCCCGGATAGACCATGGGATAGCATATCACTGGACTTCGTGGTGGGCCTACCGGTAGACCAGGGGATGACGGCAATACTGGTGGTGGTGGATTACTTGACGAAAATGGGGCACTTCATCCCCTGCAAGAGAGTCCCTACGGCCGGGGAATTGGCATCACTACTCCTAAAGAATGTGGTACGACTGCATGGATTACCTGGGGTGATCGTGTCGGACCGGGGGTCGCAGTTTACTGCGCAATTCTGGAAGACTTGGTGCACTGCGCTGCATGTTAAGACCGCCCTGTCCACCAGCTACCACCCTCAAACGGACGGCCAAACCGAGCGCCTAAACCAAACGCTCAAACAGTATCTGCGATGTTTTGTGGACCAGGTCAGGGAAGAATGGGTCGACTTGCTATGGGTTGCAGAGATAGCCTATAACAACGCCACTCACAGCTCCACACAGTCATCTCCGTTCTATAGCAACTATGGCCAACATCCCAGGTTCTTGCCATTTCTACATCCGTTCAGAGAGGACAGGATTCCCGCCACAGCGGACAGGGTGGCACACATAAAAGACACGTTGATGCGCTCAAGGGCTGTCCTAATAGAGGCCAAGAGAAGATACAAGGCTGCGGCAGACAGGAAGAGAAGGCCCGGGCCACTGTACCGCACTGGAGACTACGTCTGGATATCCACAAGAAACATGAGGTTTCGAAAGAACAGTGTGTTCCATCCCAAGTACATGGGCCCCTATCGAATTACCAAGTGTATGGGTCCCGTGAACGTGAAGGTGTGCTTGCCCCAGTCATTGCGGATACACCCTGTCTTTCATGTATCATTGCTCAAACCAGCACCCTCCAAGCCGTCTGGGACACCTAGGCCGGTATGCGTGGAGTCGGAGGTGGAGTATGAAGTGTCGGGCATACGGGCGTCCAAATGGCGCAGGGGGAAGCTGTGGTACCTGGTTGCGTGGAAAGGCTATGGCCCGGAGGAGCAGTCATGGGAACCGGCTGAAGGGGTTCATGCTCCGCGCTTGGTCTCCTTGTTCCATCGGCGTTTTCCTGCCAGCGCTGGACCCGTGGGGAGCCGCTGAGAGGGAGGATGTACTGTCAACAATTCCTGTCATGCGAGGGGAGGAAAACGGACTACATCTCCCAGGATGCTTAGCGGTTGAGAGGTTATGTAAACAGGAGAGCTGTTACATAACTCAAGGAAAACACGCCCTTATGTAAACAGGAGTGCTGTTACATAACTCAAGGAAACACGCCCTTATGTAAACAGGAGAGCTGTTACATAACTCAAGGAAAACACGCCCTTATGTAAACCGACGTACCTGCTTAGTGAAGAGCAGTGTTCCGGAGTGGTGCTCCAGTAAGGCAAGAACGGAGGTAGGTCGAGTCGTTACTCTCTGGGCCGTGTCTTGCCCCATCGTCACCTGTGAAGGACCCGGAAGCTCTACGGGATAACCATTGAGCTTCGCTTTTTGACTCGGCTGAGTCAAAGCGCAGTGGCGCTTTTGCTGGTTGGAGTCGTAACTCCCAGCCCGACCAGAGATACAGGGACTGACAGCTGTAACGCACACCAGGAGGTGTTTGCCGCGTTACAGACTCGGAAGTCCACAGGATCGATCGAGCGGCTGCTCTCGGTTCAGTCTTCTTTGCTTGTGATTGGGGTATCGGTGACGCATCACCAGGAGGTGACTCCGCGTCCCGGTGCAGTCTGAGGAAGAGGTTGAGCGGCTGCTCCCTTCAGGTAGAGACCCCGGCTGGGTGTTTCCCTGACTCCTCGATTCTCCCCAACACTTTTCGTGCCCCTCACAGCCTACCGATTGGCATTGTCGGCCTTTTCATTTCTGCCCTCTGTTGGCATACGCCGGGATCGCCGTATATGCAGAGGACGGTTAGGACCATCCGTGCTGTGGGCTGGTAACGTACTTAGCCTGGAGGATTCCAGTGACTATAACCTTTGTTTATTCCTTGTATTATTTTTGCCTTCATTAAGATAACTAAACCTTCACAAGTGGTTGCGTTCTCATTATCGTGTCTGTTAAACGATCCTGAGACGTTCAGGGCGTTACACCACCTTTCCATCAGTACTTTTGATTCCGGCAGTCCTCAAGCTGTCCCAATCGAGCGCCAGACTTCTCCTGATAGCCCCAAGGTGGCCACGTCAATTATGGTTTAGAGACCTTCATTGGTCACAGCATCCACATCTCAAGCTGCCATGCTGTCCAGACCTGCTAACAAAGTTTGTGAGCCAGATGGTGCACCCCAGTCTCTCCTCTTTGAACTGGCGGTATCACTCCTGAGATAATGCAATATGGACACTTGAATCTACTGTAAGACTCCAAGGACATCCTTAAGGAGTGTAGTGTAGTTCCTATATCCCCGATATGCTCTGCGCATTGGAATAACATACACTATAGATTTGACATAGGACTAAGGTCATTATGTCTCTATCGAGTATATTAAACTTAATTACTTGTGTGTGCCAGCTAACTCAGAGGTCACTAGAAACTTCTCGAATATACAAGAAGGGATTAGTCTCTGACAACCGCATAAACATGACAACTTTGTTTCCTTTTAGAATCGGAACAGTCTCAGAATCGTGGAATCAATAGATAACAGTTTCACTCAGTCAATCGTGCATGCTTCGTTTCTACAGAGTTGCACCGAAATAGAGAGACTGGCGTTTCAATAAAAGGGTTTATTGAACAGTCTTATTTCTCATGCAAGAGCTATGAATTGCTACAATCATAAGACAGACTGCGAAGTACAATTTGTACGAGGTTAGCAGTAAGATAAAATAATACTGCAATAGCATGGTTTGTAGCTATGACATATATTAATAAAAATACATACATAAATAACATAAGCTAAAATGTGCTACTCATTTGATGCTTCTAAATTGCTCTACCCCAGTGTACCTAATTTAAGTGCAGTACGAGGTTTGAAGTAGGTGCCATTTCTAAAGTATAGCTAGCTATATTTTTAGTTTAGCCAAGAGTTGCCAAAAGTTTCTACAAGTTCTAGTCAGCTCCATACCTTAGAATGAGAGAGATTGGAATCTCTTTTCTGGACTCAATAGTCTAACCCCCCCGAAAGGGAAGTCAGAGAGCACTGGAGCTGGATTTTCTGCGACGAGGATGCAGGTCAGTGCATCAGGCTGGAACTCGATCTCCTTCCGAACTTGCCGTGGCGAACCGCGTAGTCTGGGTTGGATCGAATCCTCCGGGAACCGCAATTTGCCAGGGCAAGTGCTGGTATATTTATACCTAGAAGGTACCTAGGAATGCCAGTATTCACGTAAAGGTCGGGCAGAGGAACATCCTGAATTAACCCCTAAGGAATAGATGACCATGCATACTTAATGAGTTCTTGGAGAAATCAATATTCAAGCTGAGGGAAATTCCTGAAGGCTTAAGGGTCTGGTTTTCCAAGAATTCATTGTGATGTGGATGGACGGATGTAGGTGGCCATGCCTGTATTTGGTTTGTACGGGCAATGTCTAAATAAGGGCCGGGTTTCTATGTCCAAATAAGGGCAATGTGAATTGTACCTATATAAGGGCATAAATCGGGAAACCTATATACGGAATCTAAATCTGCACACAACAGGAGGCCTTCCATCTGTTCAGCATATGCCTTTAAGTAGAAGAGATTTTGCATCTGGTGTTCCTCCAAGAATGTAGATCCTACCATTTACCCTATCTTCTCCATTTGACAAAATGTAGCTTGCAATTATCTTCCATACGAGTCCGCTGCTCTCAATGCCTACAGGAAATGTCCTTCACAAGCCTCTTTTTTTCATATCCCAGTAATTAAGGACTTTCTTGAAGGGCTAAATAACGTTTTCCCTTCTATTAGGTCTCCTTCCCCTCCATGGTAACTAAACATAGCCCTTTCACATCTTATGCCGGCCCCTTTCGAACCTATTAATAAGGTGTCCCAACAGCATCTCTCCTGGAAAGCACCTTATCTTGTAGCAATTACATCAGCTTGTAGGGCTAGCAAAATTCAGGCGTTATGCTCTCATGAGACTTACACTGTCTTCCACTCTAACAAAGTAGTAAGTAAGTAATTTATTGTCTAAGTTAATAAAAACCTTTACAAAAAGGAATCGCTCAAGGCGAAAGTTCATAACAATAAACTACAATTTCACTCTAACAAAGTAGTTATGAGTACACACCCTAAATTTCTTCCCAAAGTAGTCTCTGACTTTCATGTTAATCAAGCAATTTCATTACCAACTGTCTTTCAACACCCTTCAACTCCAGCTGAAAGAACTCTCCATTCCCTGGATTTGAGGCTAGTCTTGAAGTTCTATTTAGACAAGTCTTGTGACATACGTAGATTGGACCAGTTGTTTATAAATTATAGCCCAGTACGCACACGTTTAGCCACTTTCAAGCAATCCATTTCAAGATGGATAGTGTGCATTCTCTTATGCTATCAAAATGCCAACACATTTTTATCAGCTAAACCTAACGCCCACTGTACCAGAGGCAAAGCAGCTACTGCTGATTTGATGATAAATATCCCTGAGATATACAAAGAGGCTACATAAAGAACTTTTCACACATTCACCAAGCATTAATGCTTGTGTTTGGATACTCAATTAGACGCTCAAGTAGGACAAACCTCCCTCAGAAATGTATTTGCTTGATTCAAACCCATTGTTTTTCCTCTGTTATTTTCCAACACTCTTGGTGGGATGGGCTTGCTATTCTATTCAGACACTTATGACTATCAATGGAGATCCCCTACGAGGGAAGGATTTGTTCCTTACATGTAACTCCAGTTCTCTCGTAGGGGAATCTCCATTGAGTCAGAAGCGAGCCACCTGCCTCCCCGGTAGATAGACCCGAGGATATTTTGGGGGGTTTGTTTCCTATCACTATCATATATCCTTCAAAAAGAACTTAGGCAACTGCCACCTGCTAGGCATGATGGGATACTGGCGGCCTCTGAGTCCTTAAAGGAGCAGGCACTGTTTTAAAACTCACATATCTGCAGTCTATGTTGCTACACTGTCCTTATAGCCTTCATCTTCTACATTTACAACAAGCATTGGCATAGCCAATAAGTCTCGCTTTTGGGACCTTATAAGTATTTAGTTATGCAGCACATTATCCTTGGTGCAACAACATCAACTGTTGCATGGCTAAACACTTATAAGGTCCCAAAGGCGAGAACTATTGGCTATGCCAATGCTTGTTGTTTTCCTCTGTGACTCCTTAAGTGCAATAGGTGTTTCCAGACATGGGTCATTTGATCGCTGGGTCATAGAATCAAGCGATACCTCACTGATGGGGGCTACAGAGGCTGAAATTAGGCTGAGCAGCTTGTGCTTTTCTGTGGAGGGGGCTGGCCTTGGAGTCTGCTTTGTTTAAGGCTGGTGTCTTCTTCATCTAGAGCAGAATAGTGGGCAACTGGAATTCGGCCCTGAGTAAATACAAGTGGCAGAGATTACTACCAGGATTCCACCCCTTTCCTTTTTGATTTCTTCTGCTATGATCCGAGCACTATCAGGCTTTCCTTGAGCTCGGAGGAAGACAGCACCAGGAGCTTCTCACGTTGCCTCTCATGGCCCAAGAAGCGCAACAGCATATCCTTCCTCCTTCATCTACTCACCCGGTGCTGCTGCCTTGCACACAGCTGACATGTGCTTGAGCTGCACGAACCCTGTCACTGCCTGTGAAGTTGACCTCAGTACCACTTTTGGAACTGTTCCCAGGACGCAGAAGGCCTGCTTAGAGCCTTGCTGGACACACTAGAGGCAGCTTGTGCCCAACAACAACCACTGCGGACCGGTGCCACTGGTTATCACCTGGGCAACAAATAAACAGGAAAATAGCACAGCCAATATACTACGTCTGCCCTCAAGATATTAATAAATATTAATAAATATCTTCTGTACTCCTTCTGCCCCTTAAAAAAATGTTTTTTTTACTAAAAAAGCCTTTTCGGGTGTACTGGCTTACATAAGGAAGCTCTCAGTGATGACACCGAGTGGGGGCTGCGGTCGTAGGCGCTCGTGGATGGGGTAAAAAAATAACTTTCAATTCAAAATTGACCCATTCACTGCTTATCTATAATAATAAAGATGTCACCAAGCTTAATTTAGTACGTCTGTAATTCAAATGTTAGCACTGTGCTGCCGCGAGAGGGTACAGGTGCCCAGAAGTCCATCTGCTGCTTGTTATTTGCCCTCCGTTTGCTGTGCAAACACCGCAGCAGAGGGACTGCAAGGGACTGTCTCACGCCGCTGCTGTGTCAACAAGGACTGCGTCTGAGGCAGATATGACATGCTGTTTCAAATCGCCCGCTGCCTGAAAGCATAACAGCTGGCACACAAAGTGCCCAGGCCGCCACACAAGTGGCTGCAGGGACAGAATGGCACAATGAAGCCAATAATAACTGGGGAACAGTGACGTATTATGACACACACACACAAATAACCCCAAATCTCTTTACTGCAGTAAGCAATGGAAGTAAATACAGTTAAGGTGAAAGTTGGGTGCTGCAACCCGAGGAGATCCCTTCCGCATAAAAGGCAAGATTGTTCTGAAATTGAAGTGCGCGGCATCGAAGTAAGGAAATCAGCACTATATCTCATGGAAGGAAACACACCATACGACAACGTATAGAATGAAACTACGCTATTTTACTACTGTAACACGTGCACATAACAAAACTACTTTGTATAATCGTGCACAAGGTTGTGCTACCTTGTCATGTTGTGGCCTGCAGAAGAAATAGGGAAACTTTAAACAAGGTCGAGCCAGCCACATGTGAAGCAAAGGATGGCATCTGAGTGACACCTCTCGCTCGACCATTCACCTGCTGGGAAAAGGTCGAGGAGGACAGAAAGCCTGCCTCAGCCCTTGCATGGATGTGTGCTGTTCTTCAAAGGTTGTGTGCATTGCCAACTGTTATCCCTTGAGTGCAAACACACCTGACACTGCTGTCCAAGGAAGAACAGCACAACTCCTGAGTCATTCTGCAAAAGTCTGTAGCTAAGAAGAAAGAACAAGTTTAACAAGAAGCGCGAGCAAAAATGAGACGGAGAGGCAGAGCGAGTGAGTGGCTGGGACGTGTGGGCGAGGAGAGGCGCGACAGCGCGCTTGGGAGAGCAGTCTGCTCATTTTAAAGCACTGCACTCGTGCTTGTGGCACGCCCCTGCTCGCTCCCGCAAGGTGGATGCCGCCACAAGCACAAGTGTGTGCTTGAAAATGAGCAGAGCGACGGGTAAAGGCCCTCCTATGCTGCTCATGTGTGCTGCGTAGGCGGGGCCTAAAATACCACAAAAATTAGGTCTTGTGACGATTACCATTATTTTCCTCCATCAGGATATTGCACCATGCTTTCTGTGACACAATAAGTGTTTTCTCTTGCCAGTGGTGTGATGGCAATAAAATGGAGTTTGGATTTTTTACTGTAGTAGTAACTACGAATGTGTGTTTATTAATAAACCTTTTTCAAATAAAGTGCTACAGGGTGACACTCCTGTTGCATCTCTTTTATTTTATTTGCCATTGCTGTTTTAATTACTTGTTTCCCTTTTAATTATACTGTGTACTTTCAACTATGCCACATGCCTCACACGTATGATTACATCACTTGGAATGTGAGTTGTGGGATTCTTCTTCACTGAACTCCTGTGGTTGCAGTACTGTGCTCATCTTATTAAATTGGATAACTCTTCCAACTGGATCTCAAGCCTTCTTTATTTGGATTTTTACACTGGCGACGAGGGACACTGTACCTGCTACTTCGTTGAGCACAGGAGCGGTACTATACATTTTGGGATTTATTTTATGCGATTACATTTTGCTTCTTCACTGCTTGGAGCTGAGACTTATACTTCATGTGAATAATCTAGTTATATTATTCACCACCGTGCGTTTTTTACTTGTCTACGAGCTACCTAGACTTTGTTACTAAATTTCACAACTTTCAACACTTGCATCGTTTAAAAATGAAGTCTACCTGCTCGTGATCATCCTCGTACTTGGTAGAGCAAGACACGCGACGCACTTCGCGCGCGCGCGTTCCCATTGTTCTAAGACGCTACAAGAAGACGTCGGAGCATCACTCATCATATCTTGTCATCGCGCAAGTAAACAAAACACGCTACGGGAAGACGCTCAATTCGTCACATGGCTTGTTTAGTCATCGCGCTACAAAAGCAACGTCATCACGTTGGAGCCATTTTGTTACCTTCCGTGTGCGTTTCCGTGGATACGCACCACAACAAGCTGGATTCCTTCGGCTACCAACGCTCTCACATGATCAAGCTCTTCATCAGGGATCAATCTATCTTGATAATATTTAGCTGCATTTAGCTGATGTGCACAGCGTTCAGTTTTACAAATGAAAAGGTAGTCAACAATTCTTCTATTTGTGTACATCGCTGATGTGCACAGCTTTCATCCAATTTTAAGCAAAAAATGTTTTAATGTAATGTCTATCTTTGCCATTGTGCACATCGCTGATGGGCACAGCTGTTTATTTTAAATTATACTACAAAATGTGTAGAATTATTTCATTATACTGTGTTGACAATAATTTTAAATATTACTTGAAACATTTTATTAGGAAGAGTGCTACCACATAATTGTTTTTTTTCTTTTCTTCTCTCTCTTCCTTCTTTCTTTAATTTGCATAGTCATATTTCGTCACCATGCAATTTGACCCGCCTTCAAAATGTTTACAATCTAAAGGTGATCCTCCTATTCCATGTCTAGATGGAAGGAGGAATTTTTAACATACATGAAAGCAATTGACGGGGAGAGAATGGGCAATGAAAGGAAAAAGAGTATCTTTTTACATTGTTTAGGTTCAGAGGGGCAAGCTGTATTTAGAACATTACCTGTTGCACATGGGGAATTTAGCACATTTGATGAAGCACTTATGCGCATGGAAACTCGATTTAAACCCACGACTGTTCCTGCTTGAGGACTCTATAAAACCTCTCTACTTGACCATTCCCTTGAGGTTCATAGAGAGATGTAGTAACATGGCGAATATTATGAATCTTTAAAAATTCCACCATCTCACGAGACTTGAACTGTAATCCATTATCTGAAATAAGTACTTCTGGACTCCCCTCTCTGGCAAAGAATTATTTTAAGAAAAGAATAACACTACTAGTATTAACATGTGGAACTAACTTCACCTCTGGCCATTTAGAGTGGTAATCAACCATTACTAATGCAAACCTGCAATCCTGTGGTAAAGAATTGAAAGGTCCAGCAATGTCTATCCCTAGCTTTTGCCATGGATGATCAGGCCACTTAACAGGAATAAGGGGAGCAGGATTACACTTGAGAGACTTTTCACTGCACATACATTCTGGACATTCCCTCACAATTCTATCAACATACCTATCTATGCTAGGCCACCAAAACACCGACCGGATGAACCTTTTCATAGAAGACATTCCCACATGGCTTTCATGGCTCAAAGACAATATTGAATCACGCAACGATACCGGTGGAATACATTTTCCTTGTCTAAATTTGAAATCCTTTTCTACAAAAATCTCATCTGAGACTTTCCAATATGGGTATAATTCATCAGAAATCTCCTTCTTGGAAGGCCATTCTACATTGATATACTCAACCACTTGCTGTAATAGATAATCCTCACTCATGGCTTTTTTCCAAACTTCCTCTGTAATAGAACTAAATCTTCTTGACAAAACATCAGGAATACTCGCAACAATTTCTTCATCATCTGTAGTATCACTTACATCGCAAGGAAGACGTGACAAACAGTCAGCAGTGATATTCACATTTCCTGGAACATATTCAACAGAAAAAGTGTACTCCTGCAACCTCGACATTAACCTTGCTATTCATGCTGTGGCATTTAGACCACCACCAGGAGATAAAATGGAAATCAAAGGCTTATGATCAGTCTTTAAAACAAATCGTGCACCCCAAATGTAGTTCCTGAAATGCTCTACTCCCCAGACACACGCTAATAATTCTCTCTCAATCACCACGTAACTTCTTTCCGTAACATTTAACGTCCGTGATGCGAAAGCCACATTCCATTCATCCTTCCCAGCACATTGGGACAACACACAACCAAGCCCATATAGGCTGGCATCAACAGTAAGTACACAATGTTTTCCAATACCGAAAGGTTTAAGAGTGGGAGCAGCAATCATTTCTGCCTTAATATTCTCAAAGGCTTCCTGTTGTCTCTTACCCCAAACAAATTCAACATTTCTCCTCGTTAGTTCTCTCAAAGATTCCATCTTAGAGGCAATTTTTTTAATGAAATTACTATAATACTCACACAATCCTGAAAAGGAAAGAAGTTTATCTTTAGAGTCAGGAGAAGGTGCTCTGAGGATAGCATCAAACAGTGATTTCTTGGGAAGAACACCTTCTTTTGAGAGAGTGTGACCTAGATATTCAACAGACTTTTTGAATAACTTACATTTGTTCCTCTTCAAAATGAGACCAACATCTTTAAGTGTCCCACATACTTTCCTAAGATATTCCAAATGAGTTACTTCATCAGCCGAGTAGATTAAAATGTCGTCTTGGAAACATTTCACACACGATTCCTTTTGTTTAAAAAGATGACACATTGATCTCTGAAACACAGATGCCGC
Organism: Triturus cristatus; assembly: GCF_964204655.1. NCBI lineage: Eukaryota > Metazoa > Chordata > Amphibia > Caudata > Salamandridae > Triturus > Triturus cristatus. The sequence continues at coordinate 75,982,689 of NC_140585.1, read as the reverse complement.
AGATGCTAAACCAAAAGGAATCCTCTTGAATTGGAAAAGTCCTTGTGGTGTAATGAAAGCAGTCAATTGGCGAGAATCTTTGGCCAACTCAATCTGATGATATGCTGATCTAAGGTCCAAAGTGGAGAATACAGTAGCACCCCCTAACATGCTCACAACCTCATTGATGTTTGGCAGGGGGTGACGATGAATCAAGATGTTAGCATTAAGTGCACGAAGGTCAATGCACAACCTCAAAGATTTGTCTGCTTTGTGTGCTAAAACAATCGGAGAAACCCACTCCGATGATTCCACTTCCTCAATAACTCCTTCATCTAACATATCTTCCAAAAGTTTGCTTAATTCATTTCTAACATTGATGGGCACATTTCTGAGTTTTTGTCTAACAGGGGATGCTCCCTTCTTGAGTTTAATCTCATGGGTGAAACCTTTAAGTTTTCCTAATGAATCTGAAAAAACTTCTGGGAATTCTTTCCCAATAACATCAAAGCCATCGCCTTCCACTGTAACATCCTTTCCATCACAGCCTTCAACAACCATAACCGGTTCTTTGTTACGAGGATTGAGAATGATCCCTAACCTCCATTGGTCACGCCAACCTAAAACATTAACACCTTTTTTTGCAACATAAACTTTTATAAAGGCTGTTCTCCCTTTGAATTCAAGTTCAGAAGCAACATAACCCTCTAGATCTATTATGGATCCATCAAAACTTTGAGCCACAATATCAGGAGGAGATAATTCCTTTACAGATATGACATTACCAAATTTCTCATTGAAATAAACTTCAGTAATAATGGTCCACGGCGAACCCGAATCCGCCATAAGCTCTAGGGTCTCGTTTAAAAATCTAACTTTGCATTTAGGCGAACTTAGATTATCTCCTAGAGAGCATATATCAACAATGGAAACAACTATACCCTTTTCACTGTCTTGATTCCCATCACAATGGTTGAGACCTGTCACACAAGAAACATCATTGCTTACGGAGTTGCCATTTCTACGAATATCAATGGTTCTCTTACGGTCATCCCTGCATGCTTTAGCAAAATGTCCTATCCTTCCACATTTGATACACTCTTTTCCTATGGCAGGACAAAATTTAAATGATGCCACATGACTAGTACTCCCACATCTAAAGCAAACCACATTCCTGATGTCTCTATTACTTGGTTGAGGTGTCTTAGAAAATGAAGTCTTTTTACCAACGCAAACCTCATCAACACATTTGTTACTATCACCCTTGGCATTAACATCATCCATGATTTTCCTCCACTTGTCAGATTGTTCGAAAGCTTTTGCAGTGGCAATAGTGTCATGTAAGCTTGGATTTCCTAAAATCCACAATTGCTCTTGTGTTTTCTTACTTTTTACATTGACAAGAATCTGATCTCTAATCATTTCGTCCGACAGACCACCAAAATTGCAAGAGACCACTAGACTCCTAAGAGCAGTCAAAAAATCATCAAAAGTTTCAGCTTCCTTTTGAGCCCTAGTATAAAATGTATACCTATTGAGTGCTATGCTAGTTGTGGGTTTAAATCGAGTTTCCAGGCGCATAAGTGCTTCATCAAATGTGCTAAATTCCCCTTGTGCAACAGGTAATGTTCTAAATACAGCTTGCCCCTCTGAACCTAAACAATGTAAAAAGATACTCTTTCCTTTCATTGCCCATTCTCTCCCCGTCAATTGCTTTCATTCCTCCTTCCATCTAGACCATGAAATAGGAGGATCACCTTTAGATTTAAAATTTTTTGAAGGCGGGTCAAATTGCATGGTGACGAAATATGACTATACAAATTAAAGAAGGAAGGAAGAGAGAGAAGAAAAGAAAAAAAAACAATTATGTGGTAGCACTCTTCCTAATAAAATGTTTCAAGTAATATTTAAAATTATTGTCAACACAGTATAGTGAAATAATTCTACACATTTTGTAGTATAATTTAAAATAAACAGCTGTGCGCATCAGCGATGTGCACAATGGCAAAGATAGACATTACTGTAAAAAAGTTTTTTGCTTAAAATTGGATGAAAGCTGTGCACATCAGCGATGTACACAAATAGAAGAATTGTTGACTACCTTTTCATTTGTAAAACTGAACGCTGTGCACATCAGCTAAATGCAGCTAAATATTATCAAGATAGATTGATCCCTGATGAAGAGCTTGATCATGTGAGAGCGTTGGTAGCCGAAGGAATTCAGCTTGTTGTGGTGCGTATCCACGGAAACGCACACGGAAGGTAACAAAATGGCTCCAACGTGATGACGTTCCTTTTGTAGCGCGATGACTAAACAAGCCATGTGACGAATTGAGCGTCTTCCCGTAGCGTGTTTTGTTTACTTGCGCGATGACAAGATATGATGAGTGATGCTCCGACGTCTTCTTGTAGCGTCTTAGAACAATGGGAACGCGCGCGCGAAGTGCGTCGCGTGTCTTGCTCTACCAAGTATGAGGATGATCACGAGCAGGTAGACTTCATTTTTAAACGATGCAAGTGTTGAAAGTTGTGAAATTTAGTAACAAAGTCTAGGTAGCTCGTAGACAAGTAAAAAACGCACGGTGGTGAATAATATAACTAGATTATTCACATGAAGTATAAGTCTCAGCTCCAAGCAGTGAAGAAGCAAAATGTAATCGCATAAAATAAATCCCAAAATGTATAGTACCGCTCCTGTGCTCAATGAAGTAGCAGGTACAGTGTCCCTCGTCGCCAGTGTAAAAATCCAAATAAAGAAGGCTTGAGATCCAGTTGGAAGAGTTATCCAATTTAATAAGATGAGCACAGTACTGCAACCACAGGAGTTCAGTGAAGAAGAATCCCACAACTCACATTCCAAGTGATGTAATCATAACTGTGAGGCATGTGCCATAGTTGAAAGTACACAGTATAATTAAAAGGGCAACAAGTAATTACATTTCAATGAGAAATTTGGTAATGTCATATCTGTAAAGGAATTATCTCCTCCTGATATTGTGGCCCAAAGTTTTGATGGATCCATAATAGATCTAGAGGGTTATGTTGCTTCTGAACTTGAATTCAAAGGGAGAAAAGCCTTTATAAAAGTTTATGTTGCAAAAAAAGGTGTTAATGTTTTAGGTTGGCGTGACCAATGGAGGTTAGGGATCATTCTCAATCCTCGTAACAAAGAACCGATTATGGTTGTTGAAGGCTATGATGGAAAGGATGTTACAGTGGAAGGCGATGGCTTTGATGTTATTGGGAAAGAATTCCCAGAAGTTTTTTCAGATTCATGAGGAAAACTTAAAGGTTTCACCCATGAGATTAAACTCAAGAAGGGAGCATCCCCTGTTAGACAAAAACTCAGAAATGTGCCCATCAATGTTAGAAATGAATTAAGCAAACTTTTGGAAGATATGTTAGATGAAGGAGTTATTGAGGAAGTGGAATCATCGGAGTGGGTTTCTCCGATTGTTTTAGCACGCAAAGCAGTCAAATCTTTGAGGTTGTGCATTGACCTTCGTGCACTTAATGCTAACATCTTGATTGATTGTCACCCCCTGCCAAACATCAATGAGGTTGTGAGCATGTTAGGGGGTGCTACTGTATTCTCCACTTTGGACCTTAGATCAGCATATCATCAGATTGAGTTGGCCAAAGATTCTCGCCATTTGACTGCTTTCATTACACCACAAGGACTTTTCCAATTCAACAGGATGCCTTTTGGTTCAGCATCTGCGGCATCTGTGTTTCAGAGATCAATGTGTCATCTTTTTAAACAAATGCAATTGTGTGTGAAATGTTTCCAAGACGACGTTTTAATCTACTCGGCTGATGAAGCAACTCATTTGGAACATCTTAGGAAAGTATGTGGGAAACTTAAAGATTTTGGTCTTACTTTGAAGAGGAACAAATGTAAGTTATTCAAAAAATCTGTTGAATATCTAGGTCACACTCTCTCAAAAGAAGGTGTTGTTCCCAAGAAATCACTGGTTGATGCTATCCTCAGAGCACCTTCTCCTGACTCTAAAGATAAACTTCTTTCCTTTTCAGGATTGTGTGAGTATTATAGTAATTTCATTTAAAAAATTGCCTCTAAGATGGAACCTTTGAGAGAACTAACGAGGAGAAATGTTGAATTTGTTTGGGGTAAGAGACAACAGGAAGCCTTTGAGAATATTAAGGTAGAAATGATTGCTGCTCCCACTCTTAAACCTTTCTGTATTGGAAAACATTGTGTACTTACTGTTGATGCCAGCCTATATGGGCTTGGTTGTGTGTTGTCCCAATGTGCTGGGAAGGATGAATGGAATGTGGCTTTCGCATCACGGACGTTAAATGTAACGGAAAGACGTTATGCGGTGATTGAAAGAGAATTATTAGCGTGTGTCTGGGGAGTAGAGCATTTTAGGAACCACATTTGGGGTGCACGATTTGTTTTAAAGACTGATCATAAGCCTTTGATTTCCATTTTATCTCCTGGTGGTGGTCTAAATGCCACAGCACGAATAGCAAGGTTAATGTCGAGGTTGCAGGAGTACACTTTTTCTGTTGAATATGTTCCAGGAAATGTGAATATCACTGCTGACTGTTTGTCACGTCTTCCTTGCGATGTAAGTGATACTACAGATGATGAAGAAATTGTTGCGAGTATTCCTGATGTTTTGTCAAGAAGATTTAGTTCTATTACAGAGGAAGTTTGGAAAAAAGCCATGAGTGAGGATAATCTATTACAGCAAGTGGTTGAGTATATCAATGTAGAATGGCCTTCCAAGAAGGAGATTTCTGATGAATTATACCCATATTGGAAAGTCTCAGATGAGATTTTTATAGAAAATGATTTCAGATTTAGACAAGGAAAATGTATTCCACCGGTATCGTTGTGTGATTCAATATTGTCTTTGAGCCATGAAAGCCATGTGGGAATGTCTTCTATGAAAAGGTTCATCCGGTCGGTGTTTTGGTGGCCTAGCATAGATAGGTATGTTGATAGAATTGTGAGGGAATGTCCAGAATGTATTTGCAGTGAGAAGTCTCTCAAGTGTAATCCTGCTCCCCTTATTCCTGTTAAGTGGCCTGATCATCCATGGCAAAAGCTTGGGATAGACATTGCTGGACCTTTCAATTCTTTACCACAGGATTGCAGGTTTGCATTAGTAATGGTTGATTACCACTCTAAATGGCCAGAGGTGAAGTTAGTTCCACATGTTACTACTAGTAGTGTTCTTCTTTTCTTAAAAGAAGTCTTTGCCAGAGAGTGGAGTCCAGAAGTACTTATTTCAGATAATGGAGTACAGTTCAAGTCTCATGAGATGGAGGAATTTTTAAAGGTTCATAATATTCACCATGTTACTACATCTCTATATGAACCTCAAGGGAATGGTCAAGTAGAGAGGTTTAATAGAGTCCTCAAGCAGGACATTATTTGGGCACGTAATTATGGTACTGAATGGAAAGACAAATTGAGGGAGAAGTTATGGTTGTATCGTATAACCCCTCATTCAACGACAGAAGTTTCTCCATTCCGTTTACTCAGAGGTAGGGATCCAGCGTCAAAATGATGTCCTTGGTGATAAAAGTCCAGTCCTCTGAGTTAGACAAGAAAGGTCTAGCTAGTAGAATTGAAGAAAAACAACAGAAGAGTAAAAATCTGTATGATCTTCGCATGAAAGTTAAGGTACCTGAGTTTGCAGTTGGAGATTTTGTGAGAATACGCAAGCCTGGTATTCTTCTTAAAGGTTGTAGCCGGTACAGCAGGCCTGTAAAAATTGTCAAAGTCAATCGCAATAGTGTTGTCACCCAAGGTGGACGAGTTTGGAATGTGAGGCGTGTTTCCAAATGTGTTATGTTTTCTTCTTAATGATTTTAAGGGGGAAAATGTGTTGCATCTCTTTTATTTTATTTGTCATTGCTGTTTTAATTACTTGTTGCCCTTTTAATTATACTGTGTACTTTCAGCTATGGCACATGCCTCGCAGTTATGATTACATCACTTGGAATGTGAATTGTGGGATTCTTCTTCACTGAACTCCTGTGGTTGCAGTACTATGCTTATCTTATTAAATTGGATAACTCTTCCAACTGGATCTCAAGCCTTCTTTATTTGGATTTTTACAACTCCTTTTCACTGACATGTCATAAACTTGTATAACTTGACAACCCCCAAAGACCCCAGCTAACTACAGGCTGATCAGAATATACTTCCAGTTGCAATGCAAGTATTTCATTTTCCAGTACCTAGTGAGCGATTATCATATAAATATTTGCTTCCAGTGCTTAGAGCCCCTTAACTCTGTCTGCTGGCGGTATGGGGGTGATTCACAGCAGTAACTTTGTGCATGCATTTCACTGTCTCCCCCACCGGGGATGTTGTTGCCTCTTCTGCATATCAAGCGTGACTGAGGACCTCTGAGTGAACCTCCCTTCTCATGCGGTGCTAAAGGCCCCCCGCACCCTCCTGTGTGTGGGTAACACCTTCTGAAAACTCTTCTGCAACCGGTGAGCTTTAGCATTCCACGCACTAACTTTCCACGGGTAGCAACCAGCACAGAATTTATAGAAGCCTTTAAGTGGCATACGTATAAAAATACCCGAGGAATGGTCTTTGAGATTTTATGCACTCATAAACTTTTGCTGATTGTTTCTGGGAGGTTGTCAGACATTTAACGCTGTATTTATCTTACAGTACAATGATAACACATCTACCCTGCGTCTCGTTACCTCGTTTCATTGTGAGGTAGCCATCCATCGGCGTGCCACGCCTCTCCCTCGAGATTGCAGGTCTTGTGTGAAATGGGGGTGACTGCACATGCAGGCTCGGCGCATTCCGTCCTGGGTGCCGCCTGCTCGGGGCGGGGCCAGCTCTTCTTGATGCTGAAGATCTGCCCTGCTTTATTTTCAGTGATTTGTTGTCACGGTCTTCTTCGCTTTTCAGGTAATAAAAACCAAAAAGGCAGGCAATCACCCGCACAGTCAATGTTAACACATGGATTCAATCTGTACCTGCTTTCATTTCTGACTTCACTGGGCTTCATCCGATGTGTTTGTTATTTGCCATTAGCCCAAAGAGAGAGTTTGTTAAAGACAACACTGCGGGTTGGTTGTTTACTGCAGAGACCTGCACCCTGCTTGTTAGACCAGAACGACGCAGCCGGAAGTCCTTCAACAAAAGTCTCACATTGGCAGTGTATTGCTGTATTAACTACTAGCGGGTTCACAGGAGTGTGAACTTAGGGAACAAGCAGACGAATATATTTCTTTAATGCCACCTTAAAGCATTAGTAGCACCTTAAAACGTGAACATACAGATACCTGAATCTTTGTTGGTAAAATGTAGTGCTATACCGTGCCTTTGAAAATGTTGACTAGGATAACAATGAGTGAAAAAATGCGTTTTGGTGACGTTTTGCAAGTATTCAATATAAAGCATTTGGATTGGTCCAGTCAGGGCGGAGCACACGCTGTCTCTTCTGTGTATTGCCTGTAGTGTATTAATCTCGTAGGCAGGGGTAGGTCAGGCACTTGGCGGGGAACTGGGTCTTGTGTCCGAGTAAGTGTAAAGGGGAGGGCGGTTGTTCCAGACAATGCTTCCCACCTTAAAAGAGTGGTTCTATTTCCTTGTCAGTACAATATTGATACTGTGTGTGCCGACATGGCATTAGGTGCACAGATATTTATTTAATGATACACTTATTTATTTGACCTCGGCGGAAAATGCAGCTTTTCACTCACGTATCATTCGCAATTTCATTGTTTCAACGCACTTCAGCCCTCACGGAACACGCTTCCCTGCGAAGACGTTTATGGCCATTCTGTGGCCCAAACGATAACTTCAGATGTTTTCCTGTAGGGAATTGTGCCGTTTACCAGCTGCAACTATCCCTTCTATGTTTATTAAATCATGCCATTTTTTTTTATTTAACCGTAATTACGAAAACTAAACGAAGGCACCTGCACTTGCTGCACTTAGGGAGGGGCTCATACATCTATTTTGCTAGATCCTGAAATAGATTTCCCCTCTGGGCGAAGTTCCAAATTGGAATAGCAAAGTACTTTGTTAGTGAAAGAGATCCAAACAGCCAACAACAGTAGGGAAGATTAAAATGTCAGCCTGCTCCCCTATGGGGTATCTCCTTAATGAAAAGCATTTAAAGAGTACCCCCCAACACACACACAGAAAACACACACACACAATACTTTAAAAACTCGGGAGAGTGCCCGGGCAGAACATGGGCCTCACAGCCCTGTTTATACATCTGTCAGATGTTGCACAGGGAGGCTTCCACACGTGTTGTTAACAAAGGAAACTGTTGCCTTTGTTTGTATACTTCCCTCGGCTCGTGGTGCTCAATTTCAATCCGTTATTAATCTGCATTAGAGCCGCCAGTCAATTGGGCCTAGCGATGTGCCATGCAACTTTCCTCAAGCCTCCTGCTAATTGAATAATTTCCTCAATATGCCATAGGCGCACCAACCTGCCCCCTGTCGCGGCTCCTGGGCGGGAGGCAACCACGGAACCTCCTATTTATGCACAACAAATGTAACCTCGTCGCTGAAATTAGGGTATCCAAGGATACGAGGACATAGTGGGCAAATAATTGTTTATGTAATTATCAGGGTAACACGCTAGATTATTTTACAGTTCATGTACTTGCGCGTGTTCTGAATCCAGAATGAGCAGAAGTGGCGATCAATTTGAACGTGGTTTCTAGTGGATCACAGTGGTGGCAATGTTTTATTTTGGACTTTATTGAAGTGGAATAAAAAAGATCGGGTTAAATTAAGCTGAATCAGTGAAATAGTAGTCACCATTTATTGGAGTCAATTTGTTTCTCTCATACTGATTAATCTCGGTGTGTGTGTGTGTATGTATATATATAGATGGCCGTCGCTTTTGGCAATAAAAATTGAATTTGCACCTTATTTTGGTTCGTGTACCTGCTTTGTGAACGTCCGGAGGATTGCAGAGGCCAGCAAACGCGGTAATCAGGATCTAAAAATATAGTTTTCAGCTGCTTATTTTCTTCTTTGGAAACTGCTTCGAAGTGCGTAGTTGTAAATGTCAAGAAACCGCTTGCACTCTGGTATTTTTTATGCTTCTGTCCCCGGTTCTAAACGTTAGATAAAGCCCTAGATACTGTCCTTCCGCTCGAGAACACGCTTGCAAGTTGCCTTGAAACTGCATATAATCACAGTACTTAGTATAATAAAAAATAAAAACAGTGACTCTTTCAGTAGTCTGACTTGAGCGGAATAATTCATCATCAAATATTTTACAGAACAAATAGTACCTCTTCCAGATGGTAGCAGTAGACACAAAGCACTTAACCTGGATATTCGAGTTACTTACTTCTGATACTGTTTGCGCCCGGTGGGATTAAACATCACTTCAGCTTTATCTGCGAATCTGCTTCAAACAAATTTGACGAGGAGAGGAGGAGGCAGCAGGGGGAGGCTAGAGAGGAGGGGGCCTGCACCTGTTTCCCTTGCGGGAGTGAGCAAGTAGCACCATCTGTCTGCAAGTTAGTTACAAACAGATGGTTTCAAAGCTCGCTCCCACCAGGGAATCGCCAAACGTGTACGCGTTGCCATTGAAAGCAATGCAGTGCTTGCACGTTTTTGGGCGAAAAACCGAATCGATTTCAAGAGGTCTCCTCCTAGGCAGCGCATGCGCGCTGCGTAGGCGAGACCTAAAAATGGATTTGTGAAAGAGATTTAGGCTGTTTATGAAATTTCCGCTTCAAAATTATTCATACTCAGGAGTATCTTAACGCTTTTGTAAATTAAATCTGAAGTATTTCTCCTGTGTAGCCCGTTTCCTAGGCTACACATTCTGTTTCTTAAGTGTTTCTGCAATCCTTCCTGAAGAAAGACAAACGTCCACACTTGAGGAGATGTTATATGAAGAAGTGCTCCAGGATCCCTGCACAAGGGCGGAACTATTCAAACACTTATGACTTCAATGGTGATTCCCCTACTAGATACCTGGAGTTACAGGTAAGAAACAAATCCTTCTTGGTGCATCATTGCCATGTCTTCGTAGCGTTTCACTATGTTATTCAAGGCACGGGTCTGCATATCAGTCATATGAGAAAGTCCTTTGAAGGAGGCAGCTATCTCATGAAGAGTAGCCCCCTTTGCTTGAATATTCTCCTACTACTATTAGGCTGCTGTTCCTCCATTATACTATGCCAACCCACAAAACTTCCCCGCATGCTTGGCTGACTGTATATCAGGCAGGTTCTCCAGCATGGAGAGGGGTGGCATCTGGGTGGTTGTCGGAAGGAAAATTATGAATGGTGGATGCCTTTTCCTCAGCTGGGTTGTTCGCTCCCTCAGAAGAATGTGATGAGAAGACCAAAGGTACACCTTTGTAGAAAGAGTATGTACGAAATTGTAATGCAATACCTGTTAGTTGAGTATTGTGTGGAGGTGAGTCTTTAATTGGTGGAACAAGAATATTGCATGCTTGGCTAATGGCTAGGGACTGCCAATAATCAGGAGTGATTTTGGAGGGAGAATGCTGCCCGGGTGTGAAGTGGTCGTCATGGAGATATTCTAGGTGGGAGCAGAACGTTCCTCCCCTCCAGGTCATCCTTCTGGACCAGCACTTGCTCCTTGTCCTCCTCTTCTTCTCAAACATTGCTGGCCACTGTGATAATAGCTTTGAGGCGGATTGGATTCTCTCCTTGGAGTGCATTTAGTCTTCCACTTGTAGATGGTTCGGCATCTTCGCCCAGTGCAATGTCCCAGGGACATGGAAGAAGATTGTAAGAAATTGAGTTTTTGTTTGAGGGGGTGTGAGCCCTTCTCAAGCAATAGCCACAATCGTTGTCAGGGTGAACAAATATAGAAAAGGCGATATGCAATTTTAACGGTTTAAGTAAAAATAGCACCAAGAAGCGGAAAGCGCTAACTGTGAGTGTCTGATCGCACTAGACCGGGACAAAGCCACAAGTTTAGTCCATCTGCAATGAGTGCTGGCCAGATGCAGGGACCAGGTTAGTCCCACTGAAACAATTACCTACTCAAAGCCCAGTGCGCAGAGTTCAAAACTTCAGGATTTCACAGGAGGAGCTCCACTGGATCAAGACCTGCGGAGGGACCTCTTGTGGATCAGGAACTCACTTCAGCAGAGGCAAGCAGAGCTTAGGCAGGTTCAGTTGCAGGTCCAGGCAGGGTCAGTTGCAGCGGGTCAGATGGGCAGTTGCAGGGCGGCCTCTGGAGTTAGTTGTGTCCCTGTAGCTCAGAACAGAAGGTCAGCCAACTACCCTTGGAGTCACTCTGGTAGTCTTGGGTTGAAGGAGCTCTCTCCTACAAGCAGCAGCGCAGGCCTCACACAGCAGTGCAGGCCTTTTAAGAACAAGGCAGGCCTTAAGCAGCAGGGTAGTCCTCTTGTAGCAGCAGGGCAGTCCTCTGTGAAACAAGGCAGGTCTCAAGCAGCAGGGTAGTACTCTGATAAACAAGGCAGCCCCAAGCAGCAGAGCACTCCGCTGGAGTCCAAGGCAGTCCTTCTATTGTCTCCCGCAGGTCCAGGAGTGTCCTGAGGAGTGGGTCTGAGGGTTCACTATTTATATATGGTGCCAGCTTTGAAGTGGAAGAAACGTCTGGAGTAACCCCCCCCCCCCCCCCCCCCCCCCCATCCCCTGTACAGATGGTTCTGGAATTTCCTTCCTCCCTGCCCACATCCCAAGATATCTGGGGTGACAAAAGCCTGGTGTCTAGTTCTTTTTGAGTTTGCTGAGGAAGCTCCTTTGAAATGTAAGTAGGGCAGGAAACAGCACCGCCCCTCCCATTCTGGCAGGATGGCCCCCTCCCAGCTACACCCAGGTCATATTCTACTCTGTCTGGGCCCAATACGCATTACTAATGGGGGAACAATCAACAGGCCCAGGCATCTGGAACCTCCTAGAAGGCGCCAGAAAGTTTAGGGCAGGAAAATGGCAACTTTCTAAAAGTGTACATGACAGAGCCTGTCTTTTACGCTCATATTACTGGTGCACAGCTAAGAGCGGGAACAACTCCCTCCAAAGTATAATTTTCATCCTGGTATTCCATAGTACTCTTCGTAATCATCGTATTTATGTATCAACCTTTATCAACAGTTTCATCCTATTCTTCACCACAACGGAGACAGCTGGGTTCAATCTGTATTTTTTATTCAACATTTCCAATACTTGCTTTATGCCATTCCAGGCTTTGTACAACAGTACGTTCAAATTGACCTCCATATGAAGAGAGCACACCATGTAATGTCCCAATGCATTTCGAGCCCGGAGGGCTCTTCGTCAGGGGATTCTGAAACATGTAAAATGAACAGTTTTGACTCATCCAGATAATGGTAACACACGTAAAGTATCGAACTTAAAGAAACTAAAAAAAGGTGCTGTACATAAAAAATCCACTCTATTTGAAATACTCTCCCATTATCCACGTCACTGTAATTCACAAATGCTATTTACAAGCTGTCCCCAAATAAATCCGAAACCCCGTGCTCCCCGTGACTCATACATATATTCCAACCCATTCCTCTCCCTTCTATCCTTCAATCTCCTCCATTACCTTTCTACCTCGATGTTACTGCCCCCACTCCTACGCCTAATCCCTCATTATCGGTGTGCATGCTGACGCTGTTGTTACATCTTTCCAATCCCTCTACCTTTACATCATTGAAGCCCGACTTCCCTCATAACATTCTCTCGCTTCAACTACAACATTAGTGCTCGTCTTCCCGCTTACTCTCACTCACTAATTTCGTGCAGCCACCCACATCAATCTCACTTACTTCGGCATCTCTCTACAAAGAAACTCCGTCCTCATGCTTCCTCATAATTCCACAAAATAAATCCAAATGCTTTTCACTCGCATTAACCTAAATACCTACCAGACGTGCTTGTTAACTACCCACGTGACACCATCACCCTCGCTGCACTCTCAATGTGATCGCGAAATTACTACCGAAAGCTCTGCCTCAAAAACTCTAATCCCCACAATGCATTACCCTACCCCACAGTGATGTTAGAATATCACTATCCACTTTTACTTAACTCCCAACCAGATTAAGTGCCAAATAAATCAATGACATATCCATGTATTAACAAATAACCCACAGTGCTTTATGTTGCCATGCAACCATTATAATCAACCTACGTGGCTGTATTCATACTTAACCATGCTAATGTAAAAATAATATGTAAAAAACAACAATACATGTGAAACAACTGTAGAGGGCACTCTCAAGTGCCTTTAGAATCAATGAAGTCTGTCCAAATTAAATGTCCAGGAGATTTTTGAATGCTCCATACTTTCTAAAAGTAGCATTTTCATAATTGTAATCTAAAATCTGACTTTTCTATTCATTTTAGCACAAAGCAGAAATTTCTACCTGTTACCAATCAAACATTAGCACTCATTTAATGTAATTAGGTAACTGAATGTTATCCTATGGGAAAGGTAGGCCTCATAGTAGTAACAATTGAACTTAGTAGTTTTTTGCTACCAGGACATGCAAAATTTAAAAATACATGTCCAACGTTTTACATATTATGTACCCTACCCTATGGGCTGCTTAGAGCCTACCTCAGGGGTAACATATGCATTAAAAAGGTAGGTTTAAGCCTGGCAAAAGGTTTATTTTGCCAGGTGGAAATGGCAGTTTTAAAACTGCACCCAGGCTGCAATGGCAGGCCTGAAATATTTTAAAAGGCTTCTGAAGTGGGTGGCACAATAAGTGCTGCAGACCTACTATTAGCATTTAATTTATAGGCCCTGGGTACATGTAGTACCATTCTACTGGAAACCTCTAAGTACATTCAATGTGGCAGTTAGTGTAAGCCAATTTGACCTAGTACAAATTTATCTAAGATGGCCGCCATAAGGTTGAGCCTTGAAGAGGTGCATGTTCTCGGAATCACCTTTTGTGTTTGAATCCCTACTTAAGCCTGTCGACGGCGCCTGTAGTATTATGATCCCTACACCACAGAACCTCTATTAAGTTATGATCCTCTTTTGGTTTCTTCAGGTGAACCACACCTCCATCTCCCCCACCAGTCCTCCCTGCCTGCGTCTCTAACTATCTTCATTCTCATATGTCTTCAACTGCACCTGTTTTTGCTCCTTGCCTGTGTCCTGCTTATAGCCCTCTGTAGATCTACCCTATTCTCTTTACCGTATTGGTCGACCACCCACAGTTACACAATAAAGCCCAGATCCTTCATCCTCTCCTGCCTACACCATCCATGCTTCCTCTAGCATCCTTCAGCTTATTGTTTTTATGGATGCAAAAAGAATAACTGACGCCAACCTGAAGCCATCGAGCTACTATGCTTTTAAAATTAAGTACCCCCCCAAATCGAACAAAAAAGCATACAAGACTTTAAAACATAGACTCCTCATATCCCACCCAGAAACCCTCAGCGACCTTAACTTCTTTACGAATAGATGATCACAATAGAGGAAAGCCCTGTTCGTTGTGCTCCTGGTCTCAACATTCAGGAAAACGCCTCATGTTCTGAGACTTTTGGTAGCCCCCTCATTGGTTTTCATAGCAGAAGCAACCATCCCCATCTACCACAAAAGGACTATTCTCATCTAATCTTCAGATCACACCTAGAAATATTTGAGGACATTTTCCCCCCTCATCAAGAAAGCTGCATCGAATACTGAATCCACCATTGCTCCAGGCCTTCCTAATTCTGCATGCTACTCCATCTCATCACCCTCACCCGATGGGTCTGAGCCGTCCAGCAATCACTACACCATATTGCAGCCACACCCTACTCCCAGAGCAGCTACCTCTCAGTTACATAGCCTTGGTACTCACGTTGCACTAAATATCGACTTTTAATTATCAACCTACAGAAATATCGATTTGCAAATATCGTAGGGACAGAATATCGAAATCAAGAATATCGACCTGAAGGTAAGAAATATCGTTTTTGTTAATATCGAAGTTAGTAATATCGATAGCAAAAAAATCGATGATACTAATATCGATATTTATATTATTGTTATGTATTTTATTATGTATTTTATAATTATTTGTTATATATTTTTGTTAAGTATTGTACTTGTTTTTAAATATATGTATAACAGTTTTTGAATTAGAAGTTAGTAATGTTTTTTTTAATTAAATTATGCGTTTTAGTACTGTAGCGGGTTGTGGGTTTCTAGGGGAACAGGGTGGGAAGTAATTTAATTGTAATTAAGTAATTAATTGTACTTATTTATTGGTATTGATAATTAATTTATTGTTAATTAATTTCTGATTAATTTATATTAACTGGTAATTATTTTTTATTTATTGACTAATTGATAATTATATTAAGTGTATTAATTTATTATTGGTGCGGGTTGTGAGTTTATAGGGGAGTAGGGTGGGAAGTAATTTAATTCTAATGAAGTAATTATTAATTTTATTTTTGTGTATTGATAATTAATTTATTTTTTATTAATTATTAATTGGGAATTACTTTTTCTAATTAATATTGTTTGGTATTGAAAATAAAAAAATGTCTTAATTATTAATTGGTAATTGCTTTTTAATAATTATTATTTTTGGGTATTGAAAATAATGTATTAATTTTATTTGGTAATTAATTTCTAATGTTTATTTATTGGTGTTTATCATTAGTTTTTTGTTAATTATTAATTGGTACTCATTTTGTATTAATTATTTATTGGTATTGATAATTACTTTATTGTTATTTAGTCATTAAAACTTTATTTATTTTACAAAATCATTTTAATTATAAGGTGGTTATTTTTAACCCCTACGCTATCCAACACTTTCCCTACCGCTGCACTCACTGGAGTGGGAATAGTAATTTTTACCCCTACGCTATTCAACACTTTCTCTACCGTTGCACTTTCTGGAGTGGGAATAGTAATTTTTATCCCTACGCTATCCTACACTTTCCCTACTGTTGCACTCATTGGAGTGGGAATAGTAATTTTTACCTCTACGTGATCCAACACTTTCCCTACTGTTGCACTCACTGGAGTGGGAATAGTAATTTTTACCCCTACGCTATCCAACACTTTTCCTACTGTTGCACTCTCTGGAGTGAGAATAGTAATTTTTACCCCTACGCTATCCAACACTTTTCCTACTGTTGCACTCACTGGAGTGGGAATTGTAATTTTTACCCCTACGCTATCCAACATTTTCCCTACTGTTGCACTCTCTGGAGTGGGAATAGTAATTTTTACCCCTACGCTATCCAACACCTTCCCTACTGTTGAACTCATTGGAGTGGGAATAGTAATTTTAACACCTATGCTATTAAACATTTAGCCTACTGTTGCACTGTTTAGAGTTGGAATAGTAATTTTATTCCTTCCACTATCTAATATTTTTTGTATTATTTTAGATAATGTAGTATATAATTAATTTTAAAAAGATTACAAATAATTTAATTTGTTGCATATATTTATTTAATTCTTATTTATATTATTGGTTTGTGTATAGATGTATTTATAATGTATACAAAACATTAAGGGGTCGATTCCGATCCTGTATTTTTTTTTTTCGTACGAATCGTACAAGTCACGTCCGACCCGTGAAGTACGATTCGTACGGGAAAAAGTACATACGGATCGGCCCGATCCGTACGAATCGTAGTGGGAAAAGTTGCACGAGACGGACCCGGAGACTTTTCCGTACGAATCGTAAAAATACAGTCCGAGCGTACAAGTACGATCCGGACCTGTTTTCCGATTTACGATTCGTACGGTGTAAGAGGGAGGACGGCTCAGCGGAAGTCGGAAAACCCGGATGGAGCCATGACGAGAACACCGGATATCAACCGCGTTCTAGTCTCCCTTGGATCGCGTGACGTCAGGACGCAGCCGCCAATGGAGCACAAGAGGGGCGGAATCAGGAAGGAGGAAGAGCGGAGCAGGACGGAGAGCGAGGGGATCGAAGGTGAATGGACGACGGAGCAACGGATATCCAGAGCGGAGGACAGCGAGGTTCCAGAACGGAGGACCGGAGGCGCTGCCGGAGAGCAGGAGCGGACGGGACGACAGAAGAAGGACGGAGACCCCAGCGCAGGTGTCCCAGAGCCCACAGCGACGACCGAACAGGAGTTTGCTGCTTTCAAGCCCGGCGGCTCACGAGAAGGAGAGGACGCCCCGGGTCCGGCTGCCGCGGCCCGGTATACGGGTCGTGGCCTCAGGCAAGTGCCGCTTAGAGGGTCTTTTTGGTGGGGTAGCTGGAATACCTATTAGGAGACACACCCTACCGGAGCCCACTATTCCCTCACGAACCTTTAGAAGGGTTCCTCCCTGACATCCCCATTCCCTTCCCCCACGTCGTTATGGTGAAGGTGGCACAACGTAAAGAATAGGAAGGGTAAAGCCTAACCCGAGTGTTTTCTGTTCTTTGTTTTTCAACCCTGGTGAGGAGAACCCTGGAGACAGTCAGACCCGAGGAGGGACGACCAGGACATCCCAGAGTAAAGAGTGGTAGATGGACACATACCCCTTTGAAACAAGGAGACGAGAATCCTAACTTCTTGGAAGAGATTATTAATTTCCCGTTGAACCTATGGTGTAACACAGACTGTCTTTCTCTTACTGTGGCAAATAAACAGTATCCCTCTCATAGACACCTAACCTGACTGCTTGTCCTTCTATACCACTACTCTGCCCTCAAGCCTCCTTACAAAGTGGTGTCAGAAGTGGGATCTCTAATCCCAGTGTGTCGACGACATGACACAACCCGTGCCTATTGAGGATGTCCTTACACAATTGGCCGAGGGACAAAGACACCTGCAGCTGGTGTTTGAACAACAACTACAGGCTGCTAGACTAGAGAGAGAGGCGTTACAGGGAGCTCTTAAGGATCAGGCTACAGTGGCTGCCACGAATCAGCAAGTTCAGGACACTGCAATCCTACGACTCATGGACGCCATAGTACATACCCGGGTCCATCCCACTGTCCCAAGCACGGTCCTGCAGAAGTATAAGGAAGGCGAAGACCCTGACTATTTCTTCCTGAATTTCGAGCGAGTGGCATCCACAGCAGCCTGGCCACCAGAGAGGTGGGGCCAATACATCGCGCCACTTCTCTCCGGAGAGTTACAAGCCGCATACCAAGCCGCAAATCCCGATGGGACTACTACCTATGTAGATATCAAGAAGGCGATCTTAGAAAGATTAGGATTCGATCAGGAACACTATCGGACCAAGTTTAGGAAAGAGAAATGGAATGCTGGGGATAATCCTAGGGCTTTGTATTACCGAATCCGGGACTTAGGTAACAGATGGTTGACACCCCACGCATCCACCATGGAGGAAGTAGTTGAAAAGGTGTTCCTGGAACAGTTTCTGGATGCCCTACCCCCCACCACGAAATCATGGGTGAAACAACAACCACACCTCACTGCAGCCTCCGCAGTGGAACTAGCGTGTGCCTTCCATAGGGCCCCAGATTTCAGATCCGGCACTACACGTCCACAGTCACAGTTTCCCATCTCACGACCCCAGTTACATCCCCCCATAAGACCTCCCCTAAGGCCCGAGTTAAGGACCTTACCACCCCTGCGCGTTAGTCCAAAACCTTCCCCTAGTTCTACAGGTGCCGGCGGTCAAGGTCCCCAATGTTTCAGCTGTGGTGAATGGGGACATATAGCCAGACAATGCCCCCACCGAGTATCACCCGCTGAACCCATGGAAGTAGGGTACACCAGGGGCAGAATTCTAGTAACACAGGGAAGCTCTCAACGCTACAGAACGGAGGTTTATTTAAATGGCAAGAAACAAAGGGCCCTGTTAGATACCGGGTGCCACGTCACAGTCGTTGACGGATCCCTGATAGGGGAACACCAATTACAAACCACTGAACAAGTGCAGGTGACTTGTGTCCATGGGGATACCAAGTCGTACCCCACGGCGGAAGTCATCCTGGACGTAGATAACGACCCACATCTTAAACGGGTAGGGGTCATCCCCTCTTTGCCAGAACCCGTTATCATAGGGACCGACCACCCAAACTTTGATAACTACATAGAGGGAACCAAGAACAATACCCACACATGGCTAGATGAAGCCCCTTTTCGCACCACAGAGATAGAAGCCATAGAAACACGAGCAAAGAAAAGCAGAAGGGAAAGGCGTAATGAGAAAAAAGGGTTTTACTGTTCGCAAGTATCAAGGAATGCCTTTCCCCTTTCCATTGCAGATACCGATGGAACACCTCCTTATAGTTACCGGGCAGCCCAACGGGATGACCAAACACTCGTGCATGCCTGGGAACAGGTCCAGGAAGAGCCTCCAGATCAGGTAGGACCTTATTTTATTGTAAAAAGGGGTTTGTTATATAGAGCTGAAAAAAGAGACTCAGTAGAGAAGACTCAACTGCTCGTTCCCCTATCCTTCCGGGAACATGTACTCCAGTTAGCCCATAATAAGATGGGGGGTGGGCACTACGGCAAGGAGAATACGCTGAAGTATCTGTTAGATAAATTCTACTGGCCTGGGGTTTACAGGGATGTGGCAAAACACTGCGCTACATGTGTGCGATGCCAATACACGAGCTCTGGACCCGTCACTAAGGCACCCCTACAACCACTCCCCATCATAGACATTCCCTTTAAGAGAGTGGGTATGGATTTAGTCGGGCCTTTAACTCCCTCGTCACGTGGTCACCGATACATACTAGTTATCATCGATTATGCCAGTCGATACCCCGAGGCCTTCCCTTTGTCGCGTATGACTACTCCCGCTGTGGCCCAAGCCATGATAACACTTTTTTCCCGAGTCGGTTTTCCCTCTGAGATCTTGACCGACCAGGGTACCCCGTTTGTGTCGCACATGATGAGCCAGATATGTGATCTCCTCGGGATCAAGAAAATACGCACGTCCGTGTATCATCCACAAACAGACGGCCTTGTGGAGCGGTACAACAAAACCATCAAAAACCTACTCCGCAAGGTCGTCTCGGATACGGGGAGAGACTGGGACCGTCAGCTTCCGCTGGTTCTCTTTGCCTTGCGGACACACGAGCAACGATCCACGGGGTTTTCCCCATTTGAACTACTGTTCGGGAGAAAACCCCGAACCTTATTGGACATGGCCAGTGAACAGTGGGAGGGGGAAGAGGAAGAAGGGAAGCCCCTACTGAAATACGTTACTGACTTAAAGACGTCGTTAAACCACCTATGGGGTCTTGTACATGAGAATCTGCAGGAAGCACAGAGAACACAAAAAAGATATTATGACCATAACAGTCGACTTAGGGAATTAAGACCAGGGGACAAGGTTCTTATACTACTCCCGACCACAGAAGACAAGTTGTTAATGAAGTGGCAAGGGCCGTATGTGGTAGACAAACGAATCACCCCTGTCACCTATAGTATACTACTGCCACATAGGACAGGGGGTAAACAAATATACCATATAAACCTCCTCAAGAAGTGGGAGGAACCCCAGCCCCCTGGAGCACCCAACCCCGCCTTGATGGCCTGCAGCTCCCCGCAGTTAGACATTCCACTCTTGTCACTGCAGGACCCCTTGACTCCCTCTGTTCCCTTCGGAGACATATTAACCCCTGAACAAAAAACAGAGCTAGGCGTCGTGACAAACATCTACCCAGACTTGATGTCCACAAAACCCGGTTTAACATCCCTAGTCCAACATAAAATAGTACCTCTGAACCCAACAATTATCAAACAAAAGCCATACCGCATTCCGGAAGCCCGTAGGGAGGCTGTAGAAAAGGAAGTGGAGGACATGCTCCAGGCAGGGATCATAGAACCATCCCGGAGCAATTGGTGCTCTCCAATTGTACTCGTACCAAAGCCAGACGGTAGTCTGCGCTTTTGTATTGATTTCAGACAAGTAAATGCGATCACTAAGTTCGACACGTACCCAATGCCCAGAATAGACGAGATGATAGAACGCCTGGGACAAGCTAGATACATGTCAACCCTCGACCTCACGAAAGGGTACTGGCAAATCCCGTTGGAGCATACCTCCAAAGAAATAACTGCGTTTTCCACACCATCAGGCCTGTACCACTTCAAAGTACTTCCGTTTGGGTTACATGGGGCCCCCGCCACATTTCAGAGGCTGATGGACAGGGTGTTAAAACCACACCAAAAGTATGCAGCCGCATATCTTGATGATATTGTGGTTTTCAGCCACACCTGGGAGGAACACTTAGTACACCTCAAAGTCATATTTCTAGCCTTACAGGAAGCCGGCCTCACAATCAATCCCAAGAAATCACTTTTAGGGACCAATAAAATACGGTACTTGGGATATGCCATACAAGAAGGACACATCAGGCCCCAAGTTGATAAGATCGAAGCCATCCGCACCATTTCCAGACCTGTAACCAAAAAAGAAATTTGTTCCTTCTTGGGGTTTATAGGTTATTACAGGCGATTTATTCCACATTTTTCATCTATAGCCAGTCCGCTCACCGAACTACTGTCCAAAACACATCCCACACGCATACAGACATGGCACGCAGCACAGGAAGCCAGCTTTGAGGCCCTTAAACAAGCTATATGTACCAGCCCCGTTTTACGGTGCCCCGACTTTACTCGTACCTTTGTCCTTCAAACGGACGCCTCGGACTGTGGGTTGGGGGCGGTCTTATCTCAACCAGACTCAAATGAAGAACTGCGACCCCTGTTGTACATCAGCAGAAAACTCTTTCCCCGAGAGAAGAACTACTCCACGGTAGAAAAGGAGTGTTTAGCTATTAAGTGGGCTATTGAATCCTTACAATATTACCTGTTAGGCAGACACTTCCTGGTCCTCACCGATCACGCTCCTTTGACATGGCTTGCACGAAATAAGGACACTAATTCTCGCATACTACGATGGTTTCTCGCTTTGCAACCCTTCTCTTTTCAGACCCTCCACATGCCGGGGATGAAGCAACTGAGTGCTGACTATTTAACCAGGCATCCGAGTTGTGAATGGCCCCATCGTCCATTCCTAAGGGGGGACGAGTGTAAGAGGGAGGACGGCTCGGCTCAGCGGAAGTCGGAAAACCCGGATGGAGCCATGACGAGAACACCGGATATCAACCGCGTTCTAGTCTCCCTTGGAACGCGTGACGTCAGGACGCAGCCGCCAATGGAGCACAAGAGGGGCGGAATCAGGAAGGAGGAAGAGCGGAGCAGGACGGAGAGCGAGGGGATCGAAGGTGAATGGACGACGGAGCAACGGATATCCAGAGCGGAGGACAGCGAGGTTCCAGAACGGAGGACAGCGAGGCGCTGCCGGAGAGCAGGAGCGGACGGGACGACAGAAGAAGGACGGAGACCCCAGCGCAGGTGTCCCAGAGCCCACAGCGACGACCGAACAGGAGTTTGCTGCTTTCAAGCCCGGCGGCTCACGAGAAGGAGAGGACGCCCCGGGTCCGGCTGCCGCGGCCCGGTATACGGGTCGTGGCCTCAGGCAAGTGCCGCTTAGAGGGTCTTTTTGGTGGGGTAGCTGGAATACCTATTAGGAGACACACCCTACCGGAGCCCACTATTCCCTCACGAACCTTTAGAAGGGTTCCTCCCTGACATCCCCATTCCCTTCCCCCACGTCGTTATGGTGAAGGTGGCACAACGTAAAGAATAGGAAGGGTAAAGCCTAACCCGAGTGTTTTCTGTTCTTTGTTTTTCAACCCTGGTGAGGAGAACCCTGGAGACAGCCAGACCCGAGGAGGGACGACCAGGACATCCCAGAGTAAAGAGTGGTAGATGGACACATACCCCTTTGAAACAAGGAGACGAGAATCCTAACTTCTTGGAAGAGATTATTAATTTCCCGTTGAACCTATGGTGTAACACAGACTGTCTTTCTCTTACTGTGGCAAATAAACAGTATCCCTCTCATAGACACCTAACCTGACTGCTTGTCCTTCTATACCACTACTCTGCCCTCAAGCCTCCTCACATACGGAAAACGTCCCGTACACGGGGAATGACTTGTACATATGCAATGGCGGTGTACGCACCGTACATAGCAATGGCGGTGTACGCACCGTACATAGCAATGTCGGTGTACACACCGTACATAGCAATGGCGGTGTACGCACCGTACATAGCAATGTCGGTGTACCGCACCGTACATAGCAATGGCCGTGTACGCACCATACATACGCAATGGTGGTGTACGCACCATACATATGCAATGGCGGTTTACGCACCGTACATATGCAATGGCGGTATACGCACCGTACATATGCAATGGCGGTGTACGCACCGTGCATACGCAATGGCGGTGTACGCACCGTATATAGCAATGGCGGTCTTTGCACCGTACATACTCAATGGCGGTGAACGCACCGTACATACGCAATGGCTGTGTACGCACCGTACATAGCAATGTCCGTGTACGCACCGTACATAAAAAACACATGGGGGTGTGTGCCTGTACGACTCGTACCCCTGTACCGTACTGAACCACGGACACTGTAAAACAACACAAGGAGGGTCTATTCGACTCGCACAACACCACAAAACACGTCTACAGTGCACAAAAAATGGAAATGACTGACCTGGACACATCCAAACAGGCAAACAGAGGGGCAAACTCACAACCACCCCTAATAACACACCCACCAAAAATTCAAACTGATGCCCACCCACAAATGGACCAATAAAAAGGGCCCACACACACCGACCATGAGCCTGTGCAACAGACTCACTGCAGCTAGAGAGCACACACCAACAACTGCACCCATCCACCTTAACATATACACCTTCACACAACCTCCTTCACACATACCCCCTCTTCACATTCAGACCCACACCGTCACATTCAGACCCACACACCCACAACCATCCACACCCTCACCCCACACCATGCCCACAGACAAGAATCCAAAGTTCACAAGGGAGTAGGTGGAGATCCTTGTCAATGAAGTCATCAGAGTCGAGCCACAGCTGTTTGGAACATTGGTCAGACAGACCAGCATAGCTGAAAAATCACGCCTGTGGCAGAGGATCGTCGATAGGGTGAATGCTGTTGCACCCATCAGAAGGACCAGGAATGAATGCCAAGCCAGGTGGTACGATCTGCGGAGGGCGGTAAAGAGCAAAATGAATGATGACTACGCCCAGAGCAACATCACTGGAGGTGGTGGGCCCCGCAGACCAGTACATTTCCATCCCTGGGAGGAGAAGGTGATGGCCCTGCTTCCGCCGGTGGGAGTACATGGACTGGAAGGAGTTCCAGAGCCTGGTGAGTACACAAACAACTTAGGTAACATGGGGGTAATGGCATCCACACCCCAACTAAACCAAATGCATGCAACTACCCCCAAGCCCTCACCGGCCAGAACCACAGTCAAAAATAACGCTAATGCCACTAACGTTTATGCTCCATTGAGAAAGCAAGGCCATGCTATGTCCCATGCTACACGAAGGAGCAACCCAAGAATGGATGTCCGGTATGCTGGGAGGGTGGGTGGCACAAAACACATTGTTGAACTCCAAATCAGACACAATTGCCCTCATCCCATATGGCCCAGGTACATACCCATGCACCATGCGCAATGCACAGGGATTGGGAAAGTACTGACAAGATAGCTCACACTCGGCCTGGGTGTAGGCAGCACAAGGCCCTCCTGTGACCAGTGCAAACACAAACACCAAGACAACAAGGTCAGATATCTAGGACAGGAGGCCCTGTCACGCACACCCCTTACACAAGCAGACACCCCCGGGACAGGCAATGGATTTACCCACTGTCACAATGGACATGTAACACAACAACACCAATACATAGCCGAAGAAGCATCCAAGCCAAAAATCTACATGTCAAAGACTCAGGAGAACATATCAATCTGTCCCCTGCAACATACCCATCCACAAGTGAACATTGAGGAGAATGCTAGGCACATACAACTACCTGGAGGAACAGTGCCAACTTGAATGTGTATGATACATGCATGTTGCATGAAACAGCATTAACATTGTCTGTCTCTCACACACAGGGCAACGTGATGAATCTACCTCCAACAATGGGGGTAAAGATTCACAGTCCCTGGCCCGGGAGGAACCTGATCCCACCGGCAGCGACGCCTCTCAACACTCCGCGGATGACCCCGACCGACCTGGACCCTCTGGTGTCCAAGCCCCTGCAGAACCTGGTTCAGGACCATCTGTGCCAACCACCACCCCCATTCCTGCCACATCCCAGGAGACACCGAGGAGCCCTGCCCGCAGTGAACAACTGAGCCAGTCTGACCAGGAGGGACAAGGAGCGCCGGGCAGCACCGCCACTGCCATCCCTCAGGGGTCCTGTAGACCCGATATGCCCACAACGGCAGGCCAGGCTCGTGTGGGCAGGGGTGGTGGGAGTGGAGGCAGGCGGAGGCGAGAACCTGACCAGCCAGCTGAAGGGACTGGTATGCCACACATACACAACATCCTGGATGCATACCGGCGTGACACCGGGGTAGTGGTGACCCTCACAGAGATCAAGAACCAGCAGGCCGAGCAACACGCCAGTCAACAAGAACACCAAGGATGGATGGAGGCAAGACTGGTTGAGCTCCTGGCGGTGCAAAGGTACATAAGCCATTCACTCCGTCGGATCGCCGACAACATGGGCAACCCTCCCTGTGCCACCAGCCACAGGGAGGGAGAAGGAGGAGGATTCGTCTGACGGAGCGTCCCAAGCATCGTCAAGGCCTGCATCTGAGGGTCCCTGGAGGAAGGTTGGTCGTCCACGGAAAAGACCATGAGAGGCAGCGGCACATCCACATCTCCCAGGTCACCTGGCCTGGCACCTGGCCTTCATGTGCAACAGCATCACCTCATTGACTGACATCATCTGCCACATGGACCTGCTGGTCACATTCTGACTAATGATGCCAAACACTGTGGTCTGGACTCTGATGACTTCAAATGGCAAGGATCCCATCTCCCCCTGTGAACTTTGGATTCTATGGTCCCTGCATTGCACCTTTTTCAGTGCACAAATCACGCCACAGAGCTATAATTAAATAATTAATACGTGAAATTTTATGTTGCAGTCATTTAGCATGAGCCCACAACATACTTGTGGGGATATGTCAAAGTATGCCTGAGTGTGGAACTAACTCCAGCCATCCATACACTTTGATCTGAGTCTGGTCGAGGACACACATGTGTCTCAATGTATCACCAAATACAGACATGGAGCACAATACTCACCCGTGATGGCCTCAATCTGCTGAGGTGGGGCTTGCAATACTGCTCAGACAGACCAATTTGGAAGAGTATCATGAAGGTGTAGAGGTCATGGGTCATGTTGATGTGCCCGGGGAGGGAGTCCCAGGTCTGTTTGGCGAGGTGGGAGAACTATCTCCTGCATGCAGTTTTTATGTGGATGTGATGAATGGTGGCCAGGGCAAGGTGGGCTGCATGGAGTTGGGCCAACGGGGTGTTGGATGACAGACGTCCAAGGTTTGTTTTGGGTCTGGGGGTGTGGACTGCCTCCTGAGTGTGGTTGAGGAGTCTGATGGTGATCCTGCAGCAGACAGTGAGCCATTCTAGCTATCTCAGGTGGACGGTGATGTGGCTGGGGCTGGGGATGTTGAAGATGAGGTGTGCGGATGCACCCTGGATGTGGACAAGTTCTCCTGCAGTTTTGCTGTTGTTCTACGTAGAGGCCGGTGCTGTAGTTGAGCCGGCTGGTGTTGTGGACCTGGGGGACGGTCTGTCTTGCCTTGTAGTGGATCTATCTGTGGATTATTTGCAGCATGCGGAGGGTGTTGCAGCATGAGGTACAGATGGTGGTGAGTTGCATGGTAATTGTGAGCGATGGGTCCATGATGAACACCAGCTTGCGTGCGTGGCCACTGGGTGCTGGTGCGGTGCCCAGCCTAGTGGGACACAAGGAGTTGACCCGGCCGTAGGGGGACAATCCTCAGATGATGACCTCAGTCCTGTCCAAGTCCAGCCTCAGGTGGCTGATGTTCAGCCATTCGTCAACGGATCTCATGCCTTCTTGAAGTTTGGATCTGGCAATGGCTGGCTCTTTGGTGAGTTTGAGGAGCAGCTGGGTGTCAATGGCATATGAGATGATGATGAGGTCGTGTGCGCATGTGATGGTGGAGAGGGGGGTCATGGAGACATTGAAGATCGTCACGCTGAGAGAAGAGCCCTGGGGCATGTGCCACATGACCCCAGTGTACTACATGATGCAGGGTGGAGGCCGACTCCCTGGGCCTTGATGGTGAGCTACTTTCTGATTTAATCCTGGGCACTCCTCTGGATACCAGTGTTGGAGATGTGTGAGCTGACAGTGTGTTAGCACATGGTGTACAATGCCGTTGAGAGGTCAAGGGGGGTGGGCTCACCATTGTTGAGCAGGGCAAAGTTGTCGGTGGTGGCAATGATGACTGTTGCAGTGGTGTGATTACTGTGGAATATGGTCTGGTGCTGGTTGCCTGGAGCTGGTTGCATGGAGGAAATTTGTCAGTTGCTTGTTGAGTGTCTTCCGACTGACATTTGCGGGGTAGGGAAGCAGGGTTATGTACCAGGAGATCCTGCGGTACTGCCGTCCGTTGTTTAAGAAGTGCCTGGGTCTCTGCATGCCTCCAGCACCCATGGAATGTGGCTAACTCAAAGGAGACATTTATGACGCGCTGGACGTGGGCTTCAAGGATGGGGAATAATGTGGTTGAGATGTTGTGTGGGAAGGGGCCTGATGGAGAGCCAGAGTGGATGGTGCACATGAGCCAGGTGGTGTACTTGCTGCTGATGGGAGTCCAGAACCTGAGGGGGGTTTGTCCTGCGGATAATAGTGCTCTCTGCCTCTGTGTGCCAAGGCTGTTGTGTATGGCCATGAGCTAGCAATGGTACAAAGTTGCAAGGGATGTGATCTGCCTTGCAAGGGTGGGGTGTCTTGGATGGAGATCTGCTGTCAATTCACTCACAATGCTGATGAGCTACTTGATGTCGTGTGTTTTGGTGTCTCGGCACTATCTGAAGGATCTCCACTTGTCCTTGTTGATGATATAGTGATGTCTGTGTGTGGTCTTTTCCAGGCCTGCAAGGTAAATGATGGCTCTTTGTGTTGCAAGGTTTGCACAAGAGTCCGGCTAGGTCTGTAGGAGTCCAGTAGGTCTGCCTTGTCCCAGGTGCCTTAACTGTTGTTGTGCTCCACAGGAAAGTCCATCAATGTGGAAAGATTGTTGGATCAGTTGCTGATCAACTGCGTGAGGTTTCAGGGTGTTGCGTTGGTGTTGTTTTAAGTGTCCCACACAGCTTGTCTGTGGTGACTTGCATCAAGCATCTTTGGGGGATCGTTAGCGGGGTGTGGGGCAGTGTGTTGCTTGTTGGAGACATCGATTAAAATGTTGATGGACCAATGATGGATGGTGGTGTGGTTCTCCTCCAGCCAGAAGTTACTGGCCCCCAGCCACATGTAGCCTGTGGAGGTGAGGGCGTGCATGCAGATGTACGTGTTGATGGCTTAGCGCAATTGTTGATGTAGGTCTGGAGATCTGTAGATGAGTGTTACTCTGAGGGTTTCCAGGGAGTTGCTGCAAACCCGGATTTGTGACTCTGAGGGTGTACTTGTGAATAAATTGCAATTCATCCTCCGCGATTGTTGGTGCCGTCCCTGCGGGTGATCTTGTATCCGTCTGAGATGGCAATGAAGAAGTCGTGTGCTGAGGATGCTTATGTCCAGGTTACTGTCATGAAGGTGATGTGTGGGGCTGTTGTGTTGAGGAGGTAACAGAGTCCAATGGCGTGCTGGTGGACGGAGCTGGTGTGGAGTAGGAGGCACATGACCTGGTGGTTCTGACAGGGTCTGGTAGGTGGGGCAGCGCTGTGTAGGCAGTTGGAGTTGCACACTCAGCATGCGAAGGTGTCGTGTGTGCACTTAGGGGTTGCCTGATAGCAGGCGGATGATTGTCTGGAGGACATTGCTTGGAGGTTGGCTGCAGCATGAGCCTGTTGTGTGACGTGAGTCATGCAAAGACCAAAGGCTCGTGCACTGTGCACTGTGCACGTTGCAGGCGCAGACGGTCCTGCCTTTGGCACGGCGTTGGCGCAACAGTGGCACAGACAAGCTGCTGGCTGCATTAAGAATGGGTGGAGGGGAGAAGGGAGGAGCATTTTGGAGGCGTGTGGGTTGCAGAATCAGGGCACTCGGCGGGGCGGTGCCACAGGTGAGGCAGCAGCAGGCGGAAGGGGTGAGAAACTAGGCAAAAAGTAGCACACAAAGACAAGGAGGTCAGAAAGGCACAGTGCAACAGGTGTATGTAAAGGAAGGAGTGTCAGGTTACTCATGGGTCACTATGAGAAAATGTATGACCAATCACCAAAAATGACGGCCACAGGGTCAGGCAACAAAATGCGGAGCTGCGCACAGGAGACACACCATCAGCATGTGTTCATGTCCTGTTGTGGGGAGCAACCTGCACAAATGTATACATAGGCTGTCCGGTTTTAGGTTTAAACCTATAATAACTGATAAAACCCCACTGAAAGAGAAATAGCTTTCACCGGTGAAAACATATAAAACACTGAAAAAACACCTGCACAACCACAAACTAAATGCATTTCAAAGAAAGGGAAAAGAGAGTGAAAGAGTCATTTTCTTTCTTCCTGAAGGGGCCAACACATTGTAACTTTGTTATACAAGCTAGCAGTAAGAAAGTCTGGGCTAGCATTGGTCTGCTTGAGTTTTGTTGTTTAGGGATGCCACTAAAATATTGTTTCTTCTTTCTTTTATTTTTTTGTCTGTTTTGTGGTCTTTGGTCTAAAGATGCAGGTTTTAGAAGAATGTTTTAGGTCTTGTTTAATT
Source organism: Triturus cristatus (assembly GCF_964204655.1). Lineage (NCBI taxonomy): Eukaryota > Metazoa > Chordata > Amphibia > Caudata > Salamandridae > Triturus > Triturus cristatus. Next base: position 75,952,968 of record NC_140585.1, on the reverse strand, counting down.
ATTTTATAAACTGTAAAGAAGCAGGAAATATCTAAATCATATTTGATATTTTGGCTCTTTCACTGATAGGTAAAATGGCTAGTTTCACAAGAATCTCTCCTAATATGTGTCATCACATTTACCCAAAGAGAATGGGTAAAAACCCTCAATACATCAGCTCCCACTTTCTAGTGAGTCAGTATTGATAGCAGGCGAATTGCCAACACCTCAGTCTTTAATGCAAGGTATAGTGACAAGTATATGTTAAAAGAGTGCTATCACCAAGCATCTGGGATAGTGGTTAAAACATGACACCAGACTTTTCGAAAACATGGAACACAGTGTCACTTGGAATGCTCTGCAAAACAGGTTCTTTCCAAGTTCAACAAAGATTGGAGTGATATTGTTTGTATTTGCAGTGATTCAGCTACGTGTATGAAAAAGTTTTGTGATGACCTGTCAAAATTGATACCTGAGCTGAAGTGCCTCCCTGTAAGAGATCCTTGCCACTTGTTAGATGGTATGCTGAAAGCATCCTTACAATCTTCAGAGTTAATGAGTAATGCTATTGACTTTTTAGTCCATTCCGGTGCACTGTTTTCTTATGCACAAGAAGTAAAATTTAAATATTTCTCATTTTGTGCTTTGTTTGGCATCAAATAAAGAGCCATCCCAACTGTGTCCCTTAGCTGATGGTTCTCAGTCCAAGGGGTTATGAATGCTATATTATCCATGTGGCAACTGTTTTCAGATTTTGTGCTGAGTGAGGATACCAAAGGCAAGAAATGTGAGGATCTTTGTTCACATATTGATAGTGATGTGAAAAAGTACACTATACTGCATTCTTAGATTTTTACAGGAAAACATAACTGCTGTAGTGAACATAATAAAAAAAACTAGAGTCGGAAAACACTCTTGTCTGCCAAGTGTTCAGCATAATTGGTGTAGATGTGAAACATCTCCTTGAGAGTAGGCTGGGCAACACCTTTAGTGACTTTGCACTGCAACATGTTCCATGTTAGAGTGCTTGCCGCTTGGCAAGCAAAGCAATAGTGAAGAGCAATTCAGGAACTTTTATTTTACAATGTAAGAGAAATTACTTGCAATGATGCATAGAAATGTCCATTCACCACCAATGGCATTTGAAGTCAATGAAACCTCACTGGTACCGCTTCGACAACTGAGGGCATAAGCGCCCAGATCAGCGCAAATGTTGCAGAACTTGCCCCGAGAATCGCAATCTTCAAGTGAACCAGTATTGGCATGGAAAGCTATGTCAGTGGCCAGAGTTAAAAAATTGTGTACTGGCTGTTTTGGCATTGCCTATCTCAAGTGCCAATGTTGAGAGGGCCTTTTCACAGAAGTTTACATGGGAAGGAAAAATCGAGCATACATGACCAAAGACTCACTGAAGAAGTATTGTATGGTGTACTACAATAAGTTTAATTTTCAAAAATCTATTTGGACCTCATATACACTATACTTACACTGTCTATATACCATGCTCTATCAGTGCAGAAAGCAAGCAATAATAAAAGCAAAACATTCCATAAACACCAGAAAAACACTGTTTCTGTAGTTTTTAATGGCGCGACAATGTGAAACCACTGATAACCACTGTTTTTTTAAGGTTTTGAAATCACTTGAAAACACTGAAAAAACCCCACCAGAATTGACCAAAAATAGAAACTGAAAACAGGAAAGCCTATGTATACACAACCAGGGACTTCATGCACAATAGATATTATTAGCCATGAAGAACTGCATGCATGTTGCCGAAGTACACATACACATATGCTCAATATTTGACAAGTATGCCATAGATGGCGCATGCAAACTGGCAAGAAAGCTGCAGTGACAGAGATGAGGCACTTTGGATTGTGCTGAACACCTTTATTCCTCATACACACACAAAGGGAAATGCATCCATGTGAACAGACTCACAGGTCAGTTGACAGAACATGTGGGACATACGCTGGACCCCCCCTTCACGACACGGATGATGTCAATCCCAATGAACTGGCACACAAGTTAAGGGAATGATCCAAACACATCCTGCTGCACACGGAGAGGCTGCAATTCCCCATAGATCCTGTTGTTGTGATGTCCCACACTATGTCCACCCGTAGCATCCGCAATGTTTCAGAGGCAAGGTTTACACACATTGATGCCTTCATCAGACGCCACACTCCACTACAGATGACTGTCAAGAAGGGTGACTATCATGTCATGGGAGTGATGCTACATGTTATATGCTCCATGGTGAGAAGACATGTATGCATGGTACCACAACATGCACAGAAGCAGGCCCACACATTCCCAACCCCGTACCACCACCAAAAAGCCTTGCTGCAATCCTTACCCAAACTGACATTTCCACATGCCCATGCATGTAACGCTGATTCAGCACACGTTGCAATCCTCATGAGGAATGGCAGGAGGACAACGATGACACGAGCAGACAACATGCGCAAAAACCTGGGAATGACAGACACACAAGAAGTCACCTAAAACAATTCTTGCCGCACACATGGACATTTACAAAAAATGAACAATGTTGGAGACATGTAAATTTCAAAGAAAGTCTCTCCGCAAAACTGTGGCATGACATCATCACTAGAGTGACACATCAGAACACACATCAAAGTCACTTTGCATTCCGTCAGCTGGACACACACATTGGAACACATGCCACTCAATGCTACAACCTTGCACACTCATACCCAGTGACTCACCATTATGAGAAGAAGTTGCGTATGAGCTGACTCCGGATATCATCATCCTCCTCCTCCTCATCACTAGCCTCGTGAGCAAGCCCTTGATCCTCCATGGGTGGATGTTCCTGCTCATCCGGATCCAGGATGAGTGGCACTGCCTTCTCAACTGCCATGTTGTGCAGCATGCAGCACACGAGCAAGATTCGGCAGACCTTCTCTGGGGCATAAGGGAGGGACCCGCCTGTCTTGTCCAGGCACCGGAATCGGCTCTTCAGGAGTCCAAATGTCCTCTCAATCACTCGCCTGGTCTGCCCGTGTGCATTGTTGTACCGGTGATCTGCAGCTATTCTTGGGTTGCGGAGAGGTGTCAGCATCCATGGCATGTTGGGATAGCCAGAGTCCCCTATATGGAAACATCATGTAAAAAAGTGGGTCTGGAGATGCCGTAAGAGCCAAAGATACCGCAACACACAGGACAAACAGAGTATACCCACCAACAAGACATGCTCGTTCGTTGTGCAGCCGCAGCATCATTTGTGGCACCCTGCTACACCTCATGATGTAGGCATCGTGTGCTGATCCTGGAAAACGTGCACAGACATTGCAAATCAGCATGTTAGCAAGACACACCACAAGGGCATTTATCGAGTGGTCATGTTTTCTATTGCGATAGGCTTGTTCCTGTGCCTGTGGTGGTACCAAAGCCACATGTGTACCATCAATAGACCCAATTACATGGGGCATCCTTCCCAGGGCATAGAAGTCACCCTTGACATCTGTCAACTCCTAAGGAGTAGGAAATTGGATGAATTAATCAAGGTGCTCCAACATGGCTGCTAAAACATCACGCAGGACACGGCTGAACATTGTCTGTGACATGCCACCAACATCAGCTATGGTAAATAGAAACGTACCTGTGGCAAAAAAATGTAGGGCTGCCATCACCTTCATCTTGGGGGTCAGTGCAGTAGGATACCTGTGTCGCGGTTGCAGGTGTGGTGCCAGCTTGTCTGTCAAGTCCTCAATCAACTTGCGAGTGAATCTGTAACGGCGGATGCAGGCACGTTCCCTCATGGCACCCAAGTCTGGCATTGTTCTTGGGACAGGCTGTGCCCTGCAAGACATTGTTTGTAAGAATGAAGATTGAGAGTCTTCCAATATCAATGTCAATGAACATAGCACATGCTACACTGCTAATACACATCAGGTAACTATGGAGTCGGGTGTGTGCAATACATACAGGACACATATGCCAGCTTGCTGGCACTCCTACAAAAAACCAGATACACCTGTTGATTGTCAAGTCTACATGACATGCCCTGAAATGAGTTGGTGGCCAGTCTGAGTGAAGAGCCACAGATATCACCGGAGTGACACACAACCACATAGCTGCATTGGAAGGATGTCATCTCATCCACACAGCTGACTGCAAGGCACACGCACAGGTCACATGGAATGTCAAATGTACATATCAAACACATTGCGATGAAGGGGTACACGTGACAAGAGAAAGACACAGCCATTGAGACAACGCAGACATGTATGACTGGGAAAATATGATGTCCGATGCACACAGACCCTACAGCGGTGGGAATCCACATGTGGCATGGTGTGCGTAGATGTGTTCCATGCCCATCTCCACACAGACCCAAGTTGGATGCACCAACAGCAGATGCAGTTGACGGAACACTGACATCAAGCTCATGGGAACACATGACACACACCTGAGATAGTCACAAAGGGGCACGCTGATCGTGACATGTCAGTTGATAGTGTCCCTGTCCCTGGCATCAGGAGACAGGTGCGGGTGTTGATGACTGTGCCATCCCACTGCTGCTGTGCATAACACAGTTGGACTACAGACACATGTGGCAAGTGTCAAGGTGATGTGTCCACAGGTCATCACACATCATTTGTGCAACTAGATGAGATGACCTGTGCAATATCACTGGCTGCCACACCTAGGGCCTGCACATGACAGTAAGCAATGACAACTACTTGATGGAAATCCGTGTGCGACTCGTAGCCCTCCATTCCTGGCATGTGTGCGCCTGTATTACCATTGTAAGCGTGTGAAATGCGTACCCGTACGTGTGAACTAGTGCGTACCCGCACGTGTCAAACGCACTTTACTACTAGTGCGTACCCGTACGTGTGAACTAGTGCGTACCCGTACGTGTCAAACGCACTTTACTACTAGTGCGTACCCGTACATGTGAACTAGTGCGTACCCGTACATGTCAAACGCACTTTACTACTAGTGCGTACCCGTACGTGTCAAACGCACTTTACTACTAGTGTGTACCCGTACGTGTCAAACGCACCGTACACCCGCTATCATCGCGTGTGTACGCTTCGTTTCACCATTGTACTTGTGCCGTAGGGGTACGTGTGAAACGCACCGTACCTGTGTGTGGATTTCAAAATTACATAGGGGACACATAAGGGACAAGTATTAGGCCCTAAATGCATGCTGGTTGTCATGGAGACAGAGTTTTCAGTTGAAAAGTGTCGATCATGTGTCCTGGAACAGTCAGTTGGCCACAAAATACAATGTTGCAAAGTGGTTGTTGACTTGACATGATGCTCAAAATTTGAACGATGCGAATGCTGTCATTGGTGTATGTGTAAAGTCATTGGTGTATGTTTAAAAGGATTGGAGTAAACGTAGGATGCGAATGAGTCTGACCAATCACTATGTACTCCTCTAAATGACTGCCCCTCAGCAAGACAGATATAAGGCAGCCAGAACCCATGAGAGGGCACATGCCTGCACAACTTTCCAGTCAACCACACTGCTGCTGTCTCTGCTTCCTCTGGACCATGTCACGTACTGTGGAGAGGGCCCAGCCATTCACCCAGGAGGAGAATGAGGCCTTGTTGGACTGCCTCCTCCCACAGTACACCAAGCTGTATGGGAGACTAGGGGAGCAGGTGAGTGCCGAGTCCACTACCTTTGCCTATGCACCTGTTGTGTGACTCTCAATATTGTGTCCAGGTGGGACAGACATGCAATGTTGTTTAGAGTGGGTCCCGGGGGGGGGATATGCTGATGTCTCTCATGCAGAGCATGATGTAGTTCCTGTGTGCACTCCTAACTTGCATTGTGCTTACTGTGACTTTCACTGTATAGTGCATGACACTTTCAACCTGGCAAATCCTTGTTGGCTTTATTTCCTATTGTCCTGAGATGATTCAGTGGTCCCCCCGGTGTGACAGGTAATTGTACCCACAGATGTGTATGAGTTGAGTGGACCTGTGGTGAGAGTGTCCAAATGATGTGTACGACCTCATGGACATTGATGTGTGTGAATGTTCCTTGTCATGTGGGTGAGTGTCTATGTGAAGTGTTGCACCACATCTGCATGGAGGAGGCAACAGATTAACCCATCTGATGTGACAAATAAGCCGTGCTGTGTGTCTGACTTGCATAGCTAGCATGACACCTGTGACACCCCACTGGCAAGTGGCACATGTGCAGAGTGAGGGTTGTATCCGCTGTTGTCAATGACAGGCGAGTGATCTGTGCTTGGGTGTGTCTGTCTAGTATGCTGATGGTGCGTCACTGGAGTGGGACATGTGACTGCTTGACACATGCTGGCTCTTCAGCCTGCTGTTGCATGTGCTGCACAGTGTGTGGCATGATCAGTGAGTGTGTCGCACCCCTCATGCCAACCTGTTGACTTTCAATGCCATGTAGTGCATTGGGGCTTGCACACAGGCCAATTTCTTATTGTGTATGATGTAATTCCTGTCTGCATCCTATGACCTGTTCAACATTTCAATGATGTTCAAATGTGTGTCTCTGGGACATGGAGCAGGTGTATTGATGTTGTGTCACTTTGTCATCCTGACAGGTAACTGCCTACGAGAAAGGGGTGATCTGGAAAAACTTCGTCAGGGCCGTGAGATCTGAGGGGGAGCGTAGTCGGCAGCTGCCACAGGTCAGCAAGAGGTGGCAGGACATCCGGTGCTGGACCCGGCGGATCGCCCGGGTCCAGCTGGGGCTCGACAGTCCTCGCCCCCACGGCGGCCGCCGACACCTGACACCCCACATGAAACGTGTCCTGGCTGTGGTATTCCCTGAGCTCGATAGGCAGTTACAGGAGAGACTGCAGCAAGGTGGGGGTAGGTACATGGCTGTTTGTCGTGTTATGTGTCGCAAGCTTTTGGAAGTGCTCTGTAGCCTGGATACACTCCCAGAGTTTATATGTGCAGTGTATTTTCGGTTCCCCAATGTCACCTGGTGCTCTTTTTCATCCCTTCCCCTCCTTGACATGTGTCCCCTGGTCTGTGTGTAATCACATTTGCACATGGTCATCTAGGGTGCCAGTAAATCTAAGTGCACAGTGTTTTCTGCATTATGTGGGAGGGTGGTCTGTGACTTGTGTTGGTACCTTGCCTGTGCCATGACCTGTTCACTATGTTGGGGGTCCATATTTGTTGTCACTGATGATGATTCTCAACATAGGAGTGTGAGCTTTCAACTGAACACCCTTCCAGCATGCATGACCAATGTTGTGGCCTCAGACATGATGTGCATGAGTGGGAGATATGCATATTGCCATGACGGTTGAACATGATACAGTCAGCTCATTCCAGGACCACGGAGCAGTGTGCCCACTACAGTCCCCTGAGACACCCTGGCCTCCTAATCATGTGTGTCATCCAACACTGTGCACATTCCCTGTGGGTTCAGCATAGGTCTGCCTCTGTGGCATTATTAGTATTTTTAGTATTATTAGTATTTTGCTAATGTGTGCTACATGTGTCCACTGGACAGGGATACACCATTTTGCTTGTGCATACTCACACTGGGCAGTGCCTGTGTGGCTATTCACAACAATCTGTTGATGGTTGTTTGTCGCAAATGTGTTGCCAGCCCCACGAGGTTATGTTGTGTAAATGAAGCTATTTTTCTAGCACAGTTATTGTAACCCTGAATAAGAGGTGTCATTTCTTGATCTGTATCAATCACATTGACTCCGATATGGGGTGGGATGTGCGGGAGAGGCATACATGTGCAACCCTGATTTTTCATTGCCAGGTCTGACTTGTGTGTGAGACTTGACTGTACAAAGAATCCCCGTGCAGTGCCCCTGTGATGGTGGCCAGTGCTTAATATTCGTGCTTTGCAGCCTGTGTCAGTTTTTTAAAAACATGATTCCTGCTCATACATTTTTTGCACCTGTGTGTGGGTCAGATGCAACGCAGTTTGGACTTTGTGTGCTGACATCTGTGTGTACATTCTGGCTTGCCATGAGGGTGTCCCCACAGTACAGCTAGGCTTTTTTTCAACCCAATTGCAGGCCCATTAGCTTATGCATTGTCCTGGGTGTGGACATGTGTGCCACTCAAGATGACAGGCAGTAGGTCATATGTATAGCCAACTGTGTAATCAGGTGATGGATGGCCATGTGACAACTGACATAATTCAAGTTGTTAGTAAAAAAATATTGTACCTTGGCACTCACAGCACTTGTCAACAGTTCTTCATGTTTTAAATGTGGAAATTTGATGATTTGTGTTAAGAACACTGATGTGCCTGCATGAAAAAAGTCTCCCAAGGAAGTGCACACCAAACGACATTTCCACTTTCATGGAACACACTGGCACATTTTCTAAGATGCCACTGAGAATTAAATGGTGTTGCAGATTCTCCATATACATGTTCCCACAGTGCTCTTGATTTTGTGAGACTCCTTTGTTGTTGGTGATACAAACTGACGAGTCTCAAGACATCAAGACCTCCGTGGGCCCATGTATATGTACTTTCTGCAACACCATTTATTTCTAACAGTGGCTTCTTAGAAAAGGTGCCAGCTTCTTCAATGACAGTGTAAATGTACTTTTGTGTGCACTGCCTAGTGCGACATATTTCATGCAGGCACATGAGTGTTCTTTTCACGAAATGGCGAATTGGCACACTCAAAACATGTCGATTGTGTAAAGTATTGTGATTCCCAAGGTAGCAACATTTTTTCGTTTTGTGTTCCAAAGTACTCACAGGTGGTGACTCCTTGAGTATTGAGGTGTGTCAGTTTACGTTGGGTGCACCACTACTGTTTCTTTCAGGGTAAACAAGAGGTGGCATGACTTCATTGTATTGCTGTGCTCACCGGTTCACAGACACTAGCTTCTCAGTGTATTTCTCATTCAAGTTGTGGCCTTTTGTGTTCTTTTTTTCCAGGTGTCCAAGTGGCATAGTGGGTCTACCAACTGGGCAGTACAGGGCTTACATATGTGCGGAGTTATCTAGCTGTTACTCATGATGCATTGCCTGATATGCACTGAGACCAATTGTTCTTGTGCTCATGTGTCAGATGTATACAGGTGACTGATGCATTTCGGTTTCTTCTCCTTGCCCACAGCATCATCATCCGCAACCGAGGGAGACAACTGCATGGACCTGGAGGAGGGACCCAGCGACAGTGCCACCAGTGCTGTGGAATCAGAAGGACCCAGTGGCATGGAGGGCGAGGGGAGTCAGTCGGAGGACCTGTCTGGAGGCGAGAGCAGCTACGACGCTGACAGGTCAGAGGCTGACATCCTTGAGGAGGCGGAGGCTGCAACACCAACTGGCAGCATCCCCACATCTGTCCCCGCCTCCTCCATTACCATCTCCGCCCTCCCAGTTGCTCCCGTCCCTTCTGTCCGTGCAGAGGCTCACCATGTCTCCTTCGGCCCAAGCACCGCACCCCCTGCCACCCCTGCTGCCCTCAGTGAAGAGTCTGTGGACATACTGCGTCAGTTGCAGGTTGGGCAGGCATCGGTGCTGAATGTCCTCCATGGACACACTCAACTGCTCACACAGATGGTGTCGTTCATGGAGGGCATGTCAGCAACGATGACTGACCAACGCAGGATTCTGTGGTCCATGGACTCTTACCCGACGGCAGCAGTTTCTCTCCTGTAGTGCTCCACCCCCCCTCTACCCCGGACCCATCCACACTGCCCTCTCCTATGCCTGCCCAACGCACACCCAGACAGACACGGGCACGCACCCCACCAGACACATCCAGCACACCCCCAAGTAAGGCACAGCGCACACCTGGCACGCACACTCAGGGGGATGTAGGCACACCCACAGGGTCTGGGGGCAGATGACATACACGCAGCCAAAGTCGCAGTCCGCAGTCCTCACAACCCTGTTCCTCCAAGACCACTCCCCTTAGCTCCCCTGCCAAACTCTCACCCAAGGAGATCTATATGGGTGGGCTGGACCTCACCCCCACTGAGCCACCACCCCACAAGCGGGCGAGGAAGTCCCCGAGCACGGGAGTTGAGTCCCACACCATGTCCAACCCCTCCCCCAAGAGCGCTGCACCCCATCCCTCACCCACCACACCCTCTGTTGACCCTGGGGAATCCTCAGGTGCAGGGGTTCGGATGGAGGCACTGGCAGCGGTGTGCAGCGCCGAGCTCGCATCCACCTTCGGCGCTGCCCCACCCCCTGTGGTGGAGACATCCCCCCTGCACCCGCAACACCTACCCTTGCCCCTCCTGTCCCTGCGGTGCCTGGTACTGCCACTGATGATGCCCCCCTTCCCCCCCGGCCGACAAACCTGGAGGTTCCTTTGTGCAGGCAAGGTAGGGGTGGACGCGACCCCTACGTCCACCCTTGGACTTGAGAAATGGACTGGCCATTGGCCTTTGTACATAGTCTCTTTTTAATTAATTGTTTTTTGATGCCGAATAAAGCCTTTTCTTTTACTTTCAACACTATTGCATTTCAGGTACTTGACGTTGGTGATGAGGCTCCTGGAGTTGGTTTTCTGGTAATGTGTTCGGGTTCTGAGAAATGTTTTTGTATGATGGTCATGAGGTGGACCATGGTATCTGTGTGCCAACACAATGTCTCTGCAAAGAATCATTGGTAGTGTGTGTTCTTTTTGTTTGGAGACATTGTCCCAAGGATTGTTCCTTCCTCTGTGGCACCTGACATTTTCCCTGCAAACAGTTGCACAATTGTTGTGCTGAGCTGTGTCAACATTTCCTTTGTTGGTGAGGGATACCTTCAACAATGGCCATGCCTGCTCACCGATGTCTCCTGCTGAATCGTCTGTGCCATCCTTGCTAGTCACTGTTCTTGTGTTTTGGGTATGTAGGAATGCCTTCAGGGACAAATTGGCCCTTTTCAGCACTATGCATGTGTGTAATCACGGCCTACCACACAAATGGTACTTGTTATGCAGGGTATTTGGGCACCTGACTCACAATTGTGGGCATTGTATCTAGCGGAATAGAACCCTATTGCTTCCATGAGAGACAACATCTTGGTGGCTGGACCAGCACCTGAACATTCCTATCACTCCTGGGATGTGCGTGAAGGTGTGTGTTCCCTTTGGCTATCTTAGTTTGGTATGCAGTTACATGAGTATACAGTCTGTTGGCATGAAATCAGGGTGTGTATTGTGCTGCATCCGCCATGGGTAGGTATGCATGTGTTATATGTCCTCACACCCACATGTGGTGTATCATGCAGTGTGTGAAAGACATCCATCCTCCTGGGAGTGGGACACTGCTGTCAGTGATGTGTTGTAATAGCACTAAAATCATAGTCCAAAGTTAGGGATGCGTCCATACCACTATGTAGGTGTGGTCATCTGATAATGATGTACACCCCCCATATCTCTGTCCACTGCTGGGAGTCATATGCACCCATCCCCATATCTCTGTCCACTGCTGGTAGTCATATGCAGCCACCCCTCATATGTCTTGACACTGCTGGGAGTCCTCTGCACCCACCCCTCATATGTCTGGACACTGCTAGGAGTCCTCTGCACCCACCCCTCATATTGCAGGCCACTGCTGGAAGTCATATGCACCCACCCCGTATATGTCTGGACACTGCTAGGAGTCCTCTGCACCCACCCCTCATATTGTAGGCCACTGCTGGGAGTCCTCTGCACCCACCCCTCATATGTCTAGACACTGCTGGGAGTCCTCTGCATCCACCCCTCATATTGCAGGCCAATGCTGGGAGTCATATGCACCCACCCCCATATCTCTGTCCACTGCTGGTAGTCATATGCAGCCACCCCTCATATGTCTGGACACTGCTGGGAGTCCTCTGCACCCACACCTCATATGTCTGGACACTGCTGGGAGTCCTCTGTACCCACCCCTCATATTGCAGGCCACTGCTGGGAGTCCTCTGCACCCACCCCTCATATATCTGGACACTGCTGGGAGTCCTCTGCACCCACCCCTCATATTGCAGACCAGTGCTGGGAGTCATATGCACCAACCCCCATATCTCTGTCCACTGCTGGTAGTCATATGCAGCCACCACTCATATGCCTGGACACTGCTGGGAGTCCTCTGCACCCACCCCTCATATGTCTGGACACTGCTGGGAGTCCTCTGCACCTACCCCTCATATTGCAGGCCACTGCTGGTAGTCATATGCACCCACCCCTCATATGTCTGGACACTGCTGGGAGTTCTCTGCACCCACCCCTCATATTGCAGGCCACTGCTGGGAGTCATATGCACCCACCCCTCAAATGTCTGGACACTGCTGGGAGTCCTCTGCACCCACCCCTCATATGTCTGGACACTGCTGGGAGTCCTCTGCATCCACCCCTCATATTGCAGGCCACTGCTGGGAGTCATATGCACCCACCCCCATATCTATGTCCACTGCTGGTAGTCATATGCAGCCACCCCTCATATTGCAGGCCACTGCTGGGAGTCCTCTGCACCCACCCCTCATATGTCTGGACACTGCTGGGAGTCCTCTGCACCCACCCCTCATATTGCAGGCCACTGCTGGGAGTCATATGCACCCACCCCTCATATGTCTGGACACTGCTGGTAGTCATATGCACACACCCCTCATATGTCTGGACACTGCTGGGAGTCCTCTGCACCAACCCCTCATATTGCAGGCCACTGCTGGTAGTCATATGCACCCACCCCTCATATGTCTGGACACTGCTGGTAGTCCTATGCACACACCCCTCATATGTCTGGACACTGCTGGGAGTCCTCTGCACCCACCCCTCATATTGCAGGCCACTGCTGGGAGTCATATGTACCCACCCCTCATATGTCTGGACACTGCTGGTAGTCATATGCACACACCCCTCATATTGTAGGCCACTGCTGGGAGTCCTCTGCACCCACCCCTCATATGTCTGGACACTGCTGGGAGTCCTCTGCACCCGCCCCTCATATTGCAGGCCACTGCTGGGAGTCATATGCACCCACCCCTCATATGTCTGGACACTGCTGGAAGTGCTCTGCACCCACCCACGCACCCCCTTGGAGCAGTACACTCCTGGCCTGGACCTACACACACCAATATGAAGGTAACATGCTGGGCCAATCCTCTAAGTCCACATTCCTGGCATGTGTACGCCTCGTATCCCAAATGTACTGGTGCCATAACGGGGTACGTGTGACACGCACCGTACCCACGCATTAATTGCGTGTGTACGGTCCGTATCACAGTTCTACTGTGCCGTAGGGGTACGTGTGGTACGCACCGTACCCACGCATTCATTGCGTGTGTACGGTCCGTATCACAGTTCTACTGTGCCGTAGGGGTACGTGTGAAACGCACCGTACACGTCCACTTCTGTTGTTGCGGTACGCAGGGGTTGCTGGCCACGCCCCCCCCCCCCCCCAAGTGACCAGACCCTGGTGGTAATGTATGGCCTCCATTTTATAGGTTTGGCTTTGAGTATGGGGTTTGTTTCCTGCCCCTCACCCCCACCCTGGCCCCTGGGTGTTGTTCTCACCTTCTGCGGCGTGTGCGTCGGGTGCGTGGCACCAGGTCGAAGGCCAAGAGAACAGAGATGACACGTACGACGGGGTTCATGGCGTGTACCTCGCGTACCGGTGCTCCGTTGCGTAGCGGTTCAGTCGGACTCTGCTTTTCCGGCTGTGTTTGACTCCCGTAAAAAAAGAGTTGTACGGAGTGACGTAGGGACGAATCGTACTTGCTGGGCCGGAAACCGCTGCCTGAATACGTCCGGACGTCGCGTACAGGCTGTTACGGATCAGAATCGTAGTTTTTTTTTTACACGTACGGTCTTTTGTACGATTCGTATGGAAATAGGCTTTCTGTACGAATCGCACTTCCTAGGTTGTAGGGACAGTTTACCAGGTACGAGTCGTACGGAGAAAACGCTCCGTACGGCCTTTTTCCAGGATTGCAATCGGCCCCTAAATAATAAAGTTATTACATTAATTAATAATACATATCAATACGTAAGTGTATATATTATATGTATATTCTAAATGTATTTATAAATTATATAATTTATAATTTTTCAACAATTTAGAATATTTTTAACTGTTTATTTTAATTATATGTATTATTTACTTTATTTTACATTATTTTTTTAAGTTAAAAAAAATTATATATTTTTTATATTTTTGTACTTACCATGATGTAGATAGGATGTCGATATTCTTGACTTCGATATTCTTGCTGCAATATTTTTGTAGGTCGATATTTTGACCTTCGATATTCTGTCAGTGATTCGGAACTCACACCCGCACCTCAGCTATAAATGATATGAATTGATGATTTAGATGACAATGGCACTAAGAGACTAATCCACAAGGTATATTTAAACCAGATTTTTTTATAGTCCTTGCATGCGGTGGAGGAGGAGGAAGTAATTCGCCCTACTACCACAGACCGATTGGAATAATCGGACAATGAACAAACAAATCTCTAGCACTCGCTATCTAGAGTGTACAAATTGAATCAACAGTCAAGTGATGCACATTGGACCAAGATCAGTCCACGTGATCTGAGTGGCAAGTATGCGTTTCTGAAAGATGTAGACGTGGAGCCATCTCCAGATTAAGGGGCACACCCCAATGAGGATATGATTAATAGAAAGCACTTCTGTAGGTATTTTAACGCATGGCTTTGTTTATTTTGAGCTTCATACTTGATGAATGCACACAACCTGCCATTAAGGTCACATGGACTGATCTTTGGTGGTAAATCTAATAGAAGTTTTAAGGGATAGACATAAGTGGAACAGAATGTGAAACAATTAAGGAGGACTGTCTGACACTCATTAGATATCTGTTTGTCATAATACTTATTATACCAATCATGTGGATTTAGAACCGACATTTGGATTTGCTTATGTGAAAGGATAACAAGATTGCAGCTCTGAAGAAGTTTTGGGGTTCTCCCTCTTAGACGAAAAAACTGTTGACTACGGAAACAAGAAAAGAGTAACAAGTGACAAAGTATAAGGAAAAGAAAGAATTCCCGAGCATGGGCAAACTACTCGGTTCAATGTGCATTACTTGACTGTTAATTCGATTTGTACACTCTACATAGTGAGTGCTATAGATTTGTTTTCTCATCTCAGCCATTCCTATGACACTCTCACCCCAACTATAACTCTGACTCCCCAAATGCCTCTAACCTTTCCGACCCCCAATGTCCCCCTCCCAAGGGTGAACTCACCTCCCTTCCCCCCATCACTAGGGAATCTCTGACCTCCCTAGTTCCCCTGGTCAAATCTGGTTCTCCGCTTGACCCCTGTCCTGCCCACATTCTCCGCCATATCTTTGTTACCTGCCCAGACCCTCCCCTACATCTCCTTAACAGCTCTCTCGCTCAAGGTGTAGTCCCCAAACCCTTGAAGTCCGCGGTTATTGTGCCTATTCTGAAAAAACCTGGGGCAGACCCCTCTGTCCCTGCCAATTTCCGCCCCATCTCCCTCTTGCCATTCTTGGCTAAGGTGCTCGAGCGCCATGTCACCTGCGCCCTGAGCTCCTTTGTGGAGATGCATGGAGCTCTTGCTCCCCGTCAGGCTGGTTTCCGCCCCGCACACTCCACGGAGTCCGTTGTCATCTCGGTCCTGGACAACCTCAGGGAGGGTATGGATACCAATCAGCGCCAGGCCCTAGTGCTCCTCGATCTCTCAGCCGCCTTTGATACGGTGGATCATACCATCTTGCTTTCCCGTGTCAAGGCGGCGGGGATCGGGGGGACCGCCCTGGTCTGGCTCTCCTCCTTCCTGAGGGACCGCACCCAGGCTGTCCGCCTGGGTGACTTCACAGCAGACGTCCGGAAAGTTCAGTGCGGGGTTCCCCAAGGCTCTTCCCTTTCCCCCCTTTTGTTCAATCTGTATGTCGCCCCTCTTATCTTCTCCCTCCAACAGATGGAGGTCGCCGTATTCAATTATGCGGATGACCTCCAGCTTGTTTTCAATCTATCCTCTTCCCCCTCTTCTGTTCTAAACTTTCAATCTGTCATGCTCCATATCAGGGACTGGATGAACCACAATCATCTCAAACTTAACCCCGACAAGACCGAGCTGGTACTGACGGGTGGTTCATCCAGCCCCTGGTCTCCTCTTTTCTGGCCCCCCTCCCTTGGCCCCTCTCCTGTACCCTCTTCCTCTGTCAAAACATTAGGCATAAAAATCAACTCTCAACTCACCCTTCACTCCCAGGTTAGCTCTGTGGTATCTTCTTCCTTCCTTTCACTGCGCACTATACGCAGGGTGTCCCGCTTCTTCACTTTCCCCGCCCTTAAGCTCATCATCCTGGCCATGGTGGTGTCCCGCCTGGACTACGGCAACGCCCTATATGCCGGCATCCCCGCATATAGCCTGCGACGCCTACAGCAGATACAAAACCAGGCGGCCCGCCTGGCCTTCAAACTCCCTAAATTTCACCACTCTACCCCTCTTCTGAAATCCCTACATTGGCTCCCGGTGCGAGCTAGGGTTCAATTCAAGCTCGCCTCCATCACCTTCTTGGCCCGACTTGGCCTGACACCAGCATTCATCTCTTCCGAGATCATTCCATACGTTCCCACCAGGGAACTACGCTCATCTTCCCAGTCCCTCCTCTCCATCCCACGCTACCGGAGAAAGAAGTGGGGAGGCTCAAAATTTGCCACCCTTGCCCCGACCCTCTGGAACTCCCTCCCCCTTGAACTTCGCTCGATCACTCTGTACCCGCAATTCCGTAAACACCTCAAGACCTTCCTGTTCATGAAGTCCTTTGAATAATACGTCAGCAGCCTCCCCAGTCTTCTAGCCCAGGACCTTGTTAACTATAGCGCCAAGAAACCGCTGGTAGACGTGCGCTCTACAAGTAATTTTAAACTCAAACTCAAACTCCCGTTTGCTGATCCCATAATAACGCCCAGTGACATAGCCATTGCACTCCTCCTCATCCATCTCTTGAATTCTCCATCACCTAACTTTGAGCCTTCCTCCAACCTATCCTCCCCCTGTTGGTTCCCCCAGGCCATCAGCACTCAAACACCACAGACATTGACACTCACTTGCCTCCTTGCACCCTGCTACAATACCTGACAACCCTCTCCCACACCTCACTTGAATCCAGACTTGATGAGATCACACAAAACCTATATGAGCACAAAGCAGGCTTACAAATACTCATTTGCATCACCCTAGAGACGACCAGTAATCAGTGGTCTATCAGAAATCCGAGGATTTGTGACCAATGTTCCAACCACCTCTTCATATCTCCAACACACCTCCCAACCAACTTGACTTCACTTTCTAGGATGCCCTTTGACTTGAGATGGAAAACCCTACTCTAATGTGCCCTCGCAGCTGATTAGACGTAAAGTCCCTCCATCCGACAAGGACATTCACTCCCTCCTCCTATCATTTAACTCCTCACACGCTGATAACACTGACAATCAGGGTCCAATCCAAACCATTCCTGCAAACCCACACAGAACACCAAGGTTCAACCTCAGAGCGGTCAACAAGCACAACCTTAAGCGAGTTACTCTTACACAGACTACCCCAGCGAATTCCAAACCCCATCTGAAATGCATGTTACTCAACTGTAGATCGGCTGCAAGACACAAGGTTGATATTGCTAACCCTATCCTCGCACAAGATCTTGACCTTTGACCTCCTAATCCTGACTGAAACTTGGCTACAAGATTCCTCTGCTCCCATCCTTGACATACTTGCCCCTTCTAACCATGGCATTACTAGACTAGGCAGACCTGGTGCAGGCTTTGCCTGCATACACACTATCAGTGAAACATTCACAATCCCTTGTTTTATCCACATGCGAATACTTATGCATTGATATCACATGCAACCATAGACTTCTCTGCAAACTACACTCTATCTACCACCCTCCAGGAGGCAACATTTCTTTCATAAACAAATTATGGAAATCATCACAACTAACACGGGACAAAACTGCACCCAAATCTTTGTTGGTGACCTCAGCCTACACTGGATTGATGTGAATGACCCTGCAGTTAACAGCTTTAAAACCTATCTTGCCGATTTCAACCTGACCCAAATCTGTGACAGCCCCACAAACACGGGAGAGACCTTAAATCTTATGATTGAGAAGACCAATTCCATTCAGCTTGAATCTATCCTCCCCTGTGATTGGTCTGATCACCACTGCATCATGTTCCTCATCACTGAATTGGTGAGATCAAACATAGCTCAACTAACGAAACCTACACTCTGGAAAAGGAACATGCGAGATATCGACCTCAATGAATTGTTAGCTCTTAGTAACAACATCCTGCCTCCTCCTGGAGACATGTCAGATTTTCATGATTTCACAAACCACTACACTTATTCCTTGGAGAATATTCTAAATTCAATCAACAGCTATAGATAAAAAGACTGCCCACCAAAGACTACAAACCATGGGATAACGGCAGCCTCAATACAGAAAGTCACAACCTGAGAGTTGCTGAATGATGGTGAAGATCATCACCATCCCTTGAACACCTCAAACATTTGAAATCACTGAGGAACTGATACTACAAAATTATAAGAAGCTTGAAAGCTGATTTCTTCAGAAACCAACTGGATCAAGCTAGAATCCGACCTAATAACGATTTGAATTCATTAAACTACACTCAAATGGCCCACCCAACCCTTCCTTAGCCGAATCCAGTCTACTACCAAACCACCAGAAATGTGCCTCCTTCTGTCTTGAGAAGGCCAGAAAACATGAGAAATGACTTGCTTTTGGAGCATCATCCTCTTCTACCTCATTCCAGCTTCTTCTCTTCCCGGTGGTTGCTCCCTCCCTTCCCCAAAAACAACACCTCATGGAATACTTTCAAAACCTTTGAGGAAAGCAGCGCTCTCAAATTTCTAGTTGCGCTGAAAACCTCAAACCGCTTCCCCCCAATTTCTTCAATGAGATCAAACCATTGTTACTCCCACTTTTGACCAACTTGAAGTTAAAGTTGAAGGTATTCAACTTGTAGTCTTATCCCTGACTACCTAAAGTCCAGGCAGGTGTGCCCAATCCTTAAAAAACCAACAGCAGATCACACTGACCTAAACAACTTCCACCCTATCTCCATCATTCCTACTCTGGGAAGCTCCTCGAAAAATGCATGCATGTCCAACTCTGTAACCACATTGAACAATTCCACCTTCTAGATCAATTCCAGTCCGGTTTCCGTTCAGGGCATAGAACCGAATCGGTGCTTACACACATAGTGGATGATGTGCTAAAAATGTTGGACCAGGACGAATCTTGCCTCCTAAACCCTTCTTGACGCATCTTCCGCATTCGACAGTTAAACATGAACACCTACTAGAACTATTGGAACATAGAATGGGGCTAACTGGGTCATTACTAAACTGGTTCACCTCGCTTCTTCAACACAAAACTAAAAGATTCAAGGTCAGTCATTCCCTTTCTCAGACTACTCTAGTCACAATAGAGGTCCCACAGGGTTCCTCCCTCTCAACTACTCCCTTTAACTTGTTCATGGACATCTAACAGAAATCCTGAGTTCATCCAACGTTCACTACCTCATGTACGCCAACGATACCCAATTATACCTGAAAGTCTCCCCCCCCCACCCCCCGAAGACAACAGATCCCTCAACTTAACTCTACAGAAAATCCAAAATTGGCTGGCATGCAACCACCTCAAGCTAAACACTCTAAAAAACAAATTCCTCCCAATCGCCTCATCCCAACCAGTCGCTTGTCATGGAGGAATGGTTGAAACAGCCAACAGCCCTCAACTGCGTGCCACTAGTTATTGATTCAGCGAAATCACTGGGAATAACTCTCAACGAGAACCTTCACATGCAGAAACACATCAGCGCGACCACCAAAGAACAAACCTCCAAATGAACATCCTAAGAAAATGAAAACCCTTCCTCCCCCCTAAATGATTTCAAGTCTGCAGTGCAAGCCCTAGTGATTCCCAGGTTGGACTATGGAAGCGCAAACGTCTTTGGCTTACCGAGATCCAAAAGGGCTTCTTTAAAGGCCTCTCATAACTCTGCTGCAAGGCTCATCACTGGAACAAAAAGAAACAACCACATCACCTCCGATTTGAAATCCCTCAACTGACTACCTTACGAAGCCAGAATTCCGCAAAAAATTGCCTGCATGACCCATAAAACCCTACACTACAATAATGAAATGAAATGAAATGAAATGAAACGAAAATGTGATTTATAAAGCGCTGCAGTTGCCCTGAGGCGTCCAGGCGCTAAAAACAGAGAAAAAACCCTTGTGAGGTTATTTTTGTTAAGCGTTAAACAGATGAGTTTTTAGCTGTTTGCGGAAGCTGGTCAGGTAGGGGTTGTTTCTCAGCTGCAGAGGGAGGGTGTTCCAGAGTTTGGAAACATTATACGAAAAAGAGCGTCCTCCTGCTCTGGCTCTAAAGATTCTGGGAATTTTGGCTAGAAATGCCGTTGAGGAGCGAAGGGTCTTGTTAGGCCTGTTTGGAGAAATCAGGGAGCAGTTGATGTCTGGGCCCGTTTCCCAGAATGTCTGGTGGGCAATACAGAGTGCTTTGAACTTTATTCGGTCCCTGACAGGTAACCAGTGTAAGGTCTTCAGGCCGATTTTTATTGAGGTCCTCCGAGGAATTCCCAGCAGCGCCCTGGCGGCGCAGTTCTGCGCGCGTTGAAGTTTTTGTAGGGTGTAGTCTGGTGCTCCCAAATAGAGGGCGTTGTTAAAGTCCAGACGGGCTTGGATGAGGCCCTGTATGATTATTTGTTTGGCCTCGAACGGGAGGAGGGGAAGGACTTTTTTGATCACTCTAAGGAGGCCAAAGCAGGTGGCTGATATCTTGGTGGCCTGAGTATTGAGGCTCAGAGATTTATCGAGCCACACACCTAGGCTTTTGATGTTGTCTCTGGGGGGTGGGGCCATTCCCATGCTAGGTGGCCAGATCGATTCTATAGTGGCAGGGGAGGCCGGGCCCAGGAGCATGAGCTCAGTTTTATCATCATTGAGCTTTAGGCATGAGCTCATCATCCAGCTCTTTACGTCTTCCAGGCAGGCCGCTAGGTCTGGTGGTGACTGGAGGTCGCTCTTCTGTGTAAGGGAGACCACCAGCTGGGTGTCGTCCGCATAGGAGACGATGTTAACACCATGCGGACGAACAATCCCAGCCAGTGGCTTCATATATACATTAAAGAGCGTGGGGCTTAGAGAAGAGCCCTGCGGGACTCCACATCCCAGAGGGCGAGTGGAAGAGCGGGATGTGCCGTTGAAGACCTGAAAAGTTCTGTCTGATAGAAAAGATTCGAACCATGCCAGCGCGTCTCCGGTCACTCCTAAGTCGGAAAGGCGGGTTAACAGGATTTTATGATGTACCGTGTCAAATGCGGCGCTTAGATCGAGGAGGATCACTGCCACTGACCCTCCTCGATCCAGGATCCGTCTAGCCTCCTCTGTTACTGCCAGTAGGGCGGTCTCTGTCCCATGTTTGGCTCGAAAGCCCGTTTGGGAGGAGTCAAGGAGATGGTTTTCCTCCAGAAATGATGTCAAGATGGTATTGATATGTTTCTCCAGGATTTTGGAAGCCCATGGGAGTAGTGAGATCGGGCGATAGTTACTGGGGTTGGCCGGGTCAAGGGAGGGTTTTTTCAATAGAGCCCGTACCATAGCGTGTTTCCAGGTCGTGGGGACTGTCCTGCTTATTATGGAGGAATTCAGTAGATCCACGAGAGTGGGGAAGATAGTTTTGCTTGCCAGGCACAATGAGCCTGGAGGACCAGGGTCGCATGGAGATCCGGTTTTTATTTGTTGTGCCAGTTTCTCCAAGGTTTCCAATGCTATCAGGGGAAAGGACTCCAGCCGCTTGGTCGGGTTTGATGTTGAGTGCAAGCCTTGGACCGGCGGATCAGTGGGCGGGTTGGGAAAGGAAAGATAGATTTTATTAACTTTTTGAAAGAAGAATTCCACCAAATCGTTGCATTTGGATGGTGAGTTGTTATTGTCTGTCACAGGTGGTGGAGACTTGATCAAGGTATTAACTATACGGTAAATTTCTTTGGATTTAGATTTCGCCGCGGTTATTTTAAGGTTGTAATGGGCAGCTTGCGAGGCTTTTATGGCCAGTTTATAATTCCTGATCATTTCCCTATAGGTCGCTTTTTCTTCAGGGTTATACAAAATGCGCCACTTTCTCTCCTGTCTTTTGCAGAGACGTTTGTGGTTTCTAAGATCTTCTGTGTACCAAGGGGCAGTTTTACTATGTCTCCTGGAGTTTGGTGAGTATTCTGGGAGGACCGAGTCAAGGAAGGTGGTTATCCATTCGTTGTATTTTGTATTATTAGAGGTAGGGTCGTGAGAAAGAGAGGGTCTAGCGGTGCAAAGAGCTTGCGTCCAACTGTCAATGGAAAGTTTAGACCAATTACGGGTTTTCCTTGTATTAAATAAGGAAGGGTGTGGTTTGCTCGTGGTCCAGTTAAAAGCTATCAGGAGGTGGTCTGTCCAAGGAAGTCTGGTGATACTGCCCACTTTGAGTTGGTCGGAGTTACTGAAGATAGGATCTAACAGATGCCCCTTTTTGTGAGTAGCGGAGGGGACCAATTGTTCAAGTTGAATTGCGGCCAGGCTTGACTGTATCTCTTGTGCTAAGGAGTCCAGCAGATTGTCAAAGTGGATGTTAAAATCTCCAAGTAGGGTGAAATTGGAGGGAGAGACAACCGACTGGGAGGTCACCGAAAGAAGGGAGGTGTTAAATTGTCCTATCGGGCCGGGAGTGCGGTATATAAGAATACCGGAGAAGCAGGCATTGGGAGTGAACTCGATGGAGAAGGAGAGGTTTTCACAATCCTCAAGGTCTTCCGCTAAATGGCGGCAGGTATAGCTTTCTTTGTAGATAATCGCGAGGCCGCCACCTCTACCCAGTGGTCGGTCAGCCCGCACTATCTGATATCCCGGGATGATGGCTTGTGCCAAGTCTGGCTGAGAGTCTAGGTTCAGCCATGTCTCGGTCAAGAAAAGTGCATCTGGGGAATATTCCTCCAGTAGTAAGGAGATTTCTAAGCAATGTTTTACAAGAGACCTACAGTTAAGAAGGAGCATAGAGTAGTTCTTTACCTCGGCTCTGGATTCGGGGAGTATAGTGAGTAGGTCTGATTTGCAGTTCCTACAGCGTCGAGGGATCTCCAGGGGGTGTAGCGGGGTACCACACTTGGGAGAGACAGGTGGCCGTAGCTGATGTAGGGAGCTCGGGCTATATACCTGTCTGTCGTCTCTGAGGGCAAGGGACATGGCCCTTGGGCACGGTCGGGCGCGGACGAGCGCAGACGAGCTTGCCTTAAGCGCGCCTTCGGCGCGCAATCGGCGCGCCCGCTGCGCTCGTCCGCTGCGCGTCCTACGAGTGGGCATGTTTATGAGGGTGGGAGAGGGAGGGAACAAACGAGGGGGCATGGCCTGTCGAGTGGGCGTGTCTCAGCGACAGCTTGTAATCAGCTGTGCGAGGTGCTGGCTAATCGCGTGGCGAGTAGCGAGTGGTGAGTACGTTTTTTTAAAACCAAGTCAAACACACAAATGAGCACAGTTTACCCTATTTACAATTTACAGTTAAAAAACAAGGACAGGGCGTCTCCCGGCTTTTCGCCTCAGGAGCGGTTTTGTCTGAGTAAGCGCCGCTTCGCCCAGCGCGGGCTTGTGTATCCACGGGGGGGGGGGGCGTGGCCTGTCGAGTGGGCGTGTCTCAGCGACAGCTTGTAATCAGCTGTGCGAGGTGCTGGCTAATCGCGTGGCGAGTAGCGAGTGGTGAGTAAGTTTTTTTAAAACCAAGTCAAACACACAAGTGAGCACAGTTTACCCTATTTACAATTTACAGTTAAAAAACAAGGACAGGGCGTCTCCCGGCTTTTCGCCTCAGGAGCGGTTTTGTCTGAGTAAGCGCCGCTTCGACCAGCGCGGGCTTTTGTATCCACGGGGGGGCGTGGCCTGTCGAGTGGGCGTGTCTCAGCAACAGCTTGTAATCAGCTGTGCGAGGTGCTGGCTAATCGCGTGGCGAGTAGCGAGTGGTGAGTAAGTTTTTTTAAAACCAAGTCAAGCACACAAGTGAGCACAGTTTACCCTATTTACAATTTACAGTTAAAAAACAAGGACAGGGCGTCTCCCGGCTTTTCGCCTCAGGAGCGGTTTTGTCTGAGTAAGCGCCGCTTCGACCAGCGCGGGCTTTTGTATCCACGGGGGGGCCCTGTGATACCTCAAAAGCTGGAACTGTCTGGCGGCTGCAGACCCTCAGAAGCTCGAGCACCTTACTGCTGAAACCACAGAAATTCTTAGAAAAAGAAAACCTACAACTAAGGTTTCTTGAGTATCACCCCGAGAATTTGAAACGCCTTACCCCCTGAAGTCAGACTGAATGCAACAACAGCAGCTTTCAAGAAAGAAGTTAAAGTACTACTTATGAACACATTTCTGTCCTAGATCCTAGGGTCTCCTCTCTTCCAATCGTTCATGACATGTCAATTACATTCATGATTATTGATCTCCTTTATGTTAATAATTGATCTAATGATCCTGACATTGTTTTTTACCCTCCCTTTTCAGGGATGCTGCCTTGTCCTTTATTGTTATCGACTTTGATATTATTGATTCTGTTTGTCACTGAACTATTGTGAAACGCTCTGGGTCATGTTCGCGCTGTATAAAACTTTTTAAATAAAATAAATGTTTTAAGGAGTGAGAACAAGCACTTTTGCCTTGGTTAGCCGTGATGAATTGCAAGTCCTAAAAGCCAACACAATTGAGTTCAGAAAGCAGAAGGTCAACATAGTACTTTACACAGTTTTGCAAAAAAAAGTAACTATGCTATTATCGTGCGAACATGAAGAAAGCTTTAAAATTGAGGGTTGATCCATGAGTGGTATATTTACATCTCAACAATTTCAACTCACCAGTTCCAGCCACAGATAATAGGTTTCTGGCTATCCCCCCCATGAGGTCGGCTGCTGAACCTCTGTCCTCGTAGTTCCAAGACATCCTATGATCCAGCAGTGACAGAGATAAGAATAATGCTCAGTGTAAATTGTCTAGTTATAAAATTAATTAGGACCACACATGCAAAAATGTTAGAAACACATACAAGAAAGGTAAACCATCAACTTCTATAAAAGGACTTTTAACTTTGTATATAAAACAAAATAGATAAATAGACTGAATTAACGAAAGGACTAATGAGATACTGTGGAACTTAAGATCAGAGGTTTCAAGATTTACCTGACAGAACAATGGTAGATGTTCCAATAGCTGCCGCCAGGATGGCCCCTGATGTCATCAATGTTGGTGATTGAAAAGCGGCAACTGGGGGCTGTTGTATGACGGAAGCTGACAGGTAAGAGGAACATACATGGGAAATAAGCCACATAAAATCATATAAGAAGCTGCTATTTAAATAGTTTAAATACTCGTTTTGAGGCCCCCAAAGATTACTCTCCTGCAAATTATGCAAGGCCTAACAAATATAGCGTTTCCCTTATGTTGCCAATGTAAAGTCAATTTTATAAAACAATGAGTAACTTAATCAATAATTGTGTTACATATTGACCATGGTACTCTACCCTCCTTATGCTTTGTGGTGTCAGTCCTAATATTGATATAGAGCTAGGAGCAGAAGTCGATGCTGTGGCAGGTAGAGAATGTGACAACATCTCCCTAAAAAGATCAAAAAACATTTATGAGTATGTAATGGGGCACCAATATAATAGTCAAAATTAGATTGATTACAATCATAAGCTGTTACAAAACATATTGTAATATATAGGGGCCTATTAGAATGGTGCGCGGAAAACCACCCCGACCGCAATGGAAGCGGAAAACAACCGCCCGCCGGTACCGTGGAAAAACCGGCGGCCAAATTAGAATCAACTGCCAAAAAAAAACGACCGTGGCGGAACAGGGCCCAGAAAAAACGCACGTAGCGGGCGGAATTGGCCAAAATCCGTCTGCGGCGGTCTGATTCGCTGCAGAAAAACACCAACCCACCGCAAGTATAGCGGAGACACCGCACGGGAAATTAGGATATCCCCAATGGTCCTGCGGTACGTTCCGCTGTTTCTGACCTCCGCGGTCGCAAACAGTGATGAATGGGAGAGCCGGCTGAAAAGCTGCAGCATAGCCACCGCTGCAGACGCTCCGTGACAAATATGGCGGCCGACATAAAAAACCCACAATAACGCCACATAGTGCACACAGCAAACTAGCCATGCCCCCAAAAACACACCCCAATGACGCAACCACATGGTAAAAAGAAAAATACAAATCCCAGGACAACCCACACAACACACCTGACAGCAATACCCCATTTGCAGTAGGGACCACCCGGCGCTCCAAGCAGGAAATCATGAAGCGGTGGCATGACCTGAAGAGGGTTATCAAATAGAAGAGGAGCAAGAACCGTGAGATGTCTCAGGGGACTGGCGGTGGCCCTCCCATTCCACCAAAACCATTCACTCCATGGGAGGAGAAGGTGCTTGCCATACTGCATCCAGAGAGTCTCACAGGAGTACCCGGGGGAGTGGAGGCTGGTAAGTACAAACAAATGACTATCACCACACTGCTATGTACTGTCTTGCACAACTACAAAGCTACACCACCTAGGACAAATTCCATTCATCTGCACCACACACTCACAAAAACATGTCTCACAGATCCAACATCCACTCACTCCCATTCACCCCAAACGTAGCCAGCAACATTACCATGGGGGCATGTGTACAGGCAGCCAGCACTACAACTCCCACCAGGCCCTCTTGTCCCACAGCATCAGCAAAATGGAGCCCTCCCACCACCCCACCCAGAAGCATGTGCAAGCCATTGCATAACCCACATAAAACTTAGATAGGTAGCCATCTTCCTTGGGAGGGTGTTTGTGGGTGAGAGGCCTACACCACTACTCCCACCATGCCCCCTGTCCCACATCTGAGCAGGATGGAGCACTCACTCCCACCCAGAAGCATGTGGCATCCATTGCATTGTTCACCCTCACCTAACACGTAGGTAGCCATCTTCCCAGTGAGGGTGTTTGTGGGTGGGAGGCCTGTACCACTACTCCCACCATGCCCCCTGTCCCACACCTCAGCAGGATGGAGAACTTCCCCACCCAGAAGCAGTTGGAAGCCATTGCAGAACACCAAACAAACGTACAGGTAGGTAGACATCTTCCCTGGGCGGGTGTTTGTGGGTGGGAGGCCTGTACCACTACTCCCACCATGCCCCCTGTCCCACACCTCAGCAGGATGGAGCACTCCCCCACCCAGAAGCAGTTGGAAGCCATTGCAGTACACCAAACAAACTTACAGGTAGGTAGCCATCTTCACAGTGAGGTTGTTTGTGGGTGGGAGGCCTGTACTACTACTCCCACCATAACCCCTGTCCCACACCTCAGCAGAATGGAGCTCTTCATACCACCCAGATGCATGTGGCATCTAATGGATCACTACAAACAAACTAACAAGTAGGTAGACATATCATTCTGTCTCGTGCCACCACTGAGCAGGATGTAAGCCTCCACCACTAACACACACGTGTCACATAACAAAGCCAAATTCAAAAACAACAGGTAAGTAGCCAGTACGTGCACCTAGCCATTCGTCACAAATAGAATGGTGCCATATGACCACACCAGCCCTCTCATTGCACAAATATGCACACCGAACCTATTACCACGCACAGTGTGCACACAGCTAAGCGAAGGAAACTGTCACAGCAACCAAAGTGTGACACACCAATGCCCATGTAGAAGAAAGTCTACATGCACTGATTGACATGTGTAGTGCCATGGGGCCAGAGCAACAAGGACCATATGAAAAATAAGAAAGCATGGTTGGTGGTACAAATCCAGATATGCACATGACAAGACAAAGGTATGCAGGAGATCACAATGGACAGTCCATGCCCAGATGTGACGTGTGCCAGGTCATACAAATCAACAAAGAGTCCTCACTGAAATCATATGTTGCGCTAGTCCCAAGATGTCAACATGTCCCTGTAATCACAAATTATGCATGTGGCGCATGGTATGTATTGACACCTCACACCATGGACAAGTAATGCATGTACTATTGCATCATGTCAGGAGGCACAGTAGTGCACACAGAAAACAATGTGATGATCAGTAAACTGTGTAGTGTACAAACAGTGAATGACACACAACTAGTACAAAGCTTGCAGGGTGCACCACAATGACCATTCCCATCTGACCCACAGCTGACCAAGAACGGACTGCAGAGGACAACACCAGCAACCTGCATAGCCATTACCCCGCCCCCCCCCCCCCCACTTCCCGGGACATCGACTCTCGGATGTGGATTCCCAGGATTCTTTGGACGATAAGCCCGAAGCCGGCCCATCTGGTGCTCCAGGGCGCAACAGGTCTCAGGACCCCATCGCACCATCGCACCCCCCCACCACATGTGCTGGTGCAACAATCTCCATGCAGACCCATGCTGTTACGACCAGTGCGTCCTCCACCACCACCAGAGCTGCCTGCAACACTCTCCCTGTCCCACAGGATGACCACCCCACCAACTGAGGAGGGCAGTGAGAGGATGCGGGTGCCTACAGTGGAGAGGCAACAGGTCTGCGGCAGCAGGGCAGGTGGGAGGGCAGGGTCACCCACAGATGACCAGAGCCTGGGACCGAATCCCTGGAGCACATACACTCCTTGGGGCATATGAACGGGCCCAGGGACGAACGGGCCAGTCGGACGAACTGTTTCGCGAGCTCATCCTGCTGATGAGGTCCATCGACACCCGCATGGGACAAATTGTGGACCTCTTGGGCCAGCAAGTGGCGGCACTGAGGGACAGGTCTGCGCCACAACCAACACCTCCACCTCCCTCTGGTGGGCCGCAGGATGACAGTTCACCATCCTCCCCTGCGGTGACAGAGGGGTGAGTCCTCAGACACCACTAGCCCCCCAGCAGAGGCCCCCCCTGTCAAGCGGCGAAGGGGCCGTCCGAAGAAATCCCTGGGAGTATCTGTTGGCAAAGCACCTGACAAACGCCAGTCACGGAGCCAGCCATGATGGCAACCCTCTTCCCCACTGCATTGACTTTTTGGACTGTCCTTCCCCACACTGCCCTGTGAATGGCATCTGTCTGTTGGACTGGGTCACCACATCTATGTGGGGACTACTCGATTATCTCATTTACCATAACTGTCAACTCACTGCTTCACTAATCACCTCACTGTAAATGTTCCCCCTCCCTCACAGGTCACCATTGTAAATAAACAACTCCTTACAAACATGTTGTTGTACCTGCTCCGTCTTTATTCCAGGATGTACAGTCTTCACCATGAGTACAATGTAGTAGGAGTCTGGAGTGTAGGTAAGCAAAGAGAGGTTGGAGGCACCTAGGAAAACACAATAGAACAACATTCACTAGTCTGGGTGTGGCATCACAGACTTCACACAACACTTCACAACAATAGAATCCCACATGCACACATCACATTGGGCAACAAGTGCCAACATACACATCCTGTAGATGATCCTAAATGTACTGACCCAAAAACATTGTCAGCCACCACTGAGTCCACAACTGGCTGCTGTCACAAATCTCACATACACCTTCACAACAACAGCATCATCATCATCAGACAGTGGGTATGTTGTACATTGTCATACACCTTCAAGTGAAGTAGCGGGTGATGAGCTGTTGACGCAGGTCAACACCTTTCTCCTCTCCGCTGTCCTCATCACTGGACACGGGTTGGTTTGCAGGCGGCGGCCTTGGCTGCTCATCATCATCCAAGATCAGGGGAATCTCCTTGCGAATGGCTAGGTTGTGGAGCATGCAGCATGCCACTACAATCTGACACACCTTCCCAGGCGAGTACATCAGTGCACCTCCGGTCTTGTCCAGGCAGCGGAAACGTGACTTCAGCAGACCAAAAATACGCTCCACCACACGACGTGTCCTCCCATGGGCTTCATTGTAGCAGACGTCAGCTGGTGTCCTGGGATTCCGCAGTGGGCTCAGCAACCAAGGACGGTTGGGATATGCAGAGTCACCTAGGTATGGCAAACAGAAATAAATATTGCAATGTTGCTGAGGCAGAGGACAGCAGGTCACGCACACAGCACGCCATATGACTAGGCATACTCACCCACAATCCATGCACGCTCGGGGAGCAGATTAGCCTGCAGCTGTGGTACAATGCTGTTCCGCAGGATGTAGGAGTCATGGGCCGAGCCTGGGAATTTGGCACACACGTGGGTGATGATCACATCTGCCTGGCACCCCACTTGCATATTTATAGAGTGGTAATGTTTACGATTCTTGTAGATGTGCTCACATGCCTGTGGTGGCACAAGCCCAACATGGGTGCAATCAGTGGCACCAACAACATGGGGGATGTGTCCAAGGGGTTCGAAATCGCCCTTCACAGCTGCCAATTCAGGCCCCCTGGGGAAATGGATATATCTGTCCTTGTAGACCATCATGGCGGACAGTACATCACTCAGCACCATGATGAACATAGGTTGTGACATCCCACCTGCACTGGCCACCGTGTTATGGAATGATCCAGTGGCAAAAAAATGCAGGGCCGCCATCACCTTATACCAGTGGTTCCCAATGTGTGCACCGCGGCACCCCGGTGCACCATCAGAACTAGCCTGGGGCGCCGCAAACAGATGAACAAAAATGATATAATTGCATTACATTTAGATCATGTTTTTACCATAGCAGCCCATTCTCCCAACAACCACACGGGGGTGCTGGTGACCGCACTATCATCTTCTGACGGTGAAGTGAAAATCAATTCAACTTAATTGTACCCCGAGACAATGACCTAACAGTGAATGTGTCCCCAGCCCACCAGCCAAACGTACTTTAAATGATCTACACGGATAGCCTTGTGAAAATAACTTGGGCAAAGTGGGGCCAACACTGTGACAATTAATATAGTCTTCCATTTACCTGTGCCCAAAATCGTTTCAAATAACAGGAAGACTGCCATTATCAATTTTCTGTGTGTGTTTGGTCTTTATTAAATGTATGTTCGGAGGCTTCACTTTGCATTGATAATGTTATTTTAAGTCCATTCTCAGCTGTCCCTATTTTTAACTTAGCAATTGCTGAAAAAAATCACAATATTTCCGTTCTAAGGATGTCACTACTTTGCAAAAGATGTTATATGACACAGATTCCGCAGGTGCGTTCCTTTCTTTTTACCATCCGCGTGACAGGGGCTGTGGAGTGACCCCAAAGCAGAGCAAGGAAGGTATAAGGCGACATGCTGGGCTCTGAAATCAAGTGACTCCTCTTTTTGTTACATCGCTCTCAGCGCATGTCATGACGTTATGAGGCTTGTGATAAAATCAGGATTACAGGGGATAAGCTTTTATTTGCATGCTTATTACTTTACTTTTACCTCTTGTCTGTCCTAAAAACAAGTATTGGGGAATTAAAAGGGACATGAGAGGAGAGGAGGGGCACTCTCACATCCAAGAGGGAGCATGAGGCGCCTAGCACTTCAGCACCCTGTTAGAAGCTTCTGTGAATTGCTGTGTGCAACTTTACTGTGATGTGAATCTATACAAAGTGCACCCACCTTGTTTGATCTCAAAGATATATTGACAATTTAGGCCAATTTCAAATGGTCGTTATATGACAAAACTGTTACAGGAGGTGGTGACATCACAGTTGCAATCATTTGTGCAATCTATCAATTAAATTGATGATCCTCAGGCTGGCTTCAGGCTCAACAAGAGCTCTATTTCTGCATCCTATGTATTTTGTGTGATCTGCATCTGTGGAATGACCATGACAGTATTCTTACCATGGTTCTCTGCATTGGTTGACCACTTTGACTGCATCTCACCCCCCGTGCTAGGTCACCGACCAGCACTGCCAGGGCTAACTGAGAACACTGGCAGTATTTTGTGATGATTGCTTACTTGGCATCAATCTGTCCTTCATTCATTCATATAATCATTCACTAGTCTGCAGTGTGGAGTCCCCAGAGTTCTGCTCTACCCCCACACTCCTTATTACTATCCTCACACACCCATACCTCTTCTGAAACCATTGCGACTATTTCCCCATAACTGTGGTGGTGACACTTCACTCTCGATCCACTGCCACCTGTCTGTGGTGCTTCTCCAGACTCCATGCTATCAACAATGGTGCTTAACTCCTGTATGACTCCTCACACTGGGGTCCTAAACTCCTCTGGTTTATGATATCATATGTATGTTGTTGTCTCCCAGCCACATCTTAAGGTTCATGAGAATCCTGGCCACTCACTGAAAGTTTCATACTGTCCATCCCAGGTTTGTCAGTGGGGCAGAGAGAGTGGCTAATCCCGAGTAGTGAGAAACAACAAGTCCTGCATCCTGCTCCTGGGGTTGGTATCGCTGACCTACAGATCTGTCTTCTGGTCTGAGTCCCTGGCCTCCCCCCCAACCCCAGCCAGTGATAGAAGTCTGCAATTTGTATATAATGTTCGATGGCGAATCTCTCCTTTGTATTTGAAATCAAAGCGGTCTCCATTAGCATCTACTAAAAGGTGTACTTTGATTCCAACACCTCTCCCAGAGTATTTTAATCCCCCTCGCAGTGGTGATCTCCTAGCCTAGAAGCACCAACATCCGTGAATGGCATACTGCTGGCACTGTTGGGCCTGCAGGCAAGAGGGAAGCCGTGTAATTATATTACCTTCATTGGCTTCATCCCAGTCATTTTCAGGGAGAAAAAGTTAAGTACTCCATAGGCAGGGCTTACATCCCCCACCTGCTGAAAAAAGTAACATAATGGGGAGCCACGGCCAATGACCAATAGGTCAAGGGAGCCGCAGGTCAAAAAAGTTTGGGAACCACTGCCTTATACGTTGGGGTGAAAGCTGTTGGATATGTCCTGGGAGGCTGCAGGTGGGGCTCCAACATCTCACAAAGGGTTTGTAGGGTGGCTCTATCCAGGCGGCATTTCCAGATGATCACCTCATCCTCCATGTCTGCCAGCACTGTCAAGTGAAGAAGCAGATTCTGTCTCCTAGTTGAGATGAAAGTGGACACATGTCAATGCAATACATCATGAGAGGGGCACAGTATCTCACATTCTGGATGACCCGACACCAACAATGACTCATCAAATTGAGTTACAGATCAGCTAACATGTAGAGACACCTTCTGCTACACAAATGGCACACTTGTGAACTTACACAAAGCAAGTACCTCAAACACCACCTCGGTCAATGTGAATGCACGTAGGGGACGCCTGGGAGTATGCCATCCAGCATATGTGTAACAAAGCAACCCCACTGTCTCATACCTAGCTGCTGTACCTGACACACCTTCAGGCGTCAACTGAACCAGGCACACACCAATGACACAATGACCACAGTCTGAGCATAAATGACGATTGTGTGCATGATCAAACATAACAGGACATGCAAAAAAGAACATCATTCATTGAGACAAACATTGCTGTGATTGTCACTGCACCTCAACACATTGACGTGTACACATTGTATAGTCCATAACAACACTGTCCTGTGTACAGGACCATCAATATCACAAGTGACATGTGAGAAAGTACATGCCAATCTACGAAATCACATGCACAAACATGGCATGTGTAGTCACCAGTGGAGTAAATGGAACATTGGCATTGTGTGCACAATGATGTGTCATTAACCATGTGGCTACTGAGCACTGTTGATGTTTGCCAGATGGCCATTGTGATTGTATGGCACCCAAATCCCGGTAGCTGCCGCCTGCCCCAGCGGTGTGTCACCAACAATCCACAATACACGAGTGCGGTAGTGATAGCCATAGAGACATGCCCAAATGGCGGTTGGCATGCTCCGCCACCCAAATCGCGGAGCCTCATATGAATGTATGGCACCCAAATCGCGGTAGCTACCGCCTGGCCCCAGCGGTGTTTCACCAACAATCCACAATACACAAGTGCGGTAGTGATACATATCTATGTATTGCCAAATGGCGGTTGGCATGCTCCGCCACCCAAATCACGGTAGCTACCGCCTGACCCCAGCGGTGTGTCACCAAAAATCCACAATACACAAGTGCGGTAGTGATAGCCATAATGACATGCCCCAATGGCGGTTGGCATGCTCCACCACCCAAATAGCGGTAGCTACCGCCTGGCCCCAGCGGTGTGTCGACAACAATCCACAATACACAAGTGCGGTACTGATAGCCATAGAGACATGCTCAAATGGCGGTTGGCATGCTCCGCCACCCAAATCGCAGTGCCTCATGTGAATGTATGGCACCCAAATCGCGGTAGGTACCGCCTGGCCCCTGGGGTGTGTCACTGCCATGGAGCATGCCCTTACAGCCAATGGGAACATTAATCGCGGTGGCATGATGCAATTTTGAAAATCGCGGGAGGCGTGCCCCGCCACCGCGGAGCCGGTCATTGGATGCAATTGAAAGATGCACCATCGCGGTAGTGCCCACCTGGCCCCTGCGGTGTGTCACCGCCATGGAGCATTCCCTTACAGCCAACGGCAACATTAATCGCGGTGGCATGATGCAATTTTGAAAATCGCGGTAGGCGTGCTCTGCCACCGTGGAACCGGTCATTGGATGCAATTGAAAGATGCACCATCGTGGTAGCGCCCACCTGGTCCCTGCGGTGTGTCACCACCATGGAGCATGCCCTTACAGCCAATGGGAACATTAATCGCGGTGGCATGATGCAATTTTGAAAATCGCTGTAGGCGTGCTCCGCCACTGCGGAGGCGGTCATTGGATGCATTTGAAAAAGGCAGACCTGGAACACCAATTGCTGCAGCTTGGCACCTTTGAAATGACCCCAGGGGGCTATATAGGTGTGGAAGGGAGACTCACATTTACACTGCTCCCAGAGCCTGCTGCCAGAGACCCCTCAGCTGCTGCTGCCTCCAGGGACTGCTGCCAGAGACCCCTCCTCTGCTGCTGCCTCCAGAGCCTGCTACCAGAGACCCCTCACCTGCTGCTGCCTCCAGGGACTGCTGCCAGAGACCCCCTCATCTGCTGCTGCCTCCAGAGCCTGCTGCCAGAGACCCCTCACCTGCTGCTGCCTCCAGGGACTGCTGCCAGAGACCCCTCATCTGCTGCTGCCTCCAGAGCCTGCTACCAGAGACCCCTCACCTGCTGCTGCCTCCAGGGACTGCTGCTAGAGACCCCCTCATCTGCTGCTGCCTCCAGAGCCTGCTGCCAGAGACCCATCACCTGCTGCTGCCTCCAGGGACTGCTGCCAGAGACCCCTCATCTGCTGCTGCCTCCAGAGCCTGCTGCCAGAGACCCCTCACCTGCTGCTGCCTCCAGGGATTGCTGCCAGAGACCCCTCCTCTGCTGCTGCCTCCAGAGCCTGCTGCCAGAGACCCTTCACCTGCTGCTGCCTCCAGAGCCTGCTGCCAGAGACCCCTCACCTGCTGCTGCCTCCAGGGACTGCTGCCAGAGACCCATCACCTGCTGCTGCCTCCAGGGACTGCTGCCAGAGACCCCTCATCTGCTGCTAACTCCAGGGACTGCTGCCAGGGACCCCTCACCACCCAATTCCGCCACTGCTGTCTCATTTCCACAGTGATGGCAACCACTGAGAAGATCCGTGCCAGTCCCTTCACAAGCGAGGAGCTGGAGGTCCTGGTGGACGAGGTGCTCACACAGTACCCAAGGCTATATGGTGCCCCAAATTTCGTGGTAAGTCCTCAAGAGTGGGGGGGGGCAGGGGAGGGAACACATGTAGTTGGACTGATGCAGTATGTGCCTGAGAGTGTGGGGTTGTGTCATACACTGCCTAACCAGCTGTCTCCAGGGGGAAGGTGTGTGTACCCTATGCCACACGTTTCCCTGCTTGCACATGTATGTGTGAGTGACCTGTCGTGTTGTCAGCCGTACAGTGATGCAGCAAGTTGTTCATGCAGGAGTCAGTCAGTGATTGCTTGGCTGAATGGCTGTGTGTGCCTCTGTTGTCCATCTCAGTGTGAGCCCACCTGCCCTGCACAGTCCCCGCCCAAAAAGACAAGGACACATCACGTCACAGAGTATTACATCTGTCTTTTCTCATTGCACTCCAGCTATGAGCCATCTCAGCACTGTAGATTGCACACGACTGGCCTTGTGAAAAGGATTTTGTATTTGTGAGATCATGTCCCTCAATGTGACATCCATGATACAGTCATCTATTCACAGGGCAGGGACATTGAGGGCTGCGCAGTCTTGGACACAGTGAGTCTGACCCCAAACACATGTTGATATGTGATGTATGTCTTGCTCAACCGAAAAATGGACTGGAGATGTGGGCAGGCTACCCAGGGGTTTCAGTGCTGGCATCCTGCATGTGTGTGAGATGTGCAGGGACTGTGTTCCCCCTCACACCTGCATGCATTTACATCAGCTTTTCCCATGCAGATGTACCATGTGAGATATATCCTTGTCTCTGTTAGACATATCTGTGGATTTGGGATGAGTTTGTATCATGCTATTGTACTGAGAGATGTAGGTGCATAACACTGTGTCCTTGATCATTTCCCCCTCTTGTCTCCCATGCCTGCAGCTCAAGGTACACCAGTGTAAGGCCATGTGGAGGGCCATTGCGGCCAAGGTGCGGGATCTGGGTGCCTCAAACCGACGGCGCACCCACTGCCACAAGAGGTGGGACAACATCAGGCAGCTGACAAAGAACGTGGCGGAGATGACCTTGGGGCTGCTTCCTCGCACTGGGTGGTTGGCACGGCGCAGCATGACACCACTCATGTGCCGCATTTTGGCCGTGACACAGCCTGAGCTTGATGCATGTTTGAAGGAGCATCAGCAGCAAGCCAGGTGTGAGTATTCTGGGAAGGGTGACTCTGGCTGGGAGTGGCTGCATGTGTACAGAGCCTGTGCCAGCGCTGTGATGTTGGTAGTGTGATGCAGTGGCTTGTAAGTGGCTGCTGGGCTGGGTGCAGGTGTTATGCATTTGACCTACCTGTACTTACTAAGGTAATTTGAGTACTTTGCATTCTGAGTCATGGTCTTCAGGTTTCGTCTGCATTGGGGTAGTCTGGGGAATCCCATGGGAGGGAACGGCAGTGTTCCCAATCTGAGTGTGCCATTATCAATGCATCCATTGCCTGAACTCAGATTAGGGAGGCTTGGACATCTGACACCAATGTGCACCAGTCGTTGTGCCCCTAAGTACAGCATGGTGGGTGGCATGGGGTCATGGCCATTGTGGAATGTCATGTTGTAGTCTGTATTGTCCCCTCCGGCACCATCCAGATCTGTCAGTGGCAACAAGTAGTGTGCCCCCATCATGGCCCTAGGTGTGCTCAGGGCTATTTGTGTGTCTGGTTGAACGGAGCCACTAGCAGGCTGTTGTGCTGTGTGGTCATCACATGGCTCACTTATGCCTGAATTTCCAGTTCCCACGCACGGTTTGAGTCAATATAGTGAGTTAGCACAATGTGATTGCACAGGGTGGTGTGCAACATGTAGATTTAGTCATCTTCTATGATGCTTTGCTTGCATATGTTTGTCATGTTGCTGCCACTGAACTGACCCTACATCTCTCTCTATCATGCAGCATCTCCTGTGGTCACGGAGGGACAGGAGACGGACACCAGTGGGGGTGAAACAAGCACAACAGCTGCACAGGAGCTCAGTGACACAGATGTGACCAGCACCTCGGAGGGGGACAGGAGTCTGCTGGAGGAATCCCAGCCTGAGACGCAAAGTTCCACGTCATCTGATGCCAGCAGTGATGCATCCATGTTAGCGGGGCCACAGGGAACGGGGGACTCTGCATCATCTTCCACCACACAGCGGCCATGCCCACCCTCCCAGCCACTTCCTCTGGTGCTGCCTGTGTTCGCACCAGTAAGAGGGGAAGAGTGTCCTTCACCCCGGGCACCGCTGCCCCTACCTCTGGCCCCCCTGCTGCCATCATTGCTGAGTCTGTGGACCTTTTGCGCCAGCTGTGTGTAGGCCAGACAGCTCTCCTCAATGCCTTCATTGACCATAAAAAAAAATTGGCACAGGTGGTTGCTTTCATGGAGGGCATACATTCAGACGTGGGTGGGCTGCACCGGACTGTCTAGTCTCTGTCCTCCATAGTGATGGCAGCCCTTCAACAGGCACATACTCACAGTCCAGCTCCGGTCCCTTTGTCCACCTCCCTGGCAG
The DNA here is from genome assembly GCF_964204655.1 of Triturus cristatus. NCBI lineage: Eukaryota > Metazoa > Chordata > Amphibia > Caudata > Salamandridae > Triturus > Triturus cristatus. The sequence goes on along the minus strand of NC_140585.1, from coordinate 75,914,896 downwards.
TGTCCACATCTGAAGATAGTGACCACGCTCCACAGACCTCAAAGTAACGATACAGCACACGTAGCACAAAGCAGCAGCAACCCAAGCGGTCCCGGACAAAGACACCACCCCCACAGAAGACTAAAGCCACCCCAGAGCGCAAAGACAAAAGCCCGCCAGGCGACACCAGGGGCCAAAAAGCAAAGTAGCAAACCTCAGGCTCACATGCCTCAGAGGCATCCCCAGCCAAGGACTCTCCTGTCCCTAAAGCATCTCGCAAAGAGAAGCATACAGTTTCTGTGCCCACTGAGTTAGTGGTGCATGGCAAGGGTACACCTAAGAAGGGCTCCAAGGCAGATTCACCCACCACCTTGATTCCCATTCCAAGCCCAGTGAAGCAGGGGGAGGAGGGCACTGTAGGGGTAACACCTGGTGAACGGGATGGAGGGGCAAAGGCGAAGCCAGGTGAAGCGTTCCGCTGGATCCAGCACGTCCCCAGAGGGAGTGCCAGCGTCTGAACCTCATGCAGCTTTGGTGGTGAGTGTGCCTGTTGTGTCCACACCACTTCTGATAGATCCCAAGGCAGGGAAGCCAGTTAGGATCCCCAAGAAGTGGAAAGGCACCCCTCCACAATCTCCCTGCCATACTGTATCTCACGTCTGCATGACTCCATCTCCACGTGCCACTACACCACCTGGTCCAAGCAGCCCTCTGGCTTGCCAAGCCACTGATAGGTCTACCTCAGCTGGGCCGCTCTCTCCCCGGTCAAGTGCTCCAACTGTCCTCGACACAAAGCCAGCTCCCAGTCCACCTGACAGCCAAGTCTGAATGGTAGTCCCCCTTACACACCTGTCTTACTGCACATTGCTACCCCCTGACTGTGTTGCTGACCATGGAAAAGTAGTCGCACACATTCCCTGTGCAGCTTTTCATGTACTCACTCTGCACTTTGCCCTGCCCACTGGCCTTGTCATTCACTACTGTGTGCCCCTTGCCTGCGCAGCTTCTCATGGACATACTCTGCACTTCGTTTTGGCCACTGGCCTTGTTCCTCATTGCTGTGTTCAACTATTCCCTGTGCAGCTTCTCATGGACATACTCTGCACCCTGAACTGGCCACTGGCCGTGCTGTTTTGCCCTTGCCTGTGCAGCTTCTCATGTACTCACTCTGCACCCTGAACTGGCCACTGGCCTTGCTGTTTTGCTCTTGCCTGTGCAGTTTCTCATGGACATACTCTGCACTTTACCCTGCCCACTGGCCTTACCCTGCCCACTGGCCTTGTCATTCACTTCTGTGTGCCCCTTACCTGTGCAGCTTCTCAAGGATATACTCTGCACTTTGTTTTGGCCACTGGCCTTCTTGCTCTTTGCTGTGTTCAACTGTTCCCTGTGCAGCTTCTCATGGACATACTCTGCATTTTGTGCCTCGCTCTTCTCTACTCTTGGTGCCTATCTGTGCAATATGTGAATAAAGACAGTTACTTCTGTTGTCAGTGTCCTTACTGAATAATGTTCTTTTGCTGTGTGTATGTGGTTCACTGTGCCACATGCTCCGTGTGCTACTTCAACATAGCCAATGTCATGGCTCACTTACTCTATTTTTTTACAGGGGTGACGGACTTCAGTTCTTCCTGACCCAGATACTTGTCGGTGCAATGATGTCAGTTTTAAATAAGATGCAGTTGTCATTATCTTAATTTGTTCATGTTGGCTATATTGTACACATGTCAGGGGCACTGCCAGCACAGAGTGGGATTCTATCCACAGGATTGCAGGCAGGCTGGCCAGGGTCATCATGTATGTGTGTTCTTCCTCTGTGTGCCCAGTAGTGGATGTGTGTGGTCATCTTGTGAGGGCCAGTCATCATAGTCCCATGGCTTACTTTCAAGGTGTGCTCTTGGGTGGTCAAGAATTGTGCAGTGTGAAGGAGGTGACTTTGTCGAGAGTGTTGATGTGTGTGTGCCCCTGCATTGTCAACTACACACGTCACCCAGGAGTTGAGATCCTGTTGTTTGGATTGTTCAGCCCTGTGGTTGTGGTTGTATGCACATGTGTGAGTTGTATGTTGTGCACTGTGCAGTGTGTGGGTATGTCCTTGCAGTTCTGTCTGACTCCTACTTGTTTTTGTCACTTGTGAGTATGCAGAGTGTGTGACTGGCAAGTCAGTGTTGTGTTTAGTTGATCATCCATGTGCCTTGATACTGTTTGTAGAGACTGTGCAGACCTGCTGCTCCACACTGCCGTTGTGGTTGTGTTTTCTCATGCATTGCTGTCACTTGGTGCCTTTTTGCCTCCAGTATGGCATGTTGTGTGTGGTGTGTAACAATAGGTAGGGGAAGACAAGGATCGATTGTGATCCAGTAGGGCATTAATTACCATTCACAATGGAATGGAAGGTCCGGCCACAGTCGTAGCCCCAGATATGAAGGCAACAAAAGGAGATGACTGGGCTGTTCCTTGAGGAAGGAAGGAGGAAAGGATCACTAGGGAAAAAGGGTTAGTGCTCAATGGAGGACAACCCCTGAGTATCCAATTTGTTGGATATAATGGCCTCACACACCCTTGCGAGTGTCATGCTTCATCATCGGCAATGCTCCTCGTTGGGCAGGTGGTGCAATGCCCAACGGGCTCACCTCAAAGAGGGGCTCTTTATCGGAGATCTTTTGTCCAACTGCCTATGGGTGAAGTGGGGGTGAGGGGCCAGGACAGAGTAGATAGTGTGGGTGAGGATAAAATGTGGCCTAAGTAACCGGAAAGCAATTTTTATTCTGGTGGTCCTCTGCCACAAGTAAAATCAAGAATAGCCGGTGCTCATGGGGACTATGGTTTCCCGGAGTGAACCAGGGCTAGAGTGCACTCTAGCCCTGGTGCAGTTCTTTGGCCAGGAGCAATGTGTCACTCAGTACATTTCCCCAATAGGTTATATGTGATGTTCTTGTGCTGTTTGTCAGTCATGGTTGCTCATATGCTCTTCAAATGTGTTTGATGCCCAGTCCTCTGGTCAAGTTGTTTCCACCTTTCTGTCCCAGACTTGTGCATCTGTTGGTGTTGTGTTGAATGTATGTGTGGTTGCTGTGGCACTGCTTCACTTCCTGGGTGTGATGTTGTCTTTGTGCTGTGCTGATTGGTGTTGTCTGGGTTGGTGTTGTGTCCATCATATCTGTGTGGGGCTGGTCTGCTTGGTGTGCGCACACTGCATGTTGTGCATGCAGTGCTGTGGGTGTATGTTGCCTTGGCATTGCCTGGCATGCATCCACTGATGTCCTGCTGTGTTTGCTATGCGTTGATGTGGCTGTTTTTCTGTGATGGTACACTTCTTGTCTGTGTAGTGGTATGTTGTCTGTGCATTGTTCCAGACTGATGAGCTTGTGCACTCCTGTTGTGACTGTGCTCCCATTGCCTTTCCACAGTTTCTGTTGGGTTATGTGTTTGTCTGTTTTTGTGCAGACATTTGTTCTGGTATCCCTGTGTGTGTGTGATGTTTGTGGCTACCCCCATGATGTGTGATTGTTTGTCTGTGTATTGACTAGGATATATTGCCACCCTTCAGTGTGTTTGACACTGGTGTTGTGTGCTGCTGGTGTGAGGGGGGGTTGTGTGTAGATTCCTACTAATGTTTGACAGTCATGGAATGTGTCAATGGGCCCTGTGTATTGTGCTGCTGGCGTACTCCTGTGAAGTAGTTGTATACATATGTGTGGCTGTTCACAGTTTGACTTCAGGGCCTTCCTTTCATTCTTGTGCCTATACATGGGTTGCCTTGCTGTCTCCCTGGTTTGTTGCACTGAGCTGTCTGTGGTTTGAGTTCACTGGGCCAGCCATGTGTGTTTTGATGGGCTGAGGGTGTTGTTCTATGTTCCTTGTCTTGCATGTGATGTACACATGCTTGGTGGTTATCTCCACGGCCTTCCATTTGGGTGCACCTCACTTTGGCTTTCCTATTTGTTGTGCTCCATTGCTGGTGGCATGTGGACTGTGTCTGTGTGTCAGTGTGGGGTATGTCTGTGTGACATGGCAGGCTGTGTGTCCAGTTTGTTCCTTGTGTGTGTTCATTTAGTGCTTGTACTCAGTTTTCTTGCCATGAGTGTGATGTTGTGGTGTGTGTGTTGCCCTGGGCCTGTGCTTCTTTGCTGTGTGTTCCTCTGCAGCCACTCCTGCTGTGGCTGTCTCCCTGGTTGTTTGGTGTGTGGTGAAGGGTGTGGATTCACCTGGCTTGTTGTGCATGGGGGTGCACAGGAGGGGCACATGGCATGTCCCTTCGGGGGAGGGCTAGTGTGTGGAGGGTGGAGGTGTGGCCCTGTGGTCTTTGTGCCCTGCCCATGCCTGGCGCTGCCTTCTGCATTGTGTGCATGTATTCCCTTGTCTTCACCACTGCAGTGACGTGACCGGGACATTGCTGCATTATCGCAGAAGATGTGTTTCCTAGCTGCGGAGGGGTGACTTGGTGGCAGGTGGGTCATGTGTGGGTGCACTTGTGAATGTGTTCCTGTCCCCACCAGGGTGTCTGATGTGGATTTGGACCCTGTATTAGCCCATTAGTTGTGTGTTGTGGTTGTGTTATTGCGTACCTGCGGCGGCATCCGCGGCGGTCCATGAACTGCTAGTGATGTATCAGGTACAGCACCGGAAAAACGTGTAGGGCTGGGTCCATTGTGGTTGTGTCCGGGTGGTGTGGACCAGGACTCTGGTTTCGCGCTCCGCTGGCCAGCTTCCGCCGTCTATGATTGGGCGGTTTCTCCGCTGCGGTGTGACTGCTTGTTTGGGGCATCCTAATTTGTAGAGCGGGGCGGACGTAATTCTGCAAGGCGGTGAGTCTCCATTGGCTCACACCGCCGCGGTTGCGGGCACACTTTGATGGCGGTTCGCATTGCACCTCGGCGGACGGGAAATGGGCTATGTTTGGCCATTCTAATATGGCGGGCATGAGGTCCACTGCTCGCGGGCGGTAAAATGCATTTTTCCGCACCGCCAGCGCCGTGGTGGTGCCACCGCCTGCCATCCTAATAGACCCCATAGTGTTAGGGTTTCACGAACCAAGAGGTAGAAATCCTCTGCAATGTGTTAGTGACATTGTTAACATAAGGACATAGCAATCACAAGGAGATAATCGACAGAGCGCTGAAACATTTCAGACACTCACACTCACTCCCAGACCTGGGTTGAATCCATCATTGTTCATTAGCTCACTTCGCCACCCAAGTTCAGACCCAGCCATATGCAAATCAGTCTTGACCCTGTGCCTCATGGGAACAGTCCAGCCCGAACTACATAAGGACATACCAGTGCGTGTAGTTGTTTGTGTTGCAAGATCTCTGCTGTGTGTTGCCCTACTGCACTTTCAGTGACTCCTCCCACAGCCAGAGCACCCAATCTACTCTAAAGAATAGCTGATTGAAAAGAGTAAAAATAAAAGAAATATCTTCAAAACATGTATTTCTAGGCTGTGTGTTAGAGGTTGCTCTTAACCCTTTCGCTGCGGCGGGAATTCCGCCGCAGCGCTGGGGGGGGGTTTGGGGGCAGCGTGGTGGCGCGGTGCTCATGACGGAACCACTCCGTCATGAGCCGCGGTTGAGCTGTGCTCATGACGGAGTGGTCCCGTCATGACTCCGCCCACTGCGCTAATCGCCCGCACAGGCGGGGAATTAGCGCCGCGTGGGCGGCGCGACCGCCAACGGCCGCAGCATGACGGAACCACTCCGTCATGAGCACACGGCGACCGTGGCTCATGACGGAGTGGTTCCGTCATGAGTGGGGAAGGGGTTAATGGTTGCACTTGTGAATGTGTATGTGATGTTTGCCAAATAATGTAGGTATGGCTGAAGGACGTGTAGATTTGTTTTTAGTGCGAGAGATGGAGAGATTTAGAATCTTGCCTGGCACTACCGTAATGTTCAGTTACCAAAAAACCCCAAAACTGCCTGTAAAGTATTAATTGGCGGAGTATCTCACCATACTTCACGGATGTGAATGTGAGTGTGAGTGTGTATTTGTATAGCGCACAGCTACCCTAAGGCATCCCGGCGCTTGTACTCATACCGCAGTGGAACCCTTCCTGGTATTTCCTGTGAGATGTCCACTCCTGGGCACCCCAAGGTGAAAGCCAGGCATCCTTAGCGCTGTGGGGGCCGTTGTGGAGATTAAGCAAGCTATTGCCCAGAGTTGCAGCGTGGGACCCATGATTAGAATAGGCACCAAGGAGAGAATTATCAGGTCCAATGGAATTGAATCCAATACCCGCCCAGGCGGGGGATTGAACCCTGGTCCCGGGCAAGAACTCTGCATCAGGGTCTGCCTGCTCTAACCATTGAGCCACACTTCTCCATGCTTACCAAGTCATCAAGGAGTCTTAGTGTGTATGTATATATCAATTACAATCAAATGAATCAAACATATATAGAATCATCAATACCTTCATCCAAATGTTATCAAAAATATGATATTTATTGTGATCATCATTATATGAAGATATATTCAGTTCGAAACCTTACAAAAATGTTATTTATGTGATTTTTTTAATGTTTTTTACTCAATGTATCTTCACTGAGACATGTATAATCACTCACTTATACATTCAGTCACGCACCCACTAAATAATCCATACAGGCACTCATACAGCCACTGATTCATCAATACACCTTGGTAAATATATATTTAACACTCATAAACTTTTTAGAAACACTCAGTCAGTGATGTCATTTAAGATGTCATCAGTGATGTCACTGACCATGTCATGAGTGCTGTAATATGTGAGGTCATAAGGAGTGTATTGCGGAGGCATCAGTTATTGTTAGCTCAGCTAACTTTAAGTGCTGAATTTCTCTGGTTTTGTACGAGTGAAAAATCAGCCTAACTATAATGTCCATGTAACGTTTAGCTTTTTTCAGTGAATTTCTAAGGTTTTGTAAAATTCTATTTCCTCAGTCTAACGTCCCTGTAACCTTTGTTTTTTTCAGTGAATTTCTAAGGTTTGTTTAAATGCTAATTGTTAACTATAGCATCTCTGTAACCTTTGGTTTTTTTAGTTTCTAAAGTTTTTAAAATCCTATTTCTTAATTGTAACGTCCTTTTTTTTTGTAAGTGAACCTCTACGATTTTCGTATTTTCTTTCTATAATTGGATATTGTACCACTAATTTTTTGATTTCAGATGTGTTTAACAGAAAATACATTCATTACTGGTTTTATTTTTAACAATTTTGTAAGCCAGCACAACTTTGTTAAAGGCATTTTGTAAATAAAGTATAACTCTAAATATTAGTAAAATATTGTTTCAATTTTTCTTTCAATAATCAATTTAGAAGAAAGCCACCTTTAAAAAATAAATTGTATTCCCGACTACTGGCGTCACTGCAAAGAGCGAGTGCTTTATACAAAGTGAAAAACATAAATATAGACATATTTTGCAGTATATTTAACAGTAGAGCTTTATTAGTGTACTTTTCAAACTCCTATTTTCATAGTAAGTTTCCAGAATAATCACCTTCAAACACTATACATCCAATGAAATATATATTTATTTTAAACACCTCCGTTTAAACTGCTTTTCCTTTGGAAAACTACCTGATTCAGCTCCAGCCTTCTCCTGACTACTATTGTTCCTTCACTTCAAAATGCTTAGAGTATGGATTGTGGGCCACAGCTATATATGTTGGACTAAATAGGCTACACAAGAGAGGTACTAACAGGGACTTGGGTTTGCCAGGTGTGCAGATTACTTGGTTTGGCCAGAGAGGATTAAAGTTTCATCAGCTGCTGGCTTTGGTTAAATCCATTGTGTATTCCCAAGTTCCTCACCTCATGATTGTGCTTTGTGGTGGCAATGACCTAGGTACATTGACTGGGGTAAGGCTGGAAATCCTAATGAAAGAAACCTTTGAAGAACTGATGTTGCTTTTCCCTCGCACGGACTTGGTGTACTCGAATATATGCCAAAGACAGAAATGGAAGTGGCCTAATCAATTCTGACCACAGATTGAGAAATCCAGCAAACATGTTAATAAAACTGTTTCTGCATTCCTCAGAGACCATCGTATGGGCTGTATCTATAACAACAATCTGCGTTTCGACATGCATGGAATTTATAGAAATGATGGAGTGCGCTTTACAGATGAAGGCAACAGGGTGTTTCTAAGTAACCTGAATCTCTGCATCCGGTCTTATGTATAGCAGCCATAAACACACAACCAATGCAATGGCTCTTGTCAGAGCCACCCTAGTGCCCGAAATATTGTGAATTTGCTTTTTAGAGGTTTTTTATTCTTTCGTTTTTGACAATCTCCGAGATGTCATCACGATCTCTGCGGACACGTTGCGAAAACAGGAAACAAAAGCAGACATTCAATGACCACCAATGCATCCAAAAATAATATGTAAAAAAAAAACACTCTGAACATTGCCCTACACATATTACTATATACATACTTCTTTCAAAGCATGTTTTTTTGTACTAGATTTCTTTAAAAACCATCTTTCAGACCTGTTTTCTGTTTTTGCAGTTATTCGAAACATCGCGATGACACCGTTAACCGTGACCATCACGCCCTTTTCTATAAAGTGTACAAGACATATATCTACACATATTACAGTATTTTACACACTAGGAGTTTCTTACAGTATTCTCTAAAGTCATGTTTTTCTAGAATTTATATAAAAACCATTTCTAAAACCTATTTTTGCAGTGAGTCCGGAGACCGCGATGACGTCAGTATTTGCGATCCCCACGAACATGTCGCGAAAACTGAAAACAAAAGCAGACATTCAGTGGCCACCAAAACATCCAAAACTAATATGAAAAACAATCCCTACACATATTTCTATATACATACATCTTTCAAAGCATGTTTAAACTCATATTTTGTACTGAGTTTCTTCATAAACCAGCTTTTAGACCGATTTTCAGTTTTCACGGGTATTCGAGATGTCGCGATGACGTTGTTAAACGTGATGATCGCGCCTTTTCCATAAAGTGAAAACACATATATGCACACATATTACAGTATTTTACACAAATAGGGCCCGATTCACAGAACTAACTTAAGACAAAATCCTACACTTACTACCATTTTGGTTATCACAGAAGGCACTAACTCATTTTGGGATTCACAGAAGGCACCTACACATTTTGGTATTATTGAAGACACTTACTCAACAATGAGTAAGTGCCTTCTGTGAATACCAAAATTAGTAAGTTACTCAAAATTAGTAAGTTACTCGTTTTGCTATTCACTGAAGGCACTTACTCATCAATCAGTAAGTGCCTTCTGTGAATACCAAAATGAGTAAGTGCCTTCTGTGAAAACCAAAATGGTAGTAAGTTTAGGATTTTTCTTAAGTTAGTTCTGTGAATCGGGCCCTAAGGGTTTATTACTGTACACTTCCAACTCATGTTTTTCTAGTGTATTTCTAGAACAACCATCTCTAAAACCTATTTTCCGTTTTCGCGGTGAGGGAGGAGATCGCGATGACTTTCGTAGTCGTGATCCCCGCGGTTATGTCACAAAAGCAGAAAGCAAAAGAAGGAATTCAATAGCCATCACCACATAAAAAATTATAACTATATAATTCTTACCATCACAGTAGATAACTCACTATATAAATAACTCTATAAAAACATTTATCAAATATCTCAATATCAATGCATATTAATGATTCATTGATATTTTTTTAATATTTTCACCAATTTTCGTGACAACGTTGATAGTCACGATGTTCATCAATTTTCTTTTCATTGTTTTGTGAGTTAAAACCATAACAATCATTTATCACAATAAAACATAATGCATGATAAAGCGGAATTGATTATCGATGGAAACTTAACAATGTTAAAACCGTGTACGGGAGTAGATCAGATAATGTGCAAGTGACTTGTAGTTGATAGTGGCTGTGGCCGCCAGCTTAATTTTTAACAATTAGTAAAACTTTAAGCCGGGAATTAAAAGTTTCATCTCAGATTGGTTTGCTATCAGCAGTCTTTGAGTGTCTCTTTATCAGAACCTCATGATAAATTTAGGTTAAGATAGTGTGTTCATTTGATTAACCAGTCTATTTGTTCTGTTCATTAGAATGGTTCGTACAAGCAGAAATGTTAAAAGCTTAAGTGTATCAAAACTTAATACGTTTAATGTCTGTGCAAGTTCGACAATGTTTGGAGAAGGATGGTACCTGAGTCTTTCAATGGGCGGCAAGCGACACGTGCATACTTGTTTGAATATGCAGGCTTATAGCAATGCCGACTCCAAGTACTGCAGTTTTGCTGGGTTCTGTCGTGCGGGAGAGAGGGGGCTCCATAGAGGATATTGTAGGGTTGTCAGTTCCCCCTGATGATGATCCAGACTCTCTTAGCATTCTGCCTGCTTCCGCAAAGAATTTGCCAACCTGTGCTAGGACTTTTGGGATGATAGATGTATATATGAGTAGCAGTGCTTCCTTGCATGATCTTATCTCATGTTGCATACCTGCGTCTTTGTTATGATAAGCTTGCACAGCAAAATACTATGTGGGCAACTGATTCATAGTGGTATTTACAAAGCCTACATTGTTCCTGACCCAGGTCCCAGTTGTTCCAATGTGCGCTATACTCCCTAATGGGTGTAGTCAGTAGCCTAAATGATAGTCACGATGTCCCCGCAATGGTACACAGGGGGGACCTCGCTGGTGGTCGTGGCCTCGCTGCAAATATCATGCACGATAAAAGAAAAAACATTTTGGACGCATAACTTGTGTCACTAACACCCCCATTTCTCAAACTAGGTGTCAGAGTATCTCCACCCTGATACCTTATGTGGGCTTTCACACAGATTTTCAGCCTCGGGAACCTTTTCCGATAGATAAAATGGCAGCCGAACTTTCTATTCTGATTGCAGCCAGCCAATCAGAGCATTACCGTTGGCGCGTGCAATCATAATTCACTGCAAAACTTTCCCGAAATATCCATGGCCAGAGATATCACTATAATGTTAAATTTACATTTCTCAACACCTACTGAACAGATTTACACCACATAAGAAAAATGCACTTCATTGAAACAACATCTACCTCCCTGCCAAATTTGGTGCAAGTCCGTTCAGCGGTTCGGGCTGTAGTTGTGGCTAAAGGTTCCAATGGGAATTAACATTACAAACTCAACCTTATTTTGCACCCCAAATTCTCTGTCACTGGATGGATCACTCCCAAACTTTCCATAACAATACTACCCACTGTAACACGGTGACATTTTATATACATATAAATGTATTTTACCTACTGGTGGTCACCAGTAGGTAGTTATAGTTAGAACCATGTTTTCTTAGGCAAAGCGTTTTTTGACTTGCCTGTATCTTTAGCGCCATTTAACCAATCTTCACAAAACATTTTTTTTAAAGTGCCCTGATTATTCTAATTTATTCTAGCTATGCATGGAAAGTTTAAGAGTGATTTGTCAAGCGGGGTCTCAGAAATGGGAAGTCAAAAAAAGTGTATTTCCTATGTTAATTCTCATAGAGTCTTAAGACATGCCTGCAGCCTGAACCAGAATACGGAATTACACAAAATTTGGCAGAAAGGTAGCTTTTAGTTAGCAGATTACGCTTTTTGTTATTTGCTGTAAATCCGTTCAGTAGTTTGTAAGAAATTAAAGGAATTACAAATTTGTGTATATAGAGTCACGAAGGCTTCGCAAATAATAACAAGTTTGTGTAAGAATCTGCAGAGCTCTGATTGGCTGCCAACACTTCAACCAGGAAGTGTTGGCAGCCATCTTGGGACTCAGCTTCAGCCAAGTCCTAAAAAAAAACCACTAAATAAAAGAAAAGGTGGCAGGGTATGAATATCCTAACCTAGCCTTGGTCCTGGATTCCCAGGGGAACCTCTGCAGGGCAAAAAAGCAACGTTTTTTTAAATTCACCGCGAAATTTGTGAACATCACCGTGAATTTAAAAAAAAAGCGAGGTCTCCTGCACTTGTTTGTAATATTGCCCCCCGATGGGGCGGATCTCAGGGGAATGGCCACTTTAATTATTAAGGAGGGGTGCTCAGGCCCCCCATTGGGTTTACTTATGCCCCAGGGACCACCACCTCCTCAAGACCTGATACATTTTATTTTTTACAGCTCATGTTTATATTATTGCGGGGGGGGGGGCTACACGGAGCCCCCCGTAACCTGGAGACCACCACCTTCCTGTGGCTTTAAATACAAAAATAGATGGGGGCGTGAGGAACCCCCAGAGACCACCACCTCCATGGGGCTTTAAATTAAAAACTAGGTTTGGAGGTCCGCACTGACCCTTCCCGCCCCGGGGTCCACCACCTCTCCAAAGCCTTATACTTTTTAAAAATGAAGGAGGGGAAGCCCAGGGACCACCACCTTGCTGGGACCAGCATGTGCACAAGAAAGGAGGAGGGCAGCACAGCCCCCCTTCCTGGAGTCCTATATGGCCCCGGGAACTACGACACCACAGGGACGTCCTTGGGGGCCAACTACCCCTCCTGCTACCTCCAGTAAGTCCCACACAGTGGTATTGCTATGAGGTCTTCGGAGGCCACGCCCCCTTTCGCCACCACTCTGCGAACACGTCTCCTGGTACATTACAGGTTGGGGGATGAAGTCTACTTTACTCCTGAATGACTTTGGGGGCCAAGAAGCCCTCAGAGTACCTCCTGTAAGTCATACGCAGCGCAATTCCCGAGCGCTGGACGGAGGCCCAGCCTCCTTTCTGCACCACTCTGCAAACGCGACTACTACGTTATATTTATAAATTAGCATTTAAAAAACCTTTGAAATTCATTTAAAAAAACAGGTTTCCGGGACGTTATAGTTAGTAATTAGCATTTAAAAAACCTTAGAAATTCACTGAAAAAACATAGGTTTGAGGGACGTTATACTTAGTAATTAGCATTTAAAAAACCTTAAAAATTCACTGAAAAAATCCACAGGTTTCAGGGACTTTATAGTTAGCTGGACATTTCACTCATACCAAACCTGAGAAATTCGGCCATTATAGTTAGTTGAGCTAACTATAACTCACACCCCCACAATGCACTGCTGATGATGTCACTCATAACATGGTCTGTGACATCACTGATGACATCTCAAATGACATCATCCAGTGACTGTGTTTCTGAAAAGTTTAAGTATGTTTTATATATACATCTATATATATATATATATACACACACACACACACACACACACACACACACACCAAGGTGTATTGAAGAATGAGTGGGTGTATAAGTGTCTGTAGGTGCGTGACTGACTGTATAAGTGAGTGATTAAACGTGTCTTAGTGAATGCATGGGTTAGTGACTAATCTGTGTGAATGTCTGTATCAGTCTGTCAGGTGGTATGTAAGTGGCTGCATGGGTTGGTGAGTAGCTACATGAGTGTCTATGTGGGTTAATGTTTGGTTGTCTCAGTACCTGTATGGGTGCCTGAGTGTCTGTGTGGGTGGTTGGGGGTGTGTAACTCCCTGCATGGAGGTGTGACTGAGTGATTCAGTGGGTGTATGGGTCATGAGTGCATCTGTGAGGGGCTGTATGGGTGAGTGCGCATGCGTATGGCTGTATTGGTGAGTGAATGGATGTCTCAGTGGTAAATGTGTGAGTAAAAACATGTGAAAGGCAATATATGTGAGTGTTGGATTATATAACTGACTATATGTGAGAGTGCGTAATTGTGAGAGTGGCTGTATAGATGAGTGTGTACTTGTGTTAGGGATTGTATAAGAGAGTAAGTATGTGTTTGTATCTGTATGAATAAGTCAGGTGATGTGTGTATAACTGTATAGGTGAGTAAATGGCAGTGTGATTGACTCTTTGGGTGACTGACTAGGTGTGCGAGTATTTATGTGGTTTAGTGGCAGTATGTGAGTGTCTTCATAGTTGTATAAGTGCATATATCAGAGGCTGTATTGATTAGTGACTGCGTGTATGAGTGACTGTATCGGTGAGTGAGTGGATGTGTGTAGACCTATGAATCAGTGAATGAGTATGTACTAACTGGTATTGGTGTGTCTATGGTTTCGAGAATGGTAGTCTGTATTTTAGAGTGGGTGTATGAACGGTTATATTAGGGTGTGTGGAGGTGCATTAGATATTAAGTGGATGATGTCATCAGTGATGACCTTTGAGATGTCATGAGTGATGTCACTGACCATGTCACATTTTGCCACTTTTGGCCCCGGGGACCACATCTCCCGGGGCCGGCCCTCACGTTGGGGACCGCAGGAGGAGCCCCATTGCTCCACGGTCCCTGCCTGCTACCCGCCTCCTGCGGAAGCCGGCATCGCTTTTGGGCAAAGGGAGCTGCTGACATGCAGTAAGTTATGCCGCCAGTCATGCATACCTAAGGGGGCATCTTTAACGCCTTACAATATAATTTCGCCACAGCAGCTCTCGACAAAGGTAACAATTCAGTATATACAGGACTACAACTCATAGCATGTAAGACACTGCCCTCAGCATCTCATGCCCAGCTTGCTGCAATTTTTAAGGATAGCTACTAGGGATAGTTGGAGGGTGAAGTAACCCAAAGGTTTAACTGGTTCAGGTCTGGAAAGTTCATTATTGTGGGGCACGTGTGTAAGAGACCTTACAGCACTTTTGAATTGGTGAAGGGCTCTATTCCTCCAGGTGAATATTCAGTGACAAAGGAAGGCAACAGCTTGCCGTCCTCCTGAGTCAAGATCCTAGGCTACCAGCTGATCTGAGTCTGGTGGGATGCGAAGGGGAGTGCTTGCATTAAGGGTGATGATCTGTGAGTAAATGTTTATGTTTATATCATAGTGTGCACCACATCCTCAACGCCCACCTGGCATCATGTAAATTGGCAACTTCTACCCAGCAACCACAGACAAGGGTGTCCAGTGAGCCACCGCACCAGATCTTGTTTACTTGTTATTCTGTCCCATTTCCCTACTCACTTCATTGTGATATGGGCTGGCAGAAATGAGATCCGCATCGTAGTGAGAGGCATGGTAGGACAAGCACGAACATCCCTCCCGCTGGGTTCAGGATATCTCAGGTTAGTGCATCTGACACGTCCTGTAACCTTTGGTTATTTAAGAGAATTTCTAAGGTTTTAAAGTTTCTTAACTGTAATATGTAACCTTTGAGAGTGAGTGTGTAAGTGCATGAGTGTCTCAGTGAGTCTGTGACTGGATGTGAGAGTGTCTGAGTGAGTCTGTCAGTGGGTGTGTGTGTGTGTGTGAATGGCTCTGGGAGTTGATGCGTAAGTGTCTCACTGGGTATGTGAGTGGGTGCATGAGTGTCTTAGTGGGTCTAGGAGTGGGTGTCAGAGTGTCTGAGTGGGTTTGTGAGTGCCTCCATGAGTATGTGAGCCAGTCTGTGAGTGGGTGCAGGTGTGTCTGCATGAGTCTCTCAGTGGGTCTGTGAGTGGGTTCATGAGTGTCTGAATGAGCCTGAGTGGCTGTGAGAGTTTCCGAGTAGTTCTATGAGTGGGTGCATGAGTGCCTGAGTGGGTCTGTGAATAGGTGTAGTAGCATCTAAGTGCGTCTGTGATTCTTAATCATAGTAATGGGCAGGGTTCAGGTCACCACTTATTCACCCATACATCCTGGCATGTACTTTTAAGAATTCTCTGAGACATTTCTACAAATTAATTGGTGCAAGACTTCTCCGGTATACACCATGTCTCAGGCGGATTGTGCCCTTTGAGTTTTTACTTCATCAAACATATTGTTTATCGTCACTGAATGGTTGAATACTCAAGAGCCCTGACGAAGTTCCCTTTTGGCACAATTGGGAACGAAGCGCGTTGGCCGTGTGCCGGTTTTAAAAGACTGATTGAATAAAAGAAGCATTTTTTGGAATTACTGCTTACGTGTCTGACTTTGCCACGAGTGCACCTTCCGCCTTCTCTTGAAAATGATGCACTTTAAATTAACTGATAAAACACACAATGAGTATATGCCCCAAATATATCATGTTATGTTGATGTATTATTTCGGGAAAATAATAAAATAATGGCCCCCTTAGAAAAGCACCAAGCACTCTAGAGTTCAAAGTGCAATAAATTATATATGGTGGTTAAAAGGTTGGTCACAATTATTCACAAGACACTTTCAGAAAAGCACCAAGCACTTTTTGGATTGAAAGTGCAATAAATCAAAATATGGTGGTGAAGAGGTCGCAATTACACGCCTACTGTCTGGGAGAATCACCTCGCCCCATCTTCTGCACAGGAATAGGTAAGGTGGTTATCATTATTATTATTATTATTGCAGCTTATAGAGCGCAAAGCTACCTCCAACGGAAGGGTCCTGGCGCTAGCAGCGGATGCAGTAGGAGAAAACTGGTGGGTAAGCTCTATGGTAGACCAAAAAGACAGGTATTCAGAGCCTTCCTAAACATAGGTTCTGACTTGGCCTTCCGTATGTGCTCAGGCATGGAGTTCCAGAGGGAAACCGATTTCACAGAGAAAGCTCGGCCGCCAAACCTGGCTTTTGCAAAGCGGGGAATCACAAGAATTTCCTGGTGATTCGACCTCAAAGCCCTGGTCTGGTGGTATTTCTGGAGTCTCTGCTTCAAGTATTGAGGGCCATCTCTAGCTGCTCTATAGGCGAGGGACAGCGCCTTAAACTCTATCCTCCTTTTAACAGGCAGCCAATGCAGGCTGTGCAGGTGGGGGGAGATATGGTGACGTAGTGGCACGTTTCTAATAAGCCTAGCTTCCACGTTCTGAATGATTTGTAGTTTCCTGATCAAATAGACTGGGAGACCCAAGTACAAGCTTTTAGCATAGTCCAGCTGAGACGTGATCAATGCGTGGACCACCGTTTTCCTACAATCCATCGTCAAGAGATGAAGGAATCTCTGCAAAGTTTTCAGTTTCCAAAAGCATGACGAGGAAACTTGCCATATCTGGGATTTGCCTGAGAGGTTAGAGTCAAATTTGAACCCCAGATTCCTAGCGGAAGCAACTGGAAGAGGAGGAGGATTGAGCTCTGACAGCCAGCAATATTCGGACCGTGGAGGAGAAGGTTGATTAAAAAACAGAACCTCTGTTTTATCAGTATTCAGCTTCAAACAGCTGTCAGTCCTCCAAGCTGAGATGTTAATCAACCACTGCTTGAAATCAGTGTGATCTCTAATAGAGAACACAAGCTGAGTATCATCAGCATACGAGACAACCCTTACACCACATTGCTTGACTAGCGAAGCGAGGGGAGCAAGGTAAACATTAAAAAGAGTCGGGCTCAAGGCCGGGCCCTGGGGAACTCCGCACACAAGAGGGCTAGAGGAGGAGACATGGGGGCGGAGAAAAACTTGCTGAAACCGGCCCTCAAGGAAATAGCGGAACCAGGCTAAAGCGGTTCCTGTCAGTCCCATCAGCTTGAGTCTTTCTAGAAGGATCCGACGCGAAACCATGCCAAAAGCTGCGGACAAATCTAACAGCACTAGCATTGCACAGCTACCCTGGTCTAGAGTTCCCCGTATCGTTTCCGCCACTTCAAGCAGAGCTGTCTCTGTGCTGTAGCCTGATCTAAAACCCGACTGGAAGTCATGGAGGTAGTTGTTAGACTCCAGGAACTCAGATAGTTGTCGCTGAACTTCCTTCTCAAGGATTTCGGCCGGCGCTGGCAGGAGGGAGATAGGCCTAAGTTCTTAAGTTCTGCCGGGTCCGCATCCTCTTTCTTGAGGATTGGCTGGACCAATGCCGTTTTCCAGATGGTTGGAGAGGTGCCCAATTGCAGAGATGAATTCCAGATCAAGTTTAGTGAGGGATTGAATAAAGGGGCCAGCAGCTTGAAAAACCTGGCTGGGCAGGGGTCAACCGGAGATCCGGATTTGATTTTATTCAATTCAATGAGGGACGCTTCAGAGCAAAAAAGGCGAAATTCAGACCACACGCCCGAGTGGTGGGAGGTAGGTAACGGCGTTGCTAGCGACCCTGTCAAGGTAAACAAAGAGTAGATAGCCTGAACTTTCTCCTGGAAGAAGATGGAAAGATCTTCTCTCGTTTGGCTGAAGGGGCTATAGTGCTCTTCAAGGCCACTGGCTCAATAAAGCCCTGAAAAATCTTAAAAACGTCTTTAGCAGAGCAATCAGAGGATTTAATTTGATTAGCAACATAGTCCCTAATAGTATTGCGCTTTAGCCCATCACATTTTTTTAGTGCTGCTCTGTAAGCGCACTTGGCCTCTGAGTTCTAGGTTTTCCGCCAGGCACGCTCAAGCTTCTTCCAGAGGCTTTTCTCCAAGCGGAGTTCAGTTGTGAACCAAGGGGCAGAGGGTTTATTCCTAGCCAGTTTCATGGTCTTAATTGGGGCTATTCTGTCAAGGGCTGAAGTAACCCAACAGTTGAAGGTGGAGGCGCACAGCTGGGTTTTCCCGTGAGTAGCACTGGACTCATAGACTCAGGGGAGACCTTCCTCCAGTTTCTCGTATCTTCGTATGCTGATCTCACTAGATTGTTGCAAAGGGTGGTGGTCAGATTGAAAGGTACTAATCTGTGGTCCAACCATGTTAGAGGAATAGGTTCTTGTTCTTTTAGAGTGTGAACATTGGTAAAAATGAGATCCAGCATATGGCCAGCCGTATGAGTGGGCATAGAAACCTTTTGAATAAGGTTTAACCCCTTGAGAGCACGGCCAACTGAGAGGCCAGGGGACAGCTATCATTGTCCATATGGACATTAAAATAGCCAAGGACTATAACGTTGGTGTGGTTGAAGAGTGGGGGGCTTACAGAATTAAACCTACAGGCCCACATTAATGTGCTTCACTTATGGATTCAATGCATATACCAGACTAGTACCATACACAAACACCTGGGACATTAGCCCTAGGCATCTTTCGCATCACCGGTTACTCCACTGTACCAAAGAAACAACTTAAAATGGTTTTGTGATTGAAAAGCCCTTTAATGCAAAATAGTTTGTAAAGATGATTAAATGACCTTTATAAAGAAGGCATCTTCCTAAAGGAGGCAGCAGCACCACCTTCCCTTGAGTACTGTACAGACCCTGCACTGACATTAGAATAATCCTGACTATTATTTAAAAGGATGCCCTAATCTTGGCACGCAGCAGGCTTAATGTTTAAATGTTGTGTATACTTGGACCTGCATGTTTAAACTGCCTGCCCCAGACATCGAGCACTCTTTGTAATGTTTATACTTTCTACAGCTTACATCATCTGATTGATGGCTATCTCGGGAAGCCTCTCACAATACTCTGGTTTTTTCCCTGCAAAGGTATACCTCGCTGGGCTCCCCCAGATGTCTAGTTTTCAGAAATGTGTGGTTTCCCTAGATGGCCGCCAAACCCGGGGCCAAAAACCCAGGGGACCCCCCCTTAGGTTTGCAGGGGATTCTGGGTAGGGACATGTTGGGGAATCCATGCAAGTAATACTTTGCTGGACTTCCCTGGGTTTCTAGTCTATAGAAATGTGTGAGTTTGGTAGGTTTCGCTAGATGGCCGCCGAGCCCGGGGTCAAAAACCAAGGAGACCCCCTTTGCAAAACCAGGTTGTTTTGAGATAGGTAATTTTGATGTCACCTCAATAGGTTTTGGGCCCTTGCCTGTCGCGGGTACTTGACCCACCCACGCAAGTTAGGTATCATTTTTATTGGGAGAGCTAGGGGGAATGCTGGGTGGTAAGAAAATTGTGGTTTTTCTGACAACAGAATATTATGACACAGTAATGCGAGGAAAATGCGTGACTATAGTCAGATCAGATTAGAAAAACTTTATTCGATTGAAAACAAACAATCATAAAAGTGTACATAAAAATAAATAATACATTGTTACATAAAACTGTAATTAAAAATACATAATTCCCAGAGATTTACAGAAAAATACATTATAATATCATCCTTTTCCTAATAAAAATCACTTTTTTCAGATACAGATTAAGCGTGGCAACACAAAGATGATTGTCCAGGCGTTGAATCTCATAAAATGCACGGCGGCATTGGCGATGGCCAATCATCCTTAAAAGCGGCAGTAATATAATTCGCCTATCATGATTATAGAATTTACAAAATAATATGACGTGCATAGTACTTTGGGAAGAAATGTCATCACAAGGGCAGGGAGACAAATCATGGGACCAATCATTGATTGTGGGAAAACTAACCAATCTGTGGAAAACACCGAATCTAAAACGACACAGTAAAAATCTATCATAATTACCCGGGACATAAATCAAGTAGGGTTGAATGTTAAAAGAAGTTAAAATTTGTTCATGTTGCAAAACAGTGGGTTTTAAGACCTCCACAGAGCATCTTATTGATTCTAGAAATGACAAACCCTCTTTTTTGAGGTCCTTCCGTGAGATTGCTGAGATAGTAAGAGGATTTACGAAATAGTCCAATTTACCTATATCCGATAAAATTTTTCGAACATAACTCAGCCATGGTATATAGCCATCTGATTTTAAGACATCTAATAGAATATCTCGATTAAGCTTAGGTTCTTCTTTTGACCATATCCTGTGCCATAGTAATATGGGTTCTAGCTTAATGAGATCTGATATAAAAGAGAGTCCCAGTTCAGTATGACAGTTATAATTAGAGGAACTCTTAGGGACTGCAAGGATAAACCTCCAGGAAAGTATTCTCAACTACCTGGAGCTGAATAGGATCCACAAAACCCCATATCCCACTACCATACATAGCGCCGGATACGCATTTGGCTTTGTAAATTTTAATTAGCTCTGCGGGGTACCTAGTTTCCCTACAAAGGACCGAAGGGCAGCAGTCGAGCGAATCATCGCTTGTTTTTTTGCAACCAATGCCTCGCCCCAAGAGTCCTTTTGGGTAAATAAAATACCAAGGTAAGAGAATTGTTGTGTAAGAACCAACCGTTGACCTTCAATAAATATAGGCTTCTTTGATTTTACATTTCTACCACAGTGCATGATAAATGTTTTTGCAATATTTACTTTTAGGCCCAATTCTGTCATAAAAAGGGCAAAACTAGCAACCACGCGCTGTAGTCCCAATTGAGTACGGGATATCAATACAGCGTCGTCCGCATACATTAGTATCGGAATCGGACAGCCAGCGATGCGCGGGGGATCAAAATTATTACTGCACAAAGCTTTCTCCAAACCATTTATATACAAATTAAAAAGGAAGGGGGCCAGGACACATCCTTGCCTTACCCCGCTCCTAATTGGTATTTTACCTGTGCATTCCCCATTTTGACCATAGCGTACAGACGCTGAGGCTTCACTATAGAAACATTTAAGAAAATAAATAATATTGTCTTCAACCCCAATTTGTTCCAGTAATATCCACAATTTGGAATTAATCACACAATCAAAAGCGGCTGAGAGATCAACAAAAGCCACAAACAAGTTCTCCCTCCTTGCCCTAGTGTATTTCCCGGTCAGCATCAGAAAATGTAAACCCTGTTCCACTGTTCCTAGGCCAGTACGAAAACCATATTGTAGGTCAGATAAAATTGAATTATCCTCAGCCCATAGGAGTAGACGGTCCAGGATTATTCGTCCAGCTACTTTTGTGAAAGAATCTAAAAGGGAAATCGGTCTGTAACAGGCCGGATCATATTGATCCCCTTTTTTAAAAATAGGGACAATTATGGACTCCACCCAAGTGGGCAAGAATTTTGACGCACAACAGGCATTTAACACCTGAACCAGAAGGGGAGCCCACAGAGGCATATCTGCCTTAAATATATCTATGGGTACACCGTCAGGACCAGGGACCTTCCCACCTTTACTTGCATAAATCGCTTTTTCAACCTCAGGCAGAGTGAACTGCATACTTCTCAGGGATGGATAGTCAGAAGGATTACAAGAGGTAGAAAACATTCTATCCCCCTCGTACACTTTTGAGAAGTGATCAATCCACTCGTCCTCAGAGATTGCTATTTCAAGGGAGGGGCAGGACTCTTCAGAGAATAAGGGATTCCTGATGATCTTCCAAAAACTAGCACTATCGTTGCGTGCCGATGCCTCATGCAATGCCTCCCAAGATTCCTTCCTTATCTCCTCTTTCCTATCTTTGATAGCAAGTTTGTACTGTGTCCTAAGTTTGCGTACATCTTCTGGACACCTAGGTTGTTTATGTAGTGCCATCTTTAAGAGAGAGTACGCCTTGGTGCATCTAGAATTAAACCAACCATCCTTCTGAACTTTGTTGTATCTGCATTGTCTCGTTAATGAGGATCTGATCTCTTTGCAAATTGAGAAAAAGGATGCTAATATATTTTCTGGGGTAGCATCCACAATTAGGCATGTTAAAAAATTAAGGGCACAGTTGGTAAATACCCTTTTAAGCGTATTAGTTTGATCCACCTTGTCCCATTTAAGCGTAAAGCCATTGTTGGAACCAATGGCAAGATTTTTCCAAAGTATGTCTTTGTCTGAACCTTTTTTTGGGGCAGACCTTTTTGGAATCAAGATGGAAATACAAAGTGGAAAATGGTCACTTAGTGCAATATCAGATACGTTAAAAGTAACAATGCCACAGGCATGCCTGTTTGTAATGAGTGCAAAGTCAATCGTAGAGGTACAGCCTCGCCCGTTATAAGTTGGGGGAAGAAGAAATGGTATTGGGCAAACCTCATTTATGAAGCCCAAATCAAATTGACCAATACGTTCATTCAATTGTTCTCCCAGAATGGAATGGTTAAAATGAGACAAAATCAAACCATCATCTCTACCAATACTACATCTATTATCTGCCATCATATTGCATAAAGAGCAATTAAAGTCTCCCACAAGGAGTATAAGCATATTAAATCCAAAGAGTTTTTCCTGTGAGAGAATTACTTTAGCCATTTTCTTACAGACATTAGAGACTTCCCCAGGAATAATATTATTATAAAAGTTAATTAAGACAATGGGAGTGGAGGAGTCCAGGATCATTGTTAAAGCTTGGAAGTGGGAATCTTTAACTGGCTCCGTTATCTTAGTTAGATACAATTTATTTGATATATAAGTCGTCAAACCCCCCTTGGCTCTACCGTGAAGAGTATCCACAGCTGAAGTATGGAACGTTTTGAACCCATTTAAATGTACCGGGTCTTTGCTCCATGTTTCTTGCAGGCAAATAAGATCTTGTGATTTAATGAAGTCTTGCCAAAGTGGATTACCAATTTTGGATCTAATACCAGCAATGTTCCAAGAACAAATGCTACAGGGTAGAGATCCAAGGGGGAGACGGACAGACGGAGCTATGGTGGAATCTACCACAGGGGATACAAGTCCACTCATTCCTTTCCACTATTCCCACTTCCGGTACAACCGGGCGTCCTGCATTACCTTCAGACTCTGGTAAGCAACGGACTACCTCCAATTCAAGCAAATTATTATTCTTGGGATCACACCTAGGCGCTGTGATAGTAGTAAGGGTATTTTGAGAAAGATAAGTTTGCTGTCAGTCATTATTATCTAAGCCACTTAAAATGTCAAAGTGATTAAATGTTGATATATTATATCTTTCTCCTTCAGAATATCCCTGA
Source organism: Triturus cristatus (assembly GCF_964204655.1). Classification (NCBI taxonomy): domain Eukaryota; kingdom Metazoa; phylum Chordata; class Amphibia; order Caudata; family Salamandridae; genus Triturus; species Triturus cristatus. The sequence continues at coordinate 75,891,489 of NC_140585.1, read as the reverse complement.
TTATAAAGTTGAGAGCCGGGGCCCCATAACCTTTCTTGACATACAAGGGGATAAAAGAAATCAAGGGGAACGATATTGACATAGTCAGCGGCTAGATGGCCAGTATAACATTTTTCTAGAATATGGTTAACCAACAAAGGGGACCGGAACGATACGATCACACAGTCCCCTCTCAGCGATTTTGTTGACGAACCAAGCCAACGAACTCTTCTGACCATCTTGACATTTGAAAAGAGAGCAGTATTCGACCCAAATTTAATGGACAAATAGTGGAGGGCTTTATTCCTCAGAGTTGACCAATGTTCAAGGGTGTCTGGGGCAAGAGATGGGACATTTGCTAGCACCACGGTATAGGGTCGAGCCTCAGGAGGTAAATTCAACGTAGGTCAATTGGATGTAATAGTTTTTTTCTTGGTATCTGCAACAGATCTCACAGTGGATAAAACTATATTAGAAGCTGGATTAGAGGGTCCTACGGTGTTAATTCCATCTGAACTAATAACGCTGGTACCAATAGACTCCTTCTGCTGACAACCACCAGACATCTCTGATGTTTTCGCAAGATTACCATGTGCATCACACAAGGATATTTGGGGTGCAACAGACTGTGAAGTAAAGGGTACGTTTACATTTGAAACTTTTGGAATCCCCACCACGTGAGTTTCCATGTTGTTGACCCTAACTTCGATATTTACTAATTTTGTCAAAATGGGTGCAATCAGAATAGTCAACATGTCCTCCATTTTTTTCCAAAAGCTCTCTCCTGTAGACAAATCACTCATACAGTTATTAGGAAGGGCAACTGAGGATTTGTTCTTTTCCTTTTGTCCTTGTTCCACATTGGTTTTAATAACAGTTTTACAGGGTTTATTAGTTCTCTTTTGTTTAGCGTTTATTGACTGCGGCCCTTCCTTGTTACAATGTTTTAGCTTATTCCTCGCCTTCTGGCCTCTGGTTGTCATTTGCGGCATGTCAATAGAAATACTTTGCACTGAGCCAATAGTAGAGGTTGGGCTTAAGGGTGGTTCTGGACCCGTCTGTACTGAAGGGCCTTCGTGCATAGATGGAAACTCAGGCGATTCATGAATAGAAAAAATGGTCGGGGACAAGGAGAGCCTAGAATGAGTAGGCAGCAGGTCTTCGGTCGACTGCTGTTGAGGGGTTGCTAAATTCCCTGATTCTTGTCGTGCTCTCGATAATGGAAGGTCAATAAAAGATGGTACTATTAGAGAGTCCTGTGACATAGTAGTATAGATCGATGCATTAATTACAGATAGAGGAGGGGGCAGGCCAGCGGGAAGCGAAAGACGCCTTTCAGTGCTTTCAATAGCCGATGCGACCGCCCCAATTGTTTTTTGGAGCATACGATCAATAGCAGTCAAGGTTGGCAATGATGTATTACTTTGCCTCGTGTCAATATGGGCATGTGGGACCTTGCACTTCCCCATAACTATGATCAAACACGGTACAACAGTATCGAACTTAGTTAACACCTTGTACGATATATGAAAATAATACCGCACCTACACGGATGATATTTACAATGGGCACAAACCAGTACGTAAGCAATGTAATAATGAATTTGGGGTAACTTGTACCAAGAGATGGGGCCCAGCCCGGCCTCCTCCGGCCCCTGACGGCCACAGACGGTCCCGCACTTGTCCCGGCGCCGCCCGCGCGCGTGACGCGGAGGGAGGCTCGCGCTTTTCAGCGCCTCCTGGCGCGACGGCGGGCGGAAGTGCCTCAGTGGCGCTCGTGAGGCTGGGGAATGTAGTCCTGCGGTGCCGTGAATGGCAGGACGGCGGCAGCAAAGTGTTCAACGTGGGTATGGATGAGCGCTGCTAGCGGGCCCCGAGGTATGTGCTTTCTCTTCCGCCTCCTCTCACATCAGCTTTCAAAGCCCCCCGCTCCACCGAGGGAGGCTCGCGCTTTTCAGCGCCTCCTGGCGCGACGGCGGGCGGAAGTGCCCCAGTGGCGCTCGTGAGGCTGGGGAATGTAGTCCTGCGGTGCCGTGAATGGCAGGACGGCGGCAGCAAAGTTGTCAACGTGGGTATGGATGAGCGCTGCTAGCGGGCCCCGAGGTATGTGCTTTCTCTTCCGCCTCCTCTCACATCAGCTTTCAAAGTCCCCCTATAGTCACATTTTGAGGTTTGCATCGCATTGTGAGTAAAAAACTTGTTGAGATCCATGAGGGGCACACCACCCAGCACTCCCCATTTTTTTTCACTTTACAGAAATATCTAAAGTTGGTATATTTTCCCTAGAGACAGACTACGCCTTAGCACAGAAAAACAGATGAGACAAATATGACTGCCTATCCATCTGTTCCTCAAGTACAGACATATACTGGTTGGATTTGGCACGAGGGTGAGTGAAAGATTAAAAATTTATATTTTATTAACAAGAGATTTCACATAAAGGAAATGCACTGTTAATATTTAAAAGGTTAAAAACCTGAAGGAATAACTCACAGCTCGTGAGCTGTAAAGACACGGCAAGGCACCAACCTCTTTACAGGCCATTCACACACCTTTCATACGTGACTCACAAGACCATTCACACCGCCAGTTGCAGGCCCAGCACATCACAACATTCACATCAACAGACGGCGCCATTCATGGGCCCATCACTTTCATATGCTCACATGACTGACACAGCAATCACACCGGCTGGTGGTTGACATAGTGTCTGCAGTGGCGTTTGACTAGCAGAGTGTGTAATGACCAGCAGCAAGTCACTACTCACACACTGCCAGCCAAATACCAACCCACGCACACTGCCAGCCAAGCACAATCCCACCCACACCGCCAGCCAAGCGCCATCCCACCCAAACCGCCAGCCAAGCGCCATCCCACCCACACTGCCAGCCAAGCGCCAGTCCACGCACACCGCCAGCCAAGCGCCAGTCCACACACACCGCCAGCCAAGCGCCAGTCCACGCACACTGCCACCCAAGCACTAGTACACGCACACCGCCAGCCAAGCGTCAGTCCACGCACACCCCCAGCCAAGCGCCAGTCCACGCACACCGTCATTTAAAAAAAAATCACAAGAAAGAAAACACAAACCAATTGCAACTAGATACAAAACTATAACTACAAAAACAACAGCAGTAACTAAAGACATCATTCTATTGCCAAACATGAAACTGAACAACAACTATATAAAACCATACAGACCATGCAGTAGACAATTAGACTCACGGTTGCTCCCAAAAACTCTTTTGAGTGCGATACAATCTGAAATATGTGGGCACACACAGCCCAGGATTAGGACAATCGACACAGTGCATACGACTCTCCTTCCGCATACCTCTTCGCAAGCAGACTCGACATCTCTTACAGGGGTTGTTTTTTTGGGCGATCTTTCAATCTAGCCACATCCTCCATTACTCCAACTCTAGGAACATTTGCCTGTTCCACTACAACAAGGCTGCCTATCACAGACTCCTGAAACTGAACAAAAGTCATCTTTGACGCAGGAGAACACTCCTTGAACTCAACAAAAGCATTAAAAGTTGCTAAATTGAAGAGATGGATGCCAACTTCTTATACCAAATGTAAGCTTTACGAACAGCAGTGTAAGTTTCTAACCCCTAATCTACTCTATCGACACCACCCTTGTGCTTATTGTAGTCTACAATGCAGACAGGTTTGCGCACTGCAGCAACCTGACCCTAAACAGTCACAGGTGAAGTACTCTCATCATGGATGGTAGTCAGCATGTACACATCCCTGCTGTCCACAAATTTCACAGCTAGCAGTTCCTCACTACGCAAGGCACTACACTGTCCCCTCTGAAGCTTTTTGCAAACAAGCTCTTTTGGGTAACCTTTACATTTAGAGCAGGTTGTGACACAAGCAAAAGTGTCCACTTTGAACAATTCCTTAAACAATTGCACAGCAGTGTAGAAGTTATCAAGGTCAAATGGTGACCTCTGTTAAACAGTCGTCTAACAAGATCCCACACAATTTTCTCTGAAACTCCAAAAGTGGACAGACAACCAGGGGGGGTCAATAGTGGAATCCCTACCAGTGTACACCCGGAAATTATAGACATATTCTGTCCTACTCTACGACAACATATACATCTTAATTCCATAATGTGCCTTCTTGCTAGGAAAGTACTGCCTAAAAACCAAACGGACCTTGAACAGGACCAAAGACTCATCAACAGCTATTTCTTTCCCTGGAGTATAGAGCTCTGAAAATCTATCTACAAAGTGATCAAGAACAGGACGAATCTTAAAAAAACGGTCACAGTCAGGGTGATCTTGTGGCAACGCTAAAGCATCATCAACAAAATGCAGCATGCGAAGCAAAAGTAAATACCGATCATGACTCATAATTGCAGGAAATATAGCCGTTGCCATCAAGGGACCGGTAGACCAATATGAAACCATGAATGGCTTACTTTTTGGCACTGTTGTCCCTCGAAAACTGTTCAGTATACAAATTAGTCTGCTCAACAATCTCAGCCAAAAATACATTATCCAGGAACAACTGAATAAACTGTATAGGCAAAAAAAAATCACAATACACTCTACACCCTGCATCACCACTAAATGCAGGCAACACCGGCTGTACCATGTTTGGATCAACCCGGAGTTCAGCACTTCCAGTAGGACGCCTTGCAGCCTCAGGCTGCAATCCCGATGCCTCTTGCTGCACCATCGACACATCGGTGTCCTCCTCTAAAACAGGCACTTCATCCGCACTGAGAGTAGCTTCATCTGCACTGAGACTAGCTTCATCAAAAAAGAAAAAAGAAAATTACACATAAGACAATGCAAAACACATTGCAAAGAATTTCATGCTCAAACACTAACTAAATCTGCTGCCATTATGACACCACTTACAAAATGAACAATTCCTGAAGTACTCACACATACTGGCTGGATTTGGCACGAGGGCGAGTAAAGGTTCACAGCGTAAAATTCTATTAACAAGAGATTTCACAAAAAGGAAATGCACTGTTAATATATAAAAGGTTACAAACCTGAAGCAATAACTCACAGCTCGTGAGCTGTAAAGACAGGGCAAGGCACCAACCTCTTTACAGGCCATTCACACACCTTTCATACGTGACTCACAAGACCATTCACACCGCCAGTTGCAAGCCCAGCACATCACAACATTCACATCAACAGACGGCGCCATTCATGGGCCCATCACTTTCATATGCTCACATGACTGACACAGCAATCACACCGGCTGGTGGTTGACATAGTGTCTGCAGTGACGTTTGACTAGCAGAGTATGTAATGACCAGCAGCAAGTCACTACTCACACACTGCCAGCCAAATACCAAGCCACGCACACTGCCAGCCAAGCACCATCCCACCCACACCGCCAGCCAAGCGCCATCCCACCCACACCGCCAGCCAAGCACCATCCCACCCACACCGCCAGCCAAGCACCAGTCCACGCACACCGCCAGCCAAGCGCCAGTCCACACACACCGCCAGCCAAGCGCCAGTCCACGCACACTACCAGCCAAGTGCCAGCCAACGCACACTGCCAGCCAAGTGGCAGTCCACGCACAACACCAGCCAAGCACCAGTCCATGCACACTGCCACCCAAGCACTAGTACACGCACACCGCCAGCCAAGCGCCAGTCCACGCACACCACCAGCCAAGCGCCAGTCCACGCACACCGTCATTTAAAAAAAATCACAAGAAAGAAAACACAAACCAATTGCAACTAGATACAAAACTATAACTACAAAAACAACAGCAGTAACTAAAGACATCATTCTATTGCCAAACATGAAACTGAACAACAACTATATAAAACCATACAGACCATGCAGTAGACAATTAGACTCACGGTTGCTCCCAAAAACTCTTTTGAGTGCGATACAATCTGAAATATGTGGGCACACACAGCCCAGGATTAGGACAATCGACACAGTGCATACGGCTCTCCTTCCGCATACCTCTTCGCAAGCAGACTCGACATCTCTTACAGGGATTGTTTTTTAGGGCGATCTTTCAATCTAGCCACATCCTCCACTACTCCAACTCTAGGAACACTTGCCTGTTCCACTACAACAAGGCTGCCTATCACAGACTCCTGAAACTGAACAAAAGTCATCTTTGACGCAGGAGAACACTCCTTGAACTCAACAAAAGCATTAAAAGTTGCTAAATTGAAGAGATGGATGCCAACTTCTTATACCAAATGTAAGTCTTACGAACAGCTGTAATATTATGTGGAGATTTTAACATATCCATAGATCCGGTTAATGATCCTTTACACGGGTCAGGTAAGAAATGTTATGGGGCTAGGAAGCCGAAAGTCTTTAGTGCAATAACATGCTTAAAAGAAACCCATGGTCTTGAGGACGTATGGAAAATTAAGAAGCCCCAGGATGCTGGCTATACCTATTTCTCTTATCCTCACAGCAAGTATGTGAGGATCGACTATTTTTTTATTTCTAGAAGCTTGGTTAGGGATGCAGTTATTAAAAAGCTCCCGAAGGTAATATCTGATCATAATCCTCTGACTATTACGCTGGAACTACATGGGCATATAAAAAAAAGAAGTAGATGGTTGTTCGATAAAAGACTTTTGGTTAACCCTAAATATGCCGACCATATTAAAGCATGGGCGTTAGAATTCTTTAATCGTAATAGATTTATTGCTAGTCGTAACATGGTTTGGGATTCTTTTAAAGCCACACTTCGGGGGGGGGAGACTGTGAGCTTTGTAGCAGCGGAAAGAAAAGCTCAAGCAGATAGAAAGGAGGCACTAATGCGCCAACTTATACAGGCTGAGGAAAAACATATAAGGGAGATAGTAGATGGAAGAACGATACCTGAAACACACCAGCAAATAACTACTCTAAAAGCTGAAGTTAATAGCTACTTGGCTAAAGAAGCGGCAGAGAAATCCTTTTTAATAGGAAATAAAGCTTTTGAAAATGGAGAGGCTGTAGGAAGAAGATCGGCTCTTGTTACTCGGCAGAGACCGACCCAGAATTTAATTAGTAATATCAAGCAGGGAGATTGCATAATTTCAGATGCGGGGGGGATTGTTAATGAATTTCAAAAATATTATAAGGGTCTTTATAAGGGTAAGGATGAGGTGGAAAAACCACAAGAAGTCGAAGTATTGTTGAACAAAATAGGTGAGATAGACTTAGTGGGGAAATTAGGGGAAAGTGAGAGAGCGGAACTCGAAAAAGAAATAATTTACGAAGAAGTAGATTCGGCATTGAAAGAATTAACTGCAGGTAAGGCCCCCGGCTCAGATAGATTAGCCCTGGAGGTTTATAGATTATTGAACGAAGTTACTACCTCCCTAATGCTGGATCTGTTTTTGGGCATACAGTATAATGGGGTCCCTCCAGATTCATGGAAAGAAATGGATATTATAGTTTTCCCTAAAAAGGGAAAGCCTGCTGACGCCCCGTCTTCATATCGCCCAATATCTCTGATAAATTCAGATAATAAAGTGTATTCAAAGATCTTGGCCAATCGGTTGGGGAGGATCATGGGGACCTTTGTCTCCCCCTGGCAGCATGGGTTTGTCCCTGGAAGGGATACGACGGACCATGTTCGCAGAGCAATTATGCTATTTGACATCATGGCGGCAGGGGGGGAAGGCCGATGGCCATGATCCTCCTTGATGCGGAAAAGGCATTTGACAGGGTGTCTTGGGCGTTTCTCTGGGCGGTACTTCGATTTAAAGGTTTCGGCCCCAATATCATCAGAGCCATAAGAGCCATGTATGTCAAACCTACAGCACGGATCCAACTTATGGGTTTGGAATCAGCCACCGCCGCAACAACACAGGTCTGGTGGTCCTTGGACCACCAGACTCGTAATTAGGCCCTAATGTCTGTACCTTTTAGAAAATACCATTTTGTAAAGCATCTTGAGAAAATCTAATTGTTGGATATAGAACATGTGGTCAGCAATAGACGAGGTAATAATGTTGAATGTATGCATGAGCCAGGTAAACATTGGATCAACAAATTAAGAATAGTTCGATTGGGAGTTAATATCAATTGAGAACTGTACACATTGTTGTAAGGAGTCTCAGTTTAGTCAGTTGCCTTCAATATTGTGAAGTAGCTACTGTTGGACCATATTCTACTGTCAGACTGCAATTATTTATAAGTAGTTGGGTTGTTGATTTGATCCTCATGTTTCATTTTTTAGGATTCCCAATTACTTCTTTCTGGACAAAGGATTATCAGTCTGTGATCCCTTAGGTTTTTAACATCTTTGCTTGGTATGTATAGATAATAACATAGATTGTATGGAGCCTTTGCCACTTTGAATATTCATGGGATTGGTAGAACTTGAAGTTTATTGAAATGATGATTCAGTCTGTAGTGAGATACTGTCCCGTTAATAGTGATGTGTCAAAATCCCTGGATTATGCAATACATGCTCCTCCATTATATTTGAGATTTCAGAACGATAGTCCTACCTAAAGTAATGAGTAGTTTTAGAGTGAGATCTGACTACTCCATATTTCTGGGCAACGGTCAAAAGATAAGAGTTGTCTCCTTGGTGTTTCATGTTTTTTGCTTTTTACATTGTTATTATAGTAGTTTTTGTTTTCAGATTTTTGCAGAGTAGCGGATTTACAGATGGTGGAACCTTGCCTCATTAATTGTATCGTTGTCGATTATTTCATTTATTGTCATCAATTGTATCTACTAATCTTTAGTTCAAGGATATCAGGTTGTTATTTTCTCCTTAGAGTAGCGGGTTGTCAGTCTTTGAAACCTTGCTACATTTTATCTGAGGGTTTGACCCCCCGGGAGGCAAAACATCTTCTAGGATAACTTTCATTCTTATTAGTAGAGCGCTTCATAACTTTTATTTTCATGTTTATTTTACTTCTGACCCTTTGACGAAACTTGTAAGTCTCCTTTTTTCAGAATGAAAGCCTGTATAATGTTACTTTATGTTAAAAAAAAAAGTCTTAGAAATTCACTGGAAAAAGCAAAGGATAAACTGATGTTATAGTTAGGTGAAATGTCGCAACATAACATTTTAAATTAAAAATACACTAAAATCATAAAGCATTATAATCGTGCTGGGCGTTTATTGCAATACTTTTTTTTTTAAAAGACTTTTTTTTGTTTTTTGTTCAAAACAAACATGAGACTCAGTTCCTGCGATATGGCAATAACAGTAACACATGGTGATCAAAGAACATACAGCACAATTCCAAAGGTCAGCCAACAGGTTATATCCAGTGTCATCCCGTTATCTGTCCACACCACCCACCGCCCCATTTCCAACACCCCAGCTTTGGACCCACTTGCAAGGAAATCATGAAGATACCAAACGACTGCTCCCCTCAAATCATCAGCATGCAACACTCATGGCATTTTGTTAAGACTAGGCCCAACCCCGAGCAACTATTCATCAGAACTATTCTCACTAAACTCTTGGTTCACAACTTCAGTTGATGTAGTACCTCTATCTCTGGTTGCTAGGTATGTTTTGTACCACGCCCAGAAGTTCTTACGTGGTGGGAGAAGGTCACTGAAATTCTACATTTGCATGCTACAGTACAGCATGTCGCTCGACCACTGAGCAATCGTAGGCATCGGTCCTCGTGACCAGCACATCACCACCCTGCACTTAGCTAGCTGCAAGCACATGTTAACCAACCCACAAGCCCCCTTAGGTATCGGTTTAGAGTAGCCCAACAGGGCCAGTGCAGGCTCCGGGGTGAGTGCCAGCTCAGCCACTTGTCCCAACTCCTCAAAGACTAAATCCCAAAATTGTGGATATCCCCGGACAAAGCCCGGCCAAGTGGAAAAAATCGTCCAGCTGTTCACTGCAGCGCTCACAATTCGCCCCATCTCTTAGGCCGTACCTACTCAATCTCTCTGGGGTGTAGTAGACCCTATTTAGATATTTAAAGGGGATCAGTCTGTGTCTACCATTTAAAGATATGCGCTTTGTGCTGTTGCAGCAGTATGTCCACATCTTGTCGTCTATGTCCCTGCCCAAAAATCTCTGCCAAGCCAAATGGGCTTTAGTGTAGTGATTTTCCCTATCGTTCATGGTCAGTTTATATATTTTAGACACTATCCAGGTCGGCGAATCAGATTTTATGACGTAGGATAAGGCGGACAACTCTGGTGGTTCCAACATGTCGCAACTCAAGACATGCAACAATGCTTGCCGTGTTCTGTGGAATTGGAATTTAGTAAGGAGGGTGACTGCGGAATCTCCGGCCCCCAGATCCTCCCAGCTCTTTGCTGTGCCTTCTTCAAACAAGTTCCCTATGGCCCGCACCCCTATTGAGTTATGCGCTCGCGTAACCCCCTTATCTCTGCACAGGGGCAGCCAGCGACACCAATCCAGCGGTGTGAGTGGGGAATACAGAATGGCACCGCCTGCAGCTTTAGGTGATGCCAAGCATGTTTTGTCGCATTCACGGAGTCCAATATCCCCGTCCTACGATCCACAGGCGTAAACATCAGAGCAGGTAATGGGAGAGGGGAGGCCACAACTTTCTCTATTCATAAGTGGGGGGTGTCCGGTGAGCCATGCATCCAGTGGTAAGCATGCGCACTTTGTGCTGCCCTGTAATACAAGTCCAAATCGGGAGCGCCCAGCCCCCCCATGTGGTACGGTAATGTAGTAATTGCCATCTGACCCGCCCCTGCTTGCTGGCCCAAGCCAACTTAACCATCCATGCTGTGAGCTGACAAAAAAAGGAGCAAGGGAGAACCAAAGGAATGTTAGAAAAAAGGAACAAAAAACGGGGCAGTATCACCATTTTCATAATGGAAACTCTGCCCAGCAGGGACAGTGGTAGTCGGATCCAGCTTTCCACCTCATCTTCTAGTTTGCTAATCGCCACCCCATAATTTTCCCTGAATACTACCTCAGAGTCCGTCTGGACCTTGATACCTAGGTATCTCACCGATTCTGTTGACCACTGCAATGGGTAGTCAGGTTCAAATGGGGTCGTGGCTGGTGTAAGGGGAAATATGATAGACTTCGGCCAGTTAACTCGTAGTCCAGACACCGCTCCGAATTGCACCACTTCTCGCAAGACAGGGGATAGGTTACGTTCAGGGTCTCATACAGTCTATTTTTTTTTTTTGCATATTTATATAGGGCGAACTCAACCCTAAGGTATTGGAGCACTTTACACGAACACCGGAGTTACATTACACAATCAGGCACAGGGAGATTAAGTGATTTGCCCAGAATCACAGGATGTGGACGCGACCCAGAGGCTCGAACCCTGGTTTCCAGCACCAAAGTCGGCAGACTAGCCGACGGACCACATCCCCTCCCCAATTCAGGAGTGTATCGTCCGCGTAGGTGGATATGATCAGCTTGTAACCCGGGAATCGTATACCCTTTCTGTGGTATTCGCGAAGCGCACTGGCTAAAGGTTTGGCCACTAATGCATACAATATCGGAGACAGAGGACAACCCTGCCACATGCCTCTAGTAATGTGTATAGTATCTGTCACTAGGTTACCAATTTTGATTCTAGCTGTGGGTGCACTATACAATACCCCTATCAGATGTAGAAAGACAGGCCCCAACCCCATCCTCGTCAGTACCTGTCGAATAAAGGGCGATTCAACAGAGTCGAAGGCTTTCTCCATGTTGAGAAACATGAGCCACCGCCTGAATCTCCGTCCTAGTGTGCTGCATTGCACCGAACTCTGTTCTCAAATTGTGAGTTAGGTTTCTGCTTGGAACAAAACCCGCATGCTCCGGAGCGACCAGTAGCGGAATCAAAGGGACTAACCTGTTTGCTGGAATCTTTGCGAAAATGTTCGTATCAACATTAATCAACGAGAGCGGACGATAGGAAGCGCACTCATCGGGGGCTTGTCCGGCTTCAAGATAGCAACAATAATCACCTCTCTCACCGAGGGCGGCTTAACGCCTGTCACGCACATCTCGTCAAAGAGTGTAGCTAATTGCGGTACCAGTAAGTCCATGATCGCCATGTAAAAAGTTAGTTAGGCTATCCACTCCTGGCGCGCAACCCGATTTCATGCTCGTTAATGCCGTAATGATGATTTCGCTCTCCAGAATGATAAGATATTCGCGATGTGTGTTTGTTAACCATGGTAGCTTTATATGTGTTAAGTAGTCCACGATTTCCGCCTCAGTTCCTCCGCTGCGAGTAGAGAAGAGCTCTGAATAATATTGCCGAAACCTGCCTGCAGTGGCAGCTTCCTCAGTTAGTATGTCTCCATCGGCTGCCTTGACCTCTGAAACTCCAGTTTTTTCCCGCCATTTTTTGAGAAGTTGGGCTAATACCACACTCGGCCGTTCGCCTTCACCGTATGAGCGAGCGGTGGTGTTTTTACTGAGGTGCTTTATTTCGGCATCAGCGGCATCATCATATTCTCCAAACTGTGTTTTGAACTCCTGCACAACATCTTCTTCAGCCCTAACCTGGAGTTGTTCTTCCAGGCTCGCTAGTGTCCTCTCCAGGTCCGTAAGTCGTTTGCGTATCGCCCTAACGACTCCATAGTGCTCAGTCATAGTGACTCCGCGGATATATACTTTGAACGCCTCCCAAACCACTTAAAAACTATCCACCGATCCCACGTTTTTGGCAAAGAATGTTTTGATCGCTTTCGTCAATTCCTCTTTAAAAACCGCATCTAGCAGAGAGTAAGGTGGGAACCTCCACGTTAAGGGGGGAATAATCTTCTGGGGGTATCAGGTATTAATAGTATCGGGGAATAGTCCGAGAGCGTACAGGGAAGCACCTCACAGGCTTGGGCCCTCTCATGTAACTATCTGGCTGCTAGCCAATAATTTATTTGGGTGTGCAAATCATGATACCCTGAGTAATGTGTATATCTCCCTTTTTCTGGGTATCGCCGACGCCACACATCACACAAGTCAAACTGTACCATTGCGTCTTCTACAGTTTGCGCTGCCGCTGTGATATGTCTCTCCGGCCCTCCTGATCTATCCCTCCGTGGATTTATGACTAAATTGAGGTCTCCACCTCAGAGCTGTTGCCCCTCCCCGCGTATGCAAACCTTTTCTGACAATGCAGTGTAAAAGTTGGGATTATCAAAATTTGGGCCGTATATGTTAACTATAAGTAGGCCCATTCCCTTTTCCCTACACCTGGAGATCACAAATCATCCGTGTCTGTGTCTAATGGTTTGAGTTTAAGAGTGGCCCTAGGATTCACCCATGTTAGCACTCCTCGCGCATGTGTGGTGAAACCCGCTGCGTGTATGTTTCCCTGCAATCCCCTACTGCGCAGCATGGGGCTTTTGAGGGGGAGGTGTGTCTCTTGCAGTAGTGCAACATCAATTTCTAGTCTCGCCAAGTAGGCCAGGACTTTTCTGAGTTTCCTGTGGTCATTGAGGCCTCTCACGTTCCAAGTGAGTTCTCGAAGCCAGCCACTTAGTGCGTTACTACTGGACCTACTGAGGCTTGTCATGGGGGTGTGTATTGTCTGCCTCGCTGAGCCTGCCACTGAAACATATAGGTTGTGCGCTCACCATGAACAAGAATGAATACAACGTGAAAATTGCCATACTTACTTAGTCTCAATCCCCTCCCTGCCCCCACCCACGCCAGGCATGCCCCAACTGTGCCTTGACAAGATTCCACAAAACATTCCCCATTCACCATCTGAATATTCAGCAGAGGTAGCTCTCTTATCTGTAACTCATGTAGTCCAGAGTTCAGTCCTGATCGTCCATTCGACCGCCAGTCGCTCCCTCCAAGGAACTTCGCTCTGGACTGCAACACTTTTCTTTAGACCATTCCATCAGGGCTTTCTGCAGATAGACGCGAAATCTTGGCGGGTACAGCATGGCGTAGTCTACATTTTGATCCCTTAGTTGGCGCTTCAGTGTCGCAAACTGCGCGCTTCCTGCACTCGTATAGTGAAGTCCGGGTATAAAGATATATTGGAACCCTCATACTGCAATTACTTTTTCTCCCTGGCTACCTTCAGCGCTGAGTCCCTGTCCCGATAATTCAGCTGTTTTGCTATTATCGGACTCAAGGGAGCACCAGGAGCAGGGCGAGGGCCCAGAGAGCGGTGTGCTCTCTCTACCACGAATGTGGGAGAGAACGTTTCCCTTCCAAGTTGTGTCACCAGCAGTTTCTCGACTAATTTTTCCATGTTGCCGGTCTAGGTCGACTCCGGAAGGCCCGTGATCCTTAAGTTGTTCCGACGGGAACGCGCTTCTAGGTCCTCAGTCTTGTCCTGCAAAACTTGCAGCACCCTCCCCATTTGCTTGTGATCAGTGTCCATTGTTGTCTGTGCTTCCTCCACCTCGGTGACCCGGCGTTCCATCATATCCAACCGTTCTGCATGTTTGTCCATTCGTTCGGACATTCTATCCATCCGTTATGACATGGAGTCCAGTTTAGTCCCCAGAAAAGAGAGACTGCTCTGCAAGCCTTTTTCCATAGCAGCCAGCATAGTGCGGATGTCCCCATCTGCCTCCTCTTGGGCCTGTTCCTGCGTGTTGTCCCCGTCGTCTAAAGCATTCTCCGTCGCCTTCGTTTTCCGTTGAGCAAATGTAAGTTTAGGCTGTGTCTTATCTACTCTACCATCGTGGCCGGTTCGCAGCAACCACCAGGACCAATGTTCACCAGCCACCCAGTTGAGTAGCCACTGTCAAGCGGATCTCTCCAAGCTATGGCCTTTGCCTCCACCCACGGTCACAGTCCAGTGCACTGACCATAGTGAGCCAGAAGTGTAGCTGCCCTGCAGACGTGCCCCCTCACAGAGCGACTGTCGTAGGCCACCCCGACAAAGACGCCACAACTTCTATGGCTACTCAGGAGACTAGACAAGCCAGTTGAACCCTAGCTCCGAAGGGCACTCCTAGTTAGCCTCCGCCACAAGCGGCACCGCCCTGTGCCTTGACCAGGGAATACTGCCTCCCCAGGTAACTTCCTGAGCGGTCTCACACTGCAGGGATCATGCTGCTGGAATTCGAAACTGGCGCCTTCTAGGACAAACAACAAGAAGCTTTCCCTTTGACAATATCACCAGGTGCCTTTGCATTCAATACTGGTCTCGCAGTGCTCTGCGCAAGATGGCGCCGCCGTCTCCAGGGTTCACCCCAAGCACTGTCAAGGCAGCTAATCCACTCTGGGTGCCCACTCTCAGTTACTTGCCACGTGCGTCAGCGGGAGCAGGGGTACATAGAGTGCGCCACGACTCTCTAGGGCCGGTACTGCCCCAGAAAATAATCCTCCAGGCTGCCACAGGAACTGTGCTAGACATCGGGCAGACCTCAAAATGGCTGGCCACACCAGCCGCGCCCTTGCCGAGCTCGCAGGCCCTACTTCCTACTCACTGCGCCCAGACTGTCTGTATCATCCTCACTCCGCAGCAGAGCGCCTCAGGGGACCGCATCAAGCGAGTTGGGCCTCCGCATCCCCGCCCAGGGAGAGAGCCTCCCTCAGTTTCGGTGCCAGGCCCTATAGCGCCGCCGGCCCCACCGTTCAGGATTCCAGGGCTTCCCGTACTCTCCCGGCTGAGTAGACATCAGGATCCTTCAGGCACACCGCTTTCCAGGGATCGGGGCGTGCCGCAGCCGGCACTATCTATTTACGCTGCGTCCGCTCCGACACCAGGAGCGCCCGGGAACAATGCAGCCGCAGGGCCTCAGGCCGCGGCTCCCCTACCATGACAGTTCGGGGATCGCAGCCTAGTGCAGAGCCGCAACAGGCAGAGTCAGCCTGCTCGTTCGCTATTGGGAGTTTAGGGTCCGGAATCGGCTCATCACGCTCCCGAGCCCCTCCGAACAGGTGGTGGCTCGAGCCCAGTCTTATTGACCACGCAGATGCCGGATTTGTGCAGGATAGTGTGATGGCGATGCAGAGCTTTTAGCTCAAGCGGACATCTTCGTTGTGAGCAAGCTCCGCCCCCGTTTATTGCAATACTTAGTTAGTGTACAGTGATGGTGACTCACCAAGCATACAATTTTCTCTTACCTCTCCTCTCGTAAGCCGTTCTTATAGGGCACAGTGACAGAAGATGTAAAGATGTATGCACCTCGCATCACCTGTTGTCTATGTCTATTACATTTTATGCCTTTGGGTTTGTAGTTTTGTGTGACTGGAGAGGACTTCAGAAAGGTTAGTGAATGGTTTGGGGGGAGGCATTTGTGTGTTAAATTAACTCCAATAATAAGTGTGCTAATTTGTGCAATAGTTCCAATAATAGTAATTCCCCTAACAAGAACTTGACAACTGTCATGCTATCACACCTCAGATTCGGATAGGCTTTCTCTCATTTAGAGAACAAGCAGAAAATCACAAGAACACATTTAAGCCCAATGCAAACAAGCATCTCAATGACGTCTTCTCGGAGTCTGGTAGATGGGCCCACTAATTTGCAAATGTGATTCAACAATGGCCCTTTTTACCCGATTGTTTCTCTGGCAATCAACACATCTTTGAAATTAAGTCTTCCGCAACAGTTCTGAATTTGGGATTGAACCAATACTCTTTGAAAGTTCTGGTCACCGAATCTCTTCCTTCATGTGTTTGGTTGTGTAAATAGAAATTTATTGAGTATAGCAACCTGCCAGGAAGAACATATTTATATTCAGTAATAATCCAAACATTGTAATTTATTTTGCAACCTACTTGTTCCCACTTCTGTCTCTTGTCCTCTGGTACCTCCTAGAGTTCCCTCAATTTCCTCAATGTGATCTGTATTGGATTGAATTAGAAATAATTTACATAACTTACATTTTCAGTAGAACATTGCACTGTTTTCATTTTGCTCTGATTCCTGCATCATAATTTGCCACTTGATCAGCATATTTGTTTCCAAATGTAACCATGTCATCTGATGGAGACTTCTAGCTGCAGCTTCCTTACCCTTGACGTCATACTGGATCCGGAAACGTTTGCTAGAGCCGTACCCCTGCACGCCATTGGGTGGCTCAGTTCGTCTCCGCATGGCTTCGTTAGTGCCGGATGTGACTTTTCGGTCACCTATATAGGCGTCACCCAGGCACGCAGGTATCAGTTCTTTTCTTTCTACGCCAGTTAGCGCTGATCTGAGAAGAGCTAACCACCGGTCTCTTTTTGACAGTTTTTTCCCGACGTTTTGATGAAGATTCTTCATTGTGTGTTGATTAATGACATCTAGAAAGGTAAGGTTTAAGCCGTATGGCTCCTGTCTTCTAGAAAGGTAGGGTTTAAACCGTATGGCTCCTGTCACCGAGCTATGTCGGTTACTGACCTCCACCGGATATGGGTATGGTATCTCGAGTGTGACCACGTCTCTAAGTCCTGCTCAGACTGCCAAGCCATGACACAGAAGGCTTTGAGGGAGCGGTCCTTAAAGCTGCTTGCGGCCCAGCAGAGGATACCATGAATGCTACTTCTCGGAGGTCCTGATCGAAGAAAGAAGGTCGCAGGACTGCTCCCAGAGCCCCAAGTCCTCTTCTTTAAACTCGAGGTCCTCGGGACACTCGGGGAAGAGGCACAAGAAGAAGTCCAAACGGACTTCCACTGCACCTTGCCTGTCGGAGAGACGAGTGGGGAGCATTGACGTTCCAGTCACGGTTCTGCGGAGCCGTTGCTAGGTCTGACTCCAAACCTCCCCCCTTTTCCGGGAACTGCAGTGACCCCCACTCAAGTAAAAGAATTTTACGAGACCATGCGCCGAGTATTTGAGCAGGCCGACCCTTCTGGTGTGCCTTCGGGCCCTGCTGGGTCGAAAGTTGTCCCCATCATGTTCCACAGCATGATTCTGGATCCGGATCGGCGCCTGTTGTGCCAACACGACCTTCCCTGGCGCCGGTCCCGAAGTTGAAGCTTCTGCAGCCGCTGGCGCCCCACTGCACCAGCCCATTCTGATTCCTGACGACTCGTCGAATGTGGCGCCGACATGCGCTAATGGAGCCCAGGGGCACTAGGTCGTTGCCTGAACCTTTTGAGGAGGTTTCAGGCATGTGAGAGATTGGGAGGGGTCACTGGACACTTTAGAACACCAGTTAGACACTCATGGTGAAGATTTAGACTGGTATGAGGAGCTTTGCCGAGGCCAGTAAACCTGACACCACTCCAGACGCTGGTATACTCTCTTCACCTACTCTGGTTAAAGAGAAGGGAGCTTCTTATGATGGTGGTAAAGAGGGCAGCAGAGGTCCTTGGCCTGGAACTGCCCTTGGTGCAGGTCAAGACTAATTTCTTGACCAAATTGCTTCAGCCTGAAGCTTCCACATCTGAGCCCCTTTTGCCCTTGATTGAGGCACTGACGGATATCCTTCTTCGCACTTGGTCCAAGCCTAGCACAGGGGCTCTTGTGAACATGACAATGGCACACACCATTGCCCTGCCTCGGGTGAGCCCAGTTTCCTCAGCCAACATCCTACCCCTGAGAGCTTGGTGGTCCAAGCCTCAACATCCCATGGCACGTTCCCTTCCACTTCCCAGTACAGCGAATCCAAAAGGCTGGACGCACTTGGGAAGAAGATGTTTTCATCCTCCCGCCTAGCATTGCGGTTGTGAACAACGCATGCCTCTTGGGCCGTGTCTTGCATACCTTATGGGAAACGGTTGAGCAAGCGCTACCACAGGCCCCGGAGGAGACCCGGCCTATGTTCTCCCAAGCATTGAAAGATGGGAGATGCAGGAGGCTAGCTTAGTATATGGTGCACACTTATTTAAGTGGTGTACCTTGCACTAATCCAGGCAACCCTTATGGTGATTTTAGTGATCTTTGATAACCATGCAAAGCTATCAAAGTGGTAGCTGTGGATAGCAGCCTTCAGACTTAACTCGAATGAGTGTTAAGCAGCTTATTTTACCAGTTTAATCATGTAGTGTAGGTAAAATGAAAAGGAACCACACAGTGTTTATATACAAATACTTCTATTTTTTACACAACACTCACTAACACTTTGGTATATCTTCTACCCGGAGATATAGACACAATACTTCAATTGCATTAAGGTAAGTAAAAGAAACTACAGGGGCCGCCAGGGGGAGACCCAACCGTATATTAAGAAAGTGGAATGCGAACTGCAGAAGAGGATGGGACCTGGACCAGAAGACTGACAAGAGCCAGGGACACAAGGAACCACCCAAGATAAGTACTCAGGAACCCCACGGAGGCTGTGTGCAGAGTGAAAACACAGCCGCGTGACCAATGAGAGTCAATGGAGAATCCCGGTTGAAGTTTTTCAGAAGAAGGACCCTTCTCAAAGGACCCCAAAGAATCCCTGTGGAGGACGAAAGGCTGAGAGCCCCCCCACCTGTGGGTGCCCCAGAGACATAGTTACCTATAACAGGGAAGCCAGGTGGTAGAGGTGAAGAGATGCCGTAAACCTCTGTAGACAATGGAAGACTTGGAGAAAAGTGCCTGTGGAGAAGAAGGTGAAGAAATCCGGTGGAATCCTAGGGTGGATTCTGGAAGTCTACAATTATAGAGAAAAGCAGCTAGGTTAAAAGTGAATCCACTGCCTAGACATGTCACTATACAGTAGTGAGAGTATTGCCCACCTCAAATGGCCAGCTGCTAAAAGACCATGAATAAAGCATATGTTCACAAGTGTATGAGAGGCAACACAAGGCTGGATTCACTGTGTCAGTACAGTTAGAAGCTGATTGTAGAGTCCACACAAAACTTGTAAGATTCAAGTATTCTTTATTCTATAATTCAGTACAACCACATTCACAGCCAACGCGTTTCGCCCAAGCATGGGCTTCTTCAGGGCAGAAAATGTAAAACGATGATGCACAAAGGCTGTCGTGAAAATAAGGGTGTCTTTCGTAAATTATATCTTGCCAAAAGGTGGCATGGGAGCAGTGGCGAAGCGTATATAGGTATACGTGAGGAACCGTATGTTTCAAGGAATCTTGGTTATTCCAATCTGTTTCAGGTGTATCGTATCAAGTCATATCCAAGGGGGGCCTGTAGTGCCGTAATGACCATCGTGTTGAAACGGTATTGGAAGTGAAGAACCTTCAAGCAGAGGGGACAGAGTTTATGCCACTCAGGAGTGACTCGGAGGCACAGAAGAGCAATACCTACCGATATTGGATGTTTCAAAGGAGTGAACGGTGTCCTTGTCGCTGCAGCTGTGAGGACCAAGCGACGTTGAGGAAGATCAGGAGCCGTGCAAGAGCTGTCCCAAATCGTATGTCGTTGACTATGTGGCCGGTGACTGGCAGGAGTACCAACAAGCCTTGGTAGCTGCAACAGGTGTGGAGAAGGAAGAAGGAGCAATGTTGGGACCAGCAAGGACCAAGAGACCAGCATCAGGAGAGTTAGAACAGGCCCTGAGCAAATAGGGGAGCCCCTTAAAGCAGAAAAACACCCCCACGAGGGCCCTGTTGGCCAAAGGCACAGGAGTAGCAAGAGGACCTCGAGCAGCTCACTAAGAAAGAAGGCCCACGGTGCAGAGGATGTGGTGAGGACACTGTACTTGGCAGGAAGAGATGCTGAAGGCTTTAGCTTCTTGTAGCCCAGAGATATCTGGAGTGGAGAAACTTTGGCAATAGCAAGTCGACACAGTGCACTGGGGTTCGGTCCCAGGGGTTCCGACAAGGGATACCGGCCTCCAAATTGCAGAGAGGACAAGTCAAACCTAGAGGGAGTTGCAGAATCATCACCTGTGTTGCTGAGACTTTGAAAGTCTGTGGGATGTCAGGAGCAGCAGACAGGTCAGCTTTGTTGCGGTGTTCAGATGGAGGGGAGTGACTCCTTCAGAGAGATTACTCTGGGTGTCCTTGATGCCCACAGTTCTGGTGAAGATCCTGGCAGAAGCACAGACACAGACAAAGAAGAAGACTTGCAGAACAGCAAGACCATGAGCAGCAGGGGACTTCCTTGGTGCAGTGTGAGTTCCAGGCAAAATCCAGCGAAGTCCAAGTGTCTAGACGGTCAAAGAGTGACGTGATTTCAATCTTAAGTCTCGCCCGATGATGAATCTGAGGACCCACCCGCAGTGTAGTCCTTAAGTACCCTAAGGGAAGGGTTGGAACAACTAAAGGGTCCCTCCCACAGCAGGGGCTGGACAGAGGGGAGGCTACTCCCATGTCCTTGGTTCAGTTTCGCGCCAGAGTGGGAGCCAATGGCTCCCTGAACTGGCTCAAACTGGAGTACGCAAGGAGAACACCAAATGTGCCCTTCAAAGCAGTCTGGTGGCACTGGCAAGCGCCCCACCCCAGCCCAATACACTAAGTCCTGTCTGGTAGGTGGTCACACCTCTCTGCAACAGGAACCCTATTGCTTTACCTTCTCCTGCTCGAGCTTGGCACAGCAGCAGGAGGGCAGAATCGTGTCTGTGGTCAGCAGCAGCAGAAGCTTGCTGTAAGATCATGAAAGGCTGGTACCAGTAGTACAGGGGGATACCCCATGGGACCCCCCCAGTACATGGGATCATACTTCCAACACTGGAGTCTGCGTAAGGTATGATTCCAACATGCTTGATACCAAACATGACTGGGTTCGGTGCAGCCACTATATAGTTAGACATCTTGGGCTGACTGATGTCCACTATAAGTATTAAAATGGCTGACCACACTTGCAAAGCCTGGCGAATCGACTCCGGTGTTTGTAGGGATCTCCTGCTCATGCAGGGCACCCTCACACTTATAACAAAGCACCCTGCCCTCAGGTCTGAAGAGCCTGCCATAGGGGTGACTTATAGTTTTTAAGTGCAGTGACCCTAGATATAAGACAAATAAATAACTGTCATGAGAGGTTCAAGCACCAACTCACAGTGTGAGTGGACTCTCATGGGTGGCAAAATACATGCTGCAGGCCAATGGAGACCCCTGGTGTACCTATCCCCCGGGTACCTTAGTACCATATACTAGGGACTTACAAGCTGTGTAGCTGTGTCTCAAGTTACTATCAAAATTGCATGCGGCCCCCCCTCCCCAAGCCATTTAAAGCCCTGAGGTCCCCAACCAGAGGAGCCGATGTCTTTTTAATGGGTAGGGGGTGTGCGGACTCCTCTCCAACCATTTAATGGCTCTGGGGTCCCCTTTCCCCTATTCCTGATGTATTGTAGTGTTCCAGTGTCTCCAAAGTCTAATACAATTCATTCTGTTCTGTAGACTTTTCACAGGACTCATTGCATTTTATTTCAAAGAGTGCTGGTGATGACTTGATGATGGATCAGGATCAGTAAACCACGGAGACCCAGGCTATGAGTTCTACTGATTTACCTCTGACACTTCATGGAAGGCAGATCTGTGATTATTTGGGGAATAATATATACTCACAAATGCCGGGGACATGAAAGTTGACTTAGATCTGTTTTTCCAGTGAATTCAGGTATGTAAGCCTTGCAAGGTGGGTGGGACTTTTAAGAAATTGGGTTTTGATCGAGGGTTTTTCTTGCCAGGGTGTACCACAAAAGTTACTAAAGTAAGCTGTGCTCAACACTCTGGTAGCTTGGCACAAAAGCAGTCGAGCATAACTAAGAGGCACAGTGTTCATTATGTATGCAGCACACAAACAGTAATAGAGTCATAAAACAAGAAAAATGCCTCACTAATTTAGAAACATAAAGACATTTTTAATAATTAAAATGAGACTAAAACAACAAACGTCCAATTAGTAGAACCGGAGATATGCAAATTTAAAGGCTTAAGTAAAAATAGCTCCAAGAAGCAGAAAGTGCTTACTGTGGGTATCTGGTTGCGCTAAACCGGTACAAAGTCACAAGTTCAGGCTGACATGGACTGAGTGCGGGCCGGATTCAGGGACCAGGTTAGTCTTGCTGAAAGAGTTGCCTTCTCAAAGTCCAGTGCACACAATTCAAAACTTAGGGATTTCATAGGAGGAGCTCAACTGATTCCAGCCAAGGGTCCAGGACCTGGGGATGCACCTCTTGGGGATCAGAAACTCAATCCTGCTACGCCCAGCAGGCCTCAGGCAGGTCCAGTTGCAGGTTCAAGCAAGTCCAGTTTCAGCAAGTCAGCTGGGCAGTTGGAGGAGGCCTCAGGAGCTTGTTGTGCCTCTGTAGCTTAGAACAGGCGGTCAGCCAACTGACCCTTAGAGTCACTTAGGTTAGCCTTGGATGAAGGGAACAGGTTCAGTTTTCCTTTTCACAGAATACAGCAGGCCTCAAACAGCAGGTCAGTTCTCTGGTAGCAGCAGGATAGTCCTCTGGAGAACAATACACACCTCAAGCAGCTAGGCAGTCCTCTGGGAGAACAAGGCAGGCCACAGACAGCAGGGCAGTCCTCTGGTAAAATAGGCGTAATGTCCACAGGTTTAGGAGTGTACTGATAAGTGGCCTAGGAGGTCCAATACTTATACTTGGTGCCACCCTTTGAAGTGATGGTAACTTCTAGTCCACTCCCACGTTTGGTTCTGGAAAGTTTCTTCATTCCCCTCTCTTCCTCTGCCTAGACTCCTAGAGGTCAGGGGTGACAAAAGATAGTGTCAGGTTTCTTATTCTGTACTTGAGGCAAGCCATTTGAAATGTAAGTGGGGCAGGGAACGGTTCCGCCCTTTCTAGTCTGACTGGATGGCCCTCTGCCTGTTTCGGCAAGGTCCTATTGTTCCCTGTCTGGGTACAATATGCATTCCCCTGCTGGGGGAGCAATTAACTGGCCCAGGCAGCTAGAAACTCCTAGAAAGCCTCGGAAAGTTTTGGGCAGGAACATTTCAACTTTCTAAAAGTTTAAATACTGGGGGGTTGGGCCCTTAACAACAACCACCTTGGGCCTCTGTCAACATGCAAACAACTATAACAACAGTGGTTGGTTTAAATTCAAAGCTTTTTACTGAAGGAACAGTTCATTATTAAACTGAACCTATGTTTTCATATCACAATTCATTAGATATGGTTAATGCATTTCAAACAAGTCTTCAAAGGAAAAACACCTCTTCAGCACAAATCCAATCTATACAATAAACCGATGACAGTGAAATCATGTACTAATAAGTGATAGTGATTTAGCATAGTGCTATTAACATAGAAAACACAAATGAACAAAATGCATAAAAAGCACATACATTATTCAGACCAGTCCAATGTTTTTTTACCGAAGGGTTATATCGTGGCAGCTGAAAACTAGCCTAACCATATCGGAACCACCAACTGGGTTCCGAAACATCCACTATGGGTGGGTCAGTAGGTATGCATCTTGGTTCCACTGTCCTTATGGATGTAATATACATGGTATTCCAGATGGTTGTAGCTAACACGTTTCGAACCACTAGGCTCAATGGGATCTCTTCAGGGCTTTGGGCTGGTATATCTTATATCTTCAATGTGGAGCTGATCTTTCTAAAAGTGGCATTTTCAATTACAATTTATTTAAAGCGGATTATAAATTACAATTCATTTGAGTCCAAGCATTACCTTTTTACGTGGTCCCAATCCAAAGTTATCACTTATTAAATATAATAAGGTAACAAAGTGTTGTCCTATGGGAGTGGTAGTCCTTACAGTAATGAAAAACGGATTTAGGAGTTCTTCACTACCAGGACCTTTTAAACTTTAAAACGCATATCATACTTTTAAAATATAAATGCACCTTGCCCTTTTGGCCTGCTTTAGGGGTGGCTTGTATGTAGTAAAAAGGAAGGTTTAGGCCTGGATAAAGGTTTACTTTGCCAGGTCGAATTTGCAGTTTAAAACCGTCCTACAGGCACGGCCTTTGCAATTATGCATCAGGAGAGGGCCAAATTATGCAAAAGGCTTGACTAAAGTATGTGGCAAGAAAAGCAAATTATGTTGTATAATGCAGCAGATTTTCTGATAGTATTACTTTATTATTTCGCCATGAATATACCTGTTAACACTGTCTGGGCATAGGTTGCACCTCATTAGTTCCAGTTTACCACCAAAAATAGCACTAAGCAGCAGAAAAGCGACCAGTCAACCTTTGCAAATGTCTTTTCACTGTTTGGCAACAAGCGTCGCTGCAATATTTGTAACTTTTGAACTGTTTGAGCTAGAAATAAAAAATGTTTAAAATATGCAGGTTATGAGGCAGATCATGGATTATGTGGCAAATGTGGCAGATCCATAATTATGCGAAAAATTCTGTGGAAGAGCAATCACATAATTCCAGTGGCTCTGGCTACAGGCTGCAATTGCAGGCCTAAGTCATGGTTTAAAAGGCAACTTTTAGTGGGAGGCACAATGAGTGCTGCTGCCCACTAGCATTTAGTATCCAAGGTACCATATACGAGGGGATTACAAGTAAATTAAGTGTTAAAATCAGGTGTAAGCCATTTGTACCATGTTTTAGCAGAAGAGCACAAGCACCTTAGCACTGGTTAGCAGTAGTAAAGCTCACAGAGTCCTAAAAGTCAAGAAAACAAGTTCAGAAAACAGGAGGGGTGAAGGCAAAAGGTTTGTGGTGACCCTGCAGAGAGGGCCAAGTCCAACAAGACATTTTTCCTTCCATACTCCAGTTCCATTACCAACGGTTTGGATTTCCTACATATTACCATTGGATGTGCCCCCACATCTCTACCTATGACTGGATCTGCCTTTTGGAGAGCCCAATCTTTGATAAGAATATTCTTAACCTCGTGTGACCTATTGTTTTAGGTGATAATAAGTCTAGCAACCTGTTTGATTTCACAATTTCTTCTGTTCTTGGTACGGAATAGAATACCTTCCCTGTGAGTATTGGCAATTTCTTTCTCTACTTGCTAATAGTGCCCTAGAGGGGTAGCCATGCTCACTGAATCGTCTTATTTGTATATTGCACCCCACCCCCCTCTGGTATCTGTTATTGGTTTAAATTGTGCCTGGCTTTCAGGAGCACCTCATAGGAGATGCTTTGTTGAAATGTAGTAGGATGGTGGCTTGCAGCATGCAAGACACTATTACAAGCTGTATCTTTTCTGTGTAGTGGTGTCACCAGTTGATTGTCCTAAATGCTGAGATGTAATCAAAGTAATCTATTTACTGCCTGCTCATACTCTGGGTGAATCTTCTATCCCAAGCCATTATTGAACCTCTTAGCCAACTCTATGTCTATGATGATTTGTGTATGTTTTCACTGGTGAATGGGCATGTTTTTTAAAATGACATCTGAGGCCGAGATGAGTTGTTGTTTGTGTACCAGTGCATTGTAGATAGAGTGAAACGTCTTCCTTTCAAGGCCTTGTAATTAATATATATAGACCTGATTCACAAACTGCACTTTGTAGAGTAAGGCATAGTTGATATTTGAATGAATGAATTAACAGACTTTTAAAGCGTACAGCTGCCCAGAGTGTCCCAGCACTGGACTGACAGGAAAAGATCCCAGATTCCTTTATCAATGACACATAAACAGGTGTGTTTTTAACATTTTCAGAAAGCAAATTTACCCTAGGCTTAAAAGGTAGATGATTCTAAGCCTGAACTGCAAAAACAGTAAAAGAAGACCCTCTTCTCCTGGTCCATCTAAAATGTGGAACAACCATCAGACTGGCCTCAGAAGAGTGAAGAGCTCTTGTTAGGCAATATGCTGGTATTCTCTCCGATAGATACCTAGGACCTGTTTCATAAAAAGCATGAGCTAATACCATAGACTTAAACAAAATTGTCTTTCTCACTGGTAACTAATGTAACTCCTCCAAATAGGAGGAGATAGGGGCACGACGAGAGAGTTTAATAAAAGGTAAGCTGCCATATTCTAAACAACTTTAAGGTACTTGAGGAGATAGGAAGGCCAATATATAGATAATACAACAGAGATCTGTCTCAGAAGAAGATATAGATATTTTTTTAAGTCTCTCATAATTCCAAAACAAGCTCAGAACACTGAATATATTTGGGCCTTGAAAAAAAGAGGACAGTCCAATTATATGTCTAGGTTCCTAGCCACTACAGGTGGTGAGGGACTCTCTCCTGGCCAACTAACCTCTCAACCAGGGGCAGAGGCATGGCCAGCTAACACTTTAGTTTTATCTGGATTACACTTCAGATTGTTTGTTTTCATCCACTTCATAACTTCTCCCATACAATCCGAAAAGTCTTCCTTTGCTGTTGAAGAGTCGTTATTATATAAAAAGAAGAGTTAAGTATTGTCAGAATAGGATATAATCCTAATGATTAAAGATAGCTATTATATCATGTTGGACTCAATGAGGGTCCTTGAGGGTCACCCTGCTTAAGAATCTTAGTATCTGAAACTTAGGGGTCCATCCAAACTGCCTCTTCCCGTTGGCCCTGTTGGTCCAAAAAGGAACAAATCCACTTCCATGCCATACTTCCCACCCCCATATAAGATATGTATTGTAAGAGGATGGTATGGTAGATGGTGTCTAACTCTGGAGAAATGCAATAGAATCAAGGCAGCATTAGGCCTGTGATCGAAGATCAATTTAATGATCCAACAGTGCAGATTCTATGCTGTGCGATGAGCAGCAACCTAATCGTGAGGGATTTTACAGCTTATGTGTTTCTAAATACTCCTATAGCGGAGTGTTAACAATTTCTTCCAAGATTTTTGGTGCCAAGGCAACAAAGAAATCTGCCTGTAAATAGATAACACTGTCCTAGTGGCCGCTGTTTTTTTAAACAGAG
Source organism: Triturus cristatus (assembly GCF_964204655.1). Lineage (NCBI taxonomy): Eukaryota > Metazoa > Chordata > Amphibia > Caudata > Salamandridae > Triturus > Triturus cristatus. The sequence continues at coordinate 75,864,016 of NC_140585.1, read as the reverse complement.
GAACAACTCTTGCCTGTTTCCAAATGGTCGGAACTAGTCCTGTCGGCAAAGATGTACTAAAAAGTTTGACATATATTGGATTAATTGTATCCACTATCTGCCTTAAGATGAAAGGAGGGGCAAGGATCCTTATCTACAGCTCAAGATAGCGATTTTTATCTCCTCATAGTTAAGTAACTTGAATTGCAATAGTTCACAACCCGGTGGTGATGTCTGATCTTTCACATGCACCCATGTCACGAAAGACATTGCCTGAGAGAGAAGGATCAGTGGATGTTTTTCATTTTTTTTTCCCACAAAAAAGCCACGAGCTTAATGCATAAATTTGCGCAGGCTCTAATAAGAGGAGCAGCTGTGTTAGAGTGCAGGAAATTAGAGACAATTTTAAACATCTCCCATTGCTCATTATCAGCCTCAGTCATGTTTGCAATGAAGTAGCGACTCTGGGCTTGATCTATATCTCTATGATATTCCTTTAATGACTCCTTGTCCCTCATCTTATCCATTATGAAGCAATTTCTCTGCCATATCCTTTCTATTTTTTTGCTACGTTTTGTTTGAGGTATGTGAGCTGTAGATATCATGTTTTGCATAAGTCTGCCATCTAGTGTTGGGTCCGAATGTTTGCACTTTGTTTTTCTTCGAAGAAGTCTTTTCCTGTCACGAGGTAGGTGACTCCTCCTTTCAGTGATACTGTGCATGGTCATCAACTCCATTGTTAGATTGTTTTCAATCGTAAAATTTGTGGAGGGCCGATGGGCCTACCCGCGTCAGGTCAGCTCACAGTCGATGGAGGGGACTCCATTAAAAGTCTATCCTGGGTGTCACGCTACGTATCTGCGCACAGACATGCATGAAGTGTGCAACTTGTGTCTATCCCCAGAACACAACGAACAGGACTGCGACGCATGCCGAACTTTACGATCCTAGAAGATGCTCTGTGATAATCGGGCTCGAAATGCACCAACAAAGCGGCTCTGCACCGGATCTCTTCGGAGAAAATTCGAACATGAAGTCTTCGACACACAAGGAGCTGGGGAAGAGGAAGAACACATTTCCCTGTCCAAAGACAACTCTGACATGGAACAAGACGTTCCACAGGGTCAGCGTACCGTGAGTACTGATACTCCCCTGCCCCAAAATATGCCAAAGAAAAAGGCTCCAGTCCCTCCTCTGCCTTCGGGCCAAGGTCGGCATCGAGAACAGGTTTCCAACGCCCCCCTTAGGGCTCGGCACCGAAACACACATCAAAGCCTTCCGGCTCGGGATCGAGTTGGCCCCATTTGGGCACCGAACCGAAACCTTCGCCACCAAAATCCAAGCACGTCATTGCACCTATCCCTTGGGCACCGAAATCTAAATCTTTGGATTATAAAAGCCTCGGCACCGAAAACTTCGACATCTCAAATTCTGTCACTGAAAGACTAAACACCTCCTCCTCCATCCAAGAAGCATCTTTTCGATGTCCCGCCTTGCAACACCGACCCAAAACAGAGAGAACTAGTGATTAATCCAAACACGGCATATTCGCGTAAAACTGCCGGTTAAAAGGAAACCAGAAATAGAGGCAGATTACCACATTCCACTTAAAAAGAAAAATGTTGGTACTAATCCTTCTACTCCTCCTATTACAACTTCTCCACTTGACCCAAATGTGTTATTTACTCCTACAGATTCACCACAACCGCAGTCACCTGACCACCAAGATGATGGGGATGGAGATGACGATGTACATGGGGACATTAGCCCTGATCCATGGACTGACTACAATACAGATCCTAATACAGACGATGATCCTGATCTATACCCTTCCAAACCCTCTTCACCAGACAACAATGTAGGGTACTTAGAGTTACTCAATAGGGCTGCTGAATATCATGGGGTCCAACTTCACAAAGAAACCCTTGAAGAGGATTTTCTCTTTTAGACCTTAGTTCTTCTCAAAGGGCAACACACCTACTGTCCATGCTTAAGGGTATGTTCAAACACGCAGACGAAACTTTTAAGGACCCTGTGCGTGCGAGGATTGTCACACCTAGATTAGACAAAAAATATAAGCCGGCACCTACAGACCCAATCTACATCGAGGGTCAAGTTCCCTTAGACTCCCTAGTGGTCTCTAATGCTCGCAAAAGAGCAAATTCTCAAACCACAGAAGATGCCCCCCTTACTGATAAAGAATCTAAACTTATAGATGCCTCTGGCAAAAGAGTAGCTGCACAGGCATATTGGCAACACCCAGGCTCTTTTAGCTGGTTATGACATGGCTCATTACAACGAACTGGACAAATTGTTCCAATTCTTTCCAGACAAACATAAAAATAAAGCTAATTATTTAATTCAGGAAGGAAAGCTCATTTCTAATACATCCATTAGATGTGCTTTAGATGCAGCTGATATTGCAGTTCTCACAGTTAACACTAGCGTTCTACTAAGAAGACACGCCTGGCTCAGAATTTCAGGGTTTAAACCCATAGTCCAAGCTTCCATTTGAAATCTACCCTTTGATAAGGAACACCTCTTCGGGCCAGTAGTAAATACTTCTTTAGAAAAAATTAAGAAGGACACAGAGGTTGCAAAATCCATGGTGACTTTGCAGTCCCCTTCCAATCGGGGCTCCTTTTGCTGCTCCTTTTACAGAGGGGGCTCAAAAAACATGTCCTTGGACAACACTTCTTCCTCCTACAGGGGCAACAATCAGTCACCCTCTTCCAGAGGTTACTTTAGAGGAGGATTTTGAGGCAATAACGGCAAGGGAATAGGTAAAGGTAAAGGTAATACAACACGTACTCCCCCTACAGCCAACAAACAGTGACATGCCTCCTCCACCCCCGCTCATTCCACACCAGTTGGGGGACCCCTTTCTCAATTTCTACCCATCTGGAATACAATAACTTCTGACAGATGGGTTCTACAAATTATCCGATCTGGTTATTGCCAGGAGCTTACCGACAATCCCCCAAACATTTCTACGAGATCACACAAAATGTCACCAGAGCATTTGAACCTACTCAAACAAGATGTTCTCTCTCTATTGCAGAAAGGAGCTATATATCCAGTCCATTACAGTTTCAAGGGGCTGGCGTATACGCCCTATACTTTCTCATACCCAAAAAGTATGGCTCTCTTAGGCCTTTACTAGACCTCAGATACCTAAATCTGTACATCCAATCAGATCACTTTCACATGGTGACACTCCAACAACTGGTCCCCCTCCTTCAGCAAGACGACTTTCTGTCTACTTTAGACTTAAAGGACGCTTACTTCAATATTGCAAATATCTCAGGTTTGTGGAGTGGGACAACATTACCAGTTCAAAGTGCTTACATTTGAAGTCACCACCGCTCCCAGAGTATTCACCAAATGCCTGGCAGTGGTTGCAGCTCATCTGCAAACAGAATACATTCACGTCTTCCCATATTTGGAGCCAGTTCATAAGCAAAGTGTCTTCAATACACTCACAAAACAGTACAGCTGCTCCACAATCTCGGATTCACAATAAATCTGACGAAGTCCCATCTCCAACCCTCCAACATACTTGGGAGCCACTCTCGATACACAAAAAGCTCTAGCCGCTCCCAATCCAGCCAGAATGCGCAACATTTAGGCTCTAATTTCCCAGTTGCAGCCCCACCACTCATACCAGCTTGAGTGTTCATGCAGTTACTGGGAATTATGGCGTCCTGCATCTTAATTGTTCCCTATGCAAGACTAATAATGCGTACCCTTCAGGAACGCTTAGCACGTCAGTGGAATGAGTCTCAGGGTCAATTTTCCGGCCTAGTGTTGGTAGACTGCCGCACTCATCGCTCTCTGCAGTGGTAAAAAAAGAAAAAAAAAAAAAAATCGACAAAACCTATCCAAAGGGCGGACCTTCATCGACCCAGTTCCACAGACAGTACTAACCGCAGATGCATCGCTCTCTGGTTGGGAAGATCATCTCCAAACTCATACAGTTCAAGGTTTGTGGAGTCTAAAGCAAAAGCAACTTCACATACATCATCTAGAGTTACTAGCAGTATTTCGAGCGCTCAAAGCCTTTCAAACTCACCTTGTAGGCAAAGCTGTCCTGATACAACATGACAGCCATGTATTATATACAGAAACAGGGAGGGAAACACTCTCTACAACTGTCACACCTTGCACAGGCTATTTGGAGATGGGCCATACATCAAAAAATCTATCTTCTAGCAGAACACCTCCCAGGAGTAGGCAATCAAATCGCAGATCTGCTCAGCAGGCAGAGACAACCGGTTCAGGAGTGGGAACTCCACCCTCAACTTTTCCTCCTGTTCTTTCAGATGTGGGGTTTCCCAGACATAGATCTGTTCGCCACACACCAAAACACAAAATGCCTAAGCTTCACCTCCAGGTATCCACACCCATTGTCTAAAGGCAATGCACTATGGATGAACTGGTCAGGGAAATTTGCCTACGCTTTTCCGCCTCTTCCACTCATTCAACTAGTGGTTCAGAAGCTCAGGCAAACATCCCTCACACTAATCCTAGTAGCTCCCATAGGGGCCCGTCAACCTTGGTTCACCACCCTGTTGGAGCTCTCAGTAGTTCCTCATCAAAAACTACATCTCACATCCAATCTCAAACAGAGCCGTGGAGAGATAAGACACCCAGATCCCAGACATCTCAACCTAGCGATTTGGCACCTGAAGTCAGAGTTTGGCTATCTGAATCTTCCACCAGACTGTATGAACATTATTAAAGAAGCTAGACAACCTACTACAAGAGCTTGCTATGCAGCAAAATGAAAGCGTTTTTAATTTATTATATTAACAACCATATCAACCCACTTGATGCTTCAGTTCAAAATATCATTTGCTATGTACTGCATCTACAACGGTCACATTTAGCGTACACATCTATACGCCAACATCTTGCTGCAATAGCCGCATACCTTCAAAATAAAACATCTGTCTCTTTTCAGCGTGCCTGTTATTAAGGATTTTTGGAAGGACTCAAGAGAGTTATTCCCCCAAAAGTTCCACCTGCCCCAATGTGGAATCCTAATATTCTTCTTACCAGACTAATGGGTCCACCATTTTAGCCATTGCATAAATGTGAACTGCAATTTCTCACTTGGAAAGTTGCTTTCCTCATTGCTATCACATCACTGAGGAGAGTGGTTGAGCTTCAGGCACTAACCATGGAAGAACCTATTTTACACGTACACGAAAACAAAGTGGTTCTTCGTACTAACCCTAAATTTCTACCCAAAGTAGTTTCTGCCTTCCACATAAACCAATGTGTGGAGTTACCGGTGTTCTTTCCTCAACCAGATTCTGTGGCAGAACGTACACACCTTAGATGTTAAACGAGCATTAGTCTATTACACAGAAAAGACAAAACCTTTTTGTAAAACTAAACAACTCTTTGTTGCTTTTACTCCAACCCCCAAAGGCAATCCCATTTCTAAATCAGGTATTGCATGGTGGATTGTCAAATGTATTCAGACATGCTATGCAAATGCAAAAAGGACTTAACCAATTCCCCCTAGAGTGCATTCCACTCGCAAACTGGGGGCCTCTATGGCTTTCTTAGGAACTTTCCCACAGCTGACATCTGTAAAGCTGCAACATGGTCTACACCACACACATTCACAAAAAAACTATTGTGTAGATGTGTTAGCAAAACAACAAGCTAATGTAGGCCAGGCAATACTTAAAAAATTCTTTCAAACAACTGCAGCAGCTCCGGGTTACCCACCGCTATGGGAGATTACTGCTGTATAGTCTATGCAAAGCATGTGATCTACAGCTCACATGCCTCGAAAGGAAAATGCTACTTACACAGTATGCATCTGTTCTTGGCATGTAGAGCTGTAGATTCACATGCGCCCACCCGCCTCCCCAGGTAATTATACCTGTTGTAGTAAAATCTTACTTAGATACATGCGCATGGACATATCTATTCTACTCTTACTAACTCCAGTCTCACCCTCTGTGGGAAAACAATCTAACAATGGAGTCGATGCCCATGCGAACTATCACCGAAAGGAGGAGTCACCTACTTACCTTGTGACTGGAGAAGACTTCTTCAAAGAAAAACAACGTGCAAACATCCTGACCCAACACTAGATGGCAGACTCAAGCAAAGCATGTGAATCTACAGCAGCTCTACATGCCAAGAACAGATGCAGACTGGGTAAGTGTAAGGGTTGGGGGTGGACTGTGGGGCAGAAGTGACCACGGGACACGCAAAAGGTGAGTTTATGTTCTTGTAATCCTTCTTTTGACACCCCCCTTCGGGGAAAAGTTATACCAAACAAAGTCAACACAAAAGTCCTGTGACAAGGCAACAAATGGGTGTGGGACAACTTCCTCCACTGTTACTCCAGCTCTTCGGTTTCTTGGGTTAACGCGAGGTCTCTGTGTATATTTGCTGTGAAAGTGTAACCACCATCGGAAGTGAGGGGAAACATGAGGAAATTGCCGCGGTGCGGAGTTCAGGCAACACACACGTGCATTAGCTCCCTGGGACCCGGGGCGTCCTCCCCCTCCTGCGGGCCGCTGGGCTCAGTTGCGGTGTATAGCACTCTCTCCTTGGTCTTCGTCCTTCCGTCTCGCGCTTATTCTTCCTCCGTCCTCGTCCGGTCTCTCTCTCTACTAGTCTCCGCCTCCGTTCTCTCCTTCTCCGTCCTCTTGCCTCCCTCGATCTTCGGATCCACGCCTTTTTGGCAGTCCCTTCCTGACAACGTCATGGGCTCTTCCCAGGGCCTCCGGGCTGCCACTAGACCGCTGGGTGTTTCCGGCTTGTTTGGTGGGTCAACACCGCCCATCGGCCACTTCCGGTCTGCCTCGTCGCCGTAATCCTCACACATCTCACCCCTCAGGAATGGACGTGGGGGCCATTCGGAGAACGGGTGTCGGGACAGGTAATCGGCACTCACTTGCTGTGCTCCAGGAATGTGCATAGTCTGGAAAGAAAAAGGTTGCAAAGCTAGGAACCATCGAAGGATGCGGGGGTTAGTGTCCCTGTTGTTTACCAGCCAAGTGAGTGATACATGATCGGTGAGCACAATAAACGGGCATCCCAATTGATAGTACTGCAGGGCCTCTACGGCCCATTTTATAGCCAAGCATTCTCTCTCTATTGTCGAATAATGTGATTCCCAGGAAAAGAGTTTCCTGCTGATATAGAGAAGAGGTTTGAGGTCATCGTTTGAGTCAGGCTGATATACCACGCCACCTAGACCGAGGCCTGAAGCATCGGTTTGGAGGACAAATGTCTTGTGGAAGTCAGGACAGTGCAATACCGGTGCTGTGCATATGGCGTTTTTCAGGGCGTGAAAGCTGTTCTCGTGTTCTGGAGTCCAGGCGGGTATGCATATGGGGTATTTCTTTGTCAGGAGATCGGAAAGGGGGCTGGCCAGTTAGGAGAAGTTAGGGATGAACCTACGGTAGTATCCTATGAACCCCAGGAAGGAACGTATGTCTTGTTTGGTGGTGGGAATAAGGATCGCCCTGATTGCTTCTACTTTGTCGATTTGGGGTTGTAAGTGGCCTTCCTGGATTGTGTACCCTAAATACCGGATGGCATTTGTGACTAGAAGGGATTTTTGGGGGTTTATAATGAGACCTGCTGCTCGAATTGCTACAAAAACGGCCTCTAAATGCACTAAGTGTGCCTCCCATGTCGGGCTGAAGACAACAATATCGCCAAGGTACTCGGCGGCGTACTCTCTATGGGGCCTCAGAAGTCTATCCATCAAACGTTGAAAAGTGGCTGGTGCCCCCTGTAAACCGAAGGGGAGACCCTAAATTGATAGAGAGCAGAGGGGGTCGAAAAAACGCAGTTTTTTCTCTGGCTTGTGGCGTCAAGGGTATTTGCCAATACCCTTTGGTGAGATCAAGGGTTAACATGTATCTGGCCGTCCCTAGCCGTTCAATCAGTTTGTCTATTCTGGGCATGGGGTAAGTGTCGAATTTAGTGATCGCATTTACTTGTCAGAAGTCTGTGCAAAAACGTAGACTACCGTCGGGTTTGGGTACAGTCACCACAGGGAACACCAATTGCTCTGGGAGAGTTCAATAATACGAGACTGTAACATGGCAGACACTTCTTTTTCTACCACTTCCCTTCGTGCTGCTGGAATGCGATACGGTTTTTGTTTTATGATTTTCTCCTCCAAGGACACTATATCGTGTTGCGCCATGGTGATCAGTCCTGGGGTGGTGGAAAAGAGGCCTAGGAAGGTCTCCAGTAGAGCAAGTAACTGGGCTTTTTGTATGGGAGACATGCCGTCCCTGGTTGGTACTGCCTCTGCCTTGGATTCCTGGGTTGTCAGTGGCGATAATTCTGCTTGTTTGTCAGTGCACACAAGGTATGCCGGCGTTCCTTCTGTCCTATGCGTAAGGGGCTCCTCCCATTTTTTAGGAGGTTAACATGGTGGATTTGTTTTCCCCCAGCACGAAGGGGCAGTAAGACGCTATACGTAACCGGGGTAACCTTCCATTCTAAGACGTAGGGGCCCTGCCATTGTGTCAACAGCTTATTTTCAGTAGAAGGCAGCAAAAGGCGCACTTTTTCCCCGGGACTAAACTTCCTTAGATGGCTCTTCCGATCATAGTACCTCTTCTGTGACCACTGGACTTCTTCCATTTGGTCATGTACTAGACACCATAGCCGGGTTAATGTGAATTTGAGGTCAGCGGCATAGTGCAACAGGATTTTTCCTTCCTCATCCTCCCCCTCCCGTTGCTCTGCTGCCATGTCCAAATACGATCTGGGCTTTCTCCTGAATAATAACTTGAAAGGGGAGAAGCCAGTAGACCGTTGCTCATGTGACCGTATTTCAAAGAGGACAAGTGGTAACGTTTGGTCCCAACCCCATTCTGATTCCGAGATGATTTTGCGGAGCATGCTTTTGATGGTCCTGTTGTAACGCTCTGCGAGGCCATCTGTTTGAGGGTGGTATACTGAAGTGCGTAGCCTGTCAATGCCCAGTACTGCACAGATCTGCTCCATAATGCGAGACATAAAAAGGGTCCCTTGATCTGTTAAGCTCTCGGATGGGAACCCCACCCTTGAGAAGAGGGAGATCATGGAAAACCTCAGGGTAACAACTTGCTTAATATACTATGACCAGAATGTATCTGTGTCCTTGGGCTGAGGGAGGTAGATGTCCTACTAGATCCATTCCTACCCGTTTAAATGGGAAGTTGATTATGGGTAAGGGGCAAAGGGGAGCTTTCTTTGCTGCACCTGGGTTCACATATTGGCAGCATACACAAGCAGCACAGTGTTTCGCCACATCCCTATACACCCCCGGCCAGTAGAACCTTTCCAACAAATACTTCAAGGTGTTTTCTTTGCCGTAGTGTCCTCCTCCTATCTGATTGTGGGCCAATAGTAGGACTTGCTCGCAAAAGGGGATGGGAACTAGCAACTGTGTGGTTTTGTGCGTGTCCCCTTTAACAGCCTTGTATAATAACCCCCTTTTTATTCGGGAATAGGGTCCTACCTAGTCTGGTTCTTGTTCTCTAACCTGTTTCCAAGCATGCGTAAGAGAGACGTCCTCCCGCTGGGCTGTAGGAAAGCTAACCGAGGCCGTACTGTCCGTGTCTGCGAGGGAGAGAGGAAAAGCAAGGTGTGATTGCTGTGAATGGGTGAAGTCTCTTTTCCCTTCGTTTTTCTTGTCGGCTCTTTTTCTCCCTCATTCTTGTGGTCTCTATGATACTCCCACTAAAAGGCACTTCTTGTAACCATGTCATAGGGCTCCCCTTTGTTTTATCTAGGTACTGTTCGAATTGAGGGTGATCGGTCCTGATTATGACAGCTTCAACTAAGGAGGGTATTACATCCACCTTCCGTAGGTGGGGGTCGTTGTCTATGTCTAACAAGACATCTGCTACCGGATAGGCTTTGGTGTCCCCATGCACACATGTAACGCTTACGTGTTCCTTCTCCCTCAGCCGTGGCCGGGAAACCAAAGCATGATCTATCACCGTGACATGGCACCCGGTGTCCAGTAAAGCCTGCTTTTTCTTTCCGTTTAAAAGTACCTCTTTCCTGTACTGATAGGGCCCCTTCCCGGTCACGTATATCCGGCTCCTGGAGTATCCAACCTTCATGGGTTCGGCTGCCGGGGTACGATGTGGGCACTGTCTGGCTATGTGCCCCCACTCTGCGCAGTGATAACATTGGGGCCCTTGTCCGCTTGGAACGGGGGACGGGAAGGGATGTTTAGGGGCCATGCGAAGAGCCGTTTGGGGTCTGGTTTCTGGTCCGGGTGTGTTTCTCGGGGAGTTATTGGGGGCCCGTGACAGGCTGGTCTTGAAATCTGGAGATCTATGGAAGGCGCAGGCCAGTTCCACCACCGTCGTGGAAGTAAGGTTGGGGTGCTGCTTCACCCTCGAACGGGTATTAGAGGGTAGTGCATCCAAGAATTGCTCCAAGTACACCTTCTCGGCGAGTTCTTCCACGGTAGATATATCGGGTGTCAGCCACCTATTACACAGATCCCTGATCTGATAATAAAGGGCGCGGGGTTGTTTCCTGCAGTCCATTTTTCTCTTCGGATCTTTGTTCTATAGTATTCCTGGTCACAACCCAGGCGCTCGAGAATGGCCATTTTTACCTCCTCATATGCTGTGGTACCGGCTGGGTTGGCGGCCTGGTATGCCTCCTGGAGTCCCCCTGACAGGAGTGGGCTATGTACTGGCCCCCTCTTTCTTGGAACCACCCTTTTAAAGTTGATGAAAAAGTCATCCGGATCATCTCCGTCTTGATATTTTTGCAGTACGGATCCTGGGACGTTAGGACACACCCTGGTGCTCACGATGGCGCCTGTGAGCCGTAGGATGGCCGTGTCCTATACCTGCTGGTTGGTGGTGAGCAGGTTGGCCTATTCTTTCAAGGCGTCCTGCAGGGCTTACCGGTCCCTTTGCGCTGTTTGGGCTTGTTGCTCTAGGACTAACTGCAGGTGCCGCTGCCCCTCGGCTAACTGGGCTATTATGCCCTCCGCAGGCATGGGTTGTGTCATGGTTCGACACGTAGGGATACCTATCCTACTTCCGACACCACTTGTAAGGGTTGGGGGGTGGACTGTGAGGCAGAAGTGACCACGGGACATGCAAAAGGTGAGTTTATGTTCTTTTAATCCTTCTTTTGACACTCCCCTTCACGGAAAAGGTATACCAAACAAAGTCAACACAAACTTCCTGGGACAAGGCAACAAATGGGTGTAGGTTGTAGGACAAATTCCTCCACTGTTAATCCAGCTCTTCTTCGGTTTCTTGGAGTCTTGTGGCAGCTGGGAGTCTCTGGCGTCTCTCTTGACCCAGGGTGCAGGTAAAGGAAAGAAAATAAAAAGCCTGGGTTAACACGGGGTCTCTGTGTCTCTTTGCTGTGAAAGTGTAACCACCACCGGAGGTCGTGAAGACGTGAGGGAAGGAAAACGTGAGGGAATTGGCGCGGTGCGGAGTTCAGGCAAAACACGTGTGCATTAGCTCCCCGTACCTCCCCAACCCCTCACCAAAATGACCCTCTTAGTGGTACTCGCCTGTGGTAACGGAGCCACCCGGCCCGTTCCAGCACGCTACTCACGCACCCACGCACCCGGAGGGCGGGCACGCCCGACGGTATAAATAAAAGGGCGCGAGACCGCTCGAGGTCTTCGGCCCACTCCAGTAATCCCTGCTGTTGTGTCCCTTTGTGTCCTGCCCCCCATAGGCCTCACCACCCCTTTGATCTGCCACCCCAAACACCACATTGGCGACGAGGGCGGAGCCTACCCGCGCCTCGCCTCTCCGGCGCTCATCACGCTTGCCTGGGGGTGCCCGGCGCTCTCCGCGGAGGCGGAACAGGGAGGACCTCGCCGCGCGCGCGTCCTCGCGCTAGAAGCCTTGAAGCCGGTCCTTGGCAGGTGAGCTCCGTCGGAGGGGGAAATCGACCCTCGTGAGCTGCCTGGGCGTCTGGGTGTCTTAGCTGGCTTGGATTCTGCCGGTGAAGGCCCCGAAAGCCGGTTGATGCAGGGGGCGTCCTCAGCAGTGCCTGAGGGGAAGAAATGGACAATAAAGAGTTCAGAAAAAAAAAAACACAGATCGGTGGGGAAGCAGGTCTCGCCTACGCGTGTGAGCAGCACCATCAGCAGGTCTCGCCCACGCGCAGCTCCAGCAGGTCTCGCCTACGGGCAGCACTATCAGCAGCACAGGTCTCGCCCACGCGCAGCACCAGCAGAGGGGAACGTAGGTCTCGCCTGGATACTAGCCAAGCAGCCACGGTCGGGGAACGTGCACAGTGAGAGGTGCCAAGTATGTCGGGCCCTGCCGCCAGCGGAAGTGGCACGGCGCAACCGCCTCAGCAGGCAGCCGCGCTGCCCGCGGCCGCCGCGCAGCCCGCGGCCGCCGCGCCTGGACACGGGGCGGTGGCCCCGCTGCCGCCGTTCAGCGAACTGTCAGACCCCTCCACGGCGGCGGTGCGGTGGCGCTCCTGGATCGGACGACTGGAGCACTACTTTGTCGGAGTGCGGGAGACGGACAACACGGTCAAGAGATCTCTCCTCATGTGCTACGGGGGCGAAGAACTGTATGACCTTTTCGAAACTCTACCGGACAGGGGGAACGACGACGACTATGCGGGCGCCATAAGGGCCCTGAACCGCCACTTTGATCCCCAAACGAACCCCGATTTCGAGTGGTTTAAGCTTCGCCAGGCGCGACAGGAAGAAAATGAGAGCATTGACGTCTTCTATGCACGCCTGCGAAAACTCTCCTTGTCCTGTGAGCTGCCAGACCAAAGGGCGGAGATCCGGGCTCAGCTCATTCAAGGGTGCAGGTCGGTCCCGCTGCGGCGTCTCATCCTGCGGGAGCCAGGCATCTCCCTCGACAACATCCTGGTCCTAGGCCGGTCCCACGAGCTGTCCAATGCTCGAGCGGATGCAATGGAGGCGGCCCTCAACCGGCCAGCGGCTGCCCAGAAACCGCCAGCGATCAAGGAAGAGAGAGTGGACGCGCTGCAGAAGCGACCGACCAATCAGCGAGGAGCCACAAGGGCTCCGCAGGGCAGCACATGTGGCAACTGCGGCCTGGGTCACCCCCCTGGCGGCCGGTGCGTCGCCATGGGACAAACATGTCTGAAGTGCGGCCGAGCGAACCACTTTGCGAAGGTCTGCAGGAGTAGCCGCAGGGGGCGCGGAGGCGCTTCCGGCCCACGTGGGGCGCCGGCGCGCGTACACCAACTGACGGTGGAAGAATCCGCCGCCCTGCGCGAGAACGCCACGCCACAGTTCGAGGGTGATGGGGAAGAAGAAGAGGAAGTGTTCTTCGTGTCGTTCGTAGGCCGGGAAGGCACGAAGAGAAGACCGCCGCCCATGTGTGACATCCTGGTGGCCGGGTCCCCGGTGAGTGCTCTCATCGACACGGGGGCGTCGGTGAACGTCATGGACAGCTGCCAGTATGAGAGGTTGTCGCCACGCCCACCCCTGAGACCCTCCAAAGCCCTCATATACACGTACGACAGTGACCGGCCACTGTCCCTGCGAGGGGTGATCGACGTTGAAGTCGTCAGCGAAGGCCGGAAGTTGGCCACGACCTTCCACGTGGCGGAAGGCAAGAGGGGCACCCTGCTGAGTTGCCACACCGCCGAAGATCTGGCGCTGGTATTCTTCGCAAATCAGGTGCACGAGCTGCATGCAAGGGAGATACTGAAGGACTTTCCGATGCTGTTTCAGGGTCTAGGATGCCTACGCGGAAAGCAGTTCAGACTACACGTGGACCCGACGGTCCGGCCCATGGCGCTGCGTCACCGGAGAATACCATTCCTCCTGCGACCACAGGTAGAAGAGGAGTTGCAAAAATTGGAAGACTTGGGGGTGATTGAGAAGGTATCGGGTCCGACCCCGTGGGTGTCCCCCCTGGTCGTGGCGCCCAAACCCAAGCAGCCCGGCGCCATCAGACTGTGTGTAGACATGCGCCTCCCAAACAAGGCAGTCAAGCGCGAAAGACACCTCACGCCCACCATGGACGATATTGTGGCCGACCTCAACGGCGCGCAGTGGTTCACGAAATTGGACCTCAACGCGGGGTACCACCAGCTTGAACTCCACCCCGACAGCCGCAACATAACCACCTTCTCCACCCACGTTGGCCTGCGGAGGTATAAGCGGCTGAGCTTCGGGATCTCGTCAGCGGCCGAAGTTTTCCAAAACGCCATACGGGAGACTCTCTCGGGTCTCCAGGGAGTCATCAACCTAAGTGACGACATTCTGGTGTTCTCACGAACTCTGGAAGAACACCATCGACATCTGCGTGACACGCTGCAGCGGCTAGCGGATAGTGGGCTCACCCTGCACGAGGCCAAGTGCTCCTTCTACCAGGAGTCGGTCGAATTCTTCGGCTACATCTTCTCGAGGGAAGGCCTGAGAGTGGATCCGAAGAAAGCGGTAGCGATCCGCGCTGCCCCGAGGCCCACATCGGCCACCGAGGTCAGGAGCTTCCTGGGGATGGCAACCTACTGCGGGCGGTTCATTCCCAATCTGGCGTCCCTGTCGGAGCCGCTCCGGCTTCTCACGAAGAGTGGTCACCCGTGGACCTGGACGGGCAAAGAAGATATGGCGTTCCAAGCGGTCAAGGACGCGCTGATCGATGACAAGGTGATGGCGTACTTCAGGCCCCACCGGCGGACAGAGGTGGTGGTGGACGCGAGCCCCGTGGGGCTGGGTGCGGTCCTGATGCAGGAGACGGAGGCGAAAGAATGGGTCCCGACCGCGTATGCCAGCAGGGCTCTGACGGCCACGGAGATGAGGTACGCGCAGATCGAGCGGGAGGCGCTAGCCATCAAGTGGGCCTGCCAACATTTCCATCTCTACCTGTATGGGCACGACTTCCGGGTGGTCACCGACCACAAGCCCCTGGTCCCGCTCTTCGCTGGTACGGCGAGGCTAGGGCCCCCGAGGATTGAGAGATGGGCAGTCCAGTTACAAGCGTACCGATTTGAGGTCGTGTTCCGACCCGGGGCCAGCAACCCAGCGGACTTCCTGTCCCGCCACCCGGAGCCGGTGCGCCCTGATCAGGCGGATGAGGCGGAGACGGAAGAGTTCGTCCGACTAGTGTCGCAAGCTGCATGCCCAGTGGCACTCACGTTGGAAGACATCGGCAAAGCCACGGAACTGGACGACTGCCTCGTGAAGGTGAAGCGCACGCTGGCGACCCACCACTGGCGGAACTTCCTGGATGGAGTGCAGGCCCTCACCGAAGAGGAGAAAGTGTATCGACAGCAGGTGTGGAACGCGCGGAGTGAACTCAGTGAGGGGCCGCACGGCGTGGTCCTGCGAGGAGCAACCCTCGTCATCCCGATGAGTCTCCAAGGCGAGGTGGTCAGGTTGGCACACCAAGGGCATCAAGGCATCTCCAAGACCAAGGCAAGGCTGCGGAGCAAGGTGTGGTTCCCGCGGATGGACGCGCTGGTTGAGGAAGCCATCCGCAGCTGTCACTCGTGCAACATCACGGGGGGGGAGCCGACGCCTCACCCAGTGATCACGGAGGAACCCTGTCTGGAACCCTGGTCCAAGCTGAGTATAGACTTTGGTTCGTTCCCGGATGGGCGACACACCTTAGTGGTGGTGGACTCACACTCCAAGTTCCCGGTGGTGGAAGTAGTGTCATCAACGGCGTTCAGCCAGGTGCGAGCGGCGCTGGATCGCATATTTGCCATGATGGGCCTGCCTGAGGAAGTCCGATCGGACAACGGGCCCCCGTTCCAAGGGCGAGAATTCCAGGAATACCTTGCGGCTCGAGGGGTCAGACACAGGAAGATTACCCCGCATTGGCCCCAGGCGAATGGGGAGGTGGAGCGTTTCATGCGCACGATGAACCGGGCGCTGAGAATTGGAGTCGAGCAAGGAGAAGATGCGGATCAGTGCCTCTCGCAGTTCCTAAGTGCCTACCGGCGGACCCCCCACTGTACCACCAGGTGTGCGCCAGCGCACCTTCTGTTCAAGAAGGCCCCCAGGGACAATATCCCGGCGAGTCATGTGTGGCTGCCCACGCCGCTAGACCAAGAGGCGGCGCAAGGGAGAAGGCGGACCTCCAACGAGAAAGCCAGTCTGAAGCGGAGAGCCCGGGGGAGGAGTCTCCAGGTGGGAGACGGGGTCATCCTGAAGGACCGGTACCCGAATTGGAAGTATCGTACCCCGTTCGAACCGGAGGTGTGGGAAGTGACCGGAGTGCGGGGCACTATGGTGTCCGCCAGGAGAGGGACGCGGACAGTAACGCGAAATGCGTCTTGGTTCAAACGAATAACATCTGGCATCCCCGAGACCGACCAGGAGGAGGAAGAGTTTGAGGCCCCGGAGGGGTGCGGCTCACCAGGAACGCCGGCGAGCCCATCGCAGAGCGCACCCCCACTGCCCGGGGCGGGCGATCGAGAAGGCGGGCCCTCCGCCGAGACAGAGGCGCCCAGTGTCTGTGGGGCAGGAGGTACAGGCCGAGGAGACGCTCCCAGGAGCCGGCCGTATGGACTTCGGCCAAACCCGGCCCCAAGTAAGAGACTGAGAGACTTTGCGTGGTGTGCACAAGAACTTAATGGTTTGGCGATAAATGATCTCTGTATCTGAAAGATTGGAGGGATGTGGTAACGGAGCCACCCGGCCCGTTCCAGCACGCTACTCACGCACCCACGCACCCGGAGGGCGGGCACGCCCGACGGTATAAATAAAAGGGCGCGAGACCGCTCGAGGTCTTCGGCCCACTCCAGTAATCCCTGCTGTTGTGTCCCTTTGTGTCCTGCCCCCCATAGGCCTCACCACCCCTTTGATCTGCCACCCCAAACACCTGGACACCGTGTCCAGGGCCGTGGCGTTGGGACCCGGGGCATCCTCCCCCTCCTGCGGGCCGCCGTGCTCAGTTGCGGTGTATAGCACTCTCTCCTCGGTCTTAGTCCTTCCGTCTCACACTTCTTCTTCCTCCGTCCTAGTCCGGTCTCTCTCTCTACTCGTCACCACTGTCCCGCCTCCGTTCTCTCCTTCTCCATCCTCTCGCCTCCCTCGATCTTCGAATCCACGCCTTTTTGTCCATTCCTTCCCGATGACGTCATGGGCTCCTTCCCGGTCCTCCGGGTTGCCTCTAGGCCACTCGGTGTTTCCGGCATGTTTGGTGGGTCAACACCACCCATCGGCCACTTCCGGTCCGCCTCGTTGCCGTAATCCTCACAGTAAGTAGCATTTTCCTTCCCTTAGCAAGCAAGTCTGAGAACCACGGAGTCGATGGCACCTGCCTTTGTTTAGTACTGATTTTTTCTGGGACTAGCTGTTCTGCTGCCCTCTGTAAGCATTGGTTGACTACTAAAGTGTCTTTGAGGCCCCGGAGGGGTGCGGCTCACCAGGAACGCCGGCGAGCCCATCGCAGAGCGCACCCCCACTGCCCGGGGCGGGCGATCGAGAAGGCGGGCCCTCCGCCGAGACAGAGGCGCCCAGTGTCTGTGGGGCAGGAGGTACAGGCCGAGGAGACGCTCCCAGGAGCCGGCCGTATGGACTTCGGCCAAACCCGGCCCCAAGTAAGAGACTGAGAGACTTTGCGTGGTGTGCACAAGAACTTAATGGTTTGGCGATAAATGATCTCTGTATCTGAAAGATTGGAGGGATGTGGTAACGGAGCCACCCGGCCCGTTCCAGCACGCTACTCACGCACCCACGCACCCGGAGGGCGGGCACGCCCGACGGTATAAATAAAAGGGCGCGAGACCGCTCGAGGTCTTCGGCCCACTCCAGTAATCCCTGCTGTTGTGTCCCTTTGTGTCCTGCCCCCCATAGGCCTCACCACCCCTTTGATCTGCCACCCCAAACACCTGGACACCGTGTCCAGGGCCGTGGCGTTGGGACCCGGGGCATCCTCCCCCTCCTGCGGGCCGCCGTGCTCAGTTGCGGTGTATAGCACTCTCTCCTCGGTCTTAGTCCTTCCGTCTCACACTTCTTCTTCCTCCGTCCTAGTCCGGTCTCTCTCTCTACTCGTCACCACTGTCCCGCCTCCGTTCTCTCCTTCTCCATCCTCTCGCCTCCCTCGATCTTCGAATCCACGCCTTTTTGTCCATTCCTTCCCGATGACGTCATGGGCTCCTTCCCGGTCCTCCGGGTTGCCTCTAGGCCACTCGGTGTTTCCGGCATGTTTGGTGGGTCAACACCACCCATCGGCCACTTCCGGTCCGCCTCGTTGCCGTAATCCTCACAGTAAGTAGCATTTTCCTTCCCTTAGCAAGCAAGTCTGAGAACCACGGAGTCGATGGCACCTGCCTTTGTTTAGTACTGATTTTTTCTGGGACTAGCTGTTCTGCTGCCCTCTGTAAGCATTGGTTGACTACTAAAGTGTCTTTATTAACTTCTTCTGACAAACTAGGCGAAGGAGCCTCAAGAACCTTAAACAGTTCCATGATCTTAATTTTAATCCAGGCCCTGAACATCCCCAAGGTAACCTGAGAATACTGTGCCTTCATAAACCTGTTATACCAGACAAATGGAATCGGGCAGTGATCTGACTAAACATTCTTAAGAGGGTTCCCCACTATTAAGATAGTATTTGAAATAATATGGTTAATTGTATAGCCAGCTGAATGAGTAGGTCCAGTAGGGGCCAAAGACAGGTTCAAAGAGGCTAACATCTCCACAAATGAACCAGAAAATGGGTCATCAAAGTCCTCAACATGCAGATTAAAATCTCCCAATAACGTAAAGTTGGTATATTGCCAAATCTTATGTGCTAGAGCCTCCTCTGGCGAGCTAATAAACTCATCAGCATATCCCGGTGGTTTGTAAATTAATTCACTCGAAAAGGAAGACTGTGAAGAAGAGGAAATAAAAAAGCTAAGTGCTTCTGCCACTTTGAGATTTTCCAATGGAAAGGTGGAGCAGTTGAGATTCTTTTTATAGGCAATTGCCACTCCCCCTCCATGTTTACCATCCCTATCTAGATATATACAGATAAAGTTCTCCG
This sequence comes from Triturus cristatus, assembly GCF_964204655.1. Lineage (NCBI taxonomy): Eukaryota > Metazoa > Chordata > Amphibia > Caudata > Salamandridae > Triturus > Triturus cristatus. Next base: position 75,845,078 of record NC_140585.1, on the reverse strand, counting down.
GAAAGGCCATCTATATATCTGGGTATGAATCCTCCCCATCCAAGTTTCAATCATAAACGGAAAATCAAATGTATGATGTCTCTAAAAGATTGCAAATGAGCAAAAAGCAAACTTATGAAGGAACAAATATTAATTCATAGATAGGGTTGTAATCAACCTTTCATCTTCTACCTGTCACCATACACTCAAATGGGAGAACTACCCTACAGTTACCGCAAGGAAGAAGACCCACATAATTTAATAATGTGGCAGAACACTTACACTTCATCTGATTCCTGATCTTTACAATCTCTGTAGAAGAGTTGGTTTACCGGGAGCCCCCCAAGCCTAAGAAGCTAGCATTATGGATGGCGCTGGCTGCGGATGGGCGCAGACAGGCTTGCCTTTACGCATCCACACCGTGCCCCTGTTTTTATAAGCTATGGGCGTCCACTTGAAAAAGAGTAGAACACCGACTCTCAAAATGCCATTTTTAGCTGGGCCAATGAAGAAATAATGGCCACAATACTAATGTTCCTTGGTTTCCCGCAGTCAGATTTCCATCCCCAGCCTTTATTGCACAATTTCCTCCAACAAAGGAAAAATAAAAAGCAGTATAAAACAAATTCAAGGGCTAAAACATATTCAATTTGCCAAAAGAATAAAAGCTTCCATCACGATCTTAAATCAAATACCTTTATGTTATGCATGTCTGCACCTCAGACCTGTTATTATAAGCTATGGGAATCCTACGGCGTCTCCAGTAAGGCTGAGGACTAAAAATTTCTTTTTTTTAGATTCTTTGAATTAATCATTTATCGAAATGCAAAACATCTTAGAAAGTAATGCACACAATATTGTGAACAGTTTGAGCATACGTGATTAGAGGGGGGAACTGACAGTACTTTTGGGTGTTTTAATTAAAATGAACATAATATGATTTACTCTACACCTTAATTTCACCCGTGCATACCGGCTTAGAGCTAATGAACTTGAAATAAACTTGCTATGACGTGTTAAAGTGTGTTTTTTCTGGTTTAGACTAGCGAGGCGTTAGTTATGCCTCAACACCAACTGGATGCCATATCATCATGTTCATTTTGTGTTTATTTATCTTGCTTGACACTACGTGCATTAAGATGTGGATTGTTTATTTCTGAATGACTTGTTCTCAACGAGCCTGCTAGAGAAACCCTTATGCAACAAAATTCAAGGTGTTTCCCACTTCACGCTGTATTGCATTCATTCACATTGTTCTAGCAAACATAAGGTCAGAAGGGGCAAATCAATATTCATGCAGTGGCTTTGTCCTAAAGTGATGAGATTAATTCACATTTTTAAATGTGAAAATATGATTTGTTGAAGGAATGCTTATACCATGCTGACTTTGCTTTTTCTGTACTTTTCTGTGCGAGAAAAGTGTATTTAAATCCTTGAATTTGGACGTGAGCCAGAACTGTTTTTGAGACCTCTCCTGAGTTTCTAGGGATACTTTCCGAGTTCTTACTGATTGTGCTGCACATTTGGAGCTTAATCTGTTTCTGGTTTTGCCCATTATTTTATACAATTCCTACCGAAAACCTTAATGGAAAATGATTTCTATGTTATTCATTGAGTTTACTGCTGCATCTGAATTTACTATTTCTGTACTGTACCTTTTGACATTTGTAAAAAACCTTCATGGTTTTTCCAAATCTCAATCTCCCTTTTTGAGTCATTGCTTTCTTATTGACTGTATTTTGAAAAGCTGTTTTTAAACCTTTTTTTTAGGGACACATTTCGTCATAGATTTTGAGAGTAACACTGTCCTCGATCGACCCAATGTTTGGGTGTGCTACTGTAATGCAGATTTCCTAGGACCCTACGTGCCCACATCACTAGCGTCTTCACTCTTTTGGGAAGTTATGGCCATGCCTTAATGGAAATTATTCATTGCTTTGTGGAAGTTACAAAAGGACAGAAGATAAGATCTTGCTGAAGTGGTACAATAAGGCCTTTAGTCTCTAACCCAGGCATCTCCAACAAGTAGCTTGTGAGGTACCGGTAACTCTCTGGCTACCTGTATGTAGCTCTCCTGTGTGCATGCCAGCTTGCTAAATTAGAAGCTTTTGCATGGTTGAATTAATATATGGAAACCAAAATTAAAAAGTGCATTTGAGATGAAAATGTTTGTATTTTCACAACTCATACACTGATATTTGGAGAAAAATATTTTCATTTTCAAAATATATTTTAAGCTGATATTTGAGGGGACGTTGGCGAGACATATTACTAGAATTATTACCTTAGTGCCAGTGGAATGCAGCTATGGCTATTACTTATTACGTATGTTGAGCCATTCCATATTGCTTAAGTCTTTTTTACATTACTGCTGGCTTCAAGTTCAAGTTTATTTTATTATGATAAGGAACTCTTTATGAGGTCCACATAAAACAACATATACATGCAAAACAAAAAATACATAATACATTATTCCATCACAATTACTCGAGACATCTTAATACAGGTCCAAAAAACATTTAAAAAAGTTGTACAGTTTAAAAGCAAACATTTCATTAGGAGGATTAATCAAGGCTGCCTTAAATGAAGAAGCAGATAATATGTTGAGTTGTAAGCAAATTGGTCTTAACCATCTACGCCTGCAAGACATCAGTGCAGAACAAACAAACATGACATGATCTAAGTCCTGATCATACAATTGACAAAGATCACAGCATGCCGAATGACCATACCAGCTGGCATGTAGAGCTTTCAGGGGAAGCAAATTATGTCTAAATAAGAACACAAGGCGCCTGACGCCATGGGAAATGTTCCAAAACATATACGATTGAGCTTTCCGCAGGGTATAAGAATCAATAACAGGCGTACCACCTCTTTTCGCTAAACAGAAGTCTCTATCCTGACAAAACCCCAATTCCCAAGAGGCTGACTTCAGAACAGTTTTTAATGGATGAGAGGATAATAAAAATAAAGTCTCCTCATCCAATTTCAATTGCAACACGGCAAATCTGAAGTTTTTTACAATCAGGGAGAAATCATTAAAAGATCCTAGTAATTCATTTTTTATAAGATCTCTTAAGGTATTAGGTTCACCTTTAGATAGAGCTACTACCCAACGTATTATACTTGCCAGACCTTGAACCCAACTGCTACGTAAACCCAATTCCTGTCTCAGAGAAGCAGTCGAATTTGCTGTACCTACAGACATTAAACTGCGTAAAATTTTCCCTTCCACAGGGTTTAAAAAACTCCACTTTTTTACATCAATTAACTCAATTCCGTATAACAGGGAGGCCGGAACTTTCGCTCTGAAAACATCTAAAAGAATAGAAAAATGCCTTCTACCTGTGGCTTTATACAGGGAAACTAAACTCTTTCCCTGACAAATAGCCTTCCGAGAGTTATTGTCAATGTGTAGTTTGTCACTTAAATTATAAGTGACAATTTTACCTAGGAAGGTGTATGATTTCACACATTCCAGTTTTTTCCCCCCCACAACCCATGGATAATTAAGGCATTTAGACTTCTTTCTACCAGAAAAGCAAATCACTTTGCTTTTTGCCGTATTTATTGATAGGAAATGACTTTCCGCAAATTCAGAGAGTGCTTGCAACCGATTGTTCAGGCCCTTTGGGGTGAGATCCAAAATTAGGATATCGTCTGCATACATAAGGCATGCAATTGGAACACCACCCAAGGACGGGGCAATACCGGCGCAAGCGGAAAGTGTGACGGGTAAATCAACCGTATACAAGGAAAATAGCAATGGAGCCAAAAGGCAACCTTGCTTCAACCCATTGGAAGTGGGAATTAATTTAGATACACCACGTTCACCTCCAAGTAGAACTCTGCACCAGGTGTCAGAGTAAAGGGCGCGAATTAACTTGATCAGGAATGGGGGCATACCTAAGTTAAATAACTTTCTCCACAGCAAAATTCTATCTACTTTATCAAAGGCGGTGGAGAAGTCAATAAAGGCGCCATATACCTGACCACCACGGATTTTCACATATTTTTCATTAATAACTTGCAATGCAGTCAGGTTGTCTAAAGTTCCATGATTTTGTCTAAAACCTGTTTGCTCCATGGGAAGAATTTTATGTTCAGATACCCATTGATTCATTAAAGTAAGCACACATTTTGCGAAAACCTTACCAATGGCATCAAGCAGAGCGATTTGACGGTAATTTTGCGGTAGATCTCTTGCCCCTTTTTTATATAAAGGGACAATAATACTTCCTTTCCAGGAGGGGGGGACTGTTCCATTAGAAAAACAAAATTTAAACACTGGAAAGAGTATTTTACTCCAAAGTTCACTCTGGTGTTTTAATACTGAAATTGGGATTTTATCAGGGCCCATCGCACCAGAGGAACGCATATTCTTAATGGCATATTCAATTTCCTTTTCCGTTGGACAGTTAAGTATACGTGAGACATTATCAGATTCGACATTAAAAACTTGAGAATTATTATTACTGTACAACTTCTCGATATAAAGAACCCACACCTGTTCCTCAATGGCAATAGGCGTAGGACTGGCTCTAGTACCACAGCCTTTGCCAATTAAGGACCAGAATGTCTTGGCTTGGCCATTATAAGAAGCTTCCCTCAGTTGAATCCAGAGGGCATCTTCCTTAGAACGTTTTAAACGGGCCTTAAGTCTAACTCTCCTTCTTTTTAAGATAAACAACTTAGACTTAGCTTCTTGAGTAAAGAATAAAAATTGTCCCCTTACCACTTTGTTTATTTCTCTATTTAAAGCCCGTAGAGGATGAGGGACTACGAGGGATTGTTTCACACCTGGTTTCTTTTTTGCGCTAGCGGTTACAGAATCTAAAAAATTGAAAAAACTTAACAGCACTCTCCCTTCCCAGAGGGGTAAATTCTCAACAGTAAAATACAAAAGAGGCACTACATTTTCAATAGTACAAGGATTCCAAAAACATTTCCCAGAGCTGGAATCAAAATTCACAAGATCTGTATCCAGACTCCACGGATCCACTTTCTGAAGATTAACAGAGACAGAAAGCATCAATGCATTATGGTCACTAAGAATAGACTCAATGACCTTCATATCCTTTAGTAGGTGAAAACCGGAATAATCTACCATGATAAAATCAATAATAGATTTTCCCTTATTAGATTTACGAGTATAAGCTGCCGGGGTGTCAGACGGAAGCCTCCCGTTTACTATTAAGCATTCAACTTTAAGTAAACCATCTAAGATAAGTTTACCTCTTTTGTTAGTTTTAATTTTAGACGGAAACTGGGCAGGAGGAATATTCAGAGACTCTTCCAATTGAATATTTCTAAACAACTCCAACCCACAGGTAGATATATTACAATTTAGGTCCCCAAACATTAACACATGCGGAGTTGGGGAGACATCTAACGCTTTAGTTAAAAAAGTGAACACATTTTTTAAACCAGTATTAAAACTACAATTGGGGGGAATATAAATATTAACCACAATCAACAATCTATTAGGGCAATCCTCAAATACATCTTTTAGGGTTATTGCTTGAAACAGTTTCCCTGGATCTAAATAGTGTGAATAGTTCCATTGCAATCTGTTAGATAACAAGCATGCTAACCCTCCCTTAGCATGACCTCTTCTAGTGCTGGTTGCATTGTATTCCAAAACAAAATAGTCTTTTTCCAAAGCTAATCTTCCTTCAACCCAGGTTTCTTGCAAACAAATTATATCTGCCTTTTGAGAATGCAAGAAACCCAATTTCTCCTTATAATCCTTGAATCCGGCAGTGTTCCATGAGATAAATTTCAGCTCTCTGTTAAAAATTGGAAGGTTGTTTAGAACAGGGAGCGGATTTACTCGCTAGAACTCCAGGTAACCAACTCCATTTAAATTGGTCATCCTTCCCTGTCTGCTTAAGGGGAGCGTTTTTGTATGAAACTAGCCTTTCATTCCTAGCCACACAAATTTTTAGGTCCTCTGATCTAAGATTAGACCAATCCGGCAACAGCACACCCGTATTAGAGGGAAGTGATAGTGAAGAATTGGCAAGAATCCTTTGAGTACATTTTTCCCCAAAGTGTGGCATGACATCTATCCCTCTAACTTGAAATTCCTCTGCCCACTGTAGAACAAGATTTAACACAACTTTCGAATGGAATTTCACCCTTGTTGATCTTATTGGTTTCCCCACGAAGGAGTTAAGGAGAAATACAACATCTAAGTCAGACGTTTGAATTAATTTCAAACTTTCAATCTCATTAAAACAGATCAATAGGGCAGATCTATTTAAAATTAAATCTGGTTCAAACAAGGGAGAAAAATCAAGATATAAAGTATCCACACTTATTTTTTCTTTTGGGAGAATAACTGACATTGAAGGTGGAACCTGAAAGGGTCTTGCTGAAGGATTTAGGGAATTAGGGGACGGGATGACGGAAGAGGTGTTAACCTTAGAAATAACTTGGCAAGATCCTGCTTTAACATTACAATAAGCTGAAAAAGGATTGGCGGAAGGGTGGGAAACCTTGGGGAAGAAAGAATTGGTAAAGCTTATAGGACCTAAACCAGAGACAGGGGCGTCTTCTTTAGGCGAGACAACCCTCGCTTCTACATGAGAGGTAGGGGACTGCTCCACCTGCGGGGAATCTTCTGAACTTAATTCAGCATTCTTATCAAAAAGAAGTTTCCTCTGTCTTTTTTTAGCGAATCTTCGAATGGGTTTCCTCTTCTTCATTCTAATCTTTTTGTGTTTCAGGGGACTCACTTTTCCCAACAATCCCGTATTTACTTTGGGAATCTCCTCTTCTTTGCTAGATGGCAAGGAGAATATCGGAAAAAGAGATGGAATTACGGATTTGGGAATGAGAGGAGATGTTGCTATTACCTCTATCTTGTCACTCATTGGAGCTATACAATTAGCGCCAGCCGAAACCACTTTGGCAGGATTGGGGACAGCAGGAAGAGCTACAAGCTTCTTTTCCTTATCACCCTCTATCAAAGGAGCAGATTGAGCTGAATCCAAAACTGCCGAAGCGGGAGGAGTGCCTATTTTTGGGGGCACCAATGGAGAAGCCGATGGTATGGGAAGATCTGACACTAACTCATTTTTACTTAGCAAGAGAACTTGCAAAATTTGCGTTACAGTGTCAAAAATACATTCCGAACCTCCCACAAATTTTTCGAGCAAACTCAAAATCGAAGAAAGAATTGATTCCAAAGAGGACAAAGAATTAGAAATTAGCCTCCCATTAATGTTTGGAGAGCCCTCAGCTAAATTGTTCAACACTGGACCAGAACAAGATGTAAAGTTTAATTGAGAAAGGGAAAAATCTAGTTTATTCGAAGGAGTGCTTCTTAGAGGACCGGTACTTGAAATAGTTATTGCTTCCTCTAAAGGCACGCCTTTACGGTTCCCCTGTAATGATCCCACCCGCGCCCTATGAGCTGTTAAATCAATGTCGGGCAGTGTAAAATCGTTCCCTACTACAGGGGATTTAACTAACGCGACTGACAAAGGATCAGTATTCACTGAAACTTTAGGAACATCCATTAGGGCAACTTGGGAGGGGACAATTTTATCATTATTTGACGCCGAAGGCGAGCCCCTTAGTACTTCGGGACTAACTAAAATAGGCAAAGATTGACTGGCAACCATGCTTAAGCTAGAGGAAACATCAATGACCCCATTAACAGGCACCGAATCGTTAGACCCTGGGATTTCATTCGGGGGCTGCAGATCAGTGGGTTTATCTTTCCCTTTGTCCCAAAAATTGAAAAGCTGACATTGACCTTTCAATTGCATGGAAGTTGCAATTTTGTTCCGAAGGGGGTTAGATTTGGTTTTAGACCCTGATCTCCCCACAATCACTCGCCCAGAGCGTAGTTTTTTAGCCGTCATGAGGCTATATTAAACGGGGAGTAAGAATCAATTAAAACAATTGTAGAATAAAACAACTCAAAATCCTAAAAGACAATACAATTTATAAAAGCAGTGTCACACAGGTTTAATACCGGAGAACCAAGGGAGGGGGCCCAGCCCAGCCTTCTGCAGCCTCTGACGGCCTCAGACGGTCCCGCCCTTGTCCCGGGCTTCTCCCGGCGCGCTCCCGCGCGCTCCCGCGTTGCGGTATCACAAGGGAGGGTTATAGCCGCGCTGAGGCGGGGGAGGAGCCAGCAGGGAGAGCGGGTCAGCTGCTGGTGATGCCGAGGGTCAGGCGCTCCTGGGACTTGAAGTCCTCGCCTGACCACGCTCGCAGCCCTGCCCACACCACCGCCACAGAGGCTCTGTCTGAAGTTAGAACTCACAGTCACAGCGCACTTCCAGCAGCGCTAAACAAAGACCCAGAGGCGAAGCGGGACCCGCGAAGCGGGTTCCGCGAGGAGTTGATCGAAGGAAGAGCAGCTCCAGCGTACTCGCAGTCCGAAGCTCCCTCTTCAGTCTACACAGGTGACAGGTAAGGAAACCACCTTCCTCACAGTTCCTGACACACCGTTTGTGTTCCAGTGTCGGGTGTAGCTGGCGTCTGCCTTCCCGGAAGGCAACCCTGCCTCATGTACTGAGATGATCACTGGTGGTAATCCTGCATGGGGTGGCCTTTAATATAATCTGTTTGATGTGGCCACGTTACTACACTGATAATATTAGTAGGTCAGGATAATTTTCAATGAACATACGTAGCTCTCATTAGGAAAGGTTGGAGATCCCTGCTCTATCAAAATAATAATTTCTTACATTGATTCAGAACACCTGAACTTTACCAAATATGCCATAGCATAGAGCTCTTCCTGACTAAGACTTGTGTTGCTCATCAAAAAATTATGACCATGCCTTTCTCGGGGAAAGTTAAATTTGGTCCACCCCTGGATTATGAACAGAGGAAGAGTGAGGTTGAAACCTTAATGGAAGTCAGTCTGGAGCAGTCCAAGACATTTTTCAAATACAGATATAGACAAAGAGACCGATGGTTCCAATGCCGCCTACAAAGGTATGAAACCCTTCAGTTGTCCTTCAGGAAAAAAATGTAACATTTCTAATAACATCAACAATGTACACAGAGATTATCAAGAGGTTGACTCTCTCAGAAACAAGCCCATACAGATGGGAAGTCTCAGTCTGATTCAAAATAATAACTTATCCACTTCCAACTCCATTTGTGGTAAGCATTATATTATATATATATATATATATATATATATATATATATATATATATATATATATATATATACACACAAAGAAAATCCTAGGGCTGGTCCAATAACACCGGCGCAGCAACACCAAGGCACAGACTCCACAAGCGATGATGAATCAAGTGTCTTTATTCCAACATAAAGATATCCAAAAGTGACGCGTTTCGGCCGCCAGACATGCGGCCTTGTTCACACACATATATATAAATGTTCACTGCAAAAAACAAAGGTTAAAGGGACTTTATAGTTAGACTCAAAAGTCACTCATACAAAACCATATAAATTCTTCAGTTATAATTACCTGAAGCAACTATAACTTACGTCCCTGCAACGCACTGCTTATGACTTCACATATTACATCACTGATGACATGGTCAGGGACATCACTGATGACATCACTAATGACATCACTGATGGCATCATCCGATGAGTGTAAGTGTTCCGTAAATGTTTCTGACAATTAAAGATAAATACTAAGCTACTGCATATGTTAAATTACTATGCTTTCTGTACTACTAATGAGTGATACTATTTGTAACATATGTCATCCGAGTGGCTGTGTGACTGTATTTCAGTGTGTGAGTGGGTGTGTGAGTGACTGTATGATCTGTCAGTGGGAGTGTGAGTGGCTTGTATAGGTCTGTGAATGAGATTATGAGTGATTTTCTGGGTTTGTGAGTGGTTGTGTGAGTGGTTGTATGGGTGAATAAGCGTGTGCTATTGGATGCATTAGTGTTTGGCTGGCTGTGTCAGTGTCTGCATTCCTGTTTTCCTGGGTGTGTGAGTACCTGCATTGGTAAGCCACTGGGTGTGTCAGTGTGTGCATCAGTGTATTATTGAATGCATTGCTGTTTTTCTGGGTGTGTCAGTGTATGCATTGCCTTATGCCTTGGTGTGTCAGTGTCTGCATTCTTAAGTCCATGGGCATGGGTATGTCAGTGTGTTCATCAGTTTGTGCATGCATTTGTTATTGGATGCATTGGTGTTTCGGTGTCTGCAATTCTCTATGCCTGGATGTGCCAGTGTCTGCTTTGGTAAGTCTGTAGGTGTGTCAGTATGACATCATTCAGTGATTGTGCGCCCTTTTTTTATGAGCGTTAAACATATATAAAAAGATACAACAAAACTTACATTTGGATACTTTATGTGCTACTAATGAGTGATACTACTTCTAACATAGGTGTGTGACCGTGTGTGAGAGTGGGTATATTGGTGTGTGACTGGGTGTATGGGTGTGTGAGTGGGTGTGTGAATGGCTGTATGGGTGAATGAGTGGGTGTGCGAGTAGCTGGGTGAGTGAGTGGCCGTGTGAGTGTCTGTACTGGTAAATAAGTGGGTGTGTGAGTTGCCGTATGGGTGAGTGAGTGGTTGTGTGAGTAACTGTATGGGTGAGTGAGTGGTTGTGAGAGTGGCTGTATGTGTGACTCAGTGGATGTGTGAGTGGCTCTATGGATGGAGTGCGTGTAGGAGTAGTTGTAGAGGTCTGTGAATGGATATGTTAGTGGTTGTGTGGGTGTGTGAGTGGGTGTATGAGAGACTGTATGAGGGTATGAGTGTTCTGTGGATGATGTCAGCAGTGATGACATTTGAGATGTCATGAGTGATGTCACGGACCATGTCATGAGTGATGTAATATATGAGGTCATAAGCAGTGCATTACGGAGGCATAGGTTATAGTTAGCTCAGGGAACTAAAACTGCTGAATTACTATGGTTTTGTACGAGTCAAACATTTGGCTTTTGCAGTGAATTTCTAAGGTTTTTTTAATTCTATTTCTTAACTATAAAATCTCTGTAAACTGTTGTTTTCTCAGTGAATTTCTAAGGTTTTTTAAATTCTATTTCTTAACTATAATGTCCCTGTAACCTTTGTTTTCTTTCAGTGAATTTCAAATGTTTTTGAAATTCCATTTCTAAAATATATTGTCCTTTTGATGTTTACTTTTTTAGTTAATTTGTAGGATTTATTTGTAATGCTAAGTGTATTACAATTTTTTTTATTAACCGATTTTTTTTACGGTAGATATTTCTTTTTTACAAATAAACTTTTTTATATTTTTTAAAATATAAAAATAACACATGTAGTTAATGTAAAGGAAAGGAAATGCTTTTAATGTAATTATACAAATGTAATTTAAAAAAAAATTTAAAATTGGGATACCGCGGTACCTTCGCGGATCCGGAATTATAGACAGACTACTACTCTATGGTTTTTAATTCCCATCACGACTTTAGAATGAATCCATGGATTCGGCGAACATTTAACAAATTACTGCACATATGTACACCCCTCCATTATCATTAATAACATCAGTTTGAACATATTTACAAGTATATATAAACCATCTTATATCTGTTTTTCAAAAAATGTACCCATTTTACCTGCTTTGCGAATTTATGGGCTGGATTCATTAATTCACTTGAAAACACACCCAAAACTTGCCTTCTGATTAGATACATTAGGACCAGACCCTTCCACTTGGAAAACCACACCCAAGCAGTTACTTCTCCAGTGAAGTCTCTAGAAGGAGGATTGAGAACCAGCCGTGCATTTTATACAATGGCTGAAGCGACATCGTTCGTCCGCGATGAGCATCAGCAACCTGTTGAGGAGGAGGAAGAAGACACACCACCTTGCAGAAAAGAAAGTGATGTGTGAAAGCATGTTGCTATACCTTCTGAGGAAAAGAAGGTAACAGCAAAATATGTCAAGTGTACAATTTGTGACAAGCAGTTATTCAGAGGCACTGCAAAGACCAGTGCTTTGTGGAAGCACCTAAAAACATTTCATGAGAGGGTCTACAACCCGATGATGTGAAAGAAAGCAGGTGCAACAGGACAGTCGACTTTTACAGCAGCCCTGGGAAATCCTTCTTCACCTGCAGTCTTTACAATACCTGCTGTCTGTAAGGAATTGAGTGACATGCTTAGTCACTGCACATGCTTGTTGCTGTAAAAATGTCTTCTGTGGGTGCATTCTTGGATACAGTGAAGAAGCATTGTTTTTTTTTTTTGCTTCGAGTGATTACATAGGTGCCGATTCCGATCCGTTAAAAATAATTTGCGTACGACCCGTATCCGTATTTTTTTACGTACGAGTCGTACAAGTACCGTACAAACTGCCAAGTACGATTCGTCCGTGAAAAATAACTACGAATAGCGTCGGGAAATGTCTACGAGAGTGCGTCGGAAAGTTTTTACGTCCGAATATCGTTGGGAAAAGTGTACGAGAGTGAGCCGGACATTTTTACGTGCAAATCGTAAAACACAAGTCCGAGCGCGCAAGTACGATCCCGACCGTCCGTCCGAATACACAATCGCACGTAAAATGGCCCGTACAGAGCCAACGCAGTAGCACACATGTACACGCGTAAACTTATGCCCGTGTACGAGCCCTTACAGCCCCCCCACCCCCAAATATGTCAGCACCGTACACCACCCTGTCCGCACTGTACCCCAGCCCCGCAACTGTACGCGCCGTACCCCCCATGTATGCGCCGTACTCCCCCATGTACGTGCCTTACCCCCCCTGTCCGCACTGTACCCCAGCCCCGCACCTGTACGCGCCGTACCCCCATGTACGCGCCTCCCCCCTGTACGCGCATCACCCCCGCATGTACGCGCCGTACCTCTGCATGTACGCGCCGTACCCCAGGGCCGCACGTGTACGCACCGCATGTACGCGCCTTACCCACCCATGTACGCGCCGTACCTCCGCATGTACGCGCCATACCCCAGGGCCGCACCTGTACGCACCGTACCCCCACTGCATGTACTTGCCCTCCCCATGTACGTGCCCTCCCCCATGTACGCGCCTTACCCCCCATGTACGCGCTGTACCTCCGCATGTACGCGCCGTACCCCAGGGCCGCACGTGTACGCACCGTACCCCCACCGCATGTACGCGCCGCACTCCAACACCATACCCCAGCACCCTCACCCAGCATTGCGTATGTACGGATCGTACCTACGCGAAAAAGACTCTTACAGAACCAGGACACTGTAAAACAGCACAAGGAGGGTCAATTCGACTCGTACAACACCACAAAACACGTCTACATGACAAAATACATCTCAATGACTGACCTGGCACAACCAAACAGGCAAATAGAGGCCCCAAATCACAACCACCTCTTATAACACACCCACCAAAATTCAAACACAGCCACACCCAAAAATGGACCAATAAAAAGGGCCCACACACACAACCCAGGAGCCTTTGCAACAGACCCAATGCTGCCAGACCCCACTGAGAAACAACTCCACATTACTCATACCTCCACTACACCTTCACTCACACACCTTCACACAACCTCCTCCACAAACATCCCCCTCTACACATTCACACACACACACCGTCACATTCACACCCACACACCCACAACCATCCACACCCACACCCACACCCCACACCATGCCCACAGACAAGAATCCAAAGTTCACAACAGCGTAGCTGGACCTCCTTGTCAACCAAGTCATCAGAGTCGAGCCACAGCTGTTTGGAACATTGGTCAGACAGACTAGCATAGCTGAAAAATCTGCCATGTGGCAGAGGATTGTCGATAAGATGAATGCTGTTGCGCCCATCCGAAGGACCAGGCATGAATGCCAAGCCAGGTGGTACGATCTGCGCAGGGCGGTCAAGAGGAAAATGAACGAAGAGTATGCCCAGAGTAACATCACTGGAGGTGGTCCGCCCCGCAGACCCGTACACTACTATCCCTGGGAGGAGAAGGTGATGGCCCTGCTACTGCCGGTGGGAGTACACAGAGTCGAAGGAGTCGCAGAGCCTGGTGAGTACACAAACAACTTACGTAACATGGGGGCACTGGGGTCCACACCACATATACACCAAATGCACGCAACTTCCCCCAAGCACTCACCGCACACAACCACACTCAAAAACCACGCTCATGCCACTAACGTCTCCATGCACCCTTCACAAATCAAGGCAAGGCCATGTCCAAGGCTACAACAACCACAAACACAAGACTGGATGTCCGGGAGGCTGGGAGGGTGGGCCCCACACAACACATTGTGAAAATGAGACGCAGACACCAATGCCCCAGCCCATATGGCATAGGTACATACCCATGCACAATGCACAGGGACTGGCAAAGTACTGACAAGGTAGCTGACACTTGGCCCTGCTGTATGCAGCACAAGGCCCTCCTGAGACCACTGTACACTCAAACACCAACTCCACAAGCAAAGGTATCTAGCACAGGAACTCACACTCACTGTCATGCCAGCATGCACCATGAGGAGACAGACACATCACCTGGGAGACCCAATGACAACTCACACTACACACAACAGCACGCCCGGTCACAACCCCCCCCCCCCCCAACACAAGCACACACACCCGGGGCAGGCAACGGATTTACACACTCCCACAATGGACATGTGACACAACAAGACCAATACAGAGCCAAATAAGCATCAGAGCCAACAATCTACAGGTCAAACACTCAGGAGAACATCCCAATCTGTCCCCCGCAACATACCCATCCCCAAGTGGACATTGAGAGGAATGCTAGGCACATCCAACTACCTGGAGGAACAGTGTCAACTTGAATATGTATGAAACATAGATGTCGCATGAAACACCATTAACATTGTCTCTCTCTCACACACAGGGCAACGTCGACGATCTCCCCCCAACACTGGGGGGGAAGAATCACAGTCCCAGGCTCTGCGTGAAGATGATCCTACCGGCAGCGCCGACTCTCACCACTCCGTGGATGACCCCGACCAACCTCTGGTGCCCAAACCCCTGCAGCACCTGCGTCAGGTACATCTGTGCCAACCACCACCCCCATTCCTGCCACATCCCAGGACACACCCAGGAGCCCTGCTCGCACTGAACAACAGAGCCAGTCTGACCAGGAAGGACAAGGTTCTCCGGGCACCCAGGAGGAGGCAGGCAACCCTGCCACTGCCATCCCTCAGGGGTCCCGTAGGGGAGGTCAGCGAAACCAAAGGAAATGATGGACGGAGTGTTGAACATTGCAAGCACTCACCCCCAGTCAACTGATCTGGGTTTAATCCATCACCGTTCTTTAGCCCACTCTGCCACCCCAGTTCAGACATGGCCATATGCAAATCAGTCTGACCCTGTGCCTCATGGGAACAGTCCAGCCCGAACTGCCAAGCCATGTCTTCCCTGGACCGGAAACAAGCTTCCTAGGACCGGTTTCTGGCATTTCAGCCGTCTTCAGCCAGGCTTGCTTGAATCCAGTGGCAAAGTGAGCAAGGGACTCACGTCTGAGCATACCCTGCCAACTTATGGCGAACAAAGCAAAAACCAAAGGAAATGATGGACGGAGTGTTGAACATTGCAAGCACTCACCCCCAGTCAACTGATCTGGGTTTAATCCATCACCGTTCTTTAGCCCACTCTGCCACCCCAGTTCAGACATGTCCATATGCAAATCAGTCTGATCCTGTGCCTCATGGGAACAGTCCAGCCCGAACTGCCACGCCATGTCTTCCCTGGACCGGAAACAAGCTTCCTAGGACCGGTTTCTGGCATTTCAGCCGTCTTCAGCCAGGCTTGCTTGAATCCATTGGCAAAGTGAGCAAGGGACTCACGTCTGAGCATACCCTGCCAACTTATGGCGAACAAAGCAAAAACCAAAGGAAATGATGGACGGAGTGTTGAACATTGCAAGCACTCACCCCCAGTCAACTGATCTGGGTTTAATCCATCACCGTTCTTTAGCCCACTCTGCCACCCCAGTTCAGACATGGCCATATGCAAATCAGTCTGACCCTGTGCCTCATTGGAACAGTCCAGCCCGAACTGCCAAGCCATGTCTTCCCTGGACCGGAAACAAGCTTCCTAGGACCGGTTTCTGGCATTTCAGCCGTCTTCAGCCAGGCTTGCTTGAATCCAGTGGCAAAGTGAGCAAGGGACTCACGTCTGAGCATACCCTGCCAACTTATGGCGAACAAAGGAAAAACCAAAGGAAATGATGGACGGAGTGTTGAACATTGCAAGCACTCACCCCCAGTCAACTGATCTGGGTTTAATCCATCACCGTTCTTTAGCCCACTCTGCCACCCCAGTTCAGACATATGCAAATCAGTCTGACCCTGTGCCTCATGGGAACAGTCCAGCCCGAACTGCCAAGCCATGTCTTTCCTGGACCGGAAACAAGCTTCCTAGGACCGGTTTCTGGCATTTCAGCCGTCTTCAGCGAGGCTTGCTTGAATTCCGTAGACCCGATGTGCCCACAAGGGCAGGCCAGGCTCAAGTGGGCAGGGGTGGTGGGAGTGGAGGCAGGCGGAGGCGCGAACCTGACCAGCCAGCTCAGGACACCGGTATGTCACACAATACGCAACATCCTGGACTCATACCGGCGTGACACCAGAGGCATCAACCAGGTCGTGTCCAGACTCTCCGAGATGCAGGGGACCCTCGATGAGATTAAGAACCTGCAGGTCGAGCATCATGCCAGTCATCAACAACACCAAGGACGGATGGAGGCAAGACTGGCTGAGGTCCTGGCGGTGCACAGGGACATGAACCAATCACTCAGGTCGCCCAAAGCATGGACAACCCTCCCTGTGCCACCAGGCGTAGACCAGCACCAGACACAGGGAGGGAGGAGGAGGAGGAGGATTCGTCTGACGGAGCGTCCCCAACATCGTCAAGGCCTGCATCTGAGGGTCCCCGGAGGAAGGTGGGTCGTCCACGGAAAAGACCGTGAGAGTCAGCGGACCATCCACATCTCCCAGGTCACCTGGCCTGACACCTGGCCCTCTGGCGCAACAGCAGCACCTCATCCAATGACATTCTCTGCCACATGGACTTGCTGGTCACAGTCTGACCAATGATGACCAACACTGTGCCCTGGACTCTAATGACTTCCAATGCCAAGGATACCATCTCCCCCTGTGAACTTTGGATTCTATTCCCCCGGTAGAGCACCTAATTGCATCTACCAAACCACTTACCCCACCGCAAATAAATATATCACTTTGGACATGAGACGTTCCTGTCATTTTGCATTATTCAACGACATATGTGTGTGGAAATGTCAAACTATGCCTGAGTGTTGAACTAACTCCAGCCATCCATACCCTGGGATCAGAGTCTGGTACAGGACACACATGGGTCACAAGGTATCATTCAATGTAGGCATGGAGCACAACACTCACCTGTGTTTTGGCCTATGGCTGCTAGGGGGTGCTTGCTAAACTGTGCGGAGAGACCGATTTGGGAGATTATCATCAAGGCGTAGAGGTCATGGCTAATGTGGAGGTTCCCGGGGAGGGAGTCCCAGGTATGTGTGGCCAGGTGGGAGAACAGTGTCCTGTATGCTGGAGTACGGTAGATTTGAAGAACGGTGGCCAGGGCAAGGTTGGATGCACGGAGATGGCCCAACGGGATCTAGGATGACAGACGTACAAGGTTGGTTGGGGTCGGGGTTGTGGACTGCCTCCTGAGTGTGGGTGGGGAGTGTGGAGGTCATCCTGCAGCAGACAGTGATCCATTGCAGCTATCTATGGTGGACGGTGAGGTGGCTGGGGCGCAGGGTGTTGAATCTGAGGTGTGCAGATGCACCCTGGAAGTGGACCAGTTTCCTGGGAGTTTGGATGTACTTGCTCCGTAGAGGGCAGGGCAGTATTTGACACGGATGTTGTCATGGACCTGGGGGATGGTCTGTCTTTTCTTGGAGTGGATCTATCTGTGGATCATGTGCATAATGCAGAGGTCGTTGCAGCATGAGGTACAGATGGTGTGGACTAGCATGGCATATGTGAGCGAGCCAAACATGATGCACATCATCTTGTGTGTGTGGCCACTGGGTGCTTGTGCAGGGCTCTTGCGGGTGGGACACAGGCACTTGACCCAGCTGGAAGGGGACAATCCTCAGATGATCACCTCAGTCCTGTACAAGTCCAGCCTCAGGTGGCTCGTGTTCAGCCATTCATCAATGGATCTCATGCATACTTTAATGATACTTTAATGATGGAACTGCCAATGTCTGTGTCTTTGTTGAGGGTGAGGAGCACCTGGCTGTCAATGGCATACGAGCTGATGATGAGGTGCTGTGCGCATGTGATGGTGGAGAGGGGGGTCCTGGACACTCTGTAGATTGACATTCTGAGAGATGATACCTGTGCCATGTCCCAGACGATGACACCATACTACACGCTGAAGCCTTGAGTCCCACTCCCATGCCCTTGCTGGGCTACAGAGCCTGTGGGGAGTATTAGGGACGTGACCTGGTTGGTGTGGCAGGGCCTGGAAGGCGGGGCAGCGCAGTGTAGGCAGTTGGAGTTGCACACTCAGCATGCAAAGGTGTCGTGTGTGTGCCCAGGGTATGTCTGACAGCAGGCGTTAGATGTGCGGATGGACATAGCTCGGAGTGTGGCTGATACATCAGACTGTAGTGTGATGTGGGTTATGCAAGGACAGGATGGTGGTGCAATGTGCACCTTGCATGTGCTGATGGTCCAGCCTTTGGCACCGCGTGGCGGCAACAGTGGCATAGACAAGCTGAGGACAGCCAAATGAATGGGTGGAGGGAGGAAGTGAGGAGCATCTTGGAGGCGTGTGTGTTGCCAAATCTGGATACTCTGTGGGCCCTTGCTGCAGGGGCCGCAGCAGCAGGCGGCATCTCCTTGCAAAATGACAGAATTTGCACACATAGACTAGGATGTCAGAAGGACAACTGCAACAGGCGCGTGTGTAAAGTAAGGAGTGTCCAGTGTCACATGGCACACCCAGAGACAATGCATGCACAATCACCAAAGAAGCATGACACCGGATCAGGAAACTGAAGGCCGACCTGCGCACAGGAGACACACCCTCAGCAGCTGTTGATGGCCCATTGTGTGGACCAACATGCCAAAAAACATACACGACCATGTACTTCATGCCCAATAGGGAGCCTAATCCATGAGCAACTGCATGCATGTTGCTAAACTACACATGGACTCCTATGCATAATCTTCCACAACTATGCCAGATATGCCGCATGCAAAGTGGCAAGAGACCTGCATTGACAGAGATGAGGCACCTTGGAGTGTGACGAACACCTTTATTACTCAGCCTCACACTAAGGGAAATGCATCAATTGGAACAGACTCACAGGTCATTTGGCTGACCATGTGTGACCTACACTGGACACCCCCTTCAACACACAGATGTGTAAATCCTACTGGGCTGGTACACAATTGAAGGGGTTGAGCCTAACACCCCTTGCTGCACACGGAGAGTCTACAATTCCCCATTGAGCCTCATATGGGGATGTCCCACACTATGTCCACCATTAGCATCCCGTATGTTCCTGAGGGACGTTATACACACATTGATGCCTTCATCAGAATCCACAAACCATTACAGATGACTGTCAGGAAGGGTGACTATCAATTCATGGGAGCCATGCAACACATCATGTGGCCCATGGTGAGTCGACATGTATGCATGGTAACACAACATGCACAGGAGCAGTCCCCACATATCACAAACACGTACCACCCACAAAATGCCTTGCTGCACTCCTTACCCCAAATGACTTTTCACCATGTCTGTGCATGTAACTCTGATCCAGCACACGTTGCAATACTCATGAGAAATAGCAGGAGGGCAATGATGACATGAGCAGACGACGGCCACAAGAACCTGTGGAGGCCAGACACACAACAAGTCAGCGAAGAGCTAGTAATCCTCAGACTTGTACATGTACTCTACAGGAATGATGTTGTCACCATGCCCTTAATAAATTTAGTGTCCCAGCTAATATGTGTGGAATGACATCATCACTTGAATGACACATCAGAACACACCTCCAAGTCACTTAGCACACAGTCAGCTCGACACACACATTGCAACACATGCCACACGAGGCTCAAAGCGTGCACACTCAGACACAGGGACTCACCATCATGAGAAGAAGTTGCAGTTAAGCTGACTCCGGATGTCCTCATCCTCACCCTCACTTGCCCCGTGCCAGAGCCCTTCATCCTCCACGGGTGGATGATCCTGCTTATCCGGATCAAGGATGAGTGGCACGGCCTTCTCCACTGCCATGTTGTGCAGCATGCAGCACACAATGAAGATTTTGCAGACCTTCACCGGGGCATATGGGAGGGCGCCGCCGGTCTTGTGGTGGCACCGGAATCTGCTCTTCAGGAGTCCAAACGTCCTCTCAATCACGCGCCTCGTCTGCCCATGGGTGTCGTTGTACCGGTGTTCTGCGGCTGTTCTGGGGTTGTGGAGAGGCGTCATCAGCCATGGCATGTTGGGATAGCCAGAGTCCCCTACATGGAAACATCATGTGAAGAAGTGGGTCAGGAGATGCCGTAAGATACAAAGATAGCGCTGAACACAGGACTAACAGAGTATACCCACCAACAAGACATGCTCGTTCCGCGTGCAGCTGCAGCATCATTTCTGGCACCCTGCTACGCCTCATGATGTATGCATCGTGTGCGGACCCTGGAAAACGTGCACAGACATGGGAAATCAGCATGTTAGCAAGACACACCACAAGGGCATTAATGGAGTGGTAATGTTTTCTGTTTCTATAGGCTACCTCCTGTGCCTGTGGTGGTACCAAAGCCACATGTGTCCCATCAATGGCCCCAATTACATGAGGCATCCGTCCCAGGGCATAGAACTCACCCTTGACACCTGTCAACTGCTCACAAGTGGGAAAATGGATGAATTCATCCAGGTGCACCAACATGGCTTCTATAACAGCATGCAGGACACGGCTGAACATTGTCTGGGACATGCCACCAACATCAGCTATGGTCAATTAAAACGAGCCGGTGGCAAAAAAATTGTAGGGCTGCCATCACCTTCATCTTGGGGGTCGGAGCTGTAGGATACCTGTGTTGTGGTTGGAGGTGTGGTGCAAGCCGGCGGGTCAAGTCCTCTATCAACTCTTGCGAGAAGCGGTATCTGCGTATGCAGTCATGTTCACGCATGGCATCCAGGTCTGGCATTCGTCCGGGGAGAGGCGGTGCCCTGCAGAGATTTGGAAGGAATAACGAAGAGTTAGTACATTACCACACCAATGTCACTGAGGTGAGCACATGTTCAACAGCTAATACACATCTGCTTAATACAGAGTCTGTGCTGTGCAATACATCCAGGACACGTGGGCCAGCCAGGTGATACTCCTACGAAGAGCCAGCCACAATAGTTGCATGGCAATGTTGACGTGACATGCCATTAAAATAGCTGTGGGCCAGTGTAAGTGACAAGCCAGACACATTACATGAGTGACAGACATCTACATATCAGCATTTGAAGGATGTCATCTCATACAGACAGCTGGCGGGAGTCTAGACGCACAGGTCACATGTCATCTGGAAAAGGACAGATAACACACATTTCCATGAAGGGGTACATGTCAAAAACTGATGACACAGACATTGAGAGAACGCAGATATTGCCTCATGTCAGGAAGTCATCTTCGAACCATCATGACACATGTAACGTGTGAGTCCACATGTGGCATGGTGTGCGTATATGTGTGTCATGCACATATGCACACAGACACATGTTGGATGCTGCAACAGCAGATAGAGTTGACGGAACACCAACGGAAAACTCATGGGAACACATGACACACACATGACATAGTCACATCGTGGCACGCTGGGAGTCACATGTCAGGTGTAATTATCCATGTACCTGGCATCAGGGGACAGTTGCGGGTGTTGCTGACTGTGCCATTCCAGTGATGCAGTGCTTGACACGTGTGTCGTACATGCACACATGTGTGAAGGGGAAGTGTGCCACGTTGTGCCCCATCACACTTGACATGTGTAAACAGCTCATCACACATCTATTGTGCCACAACATGAGGAGACATGTGCCACATCACTGCCTGACACACCTAGGCCCTGCACATGAAGGACTGCACTGACAATGACTTGATGTACAGCCTTGTGCGAGTCTGACACCTCCATTCCTTTCGTGTGCTCCTCCTATCACCAGTGTAAGCTGTGAAACGCAGTACACACGCTCTGAGGGCGTGTGTAGGGCCCGTACTCACGCGTGAGTACCTGCCGTACACACATGAGTACGTGCCTATCACTATAGTTGTGTTACTGTAGGTCCGAGTGATACGGCACGTACTCACGCGTGTACGGGCTGTACACGCGTGAGTACGTGCCGTATCACTAGGCCCTACGGTACCCCCAACTATAGTGATAGGCACGTACTCACGCGTGTACGGCCCGTACACGCGTGAGTACGTGCCGTATCACTAGGCCCTACGTACCCCCAACTATAGTGATAGGCACGTACTCACGCGTGTACGGCCCATACACGCGTGAGTACGTGCCGTATCACTAGGCCCTACGGTACCCCCAACTATAGTGATAGGCACGTACTCACGCGTGTACGGCCCGTACACGCGTTAGTACGGCCCGTATCACTGTAGTGATGGTGCCCTAGGGGTACGTGTGAAACGCGCCGTACCTGTGTGGGGATTTAAGAATTACAATGGGGACACATGAGGGACAAGTATTAGGGCTTAAATGCATGCTGGTTGTCATGGATACCAAGTTTCAAGTTCAAAATTTTACATCATGTGGTCTGGAAAAAGCAGTTGGCCACATTATACATTGTTGCAAAGTGGTTGTTGAATTGACATGATGCTGCAAAATCGAAAGATGCAAAGGCTGTCACTGGTGTATGTTTAAAGGGAATGGAGGAAACGTAGGATGCAAATGAATCTGACCAATCACTCTGTACTCCTGTAAATGAAATAGGCCAGCAAGGCAGATATAAGGCACGCAGAACCCATGAGAGGGCACTTGCCTGCACAACATGTCAGTCGATACCACTGCTGCTGTATTGTCTCCCTCTGGCACCATGTCAAGGACTGTGGAGAGGGCCCAGCCTTTCACCCAGGAGGAGAACGAGGCCCTGCTGGATGTGATCCTCCCACGGTACCCCATGCTGTATGGTCGACCAGGGGAGCAGGTGAGTGCTGACTCCACTACCTTTGCCTGTGCACCTTTATTGTATCTGTCACTTCTGGCATTGTGGCCAGGTGTGACAGACATGCAATGTTGGTTGGAGTGGGTCCCAGAGGGGGGGGGGATGGCTTATGTCTCTCATGCAGGGCTTGATGTAGTTCATGTGTGCACTCCTCACTTGCATTGTGCTTACTGTGACATTCACTGCATAGTGCATGGCACATTCTGCCAGCCTGATCCTCTTGGGCATTCTTGTTCTATTGTCCTGCGGTGATTCAGTGGTCACCCCGGTGTGACAGATGACTGCACCCACAGATGTGTGTGAGAGTTGAGTGGAGCTGTGGTGAGAGTGGTGAGAGTGTCCAAATGATGTGTACGCCCCCTGGACATTGATGTGTGTGAATGTTTCTTGTCATGTGGGTGAGTGTCTATGTGGAGTGTTGTACCACAGCTGCATGGAGGAGGCAACTGCTCAATCCATCTGATGTGTGAAGTAAGCCGGGCTGTGTGTCTGACTTCCTGAGCTAGCCCCACACCTGTGACCCCCCCCGGCAAGTGGCACATGTGCAGAGTGAGGTTTGCATCCGCTGTTGCCTATGGCAGGTGATTGATGTGTGCCTGTGTGTGTCTGTGTACTCTGCTGAGGTTTCGTCAGTGGCCTGGGGCATGTGACTGCTTTGCGGTGCTGTCCATCAGCCTTGTGTTGCTTGGGATGCACAGTGTGTGCCATGATCAGGGATTGTTTTGCACCCTTCATGCCACCTGTGTACTTACTATGCCATGTAGTGCATTGGTGCGTCCCCAGTGGAAAAAGTCCCTATGACTAAGGTGCTATTAATTGCCAGCATACTATGCCCTGTTCAACAAATCTAAGATGTTCAAATGTGTGTCTCTGTGACATGGTGTAGTGATGTTGTCCCACTTTGTCATCCACACAGGTATCCCCCTACCACAAGGGGAAGATCTGGAAGGATGCCGTCAAGGCCGTGCAATCGGTGGAGGGTCGCAGTCGGCGCCTGCCACAAGTGAGGAAGAGATGGCAGGACATCCGGTGCTGGACCCGGAGGATCGCCCGGGTCATGCTGAAGGACTCACCTCCTCGCAAGCATGGCGGGCGCCGGCGCCTGACCCACCAGATGCGGCGTGTCCTGGCGGTGGTCTTCCCTGACCTGGATAGGCGGATACAGGAGTTACAGCAGCAGGAAGGGGGTAGGTACATGTGTGTTTGTTGTGTGTCGCCAACTTTTGGAGCTGCTCAGTCGCCTGGATACACTGCCAGGCTATATATGTGCAGTGCATATCCTGTACCCCAAAGTCAACCTGTGCTGTTCTTCCTCCCTTCCCCTCCTTGACATGTGTTACCTGGTCTGTGTGTTATCACTATTGCACATGGTCATCTAGGCTGCCAGTTTATCAAGGTGCACACTGCTTTCAGCATCATGTGTGGGGGTGGTCTGCCTGTGCCCTGTCCTGTTCAGTCATTTGGGGGTGCATAATTGTTGGCACTGATGCTGAGTCCCAACATAGGAGTGTGAGGGTTCAAATGAACAGACTTGCAGCATGCATTACCAATGTTGTGGCCTCAGACATGATGTGCATGAGTGGGATATATGCATAGTGTTGGACCCGGCCTCGTAACATGGCTCTACTGGTCCCCACACCACCTAACCTGGTACCGGCAGCCCCAATCCCCCGGCCTAACCGATCCTTTCCACCAGAACACACGCACCCGACCCGGACATCCTCGTCCATGGCCTCTCTCCCTTCGGCCACCCCGGGCCCGCGTGCCCACTTCATGCACCAAGATGGCCTCCCGGCCCCAGCGCGACCCGGGCCTAGAGGCGCCTCTCCGGCTGGAGGACATCACGCTTCCAGGGGATGAGAGAGGGAGGAGCAGTTTCTATCGCACCTCTGAACTCCCCTGGGACGATGGGTTTCGATCGGCCCTCCGGCCTCCCTGAGGGCTGGCTCCACGCCTGCTGGGTGTCTGGGACTCCTCCCGACCCGGCCATGAAAAGATCACAAGACAATGGCAGGAAACCCCGACAAGCGACCCCCAGGTGACAAGACCCCTGCCTGCACAGACTCCGGACATCAAAGAGGGGTCGATCTATAACAAGGGGTGCTCTGGGACTGTCTGGCAGATTCGACGCTGGAACAACGAGAGCCTGCTGACGCGGTCGCGGCTCCTGGAACTTAGAACCACCTGAGCCCTGCTGAGTGACTCGCGGCTCCCTGAAGATCGTAAGACCTCCGAACTGTACCTGAGCCCTGCTGAGTGACTCGCGGCTCCCTGAAGATCGTAAGACCTCCGAACTGTACCTGAGCCCTGCTGAGTGACTCACGGCTCCCTGAAGATCGTAAGACCTCTGAACTTGTACCTGAGCCCTGCTGAGTGACTCGCGGCTCCCCGAAGATCGTAAGACCTCCGAACTTGTACTTGAGCCTTGCTGAGTGACTCGCGGCTCCCTGAAGAACGTAAGACCTCCGAACTTGTACCTGAGCCCGCTGAGTGACTCGCGGCTTCCACAGACTCCACCGGTCCCGCCGGACCCCCACGACAACCAGCCTACCCCCCAGCTCAAGGATTGTGAGCTGTGCGCCGGGTACGTCCTTGCCTTGAACCTTTTACCAGAGACTGTCCCGCTACCCCCTATCCCTTCCGAGACTCATTGAGCCCGTGCTCTCCTTGTACATATTTGCAGTGCTAACCTGTTTGATAAAGATTGATTCCTAAGAACGCACGGTGTGGTGTTTCTGTGTCGTGTGGTGCCAGCAGTACGATACTCGATACGAGATTTCTCCTCCTGAGGAGTCTCCCGCCAGTGCCCGGCTATGATACTTTGAGGGTGGGTCTCAGGGTAGTCAGGACCCACTTTCCGGGCTCCTCTGAGGTCGCCGTCTAACACATAGTGATGGGACGGTTGGTCCTGTAACAGTCAGCTCATTCCAGGACCATGGAGCAGTGTGCACACTAGTCCCCTGACAGCCTGCTCTCCTACTCATGTGTGTCATCCAACACTGTGCACATTCACTGTGGGTTCATCATGGCTCTGCCTCTGTGGCATTGTTCCCTGGCCTAGGTAGTAGTTTTCACATGTGTGATGCATTTGCCCACTGCACAGGGATACACCAGTTTGCTTGTGCATACTCACACTGGGCAGTGCCTGTGTGGCTATTCACAACAATCTGTTGATGTTTGTTTGTGACAAATATGTTTTGGCAGCCCTACAAGGTGATGTCGTGTTAATGAAGCCAGTTTTCAAGCACAGTTATTGTAACCCTGAATAAGAGGTTTCACTTCTTGATCAGTATCAGTCGCATTGACTCAGGTATGGGTGTGTGTGTGCGGGAGGGGCGTACATGTTCAACCCTGATGTTTCATTGCCAGTTCTGACTTGTGTGTGATGATTCGCAGTACAGAAAGTCATCGTGCAGTGCCCCCGTGATGTTGGCCAGTGCTTAATGTTCGTGCTTCATTGCCTGTGTCAGTTTTTGACAATCATGTATCCTGCTTGTACATTTTTGCCACCTGTGTGTGGTTCAGATGCTACACAGTTGTGACTTTGTGTGCTGACATCTGTGGGTACATTCTGGCTTGCCATGAGGGGGAACCCACAGTACAGCTAGGCTTTTTTTCTAAACAATTGCTGGCCCATTAGCTTATGCATTGTCCTGGGTGTGGACATGTGTGCCACTCCAGATGACAGTCAGTAGGTCATATGTGTAGCCAACTGTGTGATCAGGTGACGGATAGCCATGTGACAAATGGCATTATTCAAGTTGTTACTCAGAGAAAATGTCCATTGGCACTCACTACACCTGTCAACATGTCTCAATGTTTCATATGCTTGACCTTGTTGTTTGGTTGTGAAGGACAATGATGTCAATGATGTGCCTGCATGACAGATGTCTCCCAAGGAAGTGCACAAGACATCACCTTTACACTTTCCAGGGACACGCTGGCACATTTTAAAGTAAGGCACAGTTTGAACAAAACTTGTTTGGAGTTCATACATATACATGTTCCCAGAGTGTGCTAGCATTTGGGTTAGTCCTTGGTTGTTGCTGATACCAACTTACGAGTGTCAAGTCATCCAGACCACCCTGGTGCCATGTATATGTACTTACTGATACGCCATTTCTGCCTAACAGTGGCTGATTTGAATGAGTCTGGCAGCTCAGACAAAGACTGTGTACATGTAGTTTGGTGTGCACCTCCTTGTGTGACTTCTGCTATACAGACACATGTGTGTTGTGTTCACAGAGTGCCACATTCACACATGCTAGACATGTCCATTGTGTAAAGGGTTGTGATTCTCCAGGAGTTACAATGTATTTCTTTGGGGTGTCAAAAGTACTCACAGGTCTCTGAGTGTGGGGACACCTTCTGCATTGGCATGTGGTATTTGGCCTTGGGTGCGACAATACTGTTTGTTTCACAGTGAACAAGAGGTGGCTTACCTTCATAGTCTTGCTGTGCTCAACTGATCCCAGACACTAGCTTCTCATGATCTTGTGATTTCAAGTTATTTGCTGTTGTGTCCTAATTTTCATTGTTTACAAGTGGCATGGTGGGTCAACCAACTGGGGAGTGCAGGGCTTACATATGTGGGGAGTATCCTAGATGTTACTCATGATGCCTTTCCTGATATGCACTGTTGCCTATTTTGTTTGGACTCATGTGTCAGATGTATACAGGTGACTGATTTTTTCCTGTCTCTTCACCTTGCCCACAGCATCATCGGAGGACACCGAGGGAGACACCGGCACGGACGTGGAGGAGGGATCGATCAGTGGTGCCACCACTGCTGAGGAGTCGGTGGAATCTAGTGGCACGGAGGGCGAGGGGAGTGAGGCGGAGGACCTGCCCAGTACCAACACTGACTACGAGGCAGATGGGTCCGAGGCCGAGCTCCCAGAGGGGGGCGGAAGCTGCTCCCACAGCTGAAAGCAGCAGTACATCTCTCGCCGTCCCCTCCATTCCCATCACCGCCCTCCCACTTGCTCGGGTCCCTTCTGTCCGTGCTAGGCCACACCGTGTCTCCTTCGTGCCAGGCACCGCCCCCCTGCCCCTGTCCCCCCTGCTGCCCTCACTGCCGAGTCTGTGGACATTCAGCGGCAGTTGCAAGTTGGGCAGACATCGATCCTGACTGTCCTCCATGGCCACACCAGACTGCTGACCCAGATGGTGTCGTACATGGAGGGCATGTCATCAGCGATGTCTGACCAACGGATGTTGCTGAGGTCCCTGGACTCGTCACTGACGGCAGTAGCGAGTCACCTGCAGCGCTGCGTCCCCCCCTACCCCTGCCCCATCCACAAGTCCCACACCCATGCCTGTCCCAAGCACACCAAGATATCCACACACATGCACCCCACCAGACAGAAGCAGCACACCACCACGTAAGGGCAAGCGCACACCTCCTGACACGCACACTCAGGGGGAAGCAGGCACACCCACTGGGTCTGGGGCACACAGGCAGGCACGCAGCCACAGTTCTCGTCCACATGACTCACTCCACAGACCCTCCGATGTCACTCCCCTTGGCTCCCCTGCCCCAGATTCGGAGAAGGAGGCCTACTTTGCTGGGCTGGGCCTCAGCCCCACTAGTTCACCTGGACGCAAACGGTCAAGGCACTCCACGGGTAGGGGAGTTAAGTCCCCCAGCCCGTCCACCACCTCCCCCAGTAGCGCTGCAACCCATCCCTCCGACCCCCCCCCCCCTCCTTGGGGCCTGTTGTTTCTTCGGGTGCAGGGGAGACGCTTGAAGAACTGGCAGAAGTGTGCAGCGCCGAGCTCGCCTCCACCTTTGGCGCTGCCCCACCCCCTGTGGTGGAGTTTTCCGTCCCTGCACCCACCACACATACCCTTCCCCCTCTTGTCCCTGTGGTGCCTGGTCCTTCCCCACATGATGCCCCCCCCAGACGACGACACAGTCTTGTGATGTGCAGGCAATCTAGGGGAGACGCACGGCCATGTGTCCCCCCTCAAGGACTGATGATATGGACTGGCCATTGGCCTTTGTGAATAGTCTTGTTTACACATTATTATTTTCATGCTGAATAAAGCATTTTCTTTTTCGTTTGAGAAGTCTTGCATTTTAGGTATTGATGTTGATGCTGATGCTACAGGAGTTGGGGTTGTGGGCATGTGTTATATTTCAGGAAAATGTTGTAGTCTGCTGCTCATGGGGTGGAACCTGGTATCTGCGTGCCATCACAAGGTCTCTGCAAAGATTCTTTGTCGTGTATGCTCTTTGTGTTTGGAGACATTGTCCCAAGGAGTGTTCCTTCCTCTGTGGCACCTGACATCTCCCCTGCAGAGAGTTGCACAATTGTTGTGTTGCACTGTGTCTACATTTCCTTTGTTGGTGATGGATCCCTTCAACTCTGGCCATGCCTGCTCAGCAATGTCTCCGGCTGCATCGTCTGTGCCATCTTTGGTACTCACTGTACTTGTGTATAGAGTATTTTGCCATGCCTTCATGGATAAATTGTCCCTTTTCCGCACAATGCATGTGTGTAATCCCAGCCTAGTACACATATGGTACTTGTTCTGCTGGGTATTTGAACACCTGACTCACAATTGTGGCCATTGTATCTGTGGGAACTCCACCCTATTCCTTCCATGACAGACAACATCTTGGTGGCTAGCCCAGCACCTGAACATTCCTATCAGTCCTGGGATGTGCGTGACAGTGTGTGTTCTCTTTGGCTCTCTTAGTTTATTAGGCAGTGACATGACTATACAGTCTTGTGGCATGATCTCAGTGTGTGTATTTTGCTGCATCTGCCAGGGGTGGGTATGCATGTGTTATTTGTCCTCACACCCACATGTGGTGTGTCATGCAGTGGGGGAAAGACATCCATCCTCCTGGGAGTGGGACACTGCTGTCAGTGATGTGTTGTTATGGCACTATCATCATTGTCCAAAGTTAGGGATACGTACATTCACCCATGGAGTTGTGGTCATCTGATAATGATGTACACTCCCCCATGTCTCTGTCCACTGCTGGGAGTCCTCTGCACCCACCCCATGTCTCTGTCCACTGCTGGGAGTCCTCTGCACCCACCCCCATGTCTCTGTCCACTGCTGGGAGTGATGGGCACCCACCCCTCACATGTCTCTGTCCACTGCTGGGAGTCCTCTGCACCCACCCCCTTGTCTCTGTCCACTGCTGGGAGTGTTGGGCACCCACCCCTCACATGTCTCTGTCCACTGCTGGGAGTCCTCTGCACCCACCCCCATGTCTCTGTCCACTGCTGGGAGTCCTCTGCACCCACCCCCAAGTCTCTGTCCACTGCTGGGAGTCCTCTGCACCCACCCCCATGTCTCTGTCCACTGCTGGGAGTGATGGGCACCCACCCCTCACATATCCCTGTCCACTGGTGGTATTCCTCTGCACCCACCCCCATGTCTCTGTCCACTGCTGGGAGTCCTCTGCACCCACCCCCATGTCTCTGTCCACTGCTGGGAGTCCTCTGCACCCACCCCCATGTCTCTGTCCACTGCTGGGAGTCCTCTGCACCCACCCCCATGTCTCTGTCCACTGCTGGCAGTGATGGGCACCCTCCCCTCACATGTCCCTGTCCACTGGTGGTATTCCTCTGCACCCACCCCCATGTCTCTGTCCACTGCTGGGAGTCCTCTGCACCCACCCCCATGTCTCTGTCCACTGCTGGGAGTCCTCTGCACCCACCCCCATGTCTCTGTCCGCTGCTGGGAGTCCTCTGCACCCACCCCCATGTCTCTGTCCACTGCTGGGAGTGATGGGCACCCACCCCTCACATGTCTCTGTCCACTGCTGGGAGTCCTCTGCACCCACCCCCATGTCTCTGTCCACTGCTGGGAGTCCTCTGCACCCACCCCCATGTCTCTGTCCGCTGCTGGGAGTCCTCTGCACCCACCCCCATGTCTCTGTCCACTGCTGGGAGTCCTCTGCACCCACCCCCATGTCTCTGTCCACTGCTGGGAGTGTTGGGCACCCACCCCTCACATGTCTCTGTCCACTGCTGGGAGTCCTCTGCACCCACCCCCATGTCTCTGTCCACTGCTGGGAGTCCTCTGCACCCACCCCCATGTCTCTGTCCACTGCTGGGAGTCCTCTGCACCCACCCCCATGTCTCTGTCCACTGCTGGGAGTCCTCTGCACCCACCCCCATGTCTCTGTCCACTGCTGGGAGTGATGGACACCCACCCCTCACATATCCCTGTCCACTGGTGGTATTCCTCTGCACCCACCCTATGTCTCTGTCCACTGCTGGGAGTCCTCTGCACCCACCCCCATGTCTCTGTCCACTGCTGGGAGTCCTCTGCACCCACCCCATGTCTCTGTCCACTGCTGGGAGTCCTCTGCACCCACCCCCATGTCTCTGTCCACTGCTGGGAGTGATGGGCACCCTCCCCTCACATGTCCCTGTCCACTGGTGGTATTCCTCTGCACCCACCCCCATGTCTCTGTCCACTGCTGGGCGTCCTCTGCACCCACCCCCATGTCTCTGTCCACTGCTGGGAGTCCTCTGCACCCACCCCCATGTCTCTGTCCGCTGCTGGGAGTCCTCTGCACCCACCCCCATGTCTCTGTCCACTGCTGGGAGTTCTCTGCACCCACCCCCATGTTTCTGTCCACTGCTGGGAGTCCTCTGCACCCACCCCCATGTCTCTGTCCACTGCTGGGAGTGATGGGCACCCACCCCTCACATGTCCCTGTCCACTGCTGGGAGTCCTCTGCACCCACCCCCATGTCTCTGTCCACTGCTGGGAGTCCTCTGCACCCACCCCCATGTCTCTGTCCACTGCTGGGAGTCCTCTGCACCCACCCCCATGTCTCTGTCCACTGCTGGGAGTCCTCTGCACCCACCCCCATGTCTCTGTCCACTGCTGGGAGTGATGGGCACCCACGCCTCACATGTCCCTGTCCACTGCTGGGAGTCCTCTGCACCCACCCCCATGTCTCTGTCCACTGCTGGGAGTCCTCTGCACCCACCCCCATGTCTCTGTCCACTGCTGGGAGTGATTTACATTTACATTTACATGGGCACCCACCCCTCACATGTCCCTCTCCACTGGTGGTATTCCTCTGCACCCACCCCCATGTCTCTGTCCACTGCTGGGAGTCCTCTGCAACCACCCCCATGTCTCTGTCCACTGCTGGGAGTCCTCTGCACCCACCCCCATGTCTCTGTCCGCTGCTGGGAGTCCTCTGCACCCACCCCCATGTCTCTGTCCACTGCTGGGAGTGATGGGCACCCACCCCTCACATGTCCCTGTCCACTGCTGGGAGTCCTCTGCACCCACCCCCATGTCTCTGTCCACTGCTGGGAGTCCTCTGCACCCACCCCCATGTCTCTGTCCACTGCTGGGAGTCCTCTGCACCCACCCCCATGTCTCTGTCCACTGCTGGGAGTGATGGGCACCCACCCCTCACATGTCCCTGTCCACTGGTGGTATTCCTCTGCACCCACCCCCATGTCTCTTTCCACTGCTGGGAGTCCTCTGCACCCACCCCCATATGTCTGTCCACTGCTGAGAGTGATATGCACCCACCCCTCACATGTCCCTGTCCGCTGCTGGTATTCCTCTGCACCCACCCGCCCACTTGCGCCCTTGCTGTGGTACACTGCTGTCCTGGGCATACACCACCTCCAATTTACAGCTGATGTGCTGCACCAAGCCGTACACCTACATCCGTGGCGTGTGTACGCCTTGTATCCATCATGTAATGGGGCTGTAGGGGTACGCGTGGTACGGCCCGTACCCATGCTCTGGGGGCGTGGGTACGGGCCGTACCACCATAGTGGCGGTGACGTAGGGGTAGGCGTGGTACGGCCCGTGCCCATGCTCTGGGGGCGTGGGTACGGGCCGTACCACCATTGTGGCGGTGACGTAGGGGTACGCGTGGTACGGCCCGTACCCACGCTCTGGGAAGCGTGGGTACGGGCCGTACCACCATTGTGGCAGTGACGTAGAGGTACGCGTGGTACGGCCCGTACCCACGCTCTGGGGGGCGTGGGTACGGTCCGTACCACCATTGTAGTGGTGATGTAGGGGTACGCGTGTACAGACCGTACCCACACTCTGGGGGCGTGGGTACGGGCCGTACACGCGTACCCCTACATCACCACTACAATGGTGGTATGGACTGTACCCACGCTCTTGAGGTGCGTGGGTACGTCCCGTACCACCATTGTGGTGGTGACGGGTTCGCGTCCACATCCACTTCCGTTGTGGCGGGACGTGGGATTGGTGGACATGCCCCCCGAAGTGACCAGACCATGGAGGTAATTAATGTGCAGGATGTATTAGTATTTTGTGGGGTGTGGGTTATGTTTCCTGCCCCTTGCACCCCCCCCCCTTTGCCCCTCGGGGTTGTTCTGACCTTCTGCGGCATCTGCGTCGGTTTCTGAACACGAGGTCGTAGGCTATGAGGGCCGGGATGACGCGTAGGTTGGGGTCCATCGCTGTCCGTCTCGTACCGGTGCTCCTTGTTCGCGTCGTCCTCAAATTCCCGGCAGTTTTTGGCTCCCGTAAAAAATGCTACGTGCGGAGTGACGTAGTCACGAATCGTACTTGCTGGTCCGTAAAACGCTGTCTGACTCCGTCCGGACGTCGCGTATGCGCCGTCCAGAATCAGATTTGTATGTATTTTTTTGCCGGTCGGTGTTTTTTACGACTTGTATGGAAATGGTATTTCTGTGCGAATCGTACTTGCGAGTTTGTAAGGTGTTTTTCCCGGGTACGAGTCGGACGGAGAAAACGCTCCGTACGACCATTTGTACCTGGGTTTTACAGTATCGGAATCGGCACCATAATGTTTGTTGAAGAGTGAAGCAAGTTGCTTCTTTGCATTTCTCTATCCTTACCCTGTTTACTACCCTGTTCATTTTTTCTTCGAAATAAAAAGAACAAAAAATTTAAAAGCCCTTCTAGAAAAAAAACAGTTCTTGTTAGAACCACCACCTACTCAGACAAAGTACTAACTCCGGGGGTCATTATGATGGCGGTGAACCTGCCACCGTCAGCCTGCCGGTGGTGGGTTCACCGCCATTGTGCGGCCATTCTCCGCCCGCCAGATTAGGATGGTGGGTGGTGTGCTGGCGGACGGAAAGCCCATCCGCCACAGGTCCGACACAGGTAATCGATACGATTGCCTGTCGGATCCGGCCAGCATACCTAGAATGGTGGCGGTGCCTAGCAGGTACCGTCTGCCACATTAGTCAGCCATTACAATGGTGCTTCAACCGCCATTCAAAGGCTGGCAGGGATGCGTTGCAGGGGCATGGGAATTGTGCACTTGGTGCCCCCGAGCAGTTCTCTGCACCAGGTGGCATGCATCGCATGGTACCTGCCACGTAGTGCAGGGAAATGCACAACATGCATTTTTGCCATTGCAGCGGATGCTGCAGCCAGCAGCACCCGCCACAATGGTAAACATGCACGATGTACCACCACAGTGGCAGTCGCATTATAATTGCATGTGTGGGACCGCCGCCATATGGGCAGGCGGTCCTGATTCCCGGGATGATGGCAGACAGACTTAAGTCCGTCCCCCATCATAATCACCCCCTCTGTGTTTTTAATGTGTCAGTGACTGGTGTGAGAGTGGGTGTGTCAATGTGTGCATGAGTGTATGCCTGGGTGTGTTAGTGTTTACATTTGTGAGTGCCTTGGTGTGTCAGTGTCAGCATTGCTGTATGACTGGGTATGTCAGTTTCTGGATTGGTAAGTCTCTGGGTGTGTCAGTGTCGGCATCAGTGTGTGCCTTGGTGTCTTATTGGATGCATAAGTGTTTGGCTGGCTGTGTCAATGTCTGCATTACTGTATGCCTGGGTGTGTCAGTGCCTGCATTGGTAAATCTCTGAGTGTGTCAATGTGTACCTGAGTATGTTATTGGATGCATTAGTAATTGGCTGGCTGTGTCGGTGTCTGCATTGCTGTATAGCTGGGTGTGTCTGTCTACATTTGTAAGTCTCTGGGTGTCTCAGTGTGTGCGTCAGTGTGTTTCTGGGTGTCGAATTGGATGCATTAGTGTTTGGTCGGGTGTGTCAGTGTCTGCATTGTTGTATGCCTGGGTGAGTCAGTGTCTGCATTTGTAAATCCCTGGGTATGTCAGTGTGTGCCTGGGTGTGTGTTATTGGGTGCACTTGTTTTGGGCTGGGTGTGTGAGTGTCTCCATTGCTGTATGCCTGGGTGTGTCAGTCTCTGCATTGCTAAGTTTCTGAGTCTCTCAGTTGGCACGCCAGCGTGTGCCTGAGTGTGTTATTAGAACATTAATTTTGGCTGGCTGTGCCAGTGTCTGCATCTCTATCAGCCCTGCCAAGTGCCACGCATCTCGCGTTAGAATAATGCATTTACAGTAATTTATCCGCATTACTGCAATGCCTGAGATTGCACACAAAAGAAAGGTGTGCTGAAGTGCGATTAAAAGTGTGTAGTTCCAGTTTCTCACTTTGCTGGGACAGATGAATAACAGCTGGGCTCGTTTTTCAAAGGCCACAAGATGGCACTAGCGTACAACAGGAGAAATAAGAATCTCAATATATTATAACGTGAAATATCCTGCTATCACAGAAACTCATATGCAAGCCAGACAAACCTCAGAGATTTGAAGACTAAAACACAAAACCACACACCGCCTAATTAATGTAAAAAAAGCACACCCTGCTCAAACCATAGTATCAAACAGATGTGGATGTCCAGCCGCAAAACGAATCTTCTAAATACTTGCCAAAAACGGAGTCAGTCTAAACTGCAGTAAAAAGGGGGCCTAATTGGAGAACTGTACAAGGAGAAGATCCCTCTTTGGGCCCCTCTTACATTCTGTAGTTGGCCTTGCGTCCCACGTGGCAGAGAGCCTGGACAGACTCTTCCAATTGATTATGATATGATCATCCTATTAATTTGATTAGTCGTCAGCCCGGGAGGCGCAGGCTGGCTATGGCAGGGAATCTCTGTTTAATTTATTGTTTCTTTGCCACTGCGCCCAGCAACAGGTGTCCGTCCTAGGCTGTAGCCTGTGCCATGCTACTACTAAGTGTGGGTGACATTATACTGTTAGCGATGAGGTGTCATTCATAGTCATTGAATGTCACTCATAATTACACTGAAATTATGAAAATGTCACACATAAGCAATCTGAAACCTTGGCAGCTCTGTGATGTATGCCTGGGTGTGTTAGTGTCTTCATTAGTAAGTTCCTAGCCATGTCATTGTGTATGTGGTTGGGCATGTATTAGTGTTTGGCTGGATGTATCAGTATCTGCATTGATGTGTAGTGTCGTTCCCAGTGACTGTATCGATGTGTGTCTGGGTATGTCAGTGGTTGTATCAGTGTGGCTGTGTGAGTACCTCTATCTGTGTGTAACTGGGTATGTGAGTTGCTGTGCTGATGTGTGCGTAGATATGTTATTAACTGTAGCAATCTGTGCTTGTGTGTGCATGCTCAAAATCTAAAGTTAATGCAACAATACTACAAGAACTAATTAATAAAGTACATTACCTCAATAGATGGTGCCATTGATCTGCATAAAAAAGAAAAAAACAGAAATATTTATTAGTTGTACAATTAATACAATTACAAAAATAACTTACAATTTCAACAATACATAAAGACAATATTCAAGGAAATAACTAGATATTTCTCATTCTGTAAAGGTATGTATTAATATAAATAAGTATTTCATTTTCCCATTTTTACTGTTCTCAGCTTCTTTACTCATATACTGTAAACAATATACTTTTTACGCAGTGTTCGTTGAACTGTGGGGAAAACCAATCAAAAAGATTCTAGAAAAAAACCTGCTCATTATCTCATTGCAATTACGGAGCACTGTGCATTTCACTCACCTCAAATAAACATAACACAAATTATTTAACTATTTACAAATACAGTTTTTGCACAACCGGTTCAAACACATGCATGTATATCTTTACACCAGCACAAAAGAAAGTGAAGCCTGGAAACATTTTAGAATACGTTTGAGGGAAGGATTCCAGCTAAATATGTGCAGTTTAATATTTGCAGCATACAATTACCCAGCAGCTCTGCCAAGAAGTATTCACATGGGACAAGTTCCAATTGGAAGCGCTTAAAAACAATTCATGAAAGGGTGTACATCGAATGATGCATGAGAAACTAGGTGCGGCAGAATATTCCACCTCTAGAACACACTTGGGAGAACTTTCATCAGCTGCTGCAGTCATCACAATACCAGGAGCCTGTGAAGATTCAAGTGAGATGATTAGTCACTGTGCAAAATGGCACACGTTTGCCGATATAAAAATGTGTTATGTGGGTCCATTTTCCCTTCTACTGTACCTGTGTGAATAACTATATAGGTGTGTGAGGGTTCACTGACACAACATCGATGTAATAAATGTCGATGTAAAAAATATTGAGTTGAAAATATAGACAACAAAAATATCAACTCCTATACTTTTTTTTACATCATTGTTCAACAGCTTAACCATGATTGTGCACATAGCAGTGAGCAAGAGCAGTACTTACATAACATTTTGCACAAATAATGATTCAAGACATCGGGCCCTGTGCTACCCCAATAGCCCCCATTTCCTGAGGCATGTGCTGAATATTCGCTTCAGTTTACTCCCTGTCCTCCTCTTCCCCCCTTCAGAGTCCCCAATCAACTCCTATACAGGTAAGTACAAAAATATTGACTACAAAATATCGATTTAAAAAATATAGATGTATAAAATATCGACTTATATATAAAAATAAAATAAAATAATATATATTATATATATTAAATATTAAATTTCATTTTAACAAAATAAAATAAATGTAATATACATATCAATAAAATATAACAAATAAACGTAAACCCTTCGCTGCTACCTCCCTTTCCCCCTGCTAAGCCTTTTTTTGGCTATTTAAAGTAGTTTGTGCTTAGGGCCCTGTAGCTTTTCGACCACATAAGGTATCCACGCCCAATTTGCGTCCTTTTCTTCCAACATCATGGGGATTTTAAAGGTACCCAGGATTTGTTGATTGCCCTGGACGGGACCCAGAAATTAGCCAAAATAAAGTGAAAGTTTTTTTGGGGAAAAAGGGTTACAATTACAGATAAAAGCGTCTGGTTTTTCCCCTGAAAATGGTGTCAACAAAGGGGTTGTGGTGCTGTAATCACTATCTTCCACGATTTCAGGGCCAAGCAAAAGTTTTGGTATTTTACTGGGACATAGCCTATTTTTGCTATTTTTGTTGTGCTTTCATCCTCCCTCCAGTTAATGGTAAAATGGGTGTGAAAGCAATGATGGATACTGGACAGCTATACATGTCTGAAAATTAGACAACATTTTGAATTTAGCAAGGGGTCATTTGTGTAGATCCTTCAAGGTTTTCGTATGAAAAAAGAGTTGAAAATAGGAAAAATTGAAAATGAGTTAACAAAACAGCCATTTGTGCCAATGTTTTAACCTGTAACTTCTAATGAGTATGACAGGTGTTTGTAAGCAATATACTGTTACATCCACTGGACCCTTACGGTCGTGGGGATATATAGGACTTGTAGGTTCACCAAGAATCCGAGGAACCCAGAGCCAATAACTGAGCAGCATCTTGCAATGGCTTTTTATTGTGTAACGGGTATATAGCAATTAATTTGGGAAAATATAAACAGGGAAAAATCGGTATGAAAGACACCTATGTATTTGTGAAATGGGAACAAAATATAGAGTTTAGAAACAGTAACTATTTGCTTTTTTTTAAACAAAGTTTGAGGTTTTCAAGGGATACTGGATAACAGAACCTGGTGAGAGCCAGACAAGTCACCCCATCCTGGATTCCCCTGTGTGTCTACTTTTCAAAAATGTATAGATTTGCTAGGTTTCGCCTAGGTGCCGGCAGAGCTATGGTTCAAAATCTACAGCTAGGCACTTTGAAAAAAAGGGTCAGTTTTCACTGTAAAAATGTGGTGTGTCCACGTTGCGGTTTGGGCCGTTTCCTGTTGTGGGCACTGGGCCTACCCACACAGTTGAGGTATCATTTTTATCGGAAGACTTTGGGGAATGCGGGGTGGGTAGACGTTTGTTGATCTGTGCAGATTCCAGAACTTTCCATCACAGAAATGTGAGAAAAATATATATATATTTTTAACAAAGATTGAGGTTTGCAAGGGATTCTGGGTACCGAGTGAGAGCCACATAAGTCACCAAATCCTGGATTACCCTGAATTTATAGGTTTGCTAGGTTTCCTTGGGTGCCAGCTGGACTAGGACCTAAAATCCACAGGTAGGCACATTCCGAAAAAAAGTCTGGCTAGTGGGCTTTTCTGTCGCCCTAGGGAGGGGGGAAATCGGGGGCTATTGCCCCGATATGCCTCCAACGGGAGCAGAAAGACTGTGGCTATTTTTTTGGGTGGGTGGGTGGGTGGGTGGGTACATTGGGATGCCCATTCTGTGCAGCCCTCACCCCTACGTTTAAAAAAGCCATATTCGCTGGCGCCTAGTGGGCTCTCCCAGGGGGCAGATCAGGGGCTACTGCCCCCATCGGCCTCCTGGGGGGCAGAAAGAGTATGGCATCTTTTTTGGGGGGGTGGGGGCATTGGCATGCCCATTCTGGGCAGGCACAGCCCCAAACTTTGGAGAAAAAGAAATCCCTGCTGCCTTGTGGGCTCGCTGTTGCCCCATCTGCCTCCCAGGGGGGGCAGAAAGGCTGTAGCATTTGGGTGGGGGCATTGGCATGCCCATTCTGGGCAGCCCCCACCCCTACATTTATATATATATATATATATAAAAAAGAGTGAGGTTGGGGAAGCTCTTCCCCACCTCACAAAGCAACAAAAAAAAAAGGGAAATCCTTCTGCTGTTTACAGCAGAGGGAGTTTTTAAAAGTGTGTTCATGACGAAATGGTTCAGTCATGAGCAAATTTGCACTTGTGCTCATGACGGAACTATTCTGCCATGAGCATGGAAGGGGTTTAATAAAAAAGATAAACACACAAACATAATTATTTACACAGAAGGGGGATGGGAGC
The DNA here is from genome assembly GCF_964204655.1 of Triturus cristatus. Taxonomy (NCBI): domain Eukaryota; kingdom Metazoa; phylum Chordata; class Amphibia; order Caudata; family Salamandridae; genus Triturus; species Triturus cristatus. Next base: position 75,804,981 of record NC_140585.1, on the reverse strand, counting down.
ACACTGCTACCTCCCAGCACAGTTCGCCCCTTTGCATCCTGGTACATGCAGTTCAATTTGAATGCTTACTTGAACTTTTGCAGAGTGTCTCACCAAAGTTGGTGCAGGTTAGTGCTGTTAATCTCTAGACACAGGTGTTTCTGGAATTCATCCTTCTTCAGTAGAGATAAAACGAAATTCTACTGGGGTTTGCTGAGAAAGCTGCCACAATCCTCTCAGGTCTCTGTACCTCTCCCTGGCGCACAGGTGCCTCCCATGAGCTCGTCAGCCCAGTGGCTCAAGGTAGCCTTTTTGAAACAGAAGGGGGATGGGAGCACACTGCTACCTCCCAGCACAGTTCACCCCTTTGCATCCTGTCACATGCAGTTCAATTTAAATGCTTACTTGAAATTTTGCAGAGTGTCTCACCAAAGTTGGTGCAGGTTAGTGCTGTTAATCTCTAGACACATGTGTTTCTGGATTTCATCCTTCTTCAGTAGAGATAAAACAAAATTCTTCTGGGGTTTGCTGAGAAAGCTGCCACAATCCTCTCAGGTCTCTATACCTCTCCCCGTGCACAAGGGGCTGACTGACTCCTTCCCCAGGCATAAAGGTGGGTGCGGGGGTAGTATACTCAGTGCAGGATTTTGAGCTGCACTAAGCGGAGCCTACAGCGGATCACTATCTCTCGTGTACTTTGTAGGGCTTCCTGCTAATCGTCGTCTTCCAAGTCGCCAATGTCCCCCACCCACCGTGCTTGCAATGATTTCAGTGGGTCTGGCATATTATTTATGAGTTTGCGGTATATCGTGGAGGTGGGTTTCTCAGTGATCGGATCCAGGAGCAGCCTGTCCTCCAGAGGGGAGTACTCCGGAATTGATGTGCCACTCTTTATGTGGGCATGCAAGGCATGTGAGAGGCGTGCGTAGTGATAATGTTGCGAATCATGTAGGTCATATTCTTTTTTAAGGTAGGCGAAGGAGCGAAGGGCAGCCCCCCTCCAGACATCTCCCAGATATTCGATGCCTATGAGCTTCCATCCCCGGAACCCGGTCGGACAAGTCACTTCTGTTAAGTGGTCCCCAGTCAGGGAGCATGACCGTCCCAGAAATCTATTCGCCTCCCTCCAGCATTGGACCACCACTCTCGTATGAGGTGACTAATCTTTACCCAGCCTCCGAGCATAGAGCAGCGACTCGCAATTCCCAGTAGGCATGACTAGTCGGTCCACTCTATAGGCCGGTTCCGACTGCTCCGTGTACACCCAATCATTTACTACCTGCAGCTGTGAAGCCCAATAGTACAACCTGACGTCCGGGAGGGCTATCCCCCCGTCGTATACCCCCTTCGTCAGCTTATGCAATGCAATTCTAGGGTTGCCCCCATCCCAGAGGAGAGTCCGCTGAGCCTGCGCAATCCATGCGAATACCCCATTTGGGATCGGGTATGGCGTGTTCTGTAGAATGTAGGGCAGCCGCGGCAATGCAAGCATCTTGAACATCGCTGCCCTTCCCATGAGAGAGAGAGGCAGCAATCTCCAATTGTTCACGTCGGACATGAGGCGCGCTAATTGGGGCTCAAGTTTCCCGGCTAGGAAATCCACCCTATCTCTCGTTACGTAGACCCCCAGATATTTAAATCCGTCTAAGGCGATGGAGGAAGGACATGTAGTTGGAATCCGTGGGGGAGGACCAGAGAGCGGAAAAATCACTGACTTCGCCCAGTTAATGGTGTAGCCTGAATAACTACCGAACAGGTCGAAAAGGTGTAGGGCCTGTGCTATCGAATGGTACGGTCTGGCCATATAGAGCACGATGTCATCAGCGTTCAGGGATATATGCTCCTCCCAGTCGTCATTTAACGCCAAGCCCCAAAATGACCTGTCCCTCCTTATCCAGTGTGCCAGCGGCTCCAGGGCCAGTGCAAATAGGAGGGGGGACAGAGGGCACTCCTGTCTCGTGCCCCTTCGCAGAGGGAAGGCCCTGGACACAGCACCATTAACTCTCACCCTCGCCACCAGTTGCTCGTATAACTCGTGCTCGTACCCAGCTGCAGAACGTGGGACCGAATCCCAATTGCTGAAGTAGCATTAACAGATAGGGCCACTCAATACTATCAAATGCCATTGAGGCATCCAGTGCCATCCAGGCCGTCTGGGTGGTCCCCACATCCTCTGTCATATATAACACTCCATACAGACGGCGCAAATTGTGCCGGGTGCTCCTTCGCGGCATAAACCCAGACTGGTCGACATGCACCAAGTCTGGCAGAACCGATAGCATTCTGTCCGCCAGGGCCTTAGCTAAGACCTTCACTTCCATGTTGATTAGTGAGATTGGACGATAGGACGAGCATTGATCAGCCGGCTTCCCTGTTTTTTGGATCACGACTATCGTAGCCTCTCTTTGATCTGGCGGAAGACATCCCGCCTCTCTTGCCTCCAGGTACATCTGGAGGAGAGGTACAGTGACTCTTTTGGCCTGCCGTTTGTATAGCTCCACCGGGAGCCCGTTTGGCCCCTGCACGTTCCCTGATTGAAGGGAGTTGGGGGCCCTACCTTTTTCTTCCCCGGTAAGGTCTGCCTCCAGCCAATCTCTTTGCTCTTGGGATAAGGTGGGCAGCGCTAAGTCGCGCAAAAACTCCGCACAATCTGTCTTAGAACTGGTGCAGACCGGGGTATTGACCCCTTCATAATAAGACACAAAGGCTTCCGCTATGTCTGCACTGTTTGAGGCTAAAGAGCCTGCCTGGTCGCGTATCTCGGCCACCCAGGAGCGCTCCCTATTCCGTCGCTCGAGCCACGCCAGCAGCTTGAGAGATTTGTCCCCAACGTCGTAGATACGGTGTTGGGTGGCGATGGAGTAAGCTGGCGCCTCGCTCTCAGCCAGGGCCCTGAGCTCTTTCTGCTTAAAAGCCAAGGTATTGCAGATTTCGTCCGACGGTGCTACGCCGATTTCTTGTTCCATCCTCTCTATATCACCCTCAAGCTGACTGACCCGCAATGACTCCTCTTTATTTTGGGCCCCAATCAGGGCCTGGGCTTGTCCCCTCAGTATGGTTTTGAAGGCCTCCCAGAGCGTGATACTAGACTCAACAGAGCCCCTATTGTCTTCAAAATAAAGCTGAGAGCTCTCCCGGAGCTTTTCCCTTACGGTGTCATCACAAATGCGCCATGGATCAATTCTCAGGCAGGAGGCCCTGTTCGTCACCGGACCCTTGAGCATGACCGGGGAGTGGACCAAGATTCCCCGGGCCAGGATATGAGGTTCCGTAAAGGCGCCCAGCTGATCAGTACGTGTGGCGAAGTGATCCAGTCGGGAGAAGGATCCATGTGTGGCTGAGTAGAATGTGTACTGTCATTGCGTGGGTGGTGTGCACGCCAGATGTCCCCAAGCCCCATGGCTGAGGTGAAGTCGCGTAGCCCATATTCCCCCTGGATCCCTGCCCCCGCCCGATCGATCCCAGTCTGCGTCCAGCACGGCGTTTACGTCCCCACCTAACAGGAGGGTACCCCAGGGGAGAGCAGTCAGGACGGACCCCAGGCGGGCATATGTTGAGCAGTGGAGACCAGGCGGGACGTAGCAAGAGCCCAGAACCAGGGTCCGCCCCTCCCATCTACCAGCTGCCGCTACCATGCAACCGGTTTCCTCTGTCCAAGTGCCGGAGACTACTACTGGCAGGATATTACGAATTAGGATGCCAACTCCTCTTGATCCCGACGTAAACCCGGAGTGGGCTACCATTTTGTACCCAAATCTATAAAAGGGCCTTGCATCTGTTACGCCGTAGATGTGTCTCCTGGAGCAGGACCACATCCGGGGAGTGCCGTTTAAGGTGTTGTAGCACCAGTGTGCGCTTGATCTTGTTGCCCAGCCCATTGACCTTCCACGTCCAAATTTTAATGCGTGCCTGGTCTCCCATCTCTGACATCTAACCTCCCCCTCTTCCGGTAATTTGTGTCCCAGCGTGTCCTGATCGAGCAAACCCCACATGCAAAAGTACTGTAGCAAGAATGAGCATAGCAAACCCCCTTAGTAAAAACAACTCCCCACCCCCCAGCCAACTCCCCCCGCCCTGCCTTCCTGCGCAGTGGATCCTCAACCTCCCACCTTTCAAACATGCAGAGTGCCTTTCGTCCCATCCGCCCCATATCAAACCTGAAAAGGAAACGTGAGCTTGCAGTCAGCAAAAGACACCATACATAACTGACGGAAATCCAACCCATTCTGATGAAAAATAATCGAGCAGTCCATAAGTAACTCTCCTGGCCGCGCCTCCCACCTCCTCAGACCGCAACAGATCAACCCTATTAGAGTCCCAGTCAATAATCGAAACTTAACTGGACAGAGATCCCAGAGTCCTATGTCTCTTGGCATCCGAGGGCGCCCGCGTGCATCCGCCTGACACCGGGATCCCCACTGGTCTTTCCGCCGCACAGGACAAAAGCATCACACATCACCTCGCCGTCCCTCGTTACCCGGACCCATTCTGGATGCTACCTTGATTGTCAGCAGCGTGTCTGTCCATTCCAGCCCCTTCTCGCCCCGATGGGCGCTGTTCGACTGTGCGCGGGCCTCCAGTCCTGCCCACTGTCCGCCATCCCTCCATCCAGTCGCTGGCTTCCTCCGTTGACTGAAAGAAGTAATACTTGCTGCCATCCAAAATCTTAAACCGGGCTGGAAAGAGCATCATATACTTCACCCCTTGGTCTCGGGAAGCCCTCTTTACCCCTTCAAAGGATCTTCGCTGCCGTTGGACGTGAAGGGTAAAATCCGGAAAGAACCGGATGGTTGCATTGTCGAGCTGGAGATCCCCGGCAACCCTTGACACCTGTAGGATAGCATCACAGTCTCTGTAGTTCAAGATCCGGGCAATGATGGTACGCGGAGGGGCTCCAGGCTTCGGTTTCCCCCCAGCGCACGATGGGCTCTTTCGACCGAGAAGAAATTGGACAGACGCTTCGGTTTCAGGTGGTTGAGAATCAAGTCCTCTACGAACCAGTCCGTGGACGGCCCCTCCATACCTTCCGGGACCCCCACTATGCGAATGTTGTTACTCCTTGCCCGACCCTCCTGGTCCTCCAGCCGGGCATAGATATTTGTTTGGTTCTTTGTTAGGGCGGCCACTTGCTCTTCCAGTCATTTCATCTTGGATTGAAGAATGCCAATCCCTGTCTCCGCCACGGCTACCTTCTCGGACATCTTTCGGTTTACGTCTTCAGTCACTGAGTCCAGTTTGGGTTCCAGGGTGCCGCGCAACTCCCTGATGGCCACCATGATGTCCCTGAGCGACGGGTCCGGGTCGTTATTTACCGGCTCCCCCTGTTGGCTGCCACTCTGATGTCCATCGTCCTTCCCCATGGCTACGGTGTATTTGTCTATATGGTTGGACTGGCTCTGTCCCAGCGGTCTGATGCGGCCCATAACTGGAAGGGTAGGCCTCCCTCGTGTGTTGTGAGGAGCGCCTGCGACGTGGTCACTGTGCCCCTGTTCCCGGTGGGTCACGTCTGCTACGGGCAGGATAATCACAGATTGTCCGTGATGGCCTGTCAAGCCTGACCTGTGGGGCTCTGTTGGCGGTCAGCGCTGCCTCTCATGCACTTTGAGCCTCCAATACCATTCAAACGCGATGGAATGCCCCCGCCGGGGCGCTCCCAGGGCGACCACCTCCTCCGTCGGACCGGGACTGCACCGGCACACCCGTTCCCCCGGCGATCCCACAGGGTGCAGGCTCTATGAGGTCCCGCAAGGCGAGCCGCAGCACTTCCACGTCTCACCTCGGCAATCTGCAGGGCACCCGCTACTGGCCTCGCGGCCCTGCGCAGTCTGGGCTCAATGTGCGGCAGCCTCGGACCTACCCGGTCCCGCCAGTTGGATTCAGCAGAGACTGCCCGCTCACCTCTGCTCTCGTCCGGGTTTCCGCTCGGGGGAGCCAGCCACTCGGAGGCCTCACAGGCAGGGACGGATGTATGTCGTTACAACGCACACTTTTACAACGCATGCACTTACAACGCATTTTTTACAACGCAACATCCACTACAACGCATTCCATTACATAGCATGACACTACAACGCATTTTTAAAAACTCCCTTTACAACGCATTCCATTACATCGCATACTACCTTTACAACGCATACCATTACAACACATAATATTAAATTGCATTTAAGGTAAGTATTGGATAGTATAGGGGTAAAAATTACTATTCTAACTCCAGGGGGTGCAACAGTAGGGTAAGTGTTGGATAGTATAGGGGTAAAAATTACTATTCTAACTCCAGGGGGTGCAACAGTAGGGTAAGTGTTGGATAGTATAGGGGTAAAAATTACTATTCTAACTCCAGGGGGTGCAACAGTAGGGTAAGTGTTGGATAGTATAGGGGTAAAAATTACTATTCTAACTCCAGGGGGTGCAACAGTAGGGTAAGTGTTGGATAGTATAGGGGTAAAAATTGCTATTCTAACTCCAGGGGGTGTAACAGTAGGGAAAGTGTTGGATAGTATAGGGGTAAAAATTGCTATTCTAACTCCAGGGGGTGCAACAGTAGGGTAAGTGTTGGATAGTATAGGGGTAAAAATTACTATTCTAACTCCAGGGGGTGCAACAGTAGGGTAAGTGTTGGATAGTATAGGGGTAAAAATTACTATTCTAACTCCAGGGGGTGCAACAGTAGGGTAAGTGTTGGATAGTATAGGAGTAAAAATTACTATTCTAACTCCAGGGGGTGCAACAGTAGGGTAAGTGTTGGATAGTGTAGTGTAATATTATGCGTTGTAATGGTATGCGTTGTAAAGGTAGTATGCGATGTAATGGAATGCGTTGTAAAGGTAGTTTTTAAAAATGCGTTGTAGTGTCATGCTATGTAATGGAATGCGTTGTAGTGGATGTTGCGTTGTAAAAAATGCGTTGTAAGTGTAGTGCGTTGTAAAAGTTGCGTTGTAAAGGTTGTTCCCCGCAGGGACACGACTTGGTGCGTGCCGCTCCGGCCGTGGCACGCCCGGCCGCGACCCTCTCAGCTGGTGTAGCGCCAATCGCGGGGCCGCAGCAAGCACGCGGTCTGCGGAGCCCCTCCAAACTGGCGCTACCTCCGTCAATTCACTAGGGGGCTGACAGGTGACGACTTCCGTGGACTTTGTAGCCTCCTCAGGTCACTGGTTCCTCTACTGCCGGCCGTTTAGTTGGCGGGCGCCATTTTGTCGAATCCCGGCCGGACGAGCCGCGCCACCAGAGACAAGCGCCGGGAGGCCCCGGGAGGTCGCGACCGGGTTCCAACAGGCCCACCGTCTCCCGACGTCTTCCAACACCGGGGGCTGTGTTGGCTGCTCAGGATTCTGTCGGATCAGGGTGAGTTGACGCCAACTGCTAGCGCAGCTCACTTAGTGCGCGGCCATCTTCGGTGGCTGCAAGCCACACCCCTCTATATAACAATATTTTTAATAACACAAGATCAGGAATAATCACTACATTAGAGTAGCAACTGATACCTTTCTGAATAGGCCATGGGACGAGTATATAGTGATATGGGGTGGTGATTTTAACATTGAATTGTGTAAGTTAACGTCCACGGATCGATGTGGCCACACAGATGATTTGGGGACCATATTACTCACTTTTTACATAATCCCTATGCTGAATCGCGACCCTCTCAGCTGATGTAGCGCCAATCGTGGGGCCGCAGCAAGCACGCGGTCTACGGAGCCCCTCCAAACCGGCGACGCCTCCGTCAATTCACTAGGGGGCTGACAGGGGACAACTTCTGTGGACTTTGTAGCCTCCTCGGGTCACTGGTTCCTCTACTGCCGGCCGTTTAGTTGGCGGGCGCCATTTTGTCGAATCCCGGCCGGACGAGCCGCGCCACCAGAGACAAGTGCCGGGAGGCCCCGGGAGGTCGCCACCGGGTTCCAACGGGCCCACCGTCTCCCGACGTCTACCGACACCGGGGGCTGTGTTGGCTGCTCAGGATTCTGTCGGATCAGGGTGAGTTGACGCCGACTGCTAGCGCAGCTCACTTGTTGCGCGGCCATCTTGGGTGGCTGCAATGCACACCCCTCTATATAACAATATTTTTAATAACACAAGGCCAGGAATAATCACTACATTAGAGTAGCAACTGATACCTTTCTGAATAGGCCATGGGACGAGTATATAGTGATATGGGGTGGTGATTTTAACATTGAATTATGTAATTTAACGACAACGGATCGATGTGGCCACACAGATGATTTAGGGGACCATATTACTCACTTTTTACATAATCCCTATGGTGAATCACTCAACTGTCTCATGTATAAATGTGGTCTGGAAGTAATGAAGTTGGGTGTTAACAACGGGGCTGCTCACAAATATACATATGAGGGGGCCAGATCTTCTTCATGAATTGACCATCTCCTGATGTCAAGGAATAGTAGGCCCTTTGTGAATGACTGTATTATTTCACATAGTCTACTTAGTGACCACCACCCTATTCTGCTAACGTTAAAATCTAGCTTATATTCTTCTGAAAAACCATGTGTCTCCACAGCCAATATAAGAACCCAAGGAAAAAATGGGATCTGAATTAAATGGTCTGGTGTTAATCCTGTTAATTTTATCGAATATTTAATTGAAAGTAACAACCAAGATATAGAAATCTGCTTAGAATGATCCTCCGATAATATCGAGGTTGTTACCGCTTTTAATAATATCTTTATAGGTATAGATAAGGATTTGAGATTAAAAAACAAGAACCATAAAAATAAAAGGGAGCTTTGCCGACGATGGTTTAATCAGGAATGTTCAAAACTGAATAGAGATCTTAAGGACGCGTTGAAAGTTAAACCCAGAAACGGGGAAAAAATTAGAAACCTTAGAAAATTTTATAAACGAGCTTTACATGCGAGGAAAATGGAGATCAGAGAGATCGCTTGGGAAAACCTGGTCCAGGCAGCTGAAACTAAGAACGCCACTCTCTTCTGGAAAACTATAGATCAACCCCTGTTTAAGGATGCCTCCTCGGCAGGGGTTGATACTGTAGTAACACCAGAAGATTGGCTATTGCATTTTTAGGAAATTTTTTATCCCACTAAATGCAGCAATAAAAAGGATAGGAATGGCAAAATCATCTTATTAAAAATTAGCAAAATCAATACTATTACCGCAGATGAGATTGGAATTTCCTTACAAGATTGTGCAAGTGGGAAGGCTGCTGGCCCAGATGGGGTCCCGATAGACATTTTTAAACATAATACTGATTTTTGGTCCCCCATTTTAGTAAAAATTTTTAACGCGGTTACTGATGGGGTGTTGCCCACAACATGGGTCGAAAGTGTGATCATCCCAATATTCAAAAAAGGTAATAGAGCTAGTGCTAAATGTTACCGTCCGATTTCCCTCCTTGACTCCACATTCAAACTCATGGGCAGAATTCTGCTAGCCAGATTGGAATGTTGGGTGAAGGATGGGAATATATTATTTCCAGGACTGCTATTGGTCTTCAACTTTTGATCGCCAATTTTACAAAGTTTATGACTGATAAAGACCTAGCGATTAATTTGTCTAAGACCCTGGTTATGACCTGTGGGAAAAGTAAAACAAAAAGCAGTACCCATTTCATTAATGGTGCACCAATTGAAAGGACTTCAACCATTTCTTATTTAGGATTGCTTTTTAACTGTAAAGGTACTTGGAATGCACATATTAACTTAAGTAAATTGAAATTTTTATGTTTAAAACGTTTTTTATTGAGACAAAACAAACCATGGGGGAGGGGGATAGGAGGCAGGATACATGGAATACAGTCAAAGAAGAAGGGATGCATCTCCAGAGGGTTGGCAATAGGTGGCGCGGTGGCTCAGAGGGAAGAACACAGTAACTGAACGCTAGAATTACAAGCTGTGGAGTCCCACGCGCGTATCCGACACCCCAAAGCTGAGCAAGAGCATCCCCCCCCATCAACACCTCAACAGAACACAATCCCCCCCTCCCATCCCCCCTCCTCCCAGTAACAAAACAACAACACTCCCCCCTCCCCCCCGTCCTATGGTCCCGCATCAAAGTAGCCCTAACCAGGAAGCCCCGCTCCCCCCCCCTCCCCGGGGGTCCCCATCTCACATGTAAGCTAGTCCGCCGGGGTCACCGGCGGCCTCAGCCTGAGAAGCCTAAGGTACCTCGGGCAGGTGAGCTCCCGGAATTCAGTGGACAGCAGCGCTAGAAAGGGTTGCCATAGCTCTTCAAATTGGTCTATCTCCCCCGCAACCGTAAGCGACAGCTTCTCCATCCCCAGCACATGCCAGAGCCTATGCAACCAACCGGTGATGGAGGGGACGGTGGATGTGCGCCAGTGGATTAGAATGTTCTGAACCGCAGACCCCAGCGCTATTGCAATCTGCCTACCCCTGCGGGACTTCAGTGGGTACATTAGGTCATTGGGGAGGCCCAGCAGGACATACGCCGCGAGTCGCGGCAGCTCTATCCCAAAGTGCTCATCCACCTCGTCCAAGACTTCTTTCCAGTAGGCGGTCAGCACTGGGCAATCCCATAGAATGTGTGTAAGGGTACCTTCCTGCCCGCAGCTCCGCCAGCACCCCTTGTCAGTGTGTTTATGCATTTCATACAGTCTCTCCGGGGTGTAGTACCAGTATGTGGACACCTTAGTGAATGTCTCCGTAAGGCCCGTGTGATATGCAGAGTGCCGAGCCCGATACACAATTTTGTCCCATTCCTTGTGGCTGAGTGTCCTACCCAATTCCCTGTGCCAGCGCTCCCTCCCCGGGTTGTAGTAGTGAAACGGCGGGGGTTGTAGGTGTTTGTACAGATCAGTGATCAGTTTAGCGTCGGAGGTCCGAGTAGCCAACCACCGCTCGTACAGTGTAATTGGACGGGCAGCGGTGGCACGCACCTGAGGCTGGAGGGCCCAATGCCGAACTTGCATGTAGCGCAATCTGTCCAGCTCCGTCAGGCCGAACTCCTGGCGGAGTTGCTGAAAAGGAACCACGCCTTCCGGGCCATAGATCTGGAAGAGTGCCCTGCAGCCCGCCCGTACCCAGTGGGAGAAAACCCCCGGCTCCATCCCTGGGGAGAAGTCCGGGTTGCCCGTAATGGGCGTGAGCGGCGAAGGGAAGGTGGTAAGGCCCCGGGTCTCGCAGACCGCGTCCCACACACGCAGGGGGACCCGCGTAACAAAGGAAGCGTAAAGATTAGGGGGGCGATGCGTGCGGCGCAAGAATGGAACCTCTTGTAAGGTGCGGCCCGCCACTGCCTGGTCTTGGAAGAGCCAATGTTTGTCGGACTCCCACCTGCTCCACTCCACCAGATAGCGAAGCTGTGCCGCCTGAAAGTACTTACGGAGGTCCGGAATGCCGAGACCCCCCGCTTCCGGAGCAAGCGTGGAGAGGACCCTCTTCATGCGTGGCCTGCGGCCCTGCCAGACAAAGCGGGAGATGTCAGCCTGCATTTGTCGGATCCAGCCCACCGGGGGTTGGAGCGGAAGGGCTCGGAAAAGATATAGTATCTGGGGCAGCACCGTCATTTTGACCGCCGCGATTCGCCCCAGCCAGGACAGCAGGCCTTTGTTCCATCGGCCAAGCTCGTCCTTGATCTTCCTGCTGAGGGAGGCATAATTGGCCGTAACCATCTCCGATAATGTAGGCGCCAGCAGAATCCCCAGATACGGCACCGTGGACGAGGACCACTGCATGGGGAAGAGCCGTTGAAGATCCCTCCTGGTTTCCGCAGCCAGGGACACGTCTAATGCCATCGACTTGCTCATATTCATTTTGAAGCCGGCCACCCCCGCAAAGGCGTCCAACTCTCGGAGGCAAGCAGGCAGCGACCTCCTAGGGTCGTCCAAAGTCAGCAGGACATCATCCGCGTAGAGACTGACGGTGTGGACGTACTGGCCCATCCGGACCCCGACAGCATCCGGATTATTACGGATCCTCTGAGCAAACGGCTCCATGTAGAGGGCAAACAGGAGCGGCGAGAGAGGGCAGCCCTGCCGCGTGCCGCGCTCGATGGCGAAGCCACCAGAGCTACACCCGTTTACCCGCACCGACGCTGAAGGATGCTTATAGCAATTAAATACCATGGTGCGGAACTTATCGCCGATTCCCAGTTTTTTGAGGACCCGCTCAAGATACGGCCAGTGAACTCTGTCGAAGGCCTTCTCCGCATCAACGGACAACAACATCCGCTCCCCCGAGATCCTTGAGGCCTTCTCCAGAACATGCGTCAGCCTCTTGGTGTTGTCAACCGTCTGTCTACCGGGCACAAAACCAGCCTGGTCCGCCTCCACCAGGTCGGGGAGGTGTGGACCCAGCCTGGATGCGAGAATCCCCGTGTACAACTTGAGGTCGACATTTAGGAGCGAGATGGGCCGGTACGAGCCGCAGAGGGCCCGGTCCTTCCCAGGCTTCGGGATTACCGCGACCGTCGCCCTCAGGAGATCCGGAGGGATGGCTCCCGGTTCGGAGAAAGAGTTAAACAGCCGCGTAAGAACAGGGGCCACGGTCGTGCAAAAAGTCTTGTAGAATAGCGACGTGTACCCGTCCGGGCCCGGGGCCTTGCCATGTTTCAGCCGCGCGATAGCCGAAATCACTTCCTCCACATGGATGTCCCGCTCCAGGTGGTCAGCCTGAGCCGGGTCCAGCACCGGGAGGGTCACCGACTCCAAATAGCTATCGGCATCCCGTGGCGAGGAGGGCTCCTCAGCATACAGCGCCTCGTAGAAGCCGCGGAAAGTCTCCGCTACCTCCGCGTCCCCGGAGACAACCCCCCCGTCCGCACCCACCAGTTCTTTCACCACGCTGCGCTGTTGCGCGACCCGGAGCCGGTGTGCTAGGAGCTTGCCACATCTGTCCCCCCCAGTGTAGTAGGCATGTTTCAAGCGTAAGGCGGCGTACTCCGCCCTATCAAGATCCAGAGCGGAGAGGAGCTTCCTCGCTGCCTTCAACTGCCTCCATACCCTCGGCGCTCCCGTACGGCGGTGGACCTGCTCAAGCTCCCGGACTTGAGCTGTCAACTCATCCCTCTTCAGTTGCCGCTCCTTATTCTCGGCTGCAGAGATAGAGATGAATTCCCCCCGTAGGACGGCCTTCAGTGCCGCCCACTGTGTCGCCTGCGAAGTGTCAGTGTTGCTGTTGTGAGTGAGATAGTCCTGTATGACCTCCCCGACGCGTTGTACCACCGATTTTTGGTGTAGAAGTGTGTCCCGGAGGCGCCACGCCCCCCGAGAGGGGGAGGCCGCCGGCCACCGGAAAACGCCGGTGACTGGAGAGTGGTCAGACAGGGTCAGGACCCCGATGTCCGCCGCCGTGGCAGCGGCACGCATCGGTCCACTCACCAGGAGGTAGTCCAGCCGTGAGTAGGTGCGGTGTGCGTGCGAGAAGAAAGAGTAGTCCCTATCCGTGGGGTGCAGGGAGCGCCAGAGATCGTGCAAGTCCATTTCCGCAATCCGGGCCTTCCCAGCCTGGGACAGTTCCCCCGTCTGCGGAAAGCGCTGCGCCGATCTGTCCATCCCAGAGTCAAAGACAATGTTGAGGTCTCCGCCCAAGATAATGTGTCGGTCTGGGGAAGCAGTGACATCCACCAGCGCGGAATCTAAGAAGCGCTCTTGATGCTCGTTTGGGCTATAAACGGAGCCAACCGTAAATGCTATGCCTCCCAGGCGCATGCGATACGCAAGGAGCCTCCCCTTCTGTTCAGCACACTTATGCAACACCTCCCCCCGAAAGGAGCTCGCTAGGAGAATGGCCACCCCCGCCGTCTTGTTCGCTGCCGAGGAAAAGAACTGGGTGGGGAACTTAGCAGAGCGCATCCTATGGCAGTCTCGGGGCAATAAGTGTGTCTCCTGCAAAAGGCAAATGTCCGCCTGCGTCCCCTCCAGCAACGACAGGATCGCTCTGCGCTTCACCGGGTTATTCAGACCCTGAACATTAAGGGTCACTACCTTTAGGCCCGGCATTCCTCGCAGGGATCGGGAGCGCCATGCAATGGGTAGGGAATCAGCGGGTGGGGCGCGCGGGGCCGCAGCGCGGGACAAGCCAAAACAAAGCGGGCATAGACAACATCGGACGGGACCTTCCCAACCCCAAAACAACCCCCTCCCCCACCCAAAACACAACCTCGGCAACTAGCCATCCCCAAACTCAAACACCCCATAGTCTCAGTCAAGCCCCAAAACGGGCAAGTCCGTAGAAAAGAGCAAAGTGGACGTCCAGCCACTCACCTCCACCCGCTCCCCCCAACCCCCCCGCCCCGTGCCAAGCATGTTAAGAAGCTAAAGACATCTCCCCCCGGAGTGTGTGTTAGGCCGTCAAGGCCACGCTAGAGGAGCCGGTCGAGTCCCCGGCCGCCGCCCTCAGGGCGTCAGCCCTGTCCGCCCTAATGGTAGGGGAGTCCGGGCGCCCTGCGCTGGTCGCTGAGCGCCGCCTCGTTGACCTCCGCCGATTCCGTCCTTCCGAGGACCTCCACGACGGCGTAGCTCCCTCCTCCTCCGCTGCCGTGAGCCCCAGGACACCACAAATGTCTTGCAAGGAGCGTAGCTGGTGTAATACTCCGTTCCACCGAAAAATCAGGCGGAAGGGGTGACCCCAAGAGTACGGCGTCTCATGCTCGCGCAAAAAGTCAGTGGCAATCCTAAAGGACCTGCGTTTCTGCAGAGTGATGGCGGAGAGGTCCTGGTAAAGCGCCACCGGCCGATCCCGAAAGGTCAGGGGCTGTTTCCTGCGGGCTTCAGCCATGATACGCTCCTTTAGTGGAAAGTCGGGCAGGAAGGCCAGAATGTCCGGTGGGGGTGCCGATGGCTGGCGCTGACGGCCAACCCTATGCGCCCTGTCGATGCTGATGGGAAAGTCCGTGGCCTCCCCCAGGATCTCTCGGAACAGGGCCCGCAGGTAGCCCCCCAGATCGGACCCCTCATCCGCAGTCGGCACGCCACGCACTCGGATGTTGTTCCTCCGAGATCTGTTCTCAAGGTCCTCAGAGTGGGCCTGGAGCTCCACACACTGTTCCCGGAGGCGAAGAACGTCCTGCTGGAGATGGACTATCTCCTCCGCTCGCTGTTGGCCCTCCGTCTCCGCCGCTTCCACACGCTCACCTAGGCCCTCCACCTCTCTGCGCACTTCTCGGACCTCGCTGGCCACCTCCCGCTTCAGTGTCTGGAAGTCCTCCCTGAGGGAGCTAAACAGTTCCTCCATAAAGGCCCTCGTGACAGGTGGATCCCCTCCAGTCACATCTGCCGGAGCCCGGGAGGGCCCCGGTGAGGGCTGTGTCCTGTCCCGCAGGTGCTGGGCCCTGCCAAGCATGTCCGGCAGAGTACGGTCCCCTTTCTTCGGGCCTCCTTTTCCAGACATCGCCAGCTCCGCAGTCGGGCACCGATCCAGGCGCCCCAGGGATGCTCAGCCGCCGGCAGGCACTCGGCCCGGGTATCCCCCACAAGTGAGGTCGCTGCGTCACAGGTGACAAAATGGCGGCCTAGTCCGGTCACCGTCAGCCGCAAGAGCTAGCGTGAGACAACCAAGGGGGCCGCAGCGGAGGGGTCCCAACAGCTCATCCCTCCGGTAGTCAATCCAGCAATAGCGGGAGGTCGCCCGCAGCCAGCAGCCAGGACTCCAGCGGAGGCCGCCACCACTGCTCCTTCGGGGACAAAATGGCGGCCGGGCGGAGCAAGCCAAAACGACTAGGCCCGGCGACACCTCCGGGGCCTCCGAGGCACCCCGCAGTAAAATAAGTTCCACCACCGGCCCCCGATTGTCACGCACAGGGGGCCAGATGATCCGACCCCATCAGAGAGTCCGCCGTACCTCGGCTAGGGGTCAGGGCTTCCGCAGTGCAAGGTGTCGCCATCACCAGTCCGAGTGCCGGGGCACCCGTCCCAAGCCTTCCACACCGTCGGGCCCCTTCCCGCCAGGCTCCTTCAGTCACCGTCGAGCGGCGGGCCAGATCCCCTCCAGACCGCAACTTTCAGCACCAGGCCCAACCAAGGCGCCCGGACAGCTCTCCAATACGCTCCGCCCCTCGGGCTCGCCGCCGTCGTCCTTTGATCTCGGGCGAACTTTTGGGGGGGTTCCATAAGAAAAGGGCTTTAGCTTGGCCGGGCCGGAGGAGCTACGGGAGGAAGCGTCCGCTCACCCCGCCATCTTGGCCACGCCCCCCCTAAATTGAAATTTTTAAGGACAAGTGAGGCTATTTTTAGATTTTCACAAAAAATAGGTAATAAGCCAGTGCGAGAGATTTTAAAACTATATGGGAGTAAATGCATATCTGGGGTATGCTATGGTGGAGCGTTATGGGGGATGGCAGACACCTCCATATTACAAACATTGGAAAATAAATTATTTCGTAGAGTGTTATCAGTCCCTAATACCACGGCTACCTACATTATCCATTGAGAAACAGATGTTCCTTTTCTAAGTGACCTGATTAGCATATCTACTATAAATTTTTGGTATCGAATTTGGGCAAAGGAAGAAACCCATTTCACCAAGGAAATAATACGTGACTGTTCAAGTCTTGATCACTCGAAGAAAATACCATGGTTAAAATATATCCCTGATCGCCTTACTGAGTGTGACGTAAACCCTGATTTTAGATAGCCAACGAGTATCAGGAACTTTAGTAAGGGGGAGATGAAAACAAGACTTCTTGGATCTAGGGAAACAATAAGGGAAGGCGGGTTGCGTACTAAATCAAATGTTAGATTATATTGTGAAGGGCCTTTATCGTTGGGCACCCAGCCTTATCCTATTTTTATTAGGAATACACAACATATATTTTATTTGACTAGATTAATGCTGAGAACGCTGCATTATCAGATAGCATTCCCAAAGATGGGTAAATGGAGCGTAAATCTTCCAATGTGCCCATGTGATGGTGAATCTGCCCAAACCATACTGCACTCTGTACTATTCTGTATTTTTTATAGGGACTTAAGGAAATTAATTCTACGCCCACTTTTTATTTCCAATAGCTTATACTCCTATAAAACCGCTTTTTATTTCATTTGTAATCTAAACATGTTTCGGTTTGTAATGCGGTAATTGCCTTCACCCGACTAGCCATCAAGGGATGAAAGAGCTCTCATATCTGGAATCACTTGTTTATGAAACTGAATAGTTTATAAAATCTCTAGCCTGTTTACATATAACAAAGTAGTTTTTAAAAGGTTGTTGTAGTTTTATGTGCCCTATGATAAATATATAGGGCCCGATTCACAGAACTAACGTAAGACAAAAATCCTAAACTTACTACCATTTTCGTATTCACAGATGGCACTTACTCATTTTGGTATTCACAGAAGACACTTACTCACTTCGGTATTCACAGAAGTTAGGAGTCCTAACTTTAGGACTCCTAAATGCCTTCTGTGAATACCGAAAGTCTTAAAATTAGGATTTTTCTCAGTTTAGGAGTCCTAAAGTTAGGACTCCTAACTTTACTACTACTAAACTCAGAAAAATCCTAATTTTAAGGCTTTCGGTATTCACAGAAGGCATTTAGGAGTCCTAAAGTTAGGAGTCCTAAGTTTACTACTACTAAATTGAGAAAAATCCTAATTTTAAGACTTTCGGTATTCAGAGAAGGCATTTAGGAGTCCTAAAAGAATGGTTTTATTAGTATGTGACTGAGTGTTGCACTCAGTGTGTGGCTATATGAGTGGTGGGTACATAACTGCTTTTGTGGGAGTGTAACTGGATATGTAAGTGTCTGCCTTACTGTATGAGTGTGCGCAAATTGCATAACATTAAAATACATTCTATAAGCAAACACCCAAATCTAATTTCAAACACTCTCATGTATACTGGATTAATAAAATGACTGTACTTTCAGTATACCAATTCCTCTTTCTCCTTTCCTGCTTGTTGTATTTTTAGTTAATGTTCTCATCTAAGCTCCCTTCCATTTTCCCTTCTAGTATAGTGTGTTGCGTTACACATTTATTTCAGCTTACTTATACTCACCATATTTTATCTAAATATACTTTTATATACTACAGCCTAATTAACATACCTGTAAAAGCTCTTTGCGGTTCTCCCAGTTTTATTTCTATGTCTGATAACACCTGTTTTCATTCTAAATCTCCAGTCAGAGCTCCTTCAAACCACCTCTTCTTTCAGTAGAAAAGCAGGTAAAATGGCTACCCCTCAACATCTGCCCTTACGTATGCTGCTCTAGTTAACAAATCACAGGCTTCCTTTCTCATCTTTCTTTTTTGTTATATCACTTCTAAATGGTCAGTATTTCTTTAACCCCATCCATGTTTCCTGCGAAGAAGCCCAATTTGTTTGTTTTTTCCCCACAAATCCATGGAACCTCTGTGACGCTCAGACCCCCGTATAACTTCATGGCCAGGTTTGCGTATGAGCCCCGCAATGGACACACTGATCGCGCAAGTTACAAAAGAGGCCTTTTACTGCCCAGTACACATGCTTACCCCTCATTTTTAACACACACAAGGGGTCAGGAATCTAACCCCCTTCATTCACAATACATGCAACTTTTCAGCCCTGCTGACGGTTCCAGATAAATAAAATGGTGGCTGCAACTTTTCTGTGAAGGTGTGGCCAGCCAATCAGAACACTGGGTAGAGGAGTTGGCCTAACGGCTAGGGCGCTCAACCTCGGACCTGGGGAACTGGATTTGAGTCTCGGTAATGACGCTAAACATCCTGTGATTCTGGGCAAATCACTTAATCTCCCCGTGCCTAACAAAAAATTAATGTGTGTCCTCGTGTAACGTAACTGGTGCTATGTAAAGCGCTCTGATACCTGATTGGATTCGGGTCAAGTTTGCACTATATAAAACTCTGCAAAAAACCCCAAAAAACACTGCTTTGGCACATGGAGCCTCGAAGGATCCTCGAATCGGGGCAAAAAGATTTTTGGGGGCAATTTTTTGCCCATAAGGTGTCCTTCAGAGACCCTCTGAGATGTGTCCTATGAGGTCACGATACCTCTATCCTGAACCCTTATATATTTTGACGCTTTATTTTTCCCTCCTCTGGGCCAAGTGACAAAATGACGGCTGCACCTTTCCTTTCAGGTTGCGGCCAGCCATCATGGCCTTGCTTTTCCCCTGGATCCCCTGCGGGTACCCACAAATCCCCCACGGGTAGATCCACGAAAGATCCGCGCCCCTAGATAACTATATATTTTTTCTTTAATAACTCCCAAACTACTTAAGAGTTTTACACAAAATTATAAAGATCTACCTTTCTGTTAAATTTGGTGTCATTCTGTTCAGCGGTTCGGACTGTAGGCATGTTAAAAAAAATGAAAAATCCCCATAGACATTGCATGGGGAAAAAGTGTTTTGGGACCCCTCCTTTTTTTCAGCCCCGCTTGACCAATCACCCGGAAACTTTCCAAACAGCAGCTAAAGTAACTAGCACACTATTTTGAAAATTTTGTGAAGAGTTGTCAAACGATGCCAAACAAAAAACCCTTCGTTTATGGTAAAAGTTGATCCTAACTATAACTACCTACTGGCTATTGTCATATATATATATATATTCCCAACAAGTGTGATTGAGACGGAAAAGTCCTCTGCATGATAATGGATGTACACCCCTGAGTGCCCAACTGTACTGATGTCTGGATCCCCAATGCTGTTTTTTGTTGTCATAGGCAAACAACGATCCTGAGTCTGTGCCATGAGATAGGCCTCACAGATTACGGTCCTGTTGGACCGAGAGGGTCATCCAAAGCGCTTCCCTTATAGTAGTAATGGATACTGCCTTCAGCAGGAGTTAAGCAGAAGGAGAACAGTGGAGGCATCATGCCTTGTGATCAGTAGGTGTGAACAGGTCCTTTCTAACTTATGTCACTGGAGTGAGGCCTACAGGTTCAGTCAGTTAAAGTTCTGCTGCGGTATTCTTAACTTACCCTTGGCCTGCATTGGGCTGGTGTGTAGTGCTGCGCAGCGCTTGATGGTGTATATTCACTGGGTGTATCCGTGTCTGGGAAGGGTACAGTACTGGGATAATGCAGTACTGAGTGCATGTTAAATGTATGTGCTGGATGTATGTGTGCCTATGAGTGGTGCAGGACATGAAGGATACAGTGATGTGCAGTGTGTGTAGGCTATGTACATACACTGGATAATTGTGTGCCTGGTACAATACACGGGGGGCCATGGATTTCATCTTGAGAGACTCAGGCCTGCATGGTGAAATAAGGAGAGGAGGTAGAGGAATCCACCCCGGAAAGATTTCTGTACTGCTGTATTCCTGTAAGCTGGAGGCGACATGCAATGGAGAGGGGAGAGCCTGGCTCCCCCTGTATGCTTCAAATGGTGCTGTTTCATTCAATGAGAGGTCACAAGGGACCTGGGCACATCTCAGGAAGGAGATGGGGCTGGCAAGAGAATCATGAAGAGTAGGGCTTGGGTCCTGGACTAACATTTTGATACACATATCACTGGCTGATATCCAGTGAACTCTAGTCCCCCCCATTGACATACTGTCCCTACTTTTTCAGTAAGACTGTGAATTTGGGCAACATAAGTGTCAAAATCATGTTGGACTGAGTCTGCGCATTCCACCAGAATATGTTGACCAAGTTCCTGGCCAGCTCACAGTGCGTCATCCGGACCCCTAACCTAACCGGGCGCTGGATGGTGTCTGCAATCTCAGAACGTGACAACCTTAATTCCCCCAAAGAAATCGTGGAAACAGATCTTACAATTTAGTTAGTAACTCATGCATGCCCAAAGGGAGATACAAGAAGTACACAGATTGGCATTACAAATATGTATTGATGCAATTGGACTGTTGTATAAAATATGTGTGCTGCAATGATTAATAGAAGGAAACAGAACAGAGTAACCACCATTATTAGAATGATGAAGAAAATAAACAGTTCAACCATTGTGCTGTTACACTGATTATATAAATATATGTAATTGTACTCCTACTCCTATCTAGATCTTCCTATCCTAATAAGCATAGGTTGTGTGGGTCTTCCAGAATACCTTAGAGGGGTCTAACTTCCCATTTACCTGCAGGCATGTGTCATCTGGTAGCCAATCTTGGAACAGACTGCCGTCCTTCTCAGTATGCTGTTGGAATTCATCTGGGCTAGAATTCAGTTATGGGGCGACCATTGACAATCCATTGAGATGCTCCTCTGTCTAAACAAAGGCTGCCACAGTTTATATAATAAACTGGACCCATTTGGTTCTTGCCAGAGTCCCGGTCCTGATTTCATTGTTTATTCAATCCATCCAGAGCTGTCGCCGAACAGACAAAAAACAGAAACGTTTTTCTCAGTGGGGGGCGAGCCGACCACCAGACCTATTGGAATGGAAGGAAGACTTGGATTGGTGCTCTGGGGCCAAGAAAGTAATATATAAAGCCAGAGGATGCCCGCGAAAATGGAACAAGATCAGGGGACGATGGAGAACATACAGGGACACTGAGAGGGGCGGCAGGGTAAGGGAAGATCAGAGAATGTGAGTAAGCCTCAAATCTCAGTAGCCTTAAGAACCCTGTATATGAGGGAGGAATCAACCTGTGAATTTAGGAATTAATGGATAAAAATATGTGTACTATTTGTATTATGTGTGCAAAAGATGGCTTGAGCGATTGTAAAATAAAAAGATTTATTAAAAAAAATATACATATTAATTAATTGAGCCACCATTTTCTTCATTATCACATAGGAGAGCACCTCCTAATGTGCTGCTGTACAAAAAACTATTTCATTTGATTTAATAGACTAAAAAATGTTTCCATATATAATACAAATCTGGCCTCATATATGATACACATGAACCCTGACTTGCCTCTAAGTTCATTAACAGCATTGTTGTTAGAAGGCGACCTCAGAGGGGCCCGGAGGGGGCCCTGACGGTCCTGAGACCCACCCTCGAGGTATCGTAGCCGGGCGCTGGCGAGAGACTCCTCAGGGGAGAAATCTCGTATCTAGGATCGTACACTCGGCACCACACGACAAAGAGACACCACACCGAGAGTTCTTAAGAATAGATCTTTATCAGATCGGAGTTGTAGGATCTTTATGATCCGCAAGGCAAATATATACAAGTGGAGCGCGGGCTCACAAAGTCTTGGAGGGGGGTTAGGAGGTAGCGGGACAGTCTTTGGGGATAGGGATCAGCTGCAGGAGCGTACCCGGCGCACAGCTCACAATCCCCGAGCTGGGGGATACGCTGGTCGTCGTGGGGTCCGGCGGGACCAAGAGAGTCTGTGGGAGCCGCGAGTCGCTCAGCAGGGCTCAGGTACAAGTTCGGAGGTCTTACGATCTTCAGGGAGCCGCGAGTCACTCAGCAGGGCTCAAGCACAAGTTCGGAGGTCTTACGATCTTCAGGGAGCCGCGAGTCACTCAGCAGGGCTCAAGCACAAGTTCGGAGGTCTTACGATCTTCAGGGAGCCGCGAGTCACTCAGCAGGGCTCAGGTGTTTCCAAGGCGAATCTGCCGGACAGTCCACGAGCACCCCTTGTTATAGGGTGACTCCTCTTTGATGTCCGGAGTCTGTGCAGGCAGGGGTCTTGTCACCTGGGGGTCGCTTGTTGGGGTTTCCTGCCATTGTCCTTTGATCCTTACAGGGCCGGGTCGGGAGGAGTCCCAGACACCCAGCAGGCGTGGAGCCAGCCCTCGGGGAGGCCGGCGGGTCGATTGAAACCCACCTTCCCAGGGAAGCGCAGAGGTGTGATGGAAACTGCTCCTCCCTTTCTCATCCCAAGGGGAGCGCGATGTCCTCAAGCCGGAGTGGCGCCTCTAGGCCAGGGTCGCGCTGGGGCCGGGCGGCCATCTTGGTGCATGAAGTGGGCACGCGGGCCCGGGGTGGCCGAAAGGAGGAAGGCCACGGATGGGGGAAGTCCGGGTCGGGTGTGTGTGTTCTGGTGGGAATGATCGGCTAGGCCGTGGGCTCGGGGGCTGGTGTGAGGTGCAGGGGTCAGGTCTGGCTATGTTACGAGGGCCGGGTCTAACAATTGTCATCAGGGCGGGGGCAGGAATGTTTTTCAAATCATGTTTAAAAACGATCACTTTAAATAAATACATAAAAAAAGCATGACGTGGTAGCACACTGTAATTTGTAATCAGCAGATTTTACACTGAAATGGTCACAAACGTTCCCATTGACACGTGGCTTTACTGATAAAACCATATACTGTACAAATAATAATGTTTGGAAATAGAGTTTCTGCAAATATGTGTCATTTGCACATCACCAAGTAATGTTTTCTGGTTTGTTTTGCTCCTATTTAACTCTTTGTTTGCATCACACTTCTTAATTACAAAAACATTTGATTGTCGACGTTTTGACCCCAAACTATCCATATGACGTCACTTTCGAGCGTGGAGTTCGGAGCTCAGTTCGGAGCTGAGCTGAGCTGAGTTTATCGCTGCTGGCTTCATGCCCGACTGACCCAAATGACCCCCGCCGTCTAAGCTATCATCTGTATCATCAGTTTTAATCAGTTTCCATCAACAATCACAACACCGCCGGAGCCGCCATCGTACCACTCGCCGCTCGCTGCCTGCCTGCTACCCATCTTTCAACCATTCCATGGCTGTCACTTCTCAGACCGCTGGTCCGCTGTTTGGTGGACTGCGGACTTCGGGCCGGTGGCATGGTGCAGCTTTGTGTGGCTCCGTGTGGCTCCGTGCAGCTCCGTGCTGCAGCGGCAAGGTGAAGTGGTGAAAACTTGAAGAGGTGGAGCAGAGAGCGGGAGGCGGTAAGCGGTAAGCGGCAAGTGGGGATTTGCGAATCTGTTACTTTGCCATTCGCCTACTGTCTACCTCCTGCGGTCACCTACCACGGGTTGACCAGACTTGTTGTGCCTTTGTTCGCCTGCCCCCTGCTCTACCCCTGCCCTCCCCACAGCTCGTATTTTTGGGCTCCATCAATTCCCCGCCGGCGTGTGGCAGCGGGAGAAAGTGAGTGCGAGTGAGCGCGAGAAAGGGCATGAGGGAGCTGTGAGGAGAACAACATCGAGGAACAGCCGAGGAGCAGCTGAAACCATGTGAGCCGCCACTACAGCCAGAATTTGAGCTAGGATCCGAGCTAGGAACCGCGTGGCGTGCCTCTGCGGTTAGAGTTGAAAAAGTTGTTTAAACATCGTTCCTCGTTCATCGATACCAGGAAGCCCAGCAGGGGAGGACGAATATAAGCTTATTTAATCTTCAAATCTTCAAACCCTTGACCGAGCCTGTAGACAATGAGATCAGGCCGACAGCGAGGGGCGCCGCTCAGACCCCAATCAAAGCGACGTCAAAAGAGCGAGGAAAGCTTTGATATTTGTGCCACTACAAAGACGTGCACGTTAAAAGAAGCCCCCCTGAATGATTCAGCTAAAATGGCAGCCACCCCTACAAATTCTGGTCAAGATTATAAAAACCAAGTCCACACTAATCAGCTGTCTATCAAGAGCTTCTTTAAGCATCACCAAAAACAGTATCAAAAACAACAAAGACAACAAAAATAATGAGACTGACAATGGCCTCTCATCACCGTAATCTTCAACAAGTGTAAAGAGAGTCTGCCTGTGTGCAATACTACAATCTAAGTTGCCCTCAGAAATAGAGGAGTTAAAAGATGGTGGCAAACTCCAAGTTAAGATCAAAAATCCAGGCTCAGAAAAGTTTGAAGTGTCTCCAACCCTCAGACCAATCCTAAAATCGTCTGGCCAGTTACAGGCAAAAGCCCAAATTCATGTGCAAGACTCTGCTATACAATGCGTTGCGGCATCTATGGCCGATGAATCTCTAGCGGTAATTCCAACTAGACGGGAGGAGCCTCTCAAATCGCTGGTTTGTAGTCAAAGTGAGATCGGCTCAGTGATTAACATCTCCTCAGGCCTGGACCAAAACTTAAGCGACGAGGTCTTCATGTAAGGCTATGTCGCTGACGAGACAGAAAGTAAGAGGGGGAGTCAAATATTGATACCAGTGATACCTGAATTATCATCCAGTCCAAATGGCCTAACTGATATAGTCGGTAATGTAAGGTCATTTAATCCGGATCAGTCAAGTATAATCCTGGAAAACAGCTTTATCAATAACAAATCACTACTGGTACCAGGTATTGTTAGTGCTGAGAATGTGCTCATTTCAAATGAGCAAAGCAAATTCACACAAGTAGTTCCAAACAACCAGTTCAATCCGGTGGATTTATCATTATTAACAATATTTGATGGGAATTATCAAGCTAGATCTGGCGACATAGAAAACAACCCTTCTAGTTCCGATCGTGGAATATGGGAGTGTTTACTCCACACTATGGATTCGATCACAAATGCTCTTAGCTTCCATTCAGATAAATTAAATATCCAAGCAGACATTTTAAATACATTGGCTATCCACGTAGTAGGGATCGATGCAAAACTTCTCCAATTGACTAATTTGATAACTAAAGTCCAATCGAATAAAGAGAACCAACTAGTAACTTGTACATGTGCACAACTGATTGACAACATTTCAGACCTACTGTCAATTGTTAGTTCTATGGTACAGGAAGTAAAAGTGATGTCGGGCAGAACAGCTCAAGGCAGAATAATTCCCGACGAAGATAAAATTAATTTATTTGTGGCAACAAATTATTCAAATTACCCAAACCAATCGGGATTGACTACCATAGAAAAGTCAGTGAATTCACAAGAAAAAGTGAATAGAGGAAACCAAATTACAAATGTAAACTACCTAATGAGTAAAAGTCAATTCCAAAGTGCAATTAGCGCAAATAGTAAAGTCGCCAATACGAATGAACAACTCATAAAGGATGCCATTATCCTGAAAATGTCTGAGTTATCTCAAGATAGGCTCAAAAGATCTGAACCTAAGGAACAATTAATAGTGGATGAGGTGAACACCATTCAATCTAAAGTAAATCAAGCATCAAGTGCTACGACAAACTCTGAGATCCTGTCCAAAAGGACAAGAAAAAGGCTAAGGAAAACCCACAATAAATTATCAAAGGGAAAAAAAACCCTTAAGGAGGCTGTCATTAAAGAACCCAAAGAGCCTGATACGAAAGTTCTATTTCCGATTTTTAGATCCGCGGAAGCACCTGCGGTTAACCCAAAGGTTAACCAAAATAGACAAGTTATCGGCATTCCTACCCCTGACGTGTCCAATGACAGTATATGGTCTAAAATTTCTGCTCCATCAAAGTCAGGGGTCATTAGGCGAGAACAGTCTCCTAAAGAATTGGCCGATCGATGTGGAGAACAAAATACCTTCACACAGAAAATTATAAATAACGTCAGCTATCAGAGTCGTAATGAGATCTATATTGAGCAATCAATCATCCCTGACCAAAAGACATCAGAAGTCCATGTACTAGGAGAATAGGCATTCCCAATTTCGGCTCCTACCGTTGGGAAGAGGGCTCCAATTAGTCATATAAATAAGGAGAAAATAGAGGCTACAGATTACTCGAATGAACTGAAGAAAGTAGTCTTTTGCCCTCAGTATACTACATGGGGCCCCTACGATATCCTGAACCGTGGAAATATTCTGAAATTATTGAATGCAATTGCAAATTTGAAGGCTGTAATATCAGATGATTTGGAATCAGTTGAGTTTAAGAAAGATTGTAATAACCTCTATAATTAAATAACTGTTACAACTTGGCAAAGTGATGAAATCATCAGCAAAATAATCACCAATAATAATCAATTTGAGAAATGGGGCATCAAAGTTTGGAGAATCTATGGGTCTCAATACCCGACTTTGTTGATTCCGAGTAGGTCAACTTGCAGCCCGGACTCAAAGATCAGTGGGCAAAAACAGGTCCGGGACCACACATTAGAGTTTTGAAAGGTGCCTCAGGTCCATCAACAAAGTTGAATTTGTCGTTTGGTATTAGGATCAGGAGCTGTCAACCAGGACTTCGAATATGTGAAGAGTCAAAGAAAGAAATTAATCCGGTTGAAGATTGGAGTTGGCTCCCGTCTGCATTGGCAAATGGAAATCTTGTGAAGCATGATTGATGCCCTAACTCTCTTGATAAAGCATTAAAACTTTTTAAAATCTGTTCTTGGAATACAAATGGTTTTAAATCACTTCTCGTGGATCCAGATGTAATAAGCTTTCTTAGAGATTTCAACATATTAATGCTCCAGGAAACTTGGAATATGGTCAGTGAACCCCTTATTGGTTATTTTGAATATTCAAATGTGGCTCTCCTAAGGCCTCTACTGGTCGCCCCAGTGGCGGCCTTTCCACTTATGTTTCTGTGAACTTGGATGTTAAACTTTTTTAGATTGACTTTCAGGTAAAATGGCTACAGTGTATTAAATTAATTTCCAAGCAACCTATTATCTTTTTTAATATATATAAGTCCAAAACATAGGGTTAAATCTACCCAACTATCGAGCTTGTGGGAAATAGTAAAAGTGTTATACTTTGACCATTTAGACTCATTGATAATCATTTCCTGTGATTTTAACACGCATCTATTTACTTGTGAAAAGCCGAATATACACCCGAAAATTCTATCCCAGTGGATTAATTCCCAGTTTATAAAATGTAATCTTAAAATATTGCAAGACGAGGATCACACACCGACATTTAAAAAAACGTGTAATCCTTCTATTATTGATTACTCCATAATTTCTGAGAAACTGTTAAATTTGCTTCAAAGTTATCATGTATTACCAAGGATAGACAGTGATCATAAAGTTATTTCCTTCGTTTTTTCTTTTGACCACTTACCGGAAACAAGAATAATTAAAACTGCTCCTACTCCATTTAATCTTAAAAGGTTAAAATGGAATGAGAGAACTGAAAAGGATATATTGGAAGCCCTTTCTTGTTTAATTTTAAAAGCTCAAGACGCAATAGCTGACGGAAAATCTATGGTTGCTCTCTGGCCTTGTTTGTGTTCCGCTCTTTTGGTTAATTTTCCTACCTCTAAAACCTCAAAAGGTGCAACTTTGACTTCAAATAAAACAGGGTGGTTTTCAAACCGGTTACTCTACCTTAAAAGAAGTCTTAATAGAGCAACAAGAGCATTGTATAGAAAGGCAAAAGGAACATCTAATTTCCTTGTGTCCCAACAAGTTAAACAATTGAAAAAGGGATACAAGAACGAAATATGGAAGGCTAAACAAGCGCACTGTGAAGAAATTTGGTCTAAATTAAATTTTTTTCATGTAAAATTAAAGACTCTAGGTCATTCTGGGGTATCATTAATAATCTTGAACTTGGTAATCATAGAGACAATAGTGCCAATATTGAAGAATCAAGCTGGGGAAATTTTTTCCATAACCTTCATGCTGCTCCTCCGGGCCCACAGTTTGATTCTAATAAATTTGATTCTGCCCATCATGGCTCGCAAGAAAAAATAAAAGATGGCGGGTCAGACTTAAATGTCCACAATCCACTCAGTCTATTCAACAAAGAGCCATGATCAGTAGAGAAAGTTAAAAAAGTAATAAATAATATTAGATCAAATGGAGCTCCCGGTCCGAATGGAATCCCTAATATAGTTTTTGAAACAAATCTAAAGTATTGGCCAGAGGTTTTAACATTTTTATTCAATGATGTGCTTAAAACAGGTTTCATTCCTGAATCATGGCAGGGAAGTATCCTCCAACCAATATACAAAAGCGGTCCCCAAGACAATCCCGCAAACTACCGTTTAATTGCCTTAACGGATGTGGAGGCTAAATATTTGCTAGTTGTCTTTTGGAAGAACTGGAAGCATGGGCCTTGAGAAAGGATTTGATTAGAAATTTACAAACTGGTTTTAGAAGAGGAGAATCGACTAACACGAATTTGATTTTATTGACGTTATTGGGCGATAGGGCCAAATACAGGAAACAAAAGTAGTATATGTGTTTCATTGATTTAAAAGCCGCATTTGATTCTGTACCGCGAAATCTATTATGGTCGAAGTTAACCAATTGTGGCATATCTAACACCTTACTAAATATGATTAAATTATTATACTCCAACACGTGGGTACAGATCAAAGTTGGTGATGGAAGACACACAACTCGTCGTCTTGAGCCCAATATTGGATTGAAACAAGGTTGTGTCTTGGCACCTTGTCTTTTTAATCTTTTTATGTCTGATCTCCCAATTCATTTTAAACATGTCAATGCCCATTCTCCGGCTATTTTCGGCAAGGAGATTAAATATCTACAATATGCCGTTGACACCATTTTATTAAGCCAATCTGTCATAGGACTAAAAAAATTAATAGATTCTTTTAACCAATATGTTCCTCAAAAAGGTCTAAAAATAAATACAAAAAAGACAAAAATAATGACCGCAGGAAAAACAAAATTAGGAATGAAAGAATGGAATATCAATGGTTTGGTCGTCGAATGTGTAAAATCGTATAAATATTTAGGAATCACATTTGACGATAGTATGACGTTTAGGCAGCATTTTAATAACCTTGAAGCTAAGGGAACATCACTATCATTTGCTTTTAGAAAATTGAGGGATAAGCTATCATGCCCAAATTACGATCACCTGTTGAAGGTCATGAAAGCAAAGTTGATTCCATCCTTGGATTACGGTTCTATTAAATTCCGCGGCAAAGACGCGAAACCCCTTGACGACATTGAAATAAGAACATATAAATCAGTTTTTGGGATTCCCAGATATATTAGCCGTGCCAATATAGGACTAGAATTTGGCCTAAAAAGACAAACATTGGCCCGACAATCCACATTTTTAAAAACCCTATTGTCATTGTCTCGTGCTGAAGAGGGTTCTGTTGCAGGGATTCTGCTTATGCACAGAACTATGCGCAGGAAACCAGGACCTCAGAGAATTGTGGTGTACCAGAAACTCCCCTCAGAACCAAGAACCCCATATCCGACTAGCTTAGTGTCCCATTCGTTAGCCTAGATCTAGCTAGGCGGTCCCAATGTATAGACAACCCAGAACATGCGACTTAGATATTTCTCAGGAGTGGTGGGAATCCGAAATACCTGTTTGTACTTATTTAGCAGTCCACAACAGAATAATACAGACACGGGAAAGTTTAAAGAGTTTATTTTATAAACCTCGCGTCCTAAGATGCAGTACTTTGGCTAACACTAGCAGACAAATGGTTAAGATCAGAACCATCAGCATTGTTACAATACCATACACAATGAAAGGAGCAATCATAATAATAATGACAGTGGTAAACAGCCACACTCCTTTCTCTAGTAACTAATAGGTTTATAATACTAATAGAAGGTCTCTTAGGCTAACAGGGGGAACCCCATACCGTATAGATCAGCTTAGTAGACTCACATCACAGGATCAGCTAGGCTCTCTCATGCATCAGCTCTTCTGTTCGAATGAATCTAAAACATTCTGTCCTTCAATATTAAAAGCACTTGTCCTTCAGATATTGGCAGCTGCATGTATGATATGTCTAAAAAGTGGTACGATCAATCTGAACACAACACTCTGCACCGTCTAGTGTCCTAGACTTGTTCTTTACATGATGTACAGACGAAGGTCGCAGCACACTGTTAAGAATGTTAAACAACAAACTGTTATCCTGTAAGGCAAAGTCGAGTAAGCATTTCTAAAATGAATAACATATAACAACAGTGTCGCGTGCAAAGCAGCAGAAACAGCAAGCTGGCTTTCTAACAGTTGGCTCGGTTATGCCAACTTTGTGTTGTAAATAGGGAGTGGCTAACCCATCCTACACCCCCCCTTGATCGGACTACTAACCACTAGGGGCGCACTTATCAAGAACGCAGAGTTCAAGTGATATAGAACAGAACCAAGGGCATGAACTATAAGTCCATATAAGGTAAGTGTAAAGTTCGAGAAAAAAATGAAGAAAAAAATCGTGTAAAAAATAAAAACGGTGTCCAAGAGAAAAGACCATTAAAAAAAATTTGATAAAAAAAATTGACATCTATGGATGCATCCTGTCTTGACTATGTGAAACAGTCAATCCATCAAGGTATATGCACTGTAAGTTGCAACAGCTTCCAAGAGGAAATCATTGGAGCGTTCCGCAAAAGTATCTGCCATCCAATGTAGCTAGGGAAAGGAACACACGTGTTCTTCAATTATCGGAGCATCCAGCACCATAACAGGACAACTGTCAGCATCCTCGAGATAACTTCGTTCAAGGAATTCAATAGCAGCCTCTCCGATATCCCAGTTACCAAGGACTCCTTGTGTAGCACCCAAAGCCATAAACCCAATTCCAGAACAAGCAAACTCATGATCCAGTAATGGACACATTAGTTCATCAAAATCCGGGTCAGGTGACACCAAGTTTGACAGACACAAGTCCAGAGCCCATTGGAAGGGACAATCTAGGCAATGAAAGACAGGCGGCTGCTCACAGGTAAAATAAGGAAACCGGAATGACAATCCATACTTGACACTTAAGGTCGCCAGAGGTAAAGTGCCGTAGTAATCAAGCATCCGGCTACGAAGATGGAGCAGGCGGAGCATACTGTCTTGTAACCCCAGGCGTGCAGCCATAACGAAATGCGCAGAACAACAAGAGGATCCCGGCCCCAAGAGCGAGGAGCAAGGGAAACCCTCCGAAGACACTTGAAAAAATAGAATGTAAAAACGCGGGGATCACACCAAAAATAGTTTGGAAAGATGTCACGAGGCCTGAGCCGACAATTTTAAAAAAATGAACAAGGCCAGTCGTAGACGAAGCATTAAAGATAGTCTGTATCAACGTTCCAAAATGTAGGGGGAGGTCAGTATTTAAAAGAGCTTGTACTTCAGTGCGTGTGTTTGCTATGTGAAGAAGAAATGTTTCACGGGATGAAGTCAAAGAAACTTCTTTCTGAGACAAAAGAGCTCTTATTCTACTCATCCTGTTGAACTCTGCGTTCAAGGTTGGAATCGCCGGCCAGATGGATATATCGAGCCTGCCGTGCGGGGGTTGGATAAGGACGTTATTACAGCAAACCACCCTTTGTGAAACGGTGACTATGTAAGGAATACCCACTAGCATCCCACAGCAAGCTTCATTATTTAAAAGCAAATAACTACAGTTGGCAAGCAGCTTAAAAGAAGACGTTATAACTGGCATTGGAATACCTTTTAGGACACAAGCTAAATTAGGAGCGTGTATATTGCAAGCGCCATGTAATTGTATATGTCTACAAACCACAGAATGATCAGGAGCGGAAATGCATTCTTCACCTTTTAAGTAAACTTCCTTGCAATCCCTCACGCATCTATATGTGAAAGGAAGTGACCAAACTTCGTGCAGGAAGGCATTACCAAGCTGTTCATATCTGCCTATGGCATAATGCTTCATGCACGAACTGAACTTAAACCGAGAAAAAGGCAACGTGATCAATCCGTGTACAAGCCACACAGCCGAATTCAACTCAGCAACAGAAAAAGGTAAAGGTTCTAGTTTTTCAATGTGCAGTAATGTGTAAGTTGCGTCTTTCATGGACATGAACTGCTGTTTATCGGTCAAATTAAAAGGAAGAAATAACGAAGACGTATTCATGTAATCTCAAGGGACTTTCCCTGCTTTTAACGTTTGCAAGGTCCATGCAAACTGCATAATTGAACGCAACTGATTTTGACCATGGTATAACACAGACACATCATCTTGCACAATGTCTACGACAGATGAAACAATATTATCTAATGTATACATTCTAGAAGACAAGGTGTTAATACTATTATCTATAACAGCCAATACTTTCTCCATATTGGCGTGGTCAATAGCACGTAGCCTGGAAGCATCTTCAATTTGTGATAACTTCCAAACTTCATTGTAAATAGCATAAACCCATCTCTTGGACCTGCCAGTCACAGGACCCTTAATAAAATCATTTAAATCTATTTTGTCATTTAACCGTGATAAATGAAGCTTAACTGAAGCTAATGTGGAATGTTGCAACCATGACTGGCATAACTTACCTACCGAGTAGGTAGTTACCGTGTGTGACGATGGAAAACGAGGGTCTACTCTAAGTTGTGTATACCTTGGTGTCAAATCCAGAAACCGACGTTGACAGGAATCTGAACCCGTCTGCCATACCAACCATCCTTCGGGATCTATTGCTGAAATATTGAAGGTGGTATTGGAGACGAGGGACTGCAACATAGCAAGGGACAGATCTGTGTGATTCTCCCAATTAGGATAAGCACCCAGATCCGGGATTGTGGGGGAATTCAATTTTTTAGATATAGCCAATCCAAAACAGGTGGTCTGAAAAATAGTTGAATTTAAAAATAATATATGATTTGGGATAAGACATGCACGATGCAAAGCTTCTGTTCCTTGTACCTGCCACGGTTTAGTTCCCCAAACCGATTTAAGATCGGCAGTAGCTTTCCAGAGGTCATAACCTCCAATAGCCAATTCATCCATAAAGGATTTGGAATATAAGAATTTGGTGTGTGTCAGTCTAACCTTAGAAGCCTGTTCCACCGCTACCTTAAAATAAAAAGAGGCAGGGTGAGACACACTAAAATCCGAAAAGTATGTACATTTTTTCACTAAAGTGGCAGAGCTGCCAAGCATAGGGACAGGACAATGTTCCCACTGAGTGAAATTAACAAAATTTCGAAAGGTATTTGCTCTGTGTAGGAAATGTGTGCCATAATGTTGATAGCAAAATTGTTCCTCGTAATTTGCAGTATTTAAATACAAATCTTCAGCATCAAATGCAGCATAAAATTTTACATCAGAAAACAGTGTTTCTATCGCTTGCACATCCAAATCATCTGATCGGATGTTCTGTTTAACTACTTCACCCATAGAAACACGAAAAACAGTTGGTACATTAATCACTTCGGTGGGACCATGAATTTGAAAGTTCACAGCATCCCAAGCTATTCCATCACGTACAGGCCAGGCGGTGATGTTCACAAAAGTCTGGTCCCTTTTCATGATGTGTGATGAGGAATGGGGGGGCTAAAGTTCCATCAATTAATCGAATTGTAGATCGTTCATTCAGGTAGTGTCCATTGATCAATTTAAAAAACACTACCACAAAGCCAATGGTCATGAACAAAAAAAAACTTATTAGCACCAGCCAGATTTAAGTCCAAGGTGCAACCAAAAAATGTCTCTTGAACCAGGCAAAAAATTTAGAAATTTTGGAAGGGGCAGTGGAAGTCAATGATTCAGTTTCAAAGGAAGAATGTGACTGGGCAATTGTTGTCGAGATAACTTCGTTCAAGGAATTCAATAGCGGCCTCTCCGATATCCCAGTTACCAAGGACTCCTTGTGTAGCACCCAAAGCCATAAACCCAATTCCAGAACAAGCAAACTCATGATCCAGTAATGGACACATTAGTTCATCAAAATCCGGGTCAGGTGACACCAAGTTTGACAGACACAAGTCCAGAGCCCATTGGAAGGGACAATCTAGGCAATGAAAGACAGGCTGCACACAGGTAAAATAAGGAAACCGGAATGACAATCCATACTTGACGCTTA
The DNA here is from genome assembly GCF_964204655.1 of Triturus cristatus. Taxonomy (NCBI): domain Eukaryota; kingdom Metazoa; phylum Chordata; class Amphibia; order Caudata; family Salamandridae; genus Triturus; species Triturus cristatus. The sequence goes on along the minus strand of NC_140585.1, from coordinate 75,770,654 downwards.
AGGTCGCCAGAGGTAAAGTGCCGTCGTAATCAAGCATCCGGCTACGAAGATGGAGCAGGCGGAGCATACTGTCTTGTAACCCCAGGCGTGCAGCCATAACGAAATGCGCAGAACAACAAGAGGATCCCGGCCCCAAGAGCGAGGAGCAAGGGAAACCCTCCGAAGACACTTGAAAAAATAGAATGTAAAAACTCGGGGATCACACCAAAAATAGTTTGGAAAGATGTCACGAGGCCTGAGCCGACAATTTTAAAAAAATGAACAAGGCCAGTCGTAGACGAAGCATTAAAGATAGTCTGTATCAACGTTCCAAAATGTAGGGGGAGGTCAGTATTTAAAAGAGCTTGTACTTCAGTGCGTGTGTTTGCTATGTGAAGAAGAAATGTTTCACGGGATGAAGTCAAAGAAACTTCTTTCTGAGACAAAAAAGCTCTTATTCTACTCATCCTGTTGAACTCTGCGTTCAAGGTTGGAATTGCCGGCCAGATGGATATATCGAGCCTGCCGTGCGGGGGTGGGATAAGGACGTTATTACAGCAAACCACCCTTTGTGAAACGGTGACTATGTAAGGAATACCCACTAGCATCCCACAGCAAGCTTCATTATTTAAAAGCAAATAACTACAGTTGGCAAGCAGCTTAAAAGAAGACGTTATAACTGGCATTGGAATACCTTTTAGGACACAAGCTAAATTAGGAGCGTGTATATTGCAAGCGCCATGTAATTGTATATGTCTACAAACCACAGAATGATCAGGAGCGGAAGTGCATTCTTCACCTTTTAAGTAAACTTCCTTGCAATCCCTCACGCATCTATATGTGAAAGGAAGTGACCAAACTTCGTGCAGGAAGGCATTACCAAGCTGTTCATATCTGCCTATGGCATAATGCTTCATGCACGAACTGAACTTAAACCGAGAAAAAGGCAACGTGATCAATCCGTGTACAAGCCACACAGCCGAATTCAACTCAGCAAAAGAAAAAGGTAAAGGTTCTAGTTTTTCAATGTGCAGTAATGTGTAAGTTGCGTCTTTCATGGACATGAACTGCTGTTTATCGGTCAAATTAAAAGGAAGAAATAACGAAGACGTATTCATGTAATCCCAAGGGACTTTCCCTGCTTTTAACGTTTGCAAGGTCCATGCAAACTGCATAATTGAACGCAACTGATTTTGACCATGGTATAACACAGACACATCATCTTGCACAATGTCTACGACAGATGAAACAATATTATCTAATGTATACATTCTAGAAGACAAGGTGTTAATACTATTATCTATAACAGCCAATACTTTCTCCATATTGGCGTGGTCAATAGCACGTAGCCTGGAAGCATCTTCAATTTGTGATAACTTCCAAACTTCATTGTAAATAGCATAAACCCATCTCTTGGACCTGCCAGTCACAGGACCCTTAATAAAATCATTTAAATCTATTTTGTCATTTAACCGTGATAAATGAAGCTTAACTGAAGCTAATGTGGAATGTTGCAACCATGACTGGCATAACTTACCTACCGAGTAGGTAGTTACCGTGTGTGACGATGGAAAACGAGGGTCTACTCTAAGTTGTGTATACCTTGGTGTCAAATCCAGAAACCGACGTTGACAGGAATCTGAACCCGTCTGCCATACCAACCATCCTTCGGGATCTATTGCTGAAATATTGAAGGTGGTGTTGGAGACGAGGGACTGCAACATAGCAAGGGACAGATCTGTGTGATTCTCCCAATTAGGATAAGCACCCAGATCCGGGATTGTGGGGGAATTCAATTTTTTAGATATAGCCAATCCAAAACAGGTGGTCTGAAAAATAGTTGAATTTAAAAATAATATATGATTTGGGATAAGACATGCACGATGCAAAGCTTCTGTTCCTTGTACCTGCCACGGTTTAGTTCCCCAAACCGATTTAAGATCGACAGTAGCTTTCCAGAGGTCATAACCTCCAATAGCCAATTCATCCATAAAGGATTTGGAATATAAGAATTTGGTGTGTGTCAGTCTAACCTTAGAAGCCTGTTCCACCGCTACCTTAAAATAAAAAGAGGCAGGGTGAGACACACTAAAATCCGAAAAGTATGTAAATTTTTTCACTAAAGTGGCAGAGCAGCCAAGCATAGGGACAGGACAATGTTCCCACTGAGTGAAATTAACAAAATTTCGAAAGGTATTTGCTCTGTGTAGGAAATGTGTGCCATAATGTTGATAGCAAAATTGTTCCTCGTAATTTGCAGTATTTAAATACAAATCTTCAGCATCAAATGCAGCATAATATTTTACATCAGAAAACAGTGTTTCTATCGCTTGCACATCCCAATCATCTGATCGGATGTTCTGTTTAACTACATCACCCATAGAAACACGAAAAACAGTTGGTACATTAATCACTTCGGTGGGACCATGAATTTGAAAGTTCACAGCATCCCAAGCAATTCCATCACGTACAGGCCAGGCGGTGATGTTCACAAAAGTCTGGTCCCTTTTCATGATGTGTGATGAGGAATGGGGGGCTAAAGTTCTATCAATTAATCGAATTGTAGATCGTTCATTCAGGTAGTGTCCATTGATCAATTTAAAAAACACTACCACAAAGCCAATGGTCATGAACAAAAAAAAACTTATTAGCACCAGCCAGATTTAAGTCCAAGGTGCAACCAAAAAATGTCTCTTGAACCAGGCAAAAAATTTAGAAATTTTGGAAGGGGCAGTGGAAGTCAATGATTCAGTTTCAAAGGAAGAATGTGACTGGGCAATTGTTGTTGAATGTAATAGAGGCAAAGGTACTTCTGTTGGATAAGCATACTCAGGATCATCAGGTGAACCACCAGCATTAGATGGCATAGAAGGACCAGTAACTGCAAGCTCAACGGAAACTTCAGGCAAGATGTTAGAGGGTGGCACCACAACAGAGTTTCTCAGCATTGAAGGGCAAGAAACCGAAGGTGTCATACTATGGAGAATCGGCCACCCGCTGTAGCTTGACATTGTCAATCGAGATGTACCTGTTATCCTTGCGACCAGGAAGTGGAGGTAAAACAACTGTATGCATACCCAGGACTCCAAGCACCGGGACCGGTGCACGATAAGAGGGGCCGAACTCCTTCTTGTTCTCCACTTTCTCACGGACCAGGTCACCAACTCGAGGTAGCCAGCCGACTACCGGAATCTGGAGCGCAGCTTCGGATGTAGAGGGTACGTGTCCTTTCGCTAGAGTGTCTCTGGCTTCTTGTAGATTCTGCAATACAGCACAGTGGTCATCTAGGTCAAAAGGGGCGGCTGCTGCCGCCATGTCTAGACCATCAAGGTCCGGGACAAACATTCTTATTTCAAAGAGCATCATGTATGGGGTCTCCCACCCAGATACCTTCTAGGGAGATTATTAAGTGCACGTTGTACGTCATAAAAGTGGGAGAGCCAGTTCCGGCCTGTACCTAATACCCTCGCTGTCAAAGATTGCTTTAGGTCACGGTTCATCCGCTCCACAACACTATTGCCCTCAGGCCGGTATGGAGACGAAAATTTGACTTGGACCCCCAGTTCTCTCATGGCCTCCTTGTACGCCCTTGAGGCGAACGCAGGACCCTGATCAGAATGAAGGGTACCACATGCAAAACTCCCTATAAAGACACGCAAATCCTTGATGACAGTTCTGGCATCAGCACTCCTTTGTGGCCATACCCACAGGAAACGTGTGCACGAATCAACTGCAACTAAGATATATTTGTACGCAGTATCAGAGGTAATAGGACCGCAGTGATCTAAATAAACGCACGCAAGTGGTTGATTAGATATATGCAACTGTGTTTGTGGTGGACGCGCTACAGAAGAAGGTTTAATCTGTTGGCAAATGTCACAATTAAGAACGTATGCCCGCGCTTGTTTGTACAAACCGTACCACCAGTAACGTAGCTGAAAAAGAGATATAGTAGCCGAAACTCCGGCATGCGCAGACGCAACACCCTCGTGGGCAGCTGATATCAAAGATGGTCTGCAGTCTGCGTTGGGAATCAATCTGTCACCAACATCATTAATCATCACTAACGGGACGTTATCAGGACTTAAGCGATAATGGTAGCGAGAAGGGAAACCAATAGCAATAGCCGCCAAGATGTCATCATCGATCTTACTTTTTGATCTTGTAACTGCTGCTACTAGATATGTCGCCACTGCTGTTTTTGCTGCCTCGTCAGCCAGACTGTTACCGACAGCATGGACGCCAACTCGTTGGTGACCAAGAGTGTGAATTACATTTACGAGTGGCAGCAGTTCTTTAAGTGCTGCCACTCGAACCCAAAGCGTTTTATGCTTTATTGTGCTACCTTTGGAATCATGAAAATCATTCTGAATCCAAAAATGTAGATTGTCATTGTAAGATTGAACACAATAGAACGAGTCACACACCACAAGAGTGGGGACTCGAAGATCAGCAAACTCCAGTGCAAGCACCAGAGCACGAACTTCAGCCAACTGCGCGGTACAATCACCCAATGTCTGTGTATGCACAGCTTCAGATTGGAATTCTCCATTCACGAAAGTACCCACAACAATTGCGCAGGCAGCTGAATAGGCGTGCTTCGATCCAGTAGCGGGTTGCGCAGACCCATCAGTGTAAATGACACAACGGTACTCCTCAAGTGGGCGCAACGTCAAAGGAGTCGGATGAACGAATTCATAATCCAAGAACTCCTGAAACTGCAACGCCGCGTCAAAGATATATATGACGTCTTGCGAAGCCAATGAAGTTGCCCATTGTATCCACCTTGGACGCAAAGCCTTAGAATTTGGTACACTAGCTTTAGTGACTGCCTCGAGGGCACCAGCATGTGCTTTCCTTGTGATAGCGCTCGTTCTTTCAGGATCGCCATCTGAACTGCTGTCAGTACTTTTTCGACAGCGGAAAAGCGCAGCTCAGCTGAAGTGTACAGATGAGATTTGTAAGCAATGGGAACGGTCTCGCCCTCATTGAACGTTAAGTACGTGAAACCCACTGCGCCTGGCACAATTCTAATGACCAGGTTAGTGTGGTTATCACGAGTTTGTAAGTATTTTGAAGCAAGAAGATCAGACTGCAAAGTTTGCAATGCAGCTGTATGCTCTGGCAGCCAGCATGATTTGGTAAAATTAGGTTGTACCAAGGCATAAAGCGTCTTGATACGCTGGGCATAATCAGGAATGTAGGTACGACCGAAATTCAGAAAACCCAGCAATGATTGCAATTTTTTCAGCGTTGTAGGAGTACAAAGGCGTGCGCACTTCTCAAGGAAGTGCGGAGCCAAGCCGTGACCCTCACTGTTGAGTTCGTACCCCAAGAACAACACTGTGAGCTCGGCAATGTGGCACTTCGCAAAATTGAATTTGTAACCGAAGTCTGCAAACATAGTAATGATGTTATCCACTCGAGCAAGGTGTTGAAGCAACTCGTCGTCTGTTAGATAGATGTCATCAACATACGAGTATGCATCTGGGTCCATATACTCTAGGAGCGAGACCACTCGAGCAGCAAAGACCCCAGGGCTGTTCTTATAGCCCATAGCTAGCCTCTTAAACTTTCTTTGTTTACCGCCCGAGGTAAAAGCCGTCCACTCACTACTCTGAGGGGACAGGTTATGGCTGTAAAAGCCATTGGAAATGTCAAGTGTGGTTTTAAACCGTTTTCTCACAAGACTATCGACGAGAGCCGAACTGTGAGTATTCTGTACCGCGCACGTCCGGCAGTGAGAGTTTAAGTGCCGGTAATCCAAAACTAGGCGGTACGACCCGTCAGGCTTCGTCACAGTGAATAAAGGGTTATTCATAGGTGACACACAAGTTTCAATTACTCCCTGATACTCCAATTGTTCAAGGATAGTCGCGACGTGAGATCTAGCCTCGCGACGCATGGGATATTGGGGTTGAGGCTGGGGATCGGACCGCAACGGAATCATATGGTCGGGGGAAATTTTATCCCAGCCCACTTGATTGCGATACAATGCAGGCGCTTGCACCTGCGCCCACTCCCCGGCCAACCTGTTAGTATGTTCCATAGGCACTGTGAGCCCAAAGGAGGGGAGGATCACCACCTCCCCTCTAGGAGCATCTAAAACGAAAGCCGGAGGCCAATCCTCCTCCGCTAACAGAATGTCATAAGTGGAGGACAAATTATCCCTAAAAACTACTCTAATTCTACGATGTATGTCACCCTCTATTTTAAGGATTATGTCAAACATCTGTTCAGGGGGAGCTACGCGAGTATCAGCAGTTTCAACACTCACATATGTATCAGTTGCTGTCACCTCCAGGTACGGACGCAGTGCTTGCCGCACTACTGTCTAACACCGTTAGAGCCCATGTCCGGTTCTGAAGCAGTGTCCGTACCATCTGAGGCATATCTCGCAGTTAGAGCAGCAACCTTCTTTTTCTGAAACGTCGTCCTTCTTGCCTTTTACTTCAGCCTGGCAGGGTTGCTCACGACCTTGAGCACCCCTTCCTCTTCCACGGTCTCCGCCACCGGATTGTGAAGCCGATGTTTCCTGTGAAGAACGAGGAGAGCGTTCAGAAACCTGAAATCTATCAGTTGACTTAATATTAGAACGTTCGCGCAAATCATATTTACGTTCAGTAGACGACTGAACTGGCGAAGCAGAACGCGACCTACGCTTCTGTTGCTGTTTCCCCTGTTTTTTGGTTCGCCAACTTTCCTTCGGAAACTTGGGCTTCTCGTCTTTTGTAGAAGAACTTACCTTAGTCTGCTGTACTAAATCAGGAATCTTTACGGTGGGTTTCACGCCTAGGGCGCTACGTCCCACCATTCTGTAGGCTTTTGCAATAATTTTTGCAAATTCCCTGGGCCTGTCGGCAGGATCCACAAGTTCCAGCATATTGCCTACTTGGAACTGCATGCTGGAAACGCGAGGGAGTTTGACGAGGAGTTTTGACGAGGAGAATTGGCTTATTAAGAGGCGGCGTTTGCGGTCTTCCATTGTCCCTCAGGGTTCTCGTGATATGAATTAAGGCTATCACGGGTGAACAATTGAGGTCTTTTTCAAAAGTTATAAATCTACATTGAATGGAGGCTTGGAGAAGTTCTTTACGAATATATTTTTTCTAGACACCCTGACAGCACGGATTCTATGAGTGAAATTTGAAGAAATCATATATACTTGTACCCTAGTCCTGATGAGGCCTTAAGAGTCTTTTGGGCTGAAACGCGTCGACAACGAATTGGAAGACATCCAGTTAAATTACTAAATTTTGTTTGGATTCATGTCTAGCGGAGCACTTTTAAGAACGTAGAGATCAGAATGAAAAAAGATCTCTAAAGTTCTCGATTAGGTTTGATCTTCACTAGAAAGGAATGCTGGAACAGATTAATCCTTTAAGCATCCTGATTCAAATATAGGGTCATATAGATGTATATGTGTATTGATTGGTTTTTTTTGCAAGAAAAGAATGTAAATATTATAAATGTTTTTGTATATATGTCTAAAAGATTAATCTTCTTATATATGTTTGGTGAAATACAAAACAATAAACACACTTAGATGCAGATCTAAGGAAAGATATACTCATTGTTGGGTCGGATTTTCTATGTATGACTATTAAGAATAAAGATAACATAGTTTACATTTGAGGATAGAATAACTCAAGGGAGGAGATAATTGATTTTTCTCGTCACCGTAACATAGCTATATTATTAATCCCTAGGTGTTAGTTTTTCCTTTCTACTTACTTGGAACTGCATGGCATCTCCTTTAAGGTTCCCCATCACCATGGAACAAACCACATCGAAGCTGTCGACAAGCCTCATTCCCAATTCAATGGCCGCCTCTGCACCATGATTTTCCTGAACTTTCTTGATGGCAGAGGGTAGTACAGACATAGACGGAGTGCCATAGCACTTCGAATAGGTCGCAGCAAAGACCTTGCCCCAATTGTTACAATCGACAATATCAGGCACTAAATCTTTCGGCAAAGTAATGGTGAGTATCCTGTGTTTATCCACAGGAGAAGTGTTTGGAAACACGGCTTCCAGTTGATCAAACTTTTCAGCAAGCCAGTAAGGAAATTCATCCTTACTTTGGGGGCGCTTGCCTACAACCGCATTAACCATCACGGGACTAATGACCACGGCTCGGTGTTCTTTCGTGCGACCCGCAACAGCAGGTACCCCCACCTGCTCGTTCCGAGACACGTACTGCACTAAAGCCCTATGGACCGTAATCAGGGCAGTGTGTAGTACCCGTAAGTCCGCCACCCCAACCGTCAAGTAGTTGGGATGGGGTGTAAAACCGGCCAGCACCGGCCAATCAGCCCCTGCAATTGACAAAGGACCCAGTCTTGGCGGTGCCACTGTATGGGGAAGGGCACCATTAAACCAAATGGTATGCTGCCAGGCAGAAATAGGTATTTCTAGTGTCCTATACGGAGCATAAGCTGCAGGTACTTGTGTGGCAGTGTAGGTGTGGAACGTATCATCGTCCGCATTCACCTCTGGAAAAGTCACCCAAGAGTAAAACAACTCATAAGGGTGTGCTGCGTCAGCAGCAACCACAAAGACCACAGCCAGCCCGTCATCAGGCACTCCATACGTCCTCAAATGCTGACGTAGAGGAACCCGACTATGCGCGGCTATATCGACCGCCATTAGGATACACTAAAGAATAACGACAAGTTCTACAGTAGCACTTGGGTTCAGTAAAAACTAATCGTTTTAATTATCAAGCTTGAACGAACCTTTAGTTTAAACTCAGGTGGATTAAGCCGTCACTCCCGTTATCCGGAAACCAGAGTGAGGGCGTTGTGGACTAATAAAAGTACTAGTAAGGCGTATCAGAACTTAACCACGTTGGGCGCCATGTTGCAGGGATTCTGCTTATGCACAGAACTATGCGCAGGAAACCAGGACCTCAGAGAATTGTGGTGTACCAGAAACTCCCCTCAGAACCAAGAACCCCATATCCGACTAGCTTAGTGTCCCATTCGTTAGCCTAGATCTAGCTAGGCGGTCCCAATGTATAGACAACCCAGAACATGCGACTTAGATATTTCTCAGGAGTGGTGGGAATCCGAAATACCTGTTTGTACTTATTTAGCAGTCCACAACAGAATAATACAGACACGGTAAAGTTTAAAGAGTTTACTTTATAAACCTCGCGTCCTAAGATGCAGTACTTTGGCTAACACTAGCAGACAAATGGTTAAGATCAGAACCATCAGCATTGTTACAATATCATACACAATGAAAGGAGCAATCATAATAATAATGACAGTGGTAAACAGCCACACTCCTTTCTCTAGTAACTAATATGTTTATTATACTAATAGAAGGTCTCTTAGGCTAACAGGGGGAACCCCATACCGTATAGATCAGCTTAGTAGAATCACATCACAGGATCAGCTAGGCTCTCTCATGCATCAGCTCTTCTGTTCGAATGAATCTAAAACATTCTGTCCTTCAATATTAAAAGCACTTGTCCTTCAGATATTGGCAGCTGCATGTATGATATGTCTAAAAAGTGGTACGATCAATCTGAACACAACACTCTGCACCGTCTAGTGTCCTAGACTTGTTCTTTACATGATGTTAAGAATGTTAAACAACAAACTGTTATCCTGTAAGGCAAAGTCGAGTAAGCATTTCTAAAATGAATAACATATAACAACAGTGTCGCGTGCAAAGCAGCAGAAACGGCAAGCTGGCTTTCTAACAGTTGGCTCGGTTATGCCAACTTAGTGTTGTAAATAGGGAGTGGCTAACCCATCCTACAGTTCCCTTGCAAACCAGTGTTGGCATGAGATGAGGAGAAGTGAATATGCGAGTAGCTGGCAAACATATTGAAATTAGTGTCTACGTAATTTTGATTGTCCAAACCTAGAAGACGAAATCAGGAGTAAAGTTGTTTATAAAAAATCAATTAACCAATCAGCTATTTTATTGTCGTCTATAATAGATAAAGATGAACTTAGGAAAAAAAAACACTTATGGTCAATTGCAAATTCTTCTGGTAAATTGGCTCCCCAACCATATTTGCTGTTCCATCTAAAACCCTTAATTAAGAATAAATGTATGTTACTGCGGTTTGGGAGATATCCGACTAAAGATGGAATACCAAAATGGGAAAACTAGTGGCCTTCTAAATTGTGTAGGTTATGTGGTTCTTGTGAGGAAACCTTAGTGCATATAGTAACTTTATGCCCCAAATTGGTAGAAGAGCAGAAAATTATATTAAAGTCTATTTTTAATGAATTGGGGGTAAGATCGTCTAGTAACGCCATCATCTTCTGTCTAAATGATGCCACCACCCGCCTTATTTCCCGATTTGTTAAGTTTATTGTTATAGGTCAAAAGAAACTTTGTAATGTTGACAATTGAAGTGAAGATATTTATGACATGAAAATTATTTATAATGCTGCAATGTATTTTTAGGGTTATGCACGGTCTACTTTAAACCATAGTTGCTAAGGTTTGCTGGTAGAATGGTATTTTATTTCGATTGCTAGCCTAAGTGTACTGTTGCTGTTTTTTATATCGCTATTAAATGTTTTTAGGGGTAGTGCTGGCATCTTTTAAATTAAAACCGTTAAAGTCTGCTTAGTGGAAACGCACATCATCTCCGAGGTTTGAACAATTGTATTTTACTACGACTTCTTCTCTTTTGTTCCCGCTCACATTGTTATAAAGCACTCTCTAGAACGATGTACGTTATATTGTAAACTAAAGTTGCTAGCACAAAGCACTTTATCTTTGTTGCTAAAGTCTATTAGCACAAATGCACTTTATTGCTAATTTCGTTCCAAATGCAATTTTACTACGGTTGGTTCTTTCTTATGCATCTCTCACTGTTTTAAAGTTTTTAAGAGTAATAAATGGTAAATTGACAACTTTAGTTGCTAGCATAAGGCACTTTAGTTTCCGTTGTTAAAAGTTTACTAGCACAATTGCACTTTATTGCTAATGTTGCTCTAAATGTAATTTTATTACGGGTGGTTTTTTTTGTGCAGCTCCCATTGTTTTAAAGTTTTTCTTAGAGAAATGTATTGTATACTGTAAACTATAGCTGCTAGCACAAAGCACTTTATTTTTGCTTGTCGATTATTTGCTGCCAAACAAACTATGTTGAGGCTTAGTTGTAGATCTTGCTTGGATATAATTGTACACTGTAGCCGCAAAACATTTATGAAGGGAACATGAATCTCTTTATTTTCTGTTTGAATGTTATGTTCTTAATCTAATTTTATCTTGTATGTGGACTTTGCTGATTGTAATGATTTTAAGTAATCAACAAATAAATAAAAACTACTACTACTACTGCTTTTGTTATTCCTGTCATATTTTGAAATATTTGTAATATTAATCTACAGGCTATTTTTTTTAAAATGTTATGTGTTCAAGAAAAAAACTGTCATCTTCAGACAGCTCACTTGACAAAAACCTCTAACTCTAGTAAGAGAGAAAAAACATAAGCCTCATTTTCCAAGTCGCAATTAGTTAAAAGACAAACTAATGTTTGACCTCTTTCCTTGGACATACAGCGAATGTGTCAAGATAAAATCAAGATGTAATAGCATCTTTATTGTTTATTCACTTCCTGATTGAACATAAACACCTGGTTCTTTTCAGCCTAAGTTTACTCGCCAATGGGACTAGTAGGTGCTAAAAATAGCTCAATCTGATACGTTTACTGGCAATTGCGAGTGGGCGAGTAGATTTTTCGAGGACTGCTAATCCCAAACATCAGAGATGCTGCTAGAAGTAATGATATCAGTTAGTGAGGTTTTAAATACATATGGTACTTGTATAGTCTCTGTAGGTCCGAATATATCAAATGGTAACTTATGCCAAACAGTTCCATCAATGACAGAAACCGCTGAAATGTTTACAAGGGAAAGGTCTCTTTACACTTTGTGTGATGAAGAATGAGACTTCAATACCTTAGTGACCAGTTCAACAGCAGAGTGTTCTGGGAGCTAGTGTCCATTCAGAAGCAAAAAAAATACTGTCCCTTGTCATCAATGTCGACAAAGTAGCCAGAGGCCGTTTGTGCAAAAGCAGGGACCTCAGATGGTTGTGTTGAGCAGGTGGTTAATTCCAATTGTGTTTCTTAATGAACAACTTAATAGTTGGCTTGTGGTATTAAAACTAGTGAATTAGCACACAGTGTTTGTATAATGTAGGTAGATGTGACTGAAAGTAGCAAGACTTCAGTAACAGATGGCCCCCGATCCCGAGGAGCAGAAACCCCAGTGTTGGTTAAAGCTTGTAGTGGGGTTTTCCTGTAAGGTAGTGTTAGGAACCAGGTAACTATCCAGGAGCCCTTGTGGCCTACCATGTAGGATTGGCCAGATGGTGTGGTTTGATGAGATCAATAGGTACAAATCTTTTGTATATTTGCATCCAGCATGTGGCAGTAAAAGTACAGTTCTGGTACCTTCAACAAGTATCAGCACGAGCACTCTGTAAGATGGGCCAAACTCCTTGTCCACATTTTTTTCTCAAATCAGATCCCCGATGTTTGGAATCCAGCAAGGAGTTGCTGGTTGAGCCTTCATCTTGTTAGTGGTAGAATGTTTCTGTAGCTTGTTGCTTTGCTTATCTCAGGAGTCATTCAGTTCCTGTAAGGCAGCCAAACATTCACTGATATCAAAAGGCATTTCCGCTGCCACTGTACTTGGATTGACAAGGTCTGGAACCCACATCATGACCCCAAACAGGACCTCATGGGGAGTCTGACCGCCCAAGGATCTTCTTGGCAGATTATTTACAACTCTCTATTCCCCATACAGTTGATGGATCCAAATACGAACTGAACCTAATACTCTAGCTGTCTGTTAAAGACTGCTTTCAGTCATGTTTTGTTCCTGTCCACAATTGCGTTTCCCTCAATATGATATGGGGAGGAATAGTGCACAGCCACACCCAAGATACTCATGGTATCCCTGTAAGCCCTAGAGGGAAATGATGGGCTGTGGTCAAAATGGAATGAGGATATTGCATATGTCCCAATGAAAACCTGCAAGTCCTTTATAACAGTTTGAGCGTTAGCCAATCACTATGGCCATACCATACGAATCGAGAGCAGGAATCTACTGTTAACAACTGAGCCATCACTGTGTAATGGCACACAGTGATCTAAATAAATGCAGTTCGAAGGCTTGTTTGCTATTAAGAGAGGTGTCTTTGGTGGTCCTGCTATGGTGGAAACATTTATGTGTTGACAAACATCACATCTAAGGACATAGTTATTAGTCCCTTATTATAGACCTGGCCACCAATAGCTTTGCTGCAATAACAAAATTGTAGCCACCCTACCTGCATGGGCTGCCATGATTAATTCTGGCCTGTGGTCTGACTTTGGTATTATTCCATCTCACACTCTGGGGAGATAATCAAACAGAAAGTTTTGTACACTCAGTAGGAAGGAGTATTTTGCTAAAAATTATTTTAGCAAGGGGGTGCCACAGTGCGAATCTGTGACAGCCGTCATGATGTTTTTGTATATGCTCGTGCTGGAACGAGTCACTGCAGCTACAACAGCAGTTTGCACTGCTGCCTTTGTGGCTTCATCAGCCAATGAATTCCTGCAACGTGTATTCCTATACGCTGGTGGCTCAGTGTGTGGATGAAATAAGCCCGCGGCAAACCTGCTTTAAGATTTGCCACCTGTCCATACAGCAATTTATGCTTGATAGTATAATCTTTGGAGTCTCTGAATCCATTCTGGCTCCAATAGTGAAAATAGTAATTGTAAGACTGGACACAATAATGTGAATCACGCACTCTAAGTGTGGGAAATTCTAGATCTGTATTTTCTAGTGCCAGAATTAGAGCTTTCAGTTCAGTCATGAGACTGCGTGAACGTTTTTAGAGGTTGGAATTCTCCATCCCTCTTTTTACGGTTTACCGCTGCACAAGCAGCAGAGTATTGATGTTTTGCTCCGACTGCTGGCTGGGCGTAACCATCAGTGTAAACTATAGAGTCAGACTAATCTAGAGGCATTATTTCACTGGGCAAAGGGTATTCTTGTTCATATTTAAGGATAGCTTGTGTTTGTAGTGTAGAGTCAAATATGTAGTCTACATCTGTTACAGTTATTGAATTAGCCCACTGTATCCATCTAGGATCTAAGGCTTTCGCGTTATGAACACTAGCTTTTGTGACAGCCTCTAAGGCTGGAATTGGAGTCACAACAAATATGCGTTTCTCCTGATCCAATGATCTTTCTCTCACCATAGCTGAACTGTTGTCGGAATTCTTTCTGTTGATGCAAAACACTTCTCTGCATTGGAATAAAATGCAATTTATGTGCAATTGGTACAGTGTCACCTTTGTTGAATGTGACATGTATATCCAGTTGTCCCCACAATTATGCGGATTACCAAATTTGTTATGTTTACATGTGTGTTTAAGTGTTTTACAGCTAACGTCAGTTTGTATTGCAACCACCATTTCTGTGTGTTCTGGTGTCCAATTCTGTACTGATCATTTCATAAAACGGTTCTACCCATTGTGCATAATCTTGTATGTATGTTCTACAAAAATTTAGAAAACACAAAAATTATTGGAGCCTCTTTTAATGTGTTTGGCGGTTGTAAGAGTGCACACTTATTTAGGAAGAGTGTTGCTAGCTAGCTCTCATTTGACAACTCATATCCCTAGAACAGGACACTGAGATAGACAATTTAAAAATGTTTGAAATTGAATCTGTAGCCAGTGTGAGCAGATCCTAGTATTATGCGATCTACTCTGGCCGGGTGTGTTAATTAGTCATCATCAGTAAGATATATGTCATTGACGTAGGACAGTGCTTTATTGTCGAGGCACTGTAACATTTCTGTTACACACACCGAGAACAACCCAGGCTGTTCTTATACCTTTGTGGCAATCTACAGAATTGTTTTTGGAGACCAGAGGGCGGTATATGAAGTCAAATACCTTCTTTCAGGTGCTATGTTTTGGCATTAAAAGCCATTTGAAATGTTTTAATGTTTTATATTGCTTGCGCACTTCATTGTTAATTTGTGCCGCTCCGTGCACGTTTTGTACTGCAAATGTGCGAGTAGCACTGTTCAGTTGTCTATTATCTAAGGCTAAGCGATATGAATGATCTGGTTTCATTACTGGAAACAAAGAATTGTTCATTGGGGAGGTGCATGTTTCAATTACACCCTGATATTCAAGTTGTTTTAGGATTTCTCTCACCTGGTGTTTAGCCTCGTGTTTATTGGGGTATTGTGGTTGCACTTGTGGGCTTTACCTTATGGGTATAATATGGTATGGGGATTCTTCATCCCAGCCCACGTGATTGCGATAAAATGCTGGGGCTTGTGCAAGGGCCCACTCCTTAGCGTATGTTTGATAAAATGATTCTGGAACGAGTTCGGAGAAAGATGGCAATATTACACTTTCTCCTCATGGGACTTGTCGAACAAACTCAGGTGACCAATCTTTCTCAGCCAAGAGAATGTCGTAACCAAATCATAAGTTCTTCCAAAAGAGAACGTTAAAAGTGTGAGGCATATCACCCTCCTTTAGGAGTTGTAATTCATACAACTGACTTGGAACATTTAGGGCCCGATTAGGATGGCTGGCGGAAAACCACCCCGACCGCCTTGGAAGCGGAAAACAACTGCCCGCCGGTACCGTGTAAAAACCGGCAGCCAAATTAGGATCATTTGCAAAAAAACACCGACAGCGGCGGAAGGAGACTAAGAAAAACCGCCCGTAGCGGGCGGAGATGGCCAAAACCCATCTGCGGCAGTCAGATTCGCAGCGGAAAAACACCAACCCGCTGCAAGTATAACAGAGACACCGCACGGGAAATTAGGATATCCCCGATGGTCCCGCAGTACGTTCCGCTGTTTCTGACCGCCTCGGTCGCACACTGGGATGAATGGGAGAGCCAGCGGAAGCCACTGCTGCAGACGATCTGTGAAAAATATGGCGGACAAAGCAAAAAACCCACGATAAGGCCAAAAAGTGCACAAAAAGTGCACACAGCAAACTAGCCATGCCCCCCAAAAACACACAACACACCCCAATGACACAACCACATGCCAAAAAGTAAAATACAATTCCCAGGACAACACCCACAACACTCCTGACAGCAATACTCCATTTGGACACACCCACATAGCTGAGTATAAAGCCAGCCCCTTCCCTGACCACAATTCTTTGCAACACTCCAGAAGAGAAGGGCATTCACCAGATCAGAGAGGAGAGGCATACGAATACAGCACACACACATAACCACCACAATCACCACCACACCTGCACCACTAACCACCTGCATGTCACACACCATACACATCACAACCACACCCACCACTCACACCCCTGCACCCACAACCACTTTGCACACCACACACCATGGCAGCACATAAAATGCCCAAATTCACAGAGAGTGAGTTGACAGTCATGGTAAATGAGATAGTCAGAGTGGAAATAATATCACAAAAGAGAGAAATAAGGGAGAAATTGAGCCTTCTCTGACTCCCCTAACTAACGTTTTAAACTCACTACACAGAGAAAAGCTCCACAGAATGTATTCATCACCGGTTATTATGATAGTGAAGAGCACAATACTATCCCTACTATCACATAAACCTTGAGTATTATTTAGAAGGAAAAGACATTATTCTTAAAATACTGCCCTCACACACTTTGCAGTGTCATGCTTCATCATTGGGCCGCGTCGAACGCCCCCGTGCAGACCAACACAGTGGGCGGAGCGCAATGTTTTTTGTAAGATGAAGAATAAAGTGGTGAGGTAACAGAACAGAAAAAAGGGGTTTGACAAAGTAGAACAAATAGTGTCTACAGTAAACAGAACAAGGACAATATTCCCTAAAGGAGGGACCACAAAAGTGCAGACATATATAATAAAACTGTCTAGGAGGGGACTATCTTAAATTTTATTCCTGTCACCCCCTGACAGGGTTAAAAGTAACTGGTCGGGATTTTTTAGGGAGGTAAAAGCCCCTAAATCCCTGCTGCTATTACCAACATGTTTCTGCCCAAATCAAACGCTCATAAGAGTCGTGCAGGCATTCATCAGGGTGTTGGTCCCTTGGCTATTTTTCTTGGTCTACCCCCAACTAGGGGATTCGTTACCTTCTACTGAGAAACGGCCAGTCGCCTTTAATACTTCAGTACTCTGAATGGTTTCCGAGAGTGAACAATTATAAGGGTTTATTGGAAAATCTCCAAACCCGGGACCGGTGAGGGGCCGTGGTCCTATAGTCACACTTACTCCAAGAACGCACGGCACTAATCGTCCCCACGGAGGTCCTCCATCTTACAAAAAACATTGCGCTCCGCCCACTGTGTTGGTCTGCACGGGGGCGTTCGACGCGGCCCAATGATGAAGCATGACACTGCAAAGTGTGTGAGGGCAGTATTTTAAGAATAATGTCTTTTCCTTCTAAATAATACTCAAGGTTTATGTGATAGTAGGGATAGTATTGTGCTCTTCACTATCATAATAACCGGTGATGAATAAATTCTGTGGAGCTTTTCTCTGTGTAGTGAGTTTAAAATAGTCAGAGTGGAACCACAACTGTTTGGTAGCCTGGTCCAACAGACACCATTAGCCACAAGGACACAAATGTGGGCAAGGATAGTTGAAAGGGTCAATGCAGTAGGGACCACCCCGCAATCCGAAAAGGAGATCATGAAGCGGTGGCATGATCTGTAGAGGGTTGTCAAAGAGAGGAGAAGCAAGAACCGTGAGCTGGCTCAGAGGACTGGCGGTGGCCCTCCCATTCCACCAAAACCATTCACACCATGGGAGGAGAAGGTGCTTGCCATACTGCATCCAGAGAGTCTCACAGGAGTACCCGGGGGAGTGGAGACTGGTAAGTACAAACAAATGACTACCACCACACTGCCATGTACTGTCTTGCACAACTACAAAGCTACACCACCTAGGACAAATTCAATTCATCTGCACCATACACCCACAAAAACATGTCTCACAGATCCAACATTCACTCACTCCCATTCACCCCAAACGTAGCTAGCAACATTACCATGGGGGCATGTGCACAGGCAGACAGCACTACAACTCCCACCAGGCCCCGTTGTCCCACTGCATCAGCAAGATGGAGCTCTCCCCCACCCCACCCTGAAGCATGTGTCAGCTATTACATTATCCTCATCGAACCAACAGGTAGGTAGCCATCTTCCCTGGGAGGGTGTTTGGGGGTGGGAGGCCGTACCACCACCCCCACCATGCCCCCTGTCCCACAACTCAGCAGGATGGAGCACTCCCCCACCCAGAAGCAGTTGGAAGCCATTGCAGTAAACCAAACAAACTTACAGGTAGGTAGCCATCTTCCCTGGGAGGGTGTTTGGGGGTGAGAGGCCTGTACCACTACTCCCACCATGCCCTGTGGCCCACACCTGAGCAGGATGGAGCCCTCCCCACACCCCACCCAGAAGCATGTGTCAGCCATTACATAACCCACATCAAACTTACAGGTAGGTAGCCATCTTCCCTGGGAGGGTGTTTGGGGGTGGGAGGCCAGCATTACAACTCCCACCATGCCCCCTGTCCCACACCTCAGCAGGATGGAGCACTCTCCCACCCAGAAGCAGTTGGAAGCCATTGCAGTACACCAAACAAACTTACAGGTAGGTAGCCATCCTCCCTGGGAGGGTGTTTGGGGTGGTAGGCCTGTACCACAACTCCCACCATGCCCCCTGGCCCACAACTGAGCTGGATGGAGCACTAACTCACACACAGAAGCAGTTGGAAGCCATTGCAGTACACCAAACTAACTTACAGGTAGGTAGCCATCTTCCCTGGGAGGGTGTCTGGGGGTGGGAGGCCTGTACCACTACTTCCACCATGTACCCTTGTCCCCCAGTACAGCAAGATGGAGCTCTCCATACCACCCAGATGCATATGGCAGCTAATGGCCCACCGCAAACAAACTAACAGGTAGGTAGACATTATTCTGTCTTGTGACCCCACTGAGCAGGATGTAAGCCTCCACCACGCACACACAGATGTGTCACATAACAAAGCCAAATGTGAGCACATAACAGGTAAGTAGCCAGTACGTGCACCCACCCATTTGTCAAAAAAGAAATTGTGCCATTTGACAACACCAGCCCTCTCATCGCACAAATATGTACACCGACTCTATTGCCACGCACAGTGTGCACACAGGTAAGCAAAGGAAACTGTCACAGCTACCAAAGTGTGACACACCAATGCACATGTAGAAGAAAGTCTGGGCACAATCATGCACAGCACCTATTGACATGTGCAGTGCCATAGGGCCAGAGCAACAATGACCATCCGAAAAATAAGAAAGCATGTGTGGTGGTATAAATCAAGATATGCATATGACAGGACAAAGGTATGCAGGAGATGACAATGGGCAGTCCATGGCCAAATGTGACGTCTGCCAGTTCAGACAAATCAACAAAGAGTCCTCAATGAAATAACAAGTTGTGCCAGTCCCCAGATGTAAACAGGTCCCTGTAATCATACATAATGCACGTGGCGCATGGTATGTATTTACACCTCACACCATGAACAAGTAATGCATGTACCACGGCATCATGTCAGGAGGCACAGTAGTGCACAGAGGAAACAATGTGATGATCAGTCAATTGTGTAGTGTACAAACAGCGAATGACACACAGCTAACACAAAGCTTGCAGGGTGTACTACAATGACCATTTCCCATCTGACCCACAGGTGACCAAGAACTCACTGCAGAGGACAACACCAGCAACCTGCAGAGCCAGTCTCCCACCCCCTTCCCCCCCGGTACATGGACTCTCGGATGTTGACTCCCGGGATTCTCTGGACGATGAGCTCAAAGCCGGCCGTCTGGTATGCCAGGGAGCAACAGGTCCCAGGACACCATTGTCCCTCCCACCACATCTGCTTCAATAACAACGTCACTGCAGTGCAGACCCCTGCTGTTACGGCCTGTGCGTCCACCGCCACCACCAGTGCTGCCTGCAACACCCTCCCTGTCCCAGAGGATGACCACCCCACACCTGAGGAGGGCAGGGAGAGGATACGGGTGCCCACAGTGGTGAGGCAACAGGTCCGTGGCTGCAGGGTAGGTGGGAGGGGCACGGTCACCCACAGACACCTAGAGGCTGGAACCCAATCCCTGGAACACATCACCAAAGTCCTTGGGGCATATGAACAGGCCCAGGGACGAACGGGACGATCGGACGAACTGTTACGCGAGCTCATCCTGCTGATGAGGTCCATTGACATACGCATGTTACAAATTGTGGACCTGTTGGGCCATCAAGTGGCGGTACTGAGGAACAGGCCTGCACCACAAACAACACCTCCACCTCCCTCTGGTGGGCCGCAGGATGACAGTTCTCCATCCTCCCCTGCGCCCACAGAGGGGGGTGAGTCCTCAGACCCCACTGGGCCTGCAGCAGGGCCCCCCCTGCCAAGAGATGAAGGGGCCGTCCTAAGAAAACCCTGGGAGTAACAGGAGGCAAAGCACCTGCCAAACGCCAGTCACGGAGCTAGCGATGATGGCAACCCTCTTCACTGCATTGACTTTTTGGACTGTCTTTCCCCACACTGCCTTGAGAATGGCATCTGTCTGTTGGACTGGGTCACCACATCAATGTGGTGACTACTTGATTATCTCATTTACCATAACTGTCAACTCACTGCTCCACACCACCTCTATGTAAATGTACACCCCCCTCACATGTCACCTTTGTAAATAAAAAATCCTTACACACATGTCGTGTCTGCTCCGTTTTTATTGCAGGATGTACAGTCTTCAAAATGATCACAATGTACCAGGAGTATGGACTGTATATAGGCAAGGAGAAGTTAAAGGCACTTAGAGAAACACAACAGGACAACATTCATTGGTCTGGGTGTGGCATCACAGACATCACACATCACCTACCATCACGATAATCCAACATACACACGTCACAATGGGCAACAAGTGTCAACATACACATCCTGTAGATGTTCCTAAATGACCTGTCCCAGAAACATTTCCAACCACCACTGAGTCTACAACTGGCTGCTGTTACAATTCTCACATACCCCTTCACAACAACTGCAACATCATCAGACAAAGGGTATGTTATACATTGTCACCCACCTTTAAGTGAAGTAGCGGGCAATGAGCTGTTGACGCAGTTCAACACCTTCCTCCTCTCCACTGTCCTCATCACTGGAGACGGTTTGGTTTGCAGGCGGGGCCTTGGGTCCTCATCATCATCCAGGAGCAGGGGAATCTCCTTAAGAATGGCTAGGTTGTGGAGCATGCAGCATGCCACTACAATCTGACACACCTTCCCGGGCGAGTATGCCAGTGCACCTCTGGTCTTGTCCAGGCAGCAGAAACGTGACTTGAGCAGACCAAAAGTACGCTCCACCACACAACGTGTTCTCCCATGGGCCTCATTGTAGCGGACTTCAGCCGGGGTCCTGGGATTTCACAGTGGGCTCAGCAATCAGGGACGGTTGGGATATGCAGAGTCACCTAGGTATGACAAACACAAATAGACATTGCAATGTCGCCGAGGCAGAGGGCAGCAGGTCACACACACAGCACGCCATACGACTAGGCATACTCATCCACAATCCATGCACGCTCGGGAAGTAGATTAGCCATCAGCTGGGGCACAATGCTGTTCCGCAGGATGTAAGAGTCATGGGCTGAGCCTGGGAATTTGGCACACACGTGGGAGATGATCATATCTGCCAGGCACACCACTTGCACATTTATGGAGTGGTAATGTTTGCGATTCCTGTAAATGTGCTCACTTGCCTGTGGTGGCACAAGCCCGACATGGGTGCAATCAATGGCACCAACAACATGGGGGATGTGTCCAAGGGAATAGAAGTCTCCCTTCACAGCTGCCAATTCAGGACCCCTGGGGAAATGGATATATCTGTCCGTGTATATCATCATGGCGGACAGAACCTCACGCAGCACCATGCTGAACAACGGTTGTGACATCCCACCAGCGCTGGCCACTGTCTGCTGGAACGATCCAGTGGCAAAAAAATGCCGGGCCACCATCACCTTATAAGTTGGTGTGAAAGCTGTTGGAAATGTCCTGCAGGTCGAGTTCCAACATATCAAAAAGGGGTTTTAGGGTGACTCTATCCAGCAGGCATTTCTGAATGATCGCCACATCCTCCATGTCCTCCAGCACTATCAAGTGACAAATGAGATTTGGCCTCCTCCTAGTTGAGATGAAAGTGGACACATGTCAATACAATACATCATGAGATGGGCACAGCATCTCACGTTCTGGATGACACAACGACAACAATGACTGTCATCAAAATTGAGTTACATACCAGCTTACATGTAGGGACACCTTCAGCTACACAAATGGTACACCTGTCAACTTACACAAAACAAGTACCTCAAACACCACATTGCTCAATGTGAATGCACATAGGGATATGGCCACATTTACCATGGGCACGCCTGGGAGTATAACATCCAGCATATGTGTAACAAATCAACCCCACTGTCTCATAACTAGCTGCTGTACCTGACACACCTTCATGCGTCATTTGAACCTGGCACCCATGCACAACACAATGACCACAGTCGGAGCTGAAACGACGATTGTGTGCATGATCAGACATAAGAGGACATGCCAAAAAGATCATCATTCATTGAGACGAATATTGCTGTGATTGTCACTGCACCTCAACACATTGACATGTGTACACATTGTAGAGTCCAGACCAAAACTGTCCTGCCTACATGACCATCAAATTCATAAGTGACATGTGGGAGTACAGGCCAATCTACGAAATCACATACACAATCATGGCATGTGTTGTCACCAGTTGAGTAAATGGAACATTGGCATCGTGTGCACAATGATGTGCCATTGACCATGTGGGCACTGTGCACTGTTGATGTTTGCCAGATTGCCATTGCCATTGTATGGCACCCATATCACGGTAGCTACTGCCTGGCCCCAGCGGTGTGTCACCAGCACTCCCCATTCACACAAGTGCAGTAGTGATAGGCATGGAGACATGCCCAAATGGCGGTGGGCATGCTCCGCCACCCATACTGCTGTAGCTACCGCCCTGGCCCCAGCAGTGTGTCACCAGCACCCCCTATTCACACAAGTGCGGTAGTGATAGGCATGGAGACATGCCCAAATGGCGGTGGGCATGCTCCGCCGCCAAAATCGCGGTGCCTCGTGTCACTGTATGGCACCCATATCGCGGTAGCTACCGCCTGGCCCCAGTGGTGTGTCACCAGCACCCCCCATTCACACAAGTGTGGTAGTGATAGGAATGGAGACATGCCCAAATGGCGGTGGGCATGTTCCGCCGCCAAAATCGCGGTAGCGCACACTGGGCCCCAGCTGTGTGTCACCGCCATGGAGCATGCCCTTACAGCCAATGGGAACCTTGATTTTGGGTGGCATGATGCAATTTTGAAAATCGTGGTAGGCGTGCTTCGCCACCGCGGAGGCGGTCATTGGATGCATTTGAAAGAGGCAGACCTGGACCACCAATTGCTGCAGCTTGGCACCTTTGAAACGACCCCGGGGGGCTATATATGTTATGTTAATGTTATGTTAAAAGCATTTATTAAGCGCGCACACACCAACTGTTTCTTGGCGCTAAGATAAGGATCACGGCAGTGGCAAGGAAATTGCTTAATCAGTATATGCTTGAATGAACAACCAAGTCTTTAACTGTTTCCTGAACTGGGCAAGGGAAGTCAAAGACCTAATCTCCGCCGGGAGGGAGTTCCAAAATTGCGGCGCAAGGACAGAGAACCTTAGTCCGCCATACTTCTTCCGATTGGCTGAAGGAGTTTCCAACAGATTCAAGTGGGAGGATCTAAGATTACGAGAGGATGTGTAGCGGTGCAAGTGGGCCAAAATAAAAGCCGGACCGTTGCAATGTAGTGCTTTAAAAATGGTGCAACCCATCTTAAAAGCACAGCGCTTACTCACTGGAAGCCAATGCAGGCTTTTCATTAATGGGCTGACATGATGCCATTTAGGCTGATGAAAGATCAGCCTGGCCGCCTGGTTCTGAACTAGTTGGAGGCGCCTTAGTTGGTATGCCAGAATGCCAACATACAATGAATTGGCATAATCCAAGCGAGAGATCACTAGGGCTAGAATGGCCAAAATCATAGCTTCCCTGCTCAAGAATCTACTGATCTTCTTTATTCTACGCAGCTGAAAGAAACCAGCAGAGACTGTAGACAACAAGCACTAACGGCGGACCTCAACGGCCGCACCTCTTTACTGTGTTCCCATTGGGTTTAATTGGTAATATGATTACAGTTGGTGTGCACAGAATGCTCCTGTGTCCGCCGTTGAAAGACACAAACTGCCAAGCAGAAAAACAAGAATTAAGAAAAAATGAAGCAGTGCACTACCATATTGTTCAGTTTAAGTCACACCAAGTGGTAAATTTTCTTCAATGGAAATGTTCTTTATTGTACTAATCCAACAGTGATATGAAGACATTCTCAGCCAACGCGTTTCGTTCAAAAAGTGAACTTAGTCAGGGCATGCGCGACGATGAATAATAATTTCATTCCAGACTTTATTTTCTTCTGATGGCGCTGTGAGGAAGGAGTATGGACTCCTGTCATTATTAGAACCAATCACTGTGCCCTTTTCAAGGAGGCATTTGCTTTGTCCTCGTACCCGCCACACGATATGGGATTACTATTTTAGATACATTGGCTGCTCTTGAGAAGACTTCTTCTTACCAACACAGAGAATTGTCCTATTGTGGAATTATTATTCATCGTCGCACATGCCCTGACGAAGTTCACTTTTTGAACGAAACGCGTTGGCTGAGACTGTCTTCATATCACTGTTGGATTATTACAATAAAGAACATTTCCATTGAAGAAAATTGACCACTTGGTGTGACTTAAACGGAACAATATGGTAGTGCACTGCTCCATTTTTTCTTAAAACCAGCAGAGACTACCGAGCTGATCTGAGCCTTTATGGACAAATCATTACTGATAATGATCCCCAGACTCTTAGACGAGGCAGCTGGCACAGGGGGATTACCAAGTTTAGGGGGCCAGAAATTGGAATGCCATGGATTTGTTGACCCACCTGTAAGAATCCGCTCAGTTTTCTCCAGGTTCAGCTTCAACTGGTTATTGTTCATCCAGTCACTTATAAAAACCATTGTGTCTTGAAAGTTGGACTCAGATGAAGCAGAAGAATTAACATTAAACACCATTTGAAGATCGTCTGCGTAGTTAAAAATTCCAACATTCCTTTCCCTCAATGAATGAATTAAAGGAAGAAGATAAAGATTAAAAAGGAGTGGGGAAAGAGAAGAGCCCTGAGGAACTCCACAGGTA
This sequence comes from Triturus cristatus, assembly GCF_964204655.1. Taxonomy (NCBI): domain Eukaryota; kingdom Metazoa; phylum Chordata; class Amphibia; order Caudata; family Salamandridae; genus Triturus; species Triturus cristatus. The sequence goes on along the minus strand of NC_140585.1, from coordinate 75,745,319 downwards.
ATATCTCTTTTGTTGGAAGAAAAATTGGCAAGGCGCACCGCTTGGGACCGATTGCTCAGAAAGGAGGAAAGCCACTTCAGGGCCAGACCCTGAATCCTGGCATAACTGACACGGTCGATCAAGATACCATGATCAACCGTGTCAAAAGCTGCCGAAAGATCCAGGAGAATCAGGGCCTGAGTGGTGCCTATATCCGCCCCCCCCTCTGAACACATCCATAACAGTAAGGATGACTGACTCGTCGAGTGTTCAGGTCTAAAGCTGGCCTGGTGAGTGTCTGAGACCTGGAAGTGTTCAACAAAAGAGCTGAGGCAGTTAGCTACATGGGTCTCTAAAACTTTTCCCAGATAGGGCAGCAAAGAAATAGGGCGATAGTTGCTGAGAGCCGATGGGTCGGCGCCCGGTTTCTTCAAGAATGGAATAATTTCAGCCCTTTTAAAAGAATCTGGAACAATGCCATGCTCAAGCGAGTTATTCAGAAATGATCGGGGCGGGTCTGGGCATATGGCTGTGACCTCTGCCCCTGCCTGCAGGGCCGGTCGCTCCACACACCGCGCGGCTCCCTCCGTGAGTGCTGGGACCCCTGACCCCTCCGCTGCTGCCTCGCACTGCCATCTGCTTGGATTACTGTTCTGCCGGTTCTATACCTGTCTGTGTTTTTTCCCTAGCCTGTGCCCCTGATTTTGTATTCTGTTGTGCCTTCCTGTGCCCTTGCATTTTCGCCGTCCTAGTGCCCTTTCCCGCCACTTCTCCCCCTCCCCGCTCCCCGCCGCTGCTCCCCTGCGGCCCCGCCCCTTTTCTCTTTTGTAACCCGCCCATTGACCACCCCGCTCCCGCCTCCCAGCTGATCCTCCCTCCCACTTCGCCATTTATGGAGGTCGACGCACGGGAGCGCAGCGGACGTGCGCAGCGGGTGCGCCGATTGTGCGCCGAAGGCGCGCCAAAGGCAAGCCCGTCAGCGCCCGTCCGCGCCTGGCCCGCGCCCAGCGCCAGGACCCTTGGTCCCCGACGATGCCAACGCACCCGTCGGACCTACGACACCATCACCCTCCACGCTGTCAACGCCGGCCGGAACCCCACCTGCTACCGAGCAACCCCGAAACGCACCCACGGACCCTTCTCATGCCAAGCCTGCCGATTCACCTATCTCCGGACCTGCACCACACCTGCCAAACCGAGCAGCAGCAACAACCACCTCAAGTGCATCCTGCTCAACACCCGCTCCGTCCACAGGCACGCCGTGGAACTCTGGAACCTCCTCGACACTACATCACCAGACGTCGCCTTCCTCACGGAAACCTGGATGACCGGCTCCTCAGCACCCGACATCGCCATAGCCATCCCGGACGGATACAAGATCACCCGGAGGGACCACGTCAACCAGAATGGAGGAGGCATCGCCATCGTTCACAAGAACACCATCCGCATCACGACCAACTCCGACGACACCTTCACCGCCGCCGAACACCTCCACTTCCAGATACACACCGACCCCAAGACCACTCTCAGAGGCACCCTCATCTACAGACCCAAGGGACCGCGCACACAATTCAGCGAAGACATCGCAGACTTTATCAGCCCGCACGCCCTCCCCTCCACAGACTACATCCTCCCAGGGGACCTCAACTTCCACCTGGAGAACAACAATGACAGTAACACCGCCGCCCTGCTGGACAACCTCGCCAACCTCGGACTCAAGCAACTGGTGGACACCCCCACCCACTACGCTGGCCACACGCTTGACCCAGTCTTCTCCTCCAGCAAGCACGTCTCCTTCAGCCACTCCACCGGACTTCATTGGACTGACCACAGCTGCGTCCACTTCAGCTTCAGAAGAACCATGACCCACCACCACCCGCAACAGGCTCCTCGCAGGAGCTGGAACAAGGTCACCGCCGACCAGCTCACCACCTCCCTCAGCCAGAACCCTCCCGCCAGCACAACGGACCCCAACGAAGCTGCCCGCAACCTCACTCAGTGGATCACCAACTGCGCAGACGACCTCGCACCACTGAAGACCCCTGCCAGCAGACCCGGCAGCAAGAAAGCCTCCTTGTTCATCGACGAACTTAAGAACTCCAAGAAGAAATGCCGCACCCTTGAGAAAGCCTGGCGCAACGACCAGACCACAGACAACATGACTGCCCTCAAGCACGCCACCCGCAAACACCACCAGCTGATCCACACCACCAAGAAAACAGCATTCAAAGAACGACTGGACAACAACGCCCACAACAGCAAGGAACTCTTCAGCATCGTCAAAGAGCTCTCCAACCCCAGCGCCGGAAACAACGACATCACACCCTTGCAAGACCTCTGCGACTCACTCGCCTCGTTCTTCCACCGCAAGATCGCCGACATACACAACAGCTTCGACGCACAGACCACGCACCCAACCACTGAACCAACGCCCCCCACCACCACCCTCTGCGCCTGGACCCCGGTCAGCACCGAAGACATCACCCGCACGATGAACACCATCCACTCCGGATCCCCGACCGACCCCTGCCCCCACCACGTCTTCAACAAGGCCGACTCCATCATCGCACCCCAACTCCGGGACATCATCAACACCTCCTTCAACACCGCCACCTTCCCGGAGAGCTGGAAGCACGCCGAGCTCAGCGCCCTCCTGAAGAAACCAACAGCGGACCCCACCGACCTCAAGCACTTCCGCCCCATCTCGCTCCTCCCATTTCCTGCCAAAGTCATCGAGAAGACCGTCAACAGACAGCTTGCCGCCTTCCTCGAGACGAACGGATCCCTCGACCACTCGCAGTCCGGCTTCCGAGCCAACCACAGCACCGAGACCTCCTTCATCGCAGCCACTGACGACATCAGATCCCTGCTCGACAACGGGGAAACAGCGGCCCTCATTCTCCTGGACCTCTCCGCAGCATTCGATACCGTCTGCCACCACACCCTAGTGCAACGCCTCAGCAACATCGGAATCCAAGAGAAGGCACTGGATTGGATCATCTCGTTCCTCGCCGGAAGAACCCATAGAGTCCGCCTCCCCCCGTTCAGATCCGAGGCCACCAAAGTCATCTGCGGCGTACCACAAGGATCATCGCTCAGCCCCACCCTCTTCAACGTCTACATGAGCCCCCTCGCGGCCATCGCACGCCAACACAACCTCAACATCATCTCCTACGCCGATGACACCCAGCTGATCCTCTCCCTCACCAACGACCCCGCCACCGCCAGATCCAGCCTACACGAAGGGATGAAAGACGTCGCCGAGTGGATGAAGGACAGCCGCCTGAAACTGAACTCAGACAAGACGGAAGTCCTCATCCTGGGATCATCGCCCACCGCCTGGGACGACTCCTGGTGGCCACCTGCCCTGGGCACCACTCCCAAGCCAACGGACCACGCACGCAACCTGGGCTTCATCCTGGACTCCTCCCTTTCGATGACCAGACAAGTCTCATCATCATGCTTCAACACCCTCCGCATGCTCCGTAAGATCTTCCGATGGATCCCCACCGAAACCAGGAAGACGGTCACCCATGCCCTCGTCACCAGCCGACTGGACTATGGAAAAACCCTCTACGCCGGAACCACAGCCAAACTTCAGAAAAGACTCCAGCGCATCCAGAACGCCTCCGCACGACTCATCCTGGACATCCCCCGACACAGCCACATCTCCGGCCACCTGAGAAACTTGCACTGGCTCCCCGTCAGCAAGAGGATCACGTTCAGACTCCTCATCCACGCACACAAAGCCCTCCACGACCTGGGCCCCAAGTACCTCAACAACCGCCTGACCTTCTACACGCCCACCCGCCAGCTACGATCGACCAGCCACGCCCTCGCCGCCGTTCCACACATCCGCAGAGCCACCGCCGGAGGAAGATCATTCTCCTACCTGGCGGCCAAGACATGGAACTCCCTCCCCCTCCACCTTCGGCTAACCCAGGACCATCTCTCCTTCAGGAAGCAACTCAAGACCTGGCTCTTCGAGCAGTAGACGAACCCCTCTCCCCCAGCGCCTTGAGACCCTTCCGGGTGAGTAGCGCGCTTTACAAATGTTATGATTGATTGATTGATTGATGGTAAAGGCTTCCCGAAGAATATGAGGGGGACAACAGTCCAAGGGAGAGCCCGAAGTGACCTTATTTAATAAGTTCAAAAAAGTCTCCTCTGAAATAGGAGGGATTCGGTCAAGACGATGAGGGCTCAGATCGATATTAGGGTCCTGTAGATCACCAACCACAGAAGAGATACTAGCCTTGATGGTGGCTATCTTCTCTATAAAATATGAATTAAGAGTCACATAGAGACTGAGAAGGAACAGGTTTAGGCGTGACTATCTGGTTTTGACAGTTGGTCAACTATAGAGAAAATCTCTTTAGATTTATTAGATGCATTAATAATTTTTTGCGAGAAATAGTTAGCCTTAGTTTGAATAATCCGATTTTTATATTCTTTCATCAGGACTAGGTAGGAAACTTTTTTATCTGGGACGTAGTGACGACGCCATTGGCGTTCTGCTTGTCTAAGTTCAAGTTTCTTTAATTTAAGATCTTCCAAGAACCACCGTTCAGCATCGTGAGGTCTCATGGTCTTAGTTTTTTTTGAGGGGGGCAACACAATCACTGGCTGACTCCAACCATAGTTTAATGCTCTCTGCCTGGGTCTGAAAGTCTTCTAATGTAGAGGGGAGGTGCTCATGAGGCATGACCGACAATGGTCCATGTCTGCTCTTCTCCAATTTCTGGACATTTGATTCTCTATTAGTTGGGGTTTTGGAGAAGGAATACATCGAAGAGTAAATCTAATCAAGTGATGGTCGGACCAGACACACAGAGATATCAGAGGAGTAGAAATCTCCAAATTCGAGGTCCAGACTTGATCTACAGTATGCCCTTTTATGTGGGTGGCGTCCCTCACATGTGATGTACAATTCATCCCTTAAAGCAGGTCAACAAATTCCCTCGAGCTAGGGCTCTCCCGATTGTCTCTAGGCCAATAAATGAAATCCCCAATTATGAGAATCCTGGCATGGTTGATAACAAGGTGAGATATCATCTCTCCCAGTGCCTGAGGAAAGGTAAGCATATTATCAGTAGGTCTATATAAAAGAGCACAAATAAAAGATAACTGAGGAGAATTAAATTTTTAAATCAAAAAATCAGTTGAGGGCAAACCAGTGGCCTCTAAACTGGAGAACTGATGTTCCTTACGGATTATGGCAGCAACCCGCCTCCAGCTTTCCCCGGAGATCGATTAGCCTGAAGGATATAATAGCCATCCGGAATTGCCGCTAAAATATCTGGGGCACAATCATCGGTCACCCAAGTTTCAGTTAAAAGGAGAATGTCGGGATTTTCTGATTGTAGACGTAATAAGATTTCAACTTCGTGTTTCACCAAGGATCGGGTGTTCAAATAGCAGACCGTAAGTCCTATAGGTTTCTGACCCTTGGGGAGGGAAGGGATAGGTCGGAGTGAGTTCTTGGGGGGGGGGGGGGGGTTCTAAAATTAATTCTGGGAAGTCATATCTATTTGAAAAGATTTCTGCCTGTTCAATAATGAATTTAATGTTCCCATTAATTTGAAAATTACCCTGCCACGATTTCAGTTCCTTAGGGGAATATTTAAAAAATTGGGCATAAGAAGTGGCCCCTGACCCGCTCGGCCGCGGATGGCCTCACATTTCCACTGCTCCCAGAGCCTTCTGCCAGAGACCCCTCACCTGCTGCTGCCTCCAGGGACTGCTGCCAGACACCCCTCACCTGCTGCTGCCTCCAGGGACTGCTGCAGAGACCCCTCACCTGCTGCTACCTCCAAGGACTGCTGCCAGAGACCCCTCACCTGCTGCTTCCTCCAGGAAATGCTGCCAGAGACCCCTCACTTGCTGCTGCCTCCAGGGACTGCTGTCAGAGACCCCTCACCTGCTGCTGCCTCCAGGGACTGCTGCCAGAGACCCCTCACCACCCAATTCCGCCTCTGTCTCATGTCCACAGTGATGGCAAGGACAGATAAGATCCGTGCCAGTCCCTTCACGAGCGAGGGGCAGGAGGTCCTGGTGGACGAGGTGCTCACCCAGTACCCAAGGCTATATGGTGCCCCAAATGTTGTGGAAAGTCCTCGACAGTGGGGTGGGGCAGGGGGGGCAAACATGTAGTTGGACTGATGCAGTATGTGCCTGAGAGTGTGGGGTTGTGTCATGCACTGCATAACATGCTGTCTCCAGGGGGAAGGTGTGTGTACCCAATGCCATAGGTTTCCCTGCCTGCACATGTATGTATGAGGGACCTGTGTTGTGTTCAGCCATACAGTGACGCAGAAGGTTGTTCATCCAGGAGTCAGGACAGTGATTGCTTGGCTGAATGGCTGTGTGTGCCCCTGTAGTCCATCTCAGTGTGAGCCCAGCTGGACTGCACAGTCCCCGCCCACAAAGACAAGGACACATCACTTCACTTACAGAGTATTACATCAGTCTTTTCTCATTGCACTCCAGCTATGGGCCATCTCAGCACTGTAGATTGCACACGACCGGCCTTGTGATGAGGAATTTGGATTTGTGAGATCATGTCTCTCAATGTGACATCCATGACACAGTTATCTGTTCACAAGGCAGGGACATTGATGGCTGCACAGTCTTGGACACAGTGAGTCTACCCCCAAACGCAGGTTGATATGTGATGTATGTGTTGCTCAATCCAACAATGGACTGGAGATTTGGGCAGGCTACATAGGGGTTTCAGTGCTGGCATCCTGCATGTGTGTGAGATGTGCATAGTGTGTTCCCCCTCAAACCTGCTGGGAGTGGCTGCATGTGTACAGATCCTGTGCCAGTGCTGGCCTATGTGATGTTGATAGTGTGATGCAGTGGCATGTAAGTGGTTGCTGGGCTGGGTGCCGGTGTTACGCATTTTCCCTACCTGTACTTACAAAGGTAATTTGAATGCTGTACATTCCCATTGCATTCTGAGTCGTGCTCTTCAGGTTTCTTCTGCATTGGGGTAGTCTGGGGAATCCCATGGGAGGGAACGGCAGTGTGCCCGATCTGAGTGTGCATTTATCAATACGTCCATTGCATGCACCCAGATTTGGGAGGCCTAGACATCTGACAACAATGTGCACCAGTCTTTGGGCCCCAAAGTACAACACTGTGTGGGTGGTATGGGCTCATGGCCATTGTGGAATGTCATGTTGTAGTCTGTGTCTGTGTTGCCCCCATCATGTCCCTAGGTGTGCTCAGAACTAGTTGTGTGTCTGGTTGAACGGAGCCACTAGCAGGGTGCTGTGCTGTGTGGTCATCACATGGCTCACTTATGCCTGAATTTCCAGTTTCCACGCACTGTTTGAGTCAATATCGTGAGTTAGCACAATGTGATTGCACAGGGTGGTGTGCAACATGTAGATTTAGTCATCTTTTGTTATGCATTGCTTGCATATGTTTGTTATGTTGTTGCCACTTAACTGACCCTACATCTCTCTTACCCATGCAGCATCTCCGGTGGTCACGGAGGCACAGGAGACGGACACCAGTGGTGGTGAAACAAGCACAACAGCTGCACAGAAGCCCAATGACACACATGTCGCCAGCGTCTCAGAGGGGGACAGGAGTCTGCTGGAGGAATCCCAGCCTGAGACGCAAAGTACCACATCATCTGATGCCAGCGGTGATGCATCCATGTTGGCGGGCGCAGGGAACGGGGACTCTGCATCATCTTCCACCACACAGCGGCCAGTGCCCACCGTCCCAGCCACTTCCTCTGGTGCTGCCCGTGTCCGCCTCAGTAAGAGGGGAAGAGTATCCTTCACCCCTGGCACCGCTGCCCCTGCTCCTGTCCCCCCTGCTGCCATCAGTGCTGAGTCTGTGGACCTTTTGCGCCAGCTGTGTGTAGGCCAGACAGCTCTCCTAAATGCCTTCATTGACCACGACAAAAAATTGGCACAGGTGGTTGCTTTCATGGAGGGCATACATTCAGACGTGTGTGGGCTACACCGTACTGTCCAGGCTTTGTCCTCCACAGTGAAGTCTGCCCTTCAACAGGCACATACTCACAGTCTAGCTCTGGTCCCTTTGTCCACCCCCCTTGCATTGGCCACGTCTGATGATAGTGATCATGGTCCACATACATCTAAGTCACGATACAGCACGTGAAGCACACAGCAGCAGCAACCCAAGCGGTCCCGGGCACAGACACCATCCCCGCAGAAGACCAAAGCCACCCCAGAGCGCAGAGAGAAAAGCCCGTCAGGCGACACCAGGGGACAAAAAGCAAAGCAGCAGACCTTAGGCACACATGCCTCTGAGGCATCCCCATTCAAGGACTCTCCTGTCCCTAAAGCATTTCGCAAAGAGAAGCATACAGTTTCGGTGCCCACCGAGGAGGTGGTGCATGCCAAGGGTACACCTAGGAAGGGCTCCAAGGCAGATTCACCCACCACCTCGACTCCCATTCCAAGCCCAGTAAAGCAGGGGAAGGCGGGCACTGTAGGGGTGACACCTAGTAAATAGGGGAAGGGGAAGCAGAGGCGAAGCCAGGCAAAGCGTTCCGCTGGATCCAGCACATCACCAGAGGGAGTGCCAGCGTCCGCACCTGATGCAGCTTTGGTGGTGAGTGTTCCTGTTGTGTCCACACCACTTCCCATTGATCCAAACTCAGGCAAGCCATTTAGGATCCCCGAGAAGTGGAAAGGCACCCCTCAACAATCTCCCAGCCACAACGTGTCTCCTGTCTGCATGACTCCGCCTCCACGTGCCAATATACCACCTGGTCCAAGGAGCCCTCCGGCTTGCCAAGCCACTAATAGCTCTACCTCAGCTGGTCCGCTCTCTCCCCGGTCAAGTGCCCCGACAGTCCCCGAGACACAGCCAGCTCCCAGTCCGTCTGACAGCCAAGTCTGAGTGGTAGTCACCCTCACACACCTGTCTCTTACACAGGTGGGCCTGTACTGCACATTGTTACCCCATGACTGTGTTGCTGACCATGGAAAGGTACAGTCGCACACATTCCCTGTGCAGCCTCCCCTGGACATTCCCTGCACTTCATTTTTGCCACTGGCCTTGTTTCTCTTTGCTGTGTTCAAGTATTCCCTGTGTAGCTTCTCCTGGACATACCCTTCACTTCGTTTTTGCCACTGGCCTTGTTTCTCTTTGCTGTGTTCAAGTATTCCCTGTGCAGCTTCTCATGGACATACTCTGCACCCTGGACAGGCCACTGACCTTGCTGTGTGCCGTTTGCCTGTGCAGCTTCTCCTGAACATACCCGACACTTCGTTTTTGCCACTGGCCTTGTTGCTCTTTGCTGTGTTCAAGTATTCCCTGTGCAGCTTCTCATGGACAAACTCTGCACTTTGCCCTGCCCACTGGCCTTGTTGTTCACTGTTGTTTTGCCTGTGCCTGTGCAGCTTCTCCTGGACATACCCTGCACTTAATTTTTGCCACTGGCCTTGTTTCTCTTTGCTATGTTCAAGTATTCCCTGTGCAGCTTCTCATACACATACTCTGCACCCTGGACTGGCCACTGGCCTTGCTGTGTGCCCCTTGCCTGTGCAGCTTCTCCTGGACATACCCTGCACTTCGTTTTTGCCACTGGCCTTGTTGCTCTTTGCTGTGTTCAAGTATTCCCTGTGCAGCTTCTCGTGGACATACTCTGCACTTTGCCCTGCCCACTGGCCTTGTTGTTCACTGCTGTTTTGCCCTTGCCTGTGCAGCTTCTCATGGACATACTCTGCACTTTGCCTTGCCCACTGGCCTTGTTGTTCACTGCTGTTTTGCCCTTGCCTGTGCAGCTTCTCGTGGACAGCCTCTGCAACCTGGACTGGCCAATGGCCTTGTTGTTCACTGCTGTTTTGCCCTTGCCTGTGCAGCTTCTCATGGACATACTCTGCACTTTGCCCTGCCCCCTGGCCTTGATTGTTCACTGCTGGTTTGCCCTTGCCTGTGCAGCTTCACATGGACATACTCTGCACTTTGCCCTGCCCACTGGCCTTGTTGGTCACTGCTGTTTTGCCCGTGCCTGTGCAGCTTCTCCTGGACATACCCTGCACTTCGTTTTTGCCACTGGCCTTGTTTCTCTTTGCTGTGTTCAAGTATTCCCTGTGCAGCTTCTCATGGACATACTCTGCACTTTGCCCTGCCCACTGGCCTTGTTGTTCACTGCTGTTTTGCCCTTACCTGTGCAGCTTCTCATGGACATACTCTGCACCCTGAACTGCCCACTGGCCTTGTTGTTCACTGCTGTTTTGCCCTTGCCTGTGCACCTTCTCATGGACATGCTCTGCATTTTGTGCCTTGCTCTTCTCTTCTCATGGTGCCTATCTGTGCAGTATGTGAATTAAGACAGTTGCTCTTTTTGTCTATTTTGTCAGTGTCCTTACTCAATAAAGTTCTTTTGCTGTGTGTATATGATTTACTGTGCCACATGGTCTGTGTGCCACTTCAACATAGTCAATGTTTTGGCTCACTTGCTCTATTTTTTACAGGGGTGACAGGGACTTCAGTTCTTCCTGACCCAGACACTTGTGGGGGCAATTATGTCAATTTTAAATGGAAAGCAGTTGTCATTTTCTTAATTTGTTCATGTTGGCTATATTGTACACATGTCAGGTTGGTGGGCACTGCCAGCACAGAGTGGGATTCTATACACAGTATTGCAGGCAGGCTGGGCAGGGTCATCATGTATGTGTATTCTTCCTTTATGTGTGCCCAGTGGTGTATGTGTGTGGTCATCTGGTGATGGCCAGTCATCCTAGTCCCATGGCTTACTTTCCATGTGTGCTCTTGGAAGGTCAGGAAGCGTGCAGTGTGAAGGGGGTGAGTTTGTCGGGAGTGTTGATGTGTGCATGCCCCTGCATTGTCAACTACACACATGTCACCCAGGAGTTGTATGCCTGTTGTTTTGATTGTTCAGCCCTGTGGATGTGGTAGTATGCACATGTGTGAGTTATATGTTGTGCACTGTGCAGTGTGTTGGTGTGTCCTTGCAGTTCTGCCTGACTCCTACTTGTTGTTTTTGTCACTTGTGAGTATGCAGAGTGTGTGACCGGCAAGTGTTGTGTTTTGTTGATCATCCATGTGTCTTGTTACTGTTTGTGGTGACTGTGCAGACCTGCTGCTCCACACTGTCATTGTGGTTGTGTTTTCTCATGCATTACTGTCACATGGTGCCTTCTTGCCTCCAGTATGGCATGTTGTGTGTGTTGTCATACCATCCCCCATCTGTGCTTCAGATTCCTACCCATTGTGGGTCTGCACTCCCTCTATTTGTGTATGGTACACTCCTGCCATATCCCCTGCTGACATGCAGTACACTTCACCTTGATGTCAGCTGTCACCTTGGTTTACATGTGTGTTTGCCTCCTCATCACTTCATTTGTGACACTGTGCTTTGGGGTGCAGTTCTTTGGCCAGGAGCAATGTGTCACTCAGGGCATTTCACCAATGGGTTGTATGTGATGTTCTTGTGCTATTTGGCAGTCATGGTTGCTCATATGCAGTTCAACTGTGTGTGGTGCCCAGTCCTCTGGTCAAGTTGTTTCCACCTTTGTGTCCCAGACTTGTGCATCTGTTGGTGTTGTGTTGAATGTATGTGTGTTGGCTGTGGTATTGCTTCACTTCTTGGGTGTGCTGTTGTCTTTGTGCTGTGCTGATTGGTATTGTGTGGGTTGATGTTATGTCAACCCACATGTCTGTGTGTGGCTGGTATGCTTGGATTGCACACACTGCGTGTTGTGCATGCAGTGCTGTGTGTGTATGTTGCCTTGTCATTGACTGGTGTGCATCCCCTGATGTCCTGCTGTGCTTGCTGAGTGATTTTATTGCCTGTGCATCTGTTGTTTGTTTGATGTGGCTGTGTTGTTCTGTGATGGTGCACTTCTTGTCTGTGTTGTGGTATGTTGTCTCTGCATTGTTCCTGAGTGATGAGGTTGTGTACTCCTGTTGTGTCTGTGCCCCCATTGCCTTTCCACAGTTTAGCTGCACAGGGCATGTCTGTTCTTGTTGTGGTTCTGTATGTGTTTCTGTTGGGTTATGTGTTTGTGTGTTGTTTTTGTGCAGACATTTATTCTGGCATCCCTGTGTGTGTGTGATGTTTGTGGCTAACCCCAGGGTGTGTGATTGTGTGTGTATTGACTGGCAAGTATTGCCAGCCTTCAGTTTGTTTGACACTGATGTTGTGTGCTGCTGGTGTGAGGGGGTATGTTTGTAGATTCCTACTGGTGTGTGGCAGTCACGGAGTGTGTCAATGGGCCCTGTGTGTTGTGCTGCTGGTGTACTCCTGTGAAGTAGTTGTATACATGTGTGGCTGTTCACAGTTTGACTTCAGGGCCTTCCTTTCATCCGTGTGCCTATACATGGTTTGCCTTGCTGTCTCCCTGTGTTGTTGCACTGTGATGTCTATGGTTTGACTTCACCGACTGTATCAGCCATGTGTGCTTTGATGGTCTGAGGGTGTTGTTCTCTGTTCCTTGTCTTGTATGAGAAGTACACATGCTTGTTGTTTGTCTCCATGGCCTTCCATTTGTTTGCACCCCACTTTGGTTTTCCTATTTGTTGTGCTCCATTGCTGTTGGCATGTGGTGTGTGTATGTGTCTGTATGTCAGTATGGGATATGTATGTGTGACTTGGCAGGCTGTGTGTCCATTTGGATGTTTGTTCCTTGTATGTGTTCCTTTGGTGCTTGTACTAATTTGTGTTGCCCTGAGTGTGGTGTTGTTGTGGTGTGTGTGTTTCCCTGGCCCTGTGCTACTGTGCTGTGTGTTCCTCTTTAGCCACTCCTGCAGTGGCTGTCTCCCTGGTTGTTTGTTGTGTGGTGCAGGGTGTGTATTCACCTGCCTTGTTGTTGTGCATGGGGGTGCACAGGAGGGGCACATGGCATGTGCCTTCAGGGGGTGTGCTAGTGTGTGGTGGGTGGAGGTGTGGTCCTGTGGTGTTTGTTCCATACCCATGCCTGGCACTGGCTCTGCCTTCTGCATTGTGCACATGTATTCCGTTGTGTTCACCGCTGCGGTGACGTGACCGGGACATTGCTGCATGGTCGTGGAACATGTGTGTCCAGGATACGGCGGGGTAACTTGGTGGCAGGTGGGTCTGACTCATGTGTGGGTGCCCTTGTGGATGTGTTACTGCCCCACCAGGGTGTCTGATGTGGATTTGGACCCTGTGTCAGCCCATGTGTTGTGTTTGTGTTATTGCGTACCTGCGGCGGCGTCCGCGTCAGTCCATGAGTTGCTGGTGATGTAGCAGGTACAGCACCGGAAAAACGTGTAGAGCTGGATCCATGACAGTCGGGACCGGGTGGTATGGACCGGGACTCTGGTTTCACGCTCCGCTGTCGAGCTTCCGCCGTCTCTGGTTGGGCGGTTTCTCCGCTGCTGTGTGTCTGCTTGTTTGGAGCATCCTAATTTGTGGAGCGGGGCGGACGTCATTCCACACGGCGGTGAGTCTCCATTGGCTCCCACCGCCGCGGTGGCGGGCGCACTTTGATGGCGGTGCGAATTGCACCGCGGTGGACGGGAAATGGGCTATGTTTGGCCATATGGCTTCAGAGAAAGTCATAGTACGGAGTCAGCTCTGACCAAGGCGGAAAGGCTGCCTTGATCCTATTGGATTTATCTGCGGCCTTTGATACGGTCCTTCATTATCTTTTGATGGACCGATTAAGGTCATGCGGACTCCAGGAAAAGGCATGGAAACTCTTGCAGTCCTTCCTTACAGATAGAGTGCAAGTGGTATCCCTGGGCGAATATTAATCAAAACCCTTTGCTCTGCCCTGCGGTGTTCCGCAGGGGTCATCATTGAGCCCGACTTTGTTCAATATTTATGTTTCTTCCCTGGCCCCTATTATCAACACCTTTGGCTTTGATCTCACCTCCTGTTTTCCTCCTTCTTCCGGGTCTCTCTCGTCATCTTCAGCAGAGTCCGTGGTTGTCGACCATAGAGGAGCTCGAAAGAAGAACATCCCAAGCTACTCTGGGTCTGCCCTCAGATGACAAAGAGAGCCAGGGGAAGGAGACGGTCCCAGTCCTTCCCTTCACTCACCCAAATTGTTTTAGGGTCAGATTCAAGGAGCCGTTGTATCTCTCAACTAAGCCATTGGTTTGAGGATGGTAAACTGAAGTCTTGATATGTTTGACATCCAACAGTTTACATACCTGACACATTAGTTTAGAGACAAACGGTGTTCCTTGGTCGGTTAGTATCTGTTGGGGAAAACCAACCCGGGAGAAGTATTCTAGGAGTTTGTCCGCAATATTTGAGGTAGTAGGGGCCCTGAGGGGAAAAGCCTCTGGGAAGCCGGTGCAGTAATCGACCAATACTAAGACATACTGATAACCTTTTGAGGACCGGGGTAGGGGGCTTACGAGATCCAACCCTACCCGCTCAAAGGGTTTATCTATGATGGGCATTGGTTGTAGGGGAACAGGAGGAGGACAGTAGGGGTTCTTCAGCTTACCCACAGAACATTCCTGGCAATGCTTCTTTATCTGTGCATATATACCCGGCCAATAAAAGTACCGCAAGATGTTCTCTGTTGTTGTATGGGCTCCAACGTGTCCTGCTAACAAGTGGGAATGGGCGAAAAATAGCATCTGTTCTCTAAATTCACGGGGTACCAGAAGTTGAGGAGACTCATGAGGACCAGCGTACCTGTAAGGAAGGTCATTTTGTATCTGGAAATTGGGATACGTCGGGTTTTGGCCTGGAAGAGCATTTAGGGCCTCTTGCCAGACATGGGAAAGGGTGGCATTGTTTGTTTCAGCCCAGCTGAAGTTTTTTTCTATCTTCCAGGGTTCCTGAGTCAACAGGGCACGGACGCTAACCTTGTCAGTCGATTTATAGACAGTATTCAAAAAGAGGGAAAGGAAGTCGGGATTGTCCGTACCTAGTATTATGTCTTCAGGGAGGTTGGACATAAGACCTACAGTGACAGTCGACAGACCCCCTTTTCCTTGGCAGTGTATGGGTACATGAGCTGTGGGATAGATGGGAACGTCACCATGGACGCACCGTATTGCTACCTTTCCCCCGGGGATTCTCTGTTCTGGTCTAACCAAATGGCTTTTGATCACCGACTGCCGGCAACCTGAATCTAGGAGGGCAGTGACAGGGTGGGCATTGACAATAACACTTACATAAAAGCATGTCCCCATCTCTGCAGTGTACATGGGTTCGTCCACTTTTCTCTGGGGACAGACCCTTGCTATGTGGGCCCAATCACCACATTCAAAGCACTGGGGCTGTTGGGGAACGAGTGGCTCCGGTTTTGATGCTTTAGCCCTCTCTGGATCCTTGATAGATCTGAGCGGTTTTCTTGGTAGCGGGTTGGTTCTAATCACTTTCTCTGGTTCCCAAGACGTGGCTTGGGGTTGTGCCCTGATAAAGGAAGTGGCCATGTCCATTGCTTTTTCGACAGTCAAACCGGCATGTTACCTCAGCCACCTTTGCGTGGCATACGGGAGGGCTTCCAGGAACTGTTACAGTATGATAGAGCTCATTATATCCTCTTTTGTCTGTTCACTTGGTTTCAACCATTTCTCAGCAGCCACTTTAAGTTTGAAATGTAGGGTCTTTGGGCTATCGCTGGGGCCCCCTTTTCGCGGCAGAACTTGAGACGATAGGCCTCCGCGTCCATACCCAGATGGTCAAGTATTACTTCTTTCACTTCTTCATAGGGGTTTACCCCGCCCGCGTTGTCCACTTGGTAGGCTGCTTGGGCCTCCCCTGTCAAGAGGGGGGCCAGGAAAAATGGCCATTTCGAAACAGGCCAGCCTGAGGCTCGAACTGCTCGCTCGAAGTTCAACAGAAAGGCATCCGGGTCCTCACCAGGTAGGTATTTTTGTAATGCCACAGTAGGTGCGGTCTCTGAGGATCTCGTCAGTTTATGCGTAACTCCGGTCATGGGAGTTTCCTCGGCTACGCGTAGTAGCGTGTCCAGCTGGGCCTTCATCTGGTCCTTGAAGGTATCCCTGTCTGCTTGGGTGCTATTAAGCTGGCAAACACGGCCCACTCCAGATTCTTTTGCCCCTCCACTAAATGTTGAATGAGTGCCTCCATTTGTATGCTTCAATGGGGCTTACGCTGCCCACATTCTCCACCATGTGTAGCGGGTTTAAAGAACGCACGAGGCAGTTAGGTAGATTGCGAGGGATTTTTATTCTGTCAACAGTGTTCGGGGTAAAGTAAATGTCAATTCAAACAGTACTGTCCACGCTCTCTTGGATGGGGAATCAGCTCTTCGCTCTGATGAGGTCACGTCTACTTCACAGACTTCTCAGTAGGCGGCATGTAAAAAGGAAAAGAACACAAGCCTATCAGGCGGTTTTGTTGTGATGAGGGGAGGGATAGTGAGGGAGCACCACTAGGCCAGGGACGTGAAAGGGTGGGGGACCAACACCGAGACATGGGATTCAACCTCGGTAAACAAGGACTTGGATGCCACCCGCCTTAAGTTCCACCCGGGTACGAGGTAACCGCCCGTCTCCCAGAGCCCCGGAGTTTGTCACGAACCTGTTGGAGCCACGAACTCTAGGTCCGTGGCTGGGCGCTTGACGGGGAATGCCACCTGGCTTCTCGTCGCTTTGTTCGGCGTAGAGGCTCGGATCATCGGCAGCAGTACTTCGTCCTCTGGGTTCCGCTCGGCCCAGGAGTACTGGATCGCCTTCCTCACCGCTTTGCTCGCCTCCAGCTTGACTGGCTGTCCCCATTTTGAATGTCGGCAAATCCAGTTCCGCGTAGCCTCCAGGGGCGGGACCTTGGTTCAGGTTGGCTCCGGAATTAAAGGGCCAGAAGCCCGGGACGTCCGGAGTCCCAGAATCACCAATGGCAATGCCAGCGCCCGGAAACTGTAAACAAGAAAAGGGATTCGCGAGAGGTGAATCTCGGGGGCGCTCCACGGGAGCAGGAAGGGCCGAATCCCGACACAACTATAATGGGATAATCCATTGAAAGGTTCAAACTTCAACAACCTACAGACAGAAATTGGAGTTTCCAATTTAGCTGAGGAGGTTTTTCGCTAACACCACCGACATCTCTGGTTAATTGGTGAGTAGGGTCTTTGAGCACACTTTAAAAACACTACTCTGGAGATCCATTAAATGAGTACCCAAACTAGAACGTTGGTAGTGACAAGTAATATGGTTCCTACTTTTTCAGTAAGACGTCAGTGGGCGTCAAAATTATGTGGGACTGAGTCAAGACCGAACTGAGTGTCAGAACAACACCAAACTAGCATTAACAGCGTGACCATAGACTCTAGATAAGCATGAACATACATTTCAAATGACCTCATAAACCAATTACTTACACCAGAACGGGGAGGGTCCACTTCTTCAGTGGTCATTGGGTGGGATAATCCTTGCATCCGCATCCTTAGTAGAATTGAAACTTACCTGTACTATAGCAAGACAAATTTTCATTCTATGTCAGGACTGGAGGCTCAGATTATGCCAGTTCAAAGCTTGTCAACCACCAATTGAGCCAGACACAGATAGGTCAACTGAAAAGGGACCCCATCTCCCGGCTAACTTAGAAAACACCTGCGGGTCAAGTTTCCACACACTGGAATCTAGGAGGTGGCAAGAGTGCCAGTCTGCCACTCCGTTCGCCCAACCCGGGAAGTATTCCTCTGTGACTGACACTTGGTTCGCTAGGCAGAAGTTCCAAAATTCCTTGGCTAGGTTCGCTAGTGCCCAGGATCTGGTGCCGCCTAGATGGTTGATGTACCGGACGGCGAAGATATTGTCCATTTTGAGAAGAACATACAATTGTACCCTGTCCTTCGTCCAGCACTGCACTACAAATGACCCCGCCAGAAGTTCCAGGCAGTTGATGTGCAATGATTGTTCATGGGCGGACCAGGCGCCAAAAGTGGAAAACTCTGCACCTGGCACCCCAGCCGGATCAGCAGGCGTCTGACTCAATCACGATGTCCGGAGTAGAACCAAAGATTGCTCTCCCGTTCCACTCCTCCATGTGTGTGCCACCAGACCATCTCCTCCTTAACGTCCGCCGTAAGTGGGAATGATTGCGAATCAGTCAGGCCCCTCCTGAGGTGGTGCGCCTTGAGGCGCTGCATCGCACGATAGTGCAAGGAACCAGGAATGATTGCCTGAATCGAGGAGGAGAGAAGCCCGACCAAGCGAGCAAGCTGGTACAACGAAGTGTGTGACCTGGCCAAGGTTTGGCGCAGCTCGTGCCTGAACGCCGCCATTTTCTGGGCTGGAATACTCAGGGTCAAGGAAATGGAGTGTATTGCGAACCCAAAAAAAGGTCGCGCACTAGACCAGGGTAAAGTGGGATTTCTTCTCGTTTATGACGAATCCCAACCCATGCAGTAGGTTGACTGCTGTCTGCAAGTGACTGATCAGCCTTTTGAGTTAATGGTACAGGAAAACATGTCATCCAAGTACACGATCATCCGAATGCCTTGCACACTTGGAAACTTCACTGCCAGCCTGAGGACCTTCGTGAAGCACCACGGAGCCAAGGATAGCCCGAAAGGCAGAGTGGTGAACTCGAAGACTAGGCCACCCCACCTGAACTGTAGAAAATGGCGGTGAGGAGGAAACATTGGGACCGTGAGGTACGCACACTTCAGGTTGAGGCAGACCATCCAGTCGAGCGGCCTAAACACGTCTCTGAGGAGGTGGATACCCTTCATTTTGAAGTTGCGATACACCACCCACTCACTGAAATCTTTCAAATTGATAACCGGTCTCCGACCCCTGTCGGCTTTGTCGACCATGAAAATGTTGCTGAAAAACCCACCGGGATGCTCTTCTGTGCAGCAACTCGCCCCTTTTTGGTTGAGGGTGGAGATTTGCTCGAGTATCAAATCCGCATCTTGCTGAGAAAAGGAAATGGGGTGGGGACAGGTCACCTGATGTGGACGGCCATGGAACTCCATTTGGAAGCAGCCCTGCACCCTCTGAAGCACCCAGGCATCGCTCATGAGTGAGACCCAGGCTGGTATGAAGAGAGCTAAGTGACCCCCTTACCCGAAGGCGTGCTGAAGGTATCGCACTCACCTTTGTTTACCACAGAAAAGCAGCTCCTAGTGAAAATGACCCTAATACAGTTACAGAAACATTGTGAGTGAAGGCATCTCACAAAAAGTGACGGACTGGTCTCACACACCACCTGGTGTCATGCTTCATCATCGGCCAGTACTCGCCCTCTAAAATCTTCGTTTGATAGAGGGCGGGAATACACCTAACGACAGGGATGCACTTCTAAGCTATTGAGTGGAGGCCCGTGAAAATATGTGTGAGGTTAAAAATCATTATAGTTACCAGGAAGTCTATTTTTATATGGCTAATAACTATATGATACTAAAAACATTGGACGGTGAGTGGGGTGTTTAGTGTCCCCTAACCGTCTCGTGAGTGGTCAACATGTTTCTGCCGTGTCGGCCCAGGTGGGTCCAAGGCATTCATCAGGACCTAAGTGTAAACAAGGGGGCTCCGTTCTTACCAACTGGTGGCAAGAAAATACCACTGTGCGGGTGTGGCAAAGGCCACGCTCCACTTCCTAAAACGGCTTCCAAACGTCAAGCCTAGAAAAAGAGTGATAAATATCATACATTTTTGAAACAGTAGGTATGGGTCACGAGAACAATTAAAATAAAAGCATCAAGAAACAGCGCATGCGTAGGTTCCTATAAGTGAGTGACTATTCACGTGACTTGTGACACTCTATGTGTGTACACAGAAACAGGGAATTGTAAGAGCAAGGCGGCTCTCATAAATCTTACCCTAATCGCAAAAACTACTTGGGGGGAGGGGAGGAGGAACTCCTGTTCGTTCTGGAAGGAGAAAATGTAAACCACAAACTGCATGAAAAAACGTATTGGAGGGAAACCTCCAACCAAATATGCAAAACACCCACATTTGCACAAGAATGGATCTATGGATCCCGATGTATCATTCAGCTCAGTCACGCTCTTACTGTCTCAGGAAAGTATCCCTTGTGCGTCCTAGGTTGCTGCTCCCGGTCCTCCCGAATGTTAAAGTGAGGAAGTGGAACCGGTACTTTTATAGTGCGGTCGTGTGGTTAATTGGAAGTGGCGGTGTGGGATTAAGCCGGGAGAGTGCCTCCCAGTGTGCCGCTTCCGGTGTCACAAACGGACATAGATCAAATAAATGCCGAAAAAAGCCTGGTTTAAAGATGGCTGAAGCACACATCCAATGGTGTGGCTAATGGAGCAGAAAATGCCCAAATAAGGAGTGACACAGGCATGACGGGACAGGGAGGAGAGACGTGACTGGCCGGGGGTACGTCCCAGGGTGTGAGTATCCCATGAAAACTAGGGATACGGGGCGTGGTTAAACGTGTGGGCGTTGCGCACGTGGTTATAGCATGTTTCTGGTTGTCCGGGTGATGCGGGGGCATCACGGAGAATGGTCCGAGGTTGGATATGGAAATGCGGAACAGGTTGGCCAGAATCGACCAAGTTGTCTGTAAGGAATACAATTAAAGGGGAGGAGATGGTGTAAAGAAGCCACATACTCATATTTGTAATGGGTATATTGAGAACGCATGTGCACTAGATCAGTGTTGTAGCTGAAATGAGTGGTGCTGTCATTCGGGAATCTATGGTGGGTTGGCATATCGTAGAGTTTCCAAGGTGGCGCGATAGCGTCAAGGGAAATGAGAAGTCTATAGTCACCATTATAGAATGGGTGTTTGCTAAAAGAGGGCGGGCAGAGCTGATCGCAAAGTAATTGGGCCGAGCTCAACGTAGGGATGAATGGTGAGGTAGCAAATGTCGGGAGAATACACACGGAGGGTAGCCCAGAGTTTATATGTTGCAGGTGTTATCGGGCGGTGAGACCATTGTGCGGTTCCTACGTTACTTTACATATGAGGGGCAGTGAGGGAGATCTGTGCCCCTAGATCATTGGGTGTTAATAGATCGTATGCATTGTGGCGCCAGTTTAAAAGGGGAAGAGGTGGGTCGGTGTTAAGGTCATGCTTGTGACCACTCTAAATACAAATTCATGAAGAGGCAGGGAGATATGGTTGTGAGAAGTGTAGATCTTAGACCAGTATCATCGTCCCAATTGTAGCCACGGGATGTCATCGTTAAGGCCCTTCTCGTGGGACCGCACGCGATAGACCCACTTTTGTTCCCTCACATGTAGGGCTTTCGAGAGGTCAAATTTGCTTTTATTCATCACTTCGAGAATGGTCCATTGTAGGTCTGTGTCACTATGATTTCTTTCCAAAAAATGACGTGTCAATGTAGTGTTTGTTTTTTTACACCTGATGGTGCTACGGTGTTCGTTAATACGGATTTTGATTTTTCTTGTTGTCATGCCTACATATTTAGGGCCGCATGGACATGTTATTAGGTAAACGACATTTTCGGTGTTGCAGTTGCAGAATGTTCGTAGTTGCCATGGTTTTCCGGTGCCTATGTTCACTTCTTTCGTGTTGTTGGTAAGGTTGCAGGATGTACATCCGCCACAGGCAAAATGGCCCACCACGCGTGGTTGATCCCAGAGTTTCTGTTGTTCTACACCATCAGTGGTTGGCATTTGGGCGTGTACTAATTCATCTTGCAAGCTTTTGTTGCTTTTAAATGCAAACAGTGGTGGTTCCCACTGTTTCCCTGCGCTGTTCAGGATATGCCATCTCTTCCTAATGATTTTTTGTACTGTGTTTGAGGCAGGAGTGAATGTGGTGACACACACTGTTCTCTCAGTGTTCTCTTTTACCACGTTCTCCAATAGCGCTTCCCTTGGTTTGTTTCTTGCTCGTTTTTTAGTCTTTCTTACCATTTTTTTAGGGTAATGGCGTTCAAGGAGTTTCTTTTCCAATAGGGCTGCCTGTTCTTCGAAGGTATCATTGTCGGAACAATTTCATCTAACGCGAAGGAATTGTCCTACCGGTAGATTTTATCTTAAGGTCTTTGGGTGGTAGCTCTCATATAAGAGTAAGCTATTCTTATCGGTGGGCTTGTTGTGCACCTTAGTTGCTATCCCTTCGTTGGTCATTGCGATATCCAGGTCTAGGAATACTGCATGGTTTTTGTTGATTGTGTATGTGAATCTGAGGTGTCTGTCTTTGGTGTTGACCCATTGGACAAATTTTGTTGCATCCTCTTCAGTTCCATTCCACACTATCAGCACGTCGTCTATATAACGCTTCCACATCGTAAGGTGTTTGAAGAATGGGTTGTGTGGACTATGGATGAAGTCGTCCTCGAATTGTTGGACGTACAGACAGGCCATACTAGGGGCGAAGGTGCTGCCCATCGAAGTTCCCGTAATTTGATGGTAGATTACTTTATCGAACTCAAAGAAGTTCTCCGTGAGGGCCAGTGCAGCACATTCCATCACGAAGTGTTGTGGGGTTATAAAATCCCACTCCCTGTTAAGGTTGATGTTTTCCACGACTTCCAGGGTCCGTCTTTGTGGTATGCTCATGTAAAGAGCTTCTATGTCCATTGTTATAAACCAGTAGTTGGTTATATCTACCACCAGGTCTCTGAGGAGACATAGAACGTCCTTCGTATCCCTGAGGTAAGACAGTGATTCCTTAGCGATTGGTCGCAGGAACCAGTCACAAAATTGTTACAAAGACTCCAGGGCTGACCCTATTCCAGACACGATGGGTCTACCTGGTGGGGGCATCCGGTTTTTATGAATCTTCGGGAGTATGTAGAATCTTGGCATCCTGGGTTCCTCACTTACGAGGAAGCCTGCCTCCTGTCTGGTGATCCAGTCGTTGTTGAGTGCTTCTTCTACCATGTTTTTAATCCTGATCATGAGTGGACCTGTGGGGTCGGCTCGATGTATAGCGTAGCTACTTGAGTCGGTGAGCAGTCTCAGGCATTCTTCTCGGTACATGATTATCCATGATGACAATGGCTCCCCCTTTGTCTGCCGGTTTGATGATAAGGTCGTTGTTACTTCTCAGGCCTTGTAGGGCCATGCGTTCTTTTCCAGTAAGTTTATTGAACCCTCTCGTGTTTTGGAAGTTGATATCCTCAATGTCTTTGAGCACCGCTTGTTCAAATGCAAGTATTTAGCAAGAAATGTTTTGATTAGGTGGTTGGAAGGTCGACTTCTTCCTTAATCCAGTTGATTTCTTCTCCTCTGTATCTTCTTTAGTATCTCCAAAGAAATCCCGTAGTTTAATTTTACGGAAGAACTGGGCCAATTCTGTGTTGAGTACGAAGGGATCGTTCTTAGGTGTGGGAACAAATCCCAAACCTTTGGAGAGGACGGTCTCTTCATCATATGTAAGTGTGTGTTTGCTGATGTTGACTATGTTGGTTATTCCCTGCTTGTCGAGGGCATGTCCAATCTCCCTCTGCTCCTGGTCTCCACTACATGGGGGGCTTGTTGTTGGTCCTCTCACTGTACCCTCGTGTTTCTTCTTTTTTGTCGGCCTCTCCCTCTGCCTCTGCCCCGGAATAAAAAAGGCAGTGGGCCTTGTGGGAATCCGAAGCCTGGTGGAAAATACGGTTGTTGCCAGTAACCGAATGGAGGGGGTTGTGGGGCTTGCATCATGGGATGGTGGTAACCCGGTGGTTTCCCATATTGTGGTCCTGAACCATCATCTCTGCTACTATCACTCCTTTCCTCTCCAGAGCTGAATGTCCAGTCTAGGGGAGTGGGTCTGAACCGTTGTTTTCTCCCTGTCTGTTGTAGAGCTGGTTTGTCATAGTGTTTATCAGTGACATATGGGTATACAGTTTTTTTGCTGAACTTCTGTACGTCCTTTCTGAGTTTTGTCAGTTTTGACTGCATGAGGTACTCCTTATATTCGGAATGGTCATTGTTGATTTCTTCCAGATTTTTCTTAAAAGCTGAAAGTTGTACCGTTGTCTTCAGTTTACATTCGCTTTGTTGGATCTCAATAAGAAGGGCATCTGCTAATTGTCTGGCGGTGTTAATGATTAGGATAAGCCAGTCTTTGGTGCACTTCCAGGCAATGCTGGACCAATTTATCCTAAATTCTCTATTGTTGAGGAACAATCTTGGCTCATTGGTGACTGTGTTTTTCCGGAGGTACTCCGTCATAAATGCCCCATGGAGGGCTGTACGTGTTTGTTCTTTTTTCTTAGTAGACAATGCTTCCCATTCATCTGAATTTTTAACCGTTTGTGTAACTACGGTCTCGGCTAGTAGAGATGGTGTATTAAGAATCTCTGCCAAAATCTCCTCCCCGAACGAGAGTTCGGTGTCCATATTGCAGATAGGGTAAGAGGGTTGTGATGCTTAATCAAAACTCTGATCTGCTGTTTTCGTTATTGGGGACAGACTCTACTAAGTCTGTCCTTCTGTCCTGATCAGGAGAATATGTGATTCAGAACAAACCCCTACAGTTAGGGAAGGGTACCCCTTAATTTGTTCCCACAGCCATCAGCTGTACATAAATATAATCACGAGAGAACTCCACAGTGTGTGGAGAAGGGAACAGGAGGCGTGGGGTTCTAGGAGCTAGCAGCCTTCACTGCTAAATGTTTACCACAGAAAAGCCGCTCCTAGTGAAAATGACCCTAATACAGTTACAAAAACATTGTGAGTGAAGGCATCCCACAAAAAGTGACGGACTGGTCTCACACACCACCTGGTGTCATGCTTCATCATCGGCCAGTCCTCGCCCTCTAAAACCTTCGTTTGATAGAGGGCGGGCATACACCTGACAACAGGGATGCACTTCTGAGTGGGGGCCCGTGAAAATATGTGTGAGGTTAAAAATCATTATAGTTACCAGGAAGTCTATTTTAATGTGGCTAATAACTATATGATACTAAAAACATTGGACGGTGAGTGGGGTGTTTAGTGTCCCCTAACCGTCTCGTGAGTGGTCAACATGTTTCTGCCGTGTCGGCCCAGGTGGGTTCAAGGCATTCATCAGGACCTAAGTGTAAACAAGGGGGCTCCGTTCTTACCAACTGGTGGCAAGAAAATACCACTGTGCAGGTGTGGCAAAGGCCACGCTCCACTTCCTAAAACGGCTTCCAAACGTCAAGCCTAGAAAAACAGTGATAACTATCATACATTTTTTAAACAGTAGGTATGGGTCATGAGAACAATTAAAATAAAAGCATCAAGAAATAGCGCATGCGTAGGTTCCTATAAGTGAGTGACTATTCACGTGACTTGTGACACTCTATGTGTGTACACAGAAACAGGGAATTGTAAGAGCAAGGCGGCTCTCATAAATCTTACCCTAATTCCAAAAACTACTTGCCCCATGGGGGGAGGGGAGGAGGAACTCCTGTTCGTTCTGGAAGGAGAAAATGTAAACCACAAACTGCATGAAAAAACGTATTGGAGGGAAACCTCCAACCAAATATGCAAAACACCCACATTCGCACAAGAGTGGATCTATGGATTCAGATGTATCATTCAGCTCAGTCACACGCTTACTGGAAAGTATCCCTCGTGCATCCTAGGTTGCTGCTCCCGGTCCTCCCGAATGTTAAAGTGAGGAAGTGGGACCGGTACTTTTATAGTGCGGTCGTATGGTTAATTGGAAGTGGCGGTGTGGGATTAAGCGGAAGAGTGCCTCCCGGTGTGCCGCTTCCGGTGTCACAAACGGACATAGATCAAGTAAATGCTGAAAAAAGCCTGGTTTAAAGATGGCTGAAGCGCGCATCCAATGGTGCGGCTAATGGAGCGGGAAATGCCCAAATAAGGAGTGACACAGGCATGACGGGGCAGGGAGGGGAGACGTGACTGGCCGGGGGTACGTCCCAGGGTGTGAGTGTCCCATGTAAACTAGGGATACGGGGCGTGGTTAAACGTGCGGGTGTTGCGCGTGGTTATAGCGTGTTTCTGGTTGCCCGGGTGATGCGGGGGCATCACGGAGAATGGTCCGAGGTTGGATATGGAAATGCGGAACAGGTTGGCCTGAATCGGCCAAGTTGTCTGTAAGGAATACAATTAAAGGGGAGGAGATGATGTAAAGAAGCCACATACTCATATTTGTAATGGGTATATTGAGAATGCATGTGCACTAGATCAGTGTTGTAGCTGAAATGAGTGGTGCTGTCAATCGGGAATCTATGGTGGGTTGGCATATCGTAGAGTTTCCAAGGTGGCGCGATAGCGTCAAGGGAAATGAGAAGTCTATAGTCACCATTATAGAATGGGTGTTTGCTAAAAGAGGGCGGGCAGAGCTGATCGCAAAGTAATTGGGCCGAGCTCAACGTAGGGATGAATGGTGAGGTAGCAAATGTCGGGAGAATACACACAGAGGGTAGCCCAGAGTTTATATGTCGCAGGTGTTATCGGGCGGTGAGACCATTGTGCGGTTCCTACGTTACTTTACATATGAGGGGCAGTGAGGGAGATCTGTGCCTCTAGATCATTGGGTGTTATTAGATCATATGCATTGTGGCGTCAGTTTAAAAGGGGAAGAGGTGGGTCGGTGTTAAGGTCATGCTTGTGACCACTCTAAATACAAATTCATGAAGAGGAAGGGAGATATGGTCGTGAGAAGTGTATATCTTAGACCAGTATCATCGTCCCAATTGTAGCCACGGGATGTCATCGTTAAGGCCTCACCTTTGACAGAGTTGTTGGATTGGCCGCAGTGGCCTCCCCGGCTGCGGAACTTCTGTTCTCTGGTGGGGTAGAATGTATTGTAGCGTGTATTGTCCTGGTACTGCCCACGCACGGAGCCTTGTCCCCTGTCAAGGTTGGAATAGGAGGACCGGCCGGTCAAGCTGCCCCTGCCACGACCGGACCCCTGGAAAACCAGAGGGGTAAAGACTCTCTGTATGTTGGACTGGGCCTTGTCCAGTAAGATGAATGTCGCCGCGAACTTGCTAAGCTCTTTGACGAAGGGGTCCCCAAACAGACCACCCGGGCCACCGCTCCCACCTCCGAGGAAGCCAGGTCTTCCAGCTTTGGGTCCTCTTTTATAAGAAGTGAACGACATCTCTCAGTTGAGAGTGCACAATTTGCATTCCCCAGGAACACAATGGTGCGCTGCGCCCAACCTGATAGCACCTCTAGGGGAATCAACGAACCCGAGACCTTAGCCTCCTCGGCCATACCAAGGATTTTGGTCATCGGACCCACTGTGTCTAGAAGCTTGTCCTGACAGGAACACCATGACCTGTCACCACCCTTCTTAGGGTCCTTCACAAATTTGGCCTGGAAAATGGCCATCTTTGGATCAATATCTGGAGTAAGCGCAACCTTCCCCTCTGAACTGGGACGACAATACTGCACCCGGAGGCGGTTGAGAACCTCTTTTTCCATGGGCTTGCTTAGACGGCTCTTGACGAACTTGGCTACCTTGTCCCCTGGAATCCAGCCTGCAGACCTGGGATGGACGATGTTATCTGGGTCTAACATATCCGAAACACCCTCTGGGGCAGGTGGGGGGGAGTTTGGAAGCCATGGTCTAGAGCAGGGGTACCCAGAGTACGGCCCGCGGGCCTCCAGCGGCCCTGCAAGCCTTCCTTGGCGGCCCGCGGACCATGCAGACATCGTACCTTGTTTTTTTATTTTTTTCCAAAGTGTGTCAGCAACCACCGCCGGACTCCGAGAGAGACTGCTCTATGGGGGCCAGGAGATTCCAGGATAGAGTGGAGACAGGCCCCCGTCGTGTTTGGCTGCCCAGGATGAGAGAGCTTCCCGCACCCGAGCACTTCACAGGTCTTTAAAAGACCTTTTGCTTGTTAACGAGGCTTTGATGGTTGCAGGGGCGCTAAGAAGAGGTGAAATACAACAAAGCCTCATTAACAAGTAAATGGTCTTTTAAAGACCCGTGAAGTTCTCTGGTGAGCCCGGGAAGCTGTCCCAGCCCGGGCTGCCACACATGCAGGGTGAGGTGACAGAGGACAGCAGGGTGAGAGTGCCCAGTGAGGTGAGGGGGGGGGCAGCAGGGAGTGAGCCAGCGAGGAGTGAGAGCCAGGTGAAATGGCAGAGGGTGACGGGGGCAGCAGGGAGTGAGAGCCAGGTGTGGTGACGGAGGGCAGCAGGGTCTGAGAGCTGGCTTTTACATTACACAGGGAGAGGGGGGAGTGGGGGGGCTGTTTATGGGCTGGTGTCGGGGACGTGTAGACACAGCCCGAGGCCCAGAGACAGAGAGAGATATAGATAGACAGGGACAGACTGACAGATAAAGGCAGGAGGCAGGCAGAGGCAGGTAGAGGCAGAGACAGGAACAGGCACGGAGAGAGGCAGATGGAGAGAGGGAGACAGACGGAGAGAGGGAGAGGGGGAGGGAGAGGGAGGGAGACAGAGGGAGGGGGAGAGGGAGGGAGGGAGACAGAGGGAGGGAGACGGAGGGAGGGAGGGAGACGGAGAGAGAGATGGAGGGAGGGAGACGGAGGGAGAGGGGAGACAGAAGGAGGGAGGGAGACGGAGGGGGAGACGGAGAGAGGAAGACGGAGGGAGGAGGGAGACGGAGGGAGACGGAGGAAGTAAGATGGAGGGAGGGGGAGACGGATTGAGAGAGACAGGGAGACGGATGGAGGGAGAGGGAGGGAGGCGGTGAGACAGGGAGGGTGGGAGAAAGGGAGGGAGACAGAGAGAGACATAGGGAGTGAGAGATGGAGAGGGATGGAGGGAGAGAGGGGGACGGAGGGAGGGAGAGGGAGACAGGGAGAGGGAGACGGAGTGAGGAAGAGAGGGAGACAGAGGGAGGGGGAGGGAGATGGAGGGAGTGAGGGAGAGGGAGGGAGATGGGGAGACGGAGGGTGGGAGAGGGAGGGAGACGGGGAGACAGAGGGAGGGAGATGGAGGGAGACGGAGGGAGGGAGAAGGAGATGGAGGGAGGAAGAGAGATGGAGGGAGAGGGAGGGAGACGGAGGGAGGGAGAGAGGGGGACGGAGGGAGACAGAGGGAGGGAGACAGAGGGAGGGAGAGGGAGGGAGAGGGAGGGAGATGGGGAGACAGAGGGAGGGAGACGGAGGGAGGGAGAAGGAGATGGAGGAGGAAGAGAGATGGAGGGAGAGGGAGGGAGATGGAGGGAGGGAGAGAGGGGGACGGAGGGAGACAGAGGGAGGGAGGGAGAGGAAGGGGGAGGGAGAGGGAGACGGAGGGAGGCAGGGAGGGAGAGGGAGACGGAAGGAGGGAGACGGAGGGAGGGAGAGGGAGAGAGGGAGACGGAGGGAGAGAGGGAGACAGGCAGGGAGAGGGAGAGACAGACAGAGAGAGAGCGAGAGAGAGAGAGAGAGAGAGAGAGAGAGAGAGAGAGATGTGCGTATGCCAGGTTTGGTGGCTCAGTGGACGAAGGCGTCCACTGCAGGGGCCTGTGTTCAACCTCATGGACACAGTTTTTTTTGCGCTAGCCCCGCCCCCTCCGCCACTGACCCCGCCCCCACCAGTGCGGCCCTCGGCCACAAACCACACTGTAAATTTGGCCCCTGAGAGAAAGTTTGTGAGTACCCCTGGTCTAGAGGGACCTGTATCGTCTTCTGTGTCCCCAGGAGAATCCCCTGCGTTCTGGGGGTCTGGAGTGTTGGTACGTGGGGGGGGGTGGGGGAGCTATCAACAGGGGTCGCTGGCACTGGTTGTGGGGGAACTTATGCTAGGAAAGACTGCTTTAGGCGCGCAAAAGCATCTGCGTCCACCCCAGGGTAACACTGCTTCTGTGGGGGGAGGGCGTCCTCCTGGGGTTCCTGGGGGGCTTTAGAGGAGCTTTGTGTGGGATTGGCTAATTTGGCACATTCCTTTGTGATCTGCGCAGAGAGGCGCTGCTCCAATGGCTCCATGGCTTGGTTCACAGCCCTATATATGGAGTCGTCCACTACCTCATCGAAGTCGTCATCCCAAAGGAGGAAAGACAAGGAGTTCTCCTCCTCCTGGAACTGCTCCTGCTCTGACTGCATGATAGGTAAGTAAAAAACTCACAGGAAAACCCCACTCATTAGGCAGCTTCAGTGCTGGGGGGCACCGAGTTCAGGCACAAAGTGTAGTAGAATTTGGCTGGGAGCGAGCCGAGGCTAATTCGGGTGGCCAGAGGTGCACAATGTAGGGGACAGAGCCCTGGGACACTACAGCCCTGCACACTCAATGGGCTACCACCCGATACAGTTTCCCATGCTGCACCACTAGCCGCCTTTATGACCCTGCAGGGTGTTAAAAGCACAGTACAGACCCCAGTGATGTGTAAATCAGAGAAGGGGGAATCACAGACCCAATTAGGGTGTCCGTCAGGTGGCAGGGGACAAGGCTGGGCTCTCCTCATGGCAGCGTTCGTCAGCACTCTATCTCCAGTGCCTTGTTGCTCATAGAGAGGGCAGAGCGCCCCCAAGCAATAGGAGGACCTCACCTCACTCGCATATGGGCAAAAGGTTGCGTAAGGTACGCACATGCGTCCCACAACGTAAGGAATTTGTGGAAAACAGATTGGATCACAAGCGCTTCAAATGCAAGCAGTCAGTATAAATCCCCCCAAACAGGAGAAATTAGAAAAACAGCTTAACTTGTTGCTGAGCAGCGAAGAAAGAGGAATAGTAAACAGAGTGGTGAAAAAATCTCCACTACCATCTCCCCGACCTTCAAAGGGGAACTCACCATCTCCATCTACAGAACTGGAACCATTCTCATACAGGCCACCGACGCGCACCTCACCACTTTTGACCACCACTTCCCCACACTTCTTTCCTCGTTAACTCACCTGAGCCGTCAAACCATATCTCCCCAACCCACCATCACCCTTACTAATAATGTGGAACTGATCCAATCCCCCTGTCCTGAAGAACCTCTCTCCAACTCATGGACATCCACCATCACTCACTATAATCACACTACCCCTATCATTATTCTCCGCCACCAAACACCCACAATTATTACATCTACTGAGCACACCAGGAACAATTAACAAACACCACAAGACCGATCTAGATCTTGACAGCTCGGAATATAACCTCTGCCCTCCTGTGACTGAAATCCCCACAGGCACTCTCCGCTCGACCCCTGATAATCTTAACCCTCCCTCACAAACTACCTCTTCCTGCAACACAGACCCTTTTCCCCCGACTCTTACTTCCCCCATGTCCAACGTCATCTCCAATCCAGTGGTCACTCTCCCCCCTACTACCACTGCACACTCCCCCTCCGATGTCCCACATCCACAGACACAACCGGTCTCCACCGCTTACCTCACCGACAACCCCCATGACATCCCCATGTCCAACGTCGTCACCAATCCAACTAACACGTTCCCCCCCCATTATCACTACATGCTCCCCCTCCGCCGTCGCACACCCACATACACAACATGCCCCCACCGCTAATCTCATTGACATTCCCCAGAACTCTGACTTCTTACCTAGAATTTCTCTCCCTCCTCACTTGGACAGTAGACCCTCTGTTCCTCCTTTCAACTCCTTGAATGGGATCATTACTAATCCGGCTCCCCGCGTCCAACATCTCCCCTCTCCTAATCCCACTGATTCCGTCCAATCCCCAACCCCTGCTTACTCTGCCTCCAAAGACCCAAGTCATTCTCGGCCCCTGCCTAAAACCTTAAACTTTCTCAGCTCAATAACACAGCAACTGAACAGAATGGAACTGAAAATTAACTCCCTTGCTGCTGATTTCCTATACTTACAACAAGATCTTCTCAACAGGACCAAGCCGCCGTGCTCCCTCTCCCCGAGTAGATTTCCTCCCACCCCACTCAATACCGCTCCCTTGTCCTTGGCCCCACAGTGCACCCCTCGTCCCTCCAGTCCGTCAGCGAGTCAGGCACTTCGACCCCACCAGGATCGCCAACCCTTTTCGAAACCGAAACCTGATGAGATCAACGACTCTTACCTCGCTTTGAGCCAGACGTCAGCCCCTTTTCCCCATCCCTGTTATTATCGGCACTAACAGAATCCCTAAAAATGTCCACTCGCTTTCCTCACTGAATCCTGGCTCAATGTCCACTCCACCCCCATTCTTGACATTCTCACCCCTCCAGGGTACACCATCATCAGACAAGACAGACCGATCAAAACTGGGGGAGGGCTAGCCATCATTCACAAGGCAGGAATACAGATTACCAAACTTAAACCTGCAGAATACCTATTGTTTGAATACCTGGGTGTCGAACTCACTGCCAAGGGCACCTCACCCATCAAATTCCACACCATCTACCAACATCCTGGAGAGCGTACCCTTTTCCCCGAAGAACTAACAGACCTAATATCACGGTTCTGCATGACAGACACTAAAGACGTGTTCCTGGGTGACCTCAATATCCACTGGAACGACCCAGAAGACTCCACTGCCCAGAACCTATCCAACCTACTTGAAATATATAAACTCAAACAACTCTGCAATAAACCAACTCACATCAAAGGTGCAACACTGGATGCGATCATTACCAACAATGATCTGGTCTCTCTGAGAGCGATTTCTCCCATTGACTGGTCCGACCACCACCTCATTCTGTTCAAGATTGATGCACTTGGCTTTCACCAACATATTCGTGATGACAGACCTAAACACTGGACCAGAAATATCAAAGAAGTCCCTTTATCCGAACTTGAATCCAGGATTCATGCCCATCTTCAACTCCTACCCTCATCATTGACGGCCGATGACCTCACTACACACTTTAACTCAAAAATGACAGAGGTTCTAGACCAAGTAGCTCCTCTCAAACTCAAACAATTGAGGCGAACCAAATCTAAACCCTGGTTTAACGTGGATCTGAATGAGGAAATGTGTCAACTCAGACAAACGGAAAGGTCTTGGAGACTAAACCCCTCGACCTTACACCTAGCGCAACTTAGATCTGCTCGGCAAGCATACAAAAAACACATTTTCAGTGAAAAGGCGTCTCACTTCCGCAGCCAACTAGATCTGGTGAAAAACAGACCGAGAGAACTCTTCAACATTGTCAAAAGCAAAACAAACTGCACTCCCTCTCAAGAAATCAAAGCCACCAATGAGCGTTGTGAAGAAATTGCCACCTTCTTCACTAATAAAGTCTCAAAAATTGATCAATCCTTCATCCAAACCTCTAACCATCCTTCCCTCTTAACCTGTCCTACTCTAACCACCCCTGATCATTCAGAAAGAGTTCTTAACAAGGACAATCAGGCCTGCCTCCAGCTAAAAAACAATGCGCATTGGTCCGACCTTGAGCTAATGTCGGAAAATGAGGTCTTCAGCATAATTTCTAACCTAAAACCTTCCTCCCATACTATGGACCCCATCCCATCCACAATCATAAAAGAACTCAACCACACCATTTCCCCTTTCTGGACATAAATCATCAACGCCTCTCTCACCTCAGGCTGTGTCCCAGACTCCCTTCAACTTGAACAAATCACACCCATTCTCAAAAAACCAGGGATCGACCCTAATGATCTCAACAACCTCAGATCAATCTCCAACCTCCCATTCCTTGCAAAAACATTGGAGAAATGCGTTCTCCACCAACTCAACAAACACATTGATGAGTTCAACCTCCTCGACACCTTTCAATCAGGATTCAGGAAAGGCTGTAGCACGGAAACAGCTATGCTCAACGTCTCTGACGATATTCACAAAGCTTTAGATGAAGGTGATGCCTGCCTACTCATCCTTATTGACCTATCTGCGGCATTAGACACAGTAAATCATCCAGCGCATCTGGAGACCTTGTCGAAGCGCTCCGGCATCAATGGCACAGTACTAAAATGGTTCACCTCCTTCCTTCAACACCGCTCGCAACAAATTAAAATCAACTCCTGTCTCTCGAAGCCAACAAAAGTCACATTTGGGGTCCCGCAAGGCTCGATCCTCTCCCCAATCTTTTCATGGAGCCCCTCACAATCATCTTGAAAAAAGCTGGAGTGAATTACCACCTTTACGCTGATGACACCCCAATATATTTCAAAATCAAGTCTCCAAGCGACATCCAACACCTCAATGCCACTCTAACCGAGATCCAAACTTGGTTCAAAGATAACCACTTAAAGCTCAACCCAGATAAATCAGAACTAATCCTATTCTCGCCAAAAAGCAACCATCGTCCAATCCAAGAGTGGCTCAAGAATCTAGTCGCCCTAAACTGCCCCATCGTCCTATCCGACTTAGTTAAGTCTCTAGGCATCACCCTTGACAAGAACTTATCTATGGAGGCCCACATCAAAAACTCTGCAAAAAGTGCTCTTTTCTCTCTAAAACAATCCCTAGTTCTCTCTAAAATCGACTACGGGAACGCCATCCTAACAGGGACTCCAAAAGCTCACATCTAAGGGCAGTGTTGAACATGGCCGCTCAACTCGTATCTGGAGTAAAAAGATTTGAACACATCACTCCAGCTCTCAACTCCCTCAACTGGCTTCCCATGGAAGGGAGGTGTATTTAGAAACTGGCCTGCATCACACACAAAACCCTTCACTCTCCGGCCCCTAATTCCCTGAACAACAAACTAGTAAGGGCAGGTCAATCCAGAACGCTGAGAAGCTCCAACTCACTCCTCCTTATTCCTCCGAAACTGAAAAAGAAAACCACACAATACCGATCGTTCTCTGGCAACGCTCCCAGGATGTGGAACGCTCTCCCTAGAGTCCTCGGATGCAACCCCTCCTTTTCCTGTTTCAAAAGGGACCTGAAAATCCATCTCCTTAACAAATACTTTCCTGACCAACGTCAACTAACCTAGACTTCAATTTCCGAGTTTACTCCCCTCTCTTGACATTCAAGGATAGTTGGTGACCGGACTGTGTTAACCACCTTATCTTCCATGCTGTCTTTTTTTTTTTATCCCTTGTTTGCTTCCTTACTGCCTGCCTACTATGTAATGCAATTTCCGTCTGTTTTTTCTTTACAGTATGTATGTAAAGCGCTCTGATACCTACGGTTCTAGCTAGCGCTATATAAAACTTTTAAAATAAAATAAAAAAAATAAAAAAGAGGGGAAGGACCAACTTGGGACTGCAGTGTGGACAATGTGGAAGAACTTGGGTTTAAAAACTCTTCTATTTCCCTACTGTTCATGGGAAATGTAGTTTTTGTTATTGTTCTAAAAAATAGCTGCTGTGAAAATAAAGCGAAGGAAGAAGGCACAATTTGAGCCTCTGATCCTGACATAGAATTCAGGCATCGGCAACCATCAACAATCCATCAAGCTGCTCCTCCGTCTAAACAAAGGCTGCCACAGTTTATATAATAAACTGGACCCATTTGCTCTGTGCCTGTGTACTCGTCCTTTAGTCATTGTTTATTCTATGCATCCAGAGCTTTGCAGTACGGACAACAACAAACAACAACATTTATCTCAGTGTACTAAGTCCTTGTACATAATGTTCTATAGCCTGATAATTAGCCTACGAACAAGAGTAACTAAGCAAAAACATTTCTGAGTACTTTATCTCATGAGGGCCGGGCAATACGCGGATGATTTATTGCTATTCCTGGCTGACGCGGATGGGGCCCTCCGGGGCGCCAAGGCTCTACTGAAGGACTTTGGTCAATTGTCAGGCCTGAAAGTTAACTGGGGCAAGACTTGTGTATACCCCATAACACAGCATGGGCGGACTCCCCCCTCCCTGGGAACAATACGCTGTGAGGACAGTTGTCTGCCGTATCTGGGAGTACATCTTTATCACACCCAGCAAGGCCTGTTGGAAGGGAATGTGGGTAGGGCAATCAGGGGCCTGGTTGGCAGTATCGGATTCTGGAGCACCCTTCCGCTCTCGGTGGCGGGGAGGGTGGCGTTACTGAAGATGGTGGCCCTCCCACGCCTGTTGTATTTTTTCCGTACGCTCCCTATTTGGGTACCGGCGTCGCTGTTCAGCAAGCTCACGGCCATGGTTACGGGCTTTATCTGGGGAACTGGCAGGAGGTGGGTGGCGCTGGCCACCCTACGACGGCCCAAAGCTGAGGGTGGGCTGGCAGTACCCGACTTCGAGTGGTATTATCTGGCTGCCCAGTTACAATGGCTCACGCTGGCGGTGGCTAGGGAGTTTTGAGGCCCGGAAGGCCCACAGGGCAGACTGATCCCGCGCCATGTGCTTTCCTTTATTGTCTTACAGCAACGACTCAATTTGTCACAATTAACTCTTGAAGAGCGAACGCTCCGGCTGTGTTGGAACCGAAGCCTACGGAAGGCCGGCATTGCTCACCCTTACGCCCCAGAGATCCCATTAGGCATGTGCACGGCCCTCCCGCATGGAGGGGATTGGTCGGGATTGGCTAACTGGGAAGACCTCGGGGTACAGATGGTGGGGGACCTGTACCTAAATGGAGTGCTTCAGCCATTCCAGGGGCTACGGGACTCCTTTGGGATCCCGAGGGGAGACTATCTACTCCACGCAGCCCTGGTGGCAGGTCTCCAGAAGCACTGGAACGCGGGACTATTGGAACCCCAGACGGCTGCAGGATGTCAATATGTGGTCATGGCAGCGGGCACAATTAAGGCCATTACGTGCCTATACCGGAGCCTGACGACAGAACACCTAGCCCCTTTGAACGCTCTAAAGGACAAATGGGACATGGATATTGGGAAACCTATCCTGGGCCTGGAAGAGCACACGTAATGCCCGGTTTCAATTGGTGCAGTACTTCACCTTGCATAGGGCATACTTGACACCAGCTAAATTATTTCAGTATTTCGGGGGCCCTACACCGCAATGCCCTCGGTGTGGGAAGGAGGGGGCTGACTTCAAACACATGTTCTGGTCCTGTGGGTCACTAAGTCGCTACTGGGACGAGGTTATTGATTGCTTAAACCAGGTGACAGGGCGGGATCTGGAGGTGGAACTGGGAGTTTGTTTGCTGCTATGGTTTCCCCACACTCCACGTACAAAAATTACGAGCAAGTTTTGCTATTTAGGGCTAGTTATGGCCAAAAGAGAAATCACCCTGCACTGGAAATCGAGAGTTGGTCCCAGCTTTGCGAGATGGAGAGCGACTTTCACCAAATGGGCATGTAGTGAGGGCACGTTCAGGCTACAGTTAGCACTGCGGGGGAACGGTGAAAAGGCGCTGGACATGGCACGTGCATGGGAGGCACTAGTGGTTGAGCTCCAAGGGTGGGTAACGGATGAAGTAGGGGACGATGATACAGTGGAGCAGCCTGCGGAAGCGCAGTAATAGAGATGTACCAGGTAGAACACAAGCGATGGAACGAGTACACCACTTTTACTTACAGAACTGAGCCTGACTATTGAAGTGGGGAGTAGCCCATAACCAACAACACAGCAACTTAAAAAGAGAGAATCATCCTTATACCTTGTATTATGGCACACTGACATGGGGGGGGAGGGTGTATATGCATATAGGACTGCTGATGGGTACAGAAGATCATATAACACATTGATTTCCGGAAGTCGGATATGTCCATCAGCATGAGGGTAATTAATGAAAGGTAATTGTAACTGAAAATATGCAATAAAAATTGTTTTTGCAAAAAAAAAATGAGGGCCGGGCAAACAAATGTGTGTTAAAAGTCATTGTTTAAAAAGATGTCAACTTTAAACATGAGCATACAAAATGGAAGTGTGTGGGCCTGGGGTCTGTGTTAACACACAACGCCATGACCTGTGTTGTGGGGCTATCTCATTTGGAGTGATTTCTGGTGTGACAGACTGCTTTCAAGAGAAAAAGACAGTAGAGAAGTGGTCACTTAAAAAAAAAAGCAGACCCACTACATAAACTTCAAAGACTCAGACTCTAAATCACGTTTGGTGTCTGGACATAGAATATAAGGGAAGCTTGAGACCCCAAACATTGTCATCTGCCAAGCAGCCAGGATGGGCTTTGTAAGGAGGGGAAGCTCTGCAAGACTTTTGTCTGTGACCTGGAGTAGGGGCCAATACCTTCTGGTCTCACTGGTAGGCAAGGGGATATCAAACAGGGAATCCAAGACCATGTCCTCTGGAGAACCAGTGCCTGCTTGCTTACCAAGACCAGTGTGTCCCGTGAGGAAGAGGAGAGTGTTGGAGGGAGTGGGGTCCAGTGGGAATCCTGTCGAGTAGACTCCCACTGCAAGGTGTGAGGAAATGGCTGCTGCACCAATAGGATTGTTGCCCATATGTAGGACGAAGTCGGCGACCCTCGTATGCTAGAGGAGGACTGCCATGAACTTAGCCATGTGTATCACTGCACTGAACAGACTATAGACCTTGAGCCGTGATGAGATGCAACCCTGTAAGCCAGATGGGGCTGCCACATGAAGATTGCTGGGCTGTGAGGGCTGTCGCTCTTAAGCTGTGGTGAGCTGTGACCCAATATGCCAGGAGGAGCCACCGCTGAGGACCTCGCTGTGCCAAGTGAGCCATAGCCCGTGTACAGGGAAGATAAGGAGACCTTGTATGCTACCACCCCCATAGGAGAAGTGAGGCCGCCGTGGGAGCCCCGGTTCCACCACCAAGGCGAGGGACCTGCTTCAGGATCGTCACAGCAAACCCCCCACATTGCGACGTTTTGAACAATTACCCTGCAAGGAGAACCACAAAGATCCTTCGGTCACTTCGGTGGCAGGATTGCATGTGAGCAACTCTGCTCCCTCTGAGTGTAGCAAATTTACCTGATCCCGCTGCTGTCACTTCCAGAGCCCTCAGACGGGATGTGCTCAAGAACTCCCGATGCTTCAAGCCTGCAGGTGCAGGTAAGACTGATTCAGGAGAGTCGGCTATAAAAGAACTTGCTTGTTAGTGAGCGCTGCAGTCCTGGAACAATGTTGACTTTAAAATAGAGTCAGCATGGACTCTTGAGACTCAGACTACTAGTGGGGCTTGCCCTGGATGTTGTCTATAGTGAATGGGGAAAACCACTATTGCTAGGAGCGAGGAGTTGACCCGGGAGACTGCCTAAAGAATCACTAGAACTGACCTCAGGGGAGTTGTTTTGTCCGAATGAGAGCTGTGTAGTTTGTGAATTATGTATTTTTCCTTTGTGTTAGTAGCGGTTGCAATAAAATACTTCTCTCTTTTCATAAAAGTGAGTATTTGGGTGCACAATGCTTTATTGCTGTTGCTGGGCACATTTTGATTTGTGAACCTGTGTTCTCTCCCATGTATCCACCTTCCCCAGAGAGACCTTTGAACTACTCGAACCACGCTATTCCTGAAAGTTAAATGCTGAGGGTTTTTTTTGGCCCAGTTGTTTAGAACCCATAGTAGGTCGGTCCTCTGGACATCAGGAGTAAAAGGCCTCAGCCCTCACGGTTGGACTCAGTAACCCCTGCTTGCCCTGTGACCCTCTGAAAGGGGTTCCGACAAATGTCAAAGCATAACGAGTGACAAATGGATGCTACCTACCGTGCAGAATGGTTATGCTCTATGTTTCAGGGTAACTCCACTATCCATTCCAATAAATGCTGCACCAAAATTTTTAATGAAACAACTACAGATATAAACCTGTATACTCTTGGAGAACTAGGCTATATACTGGGTCTGTTCTGCCTAAAGATAAAAGGGGTTTATTCAAGGTCCTTTCTAAAACTAAAAAGGAGCTCTGAAGGAAGAGTTCAGACTAATCCTGGATTTCACAATAGCCAATGGGAGAAATTCTGCATGCTGGTCTACAGCAGTGTTGCAAAGTCATCCTGTGCCCTGGACACCCCCGTTTTCGCTGACTGGTACTGGTGGTAACTGACTCTAACTGTCCCTAAGCTCTGCATATCTAGGCCCATGGCCAGTGCTCTGGTGAGAACACAGTAAAATCGCGCACACACACATTAGGGTACACTATGTGAAAGGGTACCCCTATGATTGGCATGACCTACCCTATAATGCCATAATACATAATAGGGCAGGGTACAAAATCTACCTTTAAGTTGCTAGTATATAATAGGACAGGGCAGTTCAGGGGCCAGCAGCCCTTTCTGTACTTGCGTGTGTGCACTGCTGAGAGCCTGAGGTCCATTTAAAAGCTGCCCTGTGTTACAGGTCTGCTTTTAAATGTAAAGTGTGCCCAAACTCAACTTTGGTGGTAGGGGCAGTTACAAATTGATAAACTACAATATGTTGGCATATTTGGTACCTCCTGGGCCTCCTCTAAGTGTCCCAGGGGAGGTGTGTGAGGTACCTATAAGGAGGTCCCTTATAAACGATGTTTTATATGCTCTGGGTGGGAGTGCACATTTCACCCATTGTGGTAAAGTGCTTCCCAAAATCAACATTTGTGCTAGGAGCACTGTGGAGTGAGGATCTACAATATGTTTGCATATTTCAACCCCATAAAGTCTCCCCTAGGTGGTCCAGGGGTAGGAGGTCATGTAGCTATAAGCAGGGTCCTTATAAAAGATGTGTCATAGGTTCTACTGTTGGAGAAATTGGATGTTTCGTTTTCCCCATTGTAGATCCCCAGCCACATAGGTTAATATTGCAATAGTTTATAAACACATAACTAACGCAAGGAATCAAAGAAAAATATCATTCAAGGACTTAGGGGAATGTATTGGTAAATCCAACAATATGCTATTGTTGAATTTATCCTAAAGTATTCAGAAAATAAGTTATAAGACTTTCTTGTCTGTAAGCCAAAATTTAGCCTTCCTGTGGTCTCCCCCTGATTGGTCGAAGTTAAGAGGATTAGCCAGGCTGCATTCATGAAGTGATAAGTGGCATCTGGGTAGAGAGGCTAGCTCTTGTAAGAGGACACTGCTCCACAGAAATGCCAGAGCAAGGGGAAGAGGTCATAAAGCATCCGCTTCAAAGGCAGAAGGGGACAGACAGAGACAGCCAGGTCCATATACCCTGATCCACTCTGAACCCAGCCAGATTGTATGCTTAACAAAGGAATTTGCAGATGCTAGGGGGAGATTCGCTTTGGAAATGAGCCATACGAGCCAAATGAGATTTCAGCCATATTGAATTTTGGAAGAATAGTGCTCTCTGTGAGACCATTTTTGCCATTCGGTGGAGGAAGTGGTCATGCTCTGGAAGGTTGCTCTGCACCTCAATGGACAGGAGTGCCCTCCTGCTTGACCCCAGAAAATACTGAAAAAGTATCTCAGATGGGCAGGGCCTTTCATATCTGCTGCGTCAAACTGAGAGAAGAAGAAGTGTCCATGCTGGAAGTCTGATTTGCACCAACCAGGCCCGGCACTCTGACTGACTGTGCCTGCTGAACAATCTGGAATTACAACCCTGTGGACCTAACTGGCTTCAAGAGGAATAAAGAGTGGACTTCCTGCAAGCTACAGGTTAACAGAGCTCACATGGACCATCACCAGAGAATCCCCAGTCTGGAGTTCTTCCAATGGATTTGTAAGGGTTCTATCCAAATGAATTGTGGGAACTGAAGTACCAAACTTGTAAGGCCCATCTTAGAGCTTCCATTGTGCTTGGATTGTGTTTTGGACACTTTGGGACCCCCAGACGACTTTCAGGAAGCAGTTCCAGACGTTTGAAGAAGTTTGGAGCAACTTTGGAAAAAAGCTCCATAAGTGGCCCGACTCCATCTGGAGAGCCAAGCCTGGAGAGACCCTCAAAGGCAAGCCAGCCTGCCCTTCTGGTTCCGACTTCTAGAGTTTGACCAGGAGCTCGTTGAAAGTCAAGCCACCAAACCCAGCTTGGTGAAGAGCATCGAGGGACCCCGGCAGAAATAGCTCCGGAGGAAATTCTACGTCCGAAGTTAAAAACTTGGCCGACTTCCCTGCAAGAGTCAAGCCGCCCAACTTCAACTGCGAGCCGGCCTGAATCCATTGTTCGTCCCGCTGAAAAGCTCTGGCGATCCAACTTCCAGAGCTTGACCGGGAGCTCGTCGCAAGGCAAGCTGACGAACCCTCGCCGAACCCGGAGTGGTGGAGAGCCTTAAAGTACCCCTGCAGAAAAAGTTTTTGAAAAGTTTCTAAGTTAGAAGGTAAAAACTTTGAATGGTAGCTGCGCACGGCTCCGTCGTGGTTGGCCTAAAACTTTGACTTTGTCCCAATCTTGCGCGACCTGATGTCCCTATACGTGCTATAGGTTTCTATGCGCTATATAGTGCTAAATATTTAAAAATAATCTATCACCAATGACAGTGAAGGGTTTCTGTAGTGCGCACCCCCCCAAAAAATTTCTTAGGTGCTCGACTTCCAATGGTTCACTGTCATACAACCATGAAGTCCATAAACATCAAATATTGTGAGGAAGGAACACCATAAAAAAGTCCATGAACTCTAGTCTTCTGTCTTCTAAATTTCTTTATTTATCACAAATGTGGTATCTTCAATTGATGATGATTCAATAATTCACAAAATATTGGTCTTCCAAATACATTTCACAAAGCTTTATCAACCTCTTAGCCTTTGTTAAGCCAGCGCGTTTCGTCCTACCCTTAGGACTTCCTCAGGGCTGTAAAGAGTACAAGAGAAACAGAAAAACAAGTTTTTACAAAATAATATGAATGCAAAAACAATTTATCTTTTTCAAATACATGAATTCACTCTATTCTCACTTGATTTTACTATATCACAACAACGTTTGTTGAACCCATAATTTATATTGCACTAGGCAACACCTATCGACTATACATCTTCTACTTCCTAATTCACCTGAAGCTTTTCAACCTCAAACAATTTTTAATATCAAACCTCAGATTTTACTGATTCAGAGTTCAAGAGGACGCACATATGCCAATTTTACAGACAATTCTTGGACCATGTGAGTCCTGAAATTATTACCCCCAGCTTTTTCTTGTTGCATCCACGTTTCTTCAACTATTGGATCCATCTTCCCACCAGTGTTATCTATATACAAGTTAGACAGCAAAATTTGTATGTTGAACTTCTCTCTCTCCATGACTTCCCCATGCAACCATAGCCCAAGGTGATCTATACTCACCAAAAACTATCATGGATATCGATACGATATGTGAAAAACAGTCCTTGTCTCAGAAATTATAACCAATCTATAGAAAACAAAAATATCAATCATTCTCCACCTATTTTTAACTTTTAAATTTTTTTTTTTTTTTAAACACAAGACAGTCATCATGAATTAAGAACAACGTACCTTTCTCAACGTAAATTAAATGCCTCTAATAAAAGGCAAAATTCATCCAAAATGCCAACAACTTCCGAATATAATCGTAGCTAAAATAATAAAAAAACGCCACATATTAGGCTTTCACATAATGCCATATAATATCCTCTAACGTCTGCCCAATATACCTTATGACAACAATAACGTCCTTTCACGCAACTCACCAAGAGCGTTATATGTCAAAGACCTTCTCTTCTGCCTGGGGCTCAATAAATCCCACCGGTGAAGTTCATGCCCGAAGTACTGTCTTAAAAAGCCTTCATTAACCAATCAACGCTGGTGTTGGAAAACGATTTTTAACCAATGCAATTACTACATTCTAAACCCTGGTTATCGTAAATCAGTTCCCTCTCTGGTCCATTCACCACCATTGACCAAACAACGCTAGTGTTGAAAACTGATTTTTAACCAATGGAATCACTCCATTCTAAACCCTAATTAGCATGCATCAGTTCCCTCTCTGGTCCGTCAACCGAATACTGCATAACATTGCATATCCCTGAATAAAAAGCTAATATGCTAGATCGCTCCAATCCAATTAGAAAAATTCTAACTCAAATGTTTATTCTTGGCTGATAGTTCTAATCAGAACTATTACCCTTTTTCCAATCCAGTTCGGTTTAGCCCTCCTCATGGATCGAACTCACCACCCTGCCAATTCATTATGTCATCATCCTTTAAATTACGCTATAAACGATCCTCTCTTAAAACCCAAGCAAACGTGTCAAAGAATCCTCAACCAAAATCCTTGCCTATACAAAAAACAATTCTACAACTTTTCGAAAAATATTATTTAATCTCCGAAAAATTCTCCGAAAAAAGGAGGGGGTTTTGTGGTTCTTAATTATTAAACCAGTTTTCCTGGATGATTCCAGATTAAAAATTCCATTCAGCGTCCCCAAGACTCAAACTCACTACCTTCACCCTAGATCTTGTTTCTATTCTCACTGCTCCTATTGAGTTATCAACTTTCCTAGATCAATCAACTAATATAAGCATCTCATGTATTATCCTATGCGCAATTCAACCATGCCACCTTCTTCCATCCAAAATTCCAGCAGTTCAACTTTTACTCATAAAAACGGGTTTTTACTCCCTCAAATTAAAAAATAATGTAGCTCATGATCACTATTCAAACCCAAGCTTACTGCTCTGCACCGGCTGATCCATCTTGTCTCCTGCTGTCTTAAATATAGCTCTATGTCACCTCCCCTTGAACTCTGTGTGATTCTTTGCAACCCATGAAACCTGAAAGACAACTTTTCATTATGCTCTAAAAACATGTGTTGATAAATCGGGGATTTCATGTCCTTGTTTACAATCGACCTCCGATGTTCCTGTATACGTAATTTAAGTACACGCTTAGTGCTCCCAATGTATATCTTTGAGCAGTTGCATACTATAACATACACAACCGCTGTACTGTTGCAATTAATGAACTCATTTATACGCCATGATCTCACTGTATTGTACTGGAATGATCGCGTCCGGTTCAGACCTAAATCACAAATGTT
The DNA here is from genome assembly GCF_964204655.1 of Triturus cristatus. Classification (NCBI taxonomy): domain Eukaryota; kingdom Metazoa; phylum Chordata; class Amphibia; order Caudata; family Salamandridae; genus Triturus; species Triturus cristatus. The sequence goes on along the minus strand of NC_140585.1, from coordinate 75,700,960 downwards.
GCAATTATTGCATGTATAGAAACCTTTCGGAGGCATGGGTAGCCAATTTTTTTCTCCTTTGTCCTCCAATTTTTCAACATAATTGCTGGTAATCATGCTACCTATGTTCGGGCAGTTTCTATATGAAATCATCGGTTTCTCCGAGATAACCCCTACTAAACCTGGTACTCCTTTAAGCAAATCCCAATTCTTATTTAAAATCTTGTAAATCTGACTCTTTTCATTGCTAAAGGTTGATATGAATGCCAGTCTTTCGTTTGAACTTGACCTCTTGGTTGTTACCAACGTTCTCACCCTAGAAATCCCCTCCATTATCCTCCTGGCAGTAGCTAAACTCTGTTTCAAGTAACCTTTATTCCTTAACCAGTCTTGTAAATCGGTCAGCCCTGTCACAAAGTCTTTATCCTGACTGCAGTTCCGTCTCAATCTGATCATTTCACCATACGGAATCCCCTCAATAACTGATCTGGGATGAGCACTGTCTGCCCTCAAAATAGAATTAGAAGCTGTGTCCTTTCTAAACTATTTACTTTAAATCCTATTGTCTTGTACAAATAATTCTACGTCCAAATATGAGATTCTATTGCAATGATGACATGTGGTGAACTTGACATTAAAATCATTCTGATTCAAGTAACCTACATACTCTTCCAATTCAATTACAGTTCCTCTCCAAATTACCAACACGTCATCAATGAATCTGCCCCAAAAAACAATCAGATCAATCCATTTGGCAGCACCTCTGGCCCAGTCGTGCTCCCTCTCCTACCAACCCATAAATAGGTTCGCATAAGAGGGAGCAAACCTGGATCCCATCGCTGTCCCTCTCAACTGGTGGTACCACTCTCCTCCAAATAGGAAAAAATTATTAGTCAAGATCAGTTCACACATTTCAATAATCATCTTTGAGTGATCAAGATGACTTGCACTTCTCTGGTTTAAAAAATGCTGTAATGCCTGTTTACCCCTGTCATTCTTGATACACGTATACAAATCTACAACATCTAGGGTTGCAAACAGAAGATTATCTTCCCATACTACATCCTGTAGTTTATTCAAAATGTCCATCGTGTCCCTGATGTACGAGGGCAAATTTAAAACCAATGTTTTAAAAAATAAGTCCACAAATTCCGAAATATGTTCGGTTATGCTCCCTATACTGGAGACTATTGGTCTTCCTGGAGGTTTCTCTTAAGATGTATGCACCTTTGGCAATACGTAAATGAAAGGATAGGTTGGATGACTTATATTCAAGTATTTATATTCCTGTTCATCCAGTAGTCCTACCTCTTTCCATGAATATAATTTCTCAGATATCAACCTGCTAGCTTCAGGGATGGGATTCTGAGTTAGTTTCCTGTAACACTCTTTGTCCTCTAACTGTCCCCTGATCTCAGCAACGTAGTCACGCTTGTTCAGTACAACGACGTTACCGCCCTTATCAGCTTTATGGATTATTATATTCATGTATTTCTTCAAACTCAAGATAGCTGTCCTCTCCTCCTTAGTCAAATTATTCTTGGGCCTCCACCTTGATTTGTTCTTATGTCTAGTCTCTTCGAGTTTATGAAACTCCTCTAATGTTCTTGCTCCAAAAACATCAATAGCTGCATACTGTGGACCTTGTGGTATGAATTTAGATGCCGGCCGCAGCCCACTAGTACCGTCATAGTCGACAGGAATATCTAATAGAGCCGCTACATCATTCAAGCTTAAATCATCTCCTTCTGTTATAGATAATAACAATTGCAAATCCTTTAAACTTTCTGTGGACACATCGGACACCTTGTTAACCACATTAAGATTCTTAGACTGTTCAATTGATGAAAAAAAACTTTTTAATTTTAACCTTCTTGAAAATTTGTACAAGTCAATCTCCAAATCTGTAAAATTACAATGATAATCCGGACAGAACGTGAGGCCTTTCTGCAACGCCATTATTTCATGTTCATTCAACTTTCTCTCTGAGAGATTTATAACTTTTAAATTCTCAGATTCTATCCGTACCCCTTCTACTTCCTCACAAAAATAAATTTAACAAAAATAATTTTAAAAAGTTAAAAATAGGTGGAGAATGATTGATATTTTTGTTTTCTATAGATCGGTTATAATTTCTGAGACAAGGACTGTTTTTCACATATCGTATCGATATCCATGATAGTTTTTGGTGAGTATAGATCACCTAGGGCTATGGTTGCATGGGGAAGTCATGGAGAGAGAGAAGTTCAACATGCAAATTTTGCTGTCTAACTTGTATATAGATAACACTGGTGGGAAGATGTATCCAATAGTTGAAGAAACGTGGATGCAACAAGAAAAAGCTGGGGGTAATAATTTCAGGACTCACATGGTCCAAGAATTGTCCGTAAAATTGGCATATGTGCGTCCTCTTGAATCCTGAATCAGTAAAATCTGAGGTATGATATTAAAAATTGTCTGAGGTTGAAAAGCTTCAGGTGAATTAGGAAGTAGAAGATATCTGAAAGAAACACGTTAGTTAGATTCCTCACCTTAGAATATCCCAAGGCGTCAGACTGGTTCCGGAAGATTTTTGTAGCAATACCCCTTGCGCGTCGCTAGGCGTCGTCTGTGGCTCCGCTTCCGTCGTTGGCGTCGTGTGCCGCAATGACGTCCTCGGAGTACTTTGACGCCGCCCTCGCGCGCTGATGTCAGTTCTTCTTTTTTCCGCGCCAGTAAGCGCCGATCCGGGAGAGCTACCCCTTTAGTCATTTTTTGACTAACTTTTTTGACTCTTTTTGGTCACTTTCTCGACTCTGGTGCCGGTAGGATGCCTGGTTTCAAGGCCTGCGACGACTGTCACCGGCTGATGTCGGTGACCGATCATCACTGCCGGTGCCTGTACTGCTTGGGCCTCGACCACAACGCTGAGTCGTGCTCCGATTGTATGGCCCTGACCTCGAAAGCTAGGCGGGAGCGGTCCCGCAAGCTTCTCGAGCTTCGCCACTCGGCTCCGCGCCCCTCTCGATCCCGGTCCAGGAGGAGGTCCAAGGATCGGTCGCGGAGCCGCACTCGACATCGTCGCTCGTCTGGCTTGAAGTCTTCGGGTAAGTCGAAGCGCTCCAAGAAGTCCAAGAGATGACACCACTCTTCGGACTTCCCTCGCCGGTCGCGCGATTCAGCTGAGGGTCAGGGTGGTTCCACCCCCGCGGCTCTGCCGGAGCCACAGGCACCGCGCACGTCCCCATACGCGCCGGTCCCTGGGACTGACGCGACGCCGGCGGAGGTCAGTGCCTTCCTCTCGGCCATGCGTAGCCTGGCCCCGCCGTCGATGCCCGCTGGCGCGCCTTCGGGCCCCGTGGACTCGACTGGGCGACCTTGCGCGCCGGCGGCTCCGGCCCCGGCGCCGTTGTAGGCTCCGTCCCCGACGCCGCAGGTCCCCGAGGGGCCCGAGCCTGGGGCCCCGTCGACGCCGGTCGACCTCGTCACGCCTCCTCCGCCGGTGTCGACACCGGTGCCACCTCCGACGCCGACTCCGGTCGACGTCAATCCCCGGTTCAGCCCCTGTCCGGTCCCGACGCCGATGCGGCGCCGCCCGACGCCGCATCCGACGCCGCTAGAGACACATCATGTCTATCGACCGGCTCCGATCATTCCTCCTGTTTACCAGGAATCGGATGACGGGGGCGACTGGGAGGGGTCCAAGGACCCTTTGGCCCTTCAGGGTCAACTTGCACAGGACTGGGCAGATGAACTGGGGGAGGCCAGTGGTTTGGATACCTCAACGGACACTGGATTCATCTCTCCTCCATCTGTGGCTTCGGAGGAGGGTGCAGCTTTTTCTGTGGTGCTGCGCAAGGCTTGAGCTGCCTGCCGTGGCTGTGAGGACTAACATCCTCACTGAGGTGCTTCAGTCTGCCGCATGCTCCACTGAGCCTCTGCTGCAATTCAATGAGGCCCTCATTGACGTTCTGCAGGGCACCTGGTCCAAGCCCTCCACAGTCCCTCCTGTGGATAGGAACGTTGCCAGGCGCCACCGCCCTGCTCCGGGCGACCCCAGTTTTCTGTCCCAACACCCCACCCGCGAGAGTCTGGTTATCCAGGCCTCTACCTCCCAATCCTCCTTCCCGTCCGCTCCACCGGACCTGGATTCCAAGAGACTGGAACAGTTCGGTAAAAAGCTGTTCTCCTCGCTCAGTTTGGGCCTGCGGTCTTTGAACACCGCCTGTCTCTTGGACCGTTATTCCCACTCTCTGTGGGATACGGTGGAGGACGTGCTGCCCCTGTGCCCGGAGGAGGCCCGGGTCCGGCTTTCCTTGGCTCTGGCCGATGGGAGAGATGCAGCGCGCCATGCCATCCGATGTGGACTCGACACTATGGACTCGCTGGGTAGGGCGATTTCTACCACGGTGGCGCTTCGACGTCACGCCTGGCTGCGGTCCAAGTCCTTTTCAGGGGATGTCCAGAGCACTCTCATGGACATGCCTTTTGATGGCGCTCGCCTTTTTGGTGAGAAAGTGGACAGTGCGCTGGCTCGCTTCAAGGACTCCCGGGCTACGGCCAAGTCCTTGGGCCTCTCGGCCCGCGTCCACAAACTTCCGCTTTTCGCTCCTTTCGTGGCCAAGGAAGGGGCACCTCCTCACGTCCGCCTAGCCACCGGCCGCAGAACCAACCTGCACGCGGTCACGGACATGGTTTCCGCCGAGGTGGTACTGGAGGACAATGCGGTCAGTCCACATCCACCCCGGCAGCATCCGCCTCAAAGCCTTCCTAGTCCGAGCTTTCAGGCCCATTCCTCGCCAGTGGGGGGCCGGGTTCGCCATCACCTGCTCCACTGGCGTACCATCACTTCGGACAGGTGGGTGCTGCAAATCGTCCGAAGGGGCTACTCCCTCCCCTTCGAGACGACCCCTCCAGCCATGCCACCACAGCACCACCGTATCTCGGAGGATCATTTGAATCTTCTGCGAGAGGAAGTTTCGGCCCTCTTGACCAAAGAGGCCGTCAAGCGCGTTCCGAGCCCAGAAGTAGGCTGTGGTTGTTATTCCCACTACTTTCTGGTTCCCAAGAAGGGCAAAGGGGGCCTACGCCCTATCTTGGACCTCCGGAAGGTCAATGCCTTCCTCCGGAAGGAACTGTTCAAAATGTTGACTTTGGCTCAGGTTCTAGCTGCCCTAGACCCTGGAGACTGGATGGTAGCGTTGGACTTGCAGGACACATATTTCCACATCCCCGTCCTGCCGGCCCACCGGCGTTACCTGCGGTTCACGGTGGGTCAGGAGCACTTTCAGTTCACCGTGCTACCCTTCGACCATACCAGTGCCCCTCGGGTGTTCACGAAAGTGATGGCGGTGGTCGCAGCTCATCTGCGCAGATCAGGGGTTCCAGTCTTCCCCTATCTCGACGACTGGTTGTTGAAGGCGGGCTCGCCCCAGGCAGTCGTCTCCCACCTCCAGACTACGGCAGATCTCCTGCATTTGCTGGGGTTTTCCATCAACGTGCCAAAGTCACACTTGAGCCCCTCTCAGAAGCTCCTCTTCATCGGAGCGGTTCTCGATTCGGCGCAGTTCCGGTTTCATTCGCCGGAACAGCGGGTCCGGGATATACAGGCCCTGATTCCCATCTTTCGGCCTCTATCCTGGGTTTCGGTCAGGCTAGTGTTGCGGCTTCTGGGGCTGATGGCCTCCTGCATCCTACTAGTGCATCACGCCAGGCGGCGCATGCGGGCTCTGCAGTGGGACCTGAAGTTTCAGTGGGCCCAGCATCACGGCAACCTGTCCGACCATGTCTTGATCTCGGAGGGCACTGCACAGCAGTTGCAGTGGTGGCTCACGGACCGCGATTGGGTCACGGGCAGGAGCCTCTCCCTACCCCTACCGGAGCATGTCGTAGTGATGGATGCGTCCCTCCTGGGATTGGGTGGCCATATGGGAGAGGCGGAGATCAGAGGCCTCTGGTCTCCGGCGGAGTCTCGCCTCCACATCAACTTGTTGGAGCTGAGAGCGATCCGACTTGCACTGAAAGCCTTCTTTCCCTCTGTCTGGGGAAGTGTCGTGCAGGTGTTCATGGACAACACCACCGCCATGGGGTATTGCAACAAACAGGGCGGGGTGGGGTCGTGGACCCTTTGTCAGGAGGCTCTGTGCCTCTGGACATGGCTGGAACACCAGGGCATCACCCTGGTGGTTCAACATCTAACGGGCTCTCTGAACGCCAGAGCAGACGAACTCAGCCGCCAGTGCATGATGGATCACGAATGGCGTCTGAACTCCGAGGTGGCGCAAGGTCTCTTTCAGCAGTGGGGAGAGCCTTGGTTAGATCTATTCGCCACCGACGAGAACGCGCAATGTCAGCAGTTCTGCGCGTTAGAATTTCCAAGGCGGCACTCGCTCGGCGACGCTTTTCGGCGCGAGTGGAGTTGCGGTCTGTTGTACGCCTTTCCGCCTATACCACTTCTGCCCAGAGTGCTGAAGAAGATCAGGCGCGACCGGGCCCAAGTCATCTTGGTGGCTCCGGATTGGGCACGAAGGTACTGGTATCCCGAGCTACTCAGTATGTTGACCGATCCTCCGATACGTCTGCCCCTTCGGGAGGATCTTCTGTCGCAGCAGCAGGGGACGGTCCTCCACCCGAACCTGTCCAGCCTCCACCTCCGTGCGTGGAGATTGAGCGGCGGCAGTTGATGCCATTTGACTTGCCTCCTGAAGTCTGTGATATCATTCTGGCAGCCAGGCGTCCCTCCACAAAGACGGTATACGCCTGCCGGTGGAACAAATTTGTGGCTTGGTGCACAGCAAAGGCTGTGGATCCCCTTTCCGCCCCTCTTTCTGAGGTTCTCCTCTTTCTTCTTTCTTTGGCCCAGCAGGGCTCTGCCCTGGGCACCTTGAAAGGTTATCTTGCTGCCATCTCTGCCTTCTCACGGCTTCCTGATCAGCCCTCTCTTTTCAAGTCCCCTGTAGTGTCACGCTTTCTTAAAGGCATTACTCACACGTTCCCTCCTGTCCCTTTCGTAATGCCTCAGTGGGACTTGAATCTTGTCCTAACATTTCTGATGTGCGCTCCCTTTGAGCCTCTTCACCATTGTCCTCTTCGTCTTCTGACTCTTAAGACTGCTTTCCTGGTAGCCATCACCTCGGCTAGACGGGTGAGTGAGCTCCAGGCTCTATCGTCCAAGCCTCCTTTTCTATCTGTTCATCCGGACAAGGTTGTCCTTCGGCCTCGACCTTCCTTTCTACCGAAAGTGGTGACCCCCTTTCATCTTGGGCAATCTGTCACCTTGCCCACCTTCTTTCCGCCTCCGCATCCTTCCAAAGAGGAAGAGCGGCTCCACCGTCTGGACCCAAAACGTGCGCTCTCCTTTTATTTGGACCGCACGAAACAGTTCCGAGTGGACGACCAGCATTTCGTTGGCTACGTGGGTGCAAAGAAGGGAAAAGCTGTGCACAAACGGACCATCTCCCGGTGGGTCGTTTTGTGTATAAAAATGTGTTATTCCTTGGCAAAAAAGGACCCTCCTGTTGGGCTGTGAGCCCATTCTACTCGGGCCACGGCGGCTACTACTGCTTTGGGACGGGGAGTCCCTTTGCAGGACATCTGTCAGGCGGCGACGTGAGCTTCGCTGCACACGTTTGCCAGGCACTATTGCCTAGACAGCCAAGTCCGGAGGGATGGCTTCTTTGGCCGTTCTGTCCTCCAGGACTTTCTGGTGTGATCTTGATTCGCAGACCCACCACCGGGGTTGGTATTGCTTGGGTATCTATTCTAAGGTGAGGCATCTAACCAACGTGTTTCTTTCAGATGAACAAGTTACTTACCTTCGGTAACGATGTATCTGTAAGAAACATTAGTTAGTTAGATTCCTCACCGACCCACACATCCTCCCCGTTCTGCGAACTGACATCTAGGGTTAAGGCTATACTTTTCAGGGCCCTAGATTTTTTTGGCACCAGTGTCGGTCTCTTTCATGGCTCTGCGTTCCTGGCGCGGAAAGCTATGTACAAGAACTGACGTCAGCGCGCGAGGGCGGCGTCTAAGTACTCCGACGACGTCATTCCGGCGCACGACGCCAACGACGGACGCGGAGCCGCAGACGACGCCTAGCGACACGCAAGGGGTATTGCTACAAAAATCTTCCGGATCCAGTCTGACGCCTGGGGATATTCTAAGGTGAGGAATCTAACTAACTAATGTTTCTTACAGATACATCGTTACCGAAGGTAAGTAACTTGTTCGTATAGTCGATAGGTGTTGCCTAGTGCAATATAAATTATGGGTTCAACAAACGTTGTTGTGATATAGTAAAATCAAGTGAGAATAGGGTGAATTCATGTATTTGAAAAAGAAAAATTGTTTTTGTATTGTTCATATTATTTTGTAAAAACTTGTTTTTCTGTTTCTTTTGTACTCTTTACAGCACTGAGGAAGTCCTAAAGGGTAGGACGAAACGCGTTGGCTTAACAAGGGCTAAGAGGTTGATAAAGCTTTGTGAAATGTATTTGGAAGACCAATATTTTGTGAATTATTGAATCATCAACAATTGAAGATACCACGTTTGTGATAAATAAAGAAATTTAGAAGACAGAAGACTAGAGTTCATGAACTTTTTTATGGTGTTCCTTCCTCACAATATTTGATATCTAATCAACCCAATCAATCAATGGAACCCTAACCTCTGAGGCGGAAGCCGGAGGAGATATTCGCCATTTTAAAAGAATTGTTGATTTTTGTGTTTACATATTTTAAAACTTCTATTTTCTATTCTATTCTCACCTGAGCTCTTTTCTGGGCTAAAGCGCCAAGCAAGCTCAACACATTTCAGCGGAACTAGCGCTGTTTTGGCACATTGTTGTTCGCGGCCGCCATCGCAGCAGACGCGAGGCCACGCCCACCTGACAGGCCACGCCCACACCCCCCGCCTATAAAATGTGCCTCCCACGCAAGCGCAGCGGACGAGCGCAGCGGGAGCGCCGTTTGCGCGCCGAAGGCGCGCTTAAGGCAAGCCCGTCTGGGCCCGTCCGGGCCTGGACGGACCCAGGCCCAGGGATGCTGCCAGATCCATCCCCCAGTCGCCTGATGTACTCAGCAGACATGCTTCGGGACCTCCGACCTGAAAAAAACCAAGGTTGTCGCTACACTCACGAAGCAGGTAAACCCTTTACAAGCTGCATGCGCTGCTATACAGCCACTCAGACCCCAGCCAATTCCAGGCTACAGCTCGGTCTTCTCAACTGTCGCTCCCTCCCCAAGCACGCACTCGAAATCAATGGGCTGATCCAAGATCAAGGCTTAGACACATTGTTTTTAACAGAAACCTGGCTTTCTGACAGCAATGATGCGGATATTGTCACCGCCCTTCCCCCAGGCTACCTCATCCAAACCCGCCATAGACTCAGAGGAAGAGGAGGCGGGTTGGCTATAATCTACCGCGATCACCTCAGCTGTAGAATCAATGATGCCAATATTGAAGACGCTGAAAGCTGCCACTTTTCCCTCCAAACCTCCCCGACGCACTCCCTTTTGGGACTGCTTATCTACCGGCCCCCGGGTACCCTTGGGAAATTCCTTAACGCAGTCACCGAAACGACCTCTCAATTGGCCGCCTCTGTTTCCAACTTTCTTATTGTAGGTGATCTTAACCTCCATTTTACTGATCCCGCTGATCGGTCTGCCTCTGACCTTCTAGTGGACCTTCTGTCACTCAACATTCGATTGGTGAATAACGAGCCCACCCACGTCAAGGGACACCTCTTAGATCCCGTCCTTACTAATGACGCCAATATTACCACGAGTCCTTCTTTGTCACTGCCTTGGACCGATCATTTTTTAATCCCCATCTCCTGGGAGTCTCCTACTGTTACCACCCAGTCCGCAAAAATCAAAGTCACCGACAGACGTTGGCACAAACTCGTACCATCTGAATGGTCCTCCGTTCTCTCTAATTCCATTCCATCGCTTTCCCCTGATGCCATTACGGCCGATAAACAGTTTAGCTCCTGGATCACATCCTCGTTGGATACACTCCTTCCTAAAATCACCACCCTCAGACACACCAAACGAATACCTCCGGCCCCGTGGTATACTCCAGAGCTCAAGTCGCTTCGGCAGGACTGTAAAAGAGCTGAACGTTCCTGGAGGATGGAGAAATCCAACACTAATAAGGATGCCTATCGCACTGCCTTATTAGTATACAAATCTTCTATTGGTAAGACAAAAAGTCTATTCTTTCAGGAAAGAATTGAAAAAGCCGCCTGCTCTAGTAAAGAAACCTATACCATCCTGAAAGAACTTCTCAATGTTCCCGATCCCGTCCCGAGAAACCCCCCAGACCCCAAAGCGGACCAGGAAAAATGCCATCAGCTAGCCAGCTTTTTCCAAGAAAAAATTCAAAAAATCCTTAATTCCATCCCTCCCTCCCTCCATTCCGAGCGACATTGGCGACCCCCTCGGCACTCCGATCTCCCCTAACCTAACTTCCTGGGGGCAAATAACCATCGAAGAAGTCGAGAACACGCTAAAAACTATCAAAAGCGGATCTCCTAGGGACCCCGCACCGCTACGGATCCTCAAGGAAGTAGCTCCCATCATTATCCCCCCCCTCACCCATCTGATTAACGCGTCTTTTCAACAGGGAATCGTCCCCCTTAGTTGAAAAGCGGCAGTTGTTAAAGCGCTTTTAAAGAAACCCTCCTTGGATCCAGCGGAATTGGCTAATTATAGACCAATATCCCTCCTCCCTGGGACCAGCAAGATCGCCGAGAAACAGGTGAACAAGAAACTTTCCCAGTTTCTTGAATCTAATAATCTGCTAAAAATCTCGCAGACAGGTTTTCGCCCAGGACAGGGCACTGACATCGCCCTCCTGGCGGCGGTGGAGGAGGCCAGAGCACTCTTAGACGAAGGAGGTTCAGTGGCAGTGATCCTCCTCGACCTGAGCGCGGCCTTCGACACCGTCAACCACCAACTCCTGATCAAACGGCTCAAGAAGGTAGGAGTAGAAGGTACTGCTCTATCCTGGCTTTCCTCCTTTCTGGCCCAACGTTCCTTTCAGATCTGGGAGAATAACACCTGCTCCTCCGAAACACCCCTCCAATGTGGGGTGCCTCAGGGCTCCTCCCTGAGCCCCACATTGTTTAACATATACATGGCCCCATTGGAGGAGGTTGTCATCCCGTTCGGAGTGAGCATCGTCAGCTATGCGGACGACACACAATTAATCGTCTCCCTATCCCACCCCAGTCAACAACCTGCGGACTTATTCAACTGCTTGACGCAGATACAAGGGTGGATGAACAACTCAGCATTAAAGCTGAATGGATCTAAGACGGACATCCTCCTTCTGGGTCCGAAAGGTCTTACTTTTCCCTTGAACATCTGGCCACCCTGTCTGTGTCCCCCCCCAGACCCAAAACAGGAAGTAAAAAGCCTGGGAGTATGGATCGAAGCCGATCTCTCATTCACCACGCAGGCCAAAAAAGTAGCCGGTACCTGCTTCGTACTACTGAAATCTATGAGAAAGATCCTGCCCCTACTTCCACCCACATCGCAAAGACTTCTTATCCAAGGCCTCATACTTTCCAGGCTCGACTATAGTAACGCAATCTACCTGGGCGCACCTGAAGCAACCCTAAATAAACTTCAGAAAATCCAAAATGCGGCGGCCCGGATCCTCACTAACACCCCGGCCAGAGCTTCAGCCAAACCTGCTCTGAAGCTCCTTCACTGGCTCCCAGTGAGGGAACGAGTGATTTTCAAAGTCTTATGCATGGCGCATAAGTTACTGCAGAATCAAGGCCCTCCGATTCTTAGAAAATTCATAAAATCTTACAAAGCCCCAAGATCCCTTCGATCGGACAAGGAGTCCCTTATCATCATGCCCAGATTCAAGAAAGCCCGCTCGGGTGGAAGACGCTTCTCAGTCCACACTGCTCGCCTCTGGAACGCTCTCCCCCGAGACCTGAGAAAAGAACTCAACTACTTACGTTTCAGGAAACTGCTCAAAGCTCACCTGTTCCCTTAATTTTAACCTTCCTCCTTCTGAAACTTGCCGTCCCCCCCTCTCAGCCGCCCAACCCACGGAGGTAGGGATCTTTAGCGCTGGGATACCTCAGGGTGACTACGCGCTCTATAAAAAAAATTAATAATAATAATAATTTAATAATATCTCAATATTTAAAAGTTCATATCTCTGGTTCCCTATATTGGATTTTTGTTGTTTTCGTGTCATGTTAAAGATACAAATATTTCCCATATATATAAATTGGTATTGGATTTTTGTGTGTTGTGTCTTGAAGTTTACTGAATTGGTGTATTAAATGCTTTACATACCTGTCTCTGGAGTTAAGCCTGCCTTCTCACAGCCAAGCTACCAAGTGTTAAGTATGGGAATAATTTTCTGAGACCTATTCTGAGCCCTACACTGTGTTAGTGGCCTTATTGCCAGTGGTAGATGTATATTTACCACTACTAATAATCTACCTTCCAACAAGCAGATATTCTCTCAAATCAAACAGAGATTGGATGTGTGAAGCAGACCTCCAGGGTGGATATTTCCATTCACCAAGCACAAGAAAGCACTGGAAATTCCTGAGGTTAGTGTGGGGACTCAAAACCTAAAGCCTAAACCTGTCAGCCTAAAGGCAGCACCTCAAACATTCTCCAAGTGGTTGCAGTAAATCTAAGGAAACCGAAAAGATAGACATGTCTTTATCTAGATGGCTGGCTCATCAATGCCAACAATCTGAAAAATGTTTTGCAAGATTTTTATGAAACGACTTCTCTTCTAACCTGACTAGATTTGCTTGTCAACCTGTCTATGCTTGTGTCAAAGCCATTTCAAATGCTATCCTATCTAGGTCGACACTGGACACAGACCAAGGAAAATGGCTTTCATGAAGAGCGTATCTTCTATCTTCCAGAAATGTTATCAAATCCTGCAGCTCACAGAATATACTCTCTCTTAGCACCAGTGACTTCCTATATCTTCATTGTATCCAGTGCCAAACTCCATGTGAGATGGTTGCATCGATGAGAGATGTGAGGGCCTGCACTGAGGATGTGTCACACAGTGGCGGTTCTGATGAAACAACCGGCTGTGGTGCGTTGCTGGTCTTTGTGATGGTGCCGATCCGTGCAGTAGCGACGATGCGTCGGTTCTGCTCAGGGAGATGAGTCTGTTCCATTGGATCCACAGAGGCTGGCAAAGCAGCTTAGGCCCACTTCTAAGGGTCCAGGACTGGGGTGGCACCACTTGGCAAGGTAGACTCACACATGACAATATCTGGTTAACTAGGGACCTAGAGAGAGGATAATACGGATAGCAAGGTTCATCTGACAGGTGGCAGTGGAGTCTTTTCCACTGTGGTGCAATTGAAAGAATTTGTTGACTAGAATATCTTCTCTCTACCTGTTCAGTTGTCATAGGAGCTTCCATTGTAGGGTTGAGTGCTCATCTAGGGTCTCTGATGGTTGGATGAGGAAGCTCACTGCTGCAGCAATCCTGCAGCAATCACTTGGAGCTCAAAGCATTTCATCTAGTCCTCATGGCGAGCAAATAATATGAATCTGATTAAGGCCTGTGGAGTGTGATGTTAGCATACTGAGGTGAGATTAGGTACAAGTCCATACTCTACCTCTTCTTTTCCGTCAATACTTCTGTGCCTATTCTGCCATTACACTTTCCCTTTCTGAACTCTTCTGATTGTCTGTTCTCTTCTCTTCCATTCCTTCTTCCTGTTCTCTTTCGTTTTTTTCTCTTCCATCTATCTTTCATTACCATTTTTCCTTTCGGTCCCTCCCTCTCTTTCTTCTACGGTTCTGATTTTCATCTTCTGCTTTTGCTCGTTTATTATCTCTTCTTTTCCCTTCCTATTCTTTTCCATCCCTCTTTCCTCTACTCCTCCCTCTTTCTACCTCTTTTTCCTCCTCCATAGGTTCTTCTTCTCCTGTATCTGTCCTTCCTCTCTTTGGTCTCCTTCCTCTTCTCTTCTTTTTCTCAAACATCTTCTTTCTGTCCTCTTTCGTCCCTCCTCCTTCTCACTGTTTCTCGTTTGTGGCATCTCCTGTCCCACTTTCCTCTCCTCTTTCATCTTTCAATCCTAGTCCTTTGTCTCCTCTTCGTTCTCCTTTTTCCTCTCCTTTTCTTTCCCTCGTTCCTCTTCTTTTTGCCCCCCTACCGCTCTTCTTCCTACTCTCCTTACTCTATTCCATCACTTTCTTTACTTCCATTTCTCCTTTCCTTTTCCTTTGCAACTTCCTGTCCTCTTCTGTGCTTGCTACCTCTTCTCTTCCATGTTGTTTCCTCTCTTTTGTTTCTCCTTTGGCCTCTTGTATCTCTCCCTCTTTGTTTTTCGTCCTCTTTCACCTCTCCTTCCTTTATCTTCCGGTCGAATTCTGACACTCTTACCTTTCCCGTCCTATATTCTTCCATCCCACATACATCTCCCTATTGTCTCTCATTCCTCTTTTCTGAATTTTCTTCCTCTTCCTCCGTCTCATCTTCTATCCATCCTTCTTTCCTCTCTCTCTCTCTCAATCAGGGGTTGTAAAGCAAGGCTACTCCCCTTCCATCTCCCTTCCTGTGCTCTAATTCTCCCTTCCTGTCCTCTCCCATTCCTCATACAACTCATCTTTCTATTCGTTTCCATCTCTCCTTCCTCCTCTCCTCTGCTTATATTCCTCGCTTTCCTCTCTACCCTCTACGATCGCTCTCTTCCGCCCCGTCCTGCCTCTCTCTCTTCCTAACCTCTCTTCCCCCGTCCCATGCAGTTCTCATTGGAGGTGTACAACACACGGGGGCAGCCTTGTCCCACCGCGCCCCTGTGCCTGGGACGTATGAGCTCAGCGCTTTGTGGAGTTTAAGGAGTGATCCGAAAGTTCAGCCTCCCAGCTCTCCTCCCCGGCTTGTCCTCCGGAGGGATGGCTCTCCTCGGTGCTTGTGGTTAGTCACTTGGAGAGCACGGGGGCCGCGGACTATTTACAGTACCGACCCCCGCCCCCAACCCCAAAATAAATAAACATTTAGACAGAGGCTGGGAATGGAGATGGACTTCGGGGTCCCGTCAGGAGAACCTCAGAGCAGGACTGCCTCCGATGGAACCGGCTCCACACCCCGCAGCGGCCTGAAACCCCCCTGCATCAGCCTGACAGGACCCCGCCGCGGCCCGACCCCATCTGGCACCGAAGACACCGCTCCTCGAGCCTGAGTGCCCCACCATGGGCTTCAGCGCAGGTAGGACCCGAGCGGCGACTCTTACTCCTGCTCTCACCCCACTTTCCACATTCAACATTCCCAACTGGTCGTACTCCGTCCTGCTAGCCCTCACTCCTCGTTTCCTTTGTCTTATGCCTCCTTGCTTTCCCTCTATGACTCCCTTCCTCCTTCACAGTCCTAGTCTCTCTCTCTTGCACCATCACTCATCTCCTTCATATTTCACTCCTTCCCTCCGTCTCTAATACCGTTTCTTCACGTCGCACTGCTTCCCTCTATCCATTACTCCCACTCCACTTCTCTCATCTCTTACTTCAACCTCCACACCTCCCTTTTCTCATTTCTTAGTCTTATCTTCTTTCTTACTTCTTCCACTATTCCTCACACATTTCCTCTATTATTCCTTTCCGAATTGTCACACAATTCCTCTGCATTTCAAACCCACACCATTCTCTTTCCTTCTTTCTACTCATCACTCCTCTCTATACCTCACCTTTGCCCTTCGTGGCACATCCTCCATTTCATGCTCATTGTTTTGAGTAATATCACATAGCTTTATCTATCTCTCACTTCGAACCCTCCATATCTCTCTCTTTTCGGCATCCCTCCTGCCACCTTCGCACTCATTCCCTTTTCTTCCCACTTGTTTACTCTATTCCTGTATCCCAGTGACACTCAGTTTAAGGCCCAGTGCCGCATGTGGCCCCTTTGCCCTTTACATGGGCCCCGTGGTCAGCAGCAGCACTGGGCTGTTGTTTACTCGACTCAGCACGAACATTAAGGATATGTTAAATAGACGGGAACACATTTATTTATACTTAATTGAAGTAAAGGGAACGTAGAAAAGAATGCGTCTTGCACCAAATAACTTTAGGAACATCTTCATTTTTAAAGACATCTTGTAACAAATGTGTAAAAATATGGTAAAGTCTCTTCAAAATTCAAAAAGTGTATTTTATTATCCTGTAGAAGCAAATCACTGTCGTACATTCAGATTATATCAGTATTGAAAAGCTTTTTTAAGTGATAAATTGAGAAGTATTTTAAGGGATAAGTTTCAAACAGAAATCTAGAAACATTAATTCCCCCACCCACAACAATACCAATAGTAAACTAAGGGGCGAGTCAGTTATGTGCACATTTTGTGTTGCCTGGGCTGCTATTATGCATGAGCAACATTTTAGGTTAGTAAATCAAACACAAGAGAAGGTTGGTAAAGCATATATCTTGAAGTCATATGTTTTGAGGTCTTTAGCAAATTAAACATAAGAGAAGGTTGATAAAGCATATACCTTGAAGTCATGTATTTTGAGGTCTTTAGCAAATTAAACATAAGAGAAGATTGGTAAAGCAGATCTTGAAGTCATGTATGTTGAGATCTTTTTTTATTGAGATTTTCGTAAACATAAGAGAACAGTAACAGTTTGCATAACAATGCCGCATTGTTCACAGTATTGTTAACAGTTCAGTGCGTTGCCAGTTACACTAGTACAACGTTTCCCTCATATTGTGGGTTGGGGAGGGCATCCATAGTATTGATATGCATGAATCATCTTAATATTATATCAACGGTATACCAGTACCTTTCACAATTTGACTGCCTGCATGGGTAGGCTGATATATTTTGAGGTCTTAGCAAATTAAACATAAGAGAAGATTGGTAAAGAATAGGTCTTGAAGTCATGTGTTTTGAGGTATTTAGCAAATCAATTATAAGAGATAATTGGTAAAGCATAGATCTTGAAGTCATGTATTTTGAGGCCATATTATATTTGATAATTTAAAAAAGGAGGCAAAGTGAAATGAAACAATTGCCCATTATCACACGGTTCGGGCACTACATGTACATGCCTCGCTCCTCCTACGCCTACCTTACACACCCACCCCTCCTCAAGAAGCCCCCTCTTTCTACCCCACCCACCACCTCCCTCCCCCAGACCGCCACCCTGACCCTGACACAACCCAGACCAAACATTTTGGCCCCTGTGGAAATGTTTACTCACCAGTTACTCTTCCTTTTCTCCTGCTGTTCTCTCTTTCTGTTACCTTTTCTGTCCTTTACTTCCATCTTTCACGTTTCCTTATCTGTCAGTTTCACAGTCAATCACTCTTTCCTGTCTTTTTTTGTTTGTTTTGCTTACAGTCGCTTTCTCCCTCTAGTCCGATCCCTCTATATTTGCATGAGTCTTTCGCTCCATATTGCTGTTAACTTCATATTTCTTTCTGTGACTTGCTATTATTGTCAATCTTGTGCCTTATGTACTCTGATCTAGTATCCCTCCTGAAGGTCAACCCTCTCCTACCTCTTACACCCACTTCGTGTCCATCTTTTAATGTTTCGCGTCCTGCGTTCCCTCGTTCTGCCAGTGTTCCCTTTTCTCAACTTCATTTGTTTCTTTCTTCCCTCTTTCTCTAACCCCCAGTCTTTCGTTCTTTCCAGCTTTCTCGCCATCAAGCTCCCCCTGTCCACTTTTTACTTTACTTTCTTTGAACCCCTCCTCTGATCTTTGTTTGCTTCTCCCTGCCCTTCTCCTTTCTTGCCTTATTTTCTCACTCCCTTCCTTTCCACTTTCCCTCCGTTACATCGTATTTCCATTTTCTTTTCTCCCCTCCTTCTCTATTTATTTTCTTCCTTGCCCCTTTCCTTCCTCGCTCGTTCACACTTCCTCTCATCTCTGCATTTACATCTATAACAACATTTCCCTCTCTTCGCATCTCTTCTCTCTTCCTCTGGCGTGCACCTCATTCTACTCCCTCGTAATTGCTTTCTTCCTTCCTCTTCGTCTTATTGACCTTGTCCTACCCCATCTCACCCCTCTCTGTCTTGTAGTCTCTCACCTTTGCACTTCATTCGCTTGTTTCTCTCCCCTGTCTCTTCTTTTGCCCTCCCCTTTATCATTCCTTTCTACATCTTTTTTTATCTCTACTCCGTTGTCCCCTTTTTCTCTGTTGTCACTATTGTTTTTCACTTCCTGTCTCCCCTTTGCCTCCCCCGTTCTCTTCTCTCCCTTTTGCGGTTCATTACACTCTTCCTCCCATGTCTTTTTCTGCGCCCTTTCCCTCCATCTGTCTCTGTTTGCTCTCCCTTTCTCTTGGGCGCATCCCCTCGCTTCGTTCTTGACAGGAGAATTGGGAGCATTCCTCGTATTTTATTAGCTTTCTGTTATACTACTTAGTGTGTGTTGTGTGATGTTATGCTCTCTCGCTGTGCCGTCTGTATGCCTCCACGCTAGCAACGCGCTTCTTCCTAATAAGCCTTGTGCCACACACACAGGCCCCTGTCCGACCACCACTGGAGACGGGAAGGGGGTCTCATCCACCCCTCCATCTGCCCTGGGTCTGCCCCAAAGGGTGAGTCGCAGTCGTACACCCTCGTTCTCTTGTCCCGGAGAACCGGGGGCAGGGTTTTATGTTGGTCAGATTTCTTTCATTCTGTTAAAATGACTAAAGGGTATAGAAATGGAAAGAAAGGTCTGATATTTAGGATGGAAAGTAACTAATCATTTTAAAAAATTGCATTTGAGCCCGAAAGAGATAGTGTCACATTTTTCTGCAGAGGTATTTTGGAGGATAGAAACACTTGTAGATAACTACTTTTGGGTGTATTTTTTCAATTTAAATTGGGACTAGTGTGTAAGATAACAGAATGAAGCAAAAATACCCCAAATGGGAGCCCTCGTGCCTATGAGTTGGTCGATACCTCCTACCGGAGGCACCTCAGAGCAGGGACTGGCTCTGCCTGGCCTGGGCTCACCGAGGGTGCTGTTATTTTGCCTGTTGCTAGGGTGTGGACTGCACTTTTAAGAGCACATTCCTGGATCCTAATTGAGAATAAGTTGAAGAGAGAAGGTGGGGGCCATGGTGAGGAGGGGAATTGTCTTGGAACTGTACAGTCGAACCTGGGTGCAAGGAGGGATCTTCGTGCTGTGACGGGAGGGGCTGGGACAGTCCGGTGAATGAAGAAAGCATTTTTAGGCCAGAGCATGGACCGCCGGCTGGCTAGAGTGCTGGGTAAGTGCAAGTGAGGAGAGGGGGTTCTTATGTGTAAGGGAGGCACGTTTTCAGCGAGCTGATTCTTTCGCAATATGTGTGGTTGTAATAAAGCAGGGTGGGTGAGAAAGAGGGGCGCCCCGAGAATCACACCTTAGTGTGGATGCGGCTAGGCATTCTATGCTAGAAGTGGCATTGTGGGTAAACTAAGGGTGTCATGGGAATGACTGAGTGATCAGGCATTGGCAGGCAGGATGCAAACAATGTCTGAGAGGGCAGTGTAGCAAAGTAAGCTCTGGTGATTGTGCATTCTGGGTCTGACACGGTTAGCAGGGGTAACAAAGGACGTGTTGGGCATCTCGTGACGTTTTGGGTCAGGAAGAGTGCATTTTGGGCCTGAAATGGAGTATGCCGAATGGACAATGGTTGTGTGTAGTACATTTTAGGCTAGAGGTCTAATTCTTAGTTTACGAAAATCTCTCTATAATATGACATTCCTGAGACTTGTTGGGGTCCTTCCTTGTGGCAGTTGTGGTTTCTATGTGTAACAGAGCAGGGTTTGGACCGTATTCCTGCTGTGACAAATCGCGTTTTGGGTACGTTAGCGTTCATTTTCAAGTTGGCATTGGCCATTCTGAAGCTAAATGGGAAACATTTTAGTGGCAACGGAGCATATTGTGTTTGCCTCTAACAAGGAGACAGTGGGTTTGAACCCGGGCATTGTGTGTCAGGAAGTGGATATTTGTTGTGTGAGAACAGCATTGAGGTTGTGATGTACATGCATTAGTGGTGGCATTATGTGTCTAAAACAAAGAGATGGCGCTCCTGTAAGAGGGAGCCATGTTGTGAGTGTGAAGGAGGGGGTAATGTGGATCTGAAAGTGGGAGACGCTGAGCCTGACACTGGTGCATTGGCGTGAGGTAGCCATGTTGTGGCTGTTAAGGAGGGGCATTGTGGAGCTGAAAGTGGGAGACACTGAGCCTGGCAGGGGTGCATTGGCGTGAGGGAGCCTTGTTGTGGCTGTGAAGGAAGGGGCATTGTGGATCTGAAAGTGGGAGACGCTGAGCCTGATACTGGTGCATTGGCGTGAGGGAGCCTTGTTGTGGCTGTTAAGAAGGGGAATTGTGGAAATGAAAGTGTGAGACGCTAAGCCTGGCAGTGGTGCATTGGCGTGAGGGAGCCATGTTGTGGGTGTGAATGAGGGGGCATTGTTGATCTAAAAGTGGGAGAAGCTGAACCTGACAGTGGTGCTTTGGCGTGAGGGAGCTTTGTTGTGGGTGTGAATGAGGGGGCATTGTGGATCTGAAAGTGGGAGACGCTGAGCCTGGCAGTGGTGCTTTGGCGTGAGGGAGCCATGTTGTGGGTGTGAAGGAGGGGCATTGTGGACCTGAAAGTGTGAGAAGCTGAGCCTGACACTGGTGCATTGGTGTGAGGGAGCCATGTTGTGGGTGTGAAGGAGGGGCATTGTGGATCTGAAAGTGGGAGACGCTGAGCCTGGCAGTGGTGCATTGGCGTGAGGGAGCCTGTTGTGGGTGTGAAGGAGTGGCATTGTGGATCTCAAACTGTGAGAAGCTGAGCCTGGCAGTGGTGCATTGGCGTGAGGGAGCCTGTTGTGGGTGTGCAGGAGGGGCATTGTGGATCTGAAGTGTGAGATGTTGCGCCTGATACAGGTGCATTGGTGTGACTAGCCATGTTGTGGCTGTTAAGGAGGGGCATTGTGGATCTGAAAGTCTGAGACTCTGAGCCTGGCAGTGGTGCATTGGCGTGAGGGAGCCTGTTGTGGGTGTGAAGGAGGGTCATTGTGGACCTGAAAGTGTGAGAAGCTGAGCCTGACACTGGTGCATTGGTGTGAGGGAGCCATGTTGTGGGTGTGAAGGAGGGGCATTGTGGATCTCAAACTGTGAGAAGCTGAGCCTGGCAGTGGTGCATTGGCGTGAGGGAGCCTATTGTGGGTGTGCAGGAGGGGCATTGTGGATCTGAAGTGTGAGATGCTGCGCCTGATACAGGTGCATTGGTGTGAGGAACCATGTTGTGGCTGTTAAGGAGGGGCATTGTCGATCTGAAAGTGTGAGACTCTGAGCCTGGCAGTGGTGCTTTGGCGTGAGGGAGCCTGTTGTGGGTGTGAAGGAGGGGCATTGTGGATCTGAAAGTGTGAGATGCTGAGCCTGATACTGGAGCATTGGCGTGAGGCAGCCTGTTGTGGGTGTGAAGGAGGGGCATTGTGATCTGAAAGTGTGAGAAGCTGAGCCTGGCAGTGGTGCATTGGCGTGAGGGAGCCTGTTGTGGGTTTGAACGAGGGGCATTGTGGATCTGAAGTGTGAGATGCTGAGCCTGATACTGGTGCATTGGTGTGAAGGAGCCATGTTGTGGCTGTTAAGGAGGGGAATTGTGGATCTGAAAGTGGGAGACGCTGAGCCTGGCAGTGGTGCTTTGGCGTGAGGGAGCCATGTTGTGGGTGTGAAGGAGGGGCATTGTGGATCTGAAAGTATGAGAAGCTGAGCCTGTTATAGGTGCATTAGTGTGAGGGAGCCATGTTGTGGGGGTGAAGGAGGGGCATTGTGGATCTGAAAGTGGGAGACGCTGTGTCTTAAAGAGCGGCATTTTTGGTATGAAAGTTGGTTATTCCGGACGTGCTAAAGGGACATTGTGGGTCTGAAAGTGGTTCATTGTAAGTGTGAGAAAGGTGTGTTGTGGGTTTGAAGGCGGTGATATGAATTGTAAAGAAGTGCACTGTGTGTGAAGGAGAGTCATTGTAAGTCTCAAAGATGGAGATGCTGGTCCCGGAAGAGGGAGATTGAGGGTAAAAACATTGACTCAATGTTTGTGTGGAAACGAACTTTGTGTAGGTAAGAGTGGTGCACTCGGTGTGAATGTGTGAATTAATCTTTGTGGCCGGGGAGACCGTCATTGTCAGACTGAAATAGAGGTTCTTGGGGAGGTCATGAAGAATCATTGTGGGGGCTAGAAGAAAGTTTTGAGTGAGCTGCATTGTGGGTTTGAAAGAGGCGCCTTGTAGGTGTAAACCCAGGGCAAGGTGATTTGAAGAGGTGCTTGATGGGTGTGAAAGAGTGCCTAGTAGGTTTGAAGGGGGCACTGTATTGTTGTAAAGGGGGACTTCGTGGGGGCTAGGAAAGGGGCCTTCATGGGAGTAAAAGAGGATATGATGAGTATGAAAGGGGTAATTTATGGGTGTTAGGGAGGACTGAGAGTGTTTAGAAGGGGCACTTTATAGGTGTAAAATAGGACAATGTGGGTTTGGAAGGAGCACTTTATGGGCGTAAAAGAGGAAAAGGTTGGTTTGGAAGGGGCAGTTTATGGATGTAAGAGACGATATGGTTGGTGTGAATGAGGACAAAGTGGATTTTAAAGGGATACTTTATGGGTGTAACAGATGGCCATTTTGCATCTTCAATCAATTTCAAATGCACAAAAGACTGGATAAAAGAGACTGAGGAAAATAAAAATGTAAAGTACTTTTTTAATTTGGTGCCTACTGGACCTCTATTTAATGTTCTTTTGTACTATCCAGGTCCCCTTGGAATGATCTGCAATACAGACTGAAGTGGGCATAAAAAGGTGTTTCGTGTGAGAAGGGAAGATCGAATTTAAAGGAATCGGCTTGGCAGGGATTGGGTGTGATTTAAGAGCCAGCTCTGCGTTTTTTTGCCCCCCTCATGAATGGTTTTCATTACTGCATTTTTTAAATGAGAGTACAACTTAAAGTGGCTTAAAAAAAGTACAACAGGTCTCGCTCGGAAGTAGCACGCAACACCATGGAGGTGGCCCTGACCGCGGGAAGATTGAACCGAGAGGGCTCCCCCTCTGCTGGTACAGTGTTTTTCACTAAACAACTAGAGAGGGTTCTATGACCTTTGTTGGCACGCTACGTTCAGCCGAGTCTTGGAGTGGGCCTCGGTCTGTTTTGGCAGGCTTCACTTTACTGAAGAACCTGACGAGAGCACTGTGCTGACTAATTGCACTCTTCTAAGCTCATAGGGTGGGTCCATACCTCTGCTGGCAGTCTGCACAGTGCTGAGCGCCAGAGAGAGCCCCATCCTTTGTAGACATACTGCTCTCTGCTTAGCCCCCGAGAGGGCCCACGTCTGTGCCGACCACACTCTGTTAAACCCCAGAGAGAGGGCATATGCCTTTTCAGATAGCGAGCACAATGCAGAACCCCAGAGAAGATAGAGATCTCTGCAGACACACTACATTCAGCTGGCCCCAGAGAGGTTCCATGCCTCTGCAGACAGACTACACACTGATGTGCGCCAGAGAGGGCACAGGTGTGTGCAGACAGTGCACTGTGCTGAAGCTCAGAGAGGGCCCATGCCTCTGCAGACAGACTGCACACTGCTGTGCGCAAGAGAGTGCCCAGGTGTGTACAGAGTGCACTCTGATGAAGCTCAGAGAGGGTCCATGCCTCTGCAGACAGACTGCACACTGCTGTGCACCATAGAGGGCACGGGTGTGTACAGAGCGCACTTTGATGAAGCTCAGCGAGGGCCCATGCCTCTGCAGACAGATTGCACACTGCTGTACGCAAGAAAGGGCCCAGGTGTGTACAGAGGGCACTCTGATGAAGCTCTGAGAGGGTCCATGCCTCTGCAGACAGACTGCACACTGCTGTGCACAAGAGAGAGCCCAGGTGTCTACATAGTGCACTCTGTTGAAGCTCAGAGAGGCTCAGAGAGGGCCCATGCCTCTGCAGACAGAGTGCATACTGCTGTGTACCAGGCAGGGTCCAACTTTGTGCAGAGTGTACTCTGTTGAAGGTCAGAGAGGGCCCATGCCTCTGCAGACAGAATGCACACTGCTGTATGAAAGAGAGGGGCCAGGTGTGTACAGAGTGCACACTGTTGAAGCTCAGAGATGGCCCATGCCTCTGCAACAGACTGCACACTGCTGTGCCCAGAAGAGGGCCCAGGTATGTACAGAGTGCACTCTGCTGAAAATCAGAGAGGGCCCATGCCCCTGCAGACAAACTGCACACTGCTGTGCACGAGAGGGCCCAGGTGTGTACACAGTGCACTCTGTTGAAGCTCAGAGAGGGTCCATGCCTCTGCAGACAGAGTGCATACTGCTGTGTACCAGGCAGGGTCCAAGTGTGTGCAGAGTGTACTCTGTTGAAGCTCAGAGAGGGCCCATGCCTCTGCAGACAGAATGCACACTGCTGTATGCAAGAGAGGGCCCAGGTGTGTACAGAGTGCACTCATTTGAAGCTCAGAGAGGGTCAATGCCTCAGCAGACAGTCTGCACACTGCTGTGCACAAGAGAGGGCTCAGGTGTGTACAGAGTGCGCTCTGTTGAAGCTCAGAGAGGCTCAGAGAGGCGCCATGCCTCTGCAGACAGACTGCACACTGCTGTGCGCAAGAGAGGGCCCAGGTGTGTACAGAGTGCACTCTGTTGAAGCTCAGAGAGGGCCCATTCCTCTGCAGACAGACTGCACACTGCTGTGCGCAAGAGAGGGCCCAGGTGTTTACAGAGTGCACTCTGTTGAAGCTCAGAGAGGCTCGGAGAGGGCCCATTCCTCTGCAAACAGACTGCCCACTGCTGTGCGCAAGAGAGGGCCCAG
This sequence comes from Triturus cristatus, assembly GCF_964204655.1. Lineage (NCBI taxonomy): Eukaryota > Metazoa > Chordata > Amphibia > Caudata > Salamandridae > Triturus > Triturus cristatus. The sequence continues at coordinate 75,676,232 of NC_140585.1, read as the reverse complement.
GTGTGTTCTGCATACACTCTGTTGAAGCTCAGAGAGGGCCCATGCCTCTGCAGACAGACTGCACACTGCTGTGCGCAATAGAGGGCCCAGGTGTGTACAGAGTGCACTCTGTTGAGGCTCAGAGAGGCGTCATGCCTCTGCAGACAGACTGCACACTGCTGTGCGCAAGAGAGGGCCCAGGTGTGTACAGAGTTCACTCTGTTGAAACTCAGAGAGGTTCCATGCCTCTGCAGACAGATTGCACACTGCTGTACGCAAGAAAGGGCCCAGGTGTGTACAGAGTGCACTCTGATGAAGCTCTGAGAGGGTCCATGCCTCTGCAGACAGACTGCACACTGCTGTGCACAAGAGAGAGCCCAGGTGTGTACATAGTGCACTCTGTTGAAGCTCAGAGAGGGCCCATGCCTCTGCAGACAGAGTGCATACTGCTGTGTACCAGGCAGGGTCCAACTGTGTGCAGAGTGTACTCTGTTGAAGGTCAGAGAGGGCCCATGCCTCTGCAGACAGAATGCACACTGATGTATGCAAGAGAGAGCCCAGGTGTGTACAGAGTGCACACAGTTGAAGCTCAGAGAGGGCCCATGCCTCTGCAACAGACTGCACACTGCTGTGCCCAGAAGAGGGCCCAGGTATGTACAGAGTGCACTCTGCTGAAGATCAGAGAGGGCCCATGCCCCTGCAGACAGACTGCACACTGCTGTGCACGAGAGGGCCCAGGTGTGTACATAGTGCACTCTGTTGAAGCTCAGAGAGGGTCCATACCTCTGCAGACAGAGTGCATACTGCTGTGTACCAGGCAGGGTCCAAGTGTGTGCAGAGTGTACTCTGTTGAAGCTCAGAGAGGGCCCATGCCTCTGCAGACAGAATGCACACTGCTGTATGCAAGAGAGAGCCCAGGTGTGTACAGAGTGCACTCATTTGAAGCTCAGAGAGGGTCAATGCCTCAGCAGACAGTCTGCACACTGCTGTGCGCAAGAGAGGGCCCAGGTGTGTACAGAGTGCGCTCTGTTGAAGCTCAGAGAGGCTCAGAGAGGTGCCATGCCTCTGCAGACAGACTGCACACTGCTGTGCCCAGAAGAGGGCCCAGGTATGTACAGAGTGCACTCTGCTGAAGCTCAGAGAGGCGCCATGCCTCTGCAGACAGACTGCACACTGCTGTGCGCGAGAGGGCCCAGGTGTGTACAGAGTGCACTTTGATGAAGCTCAGCGAGGGCCCATGCCTCTGCAGACAGACTGCTGTGTGAGCAAGAGAGGGCCCAGGTGTGTACTGAGTGCACTCTGTTGAAGCTCAGAGAGGGCCCTTTTCTTCTGCAGACAGACGGCACACTGCTGTGCGCAAGAAAGGGCCCAGGTGTGTTCTGGGTACACTCTGTTGAAGCTCAGAGAGGGCCCATGCCTCTGCAGACAGACTGCACACTGCTGTGCGCAAGAGAGGGCCCAGGTGTGTACAGAGTTCACTCTGTTGAAACTCAGAGAGGGCCCCTGCCTATGTAGACAGATTGCACACTGCTGTATGCAAGAGAGGGCCCAGGTGTGTACAAAGTGCACTCCGTTGAAGCTCAGAGAGGGCCCATGCCTCTGCAACAGACTGCACACTGCTGTGCGCAAGAGAGGGCCCAGGTGTGTACAGAGTGCACTCTGTTGAAGCTCAGAGAGGCGCCATGCCTCTGCAGACAGAATGCACACTGCTGTGCCCAGAAGAGGGCCCAGGTATGTACAGAGTGCACTCTGCCGAAGCTCAGAGAGGGCCCATGCCTCTGCAGACAGACTGCACACTGCTGTTCACAAGAGAGGGCCCAGGTATGTACAGAGTGCACTCTGATGAAGCTCAGAGAGGGCCCATGACTCTGCAGACAGACTGCACACTGCTGTGCCCAGAAGAGGGCCCAGGTATGCACAGTGTGCACTCTGCTGAAGCTCAGAGAGGGCCCATGCCTCTGCAGACAGACCACACACTGCTGTTCTCAAGAGAAGGCTCAGGTGTGTACAGAGTGCGCTCTGTTGAAGCTCGTGTCTCTGCAGACAGACTGCACACTGCTGTGTGCCAGGCAGAGCCCAAGTGTGTACAGAGTGCACTCTGCTGAAGCTCAGAGAGGACCCATGTCTCTGTGGACAGACTGCACACTGCTGTGCATAAGAGAGGGCCCAGGTGTTTACAGAGTGCACTCCGTTGAAGCTCAGAGAGGGCCCATACCTCTGCAGACAGACTGCACACTGCTGTGCGCGAGAGGGCCCAGGTGTGTATAGAGTGCACTTTGATGAAGCTCAGCGAGGGCCCATGCCTCTGCAGACAGACTGCACACTGCTGTGCCCAGAAGAGGGCCCAGGTATGTACAGAGTGCACTCTGCTGAAGCTCAGAGAGGGCCCATGCCTCTGCAGACAGACTGCACACTGCTGTGCGCAAGAGGGCCCAGGTGTGTACAGAGTGCACTTTGATGAAGCTCAGCGAGGGCCCATGCCTCTGCAGACAGACTGCACACTGCTGTGCGCAAGAGAGGGCCCAGGTGTGTTCTGCATACACTCTGTTGAAGCTCAGAGAGGGCCCATGCCTCTGCAGACAGACTGCACACTGCTGTGCGCGAGAGGGCCCAGGTGTGTACAGAGTGCACTCTGTTGAAGCTCAGAGAGGGCCCATGCCTCTGCAGACAGACCGCACACTGCTGTTCACAAGAGAGGGCTCAGGTGTGTACAGAGTGCACTCTGTTGAAGCTCAGAGAGGGCTCATGTCTCTGCAGACAGACTGCACACTGTTGTGTGCAAGGCAGAGCCCAAGTTTGCACAGAGTGCACTCTGCTGAAGCTCAGAGAGGGCCCATGTCTCTGCAGACAGACTGCACACTGCTGTATTCAAGAGAGGGTCCAGGTGTGTACAGAGTGCACTCTAATGATGCTCAGAGAGGGCCAATGCCTCTGCGCACAGACCGCACGCTGCTGTTCGCAAGAGAGGGCCCAGGTGTGCACAGAGTGCACTCTGTTGAAGCTCGGAGAGGGCCCATGCCTCTGCAGACAGACTGCACCTTGCTGTGTGCAAGAAAGGGCCCCGGTGTGTACATAGTGCACTCTGTTGAAGCTCAGAGAGGGCTCATGCCTCTGCAGACAGAGTGCTTACTGCTGTGCGCAAGAGAGGGCCCAGGTGTGTACAGAGTGCACTCTGCTGAAGCTCAGAGAGGGCCCATGCCTTTGTAGACAGACTGCACACTGCTGTATTCAAGTGAGGGTCCAGGTGTGTACAGAGTGCACTCTGATGAATCTCAGAGAGGGCCAATGTCTCTGTGGACAGACTGCACACTGCTGTGCGCAAGAGAGGGCCCAGGTGTGTACAGAGTGCACTCTGTTGTAGCTCAGAGAGGGCCCACGCCTCTGCAGACAGACTGCACACTGCTGTGCGCAAGAGAGGGCCCAGGTGTGTACAGAGTGCACTCTGATGAAGCTCAGCGAGGGCCCATGCCTCTGCAGACAGAGTGCTCACTGCTGTGCGCAAGAGAGGGCCCAGGTGTGTACAGAGTGCACTCTGATGAAGCTCAGATAGGGCCCTGCCTCTGCAGACAGATTGCACACTGCTGTGCGCGAGAGGGCCCAGGTGTGTACAGAGTGCACTTTGATGAAGCTCAGCGAGGGCCCATGCCTCTGCAGACAGACTGCACACTTCTGTGCGCGAGAGAGGGCCCAGGTGTGTTCTGAGTACACTCTGTTGAAGCTCAGAGAGGGCCCATGCCTCTGCAGACAGACTGCACACTTCTGTGCGCAAGAGAGGGCCCAGGTGTGTACAGAGTGCACTTTGATGAAGCTCAGCGAGGGCCCATGCCTCTGCAGACAGACTGCACACTTCTGTGCGCAAGAGAGGGCCCAGGTGTGTTCTGAGTACACTCTGTTGAAGCTCAGAGAGGGCCCATGCCTCTGCAGACAGAGTGCACACTGCTGTGCGCAAGAGAGGGCCCAGGTGTGTACAGAGTGCACTCTGTTGAATCTCAGAGAGGGCCCATGCCTCTGCAGATAGATTGCACACTTCTGTGCGCAAGAGAGGGCCCAGGTGTGTTCTGAGTACACTCTGTTGAAGCTCAGAGAGGACCCATGCCTCTGCAGACAGACTGCACACTGCTGTGCGCAAGAGAGGGCCCAGGTGTATACAGAGTGCACTCTAATGATGCTCAGAGAGGGCCCATGCCTCTGCAGATAGACTGTACACTTCTGTGCGCAAGTGAGGGTCCAGGTGTGTACAGAGTGCACTCTAATGATGCTCAGATAGGGCCCATGCCTCTGCAGATGGACTGCACACTTCTGTGCGCAAGAGAGGGCCCAGGTGTGTTCTGAGTACACTCTGTTAAAGCTCAGAGAGGGCCCATGCCTCTGCAGACAGACTGCACACTGCTGTGGGCAAGAGAGGGCCCAGGTGTGTTCTGAGTACACTCTGTTGAAGCTCAGAGAGGACCCATGCCTCTGCAGACAGACTGCACACTGCTGTGCGCAAGAGAGGGCCCAGGTGTATACAGAGTGCACTCTAATGATGCTCAGAGAGGGCCCATGCCTCTGCAGATAGACTGCACACTGCTGTGCGCGAGAGAGGCCCAGGTGTGTTCTGAGTACACTCTGTTGAAGCTCAGAGAGGGCCCATGCGTCTTCAGACCGTTGAGCCCCAAAGAGGGTCCGGGTCCACTTTGGCCCTAAATCGCAGATTAATAAATAAAAAGTGAGGGTAAATATATGGATAGAAGCAACAATTAATGTGAGCGGAAGTAGGTAGCCGCAGATGAGACATGGGTAAGGAATAAAGAAAAACAAAAAGACGAGGGATAGGGGGGGGGGGGACTAGGGGGCGGAGTTAGATATATTGAGTAGGAGCAGCGGAGACAGATTCAGCAGAGCTCCTCCATCCCTGGTAACCACTCTCCGCCCCTCCCCCTCCCTTCAGAGCCTCACTAAGAGGAAACAGGAGGTGCGTTTTACAAGCAGTAATTCTCCAACTCTGGAAAGAAGGAGGGAGGGAGAGGTAAAGGGAGGGAGAGTGCTCCGAAAGGGAATGCTGGAGGGGGCAAGATGGACTCCAATGCTGCCGTTCCCTTTGCGGACAGGACTTGTTAAATTCTCTGTTTGTTTATTGTGGGTCTAGAGACCTCATTCCTGGTGCGTTTGATCAGGGAAGTTTCGCTCTGGTTAAGAGGAACATTGTGGTTTGGCTTGGAAACCATCAGAGACAGCGACAGAAAAGAGAGGGGTGGGGGAGGAGAAACAGAAAGAAACGTTTTAACGATGAAAAATGGATGCAGACAGAGATGAGAGGCCCAAACTCTTATGTAAAACTTTTGCAATATCTACGAACTCGCAAGAGCTCTGGCAACACTTGTAAACGCCAAAGGCACGCAAATAAACAATTACTGTATTTTATTATTGCATGATTTAGAGTGTGGGGGAGACAACGAAACAGACATAAAAAGGGAAAGGAAATCTGAGGGAGGATAAGAGTTGAGGATGGGAAAAGGTCGCTGAGAGTGCTGATAAAGAGATGTGAGGGAGGCGGCCCATCGGAGAGAGGAGAACAAGCCTTTCAAAAATAGGCCTGAACTGCAGCACCCCCATAAAACTTGAGAGTTTAGTTGAGAATGAACAGTAGCAGGAGTTTTATCATATTTTAAATCTGGCAGCGTTTCTGTATTTTCAAAGAAACACCGCCAAATATCCTCCACGCCTTTCTTGAAGTGTCATATTAACCCGCACCTCCACTCTAAACATCTTTACAGCATGACTGCATATTGGGACACTGACTGGATTCTTCCCGTCGCCATCATCACAACTGACATAAAGCTCTCCGAAGTGCCTGTATGGTGACACAGCGCTACACAACGCTATCAATAAGTAAATATGCAAGAGCGAAAGGAATAGGCAGAAAGGACGCTTGAGAAAGAAAGAGTGAGGTGAAAATAGCAAGACTGCTGTGGTGGTGGGAAGGGGAGAAGATAAACACTGATGAAGGGACTAAGAAATAAAGAAATTGCAGAGGAGAAGACACAGAGAGTGTACAAGAAAGGGATAGAGTGAAAGCGGCACAGGAAGAACGTAAGAAGTGGGTGAGGGCAGAAACGACAAGTAGGGGCATATCCTCGTCATAAACACAGAGGAGGCCAGTGGTGAAAATACTTGGAGGGGAAAAAAGAACATAACATGAGTATTTATAAAGAGCACATTCACCCAAGGGTATCTTGGCGCTGAATAACAAATGTTTATTGCTACCCTACTCAAGGTACTCATTTTAATGCCCTCAGAATGATGAAAGGTTGACAGGAGCTGCCAGAATTTCAACGTGTGAGCATAAGAGAGAACACAGGCTCCTACAGTGGACGCATTGGTCCAGTAGGTCACCAGACTCGGCTATGAAGCAGCGGTAGGTAGGTGACACAAACAAAAAGTGGTGAGGCAGGTGGAAGGGCTGCGAGGGGAGTGCGCGAGAGGGATCGCACAGGAAAGGGTAATGATAAAAACAAGCATTTGCAATGCAATAGGTCTAGCATTTGTTAAAGTTAAAGAGCTGGTGGCGTTGAAAATGGCAAGTTTTATTTATTTATTGTTTGCAGTGGAGTAATTATATTTGCTTAGCGTTATTGCCATTGGTATAAAAAAGATAACTTAAAAAACATTGCCATTTTTAATGTGAACAGCTCTAACTTTGTCAAACGCGAGACCTATTCTTGAGCTGCCTCCATAATTTCTTTCATTTATTTTATTTGAGTAAAAGCAACCTTCTTTTAAATAAGCAGATAAAACATTTCCCTGCTTGCTGGCACGCAGGCCACATACTTTGTCAAGGCTTAGAGTTATAGGGGAGCAGTGTGTAAAAAATAAGGGGGAATAACTTTTTCTCATAAGGCCTTATTTTGATTCATTTGTGCACAGGTTACTGCTGGTCTTCCTTTTCTTTTTAAAAAGAGTGAGAGGTGACAGGATGGAGGGAGGGGATGGATTACAGAAAGCGCAAAGAAGAAGGCGGAGCAGGAAAAAACACACGAGGAGACAGCACTTCAGCTGGGGTTGCCGCAAAATGTATTACCACTCCCAAAGCTAATCACAAGATTAAGCAGAATTGCGCTCAGATGAGGTGGGAAACAATTGTCTAAGCAGATTGCAAAGGCATTAACGTTATCACACAGATGCACAAAACAGCCTTGTTTTTACATAAGTAGAGGTAGAAGTCGGGTAATGGAGAGAGTGACAAGATATACTGTGTCGGATATGCAATCGTATTAGTATTGGCAATGCAAATGCTGAATATCTAGGCTCTATATTGTCATGTAATGTTATATGTGGAATGTCACAAAGAACATTTGTACTCCCACATCCGTATATGAGAAAAAACTAAAATGTAAATCGTTCCTAGTACTGACTGTAAATGATATACAAAGCTCAATAAAAAAAAGTGTTATAAAAAAAAAAATGGAGAGAGTGCCAAATGTTTGTGCCTGTACATATTAAAAATTGTATTGAGGTACCACGTATGCCCGAGAGCTCCAACTTTGCGGTACCACGTATGCCCGAGAGCTCGAAGCAGAATATTGTGTCACATGTGTGAGATAAAAGGATAAAATGGTGAACGATAGATTCCTTTACCTGCTTTGGAGCTCAAATTCAACTCGCTCATTTAAAATGTACTTCTTGGCTGAACTCTTCTGATTTTTCTTAGAGAAATCCTATTTTTAGCCACAATGAAAAGAAGAGGGGCAGAGAGTAGGAGCGAAAAAGATGGGCAGATATAGTAGGCGATAGGGGCAGAGAGCAGTGGAGAGCTAGGATAGCAAGAGAGAAAAGAAAAGACACAGCGCCTCCCATGAGTGATGTGTGCGGAGACCACTGCCGCCATGACGAAAAAAACATACTGTGGAATTGTGCAAGTTATTGGGAGAATGAAGCAATAGTATTGAATTGATGGATGGGTGATATTTTATAGAAGCCACTCCAGAGGATGTTAACTGTAAGATTAGTAGCGCCGCACACGTGTCACAACCGTATTTTTAACACAATTACATTGATTTAAAAACACTGGCATGCTTTTAGAAACCCAGTAGCATTTGTTGAAAAAATATGACTTGATGGTTAGAAACCCAGTAGCATTTGTTGAAAAAACATGACTTGATGTGATTTTACTGTTATTTAACGTAAACTCAAAATAGTCTTAAAAGACGGCAGTTGCAGGACTGCAGGAGCTGAAGAACCATAACCATCCCCACTTGAGACTCTGCCAGGGCGATAGATTATGCTAGGAAGTCTGCATTTTAGCACCTGTTGGAATTATCCAGAAGAGATGCCAGTTCAAGATGCTGACCCTCGCCTACAAAGCTCTCCACGATCAGGGTCCAGCCTACCTTAACCACCACCTGAATTTCCACCAGCCCGCGAGACAACTGAGATCTGCCTCCCTTACTCTCGCTCACATGCCTCGCATTCCCCTTAGCAACAGCGGAGGCCGTTCATCCTCCCATGAGTGATGTGTGCGGAGACCACTGCCGCCATGATGAAAAAAACATACTGTGGAATTGTGCAAGTTATTGGGAGAATGAAGCAATAGTATTGAATTGATGGATGGGTGATATTTTATACAAGCCACTCCAGAGGATGTTAACTGTAAGACTAGTAGCGCCGCACACGTGTCACAACCGTATATTTAACACAATTACATTGATTTAAAAACACTGGCATGCCTTTAGAAACCCAGTAGCATTTGTTGAAAAAATATGACTTGATGGTTAGAAACCCAGTAGCATTTGTTGAAAAAACATGACTTGATGTGATTTTACTGTTATTTAACGTAAACTCAAAATAGTCTTAAAAGACGGCAGTTGCAGGACTGCAGGAGCTGAAGAACAATAACCATCCCCACTTGAGACTCTGCCAGGGCGATAGATTATGCTAGGAAGTCTGCATTTTAGCACCTGTTGGAATGATCCAGAAGAGATGCCAGTTCAAGATGCTGACCCTCGCCTACAAAGCTCTCCACGATCAGGGTCCAGCCTACATCAACCACCACCTGAATTTCCACCAGCCCTCCAGACAACTGCGAACTGCCTCCCTTACTCTCGCTCACATTCGCATCGCATTCGCCTTAGCAACAGCGGAGGCCGTTCATTCTCCTACCTCGCTGCCAAGTCCTGGAACGACCTCGCACTCCACCTACGAACAGCACCCACACTGGCGAACTTCAGGAAGAGACTCAAGACCCTACTCTTGGGCTAGAGACCTAGGAGACCACAGTGCTGGATCTCCCCAGAGTGATTAGCTGCGATCTATAAATACTGATTGATTGATTGTAACAGAAGTGACCTAACCTGAAGTTCTTCGGTAAGAAGTGGTACTTGGAAGAGGTACTGCCAGTACTTCCATGCTCTCTCTTCTCTGGACCTCCCTGAGTTGGAACATCAGGGTGCACCAAGCCACTGAATAATTAAATCCAGTTGGGTTTTCAGAATGACCAATATATATGCATTTAACCCTTTTTAGGTCGAGCATAGTGCAGCGTGCATGCGCTGCTCTATGGGAGGCTTCTTGTGACCACTCCACACTGTTCCTAAACTTCTCAGTGGGAGTTAGTTAACTCACACATATTTCAATTGGCCTTTGCATGTGGCTTTCAGTACTGAAAGCACGCAAATGGCCAAAGACTGCATCATGCCCCACCTTTTCTTTTAACGTTAACTCCCCTGGCCTAGGGGGCTCGGGAGAGAGCAGGGGCACGCATTGTGCCAGATGCATACCCTGATAGTTATCTTGCCTTTCGCGTCCGCACTTGTTATTTTTATTGATCCCTCAAGCCCACTGCTGTGCTCTGTTCTGCTGGTCCCACCCATGAAATCTTCCTTCCTCGGGTTTGTGATAAGATATCCCCTCTTTCACACACGCACTTTAGAAAACATGTTAAAATGCTCCATGACAAAAAGAAACTCGCCTTGTTGTTCCTTCTTGTCCTAATTAACGCTGCTCTTTATTCCCTCACCAAGGGCGTATGCAATTTATACGTCTTGCATTGGTTCATCCCTGGGCTACGTTTGCATGTTATGTTACTGATTAGTGCTAATATCTCCCTTTGTATTGGATTCACGTTTCTATCAGCTGTCAGTCTTATGAGTCCCTGCCAACCAGGAGTAAGGAATCGCCACAATTTGAACTGTTGCTAAATACTTGTAAGAGTTTTTAAGCGGAACATGCCGGGTTTGGTTGGGTACCTAGAGTTTTCTGTTAAGTGTATAATACTGGACACGTCCTTTAATCCTGACAGCTGCTGCTTTGTCCTGTCTCTTCCTTTATGTTTTTTTGTCCGAAACGGGCAACCATCTAATCTCACGATACCTAAGTGTCACTCTCCAGAGGCTATGCATATATTTTTAAAGATGCCGAACAAAGATCAATCGCAGCATTAAAGGAGTGAAGAGTTTTTAGAGGGAGGATGTTTTTTCCCGTGCATGATCTGACATGTCTATGTCGGACTTCCCCCGATGAAACTCTCTGTACCTGTGCTGCTTATGTGTGTTGTAACTCGGTTCTCTTGAATCGAAAGGTTGAGTGGCACCAAATGCTATGAACTTTCTTTTTAACTGGTTGAGTGAGTTGCTATCTTCGGCGCCCGAAATAATGATTCCTAATGAGGCGAAAATCATTTTCTGTTCCAGTTTACGGCCTCGCGTCCAGTCGGGGTAATTTGTTTGGAATACTGAAGCCGACAATCTAGATCCAAAAAAGGGTCATTAGCTTCACACTCTGTTTGTAACAATTAGGCTAGGACCAACATGCACCCCAGTCACGTGATTGACGACTCCACACTTTTATAATCAGTTATATTAATTTTTTCGTTAGCTAACGGACACTTTTCTTTTAGCCATCTTAGACTAACAGTGAATTTTTAAAGTCCTTTGTATATGTTTTCTTTTTAATTGCACGTTTTAATTGCACGATTCTGGCAAAATAATATGCTGGTGCAATATCTTTAGGTGTATAGGGTATACTATTAATTCATGACACACAGTAGCCACCGGCCCGGGTTGTATGAGGCTTATAGACATGAAGATTTCAGCGATCTTTAACCAATGAGGGTATCTTTAATAATGCAAAATAGGATACACCTTGAAACGTCATGTCTAATAAGTAGCCATTTTCCACCCCAGGATGCTAGACTCCTCCTATCTGGTTTCTCCATAGATATCTGTTTCATTGTTGACTTTTTTTTTTTTTTTTTTTTTTAACAACAGATTTTATTTGTCATTTGCACATTGGAAGCAGGGCTCTGTAACCCAGAGACTACTGCCGTATAGAAATACACAGTAACACATCAGACTTTTAATTGTTTTTAAATGTCCTCTGTACAGGGCTGGCCGAAGATTTGATGGGGCCCATTTCAAAAAGGGACGTGCCAGATTACCCCGCCCCCTTTATAAAATCCAGGGTGAAGAATTACCCTTCAATATGTTTCCAGATAATCAGTCAGAGAGAGAGAGTCAGAGAGTCTATAAGCACAAAAATTGAGAGAGGCATTATTGTAAAAACAACACTTATAGGGTTTAATCACAAACACAGAAAAGAAGCGATGACAGAAATAACTGTTTTTTCTCTAAATGTTGTGGTGAATCCTTTTATTAATTAGTTTACACATAGCAGTCAACGCGTTTCACCCTTGCGGGCTTCTTCAGGGCAAGGATACGGTCCACAAAGCAGAAGGTATTAGCCCAGGTCACTTTCAAAACTGATATGATAGGATTTTTCTCGTTGCCTGTTGTACAGGCCTGCAGCCTAGCACGATACTTTATGCGCTTTGGTTCTCGGCTGCAATTAGCGTGAACCGTGTGTACTTGGTTTATCAACTTACGTTCTGTACGGAAATTTCTGAGCACTTTTATTCAGCTCTTTTAATCAAGAATCCATTGGAGATATCATCTACTTACCTGGGCTAATACCTTGTGCTTTATGGACCGTATCCTCGCCCTGAAATCCCCGTAAGGGTGAAACGTGTTGGCTGCTATGTGTAAACTAATGAATAAAAGGATTCACCACAACATTTAGAGAAAAAACTGTTATTTCTGTCATTGCTTCTTTTCTGTGTTTGTGATTAAACCCTATAAGTGTTATTTTTACAATAATGCCTCTTTCACTTTTTGTGTTTATAGACTCTCTGACTCTCTCTCTCTCTCACTGACTGACTCTCTGACTCTCTCTCTCTCTCACTGACTGACTCTCTCTCTCACTGACTGACTCTCTCTCTCTCTCTCTCACTGACTGACTCTCTTTCTCACTGACTCTCTCACTCTCTCACCGACTGACTCTCTCTCACTGACTGACTCTCTCTCACTGACTGACTCTCTCACCCTCTCTCACTGACTGACTGACTCTCTCATTGACTGACCGACTCTCTCACTCTCTCTCTCACTGACTAACTGACTGACTCTCACCCTCTCTCTCTCACTGACTGACTCTCTCACTGACTCTCTGACTGACTGACTCTCTCAGTCTCTCTCTCACTGACTGACTAACACACTGACTCTCTCACTGACTGTTATACAGGTACTATTTCCCAACCTTCACCCTCCTGTTATTTATGCCCCCCATAAAAACCATAACAAGCAACCATTCGGACAGGCAGATAGAAGTTGCTAGCATTGAAAGGACAAAAAAAACCTCAAGACATTATTTATTGTTAATACTTTTTTAAATATGGTCGTTCAGTTGTACATAATGCTTTCTTGGTCATATGTACGGTAACAAAAATGCTTCTGACACTTCTTTATTATAACTTTTCAGCATGCTGCAGACTTCTCTACAGCACAGCTTAAAGACATAGATAAAGTCAATATCTCTGGCTAAACTCTTATAAGGTTCCAAAGGCGAGACCTATTGGCTATGCCAATGCTTGTTGAGTATTGGAGTTCATCGTGACCTAGTGAAGTTATGCTACCAAATTTCAACCGGCTCAAATATAAGTTGTTAATGCCTGGAGCTGATGAATGAACATAGTACCATTTGAAGTTGTTGGAATTAGGTGCATAATTCTCTTCCGTCTCTAGACCTGATTCTCCCAGTGTGCCTTAGTTTCTGGTGTTCCCTTTTGTACTGTTATATGATATGCCATGTGTGATGTCTTCAGGTGTGCAGTATGACAGGGTTAAGGGTGCATGCTTTCCTTTACCACTGCTTTTGAATTATTTTGTGAACTTAGCTTTACACCCTGAAGCTCTTCATGTTTTTTTGTTAAATTGAATTGCAACACTTAAACCAAGACAGCCTGGGTGGAGTGTTTTGTCTAACCGTTCACTTGCTTGGCTGTAGAGAGAGGTTTCCTAATAAAATGTTTCCTATTAAAACGTTTCAATATGAGAAAACAAATTAAAAGCGTTAACTGTTTTTTTCACTGAATTTAATTCCTTTCTTCATAATGAAATTTTTTAATAAGAAACATTTTATAAGGAAAGCTCTCCCCACAGCCAAGCATGTCAACTGCTACACCCAACACTTCACCCGAGGCTCTCTAAAATGAAGTGAAATGTGTTCATTCATTTATATTTGTTGTTATTAACATTTTTTATAACCCCACTAGGAAAGAGGTGGAGGAGTAATGCACTATGTCACTTTTGTCCTCCTCAGTTTAACGCAGAGCCTGACAACTGAAGGGGCTCACCAAGGGGGTAAATTACACCTTAAAAACCCCATTGTATCGAAAACTTTTACACTCCCCAGCTGTTACTCTACCATCCACTATTCCTGTGTCTAATGTGTCCACTTTCGCTCTGATAGAAGCATAACCCAAGCTTACCCCCACATTGCGTGCCCATATTGTTATACAGTCATCATGTAAACACGGGCGTTTCTTTAGTGTTGTAACTGGGCTCTGGAGGGGTCCTCCTTCAGAATTACCTAAACCATGGGAATATATAATTCATTAGTTCCCGGCAGCTTTATTTGTATTAGGTATGTTGAAATTTGCTTTGGGCAAGTTTAAATGGGATTTGAGTACATTCATTGAGACCGATTTAGTTGTTGTTACTGAGTCTCTTGGGGAATATGATTTGTTTATTCAAATCAGTTTTGCCTCCATTGGGCATGTTTAAATTGGCTTTGGACAATCTTAAATGGGTATGAATCCCAAAGTAAAGTCCAGTTTGTATTGTAGGTTTCGCCTAGACCTCTTATGAACCATGCAAAAAACTTTGAATGGCCTTAGAGCCTACCTATTGCTTACCATTGGTTGGCTTTATTGGCACTCGTATTTACTTGCTTCTTATTGGATGGCTAAACTTCCTTCCCCTTCTTGTGCTTGCCCTCCGCTGGAGCATGGCCTCTTTACCATCATTTTGACTGATTGACTTGTATTGTTCCACTACCCATTTTTAGGGAGCTATTTCTATCTCTTTTTTTCAATGCGCCATGAGTGCATGCGTTCTCTAACTTTCTTCCTCATGTGCTGCTTTCTCCTCCAAAGACCCTCCGTGTTGATCCCCCAGAGCTCATCCATTGCACCTGCTTTTTTCTTTTTGTTAATTTTTCTCCCCCAGCTTCCAGCTCCTTTATTGCTTCGTTGCTTCATGCCCACTCCCTGTTGGTTACCCCCCATGCACCCCTCTGTTGCTCCCCCACCCTTCGCGCACCTTTAAAAATCAATTTTACATTTTTTGGAGGGCCCAGCAGCTGATATTTGCTGCTGGGCTGTTCCACATGTCAAACGAACTTTCAGGGAGATACATTTTTTTTATTTACTGATCCAAGTGGCATTCTCTGTCTTTCATTGGTAAATAAAAATCAATAGACAATAGTGTCTACATTATTCGTCATCATGCATGCATGCACCAATGGAATGTCATGGCTATGTCACCATCCAGTTTTTTTCTCACCTTTTCCCCCTCCGATGCTGTATAGCATCAGCAGTTTTGCTTTTTGACTATGCTGCACAGCATCAGCCAAAAGCATTGGCAAAGCCAAGAGGTCAAAAAAGGCAAAACCTTTTGGCTTTGCAAATGCTTGTTATTGGGCCTAGGTGGCCCTGCCTTCTGGAGCTATGTCAGTCTTTGGTAATATTTGATTCATGCATTTCAGGACACTTTGCCTGAATTACTTACTTACTTGCTGACTGGCATGGAGGGCAGAAATGAATGTTGTATGACAGAACAACGCATGTAAAAAGGTTGCATGCCTTTACAACGCATTTTTTACGCATATGCATTTACCTCGCATGCTGTTACCACACATTATTAGCCTAACCAAGGTAAGTATTAGCTCCTATGTTGAAAGTTTGGGGGTGATTCGTCAAGGAGGGTCCCAAAACGTGTTTTCTCCATGTTAATTTCCATAGGAAACTTTAGACAAGGCTACAGGTCGAACGGGTGAACGGAATTACCCCAAATTTGGCAGGGAGAAGGGTCTTGGTCTAGAAAGCACGCTTTTGTTAATTTGGTGTAAATCCGTTCAGTAGTTTTTGAGCAGTATCGAAATTTACAGATATCAATATTTGGGAATTCTGCCATCTGATTGGCTGAGGCGTTACAAGCACGAGTTAGCTGCTTATTGGTTGGGAGCGCGGCGAGCGGTTGCAACTAGGAAGTGTTAGCCGCCATTTTGCTATTCTGTCGAAGCGAGTAAGGGGAAAAAAAGGGCTAAAAAAGTAGGAAAGAGGAGGGTAGGAGCACTGTAACCTCTGTGGGGTGTTTAAGGTGTGCTATAGAGGGTGTGCGAAGCAAACTACTCATACCTACCGGTCTGAAAGTGCTGGGTACAGAAATTAAGTGAGGTATTGCGTAGAGTCTGATACTGCTAAGGTGAGCTGCTGCTGGATTCGGGGATTAAAGCGTGAGCCCAAACTGTGTGTCTTATGTTGTGAAGTCAGTTGCCCTCTCCGTTGCACCACACCTGTGGAAGTAGTGTCAGCATGTGTTTATACCTACTAGGACGAACTACTGACCTCTACTGGTCTGAAAGTTCTGGGGTACGGAAAATACAATGAGGTATTGTCTAGAGTCTCATACTGCTAAGCTGAGCTGCTGCCAGACTGGGGGATGAAAGCGTGAGTCCAAACTGTGTGTCCTATGCTGTGAAGTCATGTGCTCTGGCAGCTGTGCCACATCTGTGCAAGTAGTGTCAGCATGTAGTTATACCTACTCAGAGGAACTTTTGTTTCGAATATTGTAAGTTGTGTATGGTGTTTAGGGGGTGTTATACAGTGAGTGCGAAGGTAAATTCGCACGTATCAAATCAATTTGGTATTTGGAAAGTGCAAACTACTCACTCGTACGGGTCTGATGGCGCTGGGGGCGTAAGCTGAGCTGCTGCCGGACTCGGGGATAAAGGCACTGAACTACTGACCCCTACCGGTCTGAAAGTGCGGGGTACGGAAATTAAGTGAGGTATTGCCTAGAGTGTTATGCTGCTAAATTGAGCTGCTGCTGGACTCGGGGATGAAACCATGAGCCCAAACTGTCATGTGCTCTGGGCGCTGTGCCACACCTGTCCAGTAGTGTCAGTAATATTTTATACGTAGTAGGAGGAAGTTTTGTTTGGAACACGGTAATTTGTATATAGTGCTTAGGTGGTGTTATACAGGGAGTGCGAAGGTAAATAAATACGGTATTTGTAAAGCGCAAACTACTCACCGCTATGGGTTTGAAGGCCCTGGAGGCCAGCGTGGAAATTATGTGAGTTATTAAGTGAGCTATTGCCCAGAGTCACATGGTGCTGAGCTGAGCTGAGCTGCTGCCGGAGCAGGGGATTAAACCGTGAGCCCTGTGCTCTGAACTCATGTTTTCTGGCCGCTTCGGCACACCTGTCTAAGTAGTGTCAGCATGTGTGCATACGTACTAGGAGGAAGTTTTGTTTTAAACAGTGTGACGTCTGTAGGGTGATTGGGCGATGCTACAGAGGGAGTGTGAAGTTCAATTCTGCCGTTTCCAATCAATGTGGTATTTGTAAAGTGCAAACTACTCACTCATAGCTGTCTGCAGGCGCTGGGGGCCGGCGTGGAAATTAA
Source organism: Triturus cristatus (assembly GCF_964204655.1). NCBI lineage: Eukaryota > Metazoa > Chordata > Amphibia > Caudata > Salamandridae > Triturus > Triturus cristatus. The sequence goes on along the minus strand of NC_140585.1, from coordinate 75,659,257 downwards.
GTGAGCTATTGCTCAGAGTCACATGGTGTTCTCCTGAGCTGTCGCTAGAGTCGGTGATCAAAGCGAGAGCTCTGTGCTCCAAAGTCAGATGGTGTGGCCGCTGCGCCACTGCTGTGTGGAGAATACATTTTGGCGAGGGTGCGGGAGTTGCCGTTACCTGGCCCTAAAATAGCGGGCCTAAGTTGTCAGTTATAAGGCGGCTCTAAAAAGAGCCCTTGTGTTTATTACTTGGAGCTACATATAAGTGCGAATGCACAGCTTCAGGTTATTCAGAAAAACTCGATTTCCCTGATCTGTGAAGTGTACTCCATCACTTCTGTAGATTTTAGCCATATCAAAACGTATGTTGTTGTTGTAGATCAACCCCATTCTATGGTATCTGAGGTATGCAGACACAGCTTTGTTGACATTCTTCCTAGATTTTTCAATCTGAGGACAAAATTGGTTTGACCATTTCCACTTTTGTCTTTGGCATATATTGGAATATACAAAGACAGTTTGAGGCAAAAGCAACATCAATTGTCGGAAGGTGTCCTTCATTAGCATTTCCAAACCTACCCCAGTCAATGTGCCTAGGTCGTTTCCACCACAATGCACAATCATGAGGTCAGGGTGTTGGAGATGCAAACAGGTTTTAACCAAAGGCAACAATTGGTGCCACTTCAATCCTCTCTGTGCAAACCATTTAATGTCCACATTTTGTAAACCTAGGTCTAAGTCAATATGTTTCTGTTCTGCATACCTCTTGCACCAGAAAACATAGCTATGTCCTACGATCCACACTTGCATTTTGCAGGTATGGCTGGAAGGTATAGAAAAATGTCTGTAGCTCATGCAGTTCCTTCGTAGAGTAAGATATATGTTTAAAGATGGGGAAAAATCTTTTTTTTCCCACAGAAAACGATAATTGATTGGAAGATAAGAAGCTTTGGGTACTAAAAACTAGGGTGCATATTAGTTGTGTGAAAAAGCATGTTTGTCATTTGTTAATAAAGAGCAGTCTAAACGTGGAGTACATACGATAGGATGAAATGCGCTCAGCTCAACCAGACGTGCTACTTGCATTTGGAAGGTACATTTGGAACTTAAAACAGTATTGAACTTTTAACCCGCAGGTGCTGTTAAATGTTTGAGAATATGCAGGAAAAAAAAGTGTCGTAGAATGTTCCAGAAAGTGTGGTGATAAAATAGGTTGAACTTCTGACCTGTATGTGGCGCGGAATATTAAGTAGCTTTTCAGATGGAAAATTCAAAAATAACCAATGGAGACAAGTTTTGGAATGTCAATGAAGGAATGAAGTATTCTGATTTGTTCTTTACATGTATTTATATGCGGAGCGACAGAGGAATTGTGCCATTACTGGTTCCATTCTTGATGAAAGCGGTGCATTACATGTACTGTGTGACAAAGAAAGAATTGCATGCGTGTGTTACATTTGAAATCTGCATACCAACTACAAAGGTGAGGTAGAAATGAACAAGGTGTGTTATGTGTTCTGTAGTAGTGATTAAGTATATGAGGTGATATTTTTAAGTTTGAAAGTATTTTTTATTTCAATATAATATACTGTTAGTAAAGTGTGGTGTTTCATATTGGTTATAAATATGTATAAAGTTTGACCTGTTGTTAAATAAGTACTTTATATATGTTTAGGAATTTTTCACAAATAATAAATGTAGTTTGTCATCTTTAAAGGACTGTATGGTTTTGAAAATGAGGTACAGCGTTAATTTGGGTTTGATAATGTATTCAGGCGAGATAAACAAAATGTCCCACGTTTGCAAATGATACTTTTTGTGGAAGTAGTGTTGGGGGGGGGGGGGGTAGGAGATGTATGGGTTATTACGTTAAAAGCGATAAAACCAAACCCAGAAATGTAATATGGACAGGTTGTGGTCTCATTTTTGACAGTGAGAGGTATATTTGAATATAAGTCCAGGTAGGTTGTTGTACTGTGAGGCCGTCTACAGTGTTTGGAGATTACATGGAAAAGAGATGAAGATAGTAAAAGTGATAAGTTCCTTTTATATGTACGCATACTTTGAATCATTTGATCATAGGTTGAGATATACTATGAACATGGTTTCTGGTTTGCATTTGGGTATAGTTAATAGTTTTAGTAGTTTGTGACTAGTGAATAATAAAAAGGTAGTTATACTAAAATATATGGTAGTAAACTTATTAATGATTGGCTGTTCTTATAAAATAGAAGTGGTTTGGGAGTGTTTCTTTAGAAGAGATGTTTTATAAATGTGTGAGAGATAAAAAAGAAATGAAAATGTTCGGTATATTTTCTGTATGACTTTCTTGACATTAGTAAACTACATGTGATTATAAGTGATACTAATTGTCAGGCTGAGTCCCTGTGCTGAATATACGTAGGTGTTTAAGTGGTCCGGGTTTTACCGGTGCTCAGCTTCACTATCCCTTTTGAGACACTTGTCAATTTTTTCATTCCATTTAATGTCCTTAATATACATACAGTAAAGGGACGGTATATCAAAAGTTTGGGAATTAGAACTTTGTTTACTCTCCCCATCCTCTGCTATACACTCTATAGAGTGTTTAAATGACTTTATTAACATACAGATGTCTAGCTAGTAACGGTGGTGTAGTGCCACTGGAACCATTTATAAACCGTGCTACGGGATGGTTTATGTTTTACCCGCCAATGTGCATGTTTGAATACTTTTTGCTGATAAGCGTTCCGGAAGACACCTGTTAAAATTAAGCCCGTTTATGTGTATAGTGGCGCTTCCAGGTTTGCTGGGGCTCTTTGTTTTATTGCGTAAAGTTAAGCAAGGGCGGGTGTGGAGGTGGTGTAGTGGAACTGGGACTATTTATAAACCGCCTTATGGCATGGTGTATGTTTTACTTGCAAAAGTGCAGGTTTTAATACCTTTTGCTGATGAGCGTTCCAGCAGACACCTGTTGAAATTAAGTCTATGTATGGCTATAGTGGCGGTAACGGGAGTGCTGGGGCTCGTTGTTCGATTTCGTAAGGTTAAGCAAGGGTGGGGGTGGGAGAGGTGGGTATGTTGCTGATTATAACACGGACATTTGTAACGTGCACATGTGTAGCTAGTAAAGGTGATGTAGTGCCACTGGGTCCATTTATAAAGCAATTTATGGCATGGTATATGTTTTATCCAGACATTTGCATGTTTTAATACCTTTTGTTGCTGAGCGTTCCGGCAGACACTTGTTGAAATTAAGTCCCTGTATTGCTATAGTGGCTCTACCAGGTTTGCTGGGGCTCTTTCTTTGATTTCGTACGGTTAAGCAAGAATGGGGATGAGGGTGGTGTAGTGGCACTGGGCCCATTTATGAACGCTTTATGGTATGGTAAATCTTTTACTCGCAAATTTGCATGTTTTAATACCTTTTGGTGATGAGTGTTCCAGCAGACAGCTACGCAAATCACACAACATCTCTGTGGATAACAAATCTTCGTGCTGATAGACACTCCTGCAGTGTGGCAGAAGGCTGCCAGCGTTGATGGCAATTTATGAAAGTTGGTGCCATTGTACATTTAAATGGAAGCTTGGACCATTTATTTGTTACTATGGTGCAGTCAGGGCTTTAAGTGGGAAAAAAAATGGGGGTGCTCTAGAAGGGGCGGGGCAAACCTGTTAAAAGGGTGTGGGCTATCCAAGTAGGGGCGTGGTCTACATCAAGATAACTAAGATTGTGTGCTTAGGAAAATCCCCTCCAATTATCCTACGTTCGGAAAACACGCTCTTTAAAGGATTTCCCTTCCTCCTACAACGTGGCTCACCTAGCATGATGTCTTCACTTCTCAGTAGTGAGCAAAATGAGCATGCACACATCGATGTGCATGCTCTCACTGCAGTCCAATAAAAAAAAAAGAAAACTGACTACCTTGGCGAGGCCCGAAAATAGAGCCCGATAGAGACCCATTTCGAGGCCTTCTGAAAATATCTGCCGGTGCTCAGAGCCGGCCCACTTAAAGCTCTGCATCCATCCATCCTAAGCACTGTGCCATCCAACCATCTTTCAAATCATTCATACATTCCTACCTACATACATACATACATCTGTCCCTGCACTTATCCTAAGCATCTATCAGCCCACTCGCCTATGGTAAGCACTGTGCCATCCATCCAGTCATACGACCATATATCCATACATGCATCTGTCCCAGAACCAATCCTACGCATCTATCAGCCCACCCGTCTATCCTAAGTACTGGTCCATGCATTCATTCATCCTTCCATCCATTCATACATCCATCCATCTAGCTATCCATTCATCCCTCTGGCCATCCATCCACTCGCACTTTATTCAACTATCCGTCCTTATTTGCGTGCACCCTCCGCCCCCGATCCTAAATACCGTGTATTATACTCATCCACCCAGCCTCTTAAGTGGCCGAAAAGGCTGGCGATAATCATTGACAGACAGATGTTTCTGCTAAAGAACAAGAAAGCTTTGAGTTGCTCTTTGTGGACCATAGTTCACCACCCTTCTCTGGTGGTGCTTTAAACAAAGGTTGATCCAGCGAAAGAAATGTAAAGCAGCTTTTCAGTGTAAGACATTAATTTAGAAACATAACGGGGCATATTATCAAGAACAGCGTTAAAATTATTGCCGCTTTAGTGGCAGGAAACTGTCGCTAAAGCGGCGATAATGGGGTTGATAATATGCCCTTGTGAATTCCCATAGCAGCCCAGGTTCTGGTGTGAAGCTGGGCTGCTATGGGAATTCACAAGGGCATATTATCAAGCTCATTATCGCCGCTTTAGCTGCAGTTTCCTGCCGCTAAAGCGGCGATAATTTTAACGCCGTTCTTGATAATATGCCCCTAAGTGAGCCAGGCAAAGTGTGTGTTTTCGTAGCACTACAACAAGCCACTGTGAAAGGTGAGAGCAGGGTTGTGCTGGAGTTGGCTGCGTGTGGTCGTCACCAAAGGCGCAACCAAAGCAAAATTTCAGGGGAGGCTAATTCTTTCAGCAATAGGCAGAGTGGGGATGTAGGGGCTCTAAAAAGGGGTAAAAAAGAACAGAGAATCATTTACAAGCAAATGGTCTTTTGAAGACCTGTGAAGTACTCGGGTGCGGCTCTGTGTGTGCGATTGGGAAGCTGTTTCAGGGAGTCCGGGGCAATGGGCGTTGCGTGTCTGGTTGTCTCTCTGCTAATCACGCCACGATGATGTTGCTCCTGTGCTGCAAAAAGAGAAGGGAAATCGTGAGAGAAAATGGCTCTCTTTAAAGGATTTCTTTTCTCCTACAATGCGACTCACCTGGCATGATGTCTCCACTTCTCAGTAGTGAGCAATGTGCATGCTCTCACTGTCTCACTACAGTCCAATAAAAAAAAAATACAACGGACTACCTTTGCGAGGCCCGAAAATAGAGCCCCATAGAGATCCGTTTCGAGGCCCCCCAAAAAAAACTGCCGGTGCTCAGAAAATGCCTAGAAGAACTGAAAAAAAAGACAAGAGAAAAAATATATAAATTTGAAGAAAAGGAAAGATTTTCAATTAGAAAAAAATGAGAGTACTACACAAACAGTTTCTTCTGGTAAAAATACTAGAGAATTTCTGAAAAGAATATTACGAACATTTAATGAAAATAACATCACACAAAGGAAAAAGAAGAATTTTTCAAGTAAGGAGAAGGAGACTTCAATTTCAAATACCAGGAAAAGAAAACATGATAAAGAAACAGTATCTGTTACCCGGAGACAAAATCAATTTCAAGAAATTCGTCAGAGACTTTTTCGAACTAGAGTGATTCAGAATTTAATGAAAACATGCTGCAAATATAAAAAGAAAGTGCTGCAATTCAAACAGAAGCAGCGTATTGAAAGTATAGTGGATACTGCTTTCACTTTAAAACAGAAGTTATTCATTGTGATTTTGAAGAGGATCAAAGTGTTGAAAGAGAAAAGTAGACGAAAAAGACTTGTGAACAGAACCAACTTTTGCAAAATCTTTAGTGGACATGGGAAACATACTTTTCTACTAGTGAGCCTTTTTTTAATGAGGAAAGTTACTTCCAGGAAAATAGTTTGCCATTTGCAGTTGATACTGGAGGTCGTTGCTACGAAGTTCAGGATGGTTGTCCCCTTCCAAAAGAGGAATTGGTTGGTAAAAGTGCAGAAGAGTTAATAGCTGAAGAAGTGCAAGGGAAACGTACACAAGCTCCTGTGTATAAGTGGGGTTGTAGAAGTATTTGTAGTATTCGATAGGAATCTATTGATATAATGCGAAATTTGCTACGAGAATATACACAGAAAAGTATTAAACAGAAGATTAAGTTGTTGCAAGGACTAGATCCATGTAATGTAAGAAAATATACTGAGAAGCATAGGCATTCTCTGGCTTGTCTTTCAAGAAAAGTGTGTAAAAGTGTTTTTCATCACTTGAGGATGTTAGCAGTACATCATTCAGAAATGCGGAAGTTTGTAAGGAAACTGTACTATGTAAAAAGTCCTGCATTATGTTTAAGTGAACTGAATACAGGTCTTTTACATGGTTCTATATCAGATGTTCAAAAAAAGTGTGATGATATTGAAATGCGATATTTTGGTTCAGAAGAGCAGTCCATAGAAAGTGAAAATTTGACATTTACAGATGTTGAAGGAGATGGGAAAGTGATTAGCACTGATCAGTTTGAAGAAGAAATTGAAAATGTTAATGTAGTGTGCTCTGAAATACCAAACTATGTTTGTGTTTGCTGTCGACGTACTCATTATAAAAGTCAACTAGGAATGTTGATTTGTATTTGAAAAGTGAAAAGGAGAACAATAGTAAGTGTGAATAATTTGCAACTTACTTGTTGGTGGAAGGTCGATTTGAGTTTAGGTAGTGATCAACGTTTATGTAAATATTGTTACAACAAATTAGAAGATAACAAAATGTCTGCTAGAGCAGTTCATAATAACTTAGAATTAGTAGCTATTCCGGAGGAACTGGCAGAATTGAATACATATGAGTCGGTTCTAATTCAATCTGCTCATCCTTTTCAAACTATAATTCGGATGGAGCCTAAAACAGGAAAATCTGCCACCAACAGACTTGCAAAGAGGGCTGAAAGGAAGAGTGGTGTACTTACCTTTGGATTTTAAGAAAAATATTGAAGCTATTGCTGGAGAGAAAGAGGAAAATTAGGCAGTAGTCATTCTAGTAAATGGTGTATCAACAAAGAGTCGGAAAATATGGCAAGAATTTGTGGATGTTAATAAAGTTGAAAAGGCTACCTTATATCTTATAGAGAACAATATTTATTACAAAACGGTAAATGTGGATGAACAGGTGATAAGTTAGAAGATGAATGTGAAATTTCAAGTGGTCAAATAGAGAAAGTGGACAAGTCAAGGACTGAAGAGATTTATGAACATTACACAATATGTCCTTTGCATTCAAAAGAAGTAATAGGAAGCAGCATTGAGTTATTTCAAATGAAAAAAGCACAGGGAACTCCAATGAGTGTATGGTAGAAGAGCTTGGAAGCTCGTTGTTTTCCACAGCTGTTTCCTACTGGAGAAGGTGGATGATATGATGACCGACCTGTACGGATTCCAGCTTTAGAATATCGGTCAACAAGATTATATTCTGAAGAGCCTAGATTTCGGCAGTGCATTCCATACATATTTCACCTTTTGTTTGAAAGTGATCTATCTTCTCTGTCATATGCATATGCAGTGAACCACATACTTAAAACTGAAGTTCATCAATCACTTCTTTCTGCGAAAGAATTTGTGGAGAAAGTTCAAGAAACAGATGAAAATTAAGAAGCACAGTTAATCAATTTGATGGCATGTCAACGTGGAACAAATGAGTATTGGTATCGTCGTCAAGGAGAACTCAAGTGTATGTTATGGAACTTAGCTGTGCAGAGTATGCATGGGAAGATTTGCTTGAGTTTCTAAGAGAAGTGAATTCCAATATAAAAAATGTTGAAATAAAGACTCCTGGTGAACTGTGTTTATTGGATCCTGTAAATGTGTGCAGATATTTTAATCATAGGTTTCAAGCTATGATGTCTTTTATGTACAATAAAAAGAATCCACCTCTTGGAGAAATTAACGATTTATTTTGGAGAAAGGAGTACCAAGCAAGAGGTGCACCTCATATACATATGCTACTATGGGTCAAGGATGCACCTAAATTTGGAACTGATTCTGATGAAACAGTATTGTCTCTCATCGAACAGTATGTGACATGTGAGATTCCGAGAGAAGAAGGAGATAGAAGCTTGAGACAGCAAGTTTTACGTTTCCAAAGTCACCGTTGTGGAAAGTACTGCAGAAGAAAATACAAGTCTAAAGGAAAATTTTACACCAAATGTCGGTTTGGTTTTCCACGTCCAGTCATTTGTAAAGGAAGAGTAAATTCTTTTTTTTCCTCTGTAAGGCACACAATAACTCGGAAATCTCCAAAAAATACCTACAACTTAAAAAGAACAGAAGTGTCAAAGTATATCAATGACTACAATCCAGTCATTTTAAAAATGTGGAATGTGAACATGGACATCCAGTATGTTGCAGATAATTCAATTACTGTTGCACGTTATGTTACATCGTACATAACAAAATCAGAAAAAAACAGAGATGAAACAAATGTGGGAAGAAATTGCACAAGAGAAAAGCCTTAGCAAAACATTGTACAGCTTTACTTTGAAAATGCTTTCCCACCGAGAAATTGGATCCTATGATTGTTCAGACCACTTGTGCTCTTCATGTTTATATTCAAAGTCACGAGGAATCATTTGGGTAAGTTTAGGTCTTGCCTGCTCACGGAATAGAGTGTTGAAATCATTAGAAGAAATTGAATACTTAGCAGCAAATGAACCAGACAGTACAGACATCCTTAAAACTAATATGTTGGACACATACTATCCGAAAAGGAGTCGACATCTGGAACAGCTATGTCTGTATGAAGTACTTCAACATTAAAGCTTCAAAAGAAATGTTAAACAGAATTTAAAAGAAGGAAATATGCAGTAGTTGGATGTCATGGTTGCTTAGTAAAACATGCAAAGGGTAATCTCATAAGCCACTAGAAACTCAGTTGTGAAACTCCAGATAAGCGAGAATTTTACTATTTAGTACTTCTCCAACTCTTTAAACCATGGCGTAGCGAAAGTGAATTACTTGGAGACTTTGACTGCTACGACGATTCTTAGATTTACTGCATGTAAAGATAGCATTGCATGTACAATTTTCCCTACATATTTAAAAATGATGAAGTTGAACAGGAAAAGATTATTACAGCTGAAATCGCTAATGAAAGTTCTCAAGATAGTCAAAGTAGTGGTCAATGTAGTCAAGATCCTCTTGGACAAACAATACTGGAAAATGAAGCAGCGATTGCTATGCATGAAGTCGAAATTGCAATGCAACAAGCACACGAGGAGAATATTACATTGGAAAAGTTAGAAGAACAACTAAATGTTGAACAGAAAGAAATATATGTACAAGTGAGAGCATGGTTTGTTGCATGAAAAAAAAGAATGTGTGTGTTCATCTTTTAAAACTCTTCTGATGTACATCAGTGGTCATGCTGGGACAGGAACAAGTTTTTTAATTAATGTTTTGACCAGTTATCTTAAAAAAACTAAGGGTTCACATTTATGTTCTGTGGTAACAGCTCCAACTGGATTAGCTGCACACAATGTTAAAGGAGTTACTTTGCATAGATTACTGATGTTACCAGTTGAGCATGGTAATATATTACAATATCAGAAGTTGTCTGGAGAAGCTTCTCATGAAGTGTCAAGAGTGCTGACGAAAATGAAGTTATTAATTATTGATGAGGTGAGCATGGTCTCAAACTTAATGCTTGCTTTTGTACACTTAAGATTGCAACAGGTATTAAAAACAGATTACGACGTTTTCTTTGGAGGAAAACATTTAATTGTATTTGGAGATCTGCTACAACTAACCCCTGTAAAAGGAGAACTAGTGTTTAAAACTCTTCTACATGAAGACACAAAGAAATCTCTGGAAAGTATTGGAAATGTGAATCTGTGGTTAAATTTTGAATATAAAGAACTCACTCAGAATATGCGACAAGCAAGAGATGAAGATTATGCAAATATTCTAAAAGATGTAAGAATTGGTGTTCTAAGCAAACATGGTAAAGAAGCTTTTCAAAGTCGTCTACTAAAGAACTTGTTTACAAATGAAAACACACCAGCAGAAGTAATGTACAAGAAAATGAAAGAAAAAAAGTCTGTAGTTTGCTTAATGCCTACAGTGGAAGAGTGTTATACATTTAATAGAGAGCTTATGAAATTAAAAAATCAATAAATAGTTCACATTGAAGCTATTGATAAAATCGAGCAACAAGGAATAACAATTCTTCTTTCAGAAAAACTACAGGCTAAATTGGATTCTCTGGAAAAGTCTGTATCAAAAACTGCTGGCTTAGAAAAAAATTTAGATGTATGTTTAAACTGTCGGGTAATCTTGAGGCGTAATCTGAATGTAGAAGAAGGTTTAGTGAATGGAACAATGGGGAAAGTTGAGGATTTTGTGAAATATCAAAATAGAAATGGAATTGAATTCTTGAAAGTTAAATTTGATCAGATTACAGAGGTAAAACAGATTACGCGTTGTGCTGTATGTTTTTTGCTTGTAAAAGACTTGTATGTTCGTAGAAAACAGTTTCCCTTCTGTTTAGCATATGCAATAACTATTCATAAATCTCAAGCTTTAAGTGTAGATAATGCTTTGGTAAATGTAGGGAGAACTGTGTTTAAAGAGGGAATGGTATATGTTGCATTATCTCGAGTTAGAACGTTGTCTGGTTTGTATTTAATTGATTTTGATGAGAACAAGGTTAGTGCTGATGTTAATTGTGTAAGAGAATATAATCGTTTGAGAAGGCTTTGTGCTCCAAGTTTAGGTGAATCTCCTATTTATGAAAAACGTGTTGTGTGTTCAAAACGCAAACATGTTGAAGAATCAACTATGGTTGGAAAGCAGAAACAAAATCAAGAGAACAAAAGATGTAAAGAAACAGAAAATACAAACAAGTGATGATGTTGTCGGATACCAATTAGAAAATGCTTCTGGTGTCAACTGCTATGGTAATTTTATTCTAAACGTTATATTTTATCTTGAAGATGTTTATGGTGAAATTATGGAAAGTCAGGAAAAAAGATTATGTTCGGCACTTTATACTTTATTTCAAGAATTGAGAACTGATAGAAGTAAGATCCATTTTGCTTCTGGTTTTCGCCAACTGTTGGATACATATACTGGATCTTTAACGTTCAGTGCTAATATACAACAAGATGCACAAGAATTTCTGATGGTTATGCTTGGAGTACTAGAAGATGAAGGAATTCAGATTGAGAGTTTATTTGGACTCAGTTACAAATGGGAACATAAATGTGAACAGTGTTCATTAACTTCAAGCACTATAGTTGACAGAGAACGATTTCTATATTTGACAATACCTGACTGCAAATCTGTACCATTTTCCAAATTAGTAAAAGAAGCTGATCACGAGATGATCTGTTCTCGTTGTAAATCAACAATGCTATCTACATTATGCCTACAAAGCTATGGAAAATATTTGATTATAATGCTGCAGCGCTGTAGACCAAATGGAAGAAAAGTGGAAACCAAAATTTAAAATGTTGTTGCTACTCAAGTATCTATTTCTGGAAGAACTTTTGCAACAGTTGCTATTGTTTTCTATGCTGGAAGTACTACCACAAGTGGACATTATCCAGTTTATTTAAAGTGTAATAATGGTTGGAGTCACTGCAACGATACACACTTGGAAATTAAACCGAGATTGCCTTATGAATTACCCAACTCATACTTGATATTTCTGAAACAAAGATATATCATTTGGCCTAGTGGGAAGGTGTAAAGATACTTTAAGGAATTCATACTGGATGATTTCAAAGCGAAATTTTTGATACATTATTTGGCGTATTGCAAAATGTGAACAGAAACCACAAAGTAAAGGTAAGATTTGAAGATTGGAAATAGTATTGGATGTGTTATTTGTGTTGATTTTGTATTATATTTGCGAGAATTAGGGATTCGTTTTTTTTAACAATCTAGTTGATTGTTTTTTTTCCCCTGATGTTTATGATGAATCTACACTGACATCACTGTGAATAGTGAAGTTAAGTAGAAGCTGATGAGAGCAAAAAAAGGGAGAAAAATTGTTTTCTGAATGCTAAATTATTTTGTATTATTTAAAAACTCACTGTCATTTGTGAAATATATTACATTACAGAGCAGTTTTGCAGTTTATTTTATGTAGTTGAAAAGTTAGAAAAAACAGTACTAATGACAAATAGCACAATGGTAGTTCGATACTTAAAAAACCTTTGAAATTCACTGAAAAAACCATAGGTTTTACAGACGTTATAGTTAGGAATTAGCATTTAAAAAACCTAAGAAATTCACTGAAAACACCATAGGTTTCAGGGACGTTATAGTTAGGAATTAGCATTTATCATGGGTATCAAGTATCTGGTATTGGTGTGTCTATGGTTTCGAAAATGGTAGTCTGTATTTTAGAGTTCGTGTATCAAAGGTTATATTAGTGTGTGAGGAGGTGAGTCAGACTATCACGTGGACGATGTCATCAGTCCCGGGGCTTCACTTATGTTGAGAGGGGGGTTCAGTAGGCTGTGGAAATTATATCAGGAAAACAACAAAGCGCCGTATTAAGACCTTCCTTTAATATAATGCGGAATAATGTTTACTTATTATGCAGTGTTCAGTGTTATCACGTATATAGTGTCTCTTTGTTACAGGAAATTTATTAACAATACAAAATAGACTGGGTCTAAGAAGGTATTACCACCATGTATCAGAATAAACTGTGGTATAGATACCTATTTCTTTTGTATCTTGTACGCCTCTCGTTTCTTAACTTGAGGTAGTCACCAACAGCTTTTCACCTTCAATTTATTAAAAACGGAAACTACAAAATATTTTACTAATGGCAATCCCCACTTTATAATTCCCCTGACAAAAGTACAGGAAGAATTTAATTAAGTCCCAGCTCAAATACACCAAATCTTTAAATCTTGAAAAAATCTTGAAAAAATGTGTGAAAAGACAAGATGACACCTCACGTGAGCACCGCTAATTGAGCATGCTGGTTGGTACTCACCAGCTATGCCCACTTTTATGTGATTGTTTCACCATTTAACACCACAATCTGGGTTTAATTGTTTAATTGTTTGGACACCATACATATTTTTTTAAGCAAGATGACAACCAATGATGATAAAAGTGGACATAGCTGGTGAGTACCAACCAGCAGGCTCAATTGGCAGAGGGAGGGCGTGTTCTGTATCTGTGCGCAGAACAAAATTAACGTTTAATTGGCTGTGGTGTTCTAACAACAAGCTTCATGTTCATTGGCTGTGAACCATCGAAAGTAGAAGTGTTTCCTGGCATTTACTTCCCCTCTGTAGAGTAGCAAGGACATCTAATTGCCTCACATGTTGTAAGGAGGACCTTCCAGAGCTTAATGTTGATTGGTTGCGAACTATTGAAAGTAGAAGTGTTGCTAGGTATTCCCTTCTCCTCCGCGGAGTAGGAGGGACATCTGATTGGCTGACATGTTCTAAGGAGGAGCTTCCCGAGCTTCATGTTGATTGGTTGCAAACTATTGAAAGTAGAAGTGTTGGCAGCCATTCACTTCCCCTCCGCGGAATAGGAGGGACATCTGATTGGCTGACATGTTCCAAGGAGGATTTTCCCAAGCTTAATGTTGATTGGCTGTAAACCGTTGAAAGTAGAAGTGTTGTCAGCGATTCCTTCCCCCTCCGCGGAGTATTAGGGACATCTCATTGGGTAACGTGTTCCAAGCAGGACCTTCCCAAGCTTAATGTTCATTGGGTTTGAAGCATTAAAAGTAGAAGTGTAGGCAGCCATTCCCTCCTCTTCTGCGGGGCTAAAGTGTTCCGAGTACAAGTTTGCTCCTTATTGGGTGGGAACGGTTCACTGTTGTCAGCCATTTTGTGACGCACTTCCAAAGGAGTACGGGAAAACAAAGTAGTAGCGGGGAGGGTAGGAACACTATTAACTCTGTACAGTGGTCACAAGGTGGTGGAGAGGGATTTTGAAGGTAAAAATAGTTTTTAATATATTTTAAGGACCATTTATATAATTGCCGTGGGGTGTGCAAATCATGGCGGAAAAATTACAAAGTGTGTTGCAGTCTTCTTTTTATTAAGTTTGCGGTTTGGATACTTCCCAGGAGCACTATTTACTTATACTTTGGTGTTTATTTTTCTGACGGGGATGTGTGGTTGCACAGCAAAAATTTAATTTTAGGTTTCAAACAGTTTTTATTTAGCAAATATAAATGAATTTCCTTCGGATACTGACGCTGTATATATTAAAGGGGTGACAAATAAAAATGAAATTTCATAAAATCACTTAAGCGTGGCCACACCCTCCTTTCTTCTGCTATAGTTTGTAAAAGTGTTGCCCCATATTCTTGATAATATAAGAGGGCATCAGTTACTTTTAGATAAAGTAGAAAAGAAGTGCTACAACAAACACTCCCGCACTACATCATCTGAGGTCAGAAGAACAAGTAAAAAACAGTATATCACAAATGACTTCATATTACATAGAAATGTATGCATTATCATTTTTCAAGTTTGTATTTTGTAGAATTTGGGAACGTTCTGTCGTAGTGCTTAGAGGTCACACACTGTTCCGCAAACAAATCACGTACTCATTTAAGAATATATAGGATAGTACTATTATAAGATACAGTACTGGTCTTATATATTCTATAGGGAGAAGGTGAATAGGAACCGCAACTGAGAAAAATAGAAACTAGAAAATAGCATTCAGAAATGTAGGGTTTATCAAATGTTTAAAGTAAGAAAGTATGTATGAAAGCTGTATGTTTTAGACAGCAATTTCGTAAAATATGCTCACTGAAAAACTATCTAATCAAGAATGTTATAAAGCTTAGTAAGCTGTATTTCAGATGGCGCCGACAAATATCCAATTCCTCTTCTGTAACAATAGGACAGTCTATTACAATATAATGAGTGACACCATTGTTACAGTAAACAGAAAAGGAAAATAAAGTTATGAATACAACAGAAGATCAATAACGAAATACTTTCAAGCGGTGAATATTTTCAGAGCTTCTTTTCTCCGGAACTTCGAAATGTTTGCTCTTCATGGCAACGGGTCATAAACTCCTCTGAGATCATTATGACTGCGAAAATTATAATATACATATTCAGAGTATATGTCAGCCGCTAAGTACTGTTTCCTGATTGTTGCTACTCTGCCTGTGCCACCTTTTGCCTTTTGTACCCCTGTGCCCGTTTTCTTCCTCATTGTACCCTTTTTCTCTTTCTGTCCCCGCTGCCTGTGCCACCTTTTGCCTTTTGTACCCCTAAGCCCGTTTACTTCCTCATTGTACCCTTTTTCTCTTTCTGTCCCCGCTGCCTGTGCTACCTTTTGCCTTCTGTACCCCTGTGCCCGTTTATTTCCTTTTGGATCCCTTTTCCTTTTGCTCCCGTTGCCTCCGTGTCCCCCGCCGTTCCTTTCCCGCCGCTGCGTCCCTGCGGCCCCGCCCCCTTGATTCCCATTGGCCGCCCCGCTCCCACCTCCCAGCTGCTCCTCCCTCCCTCTCCCCTTCATATGGAGGCCGCGCAGCGGTAGAGAGAGCGACCTTTGACCCTGCCACCAGGTAGGTCGCTCCCCTCACCGCCACACAGCCCCCTGTGTGTCCTACATCTTGCCGCCTCTGCCGCTCGTGTCAGCCGCTAAGTACTGTGTCCTGATTGTTGCTACTCTGCCTGTGCCACCTTTTGCCTTTTGTACCCCTGTGCCCGTTTTCTTCCTCATTGTACCCTTTTTCTCTTTCTGTCCCCGCTGCCTGTGCCACCTTTTGCCTTTTGTACCCCTGAGCCCGTTTACTTCCTCATTGTACCCTTTTTCTCTTTCTGTCCCCGCTGCCTGTGCCACCTTTTGCCTTCTGTACCCCTGTGCCCGTTTATTTCCTTTTGGACCCCTTTTTCTTTTGCTCCCGTTGCCTCCGTGTCCCCCGCCGTTCCTTTCCCGCCGCTGCGTCCCTGCGGCCCCGCCCCCTTGATTCCCATTGGCCGCCCCGCTCCCACCTCCCAGCTGCTCCTCCCTCCCTCTCCCCCTCATATGGAGGCCGCGCAGCGGTAGAGAGAACGACCTTTGACCCTGCCACCAGGTAGGTCGCTCCCCTCACCGCCACACAGCCCCCTGTGTGTCCTGCATCTTGCCGCCTCTGCCACTCGTGTCAGCCGCTAAGTACTGTTTCCTGATTGTTGCTACTCTGCCTGTGCCACCTTTTGCCTTTTGTACCCCTGTGCCCGTTTTCTTCCTCATTGTACCCTTTTTCTCTTTCTGTCCCCGCTGCCTGTGCCACCTTTTGCCTTTTGTACCCCTGAGCCCGTTTACTTCCTCATTGTACCCTTTTTCTTTTTCTGTCCCCGCTGCCTGTGCCACCTTTTGCCTTCTGTACCCCTGTGCCCGTTTATTTCCTTTTGGACCCCTTTTCCTTTTGCTCCTGTTGCCTCCGTGTCCCCCGCCGTTCCTTTCCCGCCGCTGCGTCCCTGCGTCCCTGCCCCCTTGATTCCCATTGGCCGCCCCGCTCCCACCTCCCAGCTGCTCCTCCCTCCCTCTCCCCTTCATATGGAGGCCGCGCAGCGGTAGAGAGAGCGACCTTTGACCCTGCCACCAGGTAGGTCGCTCCCCTCACCGCCACACAGCCCCCTGTGTGTCCTACATCTTTCCGCCTCTGCCGCTCGTGTCAGCCGCTAAGTACTGTTTCCTGATTGTTGCTACTCTGCCTGTGCCACCTTTTGCCTTTTGTACCCCTGTGCCCATTTTCTTCCTCATTGTACCCTCTTTCTCTTTCTGTCCCCGCTGCCTGTGCCACCTTTTGCCTTCTGTACCCCTGTGCCCGTTTATTTCCTTTTGGACCCCTTTTCCTGTCGCTCCCGTTGCCTCCGTGTCCCCCACCGTTCCTTTCCTGCCGCTGCGTCCCTGCGGCCCCGCCCCCTTGATTTCCATTGGCCGCCCCGCTCCCACCTCCCAGCTGCTCCTCCCTCCCTCTCCCCCTCATATGGAGGCCGCGCAGCGGCCGCGCAGCAGACGCGCGCAGCGGGCGCGCCGCTGGCGCGCCAAAGGCGTGCCTAAGGCAAGCCCGTCTGCGCCCGTCCGCGCCTGGACCGCGCTCAGCGCCAGGACCCCTGGCCCCCGTCGATGCAAGCCCACACAACGGACTTACGACACCGCCACCCTCAACGCACTCAAACCCGGCCGGAACCCCGCCTGCTACCAAGCCACCCCGAAACGCACCCACGGACCCTTCACCTGCCAAGCCTGCAACTTCACCTGCCTCCAGACCTGCACCGCACCTAAAAGGCCAGGCACCAGCAACAACCACCTCAAGTGCATCCTGCTCAACACCCGCTCCGTCCACAGACACGCCGTCGAACTCTGGAACCTGCTCGACACAACATCACCAGACGTCGCCTTCCTCACAGTAACCTGGATGAACACCTCCTCAGCCCCCGACATCGCCATAGCCATCCTGGGCGGATACAAGATCACCCGGAGGGATCGCATCAACCAGACCGGAGGAGGCATCGCCATCATCCACAGGAACACCATCCGCATCACGACCAACTCCGACGACACCATCACCGCCGCCGAGCACCTTCACTTCCAGATACACACCGACCCCAAGACCACCCTCAGAGGCACTTTCATCTACAGACCCCCGGGACCACGCACACAATTCAGCGAAGCCATCGCAGACTTCATCAGCCCGTACGCCCTCACCTCCTCTGACTACATCCTCCTAGGAGACCTCAACTTCCACTTGGAGAACAACGATCACAGCAACACCAACACCCTGCTGGACAACCTCGCCAACCTCCGACTCAAGCAACTGGTGAACACCCCCACCCACTACGCGGCCACACGCTCGACCGCGTCTTTTCCTCCAGCAAGCACATCTCCTTCAGCCACTCCACCAGACTTCATTGGACTGATCACAGCTACGTCCACTTCAACTTCAGAAGAACCACGACCCACCACCACTCGCAACAGGTTCCCCGCAGGAGCTGGAACAAGATCACCGCCGACCAGCTCACCACCTCCCTCAGCCAGAACGCTCCCGCCAGCGCAACGGACCCCAACGAAGCAGCCCACAACTTCACACAGTGGCTCACCAACTGCGCCGATGACCTCGCACCTCTGAAGAACCCACCCAGCAGACCCGGCAGCAAGAAAGCCTCGTGGTTCACCAACTAATTCAAAACATCCAAGAAAAACTGCCGCACCCTCGAAAAAACCTGGCGCCATGACCAAACTACAGAAAACATGACAGCCCTCAAGAACGCCACCCGCATACACCACAAGCTGATCCACACCACCAAAAGAACAACATTCAAAGAACGACTGGACAACAACACCCACAACAGCAAGGAACTCTTCAGCATCGTCAAAGAGCTCTCCAACCACAGCTCCGGAAACAACGATATCACACCCTCGCAGGACCTCTGCGACTCACTCGCCTCGTTCTTCCACCGCAAGATCGCTGACATACACAACAGCTTCGGCGCACAGACCACGCACCCAACCACCGAACCAACGCCCCCCACCACCACCCTCTGCAACTGGACCCCGGTCAGCACCGAAGACACCACCCGCACGATGAACACCATCCACTCCGGATCCCCTACCGACCCCTGCCCCACCACGTCTTCAACAAGGCCGACTCCATCATCGCACCCCAACTCCGGGACATCATCAACATCTCCTTCACCACCGCCACCTTCCCGGAGAGCTGGAAGCATGCCGAGCTCAGCGCCCTCCTGAAGAAACCGACAGCGGACCCCACCGACCTCAAGAACTTCCGCCCCATCTCGCTCCTCCCTTTTCCTGCCAAAGTCATCGAGAAGACCGTCAACAAACAGCTCGCCGCCTTCCTCGAGACGAACGGATCCCTCGTCCCCTTTAGCGCCAAGAAACCGCCAGGTGAACGTGCGCTTTATAAATGTTTTAAACTCAAACACACACAGTCCGTTTTCCGAGCCAACCACAGCGCCGAGACCGCCCTCATCGCAGCCATCGACGACATCAGATCCCTGCTCGACAATGGGGAAACAGCTGCCCTCATCCTCCTGGACCTCTCTGCAGCGTTCGACACAGTTTGCCACACTAATACAGCGCCTCAGCAACACCGGAATCCAAGAGAAGGCACTGGAGTGGATCATCTCGTTCCTCGCCGGAAGAACCCAGAGAGTCCGCCTCCCCCCGTTCCGTTCCGCGGCCACCGAAGTCACCTGCGGCGTACCCCAAGGATCCTCGCTCAGCCCCACCCTCTTCAACGTCTACATGAGCCCCCTCGCGGCCATCGCACGCCAACACAACCTTAACATCATTTCCTACGCTGACGACACCCAGCTGATCCTCTCCCTCACCAACGACCCCGCCAACGCCAGAGCCAACCTACACGAAGGAATGAAAGACGTTGCCGAGTGGATGAAGAACAGCTGCCTGAAACTGAACTCAGACAGGACGGAGTCCTCATCCTGGGATCATTCCCCTCCGCCTGGGACGAATCCTGGTGGCCCCCTGCCCTGGGCACCACCCCCAAGCCAACGGACCACGCACGAAACCTGGGCTTCATCCTGGACTCCTCCCTCTCGATGACCAAACAAGTCAACGCCGTCTCATCATCCTGCTTCAACACCCTGCGCATGCTCCGAAAGATCTTTCGATGGATCCCTACCGAAACCAGGAAAACGGTCACCCAGGCACTCGTCACCAGCCGACTGGACTATGGGAACACCCTCTACACGGGAACCACAGCCAAATTACAGAAAAGACTCCAGCGCATACAGAACGCCTCCGCACGACTCGTCCTGGACATCCCCCGCCACAACCACATCTCCGCCCACCTGAGAGACCTGCACTGGCTCCCCGTCAGCAAGAGGATCACGTTCAGACTCCTCACCCACGCACACAAGGCTCTCCACGACCTGGGCCCCAAGTACCTCAATAACCGCCTCACTTTCTACACGCCCACCCGCCAGCTGCGATCGACCAGCCTCGCCCTTGCCACCGTTCCACGCATTCGCAGAGCCACCGCCGGAGGAAGATCCTTCTCCTACCTGGCAGCCAAGACATGGAACTCCCTCCCCATCCACCTACGGCTGACCCAGGACCATCGCTCCTTCAGGAAGCAACTCAAGACCTGGCTTTTCGAGCAGTAGCGGACCCCCCCCCAGCGCCTTGAGACCCTTGCGGGTGAGCAGCACGCTATATAAATTGATTGATTGATTGATTATATGATCAAAAGGGGGAACAGACTAAAAACCGGAAGCTGGTGATGTTGCTTATATATCTTTACTCTTTGCGCCGACGGGTCATGAAATCCTCTGAGATCACCATGACTGTTCATATTATAATATACATATTGACAGTATATGATCCCCAGGGGAAAAAAAATAAACAACTGGAACCTGGTGATGTTAGTTATAAATCTTTAGGGTTTGCGCCGACGGATCACCAACAGCTCTGAAGTGAAATACAGTGTCAATATTATAATATAGAAAGTCTCAATATATAAGCTGAAAGGAGCCAGAAAAGGAGCAATGTTTGCTGTAATCTGTCTGTTTCTGAAAACAAGCTGTTGACGTTACAGAAAAAAAGGCAAAAACATGCAATAACACTTTTTTCTAGATATAAATGTTTAAATATTGACAAATAGCTACGTTTTATAAATATCTACTATGCCATAATCAAACAACTTACAACTTCAGAAAATGTTTTGTTGCCGCAAAACAAGAATCCGACGCTAGAAAAGGGACCCTGCATCACAGAATGGATACGGATAAATAACGCGCAAAAACGAAACTAATCGAACAACGGGTCTGGTTTATATACTTTTTGGTTATTGAGTAGTCTATGGAAGGAAGATGCAGCTCCACCTATTTAGATGTCATGTTTAATAGTTTACACGTGCTCACGTTTTAACTGTTTAACTTGTGCACGTGTTGGGAAAAGTTACAAAATGTGAAGCTGTAAAGGTTTCGATTTCCATCGTAACACGTATAAGGTCCTTAATTTGCACATACGTTGGAGAGTTTAAAAACAGTTACCCTGCAAACTGTGTCATTTGCATTCTCATGATTCAAAACATCTAAATAGAAGACATAAAAAAAAATATTGTTCACAATAGAAGAAAAAAAAATATGTGCTAATGTTTGTCATCACTATGCTGTTAAATGAAAAAAATGCCATCATTTGTAAAGCGTACAGCTACCCCCGGAAAGGTGTGCCGGTGCTCTGGGGCGTTGGGAAGATTACGCAAGGTGTTGCCCAAAGTGAGATAGTGGTGGGCTAACATGCTGCTCGAGCCGGGAATCGAACTGTGAACACTGTTGTTCGAAGTCAGGTATTATAGGTGCTGTGTCACACTTTTACTACACTTATATGTTAATTACTGCTAATTAAGTTGTAAACATTGTTAAATTATAAGTAGGGCTTCCTGTTTTCAGTTTTTACTGATTTTTACAGATAAATACAGACAGAAAACTATTTATTTTCCTCTCTGTATTTATTTTAAAATGTGGATAAAAACGGAAATTGGGTTATTTTTTAAGAGATTCTAAATGCTGTCAATCATGACTACCAGGCCAATAGGTCTGTCGTTCTAAAAGTAAAAGGGTTAAAACAATAAAAGAATTTTAGTAAAGAGCCTTAAACAGCAATAAATATGCTCGTGAAAGAAAACATTCACATTTTAATATCAAGGTTGTGCATATTTTATCATCTGAGAGTGTTTATATGACTGAAAACGGTCAGTCCTTCAGGCATGAGTGCATATTTATCAGACAAATAAATGTGGAAATATACTCATTTCAGATTCATTTTAACACAAAACCCAAAATATATATGGGTAAATACAGATACAATTATTTAAAAAAACAAATGGATAAATACAGACGGAATTGCCCAAAAAATAAATACCATAAAACCGGGAGCCATAATTATAAGTTATAAAAGACTACTGTTAATTTAGTTTTCAATATAAAAAGTGTACACGACTCTTTAAAATTTACTTAAAAAACATTATAGGTTATAGGGACATAGTAGTTAGAAATTAGCATTTAAAAAACCTTTGAAATTCACTGAAAAAAACATAGGTTTTACAGAAGTTATAGTTAGAAATTTGCATTTAAAAAAACCTTAGAAATTCACTGGAAAAACCATAGGTTTCAGGGGCGTTATAGTTAGCTGGACATTTCACTCGTACAAAACCATAGAAATTCCACCATTATAGTTAGTTCAGCTAACTATAACTCGCGCCCCCGCAATGCACTGCTCATGACGTCACATATTACATCATTCATGGCATGGTCAGTGACATCACTGATGACATCACTGATGACATCTCAAATGACAATCACTGATGACAGCATCCACATGATAATCCAATGCACCTCCTCACACCCTAATATAACCTATGATACACCCCTTCTAAAATACAGACTACCATTTTTGAAACCATAGAGACACCAATACCAGTTACTACATACTCACTCACTGATTTTTAGGTCTACACACACATCCACTCATTCACCCATACAATCACTTATACATGCACACGCCTCAATACAACACTATCATATGCAGTCATACATCTATTCAAACAGTCACATACCGCCACTCATCCATGAAGTTACTCACAGACCTAGATAGTCATGTAAAGAATCAATCACACTCCCATTTACTCACCTATACAGTTATACACACACCACCTCACTAATTCATGCAGATAGTAGTGCATACTTACTCTCTTATATAATCAGTGATACAAGTACACACTCATCCATACAGCCACTTTCGTAATTACTCACTGTCACATATAGTTATTTATATACACCATCACTCACATAAACTGCCTTTTACATATGTAGCTACTTACATGTACCACTGAGATATCCATTCACTCACGAACACACCCATACACACACTCACCCAGTGATAGAGCTGTTTCCACATGCAGTCTTGAACCCATACACCCAGTGAATCAACTAGTCACACATCTATGCACAGTCACACACCTCCAACCCACCCACACACACACTAAGGCACTGCTACAAATACTCAGGCAAGCAGTCAATAACCCACATAAACTGTCATGTAGCTACTGACTAACCCATGTACTAGCTTACACAACAACAGACACACTGATACAGACATTCACACAGTTTAGTCACTGATGCATGCATTCAGTAAGACACGTTTAATCAGTCACTTATACAATCAGTCACACACCTTGTAAATCCTTCATCCAGACACTTATACACCCACTGATTCCTCAATACAGCTTGGCATATATATAAAACATATTTAAACTTTACAGAAACACACAGTCACTGGATGATGTCATCAGTGATGTCATTTGACATGTCATGAGTGATGTCATCAGTGATGTCACTGACCATGCCATGAATGATGTAATATGTGACGTCATGAGCAGTGCATTGCGGGGGCGCGAGTTATAGTTAGCTGAACTAACTATAATGGTGGAATTTCTATGGTTTTGTACGAGTGAAATGTCCAGCTAACTATAACGCTCCTAAAACCTATGGTTTTTTCCAGTGAATATATATATATATATTTGGGTGGAGACCCCCCAAACCCTCATACTTACCTTAATTGCGCGGTAAACTCATGCATGGTTAAGGCCTATATGTGGTAAAAACCTGCGTGGTAAAGCACGAAGATGTAAAAATTACATTGTAAAGACTGTTTACCAAAATGAAGAGCTTCCACTTCTGTCTGTCTTGGACATATTTCTCTACGATGCCCATTCTGTGGCTCGTGGTCTTCATTTCTGTTTCACATTTCTCCTCTAGGTGTTCTTTGGCCTGCCTCTATTCAATTTTCCTTCTGGGGTCCAGTGGAGAGCTGTTCTT
Organism: Triturus cristatus; assembly: GCF_964204655.1. Taxonomy (NCBI): domain Eukaryota; kingdom Metazoa; phylum Chordata; class Amphibia; order Caudata; family Salamandridae; genus Triturus; species Triturus cristatus. The sequence goes on along the minus strand of NC_140585.1, from coordinate 75,635,293 downwards.
CTGATGTAGTGTTCTCTTCCGATAGGGTGTCCTATCCATCTGCATCTTTTTCTCATAATGATAGTGTCCATGCTCTCTTGCTTGCATCTGGTGAGCAGTTTCTGGTTGGTGATGGATCACAGCCAGAAAAATGGGCAGGATTCTTCTCAGGTTACTGGTGTGGAAGGCTGACAGTTGGTGATGTCGCTTTTTGTCATCAGCCAGCATTCTGATCCATAAAAGAGTGTGGACAGAACACTGTTTGGTAAAGCCTCAGTTTTCTGTTGGTGATGCACAGAGATGAGCTCCACGCATTATTCAGCATCCTGAAGTAATTCCTGTCCTTGTTCAGTTTGCTCTTGATGTCACTGCCTGTCCCATCATCCCATCATGTCTGATAGTAATGTCTATCTTTGCCTGCATTTGGCACATTGAATTTGACTTTAGACGTGGCTAAATGAGCTTTTAGTCCCCTTTTCTTGTTTAGATGTTATGACAGAACGTGGCTGGGACCTGCCTCCCAGGGTTGTCTCATCCCTTCAGGATATTTCATTGATTAATTCTAGGCACTTTTGCTTGTGTTGTACAATTTTCACTTGGCTTTGGCTCCGTTTAAATGGGCTGAGTGCCTTCCTCAAGTGTGCTTTGGTTGTTGTTACTGTTTGGGCCTTGGCGCGATGCAACCTAAATCACCTACAAGGATTGTAGGCACCACCACATGCGCGACTGTCTCTCTTTGTCTGCTTCACTGTGCGCTTAGAGCAGTATCACATTTACAGTGACACAGTATGAGCAGGCTGTGCCATAGCTGCACAATGCTTAAACACTTCCCACATTGGCAACCTTGCAATAATTCACCACTGCTTCCATACCTTTGACCCGGTACTCTTTAGCGTACTGTCTCAGACTTCTTTTTCTTTCCTACACGCGATAGGGGTAGCAACATGGTAAGAGCAGACCTGTAGTCATCACACAGGTGATACCAGAAACCCATATTTTTTGTCCAAGTACACCTATAGAGGAAGGATAGTAAGCGATTTATAAATGCAAATGCAATACAATTGCTGCTGCGCTGATGCAAAGCCAATGACGTCATTTTGGAATGAGGCACTCTATGGGAGGTCCCGCCTTCCTGCATGCCCCTAAAGCCTTTTCAGTACTGTCGTGCACGGTATACAGAGAGGTGCGGCATGCTATTAGCTGCCGGGTGGATCCAGTGTGCACTGCACTACTTCTAAGATTAAAGAAGCACTATCTTCCCCATTGCCTCTAGTACTTGCATGTTATCAGTTACAAACATCTCCAGATACCGATAGACTCTTGATAAAATGCATCAGGGGAAGCTTTGCGAAAATATTCAAAGGCGATAATATTGGTGTTGCGGAAACTGATAACCATGTTTGTTAAAGCAGGAGTGCTGAGGGTATAACTGAAAGGCAACTCTGGTTTATTAAAGAACTTGACTGCACCAGAAAATTATGTATTGCAGTTAAATTAATATCACAACCATATACAGAATGAAATCAATTATTTCAACTTGCTTGGGGTACAAACTTCAACCAAGGAGGTTGAACTTACCTGTCTGATACCTAAATTAATCTTGAACTAAACTGATGAAGCCATTCAGCCCTTTCTTTCTCCTTTGCGGTTCTGTGGTCCATCTTTACGTTCAACTTATATGGAACTTAATGGAGTACTAAATCCCTGACAAACAATGTTGATAGTAGGCGTGTGCTTGAAGACTAAACTGTTGCCTAATCCTGTAGGGTGGAGTGCTTTTATTGGATTTAAAAAGCAGAGCCTTGATGCGAGTACAATGAACTGCATTTCAATTCAGTATTTTGTATTTACTTATTTCTAATGGATACCTTTAACTGCAGATAGAGTCCTTACCTTGTGAATTTCCTATGCACCAGACTGGATCCAGAAACTTAAAAGCAGGGCTTCGGCACACAAGGAGGTGGCTCTGTGCAATTTTGCAGTAACGCTGTTCTGCTCTGAAATTGATAAAAGGAGCTGCACTTAAGCACTGTACTTGTGCGTAGACATCAGTTTCTTTCTTTTGATGTCTTTAGATGTGAACCCTGAGCTCCACTCCTTTCTTCTCTGAAGGGATTTTCTCTGAAAAAAATTGAAATTTGTTGTTGTTGTTTGCAAGTGATTTCAACTCCTAATGCAACAAGATTCAAGCCTTGTAGGGACTATCACACACAGATGTCTGGGACAGATCGTGTGCCTTTGGTTCTTAGGTTCTTCGCCCAACTCCAAAACATGCAATGACTGCACTCAGATAAACACTAAAGCCACCTGAGAGTGTGAGATGAAACTTTATGTGGGGAAACACCAGAAAGCTCTGCACCGGTCCTGCTTTAGTTCAGAGTTGAAAGCGAGGACGCTCTCCCTCTCTTGCACTAAAGTTGTTCCTGAGGCAGAACTTCCTCACAGTTGAAGTCTTTGGTAAAATCGAAGCAAAAAAATAAGAAATCCAAGCTGGATACTGCCCATTCCCACCACTCTTGTTCTACAGAGAAGACACAAGAGTGCCACTGTGTCTCCATATCTCATTTACGTTCCTCTGAGGAGCCAATTCCATTCTTGTTCCTGATCCATTCCAAGTTGCCATGTCCAACAGCGACATCGCAGCAGGCCGAGGCCTTTCGAGAGGCCATGCTGCACATCTTTACCACTCTTCTGGCTCCCTTAGATGTGCTGTTGGGCCACAAGGATCAACAAGGTTTTTCAGTTGGGTTGCCGCCAAGTGGTTCACCTTCTGTGACGTCTGGACCAATTGAAACTGCTTCGGGTTTCGTGCCTGCATCAGGATCAGCACCAAAATCAATGACAGTTCCTGGAGCGATGAAACTGAGCCACAGGCAGGCAGTGTCTTGGGTTAGAGAGATGCTTTGATGAATGTTTGACTACAAGCTCTCCTCCCCTCCAGTGTTGAAGCTCATGGGGCCCTAATTAGGCAACCTAAGTATCGTTTTAAAGAGAATACCAAGTAGGTATTGGATGTATGTATTTTTGACAAAGATGCATATCAGCCTTTGACATGCAGGGCGCTGGGGCAAATTTGTGGTTGGTGCTGTACCAATCAATTGAACCTGTGACCGGCAAGACTGTTTTGTCTTTGGCCAAGTAAGGTCTTGCTCTGGGCACAGTTAAAGGTTACCTGGCAGCTATATGGACACCGCTACTTGTGCTAAATGAACATGACAGCGCATTAAATGGGCATATATTGAGTACCCATGTTTATTAAAGTTGAAAGGCAGCGCCACGCCAGCATTTTTTAGCAGGATTACAATACTTTTAAAGAACGTGTAGCAGCAATTCTCTTTGGCAAACAGCCACTCTGCTTTAGAGCGTGCAGGCATTTCTATATTTCCATTTTAAGCACCGGCACATGAGAAGTACTTTGACTAGTACCCGAGGTGCAAGTTGCGTACCTAGTTGCTGTCATTTGCTTCAAGTAAAAAAAACTAGAAATTGGAACAAACCAAATTTACACCAAGAGTTAGGTTTACAGTGGGTACTGAGTTCAATCCTTTTTGAAAGGTAAATTCACATTTCTGAGTTAAGGTGTCTCTGGTAAAAAGCAGCGGTAAACTCATATGGGGTAAAATAGTGATGTTAAGATGCCAGATTAATACGCAAGAGGGCTACATCATAGCCAGGGCATGAGTTGTAAGAAAAATTGTAGGAGGACTAAATAGCATATGACACTTACAATGACATTACAAGTGATGTCATGCTCCTATAATTTTCTGTGTTTAAAAGAGAAAGAGCCTATTTTGGCAGACAACAAATTATCCTAATCACTAAGAAATGGAAAAAAAAAGGATTTTTCCTTTTCCCTTTTATAAATCACAAGTATGTTTACCACAAAATGTGTAGCTTGACTCGTAAATGACTGAAAGTACTAATACTTTTAAATAGACACGTGGAACTTGCCAATTACAGTTTTAACCTGCATTTGGTGATTAGACAAAACATACTGGCTGCATTTTTTAAACAGTTAAACTTACCGTTAGTGTGTGTCTGTATCTTGCTTGTGTTAATTTTCCAGATTCACACCAGCTCCCAGCCCTGCCCCCACCACACCTACTCCAGAGAACTGCAACCCATCAGTGGTATCTTCATACCCATTCTCAATGCCTCAACCTCTTCCGCGACCCTCCCAGATGCTTGGAAACACACAACTATCCTCCCATTGCTGAAAAAACACTCTGTGGCCACTTCAATGCTTGCCAACTACAGACCAATCTCCCTACTGCCATTCCCTGCCATGGTCTTAAAGAAAATCAGCAGTAGATACCTCCACGACCTCCAATTTATTAACACCACTCAGTCTGGTTTCAGACTAAGCCACAGTACGGAAACTGCCCTCATCGCTGCCATGAATGACATCCGCATGACTCTGGATAGAGGAGACATGTCTGGCCTCATCATCCTTTACCTCTCCGCAGCATTTGACACAGTCTGCCATCCCATCCTCATCCACTTACATGACATTGGAATCCAAAGACATGCATGCTGATGGATCTGTTCTTTCCTGACTGGAAGACCCAGTCAGTCAGCCTGGCACTGCACAACTCAGACCCCCGCGACCTCATATGCGTAGTTCCGCAAGGATCCTTCACTAGCCCAACCTTCTTCAAAGCATATATGATCTCTAGCAAGAATCATTCGCTCTCACAAAATCAGGGTCCTCTCTTACGCTGAAGACATGCACCTCATTCTCTCCCTCATGGCCAAGATGCCCAGTACCCGGATCAAGTGAGTGACTGCATGACTGAAATTGTCCACTGGAGGAAGACCAACTGTCTAAAACTGAAAACCTACACAACCGAAGTTGTGATCTTCGGGAAGAGCACATCACCGTTGGATTCCACCTGTTGGCTAACAGAGCTAGGGCCGACACTCAACCCCACCAACCACGGCAGGACCCTCTGGATCTTCATTGACAGCAGACTGGACATGACCACCCAGGTCAATGCCGTCACCGCTTCATGCTTCCATACCTTGAAGATGCTGAAGAAGATGTTCAAACGGCTCCCAATCAGCACCCAGAAAGCCGTCACTCATGCCCTGATCACAAGCAAGCTGGACTATGGGAGCACCCTCTATGCCGGGATCAACAAAAACCTCACCAGAAGACCGTAGACCATTCAGAACCTGACGGCCAAAATCACTATCAACCTCTCGCTCCGCAATCACATCACACCACACCTGAAGGAGCTCCACTGGCTCCTCATTTACAAATAAGCACAATTCATACTCCTCACCCACACTTTCAAAGAACTATGTAAAATTGGCGCAGCATACTTCAATAATTGCATCTGCTTCCACAAACCTTCCAGACATCTCCACTCGTCCAGACCCCTACTTACACAAATCCTGTGCATACGGAAAGCCGGATACGGTAGTTCCATGCTCCTAAAGCATGGAACGATCTGCTGCTACATATAAGAACCTCCTCCTCACTTCTTAAATTCTGCAAGAAGCTGGAGACCTAGCTTTTGAAGTAGTCATACTAGGATCTAGGTGTGTCTAATCTCTCACCTGCTCAGCACCAGAATTCTCTCCCGGGTTTTAGTGTGTTCTACAAACCTGCATAACAAAACAGTTACAGAACAACAGAAGGTTTAAAGGCGTAGGGTACTCAGTTCCTTCTCTGATAAAAGATTAAAACATAGTCCCCTATTGGGTTATTCTCACAAATGAAGGGGGTGTTGCCAGTGGTGCGGAGTTTACTAACTCCCTGAAGTCAGGTTACTTGTCTACATTGTTTGCAAAGTATTTTTTCTCATACTGCATTTTCCAGCAGAGTATATCTTTTCGTTGCTTGCAGGATAGGATGTTAGTACAGGAGGCAGCTCTCTTGCTGTCAGGAGGAATGATCCTTCATGCCCATGCTCTTTACCACTTAGACTGCTGAAGCTGTACTCTGTGGTACCACATGAAACATGTTAGTTCAATCTACGCTCAAATATCTGTGGTTTTGATTAGCTTGGTTACTACTACAGCCTGAAGTGCAATCCACATTTGGAATGATTTGGGTTCTAGTGGCAAAAGCATCACAGAAACTGGCCAGGTGCAAATTATCCATGGTGCCCTCACAGCACACATTAACCAGTAGTAGAAGCTGCTACAAATGGCTGGCCATATCATACTCCTGGCACTGCCGTTGCTACCCCTGCTCTCAGGGTTCACAAAGGCTTTGGCGGGATAGGAAAAAGTAAACACAGCTCTAAAAGCCTAATTTACTTTCTTTATTTACACTTTGTTACCTTCAGCTAGCATCTGGGTAGCTCATTTGAGGTTTTTGAATGTTTACAGGTGGATCAAGTGGTCACTGTATGATGAGGTTAGTGGTCAAATGGTGTGTGTCACTTCCAGTTAAATGGTATATTCTCCAGTATTGAATCTTTCATAGATTCACATGCTTGAATCATTCCCCGCCTTTGTCTGAGGGGGATAGTGAGCAGTCGTCAAAGACTGCAACATCTCACAAACGAGAAAGACCTGCTGAAAAAGTTTCTTCAGAGCCACCTTCTAAGACCGTGAAAAAGTCTCATCATACTACTTCTGGGCACATAAAGAGGCATGAGGAGCATTCCTCTTCCTCAAAAAAGGATAAAATTGCCTCAATAAAGGTTCATTCGAAACCTAATACTCCTTCCCTCAAAGAAGCTCAGTCCAAACGAGCCTGAAAGTGTTTACCGTTGATGACAAAATCTCTGAAGATGGCTTAAAGTTCCAAATTTGTATTCTGTTAACAACAGTGCCGTCGATGACCACTTCGTTGACAGCATCAACGATGAGGACATCAACGTCGACCTTTACCACAGCTTCATCTCCTGTGATCATTTCCTCTTCACCACTATCATTGACCACGATCATAACAGTGAGAATATTAAAACAGCCGTCAACAAAATTCCACCGTCGACGAGCCTGGTTAAGATACCGTTGACGAAGAAGTTACCATCAGCAGCACAGTCATCGCCAACGCAATGCCCTATGATGACGACACCACAACTGTCGACAGGGCTATTGTTGATGAATGAACAGTCAACGATGGAACCGTGGGCAATGATACCGTTGACGAGGTAACTGTTGACGACAGGCTCATCGACGAGAGAACTATCGACAAAGAAACTGTAGATGACGGACCGATTGACGACATGGATAACAAAGATTGCCTTAAAACAGCATTTCTACCACTATCGTTAATACCTGCAAGGGACAAGTCTACTACAGAGACAATTCTTCCAGCCCACAGACCCCCAAGTAAAGTGCTGACCTACCCACCAGCACACCTATTGGATGAGGATGATGACTGATGAACAGGGCCCCTTTGAAGTGCGCAGTAGCTCATCCGAACTTCAGGTGAAATGCCAGATAGGTCATTCAGTTTGTGATCAACAAGACTAACAACAACCATCTATCCAAATGCCTATGTCTCTACTGAGTAATTTGCAAAGCATGGTCCAAGACTACTATCGTAGATTATCAACATCTGTCACCATGACTCCAATGCCACAAACACCAAAACCTATGTCATCTCCTTCAATTCCCAAGCCTCTCCAGCGGTCATCGTGATTGTTTACTACTCCTGCAACTCCTCTACCAACATTGGCTGATACACTAGCTGACCCTCCAACTGATTGTGCTTCTTTCATAGACGAGGACAGAGAAGAAGCGGAAATGAGAGACACTGCCTCAGTTTGTAATGAGTTGGACAACTATCTCATCCCAAATCTATCCCCCACCAGACCACCACTAGTAGATTCCCTGCCGGAGGACATCGTCGGCTTCTAAAAACTTATAGAGAGGGCATCCAAGAGATTTAAACTTCCGCTTTTCACTGAACAAGCGGATTGCTTCCTTTATGATTTTAAAGAGACCGTGAAATAATGTTTGGGCTATCCCTATCATTGATATTATTTGGCAAGCAGGCCTCAAAGCCATGAAAAACCCGGCTACAGTTTCAGCAGTCATCCCCAGACTGGACAACAAATACAAGGCGCCAGATGATTCTCCAACATATTTGATTGACCAACCGAAACCAAACTCAGTTGTATCCCAAGTGGCCCAACGTTGCTCTAAGAATCCATCCACTCCAATTTCTACTCCTCCGGGCATAGATGGTCTTAGAGTCAACAATATCAGGAAAAGATTCTCCTCCATGGTGGCCATGACAGAGCAGTAAACTCCCCCGCAATCTTTGGTCGATTTAACTGCAAAATGTGGTCAGATATTTCCACATACATTGACCTACTGCCAGAAGAGGCCAGACTCAAAGCTCGTAAGATACTGCAAGAGAGGGAAAGATTATCAGCAAAAATCATCGATTGTGCCATTGTTGTCACTTCTACAAGGTCCAGACAGCTTGAGGGAGCGGCTGTACTCCGCAGACATGGATGATTGAAATCACCTTCCTTTCGCCCGGACATGGAGAGCGAAATATTGCATGTGCCCTTTGATGGTGAATTGCTGTTTGGCAAACATGTGGATGATGCGCTTCAGTCCATTAAAGCTGACAAGGAGACAGCCAAGTCCCTAGGAAATCTTCAATTTAGGAAGCAGGCCTTTTGGGGAGCTAGGTGCATAGGAGCTTACTCCTTCAGAGGAGGTTAACAACCTTACAGACCCCAATATCAGTCTGCCCTGACTCAGTACCTTCCACAGTACACACAACAGCAACAGTACAGATAACAACCAGCAGCATCATATAAACACTCGGCCAGAGGAAAATTGTCCACCCGAGGCAGGAATTCTAACAGAAAGCAGTGACCCCAACACGGTGCCGGCTACCCCCCTTATATCACTAATACAAATTGGGGGGTACATTTCAAATAATTTCCACCAGTAATCCCATATAACAACCGACAGGTGGGTGCTCAATGTTATCACCTGGTGGAACAACCTCGAGTTCATCAAAATGCCTCAAAACACCCCACCCACTGGACCACCCTCCACCTGCACTTAAAACAACTCCTGAAGCAAATATTCATCATGCTGAAGAAAGGAGCGATAGATGTGGGTCCAAAACCACAGAGCGGAATTGGTTTCTACTCTAGTTTCTTCCTTATCCGGAAAAGATCAGGAGATCAGTGTCCTATACTAGAACTCTGGAAATTAAACAAATTCCGAAAGAAACAATCTGTCCGCATGGTGACACTCCAGGATATATTACACCTTCTCAACCAAGGGGATCACATGGCGGCGCTACATCTCTAGGATGCATACTTCCATGTCACAATCCACCCAAAACACCACAAATTCCTGTGCTTCAAGATAGCCGACACCTACTACCAATTCAAGGTCCTTCTATTCGGACTAAAATCAGCACCGCACATTTTCACCAAGAAGGTAGCTCCAGTGGCGGCCTATCTTGGAGTGTGTAGGTCTTTCCATACCTGGACGACTGACTGATAAATGCACCCACACATCAGTTAGCAGCAAAGGTCACAGCAACATGTCTCTCATTATTCAACATACTAGGTCTCACAGTCAACCATCAGATATCTCATTTAAATCCAACATTGACATTCTTGGGTGCATTCCTGGACATAGTCCAGAACAAAGCCTTTGCCTCACGACACAGATAGATAAAAATTCTAGCACAAAAATCGGCCACAAAAAAGTCTGTTTCTGTCTTGATCTACAAATCACTCCTCAGAATGATTTCCTCTTGCATCCCTCTCATTCCGAATTGCCGTCTACAGATGCGTCCACTTCAATAGGAATTGGACAAAAAATGGGTACAGGCCCAGGGGTTGTTTGATGGTGTCATTCAAATTACTCCCAACAAGGAGCAGAGCCATGATTTGGTGGACACAGACATGAAATCTATATAGAGGTCTATCATATCGGTCACAAATTCCTGTGTATGTCATAACAATGGATGCATCCCTGACAGGTTGGGGTTCTCACTTCCAAGACCTCAAAATCAGCAGCAAATGGGGTCCACAAAAAGCAAAGATGTATATCAATCTGCTGGAGTTGAAAGCCGTCGCCTTGGCATTAAAGTCATTTCTCCCCAAGATAGCACAGTCATCATTGCTAATTCACACAGAAAATACAACCAGCATGTTTTATATCAACAAGCAGGGAGGAACTCGCTCATCAGTGCTATTTCTTTAAGCATAAGAAATCTAGAATTGGTCTCTTCAACACCAGATAACGCTCAGAGCAGAACATGTGCCAGGAGTTTCCAATATCCTCATAGACTTGTTAAGCAGGACCAATATCATATCACCTGCCACTACTGGGAACTCGACCAACACATTCTGGACAACATTCTCCATTGTTCGGGCAAGCCAAACTTAGACCTATTTGTGATGGAAGAGAACAAAAAAATGCCAACTCTTCACAATTTGGCATCCCCAGGAGGGATCGTGGGGGAATGCGTTTTCGTTGAGATGGTCAGGAATCTATGCTTACGTTTTCCCCTAATGCCATTGATTACAAGGTTTCTCAACAAACTGAATAAAGAGGTTTGCCGAGTTCTCCTCATTGCTCCTAACTGGCCCAGACATTTCTGGTTCATGGAGCTTCTGCTCCTGGCGGAACAACCTCACATCCAGCTCACACCGATACCAATGCTGCTGACGATGAACCAAGGCTTGGCTCCTGAGATCTGATAGAGACTTTTAGATGCAGATTCCTAACCTTTGAATTTCCCTGGCGTCAGGCTAGATCCGGAAACTTTTGCTGAGCAATACCCATTGTGAGCACCATCGGGTGGCTCCATTCAGCTCTGCTTGACGGTGTCGTTAGCGTCGGTTATGACAGCGCTGTACCTATATAGGCCCACCCAGGCGCACGGATGTCAGTTCTTTTCTTTCTGCGCCAGCTAAGTGCTGATCCGGAAAGAGCTACCCCTCTTTCACTTTTTGACAAGTTATTTCTCAACGTTTTGTCGAATTAAATCTTTTTTCATTGTGTGCGAGGAATGTCTTTGAGGAAACAGGGTTTAAGCCGTAGGGGGCCTGGCTCCGCACCATGTCGGTCACCGATCCCCACCTCGGTGTGTTGAATGCGACCACGATCTGAAGTCATGCTCGGACTGTCAGGCCTTGGCTCCTAAGACCTCACGGGAGCAGGCTTTCAAGCTCCTCGGGGCCCAGCAGCCGACACCGTCAAGTGAGACTCTGCGGAGGTCCCAGTCCCGATCGAGGAAGAGGAGGTCGAGGGACCGCTCTCGAAGCCCAAAGTCCTCTTCATCCCACTCGAGGTCCTCAGAACACCCAGGAAAGAGGCACAAGAAAAAAGAAATCCAAGCAAAGTTCATCCTCACCTCGACTGCCGTCCGTCGACGAAGGAGGTAAGAAGCACCCATGCTCTAGGCACGGTTCTGCGGAGCCGGAGTCAGGGTTGGCTTTGAGCCTCCCTCCCTTTATGGAAGCCGGAGCGACCCCCGCTCAAATTAAAGAGATCTACAAGGCCACTGCGTATTTGAGCGGGCCGACCCTTCTGGTGAGCATACAGGGTCAGGAGGGGCCCTGTCAGATTTGAGGCCATCGGCTCCGGCCTCGCCACCGGTGGGGCCTCAGGGATCATGCCATCGCAACCTCCTCTTGTGTCGGACCCGAAGTCAGTGCCACAGGTGCCCATCAACAGTGCCAGCCCCATCCTCATCCCCGACGACACAGAGTTGGAATGATATCGCTTGGCGCCGATTCCGACGTTGATTGAACCCAGAGGTTCTGAGCACTTTGTGGATATCTTAGGCTCAGGAGAGGATAAGAGTGGTCTAAGGGCTCTCTGGAACACCACGATGACTCTTCAGAGCAGTTGGACTGGTATGGGGAACTTGGGGAAGCCAGTGCACTGAATACTTCTCCAGACACTGGCATGCTCTCTCTGCCAACTGTGCCTACAGAGGAGGAGGCATCTTATGCCATCGTGGTCAAGATGGCTGCTGAGGCCCTTGGACTGCAGCTGCCCTCAGTGGAGGTCAGGACTAATCTCCTGACTGAAGTGCTTCAACTTCCATCACAGAACCCCTTTTGCTCTTTAATGAAACACTTACTGATGTCCTTCTAGGCATGTGGTCCAAGCCTAGCACAGGGGCTCCTGTGAATAGGACAATTGCACGCCGCCATCGCCCAACTCCTGGCGACCCAAGGTTCCTCCGCCAACACCCCACCCCAGAAAGTTTAGTGGTGCAGACCTCTACGTCACAGGGCGCATACCCTTCCACCCCTCCGGTCAGGGAATCCATGAGGCTGGATTAATTTGGAAAGAAAATGTTTTCTTCATCCAGCCTGGCATTGTGGTCTGTGAATACCGCATGCTTATTGGGACGTTTCTCCCACTCCCTTTGGGAGACGGTTGCGCAAGTGCTGCCACTAGTCCCGAAGGAGGCCTGGGCTGTGCTCTCTCAGGCAGTTAAGGATGGGAAAGATGCAGCAAAATTCACCATTAGGACAACTGGCTTCTCGGGTGATGTCCTGGCAAATTTAATGGACATGCCCTTTGTTGGAACCTGCCTTTTTGGTAAAAGGGCAGATTTAGCCCAAGTGAGGTTCAAGGACTGTCGAGCTACAGCCAGATCCCTGGGCCTCTCTTCTACTCCTCATGGTCAGTCCACGTTTCGCTCCTTTCGTGGCAAAGGAAGAGGTTTCCAGCCACGTCAGCCCCATCCCAGCCACTGTCCTGCGCAGGCTTTCCAAGCTTCCCAAGCTGTGCGAGGACGTGGCCGTAGTTCATTCTGACCTAGGAATTAAAGCCAGAAGTTGTTTGCCACCTAGCCCTCGGCAGCCGCAGCCTCCAAGCACTCCTAATATGACTCTGTAAGACCACACCACTTCAATTGGCGGGAGACTAAGGTGAACCTCCTGCATTCACTGGGATACTCTATAAACGTGCCGAAGTCAAACCGGACTCCTTCTCAGACATTCCCTTTTATCAGAGATGTTCTGGACACAGTGCAGTTTCAGATCTATCCTCCAGAGCAGCGAGTCCAGGATACTCAGGTTATGATTCCAATGTTTCAGCCTCTATCCTTGATTTTAGTGAGACTGACTCTGAGGCTGTTGGGCCTCATGGCCTCCTGCATACTTTTAGTAAGGCATGCCAGGTGGCGTATGCGGGCTCTGCAGTGGGACTTGAAGTTCCAGTGGGCACAGCATCAGGGAAATCTCACCAATATGGTTCAGATCTGCAGTTGTGGTTGACGAACTGTGATTGGGACAACAGCAGACCCCTCTCCCTTCCCCAACCAGAACTCACAGTTGTGATGGATGCGTCACTTCTGGGATGGGGCATCCATCTGGGAGAGGTGGAGATCAGGGGACACTGGGCTCCGGCAGAGTCAGGGCTCCACATAAATTTGTTGGAGCTCCAAGCGATTTGATTGGCATTTAAAGCATTTCTTCCATCTGTCAAGGGGAAGTTGGTGCAGGTGTTCACAGACAACACCACTGCCATGTGGTACTGCAACGAGCAGGGAGGGGTGGCATCGTGGACCCCTTGTCGGGAGGCCCTGCGTCTTTGGACATGGTGTGGCACAGCAGGGCATAACCCTAGTGGTTCAACATCTGGCAGGTTCTCTGAATGACAGGGTGGATAAACTCAGTCGTTGATGCCTAGTGGATCGTGAATGGCATCTCCAGTCGGAGGTGGCACAAGGTCTCTTTCAGCAGTTGGGGGAACCTTGGTGGGATTTGTTCACCTCCGAAGAGAACACGCAGTGTCAGCAGCACTGTGCTCTGTAGTTTCCAAGCCTGTTGTCGCTCGGCAACGCTTTTTGCTGCAAGTGGAGCTCAGGCCTACTCTGCACCTTTCTGGCCATGCCACTCCTGCCTAGGGTTCTGAAGAAGATCAGGAGTGACTGGGCCCAAGTCATTCTGGTGGCTCCGGACTGGGCGAGGAGAGTCTGGTATCCAGAGCTTCTGAGGATGAGCATTGATCCTCAGATCAGGCTGCCTTTTCAGGAGGATCTTCTGTCGCACCAGCAGGGGATGGTTCTCCACCCTAACCTGTCAACTCTGCCTCCATTCGTGGAGATTGAGCCGTGGCTTTTGACCTTCCTCCCGAAGTATGTAACGTTATTTTGGCGGCCAGGCGGCCCTCCACTAAGACGGTATACGCCTGCCATTGGCAGAAATTTGCATTATATTGTACAGAAAGGTCTATTGACCCTCTTTCTGCTTCTCTTTCCACAGTTCTTTTATTCATTCTGACCTTTGCCCAGCAGGGCTCTGTTTTGGGAGCTCCCAAGGGTTTCCCTTCTGCTCTGTCTGCTGTTTTGCGGCTGCCAGACCAGCCCTCTCTCTTTAAGTCTCCAATTGTACATAGGTTTCTTAAAGGGCTGGCTCACTTGTTTCCACCCACGCCCTTTGTTATGCCACAGTGGGACCTTAATTTGGTCCTCACCTACCTAACGTGTGCTCCCTTTGAGGCTTTACATAATTGTCCCCTCTGGCTGTTGACCACCTAGGTCAAGCCTTCTTAGTGGTGATTACATTTGGCCAGAGGGTGAGTAAGTTGCAGGCGTTATCTTGTACACCTTCCTATCGGATGTCTTTTCTAAACAAAATGGTGCTTCGCACCTGGACTTTCTTTTTACCAAAGGTCATGACTATATTCCATCTGGGTCAATCCATCACACTGCCCACCTTCTTTGCTCCCAACAACCCTCTAAAGAGGAGGAGCGCCTCCACCTACTGGACCCAAAAAGAGCGTTGTCGTTCTGCCTTCATTGCACATGAGAGTTCCTGGTGGACAACCAACTCTTTATGTGGTACGTGGGAGCAAAGAAGGGAAGGGCAGTGCAGAGAAGTAACCATCTCTCTCTGAGTTGTTCTCCGCATTAAGATCTGCTATGCCTTGGCAAAGAAGCAGCCCCCTGAGGGATTAAGGGCCCATTCCACCAGGAAAAAGGCTGCAGCTAAGGTCTTGGTTCGAGGTGGTTCTCCGGACCCGTCCATCCTTCCTTCCTAAGGTGGTCACTGCCTTCCACATTAGGGCAGACCATTACTTTTCCCACCTTCTTTCTGCCTCCGCATCCTTCAAAGGAGGAAGAGAGGCTCCACCGTCTGGAGGCAAAAGGTGCGCTCTCTTTCTATCTGGATCGCATAAAACAGTCCCGGGTGGATGATCAACTTTTTGTTGGTTACGTGGGCGCAAAGAAGGGTAGGGCCGTACGCAAACGCACCATTTTTCGATGAATCGTGTTGTGTATTAAGGCTTGTTACTCTCTGGCTAAAAAGGAGCCTCCAGTTGGGCTATGTGCTCACTCCACCCGGGCGACGGCAGCCACTGCTGCCTTGGGAAGAGGAGTCCCTCTGAATGACATCTGTCAGGCAGCAACGTGGGCATCTTTGCACATGTTTGCCAAACACTACTGCCTGGACAGTCAGGTCCGTAGGGACAGGCATTTTGCCCATTCGCTCCTGCAGGACTTCCTAGTTTGAGGTATTGGTCCGCAACCCACCGCCGGGATGGTATGGCTTGGGTATCTAAATCAAAGGTAAGGAATCGGCAGCTAGAAGTCTGTATCAGATGAACAAGTTACTTACCTTCAGTAACGTATTATTTGGTAGAGACTTTATGTAGCTGCAGATTCCTTACAGCCCCACCCATACCTTCCCGCTTTGCAGACTATTGTTGTAGGGCTAGGGTTACTTCCCTTTTCAGGGCCCTAGTTTTGCAAACAGCTATATCAGTTACTTCGTGGCTCAGTGCTTCTGGCGTGGAAAAAATTTAAAGTACTTACGTCCGCGCGCCTGAGTGGCGCCTATATAGGTGCCGCAACATCATAACCGACACAAACGACGATGACGACGTCATGCATATAAGCATTGACACACCTGACGGCGCGGGCAAGGGGTATTGCTCAGCAAAAGTTTCCGGATCCAGCCTGACGCCTGGGAAATTCAGAGGTAAGGAATCTGCAGCTAGATAGAGTCTCTAACATAATGTTTTGCTGAAGATATGTAATTTATTTTTTAAAGAGTTTGCCATGCTAGATATTCCTTCAGACTGCAGGGAAAGACTTGTGAAAGCGGGGCGGACACCACAAACAGAACTTAGAAACTCAAATGGAAATGCTTCTACAGCTGGTGTTTTGAATCCAAAGTTCACCGTTTCACATCACCGCCGGAGCAAATTCTCCTGTATCTACTCCACTTGGCATGACAGCTTGACTCATTCTTCCATCAGAGTGCATCTGCCAGCCACTTCCAGATGTAGGCGATCCAGTAATGCATCTTCCTTATGGTCTTGCAGAATTATAAAACAATTCCTCAAAGGCTTATTCAGGACATTTCCTCCAGTGAGGAGACCTCTGCCATTGTGGCTCCTTAAGG
Organism: Triturus cristatus; assembly: GCF_964204655.1. Classification (NCBI taxonomy): domain Eukaryota; kingdom Metazoa; phylum Chordata; class Amphibia; order Caudata; family Salamandridae; genus Triturus; species Triturus cristatus. The sequence goes on along the minus strand of NC_140585.1, from coordinate 75,618,992 downwards.
TGGTGCTAGGACAGCTCATGAAAAAAACACAGTTTGAGCCCATTCACAAAGCAGAATTAAAATGCCTCTTTTGGAAAACAACACTGCTCGTAGATCTCACATCTGCCAAGAGAGTGAGTGCATTCATGTATTCACCATCAAAGAACCTTTCCTTCAGTTCAAATCAGACACTGTAATGAGCCAGTAATACTATGGAAATTCTTCCCAAATCCTCAAACTGTTGCTGAGAAATCATTGCATTCTTTAGACATTCAAAAGATGTCCCAAGTTTTATTTACACAGGACCCATCAAATCCGCAAGGCGGATCAATTATTTGTGGCATCTATAAACCTTAGAAAGGGTCTCCCAGGTTCTAAACAGACCATTGCCAGATGGATTGCATCCACCATATAACTTTCTCACAAGGTCGAAGCCCACTATACCAGAGCTGTCTCCACCTCCACAGCTCTTTTAGCTTGCGTGCCCAACCATCACATCTGCCGAGCAGCAACATGTTCCAGCAGGCACACCTTTACGAGTCATTATTGCTTGGATGTGTCTGACAAGACTGATGCGGCTGTAGGACAAGCAGTATTGTGACATCTGTTTCGATAATGTGAGCCTTTCATACCTTTCTTTCCCACCGTCCGCTGTGTATAATGCTACTGTTGTTGTCTACGATGTACCACTGACTATTGTGATTTAAGCATGTGAATCTATGAAAGATCCAATACTGGAGAAGAAAATGAGTTACTTATCTGTAACTGTAGTTCTCCAGTATAACTATCTTTTATAGATTCATATTTGACCCACCCACCTCCCCTGAGAGGCTCCCTTTTTATCTAAGACCCATGTATCCCACTTGTGCTCGAACATCTGAGGGATTCAGCCTCTCTTGGGAGCTTTCTAGAGGGTGCTGTCACCTGATTGGCTAAAGTTTATAGTTTGGTCCTTTTTTAAAAAGGACATAGATAGGCTATAAAACCTATGGTTCTTTGCCATTATGCCCTATTGTAGTGATACATATTGCTTAATTATAGTACCGTGGGCCTCCCACTTTGACGATGGTGAATGATTCAAGCATGTGAATCTATGAAAGATACCAATACTGTGGAACTACGGATACAGATAAGTAACTAATTTTCAAGTCACTTATGCTCCCATTGGCATTTCACTGAAGTACAGTGCAGACCAATACTCAATTTTGCACCATATTCTTAAAGAGAGGCGCTGTGCAGACGAAAAAGGTTTCTTTTTGCACTAATCATATTTTACCACTGTGTTTGATTTGTTTGTTTTAATTTTGGCAGCTAAATTGTTGGCGGGGGGGATTTTACCTTGAGTCACCATTATTTTTAGGTCTCGCCTGAGACAGCGCATGGCTGTCTCTTCGAGACATTTAGTAAGTGGCTTTTAAAAGTGCCACCAGAGGCTTTTCCTGGCCTGAAGCTTGCGTTCATGAGCGCATGCACGCGCACAGCCGCCATCTGTCTTTCCTCCGTCTGGCCATCATGGCTCATAAAGCACAGCGCTCTCCCAAGCCCTCGCTCTGCCCCTCCACCGCCTCCTCGTCTGCTTCAAAGAGTTTCATTAGCAATCCATTTCCATTTCTACAGACTAAAAGACTTCTCCACAGCATTTGACAAAGTAGATCGTCCTTTGCTGTGGAGGAAATTATCGGACCTGGGCATGCCAACCACGATCCTGGAGCTGATTCGGGCTCTTCACTCTGATACCTGGTGTAGAGTTTTATTGGGAGGGAAAAGAGGTCTTTCTCAAGTTATTTCTTCAGTTAATGGATTAAAACAAGGTTGTTTATTGGCCCCTTTATTATTTTCCCTATATATATCTGACCTCCCCATGCCCTGTCCTTAAGTGATGGTATTGCCCCTGTATTAGGGGACAAGCCGATTGTCTGTCTGTTATACGCAGACAATATATTAATATTGGACCTAACTCCAAGAGGATTAAACAATCGTCTACAGGCACTACATGATTACGCAGAGACACGCTATCTGAGGATAAATGTGTCTAAAAGTAAAGTAATGTGTATGACGGGAACGAAAAAGCTGAAATATGGGACCTTTACTTGATCTGTAGGTGGACAGAAGTTGGAAGTTGTAAAATCTTATGTCTTCCTAGGAAAAACAATATCTGGTAATTTAAGTGATAAGGCCCATATAGTAAATAATATCCGGAAGGCATTGGCACAATGTCAAAGTTTAAGTTCTTTTTATAGATCTACTGGCAGAAGACATTTTGCCCTTCTGCTAGAGGTCTTCCGTGCCAAAATCCCAGCTTCCCTACTGTATGGCATTGAATTACTTGAATTGGGTAAATGTTTTTTTTTAACGTTACGGAGGGCAAGATCTTGCGTTATTTAACTACGGTTAATACCGCTTGTACCGTGGCCGCTCTTAGGTTGGAATTTGGCCTGCGTAGCAGTTGGGTCCAGGGCCTCGCTGGGCTAGTGCGATGGGTCTTTAATATTGTAAAGGGAGAACCCGGTACTCTAAGATATCTTATTCAAAAAGAACTACTGGGATCCCTAAAAGAGCACTCCCTAATTGTAAAGAATTTCAGAATTGCAGTTGATCTTTTACAATTGGATGAATCAGCACTTTTTACACTATCTGCATATCAGCTGAAGTCCACCTTGAAACAAGCTACATGGAAATTAAGTTTTGGGATGGATAGGGAAGCCCTCATCTTAAGGAAAGATGTTTCCCCGGCCATTGATTCCTGCCTAATAAGGAAAATACAACCCTATGTTACCTGGAACCTTCCTCATGGTGTACGCCGCTTTTTGTTTCTATTGAGGCAGGATCGTCTTCCTTTGAATAATTTATTGTCTAGATGGTATGGTTCTTCAGCAATGTGTAATCTTTGTAATAATGCTTCTCAGGATATCACTCATGTACTCTTTGTCTGCCCAGCTCTGCTTTTACATCGGCGTAAGTGGTTGAGACCAATTTGTTTTAAATTAAATATTTTGTCTGCCACCACATTCTTAGACACCATTTATAATCCCCCCAATGAAATGTTTTGTTATAAAATCTTCAACTTTTTTAAAAGCTTTCTAGATATATACTAGAGGTTCTCAAAAAGTTCTTTTTCTGTTGTTTTTATTTTGATTTTAAATGCACGTAAATGTATTTTCTATGTGTCATCCTTTTATGTGGATCTCATTTGAGTTCCAAAATCATAAATACATTAATTACTTACTTACAGACCAAAAACAATATGTTCATGCCATGACTTGATTTCAGTCTAAACACTGACTTTTAATAAACTTGCAATGCTAAAAGAATGTGGAACTCTTCATTAATAGGTGGACACTGGCGAGAGATCGGAGGTATCTCGTGATACAAAGATAAAACTTTCTTATGACTGACTGTAGGCACATTTGGTTGTTAATAAGGAAGCAGTGCTTAATCACCCAACGTCTATGTCTCGATTCAATGCCACCTTTGACTCACAAGCTCCCCTTTTGAAAACACTAAGCTGGAATGCGCAGGGCTCCGATCAAAGATACATTTACCGGAGTGAAACTTTTTAAAAGTACCTATGATATTGTATGCTCAAGGAAACTTGGACCTTCAGCCTATGATGCTTGACGAATTTCAGTGCTTCAGTGTGTCAGCTGCGCCATCTCGGTCTGGCCGTGCTTCTAGAGGTTTAGCTATCTGGTTAAATTTACTTACTCGTGGCTGTGCTGTGTCCCTGGAGACCTTTACCGAGGACTTCCAGGTTGTGCATTTTATGGGGGATTTAAGGTTATACCTAGTTAATTTTTATAACAATGAATCCACCAATACTGAGTTACCTGTTCTATTTGACTACATTGATTCATTGTTAGACAAGGCCACTAACAAGGACGTAAGGTTTATCTTTGCCTAGCAAGCAATTTTAATGTGAGGTTTGCCCAGCACCTTAAATCAGTTTATGATAAGAGCATCTCAGAGGGTCTTAACCCAAGGTACAAGAAACTGGTGGCTTATCTTGCTTCAATTGATTTGGATAATGTAATGGATGTGGCCGGTACTAGCGATGTTGGTCTGGCTACCATCAGAGGCAGAGGTCGTTCCTCTGTAATAGACTATATTTTCATTACAAGTAGTCTAATTGAGATGATTCAATATGGAGCCACCATCCCTTCATATTTTGGGGGTCACAAACTGATCAAAATAGCTTTGTCAGTAACATCAAAGGCAAAATTTGCAACAAAATTGGACGGGTGATTAGCAAACTGCAGCAGTCAACAGACAGTCTCAGACTGGTGTGGAAACCCCAAGACACAGCCCAATTCTTGGAACAAATAATAAAGCAGAATCAAGGGCTAGACTGGAGCTGTCTGATGGAAGAGGTTGCCCGAGATCAGGTGGTCAGTGCCTATACTGACTTCTGCTCAAATATAAACAAGCATTGGCATAGCCAATAGGTCTCGCCTTTGGGACCTTATAGGTGTTTAGCCATGCAACAGTTGATGTTGTTGCACCAAGGGTATTGTGCTGCATAACTAAATACTTATAAGGTCCCAAAAGCGAGACCTATTGGCTATGCCAATGCTTGTTGATAAATATTGTGATCCGATCGTCTGCCTGAATTTGAATCTGAACTTGAAGAGCTGGAGGGTGGAAGAAGCAGCTAATCGCATGGGGCATTCTCGGGCTAATCACGCATCCATTTCCCCCAGTCAGGGACATTTGGAGGTGCCATCTTGAAGGCAGTGCACGCTCCTGTCTTTTCAAAAGTAGGGCCACATGCCTTTAAAGAGAGGCGATGTGTGGACGCAAACCTATCTTCCTGGTCCCTCAAATATGCCCACTTTCTAGTACTGGGAGATTTTAATCTCCGTTTGGAAGAGCCAGACACATTATTAGTCTTAGGTCTTTCTCCTTATGTGTTTAAACCTACCCTTCAGGCAGGCCACATTCTGGATCAGATCTTTTCAAATAGTATGTTTAAGCTAAATGACCCACTGCCACCAACCTGGAAAGACCATTCCTTGGCAAGCTTTTAGTGGCCGGACCGCGCCCCTAAAATTCCCCCCCTTGTTGAAACAAAAGCTTTGACGAGGGCCTTACATAAAATTCAGCCAGCTGATATGAATACGGCCTTTAATAAACTCTCAGGGAATCCAGAGGCAGATGTGAGTCAGTTAGATGCATGGATTACACAGAATATAGAAGAGTTAGCCCCTCCTCTGGTACGCCACTTTTTAAGATCTAAGCAGTCAACCCCCTGGTTTAACGATAGGCTGAGGTCGAGTAAAAAACACTGTAAGCTCCTGGAAAGTAGTTGGCGCAAAGAGTATAATATAGATAATAAATTGATTTATAAGGCAGAACTTAAGGAACATTATATTAAGGTTAATTTGGAGAAAAAAGCCTTTTTGGAGTGGAAAATTGAGGAATCTTATACTCAATCGAAAACATTTTTTAAATAGTAAAGACATTTTTAAATCTGGACGCCACGTCGCAACACCAACAACCCACAGTCAAATGGACCACACGAATGGCAGTTTTCTTCCACAAAAATGTTGCTTTGATTGAAGCCACTCTAAACCATTCAGCACGGGATGATTCCCACACTTGCATAGGGCTTGCTTCCAGACTAGCCATGGATAAAATACCTCCTCTTCTTTTTCTACCTTTTTCCTTAGATGAGTCCCTGTCGGCTATTAGGTGTTTAAAGTCAGGCTCCCCTTCTGATCCCAGCCCTTCCTGGCTTTTGGTCAAGGTGGCACAAGCCATAAACCCGGTGCTTAACAAAGTTCTAAACACTACGCTTTCATTAGGACTAATACCTCATAAATGAGAACAGACAAAAATTATCCCTCTACTTAAATAGCCATCCGCAGATCCCAAGGTCCCTGCTAACTATAGACCTATTTCTCTTCTTCCTGCCTTTTCGAAGGTGTTAAAAAAATATGTCAACTTAATAATATCATGTAATCTGGAAAGTAACAATATACTGCACCCCAGTCAATCCAGGTTTAGACCAAATTATTGCACGGAAACAGCCTTGCTTGAGGCAACTGATTATATCAAGGAGAAACTGGGTGGGGGGGGGCAAAGTTGTCCTGGTTGTGCTGGATCTTTCGACAGCTTTTGACACCGCCCCCATGACAGACATCTAGAATGCCTCCGTAACATTGGTATCGTCGCTACGCCGGGATGAGGTCCACTGGCTTTTCAGGGAATGTCCAGAACACCTTGATGGACATGCCCTTTGATGGCCCTCGCCTTTTTGACAACAAAGCAGACAACGCCCTAGAGCGCTTCAAGGACTCACGGGCTACGGCCAAGTCCTTGGGCCTCTCCACCCGTCCTGCGCAGTCTGCTTTTCGCCCCTTTTGTGGATAACGAAGAAGTGCCCCGCTACGTCCCACCCAGAGCAACAGGCCACAGCAAGCTACCCGGGAAACATCCATTACCACGCGGGCATTGCATCGCAATGCCTTTACATCGCGGGTATTACAACGCAAGTCGTTACAACGACTTGCGCTGGATGGCGTTCTAACCTAAGGAATAGTATGATTTACTATTCAACACCTTCCCTACTGTAAGGAGACTGGTGTTGGAATAGTAAATTGTACTATTCCTAAGTCCAGCGCCCTCCAGCGCAAGTCATTGTAACGACTTGCATTGTAAAAACTGCAATGTAACGTCTGCGATCATTTTGATCGCGTTGAAGCATCAAATATTCAGCTACCCATCATCCGCGTTGCCGGGGACGTGGAAACAACTGGCGTGGTTCCAGTGGCCAGCGGTCGGGCCAGTCCACCAGCCCCCCCCCCCCTCTGCAACAGCCTCCAAACCCTCCTAGTTCGACCTTTCAGGCCCATCAAATGCCAGTAGGCGGCAGGATTGGCCATCACCTCCTGCACTGGCACACCATCACGTCGGACAGGTGGGTTTTGCAAATAGTCCGAAGGGGCTACTCCCTCCCCTTCGAGACTTCCCCTCCAGCCATGCCACAGCGATACCGCCACATGTCGTTGGATCATATGGTCCTTCTCCAGCAGAAAGTTATGGCTTTCGTGGCCAAGGGAGCCATCGAGCGCGTACCTGTCCCAGAAGTAGGACGTGGTTGTTACTCCCACTACTTTCTGGTCCCCAAGAAGGACAAGGGCCTGCTTCCTATCTTGGACCTCAGAGACGTCAATCACTTCCTTCTGAAGGAGAAGTTCAAGATGTTGACGCTTGCTCAGGTCTTGTCTGTCCTCGACCCGGAAGACTGAATGATAGCGTTGGACTTGCAGAATGCTTATTTTCACATCCCCATCCTGCCGGCCCACCGGCATTACATGCGGTTCACGGTAGGCCACAAGCACTTTCAGTTTACCGGGCTAAACTTTTGCCTTACCAGCACCCCTCGGGTGTTCACGAAAGTGATGGTGGTGATTGCAGCTCATCTGCGCAGATCAGGGGTTTCAGTCTTCTCCTATCTCAACGACTGGCTGTTGAAGGCGGGCTCGCCCCCAGACAGTCGTCTCCCACCTCCAAACTACGGCCGACCTGCATTCGCTGGGGTTCTCCATCAATGTGCCAAAGTCGCACCTGATTCCCTCTCAGAAGCTCCTCTTCACCGGAGCGGTTCTGGACACGATGCAGTTTTGGGTCTATCCTGCCAAACAGCAAGTCCGGGATATTCTGGCTATGATTCTGATCTTTCAGCCTGCATCCAGATCTTGGAGGGCACTGCTCAAAAACTTCAGTGGTGGCTCACGAACCAGGATTGGGTCAATGGCAGATCCCTCTCCCTTCCCCAGCCACACCACAATGTGGTGACGGATGCATCCCTTCTGGGATGGGGCGGCCACAGGGGAGAGGCGGAGTTCAGAGGCCTTTGGTCTCCAGCGGAGTCCAGGCTTCACATCAACCTTCTAGAGCTCTGGGCGATTCGTCTTGCACTAAACGCATTCCTTCCCTCTGTCCGGGGTAGAGTAGCGTAGGTGTTCACGGACAACACAATCGCCATGTGGTACTGCAACAAACAGGGCGGGGTGAGGTCGTGGACCCTATGTCAGGAGGCCCTCCGCCTCTGGAAGTGGCTGGAACATCAGGGCAAATCCTTGGTGGTTCAACACCTGGCAGGTTCTCTAAACGCCAGGGCGAACAAACTCAGCCGTAGGTGCATGATGGATCACGAAAGGCGTCTTCACTCGGAGGTGGTTCAAGGTCTCTTTCGACAGTGGGGAGAGCCTTGGTTAGATCTGTTTGCCACCGAACAGAACGCACAATGTCAGCAATTATGCGCGTGGAATTTCCAAGGTGGCACTCGCTTGGTGAAGCTTTTCTTCGCAAGGGGAGTTGCGGTCTGTTGTACGCCTTTCCGCCTATACCACTTCTGCCCAGAGTGCTGAAGAAGATCAGGCGCGACTGCGCCCAAGTCATTCTTGTGACTCCGGACTGGGCACGAAGAGTCTGGTATCCCGAGCTGCTCAACATGGCCATCGATCCTCCGATCAGACTGTCTCTTCGGGAGGATCTTCTGTCACAGCAGCAGGGCACGGTCCTCCACCCGAACCTGTCAAGTCTCCACCTCCTTGCGTGGAGATTGAGCTGCAGCAGTTGACGTCTTTCGACCTGCCTCCCGAAGTCTGTGACGTAATCTTGGCAGCCAGGCGTCCCTCCACTAAGGCGGTATACGCCTGCAGGTGGAACAAATTTGTGGCATGGTGCACCCCAAAGGCTGTGGATCCCCTTTCTGCCCTTCTTTCTGAAGTACTCTTGTTCCTTCTCTCTTTAGCCCAGCAGGGCTCTGCTCTGGGCACCATCAAGGGCTATCTTTCAGCCATCTCTGCCTTCCTTCGGTTGCCAGATCAGCCTTCTCTTTTCAAGTCCCCGCTAGTTAACCGTTTCTTAAAAGGCTTAACACATCTTTTTCCTCCAATCCCCTTCGTTAAGCCTCAGTGGGACTTGAATCTTATGCTAACCTATTTAATGTGCGCTCCCTTTGAGCCGCTGCATAACTGTCCTTTACTTCTTTTGACTCTTAATACTGCTTTCCTGGTAGCCATCACTTCTGCTAGAAGGGTGAGTGAGCTCCAGGCTCTTTCTTCAAAACCTCCTTTCCTGTCTCAGGGGCGGCTCTAGGCTCATGGTGGCCCTGTGCAGGGAGCGCAGGTAGGGGGCCCCGGAAGAGGGGGTCCGGGCGGGGCGGAGCTCAGGAAGGTGTTTTAATAAAACGTCCAGAAAAGGCGTTAGATGACCAGTAACATGGTAACAGAAAAACGACGTTTACTTTTTGAGTGCTCATCACTTGGATACTTTGTTTTGCAATCTGGGTCTCTGGAGGGACCCCTTTCAACAAGAAAAACATGTTGCACGTCCGTAAGAGAGTTCGGCCACAAAGCAGGATCCCTCCAATCACATAAATCATATTCAGAACACGGGTCTGTAACATGGTCTTGCTCTTTGGCTTCCTTTTCAATACCAGCATCATCCGTCTGTAAACTCTGAACCTCCTTCAGAATGCCAGATGTTAATGGACCGATGAATGATGTTTCAGTTTCTCTGTCTGAGGGTCTTTTGTAATAATCCTCATCCTGAGTTGCTAATTGCTGCATGTTTGTATCAATTTCAGAGTCACCTTGTTCATTTTCATTGGTCTGCTCATGAGAATCATTCTGCTCATGGATATCATCATTTTTTTGTTCTTCTTTATGGTCGTCAGCACCTGTTTTACCTAGTGCATCAGCAGTACTCTGGCCAGAGGATTCTCCATCTTTAGGTTTCCCTTGGGTGATAAAGTTCAGGATTGCTCCTTCCTGTGACACTACGAAAGCCTGCTGAGCCACCTTTCTCTTTCGTTTCGAATAACTAGATTTGTGTACTCGAATTCTCTTCATTTTGCTTGCAATGCAGCGGGCGAGGCTAGCAGTGGGTAGGGAAAAAAAGAAGACAATCAGCAGTGGCGGCTGCTGAAAGATTTTGATGTGTCATTTTTATTTTCTTGCAAAAACAACAGTTGATGGACAGAATGCACAACAATGTCATACATTCACCCCAGTACAGAGATCTGGGCCTAAATCCATCGTTTTTTTGCTCACCACACCACCCCAGTTCAGACATGGCCCTATGCAAATCAGCCTTGACCCTGTGCCTCATGGGAACAGTCCAGCCCGAACTGCCAAGCCATGTCTTCCCTGGACTACAAAATGAAGGACCAGCATACCTTAATGAACGAGTGAATTTCCACCAACCTACCAGGAAAATATGTTCCAGAACCATCTCCCTAGCAGCCACCCAATGCAGCCGCTGATAAAACAGTGGAGGCCGCTACTTCTCCCACCTGGCAGTGAAGACCTGAAAACCCTCCCCTTGCACCTCAGAGCCTCACCAACGCTCCAGCAGTTCAGGAAGGACCACAAGACCTCGCTGTTCAACCAACAAGCAGCATGATCCAGCAGCATGAATCCCACACCGCCTCGAGACTCTTATGTGTGAAGCAGCTGAGCTTTACAAACCCTGACTGATTGATAGTAATTACCCTTCCCACTACATGTATGACACATTATGAGGACTAGCCACATATGGAAGGTTTATTTGAAGAGTGTTATAAAACTATAGGGTAGATCATGTGACTTGGCATACAAGGTCTGTTTTCTCAGTCCACTGAGAACAGTAGAGCCTGGAGAATAGTTCATGATCTATTTGGGAAGTGACCTTAGCAGGAAGAGAGTAAGCTACCTTGAAATCATGGCACACAGAGACCTGTCTCAGTACGTCACTAACTGATCCTGAAGACAGCCTACAGGTAACCAAAGACTCGTCCACTTTACCACATTGTCAAAAGACAAAATACAATATATTTAATTAAGGTTTCTTGTAAAATGCCATATTCCAGCAACCAGTTCTGCTCGCTTTCAGAGCACCTATTAAACAAGGATTAATTACAGTGAGTCCTAAGGCTATGAAAAGGCACTAGAGATTCACTGAAGCAAAATTAATGTGCAAGGAACATCCAGTCAGGAGACAACTTTCAAGCAGACGTACGAATCACTAGCACAGCGTACCAACGACCCCATGGGCCGTGGCATAAGCAAGGAAAATGGCCCCTTTGGCTGCTGCTCAGGAAGTAAAATATAGCAATTATCAGGGTTCAATGGGCCCCTGAGGGTTTTGGGTCTCAGTACCACTGTACTTGCTGAACCAATGGTAACTATGCCCCTAGTATGGACAGAGAAGGCTGCTTCACCAATTGCAAACTGAGGACTAGTTAAACTAGTTTTCTCTGCTAGTCACATGACAAGCACTGGAATGTAATTAAAGAAATGATCAAGAAGCCAGTCTCCTACCAAGGTCTCTGCAAAAGGACATTAGATTGAGTTAACATGGGTAGGCACTGCCACCCTATTCCAGGCGTCCATCCATAGGTGCTTGCATTTCATGTCTGCCTCAACACCATATAAACAGACATAACCAAATGCCAAGTACATTCGAACACTCGATGTTTTAAAAGATTTGTGCAGGCAGATCCACTCATTAGATCACAAGTATCCGCTTCATACTCTGTTTTCATGATTGTTGATAAGTAATTGTAATCATTTTAATGAATCCTTAACATTACGTCTAACACCTCGTACCCTGCTCTCCTCTTCCCCCCAATACGACTGTGCCTTCCAAGTTACACCTCCAAAAGTCACCATGTCTCCCCTCAGCCACAAGTAAACACCGCCCCTGCACTCCTGACTCACTCTTCCCTCAACATATAGCGCCGATCTGTACCACTCCCTACCCCTGGCGCACGGTGACCACCTCTCCGACCTGCGCCCTCTCAGAGATGAATCGTGAGAGAGAGGCTCTCTCTCACGATTCATCATGCCCTCCCTTCCCATGACCACCAGAATACCTCCAGCTCGCCACCTCACATGGCTTACCTCCACCCAGACCCAAAGCACACACCATCTACAATAACATCCTCACCCAACCTTCCCCACGCCCCCGGCTCCTCACCCCCACGGGCTGGGATACATTCCTACGCCTGATCTGCCCTCCTCCCCAGGGCTCCCCACAACCTCGTCTAATGGCTCACCTTCCCTCGGGTTCACTCTGCAGTGGCACACGCTGACCTCCTCACTCCCCCTCCCCATGCCCTGACCGTCGGGCTGCTCACCCTGCAGCTGGCACCAAAGGTTGCACACTGGCATGCTATCCTCTGCAAGGCGGCCTTTCTTGCCCAGGGTCTCTAGGCGTGCCGGTGCATGGCCTCGGCCGGTCTCGGTGCTGCTCGCTGCACGCCGGGCACGGGTGCTGCCACCCCTCCTGCCGCCAGTGATGCGTGGTGCTTCTGTAACCCCTTTGCTGCAGGACTCGCGGGCACTGCGCATGCAAGCCTCCGGAGGTGCCAGATCTGTACTATTAAAACAAGCTCGATTCTCCTGGAAAAAAAGTTCTAAACAAGCACAAGACCTACCAGAAGAGCCCGAAACAAGGCCGACCCCACACAAAGACGAGACTGGGTTAGAAAGGAAAAGAATATAAGAACAACCATTCAGCGAGCATCACATTGGATTTAGCACACCTCAGTCGTTCATGTGCCAAATCCCTGCCAGAGGCCGCCACGAATATGTATTGTATCCGATTCCTCGTGGTGGCCCCTGGGGTTTGGTGGCCCTGTGCAGGTGCACAGCTTGCACATGCCTAAGGCCGCCCCTGCCTGTCTGTTCATCCGGACAAGGTGGTTCTCCGGACCCGTCCATCCTTCCTTCCTAAGGTGGTCACTGCCTTCCACATTAGGGCAGACCATTACTTTTCCCACCTTCTTTCTGCCTCCGCATCCTTCAAAGGAGGAAGAGAGGCTCCACCGTCTGAAGGCAAAAGGTGCGCTCTCCTTCTATCTGGATCGCACAAAACAGTCCCGGGTGGATGATCAACTTTTCGTTGGTTACGTGGGCGCAAAGAAGGGTAGGGCCGTACGCAAACGCACCATTTTTCGATGGGTCGTGTTGTGTATTAAGGCTTGTTACTCTCTGGCTAAAAAGGAGCCTCCAGTCGGGCTACGTGCTCACTCCACCCAGGCGACGGCAGCCACTGCTGCCTTGGGAAGAGGAGTCCCTCTGAATGACATCTGTCAGGCAGCCACGTGGGCATCGCTGCACACGTTCACCAAACACTACTGCCTGGACAGCCAGGTCCGGAGAGACGGCTTCTTTGGCCGTTCTGTTCTCTGCGATTTTCTGGTGTGATCTTGGTTCGCAGACCCACCACCGGGGTTGGAACTGCTGAGGTATCTATTCTAAGGTAAGGAATCTATAACTAACATATTTCTTTCAGATGCACAAGTTACTTACCTTCAGTTATGATATATCTGTAAGAAACATTAGTTAGTTATAGATTCCTTACTGCCCCGCCTATCCTCCCCGTTCTGCGAACTGATTTCGAGGGTTAAGGACACCCTTTCAGGGCCCTAGTTTTGTGCACCAGAAGTCATTGTCTTGCATGGCTCTGCGTTTCAGGCGCAGAAAGTCGTGTACAGAACTGATGTCATCCCGGCGACCACGATGCCGACGACGGATGCGGAGCCAACCGACGCCACCTACTGACGCGCTGAGGTACTGCTGACAAAAAAACTTTCCGGATCCAGTCTGACGCCTGGGGGTAATTCTAAGGTAAGGAATCTATAACTAACTAATGTTTCTTACAGATATATCGTTACCGAAGGTAAGTAACTTATGCAATCCTGCTATCAAGATTAACTGGTACACCTTAAAGACTGTAATTGTTACATGTTTAGTTGCATTCTTGTGTGAGGCAAAGGAATCATGATTTAAGATTTCTTGCGGGGGTGATGCTCAGTAGAAGTATGGAGAAGTACTTCCAGAAAGCATGGTAAATATATCCAACTGACGGTTAAGAGAAAACATGGGTCTAAAACAGAAACAATGAAAAAAAGCTTTGGATAAATAGGACTAATCCTAGTGTGAGAAAAAGACTGAGTTGCCAATTCAGAAATGGGGGTTCCTTGTTCCTTGCAGGGGAATTTCAGACTGCGCCCGGTTTTGAAAAATCGCGTGTTATCATATTGTGACATAGTATGTCCAGATAAGTTGACTTTTCGAGGGGTAGTTTTGATTCCGAATGACTTTGATCCCTTACATATTTTGAAGTTATGACCCAATCCTCACTGAGTGAACTGCTGCGAAAGGTGTCTCCTTCAGCTCTGTTTTCTTTGCTGCGGCAGGTGGAGGGCGGGGGATCTTAGGAGAAAGGGAAAGGAGAGAAACATCTTGTAAAAGGCTTGTCTCTTCAAAGTAAACCATGGATGTCAGTCAGCGGCAGCCTGCAGGTGCTGACAGAGGGCTGTGTTAGAAACAGGGCTTGACGCGTTCAGGGCCTCGCTCGCCTCCCAGGGACCGCCCAGCACAGCCGCCTTCCTTGCTGCTCCAATTAAGGCCTCTCCAGCGCACGCCCTTGTCCTCCCTCACTCCGCCTGAGCCTCCCTGGCGCTCCTTCTGCCCATCCATCGCGTTTCTCTTAACACCCTTACACATTCATTCTCTCAAGTCTCCTCATTCTCACTCACGATCCCTGCTCCTACGCCTCTCTGGCTCACCCCCCCCCCCCCACACTTTTCCTGCTCCTCCGGAGTTCTTCGTGTGTCTGTATATCTTGATTCTAATGTGCCTTCTTCCTTCCCTAATACTCGCCCTCTTCCCCTTTCTCTCTGCATCTCACCAGCCCTCCTCACACCTTTACGAGTCTGGTGGTGAGGTGCGAAGGCGGACGTTTCCGCCCTATTCTGTTTTTGGCATTTTCCTAAGAATTATATAAATATATATACTTTTGCATCTTGTATTTTCTTTAAAGAAGTGTCCGTATTACTGTCAGAATGTTGGTAAATAAATGCTCCGAATGCCTTTTAGTGAGGCTGGGTAGGACAAAAGTCTTTCGGCCTTTGGTACTCCCATGTCAATAGATCTTGTCCTTTCTCAGTTTCTGTTTTCATCTTTGCTGGCCAGTTTCTTATTTCCACTCTATGGTCATCTTTGGTGAGCATTTGCACGATCAAACGTAAGGCTCCTTAAGTGTGTTAGGATGATTCTTCTAGCTTGTTGTATTATCTCACTTTAATGACTTTCTTCACGGGCCTATGATAGGTCATATCTGCCTGTTATGCTTTCCCAGAATGTGATGTTTATAGCTGGTGGTGTTGGGAAATACTCGCTCTGTGGCCTGGAATTCTGGTGAAAACACTACCAGAGTTCTATACATAGTTTTACCGCTAAATTGAAAGAAGCTAGTTGTATCTTGATAGCATGCAATGCGTTTCTGTATTATAATTGCTAAACTTTGGGCGACCTTCATGTTGACTTCCTATAAAACAATATTGTAATTCAAGTAACTACAGGGTGACGGTTCGAACTTGTTGTTTGCTCTAGCATCTGATATGCTTAGTCAGGGAAATTCATCAATGTACTTATAAGTCTAAAGATGAAAACAACAGCCTATTGCTCACTTGACAGTTAATACTTTTGCTTCCATGAATGACAGTCTTTTCTTAATAAATCTTGAAATTTTGGACACATACATATTGTATTCTGTAGTGATCAACATTTTTTGTAGCACAATTTGCATGATGTTAAGACAATTTCAAATTTTCTATGATCCTTCAATGTGGTATATTGGAATTTAAAATAGACAAAACCTTAAATATGTAACCTTTTTCCTCTGCCTTCAGATTCGAATCTATAGATGACTGTTTTTATAAAATGATATGAGTCTTATAAAGTTGTTAGATCCCTTGTCCTAGTTGGGTCTCCAGGGTTTTTCTTATAGTCCCTTTACACTAAGGTCTTCTCATCCTAGTCAGTAGGACCATCGGTGGCAAGGTACAATCCTGTATCAGTTTTGCTATGGTGGGTAGATTAAAGTTGAGGTTGTTCTTGTTGTTTGTTTTTAGTTCATCATACATTAACCTCTTCAGGGTGTCTTACTTGCCTTGGTGCAATCACAAAAGTAGATTATTATTGATGAGATATGTACTATGATTATTGAGCATGTGGTGGTGAGGATCCTAAGTTGAATAGTGCTCTGACATTTTGAATGTTGTTTAAGTTGCGCTCTTGTGCATGGTTGTGTCTGAGGACCAATGATGCATATAGAAGAACTAGAAGGAGCTTAGCATTCAATTATGTAATTGCCAGACTGATTGCTCTACCACTGTAGACTTGCGCAAAAATTCCATGATTTTGAGATTGTTTGCTTTTGCGTTAAGAGGTGATTATGCCCCTAAAAGTTTGGCATCTATAGTAATTCTCAGATATTTATTTATTTCGTCTATAGATTGCTGTCCTAACTTCAGTGTGTAGTTGTTTTCCTTTCTACCCCCTAAGAACATTCTTGCTGTCTTTGTTATATTAACTGTTAGACCGTTTGCTACATTAAATTAATTAAGATATTTTTGTAAACCGGAAGAGGTATGCGAAAAAATTGCCAAGTCATGTGCATAGGCCAGGTGACTTGTAATTTGGTTTCCTAGTTTGGATAGAAGGCGGTCTGAGTTATGTATATATTCTGGCTGGTATAAAAAAAATAGGGAAAAGAGAAGAGGTGCCAGCAAGCAACCTTGTTTAACTCCAATTTCGATGAGCAACCTGGAGGAAAGTTCATTTTTGTTAAAACGTTCGATTCTTGCCCAGGTCTATTTGTGCATAGCTATTATAAGATGTAATAGAACTTGGTTGAACCTCTTGCTTGAAAGCTTCTCCCATAGCTGATTGCGGTTTCCTTTTCAAATGCCGTGCTGTAATCATCAATCTAGCATACATAAGGCGTCTTGTTATTTTGCAGCTCTTTCTTGGCCAGCAATGTTAAAAATATGCTGTTGTAGTAGAATATGCTGGCCGAAATCCAGTTTGGTTTACAGATAAGAGGTTGTTGCCTTCACCTAATTGTTTGTAATGTTCAATATGTATTTGGAAAGTAATCAGTAATGTGTTTTTTATATATGTTGTTATCGGCTTTTTGAAAGCATAGTACTGCAACACAGATTGCATTACTGTAAAATATGGAGCAAGGTGTTTCAATGGACCATCACAATTCCGGTATATGTTTCTTCTGCTTATCATTAGATACTGCTTGAACCCCAAAGCAAAACAAACTTGGCAGTCATTACCTGCGTGCGTAAATGATGGACACACACGCTCTGTAACTGTGTACCGGCCGGAATGTCTCGAGCGACCCCATACCCTTTATTTAAGCTCTCAGGCCACGCCTGGCCAGAGAGTGATACATAGTGTGGGGTTGCTTCCGCGGCAGTTAACCCCTAGGGTGATTGTGTAGACTAGACCGTTACATCCCATCCCAAATCAGTTCTTTAATCAGGAACACTTAACAACACAGAAAATCAGCAAGTCTTTGGCTTGGTCTGGGATTAGGTCTGAGGTTGTATCGCTGCTGTCGACCACTCTGGTTCTTTTGTCGGCTAGTCATTTCCTGCCAGCCGAGGTTCTGGGGACGGAGCTTGCAGCCGGTGTCGATGCTGCAGGACTCTGGGAGAGGTCATCAACGGAGCTGGGTTCTGTTTCTTCACTCGTGGCGCCTCCGCTTATTAATTCTTCTGCGTCCTGCGCCCCGACATCCTCCCCCGGGACTCTCTTGAACCAGGAGATGTTTCGGGTTACTACCTCCCCATTTCGCTCGGCAGTGATGGCAGTTCCCCGGGCTGTCCTCACAGTCCACAATCCTGATTCATATGGGGTGCGGAATTTCCCTCCGCTCCGGCGGTTCCTTATTAGGACGGTACATCCCGGCGTCAGCACTCGGGTGCGTGCTCTCCTCCGCTGATTGGCTTTCTCGTTGGTCAGCGACCTCCTCGCTTGGGTGTTCGCTGGGTCATACGGCTTCTGTTCCCAATTGTCAGCCATAGGAAAAGTGTCCTGTCGAGGTCCTGCCAGCATCAACGACCACAGGGACCTTTGCGTTGTGCAGTGAGGGGTACAGAGATACTCCCGCAGGAAATTCTGGAGAGCTGTATCTGGGTCCATTTGTTTGGCCACTGCTATGCACAAAATTTTGTTCACTGTCCGCATAAAGCGTTCTGCCTCCTCATTGGCTTGGGGCCACTGAGGAGTAATGCGGTGATGTTTTACACCCAAACTGGTTAGGAAGTCCTTGAATTCACTGCCTTGGAACGGAGGGCCGTTGTCTGTCTTGACTACGTGTGGCAACCCAAAAAGTGCAAATGTCTTGTCTAAGACTGGCTGTAGATGGTTAAATGCAGTGGATGGCAGGATTTCCACGATAGGATATTTGGTATAGCTGTCAACCAAAACCGCCGTGACTCGCCCATCCGGGAAGCTCCCGAAGTCGAGCCTCACCCATGACCAGGGCGACGGAGCAGCATCTTCAGTTATCACGGGAGCTGGTGCTTCTGGATTTCCAGTGATTTGACAAGCTCTGCAGTTTTGCACAACGGTGTCTACTGCTTCTTCTAGACCCGGGAACCACAGATTTTCTCGCATTCTGGATTTCATTTTTCCTGTGCCTTGATGGCCTTCATGTGCTAACATGGTTGCTCGCTCTTGGAGGCTTTGTGGAATGACGATGCGTGACCCTCTTAGTATTACGCCACTCTCAGCAGCGCTGAGTTTGTCTCGGACTCTCCATATTTTTCCTAGCCGTGTCCGGTCCGGCTCGTTCCACCCCTGGATGTCCTGGAGAAAACCTTCCCACGATCCTTTTAGCAGTGCGTCTGTTACTCTTTTGAGGATCATGTCAGTGTCCATGTGGGCTTTGATTTTTTCTATGGAGAGTGCTCGTGGGCACGACCACTGAGAGATCATGTTGACAAACTCTACCGTCCTGATTTCTTGCTCAGAGTCTCCCTCTGCGAGACATGCCGGATGACGCGACAGGAAATCGGCAGGATTGTTCGTGCCTGGCCTGTACACCAGTTCCATCTGGTACTGTTGGAGTTGGATCGCCCATCGCTCAATTCTGGGTGGCGGGTGTGGTGCAGTACCTTTGAATAGTGGGAGAAGTGGTTGATGATCTGTTACGACCCTGAACGGATGTCCAATGACATATAGATGGAAGTGTTTGTATGCCCATTTGATAGCAAGTGCCGCCCGCTCAATCTGAGAGTAATGGGTTTTGGTTGCAGTTAGTGCTTTGCTCGCAAATGCCAGCGGAACCCAGGTCCCTGGTTCGGTTTCTTGAGTTAGCAGGGCTCCTAGTCCCACTGGACTGGCGTCTACTATTAGTTCCGTTTGCCGAGTTGTGTTGAAGTGTGCCATGATTGTGCTTTCCAGTAGAGCTGCCTTCACTTTGCTGAAAGCTTCTTCTTCCGCATGAGACCATCGCCAGACGTTCTCTTTCTTGGTTAGGTTTCGTAGTGGTTCAGCGATGGTGGCGAAGTTCGGAATAAATCTTCCGCAATATGTTGCCATGCCTAAGAAACTCCTGACTTCCGACGCCATTGTGGGAGCGGGAGCGAGCTGAATTGCCTGCGATTTTCTGGGGTCCACCTTCACCCCATCCTGACTGAATACGTATCCAAAGAACTCAATGGTTTTCTTGAAGAATTGGCATTTTCCTTGTGTAAGGTCACTCTGTGCTCTGCGAGACGCCTTAGGGTGGCTTAGAGCTGCCGGTGAGGGTCTTCTATGGTCGCTGAGTGTATTAGAATGTCATCACTGACGTTGATGACACCTTGCAGTCCTGCAAGACTTCTCTTACAGCGTTTTGGAATATCTCCACGGCTGATGATAACCCAAAGTTTAGTCTCTTGTAGCGTCGAAGCCCTAGATGTGTTGAAAACGTGGTTATGTACCTGCTTTCTTCTGCTAGCTTGAATTGGTTGTACCCAGCATTTAAGTCCAGTTTCGAAAAGCACTGG
This sequence comes from Triturus cristatus, assembly GCF_964204655.1. Taxonomy (NCBI): domain Eukaryota; kingdom Metazoa; phylum Chordata; class Amphibia; order Caudata; family Salamandridae; genus Triturus; species Triturus cristatus. The sequence goes on along the minus strand of NC_140585.1, from coordinate 75,599,161 downwards.
GACCCGTTGAGGTCGGCCAGGATGCCATCAACTGTCGGTGTCAGGTGCCTCTCTCTCCTTATTGCTTGGTTGGGCATCCTCATATCAATGCAGATTCGGATCTTCCCTGGTTGTCTTGGTTTTTCGGCGATTACCATGGGAGATACCCAGGGAGTCGGTCCTGTTACCTTCTCAATCACACCCTGCTGCTCAAGTTCAGGAGTTCCTGTTCCACTAGTGGCCTTAGGTGAAATGGTATGCAATGATGTCGTAGGGCGATGGGCTTCACCGCTGTGTAGATATGCAGTTTCACTGGCGGCCGCTTCATGCTCCCTAGACCTTCAAATAGTTGTGGGAATAGCTCCAGAATGTCTTCTGTTTGAAGTGACTTCACTGCATTTGCAAATGTGATCAGGCTCAGATCTTCAGTGGTATGACTCCCGACCAGTATATCTGCTTCTCTGTCGACCACGTGGAATGTAGTCGTAACTTCATGGTTTTCCGACTTGACTTGTACGGACATTTTTCCTTTCAACGGAAGCGGTGCCTGACTTTCATATGTGAGGATTCTGACTTTGGAAGGCGTTAGCGCTGGTTTGGGGTTTAGTTTCTTGTAGTGTTGACACCCCCTGACGTTCACAGATGCCCCGGTATCGATAAGGGCTGTAACGGGTGATCCTGCGATCTCAATGGCACAAGTTGGTTGTAGGCGTCATCTTCGTTTGAGATCGCTCGCAAAGGATATGAGGTAGCACTCTCCCTCCTCATCTGTGGATGAGTCTTCCAGACATTGTCTGCAGTGTGCCGCTGTCGGTGTTCTCGAGGTGGCAGGTTCTTCCATTGTGAGATGTCCTACTGCTCTGGATGGTGGTCTTCGCCCTGGTGTTCCTCTGTTTCGCGTTCCTCCTCGGCATACGCTCGCAAAATGGTTGGAGATTCCACATTTTGCACAGGTTTTTCCTTTTGCTGGGCATTCTTCCTGTGGGTGTTCCTCTTTACTGCAGTATCCGCACTGCGGCCGTCGCAAGCTTCTAGTGGGCCATCTTCCTCGCCCACCACGAGTCGGCGTCCAGATGGCATCTGCTCGCTCTGTCTTGACTGTCACTGTTTGGTCAGCCGGTTGATTAAGTGCAGCTTCCATGGCGGTCGCTCTGACGTCTGATAGCTCATGTGAGCGTGCCAGAATCAGTATATCTTCTAGTGAAATGCGTGGTTGTCGAAGAATGAGGGTCCGCAGGGTCTTGTTGCGGCAGCCTTGGATTGCCTGAGCTCTGACCTCCTTGGCCTGGTCGTCTTCGGACACGTGCTGACTAGCTCTCTTAAGGGTGCATGAAACGTGTCCATGGACTCCCCTTCTCTTTGGCGGGCTTGTCTGAGCTTAAAGCGTTCTTAATCGGGATTGAGTTGAGGGTCAAAATGGGTGTTCAGGGCCCTGACTGCTGCGTCGTAATCAGTAACTGCTCCTGTGTTTGGGAGGTGCGCAAAGAGCTTGTATATTTCATCACCTGCGAAGTGAAGCAGAAGTGACCGTTTGACAGCACCATCTGTTTCCCTTGTTGCTACAAAGTAGTTGTCGAGCCTGCTAACCTACACTTTCCACCTGGGTGATGCAGTGGCGGGATCGATGAGTTCACTGAAGGGAGGGAGTGCGCTAACTTGGGAGTGCGGATGAGGTGGTGGTGCTGCTGGAGCTACAGGTGGCGGTGCTGCTGCTGCAGCTTGGTCAACCATGGTGAGCTTAGTTTGTGCCAAAAGAATGGCCTTCTTCCACGTGATTCACCTGGCGTGGTAAGTGTGGTTGCGAGCTTGAAATATGCCAGGGTTTCCCTTGTTTTGATGGTGTGTGCTGTAGTCTCTTTTCCTGGGCAATTGGATGTGCCAGTGTTTGTTGGATCTTCCTTGCTGTGTTGCCCCACTGGGTGTTTGGTTTTGCCAGTGTCTGTTGTGTCACTAGACCTATGGCAGTTAGATTTGCCAGTGCTTGTTTGCTTTTTCCACTGTGCAGGCTGCCGTGTGCTGGGGCGGTGTCAGCTGTGCAGAGATCGAGAGAGGGAGAACGCTCTCAACGCGCCTCTGATTCCGGCAGTCAGACCTGGTGGCGCTCAGCTTATAGCGCGCATGTGCGTGCAGTCAATAGCAGCGCGGGCTCAACCGGATTCCTGCCGGGAGCACCGGCGCACTATACTCAGGTGACGGAGTTCAGCAGGCAGGCAGGCAGGCTCCGGGAAGTTGTGCAGGTAATGGGATGCGGTTGGCGGGCGGGCTCTGATATTTTCTGCGTGTACTACACTCACCGCTCACTGCCGGGTGATAGTCACGTGTCGACACTGGTTTACGGGCCAACAGCCACACTCGGATCCCACGCTCGTCACCAGTGTAGAGGCCTTGCGTGCGTAAATGATGAACACACACGCTCTGTAACTGTGTACCGGCCGGAAGGTCTCGAGCGACCCCGGCCTCTTTATTTTAGCTCTCTGGCCACGCCTGGCCACAGAGTGATACACAGTCCTCCTGCGACTAGAAAAACATTGATACAGGCTTTGATTATGAGTAGAATCGATTACTGTAATGCCCTGCTTCTTTCGACCAATGAAGCTTCCTTAAACAAACTGCAGGTTGTGCAGAACACGGCGGCTCGCCTAGTTACGGGAGCCCCGCTCAGGACTCCCTCTGTGCCCCTTTTGACTAAGCTCCACTGGCTTCCTGTAAGGAAAAGAGTGACATTTAAGATAGGCTGTATTGTCTTCAAGGCCTTAAACGGTCTTGACCCGTCCTATCTCTCTAGCAAAATAACCAACTACACTCCTCTACGCTCTCTTAGGTCAGGATCCAAACGCTTACTCTCTATCCCCAGAATTAAAAAATCGCTTCCGTGGCAGTTAGCCCCTCGGGTGATTGTGTAGACTAGACTGCTACAATAACCCACGAGGGGCTATTTCAATTTCAAAGAATGCCTTATGTTTGGCCTTGGCTGCAGCATGTTTTAGAGGTTAATGTTGGATCAGTTTGGGAAAATAGTGGCTTAAATATTTTCAGGATGGCTTCTTAATTTTCGAGAAAGGAAGAATACGATTTGAGATTGAGGAAAGTTTAGAGCACTCTGGAGCAAAAAGGTCTTACTGTGTAATTTCGGAAATGTCGTATTTGAGAGCGAAATCTGGCCGCAGATTCCTTAACTTTGAATTCTTCCCAGGCGTCAGACTGAATCCGGACTTTTTTAGCAGCAGCACCTCTGTGCGTTGGTAGTGGGTGTCACACGCCTCTGTAGTGACATCGTCCATGCATGCAAAATCACTGGAGTCCATATAAAACGCCTTCCGTTGCGCTGATGTCAGTTTCTTCTTTTACGTGCATCAGCGCAGATCCTTAGAAGTAGTTAACTTTGCTAGTTTTTTGGCCGACTTCGACGTTTTTCGTCGAAAGAAAATGTGTGTCTTTTTTCATGCCCTTGATTTTAAGGCTTGTGGATCCTGTAGTCAGCAGATGTCTCCCATGGACCCCCATTCGATTTGAATGTGGTGCTCGGAGAGTACCATGATTGTACGTTGTGTTACTCCTGTCACCTACTTCGACTGAAGGCGCTCAAGCAGCAGCGTATGAAGCTTATTGTGGCGTGGTTTACTCAGTCCTCCTAGACGTCCCTTCGACCTCGGTCTCCTTCGTGCTCCAGGGACCGTCCACGGGGCCGCTTCTGAGTCCGTTCCTCTGAATGTCGCTCTCTGTCCACCTCCCACGGTAAGTCACAACGCAAGCAGTCAAAGCAGTCGTTTTCCTTCTCCACCTGTGGAGTTGGGAGAGGAGTCTACCCTGCGCCTTCCCACATTTCTTGGGGCTGGGGCGACTCTGTCCCAGATCAGGAAATATCATTTTTCCCTTTAGATGTTTTTGGGTCTGCACCTCCCTCTGAAGCACCCTTGCGCCCCAAGCAGGCACAAGAGGCCGAGACTAGGACGACGCCCGCAAGTTCACCTTTGGCTTCAGTCCAGCCATATGCAATATCTATATATATGTCGGGGAACCACCATCCGAGGTTACCACCTTCAAGGCTAGGCTTCGAACACCCGACGCGAATGACGCCACCGATAGTGCACAGCCCTCCCAGGCTACCACTTTTGAAGCCTGCACCTGGTCGATCAAGGTCGATGATGGCGCCGCTCGACGCCTCACCTCTTTTTCTTTCCAACGCACGCTGATGACAGAGCCGCTCGACACTGTACGGCGTCGAGTATGGCATCAATGGAGCCAGTTGGTTCAGGTGTTGATCTTGGGCTCTTTACGGAGCCCCCCTCCTAATATTCATTTTCGGCCATGTGAATATGGAGGTATTGGAGAGGTTATACATGTTTCCCACTCTGACCCATCCCCATTGGATACCAGTTGGGTTTTTGAGTTGGGTGATGCAAGTGGTTTGGAGTCTTCTCCAGCCTCGGACCTTCTGGTTCCCCCCCGAATTGGCTTCAGAAGCGAGTTCTTCATTGGCAGAGATACTCAAACGAGTTAGTGAGGTTATAGAGATGAAACTTCTTTCTGTGGCTGTAACTACGGACCCATTAATTGACAATCTGCACCAGGATGAGTTAGTGCTTCCTTATAGTGAAGCTCTATTTGACATGTTGTTGGGAGGCTGGTCTAGACCTGTTGCAGGGCCCCCTGTAGAACGTGCTATTTCTCATAGACATCGTCCTGTCCCTGAAGGCCCGGCCGGTCTCATAAAGCAACCCACTCATCACAGACTTGTGGTTCAGGCTGCTTTGGCTGCCCAGAATATTGATTCTGTTCCGCCTACCCCTCCAGACAGGGAGGCTAAAAGTCTGGACACTAGAGGCAGACACATTTCCACTACCACATGTTTGGCTTTAAGGTCCATTAATATGTCTTGTGTCCTTGCCCGTTTCACCTATGCATTGTGGGATTCTTTGGCAAGTCTACTACCATCTCTTCCAGAGGAGGCCCAAGCTGCTCTTACTCCCTTGCTCCGTGATGAACGACAGGCGGCAAAACCTATGGTTCGTTCGTTGTTGCTAGGGCTAGGGCCTCTTCTGTGGCACTCCATCGGTGTGCTTGGTTGCGCACTTTTGTGTTCTCTGACGAGGTTCAACAAACATTGTTAGACATGCCGTTGATGAAACTCATCTATCAGTGCACAGGCGGATTCAGCTCTGCAGCGTTTCCGCGACAGGGTGATACAGCATCGTAGTTGAAATTGGACTTTAATTAGTATACATTAAGACCATTTTATGTTATGTTATGTTATGTCAACGAGTTTTGTAAAGCGAAACAGTTACCCAAAACGGGCCTTCCAGTGCTGATAGAAGAAACCAACTAAAAAATAGATTCAACTAATGGATAAGCCATTATATGAAGAGGTGAGTCTTAAGTTGTTCCCTTTATGGCAGTATCTATCGTGTTTATTCCACTTTTCATGACACCCGGGTGCGGTTTTCCTACTTTTTGCAGGTATTATTATTTTAGCGCTGTCAAGGACAGGTTTTTTCTTTTGGGATTTCTGCATGGGTTTAAACTCTATTATATAGTTTTTTTTTGTTTTTCTGATGATGGACTCCATGCTCAAGAGATCTTTTTCTTATGGTTAGGGACATTACCTATGTTACCTGGTCCTTCAGGATATTTTTCAGTATGCATATGAGCATCCTTTTATATGTTTTAGTATCCCTTTAAGGGAGCTTTTACTTATCACCTTTAAAGGACCTTCTATATAACTTGCTGCATGAGATTCTACTAATGATGAATCTCTTCTCTTTCCTAATTTATGCAGGGTGTATTCTTCAGGCGCTATTGCCTAATGGTTCTGGCTTCCAACGGGACAGTGGAAAGGGTGACTCTATTCTGCAGTCCATGTTGCTGCTCTCGCTCTTAGGTCAGCTACAACATCGTTTCTAAATAGCGTCCTGTGTTTATTTCGCGATTTTCTTGCTAAGTTGGCATTCGCCTTTTGTGACTTTTCACAAAGGTGTTTTTTCCCTAAAAAATAAAAGACAGAGGAAAGGTTTCCTCTTCTTCTTCCCTCTTGCTAATATTACTGGATTCTTTATCTGAGGTGGTCCACCACACCAGTCTACTCTGGTACTGACACTGGTATGAGTATCCTAGCGATGCCTGTTCCCTGCCAGCACATTAGCGATTCTTGCTTCTGGCATGCAGCCAGAGACCCTTCATACCGTGTACACCTCTTATAGTTGGGGCTGTTGCGTACATGTGACATCAACGTCTCTATGCATTATTCTCAGACAGTTTCCTATGTCACATAATGGTCTGAGCCTTATTAGGTGGACTTGATTGTTAATTACCACTAGATCTTTGAACTTTGTGGTTCATCTGCTTGGTATTCTGTTGGATTCAGTATTTCTCTTCCAGGGAAAACTCATCAATAGTCATAAGCACTGAATAATCCCCGCCCATGTGCGGGATCCCGGAGCATATACAAATATACATATATATGTGTATGTTGGGGGCACAAGTATCTAGCACGTCCGCGACATACATATATACATGTATATAAATACATAAATATGCAGCCTAACATAGTTCCAATAGGGCAAAATGCCAAAACTACATCGTTTTTTCTTGTACAAAAATAATCTCCTACATACACCTTGTAATACAGAATATACACTGTAATAGTGTCATACAAGAAACCTTTATTTTCAACAAAGAAAAACAGGTAGTTGGCCCATAGGCTGCATAGATGAATAAACGTCACAGTACATAAAAAACTGGCACCTTGCCTTTAAGGCTTCCAAGATCCTGTACACCGTGCCTTTAAGACCTCCAGGAGCCCCTCTGCTCCCATCATGCACCACAGGTGACAGTTAGGTCAGTTCTTTTTTCCAGCTCCTTCTGTGAGGATCCTGGAGCTTGAGCTCGATTCTCTTTAGTCAGAAATTGTTTTTTTCTCTTGCTTTTGGACATTTTTGACTGCTGGGTGTCTTTTCTTAAACCTTTCTGACAATTTACCATAATCAGAATGCCAGCATTATTCAACAAATGTCCTTCATGTGGTAAAAAGATGGCAAAATCGGACCCGCACTCTGTGAGCATCGTGTGTTTGCCATCTTCACACAAGCCTGATACTTGTAATTATTGTCAGCGATTTTCTAAAAGGAATCTTCGTGACAGGGAGAAGATTAGGCTCCATGCCTTGCTGGAGAGAGGAAAAAGTCGTCACAAAAGTGGCCTTGGGAGTGCCCAAGAGCCCTCCTCTTATCATGAACACCGAAAAAGGCAAAGATCTACCTCTGCAGAGTCCAGAAAGGAACAGATTCCTGACTGTTCGCCGTCGGCGTCGAGATCGCCGTCAAAGAAGCAGGTAAGACACTCTTCAGCGTCGAGGGACAGATCGCCGTTTAGACGACGGCACTCTCTGCCACACAAAAGTAAGCCAATGTCGAGACATACTTCGGGCTCGAAATATGCTGGTCCCGAGAGACCTGACAAGCACCTGTCGACGTCGAAACATCCGTCAACGGCAAGGAACACTCCGCCGCCTTCTCGGAGGTCGGCGTCGAGGGGTCCGCCGGCGAAGACTCTGCCGAGAGCTTACCGACTGGCGACGTTGAGATCACAGTCGCAGTCGAGGTGCTCATCGTCGAAAAAGTCGACGTCGAAGAAGCGCCAGAGGCGATCGACATCGAAATCTCCTGCCCGCCCGCGTGGGCGTTCGACATCGAGGACAATGTCGAGATCTTCACGGGGATGAGGGTTTGGCAGTATCTCGCCGCCAAAGAGATCCACGTTGAAGACTGCACAGTCGGTGTCGTCGTCGAGGCATCGGTCGACGTCGAGAGACAGAAGCCCTGTAGTCGTTTCGGAGGAGGTGACAGAGAGGGCTAGGTCGACGTCGAGGTCAAGACGTTCAACGTCAAGAAGACCTTCATCATCCCGGGGCATTAACATTGTCCAGAGTTCGCTGCAGGACTCTCCAAGATGGCTGAAAGGTACCGGTACTGATCAAGGAAGTCCGGATTCAGACTATTCTCGCACCTACTCTCCGTCGAGAGTTTCCAGGGGTCCTCCTCCAATGGCATCATCGAGGGTCTCTCTGAAAAGAACCCCGAAAAGGTCAAGATCCCCATCCTCCCGCCACTTGAGGTCACAGGAGCGGTCTTGCTCGCATCATGTTTCCTCTCCCAAGAGGAGGAGACGAAGATCACCAACGTGGTCCACATACACAAGGTCTTCGATCAAGGACTATTCGCCAACTCTGTCTGCAACACCACCATCCAGAGTGTCCCCGATTGACGAAAACAGAACCTTCATTGACGTTCTCTGCAGAGGGGCCAAAAAGCTCAACATTAGTATGTCGGTCCCAACGGTCTCCACACCCGAGACTTTACACCATCGATCGTCAACCAGGTCTCTACTGCCTCTAGTCCCAGGCCTCTTAGAGCCTGCTATGCAGACTTTCTTAACTCCTTCCACAATGGGCGCAGTACCATCTCGTATTGCCAAGAAATATAAAGCCCCGGATCAGGCCCCGCTTTTTCTACGCTCTGATCCCACACCAGACTCGGTCATTGTGGCGGCGGCCAGGAAGGCACATTCTGCGACTTCTTCCTCGTCAGTCCCTCCTGGGAAAGACAGCAAAAATATGGACTCACTGGGCAAGAGGATGTGTACTACCTCTGCCTCTGTTATGAAGGTGGCCAGCGCCTCAGCTCTCCTAGGGAGGTATGATAGGTCTCTCTGAGATTCCCTTGCCACATTCACGGACAAACTCCCGAAAGAAGACCAGTAGGACTTTCAGGAGATACTGCAAGAAGGGGGCTAGGTGGCGAACCAGGTGATAAGTGCAGCTGCAGACTCATCGGATCTGGCTGCACACGGCTATTCGCACGGCATCTGTTCCAGACGCTCGGCCTGGCTGCGTCTCACAGGCCTGAAACCAGATGCCCAACGGAGGATTGTCAACCTTCTGTTCAATGGGTCTTCGCTGTTTGGGTCTCACGCGGATGATGAGATGGCCAAAATGAAAACTGAATTGGACGCTGTGAAGGCTGTTGGCCTAGAGAAGCAGAAAGAATTCCGCAAGCGGTTCCGCCCCTACGACAGGCGCTCCTTCCAACAGAGGGTTCAAACCCCTCAGTGCTCATCCCAAAATCAGCAGCAGCAGAGTCCGCAATTCCATCAATGACGACCTGGTAGAGGTAGAGGAAACAACAGGCAGCAGGCTTCAACTGCTAAACAACCAGCAAAGCAATGAGCAGAGGCTTCCTCCATGCCCGTTAGCCACTCCGGTAGGAGGAAGTATCACTTTTAATTTGGAAGAGTGGAGATCAATAACAAACGACAAATGGGTGCTAAATGTTGTGCAAAATGGATACTTGCTGAGGTTCAAGGCCCCACCTCCTTCAGTTCCTCCTCAAAGACGATCCAACCAACATCACCTACTGTTGCAAAAAGAGGTGGACAGTCTTCTACAAAAAAACACCATAGAGTATGTTCCAAAGCAACAGCAAGGGCAAGGCATTTACTCTTGTTACTTCCTGGTAAAAAAAAGAGGACCGACCAGAGAATACAGACCAATTCTTGATCAGCGGCTCCTGAACAAATTCATCCGCATGGAAAAATTTGGGATGTTGGCTCTGCACCAGATCTTCACTCAGCTACATCAGGGAGACTGGATGTGTTCTATAGACTTGTAGGACACCTACTTCCATATCCCGGTGTCCAAAAGACATCGAAAGTTTCTCCGCTTTCAGGTAACCCATCAACATTTTCAATTCTGAGTTCTACTGTTCGGGCTCCAATCGGCCCCCGAACGTTCTCGAAGTGCATGGCGGTGGTGGCAGCATTTCTACGCAAACGCAAAATCTTCATTTAACCCTATCTGGACGATTGGCTCCTGAAGAGTGCCACACCTTCTCTGCTTCAGGATCACCTCAACTACTATCTCCAGCTGTTGAACACGCTGGGGCTTCAAGTCAACTTCAAGAAGTCAGTCTTCAATCCGACACAGAGAATCCATTACCTGGGTACCGCAAAGGCAAGCGTGTGTCCTTCGGAAGAGAGGTTATCATCAATCAGAGACAAATGTCGCGATCTCCTCAGCGCCCGTCATCCCACAGTCAGACAGGTTTTGTCCTTATTGTGCTCCATGGTCTCTTGCGTATTCATCGTCCCCAATGCCAGATTGAACATGCGTCCTCTGCAGCAGTTTCTGGAGGACCAGTGGATGCAAGTCTCAGGTCGCTGGGAAGACCGTGTGACTCTACCTCAATCGGCCAAAGACTCCATCAGCTGGTGGATGAAGTGGTCACACCTACTAAAGGGGGTCCCATTTCACCAAGACATTCCCACTCAGACTATAGTCACGGATGCTTCCCTGCAGGGTTGGGGAGCACACATGGGTCCTCTTCAAGTACACGGTCTCTGGTCAGAGGCAGAACAAGGGTATCACATCAACTTCCTGGAGTTAAGAGCCGTTCACCAGGTTCTCAAGTCACTGTACCCTTCTCTCCAGTCCAGCTCCCTCTTGGTTCAGAAAGACAACACCACAACAATGTATTATCTGAACAAACAGGGGGGCACCAGGTCGAGAACTCTCTCTCTGGAGTCACAGACTTTCTGGAAGTGGCTTCTCGCAAGGAACCTCAGCATTATGGCCATTCACCTTCCGGGGACACTGAACGTTCAAGCAAACTCACTAAGCAGAGACTTCGTAGAAGTGCATGACTGGTTGCTAAACAGCAAAGTCACACAAGACATCTTCCGACAATGGGGAGTGCCAAACATCGACCTCTTCGCAGACGCGGCCAACACCAAATGCCCCGTCTTCACGTCCAGGTTTCCCTAACCAGGATCACGAGGCAATGCCCTTTTGATAAACTGGTCTCAGACATTACTGTACGCCTTTCCTCCGCTTCCACTGATCCCTGCAGTGATCAACGAATTTTACAGGACCAACACCAGAATGATCCTGAAGGCTCCAGAGTGGCCGCGTCAGTGGTGGTACCCGGACCTTCTACAATTATCTGAGGTGTAACACCGGAGGTTGCCTTGCCGTCCAGACCTGTTGTCCAAGAACGAGGGGAGAGTGTTTCATCCCAATCTCTCATCCCTCAGATTGACAGCATGGCTCCTGAGGTCCATCAATACGGACACTTAGACTTACCAGCGGATTGTATGACTATCCTGAAGGAAACCAAGACACCTTCCACCAGAAAATCCCATGCTTTCAAATGGAAGCGGTTCTACTTGTGGTGCAGGGACAATGCTCATGATCCGGTGCAGGGTCAAGAGCAGGTACTGTTGCCATACTTATTACATTTGGCCAAGTCTGGTCTGCAGTTCTCTTCGATTAAAGTGCATCTAGCAGCCATCACTGCATACAGAAAGTCACCTACACAAGTATCTTTTTTTCCAAATGCCAGTGGTAAAAGATTTCCTGGAAGGGATAAAAATGGTATACCCCCCCCCAGTGAGATCTCCATCTCCTTCTTTGGAACTCAACATAGTCCTTACAAAACCTATGGGTGCTACTTTTGAGCCGATTCACAAGGCCTCTCTGCAGCACTTGTCATGGAAAACTGCCCTTTTAGTCGCCATCACTTCTGCCCGCAGGGTTAGTGAAATCCAGGCCTTGTGTTGTAGAGAGCCTTATACTGTTTGTCATGCAAACAGGGTGGTTTTGAGGGCTCATTCGAGCTTTCTACCTAAGGTGGTCTCGGATTTCCACATCAATCAGACTATCAATCTTCCCACTTTTTTTCCCCAATCCCACAACTCCTCCGGAGAGGTTCCTCCATTCTATAGACCTCAAGAGGGTACTGAAATTGTATCTAGACAAAACCAAGTTCTTGAGAAAGACGGACCAGTTGTTTGTTAACTATGGTGCCATAAATACCGGTTCGGCAGCTTCTAAAAGATCCATCTCTAGATGGATAGTTTCTTGCATATCTTTGTCCTACCAACTAGCTAACAAGGTTCTTCAGGGCAAACCCAAAGCATATTCTACCAGGGGGAAAGCCTCTACCACGGCCCTCCTTAGAAATGTTCCTATGACAGAAATTTGTAAAGCAGCGACTTGGCGCTCGGTTCATACTTTCACTCGCCATTACTGCTTAGACTCTGATACACAGGCGGATGCCCAAGTTGGGCAAGCCTCACTGAGAAATGTATTTGCTTGATGTCATGTTAAGATGCGCTGTTACCTGTTTTTAAATACTGCTTGCTCGTCCGCAAGGTAGTGGGTATGGGCTTGCTACTCTATTCAGTGCTCTATTCAGTATCCCCTGGAAGAGAAGGATTAGTTTCTTACCTGTAATCCTAGTTCTCTTCCAGGGGTATACTCATCAAAGTCATAAGCAACCCTCCGGCCTCCCCGGACGAGCAGTTATAGTACGTTATTGTGGTGTTTGCATCTTATACTCAGGTTGCTTCAAGTTAGTACACCGTAAAAAAGAACTGACCTAACTGTCACCTGTGGTGCATGATGGGAGCAGAGGGACTCCTGGCGGTCTTAAAGGCACGGTGTCCAGGTTCTTGGAAGACTTAAAGGCAAGGTGGCAGTTTTTAGGTCGAGCTTAGAGCAGCCCATGCGCTGCTGTAGTAAAACGACCTCTTGGAATCGCTCTGAACTTTTCACACGCTCATGCGTGTGAAAAGGCCTACAGCTTGCGGTTACGAGCAGCAGCGCGCAGTGTGCAAACTGTCAGATTTCACACGCGGGCGCAGCTGTTTTCACTTCATGGTCGCTTTAACTTGGGTTGTTTCATCAGTATGTTTTCTCACTTTAGCTGGCATATTATTTTGAGCTTCTAAAGTTGTGTTTCAGTTCACATAACACTCATTTCAAATGTTCCCAGAAAAGTTGGCAACCACTCACACACCACGCTTCTGGCTTGCAGAAGGTGTTGCAGTTAAGACACGGAGTTAGACTTCTGCTCCTTCCTGTGGGATGCTTCTTTTCTTCGACCCCCTTTCTGATACAATCAAATTTCTTTTTTTTTTGTTTTCTTTTTTTTGTTGTGTTGCGGATGCTATATTTCGTTGAAGGTCACAGGATTTCTTTTTCTGTACCCCCATAAGTTCCTCACTTTATCCCACCACCTTGCATCCTTCGCATACACTTATTCAGTCATCCAGCTTTAAGCCACATGTTTGGTGGCTGTAACATTTTCATTGCAAAAACCAAAGGAAATGATGGACGGAGTGTTGAACACTGCAAGCACTCACCCCCAATCAACCGATCTGGGTTCAATCCATCACCGTTCTTTAGCCCACTCTGCCACCCCAGTTCAGACATGGCCATATGCAAATCAGTCTGACCCTGTGCCTCATGGGAACATTTTCATTGTCTTTTGCTGCCATTCATCTCTTTCTCCATCTAACCAGAACACCAATCCATAATGGTATGACAGCAGTCACAGGTTCTTGTTATGGTGTTTTTATTTTTCTGGGCACCATCCTGTCACCACTCAATCTGTCCCCCACTATCCTTCAACCCGACCTAGAAGCTTCCTGCACAGCATGGTGCGTCGTGGTCACAAGGTGTTTCTTCCTGTTCCTCCCTTTACCATACCTCTCCTTTTCTGACTTCCGCTACCCAGGAAACTCCACATACGTTGTAATTTCTTCTTCCTGCACACCACAACAGCCATGCTGCACCAAATGCTTAACAATTTTTGTTATAACTTTTCAACATGATGCACAGCAGCTACAATACTCTACAACATAGCCAAAAGTTCTGGCTAGACACATAAGGTCCCAAAGACGAGACCTATTGGCTATGCCAATGCTTATTTACTGTACTTTGACGTTTATTCATCTATGCTGCCTATGGGCCTACTGCCTGCTATTACCTGTTTTTCTTTGTTGAAAATAAAGGTTTCTTGTATGACACTATTACAGTGTATGTTCTCTATAACAAGGTGTATGTAGGAGATGGACCGTCCATAGCTTCATTAACTGCTGTCCCTTTGTTCCGTCGCTGCTTCTTTTGAGCGATCATCCTGATGATGATTTCCAGGCTCATGAGCTCCTCTGTTACTGTGTATTTCTGCTTCATCTGGCTGCAGTAACATGATGATGATGGTAATAATTATCTTTCCTCCTCTGTGTTTCAATACTGTCTCTTTTCTCCCCACCCATCCCCCCCCTCTCTTTTTCATTTCTTCGTGCCTGTAATGAGGAGTTCTCACCCTGAAGCACTGCACTCTACTCAATGCAACATAAATACAACCCACATAATACCACTGTGCCACATAATTATATGCTACATAATTATACTGCAATCAATGCAATATACACTCCAAAAAATACCACTCAGTGCCACATAATTACACACCATATATTACACTCTACTGAATGCAACATACACTCCACATAATACCACTCAATGCCACATAATTACACGTCACATAATTACACTCTACTCAATGCAACATAAATGCACTCCACATAATACCACTCAGTGCCACATAATACCACACCACATAATTACACTCTACTCAATGCAATATAAATACACTCCACATAATACCACTCAGTACCACATACTTACACACCATGTAATTACACTGTACTCAATGCAACATAAATACACTCCACATAATACCACTCAGTACCAACAAATCACACGTCACAATTACACTCTATTCAATGCAACATAAATACACTCAAACATAATACCACTCAGTGCCACATAATTACACACCACATAATTACACTCTACTCAATGCAACATAAATACACTCTACATAATGCCACTCAGTACCACATAATTACATGTCACATAATTACACTCTATTCAATGCAACATAAATACACTCCACATCATAATACTGTGCCACATAATTACATGCCACAGAATTATACTCTACTCAAGCAACATAAATACACTCAACATAATACCACTCAATACCACATAATTACACGTCACATAATTACACTCTATTCAATGCAACATAAGTACAGTCCACATAATACCACTGTGCCACATAATTACACGCCACATCATTACACTCTACTCAAGCAACACACTCCACAAAATACCACTCAGTACGACATAGTTACATGCCACATAATTACACTCTACTCAATGAAACATAAATACACTCCACATACCACTCAGTCCCACATAATTACACGCAACATAATTACACTCTACTCAATGCAACATAAATACACTCCACATAATACCACTCAGTGCCACATAATTACACGCCACATAATTGCACTCTACTCTATGCAACATAAATACACTCACCATAAATGCACTCTATGCCACATACCACCAATCAACATAAATGCACTCCACACCATGACACAATTTCACTAAGCATAATTTCACTCAACACCACGGTTCCAGGCCACACAATTCAACTCCACACATTTCCAATACACACCACATAATTACACACCAAACAACCTATTTTACCTCCACTACTACACAATGCACAACGTACCTCCAATCCACATCATATAGTGGCATCACCTGAGCACCAAACATCACTCATCACCACCATTTTGCATCAGCGCACTACCTAAGCATCACCTAAGCATCACGTCAGTCTGCCTTTGGTATCTGGCATCTGGTGATTCTCCCCTAGTGTCCGTCCGCTGCTCGTGTTCTAATTAAATTACTGTTTTACAACCTCTTCTCCCCCATTATTTATGTCCGCTCCCCCATAACAAAAAAATGTATAACAAACAAGCATGACAACAGGCAGGAAGAAGTTGCCAGCAGAGAAAGTACAAAAAAACAAGAAAACATTTTTTATGTTAAAATCTTTTTTTAATCAGGTTGTTCAGTTGTATATAATGTTGTCTTGGTTTGTATAAAGGTAACAAAAATGCTTAACACTTTTTGTTATAACTTTTCAACATGATGCACATTACAATGTATGTTCTCTATAACAAGGTGTATGTAGGAGATTATTTTTGTACAAGAAAAACCTATGTAGTTTCGGTATTTTTCCCTATTGGCTGCATATTTATGTATTTATATACATGTATATATGTATGTCGCGGAAGTGCTAGACACGTGTTCCCCCAACATACACATATATATGTATATTTTTATATGCTCCGGGATCCCGCACGTGGGCCAAGATTATTAAGTGCTTATGACTTTGATGAGTAAACCCCTTGAAGAGAACTAGGATTACAGGTAAGTAACTAATCCTTCGTGCGAATCATTCTCCATGTAAACCTGCTTTCCTTTTGTCCTGTTAGGTGTCCATAATAATCTAGCCTTCAGAGGTAGGTTATTATGCTTTTATATATGCTATATATATTGTTACGCTTATAACTCTATATAGTGTTTTTTCTCATTTCGATTTTCTTTCTTTCTTTCTTTTTCACAGAAAGTTCCCTTCTATTATCCGTTGCACCTCTTTGTAGAAGCCACTGCATTGTTTTCACCCATTTGCTAGGGTATAATGGTAACTGTAAGGGTGCTGTCCTTATGCTTCCTGTAGTTTGGATGTCTCCTGCTTCCTGTACGACATAATTTCCTATAATGAACCATTGTGGCTCTTGTTTAGCTTACGTCTTTTCAGTTGCTTAGCTTTTTATTTTTTACCCAATTTTTTATGCCTCAACACTTTGATTTGTCACCAGTCGCCACTGGTGGTTCACCTGTTGTCCTTAGAGAAGAGTGTGATGATGGATGATAAGAATGATAGGATTTTGGGGAAATTTTAATTATTTATTAATTTTATTAAGCGATAGTGGGTGCAAATCATGTTAAAAAATCCAGTATATATTTTGAGAGATTAGGGATCAAACAATACCACATCTTTGTAGAGTCTCAAAGGGAACGGAATGATTGAGAGGTATAATTGGGTGTTGACGGTGCCATTCAACTCGCTATGGGAAGTAGCATAGTTTGGGAAGTGCAATTAGCAAAGACTATATGTAGTGCCACTGGAATTATCTGGCAGGAGAAGGCCACATTATGTGGCAGGATTGAGTAAATTATGTGGCAAGAAAAGGCAAATTATGCGGTGTAATGCGGCACATTTTTTAAATACCATTACTTCAGTATTTTGTACTTTTTATACTTGTTAACACTGTCTTGGCATTGGGTACACCTCCTTAGTACCAGTATAATAGCCATACATAGCAATAAGCAATAGAAAGGTGACCAGTCAACCTTTGCAAAAGACAACTTGTGCCAGTGCGTTTTTAGTAACTTTTGAACTGTGTGAATCATAAACAATTTTTGTTTTATTAAAATCTGCAGATTATGCAGCAGATTATGGATTATGTGGCAAATGCCGCAAATCTATAACTAAGCGAAAATCGGCACACAATCGCGTAATTCCTGTTGCCGTGATATTATGGGCCTATAAATTGACTGAAAATGAAGCTAGTGGATGTTCACCCTTTGTGAGTATGTCAGGATGTAATCCTGGACTAAAAATAATCGTGGTTGGTTGTTTGAATTAGGGTGAACAGTTGAAAAAATATGGAATAGAATAGGAGAATCGTATGAAACATATATTGTGATTCTAAAAAAAAGTGAAACCTGTAAGTTTGAAAGTCGGGCAATGGGTTTGTGTGAAGAAACCGGGTAAGGTGTGTAAAAGGGAGAGTATGTTCTAGGAACCTAAAGAAGTTGTTGAAGTCTTGCTGGGTTCTGCTTATTTAAGTGATGGTAAGGTGTGGAATTTAAATCAAGCCTCTGTGGGCAATGGTAATTGTCACAAACATGTAGAAAAGCAAAGGGTCAACAATGGGATGATGAGGAGGATGTTACCGAATCTCTGAATGTGTTGGACAGTCAAAGGATGATTTATAATTTTACCAACAAGAGAAGTCGTAGGTAGTCCTGGTTTACACCCAGAATCTAGTAACAAGAAGGCGCAGCACTGTTGCCAAGTGCAATTTTTGACTTTCCAGACAAAGGTAAGGTGTTCGGGGTCTTCACAGGTTTTGAAAACAAGCATCTGCAATGCAATAGGTCTTGAATTTACGTGAGTTTGAGCTATTGGCATTGTAATTGACAATGCCTTTTATTTCTGTTTTGGTTTTTAAAACATAACTAAAAGGCAGTGTCATTTACAATGCCAATCGCTCAAACTCTCTCAAATCCTGAAGGCATCACTGAGTTTCCCCCTTCTGCCTCCTATAGCCCCTGAAGAGCTCCCCGTTTGGTACGAGTTAAATACACAAGCCAGGGGTCACAACTACATACGAGACCCACCTGCCCTCCTGCAGTAAGAGAAACTCATTAAAGAAAATAGTGCTTACAGACTAAAGAAGATGTACCGTGTAACAACCAAAGTAAAAGGGCCAGTCCTCATGGTAGGTTACAAACGAAGACAAGGTCCTGCTAAGGAGGGACTAAGAGGCCTAATAACGAATCAGAATCCAGCATTTATGAAGGACAATGATGCAAGCCAAATGACAAATATGGGTGGAGAGTGGGCGGGCCCTCAAGTACATACTCCAATACAGCATGGCCCGCAGAGCAGCGCATGCGCTGCCCAGGCTGGATCTAAAAAATGACTGCAGCGACCCCAGATGTGTCACATCCTGAAGTAGGAAATTACAACTTGAACGAAAACTCTTAAATTCTAGTTGTTCTGTGACTGACAAAATGAGTTATACTGAGGTACTTTTGGATGAATCTTCTTTGGGGGAGAATGCCAGAGGCTCTGAGATGGATAAAATATTGCCTATGTCGGGAAAATGGTGGAAATACATTGTATATGTCAGAGTAACTTAATAGTTAGGGGTTGTTCTGGGTTGGATTTCCTTCTTTATTTCAAGTGCACATGTTGTATTTTAAATTTGTATTTTATTTTTGTGTGTTGGAAAGGGGTTGTGCTGGGTATAGCTTGGAACGTGATGGTGGGGAATGGGATATAGAGTGTGCATTTGGAGGGTAGAGAATGCAGGATCTAAGGATGTAGAGTATTCTAGTGAATGCAACTGGCGTGCAATGCAGATTGATGGTGCAGCCTATGCCACTCTGATGGAAATAAATGTTGCTTCAAATTATGCTATTGCTATGTTTCATTGGAGGAATCAACACAACAGTGAATATTTGGATTCTAAACACGCTAATTCACTGCTTTGACAAAGCACCAGATCACCAGTCGGTAACAGAACTTGTTAACCACTGTTGCTATGTCTCAAAGAAATTCCAGGCTGCTCTGGGTGGGGTCTCTGAGAGCCTGTCATAGCAGCGCCGGGACCAGTGACCACGAGTTCTTTTTGAGGAGGGGCGTTGGAGTATGGCACAGATAGGACGTCTTTATTTAGGTCTCGCGCCTAGCGTTGCACTGCGAGAGTCCTTTTGTCCGGGGTTCAGAAATAGACTCTGGAATCGTACACACTCGTGCGTGTGTTTTTAGGTCTCGCTCCTAGCGTTGCACTGCGCAGCAGTGCTCGCGCAGCGAGAGTCCTTTTGTCTGGGGTTCAGAAATGGACCCTGGAATCGTACACGCTTGTGCGTGTGTTTTATGTTTTGTCTTCTATTATTGGGCTTTTAGTGGCTGTATTTTTTAGACAGCGCACGCAATAGGCCAAAGGCAGGCGCATCGCTCCGCCCACGGCCTATTGGTGTCTGTTACGCGCACTAAAGCCTATCTGGTTTCAGTTATCGTGCCCAGACACGGGCGCGATAATTGAAAGCATATGGCTGTCTGTGGCGCGCGCGCACCATTGGCGGCTATCTCTGCTTCCAAAAGCGACTGCTTTCAGTTTCGCGATCACTTTACTTGTGGCTTTGCTTTCAGTTTTGTGATCACTTTACTTGTGGTTTTGCGGCTGCAATACAGTTTGTTGCTTAATTGGGAGGAATGCGTGGCTAATCTTTACGCGGTTACAAGGTAAAATAAATGAAGGCGGTTACAAGGTAAAAAAAAATGAAAAATGCGTGGCAAATATTTACGCGGTTACAAAGTAAACAATGCGTGCCTAATAATTGCACTATACTTCTCTTTTTCTAATGTCACGTCAGGCTTACTGAAATAATTGACTGTATCTGCTTAGCTACAAAACAAGGACTCGTTGGGGCTAAGTCATACTTTCTTTTTAATTTCAATAGAATTTTATTGAGATTTTGTCATATACAAAAGCCATACAAAACAAATACAAATACACATAAAACATGCAATTTGAATCGCATGAAGTTACAGGGCAGCTCATGTTGGTTGTATTAGTTGAGGTACAATCTCCACACTAGAGACAGTGTGGTGAACAGCTTTAAGATAATGCAGACGCATTGCATGATAGTCACCACCCTCTGGGGCACCCATGCACAAAGTTAACTGGTGAAATGCATAGAGTGATTGTTTAATAAGTGTATCCCTGGGAAACGGAGTGCCCGGCTGCACCCACAGTCCTGTTGGCTCTTACTGAAGCTCTCGCTGAGAAACTCTGACATGGCAAGAATAGTTGGTTTCCTGCGCTTGAAGAACCATGGACAGCATTTCAGCCTTTCACACTTGAACTCTAATGGCAGGCAGACCATCACATCCACGGTAGCATCTGTTCAGTCCAGAATGAATGTAGTTTCTCGATTTAAACGTCATCCACCGACCGGGTACTGTGTGAGAGCAACAACAATATATACAGTCTGTTACTTACAACCACCGTTCAAGTGTATTCTGTCAGTGGGTTCAGCCAAGCAATTCAAGACTCGGCCTTGAAAAAAGTCTGTTATTCATAAAAAGATAAAACGAGCACTAAAAATGCAATAGGTCTCGCATTTCATTAAGTTAAAGCCATTTGCTTTGCTATACAATACCATTAGTAAAGTAAATGACTTTAACTTAATCACAGGCGAGACCTATTGCATTTTCAATGCTTTTTTATTTTGGGAGGGAGAGTACCGGCACTTCTCAAGAGAAATGCTATACTTTTAATTGGAAAGTACCAGCACTTCTCAGAAACAAGCAGGGACTCGGGTGTGGAGTACCTGCGCTTCCATTTTTCCATTTCAAGCACTGGTTGAAATGACAATTGCTGCCTTATTGGCTGTGACGCTTGCTGTTTTTGCGATGTTCGACTTTTAGTCCTCCTGACATGTGGTGTTTTATTTTAACAGTAGTTTTTATTGGACAACTGAAATGGATACTGACTTTTCCCAACGTCCCATAAACAACCCCATGAGCGTTAAGTCTGCACGTTTTTGATGTACGTGGATCTTTGGAGCAATGGGCAAGTTTTTGTCAAAATATCTACCTCTTGACCGATGACTGGCCACCAGTTGGGTATCTTCAACCTCTTCCTAGTGCCAGTGATCCCAACATGTCCCTCGTGGCACAAATCGATGACGTAGCAGCTTAGCTCAATAGGTGGTTTCAGCAAGTCACCTCTAAAGAAATAGATTTTTTTTTCTATTACATTACTTTTGGTATACTCGCGGCACCTGAATAGGTCTCGCATTACTGAAAGTTTGAGCTATTGCCGTTGCTTTATTGTTTGCAACAGCAATAGCTCAAACTTTTAGTAATGCGAGACCTATTGCATTGCAAATGCTTGTTCATTTTGTTCCAGTGTGTTTTTAAGGTCGTTGCCAAAGTAAATGCCCAGGTATTTTACGAAACTGGTTTGCCAAGCGAGACCCGAATCCCCCAATATGTCTCTAGTGGTGTGTATGTTGAGTGGTTTGCATTCTGACTTGTCTTTGTTAAGTTTATAACCGGAGTGGGACGAATACTTGTCTATGGATTCCATGAGGGCCTTGAAAGAGGCTTTAGGGCTTTCCGTGACAACGAGGATGTCATCTGCATACGCTGCTAGTTTGATTGTCCTTAATCAGAGGCTCTAGTGCTAGTAAGAATAGCGAGGGGGACAGGGGGCAACCTTGCCTTGTCCCTCTTTGCAGAGTGAAGGGCTCTGAGATAGCCCCATTGACCATAATGCGAGCCGTAGGTTTATCATATAGTGCCATAACTTCGCCCTTGAGCCGCTGGCGGCCTGGATACGATGGCACCCAGATGTGAGGGGGATTCGATGGTCCCCTGACCACGAAGACCGCATTTCCCTCTATGCTGACGATATTCTGCTCTATCTCACTTCACCCCGTAAGTCCCTTATAGTTGTCTGCGACATATTGACTTCCTTTGGGAGGAATTCGGGGCTAACCATTAACTGGGGTAAGTCGTATCTGTATGCCCTGTGTGGAGATGTCCCGGTTCCCCCGCGGAATTGCCCGATCCAGATCGCCCGGGAGGGTTTCCTGTATCTGGGGATCTATATCTCTGCCGACCCAACGGTACGGTATGAGAGGAACCTGCTCCCTCCGTTGGCGCGCCTGCGGCGGGACGTGGCGGGTTTCCCTCCTTGGCCGTGCGGTGCTATTCAAAATGATGTCTCTTCCCCGTTTTCTCTATGCCCTGCAGAACACCCAGGAGCTGGTTCCGGCCAGCTACTTTCGGGAGGTTGAGAGTCTACAGCGTTCGCTGCTGTGGGACGGCCGCCCGCGTATAGCGATAGCAAAATTAACTCTCCCTTGGTATGACGGGGGTATCGCGCTTCCCGACATCCGAAGATACTATTGGGCCTCCCAACTAAGCGCGATCAATCACGGAGTCTACGGTCCGGCGCTTAGCCCTGGCTTTGCTATGGACCGGTGGTTGCTGAGGGGTGGTGGCTACTATAGAGCACTTTATTCGAGGCCACCGGCTGGGTCCCTCTCAGGGCCGACCGGGGTGGCGGTGCACGTGTGGAAGACAGTCACGAACTCCCTGGGATGTGTGGTAAATAAAAATACCGGACTGAATTTCATACGGAATCTTAAAATAAAGTAAATAGCTCAAAATAACAAGAGGCAGAATCCGTGGTATAAGAGGTTTTCTAATGGGCTTTATTCCATTCAAAATGGCCGACTCGAGTCGCGGCCCTCAGGTTCCGTCACCACGAGGGTTCAGGAAGTGAAGTACAATAATTTATTAACAGACATGTATTTTTATAATAAGTGCATTACAATGAAACGAATGTAGAAGGCGTAACATTTGATAAGAAAAGTGACAAAACAGTGACATAATCGAAACTAGGCGTAATAAGGAATAAAAGAAACATGATTGGTTAGAATTATCAGACATAGGTGGATCTATAAGATAATACTTGGCATAGATGCGCGCGCGGCAGCATGACGTGTAATTGACGTGCAACTAGGGGGTGAAGGGGACTTGACATTTAGCTCTACATGTGGAGACGAGAAGTCTGGGGTCAAGTCAACCTAATCCCAAATCATATCTAACATCCTATGTTTAAAGAACTATGTTATCCACAAGGAAGAGACTCTCGGACAGAATCTATTCTATACTGACTGTGTACGTGTACAAGCGTCTAAGTGTCTATATGAGATGCGAGGGGCAGAAAACTTTCCATGGCAACAGGGCTATGAATCACTTGCAGGAGGACGGAAAGCTGAGTCCTTTGCTTGTGAGCTAAAGGAAATGTTTACCTAAATCACTGGACAGGAATGCATCGGCTGAAGAGCAAAATAGATAATTCGAAGGTGAAATACAACTTCTTGGCAGACAGGCGAAAACTGGCCGAGGCAGGCACCGTTAGCTGCACAGGGAGTAGGACAAAGTTCATGGATACAGATGCGAGCTCAAGCTGAAGCTGTCAGAGACAGAAAGCAGGGAAAGGCTTTGAGGACAGAATCGGGCCTACTCGCCTGAACTGTGAAAATGGAGTAACTGAGCCATATAAAGTCGGTGGCCTGTCACACCTAGGAATCGAATATCCAGCCCATTGATGGCGGATCTGACAGAGAACATGTCGACGGTAGACACACATATGTTTGCGTCTTAGAAACTGGAACTGGAGGGAACATACATGTACTTGTAACATGCATATAGAACCGTTGGGGTCCAAGATAGGGGACATAACTGATCAGGAAAATCCACATTTCCACATTCCCTCCTTGTCCCCTTCTTGCCCTTGACGAGACATCAATCTTCATCATTCCATTGATTTGCTCATGGAGCATCATTTCTTCTTCTTTCTTCTTCCGGCATTCTGAACGGGACCTGTGATGTGGAATGCATGATGTGGCACACAGACCACAAATCGCTGGTCCACCTTGCAGGCATAAACAACAACTGAAGAGCATAAGAAGGCCAATACCTAGGAAGGATAAAACTCTCCATCCCCAGGCTGATATCACACTCCAAAACCACCCGGACCACGTCCAAGTGCCTGGATTCTCGTGTATCTGGCTTACAATCTTATGAAGGCGTGTTATAGCTTTATATACAGATGGCGAATTTTCTGGTATGAATATGCAGCAGCTGGATCCGATGACCCTGCAAGCTCCGCCCCTATCGGCCAGGATGACGTCAAGGACAAGACGATTCTGGAGAACAACAATTCTCATCACTGATTGTTCCTCTGTCAGATTGCCTAGGGCGGCTATAGTCTCGTTTACTACAGCTTCAAGAGTCTTGGTGAGTCTGCGTATCAGCTTACTATTTGATATTGTACCTATATAGGGAAAGATACCTTTATTGAAATCTACATACTTGTCCCATGCTGTCTCAGTATAATCGACAACTGGGAGATCTCTTCGCTCTCTATTGTGTACTAAATGAACATTTCGATAATAATCAGGGGGAGCTAGGAAAACAGGTGGCAAAAGGAATGCTATGTAACAGGTACCATCCCAATCTAGAGGCAGACGCATATATGCCGTCGGACCACATATAAAGTAAGAATGGCGAGAAGCTCTAAATGAAGATTTACCTTGATCACTATATTCTACTGTAGTAACGCATTGGCTATGGCCCATATGTATGGAACCAACTTTTCTTACACATAATTCACCCTTAACTGGAAATACTGACATAGTGGGCAGAATTAGTTCAACTTCGGATTTGACATTCAGAATCATAAGATTAGGCGTAAAATTACCTAATTTATACACTTCATTTTCTAAATCAGTTCCTGTTCTACTGGGGTGACCCTCCTTATTAGGGTGACAGACTTTGAATAAAACTAGATTCAGATTTCCCCATATCCAATGTTGTTGATAAACTGCTGTGTCTGGGTCTATGGAATTTAATAAACTAAACCATGCTCCACAGGAGCCATTGTGTGTGAATGGATGTGGAAAGAAAGGCAGAACTCCTTTGTTATTCTGATAGGGAGGGAGTCGGCCACACACCCAACAATTGGTCGCATTACTAGTCTGATGGGAATGATGTAACATACTAATGAAGGTGTTATTGCGCAGCGCAAGTCTATAAGATAATTCATGTGGCGGTAGGTCACTAAAAGAATGTTCTGCAGCAACATTATAAACATGTCTAGAGATAGGATGATATATGTGCAAAATCATACTTGTAATAATTACTAAAATACTCGATAAAAACAAAATTAATAATGTCCTCATACAGTAGCTACGCAGTGATTTACAATACGCCTGTCGTTTCAACATTTCTCGGGTATTTTCTCTACTCAGGTCCAAGGGGTACATGTCGGAGACAATTCAACCGCTTCACCTTGGAGAGGACTTAAACAATCAAATTGCTCGACTGTTTGGGCCTAAGCTTTAATTTATAGCACTGAGAGTTATTCTTTTCAACAAAAGGAAGTTTTGAATCAGTCTGTGAGGGAGTGCAGGGCACAGTGTCTATATCTGAA
Source organism: Triturus cristatus (assembly GCF_964204655.1). NCBI lineage: Eukaryota > Metazoa > Chordata > Amphibia > Caudata > Salamandridae > Triturus > Triturus cristatus. The sequence continues at coordinate 75,573,607 of NC_140585.1, read as the reverse complement.
GGTAGTCCATGAAATTTTTTGACGTGACTTGAATGAATCCACCCTTTTCGTCCCTCGATCTTCACGGCTGTTCTTGTGGTCAACAGGACCAACTTGGGTGCTTTCCACCTGGGCTCCAATTGACTTTTCCTGTCGAAATTTCTCACAAAGACAAGATTACCCGGAACAACGTCATGGGGTTTCGCCTCAGTGTTGTCGGGAAAGGCGGCAGCTACCTGTGAACGAGAAGATTGTAGTGCAGACATCAAGGAAGCCAAGTAATCTGTCAGCATATTACAGTCAACATCAGTTATTTTACGTGGTATAGGCGTCCCCCACATATTCGGCGGTCTACCGAAGATCATCTCATACGGGGATAGCCCTGTTCTAGAGTGTGCTACCATTCTCATGTAAAAGAGTGCAACTGGTAATGCTACTATCCAGTCGACACCTTTCTCTCTACATATTTTGGACAGTCTGGTTTTCAGTGTCTGGTTATGTCTTTCTACGAGACCTGCTGCCTCGGGGTGTCGGACACAGTGGAATTTCCACTGATATCCCAACAAGAGTGAGACATGTTTCATTAATTCGGATGAGAAAGGCTGGCCGTTATCTGAATATACAACACGTGGTAAACCGTACCGTGGGAAGAATTCTCGAACTAGCTGCTTGGCAGTAGTCGGGGCAGTGTAATCTGATACGGGATACGCCTCTGTCCAACGGGAGAGAGCGCAGACAACTACGAGGACATATTTGAATCCTCGACAACGTTCCATCTGAATATAATCCATCTGGAGGACTTCAAAAGGATGGTCAGGAGGCTGAAATCCACCCTGCTCTACGGGAACACTCTTTCCTGGATTAAACTGACAACATATCATACAGGTACGAACTTTTTGTTTAGCTGCTGCTCGTAAATGTTTGTTGAACCAAATGTGCTGAATGCTGTCTAGCATAGCCTTCTCTCCTAAATGTGCTGGACTGTGAACTGTAGCTATAATGGCTTGAACCATGGAATCAGGGAGAAACCATACAGATTTCTCCTTTGTCATCCACCCTTGATCTGTCTGGATCCCTCCTAGTTCAGTCCACTTCTTTATTTCTTCTGCTGTGGCATGTGTCTGTATGTCAATTACGTCAAGTGCGGGATCCTTAATTGTCATACACTGTGTTGGTGTCTGAACTATTGGCTTTGTCATGTCTAATGTGCGATTCTGAACAGTCTGTTTAGCTGTTCTGTCAGCTAAATCATTGCCTTGAGAAATGGTATCAGTAACCTTCGTGTGTGCTTTACATTTCATAATCGATATAGCAGTGGGTAGATGTATTGCGTCTAACAAAGCATGAATGAGGGGCCCGTGCTGAATGTGGGCACCATGGGACGTTAGATAACCTCTCTCTCGCCACAGCACGCCGAAGTCGTGTACAACTCCGAATGCATAACGTGAGTCAGTGTATACATTAACTTTCTTATTTGTGGCTTGAATACAGGCTTGCGTTAGAGCAATAAGTTCTGCTGCTTGGGCTGACAGAGTATCTATACAATGTGTCTCAATAACTTCAGTGTCTGTTGTGACTGCATACGCGGCCACTAAATCTCCTGTACTTGCTCTCATGCATGATCCGTCTACATACAACGTCAGGTCTGGATCTAACAATGGAACGTCTGTCAAGTCTTGTCTAGGTTTCGTCTTTATTTCAATGATTTCAACACAATCATGAGCTAGTGGGTCTGTTCCAATTACAGGTAATAGTGTAGCAGGATTCAATGTATTACACCGTCGGATCTCTATGTGTGGTTGAAACAATGTCAGTTCATAACCGGTAAGTCTTGCTATGGTCAAGTGTTGTGTTTGTGTTCGGTTCACAAGAACCTCTACTGCATGTGGTACTTGAACTGTCAATGGGTGTCCTAATACTATGGCATCGCTTTGTCTGATTGCTAAAGCTGTCGCTGCCACTGATTTCAGACATGCAGGCAAAGCCTGAGCTACGGGATCTAATGTACTGGAAAAATAAGCACATGGCTTGCATGATCCTGCTTGATCCTGAGTGAGTACTGACAAGGCAGTACCTTCGCGTTCTGTAACAAAGAGTGTAAAAGGTTTGCTATAACATGGTGTTGCTAAAACAGGTGCTTGACATAAAGCTTCCTTTAGGCTTTCAAAAGCTTGTGTATGTTCCTGAGTCCAAGGGAGAACAGTCGATGTGGCTGCCTCCTGTGTAGTTAACTGAATGAGTGGTTTTGCTAGAAATGCGTACTGAGGGATCCACTGCCTACAATATGAAGTGAGGCCTATGAAAGCCCGCACCTCCTTTTGTGTCTGGGGTATTGACATGTTAGCAATTAACTGGATGCGATCTGGTGTAAGCTGCCTTCCCTCCTTGGACAGCGAGTGACCAAGATAAATAACTCGCTGAACACAGAATTGCAGCTTAGAAGGGGACACCTTGTGCCCCTTGTCGGCTAGGAAATGTAAAACTGTCAGAGAAGCTTTTTCACATTCTGGCTCGCTTCTCGCGGTGATCAGCAGATCATCGACATATTGAAGCAGTGCAGTATTGACTGGCATGTGGATACTGTCAAGCTCTCGTTTCAATGCTTGGCTGTAGATGCTGGGGCTTTCCGTAAATCCTTGAGGAGCGCGTGAGAATTTAAAGCTGCGCCCATTTAAACTGAATCCGAACAAGTATTGGCTTTCCGGATCTATTGGGACGCTGAAAAAGGCATTCTTGAGATCAATTACAGTAAAAAATGTTGCTTCGGAATCAATTGCTGTCAACAATGATGATATATCAGGGACCACAGGGAATTGTGGTACAATACACTTGTTTAGTTCACGCAAATCAATAACCAATCGGTACACTGGTGGAGCAGTAGGATCAGTTCGTTTAAGAATCGGAATTATCGGTGAATTACATACATTGGAGTCTGTTTCTACAACTACTCCCTGGGCAATTAGCTCATCAATGATTTTCAACAAAGCCACTACAGCATCATGCGGTAACTTGTATTGTCGCATTCGTGGTAGTACCACTCCTGCTTTCAATGTAACTCGATAGGGTGTAATGTTCATGCAGCCAACATCCGTAGGGCCTTGTGCCCATAGATGTACTGGTAAAGTCTGTAGTCGGGGATCCATGTCTCTGGACACATAGTGACCTTTAAAATCACGCAAAAACAACCTTACTCCTTCCGGAGAACAACATATTATGGCTCCTAGTGCTTTCAGAGTCTTAATTCCTAACAGATTTTCTGGGCATGATTTAGTAAGCAATAAATCTGTAGTTCGTGTCAAAGGTCCTATCGTAAGTGGTAGAGGCTGTGATACTTCATTAACAATAGGTTTTCCTGAAAAACCAAGGGAAACATTTTGAGAGCCTGAGAGGGGTGCCCCTGGAACTTCACTACGTTTTATGGTTGTTCGACTTGCCCCTGTATCGAGTAAGAATTTTCTATCTTGACCTAATAATTCACTATGTACATAAGGTCCTTCTTGATCTACCGGAATCTCGATAAGCGGTAAGTCAACTTCCCTCTCTAGGCTGGTTCATGCGTAACGCTGATACTCAGGGTATTCATACTGTGCAGTCTGATACATTTGTCGTGTTGTGGTTTGTGTGGCAGTAGCAGGCAACGGTGGTGCAGCTGGCACAAACTGTATGGGTTGCTGTGAGGCTGGCATAGACTGTTGCTGAACTGGCATGGACTGTCCATGCTGCATAGCTCCTTGTTCATTCTGATCTTGTCTAACTAATCGTGGTCTCTCTTTTGCAATACCTGTAGCTATATTACGTTTCAGGACTTGACAATCATGTACATAATGGCCTAGTTGTTTACAGTAATTGCAGGTTCCTTTTACAGGAACTGCAGAATCACCAGAATGTGTCACACCCTTTTTGTGACCATCTGCTGGTACTGTCTGAGAAACTAGCATTTTCATTTTTGTATCCTTCATGCGTCTATGCTCGTGTTCTTGTTCATCCCTAATTCTATTGTGATGATACTGTAACATTTGTAGCATTTGCGACGGAGTGTTACTTTGCCAGGTACTCTCGAATTTCAATATTCTATTCTTCACTGGAGGCAATGCATTTTCCACTAATTTTGTCACAAATAAATGTGGATATGAGTCACTACTTGCTTTTATACCACTATTTATACCAAAACATTTTTCAAATCGAGCATAATAATCGCTTGTGTCTTCATCTTGCTTTTGTTTACAGGCTGTGATTGCACCCCAATCTTCCTTTTTTGTAGTTAATAAACGTGGTAGTACCTGTACTAGTAAACCTGGTAATAGTTTAACTTTATCCCCGAGCCCTGAACCTGCAGCTCGGCCCCTTTCTTCCTCTGCTAATGCTGTCCAGTCTATCTTTTGGTCTCCCACTTCCCACTCTTTTTCTTTCAGTTTTTCATAAATGCCAGCAGGCAAAAGCACCTTTAATATCGTCATAATATCAGGAAAGGTGTACTCTCCCATCAGTAACATGTCTTTAATTTCTCGGTGGAAACCCGCTGGGTCTTTGTCATGACTAGGTACTACTTTTTTCATTTCTAATAATTCCATTTTTGATATGGGTGTGTAAACAAATACACGGTGAAACTCATTGTCTTCGCCTTTTATTGGGTGCACTTCTCGTAGGGGATTTTGTCTATCCATATAGTACGGCACTCTTTCTCTGTGGGGCAGCGAGAGAGAATCCGGACTTACAAAAAGGACATACTGCTTACGTGACACTAATATCTCTTTAATTAGCTTGTTACTAGAACCTCTCCATCTGTTCGTGAGTAGTTCCGTTAATATATCAGGTAAAGGACCAGGGTCAGCATGTTGGCTCTTATATAATATGAGGAGTTGCTGAATCATATATATTCCAGCTAAACGTTGTTCATCTGTACTGAGGTTAAAAAACGTGTGTGCTACGGTCTCATCACCGTATTTTTCAGGACTGTCAATCCAGTGAACGGCTGATCTGGCTAATTCTTGCTCATCCATGGAATCGAGGAGGTGATAACCTTTTCGTTCTCGTAGTATTTTATCTGCGGCTTGAAACAAATGTTCAGGAGATTTCAGATTTATTACAGGCGTCGGATACGTTCTGCTATTATTTGGACATACAGAGTGTATGGGATCAGAAAAACATCTAGTATTTTCACAAGATCTTCCTCTGCCTACATAGGCTATGGTCTCTGATTGTCTTGCGGAATTCCCTGATTCGGACACTTCATCTTGCTCAAACTCGTCTGTTCCCAATCTTTCTTCATGAATACGCTCTATTTCTTTACGGATTTTTCGGCACATGGCTATTATACAATTTTGCTTATCGTGTCTCCCTTCTGATATATTCTGACTCCATCTTGTAAGAATAAGCATTGCATTCGGGTCTACCCCCGGACGATCTTGATTTCTGATTACACAGTTTATGAGGAAACGTAACAGTTCCCCTTGTATCTCTACTTTCTGGAATTCCATAGCTCTGTTAATACATCCTGAATCTCGTCCTGTTTGAACAAAATGATATATGTTATCTAGATGCGTAGTCATCCCTGGTAACCTTGCTAAATACTCTGCGGCTCGCCTGATACGTAATGATGCCAGGACCATTTCGTCCTCTTTACCGACCACGGGGTCATATCTACAATTTACAAGGAGTTCCTTAAGCGTACGTTCATTTACGAATTTTGGTGTACGTGAATGCGCTGACTCTTGAAAAACAAGTTTATTTATTCTAGGTGGTGTAAAAGTACTGCTAGCACCTCCCGTGGCCCCATCTGGGGCGTCGGGTGTGAATGGATTCGTTGAACGTGACACAGCAACTATGGGTGTTGATACCCCTGTAGAGTCGACTGCGGAGACAGATGCGGAAACAGATGTGCTTGCCGAAGCTTGTATCGGGACTTGCTGTTGCACGGGGACAGATACCTGATCCTGACGTTGAACCCCTCCGCCAGACGGTCTATGTGGTGTGGCGTTAGCATACTCGGGAGCTGCATCGTCTAGATATGAGGAAAGAAAAACATCTTCTGCGGTTCTGGGATGCCCCTTTGGATGTACCTTAATTGGAAATAATGGGGGTGGCAAGTCTTTTGGTATCTCTGGAGCAGCCTTAGGTAGTCCTTCGGCTAGAAGGGGATACATACCATTCATAAGAGCATTTCTTTGTCTATTCACTTGTTCTGATTTCACTCGGATACCTTCCTCAATTAATAGATTTTCTTGAACTTTATTTGAACTTTCTTTACTCCTCTCTTCTTGTCTACGTGCTTTTTCTGTTCGTCTATGAGATTCTTTACGCCATAACTCAACAGCGTCTTTCTGTGACTGTCTGACCTTTCTTTTCCATAACTCTTCCTCCACTTTCATGATGCACTCTACATCCCAGGTTCCCGCTATGGGCCACCTTTGACTTTCCGGTAATCCTTTGGTATAATCTACCCATAGATCAAGAAACAATATGGCATCTAAGCCATGTTTATGGTACATGAAATGTCCTGGAGTGTCTCTAGGAGGAATAGGAACTGCTTCTTCAAGCACCCCTTTTCTGGTAGTAATCTGTCTTAACTTCGAGAAGAGCGGCATATTGACAACTGATCTGATACTTACTCTTGAATTTTCTTAATACGAAAAACACCATAAATGAACAGTGAACAATGAACAGTCATTCATACCACAATATGCAAGACATTTCTGAATACTTTAAACATTAAACATTAAACATTATAACAATGATCGACAATGATGACAGTCTGCCTAACTAATCACCACGCTGAATTCTTGACAATAACGGAATACTTCGGAATACTTGATATACTGCTAAACAGTACATATACACTGCTAAACAGTGCAGACCGGATTTGTGTACCCAAATCCGTCTTGACCGGCACAACCTATGTGCGCGTCAACACGCCTCCCCGGCGATGGTACTCACCGAGTAGCTCCTTGAAACGGAAGGCCTCAGAGAATGGACAGGACTCGATAACTGCGGACATCGGACCCTCTGGACGTCGGGATTTCGGAAAACCTGGTGGGCCTCTGTATACCTCGGATCTTGCTCTCTCAGCTAGGCTCTGGTCGGGATACTTCGCACTTCTCACCGCCTCGTCTGGGTTGATCGCAGCCTCAGTCGCCCCCGCTTGACCGGAGGGAGCTTACAGGAAATCCTGCTGGTACGCGTTTATGGTCCGTCCAGCTGTGGCAGGAGACCGGGCCTGCAACGCACCGCCGGCGCGTGAGATGAGAAAGTGTCCCTATTCGGGCGCCATTATGTGGTAAATAAAAATACCGGACTGAATTTCATACGGAATCTTAAAATAAAGTAAATAGCTCAAAATAACAAGAGGCAGAATCCGTGGTATAAGAGGTTTTCTAATGGGCTTTATTCCATTCAAAATGGCCGACTCGAGTCGCGGCCCTCAGGTTCCGTCACCACGAGGGTTCAGGAAGTGAAGTACAATAATTTATTAACAGACATGTATTTTTATAATAAGTGCATTACAATGAAACGAATGTAGAAGGCGTAACATTTGATAAGAAAAGTGACAAAACAGTGACATAATCGAAACTAGGCGTAATAAGGAATAAAAGAAACATGATTGGTTAGAATTATCAGACATAGGTGGATCTATAAGATAATACTTGGCATAGATGCGCGCGCGGCAGCATGACGTGTAATTGACGTGCAACTAGGGGGTGAAGGGGACTTGACATTTAGCTCTACATGTGGAGACGAGAAGTCTGGGGTCAAGTCAACCTAATCCCAAATCATATCTAACATCCTATGTTTAAAGAACTATGTTATCCACAAGGAAGAGACTCTCGGACAGAATCTATTCTATACTGACTGTGTACGTGTACAAGCGTCTAAGTGTCTATATGAGATGCGAGGGGCAGAAAACTTTCCATGGCAACAGGGCTATGAATCACTTGCAGGAGGACGGAAAGCTGAGTCCTTTGCTTGTGAGCTAAAGGAAATGTTTACCTAAATCACTGGACAGGAATGCATCGGCTGAAGAGCAAAATAGATAATTCGAAGGTGAAATACAACTTCTTGGCAGACAGGCGAAAACTGGCCGAGGCAGGCACCGTTAGCTGCACAGGGAGTAGGACAAAGTTCATGGATACAGATGCGAGCTCAAGCTGAAGCTGTCAGAGACAGAAAGCAGGGAAAGGCTTTGAGGACAGAATCGGGCCTACTCGCCTGAACTGTGAAAATGGAGTAACTGAGCCATATAAAGTCGGTGGCCTGTCACACCTAGGAATCGAATATCCAGCCCATTGATGGCGGATCTGACAGAGAACATGTCGACGGTAGACACACATATGTTTGCGTCTTAGAAACTGGAACTGGAGGGAACATACATGTACTTGTAACATACATATAGAACCGTTGGGGTCCAAGATAGGGGACATAACTGATCAGGAAAATCCACATTTCCACAGATGGAAGGATAGGCTCACCCTCGCCACTCCGTTGTATGATTCGGACATGCTGGGGAAACTCTGGCACTCTAGGGGATTCGACAAATGGGATCTGATAGGCATCTCCAGGATGGGGGACATGCTGACCAAGGGGCGGATTAAGTCGTTTGATGAGCTGCGGACGGAATATGCGCTCGAGGGCACGGAGTACTTCCGGTACGCGCAGGTGCGCCATGCGCTGCAGTCGGTCCTCGTTGAGGGGGAAAAGGTGCCTGAGTCCTCTCCATTGGAGGACCGGATCCTGGACGGCCATATGCCGGAGAGCACAATCTCCCTAATCTACAAAAAGCTTGTGAACGTTCGGACCGATCTCCTCCTGGGGGTGCGGGACCAGTGGACTAGAGATGGCCTCGAGCTGGACGATGAGGATTGGCAGTATGCGGTCTCCTCTCCTAAGGAGGTCGCAATCCCCGCCAGGTTGCGGCTGGTCCAGCTTAAGGTACTCCACAGAGTCTATGTCACTGGGCCCCGATTGGTCCATATGGGTTTCTCCGAGGACGGGCTGTGTAAGAGGGGTTGTGGGACGGTGGGCACCTTTCTGCACATTATATGGGAGTGCGGTGTGATTGCAGAACTATGGAAGCGGATCCATGATGTGATGCAGGAGGTCACGGGTATTGTATTGCACCCAGAGGCGCGGCGTTGTCTTTTGAATGAGTGGGGTCCTACAGACTACGACGCTGCGCAGACTCAATGGGTGACCCTAGGTAATATGGTGGCTAAGCGAGATATTGCAAGATTGTGGGGATCCCCTAGCCCGCCCACTCTGGATGCGTGGAAGGACAACTTGGACTGGTGCATGTTCCGGGAGAAAACGGTCTATAGTGCGCGGGGGAGGCCCAAGAAATGGCATAAGGTATGGGGAGGTTGGAACCAGTATAGGGGGTACATATGTTTGCCTCCTGCCACTGAACCACTAGAGGAGCAACTTTCCCCCTAGCCTCATTTCCGATCTGGGTCTTTCTGACGCACCTCCGTTAGAATGTTAGCGCCTCTGCTTCTCCCTCCTCCTTTAATCGGTGGCTTGATCTGATGTTGGAAATGGGGCCGCCCCCTCGTTGGGAACTGACGCGAACTTATAATGTATATTGCCTTGCTAGTTGTGTTCATTTTCAAAAATGGAACCTTTGTTTTTATCCTGCAGGAGAGCTATAGATGACTGCACGTGTTGATTGACGAGCTGCCGAACCTCCGGGTTGTCGGCTGAATAGCTGTGTATCTGAATTATACGAATAAGGGTTTTTAAAAAAAATAAATAAAAAAAAAAAAAAAAACCACAGATGAATTAAGAACTATGGCAAAGGAGGCTCTGCCGCACTCATTCTCCTGGACTTGTTGGCGGCCTTCGATACGGTTGGTCATGTCACTCTTGTCAACCGTCTTAAAAATGGGGCATTGCTGATAAAGCCCTGGCCCTACTTCAATCATTTCTAACTAACAGAAGTCACTCAGTTATGCTGGAGAAATTTTCATCTAACTCCTTCTCACTTCCGTGCGGGGTCCCCCAGGGATCCTCTCTAAGCCCTCTGCTCTTCAATGTCTATGTTTCAGAATTGGCCTCCTTGATTAGATCTGTTGGATTTTCCCCTACATCTTATGCAGACGATACCCAAATCGTGGTGTCGGCCTCTAACAATACAGAAGTAACCATCACAACTGTATGAAAGCTGTTAGTGACTGGATGGGAAGACCCTCAGACAACATACGTGTTGTCTGAGGGTCAGGCGTTGAGTCGCGGTTTGGGAGGGGTCGAGTGCGCATTGCCTTTCTGCCTCATGCAGTTCAAGTTCTATGCCATTGAGTTCTCGTTGTTTATCACGTTTGTGACCAGTGATAGTTGCTATCGCTTGCCCTCTGATCACAGTCTTGTACGCCCCCCAGAGAATAGTAGGGGAACTAACTGACGACACGTTGTCCATAAAGGAAGTCTGGGTCGTAGTAGTAATAACCTTCTTGATTTTTGGGACTTGCAGATACCCCGGGTATATGGGGTAAATGCGCTGCCATACTTTGTGACTATTTGCGTACATTAATAACACTGGGGAGTGATCCGAAATGCCCCTCGGCCTAATTTCCACTGTCACCACATTTCTGAGACACTCAGGGGAGGCAAACAAATAATCTATCCTAGAGAGACTATTGTGAACTCCGGAATGAAAAGTGAATTGACGCTCGTCTGGGTGTCGATATCTCCATGTGTCAGTGAGTCCCAGTGCCTCTATAAACCCCCCTACTGGGGAGACCCCACGTGTGTATGATCTAGCTGGATAGCGGTCCATGGCCGTATCAATGGTGTCATTAAAGTCCCCCCCAATCAATAGTTCGACCTCTGGCAGATCCAACAAAAATTCACCAAGTGCTGGGAGTGATACAGCGTGAAGGGCCGGAGGGATGTAGACCGACACAATGTTAATTAACCTCCCCTCCCATTGGCCAGATATGGCCGCAAAGCAGCCATTTTTGTCTGTTTTCGTGCGATGGACTATAAATGGAGACTTTGTTTTAATGAGGATACCCATCCCTCTTGAGCCGGAGGTGAACTTCGAGTGCGTGACCATTTTAAAGCCCCATCGATCCATAGCTTTACAGATGGTACCAGTCAGATGTGTCTTCTGCAATAAGGCCACTGCGGGAGCACACCGTTTTAAACTATGCAGGACTAGACCACGTTTTATTTTGTCCCCCAAACCATGGACGTTCCAGGTAACTAGTGTCAGGGGGACCACCTGTGTCATGTGGTGCAACTCGTGCTCCAGAGTACGTGGGCTATGTGGTGCCGTTACTGTCATCCTGGGTTTATAGTGTCACAGGTTTTCCGGCACTGTATACTATGTAACCATGGCCCGGGATTTGGACACGTCTTGGTCTGGTGATGAATGTGAACCTTTTGTGAAACATACTTCAAAACAAACCCTAACTTTAACCCCCTTAACTGAATCCCGTCCCCCGCCCACCTCCCTGCTTCCCTGCCTAGCGGACTTTGAACTACCCGCCTCCCCAACTTAGCAGAGTGCTTTGTTCCCCAAACCATGTACTTGCGTGTAGGGGGAGAGCTACGACCGACCGCTACGGGTCCCTCCCTTGAATCAATCCTGCCTGCCTGTAGGTGAACACTCCATGAGAAAGCTGTCAGGCCCGGCATTACATAGAACGAAGTGCAGCCAGAAGTTCCAGTCTGTGCCAAGTTCATCCCTATTCCTCATCGGCACCTTTATAAGGGGGTCCACACAAGTCCCTTCTTCCCCGGTAACAGTTCAGGCGGAAGTCTATATCTTTGGCATTATTAATGACAGTCTGAGTTCTCCAACCTGCGTGGTGATATCCTGTCCGCCGTTGTCGCCATGGTCAGCACCTCTGATGCACCGGATCCTCCGACGTCCATCTAGTTCTGCGCCCTTCCCGTTTGGTCCCTCCAGGCTTCCTCCATCCTTCAAGTCATTCCTGGGCCTCCTGTGGAGATGTGAAGAAACACGTCTTTCCGTCCGCCTCAACTCGGCCGGGAAGAGCATGGCATATTTCAGATCCCAACTACGTAGTTCTTTTTTGACTTCAGTGAAGTCTCTTCTTTGCTTCGCCACCGCCGCCGTGTAGTCTGGATACAGCATCACTGTACAGTTGTCTACCCTAAGGGGAGGTGCCACTCGGGCCGCCTGCAGGATCGCATCGCGGTCCCTGAAGTTGAAAAATCGGGCTATGATGGGTCTGGGTGGCGCACCCGGCCGCGGTCTCCCGCCGGGTACCCGTGCGCCCGTTCCACTGAAAAGAAATTAGACAATCCTCGGGGCTGGAGCTTTGTCTTAATCAAGTCTTCCATGAATAGGTCGAGGCCCGGTCCTCTTATACTTTCCGGCACTCCCACCAGGCGAACGTTATTACGTCTAGAGCGCCCTTCTTGGTCGTCCAGTTTGGCTTCCATCTGCCTTTGGGCCTGTTCTAGTTTGAGAACTTGACGCTGCAGCACTGCTGTATCCGAGGGTAGTGTCGCTGTGGTGGATTCTACGTCCGACAGCCGGGTGTTTATTTTGGAAACATCCGCCCGGAGCAGGGAGATATCAGTGGATATAGTTCCTATCGTGGTCTGCATTTGGGTCAACATGACCATTATATCCTGCAAAGTTACTTCCTTGGTGTCCGCTGACCGAACCTCATCATTGTTACTCTTTTGTGTTACCGTATCAGCGGTCAGAGCACCTCGGTAGGCATATTTGTCCAGCTTGCTTTGCTGCGGTGCGCGTTGGCCCTTACCGCCCATGATAGGAGGATCCCGCGCAAATCAGGAGGCCGATTTAGGCAAGAGGTAATCGCCGCTGCCTGACTGCGCAAGCCCAGATGCGCACTGCCTTTCGGTTTTCCCTACCGCCTGCAGCTGCAGGATTGCTTAGTTTGTGGCAGTTCCCGCTGTCTCCTAGAGACTTTCGTATAAACAATGGTGGTCAGACCGTGGCTGGGGTGGATCCAAGCACTCCTCAACCCAAGTCATAAGATTGCTTCACCACAGAGCTCCAGGAGGCAGTGACACTTCCTGTGTGAGCCACCAACCTGCCGGCAAAACAGAAACAGTTTTTTTTAGCTTTGTTTTCAATATCTGAGGCCCCCCCGTCAGTGCCTATAGGTCCGTGTTGGCTGTGGCATGCTTAAGATCATGGAGATCCTATATGTAGGCTTCTCAGTGCCTCACAGCCCTGCTGAGCCCTCCTCGCTGCTCCTCAGTTCCGTATGTCACCATTGAACATCCATTTATTGCAGGTCTCAGTCTGACACAGGTCGCGCTAGAACCACGCTGTACCTGTCCCAAAGGAATCCGCCATTTACTCCACTGCTTTCGGCAGAAATCCTCCTAATTACTGATGGGGCCCGACCCCGTCCGCATACAAAATCAAGTTCGGGCACCTCCGCCTATCAGCCGGGTATGCGTGGGGCCCATCAGCAACCCGGCTCCACCTCATCTACAGGTCCTGCTCTGCACGGCTCACCCCTGGGTTGATGCGCCGCCACGCGAGGTCCCGGCTTCAATGTTTAAGCCAGGCCGCGGACTTCTCGCTCGATGTTACCGCTCATCGGGGCCACTGCGGGTGCTGGAAGTTACAGCGAACGTCACCACTGCTCTCCGGTCCCTGTAACCGGAAGATCTTAAGAAGCAGGCAGCGTATAGGTGTCAGGATCTATAGGGAGAGACTCTGCTGGCCTCAAGGCTCTCTCAGGCGGCGGCCATCGTCGCTGGCTGCTAGCCACGACCCCCTGAGGTGGGCAGTTTTGACTCATTCCCAGGTTTACAGATCCTTGTAAATCTTGGAATGTGTCAAAAGCCATGGGTGTTGTGTGGGAAAACCAACCACAACGCCTCCTTAACCTAGAGTAAATCAACGTTGTGCTTTGTGCTGCCTTGCCTTACTCCATTTGTATGAGGCCATGCAAAGCCACGCAGGGCGGCTTTGCATCGCCACATGGATATGATGGAGAGGCCTGCGCCACCGGATGGATCGTCCTAAAAAGTGATGCTCTAGCGGCGCAGGCCTCTTGTAAATGAGGGCCACATTTTATACTGCTACTCAAAGACCTTTGCCCATCAGTCTGTGGGCACTTGACCAGCTAGGTATGAAACTTGGCGTGATACTTACATAAGACAGATGGGTTCCTTAATAAGAAATAGACGCTCATAATCATCACCATTCACTCTCTGGGAATTTGTTTCTTACGGTACACATTTCATTACAAATAAGGATTTGTATTTCCTTTATCCAGCATAAGAGTATACACTGTGTGAGCTCAAATCAAGGCCTTAGCCAGTAGGGTTTTTTGGAGGGGTGGGGGGAATATCTAGCTATTTAAAATTCTTGATAAATGCTGCTCTAATAGTGATATTTTAAAGCAAATAATATCCTGCTCTGTAGCATTTCAATAGCACTGCTCTTGCAGTTGAAGAGGGCCCAAGCTCTTGTTACTGTTGAGTGAATAAATAACTGCTTTGTTTGTTGCATATGTTTTCATGAAGCTCTTGTTTGAAATGTTAACTATGAATTACAGGTTTTGATATCACCCATGAGAACTTGAATTGAGCTTGATGCAGCGGTATCTTACATGTGGAATGTTATGCATATGGCGCACCATGTGCACACACCGTGGCCTCCTCTAGTCAGCGGGTTCATTGCCGTCATGTCTTTACATCTTTTCTGAATAGTGTGCATACATTGTGAGAGTCGCCCCAGCAAAATTGACAACCTTACCTTCTTCACTCTTTGCCCCACAGAAAAACATCAGGCAAATAGTTGGTCTTCACTGCGTAGTCTTTTATTACATCTTCAAATAACGTAATCTTTAAATGTTGGTTGACTGTAAACACTTGACCAATTTTGCATGAGTAAAATCAAATCAACACACATGGTAGAAAAGAGGTAGGCTTGCAAAGAATCCATTTAAGCAACAGATTGTATTTACATTCCGTAAATGGCCTTCGCCATCAGGATCTCCAGAAACGCACTTTGATAATGAATCCCCCTGTGCTTGTTGTGCCAGCAGGCCACGACTTGTACTGTTTTTATCTGTAGTAATTACCAGTCCTCCATCCCAGAAGCACTACCACCAGGGCACGGCCTAACGCCTTGACCCCACCGGGGTTCCTGAATACCAGATACCCCCTCCAAAGTTTCTTACCACACACACCGGCATCTTGGGTAGGGCAGGAGAGTCCTGGACCACCAGCAGGTCAGTCCCCCCTCCCGCGAGCCCGGAGCCCCCATTGAATGATCGCCCTGTTCCAGGGTCAGACAATCCATGCCAAAAAAGGAGTCCACACCATTTCTCTTGCCTGGGACCCCGCCACAGGACGAGGAGCTTACTGGCGCTCTCTCCCTCCCCCACCTAACACTTGACTACCTAGCTCCGTTGAAATGGCCCGTAAAATATTCTGGATGAAAAATGTTAGCCCTTTGCTTGACAAATGTACCCCATCTGGTAGATACAACTCTGTATTGGAGGCCTGTATCAGGTTGTGCCTAATGGTACACAGTGATGAACCAGCCAATAACTTAGCCACTGCCTGATTCAATTTCTTCACTGATCTGTTCACCGCTAGCGACGGAGCGTCTTTGAACCAAAACTGGCGTGGAATTACCTCCGACCAGAATATAGCTGTGCCTGGCAGAAAATTCCTCACGTGTGATAGCATAGAGAAGAGTGCTTCCTTAACACCCCTCCGGTATGTGGAAATATGGATTTTTATGATCAGTTATGTCCCCTATCTTGGACCCCAACGGTTTCATGTATAAATCACAAGTACATGTATGTTCCCTCCAGTTCCAGTTATGAAGACGCAAACACATGTGCGTCCACCGTCAACATGTCCTCTTTCAGATCCGCCATGAATGGGCCGGATATTCTATTCCTAAGTATGAAAGGCCACCGGCTTTATATGGTTCATTTATCCCATTTTACAGTCCAGGCGAGTAGGCCCTGATTCTGCCATTAAGCCTTTTCCTGCCTTCTGCCTCTGAAAGCTCCAGTCTGAGCTCGCATCTGTATCCATGAACTTTGTCCTACTCCCTGCGCGGCTAACGGTGCCTGACTCGCCCTGTCTGCTTGCCAAAAAACTGTATTTCACCTTCGAGATTATCTGCTCCGCTCCCCATCCAATGCATTCCTGTCTAGTAGTTTAAGTAAACATTCTTCCAGCTACCGAGCAAAAGGCCCGGCTTCTCTGTCTTTATGCAAGTAATTCATAGCCCTGTTACTATGGAAGATTTCTGCCCTTGCATCTAGTGTAGACACTTAGACGCTTGTACACGCACTCACAGTCAGTATAGAATAGATTTTATTCGAGAGACCTTTCCTTTTGGATAACGTAGTTCTTTAAACATAGGATGTTAGATATGATTTGGGATTAGGTTGATTTGACCCCCCAGACTTCTGTCTCCACATGTAGAGCTAAATGTCAAGTCCCCTTCACCCCCTAGTTGCCCGTCAATCACACGTCATGCTGCTGCGCGCGCATCTCTGCCAAGTATTTCTGCTGACATTGCGAAATTCTTTCATGGAACCACCCATTTGTGACATCATACCTAAATGACGTTCTTTAGTTACGCCTAGTTACACCCATTTTAGTTACGCATGTATGTTTTTATCTTGGTTATCAACTGTTACGCCTCTTGCATCTGTTTCCACTATAATGCCTATGTATAAAAATGATTACCTGTCAATAAAGTAGCCCTTCACTTCCTGAACCTTCGTGGTGATGGAATATGGAGTCCATCAATTCGAATTGATTTTGGAATAAAGCCCGTTCCGAACCTCTAATACCACGGATTCTGCCTCTTATTTTACTGAGCTATTATTATAGATTTTCTGCATTAAATTAAGTACCGGTAATTAAATTATTTACCACATATATGGCGCCCGAACAGGGACACTTTCTCATCTCACGCGCCGGAGGTGCGTTGCAGGCCCGGTCTCCTGCCACAGCTGGACGGACAACAACGCGTACCCACAGGATTTCCTGTATCTCCCTCCTGCCGAGCGGGGGTAACTGAGGCTGCGATCAACACCCAGACGAGGCGGTGAGAAGTGCGAAGTATCCCGACCAGAGCCTAGCTGAGAGAGCAAGATCCGAGGTATACAGAGGCCCACCAGTTTCCGAGGTTCCGAAGTTTCGAGTCGAGTCCAGTCCGGTTCAAGTCCAGTTCAGTTCAGTTCCGAGGCCTTCCGTTCCGAGCTACCCGGTGAGTACCATTGTCGGGGAGGCGTTCTGACGTGCACATAGGTTGTGCCGGTCAAGACGGGTTTGGGTACACAAATCCGGTCTGCACTGTTTCAGCAGTGTATCTGTACTGTTCAGCAGTATATCTAGTATGTCTAGTATATAATTCAGAATTACCTAGTTAGTGCCGAGTATTATGCTTAGTGACTAGTTCCCTAAATGGCCATCATTGTTGTTCATTAAATGTTAAATGTTAAATGTTTTAAATACGTTCTGCATATTGTGGTGTGAATGACTGTTCATTATTGTGTTTTGTTGTATTAAACGTGTTCAAAATTAGGTATCAGATCAGTTCTCAATATGCCGCTCTTTTCGAAATTAAGACAAATCAAAACTAGAAAAGGGGTACTCGAAGAAGCTGTTCCCATTCCTCCTAGGGACACTCCAGGGTACTTCATGTATCATAAACATGGCCTAGACGCCATATTATTTCTTGATTTATGGGTAGACTACACCAAGGAATTACCCGAAAGTCAGAGGTGGCCCGCAGCTGGGACCTGGGATGCAGATTGCATCATGAAAGTAGAGGAAGAATTATGGAAAAAGAAAGCTAGACAGTCACAGAAAGATGCCATTGAATTATGGCGTAAAGAATCATATAGACGTACAGAAAAAGCGCTCAGACAGGAAGAGAAAAGTAAGGAGAATTCAAATAAAGTCCGAGAAAATGTATTAATTGAAGAAGGTACTCGAGTAAAATCAGAACAAGTAGACAGACAAAGAAATGCCCTTATGAATAGTATGTATCCTCTTCTGGCCGAAGGGTTACCTAAGGCTACTCCGGAGATACCAAAAGACTTGCCACCCCCATTGTTTCCGATAAAAGCACATCCCAAAGGGCATCCCAGAACCGCAGAAGATGTTTTCCTTTCCTCTTATTTAGACGACGCAGCTCCCGAGTATGCTAATACTGCACCACATAGACCGCCTGCCGAGGGGGTTCAACGCCAAGACCCTCCTCCGCCTGTACCTCCGCAACAACAAACTCCGACACAAGTTCCGGCAAGCACATCTGTTTCTACAGCTGTATCCACACCTATGGTTGCTATATCACGTTCAACGAATCCTTTCACATCTAGCACCCCAGGTGGTGCTACAGGAGGTACATCAAACATTTTTTCCACGCCACCCAGAGTAAATAAACTTTCGTTTCAAGAATTAGCCCACCAACGTACGCCCAAACTAGTAACTCCCGACATGCTTAAGGAACTTCTAGTAGATTGTAGATACGACCCTGTGCCCGGCAAAGAGGACGAAATGCTGCTGGCATCATTACGTATCCGACGAGCTGCAATATATTTAGGGAGGCTACCAGGAATGACTACACATTTAGAAAATATATATCATTTTGTCCAGTCAGGGCGAGATTCCGAAAGTATTAATCGAGCAATGGAATACCAGAAAGTGGAGATACAGGGGGAACTGTTACGATTCCTCATAAATTGTGTGATCAGAAATCAAGACCGACCAGGGGTAAATCCGGAAGAAATGGGAATTCTTACCACATGGAGTCGGAATATATCAGAGGGGAGACATGATAAACGATTAAGTATAGTAGCTATGTGCCGAAAGATCCGCAAAGAAGTAGAACGAATACACGAAGAAAGATTAGCAGTAGACCAGCCTGAACAAACCGAGGAGGAGGAAGAATTAGAACTGCCCACAGGACAGTTAGAAACCATGGCCTATGTAGGTAGAGGAAGATCTTGCAATAATACTAGATGCTTTACTGATCCGATACGTCCGATACGTCCAGATAATAGCAGAAATTTCCAAACCCCTATAATAAATATAAGGTCCCCCGAGCATTCGTTCCAAGCCGCTGACAAATTACTCCGAGAACGAAGGGGTTATCATATACTCGATTCTATGGACGAACAAGAATTAGCCAGGTCAGCCGTTCACTGGGTTGATAGTCCCGGAAAATATAGTGATGATACACTAGCGCACACGTTTTTGAACCTCACCCCAGATGAACAGCGTTTAGCTGGTATCTATATGATTCAACAACTCCTTATATTATATAAAAGCCAACACTCCGATCCTGGTCCCTTACCTAATATATTGACTGAATTACTCACGAATAAATGGAGAGGTTCAGGTACTGAGTTAATTAGAGAAATACTAGAATCCAGAAAGCAGTACATTCTTTTTGTATGCCCTGAACATGTCTCACTGCCCATCAAGGAAAGAACGACGTATTACATGGATAGACAGAATCCCTTACGCGAAGTGCACCCGATAAAAGGTGATGACAATCAGTTTAAACGTGTGTTTGTATACACACCCATATCTAAAATAGAACTATTAGAAATGAAGAAAGTGGTACCCAGTCATGACAAAGACCCAGCGGGTTTCCACCGAGAAATTAAAGACATGTTGCTCATGGGAGAATATACCTATCCCGACATTATGAAAATATTGAAGGTATTAATGCCTACGGGCATTTACGAAAAACTCAAGGAAAAGGATTGGGAGGTGGGAGACCAAAAGATAGATTGGACAGCATTAGAAAACGAAGAAAAAGCTCGAGGTCCAGGTTCAGGGCTTGGGGAAAAGACCAAAACACTACCAGGTTTACTAGTACAGGTACTGCCACGTTTATTAACTACGAAAAAGGAAGACTGGGGTGCAATCTCAGCCTGTAAACAAAAGCAAGATGAAGACACTAGTGATTTCTATGCCCGATTCGAAAAATGTTTTGGTATAAATAGTGGAATAAAAGCAAGTAGCGAATCGTATCCACATCTGTTTGTGACAAAATTAGTTGAAAATTCCTTGCCCCAAGTTAAGAATAGAGTATTGAAATTCGAGAGTACCTGGCAAGGTAACACTCCGTCACAAATGTTACAAATGCTACAGTACCATCACAATAGAATTAGAGAGGAACAAGAACATGAACACAGACGCATGAAAGACACGAAAATGAAAATGCTAGTTTCCCAGACAGTGCCAGCTGACGGTCATAAAAAGGGTATGACACAGTCCAGTGTTTCAGTAGGTTCTGTAAAAGGGACATGCAACTATTGTAAACAGCCAGGTCATTATGTACACGATTGTCCAGTTTTAAAACATAATATCGCCATAGGTAATACAAAAGAAAGACCACGGCCACTTAGACAGGATCAGAATAAACAAGGAGCCCCGCAGCATGCACAGTCCATGCCAGCTCCGCAACAGTCTATGCCAGCTCCCCCACCGCAGCCTATTGCTGCCACACAAACAACGACACAACAGATGTACCAGACCGCACAGTATGACTATCCTGATTATCAACGATACTCATGAAACAGCCTAGAGAGGGAAGTTGGCTTACCCCTTATCGAGGTCCCTGTGGATCAAGAAGGACCTTATGTACACAGTGAACTATTAGGCCAAGATAGAAAGTTTTTACTTGATACAGGGGCAAGCCGAACAACCATAAAACGTAGTGAAGTTCCAGGGGCACCCCTCTCAGGCTCACAGAATATTTCCCTTGGCTTTTCAGGAAAACCTATCATTAACGAAGTATCACAGCCTCTTCCACTTACGATTGGTCCCTTGACACGAACTACAGATTTATTGCTTACTAAATCATGTCCAGAAAACCTGTTAGGTATAAAAACATTGAAAGCTCTAGGAGCTATAATATGTTGTTCTCCGGAAGGAGTAAGATTGTTTTTACGTGATTTCAAAGGGCACTATGTGTCCCGAGACATGGATCACCGACTGCAGACTTTACCCACACATTTATGGGCACAAGGCCCTACAGATGTTGGTTGCATGAACATTACACCATATCGAGTCACACTAAAGGCAGGAGTGGTATTACCACGAATGCGACAATACAAGTTACCCCCAGATGCTGTAGTGGCTTTACTGCAAATCATTGACGAGCTTATTACCCAAGGAGTAGTTGTGGAAACCGACTCCAATGTATGTAATTCCCCGATAATTCCGATTCTTAAACGAACTGATCCAAAAGCCCCGCCAGTATATCGATTGGTTATTGATCTGCGCGAATTAAATAAATGCATTGTACCACAATACCCCATAGTCCCAGACATTTCTTCATTACTGACAGCCATTGATTCCGAAGCAACATTCTTTACTGTAATTGATCTCAAGAATGCCTTTTTCAGCGTCCCAATAGATCCGGAAAGCCAATACTTGTTCGGATTTAGTTTAAATGGACGAAGCTTTAAATTCACACGCGCACCTCAAGGATTCACAGAAAGCCCCAGCATCTATAGCCAAGCACTGAAACGAGAACTTGACAGTATACACATGCCAGTCAACACTGCCCTGCTTCAATATGTCGATGATCTGCTGATCACCGCTAGAAGCGAACTTGAATGTGAAAAAGCCTCACTGACGGTTTTACAATTTTTGGCCGAAAAGGGGCACAAGGTGTCCCCTTCTAAGCTGCAATTCTGTGTCCAGCGAGTTGTTTACCTTGGGCACTCGCTGTCCAAGGAGGGAAGGCAGCTTACACCAGATCGCATCCAGTTAATTGCTAACATGCCAATACCCAAGACACAAAAGGAGGTACGGGCTTTCATAGGCCTCACTTCATACTGTAGGCAGTGGATCCCTCAGTATGCATTTCTAGCAAAACCACTCATTCAGTTGACAACGCAGGAGGCAGCCACATCGACTGTTCTCCCTTGGACTCAGGAACATGCACAAGCTTTTGAAAGCCTAAAGAAAGCGTTATGTCAAGCACCTGTTTTAGCAATACCATGTTACAATAAACAGTTTACACTCTTTGTTACAGAACGCGAAGGTACTGCCTTGTCAGTACTCACACAGGAACAAGCAGGATCACATAAACCATGTGCTTATTTTTCTAGTACATTAGATCCCGTAGCTCAGGCTCTGCCTGCGTGCCTGAAATCAGTGGCAGCGACAGCTTTAGCAATCCGACAAAGCGATGCCATAGTGTTAGGACACCAATTGACAGTACAAGTACCACATGCAGTAGAGGTTCTCTTGAACCGCACACAAACACAACACTTGACTATAGCAAGACTCACCGGTTACGAATTAACATTGTTCCAGCCACACATAGAAATCAGACGTTGTAGTACATTGAATCCCGCCACACTGTTACCAGTAAACGGAACAGACCCACTAGCACATGATTGTATGGAAGTTATCACTATCACGACGAAACCCAGACAAGACTTGACAGATGTCCCATTGTCAGATCCAGACTTGACGTTGTATGTAGATGGTTCATGTAAGAGAACAAGTACAGGAGAGTTAGTGGCCGCGTATGCAGTCACAACAGACACTGAAGTCATTGAAACAAGTTGCATAAATACCTTGTCAGCTCAAGCAGCAGAGCTCATCGCTCTGACACAAGCCTGTATTCAAGCCACAAATAAAAAAGTCAACATATACACTGATTCACGTTATGCATTCGGAGTTGTACATGACTTCGGCGTGCTGTGGCGAGAGAGAGGTTATTTAACTTCTCACGGTGCCCACATTCAGCACGGACCCCTCATTCATGCCTTATTAGATGCCATACATCTACCCACTGCAATATCAATTATGAAATGTAAAGCTCATACGAAAGTTACTGATATCATTTCCCAAGGCAATGATCTAGCTGACAGAACAGCTAAACAGACTGCTCAAACTCACACATCTGACATGGCAAAGACAATAGTTCCGACACCAACACATTGCATGACGGTTAAGGATCCCGCTCTTGACGTAATTGACATACAGACACATGCTACACCAGATGAAATAAAGAAGTGGACTGAATTAGGAGGGATCCAAACGGATCAAGGATGGATGACGAAGGAAAAATCTGTATGGTTCCTTCCTGATTCGATGGTCCAAGTTATCATTAATACAATACATAGTCCAGCGCACCTAGGAGAAAAAGCTATGCTAGACAGCATTCAACACATTTGGTTCAACAAACATTTACGAGCAGCAGCTAAACAAAAAGTTCGTACCTGTATGATCTGTTGTCAGTTTAACCCAGGTAAAAGCATTTCCGTAGAACAGGGTGGATTTCAGCCTCCTGATCACCCTTTTGAAGTCCTCCAGATGGATTATATCCAGATGGAACGATGTCGAGGATTCAAATATGTTCTTGTAGTTGTCTGTGCTCTTTCCCGTTGGACAGAGGCATACCCGGTTTCAGATTACACTGCCCCGACTACTGCCAAACAGTTGGTTCGAGAATTTTTCCCACGGCACGGTTTACCACGTGTTGTCTACTCAGATAACGGCCAGCCGTTCTCATCCGAACTAATGAAACACGTTTCACTTTTGTTAGGCTATCAGTGGAAATTTCACTGTGTCCGACACCCCGAGGCAGCAGGTCTCGTGGAACGACATAATCAAACTCTGAAAATTAGATTGTCCAAGATATGTAGAGAGAAAGGTGTCGACTGGGTAGTAGCCTTACCCGTTGCACTCTTTTACATGAGAATGGTAGCGCACTCTCGAACAGGGCTATCCCCTTATGAGGTGATCTTTGGCAGACCACCAAATATGTGGGGGACGCCTATACCACGCAAAATAACTGATGTTGACTGTAATATGCTGACAGATTACTTGGCTTCCTTGATGTCTGCACTACAATCTTGTCGTTCACAGGTAGCTGCAGCCTTTCCCGACAACACCGAGGTGAAACCCCATGACGTAGTTCCCGGGGACCTGGTGTTAGTGAGAAATTTTGCCCGGAAGACTCAGCTGGATCCTAGGTGGACATCGCCTCAACTTGTACTGTTAACCACGAGGACAGCCGTGAAGATCGAAGGTCGCAAAGGCTGGATACATTCAAGTCATATCAAGAAATTTTATGGACTACCCTTCGATGTAAACGATACACCTCGCGTGTCTTCACCGATTGACTCAAAGCTTCCTTTGGTTGAACAGAGTGATAAGGAACTATACAAACTAAAATTACGGTCTAAAAAGTCAGACAATTTGATTGTTTAAGTCCTCTCCGAGGTGAATCGGTCGAATTTGTCTCTGACATGTATCCCCTAGACCTGAATAGAGAAAGAAACCGAAAGATGCAATTGAAACAACATGCGTACTGTAAATCACTGCGTAGTCATTGCACAGTGACGTTATTAATTTTGTTTTTCTTAAATCTTTTAATAATCACTGCAAGTATATTGTTGCATATATATTATCCTATTTCTAAACATGTTTACAATGTTACTGCTGAACATTCTTTTAGTGAATTACCCCCGCATGAGTTGCCCTATAGATTTGCGCTGCGCAATAACACTTTTATTAGTATGTTACATCATTCCCATCAGGCTAGCAATGCTACAAATTGTTGGATATGTGGCCGACTCCATCCCTATCAGAACTATAAGGGAATTCTGCCTCTCTTTCCATATCCGTTCACACACAATGGCTCCTGTGGAGCATGGTTTAGTTTAATTAATTCCTTCGATTCAAACTCAGTAACTTATCAAGACAATTGGGTATGGGGAAACCTGAACCTAGTTTTACTCAAAGCCTGCTACCCTAACAAGGAGGGACTTCCCAAAAGAACAGGAACTGATCTAGAAAATGAAGTATATGGATTAGGGAATTTCACGCTTAATCTCATGATCCTGAATGTTGAATCCGAAGCTGCACCAATTTTGTCCGCTATGTCAGTATTTCCAGTTAAAGGTGAATTATGTGTAAGAAAGAATGGTTCCATACATATGGGCCATAGTAGATGCACCACTGTAATCGAATTCAGTGATCAAGGCAAATCTACATTTAGAGCTTCTCGCCATTCCTACTTCGTATGTGGTCAGACTGCATATATACGTTTGCCTCTAGACTGGGATGGTACCTGCTACATCGGATTCCTTTTGCCACCCGTTTTCCTAGCTCCTCCTGATTATCACAGAAATACTCATTTAGTACACAATAGAGAACGGAGAGATCTCCCAATAGTCGATTACACTGAAACAGCATGGGAAAAATACACAGATTTCAATAAAGGTCTCTTTCCCTATATAGCTACAGTTACCAATAGTAAGCTGATACGTAGATTAACCAGAACCCTTGAAGCAGTAGTGAACGAAACTATTTCCGCCTTAGGCAATTTAACAGAAGAGCAGTCTGCTATGCGGATTGTTGTGCTTCAAAATCGTCTTGTCCTTGACGTCATCCTGGCCGATAGGGGCGGAGCTTGTAGGGTCATCGGATCAAGTTGTTGCATTTTCATACCAGAAAATTCGCCATCTGTATATAAAGCCATAACTCGCCTTCATAAGATTGTAAGCCAGATACACCAGAATCCAGGCACCTGGACTTGGTCCGGTTGGTTTTGGGGTGTATTGTCAGCCTGGGGATGGAGGGTCCTATCCTTCCTAGGTATTGGCTTTCTCATACTATTCAGTTGCTGCTTATGCCTACAATGTGGACCAGCGATTTGTGGTCTGTGTGCCACATCGTGTATTCCACCACCAAGATTTCATTCATCCCGGAAGAAGAAAGAAGAACAAATGATGCTATATGAACAGATCGACGGATTGATGAAGATTGATATCTCCTAAGGGCAAGTAGGGGACAAGGAGGGAATGTGGAAATATGGATTTTTATGATCAGTTATGTCCCCTATCTTGGACCCCAACGGTTTCATGTATAAATCACAAGTACATGTATGTTCCCTCCAGTTCCAGTTATGAAGACGCAAACACATGTGCGTCCACCGTCAACATGTCCTCTTTCAGATCCGCCATGAATGGGCCGGATATTCTATTCCTAAGTATGAAAGGCCACCGGCTTTATATGGTTCATTTATCCCATTTTACAGTCCAGGCGAGTAGGCCCTGATTCTGCCATTAAGCCTTTTCCTGCCTTCTGCCTCTGAAAGCTCCAGTCTGAGCTCGCATCTGTATCCATGAACTTTGTCCTACTCCCTGCGCGGCTAACGGTGCCTGACTCGCCCTGTCTGCTTGCCAAAAAACTGTATTTCACCTTCGAGATTATCTGCTCCGCTCCCCATCCAATGCATTCCTGTCTAGTAGTTTAAGTAAACATTCTTCCAGCTACCGAGCAAAAGGCCCGGCTTCTCTGTCTTTATGCAAGTAATTCATAGCCCTGTTACTATGGAAGATTTCTGCCCTTGCATCTAGTGTAGACACTTAGACGCTTGTACACGCACTCACAGTCAGTATAGAATAGATTTTATTCGAGAGACCTTTCCTTTTGGATAACGTAGTTCTTTAAACATAGGATGTTAGATATGATTTGGGATTAGGTTGATTTGACCCCCCAGACTTCTGTCTCCACATGTAGAGCTAAATGTCAAGTCCCCTTCACCCCCTAGTTGCCCGTCAATCACACGTCATGCTGCTGCGCGCGCATCTCTGCCAAGTATTTCTGCTGACATTGCGAAATTCTTTCATGGAACCACCCATTTGTGACATCATACCTAAATGACGTTCTTTAGTTACGCCTAGTTACACCCATTTTAGTTACGCATGTATGTTTTTATCTTGGTTATCAACTGTTACGCCTCTTGCATCTGTTTCCACTATAATGCCTATGTATAAAAATGATTACCTGTCAATAAAGTAGCCCTTCACTTCCTGAACCTTCGTGGTGATGGAATATGGAGTCCATCAATTCGAATTGATTTTGGAATAAAGCCCGTTCCGAACCTCTAATACCACGGATTCTGCCTCTTATTTTACTGAGCTATTATTATAGATTTTCTGCATCAAATTAAGTACCGGTAATTAAATTATTTACCACAGGTCGCTGGGATCATGTTATTGCCCCTTGAGTGAATCACAAGCACATCCTTGTCTCTTGCCTGGGACCCCGCCACAGGAAGAGGAGCTTACTGGCGCTCTCGCCCTCCCCCACCTAACACTTGACTACCTAGCTCCGTTGAAATGGCCCCTAAAATATTCTGGATGAAAAATGTTAGCCCTTTGCTTGACAAATGTACCCCATCTGGTAGATACAACTCTGTATTGGAGGCCTGTATCAGGTTGTGCCTAATGGTACACAGTGGTGAACCAGCCAATAACTTAGCCACTGCCTGATTCAATTTCTTCACTGATCTGTTCACCGCTAGCGACGGAGCGTCTTTGAACCAAAACTGGTGTGGAATTACCTCCGACCAGAATATAGCTGTGCCTGGCAGAAAATTCCTCACGTGTGATAGCATAGAGAAGAGTGCTTCCTTAACACCCCTCCGGCCCGCTGGGATCATGTCATTGCCCCTTGAGTGAATCACAAGCACATCCGGGGTGGGCATGCCGCCTATGTCCAATGTCCTCTGTTTATGGTTAAACAGTTCATTCAACCGCTGCCCTCCAATTCCTATCCAGTGGTGATCGACTCCCATTGAAATCTGTGATCTCTCTAACTCTGAACCGCTAAAAAACTGCCCTGCGCACAAAAGAATGGCCACATCAGCATACTTGTGTCTACGGTCTCTTGGACACTGTATGGAAGTTAAAAACAGAGAAAGAAACGAAATTAGACAGGTAAAACCCAACGTGCTGCTGTGCCCAATGTGTTGTTTAAGCTCACTGCGGTCTCACATACCACTCAAAACACAATGACTTCCATCTGCCTACCCTTTTTATGGTTTTGAATGGCAGGCCTAATGAGGCTGTGGTTGTGGCGGCCCCCATGCGAAACGAGTGGGACATGAAAAGCGACGTCTCTTCACCCAACAACATCAGGGAGCGCTTAAATAGGCGTGTGAACTGGAATCTTGTCAAAGGGGTGCCATCTGCATGTAATAACAGCCTAGCGTGTCCCCCCCCCGCTGGACGCATTCGGATGAATGCCTGCATCAATGTCACTGGACAGTAGGTGTCACCATGGGCTGCCCGTAGATGCACCCATGCTCCTTTCCCCAACGGATCTGTCTTTAACATCCGTACCTTGACCTCTAACATGTTTGCTGATACCATAACATCCGTTAGGCTAATTCCCCCCTCCTTATCCGCCTTAGAGGGAGGTATAAGTTCAGAAATTCTGAAAGCCCCAAAGAAGGCCAGTGAATACGCTAACCTCTACAGGTGCGTCTCATAAGGGGATGTGCAAACCTGAGGTAGTATCTCCAAAATGCATGACCATCTATTGGTGTCTATGTGTCTCCTACCGTCCGTCGCACCCGGGGCCAAGCGTTCCCAAACTTTCAAAGCCTGCCAAACTCTAGGATCCTTGGTAGGTTCCGCCACCCCCTCCAGACCCGCGAAAAAGGCAATCGCTGACAATTGTCTCTTAACAAGAGATAGTGATTTCCGGTTCTCTTTCTGTTTGACTATAATTAACAGCACACCCTGTGGGGTAAATTTCTCTGCCCCCCCACTGAACTATTTAGGGATGCCATATATGTCCGCCATGCATTCTCATACATACTCTTAGTCTTGGGAGCAAGGGAAGCAGCTATCAAATCCGGGGCAATGGGGCACCAAGCTTCCATAGTTCCTCCGGGAAGAACGGCATCTATTTGTCCGCTTGCGGCTATTGAGCTCTGAATTCTGTTAACTTAGAACAAGACAGGGCATCAGCTACTGCATTGTCTACTCCTGGCACATGTTTTGCACTAAAATACACATTACGTTTGAGGCAGCAACGAATGAGTTCCTTAAGTAGGCGAAGTACCAATGGGCATTTGGCCCTCTGGTTGTTTACAGCCATCACTGCAGACATACTGTCAGACCAGAACACAATGCTCTTATTCTCCAGGAAGGTGCCCCAAAGGTGTAATGCTACAACAATAGGAAACAGGTCTAAGAATGTTACATTGCATGTCAACCCCGACCCCGAACCGGCCCACTCGGCCGGCCAGTGTTTCATGCACCTCCTTCTGCCTAGCACTGTACCGAACCCTACGCTGCCTGCTGCGATTGCTGCGATTGTGTTAAGTTCCACCTCTGGATTAGACTTCACAGGTTGCTGCAAGAGCAGAGAGCCATTGAACCCAGACAATAACTCCCTCCAGGTACACAAACCGTCTTTTACCTCCAAGGAAAGTCTAGTGTGGTGATGTTTTGCCCGTAGTCCCGACATCACCCACGCAATGTTCCAGGAAATTGGCCTGCCCATGGGTATTACCCTGAGAACAAAATTCAATTGCCCCACCAGAAACTGCAACTGGTGCAAGGTAACCTTGCGTGTCGCTAGACATTCGTTTATGGACGCCTTAAATGCTCCCACTTTCTCCTACACGAGCCTGCATACCCCAGCTATGGTGTCTATTTCAATGCCAAAGAAAGTTATGCACGACCCTCACTTTTTTATGCCGGTAGCCAGACCCCCAATGACTTAGCCAATTGTTGGAAGCCCATCAGGGCCTTCCCAAAAGCCGGTGAGCCTGGAGGACCTAAAAATAGGAAATCATCCACATAATGCACCAAGTCTCGAGAAGACACCAGATCTTGTACCCCCCATTCTAAAAAAACAGCTGAATATCTCAAACACAGAACAGTCAAAAGAACACCCATTGGCATACACAGGTCCATAAAGAAACTCCCTTCAAATGTAAAACCTAGTCGCCGAGTGTCATCTGGGTTCACTGGCAAGAGGCGAAAGGCGGCTTCTATGTTGGATTTGTCCATTAGAGCGCCATTGCCCAGTCTCTGTAGTTTGTGAATCGCAGTGTCAAATGTGGTGTAACGCACAGTGCAAAGCTCTGGATCTAAGCTGTCATTGACTGAAGACTCCGGTGGACATGACAGATTGTGAATGCTTCCTTTTTAGAAACCAGTCCCAGAGGGGAGCACACCAGGTCTTGTCTTGGGGCTTTTTGAAAAGGACCCACCACCCTCCTCAATGTTACTTCCTTCATGATGTTTTCCCTAGTGACCCCTGGGTTGCCCAAAATGGAGAGCTGGTTACTTAGGGGTATTAAGGAAGGTGGAGCGCTAGACGGAATATGGAAGCCATATTTGAAACCATGATATAAAAGGTGAGCCTCTTGCTAACGATCATATCTATTGAGGAGATGAGCCACGACATGCAAGCGAATAGGAGTGGGTACTTTCTTATGGTGACTGGGGATTGCGGCCTCTGGGTGGGTGCTGCTCTTTTGGGTTTCCCAATTTCTTGAAGCACTTCCTTCCTGGGTGACCCTGGGCTCCACATAAGGAACATAGGTGCTTGAATTTGCAGGTGGACCCTCTCCTGCATTTGTTTTTGTTAAACTGCCAGCAACCCTGTTTCTTGTCCCCCCGACCCTTTGTCCACCTGAAAGAGGTGAGAGGTCCTGGTAACTGGCAGTGCCAAGTAGCATTCTGCATGCCATATGTTAATTTCCCGCTGATCCCAGGCCTGACCGCCTTCATCTGCCTAAATTTGTTATCATATTGCAGCCAGGCAGAGCCGTGGAATTCTGACGCTGCCCCATGGATCATTGACATGTAGCTAAATAGTTGAGCTGCCACAGCTGTTAACCTCTCTACCATAATCGCTGCTTAAATGGAGAAACCAGTAACCCAGTTCTTGATAGACCATTCCACCCAAACTTTCTTCTGTTAGAACTCCCCTTCCTTGCCTGCTCTGCTCTTCCCTGGCTCCACTCCCGCGTTAATGAGGTCGAAGACATCAATATATTCCCCTCTGAAAACCTTCGCCCTAGTTTCCGCTGGCACGTGCCATGTAATACCTGCAGATGGGGCTAATGTGGGCGCCGCAGAACCATAAAGCATAGGACTTTGACAGAGAGGGGTCTGTACTGATACTACTGCTTCGGGGGCCGCTATTGGCTGCAGCACTGCCCTGTGATAACCGGATTACTGTGAGACGCCTGTGATGTGGCAGTGACCACTAGAGGAGATTGTGCCACCCCACCCGATTGCACCCACACATGTGCCAACCCGCTGCCCTGTTGTGCTATTAGCGGTGCAGGAGATTGCGTTATGGACATTGTCCCACGGCCACACCAACCTGTGCTGTCGGGACTCGAAGCTCACTTGCAGTTTCCTGAGCTGTAGGGGGTATATTGTTTTGAGAGAAGGTATATTGGTCTCTTAGGATTCAGGCCTATGGGTGCCAGGGGCCGGTCCGTCTCCACCGCCTCACCTGGAATGCCCGCGTGTGCTGTCGAGCCCTGCTTAACCGTTTCCTGCAGAGCTTCACTGTAACGCGCCAGTGTTTTTCTCGCACGTTTGGCTAATGGAGCATCCTGCTGGGGGCTCTCACCCACCGCTTGCGCCAGTGTCCGCAAGGCCCACTCAATGCCGCCTGTCTTTGCGACCTCCCATAGCGCCGAAAGCAACAGAAATTCCTCTGGGGTGGCCAGGGCATCCATGCTGACTCGAGCGCGTTTTGGCGGCATCCTTACGACTAGCCATCCGAAAAACCCACCTCTGTACTAGTGCACTAAAGTAAAATGAAAAGAGAATTACTTTTCCACCAACCGCAACCCCTTGGTCATTTCCGCTTTTCGGGCGGCATGCCCCTTCACCACACCGCTGCCCGCGCTTGCGGAAATTACCCGTGGCACCGGGAATACTTACGACCCTAGTGCCCCAGCATCTTTCCTCCATGCCTTATTACAACACTGGCGATGCAAAAAATATGCCTCTGCATCCAAGGACACCCAGCCTACTTACGAACCGTGTGCCCTGGGTTACCATGTTGTTGTAACCTGTTCCCGATCCCTCCTCCCTTCCCCCCCCCCCTCCTTTCCTCGCCATATGGGTTTGCCCAGCTGTAGAATGTTGGGGCTGAAGCTCAAGTTAGAATGTTGGCATTATGGAGCGAGAGGCTGAAGGATCCGCTTCAATAAACCTCTTCTCCTGAACTTCTCTGGATTGGAGTACTTATTTACAACAATCTTTTGGCGACGAGTCAACTTACCGTGCTGGGGACGGTCTGGATCCTTCCCCCAGTGTCATTCTGCCTTTCGTTTGGTTTCCTGGTCGCTGGCGGTCCGTCGATCCCAAGGAGCTGTTCCTTCCATTGTTCAAGCGCGAGTTGTCATTGCTCGCTCTCTTCAAGTGGCCGCCTGTGTGTGTGATCGTTTCTCACGTCGCACTGAAACGCTGCCGACTCCGTTTCTGGTGAGTCCTTGGCTGCCCTGCTTCTCAGCGTTGTTCCCTTTGAAGTTTTGCTGCCTGCCGTGGTGCGCCCATTTCCGTCGCGGGAGCCTGTTGCCTGCTGTTGAGTTGCGGGGAGGAGCTGTTGGGTCCTGGAGTCTCGGGGCAGGTGGCTGCTTCGTAGCGGTTTGTGTGCTCCGGTGCTGGCGTTCACTTCCTGCTCTCCGCTCCTGAAGGTGACTGCCTCCTTTGCCTGAAGTCTTGCGGTGGTGGGTGCTTTGCGGTTCCTGGACAGTTCTGAGGCGGCGTTCGCTTCCTGCTCCTGTGGGGATAGTCCGTTTTCGTGACGTTCCCGCCCCTCCTCTGACCTGATCTTACAGAGGACGTTCCGAAGCGAGACACTGCTCCTCATCTTCACCAGCACTGCTCCACCTGCTGGGGGACTATAACATTGCACTTTCAGCGTGTGAAACTCTCCTCAGAATTAATTTCAGCCTGCTTCGAATTTATCGCTGACAGGCTCAGCTCAAGCATATGTTTGTGGTCCCAGTAATTCATTGCTTTACCTACTGATCCCGTTTTCTATTACACAGTGCGCCAAACTGGGTGGTATTGCTTGCGTTTTGCCAGTAACCTCCTTTTCTTCTTCTATTGTTTTGCTTTTTCTCCTATTTCAAGGCTTTATTATTCTTTTCTCTCTATTTTCTCACTCTTATTATTCTTTTCTTTCTATTTTCTCACTCTTCTCCCCTGTTTCTTTTGTTTTTCTTCTTCCTCTTCCACGTTTATCCATTATGTCCGCATTTGCAATGTCTCAACCTCCTCCGTTCCTTGATGAGAGTGGGGATCCTGTGATTCCATGGAAAAAATGGGTAAACCTATTTGAATCCTACCTTATTGCCATTGGGGGTGACAGATTTTCTGCGGTACGTAAACAACATGTCCTACTGCATAATCTGGGGAAGCAAGGGAGGGAAATTTTTGATGACCTACCTGATTCTATTGTTGAAAATGTAAATGCGGGGGCAGTGGGTGAGGGAGATGTCCAACATGATGTGTATCAGTTAACATTATTGAAATTGGAAGCGCAATTTGGTGACAAAATTAAAATTGTTTTAGAACGTCACAAAATTTTCTTGCGTATTCAAGGGAAAAATGAAAAAGTGATAAATTACATAGCTGTTCTGAGGGGTTTAGCCTCTACATGCGAATTTGGTATGTTAACCGAGTCTTTAATTAGGGATCAGCTAGTAAGATGTACTAGTAACAAAAAAATTCAAAAAAGACTACTAGCAGAAGCCCCAGATTTGAAACACGCAATTGATATTGCTAAAAGCATAGAGCATACAGCTTATTGTATGAACGAAATGAAGGAAGCTGTTGAGGTAAAACAAGTTGCGGAGAACAGTGTACACAAAATCTCCAGTAAAGACAACAAACACAAGCCTCCATTTTCTGGTCCTGACGTACACACTGCATCGGGTAACAAACCTAAATGTTACAGGTGCGGAAATCCCAATCATCTGGCCAACAGCGTGAATTGTCCTGCAAGGGGCGTTGTATGTAGCAAGTGTAAGAAAAGAGGTCATTTCTCTAAAGTGTGTCATAATGCAAAAAACAATGTCACCCACATGATAGGGAGTGATCTGGATCCACAACTCCATAGCGAAGATATAGTTTTCCAAGTATCCAACTTTTCTGAATGCCATGGCACTTCCTACCCAAAGTGCGAAATATTGTTGGACAATATTAAGTATAAGGTTTACGCAGATTCTTGTTCCCCATATACACTCGTAAACGAAGCTACGTTTCTGGCCAATTCGGGGGCACGGGTGTATAGTCTTTTGCCTCCAGACATCAAACCAGGGGGATATAATCAAGATCCCATTCCACTTGTGGGGATGCTACTCATGAACATTGACTTTAAAGATAGATCGACCGTGGGGAAAGTTTACATCACAAAAAATGGTTCTAATCTACTTGGATGGAAACACCAAAAGGATTTGGGAATCAAACTAGACCCTAACGCGCCTGAACCTGTGTACCTGATCGACAGGTCCAACATTGGGATGGAAATCTGCAATAAATTCCCAGAGGTATTTACAGACAAACTAGGACTCCTAAAAGGTTTCCTCCACAAAATCAAACTTAAAGCCAATTCCAAACCTATCGTCCACAAACCAAGGTCCATCCCACTTTTGACAAGAGAACCGCTCAAGAAAGAGCTGGACAGATTGGAAGAATGCAATATCATAGAAAGAATTGAGAGCTCTGAATGGTTGGCGCCCATTGTGGTAGCAGCGAAGGGTGGAAACAAGGGTATCCGTCTATGTGTTGACCTTAGGGATTTGAACTCTAATATTTGGGTGGACAGACACCCCCTCCCCAACATTAACAAAATGCTGTCTGCCATCCATGGGGCAAAAGTCTTTACAGTTCTAGACCTATCCTCAACATACCACCAAGTCGCTCTCCATCCGGAATCTAAACCTCTCACTTCTTTCATAACCCTGCATGGGGCTTATCAGTTTTCCAGATTGCCTTTTGGTCTGGCATCTGCTGCGGCAGTATTCCAACGCGTCATGCAACACATACTGCAAGGTCTGGGAAAAGTTCTTTGTTTCCAAGACGACATCCTGATTCATGGTTCATCAGCTGAAGAACATAATAAAACTCTGGAAGCGGTGTTGACCAGACTCAGTAAAGCAGGTTTCACCACTCAGAAAGACAAATGCAAAATTGGGGTGGAATCTGTGGTCTATCTCGGTCACACCATCTCAAGCGAGGGAATCAAACCCAAATCCAGTTTGGTAGACTCCGTTAAACTAGCCCCAGCGCCCAGCAACAAGGATGAGCTCAAATCATTTCTGGGTTTGGCGGAATATATGTCCAAGTTCGTCAAAAACTTTGCAGATCAGGTGCGTCCCCTCAGAGAGTTGCTGAAGAAGGGATCTAAGTTTGATTGGAATCAAGATCATCAATCAGCTTTCCAACTCATCAAGGAGGCCATCGTTGATGCACCTATTCTGAGTGCTTTTGACCCCAATGCCAAAACCACTCTTACCACAGATGCTAGCACGAAGGGGTTGGGAGCTTCACTTACGCAGAGGACAAATGGACAAGAGACAGTGATAGCTTTCGCTTCTAGAACATTGAGAGATGCCGAACTAAACTACTCTACAATAGAAAAAGAAGCCTTGGCTTGCTATTGGGCCATAAACCACTTTAAGTATTTCTTATGGGGTATCACATTTTTGTTGAGAACGGACCACAAACCATTACTACCGTTATTCTCCACTAAACGCCTGAAAGTACTACTCCACGAATATCTAAATGGGTGCTGAGTCTACAAGGGTTCAACTACTCCATGTTATATGTCCCAGGAAGTGACAATAGGGTAGCGGACTGTCTCTCGAGGCTACCTGTGACCTGTGGGGATCCGATGCAAAATCCACCGGAGGAGACAATCCTTTTGGTTGAAATTCCGGCCATCATCTTAAGAGATGACAGTGAACTCGTTACATTAAGAAACATGATTCGCAGAGGTTGGCCTGTTAACAAGTCTGAGGTGCCGGAATCTATCCGCCAATTCTGGTCTGTGCAAGATGAACTGTCCATTGTAAAAGACCTAATTTGTAGAGGAAGTAAGATCATTCCTCCGAAAAACATATATGAAAGAATAATTCAGATTGCACATGAGGGTCACCCGGGGAGGAGCATGACGAAAAGCAAGATCAGGCAGTACTATTGGTTCCCCGGTATGGATTCACGAGTGGAGGATCAAGTAAAGAATTGCGCAGCCTGTGGCTTCAATTTAGTAACATGTCCTAGTCTTTGTTAAGAAAGAGGCTAAACTTAAGCTCCAACCAATCACATTGTTTCACTCTCTAGAACAGTCCTCGGAGAAGCATTAGTCCTTCAGATTTTTAGAGCACGAGTGTTCTACCTGTTTGAATGGCCCTTACAAATCTCTCAGGTAGTAATAAAGCATACTAGGTCTGCCACACTAGACAAAACCTAAACATACTTACACAGGGTTCCATCAGTGAGTTTCTTGTATAGTAAGCGGGAATGGTACATTTTAAAGACCAGAAAACCAAAAATGGTTATAAGTGGGCTGGATGGAAAGATGGAAAGGTTGTTTGAGAGTTCGTCTGTAAGAAGTTTGCTAAATTAGTAAAAATTGCTGTATGTGTGAAACACATTGGCCATTTATTACTGGGGAAACTGAACAATATTTAAAGCATTTTGTACAGCAAAGTGGCAATTTATGTAACAAGTAATATCAAACCACTAATCTAGCTTATCAATAGATGTCTATGATAAAAACAATATGTAATGTTTTTTAAGTGAAATATTGCACTTCAACTTTATTGTAAGAGCTATGACGTGTTCGGATTAGTTCCACAAACAAACATGTCTTCTCTTTGTAAAATGGTAGGTTGTCCTACATTTTGTGTGCGCCATATGTCTGCATCTACAATCCCTTTGTGCTTATAAACAGTGCATTGGGGCCTCTTTTAAGTAGCCATACCACCCCCTCGGGTCCACAGCTTCAGAGGGCTGTTTTAAAGGGAAAGGATACCTGCCTTGGCAAATGTGGCCTACAGGGGCGGCTACTACGCAATGGTGGAGGAGCGTCGCCCCATTGGCTCAGAGCCAGCAAGTTAAAAATAAAACAATATCTTAGCATTATTTTATTTTTCATTGGCTGGCTCTGAGCCAGATTGTGCAGGAATGGGCGGGAGGAGGAGTGCTATGTGCACTTTTAAGTGTGCATGTGTGTTTTCACGGCCGTCTCACGCGGGCCAAACACACATGCGCACTTAGGTTTCTCCAGCTCGGCTGTATTGAACAGCATGGCTGGAGAAGTTTCCCACAGACTCCCTGTCCTGAGTGGAGCATCTTTTCAGACTGCTCAGGCCAATCCCTGCACTGCTCTCATATGAGAGCAGTGCAGAGATTGGATGGGAGTCTGATGCTTTCCCAGGGACTTTAGGAAGTGCAGCAGAGGAGTGTGAGGCGGATGGCAGCACCAGGCAAGTGTTTAATTTTATCATTAACCCCGTCTCCCCTATCGCGCTCCCCCTGCGTGCTTCCCGCTGGCCCCCCTCCCCCTCAGTGCTTCCCGCTGGCCCTCTCTCACTCTCCGTGCTTCCCACTGGCCCCCTCTCCTCCGTCCAAAGCCCCTCCACCCTCCTGACGGTATTTTATTGTATTGGCCACCACTGGTGGCCTTATCCTCCTTGCACAAACTAAGGCTAATCACAGTGTGGGTTTCTGGTAGTGTACGCAAGCTAGGCAATAACTCTCTGAAGTTGATTGTGATGCAGGTCCTGCTTGGGTCACTGAAGAGGTCACATTCTCTTTACAGGTGCTGAATACATTGTGACCACAGGGTAAAAGACCACGCTAGGCAGCATAGGTTCCCCGAAAGAGCAGAGCCCTTTTGAAAGCCCTAGCTTGAATGAAAGGTGGCAATTTGAATGAGAGCAATGAAAACTGCAAATGATTGAACTGATGGTTAGAGTTGATGCTGATGTACCTAAGCCAGGTCATTCAGTAAATGAAAGTTGTGTGTGGTGTAATCCTCATTAAGATAACACATTTATGAAGTGCTTATTCACAACAGAAATTATATCTTGGGGCTTGAAAGCAGTTGTGCGTTGTCATCCAACCCAGTGGTGTTTATTTTTTCATCTTCAGAAGTATAGCATTCTTAATTGATGTGCTGACATTCAAACATTTAACCAGGCCACATACATGGGGCGGGATGCTCAGTGGACTAATCATTCGCTACAGGGAGCTATGTTTGACTCCCATGGTCATAGATTCCAAGTCATGCAGGCTCACTCCACTATACATCCTCCTGAGGTTGATAAAATGAGTACTATTTTGGGTTGGGTAATGAAAATATTGGATAAATAGTCCTGAAGAATTTCTTTACTAACATATGTTAGTGGTAACTTTAGTCACTGATCACATGCTAGGAATTGAATTTGTGATCTGCATGGCACAGCAAATTCAAAGTGGTACAAGGACTTTACAAACAGGGAAACAAAGGCGTTTTAAGGCCTTGGCAGCTGTCTACTTACATATAGTATGAATAATTAATAGTACCTTGCACATACTCTCTCCCCTTGCATTTGTTGTCATTGATGATTTTGGATCTGCGCACCAGAGACAAACTAAGCACTATTATTATGGTAGGGAAGCTCTAAGTGAGAGGACAGGATCTATTGATAGTGACTAATGAGCTCTGAGGGATGAGGCAGGAGGCTTT
Organism: Triturus cristatus; assembly: GCF_964204655.1. Taxonomy (NCBI): domain Eukaryota; kingdom Metazoa; phylum Chordata; class Amphibia; order Caudata; family Salamandridae; genus Triturus; species Triturus cristatus. The sequence continues at coordinate 75,535,138 of NC_140585.1, read as the reverse complement.
GCAATGGCAGGAGAAACTTCTAATGTTGTGGAAGGGTCTGCTTGTAGTGACTGCTGAGCTATGAATGGTGAGCAAGATTTATGGCAGAGGAAGCTTTGGATGACATGGATCTTGTAGTCGTCAGGGAGTGCTAAATGATTGGCGTAAGCTTTTAGTGGCTGGTAGGATGCTGAATATTGAGGAATGGCTGCTTGTAGTGAGTAGTAAGCTCTGAATGATGAGGAAGAAAATGTTTTCTAATTGCAGGGGGAGATCGGAATGACCCGGTGGGGTCTGCCTGTAGTGAATGCTGATCTCTGAATGATGAAAAGCAAGCCTTGGAACAGCACAGGAGCTTCTGAATGACAAGGAGGGTCTGCTTGTAGTGATTGCTCAGATATGAATGATGAGGAGCAAGCCTTGTAATGGCAGAGGAAGCTCTGACTGATGAGGAGGGGTCTGCTTGTTGTCAAAGCGTTGGGGTGATTTTATCCTGGTAGCCTGGCGCTCACTAAGTGCGGTAACTATACGGTGATATAAATAATCGTGTAGGTGCCCAGGGAAGAGGCAATCATCCAACACCTCAAAATTGATCCAAAGATATGTCCACAGTTTTAAGTTATGCCCCGGCACACATTAATAATCATCAAGACGAGTCAGACTTGAGTATAAGCATGAGTACATAAAGTGAATGTAGTGCATCCTACAAGGGCCTAATCATTCCAGCAGAGGGTCGCCATCTTGGAAATGTCTTCTAAAAGACAGACGGTGAGGTCCGCCTTAGTAGATCCTACATAAAGGATCATCATAGTGCCTCATCCCGGTTAGTCAATAAAATACGGCATCCATGCTAATCCAAAGAGCATTCAATATAATATCAGGTCAGTCTTAGATGTCACCTGATCCAAAGAAAAATCTCATGCTCTGCCCAGCCATACTTAGGCTGGGACGGAATCATAACCAGTCAGAAGGTATGTTTACACCCTATGGATGCGACATTGATTTTTGTATGGCCCTAGTAGGATGCAATACATTCACTTAAAAAAATTGTCTTATACTTTTTGTATTAATTTTAGGCGCATAGACGTTTACACCACTTTGGAAGGTAGGCTTGGATTTCCCAGCTTAATCTTCTATTGACAACCTATTTAAGTTGTGTCACCTGTGAAATAGTTGTTAGCTGCACTTATATCTTTTAAATCCCTTTTGGTATTACATTTTATTGATCACTTTGCGCTAATCACTAGGGTGTGTGCCTCTTTGGTTGACTTTATCTATCGGGCGTCAGCAATGGACATATTAAGATGAGTATTTTATGTTAAATGGTCCCAATTCTTTGGAGGGCATTTTTGATACTGATGTATGACTTACGGTATGGGTTTAGGATATGAGTTGGGATCATTACTCTTTCACATGTGATTTATGTTATCCTTATAAGCACCGTATTGAGTGGGCTGATATTATGTTTTTGATATGTTTTCCAGCCCTGAGGAAGTCGTGGGTTTCTTGTCCCGAGCGACGAAACACGTGTTGGCTGGAGCGTAACAAGAAATGCATTAAATTATCTTTGCTGTTTATGTACTCATGCTTATACTCAAGTCTGACTTGTCTCGATGATTATTAATGTGTGCCGGGGCATAACTTAAAACAGGGGTCTGCTTGTAGTGACTGCTCAGCTATGAATCATGAAGCAAGCCTTGTAATGGCAGAGGAAGCTCTGTATGACGAGTTGGGGTCTGCTTGTAGTGACTGCTGAGGAGCAAGCCTTGTAATGGCAGAGGAAGCTCTAAATGACGAGGTGGGGTCTCCTAGTAGTGACTGCTTAAGAGCAAGCCTTGTAGTGGTAGAGGAAGCTCTGAATGATGAGGAGAGGTCTGTTTGTAGTGACTGCTCAGCTATGAGTGATGAGAAGCAAGCCTTGTAATGGCAGAGGAAGCTCTAAAGGAATAGGTGGGGTCTTCTTGTAGTAACTGCTGAGGAGCAAGCCTTGTAATGGCAGAGGAAGCTCTGGATGATGAGGAGAGGCCTGCGTGTAGTGACTGCTGAACTATGAATGATGAGGAGCAAGCCTTGGAATGGCAGAGGAAGCTCTAAATGACGAGGAGTGGTCTGTTTCTAGTGACTGCTGAAGTATAAAGTAGGAGAAGCAAGATTTGTAATGGCAGAGGAAGCTCTGAATGTCAAGGAAAGGTCTTCTTTTAGTGACTGCTCAGCTATGAATGATGAGGAGCAAACCTTGTAAAGGCAGAGGAAGCTCTGAATGACGAGGAGAGGTCTGCTGAACTTTGAATGCAGAGACGTTTTAAGGCGTGGGCAAAGTGAGCTTTAGCCCAGGGCCTGACCTTTCAAAGGGGCCCCTTAATATTTAGTCAGGATAGGGCTCCTCATCAATTTATCAGACTAGTCAAGCTGCAGTAACTATCTATGCCTCTTTTGGTCATAGAATTCTTGCAAGTATAGCACAGCCTCATACAGGGCTGTCCCATGGTCCACTTCCTTACCAATCTGTGTGCTGTATGTGGATCAAGGCAGTCCAAGGGCAACTCCAGAAAGGGAGGGATGTTGAATGGTACTGGTGTTGATTTGAAATGAACAATTGGCAATCATTTTCTTGAGGTCAAGCCTAGAGGCAGCATGCATGTGCTGCTCTGAGAGGTATGCTGTAATCCCTCTGTGGGGTTTGAACACACCCACCACATGCCCACTGCTTTTCATTGGTTGCTTGGTCTGCCTTTACAAATTCCTTAATTTTCGTTCGTGAATACAGTACATTTGTCCTGCATTGTGGCTGTTTTGTTCCTGCCCTGCGGATGGCCCCTGCTACATGGATCCTTTCAATATGGGCCATATGTTTTGTTTGCGTGGTCATATATTGTGTCTGCACACTTACTTTGCCCCAGCTTGTTTTTTAATGTTCCTGTTTGTCTTCCGAGCTCTGCTGCTATCCCTAAACGCCGTCCGTCCGTGTTGCCTTTGTTCCAGCCCCCCCAGCCGTAGTTTATGTTGACTTTCCACCTGCCACCTCCCTCAATAATTTGTGTTGACTTAGCTTTCGCCCTACGTAGTTTGTGTTGCCTTTCTTCTTGCCCACCCTCCCGCTGTAGTCTGTGTTGCCTTTGTTACCGCCCCCTCCTGCCGTAGTTTGTGTTGCCTTTGTTACAGCTCCTCTTCTGCTGTAATTTGTGTTGCCTTTGATCCCGTCCCCTCCTGCCGTAGTTTGTTTTGCCTTTGCTCCCACCCTCTCCGCCGTACTTTGTGTTGCCTTTCTTCCCGCCCCCTCCCACCGTAGTTTGGGTTACCTTTTTTGCTGCCACCTCCCGCTATAGCTAGTGTTGCCTTTGTTACTGCCCCCCTCCCGGCGTAGTTTGTGTTGCCTTTATTACCACTTCCTCTCGCCGTAGTTTGTGTTGCCGTTAATACCACCCACTCCCAATGTAGTTTGTGTTGCCTTTCTTCCCGCCGCCTCCTGTTGTCCGTGTTGACTTTGTTCCCGCCCCCTCCCGCTGTAGTTTGTGTTGACTTTGCTGTAGCCCCCCTCCTGCCGTAGTTAGTGTTGTCTTTTCACACACTCCCCTCCCGCCATAGTTAGTGTAGCCTTTCTTCCCGACCCCCTCTTGCCATAGTTTGTGTTGTCTTTGCTCCTGCCACCTCCTGCTGTAGTTAGTGCTGCCTTTCGTCCTGCGCCCTCCTGCCCCCCTCCTGCCGTAATTAGTGTTGCCTTTTTTTTTTTTTTTTATATGGCCTGATACTTATCTAAGAATTTCCAAACCCCCCAAAAAAATTTTACTGCCCCAATCTGCTTGGCATATGCTTCTTCAAATCTCCTAGTCCTCCACATTTTAATTAACCATTCCGAGTAGGTAGGAATCTGTTCTGTTCGCCACTTTTGTAAAATCAATGACCGTGCTATTGCAGCGCCAATAGCCACGAACGTTGCTTCGGCTTTATTTAGGTCAGCTCCTACTCTAGTGATCCCAAACAGCGCTACCTCTGTTTCAGGATTGATATTTTTATCCATTGCATTGCTTATAGTTGAAAAAAATCTATTCCAAAAAATCTGAAGTTTTGGGCATGTAAAACAGATATGTAGCCAGTCTCCCTCTCCCAAGGCCTGGCACCGAAAGCAATTATTAGCAACCCCGGCATGACGCTTATTTAATACTGCCGGAGTATAGTATGCCATCCACCTTGAAAGAAAGGCCATCCTTTTGAAATTGGCCGCTCTCAATGCTTTATTACCCATTAATGCAATCTGCTGCCACTCTAGCTGGGAAAATTTGCAATTAGTTTCTTGAATGATTTTTCCCCAAAAAAATTCAACTAAAGGAGCTGACCTCTGTTTTAAAAGTAGAGAGTACCAATTACCTACGCCTTTCAATCGCATCTTATAGAGTGCGTTTACAAGTCCTCCTACTACCTGGTCTGGGCAGATATCATATTTTTTAATCAGGTGCGAGATCTGTAAATATTCCAAGAATCCAGGTTTCTCCATATTCCCACATCTGGCTATAACCTGTTCCCAGGACATAAAGGTTTGAACTATAAAAAAGCTACCTAACTCAAAAAAACCATTGTCCTTCCATTTTGTTAACAGGCGAGAATGCATCTGCAACCCCAGAGTTCTAATTTCTTCGAGATTTAAAAAAATTAAGCCGGAAGAGTTAGTTTGTTTAAAGAAGCATAAAAGGCGCCTGGAGAAGTCTCGTATTGTCTTATAGCGGGATTTCTTAGGTAGTTTGGTTGTTTTAAGAAAGGATGATAATTGTGTTCCAGACTCACAAAGCATTTTTTCATAGTAATAAATTTCAGTCAAATCTTTACAGTCAAGAAGACGGGCAGTTATGTCCAGAAGGGCAGCCTCGTAATAGATTTGGATATTAGGTAGAGCCAATCCCCCCTGGTCTATTTCTAATTGTAGTGTGGAAAGTTTAACTCTGGAGATCTTGTTGTTCCAAATAAATTCTCTAAACATTGAATCGATTTCTTTAAAAAATTTCACATTAATCTTAAGAGGAATATTGATAAATAAGAAATTTAATAAGGGTAGAATAGACATCTTTAAAAGCCCGACCCGGCCTATTAAAGTCAAAGGTAGTATAGACCACTTGTCCAATAAACTTTTGATCTTACATTTCATTGTCAAGTAATTCAAGCTAAAAAGTAGATCAACTTGGCTAGAGACATAAATGCCCAGATACCTTATTGGGTCTGTTTTCATCGCCTGGGGTTTTAAATTCGGGGGTAGAAAATTATAGTCATTATTTAATATTAACATTTCTGTTTTATTTTGATTTATTTTGTATCCCCCAATTTGTTCAAATCTTCTAAACTCCGCTAATACCTCGCTCCAGTTCATTTCATCCGGATATAAGTACAAGATTATGTCGTCTGCAAATAATTTCATTTTTGGCATCCCATCAATGGGAGCTCTAATTAAAAGATTATTCCTTATTCTACAAGCCAATGGCTCTATAAAAAATGTAAACAAAATAGGTGAAAGGGGGCAGCCCTGCCTTGTCCCTCGTTTTATTTCTACTTCCCCAATTGATTCACCATTTATAATTAGTTTGGCATGAGCTCCTTGATATATATTTTTTAACATTTTAATAGTTTGGCTAGGAAACCCAAACTTGGATAAACCGATAAAAAGAGCTTCCCAATTCACTAGATCGAAAGCTTTTTCGGCATCGACCATTGTGATAAAAATTGGTAGTTTATTTACAGAGGCAAAGTCTAAAGTCTGAATTAAAAACCGGGTATTTGTTGACATATGTCTACCTGAGATAAACCCAGTCTGATCTGGATGAATTAAAACTTGGGCTATGGGTGTAAAGCGCTGGGCCCAGATTTTCATTAATATTTTAAAGTCTGCGTTCAAAAGGCTGATTGGTCTATACGAATTCACATCTTTTTCATTCTTCCCCTTTTTGACAAAACTGATCCTCTTTCTTGACAGATTCATGGGGCTCTGTGCAGTTCGTGGTCCGAGCTGAGTGTCGCTGCTGCAGCTGCCAGTCATGGACAGTCACAGGCTGGTCCGAAGACAGTGACGCAGCGCTCACCTACACAAATCTGTTACTCTGACAACATACATGGCAGGAGGGCAGGTAAAAAAAAAAGTTGCTTACTTTCCAAGCCCCATGGCGCCTGCGATGTATTGCCCGGGGGAGAGGAGGTAGGATGGGGGGGAGCCAGGCTGCTTAAGTGTTGGGGAGGAGGTAGGCAGAACTTTTAAAACACTTTGGTGTTGCATGAGGGCCGGATGGAATACCACTTTCATTTCGGCCGGCGCGGCAAGAAAAAACAAAAGCTGCCATCCGCCGCCTCAGAGCCAATAAGACGCACTGCTTGCACAGATGGCAGAGGCCACAACAGTCAGGGTGCGGCCCGAGGATCAATGTCAGAGCGCTGCCGGGAGAGTTTTACTAGGGCGTGCTTTCGGTGAAAATATATCATGAATCAAAATTTGTGGGAACAGGGTCCCCAAAATAGGTTTGGCCCAGGGCCCCCAAAATTCTTGAGATGTCCCTGTATGAATGATCAGGAGCAAGCCTTGTAGTGGCAGAGGAAGTGCTGAATGACCAGCGGTCTGCTTGTAATGACTGCTGAACTATAACCAATGAGGAGCAAGCCTTTTAATGGCATTGGAAGCTCTGAATGACGAGAAGGGGTCTGTTTGTAGTGACTGCTCAGCTATGGATGATGAGGAACAAGCCTTGTAATGGCAGAGGAAGCTCTGAATGACGAGGAGAGGTCTGCTTGTAGTGACGGTGAGCTATGAATGATGAGAAGCAAGCCTTGTAATGACAACGGAAGCTCTGAATGACGAGGTGGGGTCTGCTCGCAGTGACTGCTCAGCTATGAATGATGAGGAGTAAGCCTTTTAATGGCAGAGAAAGCTCTGAATGACGGGGAAGGGGCCGGTTGTAGTGACTACAGCTATGAATGATGATGAGCAAGCCTTGAAGCTCTGAATGACGAGGAGAGGTCTGCTTGTAGTGACTGCTCAGCACTCGATGACTAGGAGCAAGCCTTGAAGCTCTGAATGACGAGGAGGGGTCTGCTCGTAGTGACTGCTCAGCACTGAATGACGAGGAGCAAGCCTTGAATCTCTGAATGACGAGGAAGGGTCTGCTTGTAGTGACTACTCAGCTATGAATGATGAGGAACAAGCCTTGTAATGGCAGAGGAAGTTCTGAATGACGAGGAGAGGTCTGCTTGTAGTGACGGTGAGCTATGAATGATGAGAAGCAAGCCTTGTAATGACAACGGAAGTTCTGAATGACGAGGTGGGGTCTGCTCGCAGTGACTGCTCAGCTATGAATGATGAGGGGTAAGCCTTTTAATGGCAGAGAAAGCTCTGAATGACGGGGAAGGGGCCGGTTGTAGTGACTACAGATATGAATGATGATGAGCAAGCTTTGAAGCTCTGAATGACGAGGAGAGGTCTGCTCGTAGAGACTGCTCAGCACTCAATGACTAGGAGCAAGCCTTGAAGCTCTGAATGACGAGGAGGGGTCTGCTCGTAGTGACTGCTCAGCACTCAATGACTAGGAGCAAGCCTTGAAGCTCTGAATGACGAGGAGGGGTCTGCTCGTAGTGACTGCTCAGCACTGAATGACGAGGAGCAAGCCTTGAATCTCTGAATGACGAGGAAGGGTCTGCTCGTAGTGACTGCTCAGCTATGAATGATGAGGAACAAGCCTTGTAATGGCAGAGGAAGTTCTGAATGACGAGGAGAGGTCTGCTTGTAGTGACTGCGAGCTATGAATGATGAGAGGCAAGCCTTGTAATGACAACAGAAGCTCTGATTGACGAGGTCGGGTCTGCTTGTAGTGACTACTCAGTACTGAATGATGAGGAGCAAGCCTTAAAGCTCTGAATGACAAGGAGGGGTCTGCTCGTAGTGACTGCTCAGCTATGAATGATGAGGAACAAGCCTTGTAATGGCAGAGGAAGTTCTGAATGATGAGGAGAGGTCTGCTTGTAGTGACTGCGAGCTATGAATGATGAGAAGCAAGCCTTGTAATGACAACGGAAGCTCTGAATGACGAGGTGGGGTCTGCTTGGAGTGACTGCTCAGCACTGAATGACGAGGAGCAAGCCTTGAAGCTCTGAATGACGAGGTGGGGTCTGCTCGCAGTGACTGCTCAGCTATGAATGATGAGGAGTAAGCCTTTTAATGGCAGAGAAAGCTCTGAATGACGGGGAAGGGGCCGGTTGTAGTGATTACAGCTATGAATGATGATGAGCAAGCCTTGAAGCTCTGAATGACGAGGAGAGGTCTGCTTGTAGTGACTGCTCAGCACTCGATGACTAGGAGCAAGCCTTGAAGCTCTGAATGACGAGGAGGGGTCTGCTCCTAGTGACTGCTCAGTACTGAATGACGAGGAGCAAGCCTTGAATCTCTGAATGACGAGGAAGGGTCTGCTCGTAGTGACTACTCAGCTATGAATGATGAGGAACAAGCCTTGTAATGGCAGAGGAAGTTCTGAATGACGAGGAGAGGTCTGCTTGTAGTGACGGTGAGCTATGAATGATGAGAAGCAAGCCTTGTAATGACAACGGAAGTTCTAAATGACGAGGTGGGGTCTGCTCGCAGTGACTGCTCAGCTATGAATGATGAGGAGTAAGCCTTTTAATGGCAGAGAAAGCTCTGAATGACGGGGAAGGGGCCGGTTGTAGTGACTACAGCTATGAATGATGATGAGCAAGCCTTGAAGCTCTGAATGACGAGGAGAGGTCTGCTCGTAGTGACTGCTCAGCACTCAATGACTAGGAGCAAGCCTTGAAGCTCTGAATGACGAGGAGGGGTCTGCTCGTAGTGACTGCTCAGCACTCAATGACTAGGAGCAAGCCTTGAAGCTCTGAATGACGAGGAGGGGTCTGCTCGTAGTGACTGCTCAGCACTGAATGACAAGGAGCAAGCCTTGAATCTCTGAATGACGAGGAAGGGTCTGCTTGTAGTGACGGCTCAGCTATGAATGATGAGGAACAAGCCTTGTAATGGCAGAGGAAGTTCTGAATGACGAGGAGAGGTCTGCTTGTAGTGACTGCGAGCTATGAATGATGAGAGGCAAGCCTTGTAATGACAACAGAAGCTCTGATTGGAGGTCGGGTCTGCTTGTAGTGACTACTCAGTACTGAATGACGAGGAGCAAGCCTTAAAGCTCTGAATGACAAGGAGGGGTCTGCTCGTAGTGACTGCTTAGCTATGAATGATGAGGAACAAGCCTTGTAATGGCAGAGGAAGTTCTGAATGATGAGGAGAGGTCTGCTTGTAGTGACTGCGAGCTATGAATGATGAGAAGCAAGCCTTGTAATGACAACGGAAGCTCTGAATGACGAGGTGGGGTCTGCTTGGAGTGACTGCTCAGCACTGAATGACGAGGAGCAAGCCTTGAAGCTCTGAATGACGAGGTGGGGTCAGCTTGTAGTGACTGCTTAGCGCTGAATGACGAGGAACAAGCCTTGAAGCTCTGAATGACGAGGTGGGGTCTGCTTGTAGTGGTTGCTTAGCACTGAATGACGAGGAGCAAGCCTTGAATCTCTGAATGACGAGGAGGGGTCTGCTTGTAGTGACTGCGAGCTATGAATGATGAGAAGCAAGCCTTGTAAAGACAACGGAAGCTCTGAATGACGATGTGGGGTCTGCTTGTAGTGGCGTGTGAGCTCCGAATGATAAGACCTCTTTGTGGTTGCAGGTGAGGTGCTGGACGATGCCTTCTAAAAGAGGGGTCTGCTTGTAGAGCTGGTAAGCTAAGAATGGTAAGGTGTTTGCTTGTAGTAGTGAGGAGGTCCTGAATGGTGGGGAACCTCTCGTAGAGGTGGGGGGAGCACTAAATCAGTGCTTCCTAAGCTGTGGTCTGGGTGCACCCCTGGGGGTCCACAAAGCATTCTCCTGGGGTCCGTAACAGCTTAGAAAATTAAATAATATTAGCAGATTCATAAAGAGCATATAAATAATTCAAATGTAAAATTGCAAATTTTAAAACGTTCTGTAATCTTAAAGGAATAGGAAATGTGTAGCTAAAACTTAAGTCTGTATCCTCGGATTGATTTGTGGGAGCAGTCTAAGTGCATCACACAGAATGTAGTATGGGCGATGAATGCCCTCAAATTAATTTAATCAAGCTCCAAATTTCCAATGAAAATTATTTGTTTTGTACATATTTGTTTTTGAATTAAATAAAATGTTTAGTCATTTGTGTATTTGTTTGATAAATGTTTGTTACTGTATTATTTTATACATTGTTTTGTAGTTCAGATCATCAAAACTGTTTAGGCTGAGTTCACTGGCTTCCAGTAATGACTCAGTGGGGTGTCATTAGAATCCAGGAATTATTCAGCGGGGTCCCGGGGTTCCAGTAATAATTAGGTGGGGGTCCACAAAAGGCTAAGTACCACTCTTTTAAATGATTAGGAAGGTGCCTTCCCCCTGTGACGAAAAGCTCGGAAAAATCAGGTGGGTGCCTGCTTGTACAGGCCGGTGTGAATCTCTGTCTGCATGTAGTGGTAGGGAGAACTGAAAATGATACAATGCTGGTGTGCGGGTAGATCTGACTGATGAGGAGGGTCACTCATAATGGCTAAATTATTTTATCTGCACGATTTGTAGAGCGCATGGCTACCTAAAAAGGTTTCCCAGGGCTGGCCTCCTCACTAAGCCAACCGGTATTACCACAGTCAAGGGTGACTATTAAAGAAGAGGTTGAAACATCCATGTTTTGAGCAATTTGTGGAAAGCTGTAAGTGAGTTGCAGGCTCTTAATGATTGTGCAAGGTGTTCCACAATTTTCGTCGCTGATATGCAAATGCACAACTGCCTCGGATGGTTCTATTGATGATGAGGTGGGCTGGGTTCTGCCTATAGTGGCAGGGGGCTCAAGGATGGCAATGGTTCCTACTTGTAGTAGCAGGTTGGGCTCTGAATTGGATGGTTCTATTGATGATGAGGTGGGCTGGGTTATGCCTATAGTGGCAGGGGGCTCAAGGATGGCAATGGTTCCTACTTGTAGTAGCAGGTTGGGCTCTGAATGATGAAGACAGGTCTGTCTGTAGTGGCATCGGGCTCTGAAGACGCGCGGCCTGCTTGCAGAGACAGATGGTCCTCCGATTGATGAGAAGGGGTCTGTCTGGGAGTGAAAGAGGGAGCTCTTATTGATGGAGTGGGGCCCACTTGTGGAGCAAGTGGAGCTCAGAATGATGCAGTTCTGCCTGTTATTGAAGGCAGAGGCAGTTCCAAATCCTGTGGTGAAGACCCGCTTGTGCTGGTAGGGGGGGACACTCAGACAGAGGTCAGGTTTTAGATTAAAGGCCGGGTGTTTCTGTTAAACAAGTTTACTTCAACATTATTAGAATCAGTAAACCCACGATGAGGTAAGTAGTTAGTGTCCCACAGAGACTCTGAAAACAAAGCTAAAAGAGTCTGTAGACACAGGCAGGTCCGAGGGACACTTTTAAAACACTCCCGTCTAAGAGAAGCCATAAACACGGGCCTGTGTTAGAGACGTTCTGAACACAGGTCTGTGTTGGTGAAAGTGTCGATACAGGTTTAAGGATGAGAAGCTCTGAACAAATATCTAAGAGGTTCTGAACACAGGTTCCTCTAAGAGATGCTCGAAGCGCGGGCCTGTTTAAGAGAGGCTCCGAACTTAGCCCAGTATTGTAGTGTATTGTAATTGCATTTATTTAGTGCTTACTACCCTTGGCAAGGCTTTCACGCGCTTTATGTCGGGCAGCACGTTGCTCCCAAACCCAAGGTTAGCCGTTAGTCTAATTGAGAAGTTACAGAAACACTAACTCATCCAATAGTTCAATTTTTTACCCAGAGTTTTACCAAGTAAAGCTCTTTCTCTAGATGAACTAAACAGTCAGTCACTAATGTCACCCATCAGCCTCACACTCAGGGAGGCATCACCCTCTTATAAATTCACTTATCAAGTCCCCCAGTCAATCAGTAAGTCAGTTGCCAAATCACTCAAGTACACAACTCCCTCGTCAGCTCCTCAGTACCTTAGGCCTTACCCTTTCCTCCCCTTAACCTCTGTGTCTGTTCCGCTTTCCCAGTTCTTGACCTCCACAGATACTCACAGGAAGGGCCTTCGTTAAGATGGGTGCACATCATCAGGCTTGATTGAGGGTCTGAGTCCTGCTAGGGCATGAAGTAAGTATAGGTGCCTTGAACTGTTGAGTGCAATGGATGAAGTCACTATTGCGTCCCAGAGTGAGCGCTAGTGAGACGGGAGGGTAGTGGTGAGTGCCCAGAGTGAGAATGGGTAACAGGGGCAGTTGAGTTCAAGGGATGAAAAGGGTCCTGGATCCCAGATTGAGGTCAGTGCAGGACAGGCCTTGTTACCACTGATCTCAAGCGTTTGCATACAGTGAGTGCAGTCCTGCTGCCTGAAGTGTTCCATCTGCACCCAGCCCTCTCTGAATCCCACCCAGTCGCTGATTCCCAGACTGTCCCTGAGTCTTACTCTCACAGAGTATGTGGTAGGCCAGTTGTCGCCTCCCTATTCTTAGGAAAATTGTAGATATGATTCAGTGTACTTACGCACTGAATTAGCCGAAAGAGGTCACAAAGCCTATTTCAGTTTTGTCTTCACATGACATTGTGGCAGGAGAAGGAGACTTGTTCACATATCACTTCCCAGCCAACTACTGTGTCTCAAATGCATTCCATTTTAAGGATAGCTGGTTACTGTGTCAGTGGATTTTATTATGTATTGATATTCTGAAGCCCCTACAGTAAGTACTGCACGACAAAAGACACTGCAGAGTCTTTGCCCTGCTCAAAAGAACCGTAGGGCTCTGTTGTCTCTTTAAACACTGACCTGTCCTTGCACTGACCTGTCCTTGCACTAGGTTTGCCTGATTATTCAAAGTCTTTCACACTTTACTATTATGAAAAAGGGTTTAGCCAACAGGGTGTTGACTCAAGGTCACTGGACAAAAAGAAACCTATTGGCAGTGCTTAATTTGAACAGGCGGTTTCCTGTGCTCAGCACTGGCACTCAATTGTCAGCACCGGCGCTTGAGACAGTCTGCCACAACTACTAACCATCACACTACTGCAAGTGGGCCATAAGAATGGCTTGTTCGGCCTTTAATAGTCATTTGTAATGTATATTGAATTATTAATTGACTGTTGTTGTGGCCATCTCTAAATTAGCCAGACAGCGCCACCTTGTGGCAGACTATAACAGGTGCCGGCCATTCCGAACACCAGAAACCACTGGCTTAAATTAAGCACTAAGCACAGGTCAATCTGAGAAAAAGGTTTGACCTCTTATCACAGGCCAGCGCGCCTCAGTGAGGATCTGAACACAGGCTGATCTAAGCTCTCACCAACTCCCTCGATTCCCATCACCCTCCCCCACCTCAACCACCAGCCCAGAACCTCAGCAACTAAAGAAGACCCCTGGAGAGACACCAGAAGCCTGTATTTTTAAACAGACATGTCAAAACAAACTTCTTAAAATCAAACAAACCCTTCGTGGAAAAAATGAATCATGTGGGGACCTCCCACACGCAGGCACAAACACTCAAGAGCAAGCGACCTTGTACAGACGACACACACACTGACATCATCCTAACTCACACACTGTGAACATGAGATCAAGGGATGGGTTTTTGCGTGAATGTGTATAAAACAACAGGCTGGCCCAAGTAAACAGTGAGCAACACTACACACTGACTTGTGCAAACAGGGTAGCACAATAGTACTTGTAATTGTGTTTATATAACCCCTACTACCCCTGACAAGGCATTGAAGTGCTTTTCGGTCAGTAGCACGTCACTCCAGAACCAAAAGGATTAGTGGCAGATTACCATATGGAACGAAAAGTTGTTAATTTGAGCGGTGGACATTCGAGTCTGTTAGTTTAAACAGGATAAAGGAGAGTCTAGAAAGTGTTATTTGGAAAATAATACTAGTTAGATAAGCTTTGGGGTGAGTCAAGAAGGGATAGAGAAGGTAAGAGTCAAGAAAGGATCTTAGGGAGACCATAGTAGTAGAGTGAGAGTAGGAATGAGAGTGGAGGATATATTGAGAGACATGTAGAAGGAGACAAAGTAGTGTGTTGGAGGGAGTTAAAGGCTTTATTTTCTTTCTTTCTACAGTAGGAGTAAAGTAATACAAATTATAGATTCATATCTACATGAAAGGTTATACATGTATAAAGAAAAGTAATAAATAGATATATAATTGTATTGCACAGATTTCCATATGTGCAAGTATGGATAGATAGTTAAAAATTCAGACTTCCAGGTGTTGCTGTGCGTTAAAGCTAATTTATTTGTGTATTTTTATTTTTATTTTTATATTTTCTTTTTTTCTTTTCTTTTATGTTTTCCTCAATATTTCAATAGTGAAGCACTTATAGATACAATTGTTAAGATCATCTTTACACATTGTGATAGATAAGTAAAATAAACAGAGACCCATAAACAGCTAATCAAATAACTTATATGAAAACTGTGCTGTGACCTATGTACATGTTGAGCATAAATTAATGTATAAATATATCTGTCTGTCTACCTATCTACCTATCTACCTATCTATCTATCTATCTATCTATCTATCTATCTATCTATCTATCTATCTATCTATCTATCTATCTATCTATCTATCTATCTATCTATCTATCTATCTATCTATCTATCTATCTATCTATCTATCTATCTATCTATCTATCTATCTATCTATCTACCTACCTATCTATCTATCTATCTATCTATCTATCTATCTATCTATCTATCTATCTATCTATCTATCTATCTATCTATCTATCTATAATTAAACTGTAAGTAGATATACATTTGTTAAGTGGACTTAAGAATATCTATATATTTTAAACCATAAGTAGTATACCTTTTTGTACAAAGAAAGGCATATATCTAAATACATACATATAATCAAATTATACATTACACACGCACAGACATATGCTGTACATTTGTGTTTGAGTGTGGTGGTCATGTAGGAAAGAGCCACCTCTTGAGTAGTCCTCTGAAAATAAGATAGTTATCCATGGATCTTATGTTTGGTGGTATTGAATTCTATAGTTTGGCTGCTTGAGCAGAGCAAGATGTACCACCCTTGTTTTTTTTCTTGTATGCTGGGGTTTTGAGGTGAGTTGCCAATCTTGAGCAGAGGCTCCTTAGTTGTATGTATTTGGTGATTTTATTCCTGAAAAAAGTGGTCCTGTCCATGTACTGCTTTGTGGGGGATACAAAGCAGCTTGAAGGTGGATATTCTGGCAGCCGGTAACCAATTTAGGGCCCTCAAGTCAGGGAAGATGTGGGATTGTGGCTTTACATGTATGAGCAGTCTGGCCACAGAGTTCTGAATTAGTTGTCACTTTTTCATAGTTGATAAACATGATCTGTAGTCGAGGCCATTGGCATAATCAGTTTAGACAGTATTAGGGATATAGTAGACTGGACCTTGTGTGGAAATCCTAGGTGTAGGATTATGTGGTGCAGAGTTTTCATGGTAATGAAGCTTGATCTTGCTAACTTGTCCACCTGGGCATTCATTGACAATTTGGAGTCCATGGTAATTTCAAGGTTTCTTACTTCCTTAGATACTTTAGGAGGTAGTCCCAGATCGTCAGGCCAGGCGCAGAGTGGGTCATCATTTTTACAATAGCCAGATGTGAGTATTTCAGTTTTGAAAGCATTCAATGTGAGGTGACTCCATGTCATCCACTATGTAATCCACTGATCAGAGGCAGTTGAAGATATGTGAATTTCCATTGTCTTTGAAGCATTCCAGTTTAAGAAAGATTTGTGTGCCATTTGCATAGATATAGCATGTGAGCTGAAATGTATTGATATTTGCCGGTAATGACTTCATGTAGCTGTTGAAAAGCATGGGTGATATGATAGAGTCTTGACGGAACCCTGACTTTCTGAAGTACGGGTTGGATGAAAAAGGGGTAGTATGGATTGCATTTGTACTGTTTTCAAGGTAGGATGTGATCCAGTCAAGTGCAGTTCCCTCTATGCTGGTTTAAAGAGTCTTTGGATTAGACTTTCATGGTCAACTGTGTTGCAGGCAGCTGAAAGGTCCACGAAAAGTAGTGCAAAGCCCCGTTCCGGTCTACTGTGTTGTTCAGTATATATGTGTAGAGGAAAAAAGCACTCTCCAAAAAGAGGTCACCACATCCAGAACAGTAATGAATAATAGTTCACAAGACAAAGTACATTATACCATTCTTATAAATTTAATTATTAAAACATCAGTATAATCCAGAATCCCAAGTCATCCTTATCCATAAATGAAAAACAATTTTTTTGCTTTCGCCTCAATGGCATGGATAAGTTCAGCAATGAATCCGTTTCCACAAAGAACACAGTCCTGTTTACATTTGGAGTTGGTTTATTTTGGAAAAACACAGCCTCCAGAAAGAACCAAGCCAGCACGTGTTTTGTCAATCCTGACTTTTTCAAGGCAGCTAGGTAGGCACGCAATCAGTGTAGTATAAATTCCTTCAAAGCGCCATCACACTAGATCCATCCGTAAAAATTCTAGTTCTGAAATGTATCCACTGTTAACAACCCGCGGCACGCCACATTCTATAGTGAGACAAAATCGGTCTTTATATCATCTCGTGATCAGAATCTGTATGAGGTGCCCCTTAGGAAAAAAACTCAAGTCAGTAGCACCTCTGCTTTCCGTATACATTGGGCATATTTGTGTTCTGTTTCCCACTTTAAAACTTTCAGTCACTATGCTATCACGAGGTGCGATAAACCCCTTTTTTCGGCCACTACTACCCCCATCTTAAATGTATACTGTGTTGTTCAGGTCATCCCAGATGGTGATGAGTGTAGATTCTGTGCCTCTTCTGGGAGTGAATCCTGTTTGATAGTCAGAAAGTATAGAGTTATCTTCAATGAATTGTGACGTCTGGGGAATGCTTCTCTTTCTATCAGTTTGCCCAGGAAAGGTCCATTTGTAATCGGTCTGTAGTTGTCTGGTTCATGCGGGTCCAGGTATGTTTTTTTTAATAATGGGCAAATATATCCCTTTTTAGGTCTCGGCTAGCGAAGGCTGCGCTTGCGCAGTCTCGCTCGCGAGAGATAATGACTTGGAGTAGAGGGGCTTGAACCCGCTCCTCTTCTCCCCTGTTCTCCATTGGCTGGCCTCTTGAATGCTGGCCAGCCATTGGAGAAGAGGACTGTCACTCCGAACAGGCCCCGTCCTTTTCGGATTCGGGGGCGTGTTTTTTTCAACTTTTCTCATTATCTCCTCCAGCCAATGGCAAGAGGAGAGAAAAGCAAAACACGCCCCCGAATCCGGAAACGCCGCTGCGTTTCTCCGAGGCATTTCTGCTTCGCCTCGGAGAAAGGCGGTGGTGTCTTCTGGTGCCCTCGGCTTGTTCCTCTTTACTTGTTGTGAAAAGCAGGAGCTCTCCACGAGCCAGTCAAGGTAGTTTATTCGAAACTGGATGGAAATTGAAGCTGAACAGACAAAACGGAAGTTTAAATCATCGTTGGTAAATCCGATCTTTGGCGGGACACATACCGGCCAGCAGAAGTTGATTCCTTACCCATGCAGTCTTTCATTGTAAAAAGCCTTGTAGAAAAAAATCGATAATGCTCTCTCTATCGTGAATCAGATTTCCTCTGTAGTATCCCCGTGTGTTTTTTCACCTTAAAGTCTTGAGGAAACTGCTGCCTTTCCAGCCTGAGGATGGGAAAAAAGCTGCTGTCACGGCGATCACGGGCTATGGATCGGATTATGCAAATTCGCTGTCCCTCGGCCTGCTATCCACACTCTTAAACTTCAGTTGTTTCAAAATGCGATAAACAAAAACGCCAAATAAAAAAGGAGTAAATGATAAATGAACTCTAAATTGATATACTTCATCTTTAAATATATAAAACGTAAAAAATATTTATTGAAATTTTCGAAATGTCCACATATGCGTTGGAATCTCGCATCTCCATCACTCCATATTTCATTGACGCGTACAAAATGCAAGT
Organism: Triturus cristatus; assembly: GCF_964204655.1. Taxonomy (NCBI): domain Eukaryota; kingdom Metazoa; phylum Chordata; class Amphibia; order Caudata; family Salamandridae; genus Triturus; species Triturus cristatus. The sequence continues at coordinate 75,517,162 of NC_140585.1, read as the reverse complement.
ACATTTCATTTACAGCACCAGCAATGTAAAACCATCCTGTGATAATGAAAGGTGCTGAATGGAACTAAGCGCAGCCGGCGGTGACGGCTTCCTGTTGACAGATGTAAACAAGAGGGCTCGAGCCGGGGTTAATCAGGTGCCTGTTGGCGCTCCGTGTGATTCACTGTAATGCTGCAGCAGCGGGGCGCGTGCAGAGGCGGGGCTGAATCTGACGCCGGCACGGTGACCTACTTTTCGAATGGGACGTGTTTCCCGGAAAGCAGTGGTGGTGCGGCAGACGCTGCAAGTGTAGGACAAGGGCTGTCATTTACTTTACTTTGCGATGCTACCTGCCCGTACCCGGCCTTCCGATCCGAACCCAACTATGCAGTGTTTCAAGGTGGTGGGTAACAGATTGTGAACGGCAACATGCGCTGTTCCATTGAGAGCGAGGATGCTTTGTGCTGTTCGATTTGCAAAATCTTCATTGGAAAAAATTATGTTTTGGAAAGTGATGCAGCCATTTCGCAAACCTGCATTCTGTGGGGTCTCAGAGGTTGTGTATGTGGTGTGGCACTACTATTGTCTCCCTCATTGCATTTGCACCCACACACAGAGCCACCTACACACACACACTGATTAAGCTATTGACATTGTAAATAACAATGCCGTTTCTTTCCATGTTTTAAAAACAAAAACATAAACAAAAATAATGTCATGAGCAATGCCAATAGCTCTAACTTTTCCAATGCCGAGACCATTGCATTGTAAATGCTTGTTTTAAAGTCTTCTGGAAAGATTCCTGTAGTTAATTAATTATTGATGATTTTTCTTACTGGTGTGGCAGCAGAGCTAGTTAAAAGAATGTCCTTGAAGATTTGTGGTGGACAAGGGATGGAAGGGCAGCCAGCTGGCCTGTTTGCTTTGATCAGATCCATAAATTCACCTTGTGATTGTTGTTTGAAGGTATACGGAGGCTGGGATAGCCTACTCTTGGAGGGGATTGTTGGAAATGGGTTGCTGCTGGTGGTTTTCCTTCCTTTGTTTTACATAGAAGTCCAACATGTCTTCTTTGGTTGTGTAATGATTTGCCAGTGTATTAGTAAATTCTTGAGTCATGGGATGAGTTTTTCCTCTGAATTTGGGTTTACAAAATTCTGTGAGAATTTCATCAAATTCTTTATTTGCGCATGTAGCATTTTGAATTCTGTTTGAATAGTACCCTTTTGTAGCTTTTTGATTGTTGACTTGTATATTCTGTTAAGTTTGTGTGGTAAAGTTTGTCTTGATTACTATTTGTTTTGAGCCAGGTGCGTTGCAGCTTTGAAATTTGTTGTTTTATCTTTTTCAGTTGTGCATTCCTCCAAGGTGCTTGTAATTTTTAGGTCTCGCCTGACCCAGCGCTTGCGCTGGTCTGGCGAGACTTATTGAGAGGGCTCCATAAAGTGCTACCAGGCCAGCCTAGAGCTACAGTGCATGTGCACGGGCGCGCGCGCTGCGTTTTACCGCAATTACTTTCACTTTCGCCTTGCCGCCGCTTTGATGTTGATCGCAATCGCGATCACTTTAACTTTCGCGGCCTCAAGGCCGCTTGGAATAGCCAATAGGTCTCGATTTTGGGACCTTATAAGTATTTAGTTACGCAACTGTTGCATGGCTAAACACTTATAAGGTCCCAAAGGCGAGACCTATTGGCTATGCCAATGCTTGTTTTTTCTTGTTTTGTTGTTTTTAATGGTGTTAGGATAGCAAACGCTTTGACCTGTGCAAACATAAAACACCACAAACTGACCCAGATGTCACAACAGTGAAATGTTCAACTATAGATTGAAGACAAAGTGTTACAGTGCACACCATGTACATTACTCCCGTTATCTTCATTTTTCATCACCTCAAAATTTACAATTGATTCAGCGTGCAACCTGAACGAGGTCCGGGGATATAGCATCGTAGAGACCGGCTTGGGCAATATCATTGATAAAGAGTTAATTGATATTAGAGGGAAAACGCTGTACTGGGTAGACTATGCAGTTAATGTATTATATGTTTAAATATTGTTGGGGCCAGATAAAATCACGAATGTAATACGAATGTTCTTTTACTTGTACTGAAACCCCTGACGAAGTGCCAACCTTGGCCCGAAATGCATTGGGTAACAGAAGCTGAGAGTACAGGATGTACGTTGTTTTTTCCACGTGCTCAGAAAAAAGACCCGGATAGGCATGTCTGTAGCATGAGAAGCTGTTTAAATGCAACTGCATCCTACTTGTGATGATGTAAAATAAAAGCAACACATGAAATTCCTTTGGAGTACTTGAGAATCATCTTTGTTATAAACATGGATACTTTACAAATTATGAAGTTAGCTGTGCTCGGGAGTGGAGTGAAATCTCGCTCCCTCTTACGCAACTATAGATTGAAACACAACAGTGCAGCATAAGTATGGGTGGGAATATCATACTCCCATCTGTAACTGGAGCCAAAACTAACACACTGACCAGTATAGACATAGACCAAACTCACACCGGGGCCGCTGTTTACACGCACCAAAACAAAGCGATGCCCCTTTTAAACGTAAACTGGAATTTTGTATTGCTACACTAAAATAACAGAGTAAACATGGACAGAAACATAATGACCTGTGTACCGGCAAAGAAAAGAAAATATGCAAATGTGCATGTATGAAGGAACACAGAAACATTTATACACTGATCTGTGTCAATATGAGCCGTTGCACATAGACCTACAGGCCAGAACAGAGGCACAGTGGTGGAGCCCTAAGTGAGATTTCTGTGAGGTTATGCTGGACAATATGGTATGGGTTTTACATTTTTGTGGTAGGAAACAAGAAACAAAACGGCACGAAACTTGAAATGTTAGGGCATTTGCGCTTTTATCAAAATAAGCATCGAAGGCTGCTAAATGTGCAGAATTCCAGGCTGGTAGCCTCTTTGTGCTCTGCTGATTAAAACCACGTTCTTAGAGAATGAAAACATCAGTGTGCCTCTAGGACACTGGTGCTGTGGCATTAAATAGCCCAAACTGGCATTGATGTCTTATTCAGGCTAATTAAAATGAGCTTCAGATGTGTACATGTAGAACTGTGTTATTTGGGTGGCATTCGGAAAAAAAGAGAGACGTTATGTAAATGACACATTTTGTGTGGTTTGCTGCGGTGTGCAATATCTATGAACTGTAGGGCCTGTGCTGTGTTGAAAGAGCAGGGGATAAATAAAGCCTGTTCGTCAGGGGCTTAGCTGAGTCACTGAGATTTGAGGGGGGTGAATCTCAAATTTCCCAACTAAAATAGAAGTGGACCACAAGGTGGAGGGTGAGATGATCAAGGTTTGGGATGGACTGTTCCCATGAGGGTGAGGGTCTGTACTGATTTTTAATAGGAGGGCCTCTGTCTAGAGTGGCACAGTGGGCAAAAACTAAGGGTTGGAATGCTACCTCAAGCGATTACCACTGTTAGTGAAATGAGAGCAATGAGAACAAGCATTTGCAATGCAATAGGTCTCGCATTAGGAAAGTTTGAGCTTTTTGTATTGTAAATTGACTAATTTTTTAATTATGTGTTGGTATTGAAAATATTGAAATTACTAGCTTTCTCATGTACAATGTCAATAGTTTTAACTGTTGCAAGTGTGACACCTATAGCATTTGTAATGCAATATGTGTTGTATTTACGTGACTTAGATGTATTGATATTACAAATAACAATGGCTTTTAATTTTTGCAAATAATTAATACTTAAATAAAAGTTAATGTAAATTATAATGGCAATCGTTTAAACTTTTGTTAATAACTCTTGTGAAGATTAGGTTTAGTGTATTTATTTGCGCCTAAAATCCAAGAACAGAAGTTAAATATTATAATTTTTTTTGTGCCATTTGTAATAAAGCCTAAATATTGAGAGAACATATTAGAGCCAGTTGTTGTTGAATGGTTGTACAGATTGACACTGTGGTGGCGTTGAGTGTTGATGTGGTGGTGTCGAGTGATGCTGTGGCGTTAATTGATGCTGTGGTAGCGCATAGTGATGTAGTGGTGCCCCTGAGTGATGCTGTGGTGGTGCTAAGTGATGCTGTGGTGATGCGATAGATAGATAGATAGAGTGCAATAGTCCGATAGATAGATAGATTAGATAGATTAGATAGATTAGATACATTAGATACATTAGATACATTAGATACATTAGATAGATAGATAGATAGATAGATAGATAGATAGATAGATAGATAGATAGATAGATAGATAGATAGATAGATAGATAGATAGATAGATAGATAGATAGATAGATAGAGTGTAATTATGTAGAATATAATTATGTGGCACTGAGTGGTTTTGTGTGGAATGTATGTTGATTTTAGTGGCGTGTAATTATGTGGCATTGAGTGTTATTTTGAGTGTATCTTGCATTGTTTGCATTGTAATTAATTGGCACTGAGTGTTATTTGGAGTGCATGTGGCATTGAGTGTAGTGTAATTATGTGGTGTGTAATTATGTGGCGCTGAGTGGTATTTGAAGTGTATGTGGCATTGAGCGCTGTGTAATTATGTGGTGTGTAACTATGTGGCACTGATTGGTTTTTGGAGTGTCTGTTGTATTGAGTGCATTGTAGTTATGTGGCATGTAATTATGTGGCTCTGAGTGGCATTCGGAGTGTATGTTGCCTTGCCTTGTATTTCTATGGTTCCTTAAACCCTTAGAGGCAATTATTTTATTTTAACTAAAAGGATGGTAGTTAAATGGTGTTTACGGCAGGATGGTCGTTAAATAGTGGCTACGGAGAAGCTGTGCGCTGCAAGGCAAAGAGAACACGGGCATGAAAGTGAAAGCGAGGATGAAAATGGAATGAGTGTGGCAGGATGTTCGTTAAATGGTGGCTACGGAGAAGCTGTGTGCTGAAAGGCAAAGAGAACACGGGCATGAAAGTGAAAGCGAGGATGAAAATGGAATGGGTGTGGCAGGATGTTAGTTAAATGGTGGTTACGGGGAAGCTGAGTGCTGAAAGGCAAAGAGAACACAGGCCAAAGCTGGAAGAAAACACGAGATGCGAGAGGCATGTGTGTGTGGCAAACACTGGTGGGGCTCAGAGCATTCTGTTGCTGCCTTGATGCCTGTGTGTGTGAGCAGTGGGGCTGTGTGTGTGAAGTGCCTAAAGTTGCAAGAAAACATATAGTTATTTAAATCCTTAGACGCAGAATTAATGGAGCTAATGTTATCGACCTTAGAAGGATGAAAAGGGAATGAGCGCGGCATATGTTAACTTTGTAAGCGCAGAAAGCGTGCAGGGCAAACTTATTATTTTGGTTGTTTGAGACTCAGATCTGTGCAAAGCTGCAGCTGCAAGAAAACACGGAGGGGGGAGGGCGGGGGAGAGATAGGCGAGAGGCATGTGTGTGTGGCAAACACTGGTGGGGCTCAGAGCGTTCTGTTGCTGCCTTGCCTTGTATTTCTATGGTTCCTTAAACCCTTTGAGGCAATTCTTTTATTTTAACTAAAAGGATGGTAGTTAAATGGTGTTTACGGCAGGATGGTCGTTAAATGGTGGCTACGGAGAAGCTGTGTGCTGAAAGGCAAAGAGAACACGGGCATGAAAGTGAAAGCGAGGATGAAAATGGAATGAGTGTGGCAGGATGTTTGTTAAATGGTGGCTACGGAGAAGCTGTGTGCTGAAAGGCAAAGAGAACACGGGCATGAAAGTGAAAGCGAGGATGAAAATGGAATGAGTGTGGCAGGATGGTCGTTAAATGGTGGCTACGGAGAAGCTGTGTGCAGAAAGGCAAAGAGAACACGGGCATGAAAGTGAAAGCGTGTATGAAAATGGAATGAGTGTGGCAGGATGTTAGTTAAATGGTGGTTACGGGGAAGCTGAGTGCTGAAAGGCAAAGAGAACACGGGCCAAAGCTGGAAGAAAACACAAGATGCGAGAGGCATGTGTGTGTGGCAAACACTGGTGGGGCTCAGAGCATTCTGTTGCTGCCTTGATGCCTGTGTGTGTGAGCAGTGGGGCTGTGTGTGTGAAGTGCCTAAAGTTGCAAGAAAACATATGGTTATTTAAATCCTTAGACGCAGAATTAATGGAGCTAATGTTATCAACCTTAGAAGGATGAAAAGGGAATGAGCGCGGCATATGTTAACTTTGTAAGCGCAGAAAGCGTGCAGGGCAAACTTATTATTTTGGTTGTTTGAGAATCAGATCTGGGCAAAGCTGCAAGAAAACACGGAGGGGGGAGGGCGGGCTGTGTGCTGAAAGGCAAAGAGAACACGGGCATGAAATTGAAATCGATGGATGGCAATGCGTCCGTGAGACTAGCCCTGTGGTGGGGGAGGGACAGTTGTGAGAGGCGCCATGAGGAAACAATCTCTCGGCATGCTGTGGTGGGGCGGGGAGCGCATTCCAGGCGGGGGAGCAGACCCTTTCAAGTACGATGCTGAGGCTGTGGCTACACGTGCACGCGCCAGTGGGCTGAAGCGCTTCCCCAAACGGATTGCATGGCGGCACGATGCACGTGATTGTGCGCGTGCTCGCCATGCAATCCACTTTTGGGAGCACTTTGAAATGCCCCTCTTACTAGAGTCTCGCCTTGCGATTGCGTAAACGCAATAGCTAGGCGAGACCTAAAAATTCCTTAGTTTGGTATGCACACCAAGAATTTTAAAAGCATAGAAGTTTGATTGCGTTACTAAACCTAGTTTTTTTGTAGCCTTTAAGGGCACTCTTCAATTTTGCCTTGATTCTGGATCATAATCCAACCCCCAATGGCTCTTCAGCCTTTTGCACTTCTGTTTAGCTACTTTCAGATAGGAATTATACCAGGAAGCCAAAAGACAAAATCTGGAAGAGCGACTAGCTGAGACTGGCAGTACAGAGCCTAAGTTGGTTATTATAAAGTTATTAAACTTGGCAGGGTCATAGTATAAAGTGGAGCTGAAGGAAAGAAACCTATGTTACAGGACAGCACTTGAAAACTCACTCCCAGAAGTCCAGGTCAAACTCATTTGACCATCCTCCTCATGCTAGAACCATAATAGTAGATATTGCTTAGAGGCAGCTGTATTACAAAAGGAACAAGAAAATTGCAAGTCCAGGCCTGCGAACAGGCGTTCCACAGGTCACAAGACTAGAAAGAGAAATAAGCGTTGGCAAAGCCAATAGGTCACATCTATGTGAAGCTAACGGCTTTGCCAATTTTTGTAGCCATGCTGTACAGTAGAGCGGCTGCTTTTCAGCCTAGCTAAAATTTAGTTGTGTGGCATAGAGTAAAGTGGCATAGAGGAGAGTGGCATAGAGGAGAGTGGAGTAGAGTGATGTGCTGTAGAGCGGCATGGAGCAGCATAGAGTATCGTAGAATGAAGTGGCATAAAGCAGCGTAGACTGGAGTAGCGTAGAGCAGAGTGGACTGGCATAGGGTAGAGTGGCGTAGAGTGGAGTGCCATACAGTAGAGTACAGTGGCATAGAGTTGAGTGGTGTAGAGAGGTGTACAGCAGAATGGTATAGAGTAGAGAGGGATAGAGTGACGTAGAGTGGACTGGAGTGGTGCAGAGTAGAGTGGAGGTGTGTTAAGTGGAGTAGTGTATAACAGAGTGGTGTGGTGTAGAGTGGAGTGACATAGAGTAGAGTGGCATAGAGTAGAGTGACGTAGAGAAGAGTGGCATAGAGTGGCATTGTGTGGAGTGGCATGGAGTGGTGTAGAGTGGAGTGCAGTGGAATAGAGTGGAGGGGCGTGGAGTAGAGTGGAGTTGAGTGGTGTGGAGTTGAGTGGTGTGGAGTTGAGTGGTGTGGAGTTGAGAGGAGTGGAGGTGAGTGGCGTAGAGCAGAGTGGTGTAGAGTAGAGTGGCATAGAATAGAGTGCCGTTGCATACAGTAGAATTGCATTGAGTGCAGCAGAGTAGCATTGTGTGGAGTGGAGTGGCGTAGAGTCAATTGGCATAGAGGAGAGTGGCGTAGAGTGAAGAGGCATAGAGTGGAGTGGCGTAGAGTGGCAAAGAGTGGGGTGAAGTGGAGTAAAGTGACGCGGAGTAGAGTGGCATGGAGTAGTGCAGAGTGACATAGAGTACAGTGGTGTGGAGTGGCCTAAAGTAGTGTGGTCTAAAGTAGACTGGCATGGAGTAGTGTGTTGTGGAGTAGAGTGACACAGAGTGGTGCAGAGTAGAGAGGTTTAGAATGGCTTAGAGTGCAGTTGAGTGGAGCAGATTGGAGTAGAGTGGAATGCAGTGGCATAGAGTACAATTGATTAGAGTAGAGTGGAGTGGCATGGAGTAGCATAGAGTGAAGTAGCATAGAGTGGAGTGGCATAGAATAGAGTGGCATAGGGTGCGGTGGAGTGGAGTAAATTGGCATGAAGTTGAAAGACGTGGAGTAGCGCAAAGTGGCGTAGATTGGTGTGGCGTGGAGTGGTGTAGAATAAAACAGAGTAGTGGGGCATTGAGTGCTGTAGAGTGGCATAGTGAGGAATGGAGATGCGTAGAGTGACGTATAGTGAAGTGGCAAAGAGTAAAGTCGAGTGGCATAGAGTTACTTGGCAAGGAGTGGAGTGGAGTAGAGAAATGTAGGGTAGAGTGTCTTAAAGGAGAGGAGAGTGGCATAGAGTGGAGTAGTGTGGAGTTGCATAGAGTGGAGTAGTGTGGAGTGGCGTAGAGTTGAGTGGCATAGATTGGCACAGAGTAGTACAGTTGTGAGTGTAAGTAACTAAAGCGTCAATAGAGATGAGTGATAGGGTGAAAGCAACATAAATAAGAAGCCAAATACCTATGTTAAAAGTAGGCAAGCACATTGCACGTCTGGCATAACACCTAAATGCTTATAAAATAAAAAAAATAGTGCATTATAAAAAGGCAAAGAAGAAAACATGTACTTGGTCCATGCTTCAAGGAGGAGGTAAGACAAGAAAGGAAAGGAAGCCTATAGGAGCTAAGCAATCGAACAATTGTAAATGAGACTGACGTCGGAAAAAACTAATGGTATGCTCTGGTGGGTCGGAAGCCCACTGAATGTAAACAATACGTCTCACACCACAGTGCATGCGCTCCGTAGACGAGGCCTAAAAACGAGGTCCAAACAAAATCCTACTATGTATGTGGGTCCAATGCCAACTGATGCAGTTAAGGCCAGAGGGAGGAGCCCTGAAGATGCCGCCGAGTAATCAGATAACACTGCTCAAACATTAAAATCTCCTAATGCCAGAAAAAGCAACATGGCTGAGAACAAAAGATGCCAAAACCAGCTAGAACATTTCCAAAATTGGGGCAAGAGGCCGGGGGCAATAGCAAAGTTAGTACCCCCACACGCGTAATGGTCAGAGATCAGGAGATGGTAAAACTCCTTAACTAAAAAAAACGGATTCAATTCCAGCAGAATCATTGTAATAAAATACTTGAACGCAATACAGAGTGTGCCTATTGAAACATGGTACATGGAGAATTTTAAAACCAAGAGGACAAGCGAAAGCAGCACCCACAGAAATGAAATATGCCAAACTGTGCAAAGATTTTCGATTTAGGAATCTTAACTCATCAATTGGTTGCATAGCTCAATGGATTCAGACACCCTCTGCCGAGGTCGCTATTTTTCAAAATATCTCAGAATGGTACAGTAACCAGCTAAGTGGTCTATGAACATAAGAGATATCAAAAACAGACCTGCAGAGCTGCTTTAAGCTGCCAGCTTACTGTAAACCATAAACTGTGCGCCTTTCACACTTCTTCATCCATCACACTGCTAAGCACAGCGCCCCACAACAGGATTACTGCACCTCAGTGGTCACCACGCACAACATGGAAAAAGTTCCCCACATAGGATCAAAACAAAGACAACAACACACTTCCAACCAAACACGTTGCAATACTATACAATACAATCTGTCTACAAGGGCTCACATTCGAATACCGGTACAAATGGTCAGGTGGTCTAGGTGTGTGCTACAGAACACTGAATACTGTGTCAGTCGATCAGAGCTTTCTCACCCAAGAAATGACATCAGCTGATATAAATCTATATCAGATAGTTGATTATAGATCGGATAAGCTCCGGTCCAGTCCCAGAGACCTCATGTTGGGACAGAAAGCAAAAATGCACCCTTGTTCAAGGGCCTTTTCTTCCAATGAAATGCCCTGCTGTGAGCCCTCTGTATATTAATGCCACACCAGGCTCTGCCAAGGTTGGTTTGATGTTATGCTTTAAATGACAGTAAGCAGCTCAGCCCCATGCCCCACCCCCTCCCCCCATCCGACAGTGAAAGGATAGTTGTGTACTTTTCTGTAGCTCATGCGATGGTAACAGAGGCACCAGGAGAGGCCATGGACTTTCAAAACCGTTCCCCAAGCGCTCCAGCCCACCGGGGTAATGCCCGGTGGAATAAAAGGCCTGCCTGTCCTACTGGCAGAGGTCAATGAATAGTCTTACCATCATGTCTCGCTCCTCCTCCTATGTTGAGATAACCCCTCCCCACTCCTAGAGCTGTTTAAATTAAGCCCCACAGAGGTCTGACGCATCTCGAGCCTTTCACCTCTTGAACCGTATTGACCCTAGGAAGGAGCAGGTGCCTCACATGGCATTAATCAAGAGCTGTCCGAAGTGAGGGCCCACGAGGGCCCTGAAATCAATGTGTCTTTGTTGGGGGAGGGGAGAAAACTGAGCGATGGTGAGAAGTGTAAGAAAGGAAAACAGAAGAGGCGAAGATGGAAGAGAAAGGGCAAAAGGAGAAGAAGGGACGTAATGTGGAGGAGATAGGAAAGGAATAGAGAGAGAGTGGAAGGAAAGGAGAGATGTGGCGGAAAGTAGTGCTGGTCAAATGGGAAGAAATGGAGAGATGGGAGCAGATGAAAAAGAACGGAGGGAAAGATCGGGGGAGAGTAAGCAACTGGAGAGGAAAGAGCGGCAAAGAGGACGACGTGGTGAAAGAGAAGAAAGTATTGAGGAAGAGGAGAGGTAAGAGAGGAGGGGAATTGAGCAGAATGAGGGAGAGACAAGGAGTGTAGAAAAAGAAGAATGGATGAGGAGAGGTAGCGTAGCACGGAAAGGGGAAGGAAAGAGGAGTAAGACAAGGTATATGAATAAGGAAGGGGAGAGCAGAGCAAAGGAAGAGAATGGAAAGCAGAGGTTGTATTAGAAAGGAGGGGTTGGCGGCTGGGCAGGTTTAGAAGCCAAGCCTCCTATTTAAGAGAGATGCACGCAGAGGGTATAATATTTATGATTTATTTATGTTTTGTTTCCCCCCCTAATATGGAAAAATATACCGACTCAAAATCAAGTAAATTGCCACAGAAAATGATTCGTCTTGGGCGTTCCCTGGTGGAGAGAAGGTGGGATGAGAAGACGATGGAGTAAACGTGTCTGGGGTAAGATGACAGTGGTTGCTAGGCAACCGGGAGAGCAGAGTGGCCATAACGAAGCTTGCCGCAGTGAAGGGGGGAGGCGACGACAAGATGAAAGGGTAGGGACTGATGCGAAAGGGAGGTGTCGGTGGGTGAGAGTTACTACACAAATGGAAGCATTTTATTGGTTCCCGGGGTCTCTGAGCCCCCTCCCTCTCCAGCAATTCTGTCGGAAGATACAGGACACAAAACATGCTATAAACAGATTATTGGTTATTCTGTGTCCCGTTCAGGGACATGTCCCTAAGAGCCTAGACATGAGGCGTAAAGAAGTACCTAATGCAGACCAATCTAGTAAAGACAAAGCACAAGCATTGGCAAAGCCAATAGGTCTCACCTATGTCTTTTAGCCATGTTGCTGTGCACTTTCTTTTCTGGTGGTAGGGGGACTTGGCAAGCAACACAAAGCTAGGGACAGCAGAAGCATCACAACACGGGAAAAGGTGGAAGGGAGTGGGGGAAAGAATACAACACAAGAGGGGTGTGGAAGGGATGTGATAAGCAACACAATTCGGTAGGGGGTGGGAAGGACGGGGCAAAAGCAACAACATAGCAGGGGCGCTGCAAACAGCGACAACGAGGCAAGCAACAACAAACGGGCAAGCACCTAAAAGAAACGAGACTTGAACCTATTTCCTTAGTTCCTAACTCGGCTGAGTGTTACGTAATTTACACATGGCACGCTGCGTGTTCCAAAAGTTATTATCCTACGTATTCTTTTTGTTCTGTCTCTTTTAGGTTGACAATGAGCAAAAAAAAAAAGCAAAGGAATTACCTGATAAAGTTTTCTTTCCTTGGCCTTACAGCGCCGCTTCCATTCAGAAACAGAAAGTAAGAAAGCTCATTAAACTAAAAATAAACAAGCGCTAGTAATGTTGCCAGTTGTGGGTGTGCTGGCAGAGGAGGCTGGGTCTGCGCAGCAAAGCGGCCGTGCGGCCGCGAAATTGAAAGTGATCGTGATCAAAGCGGCCGTGCGGCCGCGAAAGTGAAAGTAAGCGCGGCGCGCGCACCCGCGCACATGCACTGTAGCTTTAGGCCACGGCAGCACTTTGTAAAGCCCAGATATAAAATGTCTCTTCGAGCCTTTGGCTCGCGAGACCTAAAAACCAACACCGACTGAACTCAGGGCTCCCAGACCCGACTAACAAAACCGGAGTTCATTTATTTGGAGGGTGTCACTTCCTAAACACCACCCTGAAGCTACTCCCCTGCTGTTCACATTGGGCTATTGGAGGACTGTGTGTGTTTGAATGCATGCAAATGCCAGAATTTGAATAGCTGAGGTGCTGAGTCACAGAACTTGGAGTGCACTGGCAAGCTTTTTATGTGTTTCATGTCTAGATTATCAAGGGTGATGCACACCTGGATTGAGATGTGGGTCTCACGACTTCCATATCAGGGAGTTTCCAGTTCACGGGCAGGGTTTTCTGTAAGTCTCAGCATCGGAACAATAGAGGTGCAGAGCAGTGGCTGGGCCTTAGTAATGGAATTTCAGAGGTGCTCCAAATCAGATTGGATGGCTAGATTAGGTCTGAGACGCATTTGGCAGAGCTCTGTGTGGGCCCGATAGCATGCATATGAGGGGTGCTGCAGGACAGGCTTTATGGGCATCGATGAGGGGTACAGATCAGATGCCTAATATCAGCATCTAACAAGTCTCACATGCTGCTGACCTACCAATGGTATGAGGTAGGTCATTGCACCAGCAAAGCTCCTCCTGAAAATTGCTTCCTTTTCCTCTTTGACAGGCGTCAAACATCAGATCATTCTGCATTCATGTTATGCTCTCATAAAACGCTCGTTTGTTCACCTGGTGGACTCTCAGTACCGGCAAGGAAAAGGAAAACTACTGCTACGAGAACCCAGAATAATGTGGTATGTAGAAGTGTAGTGAACATGATTTCTGAACATACGATGTGTTTACTGGGTTTCATAGACTTTCCGGGAGCTGAGATGAAACGGGATTTAGGAATCTTACCGCAGATGGGAAGCCAGTGAAATTGATGTAAAAAGGAGCTGCTATTGTAAAGCGAGGAGCCCTAAAATCAACGCTAGGAGTCTGGTTTTCCAGGTTTTGGAGTTGTTGCTAAATATATTTATTTATTCTAAGGAACAGCAACTTGCAGTAATCGAGTTTGGCCCTCTCATGGCCCATAACAAATCCCAGTGACCCTCTAGAGGGAGAAGCGGGAACACTTTATGGATTTTCTGCATTTGAAAAGCCCTTGAATCCCCTAGTGTCGATAGTTGGGCTTAAACTTTATTTTTAGGTCTCGCCTTAAAGCGAGACTATTGTAAGCGGGTTTTAAAAGTGCTCCCAAAAAGCGGATTGCATGGCTAGCACGCGCACAATCACGCACATCGTGCCGCCATGCAATCCGCTTTTTGGGAGCACTTCAAAGGGTCCGCTCCCCCGCCCCCGCCAAGCACGCGTGCCACGCTCCGCTTTTTGGGAGCACTTCAAAGGGTCCGCTCCCCCGCCCCCGCCAAGCGTGCACGCCACGCTCCGCCGGGCTTCTCTTGTCTTCGATGTTTTCAGTTCGGTTTCCTTTTCTCCACGACTCCGGCCCACTGGTTCGACAACACGCTCTTTGGCTCAAGCAGGGAGCGGTCTTCAGTGGTTTAAATCCCGATAGACTATCAGGATTGTCTGTGTGCGCTCCACATCTGTTCTTATTCACTGCGGTTCTTAAAATTTGGGGTTTTTGGTCAATTTTATATAGCGCTAAATTAGCTCTAAAATATTGCATCGGTTTACATAGCCACTAGTTACATTGCAGAAACATAAAATTTACGTTTTTTTGGAAGCCAGGCCATGACTATAACCTACTTGAGTGCTGTAAGAGGATTCGCAAAATGCTAGTTAGGCAGATACTATGGTGAACATTACATTTTAGCGTTTTAATCTATGCCGTTTATTTATTACATGAGCCTCACACTTGTTTAAACCTTAGTGCGTTTTTGGTGCACACAGGGGCTTCTGTTAAGAAAATATGTGGCAATAAGGCTGGCCATGCATATTTAACAAGCGTTAGTGCTGGGGGAGGTGGAGAGTTTACGCATTGAATTGTATTGTACTGCTTAATTTGTGACAAAGAGATACTGGGTTTTTTAAAAGTTAAAATCTTTACACAGAACGCATGTAAAAAATGTATAAACTAATCCTTGCTGAAGCGGTTTAGTGATTAGTAGCATTTGTGAGCTGTACATTAAATGTTTTTCTTTCAGATAGTCGCCGGCGTGCCTCGGTGTGAACACACCCTTACTGTCCTGCTGTGCTTGTTTCGCACCCCACAGATGCTGCCTACGAGTAGATTTCAATCGGTCTTTCTCTGCTTCTTAGCGCCTCATTAGCCTGCCCTTGTTTCCTTTCTAGTGTCGATTTTCACTCCACAACATCACACTGTCGCAGACTCTCGTGTGCTTTTGGCCGCCCAAAGCCACGTTTTCAGACGGAACACTTGAGGCTTTTCTACGCACAGGAAATAATTAGTAGGTTAACTTGAGGTGCGATACACATTGTTTTTGTTTGGTATTTTGTTTTAGTGTTTTGCACAGCGACATTTAGCATACACACAAAGCACTGTAACTATTAATTTACTTTTAGCCTAATGTATTCATCTTGACCACATATATATGTCTATGAGTTCATAATATTAGTAAATATATATGTATAGATATAAAAATATATACATACATATATATATATATACACATTTAATTTATTTATACATATAAATATATGCATTTATAATTTCATATATATATTTACATATATTTGTATATATTTAAATATAGGGTGATTAATTTATATGCATATTTATATATGTGCACATTTTTATATATTAAAATGTATATATATGCACATAAGTATGAATGCATATTTATAAAAATATGTATGCTTTTCAAGATATATGCAAAGAGACAGATATATATTAAGTGTATATTTGTGCATATATAAAAGCACAAATAAATGCATACAAACAAATGCATATATATCTGCTTACACATGCATATATATCAATAGATTTAGCAAAAAAATGCACAAATATACACCTATATATATCTGTATATATGGGCACATATCTATAAAAGCATACCAATTTAAAAATAGATCCATACTTATTTACGGGCATATATATACAGCTATATTAAAAAAAATATGCACATATATATCATTTCCAACAGTTTCAGCTATTGCCAGTTTAAATAACGATACCTTTTATTTATGTGGTTTAAAAACCTGCAAAAGGTGCGTAAACATGCACTTTGTACTTAGTCATTGCTTACAAAAAGCAACGCTAGCAGTAACTGTGCCTCTTTTACTACCAGCCTTGCTTGTTGTAAGCAACAACTATAATTAGTGCGTGTTTACGCACTGCTTGCAGCCGTTCAAAACACATCAATAAAAGGCATTGCCATTTACAATGCCAATTGCTCAAAGTCTAGCAAATGCGAGACCTATTGCATTGCAAATGCTTGTTTTTTCTTCTAAGCATGTCGATATTCAGAGGACTTTTGGGGTGTAGACCCTTTGAACAAGTTAAGGAGGTTAAAAAATGTGAGCTACCTAATATCTTCAACATCTTTGTATTTTCTGTGTTTAATTTGAGCCAGTCTATAGTTTCCATTTTTTAAACTTTAGAATATATTGATGGAGACCCATTTCTTACTTCAAGCAATTGATCTCCCGGTTCCTGTTCTTTCCTGTGCTCTCTGTGGCTTCCATAGGTCACATAAACTTGTTAGAAAAACAAATAAAAAATATGATAAATAATTTGTGTTGGCCTCATTACTGTAGTAGCAAGGGGTTGGTAGGTGGGTTTTAGACCAACCGCTTGAAGACTTTCTGAGCTGAGTTTATATTTTCGTAGTGGTAATTTTCACACAGAACGCTCGCCCCGCAGCTGTCTTTCATGTGCAATTAGCCGTGGCGTGTTGTACACGCCTCACCTGTCCATGTTCTGCACACCTCAGCCGTGAAAAGCAACAGCTTCGTTTCTGCAGCTTCAGGGCTCACTGAACCCTGTGAGGACAAGGCCCATCCCGAGGCACTGGGAGGGAAAGCACTTAGGTTCCTACAGCGCATCCTCCTACGTTTGTACACACACCCCCTCCACAAACTGAGTTCAGCCCTACCCTGGAGAGACCTACCCTTCCCGGAGTGAGAGGAGAATCAGTCTCCCTGTTCGTTAACTTCACACCCTATTCTGCGTAGTGGATGAAGAAAAAAACTCGTTCTAGTCTTTGTGGTGTCCTCTTATGGCACGGCTTAGTAAAATGGGTACAGTTGAGTGCAGTAGGAATAGGCAGATCCTGTGTCCCTTGTGTTGAAAATGCAGGTTTACCTCCTAATTAATTTGAGTATTGTATATTGTCTTCTAAGCTGCATTTCAGCTAGGGCACAGTGCCATGTCAGACTGGAGGGTCTCCAAGATTGGCACTCCAAAGAACCAATCAATTCAATTAAAAGTATCTTTATTTCAGCACGAGTGCCACAGAAGCACATAAAAAGATCTTTACAACAACAAAAAAAACAGTTGAAAACACACAGAACAGGATTATTCAACACATTTTGGTTATACTTGAAATCAATAGGCGTAGCCTTTGGAATCAGTTATTCCCCTTTGATCTTTAACAAAAAATAAGTAAAGACAGCATATAATTGTTTTGTGCCCAGCACCATTCAAATTTAAAACAACCACATTCAAGCTAAGGACGTTAACAGCGTATAAATGTATAACACATCATGTATCATCGCTGGCTTGTTTCTCAAGGGAGGGACATATTTATTGCCTTGCTCTCCACATTGCCATTAGATAATGGGTTAGTGCAAAAACCACCCATTTACTATCGTCTGAACTTAGTATCCTTAGGGCCTCTTTGTGCTCTCTGACACCCATATTCGGGCACAGCAAAAATATCCAACGTGCCTATCCCTTGTATAGACTGGGCAGAAGAACATGACGTGCTCAGTAGTTTTTTTAAGGGTGCCACAGGCCGAGCACCGTCATTCCGCATCCGTTGGGGTTTGTGCACACTTGGCAGTAAATGAGTGGAGAGGCAAGGTCCCATACCGAAATTGCAGGTACAGACGTCTAGCTAATGGTGGCACTATCTCATCCAGGAAATTCTCACTTGTGTAGGAATCCTTGACTGTAAGAAAAGCACTAGCTAATGAACCTGGTTTTATCTACGAATATAAAAAGGAGTAAAGGATTCTTTATGTTGCCAGTAGTCTGTGTTGATGTTACACTTGGAGATTGCCCCGGCCTTGCAGGGGTGCTCCACAGGTTTGCCTGCCCAATCTCTGCCAGTGTGACTTTCACATATGTTATCCAGTGTTTCTTGGTGGAGCCCATGTGGCTGAGTATTTCCTCTAGGCCTAGCTGGTAAGAAAGGACCTCTGCGGTAGCCCAGATTCTCCTCCAGTAGAGTATGTGGCACAGTCCGGTTTTGTCGGATGTCGGATAGCTCTTTGAGGCCAAAATCCAGCCTAAGCGGAAGTACATATGGGGACACCTACCAACCGGTGCATGTATCGTTTTTCTACTATGCCTAACATGGACACTGCCATATGGCCACGCAGCTGTGCGCCATAGGAGGCTATCCCAAGGGCCTGATGTTTGTAAATCTGTAATGCTGGCAGTACAGGACAGACTGTGAACTATACAACATCTTGTTTATTCCTCCCACAACTTGCTCCAACTTTAACCTACATGTAATTTGTGCATGCCACCCAAGATGTTCTGTTAATGTTATACCCAAGTACACAAAAGTGTGCCATCACTCAAGTGGGGTCCCTGTTAGCATTGGATTAGCCCTTGTTGAGTGTCCTGGGTTATAGACCATGTAATTGGTTTTTGCCACATTTATCTGTAAACCCCTCTGCTTTCAGAAACACTTGAAGCAGTCCATGAGTTTTTGGAGACCCATTGGAGATTTAGAAATGAGAAGGGTGTCATCAGCAAACATGAGGGCGGGAGCCCTCATGTTTGCCAACCAAGTTGTGTCATTGTCGCACTGGTCCAAAAAGTTTATGAGACCATTAATATAGAGTGTAAATAATGTTTGTACGCACCCTTGTCTTACTCCTTTAGAGACAGGGAATGGTTCTGTCACCTCACCTGCCAGGTCACATCTAACCTGCACATAGTTATTGTTCTACAGTCTCAAAATAATATCTAGTAAATGGCTGGGTACCCCTAACTCTTATAGTACCTGCCAAAGAGTTGACCTTGGTACTAGATTAAAGGCGGAGCGCAGGTCCACAAAAACAACATATAGTCGATCATCGCTCAGCGTGACAACTTTCCAATACAACAACAAAAATCTGAACACTTAGGGTCACATGCATCAATGTAAAAAACGGTCGCAAACGGGCAGATTCTCAGAATCTGCCCCTTTGCGACCGGTATTTTAAATTGCGATTCCTTAAATTGCGATTGCATTTTAGGAATCCCAAATTGAGATTCCTTAAATGCAATGCATGAAAGTGAAAAAATTTGCGATTTCGCTAATGAGGGGAGCAAATTACCATGAAGTTGAACTTCATGGTAATTTGCAAAAACTTTGAAAAATGCACTTTTGTGCATTTTTCAAAGTTTCATGTTGCGCACACACATGCCCTTAGAGCATGTGTGTGTGCAACATATGTGCACAGATCAATTTCAGGGGTGCAATAGGGTGTCATTTTGACACCCTTGCACCCTTGAAATTGCATGAGCAATTTGCGAGTACCTACTGGTACTCGCAAATTGCTCATGCAATCTCCAATTCATTCCTATGGGCCTGGAGGCCCATAGGAATGAATGGGACGGCATTCCTTAATTGTGACCCGCAATTTGCGAGTCGCAATTAAGGAATTTGTAGGAATCGCTATTTTTATAGCGATTCCTACATGCATAGGCTTTTGCAATTCCTTAATTGCGATTCCTTAAAAATCGCAATTAAGGAATCGCAAAAGTCTTTGTTGATGCATGTGCCAGTTAGTCGATTATGCTTGTGGATTCTCTGAAGCCTGTCTGTAATGGTGACAGAATTTCATTAGCTAATAGCCATTCCTGTAGTCTGCCCAGTACTACTCAGCTGAAAAACATTTGTGTGCTGTCTATAAGACTTATGGATCTATAGTTTGCTGGCGAATCACCTGAGCCCTTTTGAAAAAAGGGGATGATTTCAGACCTGGCCGACGTTGGTGCCATGGGTGCCCTTTTCATGATGGCTGTAAATATCAATGAGAAGTAGGCCCGCCAAATGCCTATTCCACTCAGGAATAGGCTCTGAGGATTTTGTCTAGCCCCTATGCTTTGTTGGGCACATTTCCCTTAATGGCCATGCTTATTTCCTACACTACAATTTCCATGACATCGGTCTACTGTATCCATACAGAGGTACCTGTTAAGTCCGCCTCGTTGCTGGCCTCCTCTTCCCCTCTTGCTTTACCTGGCTGGCATATTTCCCCAGGCTCATTAGATCACTACCAAGGCCCGTCAATTCACCCTTCTGCATGTTTAAACTAGAAAAAGTGCGCAACCCAATCACCCAAGGAACCAATCAGCTGACCTCAGATTGAGTGATTTTTTTTAGATCTCGCCTGCCAGGCAACACATGCCATTTGGTTGTGAAAGACCTGTTGTGGGCTAATAAGACTTTACAACCCTCCCAGTGCCTTCCATTGATTGACTTTATTGTCACTCTCATTTGCTTGCCTCTTATTCAATTGCTTGCTTTCCTATTCTTGTATTTGTCTTCCCCTAGTTCATATAATCTTTTCCCACCCACTCCTCCATAACCTCTTGTGTCGTTTTATTTTTAGGTCTTGCGCCTAGTAATGCAGTGCGCAGCACTGCTCGCGCAGCAAGAGTCCTTTTGTCTGGGGTTCCGTAAAGGAGCCTGGAATTGTACATGCTTGTGCGTGTGTTTTTACTTTTGTGTCCTGCTATTGGCCTTTGCCTGCATGTTTGTTTTTAAGATAGCACGCAATAGGCCAAAAGCAGGCGCATTACTCTCTGCCCACGGCCTATTGGTGTCTATTACGTGCACCAAATATCGTGCCCTGGCACGGGCGCGATAATTGAAAGCACATGTCTGGCTGTGGCGCGTGCGCACCACTTGCGGGCTTCCTCTGTTTTTGGATACATTTCACGGGGAAGCAATGAAATGAAATAACCGCTGACGTCTTGTTTTTTTAACACTTGAGCTTTAATGCATACAAATGCTATTCCTATTCAAGGTATGGGCTTTGAAGGTGTTCTCTTGTGACGCAATAGTTAAGGAGGAGCTTTATTTGGAGGTGTTTACAGAAGATGGTCGGGTTTAGGCACTATGAGTGGGGGTTTGGGTCCTGATGGCAAAGAAGGCCTGAGGCTTAACCAGTGTTTGATTTGTCAGAACACGGTGTTCCTGGGTGAGCAGTGACTGCAGCAGGATTTTATACCAGTGATTAGGGCGGAATTACGGCTGATCTGGCGAGGTGATGCCGTTTTAAAGTGGAATACAGTGTCAGAAAGGAAGTTTGAACTAGTTTTTATTTTTTCTTGCACTTTCTGTACTTCTAGCATGCGTGCATGTATGTATGTCAAGGTTGTGCAAACCCCTACTGGACAACGCAGAACCATCCCCTCACCCCATTACCCACAACAGAGGCCAGCTACCATCCATACTTCGTTATCTACAACTGGCCGAGACAACCCCTCACCCCGTACCCACAATGGAGCCCAGCTACCCTCCATACCTCGCTACCTACAACCGGCCGAGACAGCCCCTCACCCCATACCCACAACGGAGCCCAGCTACCCTCTATACCTTGCTACCTACAACCGGCCGAGACAGCCCCTCACCCCCGTACCCACAACGGAGCCCAGCTACCCTCCATACCTCGCTACCTACAACTGGCCGAGACAGCCCCTCACCCCCGTACCTACAACGGAGCCCAGCTACCCTCCATACCTCGCTACCCACAACCGGCCGAGACAGCCCTCCCCCGTACCCACAACGGAGCTCAGCTACCCTCCATGTCTCACTACCCACAACCGGCCAAGACAGCCCCTCACTCCCATACCCACAACAGAGCCCAGCTACCCTCAAACGGCCGAGACAGCCCCTCACCCCAATACACACAATGGAACCCAGCTACCCTCCATACCTCGCTACCCACAACCGGCCGAGACAGCCCTCCCTCCGTACCCACAATGGAGCTCAGCTACCCTCCATGTCTCACTACCCACAACCGGCCAAGACAGCCCCTCACCCCCATACCCACAACAGAGCCCAGCTACCCTCCATGTCTCACTACCCACAACTGGCCCAGGCAACACCCTTCAACCCAGTTCCCACACTCTGCCCAGCCACCCACCCCACACACAAGACCCACGACAGAAACCAGTCGACATCTGCCCAGTACTCATAACAGCGCTCAGCTAACCCCCCCCCACACACACAGTGCTTGAAATGGAAAAATAGAAGTGCAGGTAATCTGTACCAGAGTACCTGCTTGTTTCTAAGAAGTGCCCGTACTCCTCAATTAAAGGTATTTCATTTCTCTTGAGAAGTGCCGGTACACTCCCTCTCAAAATAATAAAAGAGTGCCGGTACTCATTACCGGACAGTACCGGCCCATTTAAGGCACTGCCCCACAACAATATGAGATCGCCCAGCCAGCCCCGATACCCATGACAAAGCCCAGCCCCCCCCCCCCCATCTCAATAACCAGAACAGGGTCAAACAGATCCCCGTCCCCCAAATACCCAGGGCCACGACAGAATCCAACCAAACCCGCATCGTACTACTCACAACAGCTCCCCGCCACCCGAATACCCACAACTACGCCAAGCCAAACGCACACAGCCACAATGGCACCCAGTTAACAGCGGCCCCCAACACACCCACCCACCCTCAGCCAACTCCCCATAACCAACTAGAGCCAACGCAGCCATGCCAATCCTTTAACCGCAACAAAGCAAAGCCAATCCCACACCGAGGACCGAACGCAGCCAACTCCATAGCCAACGGAGCGCAGCTAACATGTCACCCTCGGCCCAGACCCATCAAACTATTTACCCTTCACTCAAAGGAACCCATCTCCCTGCCCCTCCAAACTCTAGCTTCAGTACTAACATCACTGGGTAAGTCATTCACCCAGTGACCTAATATCAGGGTTCAAACATATTAGTGAGTCTCGTTTCCGATGCGGTAGTAATCTCAGCGTTCCTAGGAACCGCTGACCCTTAGCCGCCAGATGAACTGCACAAGACCGTATTTTCATGGATTCCATTCTTGCACAGCATCAACATACTTTCAATGCTGCCTTCGAGGTTATGTAGACTTCTCTTGGCAACCTCAGCAACCGCACCCCCGCCCCTTCACCTCCATAAAAATGTTCAACATTTTGGTATCGACCTATAAATGCATCTAAACACCAACTCAAGAACACTTCTCATAGGGGCGACTGTCCAGTCACAGCTGCTCCACGGCAATGTCCTTTAAACTGGACTTTCAGCTGGGTTGACCACCACATTGCAGTCTCTAAGCCAGGCTAACCTTCAGCATGAACAACGGCACTGCACCTAGGCAGACATCAAGATGCTAACTCCCCTTTGGTGCAGCATGCTGTTAACTTTCTAGCAGTCTGGAACGTGATCCCACACCCAATGGCACTACCTAATCGGAGACTTCAAGATCCAGCCACACTAGTCACCGCTGTGTAAAGGCAACGGAAAGGCTGCACTAAGCCCAAAACTCTCGAGTGGACTGCTTCTAGGAACATAAACACGCCTCCTGTCAAAAAGTAGCTAAGGCCTAAAGTTCTAACTAATCAAGTAAGTTCACCCTTACCAGATCACACCTTCCTCCTCCTCACCACGGACTCTTCCTTTTCCATTTAGGACCATTCATCTCCAGCAGCCATCGCTCTGCAAGCAGGAGCCACACACCATCATCCTCAAAAAAGCCAACATACCCTTCCACGTCTACGCCGATGACACCCAGATCTACCTCGAAACCTCCTCCATAGAGGACATGCAAAGACTCAATGACACCCTAATAGAAGTCCAAAACTGGCTGTCCCAAAACTATCTGAAACTTAACCAGGACAAAACGGAAATCCTTCTCATAGCTAACAAAGAACAGACCCCCCGAATCACGGAATGGATAAAGTCTATTGATGCTCTCAACTGCTCTCTCATTCCGGCAGACTCCGTGCAGTCACTGGGAATAACTTAAGACCCCAACCTTGACATGATCAAGCACATAAAAAACACAGCAAGATGTGCCTTCTTCAACTTAAAACTACTAAACAAAATCACACCCTTCATCCCTCCAAATGACCTGAAGCAAGTCACACAATCCCTTGTTCTATCCAGACTAGACTACGGGAACGCCACCCTCACAGGCACGGCTAAGCTACACCTTGCTCCTCTTAGATCTACCTTAGACGCAGCAGCCAGAATGGTGACGGGGGTAAAAAAATACGATCACATCTCCCCTGCTCTCAAAGAGCTCAACTGGCTCCCAATAGAATAACATGCCAACTTCAGGACTTCCTGTCTCACCCACAAAGCTCTCCACACTGGCAACCCCTCCTATCTAGCTGCCAAACTCAACAAAGCGGGACAGACAAGAAATCTCAGGAGCATCAACACTATGCTACTCATCCCCCCGAAAACCCGTAAACAAAAGTCCTTAGCTCGATCTCTCTCTGGAAATGCACCCAGAATTTGGAATGCCATCCCTGTACATATCAGGACTAACCCTTCCTTCAAAGAATTCAAATGCCAGCTCAAAGTGCTCATCCTCAATCGAGCTCTCCCAAAATGACAAAGGTCCTACAATTTACCGATCCGACATCAACTGAGGATCCAGTCACTACGATAAGACCAACTCCTTACAGCATCTTACTCTTACCCCGCACATTACTCTCCCTGACTATTATCACCTCCACTGCTATTCTGCATTCGATTTATATATGACTTATATTGAGTAATGACCTATCTTTGAACACTGTATGTATATTCCGCTCTTTTGTTTACTCAAATGTTATTCAACAAATGTTGTAAAGCGCTCCGATACCTTCGGGTCTGACTAGCGCTATATAAAACTTCAAAATAAATAAATAAGTAAATAAGTAAATGTAATGCATACTTACAACCCGGACAAACGCCAATCCTAAGGGACCTACGAAAGCGCACAATGAAGCACCTCCAGGGAAAGAGCAGATGCTCATTTAATTGTAGAATATCTGGCCCTCATCTGGGCCAATTTGAAAACCTGCAGTATGATCTACTGTGTACCAACCAATAGCAAAGAGCATAGCACATGGGCAAAGCATAATACTCAGATACAGTAAAAGACACAGGCAAACTCCAAACCACGTGCACTAATCCACTGCACAACACGAGGGCCTCACTCCAAACCACGGTCTCTTAGGCAGCAGAAGAGGGAAGGATATTACAAGGAGCACAGAATGAGTACATCTCACTCTTCTGCCTACACATCTAATGTGCAGAAAAATGACCCCCCCTTTCAACCCGCTATGCCATAGCGAAAAATTGCATTGCATATAACATCAATATGAGTCAAAGATTTAATCATATGGCCTGTATTTAACGAACAGTGACCTTTCTGGAGGCTCGGAGTCTAGGACAACACCTCCTGCCAGGCTGATCTAACAAAAAATAATGCTTCATTGCCCTTTTTTAAAATCAAAGCCCAGTTTGGCATTTATTTTGTTTTCCTTGTTACTATTGTAGCGATCGCAGTATGGCGCACTTTACTTTTAAACATATTCATCTAAAGCGCAGTATGCCGCCATTGCTACAAAAATAAATAAGCTTTTTATTTTCCTTCTATTTATTGACTTTTGCTGCAATTGGTGTTGCATTATTTAGCAATGCCAATAGCTCAATCTTTAATAATGCGAGACCTATTTTTAGAGGGCCAGGCAGCAAATTGCTGCTGCAGGCCCAGTCCCCTTAAAAAAGTGTTTTCGCTCTACTCCAGTATAACTTTTTAAAATTTACTGATCCACCTTGGATCAAAAATTTAAAATAAAATGGCACCTGCATCATTACATTGGCACTTGCATGCAAGATGACACATGCACACATACGTTATCACACATGCACTTGCCTATGAAATGACAATACTACTGACAAAGCTAAATAGGTCCCAAAGTTGAGAACTATTGGTGTTACCAATGCTTGTTTGATGAAGGTGCCTCTGTGAAGCGTGTTTCATCATTGGACAGATGGAACTAGGCTACAAGTTTATGATTTTTGTCTCCTAGTATCGGGAGCTTCAGCGTTCTTAGTAATGTGGCGTGTTATGTTCAAGATATCCACAAGAGGTTCATCTTTAGGTCTCGCCTGCGTGGGCTGCGCACATGTGCAGTCTCGCTGGCTAGATTTAATGATATAGAGGGAATTCTGTAAAGGGCTTCAAGCCCCGCCCATCTTTCCCATTGGCCGGCGTCACCGTTTATGCTAAACGGTGGCCAGCCATTGGGAAAGAGCACTGCGTGACGTAGACTTTTCCACTTTTCGGCCGGCCCACTTGGACGGGCTCGTCCGCCTTCCGGCTGAAGTAAATGGTTTCTTATCTTTATGGGGCCAAACACATGGCCCCATAAAGATAAGAAACCTTTTAATTCAGAAGGAAAGCAGGCGAGACCGTCCAAGTGCGACGGCAGAAAAAGAGAAAAGTATACGTAATGGCGAGCGCTTGTTCTACGTCGCCTCCTATAACCCCTCCTCTAGGCTGGCCCCTCATCCTTTCTCTCCTCCCCTTTGCCAGCCCTCACAACTCTATGCTATCTCTCAAACTGGCCCTAACCCATCTTTTGCTTTATTCCCTCATCATTCAGTGTACTGCTCTCTGTCACAAAGTTGTCCCTCATTTATTTCGACCGCCCTTTCACCGTTCCTCGCCACGAACATCTCCCACTTTCGGGGCACACTTAGTTGGTTCTGTTTCACTGCAATGGTCGCTACCACTCCTCCGCACCTCGCCTACACCTTTAGTCCCAAGCTTTCGCCATCTCGTGTCTCTGACACCAGCCCTGTTTCTGTCGCTTTCCCTCCCCTAGCCCAGCCCTCCAACTGCAATGTCTCTCGCCCGCCCCTTCAACTCTTTCCTCCCACCCCCGGTCCTGCCCTCCCTCTCCCGCCTTTCCTTGCCCTGGACGCGGATCTTTCTCCCTATAAAGTTGCCTTGTTGTGTGGGGCGCGTGGGACTGGGAAGCCGTGACAGCACCCGGGCAACGGCAGCGAAGCCCAGGGGGCGAGCGTCGCAGTTCATGGAGAGGTGAGGAGCTACCGGCCTAAGGGTAGATAGAGGCCTGGCGGAGCGGGGAGAAGGTGGCCCGGAAAAGGCTGAGATAAGCCAGGCCTGGTGCAAGGGAGAATATCACTACTGGAGGATGCGGGGTAGACGATTAGAGGGAGGAACCTGGCCACGGCAGAGAGGGCGCAGGCAAAATGGAGAGGAAGATGACCATGATTGAAAAGTAATAATAGAGAACGAAGTATGAGCCTGCCGGAGAGAACTGGTGACAGGGCATGGGGAGTATAAGTGGAGACCATGAGAGAGAAAGGTCATTGGGCGTGGAGAGAAAAGCGTGATCGAAAAGGTGTATTTATTTATTAATGCAAATTTATGGAGCACAGGCAATACCCGAAGGTTGCTGTGCATAAAGATTGGAATGTTACATACGGCAATTAATTTACACAAGCATTTCATATGGAGTAGCAAAGTACAAATTTACAAAGATTTTATATAATGTAAGAGGAGACAAGCATTGGCATAGCCAATAGGTCTCGCCTTTGGGACCTTATAAGTGTTTAGTTATCCAGCACAATATTCTTGGTGCAACAACATCAAGTGCTGCATGGCGAAACACTTATAAGGTCCCAAAGGTGAGACCCATTGGCTATGCCAATGCTTGTTTTTTCAAGGGCAATTTGGGAGTTCAGTGGATTTGATGGTATAATTAGCGTGTGCATTTAGGAATTCTATGGTTGGTGTGAAAACAAGCCCTGTGGCTTGGCTGCTTCATTAGCTAGAGCTTAAATTACTAGGATGTGGCGTGGCAGGGCTTGGCTGAGTACCAAGAGAATTTAACTTTTTCTTTTCCGGTACCATGGATTTCAATTCTTCTCTCTTTCCATCCGTTCTGTACCTCTATTCTTCTATCGTCTTTCATCTCCTCCTCCCTCGATTTCTCTCGCCATACATATCTGATCTCTTTCCATCTGCTCTCTCTCCACCACCTTTGACCCTGTTTCCCTCCTCTCTGCTTATGCTCTGCTGTGCCTTCTGGAATAAACTCTGCAGAGCTGAAGAGAGGAGCTTCCAGGGGTTTCAGCCCCCCAAGGAAATACCCAAGATTAATGGCCAGTCAGTGAGGGTCGCAATTTGATATTTCGGAGTCACCATTGGAGCTAAACTAAACAACATCAGTGGCAACTAGAAATCCAGAAGGGACTGCTAGATACTCAAATTAAATCCATGGTCTATCTTGGCACCCTAGTGATCTCTGACAACTGCCAGACAGCCCTCAAGCACTTTAAAGCTGCTAACCTGCACGTTTGCACTTAAAAAACAGGCTCCTGAAACAGTAATGATACTCCGGCCAGGTTGCCTTGAGGGTAACAGATAATAGCATCATAACCACGGGCAATCCTGGTACCGCTGAACTTTTCTACAAAGATCGTATGCTCAAGTCCAAAGACAGCTGAGTGACTCCTTTTAATCTCTACGAAGCAGCTCTTGATAAATCTTTTTACCCCACACACTTGCACTTTAACCTAGGGTATTGGGAGGCCTCTGGACAAGTTACATGCCTGATCAACTCCAGCAGTACTTACGCAACTACGGACTCTATATTAGTTTTTAATCTCGCTTGGAGGCTACATCCATGAAACAGCATAAATGTCTGATCTCTCCACACCACTAATTTTGTCTTATGAATTTTAATTATTGTTTTTCTCTTTTGTAAGATTTTTATTAATCAAAACAAATAAAGTTTACTTACTTACTGAAGGAACTTCAAAGGTTGGAAGGGGCACTGCAAATAACAGAGCCCCAGGTATACCACAGGCAGTGAGTGAGACTTTTGGAGTTGAACATGGATGAAGCATATCTTGAGAGTGTCTTAAAAATGAGCGATATGAAATATTTAGTAGAATGAGAGAACACTCGACCATCATCCTGGCAAATACCTGATTGTTCTCACTCATTTACAACAGCATGTTCATAGGTTAGAAAATAAACACATTACTTACAAGTAATATTCATTACTCAGAATCAGAAGCTCCTCATCACAGGCTCATCGAGGCGTTTCCTCCCTGCCAGCACTCTTGCAGTAACTATGGATGTCGGACTTTATTTTTTTTTTACTAACCTTAAAGCCACTCCCTACCCTCCGGCACTTCCTGTCTTCACAAGCAAGTTTATCAGTGCCATATCATGGAGGGATAAATAGGAACCTGAATGGGGCGAGGAGCTTTTGATTCAGAGTAATAAAGATTACCTGCAAGTAATGGGCTCATTACCGAACAAAGAAGAATTTCCCTTTTGTAACCACAATTTTATCTTGTAACTAGTTAGCACGGAACCATAAAGATAAGCATTTACAACATTAAGCCTATACACCAGGGTATTTAAAAAAGTATACTTTATTTCATCACTTGCAAAAAAGACCTGCTTTCAATTCGCAAGAAAAGCTAAAACATTATACAAGCTAAAAATACATAAAACACATTTATATCATGACAAACATTTATCAAATTTCATAATAATCATATATTTCTGGCGAATCGTGGGTGGAAATACTGCCACTAAAGTACCCAAAACCAAAAAGTTTATCAAAAATTCTGGACACTTGGCAACCTGTTTTCTATTTATATGTTTTTCAAACAAGTAACATTCATTATCCACAACGTTTTTGATGTTATATAGAATCCAAAATATGTTGACGCGTTTCGGTGTGTCTTATTTTCTCAACACCTTCTTCAGGACTGATTCTAACTTTAAAGTAATCAGGACACGCAGTATGTTTTCACATCATAACACCAACTGTAATAGAAATGGAAAATGACCGCATGTCTCTAATTAGAAACTGTCTGAGATCTCTACGCAAGTTGTTTGTGTTGTTTTAACTGTATTTGAAGTGCGATCTAGGAAACGTAGCAAGGCAGATTAATTCGACCTTGCATGAGAGAGGAAGAAATGGAGATTTAATCAAGATAGAAGAGAAATATTGGGGTTGTTACTTGTACTCTAATATAAAAAAGTATATAGACGAGGAGTAGAAAACGTAAGGGAAAGAATGATGCATTTAAATAATTGCAGCAATCTGTTAAAAATAGATACCTTCGAATGCATAAAATAAAGTCTGAAGAAAACTGTTTGTTTCCATAGGCTTTTCGTACCATTCAAATTGATAAAGACTGGTCGAACTTATTCGACGCTTCAAGCAAGAGAACAAGCGCCCTTTTTAATTGAGAAACTGTGAGAAAGTGCCATCTTTCTTGCATGGTATGCCCCCACTTTTTGCTGAATTGCTGATGTACTTTGATTGAGTGTGCCCTGGGCTCCTACCAATCAGGTACCCAGGGCCTGTGTTCCTTCCCTAAAACTGCATGAAAGCCTAAACCCAATTGGCATCTCTGGCCACAGGTCAGCCCCTGGCAAATGTTACCATAGGTACCCAGGGCACTGTGACCAGAGATGGCCCCTGAGGGCTGCAGCACTTATTGTGCCACCCTTAGGGGCCCTGTAACCTGACACACACACACTGCCTTTGCAGGCTGAGTGTCTTGGTGCAGAATAAAACACATACCTGTGTGCCATACCCGCAACACACCCTGCCCTGGCATACCTCAGTCACCACTCTAGCTGGGTGCACTATGCCAGTGGTGTGGGTACAGGTGCATGAGCCCTGTACCCCTAAAGTACCCAGGTACATTCCTGGGCACTGTAAGTGCAGTGCTGCCATTAAGAGTATATGGTGCAGGGAGGTCGTCAACACAAACTTCACAGCACCATGATGGCTACACTGAAGACTGAGAAGTTTGTTATCAAACTTCTCAGCACATTAAACCCGCACTGATGCCAGTGTGGGATTTAATGTACAATGTACAACAGAGGGAACTTAGAGTTGCCCCCTGAACCTAACCTACAATCCACGTCTTGTCTGAGGGGCTGCCTAGGCTGCCACACAGCAGACATGTTGCTGGACCCCTGGGCAGAGAGCCATCCGCTCTCCTGGGCCTGCAACAATGCACATCCTGGGCTAGATGCTAGGTCTCCTCCCCCAGGATGGGCAGGGGAAGCTTCAAAGGCATGCCGCCTTTATGAGCTTCTCCAGGCTACTTGCTGTACTCAGCAACTGGCCCCCACCGGTTCTGACCCCCACTCTGGCGGGAACACTGGCGGGAAACCCCAAGGGAGGAAAGGGGTGTGCCAGCCTCTGCCAACCCCACCCCTCAGGTGGGGGAGGCGAGGTGAAGCACATCCCTGGGCTCTCCCCATCTCAAAGATGGGGAGCCCTGCCCAATCAGGATTAGGCTACTGCCCCCCTCCCACAGGAGAGTGGCAGGATAGGGGGTGTACCCACCTCAGGGAAAGAGACCCATTGGTCCCTGCCCTTTACCTACCTGTAACGCCCCTAAATTTAGTATTTAGGGGCACCCTGAACCTTCCTTCCTCAGATCCCGATACCGAAACAAGCAAGAAGATCAAGAAACCAGAAGACCTGCCATGCAACTGCTAACAAGAGAAACACACCGACTGATTTGGCCCCAGCCCTACAGGCCTGTTGACCCTCAAACCTGCTCCAGCTAAACCCCGGTGTCTCCAGTGGTCAGCAACCTCAAAAACCCTGGAGGACCTGACTGCCTTGTGACTCTCAAAGACTGGGACTCCCACGAGCAGTGGTTCTGCTCAAAGCAACTAACAAGCCCCTGGTGCCAACCAGGAACCGCGACTCCTGCAAACTCTGCACCTGCCAAGCCTGGCCTGTGCCGGATTGGACAAAGACCACGAGGACGTCCCCCCGTCGACTGTGACCCCGAATCAAGCACCCAAGGACCCACCT
This sequence comes from Triturus cristatus, assembly GCF_964204655.1. Classification (NCBI taxonomy): domain Eukaryota; kingdom Metazoa; phylum Chordata; class Amphibia; order Caudata; family Salamandridae; genus Triturus; species Triturus cristatus. The sequence goes on along the minus strand of NC_140585.1, from coordinate 75,485,704 downwards.
CGACGCTCCTGACGACGCCTGCAGCCTCAGAACCAGGGACCCCTCCAACCACGACCAGCTGAGGGTAAGATTTCCCGACGCGAAAAGACACCCCTGCACCTGTCGCCCTGCAGCCCCCTGTGCTCAGCTCCTGGGTGCCTACCTAATCTACAGCTTCCCAACTTACCTCTCGAAGTGGTGGTCGCATCTGAAGAATCTTCGTCCCTCGAGCTTGCAGCCTTTGTTCGTCACTGAACTTCTCCACTGAAATCCTTTGAGCGTCCGACGGCTCAAAAGCTCCCTGCACCCAGCCGCCCGAGTGCCCCTGGGAGTGCAACATCTATCCTAATCTACTTCCCCACTTGCCCTGAGTAAGTGACCAGAAGCCCAGCTCCCACAGCCATGTGGCCTGCTTGCCAGCAGCCACCAACCAAAGGCCCCCTGCACGCAATAGGATAACATTGGGCGTAACTCTCTCTGCACCCGGCTGCCCCTGTGCCGCTGAGGGTGTACCTACCTGACCCTGGGAGACCCCTGAGTCTGTGCCCAGAACCTTAATTCTGCCATTCAAGTACTTACCCAAAAGCCGATAACTCGCTTTTCTTCCATAAGGTAACATTGACTGGTTTCACTTGGAAATTCTTCAAAATGGCGAGTTTTGAAACTTTAAAATATTCACTAAAATCAGCCGATCAACGAAATCGAAATTACTCACCTGCTATCAGGAGAGATCCCAGTGCTGTATCTTGGTGCCCAGCACTGACCCTGAAAAGTAATTATAACCGTACTTACCTATTAACTTGATTTTCCTCCATAGGATAGCATTGCCTGGTTTTTGCCAGAAATTCTTCTAAGTGTTGATTTTTCAAACTTACAAATATTTCTTAAAAACCGCCTGTGTAAAAAAACGATTTCTTTCAACTGTTCACAGGAAATGCACCAGCGTTGAATCCAGGATCCAACCCTGAGTAAGAAATGTATTCGTAAAGTAACTAAAATTGTATTTACTTAAAAAGTCCCATTGAGCTCAATGTTATGATTATGTTTGAATTGTGTTGCCAATTGCAACAACTGTAACTATTGCATTAAAAAGTCTATTGCCTATTGAAAGTATTTATCTAAAGTTTCTCATTCTGAGAAAGTATATTTTGATACCTATTGTTGGTTCTAAAATAAAACAACTATATATTTTTATATGCAAACCATTGGCCTAGAGTTCAGTTCTTGAGTGTGTGAGACCATTTGCTGACTGAGTGTGCACAACAAATGCTTTACACTGTCCTCTGATACTGCCTTACTGCTCGACCAAGCTACCACTTTAGAGAGTAAGGTTATATCTAACTTTAGCCTCTGCCAAACTTCTGGGGACTGTGGACTCTGTGCACACTGTACCTATTTGGGAACAGTATATACTGAGCCACTTTCTTACAGAAACAACAATAAAAGGAATAAAATATCCAAGATACAAAACAAAGGACATTAGGGTAAGTTTCAAATAACACATAGAGGAACCAGGTAGATTGTTAAAAAGTAGAACAAACGTGACTATGTGTCTAAATAACCCATAGAATGTCTTCTGATAGGTACTAAAACTTTGGAAGAAAGCATTTCCGAATCACCCCAGCTTTATTGATTCAACGTTATTCGATTACGTAATGAATGTAAGGGGGACTAAACAGGGCAGTGTTTGATCCGAGTGAGGATGTTAAATCTAATAAAAATGTGATTTGCAGGGTTCCCTTGGAAAAGGTACAGACAAGGTGAACATAAGAATAGATCTGCAAAACCTCATGAGTGGACAACTGGGGTGAGATTTGTTGCCTGTTTATTAAAATAAGGGGCATACAACCAAAAAATCAATGAATGATGCTGCATCCAAATATTGCATATATCAAATATCCTTGATAATGGATGGTTTAACATCTAAAATCACTAGGAATATAATCTTAAATGTATAGATGGTAAGACTTAGAGGGGGCTTGTACAATTAATTTAATGAGCTTCTAACTTTCAGAAAGGATTGATAAAACCTAGGATGCACTGAACCAATTATAGAAACTATAGAAGTTTTTTAGTTTACACTAGGTATGTTGGGATTTTAATTGTACTTTATTGTTTTATAGATATATGTTTTTATGAAAAATGATGAGCAATTTGTGAACACAATAACAGTCCTGAAGAAGGTGTTGAGAAAATAAGACACACCGAAACATATTTTGGATTCTGTATAACTTTGTGGATAATGAATGTTACTTGTTTGAAAAACATATAAATAGAAAAGAGGTTACTAAGTATCCAGAATTTTTGATAAACCGGTTTTGGGCACTTTAGTGGCAGTATTTGCACCCACGATTCACCAGAAATATGTCAATGTTATGAATTTTGATAAATGTCTATCATGATATAAATGTTTTTAATGTATTTTTAGCTTGTATAATGTTTTAGCAAATTGAAAGCAGGTCTTTTTTGCAAGTGATGAAATAAAGTATACTTTTTTCAATACCCTGGTGTATAGGCTTAATGTTGTAAATGCATATCTTTATGGTTCAGTGCAAACTAGTTACAAGATAAAATCGTGGTTACAAAAGGGAAATTCTTCTTTGTTCAGTGTTAACTACCCAGTCCCTTTTGGCCTAACTGGGGTAAACTCTCTCTTTTTTTGGAGATGGGCTCATTACCGTCTCATTACATACTCCTCATCCTAGTCCTTACCATGGGGATATACGTTAGCTCCAAAACTCAACAAGAGCCACAAATTGTTCCCGATCAGACAAGAATGATTCAAGTAAAGCAAACGCTTTCTCTTTGATACCGATCCCCTTCAGTACTTCCAATAATTTTTGGTGGTTCACCTTATCAAATGCGGCAGAGAGGTCAAGCAGCACGAGTGCTGCATTGCCTCCTGCATCAGTGGTCTTCCTAATCAATTTGGACGCTGTGATCAATGCCAGTTCGGTACTATGATGCTTTCTAAAACCAAACTGAGTGGTATCCAGGAAAGCATGCTTCTCAATATATTCAGATATAGCACCATTCATGGCTTTCTCTACCATCTTAGCAGGCAGAGGGAGTCTGGAAATTGGACGGTATTTGTTAGGATCTGCCCCATCCAAGTTTGGCTTCTTCAGCAGGGGGAGAACAGATGCCAGTTTCCAACCTGTGGGGAATATACCAGAAGAGAACATTTGATTAAAAATAGGAGACAGCTGTAAGGCTTATAATTCTGGTAGAAGATGGAAGATTTTAGGGGGGCATGGGTCCATTGGGGAACCAGATTTAGTGGACTGCAGAAGGTTAATGACCTCCTTGGTAGTCAGTGAAGGAAAGAACAACAGTTCAGTGGGGTCACTGAAGTCTAGGGGGACTGAGGAAATTCCACTGATCGCACTAGATGCACTAGATATCGTCCCAGTAGACGATCAAGTTCCTTGAACAGGGAGACTGGAGAAGCCACTGTAAACCGCTTTAACTTTATCTTGGAAAAATGTAGCCAATGAGTTACAGAATGTCTGATTTTTAGGTGACTTTATCACTTCGGAACATTTGGCCAGCTTTTTTACCGTAGAAAAAAGTTCCTTTGAGGAATTTTTTGCAGTTAGAATGGTTGTACTAAAGTAACGAGTTTTTTCCTCATGCACACATTTTTTATACTCAAGCAAAGTTTGTTTATAGACAATTCTGTCCTTCGAATCGTAAGAAGATCTCCACTTCCTTTCTAGACGGCGGCATTTTTGTTTTTGTGATCTAAGGTGTTCTGAATACCAAGGTTCAGAGGTTCTTAACCTATGACTAGTTATGGATTTAGCTGGTAGCAGCTGATCTATTGACCTCCTAAGCCATTCATCAAAGGCAGCAGCTGCCATATTCGGATCCTCTATAAAATTTAGAGGGTTCTGAGATAGGGACTTTTCAAAAGTGTCCGCAGCCATCTTATTCCAAGGCCGCACATTTTTCCGTTGCTTATTTTTTGATTTCTCTACCTTTGAATTTTGGAAGAGAAGTGAAAACATGACAGCTTTGTGGTCTGACCACACAAGCGGTAGCGATGGAAGGCATTGTAAGGACTTATTACAAGTGAACACTCCATCAAGCAGGTGTCCTCCAGAGTGCGTACTGCCAATCACCTGCTGAGTGAGGCCAAGGCTATTTGCGATGTCAATAAATTGTACTGCATCTATGTCTTGTGAGTCCTCAAGATGCAAGTTAAAATCGCTCAAAAGTGTGAGGACAGATAACTGGGATATTACAGCCAGGGAGCGGCCTAAAGCCTTCAGGAAATTAGCCTGGGGCCAGGGGGTCGGTAACATAGCACCCCATTGAAAGTATAGTGGTTGTCTATTAAAATTTTGAAATGTAAAGATTCCATGGTTAGCCTATTGTTTTGGGAGGTGAAAGTTCCTTTCCACGCACTTCGAAATATTACGGCCAGCCCCCCCCCACCCACCTTTTGCCTACTCGGTCTTGTCTGCACATAGTGCACCCAGAAGGGACAGCCACAGCTAAATCAGGGTCTGAGGAGGTCTCTCCCCATGTTTCGGTGACGAATGCAATATCAACAGTGTATGCCTCAATAAACAAAGCAAACTCAGAGGCATGTTTACAAAGGGAACGTGCATTGATAAGGGTGCCTGACACTTTCCTCGCCTCATCCACCATGCATGGGACTTGATTGGAGCTGAGTGTTGTCTGTGATAACATCGAGGGGTGAAATGAAAAACAACTCTCCTGGCACTGAAAACATGATTCCAAAGAACAAATGCCAAGACTGGCTTTCTGACAGCAACTCATGCTCTTATTAAGAGCTCGGAGTTGTTCCCAGGTGTATGTGACCCCAGATGGGGTCTAAAACCGACAGCTTCCTTGGACCCAGGCACGGACCAGGCGCAGACAGGCTTGGCTTTGGCGCGCCGGCGGCGTGGCCGCACTGCGGCCGTGCTTTTATCCCCCCTACTAGAGGGGTAACCTGACCCTGAGTGCTTCCAAGGCAGGCAGAAACACTAGAGGACATGCGTAAGTACAGCAAAGAATGCCGTGCCCGTTACCCGCCCAGAGAGGTGCAAGTTCACTGGAATGGCTAGGATCACTTTTAAAATATTCTAAAAAGAGTGCCAACAGTTGCAAGTTTTTAAAAACACATTCGATTCTGAGTCAGATTCATTACAATAATCCCCCCCAAAAATGACAAAGTGCTTTTTTTAAGAAAAACAGCAATTCAGTAAAACAATTCCGTTAGTCTGTAAGAATAAGAGTACTGACGGACATAGAGTCCAGCTAAATCAAGTAAAATGAGCAGTCCCTGCGCCCGCTTGCGGCCGTGCTTTTATCCCACCTCCGGCTCTGCAACTAGAGCGGTAACCTGCCCCTGAGTGCTTCCTAGGCAGGCGGAAACACTAGAGGACAGGCGGAAGGCGATATGGTCTGGGACTACCGAATTTCCCCCTCCCCCCGCGCATAAACACATTTCTAATGAGGGACATGAGAAGGGAATTACTTTTGGAGGCGGGGGTCGTTCAACCCCTGGCCGTATTTATTAAAATATGAAAACAAAATTAAAATTTTGAAATAAACAATATTTACACAAATATACGCAGAAACATAACACGACATTTGATTACAATTCATATGCACAGATTTCAGATGGCTAACCTTAACATATCTCTAATACATAGTTCTCCTATCCGAAACTAACATAATGATCATAATCATACATTAATTACTTTCTGCGTATCCTATTTGGGCCTACGGCAAGGTCACTAACTGGTGTCAGATCCTTATCAATTTACCACGCCCTCCCGTAGGAGTTGCGCATGCGCAGAGGGCCCGCTTACCGAGAGGGTAGTTCCCCCCCGGTTACCCCCATACGTTCTCTGAACTCCATTCAAATTTGGAGGGTCTTGCACTCTGTGCCATTTAGTGACGTCCATGCCAGTGCGGGGTGGCCAACCAGCCTAAAAGAAAGCGTGACTCCCCCCTTTCCCCGCACCCATCCAGCCAGCCGGATGTACCGCCCCTGGAGTTATAGGAGAGACCCCTTGTCCCTCCCCCTGGGCGACCCCATCCGAGAATGACGCCGCCCCCTAAGGACCTTAAATTTACTGCTCACTAGTCATGACCTTACCGCCACAGGCCAGCATAGTTGCCCGACTATCTGCCCCCCCCCCAACCTGTCCCTCAGAAAGGTCATGCCCCCTCTTTTAAACCATCTAGCCAGGCTATGAAATTCTCTAACATTATTTCATTACCTAACCTAGTCAAGTGGACCCCGTCTTTTAAGAAGCACGGTTCTCCCCTGACACACCCATGTGCAATGCTCTGTAATTTAGAAGATCTGAACAGTTTCCCTATTTAATTGTTGACCCTCTTTACCGAGTGATTCAACGCTCTCACAGAGTCCCCCCCCCCCTTCATTTCAATCTGGATATCATGTGCGACCAAACTATGTGGCTAACCAGCCAATCTCAGAGATTATGTCCTCAAACAAGACCCTCCTGCCTAACGTCACCAAGTCGTTGTCCCCCAGATGCAAAATAACGATTGTGGGAGGGGGACTGTGTCTCTTCAAAAGATCACTCATAAAACCCCTAAACTGACTAAGGCAAAGGCCCCCTTTTCCATGGAAAGATACTGTGAAACCACCCTGCTCTACTCTTTGCCTGTAGTTACCTGAAAGGAAAACAGATTTCATACGCCGTACATATGAATGACCCACAACCCACACATTTCGTGTTCCTGTGCCCTGTAGTTTCGACCGTCGTTGAGGAGAGTCTTGCTGTTGTGGCGATGGCAGTTCCCCCCCTGCGTGACAGGTTTGAGAAACTGTGAAGAAAACCGACAAACAAGGCAGGCATCAGTCCACAATTGTATTGTGTATTCACAACATGTGCAGCCGCACATAACGCTTATAACTATTGGAAGCCATTCATCCAATCCTCTGTACACGACTACAATGCAACCCCCTAGCCGTTGCCTCTGTGGCAGCCCCTATCCTGAAAGAATGCGTCCCAAAAACCTTTGGATTCAGACCTGCTTTGCTGATTGCCATTGCCAATACCTTTTTAAACTGGAATATGGTAAGTGGGGTACCATCTGCGTGTAATAACAATGCCCCGCCTGACGCGCTGCCCCTCTGTCTGAGGTAGGTTTCAAGGTGCATTACCGGGCAACACGGGTTATTTTGTGCCTTATGAAGTACCACCCCCTCTCCCCGAGCTTCTTGATCGGTTTTCGATTTTTTGATGGTTAACAGCAGAATGTCACCTTGTATCTTAACGTGCTCCAATAGAAGCCCACCCTGGCTATCCAACTTGTTGCGTGCCACCAATTCACCTACCCTGAATGCCCCATAAAAAGTTAGAAGCCTCCCAGAGGCTGCGTCCGGATGCAGGAGAGCGCGGGACAAAGAGACCGAGTCCTGCGCTCCCCGGCCTTTTATCTTTGCACTGGGGCAGGCCAGTTCCAACTGGCCTGTCTCATGCCCCCCCTTGACCCGGAAGCGCCTTAATCGCTTCCGGGCCAAGGGTTCGCCGTCTCGAGCCAATCCCGGCCACGGCGCGCCCACCGTGTCATGGTGACGCGGTGAAACGCGCCGGGCCGGGTAAACAGGCGAGGGGGCAGAGGGGGTCGGTGCCCCGCCATATCTGCAGCGGGGCTGATCCCGGCCCCTGCCTTTCTCATGCCGTCCCCGTTACCCGCCCAGAGAGGTGCAAGTTCACTGGATCGGGTAGGATCACTTTTAAAATATTCTAAAAAGTGTGCCAACAGTAGCAAGTTTTTAAAAACGCATTTGATTCTGAGTCAGATTAATTACAATAATCCCCCCAAGAAAGTGACAACGTGCTTTTTAAAAAAAAACAAGCAATTCAGTAAAACAATTCCGTTAGTCTGTAAGAATAAGAGTGCTGACGGACATGGAATCCAGCTAAATCAAGTAAAATGAGCAGTCACAATTACTTTATTGCAGCCTTAAATACACCTGTGGCAACTTTTAAGGCATCATCATTATTGACATCCAATCTATAATGTGTCGCAAACGTATTAGGTGTTGACCAGGTAGCAGCTCTACAAATCTCTTGCAGAGATACCCCTGCAGATTCTTCCTAATACTTGGACACTGCCCTCATAGACCTCCCTTGGAGACCCTCAGAAACCTCACACTGATGCAAGAAATATGCCTGAGAAATGGCCCGCTTCAGCCACCTGTACAAAGTTGCAGTTGGCCACCTTTTTACCTGTATGTGTCGCCCTTGGACCACAAACAAAGCATTAGATAAGCCACCAAAGACCTTTTCATATCTAAGAATTCAGGCAAGGCCCTTCAACATTATCTAGTACCACTGGTAACACAATCACTTGAGACCAATGAAATTGCTTCTGTACCTTTGGCTTAAATCTGGGGCCAGGTCTCAAAACTGTTTTGCAGAAGTAATTGCCAACAGAAAAGTTACATTTTCAGAGACCTAGGTAATATCTGCAGCCTCCAGTGGCTCAAATGGTTTCTCCTGCATCCTTTTAAGCCCTATGGACAAACCCCATGTACCTGAGGGGGAATGAACTACTAACCTTTTCGACTGAAAGCTTTTTAACAGTTTGAAAACCAAAGGAAGAATCTTATCTATACTACCAGCTGCCTCTTAACAACCTCTAATGGCTGCCGACTGATTGGTAACAGACAGATAGGAACAGTTCCAACACAAAACCGTCATGCAAAAAAATCCAAAATAAGAAACTGGTCACAAGAGCGAGGATCATGACCCTTGCCCCTCCACCAAGTACCTAAATGTTTCCAATATCTAGCATATAATGCCAGAGTCGATGGATCCCTATGAGCTTGAATGTCAACAGTAACCTCTTTTGAACAGTTGAAACCCTTCAAGATCTTCTGTTTAACCTCAAAACCTTTATATTCAGAGTTTTTTTCCTCGATGACATCAGCACTGGTGACTACAAGGGAGAAGGTTGAAGTGGAAGGTGAAAGAACTGGAACTGTGCCAACTGATATAACAGCAGAAATGAAGTCCTTCTGGTCCAAAACTGAGCCACAAGAATGATCTGTGTCTGCTTGTTCCAAACTTCCTGCAACACCCTTGGCAAAAAAGGAATTGAAGGGAATGCAGAAAGAAGAATCACTCACCACGGCATACCGAACGTCCTCACTACCCCCTGAAAAGCCTGCCTGGTCAGGTGATATGAGGCAGATGTCGGATGGTTGCGACTCAACTTGTCCATTTGAAGATTTTCTCCCCCTGGAATGTACATTACCATTAAGTCCAGAAGATGTTGTTCTGTTTGCCCATCCTTGCCAACGCTTTGCTTCTTTTGCTTCCTTGCCTGTTTAAATAGGCCTTTGCAAATGGTTGTCTTTCCTAACCGGAACTGCTGTCCTCCCTATCTGGGGAGCATACCACTGAATGGCACGTCAAACTGCCTTTAGCTCCTTCTAGTTTGAGGAGTTGTAGCTTCTGAATCTGACCACTCTCCTTTGGCCTTGAACGCATCTACAGTAGCTCTCCAGTCCCAGGCACTTGCATCTGAAATAACCATTTTTGGACTTGGAAGCTGAAAAAGTACCCCCTTCCTTAGTTTTTTTGTATCCAACTATCACATTATGTGATCCCTTACCACCTGTGAATAAGGGATCAATCACTTGTACTCCTGAGTTAATGAAGACCAGTTGTCTACTAGGTGATAAACCATCGGCTTCAAGTGGTGGCGGGACCAAGGTACCACCGCTGTCCTGTTTGACATCAAGCCACTGCCTGGGTGTTGCCTCTAGAAGTGACAACATCTGAGTCACCTTCTCCTGGAGAAAAATAACTTGGTTCTCTGGTAAAAACACCCTCCCCTTCTGAGTGTCTGTCAGAGAGCTGATAAATGTCTATTGTGGTAGAAGACTGGCATTCAGATAGTTCACAATAAATCCCAGATCCTCAAGACAAGAGTGCACCTTCTTTACATTGGACTCCACCTTTAAAAAGAAGAGCCAGAAATCAACTATTCTAAATAAGGAAAAATTGCACCACCTTTAACTGTAAGAAAAGAACAACTGGTGCAGGTCCCTTGGTAAACACTCTTGGGGAGAAGCAAGTCTGAAGGGAAGTGCTCTAAACTGGAAGTGATGGCCTTGGATGGCCATTCTAAGATATTGTTCAGGCTCTTCTGCTACCGGGACATGAAAATATGCACCCTGCAAGTCCAAGGTCGCTAAAAAGTTGTGTTTTTCTAGAATCAGGAGTACCAATTGAAGTGTCAATATCCTGAACAGAGGGTGCTACAAAACATTGTTCAGCCAGTTCAGATCCTGGACTGACCTAAACGTCCCTCCTGGTTTTGAATACACTTCAAACCCTTCCTGCGAAAATGGAACTTGGACTATGGTCCCTTTCAGAAACATTGCTTGTACGCCCTCCATCATTGAACATCTTTTCACCAAGTCCTTCGGGACTGGATTGGATTGAAACTGAGGTTCTGGGTTGCAAACTCTATAGAGATCCCACTTGTCTGATACTACAAGGTACCACTCTGTACAGACCATTCTCAACATGCCTGTATTTCCATGTCATATAGTCAGGATTTGCCTGACTACTGAGGGGCAGGTTGTGGTCAGGTTTTGGAAAAAAGCACAGCCCCTGACCACGAGGCCTGCCCCAAAAGGGATACTTATTATCCCTGACACCTTGGCCTTGCTTCTTCTGAATGAAGGACTTCTTTGCCTCTGAAGCCCGAAAAGAAAAAAAAAACTTTCTCTCCTCCGCTGACTTCTTGAACATGTCATCCTACTGAAAGTCAATTTATCCCCCAAAAATGGAAGATGATGGATTAAAGATCTTTGTGCTTGATGCACTTTTCACATTAATTGCCTTCTGGCCACTGCAGTGCCTGAAGCCATAGGAGCTGACGACATAGGGTCAAACACAGTATGAGACAGAAATTGTGCCAAAAGTTCCATCTTGCTCAGTATCTCCGTAGCATCCTTTCTCTCTTCTAAACAGTCAGAGAGTGACTTAAAATCTATTTAAATTGCTTAAGAAGCATAATCCGCATGTGTGTTGAGTGTTGACTCTCAGTGCAAAGTGGGAGGCCGAGTAACTCCTCTTAAAGGCACTCTCAATTTTACAAGCCACAGCATCCATAAGAGAAGACTCCTCAGAAACCAAAAAAGACCTGGAAGCCTTACTTGTCAAAAAGGTATCTTCCTGTGACACCTGAGAAAAGTTAACATCCAAACTTTCTAGTGTAAATAATCTCTCAAAAGAAGACTTCTTCAAGTCCCTTAATTTCTTTAGAACCATAGACTTCACGTCCTCATGAAAAAGGAGAGTAGCTGCATGTGAAGAATCTTACTACGCAAAGAAACCGTCCATGTCCTGTTGAGGTTTCCCTTGAAGCTCTAAAATCTATCTGATATGGGCTGTCACTGCCTGTAGCTGACTACCTTGAATGTCTTTTCCTTTAGGGCCATCCTCCGTGTCTTCATTAGAGTCCTTTTTTTGACATTCATCCTGAGGCTCAGCTAACCAGAATTCACTGAGTCCTTAATGAGGGATTCCAACTCCCCCTGAAAATAGAAAGAATTTCCTCACTTTTATTTCCACTGAGAGGATCCTGATGATTCTTTTTCTGAGAGTACTTTCCAGTTTCCATTCCAGCCTTTGTAGAATCTCCAACAGCATAACAGACACAATCTGTCCTCCCAGCTGCAACTTGCCGACATTAGTACAGGGCTAGTTATCACTAATTAATTACCTAATTAAGGGAAGGTATCTATAAATATGACCACAATAGGTCCTTTCCTTCCGCTTCCTACCCCTCCTTTTTTAAAATACAAAATAATTGCTAATCCTAGAACATTGAGCAGAACTAAAAGGTAAGAATAAATATATTATAATGATCTGCATGTCATCATGTTCTGGATACTTCACTCAGAATGGGTTGGTACATTCTGAAGCCTGCATCGTGTTTGAGTGTAATCAGACCTTCCACTGGTCAGTTCCTGCTAGCGCTGTGTGGATAGGACGTGATCACTGTATCATTGTCTGACTATACACATAAAATTATCCTGCAGCCAGATGCTGTCCCTTTCTCATGCAAAGTGCGTAGTGTATCGTTAGCCCTAAAGGACTACAGAAGTTGCTAAAAGAAGGAATTATCGTCAAAATTGAGGCAAGTGATTGGTTAGCCCCTGTAGTACTCGCTCGCAAAGCCTCTGGCGAGGTGAGACTATGTGTGAGCGCGCGGTTACAGCCGTAAGTACCCTTTTCCCAATATTGCGGAGATGTTTACACAATTAGGTGGGGCTGAAGCCTTCTCCACATTAGACCTCAGGGCTGCAAATCAACAGATTAAGATTGACCCTGACTCTATGGACCTCACGGCGTTTATTACGCCGTTTGGTACATATACATTTACTAGGCTTCCTTTCGGACTGAATTCTGCAGCCTCTGTCTTCCACAGAGCTATGGAAGACGTCCTGCATGGGTTACCAAGAGTCAAAATTTACCAGGAAAATGTACTGGTGCACGGTCCTTCACAGAAGTTACATGATGAGAGTCTCAAGGCAGTCCTGGAACGATTTAAATCACGTGGCTTGACCCTACGTGAGAATAAATGTAAATTTACCCTCACCGAGATTGACTATTTGGGGCATAAGTTGTCTAAGGAGGGTGTCAAGCCTAAAGACAATTTAGTAAAGCCCATAGAGAACCTTCCAGTGCCTCAGTCCAGGGACGAGTTAGTCACCTTTCTCGGCATGGCAAAATATCACATTAAATTTTTCCCGCAATTCTCTTCCCGTACTTTCACTCTCAGGACTTGTCTTAAGAAAGGTGTGAGATTTTTCTGGTCACAACAGTGCCAAACAGAATTCGACGACATGAAAGCAGCTTTAAGTAAGGTGCCCTCTCTCCAGAGTTTTGACACTTCTGCACATTCCATTCTTATCACCGATGCCAGCTCAAAAGGTCTTGGTGCTGTTCTTAAACAGGTGAAGGATGGACACAAGATTACTATTATGTTCTTGTCACGAGCTCTGGTGGGATCCGAAATGCAATACTTTGTCATAGAGAAAGAGTCTCTTTGCATCTTTTGGGCAATTAAGAAACTAACAAAACTTCTCTGGGGAAGTTCCTTTGCTGTGCACTCTGACCATAAGCCCTTGAAGGACCTATTCACTAAAAAGAGTCTTGATGCTGTATCCTCAAGGATAGCGAGGTGGATTGTCGCACTCCAAGACTATGATTTTATTGTACACCACATACCTGGGGCACAGAACAAGGTTTCGGATTGCCTCTCCCGCCTTGTGTTGAACAGCCCCAATCAAACTGTTGAAGTTTCCGGAGATTCGTGGGAGGATGACAATTATATGGTGTGCAAGGTCATGGCTGGCGTTTTGAGTGAAAGGGGGTGGAAGTCTTCCATGGAGAGTGGTCCTACGATTTTCAAAGTGTGCAAATTCGGGTTCTGAAGGTTGGGAGGCGATAAAAACCCTGAATGAGAACACGCAAAAGTATTGGAATGTGCTTTATGAGTTATCTGTCTCCTCTGCTTTACTTTGGAGGGGTACCAGGCTTGTTCCACCCCTTCCAGTTCGGCATAAAATTGTGCAACAAGCTCACTAAGGGCATCAGGGTATTTCTAAAACGAAAGAAAGAATCTGTTTATACTTCTGGTGGCCCGGAATTGATCTCATGGTCGAGCGCATGGTGAGAGATTGCCCTGAATGTGTTGCCTCTGACAAGGTCTATAACACTAGAGTTCAACCCATGGTTGTGCGTGAGACCCCGGTTCGTTTCTGGCAGGAAGTAGCTTTGGATCTTCTTGGTCCCATAACTAGCAGCTCCGGCCAGTCTTATGTTCTGTTGTTAATAGACATGTTTTCCAGGTGGCCGGAGATCAAAATTACTCCCAGCATTGAGACTAAAGACGTCACCAAGTTCCTTGATGAAGTCTTTTCCCGAGAGGGACTCCCGGACTGCCTTCTAACCGACTACGGGGTCCAATTAGTTTCGAGGGAGATGGAAGACTATTTAGCAGAAAGGGAAATCAGGCACAAGCGGTGCGCTCTCTATCATCCCGAAACTAACGGGATGGTGAAGAGGTTTAACCGCGTTTTTAAAAGAATCCATACAATTGTCCAAAACCTAAAACAAAGATTCAAAGTCTCAGGTCGCTGAGCGCGTAATGATTTACCGCCTCACACCTCCCTCAACCACGGGTAAATGCCCTTTTGAGCTTTTTCGTGGACGGAGATGTTTCAAGCGTGGATGAGGGCTAAAGGTGCGAATGTGAGTTTGGATGCTGGTTCTGGCTTGACTCCTGCTCCTAGCACAGATCCTGGTGCTGTGTCTTGGCAGGCAAGTCAAGACTTAAAGATCGCAAAAAGGAAAAAGTACTTTGATGCTAGATACGCTGTCCCTCACACTCGCGTGCGAGTGGGAGACAAGGTGCGTGTACGCCTTCCCCAGAGATCCCCTGGAGTTTCTAAATTCTCTTCACCCTATGTGGTGAAGAAACAGTTTCAGGATGCAGTAAAGTTGAATGATGGTCGTATCTGGAATTTTAACAGGATTGCACCCATGCGCACTAAAGTGAGCTCTAAGTTTGTTGTTCCTCCTAATAATCCTCCCAAGGTCCAACCTGCATTGCGAAGGAGTTTTCGCATTGGAAGGGTTCCTGCAAAACTAATTGATTTTGTTCCTTAATTTTACTTTCTTTACTTCTTATTTGTCCTCTTTTCTCTTCCACCCTTTGCCCCTTCCTTTCTTTCTTCTATTCTTTTGTTTTTTCTGCTCTTCTTGTGAAAAGGGGGAAGGTGTGTATTGACCTGCGTGTCATCATGTTCTGGATACCTCACTCAGAATGGGTTGTACATTCTAGAGCCTTCATCGTGTTTGAGTGTAATCAGAACTCCCACTGGTCAGTTCCTGCTGGCGCTGTGTGGATAGGACGTTATCACTGTAGATACCTGATCTTCCTTCAATAAATCATCTCCTTTCAACCTCATCCAGTGTACCAGCTTTATTACATATATTTTCTCTTTTTTGTTTTAAAAGCAGAGGTTGAAAGGCTGAGTTGACTAGCCATGATTCAAATATGTGCTCATGAGGATTAAAGACAGATTCCTAGGGGGATGCATTTGCCGCCGACAGCGGCCCCCGCAGGGGGCCACTACAGCGGTCGGCGCCCTAGTGCCGAAGGGCACCGGTCACCCGTCCCCACCCCCTCCCAAGGGGAGGGGGCGGGGACGCCGACCGGTGTCCCCCTCTCCTCATGCTGGCCGGATGTGACGCCCAAGCGCGTCACTTCCTGGCCCCCGTTTGGAAGGGGAGGCTGTTTAGCCTTCCCCCTCCCTCCTGGCGACCTCTTTGTCGGCATTATTGACCATTCAGCATTCTCAACATTCAGGATAGGGCCGGTATTTGCACCAAAGGTTCCTTCCGGTTCCCACAGACTTGCCTGCCCCCAGGGTTATCCTTCTATGGGTTAGAACCTGAGACTTGAGGGGGCATCTCCTGCTCCGGCGTCCCAAATATGTCGATAGTCTACGCTGGGGTGGAGGTACCATGAAGGTCCTGACTACTACTGGGTTCCCCCCAAGCGATGGGATCAATCTAGGTGGGACCACGAAGTCTACAGTTCTTGGGAAGCATCCATCAGTAGGGCAGTTAGCGACAGATAAAGTATCAGCGAGTGGGTAACAGACACCAGCTCTCCAGCAACACCGTGCCCGGGGAGCACGCGCGCTGCGCAAACACAGAGCTCCAACCATAAGGGGGCCGAGTAGCAAAAAACAAGTAAATAGGTTTAATAGACGGGCCTCTGGCCTTACAGCTGTGTGAAATTACTAGCATTCAGAGGTAGGCCCAGGTAAGAATGGGGCATTGCTTTATGTCCGGAGGACCATTGAGGTTGGTGGTATCTCCCAGCGGAGCCACTGGTCGTGTACTGCAGCGGCAGGAATCTGGGAACCTGGGATACGGACACTTTTACCTCGCTTAGGGGATACGGTCAGCCAACATATTGTGCTGCCGTCCCAATAACTGGGGTATCAGCGGGTCAAACACAAGGGGACATTATGTCAATAGAACATTTGGCACGCTCAGGGTGTAACTAAAACTCAACTTCAAATGAAGGGGAATAATTCCCATAAGGAATAAGGGATGCATGGCAAGGGCAAGAGGGCCCCTTGCCCATGGTCACGCGCTGTCAGCTTTGAACACTCCTGTGCGTCAGGATTTAGCAAATAAAGGGGACTGTCCAAAGGTTAAGTACAACCCTTCTCGCCATAATAGCCATAAGCAGGCAGGCGGGGGGGAGTGGTCACCTAGCAAGTGTGCTGCTGTCCCAGAGATGGGCACGCAGGTTCAGGCACACTCGGTGCTAGGAGGACGGCAGCTAGGTGAGATCATAAAATTGATGGGGCTTTGTGAGCCTGGGTGCCGGCATCCACCCGCCCAGATTAGTGAAGCAGTGTAACTTTCCCGCATGGGGGTGAATAGTTCTTGGCACAGCTTCACAGGCCCAACGGGTCCTTTGTTTCAGCAGACACTATCTGACCCAGGATAGCGTTAGGGCTTTGGGATATAGATGGGGCCATCTATAACCAGCAGGGATGGTTCTCTTCCATCCAAGTGCAGGAAGCTCTAGACAGGAGAGGTTGCAGGTAAGACTACAGCGGTTGGTGGGGGGCCCTGGCGGCGACGGTGAGCCACCTCCAGGGCTGTGGCGGAGTTACAGGGCGATCTGGAAGCAGGCCAGTACAAAGGGTACCTCTGCGCGGCACCATAGGGGGTGCCTGAGCCAAAACTGAGGAGCCTCAGGGGAGGTTCCCGGAAGCCCTGTCGGCGCCCCACTAGTCCTGTGGGCCGTTGTGGGCCTGAACAACCAGGGGGTTTGCTACGCGACGCTCCGCCCCGAGAGGGGGGGCGTGAGTAGAAGTTACCAACGGCACGTGATCTTAGAAAAGAATCACCTGGATGGCAGCAATGGCGGGTTTCGCTCCCGCGCTGCCCGGCTCATCAGGCGGGCAGGCGGCCCAGTTGGTTGCCTGCCCTTGGATCACCCGTAAGATAACCCACCCATTACATATTGGATTATTTAATAAACCTGCAGCAAATTTTACCCAACTCAACAGTCTGTGTGTGTGTTATTTGAGTATGCATTTTAGGGGAGGGGGGACTGAGGGGTGCCCCTGGCGGTACTATGTCCACTGACGCATCAGACTCCCAGAGGTGCAACCCCAAAAACAGCATGTGCGCCAAGCCTGTTGCCGACATCGAGCTGGGATCACCTCATGTGGCCCACAGACTGCTGTGGAGCCTGTCTCTCACCGCTCCCCACCCAAGCCAGAACGTGAGGGGCTTCTATATGCCGAGAAAAACGCCGCCCGCACCTCAGCCCGCGTTAAAACAAATAACTAATGTAAGGAGAGCTAGCAATATTAAGGTTAGCGCCCACATCTTACTTGAAGAAAAAAACATGAGAGCGACTCCATGCTCAGGACGCCAACAAGCCGGTAAGTAGCAAGTGCCGGAGGGTAGGGAGTAGTTTATTGGAGGGTTAGTACAAATAAAGAAAGGACTTGCATCCATAGTTTTTGCAAGGGCAGTTGCAGGGAGGTAATGCCTCAATGGTAAAGACTGGAACGAGGAGCGTATGATGAGGAGGTAATGACTGCCAGTCACACACAATGTCGAGGAAAATGAGGTGACTGGTGATACCAAAGAGTGACTCTGAAAAGTAGGACCAAGGACCCAACTTCTGGGATGCTTATTTCCATCCACCTGCCGGTAGTTTTTGCAGAACCTTCCTTGCTTTAGGGATGCTGCTTCATTGAAACTGGTAACACCTTTAAGAGGGTTTCCTCTGTGCCTGCTTTGTCATGGATGGTGGGCGGATGGAAATGGAGCACACATTGCGGAATCAACCATTGCCTGGCTATTTTAAACGAGGGTTTGTGGTTAAGGTCAAACCTTTTAGCGTGATGGGGTCAGAAGCTTCTTAAGTCTGGTTTAACAATGAAACTGTCTGTTTTAGCAATATGTATAGGGCGGACTTTAACTCGATCAAAGAGGACTATTCCCTTCTCACCTCATTTTATTGACTGTTTGGTGTATTTTTTGCCTTCTCTGGAGTGCCGTCCTTGCAATTCATGAGAGACTATTTTACAGCTTGAAAGTACACATAATCATCAGACATTACTTTATCTCATGTATTAATTACATTCAGAAAGCAATCCTTATTTGGTTTCACAGCCCAGCTGTCACAATGCCTTATGTGATTAACAGATATAGAGCTTTCACAGAAGTATTATTGAGAAATGGGATTTGGCTGTGCCCATATATTGATATTACTTCCTACAACATTATATTGAACAGATGTTGTATGCTTTTGCTGAAAAAGATTTCGCTTTTTACCTTGTGGTAAAGCTTATGCTCAACACAGTAGGCCTGAATTATTTATGTCAACAGGCTAATAATAAAGGCTATTGGCCTGATGGCTTCATTGAGAAAAATTATGCTTGTTGTCAAAGTTCTTACCTGTTTATTATGAAAAGTTACAGTATGCCTGACTTTCATATTGTGAAAAGCATATGTCGAAGTCAATGAGCCTTTATGGTGGAATGTTACTACAGTGCGTTTAAGCAGGTAGACGGGTATTTTGTTACATTGAAGCTCACAGATTATAAGATTAGGTGATGGTTGTGTTTCCGGTTACCCTCTCTGACTAAGATTATGTATTGTTTGCCAACTCTGATTTTGTACATCGTTATAATTTTGAGACTGCATGCCAGATGGCTGCTTTGTGGAAAATCTCAGTAACTAGGAATGAGTTGTCTTCATGGTGACAAGCTAGTGAGAAAGGCTATAATCTTGTTTGTGTTTTGGAGAAAAGTAATGTCAGATACTGTAGGTCTGATCTGTTTATTATAAAAAGTTATGACTAATGCAGTATGCTTGATTTAGTTAGTTAAAAAAAACAGATTAAAGCAAGTCTGCCTTTAATGGTGGATTGTTATTACAATATATTAAAGCCCGTAGACAGGTATGGTTATCAGAAATCTTACAGTTTATCATTAGGGGTGTGCAGAATCTGCGAAACTTGCTTTGGCTTAATTATGTGGAATTTTAGCAAAATTATGTGTAGATTATTATTTTTAAACTATTTTTATTAACATAGTTGTTAGCAATATATGGACAATCAAAAATCAGCAATGCATAGATAAAAGTCAGACATTGCAATAATGAAGATAGCATGATACTGTACAGTATTAACCTCAACTCGGTTACAATGGATTTGTGTCTCTCCGGTATATCTGTATTGACAGTCAGCCTTAACAATTCAATCCGGGGAAAATTACAAATGGCACGGAGGCACATGAGGACTAGGAGGACGAGGGAAAGGTAGGGGAGAGGGGTACGTTTCTTCATTTCTCTTCGACTCCCAAGTTTTGACTCATTAAGGCGTTTTCGTTATCTTCCCCCTCTACACTTAGCCCATAGAATTGTATCCAAGGAGTCCAGATCTTACTAAACTTTCGGGGACATCCTCTCGTCTGGTAAGACACTTTTTCAGCTATCATGTAGAGATCCATATGGGCCCTCCATTCAGTAAGTGCGGGCAGGTTTGGGTCTCCCCATTGACGAGCAATATTTCTCTTGGCCACTATGAGCCCTAAGTTGTATAGAAGGAGTTTGTGGCGTGGCAGGTCTATTTCGGTGGGAATGCCCAAAAGGGCATATTTCGGCTCCAATTCTAGTTGCGCCCCTAACACTTTATTTAGTTCCCCTTCTACCTCGCTCCAGTATCGTTGGATCTTCTTACACTCCCAGAACGTGTGTATGTATGTACCTTGGTCTGTTTTGCACCGCAAGCACTGAGGTGTCTGTGCTCTACCCATGTTATGGAGTCGCACCCGGTCAAAGTAAACTCTATGGAGGATCTTAAATTGCATTAAAAACAATCGCTGTTTCATCGCTACTTCTCTCAGGTGCATCAGGGCCGCCTCCCAATCAATATCTTCCAAAGGCCCTGGGGTAGCTTCCCATTTTGTCCTGGGTGGTCCCAATTTGTCTGGCATATTGTTCATTAACATTTTATCGGTCCAAGAGATAGCTTTAAGAGAGAATTCTTCCTGTAGCAGTCAACCTTCTAGAGGGGAAAACTCTGGTATCTCCCTAGCGTCTATATCTTCTGCCTTCCATGCATGTTGCAGCCTGAGATATGAATATCTCTGAGTGTCACACATTTGATATATGTTTTAAGCTTTTCAAAGGAAGCTAGAGTACCTCCCTCCATGATGTCACCTATTTTAGTGATCCCAATTAAATCCCATTTTCTAAGGTCTTGCTGTTTACAAATCTCCGGCAGTCTTGCCCCATCCCAGAGAGGGGTCTCTCTTGTAATCCGTTTGTCCCATCCCATCTGTCTTTCCACTCCATTCCAGGCCTCAATTGCTCTCTGTGTGGACGGCGAAAGTTGGCGAACTCCCTTGCCTCCGTATATGTAATGGAGATATGAGTGGTTTCTAAACTGTAGTTGTTCGAGGGCATAGGTGGGGTGCTCTCCCACTGCATGTCCTCATTCATTAATCACTATAAGATGGACGGCCCTGTAATATGCCCGTATGTCTGGTAAAGCGAGTCCCCCATTGTACTGGTTTAGTTGCAGTGTTTGCAATGCAACTCTCGGATGTCTTCCGTCCCACAGTAACGTGACTAAGTCTGCGTTTATCGTGGTAAATATGTCTTCGGGTATTCTGCAATATGTGTTTTGTAGCGCATATAACAATTTCGAAAGCGTGATAATTTTATATAATGCAGCTCTTCCCATTATCGTTAGCGGGAGCCACCTCCATCTCTCAACATCCCCATGAAATTCTGCAAGCACCCTCTTAATGTTGTGAGTGAGGTTGATCATGTCATTAGTGGTAATATACAGACCCAGATACTGACCCCGTCTTGGGCCACCTGAAAGCATCTCGGAATCTGGCTTTTGTCGATAGGTTCTCCTACTGAGTACAGACTGGAATTGTCCCAGTTGATACTTTAGCCTGCGTGTTGACCATATTCCTGAAAGGTTTTAGTACTATCGGGAGTCTCCTACCTGGATTCGATATATATAGGAGGATGTCATCTGAATAGAGGGATATACGCTCGTCTGAAAGGGCGCCCTCGCTATCTTTAAAACCAGTGATTTCTGGGTGTTTCCTAATTATGCAGGCCAACGGTTCCAGGACCAGTGCAAATAGCAGTGGGGACAGGGGGCGTAACTCTACCAGGTACCTCTTTGGACCTTGAGAGCCTCTAAAGTTATTCCATTAACTCAGACCCTGGCCACTGGGCTAGTATAGAGTAGGTCCACCCAGGCTATAAAGGCCGGGCTGAATCTGAACTTCAACAGGGCAAGTATCTTTGTTTCCGCATTCAGTAAGGATATGGGTCGATAGGACCCACATTCCATTGGAGGTTTACCTGGTTTATTGATCACTACCACTGTGGCCTGTCGCAGGTCCAGCGGGAGTGTCTTTTCTCTTAGGGATGTCTGGAACATATTCAGGAGGTGCGGGGCTGTAGATTAGCATTACGTTAAAAAAAGTCTGCGGGAAGCCCATTCGGGCCCGGGACTTTCCCTGAGTTTTTGTCTGCTAATTGCATCCCTTACTTCCTCTAAGGTCAAATCCCCCTCTAAGAACTCCTTCTCTTCTTGGGACAGAGTGGGAGCTTCCACTGTTTTTAAATAAGAGTCTATTTGGGTAGAGTCTGGCATTGGTCTGGCTCTGTATAACTCTGTATAGTATCGGGCAAAAGCACTTGCTATATTTGGGGATGTGGTGTGTATCTTGCCTTGTTCTTTTATGGAGGTCACCCATCTCGCCTCGCCCTCCCTCCTACTCAGCCAGGCCAGTAGCTTTCTGCTCTGTCTCCTGTCTCATATAGCCAGTGCTGTGTGGCCAATAGTTGGGCTTTCACTTCTTGTGTGATTAGGCTTTTATATTCTCTCCGGGTTACTTCTTTTTGCCGCAACGTATGGTGGTCCATATTTGCGTCTATATGTTTTTCTAGTTCTAGAAGTCTCTGTTCTAGGGTCTCTATGTCCTGGGTCTATTTTTTTTTTTATGGGCTTTTATATTTTGCACTCTATCCCTTATCACTGTTTTATAGGCCTCCCGTAAAGTTACCGCCAAAGATACCGTGCCTTCGTTTTCTCTGAAATATAGTTCCGAATCTATTTGAATCTCGTGGGCAATTCTTTCGTCTTGCAGAGCCCAAGCTTGTAGTCTCCATTCCCCCTGGCTCCCTACTCTCTTTCCTCCCACCGTCAACCATAAAGGTGAGTGGTCCGAAATGCCCCTTGCCAGGTATTCCATCTTCTCAATGCTCTCCACCTCTCCCGATGGGGAAAATAGTTAATCAGCCTGGAGAAGACCCTGTTCGTGCACAAGAAGAATGAGTATATAAGGTCTGTCAGATGTTGGCGTCTCCAAAGATCAGTCAGCCCCAGTGTGTTTTGAAAGCGTTCTAGTTTGGTGGGAGAACGTATAGCAACTCTCGCCTGTGTACGGTCTAATTGTGGATTTATCACGTCGTTAAAATCACCCCCAATTATATGTGTGGAGAGCCCCAAGTCTATGAGTATCTGTGCTACTATGTCTAGTGTATGTTGTTGCAGTCTTGGGGGAGCATACACACTGATCAGTGTAAGCTTCCTCCGGCCCCATGTACCTTGCACCGCCACGAACGTCCCGCTGGTGCCTGTCCAAGTTCTGGATATATGAAAGGGGGTGACTTTTTAATTAGTATCGCTACTCCCCTCGCACCCGATGCGAAGCCCGCATGTATTAATGTTGTGTACATACCCCTCCCTAGAAAGGAGCAGTGGGAGCCCATTAGGTGAGTCTCCTGCAGGAAGACAATATCTGGTTTGAGTCTTTTAATGTATTTACTGACTAGTCATCTCTTAATTTTATTTCCTAATCCATTGACTTTCCACGTCAATATCGAGTAGGTTACTTCGCCCGTTGCTTGTATCTAAGTTCTTCCCGGATGTAATGCTGTGTCTCATTGGGTGTCTGTTTTCTTTATCTTTTTTTGTCCTCTGTAAGCTGTGTTTCTGATCTATCTATGTCCAAGTATTTTGAATACCTTGATAAAACTTACCCGAACTCAGTGTGCAGGGTTCTCTGCGGTTGTACCCCCCCACACACTCTCCCTCCCCCATGCCATTCCCCAACTAGTCAACTTGACAACTGTAGCTCAGGCAAAGTTTGAGAGGTCTGTCTCCTCACCCCTCCCTCAACCCTTATTTAAAATCTAAACCAAAATCGCAAGTACGAATCAAAGTCTATTTTCTTGTTGGGCGAACATGTATGATCTATATGTACTTAGCTGAAGTCTTCCAGTCTCTCGCTGGCTGCCCAGCCCCAGTATCTCAGCCTTCTTCACTGCTTTTAGATGTTTTCTGGTGGTGGGCTTCTGTGCTGACGATTGGCTGATCATGGTCTTCTAGTTGGTGAATTTTCTGCAGAATTGGATGGTCGCTGTCCGGATCTGAGGAGTACTCTCGGTCCGAAGGGCCAGAGGTCGTCTTGTCCCGGAATCTGTCGTGCTGTTGACTGTCGGTATCTCGTAGTTGTTCTCCCTCGGAGTCTTTTTGTGCACAAGTCTTCTGGCTTGAGATGGTGTTTTAGGATATGTCCTGCGTCTGCCTCTGCGGTCTCTTCTCCCTCCGTGTCCCGGAGCCTGTGTTTTTAAGATGTCCTGAGATCAGGGTTTCTGCAGGTTCCTGCCTTCTCCTTGCTGACGGTCGCTCCTCAAGCCAGGTCCATGCTTCCTCCGGAGTTTGGAAGAAATGTGAGGTTCCCTGGAATATAACCTCAAGCTTCGCCGGAAATAACAACATGTCCGAGGCCAGGATTAAATGCAGGATTCGTATCGGGCTGCCGGAGCCGCGGAGAAGCACAGCTACTCTGCCATGCTGCTGGCCACACCCCCCATGACACGTAAATTAGGTGTAATTATGCTAAATGCAAAACTGGCATTTGTCATTGTGTTTTATGGTTTAAATTTATTATTGAATTTTCAAAATACACAGAAAAACACCAACCAAGGAAATTATCAATACCTTGCTTGTCCAGAAAGAGTGGGTGGGCCCCTTACCCCTCTGCTGAAAACCCAAGCAAACGTTGCCCATCCTGGAAATGCAATAAGGGGTTCCAATAAGGTGCTATTGAGCAAACCAAAAAGGGCTAAAAAAAACCCCTCCCTTACCCCAACCCACCCCCTCCCCACATTCCACGTCCATCTGTCCCCCCCCTCCCCGCTGTCTCTGCCGATCCCAAGATCTACTCTTCCTTCTGCTCTTCGGATGAACGCAATAAGCGTAGGTAGCGGGGACAGGTGACCTCCCTGAATTCGGAGGACAACCGCGCCAAAAAGGGCTTCCACAGCTCCCCATATTTGGAGCCCTCCCCCGCCAGCGTTAGTGTGAGTTTTTCCATGCCTAGGACATGCCACAACCGGTATAACCATCCCGTAAAAGTTGGAGTGTTGGGAGTACGCCAGTGAGTAAGTATGTTCTGTGTCGCTGAGCCCAGCGCTATGGCTATCTGTCGCCCCCTATGCGATTTAAGCGGCTAGGTCAGAGGATTTGGGAGGCCCAACAGTGTGTACGCCGGGAAGCGCGGTATTGCAGTGTTAAAGTGCTTGTCCACCACATCGAGCACCTGGGACCAGTATGGCCGGACATACTCACACTCCCAGAGTAAATGGGTCAAGGTGCCTATCTGCCCTCAGCCCCTCCAACAATGTGCGTCCCTCTTCCGGTCCATGGCGTTTAAGCACTCCGGCGTGTAATACCAATAGGTCGCAACCTTTGTGAATGTGTCTGTGAGTCCCATGTGGTACGCTGAGTGTCGGGCCCTATAATATATTCCCTCCCACTCCTTGTGAGTCAGAGTCCTACCCAGCTCACTCTCCCATCGTGTCTTACCTGAGTTGTAAGTGTGCGCGAGTCGAGTTTGCAGCATTCTATACAGATCGGAGATTAGCTGTTTATCTGATGTGCGAGTTATTAACCATCGCTCATACTGGGAAAGCCGCCGATCTGCAAATGGGCGAACCCGCCCGTCAAGCGCCCAGTGCCGAACCTGGAAGTAGCGGATCCGTTCCACTTCCGGCAACCCATATTCCTGCCTGAATTGCTGAAACGAGCGCACACCATCGGCATCATACATATGATAGAGGAAACGGCAGCCAGCCGACCTCCACCTATTAAAGGCTACCGAATACATCCCGGGAGTGAACTCTGGATTGTCGAACAGGGGCGTAAGCGGGGAGGGAAAGGTGGTGAAGTCATGAGAGACGTTAGTGTGATCCCATATCTCTAAAGGGACGTGGGTGATGTAAGAGGCATAGAGATTAGGAAGGGGATTTCCTGCAGAGGCCGGGCCGCTATTGCTTGGTCTTGAAACAGCCAATGTTTCTCCGACTCCCAGCGACTCCACTCCACCAGGTGGCGTAGCTGTGTGGCCCGGAAATAGAGCTGAAGATCGGGGATCCCGAACCTCCCATTTTCAGGTGAGAGAGTGGACAACAACCTCTTCATTCGCGGCTTCCGCCCGTTCCAAATGAACTGGGCCAATTCTGATTGTGTCTGCTGGAGCCGTCCGGTAGGCGGATATAGTGGAATGGTGCGGAATAGGTATAGAATCTGTGGCAGTATGGTCATCTTAACCGCCGCGATCTTGCCCAGCCACGAAAGAGGATAATACTTCCACTGCCCCAACTCCTTGCGGATCTTCCGACGCAAAGCGGCATAGTTGAGGGCCACCACTCGCGGAAGTCTAGAGGCCAGCTGAATCCCCAAATATGGGACCGACTCCTCCGCCCACTGGAAAGGGAGTGAGCTCTACAAATACTCCCGGGTGGATGGAGACAATGAGAGACTAAGGGCCAATGACTTGTCCGCATTCACCTTGAACCCCGCCACCCGTGCAAAGGTATCCAGGTCCGCCATGCAGGCCGGCAGAGCGTCCCGCTGATTAGATAAAGATAGCAGCACATCATCCGCGTAAAGGCTGATGGTGTGGAGAAGTGTGGCTCAATGATTGGAGCGGCAGACCCTGATGCAGAGGTCTAGCCCGGGACCAGGGTTCAATTCCCCGCCTCGGCGGGTCTTGGGCTCAAAAATTCCACGGACCTGATAATTCTTGCCTCGGTGCCTATTCCAATCATGGAGTCCCACTCTGCAACTCTGGGCAATAGCTTGCTTAATCTCCACAACGGCCCCCACAACGCTAAGGATGCCTGGCCTCCACCTTGGGGGTGCCCAGGAGTGGACACCTCACAGGGAAAGCCAGGATGGGTTCCACAGCGGTATTCGTACAAGCGCCTTGAGACCCTTACGGGTGAGTAGTGCGCTATACAAGTATCAAATTTACATTTACATGGTGTGAACATACCCCCCGAACTTAATTCCGGAGACTCCTGGATTTTGCCTGATCTTATGGGCAAGGGGTTTCATATAGGAAGCAAAAAGTAGCGGCGACAACGGACACCCCTGCCTCGTGCCCCGCGCTATCGGGAAGCTAGAGGACGTGTGGCCATTTACCCGAACCGACGCCGACGGAAATTTATAGCAGTTAAAAATGTGGGTGCGAAATTTTTCACCCAGACCCATCCGTAGCAACACCTGCTCCAAATAGGGCCAATGGACATGGTCAAACGCCTTTTCAGCGTCGATCGTGAGCAACATGTATTCTCCCGTCGTACGGAAGGCTTTTTCAACCAGATGCAGAACTTGTTTCGTGTTGTCAGGGGCTTGACGCTCTGGGATGAACCCCTCCTGATCCGGGTCAATTAGGCCTGGCATATAAGATGCCAGCCGACTGGCCAATATTCCCAAATAAAGCTTAAGATCGACGTTCAACAGCGAAATGGGACGGTACGCCCCACAGCGAGTTTGATCTTCCCCCGGCTTGGGGATAACTGCTATGTGAGCCCCCAAGAGGTCCGGGGGGATCGCTCCCGCGGCTGAGAAAGAATTGAATAGCTGGGTGAGAAGGGGCGCCAGCAGGGTACAAAACTTATTCTTATAGTTATGAAGCCATCCGGCCCAGGGGCTTTCGCAAATTTCAACCGGGAGATAGCAGCAATCACTTCCTCCGGACGGATGTCTCTATCCAGCTGATCCGCCTGGAGCTTGGACAGAGTTGGGAGCGTGACTGAGTCTAGAAAGGCCGCCCCATTATCGGCGGTCAGTTGGGAGCTGGCGTACAGGTTAGCGTAATATGCACGAAATGCCTCGGCTATGTCCCTGTCCTCTGTCACTCTCGTACCGTCCTCCCAACATATCTCGCGTACCCCATGGCGTTTCCGGACCTCTCGGAGCTTGTGGGCGAGAAGGCGCCTGCACCTATCCCCCCCAGTGTAATAGGCATGTTTTAAACGTAGGGCAGCGTACTCCGCTCTGTCCTGTTGTCGTATTGCTTTGAGCTGGCGCCATACCCTGGGGGCGCCCGTCCTCTGATGCATTTGCTCCAGCTCCTTAGTTTTTTGTGTAAGCTCCTCCCGCTTACGTCCACGCTCTGAATTGTCGGCGGCCGAGATAGCAATAAACTCTCCCCTGAGGACTGCCTTCATCACCGCCCACTGTGTCGCTAAAGTTGTGTCGGTATTGGCGTTGTGCGCAAGAAAATCAGTGATAGATCTACGAATCTGCACCATCACATCTTCCCGGTGTAGCAGAGTATCCCTGAGGCGCCATACCCTGTCCGGCCGCACCACCGGCGGCAGATTCAAAGTTGTAAGCACCGGTGCATGGTCGGAAAGAGAAGCCACTCCTCCGATGCCATCGCCCTGACCGTGGAAGAAGCCAAGAGGTAGTCCAGCCGCGCATATGTCTTATGTGCATGAGAATAGTAAGAGAATTCCAGACTCTGAGGATGGAAGCTACGCCACAAATTGCCTAACCCCAGGTCTCGTAGGCGGTCAAGTCCTGCCGCTGAGAGTGCGCCTGTCTGATGTGTGCGCAGGCAAGATCTGTCTCGTATGTTTTCAAAAACAAGATTCAAATCCCCCCCCCCCCAGGAGAATATTGCGGTCGCTTGTGGCCGTGACTTCCGTGAGGGCGGACTGCAAAAAAGCGCTCCTGACCCTCATTAGGGGCGTAGAGAGAGCCGATGGTGATGGTCAATACTCCCAGAGCAAACCTGTAAACTAATAGCCGACCTCTAATTTCTGCCTCTTTCTGCAGAACTTCCCCCCGAACCGCTGGGCCACCAAGATCGCCACCCCCGCAGCCTTGGTGGGGCCAGAAGAAAAGAGTTGTGTCCGAAACTTTCAGGACCGGAGCCGGTGACAGTCTTGAGCCAAGAGATGGGTCTCCTGGAGGAGACTGATATTGGCCTGCGAGTTCTATAAGCAGGACAGCACGGCTCTGCACTTAACTGGGTTGTTAAGAACCCGAACATTGAGTGTTAATACTTTAGGTGTGTGGGGCGCCATTCACGTTATCTAGAAAACTCAGGGAACGCAAAGTAAGCATCGCATCGCATGCAAGGGGAATGTGCCATGGACGAGCTGTGTGTGCTCCCCGTGCCATTGCGTCCGTCGCAACCCCACCCAATGATGGACGTGGAACCCCATGCCCTTCCCCGACCAGTGCCCCCCGACCCCTACCCAAACATCCCAACATTTGAAGAAAAAAAGTCCAGAACCTGTGTCCTCCACCTTCCGGTGAATGGTAAGGTGGCAACGTGGAATAAGGTATCACAGAGGGAAGGCCCCCCTCCCGTAGACGGCCTGCCTAGAAACCCAGCAGTCAAGCCGGCTGCAAATGTCACGTTACTCAGCTGGGCGAGGGGTTGCGAAGACCCGCAGAGACAGTCTCTAATGCTGCTTGCTGGCCTCTGAGAATCTCTGCCACTGGAGGTTTCTTGGTGCGCTTACAACGGCCCTGTTGGCGCCACCTAGGCCCGGCAGCCTTTGCGTCCACTGGGCCTTCATCATCTCCGCTGTCCTCCGCCGGCAGATCCACCCCCAACAACTTAGCTGCCTCCGACAAAGAACGTAGTTGGTATAGCGTGTTGTCAATGCGGAACACCAGGCGAAAGGGATGCCCCCAACTATACGGAATGTTGCGCTGCTGAAGGTGCGTCGTGATTGGCTTAAAGAGTCTGCGTTTATGGAGCCTGAGGGCAAATAGATCCTGGTAAAGGACCGGCGCGTGGTCCCGGAACATCACCGGGTGTTTTTGGCGAGCTTTACGAAGTATGTCCTCTTTGGTGCGGTAGTCTTGTACGCACACTAAAATGTCAGACGGAGTGGCGGACAAGGGCCTCGGGGGACCTACTCTATGTGCCCGGTCAATCCGCAACTCCGACTCCAGTGGGCGATCCAGGTTATGATTAAAGAGTTCTCTCATGAAACCGAATAGGTCTTTCAAGTCCTCGGCTATCTGCACTCCTCGGATGTGTATGTTATGGCGCCGAGACCGATTTTCCAGGTCTTCTACGGGCGACTGGAGGTCAACCTGCTGAACATGGATCCGGATGATCTCCTGTTGTAGCGCCGCCAGTTCCGTGTCGCGCCCATCACTTTTGTCCTCTAGCGCAGCATCTCTCTCCCCAATACTGTTCACATCCCTGCGAACTTCTTTAAGCTCTGCCGTGAATTCGTTTTGAAGGTTTTGAATGGCAGCTCTCAGGCCAGTGAACATGGATTCTAGAAAGGACTTGGTGATCTGTTCAGCTCCATCCGTCTGTGCGTGTTGGGGACCGGGCGCACTCGCCGCCATGACGCCCGTCGTGGACCCCGCCTGTGCCTTTGCAAACAGTTCTTTCAATGTCTTGTCTTTGCGACTCTTAGGGGGAACCATAACTCGCCTCTGTCCCCCCCCACCGGCTCGCTCGAGGAGAGTCGCGACCCCGCCTGGCAGCTATCCAGTGCCGGTAGCCCAGGTGGGTCTCACGCCGGGTGCCGGGCCCCAGTGGTTTGCAATGCTATCACAGATGTAGCCCTGGAGCTATGCCCCTTATGACTCTCCACAGATCGCTCCACCGTGACAGTCCGCCCACCGGGCGCCAAGGGCCATCCAGTTGTGCTGAGCTCCCAAACCTGCCCACTGGCCCAGCAGTGCCAAGCCCTCTTCAGCAGGATCCCGGGTAGAGCCGGGCCCTCTGCACTTCAATACCGCCCCCGTGGCAAGTCCCACCACGAGTCTCCTCACTGCTGCCCGTTGCGTGGGTGTTCCCCAACGGCCGCCGGTACTGCAACTCACCGGTAGGTCACGTCACGGGATGGCGGACCCCGGCCTCGACGCTGTGCAGCTCGCCTCCACGGGAGCCTGCAAGTCCCTTCCAGAGTCCCAGGTGTGCTTGGAGCCTGCTGGCCCCTGGGCGCTGCGCAGGGGTTGGACCCCTGCCCAAGTGTGTATGCTGCCAAGATCCAGGTCCAGCCAGAGGAGCCTCGGGCCTCCCGTTGCCGATCCCCGCCTTTCACCACTGGTTTCCCCGCTGGAGGTGCCAACAGCAGCTCTCACCCCCAGAGCGGTCACTTGCCCATCAGGTGTGGGGGCGGGAGGGTCCAGCCAGGATCGTTGGGCCCTCGACCAGCTCCGGGACTGCCTAATCGCTGCGGAACTGCTTCTAAATGGCGGGCCGATACTGAGTCTCTCCGGGGCCGCCACACAAGACCCTCACCCGCTGGCTCCACTGCTCAGGCCCGGGCGAAGCCCCACCGTGTTACAAGATGGCGGGCCCCGGCACCATCGCTGTGTAGCCTGCCTCTTCGGGAGCCCTCAAGTCCCCTCCAGAGTGCCACGTGGGTACGGAGCCTGCCGGCCCCTAGGCGCTGTGCATGGGTCAGACCCTTGTCCTCGTGTGTGTGCTGCCAAGCCCCAAGCTCAGTGAAGGGCGCCTCAGGCCTCCCACCGCCGATTCCCGCCTTCCACCACTGGTTCCCCCGCAGTTGGCACCGACACCAGCTCTCTGCCCCAGAGCGATAACTTGCCTGTTCGGTGGTGGGGCGGGGGGTCCCGTCAGTATCGCTGGGCCCACGACCAGCTCTGGGACTGCCGAGTCGCTGCAGCTTCTTCAAAATGGCGGGCCGGCGAGCGCCGCTCCGGGGCCGCCGCGCGAGTTATACACCCGCTAATTCTGCTGCTCAGGGGTGGGTGAGACCCCCCCACGGCTCAGCCCGTCTCATCAATCCTCTCTTCAGGGGCTCGCACTGCTGTAGGGCGGCCCCAGATGTCCCCGCCCGGCCACCGCAGCTTCGGGCCGCGCCTCCGCGCGACCAGTCTCCGTCTCGCGGGCCCGCTCTCCGCCCCTTATGATCGATCCCAGAGAGACAGGGTTCTACTGCTCGGGGTGGGCGAGACCTCCACTCGGCTCAGCCCGTCTCACCAGTCCTCCTGTCCGGGGCTCGCGTTGTGGCAGACCAGCCCCAGATATCCCTGCCCGGCCGCCGCTGCTTCAGGGCTGCGCCTCCTCGCAGCCAGGCCTCCGTCTCGCAGGTCCGCTCTCCGCGCCTTGTGATCGGGCCCAGGGAGCCAGGTCTGCGCCGGAATACTGCTCTTGTGGCTTTCACTGTCGCGACCGGCACCTGCCGGATCAGGGCCGCAAGTGTCCGCCAGCTAAATACGGCCGATCGCTGGTGCTATGCTGGGCCGCCCGCGGGAGAGGCAGAGCAACACGTCCGCTCAAGCCGCCATCTTGACCACGCCGCCTGTCATTGTGGTTTAGTGCAAAATCTGTTCTCACTCAGGACAAAAACACATAAGCATTGCAAACAACAGGAACTCAACTTCTTTCGTTCATGTTGTTCCTGTGCATTTGCAGGAAATATCTTACCAACAACAGCACATTCACAGTAATTGTTTGCAAAAAATGGCACACAGCTACATGATGTGGTTTAGTAGCATAATCTCAGTAGTTTTGCATAACAAGAGTAATGTGAAATTATACTAATTACCTTGGGAAAATGCAGATTTCGCAAGGGCCTAAGCACCATAGTAGGCAAGGAGTTTGGTTTTGGTCATTCCCTCTGACAAGCCATGGTGGTAGAAGATATGCACTGTGATAATCTTTGCCACCCTCTCCAAAGAGAGATTGAATATTGTTTTGGCCACTGTAATTGTATACATATTAGTAATTTTATGAGGGTATGCTTGATGGTTTCCTTGTGGGAAACCTTAGACTCAATACAGTAAGCCTGTGTTGTTATGGTGACCAGCCAATGATAAAAGGTAAAGACGTGATAGGTTCATTGTTAAAAGATATATCTGATAGAGACATCTAACTGCAGATTCTTTACCCTTGAATTTTCCAGTTGTCAGACTGGAACCAGAAGATTTTTCTTCGAGCAATACCCTTGCTCGCTGGTAGGTGGTGTCTGTCGGCTCTACGTGACGTTGTCAGCGTCGTCTCCACCATTGTGACATCTGCGTCACATATATAGGCGCCACTACGGCGAGCTTAGGTCAGTTCTTTTCTTTCGGCGCCAGCTAGTGCAGTTCCATAAAAAGAGCTACCCTCTGTCACTTTTTGACAGGCTTTTTTCGATGTTTTGTCGAACATTTTTTGGTGTGTAGGTCCTTTTTCCAACATGTCAAAGAAGACTTCTGGATTCAAACCATTGGCGCCTGCCACTGCACTATGTCGGTGATGAATCCACACTTGATTTGTCTTTGGTGCCTGGAGGGCTACCATGACTTAAAGTCGTGCCTCAGACTGCCGAGCCATGGCACTAAAAGCTTTGCGGGAGCGGTCCCTAAAGCTGCTTTCAGCCCAGCGCTCGGGACCATGTCGTTCGCCCCAGAGGTCTCATTCTCGGTCCCGGTCAAGAGGAAGGTCCAGACACTGCTCCGGGCATCCTAAGGCCTCGTCCTCCCACCTAAAGTCATCAGGTAGGTCAGATAAGAGGCATAAAAAACACAAGAAGTCGAAGTGTGTTTTGACTTCTGCCCACCCATCGGCCGAAGTGAGGGAGGAGTCTCAGCGCTATTGCCTCGTTCTGCAGAATCTCTACCTGGGTTGACTCTGTATTTCCCTGGCTTCCCGGGAGCAGGTGCAACCACCTGCCCAGCTCAAAGAAATTTATGATGCCATGTGCCTCATATTTCGGCG
Source organism: Triturus cristatus (assembly GCF_964204655.1). Taxonomy (NCBI): domain Eukaryota; kingdom Metazoa; phylum Chordata; class Amphibia; order Caudata; family Salamandridae; genus Triturus; species Triturus cristatus. The sequence continues at coordinate 75,452,604 of NC_140585.1, read as the reverse complement.
GCCTGACCCTCCCAATTGTGGTTCCGAACTGACGCCGGTCGCACCAGCCCCATTCTTATCCCCGATGTACCAGAGCTGGATCGGTGCCTACTGGCGCCGATTCTGGCGCTGACAGCACCCCTGGGTCCTTGGTCGGTTCCTCAGCCTTATTTTGAAGGGCTAGGAATGGAGGAATATTTGGAGGGGTCACTGGACCATTTACAAGACCAGCCTGAGAGCCACATGAACTGGTATGAGAAATTGGGTGAGGCCAGTGAACTGGATACCTCTCTAGGTTCTGTCTTGCTTTCTCTCCCTACCATGGCTATAGAGGAGGGAGCTTCATATGATATAATGGTGAGAAAGGCAGTTGAGGTCTTTCCTCTCACTTCAGTGGAAGTCAATACAAATATCTTGACAAAGGTCCTGCAAGGGGTGTCTCCTCCTCAAAACCCCTCCTGCCATTCAGCAAGGCCTTGACTGATGTCCTTTTGGGAACCTGGTACAAGCCCAGCCTAAGAGCTCCTTTGAATAGTACAACCGCCCGCTGCCATCACCCTGCAACGGGTGACCCAAATTTTCTCACCAAGTACCCTACGCCCAAGAGCTTGGTGGTCCACGCCTCTACGCACAAGTTGCGTTCCCTTCCACACCCCTGACAGGAAATCCAAGAGGCTGGATAGTTGGGGTAAGCACATTTTTTCTTCCGCCAGCCTTGCTTTGCTGTCGCTGAACACCGCATGCCTATTGGGCAGTTACTCCTACTCCCTGTGGGAAACAGTTGCACAAGTGCTGCCACAGGTCCCGGAGGAGGTCACGACCAAGTCGCTGGACAGAGCGATGTCATCGACGGTGGCTATTTGACTCCACACCTGGCTGAGAACTTCTGGCTTTTCTGGGGATGTCCAGTCTTCCCTCCTGGACATGCCCATTGATGGCACCCTTCTCTTTAGAGACAAAGCAGACATGATCCTGGAGCGCTTTAAGGACTCACGGGCTACGGACAAGTCTTTGCGCCTCTCAGTAGCCACACATCCCCCATCTGCTTATCGGCCCTTTCGTGGCTATGGAAGAGCTTTCAGTCATGCCAGCCATACACAGCCACAAGGCTGCACAAGTTCAGCAACTTCTGCACAGCTGTGACCTGGCTTGTTACGAGCCTGTGAGTCAGGCCGCCAAAGGCCAGGCCAGTCCACCACCCCCCTGCAACCTCAGCTTCTAAACCCTCCTAGTCCAGCCCTTCAAGATCATGGGCAGCCAGTTGGTGGCAGGATCTGCCATCACCTCTACCACTGGCAAAACATTGCGTCAGACAGGTGGGTTCTTCAGATAGTCTGAAGGGGCTACTTCCTCCTCTTCGAGACTACCCCTTCTTCCATTCCTCCAACTTAAGACAGACTGATGGAGGATCACCTGACTTTGCTTCAGGAGGAAGTCATGACTCTCTTGGCCAAGGAAGCCATAGAGAAGGTTCCGGCGCCAGAAGTAGGCTGTGGTTGTTAGTCCTGCTACTTACTCATCCAGAAGAAGGAAAAGGGCCTTCGCCCTATCCTAGATCTGCGATCCGTCAACTATTTCCTCAAATAGGATAAAGTCAGGATGCTTAATCTGGCTCAGGTCTTGTCTGCCCTAGGCCCAGGAGACTTGATGGTAGAGTTGGACTTGCAAGACACCTATTTTCACATTCCAGTCCAGCCAGCTCATCGACGCTACCTACGGATTACGGTAGGCCATGAGCACTGTCAGTTCACGGTGAGCCCCTTTGGCCATACCAAGGTGATGACAGTGGTCGCAGCTCATCTGAGCAGTTCAGAGATCCCAGCCTTCCCCCATCTCAACGACTGGCTGTTTAAGGCGAGTTCGCCCCAGGCTGTCGTCTCCCACCTCCAGACTACGGCGAACCTTTTTCATTTGCTGAGGTTCAATGTCAACCTGCCGAAGTCACACCTGACTCCCTCACAGATGCTCCCTTCCATCGGAGCAGTTCTGGACACAGCATAGTTTCGGCCCTATCCTCCCAAACAGCAAATCCTGGATGTTCAGGCTATTATACCGAGTGTTCAGCCTCTATCCTGGATTTCTTTGAGAAGGACTCTGAGGCTGCTGCGCCTTATGGCCTCCTGAATCCTGCTTGTCACACATGCCAGATGGCATACGCATGCTCTGCATTGGGACCTGAAGTTCCAGTGGGCGCAGCATCAGGGGAATCTCTCTGACATGGCCCAGATCTTGGAGGTACCTGACAGGACCAGCAGTGGTTTCTGACCAACCGCGGTTGAGTCAGAGGCAGACCCCTCTCCCTTCCCACCCAGATCACACAGTAGTGGCATATGCAACACTTCTGGGATGGGGCGGCCTTCTGGGCGAGGTGGAGATCAGGGTACTCTGGTTACCGACGGAATCCGGCTTTCACATTAACTTGCTGAACCTCCGTCCGATTCACTTGCCATTGAAAGCCTTTTTTCCTTCCATCAAGGAAAAGCTGGTTCAAGTGTTCACAGACAACAACACCGCCTTATGGTACTTCAACAAACAGGGCGAGTTGGTGCTGTCGACCTTTTGTCAAGATGCCCTGCATCTCTGGACATGGGTGGAACAGCAGGGCACATCCCTGGTGGTTCAACACCTAGCAGGTTCTCTGAACACCGGGGCGGACAAACTCAGCTGTTGATGCTTAGCGGATCACGAATGGCGCCTCCTTCTGGAAGTGACGCTAGGTCTCTTTCAACAGTGGGGAGAGCCATGGTTAGATCTGCTCGCCTCTGCCTGGAACGTGCAAATGTCAGCAGTTTTGCATGCTGGAGTTTCCAAGGAGTCTCTCGTACGGAGACGCTTTTTGTTTCGAGTGTAGCTCAGGCCTTCTACACACCTTTCTGCCCGTACCACTCCTGTCCAGAGTGCTCAGGAATATCAGGATCGACCAGGCTTAAGTCATTGTTGTAGACCCAGAATGGGTATGGAGAGTCTGGTATCACAAGCTTCTCCAATTGAGCATCGATCCTCCGATCAGGCTGCCATTTTGGGAGGATCTTCTGTCACAGCAGCAGGGGAGGGTCCTCCACCTAAACCTGTCAACGACGCCTTCTTGCGTGGAGATTGAGTGGTGGCAGTTGATAGCATTCTACCTTCCTCCAAAGTCTCTAATGTTATTTTTGCTGCCAGGCGTCCCTCTACCAAGACCGTGTACACCTGCCGGTCGAACACATTTGTAAAATATTGTACAGAAAGATCTAATAATCCTCTTTCTGCTTTCCTTTCTCAAGTTTTGGTTTTTATTTTGACCCTTGCCTAGCAGCTCTGGGCACTCTCAAATGGTTCCTTTTGGCCCTTTCTTCCTTCTTGAGGCTGCCAGACCAACCCTCTTTATTTAAATCACCTATTGTAATTAGATTTCTTAAGGGGCCTGTACATATGTTCCTACCTGCTCTTTTCATCATGCATCAGTGGGACCTTAATTTGGTTACGAACCAAACGGGGTAACTGTTCCAGGTGTGGGTGCAAATAGTCACCCGCAAACAAGAGAAGGAAGGGAAAAAGGGAAGAGAGTAAGATCCAAGGTCTAAATCTCACATACTAGAGGCATCACAAGTCTTGTCTCTTGATTCCCTCACACACCCCGAAGGATGTCATGCTTCATCATTGGGTGTTTTCTCCTCGTCGGGCCGGCGCTGCAATGCCCTATGGGTCCCACGAAGGGTCACTTTAGCGGAGATCTTTTGTTTGTACCACCGTATGATGAGCGTGGGTGTGAGAAAGAGGGTTCTAAGAGAACAGTCGGTGGGTGAGTGATTGATAAAACTGGCTAAGGGATACCAGAGTGAGTAAAATTGAATATGTAGGTTCCCTTGTCAGCTTAAAAAACCTGTAGGTTGTGAGTTACTGATAGGGCGTAATGTGCCTTAGTAACTAGAGGTCGGTTTTGTTCGTAATTAGCATAAGGAGCACGGGTACTGGACCACATAGAGCTCCTAGTCCCCCCTCTTGTTTTTGGTACACCTTAATTTGGTTCTCACCTTCCTGATGTGTCCTCTGTCGACCCTTTACACAACTGCCCCTCCGGGTGCTTACCATCAAAACAACCTTTTTAGTGGCAGTTATTGCCACAAGTTCTGCCAAGAGGGTGAGCGAATTGCAGGCTCTGTCATCCAAGCTTCCTTACCTGACCATCTTTACTGATAAGGTGGTGCTTCGCACTAGGTTCTCTTTCCGAGAGTGGTAACACCATTCCATGTGGGGTAATCAGCCACATTGCCCACTTTCTACGCTCTTCTGCACCCCTCTAAAGAAGAGGAGTGACTCAACTGTCTGGACCCAAAAAGGGCATTTTTGTTCTACATTGACCGCACTAAAGATTTCTGGGTGATCGACCAACTCTTTGTGGGAAACATTGGATCAAAGAAAGGTTGTGCGGTGCAGAAGAGAACCATCTTGCAAAGTGCCGTCCTCTGCATCACAATTTGCTATGCTCTGGCTAAAAAGCAGGCTCCTGTAGGTTTAACGGCTCATTCCACCAGAGCTAAGGCTGCTGCCACAGCTCTGCAACGTGGAGGTACCGTCCTCAAAAATTTTCAGGCAGCAACGTGGGCATTACTGTACACGTCCACCAAGCACTACTACCTGGACAGTCAAGTCTGCAGGGGCGGCCCTGCACGACTTCCGTGCTCAACTTGTCCGCAGTCCCTCCTCCGTCGATAGTATTGCTTTGGTATCTATTCAAAGGTAAGGAATCTGCAGCTAGATGTCTCTTTCAGCTGGGCAAGTTACTTACCTTCGGTAACACCTTATCTGGTAGAGACATGATCTAGCCCAAATTCGTTACCGACCTGCCCATCTTCTCTGCACTTCGGACAGGTTTGTAGGGTCAGGCTAATCCCTTACAGGGCCTTAGTTGTTCAAACCTCACCAATGTCAGTGCACTTCATGGCTCATCGCTCCTGACGTGGAAAGTCGTGAAAAGTAACTGACATCACCGCCGAGATTGCACCTATATAGGTGACGTGGACATCACAACGATGGAGACTACGCCAACAATGTCACGTGAAGCTGACCAATGTAAACCTACCAGCTCGCAAGGGTATTGCTCGAAGAAAAACCTTTCGGATCCAGTCTGACGCCTGGGAAATTCAAAGGTAAGAAATCTACTGCTAGATCATGTCTCTACCAGAGAAGGCGTTACCAGAGGTAAGTAACTTGTCATTCAGATATCCTAGTCTAATATGTTTATTATATAAATTTAAGAGTAAGATAGTAGGCCTGAATGATTTTTTGTGAAAAGCAAATGTTAAAGACAATAGACCTTCAAAGGTGGATTTTTACTACCCTCTGTTAAAGCAAGTAGACAGATTTTAGTACATGGACTCTCACAGATTATCATATTAGGTAAGGGTTTCGGTACTTCACTGAGGAGATTTGACCTTGCATTGGTCAAAGGAGTCAGAGGCAACTAACCCGTCATATATGTATTAAACTAACTTGGATCATCCTGGGAAGACAGGGGTGTTTAGATCTTTCTATAGAACATGAGAGACAATGGAAGGTGATTAACTAAAACTTTAGAACAAGCAGGCCCACATTAGTTGGCCTGCAGAAATTGACAATGTATGGGGAGTGGGAAAAAAGTCAAACAACGGTCCACCACTGTGAAAAATTTAGCAGTGGCAGAAATGCAGGGCAAAATGGTTGCAGGATTCAGGACAATAGGAAAGCTGTGTTTCATAGTATTACAACAGCATTAATGGCACGCAGGTTTTGCCTAAACCTAGCTGTATCTTTACAAGGCTTTTTGATCAGTAACTTTACATACATTACATACAGCCACTGGGCAGTAGGACTTTAATCAGAGCACTAATGCCAGGTTGGATTCCCACTTCTGATCTTGAATCTTGAGGGATGCAATGAAGTTTATTTACTGGATTTACTTTAATATTTGCCGGGTGAGCAGGATAAACCACATATTTTGAACTTTTGAACAGTAAGGTACTTGATCAAACACATCAGAGGAAAAATTTGGCATCATATTTTCATAATCAACTTCTTCAGCACATGCTTTGGTGTGACATAGACAGCTAAAACTTAATTTCCATTGCTTTGCAGTACGTTAAAATAAACATCGTTGCTAGTACAATAACCAATACAATTTAGTTTGCATAACAGATCTCTCCCAAAAGGTTGGCAGGAGAGGTGGGGCTTAACAACTAGGCAGGTTGGTCTATAATAAGAGCCAGGGTTATGGATATGGAATCAACGATATTTTGAGGGAAGTTGGAGTTTGAATTGCCATCTGCATCACTGGACATGTCCGAGAGAGGTAAGAAAGAGAATTCAGAAGTCAGAATGGCTAGCACCTGTATTATTAAGACATGAAGTAGACTTTGCATTAGTTACACACCTATACGTACAGCCTATTTTGAGCTACTGAAATCAGAGTTTACTGCACAGTCAACTTCTGTTGGGCTGTCCTACAGGTATGATATCACCTTTGGAAGACTTCTATAAATGTAGGTTGTTATTGTTGGTGGTAGACGATTTGGGATAAGTTAGAACAATCCCATTTCCAGTGTCACAGGTGCCCACAATTAAATCATGAGGAACAACCGGGTGGAACCGAACCACTTTGACTCCTTTCCTGACTCCATCCCAATCTTGCACCCTCTGTCACCTCGATCATTCTGTCACCTCAATCCTCTTTGCTCCCTTCCTTTGGCAGTTTTTAAAATGATTGCATTTTTAAAGAGATCAATTTTGATACATTTGACCCCTTTTTAGGTCTTGCGCCTAGCGTTGCACTGCATAGCAGTGCTCGCGTAGCGAGAGTCCTTTTGTCCGGGGTTCAGAAATGGACCCTGGAATCGTACACGTGCGTGTTTTTTGTTTTGTCTTCTATTATTGGGCTTTTAGTGGCTGTATTTTTTAGACAGAGCACGCAATAGGCCAAAGGCGGGCGCACCGCTCCGCCCACGGCCTATTGGTGTCTGTTACGCTTACTAAAGCCTATCTGGTTTCAATTATCGTGCCCAGACACGGGCGCGATAATTGAAAGCATATGACTATCTGTGGCGCGCGCGCGCACCATTGGCGGCTGTCTCTGCTTCCAAAAGTGATTGCTTTCGGTTTCGTGATCGCTTTACTTGTGGCTTTGCTTTCAGTTTTGCGATCACTTTACTTGTGGCTTTGCGGCTGCAATACAGTTTGTTGCTTAATTGGGAGGAATGCGTGGCTAATCTTTACGCGGTTACAAGGTAAAATAAATGAAGGCGGTTACAAGGCAAAGTAAATGAAAATTAGCGGCGAATATTTACTTTGTTACAAGGTAAAATAAATGAAGGCGGTTACAAGGTAAAAAAAGTGAAAAATGTGCGGCAAATATTTACGCGGTTACAAGGTAAACAATGCGTGCCTAATAATTGCACTATACTTCTCTTTTTCTAATGTCGCGTCAGGCTTACTGAAATAATTGACTGTATCTGCTTAGCTACAAAACAAGGACTCGTTGGGGCCAAGTCATACTTTCTGACTGGACTGAAAATGTGTGATTTTGGATAGAGTTCTTTCTCTTTCCGTTACCCGATTCCGTTAAGTTGTGTGTGGTTGTGTGTGTGTGTGTGGTTGTGTGGGTGGCTGTGTGTGTGTGGTTGTGTGTGTGGTTGTGTGTGTGCTTGTGGTTGTGTGTGTGGTTGTGTGTGAGTGTGGTTGTGTGTGGTTGTGTGTTGTTGTGTGTGTGTTGTGTTTGTGGTTGTGTGTGTGGTTGTGTGGGTGTGTGGTTGTGTGTGTGGCTGTGTGTGTGTGGTTGTGTGTGTGTTTGTGTGTGTGGTTGTGTGTGTTTGTGTGGTTGTGTGTGTGTGGTTGTGTGTGTGGTTGTATGTGTGGTTGTGTGTGTGGTTGTGAGTGGTGTGTGTGTGATTGTGTGTGTGTGTGGTTGTGTGTGTGTTGTGTGTGTGGTTGTGTGTGTGGCTGTGTGTGCGGTTGTGTGTGTGTGTGGTTGTGTGTGTGTGTGGTTGTGTGTGTGGTTGTGTGTATGTGGTTGAGAGTGTGTGTGGTTGTGTGTGTGGTTGTGTGTGTGGTTGTGGTTGTGTATGTGGTTGTCGTGGTTATGTGTGGTTGTGGTGTTTGTGTGTGTGGTTGTGTGTGTGTGTGGTTGTGTATGTGGTTGTGTGTGTGGTTGTGGGTGTGTGGGTGTGCTGTGTTTGTGGTTGTGTGTATGGTTGTGTGTGTGCCGTTGTGTGTGTGTGGTTGTGTGTGTGCCGTTGTGTGGTTGTGGTTGTGGTTGTGGGTGTGGTTGTGTGTGTGTGGTTGTGTGGTTGGGTGTGGTTGTGTGATTACACATCACATAATTACACTGTATTCAATACAACATAAATACACTCCACATACCACTCAGTGCTACATAATTGCACGTCACATAATTACTCTCTACTTAATGCAAGATAAATACACTCCACACAATACCACTCTGTGCCACATAATAACACAACACATAATTACATTGTACTCAATGCAACATAAATACACACCTTTCACTCAAGTTCGTGCTATATAAAAAAAAACAAAAAAAAACAATTGCAATGCAATAGGTCTCACATTACTGAATCTTTGAGCTGCTATTGGTGTTGCATTATTATTAGCAATGCCAACAGCTCAAACTTTAATAATGCTAGACCTATTGCATTGAAAATGCTTGTTCTTTTCTTGTACTGAAACACGGTGATAAGCAACAGAAACGAATTCAGCAAGATCATTGGTTTGCTACCATTTGTAAATGGTGTAAAGCTGTTCTTGCACTGTCGGCTGCAAGTGTTGAGAAAAAGAATTGCAAACAGCATCATGGGCATTCTCTATGGATCTGTGTATCAGGCAATATCAGAATAACATTCAAATACGTCTTTCACAGGGTCAAGAAAATCAGCAGGAGCTTCACTTTTATTTTGTTTGCAATCATAATTTTTAGTCCAGTCAGTCTTGAACGGAAACACATCCATAACATCATTTATCAGTGCTTCTCTTGCAGCATTGAAAGCAGATGCATTACCAGGGGCCTGGTGAAGTTTTTACTCATTTCTAATTAACACTCTTTGATTTCACTTGTCACAATTAGACACAACATTTAATTCACATCAGTCGAATTAGGGTTATAGCATTTTAATAAAGTTTGTAACTGTTCTTTGACTTTCTGAGGATTATCGTGAATATTGGAAAGCTGTTGTTTGATATTCACTGGGTCAATAGGGGACCAGGGCATGGGGATGGTGACACAGCTTTATGTGCTGAGGTCACATTACTCTTGCAAGGGCAGGAGGGCATTTGTGAGGCATTCCAACAAGGGCTCCCGGGTGCATGATGGAATGGGGCATGATGGTAATTATCACTAGCTATATTGCTAGATGACTGGGTGTGTTGTACGTTTCAAGTGTTTGATTCAAGTTCTCCCGCTCTCTGTCCAGCCATACACCTATAATTACCTCAGGTTATAGACTGATACATGCCCTATGGCTCCTGCACAGAGCATTGGAATGGTAGGGCTCTGAGTAAGAATGAGCTTTAGAGAAATGTTGATGCTGTGGAGGCAGACTCTTGCCTCCACTCACTGCCATTTCACACCTCTCTATTTCCCACACTGTTGCTCGCTGCTCCTGCATTATTTGCTGTTACTTCTTCTGCTGGCTAAATTTCTAGTGCTGTTTCAGTTCCAGGTGTTGCAACTGGTGTACCCATATTGTCGTCCGTCGGCATGGTGAAACTCAAAACATCTAATATATCCTCCTCCTTTCCTTCTTCTGATGTGATTTCTCATGTGGTATTTGAGGAAATAAATAAGGAGGCGGTGGAGTAGTTGGGTTACAAGCCCTAGCTCAGCTCAGTCTCTCAAAGAATTTTGCTATTTTAGTTTCTCGTGAATTTCTTCATGACTCACTATTGTTTCTTTCAGTTGGCTACCTTGTACCAAATTAGGAAAACCGCTGATAGGTTAGCATCTGCCTTGCTTTTAGTTGCTATCAATCCTTCAAGATTATTGAACTGCTTACGGACTCCTGCCTATCCTTGTTAGTGAGTCTAAACTACTGTTCTATGTTGCTTGTGTGCACACAGTGATGGTGGATGTGTTGAGGTATGACATTAGTTGGATGAACATATTACAGTGAGTGTGCACCTACCTTCCTGTAGTCTCTGTGTGTGCTTTCTTCCTTGCCCCTGAACTCCTGTATGCAGCCAGCACACCTCCTGCAACGCCTCTAAGTGCCTCCATCCCTTAAATACCTCTCATCAGCTCATCTGTGTGCCTCGTGCCCACTACAGCCTTGTGTCCCCTTTGTGCCATCCCAGGTGCCCATCTGGGCACTCTCCCACACTCCTGCAACTCTCTTTTGTGCCTTCCATCCCTGTCCCCTTGCAGACCCTCTGTGTGGCCATACCTCACTTCAACCCCTGTGTGTTGCCATGCCTCCCCCCGGTGCTTTTTCCTTGTGGTCGTCCTCTGTATGTCCACTGCCTCAACTGCATCTCTTTTTTGTTGACCAAACATGCAGCACCTATGTGTGCCCCTGCTGGCCCTTAGTGCACCCCGCTTCCTCTGCAGTCATTCTCTATGCTGTCCCCTCCCCTAGCCCCTGTTTTCCCTCTATGTTTCCAGAGCTACCTGAAACTCCTCAGTGTACCACACCGTGGTAGCTCCTATGTGCCATACTGCCCCTGCAACCCTTTGTCTGCAATCCCTTTTTTAGGTAAAGCCTAGGTAGCGTGCATGCGTTGTCCTCGAGATATGCTGTATTCTCTCTACGGGCTTTTATCACACCCATCGCTTTTGATTCCTTCCTTCATATACCTTCCTAAATTCCTTTCTTTTCATTGGTGAAACGTTGCTATTTGTCCATCCTGTGGGTCTATTTCACTTTTATGTCTACTGCCTCTGTTACATGTCCTCATACTATTTTGATTATTTATGGTTTGTTTGGCGCACTCCTTTTTTCTTTGATTTGGTCCATTGCCTTTTATTGCTTGTTTTATTTTGTTTCTGCTAATTTTTTGGTTAATTGTGGGCTTTTGCTCCTGTACGCGTTCAACGGATCCTGTACGCATGCACTAAAGGGAGTTCAAACATTGCCGTAGTCCCTATTTTTAATTTTGTTTCTGTTCTGTATTTTGTTTCGATTCACCATTGTTTAATTTTATTAGTTCTGATCGGCATGTTTTTTGTAGGCACACGCAGAGCTGACGCCGAGACTCGAACCCTGTTTCCCAGTCCCAAAGTCGGCAGCTCTGTATGTTACACCACATCCCCTCACACTGCTAACTTGTCTTAGTTGTTCACTCCCATGGAAATGGTTGGAATCGCCTTGCTGCTTTAATACGTAAACATCATTTCTGATCGTCGTATGAAGCTCGTACGTACAGTCACATCTGTCCATTTACACGGATGTCACACAGAAATAACTAACCAATGAAGAGGCTTTAGGACTGACTGTGATCGTGGGCGGTCGGCGGGCTGGAAAAGCAGGCAAGGAGGCCGGATATAGTGGGCAATGTTGAGCTTTTATTGCACACAAAGTGATTGGAAGGGTTGAATGAAGAGTTCACAACAATAGAAAATGTCTCCAGCAGGTAAATACGGGCAATGCGTTGATTCGCGATCTTCTTCCTTGGTCGACAATGTTGATACTTCGGGAACGTCACGTCCAAGGGGGAAGAACAGGCTCTGTATCCCACAGGTGCTTCCTCGGAGGGCAATAAGAGAAAGGAAAAAGGGAGCCGTTAGTCCTGCTGAGACTCGCTGTTCTATACCGTAACCACAACCAGGAGTGAGAAGGAGAGAAAACGACCGTGAGGGAAAGGGAAGAGAAGGGGCGGGGTTGAAGTGTAAAGGCACAGAGGTGTTCGGAGTGGGGATCGTGAAGGCTGTATTTACAAGATGTAGTGCTGTACACTATCTACACAGGTTGTTCGGTGAATAGGGGGATGTTTCGAGTAGATGGAGTATTTACACTGGGGTTGACATATTTACACAGAGCGCCTAGCGTGCTCAAAGGAGGGAAACAGGTACTCACGCGCTCCGCCGTAACTCTCCTCCGAGTTACGGCCGCTCTTCAGCCACCTCCGTAGGACTCCACCAGTCTTCGGACCACTCTTCGGGTTTGCCGCCTTCTTCTTCTTCGTTCTCCACGTCTCAAGTCGATACCTCCTGCCACGATGTTCCGACGACTGCTGGTTCTCCTCTTCCGTCTTTTATCGATCGGGCTTCCGGCAGGGAGGAGGGACTGCCGGGGTCGAGGGGTAGTCCTTCCGGTCTGTTGTTTCTCAGGGGAGGTTCCTGTAACAGAGAGAGGGGCGGGGTCGCCGTTGTCATGGACGTGGTAGACATCGTTCCGTAGGGCAGAGTCCGGAAGGGAGTACGTTGGAGGGGGTTCAGGCCCGGAGGGGGCCGTAAGGGTCTGGTGCAGACGGGTACTTCCTCACATTCCCTTTCCCTAGCTGTCTTTCCTGTACGGGGGGGGGGACATTGGGTAGCGGGAGAGGTAGTCTGCGTTACCCTGGTTTGCTCCTTTCCGGTGTACTGTGGTGAAATGATAGGGTTGGAGCGCCAGGAACCAGCGGAGGACCCTGTCGTTGTGTCCTTTGTTTCGAGCCATCCATTCCAGTGGGGCATGGTCTGTGAAAATGGTAAAAGGCCGCCCTTGTAAGTAGTAGCGGAGTCTTTCTACGGCCCATTTAATGGCTAGAGCCTCTTTTTCGATCACCGCATAGTTCTTCTCTCGGGGAAATAATTTTCGGCTGAGATAGAGGACGGGTTTCTCATTCCCAAAGGGGTCTTTTTGTGACAACACTGCCCCTAGTCCCTGGTCTGATGCGTCGGTCTGGAGAAGAAATGGTTGTGAATAATCAGGACTGACTAATACTGGACTGGAGGTCAGGGCGTTTTTCAGGTCAGTATAGGCCTGCCACAAAGCGGGGGTTGGATTCTGTAGGAGAGTTTCGGTTTTTACGGACTTTTTTAACAGGTCCGTGAGCGGGGCTGCTCTTTGGGAAAAGTTAGGTACAAACCTACGATAGTATCCCAGAAGACCCAGGAACGCACGCAGGTCTTTTCTAGTTCGAGGAAAGGGGAGGGAGTGGATAGCTTCGGTTTTGCTTTCTTGTGGTCGTATCAGGCCCTCACCTAGGAGGTATCCTAAATACTTCACTGTTTGTGCGGCTAGGGTGGTTTTGGCAGTGTTGATGGTGAAACCGTAGGAACCTAGGGAAGTGATGACCTTGTGTAGGTGTTCTAGGTGTTGTGTCCAGCTATCACTAAAAATAACGATATCATCGAGATAGGCGCCCGCATACAAAGTGTGGGGTCGCAATACATGGTTCATGGCTCGTTGAAAGGTGGCCGGGGCCCCATGAAGGCCAAACGGAAGAACGAGAAATTGGTACAGCCCTTCAGGGGTAGAAAACGCTGTTTTCTTTCTGTCTTCTTCTCTGAGGGGTATCTGCCAGTACCCCTTACAGAGATCCAACGTAGAAATGTACTGGGCCTTCCCTATGCGTTCGACCATCTCATCGACGCGTGGCAATGGATATGTATCAAAGGAGGATATTTTGTTAACTTCACGGAAGTCGATACAGAACCGGACAGACCCATCCGGTTTGGGTACCAGGACTATTGGGGAGTTCCAGTCACTCACCGAAGGTTCTATGATACCCATTTCCAACATTTGTTCTACCTCTCTCTGTATAACCGCCCTGCGGGCTTCAGGGACTCGGTACGGTCGTTGCCTTACTACTTTTCCCGGGGTCGTTCGTATACTGTGTTCAGTAACAGTGGTATGACCGGGTGAAGATGAAAACACCAGGCGTAAGGGGTATAGGCTAGTCGTAAGCTCGTGACTCTGCTGTGGTGTTAGTCCAGGGTCTATGCAGGGGAAAAAGGAGAGGGGAGCTTGAGTCGCTGTAGTGGAGAGGACGGGGCGAGGGCCTTCCCATTTTTTTAGAAGGTTTACATGATATATCTGAGTGGTACCGCGTGTGGGGTCGAGGTCCAACTCATAGGTGACGGGGGTTATCTGGCGAAGAACCGTGTATGGGCCCTGCCACTGTCCTAGGAGTTTTTGATCAGAGGATGGCATCATTAATAGAACTTGATCTCCCACTGAGAAGACCCGGGGTTTTGTACCCTTATCGTACTGTCCCTTCTGTTTTATTTGAGCGTTTTCCAGATTGTTGTGTACGATGTCCCTCATCATAGACAAGTGGGTTTTAAGATTTTCCATGTACTCAGGGAGGGGTCTAGTACGGTCGGGTTCTGCTTCCCAAGCTTCTTGGGCCATATCCAGCAGGGTACGAGGGGGTCGACCATACAGTAATTCATAAGGGGAATAACCGGTACTGCTCTGGGTCTTACAGCGAATAGCGAACAAGGCAAGGGGTAACATGTCCTCCCAACGCTTCGCTTCTAATCCCAGCAATTTCTTTAAGGTTTGTTTTAGCGTGGCGTTGTATCTCTCCACGAGCCCGTCTGTTTGGGGATGGTACGCTGAGGTTCGGATCTGTTTGATCCCTAATTGGGAGCAGACTTGTTTCAGAAGTCTCGAAACAAAAGGGGTGCCCTGATCCGTTAAGATTTCCCGAGGGAATCCCACCCTCGAGAATACCGTGATGAGGGCTTTGGCAACGTTTTGGGTTGTAGGTTGACGTAGAGGTAGGGCTTCAGGAAACCGCGTCGCGTAGTCCACGATCACCAGTGCGTACCTACAGCCACTGCGGGAAGGCAACAGGGGCCCTATAATGTCCATCCCTACTCTACTGAAGGGGACGTCGATAATAGGAAGAGGGCGTAGGGGTACCCTAGGCGGCCGATACCGGCTATTCTTCTGGCATATCGGGCACTCCCTACAGTATTTTTTTATGTGTTGATGCACCCCCGGCCAATAAAATCGTTCTAGGATGGCTTGACTGGTTTTTTCCTCACCAAAATGACCGCCCAGAAGGTGGCTATGCACCAGAAACAGGACTTTACTCTGGAAAAGGCCAGGGATTAGGAGTTGGGGCTTTTGTTGGGTTCCCCCCTTACGGTACAACAACCCCTGCTTCTTATAGAAGTAAGGACCTACGATAAGGGGATCCTCGTGATCCAACGCTTTTGCCCATGCTTCCTGAAGGTTTGGGTCTTCTAGTTATGCGGCCCTGAATTCCCTGTCGGTCTGCCATGGGTGTTCCTCCGAGAATACAGGGAAAACTCCAGCGTGCTCTCTTTTCTCCTTTTTCTTTTGGGTTTTGGTTTTCGGGATTTTCGGGTTCATCAAAGGGGAGGACGGTCCCTGGGGAAAAGGGGCTTCTTCCCACCATTGTGATAAGGAATCAGTAGTGTCCTGTAGAAGTCCTGGTAGGCCCGAATAGTCGCTCCCCAGGATGGCTTCTTCCGGAAGGGCTGGTATCAAACCCACTGTGAGGGTGGTGCCGGAATCGTTAGGGTGTTGAACTGTCACTTGGGTGGTGGGATACATTTTCGTGTCGCCGTGCACGCATTGAATGGCGACCGTACCTGAGGGGGACGTAACAGGCTGAGGCAAAACCTGAGATTTAAGAACGCTTTGTCGACACCCGGTGTCTGCTAGAGCCATGAGCTGTCGTCCGTCAATAGTCACTGGGCAATGGAACGGAGGCGGTTTACTACCCGGAACTGAACACACATAGTTACAGGCAAGGCCAACCTCCATCGGCTCTTCTTTGGGCGGGCAGACTCGGGCGATATGTCCAAAACCCCCACAACTGTAGCATTGGGGTCCAGGGTTGAGGGGTCGCGGCATCAGGGGGACAGGAAACGGAGGTACAGGCTCTGGTCTTCGCGGAAGAGGTGGACGGTGAGCTCTGGATCTGGTCGAGGGGTGCTGTTTAGGGGAATGTTCCTCCTTGCCTCTTTGTAGCTCCTGAGCACGGCTATAGGCACTCGCTATTTCCACAGCTGCTTCTAGGGTAAGGCGGACATGTTGTCTTACCCACTTTTGCGTACCGGGGTGCAGCGAGATTAGGAACTGTTCAAGACATATTTTCTCAAGGATTTCTTCTTTGGTGGCGGTGTCTGGTTTCAGCCACCGATGGGTTAGATCTTTGATTCGAAACGACAGGGCTCTTGGGGATTCCTGTGGTCCTTCCTTGATCTGTCTTAATTTTATACGATACGTTTCGTCGTCGATGCCCAGTCTTTCGAGAATTCATTTCTTGATCTCGGGATACGGCGTGATACCCTGGATGTTGGCTTGTTGATACGCGGCCTGTAACTCACCAGTCAACAAGGGACCCAGGTAATGGCCCCAACGGTCGTTCGGCCACGCAGCTGTTTGGGCTAGGCGTTCGAAATTTGTAAAGAAAAAATCGGGGTCGTCTCCTGGCACATATTTCTGGAGAACCACAGAGGGGAGGGAGGTGGTTGGTCTTTGGTGTTCCAGAACAGTTGTAAGTTTCCCCATGGCTTGTTCGTGGGTATCCCCCTGTCCTTTAAAAACGTCGTGGAGTTGACCTCGGTCGGTTTCGGCGGTTTTCAAGAACCGCTCCATTAGCTGTCCCAACTGCTCTTGGGAGTCAGCCATCCTCTTCATTACGGCCTCCATACCTCCAGAAGATCCCACTTCTGACACCAAATGTGATCGTGGGCGGTCGGCGGGCTGGAAAAGCAGGCAAGGAGGCCGGATATAGTGGGCAATGTTGAGCTTTTATTGCACACAAAGTGACTGGAAGGGTTGAATGAAGAGTTCACAACAGAAAATGTCTCCAGCAGGTAAATACGGGCAATGCGTTGATTCGCGATCTTCTTCTTTGGTCGACGATGTTGATACTTCGGGAACGTCACGTCCAAGGGGGAAGAACAGGCTCTGTATCCCACAGGTGCTTCCTCGGAGGGCAATAAGAGAAAGGAAAAATGGAGCCGTTAGTCCTGCTGAGACTCGCTGTTCTATACCGTAACCACAACCAGGAGTGAGAAGGAGAGAAAACGACCGTGAGGGAAAGGGAAGAGAAGGGGCGGGGTTGAAGTGTAAAGGCACAGAGGTGTTCGGAGTGGGGATCGTGAAGGCTGTATTTACAAGATGTAGTGCTGTACACTATCTACACAGGTTGTTCGGTGAATAGGGGGATGTTTCGAGTAGATAGAGTATTTACACTGGGGTTGACATATTTACACAGAGCGCCTAGCGTGCTCAAAGGAGGGAAACAGGTACTCACGCGCTCCGCCGTAACTCTCCTCCGAGTTACGGCCGCTCTTCAGCCACCTCCGTAGGACTCCACCAGTCTTCGGCCCACTCTTCGGGTTCGCCGCCTTCTTCTTCTTCGTTCTCCACGTCTCGAGTCGATACCTCCTGTCACGATGTTCCGACGACTGCTGGTTCTCCTCTTCCGTCTTTTATCGATCGGGCTTCCGGCAGGGAGGAGGGACTGCCGGGGTCGAGGGGTAGTCCTTCCGGTCTGTTGTTTCTCAGGGGAGGTTCCTGTAACAGAGAGAGGGGCGGGGTCGCCGTTGTCATGGACGTGGTAGACATCGTTCCGTAGGGCAGAGTCCGGAAGGGAGTACGTTGGAGGGGGTTCAGGCCCGGAGGGGGCCGTAAGGGTCTGGTGCAGACGGGTACTTCCTCACACTGACCAATGGGAAATAGCCTTGTATTGCGTGGCAGAGGGCGCCTTCTCCCAGAGGCTGCCTTCAAACAAACCATTAGCTCTGTTGTTCTGGTATTGTGGCTGCTTGTTTTGACTGGAGCTGCAGCCGGTGTTATTGCATATGCATCTCCTTCTCCACATCCCTCATCTTCAGGGGTCTGTTTGTGCCTTCTCTGCTTGACTGTTTCCCTCCGTTTGGCCTTTTCTGCTTGTTTTTCGGCCCTCTGTTTTGCCCTCATCTGCTCTATTTTGCTTTCTGCTAATTTTTCTGCCCTCGGTTTGCCTTTTTCTGCCCTCTGTTTTGCCCTCTTCTGCTCCGTTTTGCCTTTTCTGATCGCACTTTTTTTGTGCCCTCTGTAATTCCTTTTCTGCTTGTTTCTTGCCCTCTTCCTGCCGTTTCCTTCCTCCCTCCACCCAGGGCCCCCTCCCTCCCAGGATCTACTTAATGGAGACACAGCACAATCCCATTGAGCAGGCCCTTGTGCCAGCTCCTTCTGCTACAGGTCTCCTGTCCAGCTTGCCCGCAGTCTGATACCCTCTGCTGCCTGTCAACCTGCTGCCCTCTGATTGTGCCTCTGCTCGTTTCTTGTTCTGTTTTGCCTTTTCTGCTTGTTTTTCTGCCCTCTGTTTTGCCTTTTTCTGCTTGTTGTTCTGCCCTCTGTTTTGCCTTTTCAGCTTGTTTTTCTATCCCGTTTTGCCTTTGCAGCTCCTTTTTCTGCCCTCTGTTTTGCCTTTGCTGCTCATTTTACTTCTGTTTGTTTTGACCTCTACTGCTCTGTTTTGCGTTTCTGCTTGTATTTCTGCCCTCTCTTTTGCCTTTTCTGCTTGTTTTTCTACCCTCTGTTTTGTCTTTTTCCTCTTCGTTTTTGCCTTTCTGCTAGTTTTTCTGCCTTCTGTTTGCCCTTTTCTGTTCATATTCTGCTCTCTGTTTTGCCTTCTGCTGCTCTGTTTTTCCTTTTCTGCTCATTTTTCTGCCATCTGTTTTTCCTTTCCGCTTGTTTTTCTGCCCTCTGTTTTGCCTTTTCTGCTCACTTGTTTTTTCTGCCCTCTGTTTTGCCTTTTTCTGCTTATTTCTTTCATCTTCCAGCCATTTCCTCAAGACCTGGCTTTTTGATGGAGAACTTGCACCTCAGTGCCCAGATACCCCCAAGGGTGACAGTGCCCACTCTACAAATGCTGACTGATTGATTGAGAGAAACATTTATTTATATCTTTGAGTTCACAAAATTGATATAGCTTCTGCGTATGTACGTTGAGTATGTACGTTGTAATAAATCGTATAGTTCTTATCTGGCATTTCAAATTTTTGTTTGTTATCTTCTTATTTATTTGTTCCTGCATTCATGGTTAATTTTATGCATTTTTGGAGTAAGGGCATGACAGCAATGAACATGGAATGTACAAAC
The DNA here is from genome assembly GCF_964204655.1 of Triturus cristatus. Classification (NCBI taxonomy): domain Eukaryota; kingdom Metazoa; phylum Chordata; class Amphibia; order Caudata; family Salamandridae; genus Triturus; species Triturus cristatus. The sequence goes on along the minus strand of NC_140585.1, from coordinate 75,433,603 downwards.
AATCCAATATGGTATGATTGCCTCCAGATTCTCTACAGTTGTCCTTCTGACTGTGTCCACCAATTTTGATTGACGCTGAATGACTCTGCAGGCGTTGATGATATAAAACAGAAAAAATAACCTGCGTTCATAGTTCTATTTATAGCCTAAAACAAGCACGCACATTAGTGCCATTTCATAAGAGAGCAAGTAGACATAAGGGATCACTGCATAATGTGTGCATGTTTTGGTTCAGCAGCTGAGATTCATAAACAGTTCTCACAGCCCCATAGATTTGGTCTCACTTTGCACATACAAGAAGGGCTCGCTCAGGATTCTACACTGCGAGAAAGTGAGCATACTAGTAATACACAAGTTGTTTCTTTGCCATCATTGGCATGATTTTTTAATACAACCATGTTCTTTTCTACTGTGCTTGTCCTTAAATTATCAGATAAGGACCACGCCTATACCACATCACACATAGAAGTACAATAATATCCTTCATAAATTGCCCAAAACATATTTTTGACCACTGGTCGTCATGTTCCAAAAATCGTGTTTTACCAGAGAATTGTAAAAGCTCCGGCTAGAAATTCTACTTACAAAGCAGACACTCGCCAGGCCGGCAGCGTTTGAAAAGCAATGTCACATCCTGTGAGCAGCAGCCGAAAACACTCTGGCTAATCTAGTCTGGTCCAAGATCAATCTACAACGGGGAAATGGCATCCACAAGGAACATCTCGAGAATAGTATTAGGATGCTGGAACTGGGTGACCTGTGGAACTCTAAAATTTCTGGGCAAACTTTTAAGAAATTGGTAAATAAATCAGCCAGATTGCAAAGTTGGATGGCAGATAAGGAAAGTTTGTGCAAACGTCTTCATGGGTGGCTGGTGCTGAAATCATATTCTACTCTAAGAGAATCACTCCTGCTTACAGCACCTTTTCACCGGAAATTTAAAGATTAATTTTTGGCCCTAAGATTTGGCGAGGTACCACATTAGACCTCATGCCAATGTGAAGATCGGACCTGTTGTCTATGTCATCAGGGGATCGAAACTTTGCTTCACATTGTATGTATCTGTCCAGTATTGATCGACCAACAAAGAACTCTACTAAGAGGAGAGTTTCTTGACCAGGGAATCAGGTTTTGTAGGACTGCACTTGTGGAGTCGATGGACCCAAGTAACACAATGTTGAATATTCGACTATTCCAGTTTTTGACCAATTTTTTAAAATTGATTCTCATAAAGGTCGAGTGTTGAGTAAACCTGAGGGGGGCCTTGAAACTGATATTAGGCTGTAATAAAACCTTAGTTTTAAGGTAAAACCCACTTGAGCAGGTAAACCCCAAGGATGGGCTGCTTGGGACTGCTATAGTCGCTGTTCCCTATCCTGCCATGCTAAGGCAAAAACTTGTTAAACTTAGCACTTTTTTATTCTGCACATTGGCACTTTAATGATGCGTAGTCCATTGTCCATTGTCCATTTAATATTATGCATGCACTCGCTTTGGGACCTGTACACACGCACTTTAATTACCTATAGCGATTTATCTATGAGAATTCCAACTGGCTGCATTGCAAATTTGCAATTTCCCCATTAAGGAAAAGGTCAGTCCTCAACCAGCTATCTTGATCCATTTAACATCTGTATTTGGCATTTTTATCTATATAGTTAGGAAGGGAAGTCAAAAAACCTGACGGTCTAATAACAACATGCCCAATGGCTGTAGTAGATGTATAACCATGTTTTTAGACTCTTTTGTATTGATTTTTAATCTTTCGCTTTTTCATGATTGGATCGTGTTTATGGTTTTAATTCACTAATAAACTATTAATATTATAGAATTGTAAAACATTATACTAAGAATAGATATTTGTGTGATTTTTTAGGTCGAGCCTAGAGAGCGTACATGCGTTGTCCTTGAGACATGCTTTATTCACTGTGTGGGCTTTCAGCCCACCAACAGCTTTTGATTTGCTTATGTTAGTGTCCTTTAAAAAATGTTGCTTCTAAGTGGTTAATGTTTCCTGTTTGTCCCGAGGCAAGCTTTTATTACTGAATTACACTGCATGGCCCAGTGTGCAGTAATTGTATTGCTCTTCAATCCCTGCTTTCCACTGCCTCCAGTGCACCCACTGTTTGTGCCCCCGTAGCCTGCTATTCTTTTGTCCCAATTTCCATTGCAGTTCATGTGCTCTGCCCAGTCGCTGAATCTTTGTGTGCCATTCACACATGCAACCCCCATGCACTCTCCACCTGCTATGCAACATCTCTGTGTGTCCCCGTCCCCTTAACCCCTCATCTCTCCTTGTGTAGTCCCTCTTTTCCCACCCCAAGCAGCCCCTGAACGAGCTCCCCTTCCTCCTTTTTGCCACCTGGTCTGCTCTAGCACCTGTGTGTTGCACTGCCCTTTCGCCCCACCCCTTTGTATGTCAAACTCTCCTGCATTCCCTCAGTTTGCTCACCGCCTCCCCTATATGTGACCCAGTCCCCTGCAGCCGTACTCTTCTCCCCTGCATGCATCTAGTGCCCCTGACCCGAAAGAGGGAGTATATTAAACCTAAACAAAATTGAACTGAAGGATCAGTGCGGTGTTTCTTTAAGACCTCTATTCCTGGGTCTCAATTTTTTGAAAATAATCTCTCTTGATGTTCACTTACATTGGGGTAGATTAAAAAAAAAGTACAGTAAGGGTTTATATAACTGTCCCCTTAGGCATTAATGGCTCTTACCTAAGGAGGGGGCTATTCATTAATTTATACCTCCCCCACTGCCCAGTGATGGGGATAAAAGACCCGGAGTTGATTTTGTTTAAAAAAAAGACAAAATGTCATGGGATTCATGTGTCCAGATTCTGATTAGCAAATCCCCAACACCTAAAATGGCAGATGGGAACTGTGGTACCTGTCTCAGTAGAGACATCCCGGTGCCATTTTAGGTGTTGTGAATTCACAAGCCCCAAATCGGACTCATAATTCCAAGGTAAGCTTTAAGGGTATGGCACTTGCATCCAGGGCCGGACTGGCCATAGCGGGCACCGGGCAATCCCCGGGTGCGCCACGGGTGGGGGTCAGTTTTGGGCCCCTGGGGGCCGTTTATGTTACAGGGCCGTTTTTGCAACAAAATTGGCCGAAAACCTGCCCTGGCAAAGAGCTCGTCCGCACCCCCAACCCCCGTGGGGGGATAACAAGGGGGGCCGGCCGAGCACTTTGCCAGGGCCGGTTTTGGTTCCCAGTCCGGCTCTGCTTGCATCCAATTTGTGGAGAAAAAAAATTGTGGCAGGCCTGGTCAAAGGACAAGTATTATGGGCCAATCCATGTGCATCGGATGCAGGCCAAGTCCTGCGCACAGTCCCATCCGCGCACATCGTGGATTTTGGCTAAACTCGACGGTTTGGGCGAAGTGGGTTGAGCAGGTTGGGCGCAGAAGGCTCTGAGCAGTGGGGGTTGGCAAGTTGCCATGGGTTAGGCCAAATGCCATGCACAGTTGGGTTTGCAAAATTAAAAAAAAACATTGAAATTCACTGAAAAAGATAGTTAAACATAGTTAAATTGTTAGTCCAATTGTTCAGGTCACCAAGAAGGCCTATATTTGCATAGTTGATATGGCACCCAGGAGGGCATTTGTGGAGGCTCCATTTCTTGGTGGTGGTTATCTATACAAGAGAAGGTAAAGGTAAGTGTGAATCTTACTAGCTTTAATTATCGGCCCCGAAGTCACATAACTTCACCTTTTGGGATTTGAAGTGATTTTCCTCGACGATTTTGTGCATGGCATTGATATCCCCTGAATATAGTATGGCGCAGTTTCATCTCAATGCTATTTTCAGCAGTTAGATCAATTAGGCAGTGCTTTATTTGTAAAAGAATAAGTGCTGGTGCCCAAAGGCCTGCTCAGAAGCACACAGCCAGTGTAATTAAAAGTCAGCAGCTAGTACCAGGGCTGCGTAGTATTGAATACCCCTCATGTCTGTTTTATGTACTACCACACCCTCCCTACCCCTTTATCTCATTCTAGCAGGTTCCTGCTTTTTCCGTTTATGATGGTTTTTCCATTTTTCTCTTCCTTCGGCTTTCAGTTTCGTGTGTCTTTACGTTTCGTGTGTGTTTCTCTCTCTTGCCCACTCAGTACATGTATAATGCAGAAAAATGCCAGTCTCCGAAAATGTGTGCTGGTGGCACCCACCGGCAACTAACACCTCAAATCAAGCACTGCAATTAGATTGTAGATATTTTGGCTGTTATTGCTCAGTGGTTGTGTATTTCACCAGTAATCAATGTCTAGGTTTCGACTCTGGTGTAGGTGTGTTGTGTGTCAATCGTGTGGTGTAATCGTGTTTGGAATGTCGGCAAGGAATTGGTGAGGCTTTACAGGACAGGTGGACCATTAGTACCTGTGGTGCCGGTTTCTTAATCAAGGAGAAAACGAAGCGGTTGATTAGGAATAGCTTGTCGAAGAGAATGTTTTGTGTGTGAGGGTCTGGACGTTTGCTATTTTGTCTAGTGGGTGTGTTTAGTTGTTGTTTGTTCAAATAAAGCAAAAGGAGAAAGAGGCTGAAGAGGTTGAGAAGCCTGGAACACCGCTTTTCTTTCTTTTCTCAGTCAGGCTGTGTGTTAAGGAAGATGGGAAGTGGTTAGAAGGTGGAATGAGTGGGCCACAAAAGGCTACTACAGCTGTTAGCAGTGAGTTTGACTTTGCATTGTATGTGAGTGATTGAGAGTGATTGAGAGGGAGAGTAAGTGGGCTGCTGTATGAGGGTCGTAGTTTAAAGGTGAGAAGTTAATTAGGGTTATTAACATAAGAGCGGTGAGGGTCAGAACTCATGTGCACAGGTGAGTATTCTTAGTGATTATTTCTGGGGTGAATATTCAGAACAACTTTTAATGCTCACGTCTAATGATCTACCGCCCAAAGGTTCTCTGACAAAAGATTCAATGTATACAGAAGGAGCATACAATTATTATAATTTTCTCCACAAATAGTTATCGAAGTCCATAAATAATCCAAGTTCCAATGCAAGCTTCCTTGTTCACTTGTCTTTATTGATACTTATTCATCTCAGTTGACACTTGTGCCAATATCTTCACAATACAGATCAATCAGAAATTTCTATACAGCCAGCCTACGCAGTTCGTCCCCCATTGGACATCATCAGGGCTGTTAAAAGAAAACCCACAGTAAAAATCCATTCTACACAAAAAGTAAATATACCAACTTAAACTAAGTACCACACTGTTGATAAAACGTGCTCAATTCCATCTGCCTATAGAACAATCTGAGATTTATAGCACAAGTGTTTCCCCTTATTTGTGAAATAGGTAACAGTGTCCTAACAAATCCCCTACAATAGCATTCTCAATATGCCTGCCTATAAAACATTCTATTTCGATCCAAATTTTAAACTTTACCACTTTGAATTCACCTTACATAGTTTTTTTTACCCATTTCAATTGAATATCAAGTTGATCAGACTGATCATATTGAATTAATTTGAAAAAGAAATATCGCCGACTTTGGTTCCAATTATCCATGATATATTTAATTCGGTATCAAAGGTAGCACCCATCCTCCTTAATTCAAGAGCCAGTCCACTATCTTGAATTCTCTTGGTTTTTTACCCAATATATTTAATAAAAACATTTATCATCAGATCAGTCCTTCACCCTCACATCATTACACATGTGACAACCATTCACGCTTCTTGTAGCCCTGTTTATTAAAATCCAAATATTCTCACCTAAATTATTATCTTTTATTTTTCTTATTTGGAGTTCCAATGCTGTGTTCCAACTTTATGCGACCTAAATTCTGTAATGGATAAATGCCGATATCAATAACTGCAATTACCACAGTATATTAGAAAATCTAGATCTAACTATTAGCTCAGTTTGAATTTTTATTTTTTTATTCTGAATCCAGCCATTAGTGCACCTTATTCTTGAATAAATCTCAGAAGAGTTCTTTATCATTTTTACTACCAGCCATGGATGGCAATTTTAACAATCTTTATTTTCGATCTGTTGGTGTCTGAAAACAAAAAAACATGATTAACCACTATTTAATAAACTAAGTTCGATCTCTATGGACTCCCCAGAGCTCGCCTATCTCTATATCCTTTGCTCACCTTTTATTACCATATGGAGCTCCTCTAGGAAGTTCTCTCCACGCCAGCCCGGTCCGATAAATCCCGCTGTGCTATGTCACAATTCGCTTCCTCTATTTAAAATTCCTCTGATCCAATCAGGTGTAGCGCTTTTAAGTCCTGCACTTTAAATAGACTAGTTATCCAAGACCCAGCGAGTTGCCAATGTCATTTCCTGTTTGTAGTCTAATGTTAGTTTGCTGCTCACTTTTTGGTCCGCATCATATGCCTCGCTTGCCATTGGTCCTACTTCTCATTCCGTAGACCAATCCCCAGCGAGTTACCAATATCATTTCCTGTTTGTAGTCTAATTTTGAATTGCAGCTCCCTCTCTGGTCCACATAATATGCCTCGCGTGTCATTGGTCTTACTTCCCATTCTGTGAACCAATCACCACTCGATTACTATCTTTGACACGTTTCTTCCCTATATTATTAATAATTCCTATGTTTTCAATCACAATTCCCTATTTAATTTGAATATATATATAACACGTGAGTCACTGGTCATGAAAGAACTTCAAAAGTCAAAAATTAATTTCTTCAGAACCGGTCAAGCTCAGCATATTCCCCTCTTAAATGTAAGATTTTCAGCTACCGTTCCCTCACTGGTCCACATCTTTTGCCTCATTTCCTATTGGTCCATTTTACTTCTGTCAACTAATCAACCAAGGAAACAAAACTTTTTGTAAATTATTTTTTTTTTAAATCGTCAGCGCTTCTCAATTTTATGTGCCCCAATTACCATTCCGGTCTGAGGTCTTCACTTTCTATCTCATTGGGCGCACTCAGAGCGAACCGCTACTGAATTAACATTTTTTCATGCCTAACTTAGATGTTAAAGACCGGGTTTCTACTAATCATATAATTCATTGAATACTATCATTAAAAATTTCGTTCGTATAACCGAATATCCCTATATAAATTGCAAGTCATGTAGCTTTTAGACATCGAGTTCCGAAATAAATTTTGGTGTGACTTAATATACGCTGACATATAATTATGGTTCCCTTTCCATTATCTGTCTTTCATGTTTATTTAAAGTATCAAATCAGAGTCTGACTTCTTTTATAAATAATTCATATAAGTAAACTAGTATTTGTATCTATTAATGAATCAGGTATATTATTTGATTTCAGTACATTCAGGTTAAAAAGCAAGGAATGGAAACCCACATATGTTATCACATAACAACCATTCTTTGTGGACTCGTTGCAAATAGTTTTATTCCAAAAAGTAATGCAATTCATTATCACTGTTCAAAACCTGGATCACCGCTCTACATCTGCTGATCCATCTTGCCTCTTGTTTACTAATCGATAGTTCCCATTATCCACTTCTCGCTCTAGGGCAAATTCTTTGTATCCCATGAAATCTAAAATTTGTATCACACTCATGTTTCTCTTTTATATGCTGATAAATAGGAGATTTAACGTCCTGATTAATAAGTGCCCTCCTGTGTTCCTGAAACCTAATTCTCAAACATCTCTTGGTGCTACCGATGTACATTTTATTGCATGCACATATGATAATGTATACTACCCCTGGCTTATACAATGAATACATTTGTTAATACAATAACTTTTCTTGGTATTGTATGAAAAAACTTTCTTTTTCTTAATGCCCAGATTGCAGATATTGCATATTCTACATACATAGAAACCTTTAGGTTGCTGTGGTAATCAGTTTCCCCCATCTGTTTTTAATGGTTCTACATAATTCCTAGTTATTAAATTCCCTATGGTTTGACATCTTTTATGGATTACCATTGGTTTATCTCCAATACATCCCATCAGTCCCGGTACTCCCCTGAGCAAATTCCAATGTTTGCTCAGTATTCTAAAAATCTGGTCTTGTTGTGCACTGTAAGTGGTCACTAAAGCCAATCTATCATGCGTACATGAGCTGTCTTTTTGTATGAGGGTTGTTTCTCTCTTAATGGACATAACTCTTGTTTGTGCCCGAAGAAGATCCTCATTAGCATACCCTCTATTCTTAAGTCTCCTTCGTAAATTATCTAGTTCTGATTTAAAATCCAATTCTGTACTGCAATTCCTACGAATTTGCACCTTAATGACTCCCTTTGGGTGGGCACTGTCTGCTCTTAATATAGAATTGGTCGCCGTTGTCTTTCTAAATAACCTGCTCTTGATAGCTTCCCCTTCCACAAACAATTCTACATCTAGAAATTCAATTTTTTCTTGATGGTACATGATGGTAAATTCTATATTGAAGTCATTAATGTTCAAATATTCAAAATATTCCTGCAATTCTATTTCAGAGCCTCGCCAAATTACCAAAATGTCATCAATAAATCGCCCCCAAAATAGGATCTGGTCTGTCCACTTTGAGGCTTTTCTGCTCCAGGCATGCTCCCTCTCATAGCAACCCATTAAAAGGTTGGCATAAGAGGGAGCAAACCTAGAACCCATTGCTGTTCCCCTAATTTGATGATTCCATTCGTCCTGGAACAGAAAATAATTGTTCTTTAATATCATCGCACTCATTTCTAGAATCATTTTAGAATGATCATATAAACTAGCACTCTGACTGCCCAAGATATGATTCAATGCCTGTTCTCCTTTTTCATTATCCATACATGTGTACAGCCCAGCTACGTCCAATGTCACTAGACTCATTCATGATTCCCACTTCATATCCTGTAGTTTGTTTAAAACGTCCATTGTGTCCCTAATGTAAGATGGTAAATTAACAACTAACGGTTTTAAGAACAAGTCCACGAATTCAGATAAGTGCTCTGTTATGCTTCCAATACTGGAAACTATAGGTCTCCCTGGCGGATTAGTTCTGAAAGACTTTATTCTTGGAAAGAATTAGGTTTAATAGATGAAGCTGAATTTAAGTATCTAAATGTAACCAATCCCTCCTACCCTTTCATATACACTTTGCCCAAAGTACATAAATCAAGAACGAATCCACCAGGGAGACCTATAGTTTCCAGTATTGGAAGCATAACAGAGCACTTATCTGAATTCGTGGATTTGTTCTTAAAACCGTTAGTTGTTAATTTACCATCTTACATTAGGGACACAATGGATGTTTTAAACAAACTACAGGATATGAAGAGGGAATCAGGAATGAGTCTAATGACATTGGACGTAGTTGGGCTGTACACATGTATCGATAATGAAAAAGGAGAACAGGCATTGAATCATTTTTGGGCAGTCAGAGTGCTAGTTTATATGATCATTCAAAAATGATTCTAGAAATGCGTGCGATGATATTAAAGAACAATTATTTTCTGTTCCAGGACGAATGGTATCATCAAATTAGGGGAACAGCAATGGGTTCTAGGTTTGCTCTCTCTTATGCCAACCTTTTTATGGGTTGGTATGAGAGGGAGCATGCCTGGAGCAGAAAAGCCTCAAAGTCGACAGACCAGATCCTATTTTGGGGGCGATTTATTGAGGACATTTTGGTAATTTGGCGAGGCTCTGAAATAGAGTTGCAGGAATATTTTGAATATTTGAACATTAATGACTTCAATGTAGAATTTACCATCAAGTACCATCAAGAAAAAATTGAATTTCTAGATGTAGAATTCTTCGTGGAAGGGGAAGCTATCACAAGCAGGTTATTTAGAAAGACAACGGTGACCAATTCTTTATTAAGAGCAGACAGTGCCCACCCAAAGGGAGTCATTAAGGAGATTCCCTTTGGTGAAATGGTGCGAATTCGTAGGAATTGCAGTAAAGAAGAGGATTTTAAATCAGAACTAGACAATTTACAAAGGAGACTTAAGAATAGAGGTTATGCTAATGAGGATCTTCATCGGGCACGAACAAGAGTAATGTCCATTAAGAGAGTAACAACCCTCATACAAAAAGACAGATCACGTACGCATGATTGATTGCCTTTCGTGACCACTTACAGTGCACAACAAAACAAGATTTTTAGAATACTGAGCAAACATTGGAATTTGTTCAGGGGAGTACCGGGACTTACTAGATGTTTTGGAGATAAACCAATGGTAATCCATAAAAGATGTCAAACCAAAGGGAATTTAATAACTAGGAATTATGTAAAACCATTAAAAATAGATGGGCGAAACTGGTTACCACAGCAACCCAAAGGTTTCTATGTATTTGGAATGTGCAATATCTGCAGTTTGGGCATGAATAAAAAGAAAGTTTTTTCATACAATACCAAGAAAAGTTATTGTATTAACAAATTTATTAATTGTAATAGTACAGGGGTAGTATACGTTATCATATGTGCATGCAATAAGATTTACATCGGTAGCACCAAGAGATGTTTGACAATTAGGATTCAGGAACACAGGAGGGCAATTATTAATCAGGACATGAAATCTCCCATTTATCAGCATGTAAAAGAGAAACATGAGTGTGATACAAATTTTAGATTTCATGGGATACAAAGAATTTGCCCTAGAGCGAGAGGTGGAGACTGGGAGCTATCGATTAGAAAACAAGAGGCAAGATGGATCAGCAGATGTAGAGCGGTGATCCAGGGTTTGAACAGCGATAATGAATTGCATTACTTTTTGGAATAAAATTATTTGCAACGAGTCCACATAGAATGGTTGTTATGTAATAACATATGTGCTTTCCATTCCTTGCTTTTTAACCTGAATGTACTGAAATCAAATAATATAATTGATTTATTGATAGATAAAAATAATATTTTACTTATATGAATTATTTATAAAAGAAGTGAAGACCTCAAACCGGAATGGTAATTGGGGCACATAAAATTGAGAAAGGATGACTAATAAATGGTGGAGATGTGCCGACGATTTAAAAAAATTAATTGAAAAATGTTTTGTTTCCTTGGTTGATTAGTTGACAGAAGTAGAATGGACCAATAGGAAATAAGGCAAAAGATGTGGACCTATGAGGGAACGGTAGCTGAAAATCTTACATTTAAGAGGGGAATGCACTGAGCTCGGCCGGTTCTGAAGAAATTAATTTTTAACTTTTGAAGTTCTTTCATGACCAGGGAGTCACGTGAGATATATATATTTTAAAATTAAAAAGGGAATTGCGATTGAAAACATAGAAATAATTAATAATATAGGGAAGAAACGGGTCAAAGATAGTAATCGAGTGTTGATTGGTTCACGGAATGGGAAGTAAGACCAATGACAAGCGAGGCATAATATGCGGACCAGAGAGGGAGCTGCAATTCAAAATTAGACTACAAACAGGAAATTATATTTGTAACTCGCTGGGGATTGGTCTACGGAATGAGAAGTAGGACCAATGGCAAGCGAGGCATATGATGCGGACCAGAAAGGGAGCAGCAAACTAACATTAGACTAAAAAACAGGAAATGACATTGGCAACCCGCTGGGGATTGGATAACTAGTCTATTTAAAGTGCAGGACTTAAAAGCGCTACACCTGATTGGTTCAGAGGAATTTTAAATAGAGGAAGCAAATTGTGACATAGCACAGCGGGATTTATCGGATCGGGCTGGCGAGGAGAGAACTTCCTAGAGGAGCTCCATATGGTAATAGAAGGTGAGCAAAGGATATAGAGATAGGCAAGCTCCGGGGAGTCAATAAAGATCGAACTTAGTTTATTAAATAGTGGTTAATCATGTTTTTTTGTTTTCAGACACCAACAGATCAAAAATAAAGATTGTTAAAATTGCTATCCATGGCTGGTAGTAAAAATTATAATGAGATTTATTCAAGAATAAGGTGAGCTAATGGCTGGATTTAGAATTTAAAAAAAATGAAAAAATTCTAACTGAGCTAATAGTTAGATCTAGATTTTCTGATATACTGAGGTAATTGCAGTTATTGATATCGGCAATTCTCCATTACAGAATTTAGGTAGCATAAAGTTGGAACACAGCATTGGAACTCCAAATATGAATAATAAAAGATAATGATTTAGGTGAGAATATTTGGATTTTAATAAACAGGGCTACAAGAAGTGTGAATGGTTGTCACATGTATAATGATGTGAGGGTGAAGGACTGATCTGATGATAAATGTTTTTATTAAATATATTGGGTAAAAAAACAAGAGAATTAAAGATAGTGGATCAGCTCTTTGAATTAAGGAGGATGGGTGCTACCTTTGATACCGAATTAAATATATCATGGATAATTGGAATCAAAGTCAGCAATATTTCTTTTTCAAATTAATTCAATATGATCAGTCTGATCAACTTGATATTCAATTGAAATGGCTAGAAAAAACTATGTGAGGTGAATTCAAATTGTTAAGTTTAAAATTTGGATCGAAATAGAATGTTATATAGGCAGACATCTTGAGAATGCTATTGTAGGGGATTTGTTAGGACACTGCTACCTATTTCACAAATAAGGGGAAACACCTGTGCTATAAAATCTTAGATTGTTCTATAGGCAGATGGAAATGAGCATGTTTTATCAACAGTGTGGTACTTAGTTTGAATTGGTATATTTACTTTTTGTGTAGAATGGATTTTTACTGTGTGTTTTCTTTTAACAGCCCTGATGATGTCCCATGGGGGATGGAACGCGTAAGCTGGCTGTATAGAAATTTCTGATTGATCTGTATTGTGAAGATATTGGAACAAGTGTCAACTGAGATGAATAAGTGTCAATAAAGACAAGTGAACAAGGAAGCTTGAATTGGAACTTGGATTATTTATGGACTTCGATAACTATTTGTAGAGAAAATTATAATAATTGTGTGCTCCTTCTGTATACATTGAATTATTAACATAAGGGTTGGAGGTGAGTATGGAACAGAGATCACGGCACCAGACTGAAGGGTAGATGGGAAAACAAATGATTTAAGACGGTTGGTTGGGAAATGCTGGGTTGGTGTTTCTTGCTGACAGAATAGTGGTTATTGTGAAAAATATGTTCAGAGATTGATATTGGAAAGGCGTGTCAAAAAAGTGCCTTACCAATAGGGGAAGATCATTTAGATGACTTTATAGTGATATCGCTGGAGAGATAGAGGAGGAAAGGGTGGTTGTTGCTATGTGCAGGGCTTGAGAGGTAGGTATATTGATATCAGACTTGGATGTGGAAGAGTTGTGAAGTGATTGATAAGAAGGCTGGTCGTGATTGTGGGAACAAGAAGTGGATAGAGGTTTGTCAGATGACAAATTTCTGGGAGGAAGTCTGAAGTGGATTGTGGCAAAGATTATTAAGATCACGGAGAGGAAGCGGGTTCTCAACTGTAAGGGGTGGATGCTGAAGCAACTATTAATGGACTACGAAGGAGGCTAGGGTGAGTGTGAGGAAAGGTCCAGGTTAGGGTAGTAATGTGGAGCTCGGGGAAGAGGAGCAAGTAAGGAGCACAACTAAGAAGCAAGTAAGGAGGCCAGAAGTACAGTGAAGGTGCTCTGAGAGCGGGAGTGAGCTAGTATGTGAGGTCTAGATCAGTGGTACTCAAAGTACGGCCCAGGGGCCGCATGAGGCTCTCCTAACCTTTGAAGCAGCCCCCTGAGCAACAGAAGCTCGGGCAGCTGTTGTTCACTCGACTCCGCAATGACATTTAAAAAATAATTTCAATTTTTAGGCAAGTTTTTATTTAAAGGTTAATTGAAAGGAAGTAACCATGTTGTCCTGCACCACTTAACTGTATGAACACATTCATTTTCAAAGCCATCATCTAGCAAAAGTATAAAAATATTCTAAGGTTTCTTCACAATTCAAAAACTTTATTTCATTTACATGCAAAACCATTTCACCTTAGTACATCAGATTATATTAGTGCATTGAGAATTTTTTTTTTTTAACATGCTAGGTTTTAAACATGAATTTAGAAACATTCATTCTTCTCCACAAACTAACAACATTGCCAATAGTGAATTAAGAGGCAGGTCAGTTGTTATGTACACTCTTAGGGTGGCCTGGGTCCCTATTATACACAAACAACATTATAGTTTATTAAAGCCAACACAGGAGAAAGTTTTGTACAATGCACATCCTGAAATCCAGTATTTTGGAGGTCCTCTTATGTGATAACGAAGAAAAAGAAGGGAAAGTGAAATAAAACAATTGCCAAGGATCACACAATTTGGTAGAGTGGGTAAGCTGGGATTAATCCAAAGTTTTCTGGTTTCACATTGTGCAAATAAGCCACTAGAAGCACATGCTTTGCTTCCCCCATAACCTCCGTACCGCCGCCCCCAAGACTGCCACCCTGCTGACATCATTGCAGCCCTCTGTCACATCAAGACCAAACTTTGTGGCCCCTGGAAAATGTGAGTACCCATGGTCTAGATGGATGTGTTTGTAGGTGACAGCGATCAATCAAAGAGCATGAGGGGGGTAAGTAGTAGACTGGAGGAAGGAAGGACAAAACTAGTGGTATGAGGGGGTGAGTCAGTAAGTTAGTGAGGTGAAAATGCTTGAGCTTGAGAGAGTTATAATGTGACATATAGCAGGCTTGAGGGCAGAATAGGAATTTATCCTGTGGTGAGAGCTAACTTTCTTGAGAAGTAAAAGGCATAGGCATGGCAGTGTGCAAGGAATAGGTGGAGTGAGTGTGACGTAAGGAATAAGGGAAGGGAGGTGGGAGGCAAATGCCATGTTAAATAGGTGGCCTAAGTCTGCAAGGCCTACCTAGAACTTGGAGGACTGCAATACCCAGTAGTGGTCGCTATTCGTGTGTTTACTATGCCTATCCAAAAGCAGAGTTATAGGAACTCCGGAAGATCCTGGGTTGCCACAGTGGTCGTTCTTGTGTTAGTAGGCCTGTAATGCCCACACGGAAGCAGATGTAGGTAGGACAGGGAGAATACAGTGGTAGTCAACTTCAGTAGTAGGTATTAAATGCATGCCCAGATGCAGAGTCGCCAGTACCATAGCTGTAGTCACCCAAAGACAAAAAGGATGGTGGAACATCATGAACTCTATCGCAAGCAACAGTAATAGATAGAAGAAATTGATATTAAGACCAATAATATATTTGTCTGTTGGACTTGCTTGGCAGTTGCTCACAGAGGGTCTGGCCCTGTGCAATTTCCAAGCTGTTTCAGGCCGAAAGAGAGAAGAGACCCCGGAAGAGTCGCTCTTAACTGGTCACCCTGTATCTTAGTGTTCGAGCATGGCATTCTAAGAGAGACCCTTAAGTAAGAGGGCAGGGTGGAGGAATAGATCACATGACTTAGGCCCAACTGGCTCACATGAGGTCACTGTGGGAGTTGGTGACTGTAGGGGTAAGAGCAGGGCCTAAGAGCCAAACAAGGAGTGAAAGGGGCTCAAAATAGCATCTTGCTGGTTCTGTCTATTGTGCACAGTTCATTAGACACGGCACTGCCCTATGGACACTGGGCACAGGGCTTGTCTTTTGGCCGCATCCTCTCTCCACTGCCTTTGCCCACAGTACTGCTGGGTTTGGCTGTGCCCAGTGATAAGACTTCTCATTAGCCCATGCCCTGTGCCCTAGTACCGTTCCCTGGCGCAGAGAGAGAGACAGGAGTCTTTTCTGGTGGCAAGGCATCATCCTCAGAGCAAACTCCTTATCAGAACCACTGTTACCAAATTTGTGTAACTTCTTAGAACCCCCCTGAAGTACTGGGAATTTTAAGCCCAGCGGTGCAGGGGAACACAACCTATGACTTTGGGTTCTTCCTGTTTCAGACCTACAGAAACACAGAGTCTTCTGGGTGAAGTCAAAGATCAGTTTATTGGCTGAAGACCAATTACAGGCATCCTAGAAGTACAACAGCGTGTATGTTCTCAGGAGACTGCTAAAAATTACAGAAACGGGCTTCTCCTTAAATACAAAATATCCTGCTTCAGGCATACATTCCTTGTTTTATGATATGGCCATATAAATGTATACATTACAAACGAGAGTCATGATGACCATCCCACATTCCAGTTAAGCCAGCCCACAATTATTTACCCAGCAAGGCTCAGATCCCACATCAGATATCAACAGGCCCCAATAAACACGAACATCTCCTGTTTAGAAAACAAGCCATAAGGCAGGAACAGTCAGGTGTGAAAGAAATTAGCTGGAGGCTCGTGTGGGATGAAAAGGCTTTATGGTGTGTCAAGCCCTGATGCTAATCACAGGTGGCCGTAGGACGGGGAGCTCGTGGGACCGGACTGACCTGGGGCAGCGAGCCAAGCTGCCCAGGTCACAGAGAAGTCAAAGGAAGGCACATGTGCTCTAAAAGGCCCGTATTTGCTTCATGATATGTAGCCTATGTGAGGGCAACCATAAGATGGCCACCGCTCTAAGATGGAACCCACGGAGTCAATGTATAATAACGTATACATAGTGCATTCATAGCTAAAACGTTACACAAAGCACTTGTACATACCGCATTGACCATTCGCGGTTCGCTAATACCGGGATAGACAGGGGTAGGGCCCTGCCTCCTACGCGGTCCCAAATTTTAAAGTACGACACCCCATGCATGGTTGTAGTCCATGTCTACTTCTTAATGCACCACACAGGCACAGCATTTTCTGACCTTTTCCTCTCGTGTTTAGTCTGGTAATATCAGTTTTTATCCGCGCTACTGCTCCACCTGCTTGCTGTAGTAAGTTATGTTTTGTTGCTCCTTCACTTCCTTACTCTGCACGTGCTAGAAGTATACGGTCTTTTTCCTCCCTTTCTCTGGCAGCAGTCTCATTTCTCATGGCAAGACTCAGCGTCGTAAATTCTTCCCCCACCAGACGGGCTCATTCCTGAAAACCCACAACATGTGTGTTTCCCTGCATCCAACCGCACAGCAAGCTGCAATATGTCTGAGGGCGAGTCGTGGTTTCCCGAACAAGCTCCGTTTACCCTTTCCCTCCAGAGATCTCTGAGAGGCAGAAGACTCTGGAGCACCCATCGAGAGCCAGAGGGTTAATAGCAAGCAGCAACCACTTCCAAAGCAGGGGACAGGTCGGAGTGTGTAGGGAACTTCCGTAAACGACAGGCTGAGGCTATGGCAGGGCCACTGGATTTATCTGATTGTGCGGCCTCAGCGATTTTCGTATATTTATAGATCTGCCGCATAATCCACCATGTACCACATAATCTAGAGATTTAAAAAAAAAATGTATTTCTAAAAATGAATCGCTTAGGAAGGCCCTTTTCAAAACTTGACAGTACAGCTTTCTATTGCTTATTGCTATATTTCGGTCTTAAAAGTGGTACCAATGAGGTGCAACAAATGTCCAGACAATGTTATAGGGTTTAAAAATGATGAAATAATAAAGTAATGATATTAGAAAATGTGCCGCGTTATGCCCCATAATTTGGACCTCTCCTGCCGCATAATTCCAGTGGCCCTGCGCTATGGTGAGATATTCTATAGAGGGACAGGCTTAACATAAAGGGATATGCTCAGGGACGGAAAGGCTGGCACTTTGAGAAGGTATCCATGATGGGGCAAGCTGGGGCTGTGGAGAGATGTTCAGGGAGGAACAGATTGAGACTGCGGTGAAAGATTCAAGTAAAAGGAATTTATATAGTACTTTGTACTGGTGGAGTGGAGAGACGTTCTGACAGACATCACTCCCACAGGGAGGGACAGACCGAACCTTCACAGCTTTTCGAAGTTAGGGAGGGACGTGCTGGGGCTGTAGAGAGGGACAAACTTTGTCAGTGTGGGATCTTAAGGAAGAGACAGGTTAAAGACGAGGGGATATATTGAAGTATTCTTTTAGCAAGAATCAGTTCTATGAGCACAGAGATGCTCTTTTATATGGAATTACTTCTTTAGCAAGGAGCAGTAATTGGGTGAGGGAGCTAGTCAGATACTATCAATGTTCTTTTAAAAGGGATGACATCTGAGGTCACAAGGGGCTGTAGTGGGATGTTCACTGAAGGGAAATCTTTAGAACAGGAATAATGACTTGCAGGGAAATGGGACACACTGCGACTCTGCACCTTTTCTTCACTGAAAACGTACTTGGATTGAATAGTCCTGCACTGGGGAGGTACTAGATTACATTTACTATGCTTTTTGTTGATGTTGACATTGGTGATGGCGATTCCTTGATCTCTTTTATATCTTACACAATGAACGCTGATGATATCTTACCCGAAGAACCACCCATCATCTAGCAGTGCTCTAAATTTTCGAACCAGCACTTATTGATTCCATCTGTGCTCCCCGGCCAACTAAATAGTAACATGTCTTTATATATGCCCTCCGCATGGTTATTTTGGAGTGAATAGTGGAGTGAGAGTTACTATCCTTCATTGGTGAGTGAGAGAGCACTACTTATACAATATACACAAAGATTTGGCAAAGCTGCCGACCTTTTGATTTTGTCAATGCTTGTCTTGTTCTGTCATGTTAATAATTTTTTGGGGGGCTGATTAGACTTTGCCACTACCATCCGGCTGGACCTCCGCCTGCTAAATCTAGAGTTGTCTGCCGGGCCTTCGACGCCACCTTTCACACTGACAGGAACAGCGTCACAACAGAAGTTCCTGTCAATGTTTTAAAATTTTGACGGATACTTCCATCAAACATGACAACCACCCATAAAACTTTCACACAGTTTTTCATTTTTCAAAAACAAACTCCCAAAGCTGGATTTTATTTTTGGAAAATGAAAAACGAATGACTCCCACACCATGGAAGTTTTCTCTCATGGTGTGGGGGTCATTATTTTCAAACCTGGAATCAACAAAGCACAACCAAAGGGGATGATGGACGGAGTCTTGAACATTGCAAGCACTCACCCCCAGTCAACTGATCTGGGTTTAATCCATCATCATTCTTCAGCTCACTCCGCCACCCAGTTCAGGGTATGCCCAGACGTGGGTCCCTTGCTCACTTTGCCACTGGATTCAAGCTAGCCTGGCTGATGACGGCTGATTAGCCAGAAACCGGTCCCAGGATGCTTGTTTCTGGTCCAGGGAAGACATGGCTTGGCAGTTCGGGCTGGACTGTTTCCATGAGGCACAGGGTCAGACTGATTTGCATATGGCCTTGTCTGAACGGTGGTGGCGGAGTGAGCTAAAGAATGATGATGGATTAAACCCAGATCAGTTGACTGGGGGTGAGTGCTTGCAATGTTCAACACTCCGTCCATCATCCCCTTTGGTTTTGCTTTGGAATCAACAGACAGCAAAAAAGCCATCTAATTACCCTCCCTAAAATTGGACAGGCAGTCAGATGGATAATCTCCGACAGCCCGTCCTGCGTCAGGGCTGTGGATGTGTATATCGGTAATGGAGCTGGAGTAGGCTCCATCGTTAACATACTTTCGGTCCACCCACCTCTAAATCCAGCAGTGTGGACTGTGAATTTGGCGGAGAGAGTACTCCTTCGCCAAAGCGATGCAATACGCTCTGTTCCAAATTCCAGATCAGCCTCTTTATTGCTGGGGAAGCTGTTGGGCCTCGTCAATCAAAAAAAAAAATAGTGGCTAAAATCTAAAATAATTTTTGTTTTCAAAAGAATTGCATTGCTATAACAGTCCTTCACACAAAGGGGAAACTACTTCATATGTTGATGTGCTCCTTGTGAAAAGGCAAAATGCTCTCACTTACACTGAAGTTAGCCAATGCCTGAAGTGGGCTGAGCCATTGCCACATGCCTAATGCTGCAGTGGATGGGAAAAAAAGTTGAATGACGCAATAACTGGTCAATGGATGAGGGGCTGAGTGCAAGCCCCTGTAAGAAAGTATATTATACAGATAATGTTAGAAAAATCACAAGGTCTTTTTCATTCCTAAAGCATCATAAGGTGAAAGTGCTTTCTTACCAGAAAGACATTTGATGAGTGCAAAGGAAGGGAAGGGAATGCATGCAAACAACTGGGGTAGATATCATATAGGTGGCACCGGGGATTTGGATTCAGCACAAATACAATTAGGGGGATGAAGCAGGAAGATAGGTTATAATGCTAGTGGATGGGAGGGATATATGTATGCATAACATATATGCCTTGAATGTAGATGACAAGGGATTCCATTGAGAGATGCTGAATGTTGTGCCACCGTACATAGGCGTGGCAATACTGTGGGCAAGCAGCAGGAATTGGGTTCTTGATGGGAAGCGGATTAGACACCCCCGCCCCCCCAAAAACAGTGTGAAACTAGCAATGTACATCTCCTTGCAGGAGGTAATGATTAAGATAAGGTTGATAGCCATTTTGGAGAGCTGTGCACACAATGACAAAAGAATGTTCATGTTATTCAGCTATGCATGATACTCACAGATCGTAGATCGAGTACTAGTGACAATTGAGGACCAGTGCTGGGACAGTGATGGAATATAATTGGGTTGATATTTATCTGACCAGTCCTGCTCCAGATAGCTTGTGTAACGGACCACCACCATTGAGGATACTTATGTGGAAGTTAAGGTTTGAAGCATTACAAAATGGCGCTTTTGCGGGCAAAATTTGGCAAGTTATCAAATGGAGCCTTAATTTGGACTGGGCAACAAGCAGAGTAGTAGAGTGGGAAACACTGAAACTGGTATTGAGTAGGGGGTGTTTAGCTACTATATAGAAGCAAATCAGATACACATACAATAGAGGTTATCCCCTTGTGTGCCCATGACGAGCTGGACTCGTCATGGAGCACAGTCGCGCTGTGCTCATGACGAGTCCAGCTCGTCATGAGGCATTCCCTGGGGAATCCCTCTGGTGCGGGCACCAGAGGGATTCCCTTTTACTGCAAATAGCCTCGGGAGCTGGGGAAGAGCTTCCCCAGCTCCCGAGGCCCCCCCCCCTTCACTGTAATGACGATCGGCGCGCATGTCGCGCCGACGTCATTACAGTGAAAGTGAAACTGAAATGAGCCAAGAGGCTCATTTCAGTTTCACTTTCTACATGCTCAGGGGGCTATCTCAGCCCCCTGAGCACGTAGAAAGACCGCAGAGGTATCGTTGGAAAGGGGAGAATCTTTCCCCAGTGGTTCCCTGCTTGGGGATCGCCACAGGAGGGCGATCCCCAAGCAGGGATCCACCCACTAGATACCAGGGAGGGGGGAGCGGCCCATTGGGCAAGGGCCTTTGCTCCCCCCAACTGACGTTGGCACCATTTAGTCTTTTTGCCCCCCCTGGGGGGCAGATGGGGGCAATAGCCCCCATCTGACCCCCCGGGGGGGGTAAAAAGCCCACTAGACACCAGGGAATTAAAAAAAAAAAAATAGGTGTGGGGGCTGCCCAAAATGGGCAGGCCCATGCCCCCCCCAATTACTACAGTCTTTCTGCCCCCCCGGGGGGCTGATGGGGCATTGGACCCTAATCTGCCCCTTCGGGGGGGCAGAAAGCCCACTAAATACCAGGGATTAGTTTTTAGGTTTTTTTTAGGGTGGGGGCTGCCCGCAACGGGCACGCCAATGCCCCCACCCACCCGCCACCATTACAGCCTTTCTGCCCCCCCTGGTGGGAAGATGGGGCATCGGCCCCCAATCTGCCCCCCCGGGGGGGGCAAAAGCCCACTAGACACCAGGAAATAAAAAAATAGAGGTGGGGGCTGCCCAAAACGGGCAGGCCCATGCCCCCACCCCACCCCCCAATTACTACAGCCTTTCTGCCCCCGGGGGGCAGATGGGATATTGGCCCCTAATCTGCCCCTTCGGGGGGCAGAAAGCCCACTAAATACCAGGGATTAGTTTTTCGTCTTTTTTTTAGGGTGGGGCTGCCCGCAACGGGCACGCCAATGCCCCCACCCACCCGCCATCATTACAGCCTTTCTACCCTCCCTGGGGGGCAGATGGGGCATAGGCCCCTAATCTGCCCCTTCGGGGGGGCGGAAAGCCCACTTGACGCCAGGGATTTTTTTAGCGCAATTTTCTTTAGGGTGATGGATTGTATTTAGGGTGGAGGCTGCCCGAAACGGGCACGCCAATGCCCCCACACCAAGCCACCATTACAGCCTTTCTGCCCCCCCGGTGGGGCAGATGGGGCAGTAGCCCCCAATCTGCCCCCCCCAGAGGTGCAGAAAGCCCACTATCCACAAGGTATTTTTTTTGCGCAATTGTTTTCAGGGTGTGGGCTGCCCGAAACGGGCACGCCAATGTCCCCACCATCCCCCCCAAAAAATGACAGTCTTTCTGCCCCCCAGGAGCTGTTGCCCCCAATCTGGCCCCCCCTGGGGGGCGCAGAAAGCCCACTAGAAACCATGGATTTTTTTGGTTTATTAGTGTAGGGGTAGGGCCTCCCCAAAATGGGCATGACAATACCCCCACCCCACCCCCAGAGAAACTCCAGTCTTTCCGCCCCCCTGGGATGGTAGTTGGCAGCAGCGGCCCCTGATCTGCCCCCTGGGGGGGCAGAAAGTCCACTAGGCGCCAGCGAGTACACAGGCTTTTTTATGCGTGGGGGTGGGGGCTGCCCAAAATGGTCATACAAATGCCCCCACCCCCACAAAAATAGTCACAGTCTTTCTGCCCCTTTAGGGGCATATCGGGATGAAACCCCCTTCCCCGATTCTCCCCCAGGGCGGCAGAAAGCCCACTGGGCTCCGACTTTTTTTTAGCAATGTGCATACCTGTGGATTTTGGGCCCTAGCGCAGTTGGCACGTAGGCAAACCTAGCAAGCCTGTACATTTTTTAAAACTAGACACCGAGGGGAATCCAGGATGGGGTGAATTGACTGGCTCTCACCAGGTTCTGTTACCCAGAATCCATTGCAAACCTAAAAATGTGTCCAAAATAAAAAAAAATCCTCACATTTCTGTGGTGGAAAGTTCTGGAATCTGCGTGGGTCCACAAAATTCCCCCAAGTCTTCCGAGAAAAATGGTACCTCACTTGCGTGGGTAGGCCTAGTGCCCGCGTCAGGCAAGGGCCCAAAACCAATTGAGGAGACATCAAAATTACCTATCACAAAACAACCTGGTTTTCCAAAGAGGGTCCCATGAGTTTTTGGCACCGGGCTTGGCGGCTATCTAGGGAACCCTACCAAACCCACACATTTCTGAAAACTAGACACCCGTGGGATTCCAGGGAGGTATGGCTTGCGTGGATCTCCCAACGTTTCCTTACCCAGAATGCCCTGCAAACCTCAAATTTAGCTGAAAAAATCTCTTTTTTCACACATTTTTGTGTGGGAAAGTTGTGGCATCACCGGGCTGACACAAATTTCCTACCACCCAGCGTTCCCCCGGGTCTCCTGATAAAAACGGTGCCTCACTCGTGTGGGAGGCCGAAGTACCCGCGACAGGCAAGGGCCCACAACGTAGTGAGGCGACATGAAAATTGCCTATCTCAAAACGACCTGGTTTTGCAAGGGGGGTCACTTGGGTTTTTGGCCCGCTGCTCGGCGGCCACCTAGGGAAACCTACCAAACCCACACATTTCTGAAAACTAGACACCCGGGGGATTCCAGGGAGGTATGGCTTGCGTGGATCTCCCAACGTTTCCTTACCCAGAATGCCCTGCAAACCTCAAATTTAGCTGAAAAAATCTCTTTTTTCACACATTTTTGTGTGGGAAAGTTGTGGCATCACCGGGCTGACACAAATTTCCTACCACCCAGCGTTCCCCCGGGTCTCCTGATAAAAACGGTGCCTCACTCGTGTGGGAGACCCAAGTACCCGCGACAGGCAAGGGCCCACAACGTAGTGAGGCGACATGAAAATTGCCTATCTCAAAACGACCTGGTTTTGCAAGGGGGGTCACTTGGGTTTTTGGCCCGGTGCTCGGCGGCCACCTAGGGAAACCTACCAAACCCACACATTTCTGAAAACTAGACACCTTGGGCATTCCAGGGAGGTATGGCTTGCGTTGATCCCCCAACGTTTCCTTATCCAGAATGCCCTGCAAACCTCAAACTTAGCTGAAAAAATCTCTTTTTTCACACATTTTTGTGTGGGAAAGTTGTGGCATCACCGGACTGACACAAATGTCCTACCACCCAGCGTTCCCCCGGGTCTCCCGATAAAAACGGTGCCTCACTCGTGTGGAAGCTTTCATTTGCAGCCTGTTTTTCCAGTTTTCCCAAAAAAAAACTAAATTTTGCTGTATTTTAGCTCATTTCTGTGACCCCTCCAGGGGAATCCACAAACCCTGAGTACCTTCAGAATCTACATGATGGTGGAAGAAAAGGACGCAAATTTGGCGTGGATACCTTATGTGGTCAAAAAGTTACAGGGGCCTCAGCGCGCACTACCCCAAATAGCCAAAAAAGGGCGTGGCACAGGAGGGGAAAAGGCCTGGCAGCGAAGGGGTTAAAAAGCAATTAGCTGACACCTGGGACCCTTTAGACAAGTTCTAACGAAAATTGAATAGAGAAGGGAACAAAATGATAGAGGCTGCTAGCCTGGTTGTTCAAAAGACAGCATACTTGCACCATCCTGCGGAAAATAACAGTTTTCTCCGTTAATACCAGGATGCACATGCATTTAGACGCTGAGATACTGTGTTGACTGATGGAGAATATCAGTCCCCAGACTCCTCCGAAGACGGAAAACACAGCCAGTATTTATAAAAATCTCCATAGTCGGCGATCATCTGGTTCCCAGTAAGATGAGTCCTGTACAAACATAGTGTTTTACGGCTTAACAGGTGAGCAACTTAATTTAATTAACTCATAGTTGGTGAATACAAAACAATAGTAAAGTTACACAATAGTGTAAGCTTACCTTTGTGAAACAGGCCCAGAATAGTTTACCCTTGTGCAGTGATTTAGGGTCAGCAGCATGTGGATACAGTAAATGTCTCAAAGTAGAAACAGCTAGTTTGTATTCTTCCAGTGTCTACTCAGGATGAATAGTGACCTGCACGGGTCAAGTCAAGTCAAAAGACTTTTATTCGGCCATGTATGGACACAAAAGATAAACAAGGCACAATAAGAACATACAGGTAATACAAAAATATGAGAATCATACAGAAAGCGTAAAGTGCATTTGCAATTAAAGCAGCATTGTCAGCCAGGGGGACACAAGAGGTGTTAGCTAACAGGCCAGGCAGTATTAGGGCCTTACGCAGAAATAATTTCTAGGCTGAGGACAACAATCATAAAATATGCACTGTAAGATAGGAGGAATATAAAATTAATATAATATTAAACAGTAAGTAGAGCGTCAATGTTTATAAAATTGCAAACATATGGAAGGGTCATTGATAAAAGCTGCTATTGGTGATGGGTTCACAATGCTAAACAGTAGACATGAATAAGTCATACCAATAGGTTACCCGTCCATTGATTTTGTCGTTCTTACGGCAGCTTTAAGAAAAAAGCTGATCCTTAAACATATATCGGGAGTATTCTTTCATTGCAAATGAAACAGAGCTTCTCTACATCTACGATGGCACAGGTTATTTAATAGGCGCTTGAGGAAATGTCTACGCAGAAGATAAAATAAATCACAAAAAAACTATAAAGTGCAGCAACGATTGCTCAGCTATGCCGTTGCTGGAGCAAGGCGGAGGTGGGCTCCCCAAGGATCTGGTACTACTTCCAAAGCACAGGAGCTGCCAGACCGTGCCTGCTCTAAAGCGGAAGAGGAGAGACCTCTCCCGATGTGTAAGATCTAAGGATAAATAGAAGGCCGGTTCAGCGGAAGCAAAAGACCTCTAAAAGGTCAACACTGAGCATTTCGATAATTTCCTTTTCAGCCTTTTTTCCTCACTATATTCTAAGAAATGTCTCCTTGTTAATCCTCCAACGAGTCATTTACACAGAGGACAGTCCAGTGCTGGAAAGTTTTTGAGATATAATTCAGCCATTGGAATGTGTGCCCCTTGTCCCAACTGAGACAATCCAAAATAATATGTCAACATAATGACGCCTCCAGGTTTACCCACAAACTGACCCATAACAACAGGGGGGCCAGGTGTACCTCATCCTTAATGTAATGTTGGTTTCGCTCAGAGTGAATGATGTAGCTGGAACTAGACAGCAGGAGATACAAAAACCTACGATAGATATGATTTCCCCCAGCTTAAACGAGGAAGATGTTATGGTAGCCCCAGGTCCCTGCCCCACATGTGGCGACCGGAACACATTGGGCTTGTACACATTTGAAAGAGGGGGAGTTGTTTTCAGCTGTCCATAACGCTTGCAAATGCAGTTCTCTCTGACTGTGGGCAAGGCTAGGCAGAAGCAGTTCAGGATAGCACCATAGTATGAGCAGCGCCATTCTTGCTGAAGCAAATAGCAGCCATGCTACCCAGCCCCATGGTGGCCTGACCTCACACAATTATTTTCTTTAATCAGAGGTGTGTGGCGGGGCCACACAATCCTTTCCTTTTGTATTGTCACATCCTCTTTGGCATGTAGTGACAAATCCTTTTCGGCATGCAGTGCATGCAAATCCTCTTCATTTTCAGGGGAGAGGTTTACAACATTTGCACCTTGATATTTGCTTGACCTTTCAACCCGAGCACATGTCCTTTACAGTTGGACATTTACATCCATGATGGGTGGCCTTGACACTTGGTTATATTGGTGGGGAGTATTATAAGGATGGGACCTTTCCACTGAGGTACAGTGCTGTCTTTCTGTGATGTATTCTAATGTTCACCAAGTCCCCTGGCTAAAGTTGATGACATAGGTGACTGACGTACTTGGACATGACCCTTGATTGCCAATGAATGGAAGGCCTTTAAACAACTTATAAAAACACAGCCTAATCCAAGACAATATCATCCGCCAGGCGTATAGCTGATGCAGATAGGGGAGGTACCAGTGGTGAGACAGGGCTCATTGTCGTCATGGAGACCTCCATCACCTTCCTGTGGGGTCCTCAGACCGGACAGCGACCGTCTCCAGAGGTGGCCGATGTGTGCCAGACTTGTGAGTGACTCGTCGTCTCTCTCTCTCTCCATTCCATTGTGTGGACTACATGGGGAACGAGTGTCATCGGCCGCACATTGGATCATGATGAGTCATCATCACGACTCGGGAGTGCGCCGCTTCATGTTGCAATGCTGACTGCAGTGCTCAGCTGAAGTGAGAGAGACAGAGCAGAGCCTGCAGCTCCCACGGCAGTGCCCATCGTCATTGGGAAGTGCGTTGTTGTGGCATCCACAACATGCAGCTTCACAGGGAGGCTGAAGGGGTGTATTATGTCTGTGACCCCTTACTCCGCCCGCTTGTGAAACTCTGCGAATCACAACGTTTTTTAGTCACTTCATTGAGCTTTGCAAAATCCACCCAGACCTATTTAATAGGCTTCTACCCACAATGAAAATATTCAAATATTGACGAGCACATATTCATAATTGTGACAGTTGGGCATGTTAATGATATCCATTTGTAATTACAAATGGACCTCATGGTGGTGGATGGGTAGCCTGTGTAGGTCTGACTACTTTCCCTACATTGTGGGCTGACATATGGCACAGGTATTACAATACTGCTATGCCACTATGGGGACATATGGAGCAAACCAATTTTTTTTCACAGCAGCAATCATTCGTTCCTTCTGACATGCGCCATTCCATCATGCATGCAAGCAAGGTATGTTGTAGGACTCAGTGCTATCAAGCGGCCCTCTTGGGAACGCCATTAGTGGTCCAAATATAACATAGATCCCTTCTGCCTGCTCTGCTGTTTCCCTCCTGATGAATTATCTTCTAGCTTAGCAACCTCTTGCAAGTTTGCAATTTAGGATTCACTATCGGAGTAGTCTGGGGGAGTGAAAGGGCAGCAGCTCTAGCTACTAAATCAGGCATGGCATTTCTAGAAGTAATTAATCTTGGGCAGACTGGTAGGGTGCAAAGTTTATGACTGCAAGTTTATACGTAAGTTAAAGTGCATCTAACATGGCAGCTGCTCGCAGAGGCGTAGCTAGAGTTTGTGGCGCCTGGGGCTATTTCTCAGATTGCCGCCCCTGGAGAAGGGGGTTGCTGGGGAAAAAAGACGGCGAGCACTTGAAAGAGGTCCGAGAGACACGTAGTATCGCCGCTAATAGTTACCTCGATCATGCAAGTTACATGCACATACATGATACGGTCCAAGGCTACACAGTTGATTACACTGGTGACTGGCAGTGACTGGCAGTACAAAAGAGAACACACAGACTGCATGATCTATCTGGGGACTCAGAAAAACCGCATGTGACATCCATCAGAGAGCTGCGTGAATAATTACCTGGTAATCCCCTCAGCACAATGCAAACATGCACATACATGACACTGTTCAGGGATCCATCATCTACAGCTGACATTAAATGACCATTCGTCATGGTCCCCCCATTAAAGCAGTGCACTTTGTGATCTGCATGGTACATGTTCTTTGCAGCAGGCACATTAACCCGCTGTGCTACCTTTCCAGGAGTCAACTCTTCCACTAGACAAAACTCCGATCACTCTCTAGGAAGAACATTAATCACCAAAGTTATCATGACATTTTTATTGTTTCTGAAAATTGCTGGAGGCCAGGAAGGAGGCAGCAAGTTTTTTTCAAACCATAATATACTTGCAAACACTACGCACCCACCCGAAATAGGTACCCAGTGCGGTCACACTGTTCGCATCGCCCTAACCTGCTCAAGGCTCATGTGACCTCAGTGACAGAGTCACAGAGACTGGATCACTGTTGCTCTAGGGTGTGCTGCTTCGTAGGCCTGCCCGCAAGACTGGAGATGAAATTCAGTATGGATTGTGGTGGACAGGCCTTCAAGGTTAACCCACAATTGACACCACTAGGGTACACCTGCTTGTGCTAAGACATCAAGCCTTCTAAGGTCTAGTGGGGCCTTCTAAGGTCTAGCATGGGAATGTGCTCCCTCAGAAGGGTGGACTGGTCATGAAGGCTGAACCCGGTTCCCCAGTTCCAAATTCGACAGCTCTGGCCATAGCGCCACATCCTCTCCCCCACTGAACACCATACTTCCCCACTGAGAGAAACTCGCACTGCCTTCAGCTATAACCTAATTGTGCCCGCTATAAACACTTGGATGTGGGTCAATTCAAATTATGCACTTGATAAGAGTAATATGCTGCCTAAAAAAAAAGTAAAAGCAACCACTCATAGGGAATGCAAGATTAAGTAAAGCATGTGAAATGTAAGCAGAAACAACATGGTTACCTTAACGATCTCTCACTCACTATTCAGAAATCAGCGAGTGCTTTTACCGGAAAAGTTAAGGACATGACTAGAGGGCCCTGAAGGGAACCGTTTCAATGTCCATTGCTTATATCCTTACAAAACGTAAGCAGTATGGTTTAAAAGACCACATCCATAAACACAGAGCCATGGTACACATTGTATTTTCCAATCCACCCATCAACCAGGTATTGCAGTACCTCCAGGAATGGTACACTTTCTCACCTGGGAACAACAATGCTGTTTAAAGAAAGACGAGAAAACAAAAGTAGCGCTTCACTGGCAAACTCTGTAAAGTGATGCTGATGTATTTGGATGTAAATAAAACCAATCTGGCCACTTTGCAACCCCTCTGTCTTGCTTTATTTAGTTATGTATTTATTTTTCACATTTAAAACCTTCTATTTCTCTCCATCCCGCTGCACTTTGGAGTAGAAAAATGTCAGAAAAAGGGCATTTCTCGCAAGAATGTTTTTCTTTTTTGGATCCATTTCACAGGGAAGCAACTAAATGAAAGAAGGAAAGAGAGGTTGTGAACTGTTTCTTCAAGTCACGGTTTTCAGTAAGTGAGGAGCAAGAGGGTGGTGGGGCAGCTGCCAGCACAGAAAGGAGGACATTGCCCGAGTCCTATTCCTTCTCTGCCCGTCCTCGAACGTCCACAAAAGCAAGCCGAGCCTTATCTGAATGCCTTTGTCCTCCCGCAAAATAGTGCCGCCTGGGGCGGACCGCCCCCACCGCCCCACCCTAGCTACGCCACTGGCTGCTCGGACCATTTTTGATTTGCCCCCTGTCGAAAGTGAAGAACCTCCGTTGCTTCGACAGTTGCCCATAGTAATGTACAGCTCCGAAGGAATAACATGAATCTGTGTAGATGTTGGATGATTTTTCTTGGCAAAATAGAAGCTCTTGTGAGAGTGTGAGGATCAGTCACTTCACCGGAGTGGACAGTGACTAAATGGTTGCTCTCTATGACCTAATGCTGAGAGCATACAGCGTAACCACAGTCATTTCCTAAACAAGCGCCATCCACGGATTGTGCAGCAGCATGTTTTTGAGATTGCTATGAGGCTTCACCTGCTGGCCTGTGACAAGCAATCATTCTGCTCACCTTTCTGCAGGATAGGTAAGAGAGACGAAGGGTTCTGGTCTTGACACTTTTTAATAGCAATCTGATCTGCAGATAACAAATGAATCTCTTATTGGGTGAGTTAAGCATTAGATAAATGTTGGGCTTTGGAAGTCATTAAAAGGACACTGCTGCATATAGATGGCTACAGTGAGAGTTGACCTTAGGACTATGGTCTCGGAGAGATCCACTATGGTTGCTGCCATGGCGATTGTACATCGGCAAAGTGGTAAGTCGTAGAACTGGGATTCCTAGTTGGCTGAGGTATGCACCCAGGCCAGGAAGAAACCACCACTCTATTCAGTGTAAGCTATATACACTCTAAAGGATAACCTGTGCCCACCCTCTGGTAGCTTGGCACAGGGCAGTCAGGTATATCTAACGAGGCAATGTGTAAAGTATTTGTGCAACACATACACTCAGCAACACAATGAAGACACCACGAAATGACTCAACAGAGGTTTAGAAGAATAGATTATTATATCCTGAACATAACAAGAACAACATGACAAAAATCCAATGTATAGAAGTTGAGATATTGAATTTTAAAGGAATAAATGCAGCGAAGCGCTTAGAAGCAAGGAGCACTAAAAAGGTTACTTTAGGTCGTGCTGGACTGTGGCAGAGTCAAAGTTTGGGCTGACCACGATGGAGCTCCGGCCGGTTACAGAACCCACGCAAACAAAGTTTGGTGAACAATGTATCTTTCCTGGTCGCAAACACCAACTGCATCAATCTTCTCTATGTAGTGAGGGCGATGTGTCAGTTCTGAAGACGGGTGCCAGAGTAGAGAGGAGTAGAGCGAATATGGTGGATTCTGGCACGCAGTCGAGGGGATGATTGATCTCACCAAGTGGCAGCGGCGGCGATATGCTGTCCAATGCATCGATCTCTGAAGGCAAAGCAATGGTTCAGATTAGATGCACTCAATGCACCACTTTCAGTGAGCCAGGCCCAGGAGCCGGGGTAGAAACTTTGATATCCCTGAGCCTCCAGCAATAGGAGGCATGCCAACAAGCCCTTGGAGATCACTTGGAGTGAAGGCAGAGTCCAGCTCTCCTTCAGCAGAGTTCGAGAGCAGCAGGCAGCAGGGCAACAAACAGAAAAGCAGGCCTTCCAAATCAGAAGTCCAGTTGAGCCCTTAAAGCAGCACATCAGTTCTTCTAGCAGAGCTTCAGTTCAAGTCCATTAGTGCCTGATTGTAGGGGGTCAGAGACCCAGTACTTTTACCCAAAAGTGCCTTTGATGTCAGTGTGACTTCTAAGCAGCTCTATGAAGTACACAATTATCCTTTTCAACCCAGTTCTGTCTCCCAGGCTATCTGTGGGGGATATTCAGTCCTTTATGTGGGGACAAAACACTGCCTATTCAAGTGAACTGTTAGCCCCTCCCTTCCATGCTGCCCAGACAAGACCATCAGAATGCAGATGTATGTAGATGGGTACTCAAACACACCTATCCTACCTGTGTTGTGGCTAGCTAGAGGGAATGCACAAAGTGTAGCTGTCACACAGCCCAGACGTGTATTGGAGACAGGCTGCAAAGGACACAGAGTTATAAGCACAGAAAAATATCCACTTTCTAAAAGTGGCATTTCTAAAATAGTAATGCCAAATCCAACTTTACCAGAAAGGAGGATTTGTCATTACCATTTCAAACATATGAAGTATGAAAAAGCTACTCTTCTCTGATCAAGAACTACAGCTTAAAAGTGTGTTAAGGAATTCCCAATGCTACCCTATGAGAGGAGTAGGGCTCATAGTAGTGAAAAATGACATAGCCTGTTTAAATCCAGGAGAGGGGTTTGACAGGGGTGCATTATGGCACCCCTGCTTTTTACTTTATACATTAATGCCCTGGACAAAACTTTGGTAAAAGCGAGTTTGGATATTCCGCGAGTAGGAGATACTCTAGTTCCAGTTCTCCTATACGCAGATGACGCTGTACTACTGGCTAGAACGGCGGTAGGTTTACAGCGTCTTTTAGATGCATTTGGAGAGTTTATGCTGTCCCTGGATCTGATTGTAAATATTGGTAAATCGCATGTTTTGTCGACAGGCCGTAGAGCTATAAAATCAAGAACTTTTTACTGTAATGGAGGTTTAGTGTCTTCTGTTCCCTCTTTTACTTACTTAGGGGTAGTTTTCGATGAAAAGAGTACTTGGGCCCCACAGCAAAAATTAAAAAAGAACGCAGTAATTAGATCAACCTCTGCTGTATTAGGTTTTTCTAAACGATTGGGGGCAAGACTAATGGAGGCCATTATTAAAATATACACTTCTAAGTGCTTGGCCATATCAGGATACGGTTCCGCTATTTGGGGATATAAACCCCAATTAGAATTACAGGTAGCGGAAAATATTTTTTTGCGGAAACTCCTCTCAGTACCACAATCTACCCTTAATTTTTCTTTGCATCAGGAATTGGGATTGGGATTTCTATCTGACACTCTGAGTTTGGCTCCGTTACTTTGCTGGCTCAGAGTGTGGCTTAATCCAGATTTAACCCTCAATCAAGAGATACTTCAGGATTATGTTAAATTGGATAATGTGAGTAATATTAAGTGGTTGGTTTATGTCAAATCTATGCTCTCTAAACTGGGTCGCCAGGAGCTATACGATCACCCAGAAAACATTAGGAAGGATGATCTGAAATGGGTGAAAAGTAATTTTACAAAAATGATGATGACGGAAAGGGAAGGGAATGAGTTACAAAAACCATTAGTAAGGGCTCATTCTCTAATAAAAACAACTTTGATAATAGAACCCTACCTGCTTATAGTTACTAAACCATTTAATCGTTGGCTCCTGACCAGATTTAGATTTAATTTAATACATTTGACCCTGGGGGACTATGTGATTTGGTCTAAACCTGAGGATGCAGGATTATGTTCCTGTGATAATCACTCTATTCAAGATACTTTACATTTTTTACTGTTTTGTAATCATTATTCTATGATTCGGAAGAAGTTTTTGGTTCCCTTACTTTGTAAGAGGGGCTTCCTTCAGGCCAAACCTGCCTTACTTTATCTACAAATGTTAACCAATACCTGGGAAACTTTTTGTATAGCGTCTTTTCTAGCGGCCGCAGTTAGGTTGAGGGGTAGAACTATAGCCAATAGAAACTTTTCGTTTGACAATATATGATAGAATGACGGATTTTTAAGGCTCGGTACTCTTTTTGTGACCATGCTTTTCTATGCACTTTAGCTCTGGGAGCAATGAAATAATTTTTATGAATGGTTTTATGATGAGTTTAACATTGTTATTTATTCTATTTGTATTTGTATATGATTGTAAATGTTGTCTTGTACTTTTATGATTTTAATTAATCGATTAAAGTGGATTGATGATGATGACATAGCCTGTTTGTCACTACCAGGACATGCAAAACATACCAGTGCATGTCCTACCTTTCATTTACACAACATCCTGCCTTTAGGGCTACCTAAGGCCTACCTTAGGTATAAAGTATGTGTAATAAAGGGGGAGTGTCAAGCTTGACAAGTAGTTTAAATGACAATTCGAAGAGGCAGTAAACTGCACACACAGGCCTTGCAATGGCATGCTTGAGACAGGGTAGAAAGGTTACTTCTGTGGGTGTCACAATCAGTGTTGCAGCCCACTAGTAGCATTTAACTTACAGGCCCTGAGGATATGGTATAACAATTTACAAGGGGCTTACAAGTAAATTAAATATGGCAAATCAGGTGTACACCAATGACACTATGTTTTGGGAAGAAAACACATGCACTTTAGCACTGGCTAGCAGTGGTAAAGTGTTCAAAGTCCTAAAGCTAACAAAGAGAAGGTCAGAAAACAGGATGAGGAAGGCAAAAAGTTTGGGGTGACACTTCATGGAGGGCCATTTTCCAACAGTAATCCAGTGGCTACCGAGTCAAGGGCCTTGCTATATTATTGTGCTGGGGGTGCTTGTCACCATGCATTTGCGTCAGTACCTCTAAGGCAAAGCACAATTTTCATGACAGTAGAGAATACATAGTTTCGAGTAATTAGGGAGATCCAAAACTGAAGCTCAAGCTGAAGTTCTGCCTCCTCTATGCAGTGTAAAGGTTCAGGTGCATGAAATTGAATGAGAATCGGAAGGGGTTTTATGAGGTAGGCATATCCCAGAATCTACTGGCAACAATATTTTGCCATCCCAATGAATGTTCTCATTTGGGAGACCTCTGTGGGTCGGGGAACTTTAAGAATGGTTTCAATCGTAGACAGATGCCAATGTTCTGCTGATATATTGTGTCCCAAATAATGGATGTTTTTGGCAGGCAACGTTTCAGCTCCTCTTGAGATGCTTTGTGCCCTTTCTGAGCCAATGTTGAAAGCAGTATAAGTGAATCCTCCTTACAAGCTTCTAGGGTTGGTGAGGCTGAGAGGTGGTTATCTACATATTGTACCAGCACAGACCTCATTTAAATATTTTTTCAGAATCTGAGAAAACATAGACGCTGACTCTGTAAACCCTTGGGCGAGCTTTGTAGACAAGTGAACATTTTGGAACATGAAAGAAAATAGTAGCTGGCTATCTTGGTGCATGGGTATAGAGAAGAATTCATAATTGACTAAGGACCTCCACTGGTTGCCAGTCGTACAGAGACCAATGTTCAAGGTGTGCTGTACAGTCTTTAAGGCCTTGTATATGACTGTCCCGCCTTTGTTAAATCGTGAGTTATTAAATACTGCCCTACCAGAGAACTGAGATCCAGTCACCTAAACTATCTGGTTATCCCATCATGCAAAAAAAATGACAGGGGGTGTAGGTTCTCCGTCATTGCTCCTCAAGCAAGGAATACATTGCCACTGGAACTTAGGACCACTTCTAACTATGCTAGATTTAGAAAGCTGCTGAAGAGATGACTCTTTAAACAGGCCTACCAATAACTGTGGATTCAATGTTGATTCAGCTACCTAGCGCCAAAGAGAGAGTTTGATGAACGTGCGCTCTAGAAATCCGCAGTAACATAACATACAATAGGTCTGCCACGGTTCAAAAAGTTACTGTCACTGGGATACATGGAAAGATAGTGACTGGGTTGGGGACAATGGTGAGGAGAGGAAGACAACAACACGTACTATTTTAAGGTCTTGCACAAATCTGTATGTGTTCTTCCAAAGCTTTTCCACAGGTAGAATAGGGGTGGTACACAAGCTTCGGTAGCGACTATCATACCTGTTGAGATCAGTGAGTTTACCACTGTCTGAATGCCCTCCTTGGATTCAGGGCAACAAGGGTACTGTGATATTTTGAGTTAGGCCTTTTCAGAGTTTAACCAGATCCCCATCGGCTGGGTGGATTGGATCTCAACTACATCATTAGCATGTGTGGACCTAAGGGATGAGAGGGTTATGTGACAGGAGAGCTTTCTTGAAATCAGGACCCTCTATGGGGAACAGGCAGTCAGGGAGGGACATCAGAGTCATAACAGCAAATTTGTTTCTTGGTAGGTACATAGTGAAAAATACCATCTTGGGAATAATGGTGCACCTTAATTTTACAAAGTAAATTGCTCCTAAGTAGGCTAACGAGAAGAAGGGCTACGTATAAAGGCATGCTGGCCAGAGATAGAGCTAAGGTTAATGGTGACAAGCTGAGATGGGCTACGGAGATAGGTGTGCTCATCAGAGATAGGGTCAAGGATAATGGTGACAGGCTGAGGGACTAGGGAAGAGATCACATTGTTGGCTAGCCCCACTGCATTAATGGAGATATCAAGGCCTGGCTAAGTAGAGAAATCAGAACCTTCAAGGCAGAATGAGTAGCCCTTATGTCATAGGGTCCATCCTGATTAGCCGCAACCAGTGGTGTCATGATAATGTTATCCAGTATTGGGGTATCTTTCATAGATTAACATGCCTGAATCATTCCTGACGCCGAGGCGGGAGTCCCCGGTAAATAAAAAAGTAGTGCCAAAATGTTAGTAGTAGTAGTAGGCCCAAAGAAAAGGCCAAAGCCTATATCTTAGCAGCCTATCTACCTCATTATGCAAAAAGAACCAAGAATTTGGTAACAACCAATCCGACACCGGCACCCTTCTAGAACCCTCTCAGCAGAGCCAGTTCTCCTCAGATTTTCACCGCACGTCGTGTGGAAGGGAGTCTCCCTTAGTGCCTCTCAGTTTTGTTTCAACTTGCTTCAGCATGTCAGACAAGAAGGCCTTGTTTAAGTCCTGCAGGACCTGCGCCAAGAAGAGAGTCCATGTTGATGATCAACATGTGGACTGCATCTACTGCCTCTACCCTAAACATGAGACAAAAGATTGCAAGAGAGCTAGATCGCAGGACAGCTCTTCCAGTGAAGGGAAGAAGCGTCAGAAATCGCATCATTCTACTTCTGAAGCGCACTCTCCTCAGGATTCTACAGTCAAGGCTAGCGCACAAACCGTGAGTAAAAGCCTTTCAAAATCTTTGGCTTTCTCTCAATCTTCGGTTTCTGTCACCTCGTCTGCTTCTTCATTGACGCAAACCATCACGACGACGGCAATTACCTCTCCTATTCTGTCTACGAGGATTACTATCCACACAAAGAAGCCCGCCGTCGAGGTGTCGTCGACGAAGTCCTCGTCGACGAAGTCAGCAGTACCGCCGTCGACGATTCCGCCATTGAAAAGCCTGTCGACGTCGAACTCGTCGACGAAGAGCTCGTCGACGAAGATTCCATCGTCGAAGACCCCGTCGACGTCGAGCCCGTCGACGACGGCTCCGTCGACGTCAAGCCCGTCGACGACGAAGACATCGTCTACGATGAAGACACCGTCGACGATCCCGTCGACGATCCCGTCTACCACAGCCCCGTCGACGACGACCTTGTCGACGATGGATTCTACAAACCTAATCACATCAAAGGAAATGGCGCCCGCTCATTCCACGCCAGTTTCCACCAGGACTTTTCAACTAAAGTCTTTTCAAAGGCAGGACATATCACCGCTTACTCCCTCGCATCTCCTGGAAACGTATGTGCAGTGTGACGATGATGATTATGAGGACGACGAGGACGAAGGGCCCTTTGGGATTGCTCGCCATCCTTCGGAACTGCACATCAAATGTCAGGAGGACGATGATGATGAGGAAGAAGTCAATTATCAAGGGCATTACTATCAGGAAGACATAGTCGTTCCGCATCATAGACCCTGCTACACACAACCTCGTAGGAACGAGATGTCACATCTGCCTCCTACTTTAATTCAAGACCTGCAAGCCATGCTTGCAGATTATAAGCAGCGTTTTCCACCGCAGCCAAACGTTCCACAGGTTCCACAGACTGCGCCGCAGCCGAACCCATTGCCTCTGCCTGAGGATCCAGCCCCAATGCCTCAACTGCCTGATCCTCCACAGGACCCGCATCAAGGTCAAGATTCAACCTCGGAGGAGGAATTCGAAGAGGGCGAGCTGCCAGACCCAGCAGACCCTTGGGATTCTTATATAATCCCTATGCCTTCGCCACCTACCCCTCTACCATCTGATTCGCCTCCAGAAGATATAGGGGGGTTCCATAACCTTATGCAGCGAGCTGCGACCAGGTTCAACTTGCCGGTCACCATTGAGCAGTCTGACTGTTTTCTGCATGACTTTAAAGAAGAGTCAAGAAAGGTTACGAGAGCTATCCCTATCATTGACTATATTTGGAAAGGAGTTAAAATCATGAAAAACCCGGCATCAGTGCCAGTGGTGCTTCCACGGATTGACAAAAAATACTGTGCTCCAGCCAACAGTCCCTCTTGTCTCATTGGCCAACCGCGTCCAGACTCGGTTATATCTCTGGCAGCCCAACAAAAATCTAAGAATCCGGCGGCACCGGTCACTACACCACCGGATAGGGAAGGACGCCGACTGGATCTAATTGGGAAAATTTTTTCAACTATGGCAGCTGCTTCCATCAGGGCAGCCAACTCCCTAGCGATAATAGGGCGTTATGACCGCCAGATGTGGTCAGAAATGGCAAGCTTTATCGACCTCATCCCAGAGGACAACAGGCAAGATGCTCGAAAGATTTTGTTGGAGGGTGAGCGTGCAGCCTCAGAGACTATCGACTGCTCACTGGATATTGTGAATACTAACTTTTGCCAGTTGGCTGGGGCTGCGGTTCTTAGGCGCCAGGGTTGGCTTAAAGCTACCACGTTCAGACCAGAAGTCCAGATAAAAATATTGGACATGGCCTATGATGGCGAATCATTGTTTGGAAAACACATAGATGATGCACTCCAAGCAATTAAAACGGATACTGATACTGCAAGATCATTGGGCTCCTTGCAATACAAAAGAGGTACCTTCAGAGGAGCAAGGGGTCGTGGATTTTCATCCAGAGGAAGTTATCATACCCAACAAAATAGGTACCAGCCTCAGTATCGGCAATCATATCAGTCTTCCTACAGACAGACCAATACGTCGGGTTTCTCTCGTCAAGGCGGACGAAAAAGATCGCAGAATCAGGGAAGAGACACCTCACGGAAGCAATGATTTCTGCAGGGCGCCTTCCACTCCTTTTCCCCTCCCTGTGGGTGCGAAAAGTTCAACTTTTGTGACCAAGTGGCAAGAAATTACGTCGGACCAGTGGGTTCTGGACCTGGTTCACAACGGTCATACCTTAGAGTTTGTCACCAAACCACCCAACAAACCACCCAAGGGACCCCCTCCCCCTCGTCTTCACTTACTATTCAAAGAAGCTTTAACGATGCTCCTCAAGAACGCAATCGAGAAGGTTCCTGCGCTTCAAAAGGGGACAGGTTTCTATTCCCGCTTTTTTCTCATCAAGAAGAAATCAGGGGAGTGGCGCCCAATTTTAGACCTTCTCAATCTGAACAGATTCCTCAAGAAGCAGGGATTTCGCATGGTCACTCTGGCAGAAATTCTAGGTTGCCTCAACAAGGGAGATTTTCTAGCTTCCTTAGATATGGAAGACGCTTACTTTCACATCCCAATACATCCGAAGCATCGCAAGTATCTTCGCTTCACAGTGGCTGGCGCCCATCACCAGTTCAAAGTGCTCCCGTTTGGGTTAAAATCTGCCCCAAGGATCTTTACGAAGTGCCTAGCTCCAGTGGCAGCAGTGTTGCGCTCCCAAGGAATCCAAGTCTTCCCGTATTTAGACGACTGGTTAATAAAGGGTCCTTCGGAAAGATCAGTCAAGAGTGCCGTGACAACATCTCTTCGAGAAGATTCCAGACTTTGTCCTCACTACCGATGCTTCCATGGAAGGATGGGGAGGTCATCTCCAAGATTTACAGATACAGGGGAAGTGGTCTCCAGAGTACAAAAACAAACACATCAACAATCTGGAATTGCGAGCAATTTTCCTGTCTCTGCAAGCTTTCCTTCCAAGGATTGCAGGTTCTTCGGTTCTGATTCGAACCGACAATACCACCAGCATGTTCTACGTGAACAAACAAGGAGGAACAAGATCAGCAACTCTGTCCACGGAAGCTCAGGAGTTGTGGGAATGGGTCACACTCCACAACATAACCCTCAGAGCAGAACATATCAGAGGTCTCTGCAATACATTAGCGGACACGCTCAGCAGATCCCAATCAGATTGCCACGAATGGGAGCTAGAGCAGGCTCAAGTGCTCAGAATATTCAGAGCTTGGGGAACACCACCGCTGGATTTGTTCGCCACGTAGGAGAACAAGAAATGCCGCTTCTATGCCAGCAGATACCCTCAACAGGGCTCAAGGGGGAATGCCCTGTCCATGCGATGGTCAGGGATTTGTGCTTACGCTTTTCCCCCGATACCCCTGATACCGAGGGTCATACGCAAGATGAAGTTGGAGGGCTGTCGTCTCATCTTGATTGCACCCAGATGGCCACGCCAATACTGGTTTCAGGAGCTCCTATTGCTATCACAGGACCAGCCGATCCGTCTTCTCCCGACGCCCACAATGCTGTCAAGGAACAGAGGTCAGGTTCTCCACCCGGACCCTCAGTCCCTACATTTACACGCATGGCTCCTGACTTCTTAGAGTTTAAGGACCTGGAGATCCCTCAAGACTGTAGGGATATATTAACAAAATCACGAGTCCACAGCACGATAAAAACTTACCGTCTAAAATGGAAGCGGTTTTGCTGCTGGTGTGAAGCAAACCAGGTGCACCCGGTGGACAATCCTGCAGAAAAGATCCTTCCGTATTTGTTACACCTGGCAAGATCTGGACTTTCTTTCCCTTCAGTCAAAGTCCACTTAGCTGCACTTTCCAGATTCAGAAGGGGTGCTCATGGCCCTTCTCTTTGTTCATCCTCTTTAATTAAACAGTTTATGAAAGGACTATTCCGAGAGTTTCCTCCGGTCAGACTTCCGCCGCCGGAATGGGAACTCAACACAGTCTTAATGCAATTAATGAAGCATCCATTCGAGCCCATCCACAAGGCTGACCTAAAATTCCTTACCTGGAAGGTTGCTTTACTTCTGGCTTTAACATCAGCTCGACGAGTGAGTGAAATTCAGGCGTTTACTGTAAAGGAACCTTTTCTACACTTCACTCAAGACTACGTGCACCTCCGAACTAATCCAACGTTTATCCCTAAGGTGCCTTCACAGTTTCATCTTAATGAACCAGTGACGTTAAAAACTTTCTTTCCTAATCCATCTACTCCAGTGGAACGAGCCTTACATTCTCTCGATATCAAGAGATGTCTTAAATTCTATCTTCTGAAAACAAAGAACCTTAGAAAGTCCGATCAATTATTCGTGGCTTATGGCCAAACTACTCTGGGAAAGGCGGTTACAAAATCCACCATTGCCAGATGGATAGCATCTACAATACTTTTCTGCCATGACAAGGCTCACAGGCCTTTGTTGAGGAAACCCAAGGCCCATTCCACGAGGACAGTAGCAGCGTCTACAGCATTGGTTGCTGGTGTGACTCTAGAAAATATCTGCCGTGCTGCGACATGGAAAAATGTCCACACTTTTACAAGACATTACTGCCTCCAATCTACGCATCGTGATGATGCAGCAGTTGGGCAAGCTGTACTACGACATCTGTTTCTTTGAGATACCTTCAGGTACCCTTTTCATATTTTAATATGTAAGATGTTGATATCTTTAATATAACAATGCAATGTGTTACAATAATGATTTGCTTTCATTTTCAATGTTATTGCATTACATGCTATTTTCCTCTTTATGGCTTGCATGTTTTGAAATTGTAGAGTTTTTCTTATACCTCTTATTAATAAGCTGTGGATGCAACTTGGGAGTATCAGCACTAGTCTCCCACCATCCGCACCGACTGTATACTTGGTATACTGCTCGCTATTCTGATTCAGGCATGTGAATCTATGAAAGATACCCCAATACTGGATAAGAAAACAAGTTACTTACCTGTAACTACAGTTATCCAGTATTGGTATCTTTCATAGATTCACATGCACCCACCCTCCTCCCCGTAGAGTCAGTTCTATATAATTTGGGACGTTCACTTCCCACTTGTGCTGCGAAAATCTGAGGAGAACTGGCTCTGCTGAGAGGGTTCTAGAAGGGTGCTGGTGTCTGATTGGTTGTTACCAAATTCTTGGTTCTTTTTGCATAATGAGGTAGATAGGCTGCTAAGATATAGGCTTTGGCCTTTTCTTTGGGCCTACTACTACTA
Organism: Triturus cristatus; assembly: GCF_964204655.1. NCBI lineage: Eukaryota > Metazoa > Chordata > Amphibia > Caudata > Salamandridae > Triturus > Triturus cristatus. Next base: position 75,391,841 of record NC_140585.1, on the reverse strand, counting down.
CTAACATTTTGGCACTACTTTTTTATTTACCGGGGACTCCCACCTCGGCGACGGGGAATGATTCAGGCATGTGAATCTATGAAAGATACCAATACTGGATAACTGTAGTTACAGGTAAGTAACTTGTTTTCTTACTTTCCTCCAGGCTGTCCTAGGGGTGGATAGTAATCGAAGCGGACGTGGGAGATGCAAGTTGTGCTGGGCTGGGACAAATGGGGGACCATATCATTCAGTCTTGTGAGATTTGGTCTGCTAGGGCATTCATTCTCCCAGTGCCCATTCCCCCCACAAAATGCACTCAGTCTGAGCCCCACCCTCGCCCCAATTAGCTTGCCCCATCTTTCTATGCCTCTTTCTAGGTCCAGGTCCTCTCACCTATCTTGCCCTACCCCTTCCTCTTTCAAAAGTTCGAAAATGTTGCATCTGCACAACCACCATCTTTTCTTCAGTCATTTCCCTCATTTTTTCCTGGCAACTCAAACTGTGGTTTTCATCTGCTACTAACTCTTACAAATCTTTAGTCTGCCTATCCACTCAAACGCTACACAGTTGTTCCTGCAACTTAGATGACAACCCATGGACGAAAGCATCTGGTACTGCTTATTTGGCATTCATGGATGGGTCTGCTATTCCTGAGTGCCACTCATAAACCTCACTAAGGTAATCTAAATCATCTACCGGTGATTGATTTTTATTTACTTTGCAATTATTTATCCTTCTCCAGTATGCCTTGCAAGGACACACCTTAGTCACTGCATTCATTAATTTGATACATGCTTCTTTTAGCTCTTCTGTAATGTCTGGTACCTCCTGCAGTCGAGTAGGTTCCTAACAGCTAAAAATGGTCACTAGTTCTGTCTGAACCTTTGGAATTCTTCCCTAATATTGGGAAACTCTTTGTATACATTTCTGGGGTCCAAAGGCATTGACTGGAGAGCATCACTTTCTTCTGTCACATGACACATGAAAAGGGCTGAGGATCATTAGTGCTCAGGTTATTTTTTATTTTCTCGTGATGTTTCTTGCTAAAGAGCAGTACCCAAGGTATCACTCTAAACTCAAGGCATAAACATGGTGCAATGTTTCTTGCTAAAGAGTAATACACTGGATATCACACTAGACTCAAAGCACAAACACAGTTCATTGTGAGAACAGAAAAAAGGAAGGAAAAAACCTTATTGAAACACAGGGGGATAGATACAAATATTCCGTGTTGGATCACGATGTCACTGAGCTCCCTTGCTTTCAAGTAAGTCAACTTTGTGAGAACCTTGGACGGCTGAACTCGGTGCTAAAACCTAGTGAGTAGTTATAACCTCAATTTTAGACTAACACATAGTCTTTCAGAATTCAGTAATTATATCCAACACACCTTATCTCATGCTTACACACTGTATCATCTATATTCTCTTACTCTGTATCTTAAGTCAGATGTGATACACTGTACTTCATGACCACTAGAAATCAGAACCAAGCTCCTTGAACTTAAAACTTAGAACCTCTGTCATATGGCGTGTACTTCACTGGTAAAACTGTGCATTTGTTGGACAACATAAAAGTCAGGACTGTGCCAGACGGATTCCATGCACGCCCTCGGGGTATGTTGGCCTACAGTCCTGCTAGTCCACAGTGCACCATCTGCACCCCTAATATTACAGGGTTACAAATGTGCTTGCAACCTTAGAACCCTGATCACCCAAGGAAATTGTGGTGACAGATCTAGAACCCTTTTCGTTTGGACTCTTATGCATACCCTTGTAAATGCACCAAAAAATTCTACAAAGTGTTTCAATATTTATTGAAGCATTGTGATTCTTGTATAAAATATGTGCGCTGCGATAATCAGTAGAATGAAACAGATTAGCGTAATTAGCATTACGAGAACTGTGAAAAGTATGAACGATTCCACCATTGTGCTATAACAGTGAATATATGAGGGCATATAAGTACAGTTTATAGTGTACTCCTACCTAGCGCTACCTAACCTCGTCTTGCCTAGGGTGGGTGATATGCCAAATCTCTGCTGGGTAGTCTAACTTCCCCCTTACTTGCAGGCAAGTGTCATCAGGCTGTCTGTCTTGATGGAGAGCTGGACATCCCTCATGTCAGTAAAACAGGAATCCGCTGAGCTGGAATTCTGGCATGCAGTGACCTGGCAGTGTCAGCTGAGTGCTCCTCTGCTCTAAACAAGGAAGTGGTTCTGTGTGTATATATAATAAACAGCACCCATGTGCCCATGTCGAAACCCTAGTCAGGCCGAATTTTTCATTCTAGTTTGAGAGCTTTGTTGCGTCTGGACAATAACAACATTAACATTTGTACAGTGAACTCTATGCCTTGTTCTGAATGTTCAAGTTTTGTGATAGTGTGCCTATGAAGTGGAAATATAAGCAATGCCAATTCAGAGAATGTTATCCTGCATTGTCACGCACGCAAATGTATGTTAAAAGTCACCGTGCTTAAAAATACGTGAGCATGTAAATGGTGATGTTTCTTACCAGGCCTATCCTATCCACATTACACTTTTTTTATTTGTAAAAATCTTAACCTGAAATGTCCTTACCCTATTTCCTTTGTTTATTTTGGTAACCTGAGCCACCTGCAGTCGCAGGATGTGAGTGCAGAGATTGGGCCTACAGGCACAGTTAAGTCTCTTCAGAAAATTCTGACCAGGGATTTTTAATAAGGTCACTTACATTTTCAGGATGTGCACACTTGGTTGTTCAGGGGAGAATCATCTGCTTTGCAGCTCTCAAATGCCAGTGCCTGGTCAGCTGAGTCACGTCATAAAATTCTGTTGTGGAAAACAACCACTTTTGTCAGGTAATATAAGAACACACATTTATATAGACCCGCTGAGGCAGTTTTTTGACTGATGGAGTACATCAATCACCATACTCCTCTTGAGACGGAATATACCTGAATTTATTTGCGACTCGCTAATTTGGAATTGCGAGTTACAATTTGGAAGGGGTGTTCCGTTTCTAATTGTGTTCACAATGCTATGTGTGAATGTTTTGTGACTGCAATTGGGGTCGCAAAACACCCGCAAATTACCACCCTCTTCAAGAGGGTGGTAATGCAGTCGCAATTCGGAAGGTGTCCCAAGGAGACCCCTTCCACTTTGTGACTGTCTCTAAAAATATTTTTTAAGGGAAGGCAGTGGGCTCAGGGACCACTGCCTGCCCTTAAAAATGAAACTAAAACGTTTAATTACATTTTTTATTAAATGCACCCAGTTTTCCTTTAAGGAAAACGAGCTGCGTTTAAAAGAAAAAAGTTGCTTTATTAAAAAGCAGTCCCAGACATGGTGGTCTGCTGAGCCCAGCAGGCCAGCAACCCTTTGAGGGCTGGCATTGCCAATGGGCTCGCAAATTGCAAGAGCCTCATTAATATTAATGAGCCTTGCAATTTGAGACGCCATTGAGATTCGCAAAACAGTATAGTAACACTGTTGTACATTTCATTTAGCGCTTCGCAATTTGCAACTCGCAATGAGTCGCAAATTGCGAGGCGCTAAATGAAAGGGTTGTACATCTGGCCCATAGTGTATTACGGCTTGGTGGGTGAACAACATAATTTTAGTATGAATTCCTGCAATTAGAAACACTTCCAGCTTCCCTAAACACAATAGTATGTTAAAGGTTTAATAGATGAGCCTTATACAGAGATATGTTGTAAACTATATGTAGGGACAGCAAATGTCTCAAAGCCGAAACAGCTAGTTTGCATTCTTCCAGGGTACACACATGATGAAAGGTGACCTGCACAGATATTCTTGGTTTTGAGGAGAGTAGCACTTGTCAGGAGGTCCTATGGCATAAGTTTAGATCTGCCCATGCGCATTTTCTATATTTCGTGTCTCTCATCACAGGCGCTGTTGTGTTTTTCATTTATTTAACACAATCGTAATCCCTGGAATTAGAGCAAGGGCAGCAGTGGCGTAACGAAAGTTGAGGGGGCCCCTCTGCAAAGTACACGGAGGGGGCCCCCTCCCCGGGCCACCACCTACCACTTTTGCAGAGGAGGCCCCCTGGAGCTTGAGGGCCCACTCTGCGCCGAGGGGGCTGCGGGGGATAATCTTACGCCAAAGTGAAGATGCCAGAAATGCCTCTTATTTCAGTTATGGACCTATCGCATTAGAAAAACAACAGACCTACTACTTCGGGCCATAAGACATCACTTTAACACCAGGTAAAAAACAGAATAAATTCATTTTGCACTGACATATCAACAATAATTAGCCCATAGTGAGCTTATTCTATTTTGGCCACAGCACAAAAAGAGAAAAACGTTCTCATATGCCCCGGCAGTGCTGTCTGTGGGACTGGCAGGTTTCTGTGCCCGGGGAGGTCTGTGGGACTGGCAGGATTCTCTGCCTGGGGAGGTCTTTGGGACTGGCAGGTTTCTGTACCCAGAGAGGTCTGTGGGACTGGCATGTTTCTGTGCCCGGGGAGGTCTGTGGGACTGGCAGGTATCTGTGCCCAGAGAGGTCTGTGGGACTGGCAGGTTTCTGTGTCCGGGGAGGTCTGTGGGACTGGCAGGTTTCTCTGCCTAGGGAGGTCTGTGGGGTTAGCAGGTTTCTCTGCCTGGGGAGGTCTGTGGGGCTGGCAGGTTTCTTTGCCTGGGGAGGTCTGTGGGACTGGCAGGTTTCTGTGCTTGGGGAGGTCTGTGGGGCTGGCAGGTTTCTGTGCCCGGCGAGGTCAATGGAACTGGCAGGTTTCTGTGCTTGGGGAGGTCTGTGGGACTGGCAGGATTCTGTGCCTGGGGAGGTCTGTGTGGCTGCCAGGTTTCTCTGCCTGTGGAGGTCTATGGGACTGGCAGGTTTCTCTGCCTGGGGAGGTCTGTGAGGTTGGCAAGATTCTGTGCTTGGGGAGGTCTGTGGGCTGGCAGGTTTCTCTGCCTGGAGTGGTCTGTGGAGATGACAGATTCTGTGCCTGTGGAGGTCTGTGGGACTGGCAGGTTTCTGTGCTCGGGGTGGTCTCTGGGGCTGGCAGGTGTCTGTGCTTGGGGAGGTCTGTGAGGCTGGCAGGTTTCTGTGCCCGGGAGGTCTGTGGGACTGGCAGGTTTCTGTGCACAGGGAGGTCTGTGGGACTGGCAGATTTCTGTACCCTGGGAGGTCTGTGGGGCTAACAGGTTTCTGTGCCCGGGCAGGTCTGTGGGACTGGTTGGTTTCTGTGCCTGGGGAGGTCTATGGCACTGGCAGGTTTCTCTGCCTGGGGAGGTCTGTGGGGCTGGCAGGATTCTGTGCTTGGGGAGGTCTGTGGGGCCAGAAGGTTTCTCTGCCTGGAGAGGTCTGTGGGGCTGGCATGTTTCTGTGCTAGGTGAGGTCTGTGGGGCTGGCAGGTTTCTGTGCCCGGGGAGGTCTGTGGGTCTGGCAGGTTTCTGTGCTTGGTGAGGTCTGTGGGGCTGGGAGATTCTGTGCCTGTGGAGGTCTGTGGGACTGCCAGGTTTCTGTGCTTGGGGAGGTCTGTGGGGCTGGCAGATTCTGTGCCTGTGGAGGTCTGTGGGACTGGCAGGTTTCTGTGCTTGGGGATGTCTGTGGAGCTGGCAGGTTTCTCTGCTTGGTGAGGTCTGTGGGGCTGGCAGGTTTCTGTGCCCGGGGAGGTCTGTGGGGCTAACAGGTTTCTGTGCCTGGGAAGGTCAGTGGGACTGGCAGGTTTCTGTGCCCTGGGAGGTCTGTGGGGCTAACAGGTTTCTCTGCCTAGAGAGGTCAGTGGGACTGGCAGGATTCTGTGCTTGTGGAGATCAGTGGGACTGGCTGGTTTCTGTGCCCGGGGAGGTCTGTTGGACTGGCAGGTTTCTGTGCCCAGAGAGGTCTGTGGGACTGGCAGGTTTCTCTGCATGGGGAGGTCTGTGGGACTGGCAGGATTCTCTGCCTGGGAAGGTATGTGGGACTGGCAGGTTTCTGTGCTGAGAGAGGTCTGTGGACTGTCAGGTTTCTCTGCCTGGGGAGGTCTGTGGGACTGGCAGGTTTCTGTGCTTGGGGAGGTCAGTGGGACTGGCAGGTTTCTGTGCTTGGGGAGGTCAGTGGGTCTGGCAGGTTTCTGTGCCCGTGGAGGTCTGTGGGACTGGCAAGTTTCTGTGCCCTAGGAGGTCTGATGGGCTAACAGGTTTCTGTGCCTAGGGAGGTCAGTGGAACTGGCTGATTTCTCTACCTGAGGAGGTCTGTGGGTCTGGCAGGTTTCTGTGCCCGGGGAGGTCTGTGGGGCTGGCAGGTTTCTCTGCCTGGAGAGGTCTGTGAGACTGGCAGTTTTCTGTGCCCGGGGAGGTCTGTGGGGCTGGCAGGTTTCTCTGCCTCGAGAGGTCTGTGAGACTGGCAGGATTCTCTGCCTGGAGAGGTCTGTGGGACTGGCAGATTTCTCTGCCTTGGGAGGTCTGTGGGACTGGCAGGTTTCTGTGCCTGGGGAGGTCTGTGGGGCTGGCAAGTTTCTATGCCCGGGGAGGTATGTGGGGCTGGCAGGTTTCTCTACCTGGGGAGGTATGTGGGGATGCCAGGTTTCTGTGCCTGTTTAGGTCTGTGGGGCTGGCAGGTTTCTGTGACTGGGGAGATCTGTGGGACTGGCTGGATTCTCTGCCCGAGGAGATCTGTGGGACTGGCAGGTTTTTGTCTCCGGGGAGGTCTGTGGGGCTGGCAGGCTTCTCTGCCTGGAGTGGTCTGTGGGGATGGCAGATTCTGTGCCTGGAGAGGTCAGTGGGGCTGGCAGGTTTCTCTGCCCAGGGAGGTTTGTGGGTCTGGCAGGATTCTCTGCCTGGAGAGGTATTTGGGACTGGCAGGTTTCTCTGCCTGGGGAGGTCTGTGGGACTGGCATGTTTCTCTGCTTGAGTTCTGTGGGACTGGCAGGTTCCTGTGCTTGGGGAGGTCTGTGGAGCTGGCAGGTTTCTGTGCTTGGGGAGGTCAGTGGGGCTGACAGGTTTCTGTGCCTGGGGAGTGTAATGTTGTGACATGTGCTGGGCGCTAGGACCAGCACATGAGAAGAGGATATGGGAGGAGAGCGAGGGGCAGCGGAAGAGGAGGAGCGACGAAAGAGTAGAGTAGAGTAGGGTCAGGGAGACGAAGGAAGCAGGGAAAATAAAGATCCTCCAATGAATATAGTGTCTGCGTCTTTTATACTATGAGGGCGACACTACAGGGAGGTCTGTGGGGCTGGCTGGTTTCTCTGCCTGGGAAGGTCTGTGAGACTGGAAGGTTTCTGTGCCCGGAGAGGTCTGTGGGACTGGCAGGTTTCTGTGCCTGGGGAGGTTTGTGGGGCTGGCTGGTTGCTCTTCTTTGGGAGGTCTGTGAGTCTGGCAGGCTTCTGTGCCCGGAGAGGTCTGTGGGGCTGGCAGGTTTGTGTGCCCGGAGAGGTCTGTGGGGCTGGCAGGTTTCTCTGCCTGGAGAGGTCTGTGGGGCTGGCAGGTTTCTGGGGCAGGATGCTGGGTGATCTTGTCACACCCACAGAGTCAGGGATTTGGAGCCATTTATGGACTAGAAACATTGATCCTTTTACTGCTACTGAGTGGAGTATGACGGCTTCAGGGCGGAAAAGTGCACGGAGCGCCCCACAGTTCAAAGGTCGCAAGTGAGGTAGGTTGTGCTGGTGTTAAAAAAAAAAGTCCAGAAAGAGAAGAGAGTTACACATGCTGGTTTCCACGGAAGTCATGTGCAACCTCTGGTAGAACATGCTTCGTAACGTAGAAAGGCTGTAAATGTTATTTCTTTCCTTTCATATCAATGGGGTAGGATTGGTGGCTCTTTGCGACAGCAGTAAACAGAGGGGAAGTACATGGTATGCAGTGCCATGAGAATTATGCTGCAGGTACTCAATTATGCAGCAGGAAAAGGCAAATTATGCGGTCTAATGCTGCACATTTTGTGATACTCATACTTAATTTTTTGTAATTTTTGCACCTTTTAAGACTGTTCTGGCAAATGTTTCACCTCAGTCTAAGTTTAACAACCAAACAGCAAAGAGTAACTGAAAGGTGGCCTGTCAATTTTAGCGACGGGCAACCGACTGTGCAGCAATGCATGTTGCTGTATTTTAGTAACTTTTATCTGTTTCAGCTAGAAACCATTTTTCTGCAATCTGCACTTTATGTAGCACCACTGCCACCACGCCCCAATCCTCCCCCTCTCTGCCCCAACCCTCCTCCCACTCCACCCACTCACACCCTGATGTCCTGTTCAGCTGGACCCACCCCTTCAGAACCGACATCACTCAACAACTGGAAATCAGCAACAAGATATCGGGTCAGTTTTGGGGAGAAGTGGTTACCACTTTGCCTTGACAAAGTCGGGCGAAACCGGGACACTTCACCCAAAGTCACAGACGAAGGTTTAAATTCATAGGTGAAGGGTACATTTTCTTGCCCACAAACTTCAATGACGATTTTTGTGTTTTCTGTAAAATCCGCAAATCAACATAAATCGCAGGTGAAACTGATGACACGCACTTTTAATCTTTAATGTGTAACATAACCCCCCCCCCCCTCTTTTCCAAACAACCTTCATGTACCAAGGGCGCCTTTCTTTTACTAAATGCCTTCACTCTAAACTGGAGACCTTACGCACACAAGTGGTCGTCGCAATGAATTTTGGGTGGGGTGCACTTGTCTGCGAAGTAGTCGCCGTCGCACGTTACCTCTTAATTGTCTTCACTCTGGCCTCTGGGATGCCTCCTCGCTTCACCAGTCAGCAATGCTCATGACAATTGGTCACCAGCCTCACCCTAAGGGTGAAGAGTAAGACCGTGAAGACGCGGCGGCAGAGACATCTTCACGCTGCGCAGTGTGCACCATTACCATTTTTTATATGTTACCATTTAATTTATAAAGAAAAGTCTAGAGCAAGCGTAAGTTACATAACCTACCTATATTAATTAATTAATTACCTATCCCAGACAGTCATGGATGTGTAGTGCTTGCTGGCACCGCTGAGGGGGCCTCTGGAGCGCTGGGGCCCCGCCGCAACGCGGGAGCTGCGGGGGCCTGTGTTACGCCCCTGGGGCCTGTGTTACTCCCCTGCTTATAATTCCACACCACACAATTCAACTATAAATAATTTAACCCTACAACATTCCATACCACATAATTCCACTCCACACAACTCAACTACACATAATTCCACTTCAACCTACATAATTACACTTCACACAGCATATTTACACTCAACTCTAAAACACATAATTACCCTCCACAAAATACAACTCTGCAACATGTTGCATAATTCCACTCTGCATAATTATACACCACACCTTGCCACATAATTCCACAATTCATCCCCACACAATTTATCACACAGCATATTACCACTCCACATAATACCACTCAGCGTCACATAATTAACCTCCACATAATTATGCTCTACTCTACTCCATACTGCATACATACATTCAACATAAATCCAGTCTATGCCACGTAGCGACACTCCACATAGCTACACTTCACACCATGCCTCATAATACCACTCAACATAATTTCACTCAACACCACAACTTCCACGTCACACAATTCAACTCTACACATTTCCATTCCACACCACATAATTCACAACAAACTACATAATTCAGACTAACACCACAAATGCACTACACACCACATACATCCTATCTACACCACAAAATTCCACATCATGCTACAATATTTAACAGCACACCACATAAGGGAACTCCACTACATACCTCTCCACAACACAAAATACCATTCCAGATAATCCCACTCCAAGACACACAATCCCACTCCACTCAATACCACATAATTACACTGCACACCATGCCATATTATTTCACTACACAGATCCACTCCACGCAACACAATTCCACAACCAACAATTCCAATCCAAACCATATATGTCCACTTGACACCACACACCTTCCCTCCACTCCCATCAGAAAACACATAGGTAAAATACATTGTCCATTACAACATTAATAGCTCTAACTCTCACCTTCTAATGTGTCCCAGCAGATCCTGTTTCTGGAGCTGCAAACTTTCTGGCTGAAGTCAGCTCTGTGCTGCCTCAGAGGAGCAGTACCCTGTGGTGAATGCTGTCTCTGGGGCCCCCACCCCCATCCTTTCCCCTGTCAGCTCTCCTCTGTGCTGCCTCCTGCTGTCTGTGGGGCCCCCATCCTTGTTCCGGTGGGCTCTGACTGAAGAGAAACAATGTAACTTGTTACTTTGTTTCTCTTCAGTCCTGGGTCAGCCCTGAGGGGCTCAGTTCAGGCTGCTTTAGAGGCTGCTTTATAGAGAGAGAGGCTTGATTTAGAGCAAGCCTCTCTCTCACAGCTCTCTTCCGAAGAACTGAGGGGGCCCCCTTCATTTACTGAAGAGTGGGGGCCCCCCCGCACCGCAGGGTCTGCGGGGGTGTTTGTTACGCCCCTGAAGGGCAGCAGGGCCGGACAGGGAACAGAAACCGGCCCTGGCAAACTGCTCGACGGGCCCTCCTGGGAGGGGAGGGGGGTGCGGCCGAGCTGTTTGCTAGGGCCGGTTTCGGACGATTTTTGTTACAGGGGGCCGATATTGCTGACCCCGGTAACAAAAAACAGCCCCCACCCTGGCGGCCCACCGGGGAAATGCCCTGTGCCCGCTCCAGCCAGTCCGGCCATGAAGGGCAGGGTGTAGTAACACCACCAGCATGGATAAAGAATCAGCTGAAGTGACAAGTACGGGAGGAGAAGCTAAACATCTTGTTGCAGAAGCTGGACAGGCCTTGACTTACAGAGGAACAACAGACAATGATGGTGGACCCTGCCACAAATAATCAATTACTTCAAGCAGTGAATGGTATGTAGTTGGGGAAAGCAGCATGTGGCTTTAGGCAGAGTGGCAGGTAGCGACTGCTTCCTGGTGAAAGTATACCAGAAATTCCCTTGAGTGCTTGCAGAGGAATTATTGGAGATCTTTCAGATGATGTAGGCTATGTAGGTATTGCCCAAAACTAAGAGGGACGTTTTAGTTACAATTATGCCCAAACCTGATAGAGACCTGTACGATTGCTCGCTGTATTGTACACACTCTGAGCAATATAAATAAACTGTGCCTATCTTTGGCCAATTTTTTATAAGGATGGTGAGTGCATTAGTATGCAATGGTCAGTGTTGTTTCTTACAGGGGGCAGAAGCACTGCCCAAAACTTCAGTGAGATTGGTGCATGTCCTCCTGTCACTGGAGACATGCAGCCACACTATTCACTGGTGGCGTTGAACACAGAGAAGACTTTTGACACCCTGGGGTGGAGCTACATGATACAGGTGCTTCAAAAATGTGGATTTGGCCCTGTCTTATTAAGGTAGGTATACATGATATATATACTGCTGACAGGCTCAGCAAGGGTTAAAACAGGCAGCATAGTTTCTGACTTTTGGACTATTGAGCGGTGCATGTCACAGGCTTGGCCACTCTCATCACTGTTCTGTGCGTTGACAGTTGAGCCACTGATTACCAGATTGAGGAAAGTGATGGTGGAATCAGGAATCTTGGTGCACACATGATATTGCTGTATGCAGATGTTCTATCTGCGTCTAACTGTACACTCGGTGTCACTACAGAAACCAAGAGGGGGGGGGTGGGAAGTGCACGAAGTTTAAGGGAGAGAGTGGGTCAGGGAAAGAAAAAGCGAGGGGCAAAGTAATGGGGAGTGCGCGGTGTTTGAGGAGAATATACAATCATTTAGGCAGAGACAAGAAATCTCATCCATTGTGTGCGCGCCGGCGGGGTGGCAGCCATAGATCACATGTTGTCAAATGCATTAAAACATGGGAGTGCCGGCAGGGTAGCAGCCAAAGAAACATAACGTCAAATACATCAAAAGACATCGAAAAATCTAAGTGGTGTAGGGGGAGGGAAGGCAAAAACCAAATATCTCATCATAACGAGAGAAGAGAGAGAGTCAATCCGTCCATCATGGCATAAATATAGTAGTTCACGAGGATCATTGGCAAAGCATAGGTCGATATAACCAAAAGCATGTCAAAACATAGAGGGGCGTGATGCATACGCGATCCAAGGAGACGGTCAAGGTTACGAGGAGAGGAACGCGAGGAGAAGAGAAACATATAAAGTATTGATAGTACTATCATAGCACTACGCACGCATTCCAAAATGCTGTTTACAAACGCACGCGTGGAGAGAGACCTCCAATTCCGCATCTCCTACCTTTGCTATGCATCTGTCTTCGTCACATGTGCAGAGATATGCGCACACATAAAGAGATACGTTTTAGTAGCTAATGAGGGAGGAACCTCAGAGAGCGGCTGGAAAATGGGGAGTGATTAGGCAGGGGTAAGGAGGAGCTTAGTGAAGCATAAGTAGGGGTTCAGGAAGGGACATGGAAATAGAAACATCCAGCCACAAAAGAGTAAGCTATTGCTGTTTTGAAGTGCACTTCTAAAATTACTGAAGCCAAAAATGACTCCAAACTGTAGCAAAGTTTCTCCAGGCCAGCCATGTAGTAATCCCAGCCCAGACATGCTCACTCACTGTTACTGTAACACACTCCCATCCAAAACAGTGGAGGCTTGGGCTTATTATAACATCCCTTAGACATTAATGTTAAATGAAATTCATTATTTCAATTTTTAAATTACATATATATTTATATTATTTGGGCATTTAAATTGATATTCAATGTAAAAATATTTTCAAATTAATTTATTATTTCAGTTTTTGTTTCGAAATAATTAAATACAACTTTTAAACTTGTAATGAAAATTAAAATTAACTACAATTAATTAAACAAATATGTATTAATAAACTATACTAAATAATAACATAAGTAGTGAGGGTGGATATTTTTTAATAATTATGATAAATTAATATATATTATTGTTTTAACTATATTTTTCATTTTTTTATTTTTTATTCTAATAATCATTAAACTTTATTGTTTTTCCCAAGACTTGATCCTAGGGAGATATCTGTTCTGCAGATGGGGACCTCCACCTACATATGAAAAGTTAGTAGTAGTAACTTGAACTTGTACATCCTGTTCATTTAGTGTCCTCCCCAGTTTTGAGGGGGCGAAAACACTTAGGGGCATATTCTCAAGGACTTATCGCTGAGTTATCGGCACTTTATCGCAACCAAAGTGGCGATAAATTTATCGCCCTATTCACAAGCTGGTGCTAACAGCCGTCATCACCAGTTTTTCTGCGATAGCAGCCACAAAAAACATCGCCACGGATGACACTGGCAACTAACGCTAATGGGATGCAGAGTAGGCGTTCCCGTGTAAAAAGCCGCAACACCATTTTGCAACATTCTCAACGACCAGCCAGATCGGCGATAAGATCATAAAACATGCGATAAGGCGCGTTAGCAGCAGGGATTTAACACCTGCTCCTACCTGGTGTTAAGTCATACGACTACCTGCAGTATGAAAGGTATCACAGCCCAGAGCCACACCTGAAGAACAACAGATGCCATGGAGCCCCTGATCATGCAGCTCCGAGTCCCAAGAGGCCCACAACACCCAGCGCCACCACCCCAAGGACCCCCCCCCCGGACAAAGATATGTCACATCAACTACACAAAATCATGAACAAAACAATTAGCCTGATGTCGCACAATTACAACAAACAACATTCATGTGTGGTCAGAAAAAGGACAATCATTCATTTATCTTTGAACTTCATGTCATGGCCGGTCTTCTCTGGACAATCAGTAAGTCACAGCCTGCAAGATAAAATTCATGATAAGAAGGTGTGTAATGCGCTCATCAAAGGACAGAGAGAGAGAGAAAGAGAAGAAAGGGAGAGAGAGAGTGAAAGGGAGAGAGAGAGAGAACGAGAGAGACAGTGAAAGGGGGATAGGGATAGAGAGTGCTGACACTGCGGACCCAGACCTCACTGCTCACCGGTTGCTACCGGTGTGCCTCCAACCACGTGCTGGTATAAACTGCAGTCCACCAGATCCCTTATCTGAAACAGAGTTCAGATTCATGAATGACAGAGGTTATAGCATTGCGGACGCCATCATCGCTTGCCCGCCCCTGCGCACACAGGCTGCTGCACCCCAGCCCCTCCCGCCGCCCAGTGGTGATTGCACGCCCCTGTGCACCCAGGCCTCACTGCTCACCTTTCGCCACCGGCGTCTCTCCAAGAGGGCCTACCACGTTGACGGTGCAAGCTACAAGCCCGGAGCCTGCGGTCTTAGCAGCCTCCACATCATGCAGCCCTGCCCCGCGGGCCACAAGGTCACACGCGTGATTCTGGGTCTTGATTTCACAATGGCAGAGGTCATATCAGTGCACATGGCATCATTGCAGGCTGCACACCCGCCCAGCTCTTTAGGTGCCACTAACTCTGTGAACCGCGAGGCAACACCACGTGGCGGTAAGCCCGCGCTGGCTCTGGCCTACACTGCGATCCAGCAGGGCCCACACAAATCCTTACCAGTCCGGAACGCCAGGACGGCGCATCATCGCAGGCTGCACACCCGCTCAGCACTTAAGGTGCCCCTACCTCAGTGCACCGAAAGTCACCGTCCCATTGGCGGTCGGCCCGTGCCGTCAGCAGTGTATCCGGTGCCACCAAGTCTATGCAACGCAAGTCATGGACCCTTTATGATTGAGTCTTGTGATATGCCAGGCAGACGCAGCCATGTCACCTCCGGCAGTGGGGAAGAACTGGGACACGTAGCGACGTCGTCCCCCCCTTTATACGTAAGCCGAGTGGGCTGGGTCAGCGTACGCCAGGCCAGCATAGGGGCGTGAATAATTATCCCTGCGCCCTAGGCGTGGTCCATATCTGGGCTGGACAGGAAACCAACTGATGCGTGTGTCTCTGTCGCAGTGTCAGCGCAACACGGTCCGCAATCGACAGTGTTGCAATGTTGCATGCACCCGGAGGGCGACCGTGCACGGAGGGCTTGTCCAAGGAGCTCAAGACAGCTCGAGCTCTTCGCTCATACAGGCCAACTGTTGTGTGTGTATCGCTATTGGTGCACCATAAGCCTAAGGCCTAGCCTCATTTGCAGCGCGAAAGCCACATCACATATCCAGAATGCAAGCAGTAGTCAGACTAACATTAGGGATGAAAGCACCTTTGTCTCAATACATAAGGCGGAAGGACATCTGCACCTCCGACCTTGGTCTTGCATGCGGCAGGCACCCCCTGAGAGAGATACCATAGCAGATGATGACGACTCCCACACTACGCACAGCACTAATGAAAGAGCAGCGTATCCACACCCCACACACAGAAGTCCTTGCTAGAGTCGCTACTTTGCATAGAATGCACTTGACACTTACGTACACCACAACCCATATGACCAAACGTTGCACACACATACGACTCATTGCTCTGAGCTGTGGCATATCATCCACATAACTTCCGCAGGTCAGAAGAGTGCCGGTTCTACGAGAGCCCCCAACGCAATAGCAGAACATCCCAGGCCCATGCACAACGCCTGTCACGTGGAACTGTACCGTGAATGCTGCCTGCTAGTGTCTGATGCATTGGTCTGCATGTTGTGGACCTTGTCTTGCCCGTACTGACACGCACATGCTAATCAAGTCTACGCAACTTCCCTAGTGTTCAATTGTGATGAGTGTTGATTAGTATGGCAAATCGTGTGCCTCAATGAGCATTGTCTGTACACAGTGAGGGACTGACTGACGCATTTCACTTAGGGGTGAGTCCCTATTGCCAGCTCCACCTCTGTAAGCCAGACATTGTGGTTGGGATAGTTGCTGATAGACCTGTGCTCTTGCGTGTCTTCAGCAATGTGAGTATGGTGTCCAACTTCTTGCCATGTGGATCAATGTGATCCATCACTACAGGCTGTGTCCGCCCAGTTGAGTGTGAGTAAGTCTGCGAAGAGATGTTCTGTTGTCAAATGTGATGGGGGACACTCCTTTAGGCCTGCCAACGTCTTAGACATTTCATACACAGCCCTATTCCTAACATTGCGTGCGGCAAAGTTGTGAAATTGCGCAATTGTTGTTTCAGAGCAATGAGGCCACAGCTAGTGCACACATTTCCAGTCATCTCACTATGTGTGTCACTGTCACACATGTGCATTGCTTTCATTTCCCAGGGTGTACCGTTTTTGTGCAATCAATGTCCTTACATTCATCCATACTTTCATACTTGATCGATTATGGACATGGCACATCTGTGTCAATTTGAATGTTTTATTCACATTCGGTGGAGTGTCGGAGCTGTAGTAGTACATGGCCATGCAAACACCACATTACATTATAGACCGGTGTAGTGCCAGCCAGTCATTTAGGGATTGACAAGTACATCGGAAGAGGTAGACTACAGTCCGCACTGTGATTACTGTGTCATTGTTAAGCAAACAGAACATGGCAGTCCATGTCGAGGTCCAAGGTGAGTGCTGCGGTGTGTTTCGGGGGACAGTGGGAGGTGTTGTTACAGGGCATGATACAGGGGGCAGCACCAAGCTGAAACAGGGCATATGGCGGAGAGGATTGCTACTGCCTCCTTCTTACTACACAGGTGGAATCACCCGCATCTTCATCCTCTGTGTCATCTGACGTGGGTGCTGATGTTTGGTCTGCAGCACTGTGTGCCACTAACACATCAGGGGCCGCAGATGTGTGTGTGGAAGTACCAGCAGCATTCATCATCGACTGCCTTAGTGGCAGCAATGCGATGATGAGGATCTGCAGGGCATGGAAGATCCCAACAGCTTTTCGCTGGTGTGCATCCGTGGCAGCCATTCTTCCCGCATGCATCCGCTCCATGTTCTCCATTGTCCTCAGCATATGTGCCAACTCTTGGCAGACATCGCTGAGGCCACTCTGACTAGCCAGTTGTTCTCCTCTCAGAGGCATGACTCCAGCAGTGTTGGGCATGGATTGTTGGACATCATGGAGCGAACTGTGGGTGTCCGTTAGGGAGTGTAAGTGGTCCCTGATGTGACTTAGACACCCACGTATGTCATCCAGTTTGGCTGCCATGTGGTCGAACCCCACCCGCACCTGTTCAGCCACCTCCTTCTGGCAGTCTAACACCTGGCATTCGAATGCGATGTGTTCTTGAGTGAGGTGCTGGGAGCCAGCCGTGGTGGTGGGTGCTTCCTGCTGTGTGGTCTGTGCAGGGGGTGGGGTCTCCTCAATGCAGCTGGGCTGCCCTGCTCCTGGAGGTGGTTTGCCGTAGCTGTCTATGAACTGTTGTAGGGCGTCTGTGTCGAAGGTGTGGAGGTCCTCTTCATCATCACTGATGAGTTGTCTGGTCTGCTCTGCAGGAGGTGTTGATTGTCCCTCTGCCATGTGAAGGGTGAGGTGCATTTTAACATTGTGTTGACATGTATGTTGATGCATTGTTCAAGTTTACATACAGACTGCATGACAATGTACATTGTGACTGTTTTGGAGGAGCCGACTATTTGATGCGGGACAGTGGATATTTGAACTACATCACGGATGGGAGGTTGTACTCGTACATTCTCATCTCACAGCTTCCTGCTTTGCATGTGTGCCATTGTGCCCATCTCCCCCCGTCCCCCCAGGCCCTGTTCGGTACTCATCCTGGTGCTGTTTTGTCAGGCCATGTCGAGCAGTGTCCGGACCCCCAACTCCTGCCACCGTCTCCCCCCTGATGACTGTGGACACCATTTCCTCCATCTCATCCACCTCCTGGTGTTCCGCTGGTCTGCCAACTCCAGTCTGCATTGCTGCCTGATGGTTCTCAGCGAGTTTCTTCTTGGTTTTGCGCTTTGCGTCATTCCAGCGCCTCTTGACCTCTCCAATTGTCCTCATCCTCACTCCGACTGCATTCATCTTGTCCAGGATGTCCTGCCATATTGCATTTTTATTTGCCAATGACACGTTGGAGGTGACGAACAGTTGTTGGTGGTGTTCTATCACCTCCGTGATGATGATCCTGTTTTTCTGCAGATTGAACCTCGTCTTCCTGGTCTTCTTCTCCATGCCCTTCCGTGACCCCGAGGTCCCAGGCTGCTCCTACTGGGGGCTTGTGGGGTTCTGGTCGTCCTCTGTATTTGCTCCGCCTTCCTCCATGGTGCTACGCAGTTGAAATTATTTTGTTTGTGTTTTTCGGTGCTTTTATAGTGCATTTTCCCGCATGACGCATGGGAATTGCAGGCCTGTTGCTGCTTAACGCTGATTTTTGTATTGCGATTGGCCACATCGCAACTTTTTTCGCGTTCGTGTTTTGCGTTTTTTGGCGTCACGTTAGTTTTAACGCGGTCATTTGGCACGTTGTCGTGAAACTATCGCATGGTACCGCTGTGTTGAGAATACAACATTAACACGGCGTTATTTTCCCGCGATAGACTGCGATATGCAAAGTTGCGTTAAGCGAATTTTGCGATAATTATCACACGTTCTTGAGGATATCCCCCTGAATCGTTGTAAATTATCACTTGATAATGGTGAATAGTAAAAATGTGTAAAGTTACTTCTAAGTGCAGTAGTAAGTTTACACGTGAGTAAATCCACATGTGTAATAGTACCTGTGTGATTAGGTCCCAAAATGTTCAGATAGCAGGGATTAGTGTACCTCATCGCACTGGTCGCTTCAATAAAAGGTTCATCTTCCACCACATGGGGCTAATGATCCTCGATTCGTTGGTTGCTACTTGTAGGACTAGAGCTTCTCATTTCATGGATCACTACTATGTGGGTTTAGCATCCTGATCTCACTGTTTGCTGCTCTATTCTGTGTGGGGCTCCTGCACAGTATGTCATTTCTTGCTACCATGTGGGATTAGCATGCCTCATATCACTAGCCTTTACTATATTTCAAATGTCCCTCATTTTATTGCTATTCGCTATGTGTGGCCATCATGCCCCATCTGAGTTGTTACTATGTGTGACTATCATGGCTCATCTCATCAGCCCTTTTATGTTTGCCGAGCTTATTACTTCTCGTGTCCTGATTATAAATGCACTGGTAATCCTGCTGGACAGTTAACAGGATTGCGAGATCTGGGGAATAATGTGGATGTGGTGTTTTTTTACCTGGAATCGTCGCCTTCTGAAAATCCAGGGGTAAAATGGCAAAAAACATGCGGGACTCAGTGCAAAAACACCGATCTCCGAATGTGTTTCACAAAAAGTATGTAATCATGAGTATTTCCGCCCTTGGAATTACCGATGCCAATGGTATCTGTAACTCCAGAGGCTAAAGGTAGATATTTGACCCTTTTCTGGTTCTCTCATAGCCCATAGTGGGTGGTACTAGTAATTCTCATAGTATTGCTTGCTACTGTGGCCCTGAATACGAGTTAGACCAAGCAGCATTACCATATGGAATTACGCTCCACCTGATTCAGAATGGTGTTCCCATGCCTAATTTTCATGATTGCGAGAATACCTGACCTGATTTTACCAGGCGGTAATTCCAAATCATATGAGGCTTTGACCGCATTGCCTATTTCTTTTTCTTGTCAGAACTTATCTTTCTCTTCCCTCCCCTACAAATGAGAACCCTTTCCTTTTCCGCCAAGCCACCCCTAAGCAGAAGAATACATTTACTACCTGCTTAGAGCAGTTCCGTGTGGTTTTACTATTGATAAGTCCGGTCCAGCACAGTAATTCCCCATTTCACTGAGCTCAGCTGTAACTGCATTCTACCGGCGCAGATACTGTGTGCTAAGCCTCCCCCTGCCATTTCACCAAGCTTAGCTTGTAATTGCCTGTTACTGGTGCACATTTACTGTGTGCTAACCCTTCCTTCCCCCCTTCCTAGTACCGTGCAACTTGGAATCAGTGCCTGATTGGGACTAGTGTTCTGCCTCTCAGTGGGTGCTGTCTTAAATAGAATAGCACAGGTCACACTAACCATGCAGTGAGCACTCTACAGTTTGCTTCATGTTTACTCACAGTTCTTGTCCTGGATGCTTTGTGAGCACTTGAGGTAAGGAATGCAGTATTGAATGGTGCCAAAATATGGGCAGTTTAGTTGTCATAACCTCGAGACCTGGCTCATGGAAGCCTCATACATGGGAGCCTACTGAAGGGCTTATTTAGGAGAGGCTTACACCGCCGAAGCATCTGGATGCAGCACAAGCCTCTCAATCAAATCTATGAGACCACGTAAAGCCACTCTGCGTGGCTTTGCATGGCCTCTTAGATATAGAGTAAGACAAAGTAGCGCAAGTGTAAGCCTAGCTTTACTCTGCCTCTAGGATGGGCCTTTACAATGCAGCACCCATGGGTGTTGACTCTAATCACAGAAACCTGAGTTAGCGGCAAAACCTTACATCTCCCCGGAGCAGGCGTAACGAGGAGAAATATGTTTATTTCTGCTTGCTTTTTTTGTATTTCCATACGTGCTGCATTCTGTAGCACACATAGACAGGAAAACGCCTCTTGGGATTGTTTTTGTGGCGGAAGGTGCTCCTTCCTGCACAAAAACAATCCAGCCTGCAACGGAGGCACCCGTGCACCATGGTGCAAGGGGTCCCGCGTTGGCCCTAGGCGGAACATTGTGCACTAGAACAGTGGGAAAGGACAGGAATTGCATAAATACAGTGCATTCTTGCCCTTTCACATTGGCATAGGTCAATGCAGCTAGAAGACTTGCCGCGCTGCCCTATGCCAATTTCTCATAATTGAGACCCTGAGTGTAAACCTTGAATGATCTCTGTCTGAGGTCGATTATCACCATATGTGGTCCTGGGCTCAGTTCCAGTTTATAGATGATAGCAGATACCCTATGAAGAGCATGCTGGAATTCAGGCAAAGAGCATCGCCATTAAAATGCCGACGCCTTGTAACATTAGAACCTGATTATCCCCTTTCTAGGCCCTCGACGGGGAATTCCACTTTGGCACTTTTTGCAACAGAATTTTGGATAGTCCTCTTACGCATTATGAAAGAAAAGATGTAATTATTCCACTTCTGGAACCCCTGCTGCTTGATGGTGTACGGCGGGTCCCGAACATTCCGCGGCGGGAGCAGTGCTCGTTACTAGACCACGTGCAGTTGTAGACAGACTAGGGCCAGTGCCATTTCAGAGGAACACAACAGGGCTGATAGATTTCTTTGGAGCTCGAGGGAATCAAAGGGCTGAGAGTCGGTTATGGTGAAAATTACCAATCCATACCAACTGAAAACTAAAGGTTTTTCCTAAGCTTGTCAATGAGTGGTTGTGAATGGAATTTTCAAGTACAGTGAGAAATCTGGCACGTTTTCATTACATTACATTCCTTAAAAGAACAAGACTTGGCAAAGCCAATAGGTCTCGACTTGAAACTATTGGCTTTTCTAATGGTTTTTAGTGGTGCTGTACAGATCCCCAATGCTGTGCAGTATGGCTAAAGACTAAAAATAAAAAAGGCTCAATTACATGTTTGCATGGCTTATTTTTTAGTTTAAACAAAAAAAAGGGGCTCAATATTTACCAAAAGGAAATAGAGCACCAAATAACTGTAAAGTAAAAAGTTTTTTTTCCTTTTGGATAAGATACTCATCAACTCATTCAATCACTCTACCGAATCAGAATCCCAATGTCGGGTTTGTACAACTCACTACCTCTGATGGAACACTTACACACAAAGAGCGCCAATTGTGTCAGAGCAAACTATTTATTTGCATCAAAAAATATTTTCATAAACATATAATCAGTATAAAATATACATTTCATTTTTATAAAAGACGACGAAAATTAAAAAACATTATAACATTTAGTACTCTAGGAGAACAGGAGAATAAAAGACAATATACTTTGTCATATCACAGTTAATTCAGACCCTTCATGGGCAACATAGAATAAGGATTTACTTCCCTATTTCAAAGAGTTTGTATGCCCCTTCTGAATTTAACACATATACATTGCGTCGACGCGTTTCGAAGGCTTTCGCTGTTTGTAGCCTCCTTCTTCAGGACAATAACTATTTGTATCTCCTTGTCCAGAATTAGTTACCTAATACAGAAATAAAAACATGTGTTTCACTTATGATATAAATCTTATTTTCTACATGCAATATTGCTCTGCCTAATCTTACATTTCTTTCAGTACATTTTGGACATCATTATTTTAGCTAAACCAACAATTTAGTCCTAAATGTACATACATAGCTACAGAATTTTTCAAAGCACATGCTTTGTTTAGAAAAACAATCTTTGTATTGTAAGTGTTCCCATCCATTCACACTACACATTCTTGGCACTCACACTTATGGTTAACAGTTATAGGGAATCGCCTTTATCACACTCACTCAATAATTCCTGAGAAACTCACCTGTGCAAACGCACTAGGGTAACTTGTTTATTGGGCTGAACTCTTGAGAGAGATTTTCTCAGTGTTTCTCAGTTCCCCAAGCTGTCGAGAAATATAATAATCTTTTATTTAAAATATTCCCGTTGTTTGGTTATCAGGGGAATAGAACTCCCTGATTCGGAATCAGTTGACTGATTTCCAATTAACACTTATTATTTTCATTTTATTAATTTTTCAATATAAATCTATGTAGTACCTCTCAGGTTATTCATAGAAGTGGACTCATAGAATCCTATCTTGCGCACTTATTTATCTTTAGATCGCAAAGCAATTCCGTGCCGTTCGGTTTCTTCCTATTCAAAAGAAGACTCAATTAAATTTTAACCTCACTCACTTTGGAGATGCAACATTTTGTATCATACCCAAGGTCATTAATAAGGTATTTTTTCGTTATTTACTAATTAGAAACTCTAAAGCTTTTTGACATCAATGCTCACCTTTTGGCTAAGAGATTGTTGGCATTCAAAGGATATAGCTCAGGTAATAAAAAGTATGCCCGCAAACAAGGCCCCGGGCCCAGATGGTCTGACGACAGCCTTCTACAAGGCCTATGTCGAAGAATTGGCCCCCAGACTCCACTCTGTCTTTGCCGAGGCCCTGGAGACCGAATCCCTGCTCGACTCGATGCGCGAAGCATTAATAATAACGCTGCTAAAGCCGGACAAGGATTGCCAAGTATTAGACTCGTACCGTCCCTTATCCCTAATTAACGTGGATGCTAAAATCTACGCTAAAATCATCGCGGACAGGCTACAGCCTTTGTTACCAATGGTGGCACTGCCTGATCAATCTGGGTTTATCCCTGACCGGGCCACATCGCACAACCTCAGAACGATATTTTCAGTCTTACACTATTTACATCCTTCCATACAGGCGGCGGTCATTTTCTTAGATGCTACAAAAGCGTTTGATTCGCTAGAATGGCCCTACCTTTTTAGGATCCTCGGCAGGATGGGTTTCAGCCCCCTCTTCATAAACTTGATAAGATTGTTATACGACGCTCCCAGGGCAAGAGTGCGTGTAAACGGACTTGTATCCCAGCCATTTGACATCTTCCGTGGGACTAGGCAGGGGTGCCCCCTGTCCCCATTACTCTTTGCTATAGCCATGGAGCCTCTTGCGGCTAGAGTCCCGCTGTATATCACCAACCCCGCTGTGAACTTAAACCCACTGTTGAGGGAGTTCGTCCGCTTCGAGGGTCTGGCAGGGGTATCCATCAACTGGTCCAAATCTGTCGCATTCCCCTTGACAGATACCACATCGGAAGTGTTATCTGATTATCTGATTATCCCCTACGCTGGGAACCTGACTCAGTCAAATACTTGGGGGTTTGGATCAGTCGCAACCTGCAAGATTTGTGGACTCTGAATTTTGGCAGAGCGGTGGACTGGCTGGAAGGGAAGATAGAACTCTGGAACAAGCACCCCCTGTCTTTGGTCGCGAGAATAGCCCTAGCAAAAATGGAGGTCCTTCGAAAATTCTTATATCTATTCGTAAACATCCCAATACCCCTGACTGCACACTTTCACGCTCGAGTAAGATCACTACTGTTGACGCTGGTTTGGGCTGGTGGTCAGGCAAGGTCATCTTGGACGCTACTTACACTCCTATTGAGGCAGGGCGGACTGGGGGCCCCTAATATGAAACTATACTCGCTATGTGCGCAAGCACAATTTCTACACTTTTGGGTTTTTCCCACTCCTTGTCAGCCACATGTTGCGGTAGAATTGGCTGTCGCTGCCCCATCGCCACTGAGCGTAGCACTGTACGGGAAGGCGCCTCGTCCATCACAAGACGTGGACACAGTGGACATGCTCCGGTGGACATGGCGGGAATTACAGAAGAGGGCAAAACTCCCACTTCTTTATGCGCCAGCCATTACCCTGCGAGGCAATCCAATGATGCCCTGCCTACAAGATAGAGGGGGTGACATCACTATTAGGGGGGATACATTTGCCGACATCTACCCCAATGGCACCTTCAGGGATCCCGGTTCTGGAGAGGCTGACCCACCTGAGTCCTTCTCTCAATCAATCAATCAATCAATCGCATTTATAAAGCGCGCTACTCACCCATCAAGGGTCTCAAGGCGCTGGGAGGGGGGGGGGGGTCAGTGCTCGAAGAGCCAGGTCTTGAGCTGCCTTCTGAAGGAGAGGTGGTCAGGTATGGCGCGAAGGTGGCTGGGCAGAGAGTTCCAGGTCTTCGCTGCCAGAAAAGAGAAGGATCTTCCTCCGGCGGTGGCTTTGCGGATGCGGGGTACGGCTGCCAGGGCCTGTCTGGTGGAGCGCAGAGTGCGCGGGGGAGTGTAGAAGGAGACGCGGGTGTTGATGAGTTTGGGTCCGAGGTTGTGAAGGGCTTTGTGTGCGTGGGTGAGTAGTCGGAAGGTGATCCGCTTGTTGACGGGTAGCCAATGGAGTTTTTTCAGGTGTCCGGAGATGTGGTGGTGGCGAGGGATGTCCAGGATGAGTCTTGCGGCAGCGTTCTGGATCCGTTGGAGTTTCCTCTGCAGCTTGGTGGTGATGCCGGCGTACAGGGTGTTCCCGTAGTCCAAGCGGCTGGTGACGAGGGCGTGGGTGACGGTCTTCCTGGTGTCGGTGGGGATCCAGCGGAAGATCTTGCGGAGCATGCGGAGGGTGTTGGAACATGCCGAGGTCACCGAGTTCACCTGTCTGGTCATGGTGAGGGAAGAGTCCAGGATGAAGCCGAGGTTGCGCGTGTGGTCGGTGGGTTGGGGAGTGCTGACCTCTTCACTTACCACAAGCTCAAAGAATCCTGTAAAGCACTGTGGCCTCAGTTTCCAGAAGAACCCCCGCAGCTCCAGGCGCTACAAAACTTGCTCTCGAAGGCATCTTCTAAAAAACTCGTGTCCAGGTTATACAACTGTATGCAGGAACAGTCCCCTGTCATTGTACCTTCTTCCATGCATGCATGGAATGCGGAATTGGAAGATCCCTTGTCCGAAGACCAGTGGGCCTTCTGCTGCAGACAGCTAACGGAACTATCGCCTAACTATAGGTTGCGACTGGTGCATTTCAAGTTTTTACATAGGTACTATCGTACACCAAAGTCGTTACACCGCATGGGTCTTAGGGAGGACGATACGTGCTGGAAATGCGGATCCGAAAATGCTTCTTTTATACATGTGGCATGGAGCTGCCCGAGGCTAGAAGAATACTGGTCAAACATTTTTATTGCTATTAACCAAATCTTACTCAGAGCCGATACGCCATCTCCACACCTCGGGTTGCTGGGTATGTTCAAGATACTATACCAAAGAATAGGAAGCTACATGCGCTATTGCTCCTTTATGCCAAGAGACAGGTGGCGGTGCGCTGGGGTCGTCGATCACTGCCAAAATTTACTGAGTGGGTGAAGGATGTGACATATGGTAACACGCAACTCGAACGCTATTGGGAAACGATGCCGACTGCTTCCCGGCCCAGAGACATCTGGGAGCCTTTCCTACAGTGGTCGCGAGAAAGAGCAAGCTCCCCTAATTCCACACATTCGCTGTCTGGAGAGGTCTCGGATGATATGGGTTGACACTGGCTGGCGGGAGAATGCGTTCACCTGTACTGCTGGGCTCTGTGCACTTTCAAATTTCATTGATGACTTCTGTGGGTGGTGGGATTGAGATCGAGCCTCGTTGTCTAGAGGGTGTATTGCCACGAAATGCCTATCCCGGAGTCCGTATATTACAATGTGTAGTCCTGCGCCTATTGCACCGTACCACAGTCAGATCTATATGTGTATTTTTTGCTGCTGTATACAAATACTAAATGCGAGATGCTTCCTTCGTAGGTTTTGCTCCTCCATTACTAGAGCAATAAGTTTTTTATCTAATGCTTTCCTTTTGTACCAACGTTCGTTTTGTTTATGTTCTTACAAACGTGGATTTGGGTGTAAAGGGAAATCAATATTCGTTTACTTACTGTTTTACAGTGTCTGATTTGATTAGAACATACTTTTTTTGATGGAAGTATGAATGTAAACAACTGTAATGTCATTGACTTGCTAACCTGAATAAACAACTTTAAAAAAAAAAAAAAAGTAATGCATCTATGCTCTAGGACTGGGACAAACACAAGAAGAGGAAGTATAGCCAACACAAACTGACAAATAAAAAGTAAGCAAATGAAAGTAACAATAAAGTCACCCATTAGTAGGCAGTGAGCAGGCTGTAAGACAACTATAAGTTTGACAGTAGGTCCTTTTGCCTACAAACATCTTGTGCTAAATGGTAGGCATGACGTAGGGTCTGATTTAGATCTCGGTTGACGGGCTTCTCTGTCACAACGGCGACGGCTATCCTGTCAGCCGAAATATAAATCCCAATATACCCTATGGGATTTATATTTTGGTGGTTGGGTTATCCGTCACCGTTGTGACGGAGTAATCCATCCGCTGAGATCTAAATCAGACCCTTAATAACTGCAGCAGTTGCTGTTACTACATTAGCAGCATCAGATTCACATGGATTATTCAACACATTTATGTAATCCTTTCAACCAAAGGCTCCACTGGAAGGAAACATTGTATGAAGATTTGGATAAAAACAGAAATGATAAAATCAGTTTACCTATCAGTTCTGTCCAACCTGGGAACTATTTTCTGGCAACTCTGTAAATGACAGATTATCCATTATGTTTTTTACAAATAACATAATATAGATTGCATAATATAGACTTCGCTGCCTTAGTGACGAGGAGGGTACTAAACTGAATATTATGATATGCAATTTGGATGTCTAGTAAAAATAAGAGATTAAAAGTAAATACTTTATATTGAAGTTTATAGACTGATATTTTTGGTTTTTAAATCCTTGTTTCACCACCATATGTTGTGCACAGCAATAAGGATTTTGCAGCTGTTTGCAACGCCCAGCTAACAATGGATCTCCAGTTGCACAGAATGGGATACTTGGTTTACATTTCTTGACTTAGATTGCTGATTGATGAGGAGCGGGTTGATGAAATAGAAAAGTTTTTTTTGAGTATTGAAATAGATTTCGTATCAAGTGATTTGGTTAGAAGGAACTTGGAGTGAAAAATAATTTCCCAGGCTTTCCATTGGGTGAAATGCGGTATTCAAGTGAACCATGTCTTTCCTAAAGGGTATGTATTATAATTCACAAGTATGACATGATTCTCATGAAATTCAGAATTTCAGACCATTGCCATTCATCACCAGCTCACGTTCCCCTGGCCAAGTAACAAAAACACAAGTCCAGAAAATACACACAAATACACAACCAATTTACCAGGTATCTTCTGCGAAAACTCATGGACTGTAATTTTTTTTTCTGAAAACGTAATCAGTCAGTTAGCAAACTGAGATAAAATTTAACACCGTCTAGCAGCCCCATAAGAAATTCAGTCAGTTTTCCATTTGTAAATGGATGGGTTCTCTAGGTTGAATGTGTCTTGGCTATGAGACCTGGTGAAGTAACTGGTTTTTAGGTCTCGCCTGACCCAGCGCATGCGCTGATCTGGCGAGACTTATTGAGAGGGCTCCAAAAAGTGCTGGCAGACCAGCCTAAAGCTACAGTGCATGTGCGCGGGCGCGCGCGCCGCGCTTTACCGTGATTACTTTCACTTTCGCGGCCGCAGGGCTGCTTTGATGTGTGATCGCGATCACTTTCACTTTCCGCTTTGCATAGCCAATAGGTCTCGCTTTTGGGACTTTATAAGTATTTAGTTATGCAACTGTTGCATGCCTAAACACTTATAAGGTCCCAAAAGCGAGACCTATTGGCTATGCCAATGCTTGTTGTCCATGTGGGTGGTATCAGCAGTTGATGAAGAGATCCTTCTAGCTATACTTGAGGGCAAGTACCACCAAACTGGCAGAAGAGCACAGCACATCTGTTAACCTGTGAAAACAGATCCAAATGTCTAGATCTGAAGAAACCAATGGATCTTAGATCCTTACTTGAGATTCAATCCTCAGCTGAGATGTAGAACTTCAATTTTCTTGGCAAATGAAGTTGGAAGTTGATTGGTAAAGATTCCTTATATAAGATGTTAATTTATGGCCAAAGCCAAAGTAATATTCACTTACAAAGCACGAAAAACCAAGATAGGAATGATGGTATCAATAGCTAAATAATCCAAACATTGTTGACCACGAACTGCGGACAACATCAACAAGAAACCCTCTTTTTTTAAGGGTTCAGTTTTCGGTCATACCTGACCACCCATTTTTGATTTCTCAGAGTTTTCACCCCAGGTGCTTGAAGTCCACCTCCTTTAGGACACCTTTAGGTGTCATTGGGTGTTAATTGCATAATTGTGGGCCTGGCTATTCATGGGTCACAATGCACAAATTGAAAAGAGGTAGCAATAGAAATTAACCATAGGAAGCAACCGGTAGTGTAGGGTCTGTTCTGGAGGTAGGCATACCTGCCTTCACAGTCAACTATGGATCAGCCAAAAAGTAGGCAAACCAACTCAGATGACCACCAGAAGATCACCAAATCTTACATGCATCTTCGGGCTCCATAATAAGATCTATTTGAGCAATCTAGCAGCTCCAACTATTAGGAGTCACCTCCATCCTTTATGCAGGCAGCATCAACCAGAACCTGAATAGCGACCCTCTCCTGGATTCCCCCGCAGCGGCCTGTCAACATCCTAGATGCGTAAGGGGAGCTAGGCATAGTGATGACCTGAAAAAAGGGCGCGGAGAAGTGGACAGCTACCGGTGGGGTGCCAGGCTCGATGGGGTGAAAGGGTTCCTCTCTCTTTCCTCCCTGCCTGCCCATTAAGCAGCACATCACTTACCTACTAGGTAGCACTAGAACAGTTTGCGCCGCTGTCAGAGAGTGGGGAGAGGACGATTGCAGTGGGGGCTTGAAATGCAATGGAGGGGAGGACGGCCTGCTCTGCATCGGAGGACGCAGAGGATTCCCTCTAGATAAAGAGTGAGGATTACTTGCCTGATCACGCCCAGGGGGCATACTGTACATGGCAAGTGCCCATAGACCTAGTACCCAGGCTTGTGACTGACTGGATTTTGCGATGTGCAGGATTAAGGGTAAACACCTGGATACTGGCCTGACAGCAGGGGGGGACCCCCCAATTCTAACGGTCGGGACCCGGCGCAGGGCAATTCCAACGCTGGACCTACAGAGCCCCACTTGGAGTAATTGGACTTAATACTGAAGGAGATCCGTGATTCCAAGAGGATAATGGAACAACAGATAGGGGTCCTCACGACTGGCCTCACCTTACTGCAGGCAGACCATGGGAAACTCGCCGATACGGTGCGGGATCACGAGAAGGCCTTGTCGAGCATTGACCCCCAACTCACGGAACAGACAACGCAAATAAAACAACTGCAACATCAGGTGGCTGGACTCCAGGACCGGATTGAGGACACGGAGGGACGGAATAGACAAAATAACGTTTGAGTCATTGCTCTACCGGAAAGAAGCGAAGGTACGAGGCCAGCGGACTTTATGGAACTTGGTTCAGAGAACATGTAGCTCCTGAAGGTCTGTCGCCATACTTCTGCGTAAAAAGGGCGCACCGGATTCCAACTGGAGCACCAAAAGTGGGAGCCCCTCTGCGTCCTCTGATTGTCAAAATTCTGAATTATAGATACAGGGACGTGCTACTCCAAAAAGCAAGGGAAAAGTCGAACATTCAATTTGAAAATCAGCGGATATCCTTGTACCCAGACTACACGATCATGGTACAGCGCCAACGGACCTCCTTCCAAGCAGTGAAGAAGAAACTACGGGCAGCACAACTCAAATATGCCTTACTGTTCCCAGCTAGGCTTAAAGTAATGCATGATAAGAAATCTTACTTCTTTGACAGTCCCAACGAGGTGGAAGAGTGGCTGGAGGTAATGGACAAAGTACACATCCAAGAAAGTCTGTCTGGCTCGGTGAGACATAGCCCCGTACAGTCACAACAGCAGCCACCCCGAGGTCGGGGAGGAGGTTCGAGGAATTCGGTAAGAATAGGACCGACCCCGGCCCAGAAGGTGGCGGGCAGGGCGGAGGCGCTGGAGGTCACCGGATCCTTTAGGGAGGATAATAACAAGATCTCAACGGACTCGGAGGACAGTACCATACATTCAGACTCGGAACATAGCATCATTCTTTTCCCATCGGCGACGCCCCAAACTGGTGACGGGCTGCTGGATACCTAAGGGACGAACATACGAATTTGTCCCGCACTAGAATTGAATGTGGCTGACTGCTGGGGCACGAACACAATACTTTATGCTGGACAGTATCCTTTTTTCTTGACCTGGGTGGTCCATGCATATTATAATGTCTATAACGCTTATAGTGCGATTTGTTTGATATGATTGTTATTGCTCACACGTGAAGTCACTAATCTAGACTGGCAAGATTTTAATACTGAGTAACTGTCCTGGGATAATTACGGTCCCCAGATTTCACATATGGTACTCCTTAATACAACGCGCACTGATGAGTATGACCTGAGTGGTAAACCCCCCCCCCCCCCCCCCCCCCCCCCGGGCCCAGTAGAGCCACCGGAGCTCTGCACATACATAGACAGTATGGTTGGCGGCGCGTACCCCCCACACATCGCACGCACTGTTCTATGGTTCTTATATGTTTTAATGTTTGATTTGGCTCAGCATTGTTTATTAGCTGCGCCATGTATGGTTAGTTTATGAGGGATGGGGACTTCCTGGTCTGCACATACACATGGCCTCTGCATTGAACGGAGGACAACACAAATAGAGGATACATGTCCCACAAGCAAGCCAGCTTAGGCTCATACAACCTGTTGACCTGGAATGTACGGGGACTGGGAGCTGTGACTAAGCGCCATAGAATTCATGCCTACCTTCTTCAGAGAAGGGCACAGATAGTATTCTTACAGGAGTCCCACCTGATGGAGGCAGAGGCGGCGAAAACTCAGAAAAAATGGAGAAGCCGCATATATACCACTAATTACTCGGCTTTCGCAAGAGGGGCGACCATATGGATTCGTCATGGCGTTCCATTTGAGGAGGTGGATAGGCGTGTAGATGATCAGGAGCGGTATATACTATTGAGGGGTACTTAAGATGGCATGCCCCTAATAGTTGGTTTTATATATGCGCCAAATTTTGACCAAGACAAATTTTTCTCTGACCTGAGCAGAGCTTTAACGGGTTGGGGTAACAGTCCCTGGATCATAGGGGAGACTGAAATGCTATCCTAGACATAGATTTAGATAGATCACATCCTCCATTACACGAGGCCAGCACACACAAACAGGCTGAACTCCTGAACACCTGGATGAGGGGATGGAGTCTCCGGGATGCATGGCGAATGCTACACCCTACGCACAAAGAATATTCCCCAGTCCATCAACTCCACACCAGACTTGATAGATTTCTCTGCTCCCACACAATCGTCACACAAATACATCACTCGACATATCTAGCCAAGACATTCTCAGACCATAACCCCCTGGAAATTACTCTAACGTGGGGGAGGGTCCCGACCCCTGTGCCGACTTGGAAATTATGGCCCCAATTACTAGAGGATGCCCCCTTTCGGACCTCATTACTAGACACCATTAATAATTACTTTACAGACAACTGGAATACAACCTCCTCCAACCTCATAGACTGGGATGCGTTCAATGTAGTGGTCAGAGGTTCGGCAATTAGTGCCACTGTAGGGGCGCGTCACGAAGCACATAAAAGACTTCTAGACACTGAGACATTGATGACGGAGCTAGAACCAGCTGCAGTGAAAGACGATGAAAAACGGGCATCTCTCCAGGAGGCTCGCATTCGCAGAGACGCTGGAAACACTCCGACTCATTGATTACAGAGCGTATACACAACACGGATGCTGATAAATCAGGAACATTACTAGCTCGGATCCTAAGGGATCACCCAGATACACCTTTGATCACCTGTATCCATTCACCACAGAAGGGAATGCTTAATACTCAAATTGATATTAATGAAGCGTTTTGTACTTATCACAGTACCCTGTATGCGGCACCAGCGCATATAGACGACGATCTCCTAGATGCCTTTTTTGGCAACCTGCAAGTTCCCCAGATCACGGAGGCTATGAGGAGGGACCTTTTAGGCCCCATTACTCAACATGAAATAAGAGCAGCGATCTAAGGCCTTAACCGTAATAAAGCCCCAGGCCTAGATGATCAGCCAGTGGAATTTTATGCGACATATTCGGATGTATTAGTACCTAAACTAACGGAGCTGTATAAAGCGGATTGGGATGCCGGTAGGTTACCACACTCCACGATGCAAGCTATGGTGGTGTCACTTCCCAAGCCGGGACTAGACATCACTGAGATGTCCAATTACAGACCGCACTCGATGCTGGCCACTGAATATAAATCCTCAGTAAAGTGCTGGCTAGCCGACTAGCCCCTGCTCGCCCCACTCTTATACACAGGGACCAATGCGGGTTCCTCCCTGCACGTAGCACTTCACTCAATACTAGGAGACTTCATCATATATTGAGGGCCATTCCCAGCGAGTACAACAGGGCGGGATGCCTGGCGTTGGATTTACATCAGGCATTTGACTCCATAACGTGGGAGTACATGTTTGCAGCCCTGCAGCGTTTTGGTCTCTCACGGGATTTTCTACGCTGGTTGCACCTCCTCTATGCTGAACCTACTGCAAGGGCACGTACCGAGAGGTATATTTCCTCAGCATACGCAGTACACAGATGTACTAGGCAGGGGTGCCCACTTTCCCCTCTCCTGTTTGTGCTTGCATTGGAACCACTGGCCATAGATCTGAGGTGGTCGTCAGGAGCTCTGGGAATTCCCATACAGGATGACACACACCTTATATCCATATATGCAGACGATATCCTTATATATCTATGAGACTTAGAGGGCGAGGCGCACCCACTCCCTATGATTTTCTCCGCCTTCGAGACTATCTTGGGCCTGGTTATTAACGCAGAAAAGTCTCATGCCTTTTATTTCCAGGCAGGTCAATGACCAAGGGTAATCCAATTTGGTACATATCAGATACATATCAGATACCTGTAGCACTGGATACATTTAAGTATCTTGGTATCCATGTGTACAGGGCTCCTCTGGACCAACTAAAAAGGAAACCTAATGAAGGCCATTGCTTCGCTGGGCTCCAGCATTTCCTTCTGGACGTCCCTGCCACTGTCTGTAATGGGGAGGATAGCCATCTCTAAGATGGTGATGCTTCCCCGCCTCTTATATTTCTTTGTCAATCTGCCTCTGACGGTGCCCCAGTCTACATTTCCTAAACTAGACACAATTTTGCTGGAACTTATCTGGGGCAGTCGTAGGCGCAGAAGAAATTAGAGTTGGCATCGAACGGGGGAGGTTTGGGAGTCCCTGATTTCTGAGCATATTACTATGCATCCCAATTGCAATGGCTGTCCTTCTGGACGGCAGGTAGGAACTTACAAGAAATAAACTTTAAGGCACCAGATCTAGACAGGTGTACACTACATAGTATGCTGCTCCCAGGGGCGAAAATACCCTCGGATGGCCCACCGCTTTTAAAAACAACAATGCAATGCTGGAAAAAGGCCCTACAGTACACATCGACCACAATTCCTTACGCGCCTAATATCCCACTACTGGGGTTGCCGGTGATGGGTGGTAGGCTCACAATGGCTAGATTACAAGACTGGGTGGATGTTGGAGTAGCGGAGGTGGGCTCGTTCTTCGGAGATGGTGTACTCCTAGATCATGACACATCTGTGAGGGCAACCGGGGCTTCTGACCGCCTTTACTTGCTACATGCAATGATAGTTCATTACATCAGGAAGACGTGGGCACCCCAACGTAGTGAGCCGCCGCAACATGACCTGGTACATCTGCTTTATTACATGGTGAGGGGTGGACATCTGGTTAAGTGGCTATATATTGGCATCCGAACGCAAGCCTCCATTAGTCTTGCGGACCTTCGGGGGAAATGGGCGGAGACCACAGACTTGGTAATCACAGATAAAGCCTGGGAGAGCATTTTAGGACACCCCAGATGGATTTCCTGAAGTGCCAAACTTGAGTTTATACAGTTTATGGTTCTTCATCGAGCATACCTAACTCCGAAACGGATACACTGCATGTTCCCGGAAGCCCAAAACTATTGTCCGAGATGCAGGGAAGAAGAGGCTTGCTTCGTTCACATGCTGTGGGCTTGCCCACGCCTCCAGGATAATTGGGGTCATATCTGAAACGTGCTGGGAGAAATCACACACCTCACAATGACAGACAACATATTAGAGGGTCTCTTAGGCCTACGTAAACGCACCAAAGCCCAGAAGGTCTACCTGCGTTTCCTAGATCTAGAGCTTATACTGGCGATCAGAGCAATCACTATGAGATGGAAATCCCCAAGGAGCCCCCCATTGCATATATGGAGAGAAGAGGTGCTCAGATGGGGCAGTGCGGAAAGCGCAGCACTTAGACGTGAGGAGGAGAGGGGGTTGAGTAAGCGTCCCATCTCCATGGAATGGGACATTATGCTGGAAGAACTCACACAATTGGACATCCCACTTACAAACCTGGATCCACTACCCTGATGTATTACAGCATTAAGCGCACAGCTAGTGACAATTAGGGTAAACTATGGGGAAAGGTCCCTAGTACACCAGAGGTATAGGTTAGAATTAATAATGTTTTCAAGGATATGAGGCAAAATAGACGGTAACACACAAACAGACCAGGAAGGGGGATGGGAGAAGGAGGGGGTAGTTAATTTAATTTAGTTTAGGGAATAAAAGTATAAATAAATGTCATGGAACCTTATAAACATTACTAATTACTATAGACGAATCCGCGTGTGGCACTTATTGCATTGTAATTATTAAACTGTGTAACTGTTGGGTACAAAGATTGAAGCATGTACAGTCACTCACGAAGTATGATGAGTCAATGCTTCACAAAAATTAAAACTGCCATGAAAACCTGATATCATGTAATGTCCTCTGACTATTGGCTCAATAAAGTTTTTAAAAAAAAATATAAAACTACATCTGCATCTGAGATACTGCAGATTTGAATTACCTCTTCATTCCATTCTCTGCTCTTTTCCTTACCTATAGAATGTTTAGGCATTCCCTAGGCAGGTTTACAAGTTTGATTCCCCAATAGAATTTAAAGCAACCCAACTCCACCAGTCAGGCGGCTAAAATCTCCTACCACTGCTTTGAACTTCCTGTTGCGTTTTGTCTAAGTAGGTTTAAGCTCAGTTGACTGTTTGGTACAGGCTGCATTGATTCTTAGTGGCTTATTTATTAAGGGTCTGTGCCACTGCTAAATTACACAGAGCAACGCAAAGTGGCACAAGCACTTGCTAGAGTATTTATTTTCCGCACAGAAGGTATGTTGCACTGGAAAGATACAATGTTCTCAGCACATTAATTTGCTTTCATTTGCACCACTTTGTGTCAAGAGGGAGGCACTTGGGTCATACTTCACAAGCACCCATAGTATTTGATGCCCTATCTACTAAAATAATTAGAGCAAGCTTTGTTGCAAAAAATTCTTCCTATTTATTTTGTTTATTTAAAAAGTTTTGTATAGTGCGAACATAACCCGTGAGGGTATCAGAGCGCTTTACGGGGGGAGGGACAGCGGGTAAACCAGTAAAAGACAGTAATAAAATTCAGTTAGGACATAAATACAAACATAGAAGAATTTCAAACCTAGGAGCGCAACCTCCTTTGGAGATCAGAAGGAGGTAGTCGTGATCAACAGAATAAGAGTACAACAGGTAAGGTCGATCGATATATGGTATGGTGACGACTTTTAGGCTAACCATTTATTCATCAGGAATTATTTCACTTCTAATTTGAAGGAGGCGGTAGAGGGAATCAGACGGATTTCCTTCAGAAGAGAATTCCAAATTTTCAGTGTGATGCCTGAAAAATCTCTGTTGCATGTTTTCTTTTTGCGGAAAATCTGTGGTTTCAGCAGCATGAAGCTGTTACTTCTCGATGATCTACATCCACTAGATAGTTCCAGCTTGTAGGAAAGTAGGATCTGCTTTTGTGGTTACCCCCACCTTTTGCCTGGTGCTATGCTGGTTCTCACTAGTCTGACTGGGATACTGCTAATCAGGACCCCAGTCTCTGTGCTTTCTCCCCTGAATTGGTATGGTAAGTACTTAGATACAATCCAGATTGGACACTGGTGTACCTTTATCAGTCCCTAGTATATGGTACTGAGGTACCCACGGAATAGCTACACGAGGGGTCCCCCATGGGCTGAGCCTGCATTATGCCACCCATGGGGGATCACTTAAACTGTAACTACAGGCCTGCCATTGCAGCCTGTGTAAGCTGGTGCTAGCACCACTTATGAAAGATATAGGTTTCCCTATATCTGAGGTCACTGCACTTAACATCTATATGTCACCCCTAAAGCAGGCCAACAAATCTTTCAGTCCTGAAGGCAGGGTGTTCGGTTCTAAGTGTTCGGGTGCCCCTGCATGAGCAGGACACCCCTATAACCTTCAGAGTCCTTTGTCCCCGGTTGTAAGTGTACCAGCCATTACAATACATATAGTGGCCAGGCGTCATTATGCGATGACCATCTCTAAACTGGCTGTAACAAACCCTGTCATGTTTGGTATAAAACATGTTGGAATCATACCCCCACACCGTATGTGGGGGTATGATTCCATGCACTGTAAAGCTCCTCCTAGAGGCCCCCAGTGCTTTGGGTACCAGTATCCTAGACTCGGACAGCACAACATGGCTGCTGCCAACCAGATACATGATTCTGCCCTCCTGCTGCTGAGCCAAGCTCAAGCAGGGGAAGGCAGAACAATAGGTATCCTGTAATAGGGAGGTGTGACCACCTCCCAGACAGGGTTTAGTGTATTGGGGCCATGTGGAAGTGCTTGCAGCACCACTCAGTCTGCTTTAAGGGCATATTTGGTGCCCTCCTTGCATAGTCCAGTTCAAACCAGCTCAGGGAGCTGTTGGCTCCCGCTCTGGTGCGAAACTGGACAAAAGATATGGGAGTATCCTCCCCACTGTTCGACCCCTCCCCTGGGAGTGTACCCTGAATCGTCCCAACTTTTTCCTTAGGGTACTTATAGCTTACCTGTAGGTGGGTCCCTTGATTCGTAGTGGGACGAGATGAATTTCAAGACACCACTTCTTCGACTGTCTGGGCACTCTGGACTTCGCTCTGGGAATCAAGACTATAACTAGGAGGACTCTGGCTGCTCCTGGTCTGGTCGCCCTGCTCGTCTGCTGCAACGTCCGTGCCTGTGCCCCATACAGGAACCTTCAAAGGCCTGTGGGCATCCAAGACACCTGAAGGAATCTCCCTTGAAGTGAAGGAATCATTTCCCTGCATCTGCAGGCACCGCAACTAAGCTGACCGATCTGCTGATCCTGGGCTCCCACAGACTCCGAAAGGCACAGCATCACAGGTTGTGGTGCTTCACATCCCTCAAGGCCTGCCCTGTCCTCTCACCAAGTTTGAGGCCAGTGTCTGTCATCGGAGCCGCAGGAACTGAACCCCTGTGCAATGTGTCAACTTGCTGTTGAAAAGGCTTGTTGGCTTCCTTCCTCCAAGATCTTCGGGCTCCAAGTATCCCGAAACCTCGAGCATCTCCTTTGACTAAGATCTTCGTCCTCACCACATCACTTGCACCGTGGGCCTGCATCTTTGGTGAGCTGCCTAAGGTCCTCTTGCGACTCCAGTGCCTCCGGCCTGTGGGTCCTCTCTAGGGTGTCCTTTGATTTCTGTGGGCTCCCCTGCTTGCTCGGGCCTGCCCTGACTCCCCTGCTTGTGACTTTTCTGGTCCTGACACTAGGCATTCTTCGCTTTCCACGTTGTTTGTAGTTGCCAAGGCTTGTTGGTGCTCTCGATGGACACCAACCCCTCAAGTCTCGACATCTGACGTGTGATTTGCATTTGGCTGGGTTCAAACTGGAATGGCATGGTGAGCAAAAAAACGATGGATTTAGGCACAGATCTCTGTACTGGGGTGAATGTATGACATTGTTCTGCATTCTGTCCATCAACTGTTGTTTTTGCATTTGTCACCCCGAGTGGGACGGGTATGCTCAGATGTGAGTCCCGTGCTCTCCATGCCACTGGAATCAAACTATCCTGGCTGAAGTGGGGTGAAACCCCGAAACCGGTCCTAGGATGCTTGGTTCCAGTCCAGGGAGGACCTGGCTTGGCAGTTCGGGCTGAACTGTTCCCATGAGGCATAGGGTCAAGACTGATTTGAATATGGCTGGGTTCAAACGGGAATGGCATGGTGAGCAAAAAAACAATGGATTTAGGCCCAGATCTCTGTACTGGGGTGAATGTATGACATTGTTCTGCATTCTGTCCATCAACTGTTGTTTTTGCATTTGTCACCCCGAGTGGGACGGGTATGCTCAGACGTGAGTCCTGTGCTCTCCATGCCACTGGAATCAAGCTTTCCTGGCTGAAGAGGGGTGAAACCCCGAAACCGGTCCTAGGGTGCTTTGTTTCCAGTCCAGGGAGGACCTGGCTTGGCAGTTCGGGCTGGACTGTTCCCATGAGGCACAGGGTCAAGACTGATTTGCATAATGCTGGGTTCAAACTGGAATGGCATGGTGAGCAAAAAAACGATAGATTTTGGCCCAGATCTCTGTACTGGGGTGAATGTATGACATTGTTCTACATTCTGTCTATCAACTGTTGTTTTTGCACCTCTCAGACAGGACATAGAATATTGGTCTGGGGTGGAGGCGCTTGCCAGCGCCACCAGACTGCTTCAAGGGCACATTTGGTGCCTGCCTTGCTAACTCCAGTTGGAACCAGTTCTGGGAGCCCTTGAATCCTGCTCTGGTGCAGAACTAGACTAAGACCATGGGAGTATCCTCCCTTCTGTCCAGCCCCTCCTCTGGGAGAGAACCCTGAGTCGTTCCAACCCTTTCCCTAGGGTACTTAAGAGCTTACTTGTGAGTGGCACTTCAGATTAATCATTGAACAAGGCTCAAGCCTGAAACCTCATCCCTCTTCGACCGTCTGGACACTTGGACTCTGCTGGATTTCACCTGGATCTGAGACTACATCAAGGAAGACTCCAGCTGCTCCTGGTCTCGCTGTTCTGCAAGTCTTCTTCGTCGTCTGTGTCTGTGCTTCTTCCAGGATCTTCAACAGACCTGTGGGTATCAAGGACATACAAAGTAATCTCCCTTGGGGTGAAAGAGTCACTCCCCTGCATCTGCAGGCACCGCAATAAAGCTGACCGATCTGCTGCTCCTGACATCCCACAATCTTCGAAAGGCTCAGCAACACATGTGGTGGTTCTGTAACTTCCTCGAGGCCTGACCTATCCCTCTGCAAAATTGAAGTCAGTATCTCCTGTTGGAACCGCTGGGACCAAACCCCTGTGCACCGTGCCGACTAGCCGTTGCCAAGGCTTATCGGCTCTGCACTCCAGACATCTTCAGGCTGCAAGAAGCTCCAGCATCTATTTCTGCCAAGTACAGTGTACTCACTGCATCCTCTGCACCGTGGGCCTTTCTTCTTGGTGAGCTGCTCGGGGTCCTCTTGCAACATCTGTGCCTTCAGCCTGTGCATCCTCTTGAGGGTCTTCTTCTGCTCCTGTGGGCTCCCCTGCTTGCTCAGGGCCTGCTGTGACTCCCTGCTTGTGGCGGGCCCTGTGGACCTTGCTGGTCTGAATGTTGCTCCTTCTTCGCTTTCCACGGCTCTCGCAGTTGCCAAGGCTTGTTGGTGCTCCCGCTGGACACAGACCCCCTGGTTCTCGCCTTCCAACGTGGGACAGGTCGTGCACGTTCTCTGGTCTTCCTCAGCTTCACCTGGTTCTCACAGCTGCAGCAACAAGGTCACCATCCACTCTCCTGAACTGTCTCTCATCGGTGAGCATTGCTCTTCCATGCCACCTGGTCACCTCCGCGTGACATAAACACTGTCCCCTCTGCTTACAGGTTCTTCACTTCAAGGATCCACCCTTGGATTCCCCAGAGCTCTTGCAGAGTCTTCTACAGCAGCATCTTTCCTGATGTCCTCTATTGTGGTCTATGGCGGTTTCCGATGTCACTTCGCACCTATGCACCCAGCTTCCCTGGTGTTGGTACCCTGGTTCCAGGGGTATCCACAGGTGGGTGACTGTCCAACCTTATGTCTTCTAAGCGGTTTCTTCAAGGTCCACCGGGAAGGGTCCTTCTTCTTCAAAACTTCACCCGTGAATTCCCCGTTGACTTCTATTGCACACGCGGCTGTGTTTCCACTCTGCACACAGCCTCCATGGGGTTCCTGGGTACTGACCTTGGGTGGTTCCTTGTGTCCCCAGCTCCTCTGAGTCTCCTGGTCTAAGTCCCGACTTCTGTTACAGTTTGCATTCCACTTTTTTAGTATATGGTTTGATCTTCCCGTCCCGTCTGCCGAAATCTAAATCAGGCCCATATACTCCAAAATATAGAGAGCATGACTGCGGAACTTATGTTAATCTCTTCATACAAAAATTTCCCAAAACTATATCCAATCACTGTGGATCTTCAGAGCCAAAAATGTTGCGGGAAAAGTGGAATGCCATAAACTCCATTATGTTGTCTGAACCTTCCATAGTAAAAATGTATGCCATCCAATTAAGTAAGTCGAACGCGCACACATGCTCCTCATTTCTAGAGGCCGTTAGGAGCATATCAGGGCAACCTGCATTAACCTCAGTAAAACTCTGATCCAAGAGGTGCTGTGCACGAGCACAGGTACTCAAGTCTGCCATTGGTCCAAATAGAGGATCGCACACTAGGCGCCTACCCACTGAACGGTCCTGGTCAAGGGCCATCAATGGACCCATTAACAGTTCATAATCCAGGGCAGCATGTGAAGTAGTGGAAAGACAGACACCCAGGGTCCATTTAAAAGGGTACCAGAGGCAGTAGAACACAAGTTGCATGCAGGTAAAGGTAAAGGCAGCCAATAGTCAACGTTAAGAGTCTCTAATGGCATCAGACCAAAAAGCAACCACATCCGATCACAGTACAGCTGCAGCTGGACCGGGTTTGGCAGCACCACAGGTCGAGCAGCCATTGCGGAGCAGCAGTAGAAGTACAAGTATGCCGCAAATCAACAGGAGCAATAAGGGAAACCCTCCGAAGGCGAAGGAAAAAACTGAATGGATAAAAGCTGGTATTACTCCAGAAACAGTTTGAAAGGAGGTGACAAGGCTAGATCCCACAAGTTTAAAAAAGTGGGGCTGGCCCTCTATCAGACGCATTAAACATTTGGTGAACTAATTCTCCAAAATGGAGTGGGAGATTCATGTTTAGCAGTGACTGAATCTCACTTGCATTTCTTGCCACCTGCAATTATAAGGTCTCGACTGTTGCTATAAACCACACCACCAAAAACATTGCTGTAAAAGGGAAATAGTCTGTGTCACCCCTGCATGCGCAGCAGCAACGCCTTCATGTGCAGCCACTATTAAAGAAAGTCTGCGGTCCATGTTGGGAATCACCCGATCCCCAACGGATGGTATAGTTGCAAATGGAATTTGATCAGATGTTAAATGAGAGGTAAAATGAGAAGGGAAACCTTGGGGAAACTCTGTTCCCTCCTTCGTCGCAGCTATAGCCGCTAAAATATCATCATTAATTTTAATCATAGACCTAGTGACTGCTGCTACTGAACAAGTGCCTACTGTAGATTTGGCTGCCTCATCAGCCTGTGAATTTCCAACAGCGTGTGCTCCTACACGTTGATGGCCCAATGTATGGACAACATGTGTGAGTGGCAAACGTTCCTTAACAGTGGCCACTCAGACCCAAATCGTTTTATGCTTTATTGCGCTGCCTTTAGAATCACGAAAATCACGAAAAGAACAAGTTGTCATTGAAGGATTGGACACAGTAAAGTGAATCGCACACTACATGTGTAGGAACATCTGGATCAGCAAACTCAAGAGCCAAAACCAAAGCATGTAGCTCTGCCATTTGAGCCGTGGAATCCCCAAGAGATTGTGTGTGCACCAAGGAGAATTTTAAATCACCATCTACAATTGTGCCTGCCACAATCGCGCAGGCTGCCAAATATTCATGTTTATAACCAATGGCCGGCTGTGCAGCCCCATCAGTGTAAATAATGCATTTGTACTGATCAAGAGGGAGCAATGATAAAGGAGGAGGATGAAAATTTTCATATTGTAAAAACACCTGTGTTTGCAAAGAAGGGTCAAAGATAAAGTTACCATTAGCCAATGTAAAAGAACTAGCTCATTGTATCTAAAGTGGATGCAAGGCTTTGGAATTTGGGACACTAGCCTTCGTGACTGCTTCTAAAGCAGGCACTGGCGAAGCCATGAAAATGCGTTTACCCTGAGCCAAAGAGCATCCTTTCAGAATCGCCATCTGGACCAAGGTCAAATCTTTTCTGTAGAAGAGAAACGCATCTCAGCTGGAGTATACAAATGCGACTTATAAGCAATGGGGATGGTGTCCCCTTCATTGAAAGTCACATAGGTGAATCCTAACGCACCTGGTACAATACGTATGAACAAATTAGTTGTATTATCTCTCATTAACAAGAATTGAGTCACAAGCAGATCAGACTGCAAAGACCTAAGCACTGCTGTGTGTTCTGGAAGACGAAAAAGATGGTTGTATCAACGCGTATAGTGGTTTTATATGTTGGGCATAATCAGGAATATAAGTTCTGCCAAATGTTTTTTATAAACACGAAAGACTGCATTTTTTAAGGGTAGAGGGAGGCTGCAATTGAGCACATTTCCCCAGAAAGTGGGGGGCCAACCTCCTACCGTCATAGTTAAGTTCATAACC
The DNA here is from genome assembly GCF_964204655.1 of Triturus cristatus. Classification (NCBI taxonomy): domain Eukaryota; kingdom Metazoa; phylum Chordata; class Amphibia; order Caudata; family Salamandridae; genus Triturus; species Triturus cristatus. Next base: position 75,348,887 of record NC_140585.1, on the reverse strand, counting down.
AAGGAAAAGAACTGCCAAAAAGGCGATATGAGACTTTGCAAAATTAAACTTGTACCGTAACTTCGCAAAATGTGTGACAATGCCATCCACGCACATTAGATGTGGATGTGTCTCATCTCCGTCAAATAAATGTTATCCACGTACGAAAAGACATTAGGGTCAATCTCATGTAAAACTGAAACAATGTGTGCTGCAAACACGCCTGGGCTATTCTTATATCCCATAGGCAATCTCGAATATTGTCTCTGATTGCCAAGAGCTCTGAATGCGGTCAAAGCTGTTGGAAATATCCAAAGTAGTTTTATATTTTTTTCAAACAATGTTGTTAACTAACGCAGAGCTATGTGTGTTCTGAACTGCAAAGGTACGAACATGACTGTTCAAATGTCTGTAGTCTAAAACTATACGATATGAACCGTCCGGTTTCAATATCGGAAAAAGAGGATTATTCATCGACTAAACACTGGGTTCAATCACCCTCAGATATTCCAATTGAGTCAAGATGCTTTTGTGTCACGTTTAATCGGATATTGCGGTTGGGGCTGAGGTGTAGAAAGCAAAGGAATACCATGAACTGGGGAATCCTTGTCCCAACCCGCTTGATTGCGATACAACGCTGGAGCTAGGGATAATGGCCACTCCGATCCATAAGCCATTTTATCGTCATCAGGTACGTATTGCGAATAACTGGGAAGGATACATCCTCCCCTCTGGAGGAAGCAAGGACAACAGGGGAGTTCAATCTACCTTCACCAACTAAATATCATAAGAACAAGTTAGAGTTTCCCAAAAGACTGCTTTAACTGGGCGTTTAATATCACCTTCAATTTGGAAGCTTACTTCATAAAGCCTATTGGGAGGAGCAACTAGAGTATCGGCTGTTTCTACGGTAATAAAAGTGTCAGTTGCTTTCGCCTCCAGTCGCTGGTGAAGTGTCTGCCGCACTATGGTAACCTCCACTGCGCTGTCGAGGAGGGATACCGCCCAACTCCTGTCGAGGAGCATGGTTCTCACCGTCTGAGGCCTACTTTGCAGTCAAAGTGGCAACTTTTTTCTTCTGAAATGGGTCACGATATTGAGGTGGTTCCTCCGGTTTGACTTTCACGTCAAACTGGTGCTGCAGGTCATGTCATGCTTGCATAGACTCACCTTGTCTGCGATCCTGTCGCCCTCCTCCGCCAAATTGTTGATCCGACAATTCCTGAAAGGAACAAGGAGAACCTGGATCCTCTCGAGTGTCTTAATTTTAGAGCGGTCATGCAAATCATATGTACCTTCAGAAGTATCAGGTGGAGGCGAACCCGCACGAGAACTAGGCTTCTGTTGTTGCTGTCGTTGGTTTTTTTCCAAAGCCTTTTTTAGAAAGGCTGGACAACCCTCCTTTTCAGGAGGAGGTCTAACTTGCGGCTGAGTAAAAGGTTGAAGGGTTATCACACATAATAATAATCCACATTTGTAAAGCGCGAACAATCACCCGTAAGGGTTTCTAGTCGCTGGGGACCATCGGGAAGATTAAGCAAGCTATTGCCCAGAGTCACATGGTGTTGGGCTAATCTGCTGCCGGCGCCGGGGATCGACCCATGATCCCCGGAGTCAGTCGCCCTAGCCGCGGCACCACACCAACTTCCACCACACATCTGCAATAATAATCTGCAATTGGCCTTCCCGATCTACGTCCGCCACCGCCTTTAGGCGTTGGCGCACTTGCAAGCAAACTGCTTCACCGTTAATGTTGACCAGAATCATATCGGACTACTAATTTTATCCCCAAATCCCGGGCTGGACCAGCCCCGTGTTCATCTTGTACCTTCTAATAAACAACAGGAGAGAGAGGGTTTTCAGGTAATCTAAGAAGGAGCACTCTTAGTCCCCCTGAGCAATATAGTCAAAAAACAACAAAAGAGTGCACTTTCCTTGAGAGAGGAGAAGTCGAAAAAAGAATCACAATGGATTCTTTAGAAAACCCTCACTCACCAACCTAGTTGGTGACATGCTTCATCATCGGGCCCCACCAGGAAGGTCTAAAACCCCCCCGGTGTACTTCGACGCCAGTATTACTGCGGAGCAGGTTATTTTGTGTGTGAGTGATCAAGTGATGTGTGATAAAAGTGACTAGGTTGTGTCTAAAAGTATTTTATTCGTAGGCCAACCCAGCACGGTTAAAAAAGGAAGCGGGCGGTAGAAAAGCTGGATAGATATTTCAGCTATGCCACGCTCTGTGTGGTCAACATGTTTCTGCCTATCTGGGTGCAAACTCACTAGGCATTCATCAGGACCAGTGTGACGACCCCGGCGGTATGAGCGCGCTAAGGCTTACCCAGACCTGGTGGTCATAGTGTGAAAAAAACAGGAAAAAAAATTAAAATCTGCTGTGTGGAGGGTACCAGATAGTGTTCGGCACCCAACAGCTATCTGAAAAGGAAGCAGACACAGACAAACATATATATATATATTCACTTAAAAAACCATAGGTTTCACACATGTTATAGTTAGCTGGACATTTCACTCGTAAAAAACCATTGAAATTCCCCCGTTATAGTTAGTGCAGATAACTATAAGTCGCGCGCCCGTAATGCACTGCTGATGACGTCACATATTACATCACTCATGACATGGTCAGTGGCATCACTCATGACATCACTGATGACATCATCCTTGTGATAGAGTGGCGGTCGCGCGAGTTATAGTTATCTGAACTAACTATAACGGGGGAATTTCAATGGTTTTTTACGAGTGAAATGTCCAGCTAACTATAACATGTGTGAAACCTATGGTTTTTTAAGTGAATTTGCAAGGTTTTTTAAATGCTAATTTCTAACTACAACGTGTGTGAAACCTATGGTTTTTTAAGTGAATTTGTAAGGTTTTTTAAATGCTAAGTTATGTTTTATTATATTTTTTATATATTTATTTTCCAATACGCTACCTATGTATATAGTTATAGATTGACTGTATCCTGTAATATGGAATGGCTCGTTTAAAATGTTTTTTGTTTTTTTTAAGGTTTTTCACCGTGCGCGCACGGTTCACGCACGGTGCGCGCACGGTGCGCGCACCCCGCTGTTTTTTGAAAAAAAAGTAATTTTTTTTTTCACCCTTCGGGGTCCTTTAGGGACCCCCTGACAAAGGCTAGGGGGTCAGGAACTCTCTACCCTGCCCCCTTTTCACGTTCTCCACCTTTCTTTTTCACTGTCACACACAAAACACACAAAATGGCGGCCGACACTTCCTGATTTCGACCGATTCGAATGTTGACTGACATGTAACCACCAATCAGAATTACGCTCGCGCACGTTAAGGTGCGCGCACCGTGCGCGCACGGTGCGTGCCTACAGATATTGATGTACTTTTAACTGCAATTTTCTCAGGAACTACTGAACAGATTGACACCATATATGCAAAAGGCACATGCCTGACCTGCGGACTACCTCTTTGCCAAATTTCAAGTAATTCTGTTCAGCCGTTCGTGCTGTACCTTCGACTAAAGGTCCTATGGGAAAATGCATGGGGAAAACGTGTTTTGGGACCCCCCTTTTTTCTCAGCCCCCGCTTGACGAATCACCCCGAGACTTTCAGGGTAGGAGCTGAGCGGAGCGCCCCATTAGTTTTGAAAATTTCGCGAGGATTCTTCAACCGGCGCCAAAGTTATTCAAAATAGAATTTTCAGATTTCCTATGGAAACACGGTCCTAACTATAACTATCTACTCGCGACCACCAGTAGATAATATATATATATATATATATATATATATATATATATATATATATATATATATATATATATATATATATATACAGTATGTACAAGCGGTTAAGCACTTCATTTTACATGTGTCTGCTTGTCAGCAGAAAATTCAAAATGGTGGATCTCCTCTCTATTGGTGCATTCAAAGGAGTAGTCACGGTACTATGGTGCAGTAGCGTGCGTATTCTATAGACGTGTCCTTATATTGTAAGGTTTCAACGTGAGTGGTTTGTGGCAAAAAAAGGAACACTCAGTGTGGGGAGGTACCTTGTGACAGTAGCGCTACCAAGACCTGCACGCCTGCTCAGGCGTTGTATGGTACAAGTGCGGGTTTGGCGCACAGGAATAAGTAGTGACTTTCACCACCCCTGATGCCTGGGATAGAGATCCCGGAGAACTGGCGCTTACATGTGGCGTGATCACTAATCACCCCATGGGTCTCGGGAGGGGGTGCTGGCTGAATAGGCACACCCTGTAAAAAAGAAGAAGTACGCGGTCAAACAGAGCAGAGCTCGTCCGTTTCCTGCTAGTTACTTATCTGTATGTGGCGTTGGAAGATCAGGATTCACTCACGCCAGTGCAGTCAAGCACCCTCTTGGTACCTGTGATCTGCCTCAACTACCGGACACCGTCGATGCCGAGGTGACTGTGAAACAGCCCTTAAATATGAAGAGGCACTGATTCAGTGCCGGTTGCTGAGGGCGCGAGCGCTCTGGGCGTCCACGCGCTCGCGGCGTCCCCGTGAATGCGTCATCACACGTCTCATTCCAGGAAGGAACGTGACAGAGACAGGACTAGAATAGGAGGTTGGTTGTCATTACACATGTTGAACGAAGTTGTATGTCGGGAACACATACATGTGGGCATAAAAGTTAATAAGGTAGAAATACTGCCTCATAGTTGAGTGACTGGTGGGCCCTCAGTACGGTATTTCTGAGATCTAAGAAGGGCTCAACGTAGTTTGATGGACATCACCTATCATAGGTAATATTTACAAAAAAGGTTGTTTAGTCAGTGAAGGGCAATGGTGGTTAGCTATTCACAAGGGGTAGATAATATCCACGAGTGGTTGAGTCAAGGAGTAAACCACGGATAGGACAGGTACAAGGGTTGGGTGGTCCTAGTGTCCTACTATCTATTGAGTACAGTGCCCCAAGGAACGTTATCATTAAGCCCACACCTGCCAGTGCCCAAACGATAGACCCATCTCTGTTCTTTCTCGAACAGGGCCTGGTGGATATTGCGGCCTGTGTGCACCTGTTCAATCACTGTCCATTTAAAATCGTCTGTGGAATGTTTGACTTGGATGTAGTGTTCACTGAGTTTAGTTGTGATTCTACCACACCGGACGTTACTACTGTGTTCACACATGCGCTGTTTGACCTTGCGTGTGGTCATCCCCATATAATTCAAACCGCACGGACAGGTGATTAAGTAAACAACGTTAGTTGAGTTACAATTTGTGTGGGAGAGTTGTGACCAAGTTTTTCCTGGTTCAAGTTCGAGTGTTTTAGTGTGTTTCGTCATATGGCATACACTGCAGCTGGAGCAAGGATAGTGGCCAATTATTTTCGGTAAACCCCAGGATGTGGTAATGGATGGTGGTCCCAGTGGTTGCTGTACCCTGGGTCATGTGTGCACTAGTGAATCCCTGAGGCTGCGGCCTTTTTTGAAAGAGAATAGCAGTTTTCCCCATCTCCTGTTTTTGCTGGTTAGGATGCTCCAATGTTTATTTATCACCCTCTTCACTGTGTTGGATGCAGTGCTGTAAGTGGTGTCCCAGCTCAGTGGGATTCCATTCACTTCCTTGGGGGTGCCTTCTAAGAGAGCCTCCCTGTGTTGGTGACGGGCCCTTTTGTAGCTTTTGTTCAATATTTTCTCAGGCTAACCGCGACTCTGCAGTCTGGAAGTTAAATCAGTGGACTGGTCGCGGAAATCAGTCAGGTTACTACAATTTCGCCTGAGTCACAAAAACTGCCCATATGGTAGATTTTCTCGGAGTGGTCTGGAGTGGAAGCTGGTAAATTCCAAAAGATTGTTCTTAGCCGTGGGCTTATAATGGGTCTTGGTGGTAAAGACCCCGTTGCCTTTGGATATGATCACATCCAGAAAGACCACCGCCTGGTGATCAACGGTTTGAAGTGAACTTCATATTGTGTTCCAGAGTGTTGATCTATTGCAGAAAGTTGGTCAGATTACCCTCGGATCGATTCCATATCACGAGGACATCATCTATGTACCTCTTCCATGAGGTTATGGAAGAGGCAAAGGGGTTGGTGGCATCAAGGATATATCTGCGTTCGAAATCGTGCACGTAGAGGCCTGCCACACTTGGGGTAAAAGTGCTGCCCAGTACCGGTGGTTTGGAGGGGGTGCCTTTGTGCTCAAAATAGTTGCGTTTGAGCGCTAAAGTAGCACATTTAATAATGAAGTCCTTGGAGGTCTGGTATACCCAGGTGGTGTCATCCAGAGCTTGACCCAGGACCCTGATGGTGTCGTCCTGGGGAATACTGGTGTAAAGACTCTCTATGTCGAGAGTGACCAGTATGATCGGGGTCTCATCAAAGGTCATGATCTCTAAGAGTTGCAGGAGGGACTTGGTATCTTTGAGGTACGTGGAAGTTTGTTGTATGAGAGGTTTCAAGAAGAAATCGCAGTAGCGGGACAGTGGCTCAAAGATGGAGCCGATAACCGTGACTATCGGGCGTCCTGTGTTTTTTTTTTTTCCTTTGTGTGTCTTAGGTAGGGTGTAAAAGTATGGGATCCCATCATCCCCCTCACTCAGGAAAGCTGCCTCATTCCTAGTTATAAGATCTTCATCTTGAGCCTCCTTTACCATCTCTTTGATCTCTCTCCGTAGTTCTGGTGATGGGTCTCTAGTCAGGGGGGTGTAATTTCTTCTGTCGTCCAAGAGACGTTGGCACTCCAATTCATAATCCGTGGTGTTTTGAATTACTACTCCACCCCCTTTATCCGTTGGTTTTATAGTAATGGCGGTATTGGCTTTGAGCCCCTGTAGAGCTATGAATTCTTGCTTGGTCATATTCTTGTATGTGTTGTTATTCTCAAAGGCTTCAATCTCGTTAAAGACAGCTTGTTCAAAAGCCGTTACTTCAGCCGGCACCCCATGTGGGGGCAGAGTGACGGAGGATTTTAGTCTCAATCCTGTGTTGGCGGGGCCATCTGGACAATCGGTTGTCTCTTTCCCTTCAAAGTATGCCTTAAGTTTCAGCTTCCAGACTGCAGAGTCGCGGTTACCCTGAGAAAATATTGAACAAAAGCTACAAAAGGCCCCGTCACTAACCCAGGGAGGCTCTCTTAGAAGCTGGGTAAGCCTTAGCGCGCTCATACCGCCGGGGTCGTCACACTGGTCCTGATGAATGCCTAGCGAGTTTGCACCCAGATGGGCAGAAATATGTTGACCACACAGAGCGTGGCATAGCTGAAATATCTATCCAGCTTTTCTACCGCACGCTTCCTTTTTTAACCGTGCTGGGTTGGCCTACGAATAAAATACTTTTAGACACAACCTAGTCACTTTTATCTCACATCACTTGATCACTCACACACAAAATAACCTGCTCCGCAGTGATTCTGGCGTCGAAGCACACCGGGGGGTTTTGGACCTTCCTGGTGGGGCCTGATGATGAAGCATGTCACCAACTAGGTTGGTGAGTGAGGGCTTTCTAAAAAATCCATTGTGATTCTTTTTTCGACTTCTCCTCTCTCAAGGAAAGTGCACTCTTTTGTTGTTTTTTGACCATATTGTACCTTCTTCAGAAAGCTCGGTTGAACGCTCCTGGAGGGAGTGCCAAAGCACAGCGTATACACCGAAGCAAATACAATCCCCCAGGTGATGTTGTCCACTGAGGGAGGAATCAGACCACTTGGTAAACTCATGGTTAGGATCCTGTGTTTTTCAACAGGAGTAGTATGTGGAAAAACAGCCTCAAGCTGCTCAAATATTTGTGCGAGCCAAAACGGCAAGTTATCCCGATTTTGAGGACGTTTGTCCATCACTGAATTAATCATGACGAGACTAATCACAAGTCCACCGCCGTGACCTGGTGCCAAAGGAGCAGCTTCAGCCATGGCTGCCTGTACGGCACATGACATAAACTGTATGACACGTCAATGAAGATGAAACAATTCTGTATATAGTATACGAAGCTCTGCAACAGTAACATTGAGATAATTGGGATGCAGTGTAAAACCTGACAAACCAGGCCAAGTGACCCCATCGATAGATAAGGGGCCCATACGAACTAAAGAAATAGGGTGTGGATGAGTGCCATTAATGCAAATGGTATGCTCCCAGTACGTCAACGGAACTTGAATTAGGGCATACGGCCTATTCTGATGGATACATCTGCCTGTGGATTCCTCACCTTTTGAATACCCCCCGCGCCAGCATTCAGTGGAAATTCTTTTCCTAGCTCTCCCACGTCGACGAGGAGGTCATAATAACACGGCTCCGCTCGCGACTCTGTATGACGTCATCGGAGCTATAAGAAGACCTCGTCAGCATGCTGACGTCAGTTTCCTTTTTTCCGCGCCATTGACGGTTTTTTCTAGGGACTCTCCATTTTCTGGGTGAATACTTTGTTTTTTCTAATTATTCGGATATGGCTACTTCTAGGAAGTCTGGAATCAAGCCCTGCAGGGAGTGTGGCGGTCACATGTCGATGACTGATCCCCACGATGATTGCCTTTGGTGTTAGTCATCCGACCACGACGTCGAAGGGTGTCGATGCTGCAGGAAAATGAATCCTAAAGCTTTAAAGGAACGTGAGGCAAATCTCTTTATGTCTAAGGCAAAGAAGGAGAAGAGAGGTCGAAAACTTTCAAAGTCCTCGACTTCGTACAGTTCAGAATCAAAATAAAACACAAGAAGTCGAAGAAGAGGCATAGTTCTCGGCATCATTCTTCAAAGGACAAGGCATCGAGTTCGCCTTCACCGGCTCAGCGACTTCGGAGGAAAGATTTTGTGTCTCCATCACCTTCTCCTTCTCCACAGGCAACTCCGATTCACTCACCGGCTCCGAGGTCGCTAGCGTCAAGGGGCTCTTCGACGCCTAAAGGTACTGCGACGCTTATGAACTCTCCGACGCCCAGGGAGTCTTCTCCTGTTCATGTGGCTTCACCTGTGTGGGTGCCGTCTCCACTGGCTCCGCTGCTTCCAGTTCTACCTCAGGTGAAACCTGTTCATGAAGGTACGGATCCTTATCCTCCTTTTCCTGGCCCTGGAATGGATCCTACTCATTTTTTAAATGCAATGTTTGGCATGTTTGCCAGGGCCTCCAATCCTACTGGTGCGCCTTCGGGCCCCGTAGGGCCATTGGCCTTTATTTGGTTGTACCTCATCAATACGCCCAGGTGCCTTTTGCGCCATTCATGCCGACGACTCCAGCTTGACATTTTCCGGCGCCGAGGTCGTACACTCCGGTTCCTCGGACTCCATCTGTTGTCGAGTCGGTGCCGCCTTGGATTCGATTGGCGCCGAGGCTTGATCCTGAAGGTCCTCCATCGACGCCGATGCCGTCGTTACCGGCGCCGCGTCTGGCACCGCCGACGCCGATTCTGAAGCAGCGCTCTAGGAGCGATGCGCAGGGACTGCTTGAAGAGGAGGAATATAGGCAAGAACAGAAGGAGGGAGAAATTGTCGACTCTGTTGACGAATTTGAAGGCTTACAGGAGGCCAGTGGGTTGGATACTTCCCCGGAATGGAAACTCTCATCACCAAAAGCTGGGATTTCACAGGATGTTGCTTCTTATCATGTTGTTGTAAGGAAAGCAGCTGAGTTGCCTGACCTAAAATTACCTTCAGCTGAGATAAAGTCTAACATTCTGACTGAGGTTCTTAATACGTCTTCTACAGTATCTGAGCCTCTTCTGCCCTTCAATGAGGCTTTGACAGAACCTATTTTAGAAGCTTGGCAAAGACACTTGACTGCTCCAGCCGTTTCCAGGTCTATTGCGAGGAGGTACAAGCCAGCTCCTGGGGATCCTGCATTTCTGTCCACTCATCCATCGCCTGAAAGCTTGGTGGTCCAAGCTTCTTGCTCAAAACAGTCAACGGTTCTTTCCCTACCATCCCGGGAATTAGGGACTCTAAAAAGATGGAGCAGGTGGCAAAGAAAGTATTTTCATCTGCAAGTACGGCATTGAAATCCACTAATGCTACCTGTTTACTTGGAAGATATATAAACTTTGTGTGAAAACCAGTAGCAAGCTTCTATTTGATTAGAGCATAATCTAGTAACCAAATAAATATTGTACAAAAGTAAAAGGATCAAAACAATATATATTTTTTGTTCATTTATTTGAGAGAAATCTATTTTTAAATTAATTTCTTTATATATATATATTTATATATATATAAATGACTTGATTTACATCATATTCAATAACTTCAAACTGTACATATATATATCAACACAATTGAATTCATAGAACATTACAATTTTTATATTTTCAATTTAGAGCCTCAGAATTATTAAAGAGATGACATCTTGATGATAGCAAGCGGTAGAATGGAAACTACGCGCGTTTCGGCACTGCTGCCTTCATCAGGAACCGTCTATTGCACAAACATTGAGGAGAATGCCTCCATAGATTGAAATTCTTATTTTACTTGTGACTAAAAAGATAGTGTATGGCGGATTTGGATGTGAGCTGAATATCATACAGATCAACAACCTAAAACGAGGTTAACCATCTCTGCTGGTTAATCGTTAGCATTCGTATTGAATAATACACAATCAGCACAAGTGGCCATGTAGTAAGAACTCCTTACCTACAAATCAAAATCTTTTATTCACACGACAAGATAGAGGCTGCAACGACCTTCCGAAAATATTGAAACAAAAATCATAATAAAGTTGAACATATATTCGGTATAAAAGGCGAATCAGTAGGAGTCACTTACAAACAATTTAAATACTCCTTGGACACTATCTTTTTAGATTACTAATTTGTTTGCTCCTAGATTATGCTCTAATCAAATAGAAGCTTGCTACTGGTTTTTCACACAAAGTTTACATATCCCTACGTATAGCAAGCTTATATGTTTGGTAGGGGTCCCCATTTCCCAAACAATACTTGGAAGATATATCCATGCTCTTATGGACTCTGTCAAACATCTAGCCCCAAAGCTACCTGAGGATGATCGTGTTAATTTCCTTGAGGCACTCTCTGACTCTCAGGCCGCTGCCCGTCAAGTTATACAGTCAGGTTTGGAAATGGCTGATTCGGTAGCACGAGTGATGGGATCTTCTGTGGCAACAAGAAGACAAGCTTGGCTAAGATCATCTGGATTTTCTCCTGATGTTCAGGCAACCTTTTGGATTTGACCTTTGATGGTACGAGACTGTTTGGCACTAAGGCTGACTCTGCCTTACAACGTTTTAAAGATAGCAGAGCGACTGCAAGATCTCTGGGCCTTCAAACGCAGTCTAGAGGATAGGGCTACAAGCGGTATCGGGGTTTTGGAAGGGCGGCTTTCTTTCGTGGCCGCCAGCAACCTCAGCAGAGTCAACAACAGCAGAACCCCTTGTATAAATCGTACAGGGGTAAGAATAGAGGCTCTTTTCGAGGAGAAATCCTCCTCCTCCTCTTCTCCTCCCCTCACCGTTGGTGCCACAGGAAAGCAGCTCTAGGTCCCCCATATTAGTCCTGTAGGAGATCGGGTGTTCCACTTTCTACAAGATTGGAAATCGACTACTTCAGACCGTTGGGTTTTGAATCTTGTAGAGAATGGGTACACCCTCCACTTTTTAGAGTTTCCTCCTCCTTACCCTCCTCGCCAGGGTTGGTGTTCAGAGGACCACTTGCTGCTTTTGCATCAGGAGGTTCTTGCCTTGGCACAAAAATGTGCGATAGAGGTGGTTCCAGAGCAGGAAAGGAGTGAGGAGTGCTACTCCCGGTATTTCCTGACACCCAAAAAGGATTGGCGGTTGAGGCCGATCCTCAGGATTTTGAATCTTTACCTCAGGCAGGAAAAGTTCAAGATATTGACCTTGGCTCAGGTTCTTCTCGCGCTGCAACAGGAAGACTGGATGATGTCTATCGATCTGCAGGATGCGTATTTTCATCTACCCATCCTGAAGTAGCATTGGAAGTATCTCCGGTTCAAGGTAGGATCACAACACTACCAGTTTGCGGTCCTTCCGTTCGGTCTGACTTCCGCACCTCGAGTCTTTACAAAGGTGATGGCGGTGGAAGCAGCACATCTCGGAAGGTCAGGGGTTCCTGTTTTCCCCTAGCTGTTGAAAGCAGAGTCTCCCGAGTTGGTGTTGTGCCACTTGCAAGCAACAACAAAACTGTTCAACTTGGGTTTCTCGATAAATGTACCTAAATCTCACCTGGTGCCTTCTCAGCGCAGCCTGTTCATAGGGACAATACTGGACACTACTGTGTGTCGGGCATTCCCGCCTCCGCAGAGGATTCTTGTCATTCAGGAGATGATTCCTTTCTTTCACTATGGAGCGGTTGTTCCAGTCCTGAAGGTCCTACACCTTCTCGGTCTGTTAGCTTCCTGCATACTGTTGGTCAGTCATGCACGCTGGCACATGAGGGCACTCCAGTGGTGCCTCCACAGGCAGTGGTATCAACACAACGGAGATCTCGGGGAGAAGGTCAGAATCTCCAGAGACGCTGCAGCGGAGTGTGCAGGGCAACCTGTCTCAGAGAAAGCCTTTTCAGCCTCCTCCGTCGGTGGCCACAGTGATCCCGGACACCTACACTCTAGGGTGGGGTGCTCAGGGAGGTGTTGGGTCGTATCGCCTCTGTCAAGAGGCTCTGCGACTCTGGTCCTGGGCTCAAGGACATCAGATTTGTGTGTTTGCGAATCACCTAGCCGGTGTGCTGAATGTTCGTGCGGACAGTCTCAGTCGGCATTACTCGGCCGATCACGAGTGTCGGCTTCATCCGGAGGTGGTCCATCACATCTTCGAGATGTGGGGGTCTCCTCGGTTGGACCTATTTGCCACTCACGAGAACACTTACAGCCCATTGTTCTGCAGTCTCCAGTATCCAGTGCAGGGAGCGCTGGGGGACGGGTTTCAATTGGATTGGAGCTCGCAACTCCTTTACGAGTTTCCTCCCATACCCTTGATTGCTCGGGTTCTAAGGAAGATTTGTCAAGAACGGACCCAAGTCATATTGATTGCTCCAGATTGGCCAAGAAGGGTGTGGTACACAGATCTTCTTCACCTCTCATCGCACCCACCGCTCCGTCTCCCTTTCAGGGCAGACCTCTCGCAATCGCAGGGGCAGGTTCTACAACCCCACCTCCAGAGCCTGCACCTTCATGCCTGAAGATTGAACGGGGCTACCTGAGTTCTTTTTCTCTCCCTCCGGATGTGGTGGATGTTATTTTATTTATTTATTTATTTATTTATTTCGCAATTTTTATTGCGCAAACAAATACCTGAAGGTGTCTCGGCGCATGTGACAAAAACGAGAGACCAAGCCGCAGGATTACTGATTGAACAGCCATGTCTTTAAGAGCCTACGAAAGCTTATCAAATTGGGGGCAGTTTTTATGGTGAGTGGCAAAAGGTTCCAGAGTTTAGGTGTGGCAACCAGGAAGCGCCTGTCTCCCCAGGTTGCCGTTCTGGTGCGAGGTAACGGAAGCAGGCAGGAGTTGGCGGATCTCAGCTGTCTCTTGGGGCTATACAACTGGAATGCTTCAATCAGAAACTTTGGACCGACGCCATGCACTGCCTTATAGGCAATGCAGAGGGCCTTGAATTTAATGCGGCCCTCTACTCTTAGCCAATGCAGGTGACGAATGGCTGGAGTAGTTGGCTGGCGGCGGGGGATGTCAAGAAGAATTCTTGCAGCAGCATTTTGTATGGACTGCAACTTAGGTAGAACGAGTTTCTGAGTATTAAGGAAGAGGGCGTTCCCATAATCGATTTTAGAAAACACTAGGGTAGAGACCAGGGTCTTCCCAGCTGAGGTGGGAAGGTAAGGCAGTATTTTCCTAATTTTCTTTAAAATAAAGAACGCAGATGACACAACCTTGTTGACATGAAGGTTGAATGACAGCTTGCTGTCAAAAATGACTCCCAGGTTTCTGGCCTTATCAACTGGGACAGGAGGAGGGCCCAGCTGGTCAGGCCACCAGGCAGAAGACCAAACCGGGGAGAGATTACCAAAGGTCATGACCTCAGTTTTGTCCGAGTTAAGCCTCAGACAGTTGGAGGACATCCAGGTACTGACAGCAAGCATGGCGCTTTGGAAATTAGCTGCCACCGCTGGGCCGTCCTTGTGTATTGCCAGAACCAGTTGGGTGTCATCTGCGTAGGATGTAAGTCGCAGCCCATGGGCCTTTATTACCCTCGCTAAGTCTGCTACATAGATGTTAAATAGCGTTGGACTTAGCGAGGAGCCCTGTGGGACTCCACAGGGGAGTACAGAGACAGGAGAATAGAAGTTACCCAACTTCACTGTCTGGGTACGGTAGGCAAGAAAAGATGAAATGAGATTTCTAGCCATACCGTTTATCCCCAGGGCTGTGACACGGTCGACCAGAATATCATGGTCGACCGTGTCAAAGGCTGCGGACAAATCCAGCAGAATCAGGACAGCCGCACCTCCCTGGTCCATAATGGCTCTAATCTCATCTGAAGCTTTTATTAAAGCGGTCTCAGTTCCATGACCTTTCCTAAAGCCAAACTGCGTTTCGTCGAGAAGTTGGTGAGTATCGATGAACTCTGAGAGTTGTTTATTCATCAGAGATTCGCATATTTTGGCAGGAAAGGGGAGACACGCTATTGGTCTATAGCTGGCCAGAGCTGTGGGGTCCAGGGAGGGTTTCTTCAGGAGAGGTTTGATCACGGCCTTCTTCCAAAGATCTGGATAGTGACCAGTTTGAAATGCGGTGTCACAGATTTTCATAAGTGGATAAGAGATCACCTCGCTAAGGTTAGCCATCACTGAAGGAGGGCAGGGGTCTAAGGGGGAGCCAGACTTGCTGATTTGATCTTGCGTAATGGGAGCAAAGGAAGAGTAGGGATCATGATCGGTGGCGGGTTCTACACCACTGCAGACTCTGGATCTTGTCTCTGCGTTCCCTGCAAAGGATGAGTATATATCTGCTACCTTAGTGGTGAAAAAGCTGGACAGAGCATTACAGAGAGACTGAGAGGGTTCGACCCCAGGTCCCGTAGAGGGGGTGGACAGAGTGGTGACCACTGAAAACAGCTCTCTAGCAGAGTTGCTGGCATTCTCGATTTGAGCCGAGAAAAATGCACTTTTTCGGGCAATGATAGCCTTTTTGTATATTGTCAGGGCGTCTTTGTAGGAATGCTTGGCTATGGGGCAGTAAAATTTCCTCCAGCGCCTTTCTATGTTCCTGCAATGTTGTCGGTGGAGCCTAAGCTCTTCGGTATACCAAACCGCCGAAGGGGATAATCTGTTAGGTCGCGTAAACTTCTCCAGCGCCACCTGATCAGCAGCATTCCGAATCCAGTCTTGGAAGTCGGAGGCTGAGAAGACAGGATTGGCTATCCCCATAGGAAAGGATAGTGTCAGGATATCTGCCATCTGATGGATATCCGCATTTTTCCAAGCACGGGTCCCTAACCTAGTTCGTGGCCTGGAATGGGGAGGGTAAGCGTGCCGTGTATGGATCCCAAAGATAATGGCCCTGTGATCTGACCAGGTGAGAGGAAGAATATCCTGTACAAAGATGTCTGAGTTATTGGTAAACAGACCATCTGTGCCCCGCCTGGTGTGTAGTTCCCTTCACCAATTGTTGAAGTCCTAAGGTTAGGAGATCATCAGTGAGTTGAGTGGTTTCGTGGTTGCCCTGTTCTTCCAGAGGGAAGTTAAAATCTCCTAAGATCATGTATTCCAGCGAACTTATGATAAGATCATTAAAATCAGAGAGTGTGGCAAGGAAAGAATTTCGGGGCCCAGGAGGTCGGTGTAGCAAAATTCCCTTGAGGGCTTGTATGTGATTAATATTAATAGCAAAGGTGGCTGCTTCACAGTTAATGGACTGTATGGGATCGAGTGTAGTGCGATAGAGATTCTTGTAAATGATAGCAAGTCCGCCACCTCTTCCTATATGTCTATCATGCCTAGCGACACTATAGCCCTCAGGGGTTGCCAGACAAAAGTCCGGTCCTGAACCAGCATCTCCCCAGGTTTCAGTGGCAAAAAGGAAGTCAAGATCATGGGCGAGAATAAACTCGCTGATCTGTAAGCTGTGAGAGGGAAGGGAGCGCGTATTAATGAGCGCTGCTCGATAACCATGGGGCTGAGTGATATGCAATTCATGAAAAGGTATATTGCTAGGGGGGTCTAAGGCTGAGGAGCCAGGAAGACGAGGTTGCGGAAGTTGGTATTGACACCCAGGGCAAGGGGTGGGGGTAACGCCCACTGCAGTGGAGGGAGGCCGAGTAATGCAATGTCGGTCGGAATGGCCAGGGTTCAACTGTCTTAGTTGCAGGGAAGAATAGCATAGTGGAGGGCCAGAAGTTATGGCCCTGGGCCGAGTCCGGTCGCGGACGGGCACAGACGGGCTTGCCTCTGGCGCGCCTCCGGCGCGCCCGCTGCGCGCGCACGCTGCACGCTTGCATGACTCTGTGTTTTATAGTCTCCCCGTCTGAGAGCGTAAATGCACGTTGCAAGATGGCGCTCAAAGTTTAGGATCTAGACCGATCCAAGATGGCGCTCAAAGTTTAGGATCTAGACCGATCCAAGATGGCGCTCGTGACTAGGACGAGAGAGAGAGAAAGATCCTGCCCAAGCGGCAGGTGAGTGAATTCTGATTTTAAATGAGGGTATGCGGTTCAGAGTGCAGATAAAAACACAGTAAACACAGTAAAAGACACAGTAAAAGACACAATAAACACAGTAAAAGACCGAAATCTGGTCAGTGAACTAGCAGCAACGGAGAAAATATTAGTATCAGCAAATGTCCCTGAGTAGGCAGCAGCAAGTACCCATGGAACAGGTAGTGGCCCCGTTACAACTGACTCCTGCGGCTGAGGCTAAGCGTAATGTCACAAACAGCTGCGCGCTTGCATGACTCTGTGTTTTATAGTCTCCCCGTCTGAGAGCGTAAATGCACGTTGCAAGATGGCGCTCAAAGTTTAGGATCTAAACCGATCCAAGATGGCGCTCAAAGTTTAGGATCTAGACCGATCCAAGATGGCGCTCGTGACTAGGAAGAGAGAGAGAGAAAGATCCTGCCCAAGCGGCAGGTGAGTGAATTCTGATTTTAAATGAGGGTATGCGGTTCATCCAGGAGACACTCCACCAAATCTGTGTATTCTTCCAGGTGGTCCAGATTTGTGAAATGGTGTGGAGAGAGGTCCATTGATCCTTTGAAGGCCCGTTTGTCTCATGTGCTAAATTTTTCTCTTTCCTTGGCCCAGCAGGGTTGTATTGTGGCTACAGTTAAAGGTTATTTGTCGGCTTTTATTTGTTTGCCGGATCAGCCTTCTTTATTCAAATCTCCTGTAGTTATGAGTTTCGTTAAGGGCCTTACAAATACATTTTCTCCCACGCCTTTCATTATGCCTCATTGGGATTTAAATCTCATTTTACCTTTTTTACTGTGTTCTCCTTTTGAGCCTCTTCATAGTTGTCCTTTGAGGCTTCTCTCTTTTAAAACGGTTTTCTTGATTGCCATTACCTCGGCCAGGAGGGTAAGTGGGCTTCAGGCTCTTAGTTCTAAACCTCCTTTCTTGACCATTCATGCAGATAAGTTAGTTCTTATCTGCTGCTTTCCTTCCTAAGGTGGTTACTCCTTTTCATTTGGGACAGTCCATTACCTTACCTACCTTCTATCCTCCCCCTCACCCTTCCAAGGAGGAGGAGAGACTTCATCGTTTGGATCCTAAGAGAGCTGTCAGTTTTTATTTGGACAGAACAAAGGATCTGAGGCTGGACGATCAGCTCTTTGTGGACTACGTTGGGCGAATGAAAAGCAAGGCTGTGCACAAGCGGACTTTCTCCAGGTGGATCATCTTGTGCATCAAGATCTGCTATGCCTTGGCCAAGAAGGACCCTCCTGAAGGTATCAGAGCTCATTCTACCAGAGCTAAGTCCTCTTCTTCTGCTTTGGCTAGAGGTGTTCCTGTTATTGATATTTGTAAGGCAGCAACTTGGGCCTTCCTCCATACTTTTGAGAATCATTGCTGTTTGGATTCGGAGGTTAGGAGGGACGGCCATTTTTCACGTTCTGTTCTGCAAGATTTTTTTTGTCTAGTCAGGTGGACACCCTCCTCCGGGAGAGGCACGGCTTTGGGATTCTATTCATAAGGTGAGGAATCCACAGGCAGATGTATCCATCAGAAGAACAAGTTACTTACCTTCAGTAACGCTTTTACTGGTGGATACAGTATCTGCCTGTGGATTCCTCACTGTCCCACCCGCCTCCCTGTTGTTCACCTGTTTCGACCAAAAATGCTTTAACTGTTTGACATGAATGTTTTTAATATGTCTTTTTCATGCTTATGCTTTAATCGTGGGAAATGCTTGGTCTTCTTATGGCTCGATGACGTCATACGGAGCCGCGAGCGGAGCCATGCTATTATGACGTCCTCGTCGACGTGGGAGAGCTAGGAAAATAATTTTCGTGGAATGCTGGCACAGGAGGTATTCAAAAGGTGGGGAATCCACAGGCAGATGCTGTATCCACCAGAAAAAGCGTCACTGAAGGTAAAAGCAAGCAAAGAATAAAATGCTTTGAAGCGGTATGGGGGATCGCTTCAACCACGAAAATAATATTAGCCCCACATTGGGGATGCCGTGTTGAGTCAATAAAGCCGTAATCGCCCCGCAGTTCGGAGCCGCAATAGCGACCGGTTGTGCCATGTTTATACAGAAAGCAACTAACAAAACGGCAGCGCAAAAACATGGTCAAAAACCTTTTAAACTTCAAGCTTGAAAAACCTATAGAAAATAGGTATACCCTACAAATACAGGAGGCTATGCCCCCTCCCCCCCACCACAGACGTCTCCTGCAACCGGTGAGAGGGTATTGTGGACAAGCACAAGCGCTACTCAGGGGTCTCGTGAATAAGTACCAGAACAAACGTTGGCATCGCCATGTTGCAGGGATTCTGCCCCAAAACAGAACTATGTGATTATAGAACCGTAGTGTTTAGGGACTCAGTCATCCTACCACCTTAGTACCCATGAGCCCAGGACCGTCTAGCTATAGCGTCTCGCTTGTTCTCCTACTCACTCACAGAGAAAAAAATGATTAGACACCTCAGAAGACAACACTCTCAGATCTCTCAGAAATCGCGGTAACAAGACACACCCTTTCGCTCGCACTCTTGTTCTTGTCCACAATATGATCTGACAGACACAAAACAGTTAAAAATATTTCTTATAACTAACGTGCCCTAACATGCGGTATACGTGCCACAACAAGCAGGAAAACGCAGAGTACAAATGCAGTCAGCATAGCTGCTAGTCTATAAATCATGAAGGGAGATGTCATCATGAAAAGACAATAGAGGCTAACCTACCGCCCCTTGCTAAGAAGCAGTATTATCATATATCAGAAGATCTTTGGGCTTTGTCAGCAGACCCCATACCTTAGCCTATAAATGGTAGATATACATCATAGGTGCTGTCTCGCTCTTCTCCCTGGAAAGGTCTCTCTCCAAGTGTGTGCTACCTATTCATGTATTCCAATAAAACCAAAGTACGCTGTCCAAACAACAGCTGCATCGGTATGTTTTGTTTAAGGGCTAAGGCCTGGCCAGAACAAAATAACAAGGGGCATTGTCAGAAACCCAGGAACCTGCAGAGAGTCAACGCAGCAACGAGTTCTCATGTGAAAACAGCCGTATAAATAATTGCAAAAATAAAGTAGTGGAGTAACGTGCGCAAAACAGCGGGCTGGCTGTAGCGTGCTCATGCTAAATTAGAGAAGATGACAATGTCCCCACGGGCCATGTGATACATAGACTCCAAAATATAGAGAGCATGAATATGGTACTTATGTTAATATCTTCATACAAAAGTTCCTCCTAAACCCAACCAAAGTCACTTTGCACGTATTCAATGGTAGTAGTAATTTAGCCAGTTTTAGCTTGTCTGGGCCTATCATGTGATTAGGTGCAGACCAAAACATTTGTTAGAAGATTGTAAAATGTTCTAGGTACTGTGAAGTTCATTTTCAATACTATTGACACGGATGACAAAAATAGTAATTAACTTTCATATTTATTTTCCTTAGCAGCCAAATAAAATAGTTACCACAAGTAACAACTAATGAAAGCATTATTAACATTATGAGCAAAAAAACACCACAGACCACAAAAAGCATTCTCATGTGCCCATAGTGATACAGTAATCAAATGTAAGCCTCTTCTACATAAACCCTCAGAAGTAGGACCTCATCTTACTTCGTGAAAACCCTCTCTCAGTAGAAGGAAACATTAGTTCTCATTTAAGCCAGTACAGAGAGTTGCATCAGTAAAAGAACAATCCTCAACTTTTCTAAGCATTTTAACAGCCCCTCACTAAAAGATGGCAAACCACAAAATCAATGACTAATAAATTCAATACGTATTCCATACAGTGAAATTCATGTCCCCAGGTGTATTGAATGTCATAATATCAGAGTGGGATAATCCTTGTTTCTGTGTTCTTAACCCTTTCGCTGCTAGGCTTCCCCCCCAACACCCACTGCTGAGCCTTTTTTTTTTTTAGCTATTTGGGGTAGTTCACGCTTGGGCCCCTGTAACGTTTTGTTCACATAAGGTATCCACACCAAATGTATGTCCTTTTCTTTCAACATCATGAGGATTTTAGAGGTACCCATGGTTTGTTGATTTTCCTGTAGAGGACCCAGAAATTAGACAAAATACAGCTAAATTTAGTTTTTTGTGGGGAAAATTGGGACAAAGTGCTGCAGACGAAAACATCTGTTTTTCCCCTGCAAATGATATCAATAAAGGGTTTGTGGTGCTGAAATCACAATTTTCCCAGCTTTCCGAGGTAGGCAGACTTTTGTCAGAAAACAAACATTTTGTACACAGTTTTGGCATTTTACTTGTATATAGCCTATTTTTGCTACTTTTTGTGCTTTCAATCTCCTTTCAGTTAGTGGTAAAAATGGGTGTGAAAGCAATAACGGATCCCGGAAAGCTATACATTTCTGAAACTTAGCTAAAATTCTGAATTTCGTAAGGGGTCATTTGTGTAGATAATTCAAGTTTTTTTTTATAGAAACTAACAGTTGAAAATAAGAAATATTGAAAAAGAGTTAAAAAAAACAGCTGTTTGTGCCAACATTTTCACCTGTAACTTCTTCTAAGTATGACAGATTTTCTAAAGCAATATACCGTTACATCCGCTGGACCCTTCTGGTTGTGGGGATATAAAGGACTTGTAGGTTCACCAAGAACCCAAGGAACCCATAGGCAATAACTGATCTGCATCTTGCAATGGTTTTTTGTAGTGTACTGGGTATATAGCAATTCTTTTGGTAAAATATAAAGATTGGAAAATAGGTATCAAGGACACATATGTATTTCAAAAATGGTAACAAAATATAGAGTTTAGAAGCAGTAGTTATTTGCACATCTCCAAAATTGTGGGTACCCATACTAGCATGAGAATTATAGGACATTTTTCAAAGTAACTTCTTTTTTACAAATTGTCTTTCATTTGGAAGGCAGAAATGCATGGAATGTCAATAGGTAATAACAGGTGCTGTACAATTCTGTATTCCCCTAAGGCTCCCAATAAAAATTGTACCTCACTTATGTGGGTAGGCCTAATGCCCGCAACAGGAAACGGGCCAAAACGCAACGTGGACACACCACATTTTTGCAGTGAAACCTGACAGTGCCTAGCTGTGGATTTGTGCCCTAGCTCAGCCGGCATCTAGGGAAACCTAGCAACCCTATACATTTATGAACACTACACACCCAGGGGAATCCAGGAAGAGATGACGTATGTGGCTCTCGCCAGGTTCTGTTACCCAGAATCCCTTGCAAATGTCAAGCCTTCTAAAAAAACACATTTTCCTCACATTTCTGTGATGGAAAGTTCTGGAATCTGCTTGGATACGCAACATTCCACCCTCCTCACATTTCCAAAAGTCTCACAATAAGAATGGTACCTCACTTGTGTGGTTAGGCCTAGTGCCGGTGACAGGGATCAGGCCAAATTCAACGTGGACACACCATATTTTTACAGTGAAAACTGACCCCTTTTTTGCAAAGGGTCTAGCTGTGGATTTTGCACGCTTGCTCTGCCGGCATCTAGGGAAACCTACACTTTTTATAGAACTAGACATCCATGGGAATCCAGCAACGTGGACACATCATTTTTCCATTGAAAACTGACCCTTTTTTGCATTGTGCCGAGCTGTGGATTTTGGACCCTACCTCAACCGGCACCTGAGGAAACCTAAAAAACCTATACAAATTTCAAAACAAGACACCCAGTTGAATCCAGGATGTGGTGACTTGTGCAGCTCTCACCAGGTTCCGTTACCCAGAATCCCTTTGCAGACCTCAAACTTTGTAAAAAAAAAAAACACATTTTCCTCACATTTCAGGTATGGAAAGTTCTGGAATCTGCATGGATCCACAAAATTCTGCCCACCCCGCATTCCCCACAGTCTCCCAGTAAAAATGGCTTCTCACTTATGTTGGCAGGCCTAATGCCCACAGCAGGAAACAGGCCAAGTGTAACATGGACACACCACATTTTTACAGTGGAAACTGACCCTTTTTTTTGCAACGAGCCTAGCTGTGAATTGTGAACCCTAGCTCTGCTGGCACCTAGGAAAACCTTGCAAACCTGTACATTTTTTAAAACTAGACACCCAGGGGAATCCAGGATGGGGTGACTTGTGTGGTTCTAACCATGTTCTGTTACCCAGAATCCCTTGCTAAATCTCAAACTTTGTAAAAAAAAAAAAACGTTTTCCTCACATTTCTGTGTTGGAAAGTTCTGGATCTGCATGGATCCACAAAATTCCACCCACCCCGCTTTCCCCAAAGAAAAGTCTTTCAATAAAAAAGGTACCTCACTTAAGTGGCTAGGCCTAGTGCCCGCAAAAGGAAACGGGCCAAAACGCAACGTGGACACACCACATTTTTACAGTGAAAACTGACCCTTTTTTTGCAACGTGCCTAGCTGTGGATTTTGAACCCTAGCTCTGCCGGCACCTAAGGAAACCTAACAAACGATAAAAATGGTACCTCACTTGTGTGGGTGGGCCAAGTACCCACAATAGGCCAGGGCTCAAAATGTATTGTGGAGACATCAGAATTACCGATCACAAAACGACCTGGCTTTGCAAGGGGGGGCACCTGGGTTTTTGGCCCCAGGCTCGGTGGCCATCTAGGGAATCCTACAATATCTACACGTTTCTGAAAACTAGACACCATGGGGAGCCCAGGAAGGTATGGGTTGCGTGGATCCCCCAACGTTTTCCTACTCAGAATCCCCTCCAAACCTCAAATTTAGCTGTAAAAATAAAATTGTTCTCAAATTTTGGTGTAGGAAAGTTGTGGAATCACCGGACTGACACAAATTTCCTACCTCCCAGCATTTCCCCAGGTCTACCGATAAAAATAGTACCTTACTTGTGTGGGTGGGCCAAGTACCCGCGACGGGCAAGGGCTCAAAACGTATTGTGGAAACATCACATTTACTTATCACAAAACTACCTAGTTTTGCAAGGGAGGGCACCTGTTTTTTTGGCCCCAAACTCCGCGGCCATCTAGGGAAACCTACCAAACCCACACATTTCTGAAAACTAGACACCCTGGGGAGTCTAGGGAGGTATGGTTTGGCCAGGACCAAAAACGCATGTGCTCCCCTTGCAAAACCAGGTTTTTTTCTGATAGATAATTTTGATGTCTCCACAATACACAGTACCTCACAAGTGAGGTATAATTTTTATAAGGAGACCAAGGGGAACACTGGGTTTTAGGACATTTTTGCCGGTGCGGTTATCCCACACAGAAATGCAAGGAAAATGTGATTTTTGTTAGCTAAATTTGAGGTTTGCAGGGGATTCTGGGTAGGAAAACGTTGGGGGATGCATGCAAGCCATACAGGTCTGGACTCCTCCGGGTGTCTAGTTTTCAGAAATGTCTAGGTTTGGTAGGTTTCCCTGGATGGCTGCTGAGCCCGGGACCAAAACCGCTTATGACCCCTTTGCAAAACCAGGTCGTTTTGTGATAGATAATTTTGATGTCGCCCCAATACATTTTAGGCACTTGCCTGTTGCAGGAACTTGGCCCACCCACACAAGGGACCTGGGGGAACGTGGGGTGGTAGGAAATTTGTGTCAGCCCGGTGATCCCACAACTTTCCCACCCAGAAATGTAAGAAAAATTTGATTTTTTTCAGCTAAATTTGAGGTTTGCAGGGCATTCTGGGTAGGAAAACGTTGGGGAATCCACGCAAGTCACACCTCCCCGGACTCCCCCGGGTATCTTGTTTTCAGAAATGTCTGGAATTGGTAGGTTTCCCTAGATGGCCGCCGAGCCTGAGATCAAAAGAGTCCCTTGCAAAACAAGGTATTTTTGTAATCGATAAGATTGATGTCTCCGCAGTACATTTTGGGCTGTTGCCTGTTACGGGATCTAGGCCTAGCCACACAAGTGAGGTACCATTTTTATCGGGAGAATTTGGGGAATGTTGGGTTGGTGGAAGTTTGTTGCCGCCCGTAGATTCCAGACCTTTCCATCAAAGAAATGTGAGGAAAATCTGTTGTTTTTACAATGTTTGAGGTTTACAAGGGATTCTGGGTAACAGAACCTGGTGAGAGCCACACAAGTCACCACATCCTGGATTCAACTGGGTGTCTTGTTTTGAAATTTGTATAGGTTTTTTAGGTTTCCTCAGGTGCCGGCTGAGGTAGGGTCCAAAATCCACAGCTCGGCACAATTTAAAAAAGGGTCAGTTTTCAATGGAAAAATGATGTGTCCACGTTGCCTTTTGGGCCATTTGCTGTTGCGGGTACTAGTTCTACCCACACTAGTGAGGTACCATTTTAATCTGGAGACTTTGGGGAATGCTTGGTGGGCAGGGCCGGCTTCTCCACTTGGGCGGAGGAGCGTTGCCCCTCTGCTTTCACGCAGTGCAGGAAGCAGAAACCTAAAATGATCAAACTACCATTTTATGTTTCTGCTTCTTGTACTGCGAGAAAGCAGAAGTGTTTGGTTGGGGGCAGGCGAGTCCGGAAGGAGTGGCTTGCCCACTGCTGAGGAAGCTGACTGTTTGGTCGGTCAACCAAACCAGTCATGCGCACTTGTGAAAAGCAGGTTTGAAAGTGGAGGTGATTTGGGGGTGGAGGAGATCTATGCAACTGTAGTTTTACCGGAGGCAAATTACGACGTGCAGGAGGTAAACGGGCAATATACAAGAAATGTGGGCAGCCACACACTCTGCAGCAAAAATGTGCAAGCCAATATTAAAAATGAGTGATTTATAATCAAATGCAATGCCATAACAACCCCGCATTCCCCGACCATGTTCTGTGGAGCACAACTGGGTCTGATGTGAGCTATATAAAACCGCAGAATAAATAACAAATGAATAAACACAGGTAATTTTCTAATGGAGTGGATATATGTAGTGTGTGGCTGTCAGCCTGAAATTAAGTATTAATTGCCAGGGCTCAGGACTTCAACCGACTTTTAGGTATGTTTTGACAGTGCAACTGTCCTGTTAACCTACACTAGACTTCTCCAACGAGAAGCTTGTGAGCTACTGGTAGCTCATTAACTACCTGCAAGTAGCTCTCCAGTGTGCAGCCTTGCTAACTAAATTAGAAGGTTTTGCTTGGTTGAATTAATTCCTCATTCCACATTGACAAAGCATTTTTTACATTGCTGCTGGCTACCATGCCTGATGCACTGAGGTGATCACTGCTGGTAATCTTGCTTACGGTGGCCACCAATTCAATCTTGCGTGAAGTGGTAACTATTAAAGCGCTAGTGATATTAGTAGCTCGGGATAATTTTCATTGAACATAAGTAGCTCTTATTACAGAAAAGGTTGGAAACCCCTTACCTGCACCAAATGTTTTCTACAGTTCGTTGCTTCCAAACAAATACAAATCTATTCCCATGCTTAAGATTTATATTGAATGTGCCTATTCGCCTATGTGAGATCTATCAGCTGTGTCAAAGTTTTTAAGACCTGCTGCACAACAGTGCAAGCTGCTGTGCAACATGGCTTATAGTGAAGAAAAAAAGCGCTATGAACGTCGACCACTGAATATAGCGTTTTCTTTTAATCCATGTTGCACAGCAGTCCGGGCTGCTGTGCAATGTGTTAACAAAATGGTAAGGAGAGGGAGCAGCAATAACCATAATGGACAGTGGGGGGGGAGTAGTATGGTGAAAACAAAACGAGGGAGGTGCAGGGGATAAGGGAAGGCGCACCAGACAGGGGTAGAGGGACTACAGTCAGGCATTGAACCTAGTAAGCACGTGGATGTGAGTGATGTAGTGTGCGCTGTTAGATTAGTATGGAGAGTGGTAAAACTTTATTTATTTGATTTAAAAAAAAAACATAAAAGCATACATGAATAAAATACAGGAGTGGCAGTTCGGGCTGGACTGTTCCCATGACGCACAGGGTCAAGACTGATTTGCATATAGCTGTGTCTGAACTGGGGTGTTGAAGTAAGCTAAAGAACGATGATGGATTCAACCCAGATCTGTGACTGGGGGTGAGTGTCTGAAAAGCTTCAGTGCTCCGTCCATCATCCCCTTGTGTTTGCTAAAATACAGGAACAACACAGAACTGTTAAAAATTCATAGAGTAAAATCACAATGCCAATTACTTGTACATCAAAATATTCATGATCAATGGTCAGCAGTAAAAAGTGCAATGTGCATTTTAATAAAGTGCATGAAAGCAATACTCCTTTAATCAAATTTCCTTACCAGTTTCAAGACAACTGTTAGCTATATTGTTTTCTTCTTGAAAGTTCCCCCCTTAAAACATTGAGAATCACATAACAGATTTCATGTGATTCCAATGAATACAAGAGTACAAAACCATCTTGATATGAAATTGGCCTATGTGGTCTTAGTAAGGGAAGCCAAACGGTTTTTCTTACAGAATGATTTAAAGGACAAAAGAGTGTACAGTAGATTGATTTGATTAATTATCGCAAGGACATGGCGGGAGATTTTGCACCCATCTGCATTGTAGTGGAAATGCTGCTGAAAAGTCTGGACAAATAAAATCTGTGCTGAACGTTTAAAACGACCGAACAAATAGAATTGCATCCCTGGGAAGGAAGTAATCACATTAGGTTCATTAAAGAACAGTCACTTGGGAGTTATTCTTTGGTGA
The DNA here is from genome assembly GCF_964204655.1 of Triturus cristatus. Lineage (NCBI taxonomy): Eukaryota > Metazoa > Chordata > Amphibia > Caudata > Salamandridae > Triturus > Triturus cristatus. The sequence goes on along the minus strand of NC_140585.1, from coordinate 75,321,819 downwards.
TTGGCCAGTGTCTGTTGCCAGTACGATTCCTTGACTTGAGCTTTAGCTGATTGTAAACTATGAACTGGGTCTTCAAAAGGAACAACAAGGTCCAAATCAAGTGCACATTTAACGTATCTCAACCACGGGATCCTCTTAACATTACAGGTAGACAAACAGTCAGATAGAATTTGCCAGGAAAATTCTAATGCAGCTGTAGATTTTGACCCATAACAATATTGGAGCAAGAGCTTAAGGTAGTTCAAGCACACTTCCGATTGGCAAAAGAAGGTCCTGAGGGACAATCAGAAGCCTCCTAAGGAAGACGTTCTCAGCGAGTTGGAGCTTGGGGCAGTCTATGTAACCCCCATACTCCTGCCCCGTTTGTTCCAACTGACATGCCTTTTCTTCTATACACCATCATCATTTCTCTAGTGGGCTTCTGGGCCAGCTTAGTTGCAAAGCAAAATAGAGCTTCCATACATCACCCTATTAACTTGCGACACCCTTAATGATATGAGAGAATTCCATTTCAGTAGATTATTGAAAAGGATCCCTAAATAGAAAAAAAATGTGTGACTTTATCCAATGGGGTTTCTTGGAGATAGAACGTTTTTGTTGATTTTGGGCCACATACCTTTACATAGGATTTTTTTAGGTTTACTTTCAAATCTAGAGATCTCATAATATCTGCGAAAGCGTTGAGGACTTTCTGTAAGCTGTTTGCTGTCCTGAAAAGGAGGACAGCATTGTCTGCATAAAAAGGCGAAGCAATCGAAAAATCGCCGGCCTTTGGACAACATAGTTCCTTCTGCTGTAAAAATAACACCAATCCATTTATGTATACAAGGAACAAGAAGGGGGCAAGGATACACCCCTGGCAAACACCCTGAGCTGAACCTATGGTGTTAGTGATATCACCTTCAGGACCATAGCAGATCTTCACCGTAGTATTCTGATGTATTCTCTGAAGGAGAATAACCAAGGGCTCCTCCACCCCCAAACCCCCCATCATGCTCCAGAGCTTATCGCGATGTACAGTGTCGAAAGCAGACAACAAGTCTTTGAAGGCCAGATGTAAAGAACACTTCATGGACTTGGTGTTCTTACTAACGATTAAAGCTAGGTTTAGACACTGCTCAATAGTTTCTTGACCGTGTGTGAAGCCATATTGAGTTCTTGAAAGTATGTTATTATCACTAGCTCAAACTACCAAACAGGCTAATAATACCTTCCCCTGGACCTTGGCGGGTCATTTCTATCCTCAGTTTGAAACTGGAGACCACAATGGTCTCTTTCCATGAAGCGGGAAGTGGACCAAGAACAGCGGCCCTAAAAATCAAAAATTGGTCAGTATTGGAGGCCAGGGTGGAGGATTATTTTTAAAAAGATCAAGCGGGACCCCTTGGGAGTCACAAGTATTAAAGATGGGGGCTGATGCCACTAAAAGAGGCATCGCAATTATTAGGGAATGTTTTCAGGACAGTAAAATCATGTTAACCTTCTATTACGATTAATGTTATTTTCATATCATGTTCTTTTGTATTTGCGTTTTTCTATTTCGCTTTATTAGAGATTGTTCAGAAGCCTTTGGCTACCTCACTTAAAAAGTCAATCAAACGATTAAAGTTAGGGAACTTGAAAATAAAACATAATACACGCTGACCGCGGGGACGGTTACTGGTTTGTTTGGATCTGCAGAGTGTCTGGGAATACTAAACCGGTGGGAAGTATTGAAGCCTGAATTTAGTTTTTGATAGTAAAGGTTTTGAATCGTTGTTTTTTTCCGGAAGGAGATGGCTGTGCTTTGTGAACAAAGCCAGTCCGAGTCAAGAGCTGGCATTGGGATACCTGCTGATGCCAATGGCTGCACAGCTTGTCCTATGTACGATGTGCCTGCACTTCATGCCACGCACAGTTTATGTTATTTATATGCGGGCAAATTCCTCCTGTGGCTAATGAGCTTTAAGGGCCAGGCAGTGTCAATATCATTAGGGGCATTGATTAAACATCACCAGATGCTGACCGCAATGGGCCCAGCTTTGCTGGTATTGATGTGAGCAAATACCCTACATTGGAACTGTCCCACAGCACCACCAGGCTGAAGACAGCAGCAAACTTGCTGAGTCACACGTTTGGAGTGGGTGGCGAGTTTGTTGGATGTATGGGCTAAGCCGAATTTTAGCAACAAGGGGAAAGCAAGCATTGGCAAAGCCAACTGATCGCGTCAATGGGAGAAATATTGGCTTTGTCAGTTTGTCATGCTGCATTGCTGCCAGTTTTTCAGCTTCCTGTGTGACATTTAAATGGGTTCAACACACTTATGAGTGACATTGAAGTGCAAATGTGTGGCATTTAAGAGTGGTGCTTACTTGCCAGTAAATTCAGACATAGGCTGGGACTTCAACTAGCATTATAATACAGAAGTCTCTGTTCCCTACTATGCCAATCAGGACTCATCTGTTTCTCTCTCCTAAACACAAAACATCAATTAGAAAGTGCTTAGGGGGCCTGTCGAGCCACATGCTCAGTCTGCAAAGACATTACTCGTGGATCTATCCTATGTAATAGACACTGAGTTACATTTTAGAGAACAATGAACATTTGTTGTAGACTTGTACCATAGATTTTTTACATGGCTCCTTGTTTTACTCAGTGTTTTACTAAACCTGGCAATTAATCTTTTGTTGTGTGTTCACCACATGGTTTGCATTATATTAAACACATTAATTATCTTTCTGTGAGGAACAACCCGTTATATTTTTTTTCCTCAGAAAATAATAAAAATAAAAAACATGCCTCTGGTTCTCAGTACAATATCAACTGGAAGGGCAGCCTCATGGATTAGTGCACATGCCAAAGAGGTAAGTGAACTCTGCTGATTAGGCTCATGTGCCTTATGGGTGCAATAAGCATATTCATTTGCTTGTGGACGCTAGCAGTGTCACCTTGAGGTTACATTGGAGTGCTGGTAGCACAGGGTTTCAAAGGATCTCTGTAAGACAGTTGAACACAGCTGGCTGTGCAGGGTTTGCACCCAAAGTTCTTCATTTGGATTAAGCGGAAGGCCCATATGTACACTCTAGCTTTCTTGATTTTTTAAGCGCCTCAAAGGGTACTCCGACTGCTGCAGAGTTTGGATGAGCTCCCAGAGATCTTCCACTATGTTAAACGATCCGTTGCAACTGATTGAAAGCGACTGAGCCCAGGTCTCTAGTATAACATAATATTGTTTACAAGACACACAAATACAGGTGACAATAATTATGGGCACCTATTAGTGGTGGCTGCTTGGTATCCCTCCCTAACAATTGCTACTGTAGGTCCCTAGGGGTCAAGAAGACATTAGCGGGGACAGATAGTTAACAGCTGCAGTGTTTACTGTAGTTTTTACTACTTGCCCTGCTCCTAATGCCGGCCCAGCACCTGGGAGGATAGCAGGGGTCATCTCTTTGATGTCATCCGTGCTGAATGAGGCAAATGCAATCACTTTCGCTACTACTCCTAGTGTTATCACCTTTGTATAAAATACCGGTGATTTTCGGGTATCTCTAAGTAGAAAAGGTAATGAAAGTATCTTATTCACAGTTGGACAGCATACCAATGTGTGTGCTGTAGCGTAGTGACACCCACTTAATATAGCAATGGACACATGGGCCTAGCACAGACAAACGCTTTGTGGCAGGATTGCAGACGTTTTTATTGCAGGAAATGTTTAGGTACATGTGGTGAGCAAGGCGTGTGATGCTTCATGTATCTGCCGTATGGTGTGGCTGCTGCATGTATGTTACTAACGTGTCTCTCGCATGGGGTCTCGAAACTGCAATACATATGGTGGTGACTTGAAACTGCAGTAACCTTTAAAGTTCCCACTCAGTAGTTTCCATAACCATAAAACAACATACCGATAAAGCTTATCCGGAAATAATTAATTTGTGTTCATGGAACACACATGGCTTTAGTAGTATGGATCAGGACCACGAGACCCAACACTTTTTTCAAAAACACGACATACTCCTCCTCCAAGAGACCTGGAATCTGACACATCCTGCAATTCCAGGCTTCGCTGAACACCACATCTTGGCAAAGAAGCTGTCCAAATTTGGACATCCACGCGGAGGGCTGTCGATATACGTATCTCAGAATCTTAACTGGGAAACCGAGATGTTGGACGTGGGGTTAAGCTGGGTACAAGTTGTAAAAATAGCCAGAAAGTTGTTACAACAATTTTTTATAATAAATATCTACATTCACCCTGAACGGTCAAGCAAGGAAGAAAAAATGGAAACACTAGCTAAACTCATTAAAGTTCTACAGAAATCAAACGAGCAATGTCCACTGATAATTTCAGGGGACTTTAATTCTAACCTAATGAGAGACGGAACATCTAGTCGTAACCAGACCATAAAACTCGGATCAGGTTACATAGCAACCTTCTTGAATTCACTAGAAACACAGGGCCTGACAATCCTCAGAAGTGAAAAAAGGGGAAATTCAACAACAGGACCAACTTACAAGAGTGGGAAAGTCAAGTCCACCATAGACTTTACAATAATAGGCAAGAGCATAATAATAGTATTGTAGACTATGACATAGCCCACCGTACAGAAAGTGATCACTTTCCCCAAATCATCAGGTTGAAAACAGCAGTCACCAGGCTTAACAAGATAATCTCCCTGACTGACTTGCCGGAGAAATTTAACTTGCGAAAAATCAGATGGAGAGGGGGAAAAATCGAAGAAATCCAGGCAACAGCAAACAAATTTATGTTAGAACATGAACAACTAGAGGACGGAGACCTTGTAAAACACTGGGAAATCCTGGTTGAGACTTTAATTCAAAAGCATTCTGCTCCCCCAGCCATACAAAACAACTCAAGATTATTAAAAGAACCCTGGTTCACTGATGAACTAAGACTGGAAAATAAAAAAATATCTAGGGAGCAACGGAACGTTCACACGTCCAAAAATCATGGAAACAACTCGAACCACAGTCTGTTAAGGAGCTTGAGGAAGAATTACCGTAAAATGCTGTGGGCGGCAAAGGCCAAATACAAAGAATCAATATGGCTAAAACTTCTATCAGCCAGCAAACAGCAAAACTCTCGGGATTTCTGGGGGATTATTAATAAATTGAACAAAGGTGAAGAGATGTCTCATGATCCTGGTATCAATGCCGATGTCTGGGAAGCCCGCGTAAGGAGCCTCTATGCAACAAAGGACACTGCCCCATCTAACAAAATGCTACGGGCAACTAACGCAACGGATTCAGGTAACCAAGTGGGCCCCCAGGAAAGTTTAAATAAGCTAATCGACCTGGACAAGGAAAAATGGGATCGCGACCAGCCAGCATTGACATCCTGCAAAAGTGTAACAAAACTCTTACAGAAACTAAAACCCGAGGGTGCACCTGGCCCAAACGGACTGCCGACAGCCGTATTTAAATTAAACAAGGACTTCTGGTCCAACCACCTAACAGCTTTGTTCAACCAAATCTTTATCTCTCGCCGTATGCCAACATCGTGGAAAGGAAACATCATCCACCCCATCTACAAAAAGGGGAACAGAAGAAACCCAGCTAACTACAGGCTGATCTCTCTTATAGATGTAGAAGGAAAACTGTATGCCTCATGTCTTTTGGAGCAGGTTCAAGAATGGGTAGAAAATAACAACTTACGTCCCATTTCGGCTTTAGACAGGGGATGGGGACAACAACAAACCTGACGACACTGGCACTGCTAATGGAGAGAGCTGAGAAAAAGAACCAACGATTGTACGGGTGTTTTATAGACATAAGAGCAGCCTTCGATCGAGTGAGCCGGTCAAGACTATGGGAAAAGCTCAAAAGTCTGGGGGATGCCTAGGATGTTGCTAAATGCAATAATCCGCCTATACACTGACACATGGGCAAGGGTTAAATTAAGCCAGGGATCGAGCTTAACATCAAAAATCAAAACTCAGGACGGCTTAAAACAAGGGTGTGTCCTGGCCCCGTGCCTATTCAACCTGTTTTTGGCAGACTTAGGTAGTAACCTAGGACAAATAAACAGCCACGCACCCAAACTAGGGAACGATTACATTCCAATCCAACAGTTTGCTGACGACATTGTTCTACTAAGCAAAACCCCAATAGGTTTACAACGCCTAATAACCAACCTTCATTCCTATTCAGTACAAGAAAAATTGGAATTAAACAGGAAAAAAACAAAAATTCTTCGACTAGTTGAGCACAAAAAGATTAAATTCACATGGACGATTGATAAGTCAGTACTGGAAGAAGAGAACTATTACCGGTACCTAGGCGTGACGATTGGGAAAGGCAATTCAAAAAAAGAACACACTCTGACTATAAGAGCAAAGTCCCAAACATTAATTTACGCATATAGACAGCTTCAACAAAAAATGGGGGGTCCCAACTGTACGCACCTCCTTAGGGTAATGTCTGCCCAAATTCAACCTACACTATCATATGGACTAGTCATTTGGCTCGGAGGCGAGGCCAAAATCTTAAACGAATTACAGAACAAAATCTACAAATCTGTGTTCAATCTACCTAAATCAGCATCTGCGGCTCAAATCCGTCTCGAATTTGGTTTACAAAATCAACACCTTCGTTCAATGTCAAGGTTTGTAAAATGGTGTCACAAACTTCGGCTAGCCCAATCCAAGTCCATGGACCACGTTTGTTGGCAAGAGATAAGCACCCAAGACAGAGAGTCTACCGGAAACTCTTGGGCAACCTACCTGAACTCCTGCTTGCACGAACGAGATCTCCTAGAAACTTGGAACAAAGAAATTGAACATACTTCTTTCTGTAAAATAGCCAACAGAGAGGCAAAAAGGAAATCTCTACTAGAGGACAAAACTATATTGGCTACTAGACGCCACGCTTGGACCGTAATCTCTTCCTACTCTTATCAGAAACAGCAGACCTATTTAGCAACTCACTTTAGTCAACACTTAAAAAAAATCTTCATTGACTATAGACTGGGTCTGCATTATTCAAAAGATCTAAGACCGTCGTGGAAACATCAGAACGAAAGTCTCCAATGTAGACTATGTGGATACCACAACGAAACTCTAACTCACCTGTTTTGCTTGTGCCCAGCGCTAATGATACTGAGAAGGAAATATCTACGTGCTATTTGTCTCAATTTGAACATAAAACATGCCGGCAAGCGATAATAACTTGGTTGAGTGGCTCCTCAAATTTATGACAGAAGCTAAAAAACTACTCCCGGGCAAATGAGCAGCCCTACACCATAATTAAAGAGGAACACAGTGATTAAGGCCGGACGTTCTATCACGTGACTACATCATAAAACGTGTTAGACTAAGAACTCAAAAACTATAAGTATACTCTTCCGGGGACTTTGTGACATGGTTTTAAAAAAAAATTAAAAAAATAAAAACAAAACAAAAAGACAAGACGAAATAAGTAATTTATGTACGCTAGTTTTATAATTGTTTTTATATTAAATGTGGATTGTAATAATTTTTATTAATTATGCAATAAATTGAAAATTGAACTCATAACCATAATCCCTTACAATCTTCTTTAAAAGAAAAGCTGAGCACACGTCTAATGTCCTTTCAACATAAACCTGTTGACAACTCCCTCTTTCCCCAGTGGAAATAATCACGCACTCAAGTGAATGCTAATCAGGGATGGCCAGCGCTTTAAACAATGCATTTGACTTGGCCCCTGCAAGCTAGACTTGCCATGGAGAAATTCCTATAGAACTGTAGCCAGATACAAGGAATGTTTCCTACGAAAAACACAATCTGACCCCTGAAATGCTAGGGGGGCTGGAGAGAGTGGGAGACATATGTTCTTCTCGGCAAACTTCCTGCATCGTCCTCACGTGCTATCCACTCCGACCACCATGACTATTCTAGGGATCAAGCTGTTAACTGTGTGTAGCCACTTGCCTGGGGGCACAGCCCTGCGTCAACAAGCCAATCCAAACCTAGTATGTAGATGCCGGCATGCCTTGAACACCAGATGACCAATCTCACAGGTGCCTGAGACATTCTATTGTATTATTTAAGTTTTTCTTGTCCAAGAGTACTGTCGCTGAATGGCACCGCCCATCGCCATATCTGCACGTGTATTACTGGCCCAGATCAGAACTCTCTTTGTCAAAGCCAGTGCCACAGCATGTAATTACATAGCAACAGTTACAGGGACGTCACCCTAGCAACAAGTGAGGCCTGTAGGGCTTGGAAACAGCTCAAGTAAACTGCCTGGGGTAGGGAGGGCAGTGCACAGCAAGCTAAGTCCGCATACGTATGTAAATGTGAGAATACCACATTAATCACAAGGGGGCCGTCATGTTGTAGATGGCAGAGTTGTGTCCTTCATGTTGTTGGTGAAGACTTAGTGCTTGTTTGGTGAAAAACGAAGTGTGCTGAGGAGCGGTGCTAACAAGGGATGGAAGTCAGATGAAGAAGGATTACAGACACGTCTCATCTTTCACTGAGTGTGCACTACTGAAGGGGCGGACGGTGAAAGGGGCAGCCCATAGGCTTTCAGAAAAAAATCCAAGCATGCTTGAAATGCATGCAGCCGAGGGGAGTTTAAGTAAACAAGGCAGGCAAACCATAAAAAAGGAGTTCTACAAAAGTGGATTTAAACAGTTCTTGGGTCTTGGGACACTGATAAGAGAAACACATGAGGAACAAACAGTAAATAGTATGGTACAGCCTATAGAAATGGAGGAAAGTAAAGTGGCAAGCACAGCAAAAAAAATGAAAGGTAAGGGGGCGGAATGTAAGACCCTATAAGATATATTAAATACAATAGATTTCACAAGCACAGCGCGAGCTTTGTGCAGGTGAAACCTAAAAAGCACATAAACTGTCAAAAAACACCATGAACAAAAACATATTGAAAACACCATGCTATACGTAATCACTAATCTGCCAAAATTGGTAACAAATAGCACTGAAAACGGAAGGAAAACAAAAATGAAACATTACATAAACCCGCAGACAGGCTATGAACTAACAAAAATAAATCTACAATACATAAATTGCTCCTATCAACTATATTACTTAAACCTACCAAATAAACGTGTTTCAAAGACTGCAAACAATCCAATGACATTTCATATTTTCAGTATAGAAAGAAATGAATTCTCATTGCTGGCAAGCAGTAGGTTACAGTGTGAGATGGCTGCTGCAGCTCCGCAGTGAGACTCTGCTCCAAGGCCTACAACGGCCACTGCCTGCCAGCAAATTAACATAGAGACAAGCCAGGGGTCTGGCTGGGCTCTACAGGCCTGAGCACGAGCAGAGCACTGAAAGTATTTAGAATGTAAACTATACAGTGGATAAAGTTTCTTCAAAATTCAAAAACATTTTTATTTCAACTTAGTTGGTATGAGTATATCACTGCATCAAGAGGCATTTATTAAAAGTGAGAGTTTTTAAACATTCCTGCCCTAGCCCCATGGCAACAATTCCTTTGGTGAACTAAGGGATAGGTCACTTGTCATGTGTACCCATAATATGTGGCCTAGATCCTTAGGTGGAGCAATATGATGAGCTATTATATCAAATGAGAAGTTTTTGTACAGAGCACATCCTAAACATGCAAACTTAAAGTGGTTCTCATATGTGATAATTTAAAAAAGAGGTGTAAGGACCACATAATTTTAGAAAGCTTGGAAACCGGGATTGATCCCTGATTTTTTAGTTCTACTTTGTACTGCTACACTAAAAGAGTATCTCTTTTTCTTGCCGGTTTCGCATCAAAGGTTATTGCATTGCCTATGATTCTTGGCATACGACCTGGTCACAGAAGCCACACGAAAGCTTGACTCGCTTTGGGCTCGAGGTCCTGGACGACCTCAAGCTGAGCCAGAACCGGGCACCAGGCTCGAGCCTGACTCTAGCTTTCAGTGGCTCGTCCACCCCTTGTGCCTCCTTGTGCAGACCTACTCAGTAGTTTCAGCTCCTAAAGAAAGCTGGTAGTAGCCTTGAGGTCGCAGAGGTTGGCAGGGCTACTATTCGGTATTCGGTATTCGGTATTCACAAAGATATGTTACTACTAATAAAGTTAGACTTTTGGTCTGACTTTACCTTTGTGAATACTGAAAAGTAGTAAAATTAGACTTTTGGTCTAAGTTTACCTTGTGAATACCGAAGAGTAGTCAACTTACATAAAAGTGTAAGTTTACCTTTGTGAATCGAGCCCACTGTTTTGTCTGTCAACAGCTGATCTCAGCAGATTTGATGTAGCAGGGAATTGCTCTCTGCTCTGACAAGCTCTCAAACAGAGGCATTGTGAGAGCAGCATGGCTTTCCCTAGTTGAGAGCGGTGAGCACAGCAGTTAGGTTATGTTATGTTATGTTATGTTAAAAGAAATTTATACCGCGCACTATCACCATAGGTTTCTTGGCGCTGAATGACCAGTAGCGTGATTCAGGAGAGAGGGTTAAACATATGCAGAACGAAAGAGCAGAGTTTTTAAGAGTCTGCGGAACGAATCGTACTGGGGGCAGAGGCGAAGTGAAAGTGGCAGAGAGTTCCAGGTAGAGGGAGCCTGGACTGAAAAACTCAAGCCACCGTGTTTCTTCCTGGTAAATTTGGGAACCTCAAGAAGATTGAGAGAAGCTGAGCGAAGGGCCCTAGAGGGAGTGTAGCGAGTCAGGCACGAAGAGATGAACGAAGGGGCTGCATTCGAGAGGGCTTTGAAGGTGGAACATGCCATTTTATAAGTGCAGCGTTTAGAGATGGGGAGCCAGTGCAAACTAAAGAGGAGAGGGGTGACATGCTGATATTTAGGCTGGTGGAAGATCAGACGGGCAGCTTGATTCTGAACCAGCTGAAGTCGATGAAGAAGACCGACTGGAATACCCGCATACAGCATATTGGCATAGTCAAGCCTTGAGGTAATGAGTGCGATAACAACTTGGGTCAAAGCATCTGTGGTAAGAAACCTGCTAATCTTACGGATCCGCCTGAGGTGAAAAAAACAGGCTGAGGTGACCGAATTGATTTGCGGTTTCATGGAAAGATCTTCTGAGATAATCACCCCGAGGCTTTTAACTGAACGCACAGGAGTCGGTGCGGCCCCCAGAGATGTAGGCCAGTAGGTGGAGTTCCATGGATGGTTGGGGCCACCTACCAAGACAAGCTCGGTCTTGGTAGGGTTCAGTTTTAAGTGGCTGTGATACATCCACTCAGCGATAGTCAGCATAATAGTCTGAAAGTTAACACGGGAGGAGGGAGAAGGGTCAATAGGGAAAATTAACTGAAGGTCGTCCGCATAATTAAAAATGGTAGCTGGAGAGGTGCGGAGGGAGGCTAACAAGGGTTGAAGGTACAAATTAAAAAGAAGCGGGGATAGTGCCGAGCCTTGAGGGACTCCGCAAGGGAGAGAGACAAAAGGCGCGGACAAAGGGGAAAGATGGACGGACTGAGTTCGTTGATGGAGAAAAGATCTGAGCCAGTCGAGGGCTACTCCCTGGATGCCGGCGTTGTGGACACGGTCGATCAGAATGGTATGATCGACCGTGTCGAACGCCGCTGAGAGATCCAATAGGACAAGGGCCTGAGATACATTATTGTCAGCGCCCTTCCTGAGGGTGTCCAGGACTGCTACTATGACCGCCTCGGTGGAATGGAGGGGTCTGAAACCCGCTTGTTGAGGGTCTAGATAGGAGGAATTCTCTATGAAAGAGCTCAAGCAGCGGGTAACATAGGTCTCCAGGATTTTTCCTAAATAGGGGAGGAGAGAAATCGGTCTATAATTGCTGAGAATGGTGGGGTCAGCATTCGATTTCTTCAGGATGGGTAGGATGGCGGCTTGCTTGAAAGAGAGAGGGACCTCCCCTTTAGCAAGAGAGTTGTTTAATAGAGCAAGGGGGGGGCCCGGACAAGCAAGGAAGGCCTCTCTCAGAATCTGGGGAGGGCAGCAATCGTTAGGGGAACCTGACTTAACTTTGAGGAGGAGTGAGGTGAATTCCTGAAGGGAGATAGGTGGAAATTCCGTTAAGATACTGGTGTTTTTGGGAGGAAGAGGGGGGGGAACGGGAGATGCTGGGTTAGGGATATTGTTCTTAATGGTTATTATTTTCTCTATGAAATAAGAGTTGAGTGCGTTGCAGAGGGTTTGGGTCGGTTGGGGCTGAGGGGTAACCCTGTCCGGCAAGGAAAGCTCATTTACTATCGAAAAGATGTCTTTCGATTTGTTGTTGGAGACCAAGATTAATTGGGAGAAGTATGCCGTCTTGGCTGCTAATATCGCTTGCTTATAGGTTTTTAGAGCCCCGATATAAACAAGTTTTAACTGGGGGTCATAGTGGAGACGCCAACGGCGTTCGGCTTGCCGCAAGGCAAGTTTATCTGCTTTAAGTTGGTCAGTATACCATCGTTGCGCGTCGTGGGGTCGCTTAGTTTTTATCTTGTTTAGCGCGGCTACTTTGTCACTCGCCTGGCGTATCCATTCATCAAAATTAGCTGCCTGGGCCTCAAGAGAGGTCAGAGATGTGGGAACAGAAGAGGCGAGAATGTTATGGAATTCGGACAGGTTGGCACTTTTCCAGTTACGGGCCATGAAATTCTTAATGCGGGGGGGAGGACACGGAGTGTGCAGATGAAGATAGAACGAGATGAAATAATGGTCCGACCATGGACAAGGGGAGACTGACGGGGATGAAATATCAAGATCCGACGTCCAGACTTGGTCAAGGATATGACCCTTAAAGTGAGTGGGGGTGTGGATGTGTTGAGAAAGATTCATGTCTTTCAAAAGGTCGGAAAACTCGACCGATAATTGACTTTCATGAGCATCTGAAGGCCAGTAATTAAAATCGCCAATCACCACAAGGTTAGCGTGGTCGATAGCTAGTTGGGCAATGTAGTTGCTGAAAAGTTTGGGAAAAAGAGGCATATAATCGGGTGGTCGATATACAAGAACGCAAACAAAAGACGATTTAGGAGAAATAAATTTCAGTGCCAGAAGGTCTGATTTGGGGATAGAAATTGCCGCAACCTCGGAAAAGGTGTGCGTCGAGCGGATGATAGCCGCCACTCCACCACCAGACTTCCCCGCAGGCCGGTTAGTGTGTAAGATATAGTAACCGGAAGGGATTGCTGCCAGGATATCCGGAACTGAATCTTCAGTGATCCAGGTTTCTGCTAACAGAAGGATATCAATATTGCTTTGATGGAGCAATTGGAAAACCTCAAGCTGATGGAAGGTTGGAAGGAAAATGGAAATTTCAGAGGGGGGTAGAACGCCAAATATTTTGTTAGCTATTAGGACAGGAGGGGTTTACATGGAGGATGTCTGATAAAAGTGGAAGGCAGCAGTCATTTCTTTTTTAATAGCTGTATTTGATCAGGTCGGTGGGGGTGATATGACTCCAGGGGACAGATTTATTGAATTGTGACGCAACGCAGCGGGACAACTGCGCAGCATGACTAAGATTTGGAATGCGCCATATCTATTAAGACATGACCCATTCCTGCTCTCTCCCTGCGTAGTGCATGGCGTGCTAGCGCCAACGCAGGCACCCTTGCATTTTTCTCATTCTACGTGTGCTGCAGAAATAAAGACATTTCTCCTTATTCCTCTATAGGAAAGGTGTACCATTTTGATACAATCCCATGTTTACTGACATCGGTTAATATGGGACTATATCAAAATCCGTGGGTGGATGCATGGGAATGTCCATGCTACACATATGGAGCACCTTCCCAACACAGAGTAACATAAGGCAGCGATTTGCGCTGCCTTGTGTTCTGGAGTTACTAAGCCATGCCGAGCCACACAAGGTGGCTTTGCGTGGCTTACTAAATCTCATTTAAGCCCTAGCATTGCCTTGCGCCGCCTTGCGTGATGCAAGGCTAACGCAAGGGCTTAGTAAATCTGGCCCCAGGTGCTTTAAAACATAATTGGTCATGGGGAGCGTTTTACGATGAATGACGGGGAAGGTTTTCCGCTTGCCAAGTATTTTTTAGCTAGAGGGTTGTGTGGGTGGGTGGAAAGACACTATGACATTATAGACAATTCGAGTTTCACTCTCCTTGTCTATTTGATGTTATGTGCAACACCTTGATGCAAACCCTGTTATTGGCAGCTGCAGGTTTATAATTGCGTGTATTCCCTGCAAGGCAGATTCAAGCGTTCTCCTATGTGCGCTAATACGTAAAGCAAAAATAACCTTGCTAAACTCTTCCTGGAGTGGCCTAGCTTAGGTTGGCAAGGATTCGGGTGGGGAGAGAAGCAGCAATAGGCGAATACACGGCAAAAATGACGTTAGAGGTGATGTTTCTTTTTACGAGCCTCCTGCTGCTTCCTGTGCTGAAACCAAGCCAGCACCGAGCTAGGCAGATCCTGGCCAAGGAGTCTGTCATCCACAGGTCAGAACAGGAACGTGAGGCAAAGGGGGAGAAGGGGCGAAGGTGTAAGGGGAGAGACAGCGGGAAGAGATTGCAAGGAAGGGGAAGATTGGGAAAAATGCAGACGAGGAACAGGAAGAGAATGGAGGAAGGTGTGTGGCTGGGAAGACTGAGAGCAGCAGAGGGAATAAAGGGAAAAGGGAGCGACTGGGAGAGAGAACGAGGGAAGGAGATGAGGAGGAAAGAGGCAAGTGGGGTGCAGAGGCACTGACGTGAAGAAGAGGAGTAGAACTAAGATAGCAAGCCACGAAAGGAGGTTGAAGAAAAGCGGAAGCAGGAAGGAAAAGACTGGAAGTAGAGGAACTAGGGTGTACCACATTATTGCAGTTGGACTATCGACTTGTGTATATATCGTGACCATAATTGACTTCGAAATACTGCTGCAACTGAATTGATAATAGTAAATCTACACTTACTCTGTCGAGAATGTTGGAGTCAGTATCATGATGTATGTGTAGGTCGATATTTCAGCCACGATAATGTGACCTACTTTGGTACTAGCAATTGCTAGGCCAAGAGGAAGACAAAGAAGAAGGCGCGAGGTACAGGACAAGCGAGAGAGAAGAACCCAGAGAGAAAGGAATAAGGAAGGATTTGCCAATGCCTCTGGGCTATGCTGTCCAGCATCAGCAACATTTGTTGCTGTGCAGCATGGCCAAAATGGGAAAAAAAGGTACAATTAGGTGGTTGCCAGTGCCTACGCCATTATGTAGTTATGCTCATGTGTGATGATGCACCCTCATACATGGGTCATCTTGCAGGAACGTGCTTGTGTCACCACACGTGTGCACCTACAAAATAAAACGGCCACCATTGTTTTTATTTACTGAGCTCAACTGGATCAGTAAATGAAAAAAAATTAAAACAAAATAGTTTTTTTTTGAGCAGAGAGGCAAGCAGCAATTTGCTGCGTGGCTCTCCAAAACAAAAATATATATATTAGAAAAAAATAAGACTGTGTGGGATGGGAGGTGAAGGAGCAATGGAGGAGAGGGCAAGGTTTTAAAGTAAAAATAAAAGCAGGTGGTGGAGGAGAGGAAAGGCCGCACAAGAGGCAGGGAGTAAAATAGAGGCAGGGTGAGAAGCACACATGGGAGAAAACACAGGGGCGAGGGGAGAAGTACACAAGGTGGAGCTTTACACCGAGATTTGTTAGTGGAGCAAAGCACATGGGCAAAAGAGAGCACCATGGACAGCTGTGCAGGGGCAAGAGAAACATATGAAGGACACAGCTAGAAAACAAATACCTTTGAGGTGCTTATCCAAAAGAAAAAAGAAGTTCCCTAAATCACACTGTCAGCCAATCAAGAGGATAGTAAAGAGGCTGTGCTCCAGGGAGGGACAAACATAAGATCAAAAAAGACAGAAAAGGTAAGCCATCCAATAAGAAGCAAGAAAATGAATGTGATAATAAAGCCAACGTGAGCAATGGGAGGGATTAAAGCCTACTGTAGGTTCTTGGTCAGCCAACAATAGGTCTTTCTCCCAGACATCTTGCGCAAGGTGACCCATAGTGCACCCCTTTTCATAAGAGTGGCTGCATCATTTTCTATCCAAGCTACATGGAGACTGTTGGTACTGTTATATATTCAGGCCCTTTACCTGTACTCCAACAGGGGTGGTGCCTACTGGTTCCCCCTCTAAAGCTAGTTCCCTCCCCATAACAGGGGTCCCTTGCCTTCATCTTGCATGTCACATATATGAATGGTGCCTTTATTGAACGTTGAATTTTTTGGTTCATCACTCTGTGAATTGACTGGTGATTGCTGGAGTTCTTGGAGTGCTATGTGTGTGAATGCAGCACAAGATAGTGGTCTCAAATGTGACACCTTATGGTAACCTTTTGGATATGCCAGGATACCCACAGACGTTCCTGCCCCTCACTCAAAGCTAAGTGACTAGACAGCTAACCCATTCCCATTTTTAATTGGCAAGGTTTCCCCCACCAGAGTAACTCTCAACTCTCCCCGTTTCCTGCCTGTAACCGGTAGCCCCTGTGAAATTGCTTACCAGATGGAGCCATTCCACACTCAAATCGAGGGGTAGATGAAAGGCAGTATTTCTAATGATGCAATGGAAACTTGTTTGACTGTAAACAGGGAATCTCTTTATTTGGCATTCTTCAAGGGAATGCGGCAGGTGTTGTTACTTGTGTTACCTCAATTGGTGTCTTCAGGAGGTGTCTAAAGTGGCTTCCTGAAGTAGCAGAGCAATGTTCTTGTTAGATCTTTGTTTAGATATTATTCCAGATTTTGACCTATAGCAGAAGGATTGTCTTGCTCCTCTGTTTCAAGCCTAGTGATGTCAAGGCTTCAGGTGTTTACGCGCCTCTGAAGTTTGTCTGAAAGTAAGGGTGTAGTGTTGGAGGTAGCTTCTTTGTAGATGTTTTGTTGTGCCAAGAAAGAGCCTTTGAAATGTAAGCGGTAGTTATTTTTTTTAGCAATATCACTGGCTGGTTTTGGCACATGACTGCTCCATGGCCACCTTTTTTGTATTAATCTGTATAACAAAATATCTTTAAGGGCCTGAGCCTTTCAGTGGCAAGAATTAATTTGAGGTGGACGAGGGAGCATCATACTTCTGCCTCTATCAATCAATCAGGATTTGTAAAGCACTGCAAATCACCCGTGAGGTTCTCAATGCGCTAGAGTTGCTGCTTGCTTTGTGGTGATCTATTCATTCAAACAGCCAGGTCTTGAGTTCTTTCCTAAATTGTTGTAGCGATGGGGTGCTCCTGAGGTGCACGGGAAGGCCGTTCCAAGGTTTGGCTGCCAGTTGTGGGAAGATGCATTATCTGCTGTTGCTTCGGCAGATCCCACGGGGAGGGGGAGGGTTCTAGAAGGAAGAGGGGGGTGGATCCTAGGTGTCTGGTTGGTTGGTGGAAGGTCAGGCATTTGTGATGTAAGCTGGTCCTTCGTTGTGAAGAGCACTACCACTTAGGTTTGTGGTGTCATGCCAGTAGCTTATGTTTAGGGGTTCTGTTGTAGAGTATAAGCATTCAGGCTCTTCACACACATTACATGTTTGATTATCCTTGGCGAGGCCAGCATTCTGTATTTCCTAGTCTGGTTAAGGGTAATCTCTGGTTGTGTTTTCGTATGGTGTGCTGTATAATTTCTGATTAAAGCTGTTTTTACTGGCCTAGTGACACTTCAGTACCGTACCTAGTACAGTATGTCACAGGGTTGAGCGTAGGTCCTCTGTAAAAGTCAACTTTTCAAGGTTTCTAATTATATTTTATTGGAACATTTGTACTGTGCCTCATACCTCTCAAGAAGTCCTGATGTGCTTAGGGGTGGACTAGTAAGAGGCTACTTGGTTTGTTGTACGTGTGTTGTGGAGTGTGGGTTTATTGAAAAGCCAATGCGGAGAGTTTTAGTGATGTGTGTAAACTTGAATGGGTGCTCCAAAATTTTATGTAAGGTGTAGCTGAACATAAGTATGGAGTGAAACTAAGAGGTATCTGAAAGACAGAAAACAATGTGTATCTTTATCATCTTTGAATAAGAGGCTACTTTGTTTGCTGTGTGTGGTTGTTAGTGTGCTATAGAGTGGCCAATAGGTTAAGCGTGAGCTATAGATGAGCACTCCAAGCATGTTGTGTCAAGCCTGTGGTGCTGCTTAAGCTTGAAGTGGAATAAAGAGAGGAGCAGTAGAGAAGAGACCTACTGGAATGCATAGCTTTTCAAAAACCATTAATTATATTCTCAGTTAATGGGGAACTGTCGCGAGTGGCAGGGGCACCCTTCTGAAATACACACTAAGGAGCGGCACAGGTTCTGCTCTCTGAAAGGTGCGGCTTCCCAATATGAGTAGGCCTAATTTTGGTCTCTGGGGAAGAGCCCCTAGGGGAGCTTACACTAAGGGCCTGATTTAGATGCTGGCGGACTGTTTACTCCATCACAACGGTAACGGATATCCTGTCTGCCAAAATATAAATCCCATTATAGCCTATGGGATTTATATTTAAATCAGACCCTTACTCTGTAAGAATCTTACAGGTGTTACACTTGAGATGCGGTGCTACTGGTCCATAATACTTGATTCCTTGGATTGGCTATAGGGTGCAGGCCCTACACAAACAAATTAGGAGAAGTGTATTGATGAGCTGAGGAAAAACAGCCCAGGGTCCACTGGGTCTGGCCCAAGTTCCTAACAGGTAAGCCTCCCCTGGAAATCACACCTCTTTACACTTTGCTTGTATGTTATGGGAGGAGAGACAAAGAAGTGTAATGTTTCTTAGTGGGGCTGCACGATCCAGTCATATGACCCTCATCTCTACTAAATACAAAGAAAGTCAATAGTAGTTTCAGCAAGTTGAGGGAGGAAGCTATCAAGGCACTACGACAGAAAGCCATTTATCCAAAACTGGGAAGGGAAATCGGGCTCATAATATTGTTAAGTCTGACCTTGCAGAGTTCATATAGTTGTAAAATGTAATGTAAATGTCCACTCATTAATGTAGTGCTACGTATATACTCACAGTTATGGCAATCAAGAAAGCAGAGGGACGATGAGATGAATTGATTTACCTAAGAATTACACAAAGTTGGGGAGGTCATATTGTGAGCAGTCTCATTGGGCCTCAGTTGGTAACTTGGGATAGGACCTCAAGTATAAGCTGGATTTTTTTTAAAGTAAAACATTTTCATTGCACGTGAATGTTTAAAAGTTCATTTTTCCAGAGCAGTTCTCAAGACACCTCCTCATGGTTTTTTGTTTTGCTTGGTATCTTAGTATAAAAGAACACATATTACATCAATACTAATACAAATGTAAAGTGCATTTCAACAGTGCATTAGATAAAAACAAACATACAGAAACTTTACAAGAACAGAATGTTTAATACAATAATCCTATAATCAAGTTACAAACAAGATAAGCTTCAATAAGTAATGTTATCACTCATTACCACTCCAGATATTCATCAAAAGCATGCCAGATTGCTTGACATTGTTTCCCATTACATATAAATGCTCAGACATTTTCACCTGAACTTTTCTTGGTATTTCACTAGCCTTCTAACGTCAGATCGTACAATTGAATAACAATACATATAACTTACATAATTTATTAGGATCTCTCAAATTCCCGGAGTAACCAAATATCACTATGTTTGGATCAGGATGAATGCAACCTGAACATGTAATTAATGCACTGGAAAGTGTTCTGCCAAAAATCAGTTAGTACAGGACAAGTTAGGAAAAAACATGCAGCCGATCACCCACAGTCTAGCACAGAGTGCTAGGTCTTGTGTAAGGGAAATGGGAGTGGGATATAACATCTTGAAAAAAAGCCATAAACCAAGAAAAACAGCAATGGTACATTTAGACAAAATAACTGCTATAATTCGATGGCAGGCATAATGAAAGAGCTGGCATATTTACAGCTCTATCGTGAACAGAAAGCTGGAGTAAGGAGATCCCATTTAAAAAAGAGCCTTTGTATACACACCGTCAGAGTATTCAGTTGACACAAATAGAGCACAGGTAGTTCTGAGTTTTGTATTCTCAGGAAAGCGGCATAATCCAAGCATGGCCAGAATGCAAACCCTGGCTTAATATGAGCTCTGGCGTTTTCAGAAAACCTATTTTCAGACCTCTAATATAATTGCTGCTATAGTTTGGCACCTCAGGCACGGAACTGAATGGGATGAGTGGCTTTTTTTAACTGAATAATGGACACAATATGATTTCTGTTTTAAAGAAAAAACTCTTAAATATAAAGGGATTTGCTTGGTTTGCCATTTCTTACTCAGCAGAGGGTTGACACATGGAATACTAGTAACAAATCCCCACCTAGTTGATGGGCGTTAGAAATGGGATTTCTGGTTGGCTAGGGCTTGCACCTAAGCCAGGCAGAAACCACCACTCTAGTCAGGGCAAGGGAGTTACACGCTGAAGATAACCCCTGCTCACCCCCTTGGTAGCTTGGCACGAGCAGTCAGACTTATCCCAGAGGCAATGTGTAAAGCGTTTGCGCAACACACACATACAGCTGCAACACACTAGGCACACCACAAAAGAAAGTCCACACAAGGTTATATAAAAATTGCCTTTGTATTATCCAAAACACATCAGAATCACACAAATACACTGTGCCAACTGGCACCAGGCGATAATTTACAGGAGATTATATACATGACAGGGCCAATCGGGCCACTGTCAGAACCATCACAAGCACAAGTAGTGAAAATAAAACACTACCAGTAACTACTGGAGTAATACTGTGGTCAGCATAAGCACTAGCAACATAACCGCATCATGTCTGCATCACATTAGGCATAAAACACATTTACGCATAAATCACAATTAGGAGGGCACCTTAGTTACACTCCCCAGGTGCATACATCACCTTTACATACAGGTACCAAACCTGACTCTAGCCCCACTGGCCTTTCACTGGGGCTCAAATACCATTTGTCCAAAAATGTCAGGGCGTAACTGGGGCCTTCCACTGGTCCCTTGGCTGCCAACGCAGCAAAAACCACAGTGCGCAATGCGCTGGGGGTGTGGGGTGCAACTCACCCCCTCCTCATCATTAAAAGAAATTACCCCCTCCGTTGCCGCTGCCCACGTTCTCGCGGTGCAGCTGGGAGAATTAGCCTGGACACAACTGTGCCTCTGGAGTCCCCTTCCGGGACTTCCAAACACAAATGCTCTTACGTTGCAGCTGCCCTCCAACGGGCGGGTCAGCTGGAGCAACCACAGCACTGGCACTAACTGTGCCCAATTTGAGCACCCGCAATGCTCTGAATGAAGCCCCCACTCACCGGGGCTCCTAGTCTACACCTCCGGTCACAGGGTGAAGGCGGGACAGGCTCCGACAATGTGCCTCGGTCAGCCCCTCTCATGGGTCCTCCCCTCCTGGCAAGGCCAATCGGGCAGGATCCGGGGGCTCCCTGCGGCTCCCGATGAGGAAGCACTGGAGTCAGCGGCCTGCGACGTCGCTGAAGCCAAGTCTGACCAGGGCTTCGTGCTTCTTCCCTGGAGGAGGAGACCTCCTTCATCCCGATCCTTGGAGCCTGCGAGGCTCTGGCGCGACTTCCTTCTCGGCTGCGGGAGGCTCCGCCCACAACCAGGCGGCACTTGCCTGGCTTGCGGGTCGCTTTGCTGCGGCTCTTCTTCTCGGCGGCCCCAGCACAAATACGCGGTGGGCTCCCGCCTCTCCAGGCTCACGAGTGCGTGGTGGGCTCCCGCTTTAAAGGACACAATTGCAGGGTAGGCTCCCGCTTCCAGAGGAGCGCACAATGCAGGGTAGGCTCCCAATTGCCAAGGAGCGCACAATGCGGGGTAGGCTCCCGCCTTTCCTGGAAGGCACACCAATGCGGGGTGGGCTCCCACTCTGAGGAGTGATGCAGGGGAATCCCCACGTCGGGATTCCCTTGGAATGTGTCGCAGCTCAGTGCTGCAAAGCCCCAGCACTCTCCCCGTCCTGGGAGAGATATATAGCACTCACAAGGCACTCATGCAAAGTTTTAGGGGCACAAAGCTGGGCCCAGGCAGGCCAGCTCACAGGGCCCTCCAGCAGGGAGGCAGTCACTCATGGTGGTTCCTCCTGGGGCCCAGCAGCATCAGTACCCAAGTAGCAAGGAAGTACAAGCACCAAAACATGGGGTCACAGCTGCAGTACTTATACCGTATTTTCCTTTGTTCTGCCCTGGCACAGGGCTGGGGGAACCAGTCCCAACTGGTTCTGGGGGGTAGTGGAGCACTTTGTTTACGGGGCTCCTCTTCCCCTTTGTCAGGTGAGGGCTCGGTCATCAGACACTCCACAGGGGGGTGGAGCCAGCATTCACCTAGGCAGGCACAGACCTATTCAGGGTCAGGGGACTGCTCCTCCCACTACTCAAAATGCAGTTCCCCTATTTAGCCTAGCACTGACTCACCCTGCTCACTGGAGCCACACACACCTCCCCAGCCCCTGTTACTCCAGAGCCAGACTTGCAATCCACATCAGGCAGGCAGACACATAGCACACAGAAATGCCAACTTCTAAAAGTGGCATTTCTAAAATAGTGATAATAAATCTGCGCATACCATTGCGTAGCATTTATTATTACTATTCCAAACATACCAAACTTGACCACGCTGCTCCTCTCATATCAGGAATTACCACTGAAACACTTACCAGGGAATCCCCAATGCATTCCTATGGGCTATTCCTAGCCACCATAGTAATCTGCTTTTTCATATTTTATCATATTGGGTAATGAATTAGATGCATACAGAAAGCGGTTTACATTTTCCAGAGGGTTTTAAACTAATTTCCATGCGCCTCTTTGTCCCTTAAAATATAAGTGTACATAGAAAGGGCTAATATCCCTTCCCTTGCTTCTCTGGACTTTAAAATGACTTGGTACAACTCTATTTCAATAGGATTTTTAGTTTGGCTGTACACATTTAGTTCATACAGTTTTCCATTCTCAGAACTTTCCTTTTGACTACTTTCTCTTATATCCTGTTACCTTAAGTTAGGTTGTTTTTTTACTGTTCAAGCCAGCCTTATTGAAATTCTAGGAAAGATGACTGAACCACTCACTTGTTTGTATGAGTCAAATGTGTATGTTTTCTCGATGGGTGCAGATAGTTTTAAGTATTATTATGTTTGAAAAATGGTTTATCTTGTTAAGATTGATTTTGTTATTACTCACATTTTGGCCGGATGATGCCTCATTCGAATTATCTGTCAGATCATTGTCACGCATTGTCTTCACTTTGGTCACTTGCTTTGTGTTCTGCAGATATCATAATTTTTCTGTTTTTTCTTGCTTTATTTAGCTGAAATGTGAAGTATGCATATTTACCCCATAACAGCTTATTTGTGAGGATATACTATTGCTGAAATGGCTGTATGCATATGGTTTACTTCAAAAACGAAAATGTTAATACATAGATTTAAACAAAAATGAGTCAAATGTGTATGTTTCATAAATACACGACATATTAGGGATACCTTTTGTTATCTTTGATTATGAGTGTGTTAGCCTTCGGCCAGTCAAGTAATCTAAAAGTTGACTAGGGTCCGGGTCCCCTGGAACACTTCTAGGGTGTCACCCTGAGTCCTCACATCACCACAGTGGGGATCAACTATATGTAGCACTGGGTGACGGGGCAGTTCGCGTCTAAGGATCCAAGCTAATACTGAGCTATCTCCCTCCCGGTAAAGCGGTTGTATGATTTCAGAGTGTATCACTCTAGTCTGTCCCTAGTTTCAGTCAGCTGCCTCATCAGCTCTATATCAGCATTCTGCCCACTCTCCTCCCCGTTCGTTCGCCTCTGCAATATAGCCAACTCTTCCTCCTTTTGAATGAGTTCAGCTTGAAAAGTACGTCTAACCCCACAGGAGAAACCCTTGCACCTGCTCCTCAACACTGCTTTTAGCGCCTCCCATTCCGTCGCTTGGCTCTGGCTGGTAATCCAGCTTATTTCAATATAATACATCAGAGACTCGCATATTGCTTTCCTACTCACTTGGTCCTGCAGTATTTCAGACGGAAATCTTCAAGAGAAGGGGACAAATGGACCCCCTCCACTGGAAACAACACACGACCTGTGCATGATCTGATAAGTAACATGTGAGGTGCACTACCTCTTCAACTCCGATAGCTGTTTGTTGCGTTGCCATTATACGATATAACCTATTAAAGGTACCATACGTGAGGGAATGATAAGTGTACTCTTGGCGCCCTAGGTAAGTGTCCCACCAGATGTCACTGAACCCCAGTTGGAACATAGCTTTGCCCAATCTAGCTGTCATCCTGGGCGGAGTGTTGTGTCGGGAAGGGTGGCGGTCCAAATCACCATTCGTCACACAATTACCCACCCAGAAGGTGTCAGTCCTAGCTATAGATGAAATAACATCCATTAGCATAGGGTAAAACGTGCCGTCATCAATGTTCGGACCATATGTGGTAACATGGACTATGTCTTGGCTATCCAACGTACCCTGGATCAAGATATACCAGCCCTCCACGTCAGCCTCCATATATGTGAGCTCAAACGGTACCCTTATAGCAAATAATGAATGAGTGGCGTAGTAAGTCAGCCCCCTCCATTTTTTGACAATTCTTTTGCTTTGGAGTCGGTTAGGTGGGTCTCCTGAAGACACGCTATGCTAGCTTTATGTCGTTTGAGCAGCAATAGGACTTGGTAGCGTTTAGTACAAGTGCTGAGGCCTCTAACATTCCAGGAGAGAAGGTTATGGTCAGTATCTACAGGAATGATATGGAATGTGCTGATGTCCCTTTTGTTGAATTACACAAATGTCGAAATGATGCCCACGCCCCCGGAAAAACAGGTAAAATATTCTCAACCGTAACTTTAATAAGTAACTACCCTGACCCTCCCCCTCCTGGAATAACCTTATCACCATCATTTTGGCCTCAGGAGTCCACCCACTGTTGTGCCAGGACAAGCACGGTGCCCCAATCGGTCCAGCCGGGACACACTAACTGCAATGAAGAAAAAGTAAATAAATAACAAGAAGAATGAAAAGAAAACAAGATTCACCCTCGTCCCAGCCAGTGACCCCGACTGGTATCCTCATTGTAAGATAAGAAAGGAACAAACACACTTGGAAGTCTATACAACACCCTAGACCCAATATGAGTACAGCCGCTAGTGTTTGAAATAGCTACAATATTTAGGGTAATGTTCAGCTGAAAAAAAAGAAATTTCAACTTAGTTAATAGCATCAGTGAAAGATTTGCTCTCACTGGAAAGGATTCCCACCTGAGAGTCCAAGAAGGCATCTTTAAGTCCAACCCGTTCTTATCTCCTCAACCCTCCCCACGCTACCTTCCACGAAAGCAGTGTCTGGGATCAACTCAGAGGTTGGGTTCTGGCTCCTCTATACAATGTTCTCCCATGACACTCTCCAGGTGACAATTCACCTTGTTCAGTGGATGCTGGGATACTTAAATGTCTTGCGCCATCTTCCTCTATTCATCTGAAATCAGCGGGGACAGGTTTGGGTTGGTGCTCTTACTACGATTTCTCAGAGGGAGATCTCGGGAACACCTCCCCCAGTTCCTGCGATGGCCAGCACCTCCAAGCTTAGTGGTGGCCAAGTCTCTAACTTCGTGCCATTCCCAAACATCTTCAGGTTTTTCAAAGCAATCGGCTTTGGCATTGTGTAGGACTTTCAGCTTAGCTGGATATGATAACATATATTTCAATCCTAGTGCTCTTAATTTCTGTTTGGCAGCTATGAAAGACCTATGTTTTCCTGATACAGTTTTGTGTAGCGCAGAAAGATTGCGATGTTACAGTTCTCAAACCGGGGGACCTCTTGTTCCTTTGGTGCCCTCAAGATACAATCTCTATCCAGGTAATTGAGTACTTTGGCAATGATGGGCCTTGGTAGGCGCCAAGAGGCAGCGGGGGAACCAAGGCTCTGTGATCCCTTTCTATGACAAAAAAATCAGAAAAGCCTCATTACTTCCGAAATTATTTGTTCCAGACCTCCAGTTAGCCTTCAGCAGACAGCCCCTCTGCTTTCCCAGGGAAACCCAGCACTCAAGTATTACTGGGGCAGGAACAACCCTCCACCCTTCTGCCCAGTTCCATCACTGTGGTAGTCATTGAGGTCATTGGACATACCAGAATCGCAACCTCCCCCTTCAAAGGTACCAATATTAATTTCTGTATTGTGTACCTTATCAGAGACCTTTCTGAGGTCAACTCTCAACAGGTTTACATCTATCGAGATATGCTCTATCTTATTCTGTAATGCAGTACGTGCACCCTGGATGGCAGGTAGAAGATCTTCTCTTGAGGGTTCAGTGGAATCCTCCCCCGCATCCCCCGTTTCCAGGGCCCCCATTGTCTGGTCAGTCTATGATGAGGTTCTCTCGGGGGTTGTGCTTGGTAATTGTATTTGTTGGTTGTGAACGTACAGATGTATCCTTACCTATGATGAGCGATGATATAATGCTCAGATAACCCAACCCATTGTCCCTTTTATGGTTTGAAGAGATGCCCAACAGTCTTCCCCAGCCCATCTTGGATAGCAAAGCAGAGGAGCGGGGGCGGAGGCAGCAAAAAGCTGATGACTGCTCTAAAGTGGAGTCTGGGATTACAGCCTAAAAGCTCTGAGCTCCTCCCAGAGAACCGTGATGATCCAAATCAATCACACCGTTCTCTTCAGTGCCCCAGGAGACAATCGAGGTTCACCTAATGGGTGCATTCCAAGAATCCAAAGCAGCCAGTTCTCACCAGAATCAACTGGAATTTCACAAGACAGCAGCTCGCTGCAGGTGGAACAATGATGTTAGCTAGCACCAGAAAGCAGAGAACCAAGATTCCCAGTCGCCACTCCTCATGGAGGGGCCTCCAGACAGGAAAGTCACTGTGAGCAGATGTGAGCCCACGTTTTCAATGCGAGGGCCCCACAGGAAAACCTCAGCCGAGGCACTCACCATGGTCATTGAAGCCTTCGCTGCACCCCATCCCCACCACAGGGGCCATATGAGCAATGTTAGCATGCCTCACCTGCAAGCCATCACACCACGGGGAGAAAGTCCAGTAACTAACGGCAACTTTATTACTCCGATCTTGAAATGGGGAGCCTCTCCAAGTGGCGCAGCTCCGGACTGGGCAGCAAATCTCCAGGGTCCTCCGGCGGTAATCCCAGGAGCAGGAATCAGCCGACCACATTACCTCTTAAGACCTTGCCCCGAAGGCACCACACACCACCTCCTAGGAAGTTTCTCTGTGAGGAACCAGGCTGGCGGCAATCCAGCCAGCAGTCGGTAGGGCATGACTTGGGGGCGGCAGGTTACAGGGAGGAGCCCCCAGAATCAGCACTGACTGAACGTACGAATGCTCAGTGTGATCCCCCTCCGAGGTGGCCTTTGCAGCAAGGGTTCGGCTTTGTTGGCCCTCGATACTGTCACCACCCAGTGCCACATTCCAAACCGTATCACAAAGCATCTTGATCAGGAGGCTCTGGAACTGCGGAATTTGGCAGTAATGCACTGCTTTGGTTGAGCTAATTTCCGCAAGAACGTACCTTTCAGGTCTCCCAAAACCAATTTTACTCAACAGTGCGTTCCCTGCATTATGGAGTGCTGTAGGGCGCTTCACTAAGCACAACCCTTTTTGACATCTATGGCCACCCTCTGGCAGAGGCCATTGAGCATTATTTGTTTAGCATTATTTCATACTTTGATGCCATGCAACTTGTCATCACTCTTTCCCAGAACAGCGAAATTATGGCTTCTTCCCTCAGTTCATGTTTATCAGAGGTCACTGTGGGGATGAACTTAAACTGCTTAAAGCTGTATTCCAGAAAGACAGAGGTATTGGTTCTGGGCAAGCACCTTAATGTCTGGTCCAATGCCTAGTGGCCTCGGTCCTCAACCTTTTCCCAAGCCTAAGATAAAAAATGTGGGCATCTGGTTCAACTAAAAACTCTCCTTTGATTCCCAGATTACTGCCATTGCAGAGAAATGTTTTGGGATGTTGAGATCCTTGTAGAACATTCTCTATCTCCTACCGGAATCCACCCAGAAAACTTTAGTCTGGACCCTGGTTATATCCAGGTTGGACTACTGCAATGTCCTCTACTTGGGTGTATCTCAGTCCCATCTGAGCAGGCTTCAACGGGTCGAGAACACTGCTGCTTGGGCATTGCTCATGCTACCCAAGCGTGCCTCTATTAGTACTGCACTAAGAAAACTACACTGGCTGCCATTGAGGCGAATAGTTACTTTTAAAGCTATCTGCTACTGCAGTAAGGCGTTTTCTTCTCAAGGCCCACCTTATCTTCAGTTGATGGTTAAACCTTATGTTTCATTTAGGAACATAAGACCGGCTGAAGCAAAATGGACCGTTATCCCAAAATTTAAAAGTGCCAGAAACCGAGGCAGCTCCTTTAGCCTTCTTGCCCCAAAACTCTGGAGCTCTCTTCCTGTTGTAATTCGACAAGCTCCATCTGAAACTCTTTTCAGGAAAAAACTAAAAA
This sequence comes from Triturus cristatus, assembly GCF_964204655.1. Classification (NCBI taxonomy): domain Eukaryota; kingdom Metazoa; phylum Chordata; class Amphibia; order Caudata; family Salamandridae; genus Triturus; species Triturus cristatus. The sequence continues at coordinate 75,293,457 of NC_140585.1, read as the reverse complement.
CCAGGGTCTTCGGATCTGGCTGAGACCTATCCAGTAGGAAGAGCAATATTATTCCCAGAAATCAGTATCCTAGCGCTGGGACACTTCTCAAGAAGCAGCTATGCTCTTTACAAGTTTCATTACCATCATCATACAATTTATAAAAGGTCTCTTCAGAGCATTTCCACCTCTTCGACATCCTCCAGTTCCATAGGAGCTTAATGCAGTCCTAAGTCAGCTAATGTTACCTCCTTTTAAGCCGATACATTGAGCGGTTCTAAAATTTGTTTCATAGAAGACAGCAGTACTCTTGACTCTAACATCTGTTATTAGAGTGAGAGAGATACAGGCATTCACCATTGAAGTACCCTTTCTCTAGTTCACTAAGGACAAAGTGATAGTCAGAACCAACCCTAAATTCATTCCTAAGGTGCCTACTGACTTCCATCTGACTGAGCGCGTCATTCTTATATCCTTCTTCCCCAATCCATCCTCACCAGCAGACAGATCATTACATTTGTTAGATTTGCATAGATGTCTCAAGTTCTATATGGACAAGACAAAAGACATACATGCATCAGACCAGCTATTTGTATCATTTGCTCAAACATGAAAAGGTCAAGCCCTGTCCAAACAGGGGGTAGCTCGTTGCCTCTCAGCATGTATTGGTTTCTGTCATGCCAAAGTCATGCATCCTCATGAGGAAAAAGCGAGGATGCATTGCACCAGATCCATGATTTGAACTGGAGCACTCTGTGCTGGGGTGCCCTTAAAAGACATCTGCCATGCAGCCACCTGGAGGAGCAGGAATAAATTCACAAAGCATTACTACCTAGATGTAGATGCAGAGGCTGATGCAGCAGTGGGACAGGTAGTCCTGAGCAACCTGTTTTATTAGAGGTGAGCCTGCTTCCCACTTTGCTCTTTTCTATAATGTGTACTGCTTGCTATTCTGATTCAAGCATGTGCATATATAAAAGATCCAATGTTGGATAAGAAATTAGTTACTTACCTGTAACGCTAGATTTCCAACATTGTTATCTTTTAAAACATATTCTCTCGCGACCCTCCCTCCTCTCCTGTCAGAGGCTCATTGTATTCTATTTTTACCAACATGTGCTTTGAAATGTGAACTATGGTGCCCTCTAGGGGGAGCAGGAGTGCTTAAGCTTCCACCTTACTGGCTGAAGTTTGGGATCTTTCAAATGAGGGGGTTGTGTTATTAAGCATACTATGTTGTTTAAGACCTATGGCCATTTTACATTATATATTGTATGTTGTATATTTTTACACCCTATACTGCTATTTTAATGTAGCATGGATTCCCGGCGTGGCGACTGGGGATGATTCAAGCATGTAAATATGTGAAAGATAGCAATGTTGGAGAACTGGAGTTACAGATAAGTCACTAATCTCTTTTGAGACCAGCAAACAATACCACAAGGAGATCCACGTGTTCCTTGGGTTCCTGGCCTTTTAGCACTGAAAATTAAGACTTCTATCATTCTATCCTCCACTTGTCCAGTTAACAGACAATTGGAAAAAAAATTAGACATGTGAACTCTGCCCAATATTCTTGAAACACAGTCCTACAGTGGACTGTTTGGTGATAGTGGGTTCAAAGAAAACAAGCATTTGCAATGCAATAGGTCTCGCCTTTGGGAGATTTTGAGCTATTGGCATTGTAAATGACAATGCCTTCTAATTATGTTTTTCAAAAAAACCTCCAATAATAAAAGGAATTGTCATTTATAATACCAACAGGTCAAAGTTTTGAAAATGTGAGACCTATTGCATTGGAAATATCCTAGACGGAATCTATATAAAAAAAGATATTTTAAACCTGTGCGTGTTTGGGGGGGGGGGTGGGGGAAGTGGTAAGGGTCAGGGAGTTAGCACAAACCGCATAGACAGAGGGGGTAAAAGAGGCAGAGCTAAGAGACAGCAAAACGCAGAGGGGTGTTTGAGATGGTAAGAACGAGAAGGCGAGAAAGATTAGGAAAAACACAAAAGACCACAAGTATCTAGGAGAGACAGCTGAGACAGGGAACGGGCGTTGGAGCATGGGTTAAAGGAGACATTAGCGAGTGGAGGCAGAAGGGGTAGGAGAAAGGGAGACGTGAGAAGAATAAGAGACAGGGGCAGAGACCGGGGAGCTCGAGGGGCAGCAGGGAGAGGAAGGGGAGAGAACATATGTCACTCACAAGGGTATGGGGGTCAGATGTGTGAGCCTTTCTGTTGTGTGCAGGGAGTTTAGGTGTATATAATCAGACATCCTGTAAGCTGCGGGAAAGCAGAGTTCGTGGCAGTGGACGGATCAGGCCAAGATGTGCAGCAATGACAACAGTAGAGGGCAGGAGATAAAGTGATGTATGTGAGGTACACAAGTGCATGCGCGAAGAGAGAGGGTGGAAGAGAAAGAAATGATGTCACAATACAGAGAGGAGACCCTGCAAGGGCAGCGGCTTAATTAAACAAGTGCTTGTGTTTTCAGCTGATTCTAGTTTGTTTGCAAGCGACTAAAGAGCATCAGCTGAAAACACAAGCGTTTGCAAGGTACACTAGGATCGGATGAAAAGACACATGGTTGTTTAAAACTGCTTTCTACCCAAATCTGGTTCAATATGCCCACTAACTTGCTGCTTTCCTTACCTGCGTCCCGGGGGAGTTCACGGTTCCTGCCTCTGCCTCTGCCTCGTCCATAGCCTGCATGCGAGGGGGGAAGCTCATGGGTCCTGCCTCTGCCTCGTCCATAGCCTGCCTGCGTGGGGAGAAGCTCATCGGTCCTGCCTCTGCCTCGTCCATGGCCTGCCTGCGATCGGGGAAGCTCACGGCTCACGGGTCCTGCCTCTGCCTCGTCCATGGCCTGCCTGCAAGGGGGGAAGTTCGCGGGTTCTGCCTCTGCCTGCAACTGGCTCAGAGTGGAAGAAGGTGGCTCTTGGGCAGCAGCGGAGCACTGACTAAACCCGAAGGAGAGGCAGCGCCGTGTGTGCTGGAGAGGAGGGGGACGGAGTAATGGAGGGTGAGGGTTGGCACTATACAACAAGTATTTCTCAGTGGGTTGAACGTGTGTTCTGTGTGTACTCACGTGCCTTCTATCTGTGTGCCCTGTGTTTTGTATGGATGTAGGGCTGTGTTTTACGTATAACTGTGTGTGTACACAAAGAATGCAGGGGAGGGGCGCCATGTCTCCTGCTTAAGGATGCCCAAAGGCGGCGGTGGTGAGGTGTGTGCGCGTGCGTTAGGCAGCCGCGGATGAGGTGAGGGGGGTCGGCAGCGGCGGGGTGTGTGCGTGCGCGTGTGTCTGTGTGTGCGTCTGCGCAAGCGCGTCGCAGAAGCGCGTCCACAGACCCCGATCGCTGTGCGTGCACTGGTCTGTCTCCCTTGGGAGCAAACACGGCAACAATAAGTCTCGTTGGCGGCAGCGCTGCGCGCTGCAACGCCAGCGAAACCTAAAAATACAACGCAGTTGGCTCACCTTTATTCAGTCCTCAAGAGTAGAACAGGCAAAGAGATTCTTTGGGAAGAAAGGTGTTTCAGACATCTGCTAATGCTGCCAGGGCTGAAACGGCTTTCCTTCTCCTGGGTCATTAAGATAGGTCCTATTAGACTTCCGTAAACTAGTTTGTGGAGAACCTCAAAAGAGACAACATGAGGAAAGGCATGATTTGTTCTAATAGGACAGGAGAGTGATACAGGTAGTGTTGTCACTGCCGATATCTCTCATGGACTATCCATCCATTGCTCTCTGTGACTGACACTAACATTTCTGATGGACACTTCTAACTATAGATTCCTCACCTTATGTGCATTCCCCAAGGCAAAAGACTGAATCTGGAAACTTAAAAGCAGTACTCAACACGCCAGAAGATAGCGTTGTGTGACTCCGCTCCTTCAACGTTCCGTTCTGGCAGTGATAAGCAGATTCGCATATAAGCACTACCCAGGCATGCGGATGTCAGTTCCAGGCCTTCAGATGTGGATCCCGAGCCTTAGTTTTCTCTTCCTTGACATTTCACCAAAATTCTATTGTTTGCTAGTGTGCGAGGGAAATATGTCACCAACCAAACCCTAATGCCATACGGGACCACCATGTCAAACTTTATGTTGCTAAAAGCTACATATATGCCACGAACAGGAAGGTCTGGTTCCCACTCTCAAAGTTGTTGCTGTGGCACATGTTTGTTTCATTGCGATGGAAGCCTGCGGGTAATTCCAAGAAAAAGCATAAGAAGTCAAAGCAGGAATTGGCCACTTAACACCGCTCTTGGATTCCAGAGAGGGCGCACGGGCATCAACAGCCATGCTGTGTATCTTTGGCACTATAGTGATTCCCTCTGGCACTCCTTTGGGTCAAGGATCCTTAAATGCCTCCTTTCGAACTTCCACTGGGGAGTTTTCTGTGCCCCTTGAACCCATATTGGGAACTGCACCGGCTCCATAGCCAACTTCAGTTCTGGCACCATCTTTTGTGCCAGTTCCCTTTACATAATGATATCAGAGTAGGATTGCACCCTATATTGCTATCGAACTCTGAGCAGAATCCACCATGTCCTTGACCGAGGCAGCAACCAGTTCTGACACTGGCACATAGTCAACTGGCAAACCTTTTGATTCTGACACTTCGCCCATACCACTTGGTAGGACCCAAATTCTGCACAATCTTTTCGCCAATGACTCGGATAGTTACAGTTATGATGAAGTGGATGATTATATATCACAACATGATGAGGAAAACTGATATGAAGCACTGTAAGATGCCAGTAGGCTGAATACATCTCAGGCCTTGTCTCCCCTGGTTTTGCCACTGAGGAAAGCACCTCCTCTGCATTATATATATGACAGTATTGGATTTACAGCTATCTACTATGGAGGCGAAGACTATTGTTTTGATGGAGGTTCTTCAGACCCTCAGTCAGTGTTTAGACCCCTACAGAATTTCTATTATTGACCTTTCATGAGGTCCTCACAGATACCCTTCTGGGCACTTGGGTAAAACCATGTTCATATCCTCTTTTAATAGGCATGTCACTTTTTTCCACAGCCCTGCACCCACTCTCCCATTGATCAGCCAATCTTCTAGATAAGGATAAATGAAGGAATCCTTTTCAAAGAAAAAACTGGTACTACTGCCATGATTTTTAAGAACGCTCTGTGAGTTGATTTGAGTCCAAATGGTAGCGCCTTTTATTGGTAATGTTTGATGCGCAAATCAGTTTGTTATTGTGCTGCGATGTGAGTGACAACATTTCCACTTTTATTTGTACCTCAAGCGGGTGGGCTATAAAGTATAGCTTCTGCGGCCTGCAACCGCCTTTGTCAGTTTCTAACTCAGATAGGGTTTTTTTGACCTATATTCTCAATGTACGCTTGCTGCAGTAACATGCAACCTACATATTTGACTTACTGAACAATGACTCTCCTGATGTTTTATTTATGATGTAGACTTGGCTTTCTAGATCCTCCTCCCATGCACGGGGCATGGCCATTCCCCCAGATTATAACGTTTATTGTCTGAACCACCCTTGTGGGAGGGGCTGAGGTATTGCTATTGATTTTAAACAAAATTATAATTGCCCAGTGTTTGAGCTCAATGAACTGAATGATGTGCAAGCTTTAGGCTTTTGTCTTTCTTTAACACCTCACCAATCTGTGGGTGGCATCCTCATTTATAGACCCCCCCACCCCCCATCCGTCTGGAGCATTTCTTATTTCTCTGAGTGATGCTCTTTCTCTCTGGGAAACAAAGGACTCCTATTTCTTTGCACTTTGAGACTTCAACATTCATATGGACTGTGCAACTAATAAAGAGTCAGTACGTTCACAGGAGACTTTCTCCTCCCTTAACTTGACTCAATTTATTACCCAGCCTACTCAGGTGGCAGCTGGTGACATTTGAAAGTGGTAAGGTGTAAAATTATTCTCCTAATGCACCGCAGCGAGCGAGCGTAGCAAGCGAGCTGGAACATCCTATGGAGGATTCGGGGGAGTTCTCCCCACGATGAAAATTTTGAAAAAAGAGCGGACAAATGGCAAATTTGAGAAAGCAGGAAGGTTAATAAAGCAATTGTGAAAGTGCAGTTATTACATTAATAAAGAGATGTCATATAACATAGGTAGCTGCTTATTCAGTATATGTGTCTTTGCTCTCCCTGTGCCCTTACATATCACTCCTCTGTGTCTTTGCTCTCCCAGTGCCCTTAGATATCACTCATCTGTATCTTTGCTCCCCCTGTGCCCTTACATATCACTCCTGTGTCTTTCCTTTGCCCGTATCCTTACATATCTCTCATCTGTGCCTTTGCCTCTCCATGTGCCCTTACATATCACTACTGTGTGTTTTTGCTCTCCCTGTGTCATTACATATCACTCCTCTGTTTGTTTTCATTTTCTTGTGTCCTTGCATATCACTGCTGTCTGTCTCTGCTCTCCCAGACCCCTTACATATCACTCCTCTGTGTCTTTGCTCTCTCTGTGCTCTTACATATAATTATTCGGTGTCTTTGCTCTCCCTTTGCCCTTATAGATGACACCTCTGTGTCTTTGCCTCTCCACATGGCCTTACAGATCAGTACTCTGTACATTTTCTTTTCCCTGTGCCCATCCTTCCCAACCCCCTTTGCCTTTATCACCACTCCTAGATCCTTTGCTCTCAGTGGCCCTCCTGCATCAGTCGCTGTGTCTTTCCTTCTCCTATCTGTTTCACTTTTGCCTTTAACTTTATCTCGTATCCATCGCTCTGTCCCTTGCTCTACTTGGGACCTTATAATAATCTGTTTGTCTCCGTTCTCTCCCTGTGCACTCATGCACCTCTCCAGAACACTTAAATAAAACCATCATACTAAGGGGCTGCTAACCGTATCTGCCCAAAATTTTAAATATGTGACATTGTACATATAAGTAATGTAACTGTGTAATACCAAGAAGCATTTTGGCATTTTGGTGTCAATTACCTTGTTTCAGTATCACCCCAGCACCCATCATTATGTATGACACTCATAAACAACGTATCTAGCTCCCGATAAATTACATAGTATCAGAAATCACGTTAAAAAACAAATGGTGCACAAAGTCGTCAGATATGATAAAAGCTGAAAATATAAAAAGGAGGTGTGTCTCTTCGACTCCCAAAAAGCAACCTTACAGTAAAAATATGAAGGAAAACAGCTGACAACATAAGCATCCTTTTCCAGCAAGCGCATAAAGATGTTCTGTGAAATCTAAAGAGCCTCTGCAATTGGCATTAGCAAGTAAGCAAGAGCGTAAAAGAATAACCATTTTCAAAACCAAACATGAAACCCTAGTCATTTTACACCCAGAGCAACCGACGGAGTTGCCTATTAGTCAAGAGGCAGGCAGAGAGGCTCACTTTCAGTGGCGTTTCACAGCAGCAAAGTTAAAATATCCCAACCGAAAAAAGACGGACTGGACCACTCCTGTAAAGAACAGTTGTCAGTGCTTAATTTGTGCCGGTGTTTAGCACATATTTATCAGGGCCGGGTCTAGACCTAAGTGCCTGCCACTGCCATCTCACATCAACGACTGACTGACTGCACGTGTGTCACTGTGACACACAAATGTAATCACCTGTTGTTCACTCACACTCTGTCTCCCCGGTGAAGTGTGCTTCGCCAATAACAAATAAAATCCATGCTTTCAGTCAGTGTTGCTGGTGGGCGGGACGCAAATTTGTGTGGATTTGGCCGTCTGGGGCTGCCGTGATAGCGTGCGTAAAGCCGTAACCTTTCTAGAATCCACGCTGGCCCCCTGCCTGCCTTATCATCATGAGCACACTGCAGTTGGGAGCGAATGCACTACATGTCGTTGTGTAGTATGCAGTGTGCAGCAGAGCAGCAGGCCTCCACTAAGGCAGTGACCGGTCTGTAACTGCAGTAACGTTACAAAACTGAGTAAGTAGTAACCTGTTACCAACCCCTGGTGCCTGGAGGGCGGGAGCTGGGCTGGTTTTGTTACTGGGCCTATTTTTTTTTTTTAACCAAAATCGGCCCACAGTAACAAAATCAGACGTCCAATGTTACAGTGCTGCTGCTTAAAAGTGTTCAAAATCTTGATGAATAAATCCCCCTAGGCCCTTGCGTGACCAAAAATTTCAGTTTATTAAGGAAGATTCGATGTCTTCACGTTCCCCAGTTCAGATATACCAGGAAGCCATCTAATTTATACGTTCATCCTGGCAAAGCACTCCGGACGGTGACTGTCACGTCACCCTTTTGTTTTGTTCCTGCACTTAAAACAAGTTTTCAGTGAGTGCAGAGCAGTGTTACTCCCCTTTTTTCGGTTCGTATTCTTCGCTCGATGTTATTGTAAATGCATACATACAGACACATACCTAAATGAGCGTGTTTCACAGTTGAGCCTAGGCCTGCTTGTACTTCTCTCCTAAAATAAAGCAGGTGATCTGTGTGACCTCCTGAGTATTGTAACCCTCTCACTGCCCCTTTGTTTCTCAGCATGTTGACAGGGGGTTCCAGACAAGAGTGTAATTAGCATTGTTGATAACTGGCATACCTGTGCCACGGGACACTGCAAAAGTGATAATATTATTTTACCTGTCTGAACTCTTGCTGATGGTGCAGCGTTAAATAGGGAGATCCTGTGACATCCCCTCACCGTATCCAATGTGCCGTAATATTGCAAGCATGTATGGCAAATTCAGATGATCAAATTCTTTCTGTTGTTCTACTGCCTCGGCCAGGGCCTCCCGGTGCAGGTGCATTTGCATATTTCCTTCAAGAATCCTGAAGCGGTGTCTGAGGCTCAGTGAGTGATTAAAACCGTTCTAATGTTGGTGTAACAAGTGTAACAAAGTCAGCAAAAATAGATATAGACATCTTGCTGATATTTTGCTCCTTATCTTATTTTCTGTATTTATCATGGACAAAGAGTGTCTACTAGGCAACTTCCAAAAGGTCATGGTGTGGTTTAAATTGAAATTTAACAACAGTTTCCCAGGTTGACTTTGGAAAGCCTTCCAATTACAGTACTGTTTACTACATGTTAACCTACCTGCAGGCAGGGCCACTGGAATTATGAAATTGTGAGGAAGCAGCGTTTTTCACATATGTATAGATTTGCTGCCTTTGCCACATAATGTATTGGTCATCTGCTTCATAATTTGCCTATTTCCACAAAACAATATTCATAGCGCAATTGGTTCACAAGTTATTAAACATGCAAGCAACACGTTGCTGAGCAGCTGAAGGCGCTTTGCAAAGTTTGACTGGCCACCTTTCTTTTGCTTATTGCTATATTTTTGTGTTAAACTGGTACTAATAAGGTGCAGTCAATGCCCAAGAAGTGCCAACAAGTGTAAAACTGACAAAATAATGAAGTATTATGAAATGTCCCTCATTATGCTGCATAATTTGCCTTTTCTTCCCACATAATTTGCTCAACTGTGCCGCATAATTTGGCCCTCTCTTCACACAAAATTCCAGGGGCCCAGAGGAAGTGGGTGGAGCTGAGGAACGTGGGTGTGACCTCTGACAAACAATTGAGCACCTGTACTTCATTTTTTACAAATTAAGCACTGACAGTTGTAGTTTGATGGGCGGTAGCATGTAGCAAACTGGGTGGTGAAATAGATATGTTTGGGCACGATGATGCAACTACAATGTTAATTTCTTGATTAGCTTGTATTGTTTTCAATACACGTGAGTCTATAAAGCCCGATGTGTGCAAGAAGTCCTCTTCACACATCTGTAACATACAGGGTGCGACAAACAATGCATCCCTTGTTCGTTTTCGGCAATTCAACCCCGCCAAATTTTAAAGGGAGATTTTTTTTTTTTTAAAGACCTGTGCGTATGGTCCGGATTTTGCTGCATTAAGTTCCACAGTCCACTTTGATCCCCATTGTAGGTGAAAAGCTCTTAACAGCTGTCCATTATCACCCCCATAAACAAGTGTTATCGATGTGACAAATATCGTACCTAACAGCAGCGACTCAGATAGAGGCCCGAGGATTGTTACTGGACAGTGCAGAGTGTATTGTCAGCGCGAAAGTTTGTGAGCTCGTGCAGAGCAGACCGGCACCAGAGTGCAGACAGCGGACCTGTAGCATGCAATGTGCCCGGCTGCTTACAAGCACAGACAGGGCTACAGTTAGTCCCAGCAGCCCAGCCCTGCTCTGTAAACCCAATACTATAGACCTTACAACATGGAGCAGCCTCTGTTCAGCCACTTTCTCTTTGTGTTTTCTTCCTTCGCTCTTTCTCTGTGTTTTTCGTTCTGCACAAACATGTTTACACTGCCCTGCCTCTCTTTCTGTCCTATCCCTCCTCTTGGCGCTATCCGTCACTCCCTCACCCCCCTCCCTCTATCATGCCTGGCTCCCTCTCTCGCCTTTTCTCCCCCTCCTTGCATGGTATCATTCTCAGTGTCTCTCTCTTCTCTTTCACTCCCGCCTCCCCCAGTCGCGGCTCGCATGCATCGCAATACCAGGGGTGGGTTGTTGCGCGGGGGTGTGGGTCTGGGAAATTCAGAATTAAATATAAACCTAAAACAAAACTTACCTCACACGGGTGCGCGCCACCTCTGCTCCCCTTGGCGCCTTCACGAACGGCACTGGAGTGGACTGGCAACCCCTCTCAGCCAATCCTGGCGCTGCCAGCAGCACCAGGATTGGCTTAGGGCACGGTTACTACTCGCCCGCCTGCCCATTAGAAGACAGAGGTTTGAGCCTTTGCTCAACCCTCGCTCTCCTAATGGGCATGCGCAAGCCAGTGCAAACACAAGTGCGCATGACTGGGCATGGCGGAAACATTTGCCTACCTTCCCCACTCATGCGCACTTGTGCTGCTGCCTGGCTGTTGCCCCTGGTCTGACAATCATGTCAGTCAACATGACGCAGACCGCCCACCCCTTCAGACTCTGAAGGGGGTGGGTAGTCCGACGTCATGTTCTCCCTCGGCGTCTTTGAACTTAAGTAAGTTAAATTAAGCGGGCAGGGGGGCTACGCCCCAATGGACGCACCCCTACTCATGTAGTGGGTAATTTAATTGATCTGGTGCTTTCTAGCCATAAGTTGATCACATGTGATCCCCTTCCGTTGCCTTGGCCTGACCACTATTTGATTAGATTTAGTTGGCCAGCTTTATCTCTCATGGATCCTTCGATACTCTCAACCAGTGCAGCCTTGCCTTTCAGGCGTTACAACAAATGTCAAAAAGCTGAGCTTTTGGCCTCCCTTAGTCTGACTATGCCCAAGTTCACTGGCAACATTGAGTTAGACACTGGTAGGTTGGACTTGGTTTAACTCAAAGTGGGTAATGAGATTAGGAGTGTATGGCGGTGTACTTAGCAACCGTTGCAAATAGCGGTTTTCCTCTGCCTGAAGAGAACAACATTTACTGAAACCCCATACTCTAGCTCTGTAGGTGGCTACACTGATGCATTGCGAATTGTAAACTTTTAGTGGTGGTAACACAGTCCCCCTAATATGACGTCTAATGAGGTTGCAGACTGTGCCGCGGTTTTAATTAATTTAACACTAGCCCGAGCAAAGTGAAGGTTCCATGACCCTGTTGAACTGAACTTTAATCCCAAATAACAAAAGTTCTCAACAGTCCTCAAAACATGTCTATTGATACTAGTTTGATTTAGCCTTAGTTTGCCCAGGCCACAGGCATGATGTGTGACTTAAAATAATTAGTGTTTAGATTCAGATTGTGCATGAAGGAAGCAAAGCAGTCCACCTGATGTCTCAATGCTTTTGGAGAGAGGGCTAACAATACTGCGTCATCAGCATACAGTAAAGCGGGGACAGGGGAGCCTGCAATTCTGGGTATATCTATGTGAGAAATAGATAAATGGTCTGTTAGTCCGCTGATATATAAAATAAATAATGAAGGTGCCAATATACAACATTGAGTTAGGCACTGGTAGGTTGGACTGCTGGATTTGTGATTCGGTTAATTAATTGGCTCCTATTAAAATCAGGAAATATGAGAGAAGTAGACCTTCATCTTCCTGGCTCACTGAAGTACTGTTAGAAGAAAAGAAATGCTGTAAGAAGGCTGAAAGAGAGTGGGACAAGGAGTATAATCTGAGAGAGAAGGAGGAGAATTGGACGGCACTGAGGAAATACCATGCCCTGCTCAAGATTGCTAAAAAGGAATATTTTGACGACATGATTGAAAGGGCAGACAATAAGACACGCAAAGTATCCAAGATTGTGAACAGCTTTATGTCTCCTTCTTTCTACACTGCCTGTCGAGGATTGGGGTGAAAGGTAGCCTTGGCAACAGTAGATAGATGTGGTGCACAGAGTTCAGGTTGGATGGAGAGGGATTACAGTCACTCAAGATGTAGGGGAAGAATTGTCAGGCCTCTTAGATGCCAACAAACCCCCACCTGTGTTGCAGAGGCAGGAGATGTCTGTGGGACAACAGGATCAGCTAACCCGTCGTCGAAGTAGAGGTGCCTGCGGTGCAGGGAAGTGACTTTTTCACTCCAAGGAAGAGTCCTTCTTGCTTGGATGCATGTAGAATCCTTGATGCCTTGGAGGATGCACGGTCATGAAGTTGCAGAAGCTTGAATAGCGTGAAAACAGAGTTGCTGCTGGAGTCTTCCCACCAAAAGCAGTCTTGTCTTTGGGCCTGGCTCAAAGAAGCAGCAGAGTTCCAGTGTTCACCAGCATAAGAAGACAGACAGTCTGTTCTTGAAGATGATGTCTGGATGAATCTTCTAAGGACCCACCCTCAGGGAAGCCCTTAAGTAACCCAGAAAGGGGGAAGGACTTCTTCTGCTGTGGTCCACCTATCAGGGTAGCTCGGGGAGCCTACTCAGCTGGTCTAGCCAGTCAGAGGCTCCCAAGGCCCAAGATTCAACATGGCAGAATCAAATGGCCACCTGGAGGAGCCCTGGACACCTCCCTAGAGAGGAGCTGGACAGGGGTGGCTACTCCCCTGTCCCCTGTGTAGTTTCACTTTATAGCAGGTGCCTATGGCTCCTGAACTAGGCCAAACTGGTTTATGCAAGGAGTGCACCATATGTGCCCTTCAATACAGTCTGGTGGCTCTTGGACGCTCCCCCACCTTACCTAATTCTAAAGGAGAGGTGGTCACACCTCTCCTTCACAGGAAATCCTTTATTCAGCTTCCCCTGCCCGAGTTAACGCATCAGCAGGGGGCCAGCACACTATCTAGGGTCAGGAGCAGAACTGGCTGGCTGGTAGATCCTGTAAGGCTACCCAGGAAGGTATTTGGGGGTCCTCTAAGGAGCCTCCCAGTACACAGTATCATGCCACTAACACTGGAATCGGTGTAGTTGTATGATTCCAACATGTTTGATACCAAACATGACTGTGTTCGGAGCAGCCATTATGTAGTTGGACATCGTGACTTGCCAGTGTCCACTACATACTTAAAATGTCTGCCCTGTACTTACCAAGCCCAGAGACTGGATTGTGGGGTTTGTAGGGATACCTCTGCTTGTTCAGGGGTACGAACACACTCTGAACCATGCACCCTGCCCTTGGACTGAAGGGCTTACCTTAGGGGTGACTTATAGGTTAAAGGTCCAGTGATCGGGATAAAAGGGAAACCTTATATCTAAAGTGAAAGGTGTAAACACCATTTCACGCACACTGGGATGGCATCTCTGTAGACACAGTTTGCAATTGCTCCCATGGATGGCATAATACATGCTGCAGCCCATGGGAAACCCCTAGTGTACCAATGCCCTGGGTACCTCAGTACCATATACTAAGGACTTACAGTGGTACCCCAGTATGCCAATTTTGGGGTGTACAAAGTACTTACAAGAAAAGTTAGAGGAGAGAGCACTGTCACTGAGGTCCTGGTTAGCAGGATCCCAATGAACTACAGTCAAAACACACTGACACCAGGTACAAAAAGGGGGTATCTATGCTAGAAAGATCCTACTTTGCTACAGGTAGCAGACAAAACATTCCTCAGATGTAGTTTATAGTCCGACAACACACCTAATGTCAGAGTGAATTGCATGTTTTTCTCAGTTCATGTGTATTGGAATTACCAAGCTTTGCATTGGTTCCAGTATTACCTTATGCAATATTGTGCCTGGTTATTCCAGAGCTCCAAATATCAGACCTTGAAATACTGGCTTTGGTATTACCATGCCCAGTATTATGTCACGTGTGGACAGGAGAATCAGTGTCATATAGAGGCTGCAACCATGAGTAGCTGCAAACTCCCATGACAGCTCAGTGTTGTACGCACTACAAGTGTCGCATCTGCCTCTGTTTTCACCACTCCTTCTTTATGTACCACTGCATCCATGGCCTCAGTATATGAACCAAAAAATATGCCCTTTGGTGCCCCAGTGACTGTCAAACTTAGTACTTCTGAGCCAGCCACTGTAGAGCTGGGAGTATGCCAGGAATGTGAGTAAGACTCTCAACAGGTGTCCCTTCTGGATGTGTCAGCAGAACATGAGTAAGGTTATGTTTCAACAGAGTTTAATGGGTTAAAACCCACCGGATTAAAGTCTGGAGTTTCAGTTGTAACCTAAAACTGGTCAATTTCCCCCACCAGATGGCAGCATTACACTATTCTGTAAGTGTTTTCTTTGTGTGATTTCAACGTAATGTCACTGTATTTACTCTTTTAAAACAGAAAAGGCTTGACAACTTTGGGAATTATTTTTGTGTAAGACTCTGCAGCCATGGAGCAAAATGGATTTCTAATAATACTTTCCTTTAAGTATAGCAAGATAAATAGTACTAGAATGCAGATTGAGTGCAATGTCCTCTGTTTGCCACAATTGTCATCTACATTCTCTTGGTTTGGTCTTTCCACAGATCTGACCCAAGAAGTGCTAGAATTGAAGAGTGCTGAGTAGTGATGCTAGCACTTGTAAATTGAGCTGTTTGGTGGTTATTGATCAGCCTCATCAGTCCTGGAGGTTGAAAAGGGCGTGAATCCTGTGGATTCATTCTGCTGACAATATGTCCTGCTCTTAGGAGGTTTTTCGTTTCGGATCTTCATTGGTGCATGTCTGAAGCATGTGGGGTTAAATTTACCAGTGCATGCATGTCCTTTTTCGGTACATTAAGTTGTACCTCTCTCAAATTGTTCCAAGAATAAATTGCTATGTAATGCTGCTTTTGATCCAGTGTAGACCGATCGAGGGAGGGTGGTAACTTGTGCATGTTAGGGTGACGAGGAGTAGGGTTAAGAGGGAGAGGGGGTTGTGCACAGAATGTGTTTGAGGACTTCCTCCCATCTAATGTGCCACACTGGACCTGGTTCTATCTCTCAGATCATGGGAGATGTTTCAGGGAGGCAGGTTTGCATGAAGGATTGCTTCTTGGTACAACAGCCTTCGATAAGGTGGAGACATTAGCTC
Organism: Triturus cristatus; assembly: GCF_964204655.1. NCBI lineage: Eukaryota > Metazoa > Chordata > Amphibia > Caudata > Salamandridae > Triturus > Triturus cristatus. The sequence continues at coordinate 75,278,127 of NC_140585.1, read as the reverse complement.
TGGTTTAAGTAAGCCCTTTGGGGCTTAGATGTGGCATTATTGCATCTAATGATTGAATTGCATTGCAATACCGTGGTCAGGGTAAACTTTTGGATGGGAGGGGAATGGCCCCAAAAATTGTCATTATCAATGGCTTGAAACAGGGCTTTAATCTGACACCATTGCTCTTTTTCAGTTACATATCTGACCGTTCTGAACTACATCAACAGAATAATGGACACTCTCCTAGCAAATTATCAAGTGTTCAGATTTCATATCTGGGATATGCTGATGACCTTGTTATCCTTCCCTCCACTCAGATTGGCTTACAAAGACAGCTGCATTTATCATAGAAAATAATTTCTAGATAAATTACAAGAAGTCTACAGTAATGTAATTTGGATGTAAGAGACCAAAACGAAACTGGGTAATTGCCTAAACCAAGACTGAATGCACTTCTTGGAGTTATTGTAGATTAAACCAGAATTTTAAATCACATACAGGAATATTTAAATAGTAAAACTTCAAAATATAACAGGATCCCTAAAAAGATTTGTAACACAATATGACAGTGTCCAACCTTAGTCAAAGTTAGTTCAGTTTCTCTCCCTGGGCTCCCAAAATGGAAAACTAATTTCATTGGAAAATTAGAATGCATGTCCCTTATGTGTATTAGAAACCTATTCAAACTAAGTATTTCAACTCCACAAAGCAGTTTAAGACTCGAACTAGGACTAATGTTATGGGTATCCTGGCACTCAGCTGGTGTGAGTCTAGGTACACCTAAGGCCTGGTGGGACTTCTGGAAAAGACAGATCTTCAGCGTCTTGTGGCATTTAAGAAGTAAGAGGGAGGCTCTAATGTGTAGCGACAGATCGTTCTCCGCTTTAGGAGTGATGTAGAAAAAGTTTCGACCTCTAGATCAGTTTTATCATATGCGTGAGATTTGTGCAAGTAGGAGTCTGGCAGAGTGGAAGCGTCTGGAAGGTATGTAAAAGCTGATATGATTGTTGAGGTATGCTGGGCCAGTGTTATGTAGTGCCTTGAAAGTGTGGATGAGGAGTTTTGTTGGACTTGGCCCTTTTTGCAGGGTCATCCCTGAACCGTTTGCCTTCCTCCTGTATTTTTTTGACCTGTTGTTGGCTGTTTTATGACTTTGGGCACTTTACCACTGATGATCACTGATGCTCTCTATTGTAAATTGATGTATGGATTAGTGACTCCATGATTGGATTATTTGATTTACTGGTCAGACCCTAGTATAGTGCACCATGGGTGCCCAGGGCTTGTAAATCAAATGCATGCTGGTGGGCTTGCAGTACTGGTTGTACCACCCACCAAAGCAGCCTGTAAAGTGTGTCTCAGTCCTGCCATTCCAGAGCCTATGTGCAGGCTGGCACTGCCATGTTGACTGGGCAAGTGCACCCACTTGCCAGTCCCTAAACCTTCCCTTCTCTTCATATCAGACGCCCCTAAGGTAGGCCCAAGGGCAAGGTGCATTGTAAGTAAAAGGTAGGACATGCCCTGGTGTGTGTGCCATGTTCTAATAGTGAATTACAGCCATTTTCGTTTTTCACTATTGCAAGGCTACCTGTTCCCCTGAGGCCGAATGGGCAGTTTGATTATGACACCTTATAATCCTAACTGACCCAGGGAACATGGTAGAAATTCGAATTTAGTATGCCTGAACCCAGAATGATAAAATACATATTTTAGTGAAGTTGGTTTTAACATTCTGTGTTTGAAAATACCACTTTTAGAAAGTAGGTATTTTCTTGCCTAACTATCCTCTGCTAGGTTGTGTATTTCTTGTCTGGAGTTTGAGTGACAGGGGCTGGGGAAATTCCAGGAGACAGGGTGAGTCAGCACAGTGCTGAATAGAGCTATCTGCATGTAAATGGGTGGGAGGTGTTGCACCTGGGTCTGAATAGGGCTGTGCCTTCCCTCCACAATGCTGGCTCCACCTCCTGTGGTGCGTCTGATGACCCTGCCCAAAAAGTCAAAGGAAAGAAGGAGTCCTGTAAACAAAGTGCTCCAAGACTGACCAGAACTGGTTTGGACTAGGCAAAGGCCTCTCTGGCTTCAGAGAACAAAGAACAAATGAGTATAAATACTGGGGCCCAGACCCCAAGACTTTAGATCACTTCTGGGAAAACAAGAAGAACCTTTGCTGAGGAATGGAACCAGAGAGAGAGACTGCAGGAGGAGACTACCCCTATGCTGTGTGCTGTTTGAGGACTGGCCTGCAATGGTTACCTGATTGCCAAAGATTGGAGAAAGGACTTTGTGCTACTTTCATCAACTTGTAAGAAGATTTCCAAGGGCTTGAACTAGAGCTTGCCACCTGCTGAAGTCTCAGGGACAACAGACTTCCCCCACCAGCTTTCCCCTGCCTTCCCTTGCTGGGAATTGAAGTGCCTGCTGTTGAGCTGGGCCTTCTGACAGACTGCGTGTCACTGGGAACTGGAAGCGCGACTCAAGACGAAGAAGCGTGTCGCCGCCGCAGCAGTTGTCGTCGCATCACCGGAGAAGAGTGTCGCCGTTGCAGCAGACACCGTCGCATCACAGGAGAAGCGTGCTGCCACTATCGCCATCGCATCACCCGAATCGCCTCACATCACTGGAGAAGAGTGTCGCCGTCGCAGCAGACGCTGTCGCATCACCGTAGAAGCATGTCGCTGTCGCAGCCGCTGTCGTTGAATCGCTGAGGAAGCGTGCTGCCGCTGTTGCATCGCATCACCGAGGCACCCGCATCCCTGGAGAAGAGTGTCGCCGTCGCAGCAGACGCTGTCGCATCACTGAGGTGCCCCGCATCCCTGGAGAAGAGTGTTGCAGCAGTCGCCGTTGCATCACCAGAGAAGCGTGTCGCGGGGCCTGTCGCGGCTCAAGAAGATTCACCGAGTCGCCGCACGGCCATCGGGTGTGCACGCATCACCCTTTCGTTGTCGCAACATCAAGCAGACGTCATCTTTGTTTCATTGCACCGGATCATTATCGCATCATGGCGTTGCTAGCCGCATTTTCACAGAAGCACAGTAAGAAACCGACGCATCACCTCCCCACGCAGAGAAGAACCGACGCATCACCTCCCCTCTGGTAAGGAACCGACGCATCACCGACCCCTACGCAGCAGTAGGGAACCAACGCATCACCTCCCCTGGAGTAAGGAACCGACGCATCCCCGTTCTTGCATGTAAGGAACCGATGCATCACCTTCCCTGCAACTCTTTTGTTGTATAGCGTTACGCATTCAACGGTACATTGAACATAAAGTGTCGCATTTACCACCTTAAGAGAACTAAGCTATTCCTACCATTTTTAAAGTACAGTATTGTGGATTTTTGTCGTTTGTGGTCTTGTGTTAAGTCTATATAAATAATACTTATTTTTATACTACAACCTGTGTGGTGTTGTCACTATATTACTGTATGTGTTCACAAATGCTTTACACACTGCCTCTGAGATAAGCCTGCTTACTCGTGCCAAGCTACCAAAGGGGTGAGCAGGGGTTATTTTAGGAGTGTACCCCCTTACCCTAACTAGACGCAAGGGTCCCTATTTGGTCAAAGGTACCTACCTCTGCCAACTAGAGACCCCCAAATCTAACAAGTTTGAATTGTGCTCGACTGTGAATGGGGAGCAAGTGGAGCTCCTTCAGGTGGGATGCAGAGTGAGAGGTTGAGAGTGGATATGGCCACTGAGTTCTAAATGGTCTGAAGCCTTCTGCTGAGTTTTTTTGTTGATCCGGGGATAGAGAGTGTTCCCATAGTTCAGCTTGCTTGTGACCATCCCCAAGGCAACCATAGCCATTAATCAAGTTAGTTATTAAAAAGGAAAAGCTTCTGGAGTGGGAGAAGCTTGCTGGTCGGCACGGCCAGACTCTGGAATTCGCTTCCCCAGAAGTTAAATGATGAAACACACTGGCTGGACTTCAGGACGGCATTGAAGACTTGGCTCTTCAACCTTTGATTCTGGGTGAAGAACCTTCTGCATTTTCTCACATGCTGAGCTAGGGCCTTGACACCCTCGGGTAACTGTAATGCGCTTTATAAATGTATTTTTCATTTCATTAAATTGACTGTCAATCTTTGGGAATAAATACAATCTGTAATTAAAGAATTAAAGATAGTCTGGCAAAACACGATCATGAGTCTGTTCTTTTGCACCATAACTTTATCAAGGTCTTGACTGATCATCATTTTCTATCATTGAAAGAATTATATGACCAGAGCAGCTCAAAAGCAAATAATAAAACAAGAAATTAAATCAAATAATTTTCTAATGCATATGGAGAAATCATTAACGTACATAAACAAAAAATATTTCACAGGAACCTGTGCTCTGCAGAGACAGCCATAACTCGATTTTAACATTACCAGAAGGGTAAAGAAACCCCTTTTACACTTTAGATTGCTGTATCTTCAGTTTAGTCAATTGGATGATTCCTGGAGAAAGCCAACGAAAGAGAATAACCGGCTCTCAAACATGGCAATGAAATAGATTGAAATGAAATGATATACATGTATATAGCGCAGAAAATGCTCAGCGGCATCAAGGCGCTAATTGCTGATCCTTATGTAGACTCGGACCATTGAACAAATTAGTGTTGCATTTATTTTTACCCTGGGTGGTTGTAAAAACTTGAATTTCAATTAGCAGGATATGCAGTAAAACAGATGTTCTGTTGTGTACCTGCATGTTCCAGCCATGGGAAAGAACAGGGTTAGCTGAGCTATCAGTCCTCCTAATTACCCCTTTCTCCCTAGTGTATAGAAATTCCCCTGGGCATCACGTGGGCATGTGGCTTTGGAGCAGATTCTGCCCTTGCCGTATATTGTTTTAGGTGACCATATATCCAAAGAAGAAATATTTTGCTTTCCCAAGATGGTTGGAAACGCTTTATATGTCTTCTTGTAGACAAAATATTAGTCAATGCTACAGTGCTAACCAGCCTTTGCAAGGAAAATATAAGAAGGTGGGTGTCACATATGCAAACTGATGAATCAATATTTGTAGGTAGTCCTATAGACCTTTAACGATTTACTAGAGGGTCATTAGCTAAATAGCATTTTCGAAATTAAAGAAGAGTCCAAAGCAGTCTAAGCCACTGCACGGAAAATAAATTGTAAATGTTATGCTTATGTGATGGCCCAACATACCATATAGGTAATACAATTACTGATCTCATTTAAGAGTTGGCTGGGTGGGGACAAAAGTAAGGGATAATCCTCACATAGTAAATGATGATATCCTAGTGATTGGTATTTACTGGATGCAGTAAACACCTCAAAGTCTGAGTATTGCTTCTGAAAATGAGCAATTACTTGGGAAATTGCTAGGCATTTACCCTTGGTAAATGTCAGTAGGTTTGACCAGACAAAAATGTATCCTATCAAAATATGAAGTGAAAACTCTTATGTTATCACTTCATTTTAGAGGTGGGTCTGCACCAATAAAAATTGTATCTGTTAATGTATTTTGTGAACATTGGAAACACAATCTCTGGTAAAGTTGTGTGGCATCGTAAGGTATGAACACTAATAACCACCGGTTTTCAGAAGTTTGGAAAACACTGAAAAATAACCCTTAGAATTCATGAAACACTGAAAACAGGATTTCTTAAATATGATGCATGGCCCACATACTGCAATACAGGGCATGAAGACCTGCTCCTGAGTCGGTTCATTCAGTTGACAGTATGAAAGGAAATTTGAATGTATTGTTGGGGGCTTAGAATCCCTACAAGGGGACACGGTGCCTTAGTGGATAATTCTGACGCCAATGCAGCTGTCCAGAGTACTGCCAGAAATGCATGGACGCTTTGGAGACCTGGCAGAGATGTAGAATTGAGAAGCTAGATCAGCACAAAACGCAACAGACGGTGGACATTAGGACTGCAGAGCAGCATTGGGTGTAGTTGACAGAGGTAGGCAGCACTAAGTGTCATGTGATGAGATACATGACAGCAGCTTTCAGTGAAACTCCAGCCATTAAAAGGCCTGGGCATTTGGACATTGGGGACCTTATAAAGCACATTGTCCAAGAAGAGCTTGCCATGCGGTCTGCCCTCTAGGCAGACACTATGTTGGAGAAGCTTAATTTTCAGAACTTGCCTGGAGCCTAACTGGCTGAGACCTGAACTAGAGATGCAGCACTGCCTCCTGCTTCAATCTCCTCACCTTCACATGCCTCCCTCCTATCATGGCTTACTTGTTAGGCCTTGCAGGAACTGCAGAGCATCCTTGGGCTTGTCATAACCCAGGCCAAAAAGTTGTTAAAGTAATCCTCATTTTCTGCTTAGAATATTAGTTGTGCTTAGAGTGGCAGTTATAAAGGAGCTAGCTAGGGGCATAGATTGCATACTTATACGTTGCTGGGGTCTGGGTGGAGCTGTCTTGAGACAGGGCATTTGGGGTTAAAGAGGAAGTAGTTTGGGGCTGCAGGGGCCGTAGATAGTATAGTTATTGATGTAGTTTTTTAGGTTATTATGGAATTGTTCCATAATTCTAAGACTATGTTCACACATTTCTTAACAAGGCGATAATTCACATCTAGGTCATATTGTGTGAGGTCTGGGTTTGGTTTGTGTTGTTTTCACCTAGTAACCATGTCCTATGGTTTCCCTATGTGTGTGCAGCAATGTGTGTACATTTGGCTTTGAAATATTATATCTGGATACATTGCTGTCATTTGCCATGATATACACCACCTGTATGCATGTGAAACTTTTCCGTGGTATTTCTACATTTTGGGCAGATTCATCTGCACCTTTAAATGGGGCTTGGCTTGAGAGAGCATGTGTTATATTAATCTGAGTGGTCATGGGTCCCAATATTGTGTGTGCACGGGGTTTGGACATGCAAGTTTTTTTCATGTGCGTTTTTGTTTGTGTCTAAGCATGTATAACTGTATGTGCATGTCTATGGCATTTGTGCCCGAGTACGTTATAAGAGTTCATGCCCTCTCTTCTATCCTTGGCATATTGGCTGCTAAATGCTCCCCTCACCATAGGAGAGGACTCCCATGGTGGAGGGAGCATTGTATATTTAAAAAAAAAAAAAAAATCCCATTTCATTTTAAAAATAAAAATAGGAACCTGTTTGGTACTGGGCTCCGTCCCACTGATGGAGTCCTCCAACAAACAGAAAAATACATTTATAGGAACCACTGTGACAGCAGTTCCTGACAATGCTTTATAAATGACCAGCAGCTTGGCGGTCATTTATAAATCTGACAGGTGGTCCCTGTCAGATTGACAGAGTAATTTACTCAATCACCCTGGTGGACCAACGGGGCATCCGTTGGAAGAGGTGTGTCTTCTGTACTTTTCTGAATAATTTTCTTTTTAAATAGGAGAAACTCTGTTCTTAAGGCTTTGAGATCTGTGTACTTTACATTTTCTATTCTGTCTCTTTGAAATACACATTTAATTCTCAGTCGTATTATTGGACTGAGAATATGCTAAAGAAGGGACAGTGTGAAACATCTAAGTTGAATAGGAAGGCAAAAGTGAAGAAGAACACTAGATTAGATTATTTAAATTGTCCTTTCAACCAATTGGTTCTTTATCCATTTTAAGAGTGATTGCATTGCAAAAGGTACTGTTTTGACCATGCTTTCAAAGATGCATTAGATATGAGCCCCCTCCTTCCAACAAATACCCCAGGGTGAGAGTGATAATTTATTTGAATATTTCATGGGTGTTTGATCAAAATATAGAAGGAAAAATATTGTGTGAGAGAAATATTGTAGAAATATAGAGAACATAAAAATATTGTGAAGGTAAGTTCCTACGGGTGAGCAACGTTTTGCTTTACTTAACTCTGCATAGAAGGACCGTGACAATATGTGTATATATATATATATATATATATATATATATATATATATATATATATATATATATGTAGAAACAGTCCCTCTCTGCTCTTCACTTCAGTAGAAATGAAGGTACGGACCTCTCGCCTCCGAAGAAAATGACAAAATCCCACAACAACAAGGAGTGGGTGAAGCTGGTGGTGTAATTCCCCAAGAATTATCAGTAAATCACAGGACCAGTGTCCTCCATGACGTGTTTTGCTCCACGCAGGGATATAATATATATATATATATATATATATATATATATATATATATATATATATATATATTACCTACTGGCGGTCGCAAGTAGGTAGTTATAGTTAGGACCTATTTTCCATAGGAAATCCGCAACATTCTATTTCCAATTACTTTGGCGCCGGTCAACGAATCTTCGCGATGGTGGGGCGTTCCGGTCCGCTCCTATCCTGAAAGTTTCGGAGTGATTCATCAAGTGGGGGCTGAGAAAAAAGGGGGGTCCCAAAACGCGTTTCCCCCATGCAATTTTCCATAGGAACCTTTAGCCGCGGCTACAGCCCGAACTGCTGAACGGATTTACACCAAATTCGGCAAAGAGGTAGCCCTTGGTTCAGACTCGTGCCTTTTTGTTAAATGGTGTAAATCCGTTTAGTAGTTGCTGAGAAAATCAAAAGTAAAATCATATATATATCTATGGGCGCGCAAGATCCGCGCACCCTCCCGATGACAAGCTGTATGCTGATTGGCTGTCAACACTCCAAACCAGGAAGTGTTAGCAGTCATCTTGTGCCTCGGTAGAACCGAGGCACAAGAAAGCATAGAAAAAAACGCGCAAAACGCAAAAAGGGGGCAGGGTAGAAACACCCTGACCCCCTAGGCGCTGGGTGCGCGGATCCTGCCGATAAAAAAAAATACAAAGCGCGGGACTCTACCTAATTTTGATTGCGGGGTGGCACAATGCCCCCCCCCGCAGCCCCGGGGACCGCCACCCCCGGGGCTTTTTTGTAAATAAAAAATAACCTGTGTGGGAGGGCTCAAGCCCCCCCACATGCCCCGGGGCCGCCACCTCCCCGGGGCTCTAAATATTCAAATTGGGGGGTCTGTGATGGACCCCCCAGCCCCGGGGACCACCACCCCCCAGGGCTTTGTAGAATGTGGGAGGGGGGCCGCGCGGCCCCCCTCCTGGAGCCTTGTCATGGCACTGGGGACCGTCACCCCCCCGGGGCCAGCTCCTGCAGTGTCCCAGGGTGCCCACCCCCGGGACACTGTAGTTTGCTATGGCAGGGCGGGAGCCTTGCGGCTCTCGCCCTGCCATAGCAAACTTGGTTTGAGTTTTGAAAGAGAGAGCAGGAAAACCTGCTCTCTCTTTCAAAATTCAAACCAAATTGCTTTTCCACACGGGGAGCTGCATCTTAGCAGCTCCCCATGTGGAAAAGCAATGCCGTCTCCCGAAGGACGGGGGGAGCCGGCGGGACCATGTGGGGATTAGGGACCCTCCCACGGTCCCCAACGGAGAGAGTCAGCCCCGGGGGATGGGGTCCCCGGGGCTACAAGTGGCCCGGGAGGGGGGCCACGCGGCCCGCCTCCCCAAAATAAAAAAATAAATAAAAATAAAAAGAACAAAGGCCGGCCCCAGGGGAATGGGTCCCCTGGGCATAAATGGCATAAGGAGGGAGGCAAGGTAGCCCCCCTCCCCAAAAAAAAATTATAAACAATATGGCCATGCCCCGGGGGATGAGGTCCCCGGGGCAGATTTTGGCCTCGGGAGGGGGGCCACGGAGCCCCCTTCCCAAAATGTGAAGAAAAAAAAATTGGGGGGCAGGCCCTGGGGGATGGGGTCCCCAGGGCCAAGAAAATTTGGAAAAGAAGGGGGGCACACAGCCCCCCTTCTTAAAAAATAAAAACAAAAGACCGGTATTGCGCCGGAGGCCATGCCCCCTCCTTTGAGCACTCTGCAAACGCACCCCCTGGCACGTTTGCAGATGGGGAACACATTCCCATTGAATACTGGGGGTCCCTGCGTGCCAACTAGCCCACCAGGAACTTCCAGTATGTGCCAGGGGGCTGGGTTGCAGAGAGGTGTTCTGAGGCCATGCCCCTTTTTACAACACTCTGCAACGCAGCTCTGTGGCGCTTACTGGAGGTACCTGGTGGGCTAATTGGCCCCCAGGGACCCTCAGGATTGAAGAGGAATTAATTCCCCAACTTAAACTGCGCCACAGGGTGTGTTTGCACACATGTCAACTCAGGCCCCGCCCCTCCCTTCACCACTGCGCAAACGCGCCCCGTGGCGCATTTTAAGTTGGGGGGATTAACTCCCCTTGAATACTGAGGGTCCCTGGGGTGCAACTAGCCCACCAGCTACCTCCATTAAGCGCCACAGTGCTGCGTTGCAGAGAGGTGTCGTTTTTCTGAAAATTAAATATGTTTTATATATGTATATCTCAAGGTCGATGGAAGAATAAATAGTTATATAAGTGTCTAAATGTTTGATTTTTTTTTCTCGTAAAATTGATTGTATAATGGACTGATTAAGTGTATCTTAGTGAATACATGGGTTAGCAAATAATGTTTAAATATATACATATCTGTATCAAGCTGTGCCTGCATGTGTTGGTGAGTAGCTACATGAGTGTCTATATGGGTTATTACTTGGTTTTTCGAGTATCATTATGAGTGTCTGTATGGTTCAGTGGGGGGTATTACTTAGCGCATAAATGCATGAATGAGTGAGTCACTATTTGTATGTTTTGAAGACAGTATGTGTGCAGGACTGTATGGGTGGATGAGTGTGTCTATGGGTGTGTTAGTGAGTGAATGACTGTCTCAATAGTGTCTTTATAAGTAACTACATATATTTTAAACTAGTATATGTGAGTATTGGTGTATATAAGTGAGTATATATGAGAGAGAGAGATTGGAAGAGTTCCTGTATGAATAAGTATGTGTTTCTATAAGTGATTGTTTAAAAGACTAAGTATGTGTAAGTTTCTGTAGAAGTAAGTGTGGTGGTGTGTGTATAACTGTATATACAAGTAAATGGATGTTTGATTCTTTATTAGCATGAGTGACTATGTGTGTGAGTAACTCTATGGATGAGTGGCGTTGTGTAACAGGATGTATAGGTGTGTGAGTACATATGATGAGTGAGTACATGTATGAGTGACTGTATAGGACTGTTGGTGAATGAGTGGATGTGTCTGTAGATCTTAGAATTACTGAATAGGTTGTTGTAACTGGTATAGGTATGTCCATTGTTTTGAAATATTTAGTTTCTATTTTTGTATGTGTGTATCAAAGGTTATATTAGGGTGAGAGGAGGTCTGCCACTCTAACACAAGGATGATGTCATCCGTGATGTCGTCAGTGATGTCATTTGAGATGTCATCAGTGATGTCATGAGTGATGTCACTGACCATGTCATGAGCGATGTAATATGCGACGTCATCAGCAGTGCATTGCAGGCGCGCGAGTTATAGTTAGCTGAACTAACTATAAGGGGGGAATTTCAATGGTTTTGTACGAGCGAAATGTCCAACTAAATATAAGGCCCCTGAAACCTATGTCTTTTTCAGTGATATATATATATATATATATATATATATTATCTACTGGCGGTCGCCAGTAGATAGTTATAGTTAGGACCGTGTTTCCATAGGAAATCTCAAAATTCTATTTTGAATAACTTTGGCGCCGGTTGACGAATCCTCGCGAAATTGTCAAAACTAATGGGGCGCTACGCTCCGCTCCTACCCTGAAAGTCTCGGGGTGATTCGTCAAGCGGGGGCTGAGAAAAAAGGGGGGTCCCAAAATGCGTTTTCCCCATGCATTTTTCCATAGGACCTTTAGACACAGCTACAGCCCGAACGGCTGAACAGAATTACTTGTAATTTGTCAGAGAGGTAGCTATGAGGTCAAGGATGTGCCTTTTGTAGGTGTGGTGTAAATCTGTTCAGTAGTTTCTGAGAAAATAGCATTTAAATCAATATATATATCTGTAAGCGCGCTCCGCTCCGATTGCGGGTGCGCAAGTTATAGTTACCTGATCTAACTATAACGTGGAATTTCTTTGGTTTTTTACGAGTGAAATGTACAGCTAACTATAACATGTGTGAAACCTATGGTTTTTTAAGTGAATTTGCAAGGTTTTTTAAATGCTAATTCCTAACTATAACATGTGTGAAACCTATGGTTTTTTCAGTGAATATATATATATATATATATATATATATATATGCATCAAACAGGTGGTGTTGTAATGCGAAACAAGGCCCCGTCTATCAAGCGTCCTGGATAACACTGGCACATGGACTGTTCTTAATCAAGGTATTGATTCATCCAGGACCGCCTCGAGAACGAACCACGCCACTGGCTGCTGCCATCGGCAGCCTGTAACTGCACGGGGAGGTGAGCTTGATTTCAGCTTACCTCACGGCCCGGTTTGTTTCAAGTTTGGGGCTGGACGTAGGGGACTTGAGGGAGCCCTGAACACCATCAATTACGTGATCACCAGCTGCTACACAGCCCCCCCTTTGCTTGGCAAACAACAGCACTCACTTGAGCAACATCGATTCCTGCTGCCACACTTACCCCATCTGATGCATGCTGGGAACTGTAGTCTCCCATTTGACTGCTTTGTCCTCAATGCAGCAGAATCAGCTGAACTCCCACAAATGGGAGCGCCACAGGAAGTTCAAAGGAGGGAGGAGGTGACAACGGGGTAACAGCAGCATCTGATGAAGGCGGACATGCCGAAATGCATTATGCAAAGCTGTAACCGGTGAATAAAGAGTCTCCGGCAATATTCCCCGCTGTGGCCTTGTCGATTGCTTTTAAGATAGTGGTCGTTTGGAGATACATATATATATATATATATATATATATATATATATATATATATATATATATATATTATATACATATACATCAAACAGATGGTGTTGTGCGGCTCCACGTCAGGTGCGTCAGTTCCGATGTCACATGGTCTTCTACCTGCACAGGCTGCAGGTAGAAGACCATTACCTCCATGCGCTGATGTCGGTTCATTTCTTTCTGAGTCTTCCTATTTGAATCCAGAGCTAGTAGTACTGGCTTTTTGACAACATTTTCCCTCAGCAAAATAATTTTTTCCAAATTAAATTTTCTTCAGTGTGCAAATATGGGTCCTAAAACAACAGGTTTCAGGCTGTTTCAATACTGTCACCTGCAAATGTTGGTGACGGACACCCATGATGTCTTCCTATGGTGTCTCGGTCCAGATCACAACACCAAATCATGTTTGTGTTGCTCAAAGATGAAACCGTAAAGCATTTTGAGACTGTAAGCCCTAGCTTGCCATCGCTGAGCTCCAAAAGAATTTGAGAAAGTTGTCCCGGTCATGGTTGAGGTCAATGGCTTGGACGTACTCTCGCTGCCAGGACCAATCTCGAGGCAGCTCTACTTTGAGGTCCAGGAGTTCAGGTCAAGTCCAAACATTCACACAAAAAGTACAATAAGTCCAAGCCTGTTTTACCAATGTCGTGCCACTGAACAACTGATGCTTGATCTCCTTCTCCCTCAGCTGACTGCCACAACAGATGAAATTCAACAAAGCTGCTGCCTCCATTGTAGGTACCCCACCAAATCCCACTGGTGTGCCTTCGGGCTCCACAGATTTAAGGTGACAACCTGTCATAAACTAGTCGACAGATCCATCAGTGATGCCAGCTGCACCACTTGATCTACACCAGAGGTTGGCTCTGTCTCCGAGAACTCTGGTCTTCCACATCAACTTGTTGGAGTTGTGAGCGATTCACTTGGCACTGAAAGCGTTCCTCCAGACCATCAAGGTCTAATTATGCAGGTTCTCACAGACAACATGCCTGCCATGTGGTACTGCAACAAACAGGGCAGAGTGGGGTCCTGGGTCTTTTGCTAGGAGGCTCTGTGCCTCTGGAAGTGGCTGATCCATCAGGGCATCTCCGTGACCACCCACCCATGGCAGGAGCTTTAAACACAGGGCAGACAATCTCAGCCGCCAGTGTCTATCTTATCACAATTAGTAGTTACATTCAGAGGTGGCGCAGGTCTTCCAACAATGGGCAGAACTCTGGCTCAATTTATTCATCATCGCAGAGAATGGTCAGTGTCCAAATCTTTGACCATTAGAGTTCCCAAGACAGTCCTCCGTTTCAGACGTCTTCTGTCTGCATTGGGGATCCGGACTCCTATAAGCCTTTCTGCGCCTCACTCTCCTTCCCATAGTGCTGAAAAAGATCAGGAAAGACTGGACCAATTTCATCCTAGTGACTCCTGCCTAGGGAAGGAGAGTGAGGTACCCAGAACTTTTGGCCATGAGCATTTGTCCTCTAATCCGGTGTGAGAAACTTCTGTAGCAACAGTACAGCCAGGTACTGCACCTGAGCCTGCAGAACCTACACCTCCATGCTTGTAGAATGAGTGTCAGCAGTTGATGGCTTTTGATCTTCCTTCCAAAGTAGTTGGTGTCACTCTGGTAGCCAGGCACCCTTCCACTATTTCAGTATATTCAGTGGTCTGGGCGAAGTTTGGCTTTGCTGTGATGACAGTTAAAGGTTACATATTGGCCCTTTCAGACTTCTTACAGTTATCAGATCAGCCTTCCCTCTTTAAGTAAACCATTGTGATGTGTTTTTTGAAGGGACATGTTTCCATGAACACTCTCTGTGATGCTGCAGTGGGATCTTACTTTGCTTCTCACTTATCTAATCTGCACTCCATTTGAATCTATGCACAGTGGCCCCTTACACCACTTGACCATCAAGATAGAGTTCCTTGTCACAACCACATCTGCAAGATGAGTGAGAAAATGCCAGGAATTGTGTGTCACATAATGAAATTCTTCATTCTTACTGGAGAAAAGCATCTTTTCTACCGAAGGTGGTTACACCCTCCACATAGGGAAATCCATACCTCTCCCGGCCTGCTATGCGCCACCTCCTCCCTCTAAGGAGGAAGAACGGCTCCACCGACTAGACCCTACATTTTTACATTGATCAAACCAGAGAATACTGGCAAGATGACCAGCTGTTCATGGGCTTTTCTAGCAAAAAGGGAAATGTAGTAAAGAAGACCATCTGCTATAGGCTGTCTAGGAAGCAGCCCACAGAAAGCCTTGGTGCTCACTCAAATAGAGCAAAGGCTGCTACCTCTAGCCTAGTGTGTGGTGTGGCAGCCATGGACATTTGCCAGGCCGCTACGTGGGCGTTCCACCAAACGTTAACAAAACACTACTGTCTGGACAAGCAGCCCCAGCAGGATGGACATTTTGTCTTGCAGGACTTCCTGGTCTGAGTCATTCCTCAGATTTATCACCTACAGCGATATTAGTTTGGTATCTATTCACAAAGAAAGGAATCTGCAGTTAGAAGTCTCTACCAGAAGAACAAGTAACTTACCTTCATTAATGTCTTTTCTCGTAGAGACTCTTTCTGACTGCAGATTCCTCACCGCCCCAACCTACTCCCATTCTATGGAATGGACTCATACAGTCCTTTAATAAGATCCGAAAATTGAAACATCTGCACACTGATTTCATTGTCTCTGTGTCAGGTGGCGTGAACGTAGTACAGCAAGAAACTGTTGTCAGCTCTTGGAGGTGATGGTCTTATACTGGCCCCGTTGTCACATCCGGAACTAATGAACCTGATGTGGAGCCTCACAACCCACCTGTTGACACACAAGGGAATTCCTATTAAAATTTCCGGCTCCGGTCTGGTGCTTAGGGTAAATTCACATGCTGAGGAATCTGCAGTTAGATAGAGTCTTTAGTAGAAAAGGCGTTACCAAAGGTTAGTAACTTATTAATCTGTACTTACCTATTTGCACTTACCTCTCAGTATTTTGGTCTTCGATATTTCTGCAACAATAGTTTTATCAAATTGTATTTTTCTCCTCAATATTCTGTCATACAACCATTTGCTGAGTGCCCCCTCAGAACTGCCTTTATATCCTATGATATTGTATTATTGTTAATTCGCTGTTGTGTTGTTATTGGTAATCAGCTATTTATTTGAAAGTGCGGCACGTTGAGGTAATTTGCAAGTTTAATTTTGTTGATCTTTAAGTCAAGTTTGTTGACTTGCATGACGTGTCTCCTGCCTGTTCATTGTATAGTGGTTCTAAAAGGCCTGATTTCAATTTCTCAGCAACACCTCCTCCCTTATGTGGTTTCCTATGTTAGGATGCTTTGGGATGCTTTTCTTGTTGTATTGTATATCTTCAAGACAGTCCTTTGTTATGTTATTTAATGAGTGTTTGTAGAACACTACTCACCCTGTAGGGTATCCTGGCACTGAAAGCAGGTATTGACTTGGCAGTGTCTAGGCTGTGTCTAGCTGAAGAGAAGAACCAGGCCTTTAGTTTCTTGCAGTACTCAAGAACTGAGGAGACTGCTCTCATGTGAAGGGGCAGTCCGTTCAAGGTTTTGTTGGTGGCATAAGAGAAGACATGACCGCCAGCTCTGGCTTTGCATATGTGGGAGGTTTGTGCAATGTATGAGACCAGCTGAGGTGAGGTATCTGATGGATATGTGGAAGTTGATGCAGTTCTTGAGGTAGGCAGGGCCAATGTTGTGCATTGCTTTGTAGGTGTGTGCAAAGAGTTTGAAGAGTTTGTGTTTGTGGACGGGGAGCCAGTGAAGGCCACATAGGTGGGGGTGATGTGAGAGCCGGGAGGAA
Source organism: Triturus cristatus (assembly GCF_964204655.1). Taxonomy (NCBI): domain Eukaryota; kingdom Metazoa; phylum Chordata; class Amphibia; order Caudata; family Salamandridae; genus Triturus; species Triturus cristatus. The sequence goes on along the minus strand of NC_140585.1, from coordinate 75,261,613 downwards.
GCCTGAGTGTGAGTCCGGCCACTGAATTTTGAATAGTCTGGAACCTCTCGTTCAGTTTGGTGTTGATTCCAACATCGAGCGCTTTTACATAGTCCAACTTGCTGGTGATGAGGGCCTTCTTGTGTTGACTAGGAGACACTTACAAGATTATTTTGATCTTTTTGAGGGTGTGGAAACAGGAGGTAGAGACTGCATTTTCTTGGCTGGTCATGGAGAGTTGTTTGTTGGGGAGGGAGAAGATGAGATGGGTGTTGCCTCCCTTGGTGATGACATTGGTTCCATAGGTGCGAATGATGCTGGTGAGTGGGGTTACATTTAAGAGTGTAGGGCTCAGTATTGATCCTTGAGATACTCTGCAGATAAGCTTGGCAGTGGCCGAGGTGAAGGGAGTCTGGATGACTGTGTAAAAGGACAGTCATCCAGGCCTTCTATGCTTGCTTCGTGTAGGAGTTGAATGAGGAGTGTTTCCTCTGTCCATTATAAGTCAGATGTTGAGTGGCAGTGATGAGTGCGTCTCTGTGCCGTGGTGATACCTGAATCCAGATTGGGTGGTGTTAAGGGGATGGTTGTCATTGAGGTGGGCTGATACTTGCTTATTGGTGATTTTCTTCTTGACATTCACTGGGTAGGACCACAGAGAAATGGGTTGGTAGTGGTTGGTGTCTTCCAGGCCTCGATTTGTTCTAGGATATTCTTCCAGTCTCGTCGAGTAGATTTCATGGGGCGGTTCTGTGGTGGTGCAGTATGGACATGTTGAAATTGAAGAGGCGAGTGGTGTGTCCTTGTCCAATACAATTTCCTTTAGTGATACTTTGGGGGCTTTGGCTATTTGGTCTTTCTGCACCTTGTAGTGGTAAGCATTAGTGCCACCTTTCTTAATATGGGGTCAGAATTTAAAGATGTGCTTCTAAATATGAAGGAGAGGTAGGTATTCTACCGGTTCTCTCATGCATGTATGACTTGGGTGTGTTTTGTGCACATGTAGTGCCTGTTAGCAAAACTGTTGGTGCAGAGGCTCAGTAGTACACATCCATGTTTTTATTAGACCTGAAGGTAGGAGATGAGGATTGAAAAGAGTTACAAGTGATAGGTCAAGGTATGCTAGATTTTTCTTGGTGGTGTAGAATCAGGAATGGTACAGGAAAAATAGTTCACTTTAATGGTGTGAATAGCGTATACTGTATGAATAGCGTATACTGAAGATATGTTTCTGCAGTTAAAAATAGTCAGCATAGATGTTGCACACATCCACAGAGGACAACTTTCAATGCATTTGTAATAGTTTAACAAAACACATTTAAGGATAATCGTAGTGGATGTGCATTTATCCGCTGCAGCCCTCTTTGAAACCCATTTGAGGTGGTTTCCTTAGTGGCCATCTCAGGCTGTCTTTGTAATATTTTAACAAACCCATTAAAAAATGTTTGTGATGGATGCATGGGCTTTTGCAGCCGCCTTTTTGTAATGGATTCATTAAAATACTGCTAACTCATTTACAGGTGCCCGCCACACCCGGGCAATGGACAGGAATGCAGCCAGAGCGATTGACAGTGTCTTAAATAATTCAGGCTTTCCATCTATCACTTTGTTGTTGTTGCAGTTAATGCTTTAAGTGCGACAGGTGTGCCCAGACATGGACCCTATGCTCACCGTGCCATAGAACTCAAGCTGCACCCCACTGATCCAAATAGGCTGAAACCAGTCTGGGGTTGCTTGTGTTCCCTTCTGGGGGGAGCCTCCCCTGGCAGTTTTGGATGGACTATTCCCATAAGGAGCAGTGGCAGTACTAAACTGGAATGCGGCCCGAGCAACCACCAGTGGCTGAGATTAATTCAGGCATTTTATGGGATATCTTGTTGTTGCCGCTGTTAATGCAAATGTATGTACCTGTGTATTCACAGAAAGCTATGTTGAAATGAGTGAAAAAAACATTTTAAGGTCAATGCCTGTGGTAGCACAGCAGACGGAAAAAAGTTTAATAGCATTTTTATTGAGTTAGGGATAGGGGAGCAATAGAGCTGCGTGGGTGGAGAGATATTTAAAAAAGATTGAATGGAGTGGGTGGGAAAAATCAATTGATGAGATGGGGAAAGCAACACAGAAAAGCAACGGACGAGTGCAAAGTGCAGGGGAAAGCAGAGCACAGGCGAAATAGCAAGAAAACACATGCGCTCTTATGCAGTGCTTAAAAGAAAACAAAAAAATTATTTGCTAAATGTAAGCAACGGCCAGTAGTGGAGGGTTTGTGGATAGAGTGTAGGGGCGGGAGGGACGCACGGACAGATGACAGAAACATATATTAAAAAAACGCATATAAAAAAACACTTACTTTCTGCATCACCGCATCTCTACATTGTGCCCCTTTCTTCTGCAAGCACAGGCTCCCAGAGTGCACTGCGGTCAATCCTGATGCTGCTTTATTGCTACTGAAAGCAGGGTCAAGATTGGTCTGAGTGCTGATGATTTGTGCTGGAAGCCTGTGCCTGCTCTCTCCAACCCAGCAACGCTGCACAGGTTGGAGAGAGCTTCAGTGCGCATAACGGTTTGGCCGACATGGGACGGCCAACCAGACTGTAATGTGCTCTGAAAAGCAGTGCAAAGCACTCCTCCCTCAGCCTGTCATCCCCCTGGCTCTGCCCCCAATCCTCCGCTCCAGATCAAATTAAAGAGATAATAAACAACCGTTTTATTTTGATTTTTTTGGGCTGCTGGCAGGTGTGACAATGCTCCTCCGCCATAGTGGAGGAGCCGCCGCTGGCAACAGCAGCAGTAGAAGCATGCTACTCAAGCAATCAGAATATTGTAAGACCAAAATTATTTTGTGTGGGTCACACAGGATTAGGGAAGAAAGCCAAAGAAGCAAGTACAGAGAACTGAGATAGACAACAGAGCCATCTAATCATGGCCAAGGGCAAACCAAAAGTACACTCTATGTAAATTGGAAATAAAAGGCATTGCCAAATGTCATCTAAAACTTCCTGTAGCCGAGACGTAAAAAAGGCCATTTTCAGGCCTATTTTCACAATTTGACACCTCCACTATATGACATTCTAAGGCAGAAGCGTTGTATCGCTCTATGGCAGTGTGTAGAAACTAGGGGCGTCTAACCCAAAGCTGGAAGAGGCTTAAAACTCCTGCACACTCCCTTTTCATTCCCTTCTTTGCGTTCTTCTCAAACCTTTCACTACCTATAGCATATTTCCTCTTGGTTCTTCCCTTCTGCTCTCCCGTTACCCCGCCCCTCCGACTTTCACTTCCTTATTCTAATGAGTACTATGTTTTCTTTCTTCTACTCTTTTATTCCCTTACTCTTCACTCTCCTACCCTTTCTCACCCACTTGATCTTCCTCCTATCTGACTATAACTTCTGCCAAATATTTCTCTCTTTATTCCTTGCCATCTGTCACTCTCCCCTCACTCTTTTCTTCAAGGTACTCCTCTCCCCGTTCTTTCCTTTCCTCCATTTAATTTCCCTTCTCCTTGAGTAAAAAGTGCATCCCGAGTATGTTTGCGAACCTGCTTATTCAAAGTAAGAAATACAGGAAAACTTCATAACCAGCATACGTTTCTCATTAGAGCAGGCAAATGAAGAGTGATAGTGGGGAAAAAAGGAAGGTGGCGGGTGGGGAGGGGGTGAGCAAGAGAGAGTATGGATAAAAAGAGTTAAGAAGGTGGGGGGACCGCACCAAATATTTCTGATGTAGAAGGAGACAGGTTAGGGGTCTCATAACTTAAACGTGCATTGTAAAGCCTTGGCAGACTTAAACATGCATGATGCCAACTGCGTGTCAATGGGCAGCTGAGAATAACACACTTTTGGACCAAAGAAGTCACTCGTTTGCTCTTTGTGAGGATGAAGCGGTACAAAAGGGGGTGGTGATGGACGGAGCATCAGAACCAATCAAACACTCACACCCAGTCAACAGATCTGGGTTTGATCCATCACCGTTCTTTAGCCCACTCTGCCACCCCAGTTCAGACATGGCCATATTCAAATCAGTCTGACCCTGTGCCTCATGTGAACAGTCCAGCCCGAACTGCCAAGAGATGTCTTCCCTGGACCGGAAACAAGCTTCCTAGGACAAGGTTTCTGGCATTTCAGCCGTCTTCAGCCAGGCTTGCTTGAATCCAGTGGCAAAGTGAGCAAGGGACTCACGTCTGAGCATACCCTGCCAACTTATGGCGAACAAAGCGGTACAAAAGGGGGTGGTGATGGACGGAGCATAAGAACCAATCAAACACTCACACCCAGTCAACAGATCTGGGTTTGATCCATCACCATTCTTTAGCCCACTCTGCCACCCCAGTTCAGACATGGGCAAATTCAAATCAGTCTGACCCTGTGCCTCATGTGAACAGTGAAGCCCGAACTGCCAAGCCATGTCTTCCCTGGACCGGAAACAAGCTTCCTAGGACCGGTTTCTGGCATTTCAGCCATCTTCAGCCAGGCTTGCTTGAATCCAGTGGCAAAGTGAGCAAGGGACTCACGTCTGAGCATACCCTGCCAACTTATGGCGAACAAAGCGGTACAAAAGGGGGTGGTGATGTACGGAGCATCAGAACCAATCAAACACTCACACCCAGTCAACAGATCTGGGTTTGATCCATCACACCGTTCTTTAGCCCACTCTGTCACCCCAGTTCAGACATGGCCATATTCAAATCAGTCTGACCCTGTGCCTCATGTGAACAGTCCAGCCCGAACTGCCAAGAGATGTCTTCCCTGGACCGGAAACAAGCTTCCTAGGACAAGGTTTCTGGCATTTCAGCCGTCTTCAGCCAGGCTTGCTTGAATCCAGTGGCAAAGTGAGCAAGGGACTCACGTCTGAGCATACCCTGCCAACTTATGGCGAACAAAGCGGTACAAAAGGGGGTGGTGATGGACGGAGCATCAGAACCAATCAAACACTCACACCCAGTCAACAGATCTGGGTTTGATCCATCACCATTCTTTAGCCCACTCTGCCACCCCAGTTCAGACATGGGCATATTCAAATCAGTCTGACCCTGTGCCTCATGTGAACAGTGAAGCCCGAACTGCCAAGCCATGTCTTCCCTGGACCGGAAACAAGCTTCCTAGGACCGGTTTCTGGCATTTCAGCCGTCTTCAGCCAGGCTTGCTTGAATCCAGTGGCAAAGTGAGCAAGGGACTCACGTCTGAGCATACCCTGCCAACTTATGGCGAACAAAGCGGTACAAAAGGAGGTGGTGATGTACGGAGCATCAGAACCAATCAAACACTCACACCCAGTCAACAGATCTGGGTTTGATCCATCACACCGTTCTTTAGCCCACTCTGTCACCCCAGTTCAGACATGGCCATATTCAAATCAGTCTGACCCTGTGCCTCATGTGAACAGTCCAGCCCGAACTGCCAAGCCATGTCTTCCCTGGACCGGAAACAAACTTCCTAGGACCGGTTTCTGGCATTTCAGCCGTCTTCAGCCAGGCTTGCTAGAATCCAGTGGCAAAGTGAGCAAGGGACTCACGTCTGAGCATACCCTGCCAACTTATGGCAAACAAAGCGGTACAAAAGGGGGTGGTGATGGACGGAGCATCAGAACCAATCAAACACTCACACCCAGTCAACAGATCTGGGTTTGATCCATCACCGTTCTTTAGCCCACTCTGCCACCCCAGTTCAGACATGGCCATATTCAAATCAGTCTGACCCTGTGCCTCATGTGAACAGTCCAGCCCGAACTGCCAAGCCATGTCTTCCCTGGGCCGGAAACAAGCTTCCTAGGACCAGTTTCTGGCATTTGGTATCGCTTTCTTCGTCCTAAATTGGCAGGGTATGCCCAGACGTGGGTCCCTTGCTCACTTTGGCACTGGATTCAAGATAACCTGGCTGACGTGGGTTATGAACCCGAAACCTGTCCCAGGATGCGTCTTTCCGGTCTAGGAAAGACATGGCTTGGCATTTCGGGCTGGACTGTTCCCATGAGGCACAGGGTCAGACTGATTTGCATATGGCCATGTCTGAACTGGGGTGGTGGAGTGAGCTAAAGAATGATGATGGATTAAACCCAGATCAGTTGACTGGGGGTGAGTGTTTGATTTGCTCTAACGCTCCGTCCATCATCCCCTTTGGTATCGCTTTGTTCGTCCTAAGTTGGCAGGGTATGCCCAGACGTGGGTCCCTTGCTCACTTTGCCACTGGATTCAAGATAGCCTGGCTGACGAGGGTTATGAACCCAAAACCGGTCCCAGGATGCTTGTTTCCGGTCCAGGGAAGACATGGCTTGGCAGTTCGGGCTGGACTGTTCCCATGAGGCACAGGGTCAGACTGATTTGCATATGGCCATGTCTGAACTGGGGTGGTGGAGTGAGCTAAAGAATGATGATGGATTAAACCCAAATCAGTTGACTTGGGGTGAGTGTTTGATTTGCTCTAACGCTCCGTCCATCATCCCCTTTGGTATCGCTTTGTGAGGATGAAGCAGGCGAGTCAACGTGAGAGGGCGAGATGGACAGCAAAGAGGAGGAAAAGGTGAAATAAGTAAAAAGGGCATAAGGAGATAGAAGGGATAGGTACAGAAGGATGCGAAAGAGAAAATTACAAGAGAGACGGGAAAATGAGGCAAGAGTCAAAGAAAGGAGAGGTGTTGTAATTTCGTTAAGAATGTTCTTGGTAGAATTTTGCTATGTCATAGAATGTTTGAATGCTAGATGACATTGTTGATGGGAGCTGAGCTGGAGAGTAGACCGTTGATGCTGATTCTCTACAACTTTTCAAATAAACCACACTTTATACCTTTTCTGTGGTAAGGATTATTCTTTTCTACACTGGCGACGATGGACTTGCTTGCGTGATTGGGGACAAGCGAACTTTCAGCATCAATTCCCCTTGAGGACTTCTGTCTGACTGTTTTACCCACGAAACCTTCGGGAAATGTTTTTTTTGGAGACTACTTCGTTATCTTAAGTTGTGTTTTTATCGATCAATACCGCTTGTGGAATACTACAAATTTTGATCCTAATCTCCGTGGAATTAAGAGGTACGATCACTGGATTGTAAGTACTGCGTGTGAATGCATATCCCCACTTTGCCTTGTGAAGTGTATTGAGCGGAGGTACAGTCACTGGATTGTGGTTGCTGCACGTGAGTTGCCTTGTGAAGAGTATCGAGCTTAACGCAGGACTTTTCTTTTGATTGTGAGCGCCTTACTTTGCCTCAAACAACTGTTCACTTTACCTGCCGTCGTCAGCGATCCTTGCAACGATCATTAACTGCATCATTTGGACAGCGGCACCATTCTATTCCTGAAGTCGACTCGCGACCATTCTGGTGCGCTCCTTTGTCTGCGCTTAGCGCACTAACAAGGTCGTCATCACGTTGGGGGCACGCAGAGCGACCTTACGCGACCACAATTTTGATTAGAGGAAAGAAACTTAGCTACATTCAGCAAATACGATCAAAACCATACTCGGTGATAATAATTGGAACGCTTTGCTGCACAAGTCTCCAAGCGGTAACGCAATGTATTCAATTGTTTAATATTGACTAAAACGTAGACTTTTCCTGACCACGGTGACTACTTTAATTATTTTGGCTTGTTATTTACATTGCTTTTTTTGTTTGAATAACAGTTACTGTTTTTCTCCACTTCTAGACTACGGTGACTACTTTAATTATTTTAACTTGGTTTTTTTTTGAGAATGCGTGATGATTGTTATTGTTACACTTATTCTTATGTTGTATTAAGCACTTTTAGTCATACAATTGTATTTTGTTGCAAATATTATTTTACTCTTGTTACTTGCGTTAGAGATAATTTGTAATGGCTTCCTCAACAAGCATGTCTCAACCTCCAGCATTTCTTTCGGAAAAAGGTGACCCCATTCTTCCATGGAAAAGGTGGAGGAATTTGTTTGACTCCTATATTGTGGCCATTGGTGGTGAACATTTTTCAGCGATTAGAAAACAACCTATCCTACTACATAATTTGGGAGTGGAAGGACGTAACATTTATGACAGTATGGACCTTATTCCTGTAGGTACGGGAGAAGGGGAACCTAATGATGTATATGAAATGTCCATGACGATGTTGGAGAGATATTTTGGTCCTCGCATAAATGTTGTTCTCGAGAGACATAAATTCTTTACCAGAGTCCAAGGTAGTAATGAACGAGTAAAAAGTTATGTAGCATCCCTCAAAACTTTAGCACAAACCTGCGAGTTTGGGGATCTTTCAGATTCTCTAGTGAGAGATCTATTAGTGAGATGCACGAACAGCTCTCGGGTGCAGGAAAAACTTTTGTCCAAGAATCCTACTCTTGTAGACGCTGTTGCAATTGTCGAGGGTATGGAAAATACCTCCTCTTGGGTGAAAGAAATGAAAAGGGGTCACAATGATAAGAAAGAAAATTCCAGCAAGGTTCATGCTTTATTTAATTCATGAGGAAAGTCTGGTGAAGTCAGAAAATGGATCCAAGATTTCTCTTCCTGGGAAATCTAAAATTTCTGACAAAGATTCACGACCACGTAATTTTCCTAAGAATTTCTCAACCAAGTCTGATTGTGAGATTCGTCCAAACCCCAATTCCTTCAATAGAGAGGTGAGTGAAAAGATTTCCAAAGATTTGCCTAAAACTAATTGCTATAGATGCGGAAGTACTTCACATTTTTCAAATTACCCTCATTGCTATGCTAGAGAATCTATCTGCATGAAGTGTGGAGTCAAAGGCCATTATGCTCATGTATGTAAATCAACTCGCAGTGCAGAGAAGAAAACTGAGGTTGTACGTACAATAATTTTGAGTATTGATAATAATAATGGTGAGATAGATGCTGGAAAATTATCTATGCCAGAGTGCAGGATTGGTGTTGATAATTTTGACTTTGTAGTTTTAGCTGACTCTGGTTCTCCATTCACTATGATTGGCAACAAACAATGGGACGAGGTTGTAGGTTTGGACAGTGTCGTGCTTCTTCCTCCTGACATCAGTCCTGTTAGTTATTGAGGTGCTAAAATTAATGTTTTGGGATATATTGAAGCACGCATTCAATTCAAAAACAGAAATACAGTTGGGAAAGTTTATGTTGCTGAGAGGGGAGACAAATTGTTAGGATGGAGACATCAAAGGGATCTGGGTATTATGCTTAATCCAAATGCTAAAGATCCTAAGGAGCAGGTCATGTTGGTTGATTGTGAAAATGAAAGAGGTGTGTTAAACAATCAGAATTGTGAGTACTTTGATAGATTTCCTGAAGTCTTTACTGATGATTTAGGATGTCTTAAGGGATTTGAGCACCAAATCATTCTAAAAGACAGAGCAATACCTTGTGTGCACAAGGTATGAAAGTACCAAACATGATGATGGGACCTCTCAAGTCTGAACTTGAAAGATTGCTAAAATTAGGGGTTATTTTGGGAATAGAGGCCTCAGAGTGGTTGGCGCCCATTGTTTCAGCCACCAAGGATGGTGGTGCAGGTGTCAGAATGTGTGTTGACTTGAGAAGTCTGAATGAGTGGATTTGGGTGGATCGACAGCCGTTACCCAATATCTCTGAGTCTCTGAGTACATTCAAGGGGGTGCGTGTTTTTAGTGTGTTAGACCTATCATCTGCTTATCATCAGATTCCATTGCATGAAGACTCAAGACATCTTACTTCATTTGTGACACCCCTGGGAGCGTACGATTTTTTAAGAATGCCATTTGGTTTAGCTTCTGCCGGGGCATGGTTCCAGAGGGTGATGAAGAAAGTCTTGGATGGTATAAGTAATATTATGTTTTTCCAAGATGACATTTTGATTTATGGAAAAGGAGAAGTGGAACATAGTAAAACATTGATTGAAGTTTTGGAGAGATTAAAAGAAAAAGGACTAATTGTAAAGAGTGAAAAATTTCGTATTGCAGTCAAGACTGTTTCATACTTAGGTCATGTGATCTCGGGTGATGGAATTCAACCTAAATTTGAACTTGCACAGTGTATTGTTAATGCCCCCATGCCAAAAGACAAAGAACAAGTAAGATCGTTTTTAGGCCTTGCAGAATTTTATTCTAAATTTGTAAAGGGATTTGCCTGTGTAACAGAACCTATAAGAGCCCTATTGAAGAAAGGATCAGCTTTTGTTTGGTCTGCAGATTGTTAGAAGGCTTTTGACACGATTAAAACGGAGATTGGGAAAATGCCTCCCCCTGGACACTTTGATGTCAACAAGAAAACTGTGCTGACCACTGATGCCAGTCTAAAGGGATTGGGCGCTGTACCTTCTCAAGTAGTAGACAGTGAACAGAGAACAGTGGCATTTGCTTCTAGAGCTCTTAGGGATGCTGAAATCAATTATTCTTGTATTGAAAGAGAGGCCTTGAGTGTTTTGTGGGCTGTGCAACATTTTAAATTTTATTTGTGGGGAATACCTTTCTTAGTTAGAACGGATCATCGTCCTCTTGTGCAAATATTCTCTTGCAGACATAGTGAACATATTACTCCCAGAATTAAACGCTGGAGTGAGGGGTTGCAAGAGTATAATTTCTTTGTACAGTATATACCGGGAATCCAGCAACAAGACTGCAGATTGTCTCTCTCGGTTGCCTGTTAATGGGGTAGACAGTGACAGCGAAGTTGAAATTGTGTGTTGGGTGGCTGAACCATCGTTGTCGCTTGAGACGTGGACTGAGGGCGTAAACAGAGATAAAGTCTTAGAATCACTGAGAGTTTGGATCACTCAAGGTTGGCCGGAGTACAAAACTTTGGATCACCAGATGAAAGCATATTGGTCCGTCAGGGATGAACTCTCTTTTATTGGTGGTAACCTTATGAGAGGTGAAAGAGTAATTCCCCCAGTGGAATTTAGGGGTAAGATTGTCAATACAGCTCACGAAGGTCACTTGGGGCGGAGTCTTACCAAGGCTCGAGTAAGGGAGAGATATTGGTGGCCTGGCATGGATCACATGATTGAAGATGTAGTTAAGGAGTGTGTGTCTTGTGCCTCCAGTGATAAGACTCATGTTGTCAGTAAAGCTTCGCTGTCTCCTGTGGCAGTTCCAGATGCGGTTTGGTCTAAACTAGGTTTAGACATTATGGGACCCTTTGAATTGTTGCCGTCATATGAGCGTTTTGTCATCTTGCTTGTTGATTACACTTCTAAGTGGGTTGTTACAAAGTGTGTCCCTTCTGTGAACACTAGATCTGTTATTGATTTTCTCAAAGATGTATTTGTATCTGAAGGCATTCCTAAGTTCTTAGTCACTGATAATGGTGTGCAATTTGTATCTCATGAGATGGGGGAGTTCCTCAGGACTACAACATTGTACATCAGAAAACAGCGTTGTATGGGCCTCAATCAAATGGTTTGACTGAAAGAATGAATCGAGTTGTTAAGGATTGTGCCCAACGAGCTCTTAACTCTGGAATTTCATTCAGTGGAGTTTTGAGAGATACATGGTGGGCACATCGCACAACACCTAATGCGATCACTCAGTTGTCACCTTTCAAAGCTTTAAGAGGTAGGAAGGCAATTTCTAAACTGAATCCTTCTTGGCTGCCTGAGAATTCTGGTTTTGCGATTTCCAAGGAGGTGAGACATGAGAGAATTGTGGAATATCAGCACAAGTATAAGGCAGACTATGACATTAGAATGCGAGTTAAGAGCAAGAAGTGGAATGTAGGCGACAGAGTTTTGGTGAGAAATCCAAAACATACTTTGAAGGGTAAATCTTCCTTCATTGGTCCTTTCACAATTGTTTCCATCAAGAAAAATGTTGTGAGGGTCAACTCTGGTTGTGTATGGAGTATGTCTAGGTTACTGAAGTGCTTTAAGGGGTCCACTGATGTGCGTCATGGGGTGGAAGTTGTGATGTTGGTAACAAGCTTGATGATTGTACCCATGATGATGAACATATCAAGAGAAAACACTTATCCCAAAAGACTTACTCAAAGACACAGACGTCTTCCTGCGAAGTTTAAAGATTATATTTTACTATGATTGGAGTGTCATTATAGTGTTCATTAGTTGAGAAACATCTGAGTTCACTTTACATTGCTGTTTTCAATATCCTTGCATTTATTTTATTTTTTTATTTTGAATTGTTATTGTCATTGTTATTAACACTACTATATTATTTTCTTATAATTTTTTGGGGTAAAGGAGATGTGTTGTAATTTAGTTAAGAATGTTCTTGGTAGAATTTTGCTATGTCATAGAATGTTTGGATGCTAGATGACATTGTTGATGGGAGCTGAGCTGGAGAGTAGACCGTTGATGCTGATTCTCTACAACTTTTCAAATAAACCACACTTTATACCTTTTCTGTGGTAAGGATTATTCTTTTCCACAAGAGGGCAGGAGGAAGAAAAGGTGGGGAACAGAAGAGGTGAAGTGGGAGTCATAGAGGGTAAGTGGGGCGTAAGTAAGGATTAGGAAAGGAAGCATGACCAGATAAAAGAGACGAATACGAAGAGAGGGGCAGGGAAGTCAGGAGTTATTATGTATGGAGAAGGAGAGAAAAGAGGGTGGGGAGGGCATTAGAGGCAGTGGAGAAACAGGGAGAGAAGGACATAAAATTAGAGAGGTAGAAAAAATAAGAAGATGCAAAGGGTAGGAGAGTACAGATAAGGCAGATGGAAGTGAGGGAGGTAATAGTTTAGAAGAAAGAAAACATAGAACTGATTAGAATATGGAAGTGAAAGTCGAGAGAGGGTAGGGCTGAAGGTAACTGGAGAGCAAGAAGGAGGAACGGGGAGCAAATATGCAATAGGAAGTGAAAGGGTTGAGGAGAACGGAAAGAGAAGAATGAAAAGGGAGTGTGCAGGAGGTTGAGGCCTAGTAAGGGCACCGCGGGGCAGCAAGGACTGCTTCAATGAAACACAGCCAGGCCGGGTAAGTAGTAGTACACCGCGGGGCAGTGAGGACTGCTACAATAAAACACAACCAGGCCTAGTAAGTATACCGTAGGGCAGCAAGGACTGCTTCAATAAAACACAGCCAGGCCTAGTAAGTACACAGCTAGGCTGCGAGAACTGCTACAATATAACACAGCCAGGCCTATTAAGTACACAGCAAGGCCGCAAAGACTACTACAATATAACATAGTCAGGCCTAGTAAGTACACAGCAAGGCGCAAGGACTGCTACAATATAACACAGCCAGGCCTAGTAAGTTCACAGCAGGGCAGCGAGGACTGCTACAATAAAACACAGCCAGGGCTAGTAAGTACACAGCAAGGCCGCAAGGACTGCTAGAATATAACACAGCCAGGCCTGGTAAGTACACAGCAAGGCGCAAGGACTGCTAGAATATAAAACAGCCAGGCCTAGTAAGTTCACAGCAGGGCAGCGAGGACTGCTACAATATAACAGAGCCAGTGCTAGTAAGTACACAGCAAGGCCGCAAGGACTGCTAGAATATAACACAGCCAGGCCTAGTAAGTACACAGCAAGGCCGCAAGGACTGCTGCAATATAACACAGCCAGGTCTAGTAAGTACACAGCAGGGCAGCGAGGACTGCTACAATATAACTAGTCTTTCCTGTTTTCAGTTTCTATTTAGGGTAAATTCTGGTGGGGTTTTTTCAGTGTTATCAAGTGATTTCAATACTTTAAAAAACAGTGGTTATCAGTGGTTTCACATTTTCGCACCATTAAAAACAACAGAAACTGTGTTTTTCCGGTGTTTATGAAACGTTTTGCTTTTATTATTGCTTGCTTTCTGCACTGATAGGGCATGGTATATAGACAGTTTAAGTATAGTGTATATGAGGTCAAAATAGATTTTTGCAAATTAAACATATTGTAGTACACCATACAATACGTCTTCAGTGAGTCTTTGGTCATGTGTGCTCTCTCTTTCCTACCTATGTGAACTTCTGTGAAAAGGCCCTCTCAACATTGGCACTTGAGATAGGCAATGCCAAAACAGCCAGTACACAATTTGTTAACTCTGGCCACTGACATAGCTTTCTGTGCCAATCCTGGTTCACTTGAAGATTGAGATTCTCAGGGCAAATTCTGCAACATTTGCGCTGATCTGGGCGCTTATGCCCTCAGAGTTATTGAAGCGGTCAAAAATGAAGCAGCACTTTTGAAACTAGGGAAGAAGTTCCCCTTTACGAAAGGGATCTAGAACAGAGTACCACAGTGAGGTTTAATTGACTTCAAATGCCATTGGTGAGGAAGGGACATTTCTATGCATCATTGCAAGTCATTTCTCATACATTGTAAAATAAAAGCTCCTGAATTGATCTTCACCATTGCTTTGCTTACCAAGTGGGAAGCACTCTTAACATGGAACATGTTGCAGTGCCAAAGTCACTAAAGGTGACGCCCAGCCTACTCTCAAGGAGATGTTTCACATCTACACAATTATGCTGAACACTTGGCAGACAAGGGTGTTTTCAGATTCTAGTTTTTTTATTATGTCCACTACAGCACTTATGTTTTCCTGTAAAATTCTAAGAATGCTTTAGAGTGTACTTTTTTTCATATCACTATCAATATGTGACAAAGATCCTCATATTTCTTGCCTTTGGCATAATCACTCAGCAAAGAATTAATTCTGTAAATGGTTGTCACATGGATAATATGGAATTCATAGCCCCTTGGACTGAGAACCATCAGCTAAGGGACACCGTTGCGAGGACTCCTTCTTTGATGCCACACAAAGCATGAAATTATAAATGTTTGTGTTTTAGTTCCTGTGCATAAGATGACAGTGCACCAGAATGGACTAAAAAGTCAGTAGCATTTCTCATTAACTCTGAAGATTGTAAGGATGCTTTTAGCATACCATCTGATAAGTGGCAAGGATTTCTTACAGGGAAGTACTTCAGCTCAGGTATCAATTTTAGCCATTACAAAAATGGGGTGACCCAGTGAATTAAGGACCTGGGTAAAATCTTGATACAAAAGACAGTGGTCCTAAATTAATGATTCATACAGAGTGGCAAAGGCACTTACATTAGTTAAATGATCTGCTAAGTCATGAGCTGGGGAAAAAACAATTATAGATAGCTCACAATATTCAATCTAACATTTGAATATAAACCACAACATCCAAATTATAAATCACCAAATCTTTACTTCATTTAGACAATTTAATTACAATTTTTATTATAGTATTAGACTCAAGGTTGCTCCAGAGGGAACGTGCAATAGGTGCAAGTGCTGAAGGGTGAGTATGTGAGGAGAAGAATAATAGAGCATAGTTGTAATAGATATTCTTTGAATTTACAGAAGTGAACGGTTTGTAATTCACCGTCACGAACAAAACCTGGTCACGTACACAAATCACAGCAAGTATCAATTTTGGCAGGTCATCACACAACTTTTTCATATACGTAGCTGAATCACTACAAATTCAAAAAATATCACTCCCATCTTTGGTGAACTTGGAAAGAACCGTTTTTGTAGAGCATTCCAAGTGACACTGCGTTCCATGTTTTCCAAAAGTCTGGTGTCATGTTTTCACCACTATCCCAGATGCTTGGTGAAAGTGCTCTTCACATATTCTTGTCATCTTGTCATCTTGTCACTATACCTTGGATTGAATGTTTAAAGCCTGAGGTGTTAGAAATTCACCTACTATCAATACTGACTCACTAGAAACTGGGGACTGATGTATTAAGGGTTTCTACCCATTCTCTGTGGGTAAATGAGATGACACATATTAGGAAAGATTCTCATGAAACCAGCCATTTTACCTATCTGTGAAAGAATCAAACGCAGCCAAAATATCAAATATGATTTTGATATTTCCTGATTCTCTACAGATAAAATAATTAAACAAGACCTAAAACATGCTTCTAAGGCCTGAATCATTAGACCAAAGACCACAAAACTGAAAAAAACAATAGGAAGAAGAAACAATATTTTGGTGGCATTCCGAAACAACAAAACTCAAGCAAAATAATGTTAGCCCAGGCTTTCTTACTGCTAGCTTGTATAACAAAGTTAAATTTGAATTGGCCCCTCTCGGAAGAAAAAAAATGACTTTCACTCTCTTTTTCCTTTCTTTGAATGGCATATAGTTTGTGGTTGTGCCGGTGTTTTTTCAGTGTTTATATGTTTTCACTGGTGAGGGCTATTTCTCACTCAGTGGGATTTTATCAGTTATTATAGGTTTACACCTAAAACCAGACAGCCTAAATATAACATAGCCAGGCCTAGTAAGTTCACAGCAGGGCAGCGAGGACTGCTACAATATAACACAGCCAGGGCTAGTAAGTACACAGCAAGGCCGCAAGGACTGCTAGAATATAACACAGCCAGGCCTAGTAAGTACACAGCAAGGCCGCAAGGACTGCTGCAATATAACACAGCCAGGCCAAGTAAGTACACAGCAGGGCAGCGAGGACTGCTACAATATAACACAGCCAGGCCTAGTAAGTACACGGCGAGCAGTGAGGACTGCTACAATAAAACACAGCAAAGCCTGGTAAGTACACAGCAAGGCCGCAAGGACTGCTACAATATAACACAGCCAGGCCTAGTAAGTACACAGCAAGGCCGCAGGGACTGCTGGGATATAACACCACCAGGCCTAGTAAGTACACAGCAGGGTAGCGAGAACTGCTACAATATAACACAGCCAGGCCTAGTTAGTACACAGCGAGGCTGCGAGAACTGCCACAATATAACACAGCCAGGACTAGTAAGTGCACAACAGGGCAGCAAGGAGTGCTACAATATAACACAGCTAGGCCTAGTAAGTACACTGCGGGGCCGCGAGGACTGCTACAATAAAACACAGCCAGGCCGAGTAAGTACACTGCGGGGCAGTGAGGACTGCTACACTAAAACACAACCAGGACTAGTAAGTATACCGCGGGGCAGCGAGGACTGCTACAATAAAACACAGCCAGGCCTAGTAAGTACACAGCAGGGCAGCGAGGACTGCTACAATATAACACAGCCAGGCCTATTAAGTACACAGCAAGGCTGCAAGGACTGCTACAATATACCACAGTCAGGCCTAGTAAGTACACAGGAAGGCCGCAAGGACTGCTAGAATATAACACAGCTAGGCCTAGTAAGTACACAGCAAGGCCGCAAGGACTGCTAGAATATAAAACAGCCAGGCCTAGTAAGTACACAGCAGAGCAGCGAGGACTGCTACAATATAACACAGCCAGGCCTAGTAAGAGCACCACGGGGCAGCAAGGACTGCTTCAATGAAACACAGCCAGGCCGAGTAAGAACACCGCGGGGCAGTGAGGACTGCTACAATAAAACACAACCAGGCCTAGTAAGTACACCGCAGGGCAGCAAGGACTGCTACAATAAAACACAGCCAGGCCTAGTAAGTACACAGCAGGGCAGCTAGGACTGCTACAATATAACACAGCCAGGCCTCGTAAGTACACAGCAAGGCTACGAGGACTGCTAAGATATAACACAGCCAGGCCTAGTAAGTACCCAGCAAGGCCACAAGGACTGCTAGAATAAAACACAGCCAGGTCTAGTAAGTACACAGCAGGGCCGCGAGGACTGCTACAATATAACACAGCCAGACCTAGTAAGTACACAGCAGGGCAGCCAAGACTGCTACTATATAACACAGCCAGGCCTTGTAAGTATACCGCGGGGCAGCTAGGACTGCTACAATATAACACAGCCAGGCCTAGTGAGTACACAGGAAGGCTGCGAGGACTGCTACAATATAACACAGCCAGGCCTAGTAAGTACACAGCAAGTCCACAAGGACTGCTACAATATAATACAGCCAGGCCTTGTAAGTACACAGCAGGGCAGCTAGGACTGCTACAATATAACACAGCCAGGCCTAGTGAGTACACAGCAAGGCCGCAAGGACTGCTACAATATAACACAGCCAGGCCTACTAAGTACACAGCAAGTCCACAAGGACTGCTACAATATAATACAGCCAGGCCTTGTATGTACACAGCAGGGCAGCAAGGACTGCTACAATAAAACACAGCCAGGCCTAGTAGGGAAACAGCAAGGCGCAAGGACTGCTACAATATAACACAGCCAGGCCTAGTAAGTACACAGCAGGGCAGCAAGGACTGCTACAATATAACACAGCCAGGCCTAGTAAGTACACAGCAAGGCCGCAATGACTGCTAGAATATAACACAGCCAGGCCTAGTAAGTATACAGCAAGGCCGCAAGGACTGCTGCAATATAACACAGCCAGGCCTAGTAAGTACACAGCAAGGTCGCAAGGACTGCTGCAATAAAACACAGCCAGGCCTAGTAAGTACACAGCAAGGTCGCAAGGACTGCTACAATAAAACACAGCCAGGCCTAGTAAGTACACAGCAAGGTCGCAAGGACTGCTGCAATAAAACACAGCCAGGCCTAGTAAGTACATAGCAGGGCAGCGAGGATTGCTACAATATAACACAGCCAGGCATAGTAAGTGCACAGCAAGGCCACGAGGACTACCACAATATAACACAGCCAGGCCTAGTAAGTACATAGCAGAGTAGCGATGATTGCTACAATATAACACAGCCAGGCATAGTAAGTGCACAGCAAGGCCGCGAGGACTACCACAATATAACACAGCCAGGCCTAGTAAGTACATAGCAGAGTAGCGATGATTGCTACAATATAACACAGCCAGGCATAGTAAGTGCACAGCAAGGCCACGAGGACTGCTACAATATAACACAGCGAGGCCTAGTAAGTACACAGCGAGGCCGCAAGGACTGCTACAATATAACACAGACAGGCCTAGTAAGTACACAGCGGGCAGCGAGGAATGTTAAGGAGTTGGTGTATATAATACCTCTCACAAGTGAGATGTTAAAAGGTGGAGGACAGAAGAGGTGAAGTGGATGTGACTGAAGATAGATGGGGAGTGAATAAGGAAGAGAAAGGGAAGCAGTGCTAGGAAAATCAGATGATTTGGAGGGGAGTGAAGGGGCAGTGTAGCTAGGAGAAATGAGGGCATGGTGGGACTCAAGCCAGTGGCGGAAAGACAGCGGTTGGAAAAATAACAGTGGTTGAAAGGAGCGGACCCAAAGCCTGCTCTATGTATATTGTTGGCATTAGACCTGACAGGTGCGCTGTCATAACCTATATCTAAAAGCAACACTTAGAGGGAAGAGCAGCCAGGGCGACTGACGGTGGAATCTGGGGCTCACTGTTCGATCCCCGGCACCAGCGGCAATTCAGCCCAGCACCATGTGTCGCTGGACAATAACTTGCGTAATCTTCCCGACGGCCCCCAGCGCTGGGATGCTTTCGGGTAGCTGTTAGCGCTTTAGAAATACTGTATTTAAAAGCACATTTACATTTTTGACTGCTACAAAAAAGGTCAAGCCGTATAGAAAGTACTGGTAAACCTGTCCCAAGATAACAGAGTCAGCCAGAAAAGGAGGCCTCCTATAAAACTTCACATTTAATAAGGCCCAGGATAACACACTTACCCTACTACTTAATTAGACAGTTGGGCAAGCCCAAAGAGATACAATGAGGCAGGCCCTCAAAAAGACAGTCAGGCCTCCCCCAAAATAACAAACCAGGCCTGCCCAAAAATAGCACATGCGGGTCACAGAACTACCACAAAACAGCCCTGACAGGCTTCCCACAAAATAGTACAGTTGTTATTGCCCAAAATAACAGAGAGCTGCCACAAAATAACACATTGCTAGGAAAATAATACAATTAGGGATGCACAAATAACACAGATAGATCTATTTGAAATAATGGGATTGCACAAAATAAAACGGGTAAGGTTACCAAAAATACAGGACTGCTACAGAACAGCAATTAGGCCCGACTTAGGACTGCCCAAAATAACACAAGCCAGCTACAAATGAGCACGGGGCTGCTGCAATATAATACAGCCATGCAAGGCCTGACATAAATTAATAACACTATTCGGGTTGCCCAAAATAACAGAGTTGGCATTGTCCAAAATAACCAAGGACTTCCATAGATAATACAGCACTGCTACAAAATAATAATCAGACAGGCCTGCCATTTAATAGTAAATATATTATTACACAAGATAACAACACTGGGATTGCCCAACATAACACAGGACTACAGTGCTACCACACAATAACGCGTGCCTAGCATAGCATAACACAATTAGGATCAAGCGAAGTGATTGAGGACTCCCAGAAATAACACAATCAGGCCTTAATATTTTGTTGCAGGCTGCATTTGTTATTTTGTTGTAGGACTCAATGCTATTTTGTGGCAGATCTGACAGTAATTTGGGGGCATTACAAAGTAATACTGCCAGGCGTGCTACAAAATAACACTGGCACAACTTAACAAAGTCAAAGTTGTCGCAAAATAACACATCAGTCATCCACAAAATCGCACATCCTAAAGGGCCGTAGAATAGCACTGGCCTCCCAACAAAACAACAGTCAGTCCAGTCACAAAATAACGACGTTAGGCTTGTTTCAGAATAAATGAATTGGTCCTTCTCCAAACAGCGTTATGGATGCCCAAAATAACACATTCAAGTCGGCATGAAAGAACAAAAACAGGCCTATCAAAATAACGTAGTCAGGCATTCCACAAAATCAGACATCTACAGCTGCCACAAAAGAGCACAGGTTGCCAAGAAAAGATAGTCACGCTTATTACAAAATAACTCAGGCTTGCTCCAAAATAACACAGCTAAGGCTGCCCAAATGAACACACTCTTACCAGGCGCAAAGTATCACAGTCGGGCATCTTTGAAGTGAACCATGAATCTTGCCACAAATCCTGGCTCAACACAGGATAAAGGTTGGTGCATGAGCCTGTGGTGCAGACATTTCACAGAAAGCCGGACACGGACTGTGGACGTATTGCGTTCACTAGAGGGAAACCCAGGGCTCAAGAACACTCTTCTCCTGCCCTTCACATTACAAACTAATGTTCTCTTACAGAACTCTATCTTCACCACTTTCACCACTAAGTCAACCCAGCCACAATGGGATCATCCATAGACCCTCCCTCTTTAGCTCATACCTCAAAATCACCGAGCCACCTCCTTACTAACATTTAGAAAATCCTTAAAAACGTGGGGGCATTTTATCAAGAAAGGGCGTTAAAATTATGAGCTTGATAATATGCCCTTGAGAATTCCAATAGAAGCCCATGTTCTGGTGTCAACAAGGGCTTCTATAGGAATTCTCACGGGCATATTATCAAGCCCATTACCGCCGTTCTTGATAATATGCCCGTGGTTATTCCGTCATAGCGGTTTGGGGGTTGCCTGATCCTGTCACTTATAGCGCCAAGAAGCCTCTGGGTATTCGTTGTGCGCTACAAGTTTCTTCATTCATACTAATGTGGACATTAGGCCACATTCACCTTCCATTCATTGACCGATCTCACTGGCTACCGTGCCTACTAAAGGGCAGGGGGGCAATTTACCCCAGTCTCATACCTCTTAATCTAACTCCCTTCTTCCCCTGCTCCCCTCCTCCGCCACCCTTTCCACAACAGCATACCTCTCTATGTTGTTTTGTTTGCTTTCCCAAATGCAACAGGCCTAAAGTACGGCTTATGCACTGAGCCCACATACTGATATACATATAAACTTACAAATTCATGCAGTGATGTCAGTGTTTGTTTCATCGGTCATTCACTAGAAGAATCAAAAAGCTCCAATGGGACTCATATTTCAGGCTATTATCATATGCATTAAGCATTTCAAAGAAGTTGGGTATTCTATTTATATCTTGTGCTACTGACTTGTAAAACAAGTAGGATGCAAATAGTGTAGTGCTTATAGTGCTATGCGTATTTACAATTCAACATAAAATCACTGGTGCATCAGAGGTTGTTGTTTCAGTTCGTATTTTACATTAAAGAAATGCCTTAGATTTCTAAAAAGGAGTAGTTCATGCTACAGCCTGAGATTTATTGTTGATGTGTTGACCCTACTGGGCATTAATGGGCATTAATGGGTCTCGTAAGGACAATTATGGGAAACGGCCACTACAACGCGGCCGTTTCCACGCATGACCATAACCACGCATGCATTACAACGCATGTGTGGTTACAATGAAAAGTCTTTACCACGCATACCTTTACTACGAGATTCGTAGTAAAGGCATGTGTGCTAAAGGTCAAAGAAAAAAAAGTGTTGGATTAAAAAAGGGGGATTGGGCGGGCACCCCCCAAAATAAAATATGAAAAAAAAAATCACCTGTTTATGACATTAAAATAAAGAGGTGTGGAGGCAATCGGCGTCGTTAGGGGAAACGGAAGGACACTTCCGCTTTCTCTTAACGACGTGCAACGTCACGAAGGAAGATCGAGGAGAGGAGAGGTGAGGTAAGGGGGAATGAGGGGGTGGTGTCGCACAGGGGTAAATTTAAAGGGTACGTTATTAGTGTGATATCCTTTAACATGAAAATGCCATTAACATGCATACTTTTACAACGAAAATCATTGTAAAAGTATGCGTGTTAAAAGCATTTTCGTGGTAAAGGATATTCGTGGTGATGGCATTCGCGTTGTAACGCATGCGTGGTAAAGGCATGCGTTACAACGGAATGCGTTGTAAAGTCATATATTCACAATTATCATATGTCATAATGATCTGCGATCCATTATTGTCCCATCTGATTATTACCGCTGTGTACGAAAAGTCATCAAAAGTCAACAAGCATTGACAAATCCTACAGGTCTTGCCTATGCAAGAGCTATTGACTTTGCCAATATGTTTTAGCCATGTTGTGCGCTAGCTTGGCAGTTGTTCAGCAAGGCTAAAGGTCAGTGGCGTAAAGGAGAAGGAAGTGGAGTGTCGTAAAGAAGAGTGTCATGGAGTAGAGTGGGGTGTTATGGAGTTGCGTAGAGAGTCGTGGAGTGCCATGGAATAGAGTTAAGTAGTGTGGAGTGAAGTGGAGTGTCATGGAGTGGCATAGAGTGGATTGGCATTGTGTTGTGGAGTATCGTGTAGGGAGTAGAGTGTCGTAGAATGGAAGGGCATAGAGTGTAGTAGAGTATCGTAGAGTTGAGTGGTGTAGAGTGGAGTACAGTGTCATAGAGTGGAGTGCATTGAGTGTTGTGGAGTAGGTTAGCACAGAGTGGAGTGGCTTACAGGGTGTTGCGTAGAGTGGAGTAGAGTGTTGTAGAGTACAGTGGTGTAGAGCAGAGTAGAGTGGAGTAATAGCAGAGTAGAGGTGAGTAGTGTGTTGTAGAATAGAGTAGAGGGGGTTGCATAGGGCATCGTAGAGTGGAGTAGTGTCGTAGAGTGGCATAGAGTGGAGTAGAGTGTTGTAAAGTGGACTGGCTTAGAGTGGAGTAGAGTGTAAGGGAGTAGAGAATCATAGAGTGGAGTGTTGTAGAGTGGGCTAGAGTCAAGTTGCATAAAGTTTAGTGGTGCAGAGTAGATTGGCATAGAGTGCAGTGACTTAGAGTGCATTGGTTTTGAGTAAAGTGGTGTAAAATGCATTGGCGTAGAGTGCAGTGGGATAGAGTAGAGTGGTGCATACTATGGTAGAGTGGACTGGCACAGCATAGATTGCAGTGACGGAGAGTGCAGTGGTGTAGAGTGGAGTGGTGCAGGGAGAAGTGGCACAGGATGGAGTAGAGAGCAGTGGCATATAGTGCTGTGGGGTAGAGTAGATTGTTTCAGAGTAGAGTGATGTTTCCGAGTAGAGTGAAGTGGTGCAGTGTAAAGTGGAGTCGTACAGGATAGAGTGCAGAGGTGAAGAGTAGAATGGCGTAGAGTGCAGTGGCATAAAGTTGCATAAAGTGTAGTGGCATGGAGTTTAGTGGTGCACAGTAGATTAGAGTGGCATAGAGTGTAGTGGCGTAGAGTGCATTGGCGAAGAGATGAGTGGTGCAAAGTAGAGTGCAGTGGAATGGAGTGCAGCGGTCCAGAGTAGCATAGAGTTCAGTGGCAGAGAGTGCAGTCTTGCAGAGTAGAGTGTGTTAGAGTGGAATGGTGTATAGTGCATTGGTGTAGAGTGCAGTGGCATAGAGTACAGTGTTACAGAGTAGAGAGCAGTGACGTACAGTACAGTGATGCAGAGTAGAACAGAGCAGCATAGAGTTCAATGACGTAGAGTTCAGTGGTGGTGAGTGCAGTCTTGCAGTGTAGAGCAACTTAAAGTGCAGTGTTGTAGAGTGTATTGGTGTAGACTGCAGTGGCATAGAGTGTTGCAGAGTATAGTGCTGTAGAGAGCAGTGGCATACAGTACAGTGGTGCAGAGTAAAATAGAGTGGCGTAGAGTGCAGTGATGTAGAGTGCAATGGTGTAGAGGGGTGTAGCTTGCAGTGGTGTAAAGTGCTGCATAGCAGACTATAGTGACTTATACTGCAGTGGTGCAGAGTAGTTGGATTAGAGTGCAGTGGCGCTGAGTGCATTGGCTTTGAGTAAAGTGGTGTAGAGTACATTGGGTAGAGTGCAGTGGTTTTGAATAGAGTGGCATAGAGTACAGTGGAGTAGAATTGTGAAGCATAGAGTAGTGTGGCATAGAGTGCAGTGGTGTAGAGTAGATTCTTTCAGAATAAAGTCAAGTGCCGTAGATTGGACTGGTGCAGGTTAGAGTGGAATGGCATAAATCAGTGGGGAAGAATGCGGTGGCGTAAAGTGGAGTGGTGCAGGGTAGAGTGGAATGGCATAAATCAGTGGGGTAGAATGCATTGGCATAAAGTGGAGTGATGTAGAGTAGAGTGGAGGGACCTAGACTAGAGTGGTGTTGAGTGCAGTGGGGAAGAGTGCACTGTTGCATAGTAAAGTAGAGTGCATTGGCAAAGAATATAGTGGTGCAGAGTAGAGTACAGAGGTGTAGAGTAAAGTGGTGCACAATAGATTAGTGTCGTGTAGAGTGCAGTGACGCAGAGAGTTCATTTGCGGAAAGATCAGTGTTGCAGAGTAAAGTGTGAAAGAGTGCAGTGGTGTAGAGTAGAGTGGCTTAGAGTGCAGGAGCATAGAGAGCAGTGGCAAAGAGTACAGTGGTGCCGAGTAGAATAGAATGGCGTAGAGTTCAGTGGTTCCGTGTGCAGTGGTATAGAGTGCTATGGTGGCAAGTGCAGGGGCATAGAGTGGAGCAGCATACGCTAGAGTGTTGCAGAGTAGTGTATAGAGGCATTCAGTGCTGTGGCGTAGAGTGCATTGGTTTTGAGTTGTGGTGTAGAGTGCATTGACACAGAGTGCAGTGGTGTAGAGTAAAGTGGCACTGAGAGGAGTTGTGTAGAGTGACATATCAATCAATCAATATTTGTAGAGTGAACTAATCACTCCAAGTGGTATCCAGGCGCTGCCTGTGGTGTAGAGTGCAGTGGCATTGAGTAAAGTGCCGTAGAATGCAGTATTGCAGAGTGCAGTGGTGCGGAGTGGCTTAGAGTGGAGGAGTGCAGGTTAGAGTGCAGGCATAGAGTGTAGTGATGCACAGGAAAAGTGGCATAGAGTGTAGTGGCATAGAGTGGTGTAGAGAAGAGTGGCGTAGAGTAGACTGCAGTGGCGTAGATTAGAGTGGTGTAGAGTTCAGTTGCAGAAAGCTCAGTGTTGCAGAATAGACTGTCATAGAGTGCAGTGGTGTATAGTAGAGTGGTGTAGAGTGAATTGGTGTAGGATGCAGTGAAGTAGAGTGATGTAGACAGCAGTGGTGCAGAGTAAATTGGTGTAGAGTGCATTGACAGAGAGTGAAGTGGTTACAGTACATTGGTGTCAAGTGGAGTGGTACTGAATAGAGTGGAGTGGAGTGGTGCAGCGTAGACTGCAGTGGCATAGAGTGGAATGGCGCAGAGTAGATTGTTTCAAAGTAGAGTGTAGTGGCGCAGAGCGGAATGGTGCACGGTACAGTAGAGTGGTGCTGGGTAGAGTGCAGTGGTGCAGAGTAAATTAGAGTGGCGTAGATCAGATGGCATAGAGTTAACTGGCATAGAGTCGAGTGGTGCAGAGTAGAGTGTATTTGCGTAGAGTGCAAGGTTGCAGAGTAGAGTCTCATAGAGTGGAGTGGTGTTGTGTGCAGTAGTGAAGAGCGTAGTGGTACATAGTAGGGTAGAGGGGATAGAGTGCATTGGCATAGAGTGATGCAGAATAGAGAGGCATAGAATGAAGTAGCATAGAGTGGAATGGTGCAGAGTAGAGTGCAGTGCTGCAGTGTGGAGTGGCGCAGATTGGAGTGGTGCAGAGTAGAGTTCAATGGTGCAGAGTAGAGTAGAGTGGGGTAAAGCGGAGTATGCACGGTGTGGTAGCATACTGCCATTACAGACACCGCTCTACACCACTCTACTCAACGCCACTCGACGCCGCTACTCTATGCCATTGCTCTCTACCCAGCACCACTGTACTCTACCCAGCACGGCTCTACTTCATTTCGCTCTACTGTGAAACAATCTACTTTACGCCACTCCACTCTACGCTGTGCCACTCTATGCCCACAGTGCTCTATACTATGCCACTGCACTATATGCCAGTTCACTCTACACCACTTTACTCAAAACCAATACACCCTATGCCACTGTACATGTGCCAACTGCTTAATACCTCTGCACTTTATGCCACTATACTCTACAACATTCTGCTCTATGCCACTGCATTCTAAGCCACTGGACGCCATGTCACTTTCCACCATTGCGCTCTACTTCACTGCACTCTATGCCACTCTACTCTGCACCACTCTACACCCCTGCACTCTATGACACTCTACTCTGCATGACCATTCTACCCCACTGCACTCCACAGCACTCTACTGCACTCTACGCTACTTCACCACTCTACTCTATGCCAATGCACTCTACACCACTCTACTCTGCATCACTCCACACCACTTGACTCTACGCCAGTCTACTCTGCATCACTCCACTTTACACCACTGTACTCTGTGCAAGTCCAGAGCACTACCTCTGACCTCCTGATCAGGATACTGTTCCTCCCTCGCGCTGCTCCGTCCTAGTGTCTCTCCCCCCAGCGCTGCCTGGTGCTGCAGGTAGGTGTACAAGGCCGTCCTCCACCCGCAGGCTCCTGCCTGCGTCTCATCCCTGGTGGTCCAGTGGAAGAGCCTGCTCTTCTGCTGGGCCGCTCTGCCTGCTGTTTTTCTGTATTTCTTTTCTCTGTGCTCTCTGTTGCTTTCTGTGCTTTCTCTGTGCTTTTTCTTTGCTTTCTTTTGTGCTCTGCATTTTTAGTTCTATCTCTTTGTCATTTTGCCCTTCTTCCACTTCTGCCACTTTTCCCTCCCGCCGCTGGTGCCCCCGCAGCACCTCCCCCGTGTGTTTCTGCTCCCGTCTCCCAGCTGCTCTGCCTCCCCAGACCCCTACTTCATGGCGGCCGCTGCGTGACAGGATGAGCTAGACCTCTGACCTCCTAGTCAAGATACTGATCTCCCCTCGTGCAGCTCTGTCCTAGTGCCTCTGCCCCCAGCGCTGCCTGGTCTTGCAGTTAGGTGTTCAAGTCCCTCCTCCACCCGCAGGCTCCTGCCTGCGCCTCATCCCTGGTGGTCCAGTGGAAGAGCCTGCTCTTCTGCTGGCCCACTCTGCCAGCCATTTTTCTGTATTTCTTTTCTCTGTGCTCTCTGTTGCTTTCTGTGCTTTTTCTTTGCTTTCTTTTGTGCTCTGCATTTTTGGTTCTGCCTCTTTGTTTTTTTGCCCGTCTTCCACTTTTGCCGCTTTTCCTTCCTGCTGCTGCTGACCCTTTGGCCCCTTCCCTCGCAAGTTCCTGCTACCGTCTCCCAGTCGCTCTCCCTCCCCGAACCCTACATAATGACAGCTGCACCGATTTTGTGCTGAAGGTGTGCCAAAGGAAAGCCCGTCTGCGCCCATCCACGACCAGCGCCAGGAACCCTGGACCTCTGACCTGCCAGCGCTACAGCTCCTCGGCCCTACACACACTTAACACAGGCCAGAACAACAACTGCAAGCTTTCTTCACCAATTGACACTCACAGACCTTTCACCCGCTGCTTCTGCCGCCAATCCTTCGACAACGGTGAGGCCCAGGACCCACCACAACCCTCCCGGCACAGCACCGCCACACCCAAAACCCTGCAATGCATCCTTCTCAACGTCTGCTCCCTCCACAGACATCCCTCAGAAATCTGGGACCTCCTCGACAGCACCAGCCCCAAAGTTGCCTTCCTCACAGAAACCTGGACTAACGCCGCCTCAGGACCAGACATCGCAATCCCCATTCCCGAAGGATACAAGATCACCCGGAAGGACCAACCCAACCGCCCCGGAGGAGGCATTGCCATTGTCCACAAATCCAACCTCCGACTGAGCACCCATACCGAGGAGCCCACAAACCAGATGGAACACCTACGTTTCAAGATACAGACCAACCAGTCCACCACCCTCCGGGGCTCCCTCATCTACAGATCCCTCACCCTGGACCCCACGCACCTTTCACCAACTCCATCACCAACCTAATCACCTTGTAAGCCATAACCTCCCCCGACTACACCTTGCTGGGAGACCTCAACTTCCACCTCGACAACCTCCGTGACCCCAACTCCACCTCTCTCCTGGACAACCTCCTCAACATTGGACTCAAACAGATCGTAGCAGAACCCATGCACCCAGCAAGACACATCCTTGACCCCATCTTCACAGCGGGAAACTCCATCACCTTCAGCCACACCTTCGAAATCCCTTGGACAGACCACCATTGCATCCACTTCACCTTCAGAACGATCATCACCTTCAAACCTCCACATCAGCTACCGCGCAGAAATTGGAACAAAATCTCCCACGACCCAAACACCGTAGCCCACAAACCAGATGGAACACCTACGTTTCAAGATACAGACCAACCAGTCCACCACCCTCCGGGGCTCCCTCATCTACAGATCCCTCACCCCGGACCCCACGCACCTTTCACCAACTCCATCACCAACCTAATCACCTTGTAAGCCATAACCTCCCCCGACTACACCTTGCTGGGAGACCTCAACTTCCACCTCGACAACCTCCGTGACCCCAACTCCACCTCTCTCCTGGACAACCTCCTCAACATTGGACTCAAACAGATCGTAGCAGAACCCATGCACCCAGCAAGACACATCCTTGACCCCATCTTCACAGCGGGAAACTCCATCACCTTCAGCCACACCTTCGAAATCCCTTGGACAGACCACCATTGCATCCACTTCACCTTCAGAACGATCATCACCTTCAAACCTCCACATCAGCTACCGCGCAGAAATTGGAACAAAATCTCCCACGACCCAAACACCGTAGCCCGAAACCTGCACAAATGCATCACAGAATGTGCCAACACTACATTGGCTCCCCATCGAGAAGAGAATCAACTTCAAACTTTTCACCCACGTCCACAAGGCCCTGCACAACACCGTACCCTCCTATAAAAAAAAAAATGGATTTTAACAAAAATTAAATTTAATCTCATTGGAGAAAATGATGAATTAATGTAGTAATTTTTTGTTTTTTAAAAAGAATTACAATAATTATAATTAATTTCTTACATCATTTTTAGTATTAAATATTTTTTTAGGCTGGAATTTAATATATTTAAATTGAGTTAAAGATGTATTAATCATGCTATAGCATTTGTTTTATTTTGTTCTACATTTAAAAGAAATAAATATGAAAATCCATTAACATTGAATATAAAAATATTTCTTTTTCGATCTTTTTTTTTTAGGTAAATATAAACAGGTACATATATACATTTTCCTGAAACTTTACCATTTGGAGACTCCGCGGTCAGGGCAGAGTTCTCCTCATGGAAAAGTGTAGAGATATATATATATATTTTATTTAACTTGAAAATAAATATAAAAATATACATGTTAAATGTTAATGTAAATGTTTTTTATATGTTTATTATAAATGTAGAACAAAATAAACAAAATGCTATAGCACTATCAACATAATTGTAAAAGAAATCTTTAATAAATGGAAATATATCAAATTAAATTATAATCATTATTTTGAAGTTTAAGTAGAAAAAATTCCCATCTTAAGAAAATAAATATTTTTAAAATATATTAATAATTATTGAAAGTGATGTATACAATTCATTAGAATTAACCCTCTGTGCTATTGTAGCAACTACCATCAGCACTTTATTACCTTTCGAGATTGTTGAGATTTGCTAAATTTCGTCACGTTTTGGTAAGATTTTATTCTTGTCATATTGTAATCAATAGTGGTTTAATTAGCAATATACTTTGTGACATTATTACTACTGTGCCTCTAAGTATTGTAGTCTGTTTAATATTACTTGATGATGCAATTGCTTTTATTCCCACTGCAAAATTAATAAGGGATCCTTGCATGCTATCTTTCTTTGAGAGATATTTTTATTTTGATTTATACTTCTAATTTCAGATTCCTAACCTTAGACTATCCTCCAGGTGCCAGGAAGGATCTGGAAATTTTATTTAGCAGTCCTCCCGCACACTAACAGGCGGTGCGGTGCAGCTCTGCGCTGACTCTATACCTCTTTAGAAGTGAAGGAGCAGAGCTGTATATAAGCACTTCTGCGCCCTAGCATCGGTTTCTTTCTTTCCAAGTCTTCCAACATGGATCCAAAGCTCCACCCCCAACTTGTTGGTCTTCCGACAACTCCTAAAACGACTCTTAAACAGTGTGCTAGCCTATTATGTCCCCTCTGAAAACAAAAAGGATTTAGGTTATATTGCAATTGCATGAGTTGTGTCTTTGGTGCCTGGGTTCGAGACACGACTTGAAGTTGTGTGATAAGTGCTCCCAAATGCACCGAAAAGCAAAAGCGATTTGTATGTTGCCGAACACAAGAGAAAGTCACAATCTTTATGCAGGTCCTACTGCTGCTTCTTGTACCGGGCCAATTGCAGGTGACGATGCTGTTCCCAATACTGATCATGGGGCTGTTTCTTGTCCCAGTCATTGGGCTGTTGACGCAACTGCTCTACTTCCTACACAAGTTTGTCAAAGTCCAAGCACTAGCATTAGAAAGCAAAGCAGAACTCGACCCGATTCTGCTACTCAGACTACATCGAGAAGGCGCAAGCACATCAATATTTAATTCACCCTCCCCCAATGTTACTGACATCGGAACCAGTTCATCACTTGGCCTCATGCTACCCAAGTTCTGTGGGTCGTTGTCTTCCCTGCAGCAGATTGTAATCTTCAAAGAGACCCAGCTGCAACCTCAGAGGCCTCGAGTAATGTTCCTTCCTTAACGCCATCTGCCGGTGCCATAGGACTTGTTACATGGTTTTTATCTACTCCAGTGCTCACTTCTACTACAGCTCTGAGATGCACACCCATCACTGCTGCCTGCCTCAACAGACGTACAGACTTAACCAGTGCTGGCTGATGATCCAGTGCCCATGCCCTAACCGATGTCAGTCTGAACTCCACAGATGTTGCGCTACGAAATTTCGAAAGTGCAGCCAATTGTCATGCAGCCTGACTCTAACCCAGTGGCTCTACCACATCACTACTTTCAACAGAAGTTCAATTTTCTTTTTGATTCTATCTCTGATGCTTTTCCAGAAAGGGGTGCACTTCAGGATACTAATGATGATGGAGAGGGGGAATGGCTTGCTTCCCCTCATTACAATGATGTGCTGTACATCGATTAGTGCCGTAAGAAATTGCCTCAGTATTGGTTTGGAAGGCAGATGAAGTACTAGAATTACAGCGGCCCTCCACTGAGATTAGGTGAAAGTTTTGAGAGACATTTTGCAGCATGGGCAAGCAACAGCTCAACACCTGTTTGCATTGATTGACACTCACGGATACTTTTTTGGCTACATGGTCAAAATGATGTTCTTGCCTCTCTACTGGTAGCCAGGCGACTTTCTCATCAAGCACCCTACTTGGTAGAGTGCTGTTGTAGAGACCTGACGAGTAAGGCGAATCCTAATTCATTTCTGACCAATCCCATGGACAGTGAATCCAAGATTATTGTTGCCTTTGGCAAGCATATGTTTTCTTCTATCTGCCTGGCACTGAGATCTATAAATGCAGTGTATCTGTTGGGTTGTTATACACTTTCCCTTTGGGACATGGCCGGTGAGATCATGCCGGTGGTCCTGGTGGACTTGAGGGCGTCTTTGGTTCAGACAATCCATGACGGGCAGGATGCGACAAAGAACATGTTCTGCACAGGCTTGGATACCAAGGTTGCAGGGCCGTCCGTACCAGTTCCAGAAACTCAGGAACTATTCCAGTGGGCTTTCCAGCTAATGATGCAGATGATGGTTCAAACCTTTCAGAGCCGCTGACGCAGAACCAGCAGAAAACACATAGTCCAGCAGGGGTACCAGTCCTCTAACTCATATCCTCCTTCTACAATGATCAGCAAACTGCTTTAATTTACCCTGAGCAGCCCATGCCTAGCCTGTAGTGGGTAGGATTTAACACTCCCTCTGAGGATATGGTTCCATCACCCTGACAGATGGATCTTGTAGATTCTGGAAAAGGTTTTCACCATATATTTTTTAGTTCATTCTCAGTGGTGTATGCCCAATCAGTGGGGGGCAGGATTCAACACTTCTTCCCAGGTTCCCTACATTTTCTTTCTTCCTCAGCTAAAATTCCTCTTGCACCAGAACAACATTCGGAAGAGCATCTGTCCATCCTGCTGTAGGAGTCATGCCTAATACTTTCCAATGGTGCTATAGGGAGGTACCAGACTCAGCGAAAGATGGACGTTGTTATTCCCGCTATTTCCTCATCCCAAAAAAGAATGAGGCCTTAGGCTTATCTCTGACTTTTGACCTCTGAACACCTTCTACCAGCAGGACAAATTCAAAATGCTCACATTGGCTCAGATCCTTTTGGCCCTGAATGTGGCAAATTGAATGGTGTCCATGGACTTGCAAAATGTATACTTTCATACATCTATCCTAGTCTTAGATGTGTTACCTGTGGTTCAAGCTGTGCCAAGAGCATTGTCAGTTTACAGTTCTCCTTCAGCTTCACCAGCGCCCCTTCATTGCTCACAAAAGTGATGGTGTGGTTGCTGCCCACCTTAGGAGGTCAGGAGTTCCTATATTTCTGTGCCTCAACAACAAACTGCCTAATGCGGGCTCGCCGCAGTCAATCATATTCCAGCACTGGATGACACCATAAATGAGCCAAAGTTTCACCTGAATCCATCACAGAGTCTTTCATTTATTGGTGCGATCCAGGACATGCTGGAGATCAAGGCTGCAACCCCAAAAAGTCAGTGATATTTGGGATACAAAGCCTATATTTTCAGCTCCAACCTCAATCCCAGTAAAGATGGCTCTGAGGCTTCATTGTCTCTTATCCTTGTGCATCCTCATTGACAACTACTCCAGGTGGCACATGCGAGCCCTGCATCGGAACCTGAAACCCCACAGGGCCCAGTATCAAAGCCACCTTTTTGCAGACGAGGAGACGACTCAAGATGTACAGTATTGGCTGACCGAACACAGTTTGTTCTACAGCAGGCAACTCTCCCTACCCCACCCAGAACTGACAGGCAAAGTCCCTGACTACCAGAGCAAATGAAGATTTGAAGTGAAGTCTACCTCCTGAGGTGGCACTGGGTGTGTTCCATCGTCAAGGTTTGTCAATTCCGCAGTACCCTCCAGAAGCCAATCTTCCAACAGCTCCAACTCTGAGTTTGTACGCACCAGATGTTTAAAGTGTCCAGATGAGGGGAAGGGAATTAGGGAGGGTACTGCGGGGAGGGAGATCTGGAAAAGAAAGTTCAAGTCATTACTAACAGATACCCTATAAACATTATCTCTAGAAATGCAGCTCTATAGAAAATATACGTTTGATAGAGACATCTAGCTGCAGATTCCTTACCTTTGAACTTCAAGGCGTCAGGCTAGATCCGGAATATTTTTGACAGCAGTACCCCTGCACGAAGGGTG
This sequence comes from Triturus cristatus, assembly GCF_964204655.1. NCBI lineage: Eukaryota > Metazoa > Chordata > Amphibia > Caudata > Salamandridae > Triturus > Triturus cristatus. Next base: position 75,227,930 of record NC_140585.1, on the reverse strand, counting down.
GCGTCAGACGACTCCATGTGCTGTCGTCGGCGTCAAATTCGTCATCATCGTCATGTCCGCGTCGTCTATATAGGTGCCACCATGGCGCGCTGACGTCAGTTCTTTTCTTTCTGCGTCAGACTTGTTTCTGACTTTTTGTCGACTCCATTCGGTGTGTAGGGGTGTCTAGTGGAAAGACCTCAGGGTTCAAACTGTGGGGCGCCTGTCACAGCGCCATGTTCGTCACTGACCCCCATTTGGTGTGTCTCTGGTGCCCGAAGCGCGACCACGACACAAAGTCGTGCTCTGATTGCCAGGCCATGGTCCTGAAGGCTTTGAGGGCGCACCCCTAAAGCTGATCGCAGCCCGGCATCCGGTCGCCTCGTCGATCTCATTCCCACTCCCTGTCTCGGTAGAGAGGAATGTCCGAGCACCGCTCTGTTGGGGGGCGAGTTGTCTTCTTCCTCAAAGTCATCGGGGTCATGTAAGAAGCACCATAAAAAGCATAAGAATTCGAAGTGTACTTTGAATTTACCCCGACCTTTTTGCGACGAGATGGAGAAGCCTCGGAGCGGGGGGCTTGGTGGGTCCTGTGTTTCCCACCCTTTCCGGGGCCGGGCGCACCACCCACCCAACTAAAAGAATTTTATGATGCCATGTGCACCATATATGGGTGGCACGACCTTGCCAGCTTACCTTCAGGCCCGCAGGGTCAGCTGAAGGAGATCCCATGGGTTCTGCAACTCCAGCTTCGGCCCTGGCACCACGGTCTCTTCCTGGATCTGTTGGATCTGAACAGGCATCAGTCATACCCCTGTGGCCTTCCCTGGCACCGTGACTGATGTCGAGGCACTCGGTGTTGCTGGCGTCTACCGACAGCGCCTCCCCATCATCATCCCGGACAACACGCAGCCTGTCAGGCATCCACCAACGCTGAGACCTCCGTCGAGGGAGCCGTACACTCCATGCAATTCACCCTACCCTATTCTGAAGGGTTAGGCTTGGAGGATGAGGATTGGGCGGGCAGCAGGATCCCTTAGAAATCCCGCAACCCAATCAAGAACTGGACTGGTATGAGTACCTGGGTGATGCCAGTGGCCTAGACACTTCTCAAGATTCTTGCATGCTGTCTCCTCCTAACCTGGCCACAGAGGAGGAGCCTCATTTGCAACGGTGGTGTGTAGGGCTGCGGAGATGTAGGAAAGTGCCCCTTTTTCCATAGTTACCCCACAATTTTTGCCTGACCTCTGATGCAACCTGACTTGATGTCCCCTCAGTCCCTGCCGATCAGGGTCCCAGTGCCTGTGTTCTTTCACAAAACAGCACCTTTGTACCCACAATTGGCACATCCCTGGCCACAGGTAACCCCTTGTACAGTGTACCGTAGCACCAAGAGCACTGTGACCAGGGAAGGCCTCTAAGGGCTGTAGCAAATATTGTGACACCCTTAGAGGCCCTGTACCTTAACACCCACAAACTGCCTTTACAGGCTATCTGTTTTGGTGCTGAGAAAAGTGAAGAGTTGACATGGCAGTGTGCCATGTCTGCAACCCACTGCCAGAGGCCTAGGTAAGTCACCCCTCTAGCAGGGTGCACTAGCCCCCAGGTGAGGGCACAGTGGCATGAGCCCTGTGCCCCTACAGTGCCTAAGTCCATTCTTAGACAATGCATGTGTAGTCAAGCCATAAAGAGTATATGGTGTGGGAGTTGGTCATTACGAACTCAACAGCTCCATAATGGCTTTATTCAAAACTGGTAAGTTTGGTAGCAAACTTCTCAGCACATTAAACCTACAGCACATTAAACCTACACTAATGCCTGTGTGGGATTTAATGTAAAATGCACTCAGAGAGCATCTTAAAGATGCCCCCTGAAAATCGACCATCCCTGAGGTGGTTCCTGAATGGCTGCCCGCAAATTTCCACCATCAGACAGGTTTCTGGACACCTGGGTCAAGAGCCTCTGCTCTCTGGGTCCAGAAACAGATCCCATCCTGGGCAGAGGTGTGATACCTCCTCCCTCTGGATGGGCTCGGTCCACGAAAGGGGAAGCTTCAAAGGCCTACAGCCTTTGGAAGCTGTCCCTGCCTTTTTGTGCCCCCAGCCAATGGCTCCATCCGGTTCTGGCCCCCACTTTGTGCGGGAGAATCAGCCAGAAAACCAAAAGAGATGGGGAAGTGTGCCCACCTTTGCCAAACCTACCCCTCCAGTGGGGGAGGCGAGGTGAAGCACACATCTCAGTCCACTCCATCTTGAAGATGAGGGGACCCAACCAATCAGGAAAAGTCTCATGCCCCCCTTCCACTGGAGGGTGGCATAATAGGGGGCATACCCACCCCAAGGAAGGGACCCATTGGTCCCGACCTGCACACCCCTTTAATGCCCTTAAATCTAGAATTTAGGGGCAACCCTGAACCTTTCCTACTCAGATCGAGGAAGAAAGAAGAAGGGCCGAAGAGCCCTGCTGACCCAGGATGAAGAGGACACCTACTGCTTTGGCCCTAGCCCTACCAGCCTAATCCGCCTCCGACCTGCCTAAGGTGATGAAACTGGCGTATGCAGCAGCCAGCAGCCCACCGGAGCCGGGAGGACCTGCCCTGCACTCACCTTATAGACTCTGTGTCCTGTGAGCACCGGATTTGCTAAAAAAAGACTCCAAGATCCGAATCCTGATTCAGGGGACTCCATGATTCTGCACCACTCTGCACCCGGTGCCCACGCCCCGAGTTCGAATGGCCAAACACCATGAGGAGATCTCCTTAGTGATCCTGACTTGGGATCTGGTGATCCCCGACCTCACTCAAGCTTTGAGACGACGCCTGCAGCCTCAACCTGAAGGGTCTTCCCGACCGCGACCGGAGCTGGTAAGAAAACCCGACGCCAGAAGACACCCCTGCACCTGATGCCCCACGGATTTCCAGGCATCCCCAAATCCCAACTTACCTCTCCAGCCGGTGGTTGCCTTCAGGAAGTCTCCCTGCTTGAGTCTGCAGCAACTTCACTGAACTGAAGGTCTCCATTGAAAAGCACAGGGTCCCCGACGTCTTTTTGAACCTTACACCCTGCCGCCCCAGTGCCGCTGCTGGTGAAGCTCCTGTGCTGGTTGTAGACCCCTACAGTGCTGACCTTAACCCCAGGAGCTTTGCTGCCACACCTGAGTGGCCTGCTTGTCAGCAGTCCCTAACCGAAGACCCTCTTAGCCCCATTAGCCAACATTGGGGCCAACTCGACATTGAGGAACCTTGGTCCTAACCACCAAAAACACCCACTCGTAAGTTGTGTACTTACCTGAGAAACCGCTAACACTTTTTCTCCCATAGGAACCCATGCTAAGACATTTTGGGGCCTAAAATGTTCTAAGTGGTGAACTGATGTTTGTATGGAGAAAAGACAACTAAACTGCAAAGTATCAAAAGTATTACTAACGTGTATTGTGAGAACCTTAGATGTGGTATCTTGGCATACCACCCCAGTATTCAAAGTAATCTAAAAGTAACTAAAATGTATTCTAAAGGTAATTATTGTAAAATGCAAACTGTGTTCTGAATCATTGCCAACCTGTAATTATTGTAAAATTAAATCATAACTGCATTTCATTGTGAATTCCTGCATTCCAAGTATATTTTATCTACCTGTACCAAGTCCTGCTTGGTTCTAGAAATAAAATACAAGTATACCTTTTTCATACTTACCCAATTGGTCTGGATTCAGTCTCTTAGTGTGTGCATCAGTCTTGATTGAGTGAATACAATAAATGCTTAACACACCCTCTGGATAAGCCTAACTTCTCACCCACACTACCACAAAGAGTGCTGTTAGTATTTGCATAATTTAGCCTCTGCTATACCTCTGAAGACTCTCTGGACTCTGTGCACACTATACCTTACTTTAGTATAGTATGTACAGATCCAGCTTCCTACAGTTGCAGTCAGGACTAGCATCTTTACAGAGGTTCTGCCGCCTGGTGTCTCCTCCTCTGAACCCTTGCTGCCTTTCAACAAGGCCTTGACAATTGTTTTACTAGGCACCTGGTCCAAGCCCAGCACAGGGGCTCCTTTGAATAGAACTATGGCCCATCGCCACCGCCCTGAACAGAGCGACCCAGCTTTCCTCTCTACCCACCCCACCTCCAAAGCTTAGTGGTCCATGCCTCTACTTCCCAAGGCACGTTCGCTTCCGCACCTCCGGATAGGGAATCCAAAAGGCTGGACAGATTTGGTAAAAATATATTTTCTTCCACCAGCCTGGCATTGTGGTTGGTAAACACTGAATGCCTCTGATGGCCATTACTCCCACTCGTTGTGGAATACTGTTGGGCAAGTGCTGCACAGAGTCTCGGAGTAGGACCGGGGCTCTCCGCTCCCAAGCTATTATGGACAGGAAAGATACAGCGAAGTTTGCCATACGATGTAGCTTAGACAAGACAGACTTGCTAGGCAGAGCAATTTCCTCAACGGTGGCCATTAGGCGCCATGCCTGGCTGAGGACGTCTTGTTTTTTGGGTAGATGTCCAAGCTAACCTCATGGACATGCCCTTTGGTGGCTCCCATCTCTTCTGAGACAAGGCAGACGCAGCACTTGAGCGCTTCAAGGAGCCGTGGGCTATGGCCAAGTACCTGGGCCTCTCCACTACATCCCATCCTGTGTCTGCTTTTGGCCCCTTTTGTGTCTATAGAAGGGGCTTACAACCGCGCCAACTCTACTCCAGCCAGAGGACCCCGCAATACCAACAACCTCTGCAGGTCATAGACGCGGTTCACCCTGACCTCGCAAGTCGGGTGGCCAGAAGTTAGGTCAGACCACAGCCGCCAACTCCACTGCAAAACCTTTATAGTACGATTCCTCCAGATCATGGATGTCCAGTTGCTGGCAGGATACGCCATCGCCTCCACCACTGGCGAGAGATCACCTCAGACAGGTGGGTGGGCACATACTCCAAAGGGGCTACTCCCTCCCCTTCGATGCTACCCCTCCCTCCATGCCTCCAACTTGCGATAGGCTGATGGAGGATCACCTTGTCTTACTCCATGAAGGAAGTCAAGTCTCTCTTGGCCAAGGAAGCTATAGAGAGGGTTCCTGGGTCAGAAATAGGCTGTGGTTGCTACTCCTGCTATTTTCTGTTTCCAAAGAAGGACGGTGGCCTTTGTCCTATCCTAGATCTCAGAGCCCTCAACTACTTCCTCAATAAGGAAAAGTTCAAGATGCTCACCCTTCCTCATGTCCTGTCTGCCCTAGAATCAAGAGACTGGATGGTAGGGTTGGACTTGCAGAATGCCTTTTTCCATACTACCGTTCTGCCAGCCAATCGTCTCTACCTGCAGTTTACTGTGGGCCGCAAGCACTTTCAGTTTACCGTGCTCCCCTTCAGCCTCACCAATGCCCCTTGGGTATTCACTAAGGTGATGGCGGTGGTCGTAGCCTATCTGTGGAGATCTGGGGTCCTAGTCTTCCCCTATCTTGCCGACTGCTTGTTGAAGGCGGGCTCGTCCCAGGCAGTCATCTCCCACCTCCACTGCGAACCTCCTGCATTCACTGGGGTTCACTATCAAGTATCGTAAGTAACGCCTGACTCCTTCTCAGACTCTTCTTTTCATCAGAGCAGTTCTGGATATAGTGTAGTTTCGTGCTTATCCTCCTGAGCGGCGTATCCAGGATATTCAGGCTATGATACCAATGTTTCAGCCTCTATCCTGGATTTTGGTGAGAATGACTCTGAGGCTGCTGGGCCTTATGGCCTCCTGCATCCTGCTAGTAGATAATGCCAGATGGCACATGTGGGCTCTGCAGTGGGCCTGGAAGTTCCAATGGGCACAGTATTGGGCGAATCTCACCGACCTAGTTCAGATATTGGAGGGAATCGTGAGTGACCTGCGGTGGTGGCTGACAAACCGTGATTGGGTCAGAGGCAGACCCTCTCTTTCTTCCCCACCTAGATCTCACAGTAGTGATGGATGCATCCCTTCTGGGATGGTGCGTCCATGTGGGAGAGGTAGAGATCAGAGGACTCTAGTTTCCAGTGGAAGCCAATCTCCATATCAACCTGTTGGAGCTTTGGGCGATCCAGTTGGCACTGAAAGACTTTTTACCATCCCTAAAAAGAAGGCTAGTTCAGTTGTTCATGGACAACACTACTGCCATGCGGCACTGCAAAAAGCAGTGCGGAGTGAAATCGTGGACACTCTGTCAAGTGGCCCTGCATCTCTAGACTTGGCTGGAACAACAGGGCATTTCCATGGTGGTTCAACATCTGGCCGGTTCTCTGAATGCCAGAGTGGACGAACTTAGCCGCCGGTGACTTGCAGATCACGATTGGTGTCTCCATCCGGAGGTCGTACAAGGTCTCTTTCAGCAGTGGGGGGAACCTTGGTTAGATCTATTGGCCTCCAAAGAGAACTTGCAATGTCAGTAGTATTGCGTGTTAGAGTTTCCAAGTCCGTTATCGCTCGGCAACGCTTTTCGTAGCGAGTGGTGCTACAGTACGCTTTTCCACCCATACCACTCCTGCCCAGAGTCCTCAAGAAGATCAGGGGTGACTGGGCCCAAGTCATCCTTGTGGCTCAGGACTGGGCACAGAGAGTCTGCTATCCCATACTTCTGCAAATGAGCTTCGGTCAGGCTGCCTCTTTGGAAGGATTTCTGTCACAGCAGCAGGGGAGGGTCCTCCACTAGAGCCTGTCCACTCTCCACCTCCTTACGTGGAGATTGAGCAGCGACAGTTGACAGCTTTCGGCCTTCCTGCCAAAGTCTGTGAGGTTATTCTGGCAGCCAGGCGTCCCTCAGCGAAGTCAGTATACGCTTGCTGATTGCAAAAAATATGTAAATACTGTACAGAGTGATCTGTTGACCTATTGTCTGCCCCTCTAGCAGATGTTCTTCTTTTCATTCTTATCTTGACCCAGCAAGGCTCTGCTTTGGGCACCCTGAAGGGCTGCCTTTCGGCCCTGTCGGCTTTCTTTCCTTTACCAGATTAGCTGTCTCTGTTTAAATCTCCTCTTGTACTGAGATCTTTGAAGGGGCTTACTCATCTGTTCCCCCTTCTCCTTTTATTGTGCCACTATGGGACCTTAATTTGGTCCTTACCTTTTTGATGTGTGCACCGTTTGAACCTTTGCACAATTGCCACCTTTGGCTGTTCACTATTAAAGCAGCCTTTTTAGTAGCCATAAATTCTGCCAGAAGGGTGAGCGAATTGCAGGCTCTGTCATCTCAGCGTCCTTACCTGACCGTCTTTCCCGACAAAGTAGTGCTCAGCACTAGGGCATCTTTTCTCCCTGAGGTGGTAATAGATTTACACCTGGCTCAATCTGTTACTCTGCCTACCTCCTATGCACCTCTGCATCCTTCCAAGAAAGAGGAGTGTCTCCACCTTCTGGACCGAAAAAGAGCATTATTGTTCTACCTTGATCGCACTAAAGAGTTCCGGGTGGACGACCAATTGTTTGTAGGATACGTTGGAGCAAAGAAGAGGCGAGTAGTTCAGAAAAGGACATTTCACGCAGGGTCATTCTCTCATTAAAATTTGTTATGCCTAGGAGAAGAAGCAGCCTCCTGAATGCCTTAGGGCCCATTTTACCAGGGCGAAGGCAGCCACCATGGCTCTTCAGCGTGGTGTCCTAGTTAGTGACATCTGCCAAGCAGCCATGTGGGCATCTCTGCACACCTTCTCTAGGCACTATTGTTTGGATTCTCAGGTCCTCAGAGAGGACCTCTTTGGTCACTCTGTCTTGCAGGATTTCTTGGTTTAAAACCTTTACGCAGTCCCTCCTCAGGTGATGGTATTGCTTGGGTATCTGTTCAAAGGTAAGGAACCTCCGTCTAGATGTCTCTGTAAGATGGACAAGTTACTTACCTTCGGTAATGCCTCATCTGATAGAGACATGATCTAGCTGAGGATTCCTTACCGACCCACCCATCTTTCCCTCACTGTGGATTGGGTTAGTGTGAGAGCTATTTCCTCTTCGGGCCCTAGTTCTTTTTTGACACACCATGGTCCTGAGCTTCTGACGTGGAAAGTCATGAAAAGTACTGACATCAGCGCTCCGGGGTGGCACCTATCTAGAAGACGCTAACATCACCACGACGGTGAACCTGACACCTACGACGTCATGCGGAGTCAACTGACGCCACCCTTTGGTGCACAGGGGTACTGCTATCAAAAATCTTCCGGATCCAGCCTCGAAGTTCATAGGTAAGGAATCTGTGGCTAGATCATGGCTCTCCAGATAAGGCGTTACCAAAGGTAAGTAACTTTTGCGATACAGAAGACACTATTATTACCTGTGAAAGGAAGATACCATTCTTCTTATTACTTGTCGCTTTATATAAGGGCAATAGGTCATATGGTTTACTATAATATAAAATGTAACATCCTTTATCTGGGCGCTGATAAGGCAGTGATTAGATGTCTTCATATGGTTCAAAACACGTCAGAGAGGCTGCTATTTCGGCTTTCTAAACACTCTTCTTTGTCTGGTCATCTTCATGATCTCCACTGGCCCACAGTGGACAAGCGCCTTAAGTTCAAGGCTCTCTGATTCATATATAAAATCAAGCTTCACTCAGGCCCACAATTTCTACAAAAGCTGGGCGTGCCCTATCATCCCTACTGCACATTGGGCTCCAGTAAGTCTCTCTTTTCAGTGCCTAAATTTGGACGTTCTCAAATGGGTCGTTTATTCTCTTTCCTGGGCCCTAAGTTGTGGAACACACTTCCTGGGTCTAATAGAGGCTGCAACTCTCTAAACTCCTTCAGCAGAAAGTTAAATACTTGGCTATTTTAGGTCATGCTCCTAGGTTACTGACTTCTATCCTCAAACGCTGGGTATCTATGCGCAAAATATAAGAATTAATAATAATAATGATAACACAGTAGTCTTCAGTAATGTTCTTCAAGAATTATGCCCAACGTTCAAACTCACAGTGGCTACCAGTTTTGACACAGGATTCAATAACGCTCTCAATATTGACCTTGCCTTATTGCTCAAAGTGCCGATACAATGATGTATCATATGCCCAGAATTAAGCGTTGTCTCATTGCTCCCAGAATTAAGTGTTGTCTCATTGCTCCCAGAATTAGGCGTTGTCTCATTGCTCCCAGAATTAAGCGTTGTCTCATTGCTCCCAGAATTAAGCGTTGTCTCATTGCTCCCAGAATTAAGCGTTGTCTCATTGCTCCCAGAATTAGGCGCTGTCTCATTTCTCCCAGAATTAAACGTTGTCTCATTGCTCCCAGAATTAGGCGCTGTCTCATTTCTCCCAGAATTAAGCGTTGTCTAATTGCTCCCAGAATTAAGCGTTGTCTCATTGCTCCCAGAATTAAGCGTTGTCTCATTGCTCCCAGAATTAGGCGCTGTCTCATTGCTCCCAGAATTAGGCGCTGTCTCATTGCACTTCAAAAGGTACACTTAGGTACTCAATTAGTTCCAAGGTATGTCTTGTTAGAGCAAGGTCACTACTTCATAGTGTTTTGGGACACGAGTTCTCCAAAAAGGTCTGTAGCACAAATGGGACGTCATGCACGATGAAAAAAAGCTGGACAATAGTCCTGCTACCTGGGTCCTGATGTGGTGTGCGGAGGGCGGCCTACCGTGTTCTCCGAGGCCTACTCAAAAGCTGCCAGACTGCATGTTGAGGTGACAATCTCCAACGCTCAATAATCCGTGCTTGGTGGCTGGGCATGGCTGGTTATATAGCAGCAACAAACAAGATGCCACCCTCGATGTGCGCAGTCTTGCAAAGCCGAAAATACTAAAAACAAAAAAATGACAACTGTCAGTAATCAAACAAAAGGAAACTAGCATGCACATTGTGATTTTCTCAAATGGACTTGTTCGTTTGTGATTTTCTCATATGGAGTTGTTCATTGTTAAATGTCACCAGTTTCTTTTGCATCCCATAAACCAACGTGTTTTGTATTATCACTGGCATTCTACCTTGTATTAGTCTCTGGCATCATTATAACGTGCATTCGTCTCTGGCATCGTAACATGAGTATAGATTCCTTTTTCATTGGGTACAATCATGTCAGGACAGCACCATGGGTAGATTTTTTCACCACTGTTGAGATCATACAGTATCAACAGTTCTGCGCATTTGATGGCTGGAATGAAGCAAGGAACTCCTGTATACTTTTCCTTTCACAAATTCTGACGAATATCAAGAAGTACCAGGCCCAAGTCATCCTTATTGCCCTGGATTGGGCCAGGACAGCGTTGTACCCGGAACTCCTGAGCATGAACATATCTCCCCTGATCAGACTACTACTTCAGGAGGACCTTGTGTCTCAGCAACAGAGCAGTGTCTTTCATCTCAACCTCCACAACTTACACCTCGATGTGTGAAGTTTGGGTAGTGGCAGTTGAAGTGGTGTATGTCAGCCTTGCTACTAACACCTTCATGAAACCAATCTACACTGGGTGCTTGGACAAGTTTGTAACGTGGTATGGAGCTTAGGACTCTGACTCCTTACACGTAAAGCTGGCAGATGTCCTTTAATTTTTATGTCTTTAGGAACTATGCTGATGATTAACACATCAGCAGTAGACATGGTGGAGATATTACTACTGTGTCTCCAAGAATGGTAGTACGTTTGATATAACTTGGTGCTGCAACTGCTTTTATTACCACTGCACGATTAATAAGTGACCCTTCCATGCTATCATTTTCTGAGGGATATTTTTAATTCTGATTTATACGCTACTTGAATGTCTTCTTTGCTTCAGACATCTAGTACTTTAAACACTGCTTGCACATCATCAAAACAATGTCTTGCGCTTATCTGAATCTCAACCCAACCAAGACAGAATTCCTCTTCGTTGCCAAGAGCAGCAAACAAAAAACAGTATAAACCAGGCTCAGATCCATGACCCATGATGGCTTTGAACCCCAGCTTTCACCGAATGCTTGGTTTCACCCTGAACACCAACCTCACTCTCAAGGAACACATTACCAAAAAGCTAAGACATTGCAGTACTAGCTCTCTCTTCTAAAGAAAGTTAAACAATTTCCTTCAGAAAGCGACTTCATAACTGCTGTTCAAGCTCTTGTACTCTTGCATTTGAATGGTGGTAATTCCGTGCTCCATGCCCTCTCAGCTCCACATTGGCACCTCTTAGAGGCATCTATATGTTGCAGCACGTCTTACAAGGGCCTGAAGAAATAGGATCACATACCCATAGCCAGAGTGAACTCCATTGGCTCTCCTTCCCAGCCCACACCATCTTTAAAACTAGCTGCATCATTTACTGGCTGTGATGCTGGCATTAATTTAGTCAGGCAGGAAGGAAGGTCTTTACGGATTCTGGGTCCTAGCCCATGGTGAGAAGCTGGCCTGGTATATGATGAACACTTATGTAAGTGGATACCTTGCACCACTCCAGACAACCCTTATGTTGGTTTAAGAGGTCTAAGACAACCTTAAAAAGCTCTCTCAGTGGTAGCTCTGGAGCGCTTCCTTCAGGCTCAGCCCAGAAGGAGTGTAAAGCAGCTTGTTTTATCAGAATGCAATCTTATAGTATAGATTAAGTGAAAAGACCCACACCAAGTATTTATAAAAATATATATTTATTATATAATACTCTAGTGTGTTCAAATATCTCCAAAACGAAGATAAACACAATGCACACAATAGGTTAGCAAATTAACACAGTAAATAGCACAAAATACACAGTGGCCGCAGGAGAGGGGAGTACGGAGGCACCGCTCGATGCATTCTGTGGATGCGTGCGAGACAGGCGCGCGCCGTCATCAGCTGGAGTGGCTTAGTCGGGGGTGGGGGCGCAGCTCCTGGTAGTAGCATGCGATGGATGGCAGGAGTTTGAAGCTGCCCAGCCGTGGTGACCAGTTCCCTCTGCGCTCGGCCCGCCGTCCAACGGGACACCCATTGTAATTGGGCGGCCAGGAAGTAAGCCTCAAAGGATGGCGCAGCTAGCCCTCCTTGGTAGAGAGGTAGCTGCAATTTTGCCAGGGCGATACGCCTGGGGCCAGAGCCTCAGATAAGGGTCCCTAGCAGGGCATCCAGTTCGCTGAACAACGAGCGGGGGGGAACCACTGGGAGGTTGGCGAAGAGATATAGGAGTCTTGGGACTAGGATCATTTTGGCGATCGCTATCTTGCCCGTGACAGCCAGCGAGAGGACTTTCCAGAAGTGTATGGATGATCTGATGCCCGCCATCAGTTTTCGATAGTTACCTTCGTAGATGTCCTGCGGTGTATGATACAGTTGAACTCCCAGGTACCGTACTGCCTGGGGGCTCCATGAAATGTCCACGTTACCTAGCCTCAGCTGGCACTGTACCAGGGGGTAGACGGTGGCCTTGGACCAGTTTACTCTGAGTCCAGCCATTTCTTCAAAGTCTTGCAAAATGCGTAGTATAGGGGTGAGGTCTGCTGCGACATCCCGGACATATACAAGGACGTCATCGGCGTATAGTGACACCGAATGGGTGGAATGGGCAATAGGGATTCCCCCCTCCTCACCCGTGACACAAAGGGAGGCCGCCAAGGGCTCCATGGCCAAAGCAAAAAGTAGGGGGGAGAGCGGGCAGCCCTGCCGGGTGCCGCGATGGACCAAAAACGAGGCAGAGATGAGGGGGCCTATTCTCACTCTGGAGGTGGGCGTGGAGTATATGAGCCTAGTATATGCCTGGAGGCGAGGTCCTATTCCCATTTGCTGCAAGACCCGAAATAAGTATGCCCATGAGAGGGTGTCAAAGGCTTTTTCCAGATCCAGGACCAGACACGCCACATGAGGGAAACGGTCACGGATCTGGTCCTGTACATAGAACAGCAGCCGGATATTGTAGGAAGTGTTTCTGCCTGGCACAAATCCATTTTGATCTGGATGGATCAGCTGCGGAAGGACCGTGGCGTATCTATCCGCCAGGACCTTCCCATAGATTTTATAGTCTGCTGGCAGTAGGGCTATGGGCCTGTACGAGCCCAGTTGGTGGGGGTCTCTGTCCGGTTTGAGAAGAGACACTATGACCGATTCGCACATGGATTGGGGTAAGGTGCCTTCATCAAGGGCCGATCGGAATTGCCTCTCTAGTTGGGGGACCAATTGGGATGCGAAGGTGAGGTAAAATTCTAGTGGAAGGCTGTCCAATCCGGGGGCCTTGTGGGTGGCCAACGCTTTCATGGCGTACCTGATTTCCGTCGCTCGGATGGGGCCGTCGAGGTCTCGGCGGGTGTCATGATCTATCTGGGGCAGCTGGTGTCGCATCAGGTATTGGGAGAGGGCCTCCTCAGACATCTGAGCAGGACTAGCGTATAGTGATGTGTAATGCTCCCTAAAGGCATGCAGGATTGAGTCCTGGGAGTATAACTGGATGCCTCGTGTATTGCGGATGGCCGTGATTGGCAGGAGGGCCGAATCTTGCTTGACTAGCCACGCTATTAATGTGCCCGTCCTGTCACCTTCTTTGTGAGCACGTGCCGTGTATGCTGCAAAGTTATACCTGCGTATGCTTACTAACGCCTCTTCATATGCTGTTTTTGCGGCAGCAATTTTGGCCGGGGTGGCTCTGTCTGGGTTAGTCTCTCTTGTAAGAGCGGCCAGTGCTTGCTCTGTGCTTTTTATGTCGTGTTCCAAGACTTGACGAACTCCTGTGATGTGTCGAATACATGTGCCCCGTATGACTACTTTAAAGGCGTCCCATTCCGTCGCACGCGTGGTAGCAGTGTCAGTGTTCTCTTGGAAGTACCGACTGATATGGTCTGCCTGAGCTTGTTTGAAAACCGGGTCGTCGAGACATTCCCTGGGGAGTCGCCATGTAGGGACTGGGGTGAGGCGGGTGCCAGCGCATCGTGAGTGTGTGAGCGACATGGTCTGATATGGTTCTGCCCAAGTAGTACGTATCTGAAATGAGAGGCAGGATAGCGGGGGAGCAAAGGAAACTGTCCAAGCGCATTCTGAGGTCATGCGGCACTGAGTGGAACGAGAAAAGTCTAGTGGTAGGGTTCCGAGCACGCCAGGCATCTGTGGGGGGACCAATGGCGCGTCCATGTCATGAATCGCTTTGCCTGCGCCGCTATGGGAGAGGTCGGATGTGGCGGGAGGGATCTATCCAGTGTTATGTTTTGTACACAGTTGTAATCCCCTCCTAATACCCAGTGGACTTGTGTATATGTGCTCAGTGGGGTGGAAAGTGTGTCCCAGAATTTACTTTGGTCAACTTTGGCCCCATATATACTCCCCAATAGTGCTACCTGGCTGTCCAGTCGGCCCTGCAAGAGAACGTATCGGCCCTCTGGATCAACGGTGTGGGACTGTTCCTGAAATGGAACGCCGGGACGTACCCATATAAGGGTGCCTCAAGCAAAGGCGAATACGTAGTAGCACATATGATTCCCCTCCATCGCTTACGCAGCTTCGTCACTTCCCCTGCCGTAAGGTGCGTTTCTTGCAATAGCGCAATTTGCGAGTGGTGGTGCTTGATGTAAGCATAGATTGAGTACCGTTTACGTGCGGTGTGCATTCCACGCACGTTCAGTGTAAGGATGGTGATGATGCTGGTGTGTGCCATTGGTGTAAGTATATGGTACGTAGGGGTGTGGGGGCCCCTGGACCCTCATGAAGGTCTCGAGCTCTAAACTGTCCCTCCAATGTCGGCACTACTATGGCGTTCGTGCAGCTACTCATCGGCATATTAACAGGGACACAGTGCAGTGTGGGAGTGTCCTGTGGGCGGGGAACTGAGGTGGGGCAAAACACGGCCCCAATGCAGGGGACCCATCGACAAAAGCGATACGTCCAAACTAGCTCTCAATTGGTGTGAGAGCAGCAACACGTTGTGGGGGTGGCTGCCTATGTCTGTGAGGTATCTCTGCTTGTGAGCTATGCGGGCAAGTTAATGACTGCTCGCTGGTCTGCTTAAGTGGACAAAGGGCTGACCAGGTCTGAGGTGGCGTGTGAGCGCGCTCGCAGTGAGATCGCTCGCGCCGATGCTTGTGAGGCAACTCCTCCCCACGGTGCTTTCTTCAAGTTACAAATGTCCATATATATCAGGTCATCAGCTGATCGTGGGGTGACCGAGGGCAAGGCCAATGTGTCCATTCCAGATTGCGTTGTTTCGCTTTCTCCCTCCTCTGATGTGAGCAGGTGGGGAGCCCTCTCAACGTCCGTTGCGGGGGAGGTGGGGCGAAGGCTCGCCACCGCCTTCAGGGCTTTTTGTCTCTCTTGAACTATTTGTTCCAGGTCTGGGGACCCCAGGGTGCGTGGGAGCGAGTTGGAGGTGCCCTGTCGGCTGCGATGCTGTGAGCGTTGTCTTCTGGGTCCTGGTGTTCCAGTGCGCTGCTCGTGGGTACGCTTTGTATGAGGACCTGTGGCACCGTGTTGGTCCATCCAATCATGCGCCTACTCCGGGGTCGCAAAGAAGTAAGTGGTACCCTCGTGCATGACTTTAAGGCGGGCGGGAAATAGCAGGGAGTATTACATCTTTCTTGCTCGTAGATGCCGTTTCACCACAAGAGGGACGACCTTTGACGCTGGACCGCTCGGGAATAGTCAGGAAAGATCATGATGGTTCTGTTCTCCACCCGAAGCGGCCCAGCTTGACGGGCCGCCCTTATCACCGCATCCAGGTCCCTGAAGTGTTAGAATTTTGCCAGCATCGGGCGCGGCGGGGCCCCCGGCCGGGGGCGGCGCGCTGGGACACGATGGGCCCGCTCAATGGAAAAGAACGCTGACCTTTCCGCGTCTGGCGTGAATGACTTGGTCCAGGTCTCCATATACTCCACTGCATCCGCCTTTTCAATTCCTTCTGGCAGGCCAAGAACGCGTATGTTGCAGCGTCGCGAGCGCCCTTCCAAGTCGTCGATTCGTTCTTCCATTTTGGACACGCGGCCTATAAACGTTTGAATCGAGTCTTGGTTAGTCTGTACCATGGGCTGGATGGAAGTGACTGCTTTTTCATTGTCCGAGACCTTGTTGGATAATTTTCGGTGGTCGTCGCGGAGGAGGCCAAAAGTCTGTGGCCAGGGTGCCCAGTTGCTGCTTCATAGAGAGGCTGGATTGCTCTATTGCCATTAGAACCCTGTCCAATTTGGCCGAGAGGGAGACATCTGTTCTCGTGGCATCATCCTTGGGGGGCCCCGTGGAGTGACCGCTGGCAACGTCTGAAGTAGCCCCTTGGGCTATCGCCGTCGCCCTTGGTTTGCCCATTCCTGCAGCTGGCGCCTCGACGAAATGTTGGCTTGACCGACCGTGCGCCTCCCGGAAGGAGATGAGGTGCAGGTAAGTCTGTGAATGCCAGACTTGGGAAAAGTGGCAAGCGCTGCCCAGTAGGCAGCCGGGGTGGGCAGATGGGGCTGACATCTGGTCTGACTCAGCGCAACCAAATCATATTTGGCGCCTATCATTGTACTACCACCGCCCTGCCAGTGGAGAAACTCGCAGTGCCCCTTCGCAGCGCCCTTTCATCTGGTCGTCCACGTGGTGGTCAGCCCTTCCAGGCGCGGGGGGTGTTGGCACAGTCTCTGCCCTTGGCACATTCTCTGCCCCCTTGGGCTCGCTGTGGTACGCCTCTGCAGGCACCGATGTTAGCTGCCGCCAACAGTCCCAGTATTCTCGTGGTTCACACTGCCCTCAGGGAACCTATGGGTAATCCTCTCTGGTGCAGTCAGTCTGGTTCTTTCCTTGATGCTGTTTGTGGGAACACCAGTTCTCACCGATCTGCTTGCCCTGGCAGACGCTGCTGTGGGTGCCAGCTGTGGGCGCCAATAGGGGGTCTCACTGCCCGCCTCGCTTCGGTGTGCCTCAGAAATGTGTGTCCTGCATGGCCGCCATTTTTAAAATCAGGCAGGCCGCCTAACAGTCGCGGCCTGCATCAGGTTCCTCAGGGTGCACAGGGCCTCCCGCCAGCCCCCCAGCAGCGCCGAGCGGGCTCACCTGGGCGTCGCCATCACTCTAGGATCCCAGGAGGCCTATTACTGGGGAACTTTCAGAATCGGGCAGGTCGGCGCCCGCAAGGTCTCCCCTTCTACTGGGCCATCCGCGGCATCAACCGGGCGCGTCTCCTTGATGACAGCGGTCAGGCAGGGAGCCTCAACCGCTTCTCGGGTGGAAGACAGGTGAGGTCCGGATGGTGGTTGGCGGTCACTGCGGGGCTCTCGGCATCGGTGTGATGTAAGCGTGTGGCTGATGCTCCTTTAGTGCGATACTGTGGTGCCAGTAGTCCTCCCCAGGGCTGCGGGAGTCACCGCGGCGGGGATTCTCCGAGAGGGTGGTCGCCATCTAGGGCTCCGCGCCGTGTCTCCGTTTCAGGGCCAGATTTCAGCCATTACAGGGCAACACGGCCATCGCTGGTGCCGGCATTGGATGCCTGGTGTGTTCCGGTGCCGCTGGACACCATCGGCGACCAGCTGGGCTCTATATAAGGGTCGAGGTGGAAGCCCTCTCACAGAGCCTCAGCTAGGCACGTCAGCCATGGTGGCCTTCTTGGCCACGCCCCGTGAACTACTCACCCTTACGGGTCTCAAGGCGCTGGGGGCCGTCGTGGAAATTAAGTGGGCTATTGCCAGAGTCACATGAGATGAGCTGCCTCCGGTGCCGGGGATCGAACCATGAATCCCGTGCTCTGAAGTCAGCTGCCCTGGCCACTGCACCACACCTCATATAGTATATGGCTGCTTCATTGACAACCCGGGAGAATGGACTGCTTAGGGTGCAGGGGTTCCCTGCTCATGCAGGTGAACCCTTTCACGTAGAACCAAGCACCCTGCCTTCAGAATGGCAAAGGCCTGCTGAGGGGGTGACTTTTAGGTTTTAAGTGCAGTGACCCTAGATATAGGTAACCTATATCTTTAGTAAGTGGTGTAAGCACCAACTTACACAGGCTGCAATGGCAAACCTGTAGTTCCATTTTGAATGGTCTCTCATGGGTGGCATAATACATGCTTCAGCGCATGGGAGACTTCTGGGGTACCTAGGACCTCAGTACATGGGTACCATAAACTAGAGACTCATAAGGGTACCCCGGTATCCAATCTGGGGTGTACCTAAGTACTGAATAAACCAATTTAGGAAAAATGCAGATAGACTGGGGTCTGATTAGCAGGATCCCAGTCAGACAAGTCAAAATGCAGCTTAGCACCAGGCAAATAGTGGGGGTAACCATAGAAGTAGAACCTACTTTCCTACATCTATGAAATAATTACAGATCAGCTTGCACAACAATACTAATTATCTTAGTTTCAGGAAACAACTCAAGACCTGGATGTTCTAAGTTGTTTAGACATGGGCGTTTTCTCCTTGTGGTATACATCACTCATGCTGGGAAGCCCTTTTTGAGGGCAGCCATACACATTATAAATCCATGTATAATATAACATAACAAAGCCATCACAACCAGCACCCCCGCATATCTTGCAGATAAGCTCACCATTTCAGCCGATTCTCGACGTGCCATCAGTCAGGACATCATCAGCCCTTTTCCATCTATACACTCAGTATCTGGAACAATATCCCCATACACATGAGGACTGTCCCAAAACTGCTCTAATTTAGAAAAGTGTTGAAGACTCACCTCTTTCTGATGGATACATCTGCCTGTGAATTCCTCACCTTTTGAATTACTCCTAGGGCAGCATTCCACAGAAACTTTTTTCATAGCTCTCCCATGTCGACGAGGATGTCACAATGGAACGGTTCCGCTCACAACTCCGCGTGACATCATCAGAGCCATAAGAAAACCTAATCTGTGTGCTGATGTCAGTTCCCTTTTTTCTGCGCCATCGACACGTAACAGTTTTCATGGACTCCCCATTTCTTAGTAGTTTAACATTGTTATTGTTGTCTGTAATTGTAGCAGAGCAATGGCTGCTCAGAAGAAGTCTGTGTTTGAACCTTGCAGGGACCCCATGGACCCCATGATGATTGTCTTTGGTGCCGGTCATTTGACCACGACGTTGAGGGATGCTCTTTGTGTCGCCGGATGAATCTAAATGCCCTCAAGGAGAGGGGAGCAAAACTGTTCAAGGCCAGGGCGAAGAAGCAGAAGAGGGGCCGGAGAAGGACAAGATCGAAGTCAAAGTCACCTACTCCGCACACTCCTGAAGCATAAGAAGAAGCAGCGTCATGGCTCCAGATGTCTCTCTTCTAAGGACAAGTTGCCAAAGTCAGTGTCCCTGGCTTTACGACATCACAAGAAGGATGAGGTCTCTACTTCCTCTTCACCTCAGGTTACTCCGGCTCATTCTCTGACTCCAAGGGGCTCTCCGACGCCCAGGAAAGTGACGCCTTTGCCTCTGATGACTCCGCCCCTGGCTCTGGTGTCGCCGGCTCCACAGCCAGATCCAGCTTTACGGCCTCGGGCTGTTCCTGAGCAGGCGGTTCCGGATCCGTACCCACCATTTCCGGCCCCTGGTACGGATCCTTCGCATTTTTTAAATAAGATGTATGGCATGTTTGCCAGGGCGACTTACCCTTCCTGTGCACACGTTGGCCCCGTGTGGCCGCTATTATTCAACATGGGCTTACCACCTTATTGTACCCAGGCTCCTTTTATGCCAATGACCCCAAATTGGCCTCAACCGACGCTGAGGTTCTCGACGCCGATACCATCCCAGGAGGTAAGGATGGATTATTATCTGGCGCCGTCGGGCTCTGGTCTGGAGCCGTCTCGATTTTGTACAGCGCCTCTGGCCATCCCTGAAGGGCCTCCATCGATGCTGGCTCCGTAGTCACCGGCACCGCGTCTGGCGCCACCAATACCCAAAATAAGGTAAAGAAGGGAGGCAGAGAGGCTTCTGGGGGAGGAAGAATTCCAGGAGCAACAGGAAGAGGATAAGGAAGGGAAATAGTGGATACATGCATAGGTTCGTAGGGCTTCAGGAAGCTAGTGGGCTGGATACGTTGCCAGAGTGGGAACTCTCTTCTCCTAAGAGTCTTTCTTCACAGGAGGTCTGTTCCTACCACTCAGTCTTCAGGACCGTCCACTCCTGGAGATAGGGATTTATAAAAATGGAGCAATTGGCGAAGAAGGTATTTTCATCAGCCAGTATGGGTTTGAAGTAGACAAACGCTACGTGCCTACTGTGCCGCTACATCCATGCGTTGATGGATTTGGCTAAAGAGGTGATCCCTAAACTCCCAGAGGTTGTCCAGTGCCATTTTGTGGAGGTGCTGTTGGACACTCAAGCTGGGGCCCGTCAGGTAAATTCAATCTGCGCTTGACACAGCTGACTCTGTTGCCAGAGTGATGGGTTCCTCTGTGGCAACTAGGAGGCATGCCTGGAGCAGGAGGTCTGGTTTCTCTCCGGATGTTCATGCCACCCTTTTGGATTTACCTTTTGATGGCTCTAGATGTTTCAGATCCAAAGTGCTTTAAAGACAGTAGAGCCACCACTAGATCACTAGGCTTGCAGTCTCAACCAAGGGGCTTTGTTTATCAAAGATTTAGGGGCTTTGAAAAATCTTCTCCCTTTTGGGCTCAGCAGAATTATTATTTATTATTATTATTATTATTATTATTATGTGTTCTTATATAGCGCTCAACTTACCCTTGGGCATCTTGGCGCTTGCATTGGGAACCCGTCCTGGTTTTTCCCTGTGAGATAACCCATACTGGGCATCCCCAAGGTGAAAGCCAGGCATCCCGCCGCAGGGGGCCCGTTGTGGAGATTAAGCAAGCTTGTTGCCCAGAGCTGCATAGTGTGAACTCGTGCTTAGAGTGGGCACCAAAGCGAGAATTATCGAGTCCGTGGACAATTGGGCTCCGGACCCTGCCGCGTCGGGAATTGAACCCTGGTCCCGGGTCTGACCTCTGCTTCAGGGTATGCCTTCTCTAACCAGTGAGCTACACTTCTCCAGAAGCAGCAACAACAGCAGGCGAACACGCTGTATAGAACATACAGAGGGAAAGGTAGAGGTTGCCTGCGAGCAGTTGCGGCCGGCATGCCTCGTGGGTGGGAGGAGGGCATTTGTGGGGGTTGTGGGAGCAGAGGGGGAAGTCACAGGGGGAGGGGTGTCGCGGGAGGGTCATAATAATAAAAAAAAACGTACCTTTAGGCCGGGTCCCGTGTCATGTCTGCTCCTTCTCTCCTGCATCTGATAGGAACAGGAAGCAGGCAGTCATACTTCCTCCCCTAAGCCAATCACAACGCTGCTGTGATTGATCTGAGCCCCGTGATACGGTGCTCAGCCAGGAGCTGGAGGGGTGGGCATGTTCTCAATGTAGGCTGCAATGCAGCCCTTTATGTAGAAGGGGAAAGTGTGCATGACTGGTTTGGGCGGCCCGAGAGGGCTGACCAAATAGTCATTGCAGGAGTGGGCAAATCACTCCTCCTCTGTCCTGTTCTGTAAGCAGAGCAACCCTGCCCACCCAACCGCCCGCAAAAGAAACATAAAGTGGTAATAACTAAAAGTTATTACCATTTTATGTTTTTGCTTCTCGCGCTGCGAGAAAGCAGTGGGGTGACGCTTCTCCTCCTTAACAGAGAAGTCACCACGGCCTGCGAGGCTCAGCTTGCCAACAAGTCTCTTCCTCCTCCTCTCCTGTTCCCCCAACTAGTTCCGCAGGGAAACAGCTCTAGATCCCCTATCTTAGAGCATATTGGACCCGTGGGAGGTCTGGTGTGCCATTTTCTACAAAATTGGAAATCTGTTACATCAGATCTCTGGGTTTTGGATCTCATAGAAAATGGATACGCCCTTCCTTTCCCTGAGTTTCACCCTCCTTTTCCCTCTCGTCAGGGTTGGTGTTCGTAGGACCATCTGTTGCTTCTGCAGCAGGAGGTTCTATCTCTGCTACAGAAAGGTGCGATAGAGGTGGTTCCAGAGCAGGAAAGGGGTCAGGGATGCATAAACCGTTCATAACCCAGCTACCTTTCCAATTACTCATTTACCTTATGTTTGTCTTTGACCATTTACATGCTCTTCTGCCTTTTGGCTAGGTTGTCGTACATAAATTTAGCCCAGCAAGGCGAATACAGTACATTACAACGCGTTGTATTATATCTCGTGCTTTTACAACACGGTTGTTAAAACGACCGCGTTGTTAGTACGCGATGCATATACATCGCAAGTCATTAGAACGACTTGCTGTAGGGTGCGCGCTGGACTTAGGAATAGTATTATTTACTATTCCTACTCCAGTTTGCGCAACAGTAGGGAAGGTTTTGGAATTTATTTCCAATACCTCAGCTCTCCCTACAGCAAGTCTATGTAATGACTTGCAATGTAAATGCATCGTGTACTAACAACGCGGTCGTTGTAACAACCGCGTTGTAATAGTCTTGCGAAGTAATGACAGCGTTGTAAACGCTGTTTGCCCCTTGTTTGAATCACCTGTTGTATTGGGGTTTTTTAACGGTTTGATACAATTGTTCCTTACCAAACTGTTTGTAAAGCCGCAGTGGGACCTTAACTTGGTCTTCTTGACTTTCCTCATGTGTATGCCCTTCATAACTATGTGTACCTGTTCCCTGCATCTCCTGACTCTAAAAACCGCCTTCCTCCTTGCGATTACGTCAGTTCAGTGACATGTCAGCATCTATAAACTGAAGGCACTTTCAGTACAATCACCATATACCACCTTCTTTCCAGACAAATTGGTACTGAGAACTTAGTCGTTCTTCTTTCTGGAAGTCTTGACTCCTTCCATGTTGAGAAATAGATCACTCTACCAACCTACTTTGCTCCTCCCTGCCCCTCGAAAGAGAATAGGCTTCATTGATTGACCCTAAAAAGGCTGTGTCTTTTTACATTAACCGTACCAAAGAATATTGAGTGGATGGTTAATTCTTTGTGAGGTTTTCTGGAGACAAAAAGGAGCATGCTGTGCAAAAAAAGACCCTGTTGAGGGAGATAGTCTTCTGAATCAAGATCTGCTATGGCCTGTCCTAGAAGCAGGCACCCGAAGGACTCAGAGCCTTTTCACCACAGCTGAGGCCACTGCCACTGTGCTGGCACCAGGGGCACCAATTCTTGATATCTGCTAGGCTGCAACATGGGCATTGGTGCATGCGTTTATGAAGCATTCCTGCCTTGACAGCCAGTCCTAGTGGGAAGGACACGTCACCCACTTGTTTCTGTAAGACTTTTAGGTTTATGACCATTCTACAGAACCTCCACAATGGTGGTATAGAATATATATCTTAGTATATATTCTAAGGTGAGGAATCTGGGGCTAGAAGTATTCATCAGACGAACAAGTTACACACCTTTGGAAACCATCTTTATGGTGGATACTCTTATTTAATCACAGGTTCTTCACTGCCCTCCCACCTCCCCATTCAGTGAGCAGGTGTTGTGCTTACATGCAACTGCGCTCTGTCGCGGCTGGCAGCATGGAGTCAGCACAGAACTGCACAGCGCCTCCTGTCAGCACTTGGGAGCACTGCTACAAAATTCTCTGGATCCAGTCTGGTGGCTGGAGGATATTCTTAGGTGAGGAATCTGTGGTTAGTTAGAGTTTCCTCCAGAAAGAACGTCACAGGAGGTAAGTAACCTGTTCTTTGAGCAGCAGCATTCGTCCCAATTCACAGTCAATCGAAAGTGTACCAGACATTTAGAATAGGTGAACACTTTAGGGATATTTTTGGGAGATACTGTAAGTGTATGAACTTTATAAACATATCTTCAGCTCAGCGGTCCAGGGAGACTGAGGTTGCATGCTAATTTGTTCACATCGCATTTATTCTGAACTGTGCCAAGACCCTTCTCAGAGTGTCGTACCAGATTCTTGGAGTAATAAAAAATAATTAAAGATTATTAAAATATCTTTAACAATTCTCAAAATGCTTGTATTTTGGGGGTTGTCTAATGTTGAAAGACTTTTGTGGACAATACCAATACTGACTGTGGGTTTGGAGTCAGGTCAATTCATATTATTGTTTGGCTTGCTCATCAGTCTTTTATCAAAGAAATTTTCCAACTCCAAAAAAAGTGACAAAATGGAATATTCCAAATTTTGTGATTGGATTAATCATTTTCACAAACTCCTCATATGACAATTCCAATACGTAATGCGGTTCTACATGTGGCGGCACAGTACACAACTGATCAAGTGAAACAAAATAAATACATAGGGGCAGATTTACAAGCCCCTTGCGCCTCATTTATGCCGCAGTTGCGTCACTTTTGTGACGCAGCGGCGGCGCCAATCCTGCGCCATGATGCGGGGTACTTACAACGTGACGCATCTGGGAGATGCGTCACGTAGTAAAGCCCTGCACCACATGTAGGCATTCCTGCGCAGGGGGGGCGTTCTGGCGCAGGAACGCCTCCTAAAAGTGGCTGAGTGAAATCTATAAGATTTCACTCAGTCACTTTTAGGCCCATGCTGCGTCAAAACCCTGTGCCTGCCTGAAGCAGGAGTAAGGATTGACGCAGCATTAACAAGATAGGACCCCCCAGGGCATTGCTGGAGCTGCGTCGCGCTTGCGACGCAACTCCAGCAATGCGCCACTTTTACGGCACAGATGCGTCACGCATCTGTGCCGTTTTTGCCCCATTGTGCGCCGCATTGTACATGCGGCGCATCCATGGCGGCGGAGCTGTGGTGCACAATAACTGGCGCATCCCTGCTGATATGCAGGGATGCGCCAGTTATTGTAAATATGCCCCATACAGTGTACAACACACAATGAAATAAGCTGGAAAGGAAATTAATCAACAGGATAAAAGATTGTGTACACGAAAATCCAAAATTACGTAATTACACAAAACTGGTAGTCCCTACATTGAATGAACATTTGGTTGATAACAACTCAACGTTTCAACCTGAAGAATAAGATCTAGACAGGGCTTCATCATCAAGACAAATGTAGCTACATGGCCTAGATTATAGGTGTATCTCTCAGAAGAGGAGATATGAGGAATAGATAAATCATTGGTGCAATCATAAAAATATCAGACTGCCAGTGGTAGCGGAAAGCAAAGCCGCAATCTTTATGAACCTGTGTCCCACTTTGAAGCCAGGGAAAAAATGGGGTATTACCACCTGTGTGAGCCAAATTGGTTTGAATGGAAAGTAGCCTTCGACATTTGCTTATCAGTGTCATTTGCTTAATTTATTCAATATTATCTACCTCATGCTTTTCTGCTCTTCTTCTGCTCTCTTGCCCCTTCTCTGCACCCCCTGTAGCTTCACTCCTTCTCCTACCTCCACTCTCAAGCGCCACACTGGCTGCCACAATTCACTGTGCCAATATCGGATACTTTATAATGTGCAGTCTTTGGCACTACCAGTCGTAGCAACCTGCCATACTGAAAGTATAGAAAATATGGCAGCCATCGTGACAGTACAGGAAGTATGAAGAACAATGTTACCATCACCACGTTGCATGATGCAATGTAGTAGGCATCTTCAGAGTACAGAAAAACAGGTTTTCTTTACTTTTAGCATGGCCAGCCAATTGGCTTTTCAAATGCCAGCGCATTTTAACAGCATGTAGCACTGGGAAAGCCAGTCGCTATAGCCATAAAGCATTAGTAAAGCAAGAGCTATTGTGCTTTGCAAATGTCTGTTAATTTTATGACTGAATAATGCGTTCTTTCTTTCCAGGGGACTCTCCAGGGATCTTAGCCTTCCTATTGGCCACCCTCCTGAACCTGGCAACAGTCCCTGCCCTCAACGTGACAGACTGCTCGCCTCGGCAGTCCATCCAGAAAACCTATGACCTCACTAAGTATCTGGAGCACCAATTGCGCTCGCTAGCCGGCCCCTACGTAAGTACTAGCAAGTGTGATCTTGTGAATTGAAATATCCCACATTTAGGTGCTTCCATTGAGTAGTTGTGTTCCTCGTAGATAAACTTAGCTGTCAAAGCTAAAACAAGCATTGGCATAGCCAATAGGTCTTGCTTTTGGGACCTTATAAGTGTTTAGCCATGCAACAGTTGCATAACTAAATACTTATAAGGTCCCAAAGGCGAGACCTATTGGCTATGCCAATGCTTGTTTCTGTTTATTACTGCTCTGTAGTAATGGCGGCGCAGGAGTGCCACCATTACTACATAGAAGTAATAAACTGGGAAAAAATGCGAAGAGAACATCAAAGCGGCCGTGCGGCCGCGAAAGTGAGGCACGCGCACATGCACTGTAGCTCTAGGCTACAGTGGAAGCACTTTTTTGAGCCCCCACAAAAAGTCTCGCCAGACCAGCGCATGCGCTGGGTCAGGCGAGACCTAAACAAGTGCTTCCAAAAGAGGAGGTAAGGAAGGCAGCATAAAAAGTAAAGAAGGGATGGAGAGGCTAGAAAACCGCTATTCTAACCACCCTAACATCACTGATCTATAAAACAAGCATTTGCAATGCAATAGGTCTCGCATTTACGGGAGTTTGAGCTATTGGCATTGTAAATGACAATGCCTATTATTTATGTTTTGGTTTTTAAAACATAAAATAAAAGGCATTGTCATTTACAATGCCAATAGCTTCCTCGCGTAAATGCGAGACCTGTTGCATCTTCAATGCTTGTTAGATGAGCTTCAAAGACTTTTGAATGGAAGCATTAAAAGAAAACCTCTCATAACTGTACCAACAAATAGGTCCTTTTTCTCACCAGGCACATGGCATGCATGATTAGAAGCTGTGTAGGAATAGCGCTTCGCGGTACTGTGATAAACACTAATGTACTGGAATCTTTATTTGAATCCCTTTCGGAGCAGTCAGTAAAACTGGCAAATATAATTGAAAAATTGAGCAGTTAACATGCACATTTTGGTTTCACTTTTCCAAAATTATCCTACATAAAATCCTACTGAGCAATGTGCTGGGGGTTACTCACTTGGTGCACATGGGGTCTAAGTTTATACTTTTTGACAGGGCTGTTTTAAATTACCAATCCGGCCCTGGACGTGTTCCAGAGTCGAGTCAATGACAAAGAAGTGGTCCAAATGCTACGTTCAGAAGGGGGAGGGTGTGGCTTAACGGCCAGTGCAGCCGACTTGGGCGCTGAGAGATCCAGGTTTAAGTCTCGTTGTGTGCTCAACATCCTGTGATTCTGGGCAAATCACTTCCCCCTGCCTATGGACAGCGCCTACAGACCCTCACGGGTTATTAGCGGCGCTATACAAATCCAAGTATTATATTATAGTATAATTATTAAGAAGAGGAAGAGGCAGCCAAAAGACGAGGATCAAATGTCCAAGCAAAATGGAAAAAGTGGCCTAGAACTAGACTAGATAAGAGGGGGGGGAAGGAGTGGCCCGAACGCTACTTTTAAAAGCTGATGAAACACAACTAGTAGAAATGGACAAAGTATTGAGGAAGTATATGCAGCCGTTCCAGGCTTTCTGAATTTCCGGTACCGACGGGAATCTCTGTACGCAATTACGAGTTTGCAGACCAAGAATTACTTGGCATAATTCTGCATGGAAAGATGCATGTTTAAAGCTACAGATCAAATTTTTTATGAAACTGCACTACAGCAACAGCACCGGCCCTGATATAATATTAATGGACGCCGAGCAGCACGGTAGCAGCAGAAAGCCTTTTAGGCTCTTACGCAACACGTAGCTAAATTAATTATTTGCAGGGAAAGGATCCCATACCCCCGGCAGCCTCCGAGGGATCAGTGAGAGCCGGACTGCGGAGGCGCTCATTAGCGACCCTCAAATGTCAGACACCGGGAGGAAAGAAGAGGCCTGACAGGGAAGGAGACACAGCGACACAGAGATCTGGAAGGGAGGGGGCGCGAGAAAGACAGGGACATCGAGGTACAATGATGGAAGAGGTGACGACGGAGCGGGCACAAAGAGGGGAGAGGGCGCGAGGTAGACGGGGACTGCAGGTTAGACAGGGACAGCGAGGTACAATGATGGAAGAGGTGGCGATGCGAGAAAGGGAGCGGGCACAAAGAGGGGAGAGGGCGCGAGGTAGACGGGGACCACAGGTTAGAGATAGGAAATGATGGAAGGCTCGCGAGAGAGAGCAGGATAGAATGGGGAGAGCAGGAGAGACAAAGAGCAGTAAATTCAGACATAAGCGAAGAGAGAGAGAGAGCAGTAAATACAGACATAAGCGAAGAGAGAGAGAGCAGTAAATACAGACATAAGCGAAAGGGAATGTGGTCGTAAGAGAGACAGAGGCCTAGGAAAAGGAGGGGAGCCAGGTAGAGAACAAATGCGTATTACGAATTAAACAAGACAAGCCCGGCTTCTAAAGTGGTCCGGACGCGAGCGAGCACCCGCCACGCGAAAGTGAATGCAAATTTGTCACGGCGAGACGCGGCGGAGCGTGACGCGCGCACTTGGCCGGGCGGGGGAGCGCATTCCAGGCGGGGGAGCGGACCCTTTGAAGTATGATGCCGAGGGCGCCAGTGGGCTGAAGCGCTTCCCCAAACGGATTGCATGGCGGCACGATGCACGTGATTGTGCGCGTGCTCGCCATGCAATCCACTTTTGGGAGCACTTGGAAATGCCCCTCTTACTAGAGTCTCGCATAGCGATTGCGTAAACGCAATAGCTAGGCGAGACCTAAAAAGGGGCAGCTAATCACATTGGCATGCTTCATTCAAGGATGATTTATATCGTCCTAGGATAATCTTGCTATATCGGGCTGAAACAAAATTTGGAACTCTTGAAATCATACGATGGGATCCGATCATATTAAATGCAAAATTACTTTTAAAATTGTCTAGAGGCAGACCCAAATTCTACTTTATTCGGAGTGTCTCTAACAAAGTAAAAAATCAAATGGCAATTGCAACGTGACTTTCAAAAATCAGTGTCAGCAAGATTCAGTCATGTATTGAAGGTGTTATGGGTCAATGACTTTCATCAGGACAAGAAGAATTTAATTTCCTAGCTTAGGAAATCCCTAAGTAGCACTGGACCTTGACAGGGAGACGTGAAACACACTGCACATCTGATTATGTTCTTGTCTGTCCCTTTCCTATTAAAGGGAAGAGGGAACACAACTGACCACTACCAATATTAGTCTAACAATTCAGATAGCATAATAAAATGCACACTGCTGGTGCCAGGAGACATGAGGTGATGTCACTTCTTACTTGTGGTGAAAAAGTATCCAAAACAATCCAGCATGGACACACACACAAAATCAAAAGTAACTTCTAACTCACCCTGCCTTAAAGGAAAAGGAACATTAAGGTGGATGGTAGGAAGCCTCTCCTTGGAATAACACACAATAACTACGGGTTCAAAACATACATACAAGTAGTAGAAATACTTACTTCGTCAGGGAAAAAGGACACCCATCTTGTAATGAGAGCATTGCTGAGCGTTCTTATATACTGCTTGAAGTGCAGTCAGTGTGCATCACGGAAGCTCTAGAGCACGTCACAGGTATACTGCTTGATGACGTAATCACACGTTCAACGTGAGGTGCTTAAAGAGGACTGGTGAACTTTATGAAGAAACTCAAGACCTGAATTTTCGTCGGTGACGCCGCACACACAGCGCCCAAATACTTATATTGGTGACAGTGCTGCGCTCTACAAATGCTGATTGAATGATAGTGTAGATATGTATCTGTATTCATTTCACATCCTTTAGGATCCACCATAAAAATAATGTTCACGAGGTGGTGATGTACATAGTTATTCCAGAACTCAAAATCAATGTGCAGTTATTAACGAACCATCGACATTCTGTCCACAGGGGAGCATTGTGAACAAGAGCCAAATAAAATTGTTGTTTTCATTTGTTTGTTTGACCTATTTCTTCATGGACAAGTCACATTAAAGAACATTTAATTTGTCTAAATATAAAGAAAAATAAAACAGAACAGCCATAATGTCTCAAAAAAAGATCTCTGCAAGGGAAAAAGGGACAACAGTACATGTCTCAAGTAAGCATGACCTAGAAGAGACAAGAACATAAGCTAAATATACCACTACCGTGTGTTACTCTTAATTGTAATTATAGAGCGTACATATACTCAAAGGTTTATGGTACTAAAAAAACGTGATTGGATAGACTGTAGGATGAGGTGATCAAGCCCAAGGTTATCACGTGAAAGCTTATTCAAACAGCCAGGTCTTTAATGCTTTCCTAAAATACCCTAAATCTGGTAGAGAACGCAGATTAGGCAGAAGAGAGTTCCATTTCGCAGGGGCTAAGATAAAGAACCTGCGACTTCCGCACCTAAATTTTCTAAATCTCTGAGCTGAAGAAGATCAAAGAGTCCATAAAGGATCATATTTAGAGATTTGTTTGAGTACATATTTGGTAACTAGGCCATCGACGGCCATAAGAGCCTTTCAGCAAGTTTTGAATTGCATCCACAATTTTATTGCCAACAAATGGAGCCTTTTCAGAAGAGGAATACTGTGAATTTTCTGAGGGAGTTTAAAAAGAAGTCTGGTTGTAGCATTTTGTACCATATTGCAGTTGGGTTTTCGGCACCTCTAGGGAGGCCAAGAGAGATTGTACTGGCGTAGTCTAAGTTGGATCCAACTACAGCTTACCTGATGGTTTTGAGCGAAACTGCTGAAAAGTTGGGGAGCAATTTTCGGACAATCAATCAATCAATCAATCAGGGGTTTATAAAGCGCACTACTCACCTGTGAGGGTCTCAAGGTACTAGGGGGGAAAGAAGGAGGGTGCAACTCCTGATCAGTCGAAAAGCCAGGTCTTGAGGTCCTTCCTGAAAATGTGCAGTGTCGGGGAGCGTCTGATGTTCACTGGGAGCTCGTTCCAGGTCTTGGCTGTGATGTAGGAGAAGGCTCTCCCGCTTGCTCTGTTTCTGCAGATGCGGGGGATCTCTGCCAAGGCGAGGTCAGCGGAGCGGAGGTTCCTCCTGGGTACAAGGA
This sequence comes from Triturus cristatus, assembly GCF_964204655.1. Taxonomy (NCBI): domain Eukaryota; kingdom Metazoa; phylum Chordata; class Amphibia; order Caudata; family Salamandridae; genus Triturus; species Triturus cristatus. Next base: position 75,197,233 of record NC_140585.1, on the reverse strand, counting down.
AGGAGACTCTCTCGTTGAGGTATTCGGGTCCGATGTTGTGGAGGGATCTGTAGGCGTGGGTAAGGAGTTTGAAAGTAACCCTCTTCTTGACGGGAGCCAGTGGAGGTCTCGTAGGTGTTGGGTCATGTGCTCATGACCCGGAGTCCCGAGGACGAGTCTGGCTGAGAAGTTCTGGATGGTTTAGAGTTTGTGTAGGACAGTTCTGTTGATTCTGATGTAGAGGGCGTTGCCGTAGTCCAGTCAGCTGGTTATGAGTGCGTGGGTGATGGTTTTTCTGCATTCGGGGGGAATCCATTTGAAGGTCTTATGGAGGATGCGCAGGCAGTTGAAACTGGTGGAAACAACCACGTTGATCTAACGGGTCTTGGAGAGGGAGGAGTCGAGGATGATACCGAGGTTTTGTACATGGTCTGTAGGGGTGAGTGGACTCCCGAGGGCGGGGGGCCACCAGGTTTTGTCCCAGGCGAAGGTGGAGGGTCTGAGGATGAGGACCTCAGTTTTCTCGGAGTTGAGCTTCAAGCAGCTGTCCTTCATCCAGGCTGCGACGTCCTTCATTTCTTCCTGGAAGCAGAGCCTGGTGTTCTCGGGATTTTTCGTCAGCGAGAGGATGAGCTGGGTGTCGTCAGTGAAGGATACTATGCTGAGCCCATGCTGTCTGACGATGGCGGCAAGGGGGGCCATGTAGATGCTGAAGAGCGTGGGACTGAGCGATTATCCTTGGGGTACTCCGCAGTTGATCTCTGTGGGTTTGGATAGGAAGGGGGGGAGTCTGACCCTCTGGGTTCTGCTGGAGAGAAAGGATAGGATCCAGTTGAGGGCGGCTCCTTGAATCCCTGCATCGTGAAGTCTGGCTGCGAGCGTGCGGTGTGAGACGGTGTCGAAGGCTGCGGAGAAGTCTAGAAGGATGAGGGCCGCAGTGTGTCCTTGGTCGAGTAGCATACTGATTTCATCAGAGCCGGCGAGCAGGGCGGTGTCGGTGCTGTGGTTGCTGCGGAATCCAGACTGGGAGGCGTCTAGGATGAAGTTCTCTTCGATGAAGGTGGTCAGCTGGGAGTTATGAGTCTCTCTGTGACTTTGGCCGTGAAGGGGAGGAGAAAGATGGGCTGGTAGTTTTTCAGGTCCGTTAGGTCGGCCGAGGGTTTCTTGAGGATGGGTTTAACCTCCGCCCGCTTCCAGTCATCTGGGAAGGTGCCGGATCTGAAGGAGGTGTTGGTGGTCTGTCCTAGTTCGGGTCCGATGGCGGCGGCAGCTCTGTGGAAGATGTGCGGTGGGCAAGGGTCTGGCAGGGCTCCTGAGTGGGTTTTCTTTATGGTCGCGGTGAGGTGTTCGATGGTAGCGGAGTTCCAGGTCATGATGGTTAGGTTGTCGGCGGAGGTGGGGAGGTGGGTGGTGTCCGGCGTTCGTTCACTGAAGTTGTCGTAGAGGGCCTTGATCTTCAGATGGAAGTAGGAGCTGAGCTTGTTGCAGAGTTCCTGGGAAGGTGTGATGTCTGTGGCTTCGCTGGGGGGTTGGTGAGATACTGTATGACGTTGAACAGTTCTTTGGCGTTGGTTGCGTTGGTGAGCACTTTGTTCCTGACGAAGGGCCGTTTGGTGTCTTTTATGCGATGGCAGTATTCCTTCAGGGCGCTCGTGTGTTTGATCAGTGCTTCCGTGGTTTTCTGGTTTTGCCCGGTTTTCTCTAGGCGTCCGTAAGATGATGATACATTTTGAAACTGCCACATTTATGTGTGGTCTCAGAGATAGCTGGTGGAGAGCTAAGAATCCCAGGCTTTGTGCAACTTGCTTGGGCTTAGGGAGTAGTCCCATTTCCTGATGCCAGTATTGTTGATTCCACAATGTACGATTCTTATTCATGACCGCTATTTCGGTTTTATCAGCATTTAGTTGTAGGTGGTTGATCCTCAACTACCCACATATAAAACACATGGTATCTTGAATGTTTAATTGGGTGGAAGCATTGTCATCTAATCGAAGTAAAATCTGAGAATCATTTGCATAGTTGTAGAGCTGGCATCCTCTATTGTCCAGCTCTCTTATGCAAAGCCTGGTGTAAATATTGAATACATTTAGCAATAGGGCAGATCCCTCTGTAGCTCCACAATTTACCTTGATACTTTACTACTATGAAAGGGGACATGTACTGCTTGTGATCTATCCTTTAAATATGATTCTAGCCACGCTTAAGTGAACCAATGATACCCGAAGCCTGGACAAGTTGTAATAAGATATTTTAATCAACAGTGTCAAAGGCTGTGGATAAATCCAACAGTGCAAGGGTAGAAGTTAAGCCCATGTGAAGGTCTACTCTGAAGTCAACAATAACACAGGAGGAAATGTGTCAAGTGGAGAACCCAATGTAACTTTTTTATGTATTTCTATTGTAGCTCAGTTTCAAGAGGTTTTAGCACAGATAGAAGAGTCTCATTCTGTTAATTCTCTGTAAATTCAATAACAATATCAAGGCTCTTAGCTATCGTTTCCCTGATAGTATTTATTTTGTCAATAAAAATCACATTTAACCAATCGCATTGTTCTTGTGAGGGATAAGGAGTTGGTTAACACTGTGAAAGGCTGCGCAGACATGATGATTTTGCACATTACTGTTTGGAGAATTTCTCCTTCGCATATTTTGTTAGAATAGTACAAGCTTTTCACTTGTATTAGATGTTTTCTATAATCAGTCATGCCTTTTTTAAATTTAGTCATAGTTCCTGCTCCACTGACACTCTATACATCTGAATTGCTGTTTTGTCTCTACTAATTCATGAGTAATACATGGAGCAGGCACAGCGCTTGTAGTTACTTGACTTTTCACTTAAGGGGCATGAATGTTCCAAGCTTCCGCAAGCCACAGTGTAAACTCTTGTTTTACTCACTTAATGCCGGTTTTATTTTCATGTAAGGGCTGTGAAAGGCTTTCCTAGTTAACCTGACACCATTTCCGAGTGGCTCTCATTTAGCAGTGATTTTTACAGAATTGATCATGTGTAACTAAGTTATATTTAATAAGATAATATCTGATAGAGACATCTAGCCACAGATTCCTTAACTTGGTGATTCTCCCCAGGCGTCAGACTGGATCCGGAAAATGTTTCTCAGCAATACCTCTGCACGCCGGGGGGTGGCGCCACAAGGCTCCACACGAGATTGGCTCCGGATATGATGTCAGTGGAGCTGTATATGTCCCCTCTGACATCAGTTTCTTCTTTTTCCATGCTGCACGAGGATCCGAAGTAGCGTGTCGCTAGCCATTTTTCAGCCTGCTATGAACCCGAAAGTGCTGTGGCAGCGGCGCATGGAACTTCTGATGCCGTTGTTGTCGCCCGTCTCCAGCTCCTAGCGGCGTTGGTCATCCTCCTGGTCCAGGGATCGTTCCAATGAGTGCCGCTCTTCACCCTGTGGTCCAGGGCAGCGGTCGCAGTCTCCGGCTACATCTCATGGGAAGCGCCGTCGTAAGAGATCGGAGTTTGCCCTCTCTTGCTCCTTCGACATACGATGCGGATCACTGAGACTCTTCTACTTCTGCTCAAGCGGCGCTCCTGTGCCTCCCAGCTTTTCCTGGAGCCAGGTTGACCTGTAACCAGATGCAGGAGTACTACAAGTCTCTCCATCTTGTCTTTGGGCCCACATCTCCCTGTGGAGTGCCTGCGGGTCCAAGGAGGTAGTTGGTGCAGTAACTGCGTCATCGCCGGCGGGTTCGCCTATAGTGGCAGTTTCATTCTCAGACACAGAGGCGTTGGTGCACGGTCCTTCGCGGCTTCCACTAGTGACGTCGGTTGATTCCGACGGGATGTTGGTCGCCCTGCCGGTGCCTATGTCTACGGCGCTGGAAGACTCCAAGCCGAAGTCAGTGCATGGCACGACTGTGCCCTTCATAGGGTCGGTTTCGCCTTGGCTCCTTGCATCTACGCCGATGTCGACCGACTCCTTTCCCCCTTCACATGTGGACGTAGGTACGGTGCTGGTTCGGCGCTGTTCAGCGTCATTTATGGAGCTGTTTTCGGCGCTGATGGTTTCTGTGGACAGGACACGTTGGGGGAAGAACGTGAAGGTATGGCTCCCTTGGAGTAGCCAATGCATGTGGCTCCTACTATGTTGGACAGCTGGATTGCTGAGCTGAGTGTAGCAAGCAGGCTAGATTCATCGCCTGCTTCCTCTCTTTTATTGCCTCCTGGAATTGCCTCGGAACCCAGTTCTTCTTTGGCAGAAGTTTTGAAAAGAGTGGCTGATGTCTTACATCTAACTCTACCTACAGTAGAGAAGGCTGCGGACCTTCTTATTGAGGTCCTTCATCCTGGCCAGTCGGGGGTTGAACCAGTACTTCCCTTTTGTGAGGCTATTTCTGATATTTTATTGGGGGCATGGGCAAAACCTGACTCAGGTGTACCAGCGGACCGTGCTATTGCCCACAAATACCGTCCTGCCCCAGGGGACTCTGCTTGCCTTATTCGACAGCAGACACACCGCAGCTTTGCAGTCCAGGCCATTACGGTGTCCCCTGAGATGTAGAACCTTCCCATTCCCCCCTTGACAAAGAGTCCAGGAAGCAGGATTCTTGCGGGAACGTGTTATTTCCTCCTCTAGTGTGGCGTTATGCTCCACCAACATGATTTGTGTCCTCGTACGCCTTCTCCATGCCTTGTGGGACTCTTTGGCGCCTTTGTTCCCAAAGGCTAACTAGGGCAAGTTGAACCATTTGATTTTAGATGGTCGCCAAGCGGTTCAACTGCTCATCAGGTTTGGAATAAACTCCACCAATACCATTGGTCGAGCAATGGCATCTGCTGTGGCATTGCGCCAGCATACCTGGCCTCGGGCATCTGGATTTTCAGAAGCTGACCAGTCATCCTTGCTTGGAATGTCATTTGATAGGATTCATCTTTTTGGAGCCCAAGCAGATGCGGCCTTACATGGGTTTCAGGCTAGTCTGGGAGGGGCAGACCCTTAGCTTGCCCCCCTCCCTTTTCCCCTTGATATTGCAACGCTGTTATGCGTGTTTTGTGGCATCAGTCGCCAGATCAGTATCTCTGCCCTGGTCTTCTGGTGCTGCTGGCTAGCCGCCTGTATAGTATAGATTAAATGAAAAGAACCACACAAGGTATTTATAAAAATATGTATTTATTATAGAATACTCTCTAACACGTTTAGATATTTTCCACATGGAAATAAACACATTGCACACAATACATTGCATAGAAATACAGTAAATAGCATGAAATACACAGTGGACCCCGGGGGGGGGGGGGGGGAGGGGACCAAACCATACATTAAGAAAGTGGTATAAGAACCATGACTCGGGTCAAGACAAGGTCGAGAGGACGTAGAAGCGCTATGGACCCAAAGAACCAACCAAGGTGAGTAGCTAGGAACCCCACGGAGAGAGTGTGCAGTGTGGAAGTACGACCGCGTGTTACGTAAAACCCTACGTGTAAGTCGCGGTTAGATTTTTAAAGATTAAAGACCCTTCCCAGTGGACCTTGAAGAAACCCCGTGGAAGACAGAAGGTTAGAGAGCCACCCCACCCGTGGATACCCTAGTACCTACGTTACCTAAACCAGGGAAGCCAGGTGCATACGTGTGAAGTGGTGTCGGAAACCGCTGTCAAATCCAATAGAGGATTTCAGGAAAGTTTCGCTGCTGAAGAAGGAGAAAGTGTCTGGTGGAATACAAAGGTGGCTTCTAGATGAGAAGTACCTGCAAGCAGAGGGGACAGAGTCTATGTCACCCAGGAGTGACCAGGAGACGAATGCCCTCCGATGTCGGGTGTTGCAGGCTGGGTGACGATGACCTTGACTATGAGGACCAGGAGATGCTGAGGAAGACCAGGACCCATGCACTAGCTGTCCAAAGAAGGATGCCGAGTGCTGAGGGGTTGGTGTCCGGTGGGAGCACTAACAAGCCTTGGCAAATGTAACCAATGCAGGAATTGAAGTAGGAGCAACATCGAGGCCAGCAAGGTCCAGGGGACGCACCACAAGCAGGGGAGTCAGGGCAGGCGCTGAACGATCAGGGGAGCCCAAAAGAAACAAAGGTGATCCTCAAATGGACCCACAGGCCGGAAGCACTGAAGTCGTGAGAGGACCTGCAGCAGCTCACCAAAATATTCAGGCCACGATGCACACGATGCGGTGTGGCTGAAGATTCTGGTCACTGGAGATGCTCGAGGTTGGGGCTACTTGGAGCCCGAAGATCTTCATGGAAGGAAGCCAACAAACCTTTGCAACTGCAAGTTAACGTGGTGCACAGGTGTTCAGTTATTGCAGCCCCCATGATGGATACTGGCCTCAAACTTAGTGAGAGGGCAGGGGAGGCCTCAGGAGCTGTGGAAAACTACCACCTGTATTGGAGATTCTAACGGAGTCTGGAGGAGCTCAGGATCAGCAGACCGGTCGAATTAGTTGCGGTGCCTGCAAATGCAGGTGCGTGACTCCTTCACTCCAAGGGAGATTCCGTCAGGTGTCTTTGATGCCCACAGGCCTTGGAAGGTTCCAGTATGGTGCACAGGCACAGACAATGCAGCAGACTGGAAGGGAGATGAAGTCGAGCCCAAAGAAAGTCCAGCAAAGTCCAGGGTGCCCAGACGGTAAAAGAAGAAGTGGTGTCTGATCTGAATCTTATCCCACGATGAATCTAGGGGCCTACATTCAGGTAAGCCCTTAAGTATCCTAGGGAAAGGCTTGTGATGATTCAAGGCACCCTCCCCAAAGAGGGTCTGGACAGGGGAGAGGTTACTCCCATGTCCATTGTCCAGCTTCGCACCAGAGCAGGAGCCAACAGCTCACAGGACTGGTTTGAACTGGACTTTGCACGGAGACACCAAAAGTGCCCCTTTTGCACACATAGTGGCGCTGGCAAGTGCACCCACCCTGACCTAATACACTAAATCCTGTCTGGGAGGTGGTCACACCTCCCTGTAACAGGATGCCGATTGTTCTGCCTTCCTCTGCTTGAGCTTGGCTCAGCAGCAGGAGGGCAGAAATGTGTCTCTGGTCGGCAGCAAGCATTTTGTGCTGTCCAGGTCTAAAAGGTTGGCACCGGGAACACTGAGAACCTAGCGTAGGGCTCTTCCAGGGATACCAAGCATGATAGGATTCGTTACAGACAGTTTCGAGATGGTCATCACCTAATTACGCGGTGCCCCTCTGTATGGTATATGGCTGCTTCACTGACAACCCGGGAGAATGAACTCCATAGGCTGCAGGGGTGTCTTGCTCATGCAGGGGCACCCTCTCACTTAGAACCAAGCACCCTGCCCTCAGGATTGCAAACCTACAACTTTAGCAAGTGTTGCTAGCACCTGCTTACACAGGCTTCAATGGCAGGCCTGTAGTTCAATTTTGAATGATCTCCCATGGGTGGCAAAATGCATGCTTAAGCCCCTGGGGGACCTCTGAGATATGTATGCCCTGTTTACCTTAGTACCATATACTAGGGACTTATAAGGGTACCCCACTATCCAATCTGGGATGTACCTAAGTACTTGTCATAACAATTTAAGGGGGGGAAGCAGATAGACCGGGGTCCTGATTAGCAGGATCCCAGTCATACTAGTCAGTAACAGCTTAGCACCAGGCAAAAAGTGGGGGTAACCATAGAAGCAGATCCTACTTTCCTACATATAATGATATTGGCATTATCACAGTCAAGTGGCCATACAAAGTCAAGAGTATGATCCTTACAATTGGTGGATTTAATAATATGTTGACACAGATTTAGGAATGAATGAATTCCATGAACTTGCAGTCTTGAAGGCTAGCATTGAAATCATTAGCCTAATAGTTAATGTGACCCACTATAATTAGTTTAGAGCGGCTGATCATTAGTGCCCCATGGAATTGTTATGGGGAGACACTCATATAATAAAGAGGTGTATAAACTAAAAATTATGGTGCAGTAACATCCATATCACCAATAGGTTCATTTTTTTAAAGCTTTGTTAAACAGACGGACCATTTTAAAATGGCAGCAACATTCCTCCTGCTTTATAAAGAAGCCTGTTCTCATTTAATATATAATATTCATCTGGTATGGCAGAAAGTAATGCCAGAGATTAGTCAGACATATTTCAAGCATGTTGGGCTGAATTGAATTTACCAAATCAAAAAACTCCACATTACGTTTCACCAAATATCTTGTGTGAAGGTAGGCCAACTTCTGTAGATCCTGGCATTTTTCAGAGTTGGTTCGTTTTATACTTATGTATCGCTATTGTTTGCTTGTAACACATCTAGATTGCTGACGTGCCAAGATGGCCTTCCACTTCCTGTTCCTACAGGTGAGCAATAACAGTTTATTCCCCCCCCTCGCCCCCTCCCCAATACCTCACCACCGTCAGGAAGATTGTAACTAACTTTTAAAATGCTCCTCCTACTAATCTGATAAAAATACTAAAACAACCAAGAAACGCTAGTAAAAAGCATCAGCTATCAGGAACAAGAAGCAATATGCACCGTGCACAAAGAGGAAAGCATTAAATCATACAAGCATTTAATCAAGCAATGAATATAAAGAGAGTGGTGCAAGGCAGACATGCAGCCAGTCTTTTGAAATATTTCCCCGGTCCGTCTGTATATCATCGGTATATGAACTATAAATTCATAGAATCTCATAAAGGAATTTCATTTTACCCGAGGTATGATGTCATTGTGACTGTCGACATACGTGCCTTAGCTTTAGACTCAGAGCTCTTCCCCTTGCAGCAAGAGTTTTTTGATGTTTGCCTTATTGTCTCTGAATTGTATTTTGTTTATTATCGTCCGTTGTAAGTCTGTCTGAAAGCCCCTCTGTTATAAAATCATTGGTCAGATTGATCGGTACTTCGATGTTCACTGATTTGAAGTCAAATCTTTGTTGATGACTTCAAGTCCATCGGACAGGTAATTAGACAAGTGATATTGATTGAGTTCCAATTGGAACAAGCATTGGCATAGCTAATAGGTCTCGCTTTTGGGAGCTTATAAGTGTTAAGCCATGCAGCACATTATCCGGGGTGCTGTGCCACCAGGGATGGAAAAGCTATACAATTACTACTCACTGAGTCGTGCAGTGTGTTTCAGGAGTACAAACTTGCCTCAGGAAACATTTATGGACACATTCCAATGCGTTTTAACTTGCCGACAGAAAGACAAGTGCTTTGATGCTAGTCAACAGCACTATAACATTCTGTGTGGGACTGCATCACTAGTGTATTAAACAGTCTATGAAAAAAAGCAGTGAAGTTCTTTCCAATGGCGGAGACATCACATTCCTCCTCTACTCGGCCATTATTCACCAGGCACACTTCGCCAGAGTTTTCCATTCAAAACAATGCTCGCACCATCTGTTTGCAAGTAAGCCCCCGGCTCCGCCCCCCTCTGTCCCAGCTCCCTGGGTATAGGAGCACTGGACATAGCAACAACAAAAAAATGCTCCCATTTGTCAGGTAGAGGGGAAATAATGAATAAACTGTGACGGTGTCATTATCGCTTAATCTCTGCGCACCTAAAAACTAAAAAAGTAACCTAACCTTGTGTAATGTAACTGGCGCTTTTTAAAGCGCTCAAATATCTTCAGGGCAGTCGCGTTCATGGTCTATAAAAATGACGTTGCCCTTGTGTAATGTAACCAGCGCTCGTGTAAAGCGCTGCAACACCTTCGGGTCGCTCAAGTTCACATTATATAATAAAAAATGTCTCAGTCCCTGGGGATCTGCTATGAATGTGCTTTGAAATTAGAGCTCTGAGAGGACGAGGATGACAGGATGAGGTGGCAGGTCGGGCATGCAGTGACATGGGAGGAGGTGGAGGGTCGAATGCTGCTCCCATTTGTCAGGTAGAGGGGAAACAATGAATAGGGGCAGCATTGGCATCACTTAATCTCCCTGCACCTGAAAAAAAATAAAAAATAACCTGACCTTGTGTAATGTAGCTGGCGGTTTTGTAAAGCGCCTCAATAACTTTGGGTCAGTAGTGTTTGCTCTCTATAAAAATGCCCCCAAAAATTTATCTGACATTGTGTAATGTAACTAGTGCTCATGTAACATACTCAAACACCTTCTGATTGCTCGAGTTCACATTATATAAACAAGCGTCAAAGAAAATGCGATAAGAGTTGCCCAAGTCTTGCCCTTAACTGTGCTACAATGTTGGGCTGCTGAAGTTCCGGTGACCCAGGCTCGCTAAAGCAACAAGCTGCGAAGCAGGAGGGATTTGGGTGACATCCTCGCACTTTGAAGTCAGAGAAAATTGAAGAGGCGATTTCGAAAACAGCGTCTGACAGTTCATCTTGGTATCTGAATGGGATGAGAAGATTAAGAGACGAGCATCGAAACTGAACCACCGAAGACAGGCATAAAGTGACATGGGCGGGAATCAAAGAAAAAAATAGTCCCCCAAATGAACGCATTAACGCAGAAGCTTATTTTTAACAGTAATTAGGTAGTGCTATATGGGAGGAATCCAAACCCCAAAAGCAGGACAAATAGGAAGGATTAGCCACTAGCAAGCAAGCCTTTTATGAATGACAATCGAAGGGATGAATAAAAAGTCACTGGGCGCGCTGTGTGTGTCTTTTGTACATATACAGCATGTTTCAAAGATACAGCACAAGCTCTGCCTAGGCTCAACCTAAAAATTATTCAGAACATAAGGAGACCTTAAGTCTAAGTCCACTGTTTTCTTAATTATTTTGAATTGACAGACACTGCAATTATTACCAGGGAAATGACCTGTCATTTGTGGCAAGCTTCTTTTACTGTGTGTTGTTTAAGTGTGAACTAATAGCTCACATAAATTGGCACTCCGTTTAAATGTAAACGTTGTTTTTTGTAAGGTTAATTTGTTGTAGTTCAGAGTTCACCAGTGTTTATTAACAATGTTATTCATGGTCTCAGGTGCTCTATTGTAGGTGGTTACACAAATGAATCGATTCTCTATCTGTCAGGGAATAAGGCTGTAAGAGAATTTCGCTTTTATTTCTTGCCAGTCCCTTTCCTTTTCTATGATCTATGTAGGATAATGCAAAATTTCCTAGCTAGCGTGCAGGAAAGTTTCAATTCTATTAAGGAGGCGGAGGCGAGGATTAGGCTTTCAACTTTCTCCATTTATTACTCCAGCATCTCTGTTAACATTACAATACTAATTTTTTGAACTACGTTTCCCATAGGCATAGGGAAAACGTGAACACTAAAAATGTCCAACAACATCATCCAATCACGAGTCAGGCTGCCTCATATCCTCCCCTGCGGGCGCTCTGTACTCCTCTTTCTTCCTGCGACACTTTCATGGTAGTCTTCCACTTACTCATGCTTACCAGAATCCGAACCTACGGAAAAAGAGACCACTTAAGCGCAGGGAATTGTACTCCAGTACCAACATACATCGCAATACCTCAAGCCACAGTACCAAACCAATAACTTCACCATGAATCAAGACCATAACCAAACAAGTGTTCAGGAAGAGTTTACTCACCATCGGAACGCAGAGTTGTGGGAGGGCTAGGTTGAACAAACCCCGGGTGGGCTAATCCTCGCCTCAGCCTCCTTAATAGAATTGAAACTTTCCTGCACGCTAGCTAGGAAATTTTGCATTCTATGGCAGGAGCGGAGGCTTCTGATTAGGCTAGTTTAAAGCTTATCCACCACCAAAGAGCCCAGGGATACCACAGGTTTAAAGTAGAACCTTTTGAAGGTGGAATGGGAGGACCAGTCCGCGGCACTTAAAATATCTTCCAGCCGTGCCCCAAGGGTAAACGCCTTTGATGCCATTGCACCCCTGACAGAATGCGCTCCAAACCGGGAGATATCGATACTGGCCTCCTGCATAACCCATCGCACCCATCTCTTTGAGAGCTCGAACCCCACACAGTTTGGATTCATCGGGAAATGCAGGATAGGATACCGAGCGCGAATTGCACTTCATACACCTGGAGATGTAAAAGGTGACTCCTTCCGGAGTAAAAACCCGACCTGAGAGGTCTAGCGCTCGTACATCCGACACTCTTCGACAAGAAATCAAACATAGCAACATGGCCAGCTTAGCCGACATCTGCTTGCGCGATAAATACTTATTAGAAGGCCAAGAGCGAAACAGGAGTAGAACTTTGTTCACATCCCATAACACGGAGTAACGCGGCTCCGGGGAGTGGAAAGTCTAATACCCCTCAACAATTTGCAGACTAACGGGTGTTCTCCCACCGGGCGATTATCCAAGGGAACATGGCACGCCGAAATCGCTGAGCGAAAGGTGTTAACTGACCTATAGGCCAACCCCTCTCGAGCCAGGGAGGCTAGAAAGTTAAGGATGTGGACAACATCCGCCCCCACCGGATCCACCTGTTGTTGCACACACCAACTACTCCATCGGGACCAGGCTGAACGGTATCTCTTATTGGTACTGTCAGCCCAGGATTTTGCGAGCAACATGGCAGCGTGCTGCGAAAGGCCTGGGACTTTCCAACGTTGCCTGTAACCCGCCAGGCAATCAGACGTAGACTGCCCGTGGTCAGAAGGTGGTGAGTATTCCCTTGAGGATCTCTGGGCAGATGTGGACTGAGGGGTAGAGGGATTGGAAAATCCCAGGAAAGTTCCATCAGAACCGGAAACCAGGCTTGAGATCTCCATATCGGGGAAATCAGAACTATGTCCGCCTGCTGTCTCCTCACCTGATCTCATGATCATCGCAAAGGGGGGAAACGCATATCCCCTCTCCTTGCTCCAATCCTGAAGAAACGCATCCACCGCCAATGCGTGTGGATCCGGCCGCCAACTGAAGTACCTCGGCAGGTGCGTGTCCAACCGGGACGCGAAGAGATCCACTGAAAACGGACCCCATCGAGTCTGGAGGGCTCTGAAGACACTGGGATGGAGTTGCCAGAGGCTGGCGTCCTTCCAGTGGCGAGAGCACCAGTCCGCCACCTGATTGGACGACCCCTGGAAGGTGCTCCGCCGAAAGGGAGATCTGATTGGCCAGACAATACTCCCAGAAATCGCGGGCGAGGTTGGACAATGCTTTCGACCGAGTCCCCCCGAGATGGTTGATGTAGCGCACCGCCGCCACGTTTTCCATCTTGAGCAGGACACAGGTCTGAATCTTGTCCTTCGTCCAGCACTTTACCGCAAATGAACCCGCCATCAATTCCAAACAGTTGATGTGCAGGCTTTTTTCCGACAAGGACCATCTTCCGCCTGTAGAAACCTCGCCGCAGCGAGCGCCCCAACCCGAGCCACTGGCATCGGACTCGATTACAAGATCCGTTCTGGACCCAAAAATCGCCCTGCCGTTCCAGGCTTCTATATGCTCGATCCACCATTGTAACTCCGTCCTTGCCTCCTGTGTGAGAACCACTGCCTGCGAGTAGGTGAGACCTTTGCGCAAGTGGAAGGCTTTGAGATGTTGCAGAGCCCTGTAGTGCAAGGGGCCCGGAAATATCGCCTGAATTGACGATGAAAGAAGGCCCACCACTCCGGCCAAATGTCGAAGCAAAATTTTGGGCCGCGACAGAGTGTGCCTCAGTTCGTGTCTGATCTTGGACAACTTCCGGGAGAGCAGGGACAAGGTGGCCGCCACCGAGTCTATCGTGAATCCCAGAAATTGCATCTTCTGGGAAGGAAGAAGATCCGACTTTCCCTCGTTGATAACGAATCCTAGCGACTCCAAGAGGGACACTGCTAGGCTCAAGTAAGAGACCAGTCTGCGTGGACATTGACTCATAATGAGTATGTCGTCGAGATAAATTATCAACCGGATGCCCTCCGAACGAAGACGCTCCACCACCGGCTTCATCACCTTGGTGAAGCACCACGGAGCGGAAGACAGTCCGAAAGGAAGGGAGGTAAATTCGAAGATCTGTGAGTCCCACTGGAATTAAAGAAACCGTCTGTGAGGTGCAAAGATTGGGATCGCAAGGTACGCATCCTTCAGGTCCAGACGGACCATCCAATCCCCTTCCTGAAGCAAATCCTGTAGGAGGTGTGTGCCCTCCATTTTGAAATGGCGGTAAGTGAGCCACCCGTTGAATTCTTTGAGATTGATCACTGGGCGATAGCCCCCGTCCCGTTTCTCCACCAAGAAAATATTGCTGAGAAACCCCCGGGAGTGTAGAGGGGAAGGAACAATCGCACCTTTCGTTAGCAGGTCTGCTATCTCGTTGTCTATCAACATTCTCTGCTCCTGAGTAAAGGCTATAGGCCGTGGTCGGAGAGGTTGGATAGGGGTATCGGAGAATTCGATTTGAAACCCTTGCACGGTCTGCAAGACCCAGGCGCTGGAGGTAAGTAAAGACCATCTGGGAAGAAAAAACTGGAGTCTGCCCCCCAACGGCACCCCCATTGCATTTTGAATTCTCACCTTTTTGATAGTTGTGACCTCCGTCTCCTCTGCCTCTGCCACCTCGGCGACGGGGGAAACTCCTAGTCGGGTAGAAGTTCCCAAACTTGTCAGGGTCCTGATATTGCCCTCTGTGGGATATGCCTTGTCTGAAGGAGGCTCTATTAGAGGATCGGCCGGCCGAGTGCCCCCTTCCACGACCGGCTGCGCCAAAAACATGCAGGGAAAAAATGCGTTTGATGGACGACTGGGCTTTGTCTAAAGAATTGTAAGTGTTGAAAAACTTGCCAAGCTCCTTGACAAAGGGGTCTCCAAAGAGATAACCCTCCGTCACCGGTCCTGCCTCAGAAGTGGCCAACTCCCCTAACTTGGGGTCGATCTTAATGAGAATAGACCTGCGGCGCTCCGTAGAGATGGCCACATTTGCATTCCCCAGGAATATTATCGCTCTCTGCGCCCATCCGGAGAGAGTATCCGGGGAATTTAGGGTCCCGGAAGCCTTGGCGTCCTCGGCCATGCCTAAGATTTTTGCCAAAGGCCCCGCCGTGTCCAAAAGCTTATCTTGACACGCTCTCCACGACCGGTCGATCCCTTTTTTGGTGTCCTTTTGGAATTTTGACAGATAGGTTGTCATCTTTGGGTCTATCTCAGGGGTAACCGCGACCTTACCCTCCAGGGTAGGACGCGGGCACTCCGCACGCAGACAGCTCCGTGAAGAACCGGGGTTTAACCCAGCGGCGTCAGGGGCACGCCTAAGATCTTCGAGTTCACCTGTCTTGGTATACAGAGACACGGAATACTTCTGGATGGCATCAGAGACCAAGTTTATTAGCTGCAGCTAGTAACAGTGATCCTAGAAATACATCATGGCGTAAATTCTCAGGAGCCTGCTCATTTTACTAAGGCGAGACGTCTCCTTTTATACCCAATATTCACATTATAAATGTACACCCACTGCACAAAATTCTAGCCACTAAGGTACATTTTCAAATAAAGTGTCACATAACAAAAACTCAATTTACAGTATCCCAACCCAAAAGTTAATTATTAGGAATGTCCCAAATTCAATCTCCACAAGCCGGACAAACCTATAATTGAAAGCATAACCCATGTAATGAAGAAACATAAAAAAAGAAATGGTAACAGATGCTGAACAAGATAAGGCATGTGCAAGGAAACTAACGATGTCCTGAACATTGATTGCCAATCTCAGACAAAGATCGATCAGGGAAATTGGCTTTGCGGGGTCAGTTTCAGGTGCAGAGGTCAGTTTCTTACAGTTCATTTCAGAGTCAAAAAGAAACCTAGTTAATGTATACATGAACTAAGAAGGCCAGGCCACTTTATTCGCCAGGCTACCTTCACAGGCCTACGTGAGGGCAACACAAAATGGTGGCACAGAACAAAATGGAGTCAGACTCGAGAATTACAGAACCTCAGACCCTCCTTTTGCCATTACGTAGGCAATAACCTAAGACTCATGTTAATCTGAATCTAGGTCTATCTCGATATTCATTAGGTCATCAAGGTGTTGCTGTAGCATCATCTTATTATTCTCTACTTCTCTCTGGACAGGTCTCCGAACACACATAGTAGCACAAAGACTACAAATGGCGGGACCACACTGGATGCAAAGACAACAAGAGAAAAGGATGGTTAAAACCATACCAAGGAATGTCAAAATCTTCCATCCCCATTTGGACAGCAGTCCCCAAAACCATCCCGTCAATGACCAGTCTCCTTCGTCTACATGGATAGACTCAGAGATTTTATACAACCTAGAGATGGCTTGGTACACTGTAGGGGCATTATCTGGTATGTAAACACAGCAACTGGATCCAATCAATTTACATACTCCTCCTCGATCTGCAAGTATGTTGTCTAATACCATACGGTTCTGCAAAGTCATAAGGCGGTCCGCTTGAAGCTCAGCTGTAACATTACTAAGAGCACCTGCTGTCTCATTAATAGTAGCTTCAACAACGCGGACAAGCTGTCGAATATGCCTACTATTGATCATAGGTCCCCAAAAGGGCAAGAAGCCCTTGAAGAAATCTCCTACTTTGTGTGCTGCGGTATCTTCCTTATTGAAGACACCTCTACCATATCTCGTTCTATGATAGTCTGAAGCAGTAGTGTATGTAGGGGGAAGTAGAAACGCCACAACACGTTCCTGAAAAATCAGGTGGCAACCATGTGTAGGCTCTGTCATGACAAACCAAATATGTGCCTTTAGCTGGCACAAACGGTGGAGAAGTCCGAGATGAATAGACATAGGTTTGAGCACACACACTCTTACCTAGCTGAGCTTTCGGATTCCGACCATTACCTTGAAAACAAAAGTGGCCTCGGTGGGGTACAATCCAAATGGGGGAGACCTTTTTCGTCTCTCCTTCTCTGTCAAACTGGTACTATATCCAGTCACGTTCCAACCAACGTAAACCTGAACCTCATCCTTAGGGATAGCATTATATGCATCAATATCTCGGATCATAGCTACTATTCCCCTTATTAAGGCACTATTACTCGAGTTATCTTTAAGGGAACGTAAGGGGCGTACCTCATTTGCATAGATAAACATGGTCTGAAAAGCCCACACAGTCCCATTAAAAGAAAAAGGCAAAACCAAATATGGCATACCTTTATCTGTCGTATGAGGCATAAGACCACAAACCCAACAATTAGTGGTATTTACTACTAACTGATGCTGATGCAACAACTGTATAAACGAGTTGTTGACAAATTCTGATCTCCTTGTCTGTTCATGTTCAGGCAACGTATAAAACTGGTGCAAAGAAACAGTAGTGAAAGAAAGCATAGGTTGGGAGGTGGGTGCAGATGTCTGTTGTGTAGCATAGACAGTCCAACCCACACAAGCTAATGTGATACTTGAAAACATCAAAAAGCACAATATTATAAAACATTTGCTATGTATCAATGTACAAAATCTTGTCTTAAGATCTATTCTCTCAACATCTCTTTCAGTTACTCGCGGCAATTTTCCTTCTTCACTCAAGTGTGCGTCCAGGCGTCCTAGACGTCCATAGAACCGCAGACCTTTCGTCAATACGCAGGCCACCCCTCAAGTTCTTATACCGCGACCCTGCAGCTGCACCCGGATGGTGGTTCGAAAAAGAAAAAGAAAATTAGTCTTTTGTCTGAAAGAGTGTAATTCACAAAAAAATTCTAATTGTATTTGTCCTTTTTAGACCTTAAGTTGTAGCGTTCTTTACCAGGCACAGTTTGATCCTGAAAGAGTGTCTCTGGGTGCGTAGTATCAAGTCTCAAACACGGCGGCACAGCTTCTTTAAGACTTTATCATCCGCACGTTCTGACTGAGTCCATTCCAGATGTGCATCGCTAAAAGGTACAAATCTCGGAACCCTTTCATTCTCGGAATCGGCAACACCTTCCCGGACCCACTTATCGTACGGTAAGGGCAAAAGTATCTTCTTACAATGGGTACCATGTACCCAGTTTTTCTTGCCGAACACCTTAATAGCAGTCCGAGTTGATAACAGGACTTGGTATGGACCGGTCCATCTTGGTTCCAAGTTCTTTGACCTCTGGAAATTCTTGGTTAGAACCCAGTCGCCAGGTTGAATCGTGTGGCTGCGTCTACAGAAACTGAAGGCAAAGTGTCATGGACCTGTTGGTGAAGAACACGCAATTTAGCAGTCAAATCATGTAAGTAGTCAACCAACATAGGGTACTCGATATCACTGTACTTCTTAGGCCTCAGCACACCCCAGACATTCGCCGGGCGTCCAAAAACAATCTCGTATGGGCTAAGTCCCACGCGAGAATGTACTGTCGTTCTCGTGGACAAAAGTGCCAATGGTAAGGCATCGGGCCATGTAAAACCAGAGCTCGCTTGCACCTTGGCCAACTTCAGCTTCAGAGTGCCATTATAGCACTCGACCTGGCCTGCTGACTGGGGATGATTCGTAGCGTGAAATTTCTGTTTAATACCCAGACCCGCAAATACTTTCTTCATAATCTGACCCACGAATTCACTTCCATTATCACTCCATACCATCCTCGGCAAGCCATATCTGGGAAAGAATTCTTTAAGCAAAACCTTGACTGTAGACAAGGCAGTATTATCCTTTAGGGGGTAGACCTCTATCCATCTGGAAAAGGCACAAACAACCACAAGGACATACTTCAAGTTATTGCATCTTTCCATATGAATATAGTCTATCTGCAGCACCTCGAACGGATACGTTGGTGGAGCAAAATGACCCGCTGGAGTTGGGGTTCCCTTTCCAGGATTATGCATCAAGCAATTCATGCAGTGTTTAACCAAATTCTCAGCACACTTAGGAATTCCACCATTCTGCCATACCGGAGCCAACAACTTACATATCCCTTTTGAACTAATGTGAGCCAACCCATGCGCCATAGTAACCACTGGAAGCACATATGCATCCGGCAACAACCATCGCTGGTGCTCTGACAACTCAACCCAACAGCCTGTTGAATCCAGCATTCCCGTACTCTCTCTCCACATACTCAATTCTTTCTCAGTAGCTTCTGCCTGAATCATCTTCACACTTTCTGTTGTATCTTCACACATTCCTCCTTCCACAACCCATCTGGCAGGACCTGCAACATACATCCGACTCGTCACATCTTTCGCCGTTTCTCTCGCTACTTCATCTGCAAACGCATTCCCTTGACCCACATCATCCGTAACCTTCTTATGCGCACTACACTTCACTATCGCAATTTGGGTCGGCAAAGTAAGTGATTCAAGAAGTTCACTCACTAATTGTCCATGCTGAATTTTCGTACCATGGGAAGTAAGAAATCCTCTCTCTTTCCACAAGCGACCAAAACTGTGAGCCACGCCAAATGCGTATTGGCTATCAGTATAAACATTCACTCTCTTTCCTTTTGACAACACACACGCTCTAGTCAATGCTATCAACTCCGCTGCTTGCGCTGAATTCTGTGCAATACGTGCTGTTTCAACAATCGTGTGCAAAGTTGTGACAGCATATGATGCAGTCGTCTCTCCATTCGGAAGCTTAAAGCACGAACCATCTACCCATAGGGTACCATCAGGATTCGAAAGAGGAGTATCTTTCAGATCAACTCTACCCTTCGTTTCCTCCTCTGTCCGGAGAAAACAGTCATGCTATGCTGTTCCTGAGCATCTGTCTGTACAAAAATCAGCAACAATGTAGCTGGATTCAATGTGTTGCACTGTTTGATGTGCACATGGCTAGCCAAAAGCGTCAACTCATAACCTGAAAAACGCGCACTGGTAAGATGTTGAGTCTTCGTTCTATTCAATAGGGTATCCACTGCATGTGGGACCATCACAATCAATGTATTATCCAATACCAAACCAGCAGACTGTCGGATAGAAACAGCCGCTGCCGCTGTAGCTCTTAGAGAACTAGGCAACGCCCTAGCTACCGGATCTAAAGTAGCTGAAAAATACGCACATGGGTGCTGCTTGTCTCCAAATTGTTGCGTCAACACTGACAACGCACAACCTTCTCTCTCGTGTACATAAAGTGTAAAAGGTTTACTGTAGTCGGGGGTACCCAACACCGGAGCAGAACACAATGCATCACGCAATTCGGAAAAACTCTTCTGATATTCGTCAGACCAAGGAAGAGGGTGTGGTGTGTCCTTAAGAGTAAGTGCCAACAAAGGTTTCGCTAGCAAAGAAAAATTTGGAATCCACTGTCTACAATACGAGGTGATACCTAAGAAGGCACGCACCTCTCTCTGTGTGCATGGCAGAGTCATTTGGGCAATCGCTTGAATACGCTCTGGGGTCAATCGCCTTCCCTTCTTTGACAAGAGATGACCTAAGTAGGTCACTTCTTGGCGGCAATACTGCAACTTCGAAGGTGACACTTTATGATGAAGGTCAGACAGGTGTCGCAATAAAGAAAGAGTAACTTCTTTACAAATCTCTTCATCATCAGCAGCAACCAACAGATCATCAACATACTGGATAAGAGTAACACCAGAAGGCAATGCGAGAGTATCAAGCTGAGTTTTCAAAGCCTGACTGTAAATGGAGGGACTCTCACAATAACCTTGACGAGCGCGCTTAAACCGGAAACTGCGGCCTCCTAAAGAGAAGCCAAAAATATCCCTACTTTCCTCAGCAATCGGAATACTGAAGAAAGCGTTCTTCGGATCAATAACAGAAAACCAAGCAGCTGAGGCAGGGATCATAGTCAATAAAGCAGTAATGTCCGGGACAACAGGAAACTGTGGCACAACGATCTTATTGACCTCTCGAAGGTCGATCACAAACCGATACACAGGTGGCTGAGAAGAGTCAGTACGCTTAAGGACAGGCAGAACAGGACTGTTACACACATTACCTCTCATTTCTTCAACCACACCTTTCCCAACCAAATCATAGATAATCGCTAAAAGAGCTCTTTCGCCATCTGGATATTTTGTAGTGGGGAATGCGAGGTAATTTAGCATTCAACTTAAGGGTAACAACGTAGGGTGGAATCTGCAAGAGACCAACATCATTGGGACCTGTAGCCCAAAGTGTATCAGGGAGAGAACGCAGTTCCAGTGGAAGGCAATCCTTAGACTGATACATCGGGGAAATCACTTTCTTACCCACCGTAAGATGTACTCCCAAAGGAGAACAATGTAATGTCGCATGCAATCTTTTCAACAAGTCCAAACCCAACAGATTCTCGCCACAGCCTGTCGTTAGAATAAGGGGAGCCTCCAATTCACAGGGACCAATAGAAAGGGGCAAAGGACAAGAAACCGGATTACGAACTGGGGCGCCAGAAAATCCTACTGAAACACTGGTCAAGCCAGACAAAGGTGCGCCGGGGAGTTTAGAGTGCATGATAGA
Organism: Triturus cristatus; assembly: GCF_964204655.1. Lineage (NCBI taxonomy): Eukaryota > Metazoa > Chordata > Amphibia > Caudata > Salamandridae > Triturus > Triturus cristatus. The sequence goes on along the minus strand of NC_140585.1, from coordinate 75,176,072 downwards.
ACTCTTTGCTGCACCAGTATCCAAAAGAAAAGGTTCTGCCACACCTGATGTAATCACTTCAACATAAGGTCCACTCTGGTCTACTGGAACTGACACTACTCCCTCCCTTTGTCCATGGCTGTCCTAACTATCATTAAAACCAGTACTCTCACTTCCAACATAATAATCATCAGTGTAGTACTGAGCGGACTGGACGGTCGGAACATTCTGTTGGTCAAAATAATTCATAGAATTCTGAGGGGAAAAGGAACGTTCATTCTGGGGAAACGTACCACGTCCCCTACCCCTAGGTACTTGATGGAAACCACCACGACCTCTCAGACCAGACATACCATTCGCACGCTGTAGCAAGATCGGGCAACTATTCTTGAAGTGACATTCTTCTTTACAATAAGCACACTGATTAGGGCCTAGAGGGAGTCGCGAAGCAAAAGACTCAGGCTTCTGCAACAGTTTCTGAAACTGTGGGGGTTGCTGAAACTGGGAAGGTTGCTGAAACTGACGCTGATTAGGGCGAGGCGGATAAGCCTGCTGCAGAAGAACTTTCGTTTTTAATTCTCTAGTCTTCTTCTCTACTTTATCCTTCTCATCTTTATCTCTATTCTCATTGTATTGTGCAGTAGCCAATATCTGAGCCGAAGAAGAAACAGCCCATGAACTCTCAGAGTCCTTTAACTTATTAGAAAGTTCAGGAAGTAAATTAAAAACAAACTTATCTACAAACAACCTCTGACCACCTTCTGTACTCATATCCTGACCACTATGATCAATGAATGTTTCCTCAAACCCAGTGAAGAAATCAGACACACTCTCGTCTTTCTTTTGTTTGCATGCTGCTAACTTGTCCCAATTCACCCCCAGAGGAGGCATCATTTTTTTCATTAAATTAATAATCCTACCAGGTAATTCTGAAACTAAGGGTTCAGGTTTGGCACCTCCTACCTGCCGACCATCTGCAGCAGTAATATTAACCCACGTATCTCCTAACTCTGGCGCGTGATCCTCGTGACGGATCTTCGCCCACAAGGGTTGAGGAACTACATTACCCATCAACATATCTATGTCAGCTAAATTCATAACACACGCATCAACTGTCTGAGACAACTCCTTATAATAACCAGCAGGATTTTTACGGGGGTCAGGCAAAGTCTGCTTAAGAGCCAGGACCTCAGCTCTCTTCCAAGGGACATGCACCCACACTCGCTGAAAATGAGCCGGTGCAGCCGCAATACCATGAGCGGCATCAGCCACAACTGCCTCTCTCCATACAGGGGGAACCTCCCTCATAGGATACTGCTTCACTTTTCTCCTAATAGAAGGGTCAGGTTCGAACAATGACTGAGGTGGAAGTCTAGACCTAAAAGTGAGTAGTGTCTCTACCGTTTCCTCAACATCGGATCCCACTATCGTCCCTTTAGCAAATTCAGACTGAATATTCAGCAATTCCAGTGGAATTGAACCCAACTCATTATCTTCCCACTCATGACGAAGGAAGGTACATATGACATCAAAAACATACCTTTGTTTTGGTGCCTCCCACTGTAGGAAGATATCCATAACCACTTGTGGACTGTACTTGGAGGTATTCGAAACCCATCTACGAGCAAGGAGATCTAACACTGCCCGCTCTTCGGGACCAGGGAGCTGACTACGTCTCTGCTTACGTTCAGAAACAGGGGTCATATTCAGTGACCCAAAGAAAGGAGACAAAAGACTAGTGACAGTCTCAGTTATTCATTGCCGAGCAGAAGGAGAAGAAGTTGACATGAGGACAGGAGACAGTGTTTTGAGGTGACAGAGACGTAGGGACAAAAATAAGAGAAGTCGAAGATAAAGGAGTGTAAGGCAAAGGAGTTTGAGGCAAGGCTGGTAGCAAGGCTGGCGGCCCTGGAGGGGGCTGCGCTAGGGGAGGAAGAACCACCTGTGAAGCAACGGGTGGCTGAACTACAACAGGAGGTTGAACGACAACAAGGGGTGCAACAACTGGAGGTAACGAAGGTGCAGTAGCACCCTGCACATAAGGGGGTGGTAATCTCAGTAAATGTGACATCAAAGGATCCTTTTCAGGGTCTACAGTCACATTTGAAAGGGGAGGTGGCAAAGCCGGGTAACATTTGTCAATGGCCATGCAATGTTGTCTATCTGACACTTCAATCGCATGATCTTCTTCATCTTCCTTAAACTGCCTAGCAGCTTGCATTACCGATATATTCCTTTCCTTCCTATCTCTCTTAGCTTGCTTAATTTCTCGCTGTTTGGCTTCCTTACGCCAAAGGCGGAAAGAGTCAAACATCGCCGGCCAGGCTTTCTTCTTAAATAGTGCAACTTCTAGGTTATCTAAAACATCTGATTCAAAACTACCATGTTGGGGCCATCGTAAAACACCATCTTTCCTTGTATAACGGACCCATACTTCATTAAAGGTAATGGGACCTACACCATGCTTTGAATAGAGCTCATAAGTTGGAGTTCCAACCGGAGGTATCGGACACGAGTCCTCCAATCGGGAATCCCTATTACAACTACAACAAAACCATTTCCTAAATTTGCTAAGACCAGGCATCTTTTAGCTCACTAGTCTTGCTTCAAACTTCAAGGGGTTATCAAAAATGATACACTCGCAAATATACGAACCCCCCGGCTTCGACTATTGCAATGGCCGAATCAAAACCAAGAAACAAAACAAAGTCGTGGGAGCGACCCACTTATACTTAACCAACATGTCTGTCACGCCACCAGAAGACCGCCTAACGTCTCGCCTTACAAATCATCACAAGAGGGTCCAAGACAGGGCGAAAGTCAGGGCAGCAGTCCTTCGCAGCCGTCGGAAAGGGGAAGCCTCGCAGAAAAATTCCTTCGGTCCACGTCGACATACAGGGGTCGATGAATTGGCGGCCGTCCTCCAGAATTTCCTCACGGGGCTCCTCACAATCTTCGGGCTTGGACCAGTACCGCTGAAGTCGCCCCACGTTGGGCGCCAGTTGAAGAACCGGGGTTTAACCCAGCGGCGTCAGGGGCACGCCTAAGATCTTCGAGTTCACCTGTCTTGGTATACAGAGACATGGAATACTTCTGGATGGCATCAGAGACTAAGTTTATTAGCTGCAGCTAGTAACAGTGATCCTAGAAATACATCACGGTGTAAATTCTCAGGAAACTGCTCATTTTACTAAGGCGAGACGTCTCCTTTTATACCCAATATTCACATTATAAATGTACACCCACTGCACAAAATTCTAGCCAATAAGGTACATTTTCAAACAAAGTGTCACATAACAAAAACTCAATTTACAGTATCCCAACCCAAAAGTTAATTATTAGGAATGTCCCAAATGCAATCTCCACAAGCCGGACAAACCTATAATTGAAAGCATAACCCATGTAATGAAGAAACATAAAAAAAGAAACGGTAACAGATGCTGAACAAGATAAGGCATGTGCAAGGAAACTAAAAGTTAACGATGTCCTGAACATTGATTGGCAATCACAGACAAAGATCGATCAGGGAAATTGGCTTTGCGGGGTCAGTTTCAGGTGCAGAGGTCAGTTTCTTACAGTTCATTTCAGAGTCAAAAAGAAACCTAGTTAATGTATACATGAACTAAGAAGGCCAGGCCACTTTATTCGCCAGGCTACCTTCACAGGCCTACGTGAGGGCAACACAAAATGGTGGCACAGAACAAAATGGAGTCAGACTCGAGAATTACAGAACCTCATCCGCACCTCCTGATCCAGGGGTTTACGTAGCCTGGCCGCCATATAGGTCGCCACCTTGGGGGCTGGAGCCCACTGTGACGAACGAGGATGTAAGAGTTCGGCGCGGTTTTGCATGTCCGCGCTAAGCTCTGAAGGTGCGGGTTGATCAGAATGCGAGGGGCGCATGGGCCATCCGGTTCCCCCTCCCCATTGGAAGACCGGGACGAGTCAACCGTATCCCGTGGGGACCCATCGTCCGTAATCGCAGAAGGACCCGCCGGACTTTCTTCCGGCGTACTAGAGACTGCAAGGGCCTTAGTTTCCAGAAAAGCTTTCTTCAGGCGCGAAACCGCGTCCTGATCCAGTCCGGCAGTCCCCGAACGCTTCCGTTTGGGCAGAGTGGTATCCGCGGCAGGTTGGCCTGGAGGTAAGGGGACTGAGGACCCAGAGAAACCTTCCCTCTGTGAGAGGGGTTGGCACTGAGCCTGAAGCATGTCGATCCTCCTCTCCAGCGGCGCAACCACCTGGGATACCGCCTTATATATGGATGAATCCATGACATGATAGAAATGGTCATCCACAGGCAAATACATCACCTCCTCCTCCTCCTCCTCCTCATAGTACTCATCGTACTCCATCATAAAGTACTCTATAATCTGTGAGTACAAACAGGGGATAAACAAGGGCAATACACAGAACACTGAACCCAGAATGGGAATATGAGGCAAAACAGGACCAATCACCCTCTCTATTCCGAGGGGAAACACTATGCAGCCTGCCTGGGCCGGTCCTGAAAGGTCAACCTACATGCAGCGCATGTGTTCAAGTATATGCAAGAGAAGTCTTACACGCAGCGCGTGTGTGTTCAGGCTCCAGGCAGGGGCTCCGTTTAATAATGCCAGACTTAGCCCAAGCGCTCTTTTATAAAATAAAGTGTGTCGTCCCCCGCGGCGCGCGAGTCCGTCTAAACCGCTGATGTCCCTGAAGCGGAACTAGACGACTGGCGGCCGCCCGGGGGTAAGCTCGTATACGAGCGAGAGCGCTCAGGCGTGCGGTCGCCTAGCGGCGGGAGGCCGCACCGCGGACAGAGCCTGAGGGAGAGCGAAGCCGCGAAAGGAGCGGAGAATCACTCCCGCGGAGCCACCCCTTGAGATCGGGTGAATTACCAATAACCCAGCGCTAGCGCATAGCGCTGCCAGCACATAATTACCCAAAAACAACACAATTAGCCACTAGCAATAACATTTGAAAATAAAGGAAAAACACTCATCTGAACGCTGCTGGAGCAGAGAAGAAAGAGGAGGACAGGCCCAACAGCAAGAAAGCCTGGTTCAACAACGACCTCAAGAACTCCAAGAAGAACTGCCGCACCCTCGAGAAAGCCTGGCGAAAAAACCCGACTATAGACAACATGACCGCCCTCAAGCACGCCTCCCGCAAATACCACCAGCTGATCCACACCACTAAGAAGACAGCATTCAAAGAACGACTAGACAACAATGCACACAACAGCAAGGAACTCTTCAGCATCATCAAAGAGCTCTCAAACCCCAGCGCCGGAAACAACAACATCACTCCCTCACAAGACCTCTGCGACTCACTCGCCTCATTCTTTCACCGCAAGATCGCCGACATACACAACAGCTTCAGCGCACAGACCACGCACCCAACCACCGAACCGACGCCCCCCAACACCACCCTCCGTGCCTGGACCCAGGTCAGCAGCGAAGACACCATCCACACGATGAACACCATCCACTCCGGATCACCAACCGACCCATGCCCCCACCACGTCTTCAACAAGGCCGACTCCGTCATCGCACCCCAACTCCAGTACATCATCAACTGCTCCTTCAACACCGCCACCTTCCCGGAGAGCTGGAAGCATGCCGAACTCAGCGCCCTCCTGAAGAAACCAGACCCCACCGACCTCAAGAACTACCGCCCCATTTCGCTCCTCCCGTTTCCTGCCAAAGTCATCGAGAAGACCGTCAACAGACAGCTAGCCACCTTCCTCGAGACAAACGGATCCCTCGACAACTCGCAGTCCGGCTTCCAAGCCAACCACAGCACCGAGACCGCCCTCATCGCAGCCACTGACGACATCCGAGCCCTGCTCGACAGCGGGGAAACAGCGGCCCTCATCCTCCTGGAACTCTCCGCAGCGTTCGATACTGTCTGCCACTGCACACTAGTGCAGCTCCTCAGCAACATCGGAATCCAAGAGAAGGCACTAGAGTGGATCATCTCGTTCCTCGCCGGAAGAACCGAGAGAGTCCGCCTCCCCCGTTCAGATCCGAGGCCACCGAAGTCATCTGCGGCGTACCACAAGGATCATCACTCAGCCCCACCCTCTTCAATGTCTACATTTGCCCCCTCGCAGCCATCGCACGCCAACACAACGTCAACATCATCTCCTACGCTGACGACACCCAGCTGATCCTCTCCCTCACCAACGACCCAGCCACCGCCAGAACCAACCTACACGAAGGGATGAAAGACTTAGCCGAGTGGATGATGAACAGCCGCCTGAAACTGAACTCAGACAAGACGGAAGTCCTCATCCTTGGATCATCACCCTCTGCCTGGGACGACTCCTGGTGGCCCCCTGCCCTGGGCAGCTGTTACATGTAGTATTTACTAGATGTATTATATGCACTTGTTTCTTTAAAGAAGAGAACATTCATTTCCATGTTGTTCTAGAGTTTAGAATGCATGTTTGTAAGTAACCATTCAGACTGGGGATCTGTCCTGGAAGAGTCGTGGGTTGTTAACCTCTGAATTAAAGCTTCTACTTGAACATGGATTAAGGCTGCCTGGATTTCCTTATTCTATTTATTAATTGGAGCTTACACTTTACAATTATTGGCGACGTTTGAAAATTTGGAGGAACCCACCGACCCGTGTTTATGATATGTTTTACAAAGTTCAGTAACTCGGTGAACTTCTGGATCCTAATGCGTTAAACTAAGCCTGCACTACGAACGACATTACTTCAAGGACAGTGTCGATTTTTATCTAAAAAGAATGGACTGCAAAGCTGTCTCTGAGACTTTGATGGATTTCACTAATTAGTGCCAGATCGGAGATCAGATAATGACTTCTAGTGACAGGGTTGTTCCAGATGTTGGTAGAGGGACTGAAGGTGGTGGTGACAATGTTGTGGTTAGGCACAGTTCTAGGATTAGAGTTTCACCATTTAGAAGTGAAGATTTCGTGTACTATTAATTTAGTGTCTTTTGGCAAATTGTGTGTTTTGTTGTTATGTGGTGTATTGTGTGTTTTGTTTTGTTTGTTTGTGTATGAAAGGGGGATGTGTTACATGTAGTATTTACTAGATGTATTATATGCACTTGTTTCTTTAAAGAAGAGAACATTCATTTCCATGTTGTTCTAGAGTTTAGAATGCATGTTTGTAAGTAAGCATTCAGACTGGGGATCTGTCCTGGAAGAGTCGTGGGTTGTTAACCTCTGAATTAAAGCTTCTACTTGAACATGGATTAAGGCTGCCTGGATTTCCTTATTCTATTTATTAATTGGAGCTTACACTTTACAGCAGCGCACCCAAACCAACGGACCACACACGCAACCTGGGCTTCATCCTGGACTCCTCCCTCTCGATGACCAGACAAGTCAACGCCGTCTCATCATCATGCTTCAACATCCTACGCATGCTCCGAAAGATCTTCCGATGGATCCCCACCGAAACCAGGAAGACGGTCACCCAGGCACTCTTCACCAGCTGACTGGACTACGGAAACACCCTCTACACCAGAACCACAGCCAAACTACAGAAAAGACTCCAACGCATCCAGAACGCCTCCGCACGACTCATCCTTGACATCCCCCGACACAGCCACCTGAGAGACCTGCACTGTCTCCCCGTCAGCAAGAGAATCACGTTCCGACTCCTCACCCACGCACACAAGGCCCTCCACGACCTGGGCCCCAGGTACCTCAACAACCGCCTGACCTTCTACACTCCCACCCGCCAGCTACGATCGACCAGCCACGCCCTCGTCGCCGTTCCACGCATTCGAAGAGCCACCATGGGAGGAAGATCCTTCTCCTACCTGGCAGCCAAGACTTGGAACTCCCTCCCCATCCACCTCTGTCTGACCCAAGACCACCTCTCCTTCAGGAAGCAACTCAAGACCTGGCTGTTCAAGCAGTAGCGGTCCCCCCTCCCCCAGCGCCTTGAGACCCTCCGGGTGAGTAGCGCGCTCTACAAATTTCTTGATTGATTGATTGATTGATTGACAGAGCGCCCGCAGGGGAGAATATGAGGCAGCCTGACTCGTGATTGGATGATTTTGTTGGACATTTTTAGTGTTCACGTTTTCCCTATGCCTATGGGAAACGTAGTTCAAAAAATGAGTATTGTAATGTTAACAGAGCTGCTGGAGTAATAAATGGAGAAAGTTGAAAGCCTAATCAGAAGCCTTCGCTCCTGCCATAGAATTACATTTCCATTAGTTGCTGGGATGCTAGTGTAAAGTGATTCAATGTCCAATCCTATCAGAAGCTCCACCTCTTTGCTGAACGTAGTATAATCTGAATGATGTTTGGGGATTCAATTTGAATTTGCAGCTTCTATCGGGGACTTAATTTCAGAAAATAACTGTTTGCAGAAACTGGTTACGGAAATGATCTGTCTGTATACTTTGTAGTTGTGTGTGGTCTGTAGTCTGAGGAATTCCTGCATAGGAGACTCTTTAGTTTGTAAGACTGTAGCACAGCCTTGTCAGCTAGTTTGATTATCACATTGGGTAGAGAATATGAATCATTTAGTGCTTATTACTTTAGCCTGATCAAATTATGCAACACTTGGACATTCTTATTAGTAATGTTAACAATTTCACTGGCAACCACCTTTTCTGAGGCTAGAACCTTAGGAGGTAGGCCAGTCACTGGTGGATTGAACTAAGATTTATTATGGTGGCCGGTATTACTGGTTTCTGGTTCATTAGCCTCTGCTTGGGAAAAGAATTTGAGTCTGATTTTCTGAAACATTATGTTAATTCACTCTATAGCTGAAATGGGGCCACTGTTTGGTGGGTACAAAGCCCAGACACTTATCCGGTGCCCTCGTTTGTAGTTCAGTAAGTGGGCTTCCTGTTAGATTTACTACTGAGTGTGTGATGTGCCGTTCAGGGGTAATGACTACTGGAACATGATTCTTACGATTCTCTGATTTGGCTCCTTGGCCTTTTGATCTTTTCTTCCTCCCCTGCCATGTCCTCTTGCCTGCCGTAAAAAAGTCTCTGGTTCTAACAGAATAATGGATTGGGAGGTAATGGTACATATGAGGCAGGCCACACGAAGTAAGGGCCCAGGTGCAGTAATACCAGATGGAGGCAATACACTTGACATCTATCCCTCCCTTTACATTGCACCTCATGTCTACTGCTCCAGCCATCAGAGCTAGATGCTCCGCTATCTCTCTCTGTGGTCTCATTTGTTTTGACATGGATGCTACTGAATCATTTTGAATAAATTAGTCAGCAGCTGCATATGGATGGTTTGATTCGTATGCAAACCTCCTATTAACCCACATATATATATATATATATATATTTGTATGTCAGGTGTGGGTTAATATATGTCCAAACCACACCTTCCCTCGGCCACTGGAAAGAAGATGTGCACTCCAATATCGCTTGCACCAAGTTTAATGTCTCATCCACGGAAAGGATCGGCACAATGCTCCCAACATGTTTAGGCGAACGAACATTGAAGATCAGTGGCCGAGAGGGTGATTGGAAAAAGGAACTAATTTATCTAAACAATTCTAAATATGCAAAATCAGATGATTTGCTCAGACTTAATCTAAATTGCACTATTGATATCAATACGACCTCTAGAGTTGGTCACGGTACACTTTACCTTAAATTGTGTCTAAAGAAGCCCATCACAACAATTAGTCAACTTGTACTTACTTCAGCCGAAGTAGGTGACATTTATTTTGCATTTACAGTTTGTACCACAGATTCATTTCATTATACATAAAGCATTTGAGAATTTTGCATATAGTTGCACATTGTGAGTGAATTGTGAGTCCCAGTGGAGTGACCATAACCTAGCTTAGTGAATATTACGTGAAAACAAGTGAAGAGTGGGGAATTGGTTATTGGTAAAACATCAAAAGGAGAGCTGTATACAATAGGAAATGAATTATTTAAGCTCTCTTTTCTGTTTTTTGTCGACGGCGTTTCGACCCTCTCTTGATATGGGGTCTCTTCAGGACAGCGTTTCTAGGGACTAAATGAGGGGAAGAGATTACATTATGGTGGTAGAATGCATGGTGGTAGTGATTAGGGCTAAGTGGTTGTGTGTAGTATTGCTTACCAGTACAGCACAAATAATCTATTTCATGTAGATTCCTAGCAGTGAGGGTAGTTGCTGTTGGATGGTGGGGAACCAAGGATCAGAACAGCACAATAGCTGAACCTGCAACATGAAGGTATGATTCAATATAATACCATTCACTAACATAACGCAACCGTGATGTGAAATAATAAAGCAGAACTCATTATTTAAAGGTTCTGTCGATTGCAGGGAGAATTATGGGTTAATGGTAGAAACCCTTGGATAAAGCCTGATGCAATGCTGATCACTGAATGCAGTACCGGGACGAACTGCACAAAATAATAATAATGTGACAGCTCGGATGATAATAGGGCCGGACTTTGTAAATCTTGACACTTGTACTGGTAGAATTATCTATTGTCTATATCTACTTACTGAAGCGTCGCCGTGTGGACCTCTGAATAGAGCGATGTTCCATGTACGCGTTACCGCAGCTGTGGCATAATTAACGAAAAACAATTAGTTCCCTGAGCAAACTGAATATATTCATAGGAATAATTCGAAAATCACAGATTAATATGTTTATAGATAAATGATTGGACAAAGCATTTATCTATAAACATATTAATCTGTGATTTTCGAATTATTCCCATGATTTCAAATTGAAGGTCCTGATATATTCAGTTTGCTCAGGGAACTAATTGTTTTTCTGTACAGTTGCAATTGTTATCAATTGTAGGCAACAGCATTGGGTGGTGGCTGTTCTGTTCCCTTCGATGCAATTTTTGTGATATTTGTGGTTCTCGTTTACTGTCTTAAATCACCATTTGTTTGCGCAGACTATACCTCACTGCCCATTTCCTTTCCTAAGCATAATTAACGAAGTTCGTGACCGGAAATGCGTCACGCTATCCCGCGATATTGGGGTATTCTACCAGTAACTACGTCGGCCATCTTGGAATGAGCAAGGTCTCTTGGCTGTCAGTTACCAGTGGACTAGTGCGCCCCGTTTTGTCCTCTCAGACCGTTTATAGATCAAGGGATGAATGCGTGTCCCTACAGAAAGGCATATGTACACTCAAAATAAAAATACAAATTTAATTAAAAAAAAAAAATACAAATAAACACAGGGTGACAAATATATACAGTGTAATGTCTGTACACTAAAACGAGGCAGCGGCCATTAAGTAGCATGATTACTTGGGTTTTACTGAAAAGAACTGTTCTCAAGGATTTTGAACATGGCAAAAGTTGGCAAAAGGTGTTGGTGTCCACATTCTGTCATCATATTTCTATGTGCAATAATACGGCGGCCATCTTATCATGTTGTTGAGTAAGACCGGTCTTTAATTCAATCTATGCAAGTAATGGCGTATCAAGGTCGGAGATAATTAATGTACCATGTAGAGTAATAATTAAATAACATACAGTGCATGAGACATTACACAATCATGTTGTCTCTCTACATATCTTACTTTGTATATACAATGTTTCATAAGGAGTGTAGACAGGGCCCTGTCTCACTATGATATAGGATCTGTTCAGTGTCTTAGTGCAAGCTGATGAATCTGCGCCATTCTTCAAGGCTGTTTAATCCTTTCCAGATAGACCCACATTTATCGATCCATTTACACTCCAAAGTTTGTAAAATGAGTGAAATATCTCCACCTCTAGAAGATACCGTAGCTTTTTCTATCACTTGCCATTTCAAGTCATCCGCAGAATGTGCTTTCCCTTTGTAGTGTTCTACCAGGGGAACACTCTCTATCTGGCATCGGATTCGGCATCGATGTTGGGCAATACACGCTTTCACTGGTTGGGTCGTCTGGCCTATGTATATCAGATCACAGGGGCACCATATACAATAGATCACATTGGGTGTTGAACAGTTTGTTAGGTCACGGAGTGTGATTTTCGTGTTGCCATGAATAAAATGTTTGGTTTCTAAGGCGAACCTACAGGCTACACAATTTCCACATTTGTAGTGTCCTGTCAGTGCGGGAAGTGACCAAAGATCATGTATGGTGCTTTTGGCTTGGATAACACTAGTGTCTGAATGCACTAAATGATCCTTGATATTATTGCATTTTTTGAAAGAGAACATCGGTAATTCTTGACATGAGTTCAGTGTATTCAATGTAGGCCAGTGTCTTTTATTGGTTTTCTGTACCTGGGTACTTAATGGGCAAAAGGTGGTAACGTCCACACTGCGTTTCGTGCAGTCTTTTTCGGTTTTTGTGAGTAGTGCCTCACGCGGGCTGAACCAAGCCCTCTTCATTGAGGTCCTGACTAATCTTTTTGGATATCCCCTTTCACGAAGTCTGTTACTTAGTATATTAGCTTCTCTGAAGAAGTCTTCTTTCTCCGTACAGTTGCGTCGCAGCCTTAAAAATTGGCCATATGGTAGGCCATCCTTCAGTGCCCTAGGATGGAAGCTGTTGTATTGTAACAGCGTGTTTCTGGCTGTCGGTTTTCAATACAATGTTACATTCAAATGATTGTCACAGCATCTAATTTTTAGGTCTAAGAATGGGACCATTTCTTTGTCTTTGTGGTGTGTGAAGGTCAGTGCTGACTGACATTCATGTAGGTACATGATGAACAGTTCTAGATTTTCCTCTGTCCCGGTCCAGATGAAGAAAATGTCGTCGATGTAGCGTTTCCAGCATCTGATGCTTGTGAAGAATGGGTTAGTTATGTTGTTAATATATTTCTCTTCAAGGTCACCTACGTAGAGATTCGCTAGGTTTGGTGCAGAAATAGCTCCCATTGAAGTCCCCGAACATTGTTGGTAATAGCTGGTATTGAATCTAAAATAGTTTTTAGTGAGCGCTATTTCTAATAGCTTGGTTATGAACTCAGTGGGAACTTTAAATGGTGCTGGACGACAATTCAAAATGGTTTGGATGACATTTATGCTGTCCATTTGTTGGATATTTGTATATAGTGAATCTATATCCATAGTCACTAATATCTCTTCCATGGGATTATATTCAGACACTGCAATTATTACCAGGGAAATGACCTGTCAGTGGCCGAGAGAGTGATTGGAAAAAGGAACTAAGCAGAGAAGATTCCAGATTGATTATACAAGTGGGCACAGAAGGACTGTGGTCCGGGGCCACAGTACGGGCACAGAGCTTCATGTGAACCTATGATCTTGTTCTGAGTGGTGGGGCGTGTGTTTTTATCTCCAATTTAGTGATCGTTGAACTGATGCAACATACCAGTCTGTTATTACGTGGAGTCCTGAAATTATTTATTGCTTTATTTTCCTGGTTGAACATAGCATATTCTAATTGACATGAATTCTAAAACCTTTTGAGGTCATGGGCCAGGTCCTGAACACAAATGTTGGTGGTATACTGTTTGGCTTATAAATGATGTTTGAAATTCCATGTAACCCATCAAGATTTATTAATACAAGCATATAACAATAATTCCTTTGGCTGGCACGAGTATATGACAATCCCCTCAACTCGTGAGGCCTTGGTCATCTTAGGATGCACAAACAGCAATCGACTCTACTCTAGAGATTACTTGCCATCCATGTTGTATACACTTCAATCCATTATACCAAATTCAAGTTATTATATAGTGTCTTGACATAATAACCTGTTTCATAACCCAATTTAGAATCAGTTTTAGCACAGGTCACCTTACCTTGACCCTATACGATCATCAACAAATGATGGCATAGAGCATGTGACACTTTACCCAGATTTTTTAAAATTAATAAAATTCTGTCACTCTATATGGGGCATGCTGAACTTATTCTGAAATTGTCATCAGGCCGTGCCAATTTAAACTTAACGCTCTAAAAATATGGTTGCACAAAGCACGAGGTACTTTAAATTGACCAATTTGTCTAAAGATGCACCTGTCACTTTATATTGCTATGCGGCCGTTCCAAATGTGTATTTCGGGTTCAGTCTCCGCCAGCATGCATCATTTTAGTTCGAGTCCCTTCATCATAGCTCACTTCATGTTTGGACTACGGATTTCATTCTCACCAGTACATGTCACTTTCCCTCTGAGCTCATTTGCCTATAATATACCCATACGCATACATTGTACTAGAGGTTTAGCTTCTGCAACCAAGTGCGCACACACTACTTTAATTTGAGTTCCCTTCTAAATAGCCCATTTTATATCTGGACTATTGGTTTAAGTCTTGTCAGCACGTGTCACGTCACGTGTGCTCATTTGCACATAATAGCTACATGCTCATACATCAATATCTGAAGAAAAGAAAGGAGTTATTTGTCCCTCTATGATTTTGAACCAGCGGGAAATCTATTGGACATTTCCGTAAATCGTAACGCCTTTAAAAGAGCCTTTGCCACCCTGATAGGCTATAATTGACTGCGTTTCTGATACGACGAATGACACTTTCATGGGGAATGAATGACACAAAGGGGATTTATTCCTCACTTATATTATAGGGACAAGTTTGCAGAACATGCTAAAGAGCAAGTCTATTTCAAATACGGTATTTGTCATTATAACAGATCCGACCAACAAGACATGATGTATGAAATGTCTTAAATGCAGTACAATTTAATCGTGCATGACCTCATTGGGGACTTTGTGATATGTCAATCATTGAGAGAAATGATAATTGCTTATGACATCAAACTAAGAGATACTGTGATAAAAATGTATTGTAGCATGCTCCTATGTGAGGAAGACACATTATGTGAATGATCCAAATTGTTAAAATAGAAGTGTGATGCATTACAAGTTATATATAGGGCTCCCCGTTTTTCGTTTTTACTGATTTTTACAGATAAATACAGACAGAAAACAGTACGTTTCCTGTCTGTATTTATTTTTAAATGCATAAAAATACAGAAAATTGTGCTTCCAGATCAACAGCTGAATACATAAACATCATGGGGAGGTAAATGGGATGAGATGTCCTTAAATACAGGCGTAGCTTAACACATATTTGTATACAATGCAAACATTTACCTGGAGGTGTAGTGTTGTGTTATTTAGGGCTACCTAATCTGCTAAAATACAACAGGCATCAAAGTATCAGTGCAAATGTATCTGTTAAATAAATGTGGGAGTATACCATTTTCTGACGCCATTTGCTTTCAAAACACAAAATAAATATAGATAAATACCAGTGAAATGGGTAAAAAATAAATATAGATAAATACAGACGGAAATGTTAAAAAAATAAATACCATAAAACCGAGAGTCCTAGTTATATATGGAGCCACATATTTTGATATGGCCTATATCAGAAAGAATGTGATTGTAGTGAATGTTATTGGCATGCAAATGAAGCCGCCTATCCTTAGAGATACATGGTCTAGTGTTTAATAGAGCAGCGCAAAGAAGGAAGGACTATATATTCATGTTGTCAGACTGGTCATAAGGTTTCACAATTTACTCTTATTCATCTCAATCCTAGGTTCAGATTTAAGTGTTTGCCCAAGTAGCCTCTTGGTAAACATCATTGTTCTATCTCTGTAAAACTTCTGTTAGTTTTACTCGAAGTGATCTGCAACTTTTCCATCACGGAAATCCAAGATGGTGGACACTGATATGCTAGATGGTAAACTGTCTAGTGTTTGGGCTCCAGGAGGAGCGTTTCTGCCTTCGGGCTCGTGCTCAATGCGCACTGCGCACTTCAACAGGAGCTTTTGAGGAGATGCGGCGTTTTCTGGTATTTGTGCATGCCTCGTGCAGAAACCTTCTGCAGACCAGCATTTGAGTTTATCAATATTTCATGTGACACTTCAGTGTGTTCCTAGTTAGTGTATTCTGGTGAAACCTGTAGTTTTCGGTCACTGCTGACAGGTTTTCAGTTCCTAGCTGGAAGCCTTCGTGAGTACCTCCGTAGTCAGTTCGTTCTGTTTAAAGGTTAAGGAATATTAGAAGAATAGCTCAAGTAAGTCTCCTCATTATCATTTCTCAGCATTTAATCTTCCTTTTCCACGCAGCCTATTTTGGGACAAATTGTCCATGTGTTCCTGCGGTAATACCTACTTACCGATTATCCTGAAAGAGTGATTTTGTTTTGTTAAGACTGGAAGATTAATATAATTCAATTAATTCAACTAAAAGACTTCAATCAAAAATAAAAACCTCGCAATTGAAAAAGACATTCTAAGTAGATATAAATATATATATATTTGTACTTACCAACTTCAAACTTCTCTATTCAGCATCTGTAGAGAAAGCGAGAATAGAACAATACAGTTATTGCTTATGAACTTTAAGATTGTATTTCTTCACAAAATGTTAATTTGGAGAGCAGCTAGCCACTAAGAAGACATGAGTACAGAGGGTCTAGTAGAAAACATTAAAGAAAGGCTATTATTGATGTATATGTAGATGTAGTCATGTCGTTTTTATTTTGAAGGTGCCATAGAAGATCTTCATCCGAATTCAACAAAGAAGAGGCACACCAGTGGCAGTCTCTCTTGTCATCCCAATCCCTTTCCCCCTCTTTGCTGTGAGTGAACAATATTAGTTCGCTGGCAGTGGAGTAAGGGATTGAGGAATAGTTCTTCTGCTCCTGTGGAAACTAGAGTTCAGGTTCTTGGTGCTTACATATTGTAGTGCCTTTTACCTATTTGCACCCGGGCGGAATGGCTGAAAGGATAGATGTTAAGGCCTTAGCTACAGTTTTGGAGGGGTTACAAAAACATTTGAGTGAAACTATGGAAGAAAATATGATTCTTAGAGAAGAAGTTAGGAAGTCGAGTTAAGAATCCATGTATCTCCGTCAAAAATGTGATGAGTTTCCAGTAGGGACTAGTCACATGTCAAAGGAAAATAAGTCCCAACAATGCTCTCCGTCCCCCTCTGCAGCTGAACTGACTACACAAGTAATACATGCTATTTCCCCAACTATTCCTTTAGCAGCACCAGAGAGATTTAGTGGGGATCCCCATAAGGCCCAAATTTTTCTCACACAGTGTTCCTTGCACTTCTTGTGTCGACCCATTATTTTTAGGAAGGATCAATCCAAGGTGGCCTTCATATTGTCCTACCTGAGTGGGGATGCTGCAGCCTGGTCAATGCCACTATTAAATAACAACAATCACATTTTATATGATTTGAAAGAATTTAAGATTGAGTTTTTACATATTTTTGACAGATGAACCATCTCACAAACTACAGATAATAAACTGTTAGATCTGAAGCAGGGGAACCAATAATGAATTGCTTACTTGGCGCAATTTAATAAGTTGATTGTTGAAACCAAGTGGCCTGAAGCCAAAAGGGCAGCTATCTTCTACAGAGGTCACAAAGACGAATTAAAGGACGGGTTGGCACAAATACCAAAGAAACCCACAGACATTTCCGAATTAATCGATCTGGTCTTACAGATTGATCAACGTCAAAGTGAAAGAAGGAGTGAACGTTGAAAGAAAGTCAGACATTTTCCTCCTCGATTTGATAGGATTAAGTCAGATACTACGAAATCCAGTGAAGGAACTTTGGAGGAAGAACCCATGCAAATTGGCTCTGTTCGAGGGCCGTTGACCGAGGAAGAACAAGAGAAACGACGAGTTGGAGAACTTTGCATGTATAGCAGAAGTTCTGGTCACTTTGTCAAAGAGTGTCCCAAGAAACCTAAGAGTAATGTTTTGGTAAAAGACAGGCCCCATCAGTAAGAGGAGTTGCTATGGTGGGTGCTTTTGACAAGACCACTCCACATTCTCAACTAGTCACCAATACGTTACAATCTTCCGCACCTCATCTAACTATTTCCAGTCCGATTAAATTTGAAGCTTCAGAAGTAGATAAGGTGTCAGTAATGATAGATTCCGGAGCTGCTGGCAATTTCTGCAATATAAAATTTGCTAAATCGTTAGGAATTAGATTCCTCAAGAAAGAGAAGCCAGAACTTGTTTGAGCTGTGGATGGTACCAATCTCTCATCCGGACCCATTGTCTTTGATACAGAAGAAGTCTTTTTATGGGGTCCAGGCCAACACTTTGAGTATTTTGAAGTTCAGTCTCATCGATACTCCACAATTTCAGCTCATACTGGGTTTACCTAGGCTCACTGAACATAATCCGAAGATTGATTGGGCTAGAAGAACTATTGAGATGAATTTGAACTACTGTAAGGAACAGTGTCACAATTTAAGTTTATCTACACACTAGACATCGCATTCGGCTTTGTGGGCCAGTCAGACCAGGTCGATTTGTGCTATGGAAATACAAGAAATCCCACAAGAGTACCACGACTTAGCAGCTGTCTTTGACGAACAAGAGGCTCAGAGATTACCCCTACGTAGGGAATATGATTGCAAGATCAAGTTGGAACTAGGAGCATCGTTACCGTGCAGCAGGATTCATGCTTTCTCTGTAGCAGAGAATCACCATCTGAAGGAATATTTGGGCAAATATTAAGCCAATGGTTTTATTCGTACTTCCCAGTCTCCAGTCTTGTCTCCGCTGTTTTTTATCCCTCAAAAGGATGGGAATTTTAGAACGTACATAGATAATCATGCCTTAAACCTTGTTACCAAGAAGAACAGGTACCCTCTGCCGCTAATTTCGGAACTTTTGGGCCAGGTGAAGGACACTCGAGTCTACACAAAATTGGATCTCCTAGGGGCATATCACCTGGTGCGCATCGCAGAAGGCGACAAATGGAAAACAGCTTTTCTAACACGTTTGAGGTTGTTTGAGTTCCAGGTTATGCCATTCGGCCTGTGTAACGCTCCAGCCGCATTCCAACATTTTATCAATGACAGCTTAAGAGAATACTTGGACCGCTTTGCAGTGGTATACATTGATGATAGTCTCATCATTTTCTGCGAACATGTAGGAACATGTCCAGCACGTGCGAGTGATCTTACAGAAATTGCTTAATAGTTAGCTTTTTGCCAAGTTGGACAAATACGTTTTTCACACTACTCAAGTGGAGTTTTTAGGCTTTGTATTGTCTCCTGAAGTCGTATCCATGGATGATGCTAAGATGAAAGCCATCAAAGACTGACCTTCCCCACAAATTGTAAAGGTAGTACAAATTTTCATTGGCTTCACCAATTTCTAAAGGCGTTTGATTTTCAATTTTTCTGAAAGTTTGTCCTCTTACTCGTTTATTGAAGAAAAAGGCAAGGTTTGAGTGGAGTTCAGACACTGAGAAAGACTTTAGTGATTTGAAATACATTTTTACGACAGCTCCAGGTCTGCATCATCCGAATCCGGAAGAACCATTTTTTGTAGAAGCCGATGCTTCTAATCTGGCACTAGGCGGAATCCTGTCACAGAGACACAAGAGAACTGGCAAACTCCATCCAGTGGCATATCGATCTCGAAAACTGACTGCTGCTGAGATAAATTATTCAATTGTAGATAAGGAGTTATTGGCTGTTAAAGACGCCTTTCAAGAATGGAGGCATTATTTGTTGGGGGCCAACCATGAGGTGATAGTTTTCACTGATCACAGAAATCTGCAATTTTTAAAGTCTGCTCGAACACTTACCCCTAGGCAATTGAGGTGGTCACTTTTCTTTGCAGATGTTACTTTTGTTCTGACATACAAGCCTGGATCTGCGAACCGCACAGCAGACGCCTTGTCCCGATTAAACACTGGAGAAGATGAAAAGATGGCTGAAAAAGGATTGATTATCCCTGAGGGAAAATAATTGGGTCCGTACTGTACTCAGATTTGGAAGCCGAGCTTAAAAATTCTTTTTCTGAAGAAGAAATATGTGAATGGGTCAACGAAGATTCAGGAAGAGAAATAAAGAATGGAGAACCTTATCATGAAGGAACTCTTTATGTCCCTTGTGATGATCTTCGTAATTTGATTATACTACACTTTCATGATAATCTGTTAGCTGGTCACAAGGGAGTGAAGAAAACTATAGAACTTATAAGACTAGAATTTTGGTGGCCGGCAATGGAAGCTCAGGTGAGATAATATGTGGCATCTTGTGAGCAGTGTATCAAGGGGAAGGTAACTAGACAGGCTCCACAGGGTTTTTTACTTCCTTTGCCTATCACTCCTTATCCGTGGCATACAATTTCCATCAATTTTATTGTGGATCTCCCCATTAGTCAGGAGTACTCAACTATTTCGGTGGTAGTCGATCATTTCTCTAAGAAGAGTCATTTTGTACCCTTGAAATCCATCCCCAATTCTCAGCTGGCTACACTTTTCACTTTGCATGTAGTAAAGACTCATGGAATCCCTAAGGTGGTAATCTCTGATAGGGGCCCTCAGTTTGTCTCACATTTTTGGAGGGCTTTCTTAAAGAGACTGGGAATTGATTCTCGTTTGTCTACTAGTTTTCATCCGGAAACTGACAGACAGACCGAGAGAGTGAATCAAGAGTTGGAGCAATATTTGCGCCTGTGATTGATGGATCACCAGGGTGAGTGGCCAAATTTAATCTGGGCGGCAGAATTTGCCTATAACAGTGTGGTGCATTCCTCCAATGGGGTTTTCCCTTTCTTTTTGAACGCAGGTAGACATCCCAACATGATAGTAGGGAAGCAAGAAAGTGATGTCCCTTCAATAGAAACAGTTTTATACGATCTGCAAAAAGCTTATCAAGTAGCCACCAGTAATTTAGTAAGGGCCAAAAAATTTCTCATAAGAAGCAGGCCGACAAAAACAGAAGGAAGAATCCAACGTATGTTCAGGGATATAAGGTGTGGATTTCCACTCGAAAAATGCGCCTTAAGGGAAACTGAAAATTCCAACCTCGTATTGTGGGGCCTTTTCAAGTGGAAAGAATGGAACCCCAGTGAGTGTTAAAATAAGACTCCCTTCTAAGTTAAATATTCATCCAGTGTTCCATGTCTCATTGATTAAATGAAACCCACCACACTTGAGAAAAGAGACTCCATCAGCTCCTTTTTTAGTCCAGTCAGAAGAAGATTTTGAGGTGAAGAGAATCTTAGATGCTAGAAAGAGGAGATGAAGGCTTTTTTATTTGGTGGATTGGAAGGGGTTTGGTCCTGAGGAGAGGTCATGGGAACCAAAAGCTAATGTTCATGCACCTAAGTTGATTCAAGAGTTTCACAAGACCCACCTCCATAAGCCCAAGGAGGCAGGAGAAGGCGCCTTGGAGGGGAGTACTGTCAGGACTGGTCATAAGGTGTCACAATTTACTCCTATTCATCTCCATCCCCTTAGAGATGTAAGTGTTTGCCTAAGTACCCTCTTGGTAAACGTCATCGTTCTATCTCTATAAAACATCTGTTAGTTTTACTCAAAGTTATCTGCAGCTTTCAACTGCGGAAGTCCAAGGGGCATATTAGCAACGAGGCGATAAAAGATTATCGCCGCTTTTGCGTCTGTTTTCGGGCGAAATGCGGCGATAATTTTATCGCCTAATCAGCAAGGTCACGCTATTGCGTGAAACCTTGCATTAGCGCCTGAATTCTGAACGCCCAGCTTTTCATCTCTAATAAGATGCAAAGTGGGCGTTCCTGCCCTGACATGACTGGAGAAATGTCTCTAAGCGACATTTCTCCTATCATCAAGCCCCACGCTATGAAGCATAGCGGTAAGAAAAGTAGCGATAACCCCTGTTATCGCTACTTTCCTTACGCCTGCTTCAGGACTGACTTAGCCATGATATCCTATGGAAGGTGGATATCATGACTAAGTTTGCCTTACCTTATCATCAAGCTAACGCCAAACTTCGTGAGATTATCGCTGGGTTTCCAGCGATAATCTCATGTTTGGCAGTTAGCGCTAGGATTTTTATTGCTTTTGAGATAAGCGTTGCTAATAGCAGACTATCTCAGTGATAAAAATCCACGTTAGCCAGCGATAATTATCCTAGCGCTAAGTGCGCTTAGCGATAATTATCGCCGGTCCTTGATGATATGCCCCCAAGATGGCAGCCAGTGATATGCTAGATGTTTGGGCTCCAGGAGGAGCAATGCTGCCTTCGCGCTCAATGCGCACTGCGCACTTTAACTGAAGCTTTTGAGGAGAAGCAGCGTTTTCTGGTATCTGCGCATGCCTCGTGCAGAAACCTTTTGTGGACCAGCGTTTGAGTTTATCAATCCTACATGTGACACTTCAGTGTGTTCCTTGTTAGTGTATTCTGGTGAAACCCGTGTTTTCCTGACACTGCTGACAGGTTTTCAGTTCTTAGCTGGAAGTCTTCATGAGTAACCCTGAGGCGTAGTTTGCGTAGTAGCACTACACGTAGCTACACAAAGAAAACTTTGAACTACGCTCAGCTACGCAAACCTGCGTAGTGTGTAGCTGTTTGCACTGTGTGCTTGTCTGCTCTGAGCAATGATTGCAAACAGCATCTTGCACAGTGCAAGTTATGATAAAATAAGTATCTATCTTTATATGCTAAAATGCATATAGTCATTTCACAAAAGTGAAAATGATAAATTAGCAAGCAGTGAGAGAGGTGATGATTTTGGGATCCTCCCTAACCTAGGGAGAGAACCAAGCAGATGCCTTGAAAACAAAAAGCACATCTTCTTGAACGATTCGGTGGTGGTTCCATCCTCTTAGGACCACCCCAAGCATTATAGGACGAGATTAGCAGTGGTCAGTGAATATTATAGTATCCAATATCAAAATAATTGAACAAAGAGCTGCAGTTCAACTAGTCGTTGCTAGATGTCCCTCACGAGTCAAATGCAAAAGCATTGAAATTATTATTACATCTGGCTGCAGTTCCACTAGTCGTTACTAGATGTCCCTCACGAGTCAAATGCAAAAGCTTCATGAAAGGGTTTCAATGCTTTTGCATTTGACTCATGAGGGACATCTAGTAACGACAAGTGGAACTGCAGCTTGATGTAATAATAATTTCAATGCTTTTGCATTTGACTCTTGAGGGACATCTAGTAACGACTAGTTGAACTGCAGCTCTTTGTAGAATTATTTTGATATTGGACACTATAATATTCACTGCCCACTGCTAATGTCGTCCCATAATGCTTTGCAGTGCTTTTGGTTGGGATTGTATTTTTTCCTATAACTATGCTTGGGGTGGTCCTAGGAGGAAGGGACCACCACTGAATCGTTCACCAGCATGATATGCTCTTTGTTTTCAAGGCATCTGCTTGGTCCTCCCCCTAGGTTAGGGGGCCCCAAAATCATCACCTCTCTCATTGCCTAATATTTTCATTCACAGTTCACTTTCGTGAATTGGTTATATGCTTTTTAGCATGTATAATTGCTTTATCAAAGCATTTGTGGGTATTGTTGATATTGCTGCTACGCTATGTGTTGTAGCACAGTTATTGCACTGAGCTACGTGCATTTAGGGTAGTGCATAGTAGTGCAAACTACGCGTGCTCCGTGAGAGAAGCGTAGTACTACGCCCAGGGTTATTCGTGAGTATCTCCATAGTCAATTAGTTCTGTTTAAGGGCTATGGAATATTAGAAGAAAAGCTCAAGTAAGTCTCCTCATTATCATTTCTCAGCATTTATCCTCCTTTTTCACGCTGCCTATTTTGAGACAAATTGTCCATGTATTCCTGCTGGAATACCTACTTTCTGAATATCCTGAAAGAGTGATTTTGTTTTAAGACTGGAAGATTAATATAATTCAATTCATTCAGCAAAAAGACTCCAATCAAGAATAATAAGAAACTCGCAATTGAAAAAGACATTCTAAGTAGATAAAATATGTATATATTTGTACTTCCCAACTTTAAACTTCTCTATTCAGAAATCTGTAGAGAAAGCGAGAAAAGAACAATATAGTTATTTCTTATGAACCGAACTTTAAGATTGTATTTCTTCACAAATGTTAATTTGGAGAGCAGCTAGCCACTAAGAAGACACAGGTACAGACGGTCTAGTAGAAAACATTAAAGAAAGGCTATTATTGATGTATATGTAGATGTAGTCATGTAGTTTTTATTTTGCAGGTGCCATAGAAGATCTTCATTCGAATTCAGCGAAGAAGAGGCACACCAGTGGCAGTCTCTCTTGTTATCCCAACCCCCCTTTCCCCCTCTTTGCTGTGAGTGAACAACACTAGTTCGCTGGCAGTAGAGTAGGGGATTGAGGAATAGTTCTTCTGCTCCTGTGGAAACTAGAGTTCAGGTTCTTGGTGCTTACACATGTTTTGAATGCCATGGGGGTTTGATAGGGCCAGTAGAAGGCACTGCACCGAAACGCATGAGCCAGAGATACTTTTTAATTTATAACTTTATACTTATAAATGCACAGATTGGAGACACCCTATGGGACTCTATATTTCCATATGTACCGTTAAGTAAATCACATCAGCACCTGCAGTGGATTTTTGTGGTGTTTGGTGCCCGTCGTATTTTGCTTCAATGGAATTAAGATGCGAGGAAGCATATGCTTCAACTCCCGTTTCACGCACTCGTTTTACCGCTGCAGGTAGGAGCCCAGACCACGTTTCAGTGCTTCAAAGAAATTTATTCGTCCGCTCACAAGTGTTGCACAGCCATTACGCGTTTCGAGCCAGTGGGCCCTTGATCACATATATATATATTACCTGCTGGCGGTCGCCAGTAGGCAGTTATAGTTAGGACCTATTTTCCATAGGAAGTCCGCAACATTCTATTCCCAATAAGTCTGGCGCCGGTTGAGGAATCTTCGCGAAATTTTCCAAACTTTTGGCCAGCTCCGGTCCGCTTCTATCCTGAAAGTTTCGTGGTGATTCGTCAAGCGGGGGCTGAGAAAAAAGGGGGGTCCCAAAACACATTTTTCCCATGCAATTTCCCATAGGACCTGTTGACGCAGCTACAGCCCGAACTGCTGAACGGAATTACACCAAATTTGGCAGAAAGGTAGACCTTGGTTCAGAGTCATGCCTTTTGCTTAAATGGTATAAATCCGTTCAGTAGCTCCTGAGAAAATCAAAAAGTAAAATCACATATGTATCTGGGCGGAGCCTAACCACACATCTCATTGTGAGATCTGATTGGCTGTCAGCACTTCATCCAAGAAGTGTTGGCAGCCATCTTGGGACCAATATACATGATAGCACCTCATTAAAAAGCATTGCAGTTAATAGAAGGTTTTAAGACTTTAGTTACATTATAAATCATTTGTTGATGGTACCATACTCATTTTAGGAATTGTGGTATGTTCAAAGGTGATTTTACCATGTGAAAAAGCCTTCTGCTGGGATATCATGAATCATGTTTGAGAGAAAACTATTTTCACATGCTTTTCCCACAGAGGTTTGGAAGGTGATCTATAAGCTAAACTGAGAGCATATTTTCTGTAAATTCACATTATCTTTCTTAGTCATGTGTGAATGAAGTCTGACATTCTCAGTAAAACATGTACATCCAACAAGGGCAGAGACTGTCAGTTGATTCCTTTGTGTTCTACTGCAGCTTCCCAGAGTGTTCCAAAGAACAACTAGAGCGCCAACACTCCTACTTATGATAAACGTATGGCACACCTGAAGCTATCTTGATTGGAATAAAGTGGTAACTCTTAAAACATTTAATTTAAAAAGGATCAAAATTAGGGTGTTCATTTTGCCATAGAATGTATGATTAGTGCTGCAGAAAGAAAAATGAGGGCACATTTTGAGTGCCTTCTCAAATCCTCTTCTATTTCATTAAAGAATTCTGACATGCAGACTGAAACATGCACTTTCAATATCAGCAGCAGACTTCCCTGGTGAGCAGTAGCTTTACTACAGTGATCTAATTAGCAACTAGAGTGCTAACATTCTGAATTTATGGCAAATGTGTGACACATCTGAATGCCTTCTTCATTGAATCAAAGTAAAACACTGACAGTATGCCTACTGAGGAGACTGTAGTAAATGAGGAAATTAGGAAACTTCATAACAAGTCTCCCAAGATGGCCACCAGAGACAAAAGAGCCCAAATGTAGCACAAATATCACCGAGATGTAGCCCAAGTATAGCCCAATGACAGAAATCCCAGAGTGTTTTAAAGAACAACTAGAGCGCTAACAGTCTTACTTATGACAAAAGTATGGCACACCTGAAGCCATCTTGATTGGAATAAAGTGGTGACACTTAAAACATTTAATTTGCAAAGGAACAAAATGAGGGGGTTCATTTTGCCATAGAAATTATGATTAGTGCTGCAGAAAGAAAACTTAGGGCACATTTTGACTTCTCAAATCCTCTTCTATTTCATTAAAAAATTCTGAAATGCAAACTGAAACATGCACTTTGAATACCAGCAGCAGACTTCCCTGGTGAGCAGTATCTTTACTACAGTGATCTAATGAGGAACTAGAGTGCTACCATTCAGAATTTATGGCAAATGTGTCACATCTGAATGCCTTCTTGATGGAACCAAAGTAAACAAGCATTGAAAATGCAATAGGTCTCGCCCTTGTTTAAGTTAAAGCAATTCTGTTTGTAATTAGGTGGCTTTTTAGCTTTGCTTTTATTAGTGTTTTTCAAAATTTCATGTACATAACATGCATATATGTATATGTATGCATGCATTTATATTTGTATTTATATAGATATGCAGATTATATATATGTTTATATATGTATGTATATATATATATACACACATACATATATATAAATGCATATACATATATGTGCATATGTATGCGTGTAGAGAGAGGTAGAGAGGTAGAGGTGTAGAGGTAGAGACGTAGAGGTAGAGAGGTAGAGGTAGAGAGGTAGAGAGTAGTAGAGAGAGAGGTAGAGATGTAGAGAGTAGAGGATGAGTAATAGAGAGTAGAGAGTAGAGAGAGAGTAGTAGAGAGTAGTAGAGAGAGTAGCAGAGAGTGAGTAGGAGTGAGTAGTAGAGCGAGTAGTAGAGAGTGAGTAGTAGAGAGTGGTAGAGAGTGAGAAGTAGAGAGTAGTAGAGGGTAGTGTAGAGTGAGTAGTAGAGAGTAGTAGAGAGTGAGTAGTGGAGACTGAGTAGCAGAGAGAGAGTAGTAGAGAATGAGTAGTAGAGAATGAGTAGTAGAGAGTGAGTAGTAGAGAGTAGTAGAGAGTGAGTAGTAGAGAGTAGTAGAGAGTAGTAGAGAGAGAATAGCAGAGAGTGAGTAGTAGAGAGTAGTAGAGTGAGTAGTAGAGAGTGAGTAGTAGAGAGTAGTACATAGTGAGTAGTAGAGAGTGATTAGTAGAGAGTAGTGGAGTAGTAGAGAGTGAGTAGTAGAGATTTGTAGAGAGTGAGTAGTAGAGTGAGTAGTAGGGAGTAGTAGGGAGTAGTAGAGAGTGAGTAGTAGAGTGAGTAGTAGAGAGCAAGTAGTAGAGAGTGTGTAGTAGAGAGAGAGTAGTAGAGAGTAGTAGAGAGTGAGTAGCAGAGAGAGTAGTAGAGAGTAGTAGAGTAGTAGACAGTGAGTAGTAGAGAGTAGTAGAGAGCGTGTAGTAGAGATTGAGTAGTGGAAAGTGAGTAGTAGAGTAGTAGAGAGTGAGTAGTAGAGAGTGAGTAGTAGAGAGAGAGTAGTAGAGAGTAGTAGAGTGAGTAGTAGAGTGAGTAGTAGAGAGTGAGTAGTAGAGAGTGAGTAGTAGAGAGTAGTAGAGAGTGAGTAGAAGAGTAGTAGAGAGTGAGTGGTAGAGAGTAGTAGAGAGTAGTAGAGTGAGTAGTAGAGAGTGAGTAGTTGAGAGTGAGTAGTAGAGAGTGAGTAGTAGAGAGTAGTAGAGTAGTGGAAAGTGAGTAGTAGAGAGTGAGTAGTAGAGAGTAGTAGAGAGGGAGTAGTAGAGAGAGAGTAGTATAGAGTAGTAGAGAGTGAGTAGTAGAGTAGTAGAGAGTGAGTGGTAGAGAGTAGTAGGGAGCAGTAGAGTGAGTAGTAGAGAGTAGTAGAGAGTGAGTAGTAGAGAGTGAGTAGTAGTAGAGAGTAGTAGAGAGTGAGTAGTAGAGAGTGAGTAGTAGAAAGTAGTAGCGAGTAAGTAGTAGAGAGTGAGTAATTTAATTTAAAAGGAACACAATGAGGAGGTTCATTGTGCCATAGAAATTATGATTAGTGCAGAAAAAAGGAAAATTAGGGCACATTTTGAGTGACTTCTCAAATCCACTTCTATTTCATAAAAAAATTCTGACATGCAGACTGAAACATGCACTTTCAATACCAGCTGCAGACTTCCCTGGTGAGCAGTAGCTTTACTACAGTGATCTAATAAGCAACTAGAGTGCTAACATTTTGAATTTATGGCAAATGTGTGACACATCTGAATGCCTTCTTAATGGAATGAAAGTAAAAAACCTGAAAGTATTTCCTACTGAGGAGACTGTTGTAAATGAGGAAATTAGGAAACTTCAAAACAAATAAGTCTCCCAAGATGGCCACCAGAGACAAAAGAGCCCAAATGTAGCACAAATATCACCGAGATGTAGCCCAAGTATAGCCCAATGACAGACTGTCCCAGAGTGTTTTAAAGAACAACTAGAGCGCTAACAGTCTTACTTATGACAAAAGTATGGCACACCTGATGCCATCTTGATTGGAATAAAGTGGTAACACTTACAACATTTAATTTGCAAAGGAACAAAATGAGGGGGTTCATTTTGCCATAGAAATTATTAGTACTGCAGAAAGAAAGATTAGGGCACATTTTGACTTCTCAAATCCTCTTCCATTTCATTAAAAAATTCTGACATGCAGACTGAAACATGCACTTTGAATACCAGCAGCAGACTTCCCTGGTGAGCAGTAGCTTTACTACAGTGATCTAATGAGCAACTAGAGTGCTACCATTCAGAATTTATAGAAAATGTGTGACACACCTGAATGCCTTCTTGATGGAATCAAAGTAAACAAGCGTTGAAAATGCAATAGGTCTCGCCCTCGTTTAAGTTAAAGCAATTCTGTTTGTAATTAGGTGGCTTTTTAGCTTTGCTTGTATTAGAGTTTTTCAAACTTTCATGTACATACCATGGATATGTATGCATATATGTATATGTATATGTTTGCATGCATTTATATTTATATAGATATGCAGATTATATTTATATGTTTATATATGTATATACACATACATATATATAAATGCATATGCATATATATATGCATATATATGTGCATATGTGTGCATGTACAGAGAGGTAGAGAGGTAGATGTGTATAGGTAGAGGTGTATAGGTAGAGGTGTAGAGGTAGAGGTGTAGAGGTAGAGAGGTAGAGGTAGAGAGGTAGAGAGTAGTAGAGAGAGAGGTAGAGAGGTAGAGAGTAGAGAGCGAGTAATAGAGAGTAGAGAGTGAGTAGTAGAGAGTAGTAGAGAGTAGTAGAGAAAGTATCAGAGAGTGAGTAGTAGAGAGTAGTAGAGTGAGTAGAATAGAGAGTGAGTATTAGAGAGTGAGTAGTAGAGAGTGAGTAGTAGAGTGAGTAGTAGAGAGTAGTAGAGCGTAGTAGAGAGTGAGTAGTAGAGAGTAGGAGAGAGTGAGTAGTAGAGAGAGAGTATTAGAGAGTAGTAGAGAGTGAGTAGCAGAGTGAGTAGTAGTGAGTAGTAGAGAGTAGTAGAGAGAGAGTAGTAGAGAGTGAGTAGTAGAGAGTAGTAGAGAGTGAGTAGTAGAGAGTAGTAGAGAGTGAGTAGTAGAGAGTGAGTAGTAGAGAGTAGTGGAGTAGTAGAGAGTGAGTAGTAGAGAGTAGTAGAGAGTGAGTAGTAGAGTGAGTACTAGAGAGTAGTAGAGAGCGAGTAGCAGAGAGCAAGTAGTAGAGAGTGTGTAGTAGAGAGTGAGTAGTAGAATGTAGTAGAGAGTGAGTAGTAGAGAGAGAGTAGTAGAGAGTGAGAAGTAGAGAGAGTAGTAGAGTAGTAGAGAGTGAGTAGTAGAGTGAGTAGTAGAGAGTAGTTGAGAGCGAGTAGTAGAGAATGAGTAGTGGAGAGTGAGCAGTAGAGAGTAGTACAGAGTGAATGGTACAGAGTGAGTAGTAGAGTAGTAGAGAGTGATTAGTAGAGTGAGTAGTAGAGAGTGAGTAGTAGAGAGTGAGTAGTAGAGAGTGAGTAGTAGAGAGAGAGTAGTAGAGAGTGAGTAGTAGAGTAGTAGAGAGTGAGTAGTAGAGAGTAGGAGAGCGTAGTAGAGTGAGTAGTAGAGAATAGTAGAGAGTGAGTAGTAGAACGAGTAGTAGAGAGCGAGTAGTAGAGAGTGAGTAGCAGAGAGAGTAGTAGAGAGTAGTAGAGAGTGAGTAGTAGAGAGTGAGTAGTAGAGAGTAGTAGAGAGCGAGTAGTAGAAAGTGAGTAGTGGAGAGTGAGTAGTAGAGAGCAAGTAGTAGAGAGTGAGTAGTAGAGAGAGAGAAGTAGAGAGTGAGTAGTAGAGAGTAGTAGAGAGTGAGTAGTAGAGAGTAGTGGAGTAGTAGAGAGTGAGTAGTAGAGAGTAGTAGAGAGTGAGTAGTAGAGTGAGTACTAGAGAGTAGTAGAGAGCGAGTAGCAGAGAGCAAATAGTAGAGAGTGTGTAGTAGAGAGTGAGTAGTAGAATGTAGTAGAGAGTGAGTAGTAGAGAGAGAGAGTAGTAGAGAGTGAGAAGTAGAGATAGTAGTAGAGTAGTAGAGAGTGAGTAGTAGAGTGAGTAGTAGAGAGTAGTTGAGAGCGAGTAGTAGAGAATGAGTAGTGGAGAGTGAGCAGTAGAGAGTAGTAGAGAGTGAATGGTACAGAGTGAGTAGTAGAGTAGTAGAGAGTGATTAGTAGAGTGAGTAGTAGAGAGTGAGTAGTAGAGAGTGAGTAGTAGAGAGTGAGTAGTAGAGAGAGAGTAGTAGAGAGTGAATAGTAGAGTAGTAGAGAGCGAGTGGTAGAGAGTAGGAGAGCGTAGTAGAGTGAGTAGTAGAGAATAGTAGAGAGTGAGTAGTGGAGCGAGTAGTAGAGAGTAGTAGAGTAGTAGAGAGCGAGTAGTAGAGAGTGAGTAGCAGAGAGAGTAGTAGAGAGTGAGTAGTAGAGAGTGAGTAGTAGAGAGTAGTAGAGAGCGAGTAGTAGAAAGTGAGTAGTGGAGAGTGAGTAGTAGAGAGCGAGTAGTAGAGAGTGAGTAGTAGAGCGTGAATAGTAGAGAGTGAGTAGTAGAGAGTGAGTAGTAGAGTGAGTAGTAGAGTGAGTAGTAGAGAGTGAGTAGTAGAGAGTAGTAGAGAGAGTAGTAGAGAGTGAGTAGTAGAGAGAGAGTAGTAGAGTAGTAGAGAGTGAGTGGTAGAGAGCAGCAGAGAGTAGTAGAGAGTGAGTAGTAGAGAGTAGTAGAGAGTGAGTAGTAGAGAGTGAGTAGTAGAGAGTGAATAGTAGAGAGTAGTAGTAGAGAGAGAGTAGTAGAGAGTGTAGTAGAGAGTGAGTAGTAGAACGTAGTAGCGAGTGAGTAGTAGAGAGTAGTAGAGAGTGAGTAGTAGAGTAGTAGAGAGTGAGTTGTAGAGAGTAGTAGAGTGAGTAGTAGAGAGTAAGTAGTAGAGAGTGAATAGTAGAGAGTAGTAGAGATCGAGTAGTAGAGAGAGTAGTAGTAGACAGTGAGTAGTAGAGAGTAGTAGAGCGTGAGTAGTAGAGAGTGAGTAGTAGAGAGTAGTAGCGAGTGAGTAGTAGAGAGTGAGTAGTGGAGTAGTAGAGAGTGAGTAGTAGAGAGTAGTAGAGTAGTAGAGAGTGAGTAGTAGAGAGTGAGTAGTAGAGAGTAGTAGAGAGTGAGTAGTAGAGAGTGAGTAGTAGAGAGAGAGTAGTAGAGAGTAGAGAGTAGTCAGTCAGTGTCAGTCAGTGTCAATAAGTCAGTGTCAGTCAGGGTCAGTCAATCAGTGTCAGTCAATCAGTGTCAATCAGTGTCAGTCAGTGTCAGTCAGTGTCAGTCAGTCAGTCAGTGTCAGTCAGTCAGTGTCAGTCAATCAGTGTCAGTCAATCTGTGTCAGTCAGTGTCAATCAGTCGGTGTCAGTCAGTCAGTGTCAGTCAGTCAGTGTCAGCTAGAGCAGCTCTGCTGACCTGGTTCTCAGGCTCTAAAGCAGCTCTGCTGACCTGGTTCTCTCTCTCTAAAGCTGCTCTGCTGACCTGGTTTCTCTGGCTCTACAGCAGGTCTGCTGACCTGGTTCTCTGGCTCTAGAGCAGCTCTGCTGACCTAGTTCTTATACTACAGAGCAGCTCTGCTGATCTAGTTCTCTGGCTCTACAACAGCTCTGCTGACCTGGTTCTCTGGCTCTAAAGCAGCTCCGCTGACCCAGTTCTATGGCTCTGAAGCAGTTCTGCTGACATGGTTCTCTGGCTCTATAGCAGCTCTGATGGCCTGGTTCTCTCCCTCTAAAGCAGCTCTACTGACCTGGTTTCTCTGGCTCTGCAGCAGCTCTGCAGACCTGGTTCTCTGGCTCTAGAGCAGCTCTGTTGACCTGGTTCTTAGGCTCTAGAGCAGCTCTACTGACCTGGTTCTCTGGCTCTTAAGCAGCTCTGCTGACCTGGTTCTACGGCTCTAAAGCAGCTCTGCTGATTTGGTTCTCTGGATCTAGAGTAGCTCGGCTAACCTGGTTCTCTGACTCTAAATCATCTCTGCCTGCCTGGTTTCTCTGGCTCTACAGCAGCTCTGCTGACCTGGTTCTCTGGCTGTCAGTCAGTGTCAGTCAATCTGTGTCAGTCAGTGTCAATCAGTCGGTGTCAGTCAGTCAGTGTCAGTCAGTCAGTGTCAGCTAGAGCAGCTCTGCTGACCTGGTTCTCAGGCTCTAAAGCAGCTCTGCTGACCTAGTTTTTAGGCTCTACAGCAGCTCTGCTGATCTGGTTTTCTGCACTCATGATGCACGCACCCGACTTCGCGAAAATATATTTTAAAATAATAATAAGTTTATTATGAGTACAAATATATTATTTTGATGAATATCTTACATAATCTCTTGCCTTAATATGTATATTAAAGACACATACATATAATTTTGGAACATACATTTTTTTTGCGGAAGTCGTGCACCCAGTGCGCCCCAGCACGTATATGATGTCACGCGGGACCCGCAACCGCGCAAACATCTCGTACCGTAATGCGCATACCAATCGCGCATATCACGTGATATTAAATGTATATGATGTAACTGAAAAACACGCAGCCGTCGCACACCATACGTGGATCCTTCATGACTTTTCTAAATTGGCGGCTAGAATGCGCACACCCATTGTGATGTGTACACATTTGAGATGTCATCAGTGATGTCATCAGTGATGTCACTGACCATGTCATGAATGATGCAATATGTGACATCATCAGCAGTGCATTGCGGGCGCGTGAGTTATAGTTAGCAGAACTAACTATAACGGAGGAATTTCTATGGTTTTGTATGAGTGAAATGGGCAGCTAACCATAACACCCCTGAAACCTATGTTTTTTTCTGTGAATATATATATATATATATACACAAGGATATATATATATATATATATATATATATATATATATATATATATATATATATATATATATATATCAATCAATCAGGGGTTTATAGAGCGCGCGACTCACCCGTGAGGGTCTCAAGGCGCTGGGAGGGGGACTCCGGATCAGTCGAAGTGCCAGGTCTTGAGGTTCTTACTGAAGGTGTGCAGGGTTTGCGAGTATCTGATGTTGACAGGGAGCTCGTTCCAGGTCTTGGCTGCGATGTAGGTGAAATACATATATATATGCTTCATCGCATCTTCATTCCATTGACGCGAAATACGGCGGGCACCAAATACCACAAGAATCCACTGCTGGTGCCGACGTGATTTACTTAATGGTACATATGGTACTGATATATATATATATATATACACTAGAAAAGCTGCATTGTTCAGGCTTGCTCCTAACAGCAGGTGGTACAAACATGGGCACTACCGCAAAGCTTTAAACACCAAACAAAACCTCTCCACATACAAAGAAGGCTTGCACTCGGAAATAGGAAAATACATCCCATTGTAATGAAAAACTTCATGGAAATGTCAACTTTCAAAGTATCTGGTATTTTTATGGAAGATGGGTTTCGGCTTGTCTCAGCCATTCTCAATTCTAACAACAGTCGCCATGTTACTTTTAAATGCATAAGTTCTACTTCAATCAGTTCAACTGCGTGGATTTATTTTACTGTTCCCTAGTGCAAGCCCTCTTTGGGTATGGAGAGGTTTTGTTTGGTCTGTGATTCCACGGTTAGCGGGGCTGGACTGGGAACAGAAACCGGCCCTGGCAAACTGCTCCGCCGCCTCTCCCTGGGGTGAGGGGGAGTGCAGCCGAGCAGTTTGCAAGGGACGGTTTAGGACGATTTTGATACCGGGGGCCGATATTGCCAACCCCTGGCATCAAAAACGGCCCCCAGGGACCCAAAACCAGCACCCACCCTAACGGCCTACCGGGGAAACGCCTGGTGCCCCTTATGGCCAGTCTGGCACCGACGGTTAGCACTATTGATATGAATTGAATACTTTTTCCTCAAACTCTATTACTTTGTAAACAAACAGCATAAGTTAGTGTACATTATGAAACATCTAATTCTGTGACGGTCATGGTTTGTGAATCACCATGACTCGCATTTACTGGTTCAGTATTTTAAAATAGTGAATGTTACAGATTTGCTAAGTTAACAAAACACACTTTAATACATCGGACTTAACGACTGCAAAATAGTGATTCCTAAATAGTCACTATTAAGGAATCTTTTTCATGTTTTTTTATATTTAGCCATGAATCCTATGTCATAGAGGATTACAATATTTTCTCAAACTCCAGCAAATAATTCAGATCTGTTACTGACCGTAAAAGTTACAAGTACCAACTTTTCTTTTTTTTCAAATAATACATTTCTTCCTATTCATAGAAGCCTTCTGAATCCATAGTTTCTTGAGCAGCCATAGTAGAGGAATACTTGAAATACTGTTAAAAATATAATTTTACTATTAATACCTATTATCTCACTTAAATTCAAATGATTCGTCTCTTATCAAGTTTTTAAAAGTATACATTTCAACTTTTTCGTTTTCAAATGTGTTCTAAGAAGCCTTAAGCAGATTTGTAGATTTTGCACAAAGCATTAGCAGACAGCTGTCTATTGTTGAAGACTCCTATGAACAATACCAATCCTTACAGTGAGCATTAAAGGTCATTAGGATGGCGGATGGACTGGAGTCCGTCCACCATCCTGGTGGTGACAGGGACCGTCCGCCATTATGCGGCGATCCCGTACACCAGATTAGGTTGCGACTGCCACCATGGCGGTTGCATCTTGCCATTTAACATTGCTGCGGGTGCTGCTGACTGTTGCACCCGTCGCAATGCCAAAAAGGTAGAATATGCATTTCACAGCACTATGTGGCAGGCACCACACACTGCCTGCCACATAGTGCTGTGAAATGTAGTGCACCCACACCTCCCCCCAACACAAGGGAGGCCTGCAACAGGCCCCCGTAACAAATCCCCACCAGCTTTTCCATAGCGGTATCACCGCCATGGAAAGGCCTGCTGTAGCCAGCATCCTAATTTGGTGGACGGTGCCTGCTAGGCACCGTCACCATTTTAGGCTCTCTGGAACGTCCACCAGGCAATCTGTGTGATTGCTTTTGGTGGTCCCGTGGCGGACGGTATTTGTGTCCTCCACGGTCCGTGCACGATTCCCACGCCATCGTAATGTGGCAGCTGAATATCGCAGTCCAATTGCAGAAGGACCTCCACCGCATGGCTGACGGTGACGGCCTTCCGCAATCGTAATTGGCCCCATTGTGTCAGCCCATTGCTTATCATTGGTCAGCTTTCTTGTAAATCTCATTTACTTGCTTCTTACTCAATGGCTTTCCGTCCCTTTCTTTTATTTGTCCATCCGCTGGAGCATAGCTTCTTTAGACAGGATGAGATATATACTTACATTTAGAGAACAACGTTATTCTTTTTTTTCAGCACTCCAAAGGGGTGCATGTGTTTTTTCTTGCTCTGTCCAGTCTGTGCTGCTTCCCCGCTCAAATTCCTGCCCCCAGTTCTCCGTTGCTTCCTTTGCACCTCCCCATCTGGCTTTCAAAACATTTTTTTTTTAATTTTCAATCCTCCCATAGTTCCTACATTGCTCTCCTGTGTCTCACTTACTTACATGTGGTATGCAGACAGAATATCAAGTTGCAAATGTCGACTTGGAATTATTGTGACACAGAAATATCGACAGCAAGAATATCGTGGTCAAGAATATTGAATTTAAGGTAAGAAATATTGTTTTTCTTAAAAATAGAAGTGCTTAATAGAGTTTGCAAAAATATTGGTGTTTAAAATATCGTTTTGTCTTATTAGTGTAATGTATTTTAATTTATATTTTAAATGTATGTGATGTATATTTTTTGTATATGTATTGTTTATGATTTTTAATATAAGTGTTACATTTTTAGTAGTTAACTTTATTTTAATAAAATTTTGCATTTTTTAGTTCCGTAGCTGTTTGTGGGTTTATTGGTTTATAGGGGAATTGGGTGGGAAGTAATTTAATTATAATAAAATTATGATTATTTTTTAGTTAATAATAATTATTTAATTGAGATTTTATAGTGTTAATCGTGGGAAGTAATTTATTTGGCATTAATTGATTGGTTGTTAATTAATATTAATTAATTGGTTATTAATTATGGTAATTTTGTAATTCTTTTTAGGTGCGGGTTGTGGGGTTTATAGGGGTAAAGGGTGGGAAGTAATTTATTTTTGATTAATTAACAATCAGTTGTTAATTAATATTAATTAATTAATTTATTATGGAAATTGTGTAATTAATTTTAGGTGCGGGTTGTCGGTTTTATGGGGGAAGGGGTGGGAAGTAATTTATGTTTAATTAATTAGTTGTTTTTTATATATATATATATATATATATATTAATATTACAAATATTTGTATTTTCATTTTTCATTTTTTTATATATTTTTCATTTATGGACTAGAGTGAGAATATTAATTCTTACCTGTCCGCAATCCAACACTTTCCCTACTGTTGCACTCACTGGAGTAGGAATAGTAATTTCGACTCCTCCGCTATCC
The DNA here is from genome assembly GCF_964204655.1 of Triturus cristatus. NCBI lineage: Eukaryota > Metazoa > Chordata > Amphibia > Caudata > Salamandridae > Triturus > Triturus cristatus. Next base: position 75,139,267 of record NC_140585.1, on the reverse strand, counting down.
AACACTTTCCCTACGGTTGCACTCACTGGAGTGGGAAATGTAAGTTTAAAGATTTCTAAATAGTTTAATGTTTTGATTTATAACAGAATCCTTTTTTTATTAGATTTTATGTTATTGGTATATATTTACACAGTGGTGGCTCCCTCGGTAGCATACAGCGCTCTCAACGGTGCGGTTAGTGGAGACGGCAGAGCCAGCCGTTAAAATATATTCCCAATGTCTTCTTCGTAGAAAACGGTCCACACGCACTCAGTGGACTTTGATTTAATCAATGTGATGTTTAGTCAGGCAATGGCATTTCCTGACAGGTTCATAACCCTACGTGTTTCAGTCTATCCTTAGACCTTGTTCACGGGTAGTAATGCTATACAGGCAGTTTCCACATTTAAATTCAATCACATGATGTTACCTCACATCCTGGTTGTACTCGCTTTGCATTATGGTCAATGTAGATTTTTTTAAAACAATAAATTAATAGTGACATAGTGACAATGCAATTACAAATAATTTCATGTGCAAAATACTAGTGTCCACCTGTTTTTTCTTCATTTTACATCGAATTCAGGGTTATTTTGTTGTTTTTATCATCCTACAATTTATATACATATATTTTTATTTTTATTTTTATATACATTTCCCTCCAGTGGGATTTTATTTATAGCTAACCTTCTGTTCACAATATCTCCTTGATTTGTTAACACCATCAACCCTTTTAGTGGCTCCTGATTATCTAGTAATAATTATTTGAGGTAGGCAACAGAAGGGTCTGACATGCATTTTACTTGTTAGTTCATTGTTTTCAGCCCTCTAGTGGGCTCATTTATACCTCAATCTAACCCGAATCTTCTGTCATTACTTATCAGGGGTGGACTAATGATAACTATAAGTGATGTGTTACTATTATTAAAACCAAGTTATACTGATGTTCTCATGTGTAACTACCAATTTGATGTCCGAAAGAGAAAACCAGGAGTACAATTACATATTTTTTCATAACTGGAGTGAACTGTACTTGGCATACGTTTTTCTATAGATGTGAATACATCTCCTCATCCTTGTTGAGGCCGTGTGGAGCCAAAGTTCTAAATGATAAGATGTGACGAGATTCTTTTTGTCTAAGAGTTTTTACTCTGTTGCCACCTCTCACATGGCAGTCAACCATCTCCACTGCATAGAACCTCAATTTTTTCCAATCTCCTTCATGATATTTTTCCATGTGTTCTGCAACAGCATAGCTTCGATCTTTGTTAACTGTAGCCCTCACATGTTCTAGAATACGCTTTTTTAACTCACACACTGTGCTTCCCACATATTTGAGCTGACAAGGACATTCAATTATGTAAACCACGTATTGGCTCTTACAGTTGATGAACTGGTTTACTTTCCACTTCTTTTTATTTGCCATCTTGATTTCTTTGGTGTTATACGCGATTTGACAGACTTTGCAAGTGGAACACTTGAAAAAGCCTTTCGCGTCAAGCCATGTTCCTTGTCTTTTTGTTTTTTCAAAATGGCTATGTACCAGTTCATCCTTGAGATTGTTCGCTCTCCTGTATGTGATTTTTGGATGGCTTCCCACTATTTTTGCCATCGTGGGATCAAGACGAAGTATATTCCAATGTTTGCGTATAATTCTTCCAATATCTTTGGATTCTGTGGAGAAGGTTGTTATTAGTCTGATTGCATCTTTTTCTTTGTCTTTTGCTTGGCTTTTGTTTTTTATGATTTCAATTCTTGTTTGTTTATCAGTTTTACCTATATATATTTTTTTTTTTGTAAAATGTTATATAATTAAAAACATTATACAATAAATTAAAATACATAGTTTATTAACTGTTTTGATAAAAATATATATATATTTAAATAATTATGTATATGTGTTTAAGTTTTTAAATTAAGTTTATTAGTTATATTTGTTCAAATGTATATTAAATCTACTTTATTTTGTTTAAATTAATTTTATTATTTAATATTTATTATTTTATTTTATATACGTATAGAAATTGATATTGTGTACTATATTTTTTCATCAATGTTTTTTTCCTCGATATTTTTGTACTTACCTGTTTAAGTATAGGGAGTAAATATTTTTGCATTCTATATTAAAAAAATATATATTTGTTTAAGTTTTTAAATTAAGTTTATTAGTTATATTTGTTCAAATGTATATTAAATCTACTTTATTTTGTTTAAATTAATTTTATTATTTAATATTTATTATTTTATTTTATATACGTATAGAAATTGATATTGTGTACTATATTTTTTCATCAATGTTTTTTTCCTCGATATTTTTGTACTTACCTGTTTAAGTATAGGGAGTAAATATTTTTGCATTCTATATTAAAAAAATATATATTTTTAACATCTAAATTTTATACTTCGATATTATGTCAGTGAACCACTTGCTGCTTCAGCCACTCATTGGTGTTGACTTGCACTCCCCGGCCCCTCCCCATCAGCTCCACAGTCACTCTCCTGCCCTTCCCTGTCATATTTTTTTTTTATTTTAATTTGTATTTTGGGGGGCCCAGTAGCTGCAATTTGCTTCCCGACTACTCATTTCTCTTTAATGCCCTTTCACACATTTGGCCCGATTCACAAAGGTAAACTTACACTTTTGTGTTACTACTTTTCGGTATTTACAAAGGTAAACTTTGATCAAAAGTCTAACTTTACTACTTTTCGATATTCTCAAAGGTAAACTTAGACCAAAAGTCTAGCTTTACTAGTAGTAACTTACCTTTGTGAAAACCGAAAATTAGTAAACACACAAAAGTGTAAGTTTAACTTTGTGAATTGGGCCTTTAGACTTTTGGTCTAACTTTACATTTGTGAATGCCAAAAAGTAGTAAAGTTGGTCCTTTGGTCTAACTTTACCTTTGCGAATCAGGTCCAGTGTTATTTAATTTACCACTCTAAAACACCTTGTGCAATATTAGGAAGATAAATAAAAGTGAAAAAAATATGTTTGCCATGTCAGGAAACATACGTATGCATGTGTAGCGAGATATTTCCATATCTACACCATCATTTTGCAGAGGCTAATTTGTTTTTCTTTTATTTGTTTGTTTTTGTTTTGGCCAGTGTTGTTCAGCATCACCAAACATGTATTTGTTTTCTTTTTGTCAATGTGAAATAACATCGACAAAATGCATTGAAAAAGTCAAATGGGTTGGTAATGCCATTTAAAGGCATGATCTCTTGGTTTTGTCATCGCTTGTTTTATTACTTTTTCTACAGCAGTGGTGGTCAAATGGCATTGCTGAATTTCTTTGGAATTGTCTGGGATGGAATGAAGATCATCGTGGCACACCAGTCGGACAGACTGATAAATGAAGCATCAACAGACATGATCCGGAGTTCATTTTAAAATTAGAAATAGAAAAAGCGCCTTAAGATAGTGAAGAACAGGGCTTTGTGAATTAAGCACTTGCTGCTGACAACAATTCTGGCAGGCCAGGCTCAGTCTTGCATCCTTCAGACGTCATTTATTTGATTAACCTTAAATTGGGCAGTAATAGTGCCTGGTGTTTAGATTGATTAGAAAGAGCAAATCTCCAGGCGTTACACGCTATATACAAATTGTTATTAAAAATAGCAGTCACATGCCTCAGTGAATTAAACTTAATAGAGTCATTGATGTTTTTCTGCCGGTTACAAGTTTAAATCCTGGCAGAGCAATCGTTCATTAAGCCTTGTATTATTATAAGGTAGCTATATTAACTGTGAATAAATATGGTGATAATAACACCTATTATTTGTAGCACTCCTCAAGAGGAAACATTTGGTAGCAGGCACCAATCATTTGACAAACTATTAGTATTATGTAAAAGAAATAGCACATAAATATATACATGGCTCGCAAACTATTCCTAACAGAAGCAAGCACTGTCAATGAATCTGGTAGTGATTGTAGTCCTAGAAAGCATGTCAACCATCACAAATAAACATGAAGGGAGCTTTCCCAATAAATAGTGTTCAATTCCCCTGAACTAGTAGATGTTTTTGGGTAATGGTGTACCTAGTGGCCAGACGAGAAGCTGCTGTTAAAAGCTAGGTATTCAGAGGCACACGTCCTTCTATGTATTCCAGTGCTTAATTTGAGCAGATGGTTTCTGGTGCTCAGCACTGGCACTTAATTGTCAACACCAGCACTTATAGCGGAGCACCACATGTTGGTTGGCGCTGTCTAATTTTGAGATGAGCACAATAACAGTTGATTAATGATTCAATATACATTAATAATGACTATCCTGCCACCCAAGCCAATGCTATAGCTTTGGGGGCCTGGAATAGTCTGAAATGTCACACATGTAGGAGTCCAATGGTTAGTAGTTGTGCTGGTACTGTTATCAGCAGCGCTGGCAGGGGCAATGGGTGGTGCAAGCTGCAGTTGCCTCCTGATGAGGGCCCTGTCACTTATTTCCTTACAAATTAAGCACTGCTTTATTCTGCTGTTCAGCGTGGTGCTGCTTCTCTTGTGCTCAGTAATTCCATACCACCTGGCTCATATATCCTCATCCATCTTCCTTGTCTTCCTTATCCTTGCCCTAACAGAATGAGTTGTGCCTTGCTGTGCAGACAGGTTTTACCTATCGTAATGCTTACCATGACAAAACATTTAAACCCCTGATTGCCTCAGAGTGCCAAGCCCAGACTCTGCCCTCGCCCTGAGGTCATAATAAAGGACAAATTCCCGACTTCTTCCTCTATAGCAAATAGAAACAGTTCCTGTGGTATCCATTGAGGGGGCATGAGTTTCATACCCGGGCTGTGAGAAGGAAGACTGTAAACCCGATTTAGATCTTGGCGGACAGGTTACTCCGTCACAACAGTGACAGATATCCCATCCACCAAAATATAAATCCCATTGCATCATATGGGATTTATATTTCGGCAGATGGGACTTTTCCCACTTCTCGCTCTCACCCAATCTTCACCCTCCCGCCTCCCTGCTAGCCCCTCCCACCTCCCAGCACTAAAAATGGAGGCTGCTGTGCGGCCCCAGTGAGCAGCCTCTGACCTCCTGGTCAGTACACTGCTCTCCTGCCGCTCAGCCTTGTGAGGCAATTTCTCACACCCCAGCCTCAAGGACGTTAGTTCGGTCCCAGGGGACCACTGCAGCTCTCCAGCTAGCTTGACTTTTGTTCTATTTATTTCATATCTTGTTAGTGTTGTTTTTTCTGGGTTATCTCAGTGGGTTGGGTTAGGGTTGCTCCATCCGTTTTTCCCACTACCCTCCTGTCTCCATGTTTGACGCTCCCACCTCCCAGCAGGACAAATGGAGGCCGCTGGCATGCCAAAGCACGCCAAAGGCAAGCCCCGCTTGCCTAGTGTATCGACCCTGAACTTAAACTGAAAGCTCGATCCAGCAGACCGATAAGTCGAGGAGATCTCCAGTCAAATTCAGTGGTTGAGAATCACTGTAGAAAGACAAGGACCCTGACCTGCCTTGCGTGAGTGACAAAGAGAGGTTCAACTTTGCAGAAAAGAGCATTTCTAACAAGATAAATCACTAACGGCCAGATGTCTGTAGCTTTTTTGAGGTTGCGAACGGCCCAATTCTGTGAATTCGGCCGTTTGCAACAGCAAAAAAGCATTTTTATATGCACAAAACCCTATTTTGTGATTCGGTAACCTATAACTGAATTGCAAAATGGGTTTGCGATTCACTATCAGGAAGAGGGGTGTTTAGGGTGTCCCTTCCTAATAACGACTCTCAGTGGTATGTGTGAATGTTTTGTGACCTAAATGCCGTGGAAAAACATTTGCATTTTACAGCCAACTCCAAGTTGGTGGTAACCCATTCGCAAATAGGAAGGGGACCCCAAGGGACACCTACCTCTTTGTGAATGTTTGCAAAAACGTTTTTTAAGAACAGACAGTGGTCCCACGGACCACTACCTACACTTAAAAAAAATTAAAAATTAAAACTTTTCATTTTACATTTTGAAATGCATCCTGTTTTCCTTTAAGGTAAATAGGCTGCATATAAAAACAAAACCATTGCTTTATTGAAAAGCATTCACAGACATGGTGGTCTGCTGACCCCAGCAGGACACCATCCCTGTGATTTTAGCGATTCCCAGTGGATTTCAAACTGAGACCTACCTCATGAATTTTATTGAGATAGGTCTATTTGCGACATACTTGGAGTCACAGAATGTGTCAAAGACACATTTGTATAACTCTGTTTGCGATCACCTAATAGCGAATTGCAAACATTCTCTATTAGGTAATCACAAACTCAATTCTATGTACATCTGGCCCCTAATCTCTATGCACATCAAGAGTATGCAGCACAATTTCCTCAGCCGAATAATGGCTAGTTAAAATACTGGCAGCACCAAACCCAGTAAACAGTGGAACTCGGAAGAGGCCTCGGGAAGAAAACTTAGTGCAGTACAAGCTCTACTTTGTAGGGATAAACGTACGAAGGGAGACCAATAAATAAAGCTTTCAGTTCACTCAGCTGATGTTAAGAACAAACAAGTACTAAAAAACGGAAACTTGAGGAGACAAAGTGGACTCTGAGCTATCTTTAGTAATTATAGAGAACTGGAAGCCTTTCACATCCGTCACGTTCACAAGTGATCTCTGGGAGCAGGAGAGGGCCAAATTATGCAGCAGGGTTGAGGAAGTTATGCGGCAAGAAAAGGCAAATTATATGGCGTTGAGCAGCACATTTTGTAATAGTATTACTTCAGTATTTTGACATTTTTAAACATCGTTACACTGTCTGGATATTGGCGGCACTTTAGTAGTACCTGTTTAACATCCAAATATAGCAATAAGCAACAGAAAGGTGACCAATCTAGCTTTGCACAGGGTCTTCTACTGCACGGAACACATGACACTGCATTTCTAGTAACTTTTGAACCATTTGAGCTAGAAACAACATTCTTGGGGAGTAAAGTCTGCAGATTATGCGGCAGATGTGGCAAATGCGACAAATCTATATTTAGGCAAAAATTGTCATGGCCACACAATTGCATATTTCCAGTGGCCCTAGCAATAATTAGGTATTAGAAAAGATCATGGATAGTCTTGCTCCAAATGTGAATAGGAGGATCAAGACAGGTAATAATTCTAGTAAATGGTTTATGTCTGGCATTAGAAAGAGAGGAGTTGGCCTAATGGCTAGGGCGCTTGACCTCGGACCTGGGGAACTGGGTTTGAGTCTCGGTAATGACGCTGAAAATCTTGTGATTCTGGGCAAATCACTTAATCTCCCCATGCCTAACAAATAAATGAATGTGTGCCCTCATGTAATGTAACTGGTGCTATGTAAAGTGCTCTGATACCCGATTGGATTCAGGTCAAGTTTGCGCTATATAAAACTCTACAAAAAGATTTTAAAAAACGTGGAATTGCACAGATATCAACAATCTCAGCATATGACTAAGAGCAGACGACATCTCCCTCCAATGACATCCAATGTGTCTTGTTGACACTCTCCACAAAGTTAAAAATAGCTTTAACTAACGTATACTCTTGACCTGTGAACAATAGACAGGAATTGGGTGTCATAGATCAGTTGGGGCGCTTCATACCAACCCTGGACCCAGCGATATTGCTGATCGTAGGAGGTGACTTTAATTGTCAATTTGAGCCACTTACTGATCTAAATCTAGGTGTGCCCACTGAAGAAGATCAGCACTGGTTGATACCTGACCCACAGATTACACCGATTAAAGTTTGGTCACCACTGGCTATGCAACTCTACTCACTCACTTTGGCCCTCTCATTGAGGGCATGCAATGGAAGGACCAAATCTGATCAGCCGGGCCAGTTGACGTTCAACAGAGAAGGGCAGGCCTCCTTGCTCGATTACATCCTGGTGGAAACTAGACTCTGGGACAAGGTCCTAGACTTCTATGTCCACCAGAGACAGGACAGTGACCACAATGCCCTGATAGTAACTCTGAAAATAGGGAATATGGGTATGTCTAACCCACCACCCCCTCCTACCATGGAGACCAACGCATTAACGCTATCTAATAATAGACGGAGGGTTAGATGGAGCCACATCCAGCAATCTCCATCCAAGTTGGCCAATATTTACCAGCTAGCACTACCATTGTTAGCTGAAATGTGGGAGGTGGGTTGGGCTGAGGTTTTTACAGGGACTCAAGTCAGGGCATGTAAAATTCATGAGCGGCTAACGGCAAAACTGTTTGACGTCTACCCAGTGATAAATCCAAGAGAAAATCATCACCCCAAATGCTCTTGGTTTAACGCAAGTTGTCGTATAGCTAAACAGGAGCTACTAGATGCAGTGAAGGCAAAGGACATGCCACAAATTAAACAGCTTAGGGCCAGGTACAAAAGGACTATCCAAACGGAAAAGAAAAACTGGGAAGCGAATAATTGGGAAGCCCATAGGACTGCCCTGAACGACAAAGATTTGAAATCATTCTGGGCAATAGTAAGTATAGGGGACAGGGAAGGGCGACCCGCCCTAGAGCCCAACATAGCGGCCGAAGTCTGGGAGACACACTTTGGGGCATTGTATGATTAGAAGGACGTAGCAGGTGTTACCACTGGCTCTCCGAGACCATCCCAGGAGTTCCATCAAGAGGGGCTGTGGGAGATTTCCATGACGAAGTGGGGAATGCTATTAACAAACTGCAGTGTAATAAAGCGCCAGATTTAGACAAACTACCCGGGGATCTTTTCCGGTTGGAACCCAAAATTTGGGTTCCTTATCAGTGCGCCCTATTTAATGCGATCTTGAAGGGCATGGATCCCCCGGATACCTGGCGCAGGGCAGAGATAGTCCCCATACATAAAAAAGGTTGCCCTCTCCTACCCTCAAACTACAGACCTATCAGTTTAATTGACATCACCCAAAAACTGATGGGACGGGTCCTTTTGGACCGAATACAGGGTTGGATAGAGGATGAGATCCTAAGCCCATATCAGGCCGGCTTCAGAACGAATACGTCAACCATTGACCAGATATTCAGATTACAACTACTTTTCTGGAAAACGGTGACCATAGAGGGTGGCAGCCTCTACCTTATATTCGTCGATCTGAAGTCGGCCTTTGATTTGGTTCCAAGGGAGAAACTCTGGAAAGTACTACAGAACCTCAGGTTTCCACCATACCTTCTTAACGCGCCTGTGATTTTTTGTAATGATGCACGTTTATGGTCCTAGCGGCCGAAATAAAGTTACTGACTGACTGACTGACTAAGTGTGGGGCACATATATTAATTTTTTTATTCTGTAGGTCACTAGAAAAGAAAGTACAAGCAAATCATGAATTTCATATCTTATATTGTTTTATAAAAAATGAACACCAAGCAAGTGATTAAGGCATTGCATCTACATGCAATTTCAGTCCTAATCTGAACCTGGCATTCCAGATTGGTGCAAAAGTTACAGTACATTTTGGCAACAATATTAGACATTACTTTCTTATACATCAGAACTTATTAGAAAGTGGAGATAGTGTAAAAAGGGATATCAGTTCAAGATTGCATACAGTTAAAGGTTCGTTTATATTTGAATCAGTAACTGGAGATGTTCAGCCCGAACTGCCAAGCCATGACTTCCCTGGACCGGAAACAAGCTTCCTAGGACCAGTTTCTGGCATTTCAGCAGTCTTCAGCCAGGCTTGCTTGAATCCAGTGGCAAAGTGAGCAAGGGACTCACGTCTGAGCATACCCTGCCAACTTATGGCGAACAAAGCAAAAACCAAAGGAAATGATGGACGGAGTGTTGAACATTGCAAGCACTCACCCCCAGTCAACTGATCTGGGTTTAATCCATCACCGTTCTTTAGCCCACTCTGCCACCCCAGTTCAGACATGGCCTTTCAGTAAGGACAACGGACACGAGAACCAGTATAGCAGGACTGGCCTCAGGCAAGGGAGGCAGCTTGATTCTGCCTAGTCATGCAGCGTCAGCCTTTCTCGGGGCTCGAGCTTACGTGTCCTTAACAAGGTGACTCTGCCGGGGTCATCGTCCGTTCATTGACTATGTGAGGGCAAGAAACAAAATGGATGCCGTAACTATAATGGATGCCATGACTTTACAACAGAATGCCCTATTTCTCAGTGAATTCATGCTAGTTGCGTAGCGAAAACACTGTCATGCATATAATGGATCATTTGCTGTTCATTGGTACCGAAATCGTGTCAGTACTACGATACCGAATTCACGGGTTCGGATCGCTACAGAACCTCAGACCGTCCTTTTGCCCTTACATAGGCAATAACTTACTCTATGTCAGAGTCCATTTCTATGTTCATCAGGTCACTGATATGTTGTTGAAGCATTACTCTATCCCGTGGCGTATCTCTAAAAACAGGTGGTCTTCTTACGCATGTTGAAATGCAGAGATTACATAAGGCAGGACCACACTGAACAATGAGACAGCACGAAAATAAAAATACCAACGCAACACCAGTGACTATCAGAACCTTCCATCCCCACGCAGATAACAGGCTCCAGAACCATCCCATAAATGACCAGTCACCTTCCTCTACATGAATAGAGTCAGAGATTTTGTGTAACTTAGAGATGGCCTTATATACCGTTGGCGCATTATCTGGGATAAAAACACAGCAGCTCGATTGGATCATCTTACATACTCCACCTCGATCTGCAAGTAACACATCAAGGACCATACGGTTCTGTAACGTCATGAGGCGATCCGCTTGAAGCTCAGCTGTCAGGTTACTAAGGGCACCCGTAGTTTCGGTGATAGTGGATTCAACTACCCGTGTTAGTTGACGTAAGTTTCTACTGTTGGCCATAAGCCCCCAGAATGGAAGGAAACCTTTGAAGAAGTCTCCTGCTTCTTGGCCAGCAGTATCTTCTTTACTGAAAACACCTCTCACAACTCTAGTTTTGTGATAGTCCGGTGCAGCAGTGTATGTCGGAGGTAATAGTTGAGCGATATAACATGAGCCTGAGAAGTCAGCAGGCAGCCATGTGTATGCTCTGTCTTGGCAAACAAAATAGGTACCCTTAGCTGCTAAGAATGCAGGGGAAGACTGTGACGGGAAAACATATGTTTCGATACAGTCACTTTTCCCTAGTCGAGCTTTTGGATTCCTCCCATTTCCTTGCAAACAGACCTGACCTTGGTGGGGTACGACCCAGATCGGAGTCGAGCTTTTACGTTTGTTCTCACCCAGAGTAATGCCATATTCCGTAACATTCCAACCCATGTAAACTCGCAATTCATCCTTGGGAATGAACGGAGTGTCATTGACATCTCTAACCATGTCAGTGATTCCTTTTACCAAGGCTCTATTAGCAGAGTTATACCTAGTGGAACGCGGAGGTCGTGGAGGATAGGTCTCTAGGGCATAAGCGAACATGGTCTGAAATGCCCAGAATGATCCATTATAACTAAAGGGCAGAACCAGATAAGGGATGCCCTTGTCCATGGTATGTGGTATCAAGCCACACACCCAGCAGTTTGTTGTGTTAACCACTAGTTGATGTTGATGCAAGAGCTGAATGAAAGTTTTATTTATAAACTCAGAGCGTCGAGCTTGCTCGTGGGCAGGAAAAGGATGGAAAGAATGAAGAGAAACAACAGTCGGAGAAACAGGAACATGGGGAGATACTGTAGATGTAACAGGTGTAAAGATCAACTGAATACCAAAAATAATTCCGCCTACCAAAGTTATCAAAACAATTAGAAGTGTCAGAGTACATTGCATTAGAAAACATTTGCTATACAATATGTCATATAGTTTTGTCTTGTGCACATTTATGACGTTAACCCGTCGCAGTTCAGGAAGCTCCATCTTCTACAACCGTTCGCAACGGATGGTTTGTACCCGTTAAAAACTTGCCTCTGTTTACCCTGGGAGTTCCCAAAATAATCAGAAGAAACCGACCTTGTGTCTGGTTCCCTGCAAATTAAAACAAGGCACACGTTACGACCCTACGGTAACCCAGACGGCAAGGTGAGAGAAACAAAAAAAACAAAAAGATAAAAATTTAGAGCAAACTTCCTGACTGAATGGAATGCAATAAGATCAAAACAGTTTTCCAACAGAAAGGTAATTATGCAATGTCATTAGTTCACAACATGAGAACGTAGATTATATCTGTACTTTCCGGGTCTTGTCTGATCTTGAAATAGCTGGTCTACAGGTGCGGAAATGTTCGATTCCACAGGTGACAAATGTTCACTTTGTACAACACTCGGTCCAGGATTCAAAAGAGCGGTTCCTGCTGAGGTGTCAAAGTTCTGTGTTTCAGTTCGTGGGTGGTCCGTTATGTACTCTGCATCACTGAAAGGGATGTGCCTAGGAACAGGTTCTGTCTCGGATACACCAAATCCCTGTCTAACCCAGTTGTCATAGGGGAGTGGGAGAGGGACACGCTTCGTATGGCTAGCGTGCACCCAATTCTTCCTTCCAGCTAGGCGTACAGCAGTTCTCGTTGTTAGGAGTACCTGGAACGGACCCACGAATCTTGGCTGGAGGTTCCGAGTTCGCTCAAAATTCCGCACCACAACTTGGTCGCCTGGTTTCAACGTGTGGCCTGGACTCTCTGGCAGTTTAGGCAAGGATTCGAATACCTGTTGATGAATAAGGCTTAGTTTAGCAGTCAGGTCATAAAGATAATCAATCAACATTGGGTATTCGATCTGTTTGAATTCTTTTGGCCTAGGGACTCCCCAAACATTAGCAGGATGACCGAACACAATCTCATATGGGCTAAGCCCTACTCGAGAGTGTACAGTCGCTCTGGTGGACAGTAGAGCTAAAGGCAGTGCATCTGGCCAAGATATACCAGTGGAAGCTTGAATTTTAGCAAGTTTCAGCTTCAGGATGCCATTGTACCCTTCAACCAAACCCGCTGACTGTGGGTGATTCGCACTGTGGAATTTTTGGGTAATACCCAGACCCGTACACACACTCTTCATAACTTTCCCTACAAACTCACTTCCATTGTCCGACCAAACAATCCGTGGCATACCATACCTGGGGAAGTATTCTTTGAGGAGGATTTTGGCAGTGGACATAGCAGTGTTATCCTTTAACGGATATGCCTCAATCCATCTTGAAAAGGCACAGACTACCACTAGGACATATTTAAGATTGTTACACCTGTCCATGTGGATAAAATCCAACTGAATCACTTCAAAGGGACAAGAAGGGGGAGCAAAATGACCAGTTGGGGTTGGGGTTCCCTTGCCAGGATTATGCATCAGGCATATCATGCAGTTTTTCACCACTCTTTCCGCACACTTAGTAATTCCATCATTCTTCCATACTGGAGCTAACATTTTACAGATCCCTTTCGAACTAATGTGCGCCGCTCCATGCGCCATCGTGACTACTGCGAGCACATACGCGTCAGGTAACATCCAACGCTGCTGCTCAGACAAATCAACCCAACATCCACTTGAATCCATTCTACCCGTTTTCTCCTTCCATTCATTCTTCTCATTTTCAGTTGCTTCATTCTGGATTGCCTTCACACTTTCAATCGTATTCTCACACATACCTGATTCAGCAATCCATCTCGCAGACGTTGCAACATACATTCGGCTCGTCATGTTCTTGGCCGTTTCTTTAGCGACCTCATCAGCAAACGCATTCCCACGGCCAACATCATCCGTAATCTTTCGATGTGCACTGCACTTCACAATCGCAACTTCATTTGGTAGGGTCAGGGATTCCAATAGATCGCTGACTAACTGTCCATGTTGGATCTTAGTCCCATGGGACGTGAGAAAACCTCTTTATTTCCAGAGACGTCCAAAGCTATGTGCTGCGCCGAAGGCGTATTGGCTATCAGTAAACACATTCACTCTCTTTCCCTCAGCTAAAACACACGCTCTTGTTAATGCAATTAATTCTGCGGCTTGGGCAGAATTCTGACTTACTCTTGCAGTCTCAACAATCGTACTCAAAGTCGTAACTGCATACGCGGCCGTCACATCACCATTCTGTAGTTTGAAACACGACCCATCGACATATAAAGTGCCGTCTGGATCTAGTAACGGAGTATCTTTTAAATCAATCCTACCTTTTGTCTCTTCCTCAGTTTTGAAACAACAGTCATGGGGCTCTGAATCACTCGACTCTAGAATAGTCGGCAACAGCGTTGCTGGATTCAATATGTTGCATCGCTTGATCTGAATGTGACTTGCCAAAAGCGTCAGCTCATAGCCTGATAGTCTAGCACTGGTGAGGTGCTGAGTTTTCGTTCGATTCATGAGTGTATCCACAGCATGTGGAACCATGACTACTAACATGTTGTTCATGACTAGTCCAGCAGACTGTCGGATAGACACTGCAGGTGCTGCTGTAGCTCTCAAACAACTTGGCAATGCTCTGGCTACCGGATCTAATGTGGATGAGAAATATGCACAAGGCCGCTGTTTGTCACCAAATTGTTGCGTTAATACACTCAACGCACAACCTTCTCTTTCATGGACATATAAAGTAAACGGCTTACTGTAGTCAGGAGTACCCAACACAGGAGCTGAACACAGCGCATCACGTAAGTCGGAGAAGCTCTGTTGACATTCATCAGACCATGGCAAAGGGCTCGGAACACCTTTTCCAGTCAGGGCCACCAATGGTTTCGCCATGAGAGAAAAATTTGGGATCCATTGCCTGCAGTATGACGTAATACCCAAAAACGCACGTACTTCTCTCTGTGTGTTTGGTACAGTCATCTGCGAAATTGCTTTGATTCTCTCTGGGGTCAACCTTCTTCCCTCCTTTGACAAAAGATGACCTAAGTAGGTCACTTCTTGGCAACAATATTGCAGTTTAGAAGGTGACACCTTGTGATGTAAGTCTGACAAATGACGTAATAAAGAAATTGTAGCTGTTTTGCAAGTTTCCTTGTCATCAGCAGCCAGTAAAAGATCGTCTACGTATTGGATCAGAGCAACACCAGGAGGAAGTACAAGAGCATCTAATTGACTCTTCAATGCTTGGCTGTAAATTGAAGGGCTCTCACAATAACCTTGTGGAGCGCGTTTGAATCTGAAACTGCGACCTCCTAAGGAGAAACCAAAAATGTCTCTACTTTCCTCAGCTATCGGAATTCTGAAAAAGGCATTCTTCAAATCGATCACTGTGAACCATGAAGCGGAGGCAGGAATCAACGTCAATAATGCAGTGATATCTGGTACCACAGGAAACTGCGGAATCACTATTTTGTTAACTTCTCTGGTGTCAATCACAAATCTGTAGATTGGAGGTTTGGAAGGGTCCGTGCGTTTCAAAATCGGCAGAACAGGACTATTGCAGACATTTCCTCTAGTTTCCTCTATCACATCTTTCTGTATTAAGTCTTTCACAATCAGCAAGAGTGCACGTTCACCTTCATTCGAAATCCGATACTGTGGGATTCGTGGGAATTTAACATTTGCTTTCAGACTTACCACATAAGGGGGAATTTCCAAGAGGCCTATATCGTTAGGACCAGTCGCCCAAAGAGTATCAGGGAGAGAACGCAGCTCCGGTGGGAGCTTATCCATCGACATATACATTGGAGAGATGAGATGACTCTTTTGCCTAATGTGAGCTGTACTCCTGAAGGAGAACAGTACAGTGTCGCATGCTGTCAAGAATTCCTGTCATGCGAGGGGAGGAAAACGGTAACCAGCGTAAACGGACTACATCTCCCAGGATGCTTAGCGGTTGAGAGGTTATGTAAACAGGAGAGCTGTTACATAACTCAAGGAAAACACGCCCTTATGTAAACAGGAGAGCTGTTACATAACTCAAGGGAAAACACGCCCTTATGTAAACAGGAGAGCTGTTACATAACTCAAGGGAAAACACGCCCTTATGTAAACAGGAGAGCTGTTACATAACTCAAGGGAAAACACGCCCTTATGTAAACAGGAGAGCTGTTACATAACTCAAGGAAAACACGCCCTATAAAGGGAGGAACCGGGAGGTACAAGGCTGTCGGATATTGTGTTTACACCGACGTACCTGCTTCGTGAAGAGCAGTGTTCCGGAGAGGTGCTCCAGTAAGGCAAGAACGGAGGTAGGTCGAGTCGTTACTCCCTGGGCCGTGTCTTGCCCCATCGTCACCTGTGAAGGACCCGGAAGCTCTACCGGTCAACCATTGAGCTTCGCTTTTTGACTCGGCTGAGTCAAAGCGCAGTGGCGCTTTTGCTGGTTGGAGTCGTAACTCCCAGCCCGACCAGAGATACAGGGACTGCCAGCTGTAACGCACACCAGGAGGTGTTTGCCGCGTTACAGACTCGGAAGTCCACAGGATCGATCGAGCGGCTGCTCTCGGTTCAGTCTTCTTGCTTTTGATTGGGGTATCGGTGACGCATCACCAGGAGGTGACTCCGCGTCCCGGTGCAGTCTGAGGAAGAGGTTGAGCGGCTGCTCCCTTCAGGTAGAGACCCCGGCTGGGTGTTTCCCTGACTCCTCGATTCTCCCCAACACTCTTCGTGCCCCTCACAGCCTACCGATTGGCATTGTCGGCCATTTCATTTCTGCCCTCTGTTGGCATACGCCGGGATCGGCGTATATGCAGAGGACGGTTAGGACCATCCGTGCTGTGGGCTGGTAACGTACTTAGCCTGGAGGATTCCAGTGACTATAACTTTTGTTTATTCGTTGTATTGTTTTTGCCTTCATTAAAATAACTAACCCTTCACAAGTGGTTGCGTCCTCATTATCGTGTCTGTTAAACGATCCTGAGACGTTCAGGGCGTTACAAAATATCCGACCGTAATAACACTGTCTGTCTCCCGGTCGATAACAGACATGGCAACACTTGATGATGTGCTGGCTGCTTTAGCGACCGTGCAAGTTGAAGTGGCTGCCTCTAGGCAAGAAACAGCCGATGTAAAAGCCAGACTGGATGCTATCCAATTGGACCCGCTCACGCCCAGCACCTCCCTCTCAAACCAGACCCCTGCGGTAGTAGTGGAAATGCCGGTAGCCATCCCCTTGGCAATACCAGAGAGGTACAGTGGGGATCCTAACACAGTGCAGGTATTCCTCACACAAGTGGCGCTACATTTATCGTGCAAACCAAAGGCGTTCCCCACGAGTCAGGCTCGTGTGGCTTTCCTTATTTCCTATTTGGCTGGAAACGCGGCACAATGGGCCGTACCTCTGGTGAGCAGGGACGACCCCATCTTATGTGATTGGGGTGCTTTTCGCGAGGAATTCCTGAAGGTATTCGACAGAAGGGCTGACTCGTACACGGCGGACCGTGAACTGCTTGAGTTGAGACAGGGATCCAACGACCTGGTGCAGTATCTCAACGCGTTCCGAAGGCTGGTTGCGGAAACCAAGTGGCCTGTTGCTAAACAGACGACGCTCTTCCATCACGGGCTGTGCGATGAGCTCAAGGACGCCGTGGCTCATATTGACCCTCAACCCAAGACATGTGAGGGCCTTATCAACCTGGTATTACGGCTGGAACATAGGCTAAGTGAAAGAAAGGGGGATCATGGGAGAAAAGGAAAATCCCTTCCATCCTATGTGACGGTGGGAAGTCCTGAAACTTCCACCACATCCAAGGGAGAACCCATGGACATCGGCGCAATACGAGTGAGCCTCACAGCCACGGAGAAAGAGTCACGCCGTAAACAAGGATTGTGCCTATATTGTGGCAAAAAAGGCCACTACGTACGTGAATGCCCTGCCAAACCGAAGACGTCACGTTATCGGGCCAACCGGTCGGTAACAGCCGTGGTGGACATACCGGCGGAAAACTAGAGGACTCCCAGACCAAAGAAGGGGCATCTCGGAGTCACTCATCCATCCCTTCACTTTCCAACTCGGTCACTAAGGTACAACGACACCTGTTTCTCACGGTGCACGTGGGAGTGCATGACCAGTGGATACCCGTTGTGGCCATGGTGGATTCAGGGGCCACTGGCATGTTTATGGACCACAACGAGGCATGCAGGCTAGGGCTAGTGCTAGTGCTTCTTCCCAAAGCTGTACCCGAAGACGTCTATGCTGTAGACGGAAGGCGATTGGTGACGGGGCCCATCGGGCAGCACACGGGGGTCCTTCCGATGAGATATGGGAGGGACCATTTGGAACAAATCGATTTTAACATCATCCGAGCGCCCCAATATGGCGTCATATTGGGATTACCGTGGCTACAGAAACACAACCCCTCTGTGGATTGGCCAACACATCGCATCGAAATGACGTCACCGTATTGCATCCTGCATTGTGGAATAAGAACGGAATCCCTTGACGCAGATGAGAGCGGGAGTCAGACGGTGGCTACAGCGGCAGAAAAAGATGTGGCTCTCCCCCAGGCTTATCACAGTTTTGAGGATGTATTTGATGAGGTGAAGGCGGAAGTGCTACCACCACATAGACAGTTTGACTGCCAGATCGACCTGGTGCCAGGGGCCAGCGTTCCCAGCGGCAGGCTGTATGCCCTGACGGAGCCTGAAAACGTGCATCTCCGGGGGTACCTGGATAAACTCCTCAAGCTAGGATTCATCCGCCCGTCCAAGTCTCTGGCCGCCTCGCCACTCTTCTTCATCCCGAAGGCTAATGGGGAGCTGAGAGCCTGTGTGGACTTTAGGGCATTGAATGCGATAACCATAAAAAATCGGTACCCCTTGCCTCTCATCAGTGTACTTCTGGAACAGGTCAAGAAAGCTCGTATCTACACCAAGTTGGATTTGAAAGGGGCATACCATCTGGTGCGCATGAGGGACGGAGACGAGTGGAAGACCGCCTTTAAGACCAGGTTCGGCCTTTTTGAGTACCTCGTCATGCCGTTCGGTCTGTGCAACGCCCCGGCAGCCTTTCAGTACTTTTTGAATGAGGTATTCAGAGAGGAGTTGGATATCTACGTGGTCGTATATATCGACGACATCCTCATCTATTCCTCCAGTGTGGAGGAGCACGTACACCACGTCAAAGCTGTGCTCCAAAAGCTGAGGGAAAACATGCTGTTTTGTAAACTCAGCAAGTGTGACTTCCACGTCACATCCGTGGAATTCCTCGGAGTGATGCTGAGTCCAGAGGGACAGGAGATGGCAGAACGAAAGATCAAGGCGGTGAAAGAATGGCCGGTGCCCCAAAGCGTGAAGGACGTCCAAAGTTTCATTGGCTTCGCCAACTTTTACAGGCGGTTTATAGATGGATTTTCAGGATTGGTGGCCCCAATCACACAGCTACTGAGGAAGTCCAAGGAGTTTGTCTGGTCCCCTGAAGCGAACAAAGCCTTTGAGGCCCTGAAAAGCGCCTTTGGTAAGGCGCCGGTGTTGGCTCACCCCGATCCGGATCTCCCCTACGTGGTGGAAGCGGACGCATCGGATGTGGCGCTGGGGGCTATCTTGTCCCAACGCAACCACGACACAGGGGTGCTTCATCCCGTTGCGTACATGTCCCGCAAACTCAACGTCGCCGAGCGCAACTACCATATTGCGGAGAAAGAGCTTCTCGCAATCATGGACGCCTTCACCGAATGGAGGCATTGGTTGATGGGGGCAAGACATGTGGTATCGGTGTACACGGACCATCGGAACCTACAGTTCATGACGGCCACAAGACACCTTTCTCCCAGGCAGCTGCGGTGGATGATCTTCTTTGCGGGGTTCAACTTCCGCATCACATATCGGCCGGGGACGGAAAACCGGAAGGCGGACGCCCTGTCCCGTCAATCTGCAGTTAAGGAACCATTGCCTGCGACCGAGCGTTCCATCATTTCCCCGAGGATGGTATTGGGGGTTATCCAACCGGATACTTTCCTGAGGGGAATAAAGAGAGGGATCAGGTCATTCGCATGGCGGAGGTGGCTCCTCAGTCACAGAGAATGGCAGCTGAAGGACGGGATACCCCTGAAGGGCAGGTGCCTGTTGATACCCACGCCTAGGCTAAGGAAACAAGCATTCATCTGGTGCCATGACTCTCCATGCGCAGGTCATTTGGGCTTTGAAAAAACGGTGGCTAGCATGGGACGGCATTTCTGGTGGCCAACCATGAGAGTGGATGTCAGGAGGTGGGGACAGGAGTGTCCTACGTGTGCTACCATGAAGGCCGACCATGGCCGAACCCAAGGGCTCTTAAATCCACTTCCGACCCCGGATAGACCATGGGATAGCATATCACTGGACTTCGTGGTGGGCCTACCGGTAGACCAGGGGATGACGGCAATACTGGTGGTGGTGGATTACTTGACGAAAATGGGGCACTTCATCCCCTGCAAGAGAGTCCCTACGGCCGGGGAATTGGCGTCACTACTCCTAAAGAATGTGGTACGACTGCATGGATTACCTGGGGTGATCGTGTCGGACCGGGGGTCGCAGTTTACTGCGCAATTCTGGAAGACTTGGTGCACTGCGCTGCATGTTAAGACCGCCCTGTCCACCAGCTACCACCCTCAAACGGACGGCCAAACCGAGCGCCTGAACCAAACGCTCAAACAGTATCTGCGATGTTTTGTGGACCAGGGCAGGGAAGAATGGGTCGACTTGCTATGGGTTGCAGAGATAGCCTATAACAACGCCACTCACAGCTCCACACAGTCATCTCCGTTCTATAGCAACTATGGCCAACATCCCAGGTTCTTGCCATTTCTACATCCGTTCAGAGAGGACAGGATTCCCGCCACAGCGGACAGGGTGGCACACATAAAAGACACGTTGATGCGCTCAAGGGCTGTCCTAATAGAGGCCAAGAGACGATACAAGGCTGCGGCCGACAGGAAGAGAAGGCCCGGGCCACTGTACCGCACTGGAGACTACGTCTGGATATCCACAAGAAACATGAGGTTTCGAAAGAACAGTGTGTTCCATCCCAAGTACATGGGCCCCTATCGCATTACCAAGTGTATGGGTCCCGTGAACGTGAAGGTGTGCTTGCCCCAGTCATTGCGGATACACCCTGTCTTTCATGTATCGTTGCTCAAACCAGCACCCTCCAAGCCGTCTGGGACACCTAGGCCGGTATGCGTGGAGTCGGAGGTGGAGTATGAAGTGTCGGGCATACGGGCGTCCAAATGGCGCAGGGGGAAGCTGTGGTACCTGGTTGCGTGGAAAGGCTATGGCCCGGAGGAGCAATCATGGGAACCGGCTGAAGGGGTTCATGCTCCGCGCTTGGTCTCCTTGTTCCATCGGCGTTTTCCTGCCAGCGCTGGACCCGTGGGGAGCCACTGAGACATGCAGGCGTTTCAACAGATCTAAACCAAGCAGATTCTCATTACAACCGGTTGTTAGAATAAGGGGTGCTTCTAGTTCGCATGGCCCAACAGATATTGGCAAAGGACTAGAAACAGGATTGTGAACAGGGGCGCCTGAGAAACCTACTGAAGTGTTCGTTAAGCCAGACAAAGGTGCGCCAGGGAGTTTCGCATGCATAATTGAACTTTTCGCCGCACCAGTATCCAACAGAAACGGTTCGACCACGCCTGATGTAACTACTGCGACATAAGGTCCACTCTGATCAACTGGAACTGATACTACTCCCTCTCTTTGCCTGTGGCTGTCCTAGTACTCGCTTCTCTGAATCTCTTCATTATGATCATAATAATCTTCAACATGATACTGTGGAGATCTACCTGGTTGCGCAGGTTGTACATTTCGCTGATCGAAATAATTTGATTGGCGATCAGCCTGTGGTGTCATTGTACCACGTCCTCTACCTCTAGGAGTTTGCATAAACCCAACATTACCTCTCTGAGCTGGGACACCACTAGTCTGTGCGTGCAGTACCGGACACTCATTCTTATAATGACCCTCCTTTTTACAATAGGCACACTGATTCCATGCTAATTGTTGTCGGGAAAAACCATAATTAAATCTTTGGGACGTCCCTTGCTGGAATTGTGGCTGTTGCTGAAACTGGGGTCGCTGCTGTGAATCTGACTGAATTGAGCGAGGCGGATACGCCTGTTGCAATAGAACTTTAGTCTTTAAATCTTTCGTTTTCTTTTCTGACTTTTCCTTCTCTTCTTTTTCTCTATTCTCGTAATACTGAGCAGTTGCAAGTATCTGTGCTGTCGTCGACACTGCCCAGGCACTTTCAGAATCCTTTAACTTGTTACTAAGCTCAGGTAGTAAATTAAACACGAACTTGTCGAGAAACAACCTCTGGCCTCCCTCAGTACTCATATCTTGCCCACTGTGGTCTACGAAGGTTTCTTCAAATCTAGTGAAAAAGTCAGAGACGCTTTCGTCCTTCTTTTGCTTGCATGCCGATAGTTTATCCCAATTAACTCGTAACGCTGGCATCAGCGTTTTCATCAGATTAATTATTCTGCCAGGTAAGGCAGCAATCAGAGGTTCCGGTTTAGCACCGCCAACTTGTTGCCCATCTGCTGCTACAATAGCAGGCCAATCACCTCCTAAGGCGACTGGGTGGTTCTCTTGCCGAATTTTGGCCCATATAGGCTGTGGCACTACATTGCCAAATAGCATTTCAATGTCTGCCAAATTCATGACACACGCTTGAACTGTCTGCGTTAATTCTTTGTAATAACCAGCAGGATTTTTACGCGGGTCCGGCAACGCCTGTTTTACTGCTAATACTTCGGCCCGCTTCCAAGGGATGTGTATCCACACTCTCTGGAATTGTGCCGGGGCAGCTGCAATACCATTAGCCCCATCAGCTTGAACTGCATCACGCCATATCGGTGGAACTTCCCTCATCGGATATTGACCTCGTCTCTTCCTAGTAGTAATCGGTGAACCATCAGGGTCCCTTGTCGCTCGAAGAGGGGAATCATCCCTATAAGCTAAAATCAGTTCTATCGCTCCTCTTACTTCTGAACCTATCACCATTCCTGCGGCGAATTTCTGCTGAACCTTTATCAGATCAGAGGGGACGGAATCTAAGTCATCATCTTCCCATTCTTCACGCACAAGAGAACACATTACGTCAAAAACATAACGTTGAGTTGGTTCATTCCATTGCATAAAGGTATCTAACACTCTTTGTGCATCATACTTCACAGCTTTCGACATCCACCTAAGAGCTGTCGAATCTAACATTTCTCGTTCCTGAGGACCAGGAAGCTGGCTACGTCTCTGTATAGAGTCAGAAACGGGGGTCCCAATTAAAGACCTGTAGAGAGGAGTTAAGATATTAGTTACAGAGTCGGTTATTTTCCGACGAACGGAAAGCGGAGTCAGAATGTTCACAGGGTTCGGGAGCAGGGCAGCTGAAGCAGATGAAATAGTAAGGGTGGGAGTAGCAGGTAAAGCAGTTTGCGAAACGACAGGCAAAGGCGGAACAGGCGACCCAGGAAGAGGGGGTGCCGAAGGAACATTAACCACGGGAAGGACAGGAGCTGGAATCAAAGTAAGTGGAGCAACAATTCCAGGCTGACCAGCAGCTGGCTGTACAACAGGTAGTAACTGTGGTGCTGTAATACCCTGTGCATACGGTGGAGGTGAATTCAACAGGTAAGACAACAGAGGATCCTTTTCATGATCCTCCATCGGCTTAGTAGGACAAGATGGCAATACAGGGTAACATTTATCAATTGCCAAATTATATTTTCTATTCGCCATCTCCATTGCTTTCTCAGTCTCGTTGACATGCAGCTGCCTAGCAGACTCCATTAAAGTCAACCCTTTCTCTTTCTGTTCTTTCTTCGTCTTCCTAATTTCTCTCTGTTTGGCTTCTTTGCGCCATACGCGAAAAGAATCAAACATTGCCGGCCGGGCTTTTCTCTTAAACAACTTCATTTCTAGATTGTCTAGTATTTCGGTTTCATAACTACCATGCGGTGGCCAACTAAGGACACCATCTTTCCTGGTATAATGGACCCATACTTCATTATACGTAATAGGACCCACACCATGTTTACAATTGAGCTCATATGTAGGAGTTCCAATCGGAGGAACCGAACACGAATCCTCCAACCGGGAATCCCCGTTGCAACGTAACCAGGACAGGAAACAATTACTACTGGTAGTCATGACAAACAAAGACAAATTCCAACCAAAATGCGCAGAGAACTTAGGCCTATCAAAATGAACTAATACCAAAACAAAGATTATCTAAACAAGAGCAACCAATGATAATCTACGAATTAAACCAGAGCAACAAAGAACAACCAAACTGAGCGTAACCCACTTAATACTTAACTGAAATGTGGAAGACGTCACCAAGGAGAACCCGTCTACGTCTCGCCGTACTAAGGTCTGCACCTCGGGTCCAAGACAGGGCGACAGTCAGGGCAGCGGTCCTCTGTAGCCGTCTGGGAACGGGAACCCTCGTGGAAGAGATCGTCGGGCCACTTTTACGACATGCAGGGATTGATGAAGCGGGGTACCTCCCTCCGGAATCTTCACACGAAACTTCTCGAACTTTTCAGGCTTTGGACCGGTACCGGATGACGTCGCCCCACGTTGGGCGCCAATTTGAGGTTCTGGACTTTTAAGAGTCCAGAGGTGTCAGGGAAACAACACCCGAAGACCCCTGAGTTCCTTCCTGTCTCGGTACACAAATAAACAGAGACGCGGGTTTCTCGATGGTGGCGTCAGAGACCAAGATTTATTCACTGCAGGGACACAGAAGTCATAGGAACCACACAGAGGCAGAATCTACGAGACTGTTCAAATTGCATTAAGTGGGTTGTTCTTTAAATACACGCAAAATGTCTTTAGGCAACATTACACGAATATTTCTCATGCCCAACCCGGTATCCCAAACAAACAGTAAATAGACATCAAACAATAATTAGTCGTAGGTTTTCGGTATTCGATCAGGTCCCCTCGACAGTTTTCCATTCTTTGCCCGATCCTCCCCATCATAAAAATCGTAACCTCCCCATTGTAAAAGCCCAGAAGGAGAGGAGCAGAGCCAGGTGCAAAGGATTGAAAAGTAGGATAAGAGGTGTTTATGGATCATAAACGGGCATGGCTACCGTCTTCGGCCTTTCAGTAAGGACAACGGACACGAGAACCAGTATAGCAGGACTGGCCTCAGGCAAGGGAGGCAGCTTGATTCTGCCTAGTCATGCAGCGTCAGCCTTTCTCGGGGCTCGAGCTTACGTGTCCTTAACAAGGTGACTCTGCCGGGGTCATCGTCCGTTCATTGACTATGTGAGGGCAAGAAACAAAATGGATGCCGTAACTAAAATGGATGCCATGACTTTACAACAGAATGCCCTATTTCTCAGTGAATTCATGCTAGTTGCGTAGCGAAAACACTGTCATGCATATAATGGATCATTTGCGGTTCATTGGTACCGAAATTGTGTCAGTACTACGATACCGAATTCACGGGTTCGGATCGCTACAGAACCTCACTCCCAGAACCAACAGTCATACAGGCAACAACATTCTTCCAACTACAGGCAATACAGAGGAAAATCCTCTTATAGAGGAAAGGATTCCTCCAAGAAACAATAACTCTCACCACACACCGTCGCCAAATCCTCCCACTTTTTCAAAACTTGGAGGTCGAATCTCCCACTTCTACTCCAAATGGTCACAAATTACTACCGATCAATGGGTTCTAGATATTGTGCGCAAAGTTCTGCCATTCGGCCTTCGTTCTGCTCCCCGAGTGTTTACAAAGGTCCTTGCACCGGTGGCAGCTTACCTTCGTCTTCAAGGAGTGCAAATCTTTCCATACTTAGACGACTGCCTACTGAAGGCAAAGTCGTTCGAACTAGCGTCCAAACAAACTCTGTTATGCAGGTCCCTCTTCCAATCTCTGGGCCTCACATTAAACATGGGAAAATCTCAGTTTCTCCCAGCTCAAAACAGACTGTTCTTGGGAGCCATTCTAGATACCAGGCAAGGGAAAGCTTTTGTTTCACACGAAAGGCGTCAACGTCTTCGCAATCTAGCGACTTCTATCCATCTAAAAGAGTTAGTTTCTATCCGACAGTTGAAATCTTTCCTAGGGATGTTGTCCTCGTGCATTCCTCTAGTCCCTCTCTGCCGCTTGAAAATGAGACCTGTCCAGGAAGAATCGGACAAACAGTTGGCGCAAGTCTCAGGAACTTTCAACGATTTAGTCAGAGTCACACATCGACTAAAAAGAGCTCTTTTATGGTGGACTCACGAAGAAAATATCTCCTCAGGATGTCCGTTTGTAGCGGACACTCCACTATTCACCCTCACGACCGATGCATCTCTCGAGGGTTGGGGCGCCCACTTACAAGGACTGACTGTGAAAGGCAAGTGGTCCATTCAACAAAAGACAAGACACATCAACCTTTTAGAGTTACTGGCCATTTTTCTGACTCTGAAAGCCTTCCGAACCATCATTCAAGGAAGCACCGTGTTGATCCGTACGGACAACACAACGTGCATGCACTACATCAATAAACAGGGAGGCACGAGGTCCGTCTTGTTGTCCCTTCAGGCTCAACAAATTTGGAATTGGGCGATTCAACATCACATCGTCCTCACAGCAGTTCATGTTCCGGGAGCGTCAAACAATCTTGCGGATTCCCTAAGCAGATCATCCACGACCAATCACGAATGGGAATTACACCAACCCATTCTGGATCACATTTTTCAGCTATGGGGTCCTCCAAATCTGGATCTGTTCACAACATATCTGAACCGCAAATGCCTGTTATACGCAAGTTGGCTTCCCCAACCAAGGTCATGCGGGAATGCTTTTTTGATGAACTGGTCAAAAATCATTCCAAACTCATTGCAGGAATCCTATTTTTATTCCTACTATTTCGCTATGGCAAGCCTATCCACCAGCATCACTCCCTGCGACTTGGAGAAAGCTCTCCTGGAGAGGAAGTGTCGTGAGCGCATAGTACAGCTATTGGGTTTACCTCGTCTCCGTCAACTAAATACCACATGGTTTCTGTCGTTCAGACCAATCTGGCAAGATTGCATCTTACCTGTTCTACGCTGCCTGCTTTGCGGTGAAGAATGCATGCTACACATCTGTCTAACACTCCCATCAATCATGCTAACGGATATCGATACTCTGCTGGACCCGATAACGGCCCATGCTCTGTGTTGTCCCGAGAGGCTACCAATCCTGATGACGGCATTTATTGACATCTCACAGACGCAACATGCTACTGCTGAGGTACGAGATGGCTCAACAGGCACACAGGTAACATCGGTAATGAACACTGCTACTGACGATGCGTCACATCTATGTGCAGTTAGTCTTCTAAACAAGGTAATCGACCTATCACCGACATCAGTAGACGATTTTTTGTCTACAGGAATAGAAGATTTCATGTTTTCACCAGCATCTTACACTGACTTTTTGATTTGGCTCACAGTGTACCGAATAATCATGACATGAAATGGCTCTGAACTATTTTTTTCTTTTCTGTAAAAATGGACCATTTCATTATATATGTGTATATTTCTGTGCATTCATTTAGCATTTAGCATCCATTGTAAGCATATGCTTCGAATGAAACATTACTTTTTATGTTTTTGTAAATCTTTTTATTAAACAGACTCGACATCAGGCACAGTGCCACAAAGTTCAATAAAGAGGGTGCAGTGGATTCAAATATGCATATAAATACAATAGGATAGTTCATTGGAAATCACGGGGAGGGGGTGGTCATCGCTGTCCAGGTCACGGGGAGGAGTACAGATGTCACCACGGTAGGTATTCCAGGGAGCCCATATCTTAGACCATTTCCGGGGGCAGCCCTGGGCCATATACACAGTCTTTTTTCTCTTAGCATACACCAATCAAGGTCTTTTTTCCAATCAGTAATCGTGGGTGCATGTGAGGCCCCCCAAAGCTGCGCTATGTTCCTCTTGGCGATCATGCAGCCGAGTGTGACCCATTGTGTGGTGTGTGTGTTAAGGTCGGTCGGTTCCCAGATGTTGAGGAGGTACCTGGGTGCTTCTGGCTTAACTTCGACCTCCAATGTTGCGCTCATGACTGTGTGGATTTTACGCCAGTATTCCTGGATTGGTTCACAATGCCAAATAATGTGCATGAATGTGCCCATCTGAGTGCACCCTCGTCTACAAGACCCATCTGTCAGCCCACCCATGTGCACCAGTTGGGGACCCGTTATATAAATCCTGTGCAGGATCTTTAGTTGCACTAGGCGAAGCCACGCGAGGATCGCAACCGTTTTGGGGGAGGAGATCGCCATCTGCCACCCTTCGTCGTCTAATTCGATGCCATCTCCAGTCCATTTCTCAGGTAGTGACAGTAAGGGGTCATCTATGCTATTGATGAGCTTTCGATAGGTAAGGGAAATAACCTTTTCGGGTAGGTGACCATCCAATAGTCTGTCCTCTAGTGGGGAGCTATCTGGTAGAGAGGAGTTACAGGGCAGGGTTGTCTGAAGTGCGTGCCGGACTTGGAGGTACCAAAAACGCTCTGCATCCGTAAGGGAGTATTGACTTTGGAGAGTTGCAAAAGGCTTCACGCCCTCTGCGCTCCATAGGTCCCTAATGTGGGAGATGCCAATCAGGTCCCACTTGTCGAAACCCTTGGAGTTTCCCAGGTCTCCTAACTTTTGCAAGTCGCATAAGGGAGTGGCGAGAGTCAACCTATTGTTCCAGCCGACTGACTTGGTTGCAGCGTGCCAGATTTTAACTGTGTGATTGGTAGGACCAGTAAGTGGGTATCTGTCTGGTTTGGAGTATAGCGCACAGGTGTAGGTCCCATTCGGAAGGAGCCATCGGTTCATATTGATTCCCGGGTCGTCAGGGCAGCCGTAAGTGCCATGGTTGATTGCCGTAAGGTGTGCTGCCCAGTAGTATTTTTTAATATCGGGTAGCGCGATATCACCGTCATACCAGCTGAGCGTTAATTTTTGTAGGGCAATACGCGGTCTCCCACCCCATAGAAGGTCCCGCTGGAGCACTTCAATCTCTTTAAAATACGAGTTTGGAACAGGATCGGCCGAATTTTGTATGGCATATAGGAAACGGGGTAGGGACATCATTTTAAAAAGGGCCACCTTGCCCAATAGTGAGAGCGGGAGTGTCTTCCAATTCATGGTGTCACTTTTGTGTCTCTGCAGGGGGGGGACAAGGTTACGGGCATATCTGATCAAGGGGTCGAGATAAATAAATATGCCTAGGTATTTGAAGCCCTCTGAAACTATCGATATGGGACAGTCCTGGGGTAGCGGAGTAGGACCAACACAGAGGACATATAGGAGAGATTTTTGCCAGTTAACACGGAATCCGGAATATCTGCCAAAAGTGTCTAGGATGTCGAAAACGGCAATCAGGGATCTCTTGGGCGATGTGAGTTACAGAAGGATATAATCTGCATATAGAGAGATGCGGTCTTCCCAGTCTGCCGACCATCGCATCCCTCGAATCATTGCATCTTTACGGATCCATGCTGCAAGGGGTTCGAGGGCCAAAGCGAATAGCAAAGGGGAGAGAGGACACCCCTGACGGGTTCCTCGGCTAAGCGTAAATGTCTCAGATTTTTTATTGTTCATGACTACTTGGGCCATAGGCACGCTATATAGTAGCCGCATCCATCGGCTAAAAACCGGTCCAAATCCCAGTTTTGCAAGTACGGCAAAAAGATAGGACCATTCAAGTGTATCAAATGCCATAGAGGCATCCTAAGGAGACTATGACTGCGTCTTCAGGTATAGTCGATGCCCGTCCCAGCACTCCGTGCAATCTACGCAGATTCAGAGCAGTGTTCCTTTTTGGCATAAACCCTGATTGATCAGGATGCACTAAATCCCCTATTACCTTGATTAGCCTATTGGCAAGTACTTTAGCTAGGATTTTGGGTTCTGAATTCAGCAATGAAATGGGGCGGTAGGAGGCGCAGTCTGTTTTGTGTTTCCCGTCTTTATGAATTGTAACAATAGTGGCGATTCTCTGATCAAGGGGCAGTGATCCCTGTTCAAGACTATCTTCATACATGGATTTCAAATATGGGGCTAATTTATCAGGACGGAGATTATATAGTTCAATTCCGTTTGGGCCAAGGGCCTTACCTGGGTGGAGTGCTCGTATCGCAAGTGCTATTTCGACCTTGGTGAGGGCACTATCCTTAAACTTTCGGTCAGCAACTGAGAGTGTGGAAAGGGAGATATCTCTGATAAGGTCTGAGGAGTCTGATTCTGTGTAAGGAGCCACTGAGCTGTAGACTGTGTGAAAGTGGGTTGCAAAGTGGTTTACTATGTCATGGGGGTCCATTATGGGGGATCTGTCAGCGTCTCTAAGTTCTGGAACAAGCCTACTGGCATGCTCTTTTTTATCAAGCCAGGCAATTAACTTTCCAGCTTTGTCTCGCCAGTCATAGATTCGGCCCAGTCTTTCCTGCCCCAATATCTTGGCACAGTCGGTGACCAGAGCCAGGTATTCGTCCTGGTGTAAACGGAGTTAGTGAAGGGCTTCAGGAGTGGCGTCAGAGTATACGTCTTGTTCAAGACGGTAAATCTCTTGTTCGGCATCAGAGATGTCCTTAAGCCTGCCCTTTTTTGAGCCTGATATTAGGGAGAGGGCTTGACCTCAGACCACAGTTTTAAAAGCTTCCCATAATACCTGGGGGAACTCAACGGTATGTTCATTTTCCAAGAAATAGTTGTCCATAGATTTGTTCAGCTCTTTACGTATTTTTGGATTTTTTAGGTACCAGCGATTTATAGAGGCAATGCGCCCTATTTGTGTATGATCAAGGACCATGTTGACCCATAGAGGGGAATGATCGGAAATACCTCTGGCTAGATGTCGGATCTCGTGAATATCTGTGACTCGTGGAGCTGGGACAATTATGTAGTCAAGACAGGAAAGGCTGTTGTGTGCCCCAGAGTGGAAAGTGTGCTGAATCTTATCTGGATTATAAGTTCTCCATCCGTCCACTAACCCCATCGCCTCTAAAAAACTGGAAAAGGAGTGAGTGGCCTGGGGTACTGTGCGAGGAGGTTGTCTGTCGAGCGAGCCTGACAAAACTGAGTTGAAGTCGCCGCCGAGCACTAAGTGCCCATCAGGCAGTGTTAGCAGCATAGCACTGAGGTCAGTGAAAGTTACGAATTGTAGCCCTGGGGGTGCATATATTGACATGAAAGTAATGGTTCGGCCCTCCCAGGTGCCCGTGATCCCAGCACATCTCCCTCGGTTATCTATATAGGTCAACGTAATAGAGAAGTGGAATGATTTCCTTTGCATTATACCCGCCCCTCTTGAGTTGGACGCAAAGCCCTCGTGTGCCACCATTGAGTATCCCCAACTGTGCATTGCCTTGCATACATTGCCTATAAGGTGAGTTTACTGAAGCAATACAATGTCCGGTGAAAGTCTCTTGATATATTGTAACACCACACATCTCTTAAATGTGTCCCCCAACCCGTTAACGTTCCAACTTAAGATTTTGACTTCTTTGTTTCACTGTGTACCCGTGGACCTGCATGTGAAGCTTGACAGATTGTTTTGCAAACATGGACTGTACCATCGAGATAACGCAAGAAATAATAAACAAGAAAAAACAACCCCTCCCATCTACCCTTCACCCTGGTTCCCTGCACTCTGGGCTCGGAACTGCCCATTAGTAGAAAAAATGTAGAGTGCCTGTCGCCCAACAATGTGACTAAAAGAAGAACGTGGGGGGAGGCCTTAGTGCCCCATCAACCCCCCCTTCCTACCATTGTAGATTATAGGTGCATTATAAAGGAGAAAGCCAAAATACAGAATATTGGATACTTCAGTACTCTAGTGCCCAGTTCGGCGTCTTCGAGTGTCAAGAGACTGCGAGCGGAGCCCAGACCATGGAGAGAAAAGGAGGTCCGGAACCACAGAAAGCCATCCAATTAGAGTAAAACTTTCCGTTTCAATGGTCGCTGGGGCTTCTCTCCGGCGATGTTCTCCAGCTGTCCAGCCAGTCAGATGCTACCTCTGGCAAGCCGAAGAATCTGGTTTTTCCATCAACCTCTACACGTAAACGCGCGGGGAAGAGCATGGCGTATTTATGACCTTTTTCCCGCAACCGTCGTTTAACATCCAGGAATGAGCGTCGATGCATCTGCACAGCTCGAGTGAAGTCGGGAAAGAAGGTAATATCTGAATTGTCCAGCTGGACCAGAGGAGCGACCCTGGCTGCTTGGAGAATGGTGTCTCTGTCTCTATAATTCAGCAACTGGGCCAGTATCGGGCAGGGTGGGGCTTCCGGCCTCGGACGGCCTCCGGGTACGCTGTGTGCTCTTTCGACCACGAACAGTTTGGACAGTCCCTACGGTTGCAGTTTCGTCATAATCAGATTTTCAATGAACAGGTCTACAGCGGGACCCTCCGATTTCTCCGGCACTCCAAGAACGCGGATGTTATTGCGTCTTAGGCGCCCCTCATAGTCGTCCAGTTTATCTTCTGTTAATCTACGGAACGCTTGGATCTCTTTGACGTCGGTCTGCAATTGCGAAGTGTGTTCCACAAGGCTGGCGGTGGTGAGCTCCAACTGCTTGACCTTTTCTCTGTTTTTGGTGAGGTCAGCCCTGATCAGTGTCACTTCAGATGATAGGGCATCAATGGATGTGCAAACCCCAGTTATTGCTGAAACATTACTTTAAATATGTGCAGCAGCTTTGCATTCCATGTTTCGCTGAGATTTTTTAACATGAACTTATATTTAAGTATGCTATTACAAAAGTTTTTAGCGAACATGTGATAATCAATTTTATGTGTTTAGCATTTTTAGCATTTAGTAATATCGATCATTCGTCAATGGAGTGGGTGTTGTGTTTCGATTTAGATGCCCGTACATCGGTTTCCCTGAATCATGTCCTTATATAGGCACAATTCGCATTGCCCTTATTTAGGCATAGAATCCCAGTCCTTATTTAGGCATTAGCTATTCTATCCAAATACAGGCATGGTCACCTACATCCGTCCATCCCACTTCACAACGAGTTCTTAGAAACCAGACCCTTAAGCCATCGGGACTTTTCCTAGCTAGGATTATTGATTTCTCCAAGAACTCATCTATTATGCATGAATTACTATTCCTTAGGGGTTAATTTATGACGTCTTCCTCCGCCCGACTTTAAGTCAATGCTAGCATTCCTAAGCACCTTCCAGGTATAAATATACCTTCCCTTACCATGGCAAGCACGGCTCAGCTTGACTCGCCTACACAGCTCGATACGGCTCGCCACGACAAGTTCGGAAGGAATTTGAGTTCCCGCCTGACGCACTGACCAGACGCTGTCATCCCTGCTCGCAGAGAATCCAGCTTCCAGTGTTCTGACTCCCTTCGCGGGGTGTTGGAGTTTGAGATTTGGAAAGTGAGTCCCACCTCTCTCATTCTAAAGGTATGGAGCTGACTAGAACCTAGAGGGACTCTTGGCATATAAACTTAGTATATACCATACTATAGAAAACAGCACCTACTTCTTACCTTGTACTACACTTAGGTTAGGTACACTGGGGTAGAACTATTTAGAAGCATTAGATGAGTATTCACTTTTTAGCCAGTGTTATTTATGTATGTATATATGAATATATGTCATAGATAAAAGACAATGCTATTGCAGTATTATTTCTTCTTACTGCTTACGCTGTGCGTATTTTATCTTGCTTACTGTCTAATGATTGTAACAGCTCATATCTCTTACACGAGAAACAGGACTGTTCAATAAATCCTTTTATTGAAACGCCCGTCTTATCTATTTCTGTGTAACTCTGAAGAAACTAAGCATGCACGATTGACTGGGGTGAAACTGTTATCTATTGTTTCCACGATTCTGAGACACGTTCCGATTCTAAGGGAAACAAAGTTGTCATGTTTATGCGGTTGTCAGAAACTACTCCCTTCTTGTTTATTCGTGAAGTTTCTAGTGACCTCTGAGTTAGCTGGTACACAAGTAATTAAGTTTAATGTACTTAATAGAGGCATACTGACCTTAGTCCTATGCAAAAACTATAGTTTATATAATTCCAATGCGCAGAGCCTATAAGGGAAATAGGAACTCCACTCCACTTAACCTCATGCCTTACCCCCTGAAAGTAGCCTACCTTAAGTCATCTGTCATATTCTCTATTATATTTCTGAAAATTGTCTATACCTCATCTCATAGATTATATCCTCCTTCTTTAAAATCATATCCCTGCAGCCTAACAATGCCTAATCTCTCTAAAATGCCCAACTGTCTGAAGGTCAACACTGACATGAGTGAAGTGTTGATCTTTGGCAACAACACTTCTCCTTAGAATGACACCTTGTGGCCCGCCGTACTTGGACCCACTCCCATACCGACAGACCACACCTACGGACTCTGTATGATCCTGGACAGCAAGCTCTCCATGAAGCGACAGATCAACGCAGTGTCCTCCCCCTTCTTTCATACTCTCTGCATGCTCCAAAGAATCTGCAAATGGCTCCCCATCAGCACAAGGAAAACCGTCACTCAAGCCCTGGTCACTAGCTGGCTGGACTACGGCAAAGCACTGTACGCAGGAACCTTCACTGAACTCATAAAGATACTACAGATGATACAGAACTCAGCTGCATGAAACAACCTCTGACCTGCCCAAATGGACCTACATCTCCCCAAACCTAGGGGCTCTCTACTGACTCCCCATCCTGAAAAGATGGAAATTCAAGATACTGACACGCCTTCAAAGCCCTCCACAACCAAATATCAATATACATCAATCACCAACTGAACTTTCACCAGTCAGCCAGAAACCTTGCCCAGACACCGCACATCCGCTGAAGCCACAGTGAAGACTGCTCCTTCTCCTACCTTGCCGCCAAGTCCTGGAATGGCTTTCCCCTCCACTTCCGGACATCACCAGAGCTAGCAGATTTCAGGAAGAGACTCGAGACCTGTCTTTTTGAATGAGCCCC
The DNA here is from genome assembly GCF_964204655.1 of Triturus cristatus. Taxonomy (NCBI): domain Eukaryota; kingdom Metazoa; phylum Chordata; class Amphibia; order Caudata; family Salamandridae; genus Triturus; species Triturus cristatus. The sequence goes on along the minus strand of NC_140585.1, from coordinate 75,104,579 downwards.
GCAACCCAGTTCCTGGAAAACCTCATGAGTGATTAGTAGCGCTATACAAATACTGATTGTTTGATTGATAGGCTATCTATTCATCGACCAACCACCTCCACAAATTCACACTAATAAGCATGCTTAGCTCCTATTCTTTTAATCGGCCACAAAGAAACTAGGAGTAGATTTGGATTCATTGAGAGCACATGTCTAAGCCTAATAACCCCAGGACTAATGATTAGCTTTGGTTTCCTGAGTAGCGTGCTACCCGCCGTAAAGCACTTCAACGACTCGTCAGGAAAAGTAAGCGCTATATACAATGCAATGGATTCACCTGGGAATGTAGCCTTGTACAACCAGAACCAGATGCAGGCTCTGCAGAGCGGGGGTGTGGGCCGGCTGTGAGTTTGTTGCTCATCATGGGTTGCAGAACAACCTGGGAGTCTATGAAAGGAGAAAGCCGAAGAAGCGTAGTGAAGTCTTTTCTTGGTAGTTGCAGAGCTCTGGGCCTTGAAATGAGCCAGGGCTCGTTCCGCCTCCGCCAGCAATAAACTTCCCTGATTAAAGGCAGCTTTTGCTCCCAATCAGCCTATGCAGCCCTTGTGCGTTTTTTTCTGGGCTCCCCTTGTGTTCCACGGTTCGGCGCTGGCTTTTCTCACCGGGCCTCTCTCCACACACGTCACTCTGTCCAGTGTGTGTATTACTGAGAGTGAAAACCTCCCCGTCCCTGGGGTACGGGCCTGAAATGCTATAAGGCCCCTCCTCGGGGAGGAAGCGCTACAAATTGCTGTGTTTTAAAAGCTGTCTCTTCCCATTGCCTATGAAGGCCCGGAGGGTCCTGGGAGAGCTGCCTTCACGCATAAATACTGTGACAGCCCCACCCCGCCCCCCTCATTCTCTAATCTGGGGCATCTCAAGGACCGTTGCAACTGCTCTCTTTATTTAACTACCTCAATCCCTCTGTGTCGCTGTCTCATGTACACATTAACTCTTTCCTCTCTTGCCTTTCCCCGCTCCTCTTCTCTGCCATTGTTTCGAATCCTCTCTTCTCCCTTTCTCAGGTTCTCTCTCTTCCACCATCACCTATCTCCATTCTGTCGTTTCCCTTTACTATAGAATTCCATCTCTTTATTTCTCGTTGTCAGTTTCCCATTCTTTAGGTCCTTACACCATCACTCCTCTCTTCTGCAGTCTTTCATTTGCTGCAAGAGTGACACATTCTCCCCTTACACTTCCAACCATCTCGATTTCTTTTTCTTTCGTGGTTTCCTTTCTTTTCTCTCTCCCTCCCTCTGTCTCCTCCATTCTCCCCTTTTCTTTCTTGACAGTTATACTTTTGCTTCTCATTCACACACCTTACTTACTACATTCAATCTTTCTCTGTGCCTCTCTCTGTCTCTCATCATCTGTTTTCTTCCTTTGTCTCCACCGTCTTATTAGTAACCCTTTCTAAGTCTTCACCGTCTTATTAGATCGATCCTACCATACAGCAAAAGCTGTCTGGTTGCAAAAGACTTATTGTGCTCTTACCAAGAGCATACAGGGGCTTGCAGCCCACCATACTGCTTGGCATTGGTTGGCTTAACTGCCACTCTAATTTGCTTGCTTTCAATTCAATGTGTTTCCGTTTTCAGCCCATTTACCTTGTGTTTGTCCCTCCCATAGTGCATAGCCTCTCTATCATCTCTATTTGGCTGGCTTGTATGCTTCCTCTGTTCGCTTTTTGGGAAATGTTTTTTGTTTAAGCACTTCATATGAATGCATGTGTTTTCCAGTTTTCTCCTTCATGTGCTTCCCCCCTCCACGTTGCTCTCTCTTGCCAATGTGCTTCTCTCCCCACCTGCATTCGTGTTGCTCTCTCTCACCCATGTGCTTCCCCCGTGCTCAACGTTTCATTCTTTTCCTGTGATTCTCCATTTGCTCCTGAAATCTCTCCTGTGTTGCTTTTCCCCCTACTTGCTGCGTTGCCTCACCCCCATCCAGCCCAGACTTAATTTTTTTTAAACCGCTCTCACACTACGTTTACAAAATGTTTTCTCACATTTTTTAAATTAGCCAAACGTGTTGAATGCATATGCACAGCTACAAAATAACGTGGATGCAGTGTCATTGCACCTTGTTTCCCCCCTTTATTTGGCCCTGCTACACAGCAGCCTAATGCTGTACAGCATGAGTAAAATATAGTGCCAAAGCCAACAGGTCTCATAGGTGAGATCTATTGGCTTTGCTAATGCTTGGTTTTGTTTGCATCTTACATATTCTCACATACTTGTCTTCCTGTCCCCTGTTTTTTTATCTTTTACCAGCTCTCTTTTAGCATCTATCGTCAACTCTTAAACTCTCTCCCTTTGCCACCCTGACTCCTTACTATCACTCCCTTCCTCTATCTCTCATTTCTCCAACTCTTCGTTTAGCTGTTACACTTGACCCCATCTTTCTCCCTTTTTAGGTCTCGCTTAAGACAGTGCATGCACTGTCTCTTGCCAGACATCGTTTTTGAGCAGGGTCCTTAGAGACTGCCCATTGCTTACCATCAGTTGACTTTATTCTCACTCTCATTTGCTTGCTTCTTATTGGTCAGCAGCCATAGGCGTGCTTCCTTTTCCTGTTAGGACGCATTACTTGTGTCCTACCACTGCTCATTTTTTTAGACACTCATTTTTTTTGCTTTCTGGTTAGGCACTTTTTACCAGAGTGCTGCCCCTGTAACAACGGCGCCTGCTTTCAATCACTTTAACTCGGCATTATCTTGTTTCTGTGTGTCAATAGCACCACCAATACCACCACCAACACCACCACTAATACCACCACCACCAATACCACCACCACCGCCAATACCACCAACATCAATACCACCTCCACCAATAGCACCAATACCACCACCAATACTACTACCACTAATACCACCAATACCACCAATGGGAGGAATTGACAGTGAGGTGTAGGGGCATTCTCTATGTCACATGTTCAGGATTGGCTATAGATAAACACAATTATAGTCATGATAGATTTGAATAGATGTAAGTATTGGGCACCACACAATAAACTAATTTTTCCAATAGGCATTTTGAGTGCAACGCAACTGGGAGATTTCATCACATGATTTGACATTCACTTACAAAAATACATGATGCATGGGTTTCCATCATACAGAGGAGGTTGTGATTTCTCCTCTGTATATACGCACCATCCGAGTAGGTTACTACACACTGGTGAAATGTTTCTTCACCATGTTCTAAATGTGTTATATACGATAGGATTTTGAAACTGGCATTATGTTCTTTTAGCCCTGAAGAAGTTGTGGGGTAACCCTCTATCGACAAAACATGTGTTGACTGGACGTAAGTCGGTGTGATCATAATCCTGAAATTAGGAGACAATAACACTGGAGCCATATGCTCACTTGAAGGAGGACATAATATTATATGACCAGCTGGGTCGGAAGTAGAACTGGCGGAGAGGTGAGAGGAATTGAGTGAATTGGCGAGCCAGACAGCCCTGAAGAAGTCGCGGGGTAACCACCTATCGACAAAACACGTGTTGGCTGGGCGTAGAGAATTAAAGACAAAGAATTGAATACAAATAATTACTCTTTCTCATGCAGCTTAAAATCATAATGTTTTGTTGATGCATGCGTGTGCTAACGATTGTTAGTTACTACCAATACCACCTCCAATATCACCACCACCAATGCCACCACCACCATTACACCAACCGTCACCGCCATCAATATCCCCACCACAAATTCCACCACTACCACCACCACCAATACCCCCACCACCAATACCATCACCAATACCACCATCAACAGCACCAATACCTCCACCACCAATACCACCACCATCAATACCACCACCACCAACACCACCAGTACCACCACCAAACCTCCACCACCACCAATACCACCACCACTAATCAAATACCACCACCAATACCACCATCACCATCACCAATACCACCATCAATAGCATGGGCCGTGTCACTAATAAACAGAACAAGCAAGGATTCCCAGAGATATTTTTAACTCACAACACTTCACACAAATCACACCACACCAGCTCTGCTGTAAACAGGTGTTGTAACACAACCGGGGGCATTCGGCCACCCGGTTGGGACCCTAATGATGAAGCATGACACCAACCAGGTTGGTGTGTGAGGGGTCTTTTAATAAAACCTAATGGTTCCATAAAATACCTTACCACAACAGTGAGTGTCAAACAAATGTAGTTTCCTTCTATGATTTTTATCATTTTGATATACGCAGATGCGTGTTCATCATAATATTTGAATCAATCCCTGTGCTTATGTCCGTGTCATCCTGATGTACTTTTTTTGGCATACAAATGTGAACTAAATCAAGCGTTCCCTCATCTGTATAGTTGTTTAATCTCAGCGTAGTAGTAGTCATGGCTAAACATGTTCTTCCTTCCATGCTGTGTTACAATCTTTCCTCCAGCCTTAACTCAGGTATATTATTCGTAATGGACTTTGTCTTACAGAGGGGCCCGCTTAAAAACCATCATAGAAAGGGTGCATCAAGATACGCCTGGTGAACCTATCCATCTTGACTGGAACTCTGAGTCTGAGATCATCCATTGCATCTAAACAATCTGTATTTCATCATTTAGACCCTCCAAGTCTGTGTGGAGCCTATAGACCCACCTCTCTTCAAATCTTAGTAGGGTCTTGGTCATATCATTTTTATTAGGTTTTAATTTCTCCAACTTAAACCTCTGCAAATTGTTTTAATGATGGCCTTTTTGCCACAAAACGAAGCATCATTTTACTTGCTGTTTTCTTGCATCAAAACATGCTCTGGTGTTCATTAATGCATATTCTCACTTTCCTTGAAGTTAGTTTGTAATAGCCAGTAGCCATTATTAGTTCAAAGTTCTTCCATTCTGCCTAAAATGAGCCCCCCGTATTGTTACAAAATGCCTTGCTCCAGCATTTGCATTCCTAAGATAGAAAGGTCATCAAGGCTTCCCTTATTTGGATGATTGGTTAGTAAAGGCACATTCTTACCTGGCTGTCAAAAAATCAACCAGGGCATGCCTGAATCTTTTTTTTAAAGTAGGCCTTACTCTAAACCCTCGGAAATCAGTTATTTGACTGTCCAGAAAAATAACATTCCTGGGTGCTATCCTGGATACTGTAGAGGACAAGCTGTACCTGACAAAGGAACAACAAACTGAGTTAATATCTTTGAGAAGCATGTTACAGAGAAAAAGTATGTTTCAGTTCTCCTTTTCAAATTTCTGTCTTTGTGCATTCCTCTGGTGCCCCTTTGCCACCTTCAAAAGCGACATTTTCAGTAGGAGCTGGACAAGCATTGGATCTAAATTCCACAATATAATTCAGATCACTTCAAAGAGGAGAGCGGCTTTTCCATGGTGGACGAAGGAGACAAATCTTTCATCGGAGATGATGTTCAAACTTTAGGACCCCCAGATGCATCTCTAGATGGTTGGGGAACTCATCTTCAAGATCTGGAAGTCAATGGCAAATGGGAGTCACATCAACTAAGCCTGTACATCAAATTCCCTAGAGCTCAATGCCGTAGGATTGAGTTTACCCGTTTTTCTCCCAAAGATAAGAGAATCAACGTTTAGCTATGCATTACTCCAACAATAAAGGAGGTACCAAGTCTCCAGCATTATCTCAAGAAGCACAAATAATATGGGAATTGTCAATACAGCATCAAATAACTTTAAAAGCAGAACATGTACCCAGAAGCCACAATGTTCTGACCAATACATTAAGCAGAATGTGGAGCTCCTGCCACTATTGGGAAATCAACCAAGAGATCCTGAACAGCATTTTTTCTTTTAGGGCAAACCAAGCTTAGACCTCTTAGTTAGTCTCCAAAATTGAAAATGCAGGTTCTACGCAAGCTGCCATCCACAACCAGGGACGTGGGGGAATGTGTTTTCGATAGCATGGTTAGGAATTTTTGCTCACGTTTTTCCTCCGATACCTCTACTGCCGGTATTGCTCATCAAGATGAAGAGGAAAACATGCAAGACTATTCTTATAGCTCCAAAATGGCCAAAAGAACTCAGGTTTACAAAGCTATTTCACCTATCAGAGAAACATCACATCCAACTACAACTGGTTCCTCATCTATTAACAATGACTCAAGGCCACATACTTCACCCTGACCTGAAATCCTTACCCTTGTCAGCTTGGCGTCTGGAGACAATGAATGTGGACAATTAAACATTCCAAAAGAATGTAAGGAAATTTTAGCCACGGTGGATAACACAGACAAAACGTACGGTTTTAAATGGAAGTGTTTTTAATCCTATAATATTCTCATCAGAGGAGATTCTACCTGACTTGTTGCATTTGGCACAAGCAGGTCTTAAGCATGCATCTATTAGAGTGCATTCAGAAGCCATATCCTGTTACAGAAGATCTTCTGCGTCACAATCTTTATGGTCAAGCTGGTTTATCATACTTTTTAGAGTTTATCCTCCAATAAAACATATTCCTTCTCTTAGGCATTTGAATTTAGTTCTCTCCCAAGTAATGAAACCCCCGTTTAAGGCCATTCCTAAATCAGAAATAAAATGTATGTGATGGTAAGCGAAATACAGGCTTTCACCATTCAGGAACACTTTGCAATTCAGAAGTGATCGAGTAATATTAAGAACAAATCCAAAATTCATTCTGAAAGTACCATTGGACTCTCATTTAAATGAACCAATTATTTTGAGAAAATTCTTTCCAAATCTAAAGGTGTTGCAGAAAGGACTTTACAGTCTCTAGATGTTAAGAGATGCATGAAAGTTTATCTTTACAAAACAAAGCAGTTTCGTAAATGAGACAAACTTCTAGTGGCTTATGGAGTTCCCAGAAAAGGATTCCCACTTTCTAAACTAATTATAGGGCAATAGTTCTCTGCAGCCATACAATTCTATCATCAACAAGTGGGAAGACCTTTGCAGAGTAAAGTATGAACACATTTCATGAGAAGTGTGTTGACATCTGCAGCTCTGTTTGCTGGTGTGTCTATAGAAGATATCTGCATTGCAGCAACATGGAGGAATAGAACACTTTCATGCAGCACTACTGCCTAACTGTGAAAGCGCTGAAGGGTGCTGCAGTGGGACAAGCAGTATTACGCTAGCTAGTCCAGTGAAGATGAGCTCACATTGTTAAGTTCTATCTCCCCATACGCTATGACTTTATGAATGATCATAACTGTTTATAATGATATACATTTTGAATTTTTAACTGCTATCTATTTGGATTCAAGTATGTGAGTCTATGAAAGATCCAATATCAATACCTGTGATTATTGCTCTCCAATATTGGTATATTTCATAGATTCACATGCGATCTACCCACCTCCCCTGAGAGGCGCACCTTATCACTGATACTATGTCATGTTCACACTGGAGCTTGAAAATCTAAGGGAAGAAAGCCTCTGAAGGGAGTGTTCCAAAGCGTGCTGCATTCTGATTAGCTGGAGTTTGGTTCTTTTAAATCACGGGTACTCATAGTACGGCCCGCGGGCCGCCAGCGGCCCGGCAAGCCTTTTTTGGCGGCCCGCGGACCTTGCAGACATCGTACCGGTGTTTTTTTTTTTGTTTTTTTTTACAGTGTCAGCAAACACAGACTCTGCTCTGTGGAGGGCGGGCGATTCAAGTGATAGTCCGAGTGGAGCTGCAGGGGCGTTAAGAAGAGGTGAAATACAACAAAGTCTTGTTATCATGCAAATGGTCTCTTAAAGACCTGTGAAGTACTCGGGTGGGGCTGTATGTGTGCCCGGGAAGGGAAGCTGCCTTAGCTGCCACACAAGCGGGGGTGAGGTGACAAAGAATGACAGAGGACAGCAGGGTGTGAGAGTCGGGTGAGGTGACAGAGGATGACAGAGGGCAGTAGGGAGAGACAGAAACAGACAGAGACAGATAGAGATAGAGACAGAGACAGGGACAGACTGACAGACATAGAGACAGATAGAGGCAGAGATGGATAGAGGTAGAGACAGACAGCGATAAAGACAGAGAGAGACAAAGATAGAGGCAGGTACATATAGAGGCAGAGACAGATAGAGACAGAGACAGATAGAGGCAGAGACAGATAGAGACAGGGGCAGACAGAGCTAGATAGAGGCAGAGACAGGGACAGGGCAGACAGATAGAGGCAGAGACAGACAGAGACGGAAAGGGGGACAGAGGGAGGTAGACAGATTGACACAGGGGCAGACAGAGCTAGATAGAGGCAGAGACAGGGACACACAGACAGAGACAGATAGAGGCAGAAACAGACAGAGATAGAGACAGACAGAGACAGACTGACAGACACAGAGACAGATAGAGGCAGAGATGGATAGAGGTAGAGACAGACAGAGACAGACAGCGATAGAGACAGAGAGAGACAAAGATAGAGGCAGGGACATATAGAGGCAGAGACAGATAGAGGCAGAGACAGATAGAGGCAGAAACAGAAAGAGATAGAGACAGACAGAGACAGATAGAGGCAGAGACAGGGACGGGGCAGACAGATAGAGGCAGAGACAGACAGAGACGGAAAGGGGGACAGAGGGAGGTAGACAGATTGACACAGGGGCAGACAGAGCTAGATAGAGGCAGAGACAGGGACACACAGACAGAGACAGATAGAGAAAGAAACAGACAGAGAAAGAGACAGACAGAGATAGAGACAGAGACAGACAGAGACAGGGACAGACAGAGACAGATAGAGGCAGAGACAGGGACGGGGCAGACAGATAGAGACAGAGACAGACAGAGATGGAAAGGGAGACAGAGGGAGGGAGACAGAGACAGGGACAAACAGAGACAGGGACAGACAGAGACAGATAGTGGCTGAGACAGGGACAGGCAGATCGAGGCAGAGACAGACAGAGAGAGAGAGAGATGGAGAGGGAGACTGAAAGGGAGACGGAGGGAGACAGAGGGAGACAGGGAGTGGGAGGGAGGGAGACAGAGGGTGACAGAGGGTGGGAGAGGGAGGGAGACAGAGAGGGAGGGGCACAGAGAGAGAGGGAGACAGAGGGAGGGAGACAGAGTGCGGGAGACAGAGAGAGGGAGACAGAGAAAAGGAGGCAGAGGGAGGGAGTCAGGGGAGACAGAGGGAGGGAGAGGGAGACAGACAGAGGGAGGGAGACAGAGAGGGAGACAGAGAGAGAGGGGGAGAGAGAGAGAGGGAGACGGAGAGAGAAGGAGAAAGAGAGAGAGGGAGACAGAGGGAGGGAGACAGAGAGGGAGGGAGACAGAGAGAGAGGGAGACAGAGGGAAGGAGACAGAAGGAGGGAGACAGAGAGGGAGGGAGACAGAGAGAGAGGGAGACAGAGAGAGAGGGAGACAGAGGGAGGGAGACAGAGAGAGGAAGACAGAGGGAGACAGAGAGAGGAAGACAGAGGGAGACATAGAGAGGGAGACAGAGGGAGAGACAGAGGGAGGGAGACAGAGAGAGACAGTGAGAGGGAGATAGAGAGGGAGGGAGACAGAGAGAGACAGACAGAGAGAGACCGACAGAGGGAGACAGAGGGAGGGAGACAGAGGGAGAGACAGAGGGAGGGAGACAGAGAGGGGGACAGAGGGAGGGAGACAGAGGGAGACAGAGAGGGAGACAGTGGGCAACAGACAAAGGGAGGGAGACAGACAGAGAGAGACAGAGGGAGACAGACAGAAGGAGGAGGGCGACAGGCAGAGAGAGGAGGACGACAGACAGAGGGAGACAGAGGGAGGGAGTCATGGGGAGACAGAGGGAGGGAGAAGGAGACAGACAGAGGGAGGGAGACAGAGGGAGGGAGACAGAGGGAGACAGACAGAGGGAGACAGAGAGAGAGGGGGAAAGAGAGAGAGTGAGACGGAGAGAGGGAGACAGAGAGCGAGAGGGTGACAGATAGAGAGGGAGACAGAGAGGGAGACAGAGAGGGAGACAGAGGGAGGGAGACAGAGGGAGGGAGACAGAGAGGGAGGGAGACAGGGAGGGAGACAGAGAGAGAGAGAGAGAGAGACAGAGGGAGGGAGACAGAGAGAGGAAGACAGAGGGAGACAGAGAGAGGGAGACAGGGAGAGACAGATAGAGAGAGACAGAGAGGGAGGGAGACAGAGAGAGACAGACAGAGGGAGACAGAGGGAGACAGACAGAGGGAGACAGAGGGGGGAGACAGAGGGAGAGACAGAGGGAGGGAGACAGAGGGAGACAGAGGACAACAGACAAAGGGAGGGAGACAGGCAGATAGAGACAGAGGGAGACAGCCAGAGGGAGGAGAGCGACAGGCAGAGAGAGGAGCACGACAGACAGAGGGTGGGAGACAGAGGGAGTCAGAGGGAGGGAGTCAGGGGGAGACCGAGGGAGGGGGAGGGAGACAGACAGAGGGAGACAGACAGAGGGAGACAGACAGAGGGAGGGAGACAGAGGGAGACAGACAGAGGGAGACAGAGAGAGAGGGAGACAGAGAGAGAGGGGGACAGAGAGAGAGGGAGAAGGAGAGAGAGGGAGACAGAGAGAGAGAGGGAGACAGATAGAAGGAGATAGATAGAAGGAGACAGATAGAAGGAGACATATAGAGGGAGACAGAGAGAGGGAGGGAGACAGAGAGAGGGAGGGAGACAGAGAGAGGGAGGGAGACAGACAGAGGGAGGGTGACACAGAGAGGGAGATAGAGAGTGGGAGAGAGAGAGAGAGAGAGAGAGATGTGTATGCCGGGTCCGGTGGCTCAATGGACGAAGGCGTCCGCTGCAGGGGCCTGTGTTCCACCACATGGTCACAGGTTTTTTAGTTGCTCTAGCCCCGCCCCCTCCCCAATGACCCCGCCCCCACGGTGCGGCTCTTGGCCACAAACCACACTGTAAATTTGGCCCCCAAGAGAAAGTTTGTGAGGACTGGCCATACATTGCGTCAGGTGTCCTCAGGAGGGTGGAAGGGTGGGGGCCGGTAGGGCAGCAGTGGGGGCCAGTTTTGTTACTGGGGGCCGGTTTTGCAGCAGTGCTGCAATATCGGTCCCAAGTAACAAAAGTAGCAAGCAAGCATGTTCAGCCTCCTTGGGCCAGGCAGAGGCTGATCTGAGAAAATTGCCAGGGCTGCTTTGGCTTTCTAGTCCGGCCCGGGGGATAAGTTACTAAAGTGAATGTTCTGAAACGTCTTTCTAGGCTGTGTTTAACATAGTACCGCCTTCTGGTTTTACCATGGGACTTGCACGTCGACGACAGTGAATGATTCAAACATATGAATCTATGAAAGATACCAATACTGGAGAAGTAAGTAACTTGTTTTCATCTTGTCTTCAAAAGTCATCTTCTGCATTCAAGGATCTTCATTGATAGTTGTAAACTTGAAATAATTACCTGCTGTGTTCATTGGAGCCGGAACTTTCATTCACATATGGGTTTGTACCATTGCTCATCACTCTTCAGAAAAGGAGAAGCCATGAACATGTTCTTATGTTGCTGATTACTTTCTTGAATCTGATAAGACCAGATTTTCTAAATTGAATTTAGTATTCTTTTGGTCACATGAGAAAAAGTGCCCTTTTATACTACATTGTAGCACCTATGCAAACAATGTATGATATCTATAGCAGTGAGGGAAAGTGAAACCTGATATTTTTACATTACAAACAAGAATGAAAACATGCACTGTCACTATAAGGGTCCTGGTGACTTGGCTAGCCATGATGCCTTGTACTGGCAATTGGACACACTCTAGTTTGTGTGATGGAACTCTTGAGAACACTCTGGGCGTTTTTCACATCCTTTCGGGTATGAAAATGTTGAACTACAGCTTTTGTGTTTCACTCAATATCTTGATGTCCTTAATCATGGAAACCTTGCGGTTGAGACGCAACCCAAAGCGTCTCCTTCCTCCGGGATCAGGCTCCCTCGCTCATCAGTCAGATGTAGACATGCCTCAGCATCAGAAACCTCACCCCACCAGACCAATTAAAGGATAGATACAGCAGGGAATAAAATGTGTGGCACTGCAGCCACTGCGCTAAAAAATGCAAGTGCAACAACTCTTCTGGGTTATGACTATGTCCGTGAGGTTTGGGACAACCGAAAGTATTTTTATGATAACCTACCTGAACACAGTAGGGATAATTTTTAGGAGATGATGATGAGTGCCACTGTGCATGCAGCAGACCTGGCAGCTTCAAGACACTGCCACGGAGTCAACCCCATGGAGATCATGGCTCAAATTGACATTTAAAAAACAAGCATTTACAATGCAATGGTCTCGGCATTGGTAAAGTTAGAGCTATTGGCATTGCTCTTGACATTGTTTTTGTTTATGTTTTTGTTTTTAAAACATTTAAAGAAACGGCATTGTCATGAGCAATGCCAATAGCTCTAACTTTAACGATGCCGAGACCGTTGCATTGTAAATGGTTTTTTTTGTATGTTTTTAAAACATTTAAAGAAACGGCATTGTTATTTACAATGTCAATAGCTTAATCACTCTCAAAAGCGAGATTTATTATGCGAGCATTATTTGGGAAGTTTGGCAAATCCATAAATATGAGGAAAACGCTGCAGCATCGCAAAATGCCAGTGGCCCAGACTAATATGCATGATTAGTATTTGGATCCCATGCCCATTCCTTCTTTGTCCTCTCTGCTGAAACTGCTGCCTGAAGTGTCAAATTTTATTAATACTAAACAAAAATCGCACTACCGTGCCAGGGCCAGACTTGGCGTTGATAATGATTGTTTGAAAAGGGAACTTTGAAAGGATACGAACTTGACCAATTCTGGTTTCAAAATATAAGAGAACACTGTAGAGGCATGCGTCTACCGAATGTTATATATAATTTGAGATATATTTCTTAATCTGTCGAGTTCAGCCACTGCATGATTATATTGTTGTCTCTTTTTGAAACTCATGAGCAGTAACATTGTCGTGGTGTCACTAGGGCTTCAAGTGGATGCTTTCTTAATATTATATACAAGCCACAGTTACTGCTAATTTATCTTATGCAACTAACAACGATTGACAAAGCCAATAGTCCTAACTTGTTGTAGGTATCATGTTACTTGCTGTATCATTATGCCTGGATGCAATGACAAAAGAGACAGCAAAAGGTGAGGAGGGCAGACAGGTGAGGGGGGCAGGCTGAGGACAGTTAGTGACTAGGGCAGGCAGAACCAGGGCAGATGTGAGGAGTTAAGAGGTGGGCATAATGAAGCCAAACAAGTGTGCAGGAGAGGAAGAGGTTAGGGCAGGGTTGAGGGAAGTGAGAGGTAGGCAGAGAGAAGGCAAACAAGTGAGTGACATAGGGAGAGGCAAGGTCAGACAGAGGCGAGAACAGGCAGGTGAGAGCTCCAGAGGGCAGAACAGGTGGGCACAGTAAGAGCACGAAGGTGACGGCAGCCTGGGAGTGGGCACCGCGAGGGTAAAAGTGGGGACATGCAGAGGCAAGGACACAGGTGACGCCAGTCTTAGGTGGGCACACGGTAAGAGGACGCACCCCAGGCGAGGACCCTCAAAGGTGGGGACATACATAGGACAGGGCAGAGGTTAGGACAGGGCAGGCAGAGGTCAGCGCAACGAGGGCAGACAGGTAAGACTGACCAGAGGTGAGAACAAACGCGGCACTGGCATGTATGGGCGCGGATGCCACCATGCCATGCTGCACTGGGGATCACGCCGAGGAACTTACCAGGACCAGTCAGGGAGGTCGGGCAGTGCCCAGCTCCGAAAAGCCAGGGCCTCATGGGGGGTGCGAAGGGTGTGTGTCTGTCCGCAGCCCCCGGGCTTCCTGGGGTGTTTACACACAAGGCGCAGTGTGCGCCCAACTGACTCAAACTTCATCACAAGTAAAGCCCAGAGGGGTGTCCGCTTTCAGCCAGGATCAGCCCAGAAACTAGAGCCGAAGGGGCCCCGCCCCCAAGCCAGCAGAGGGGCAGCATGGGGGGCAAGGCAACACGGGACAAGAAGAGGGGCTCCAGGAAGAAGAGGAGGAGCCGAAATAAAGAGAGAAAGAGGGGATGGGGGGGGGGTCAGAGGGTGGCGAGGTAGGGAGGAGGAAACGTGGGCGGGACTTAGGAGAAGGAAATAGGGGGAGAAAGAGGATTGGATGGGAGACGGTGAGGGCAGAGGATGGGGACATGCAGGAAGGATAATAAACGAGGGGAAAGAGATTCGAGTAAGGGGAGAGAAAAGGAGGAGGCGGGAAGTAGAATAGAAGAGAGATGGGAGGATAGAGTTGACGTTGAAATAGAAGGAGAGGCGAGGCGGAAGAAAAAGAGGAAGCAGGGTCAAGGGGAGAAGGGGCAGTGACGTAACATAAGCCAGCCCAGACAGGGGTCCCCCTCCAGCCCTGGCAGGCCCCTGGAAAGAGAGCTCCCCCACCATGTACCTTGCAGGGGACCAGGCGGGCAAAAAACGCAACAAAAGCCTCGTTAACGAGTAAATGGTCTTTTAAAGACCTGTGAAGTACTCGGGTCCGGCTGCAATTAGACGGACGCCAGCCCGCGAGGCTCTCTCAGCCGGGCTGATACACATGACGGGGGGGGGGGAGGGGGGCTGAAGCCCGGTGAGGCCAATGGGTGTTGCGCGCCTGCAGGGGACCCACCCTCAAGTTTAGTTACGCCACTGGAGGGGGGGAAGGGAGATTGGGGGTGGGTAGAGAAACTCTGGTTGCGGGTTATTGTGGGAAGCAGGCCTGGTGAACACTGCTGCACTGGGGATACAGTCATACATACCATGTGTGCGGTTTATTTTACTCTGGCAAAGCTTATTCGGACTTCAATCCTTCTGAAGTCGGGGACTCGGGTACTGTTACAACGGGTAATGGCAAGTACTAGGAACGCAGGTCATTTACAGTGCTTCAAGATGCATAGGTCTTGTGGTTTAAATTATTGTATCATTTGTGAGACCAACTGGAAAGTCTCCACAGCTTTTTAGAACGGTTCACAGCTGCTATGATTTTCTGACACGAAGGGGGAGCGGACGAGCACACGACTGGATTTAGTGGGTCCCTTTTCTAAATCGACGGATGAGTCTCCGAAGTAGGCTGTACCATGTCCTTTTCGAGAGTGACGCGGCGGGCAGCCTGGAGGTTAACAGCGTCAAACAAGGAGATCAGGTGAGGGAGCAACGCCGGGACACCACCGCCTTTCTCCGAGGCAAAGCAGAAATGCCTCGGAGAAAGGCAGCGTCCTTTTCGGATTCGGGGGCGTGTTTTGCTGTTGTCTCCTCCCTGAGACTTTTCGCAAAAAACACGCCCCCCGATCCGAAAAGGACGGGCCTAAATGGAGTGACTGACCTCTTCTCCAGTGGCTGGCCAGCATTCAAGAGGCCAGACAATGGAGTACAGGGGAGAAGAGGGGCGGGTGCAAGCCCCTCTTCTCCAAGTCATTAATTCTCGCGAGCGAGACTGCGCCAGCGCAGCCTTCGCTAGCCGAGATCTAAAAAAGGAAGATGGCTATCTTACTTAAAAAAAGTGATTGAGACGCCAGTTTCTTCATGCCTCAAAGAAAAAGGGCCGCACTCCAAGATACGTATTTATCCAGACAAAAAGACACAAAGAAAGATTTAAGACCAATTTTGGATCAGCAAATTTGGAATGGTGGTGCTCCATCAAATGTTCCGTTCATCAAAAAAAAAAAAAAAAGAGTGACTCAATATGTGCAATACATACAATAGGCCTCCAGGACGCTTATTTCCACATCAACAGAAAACACAGGTAATATCTGAGGCTTGTGGTAAGAGTGACTATCAGTTTGCACTACTCCCTTTCGGTCCAAAGACTGCTCCTCCTACATTTTCGAAGGGCACTATTTGTCAAGATAAAATATTCCTCACTGCACTCAATTCCAGAAAAAAATTCTTGTCATGGTGACCGACATGGACAACCTGACTCAAAGGATTCCATTCCATCAAGTTATACCACTATTATTATCACAGATGCCATTTTTTAGGCTGGGGAGCACACCTGGGATCTCTTGCTCTGCAAGAACAGTGGTAAAGGAAGGAAGCTCTGACTACAGTAAACTCAAGGAGATGAGAGCAGTTCACCTTGCTTTCAAGTCCCACCTTCCTTCCCTGACAATGAAGACGATATAACCTGAACAATCAGGGTGCCAAAAGACCAAGACCTCTCGCCTTAAAATCTCAAACGTTTTGGAATTGGAGTGTGGTCAAATGCATGTCTCTTAAGAATAACCCAGACTTCTTAAGCTGATTTTACGAATACAACCACAAGTGGGTCCTGGGCGATGAAGTATTACATCCAGTCTTCATAGAATGGCGATTCTCAGCAGTAGACCTCTTCATCACAGCAGAAAAGAACAAGCGTTGACAATACAATGGGTCTCACCTTTGATTAAGTTAAAGCCATTTGTTTTGCTAATGGTATTGTATAACAAAGCAAATGGCTTTAACTTAATGAAAGGCGAAGCCTATTGTATTTGTAATGCTTGTTTAAGGTGTCACAGGAAAAGACAGGGTCTAAAAGTGACTCGTTTTGTGTGCTGGCTTGTCGTTCAAGAAGTCTAGGCCAAAAGCAAACCATAGCTCCTTGATTTGTACTTAGCTACATTGGATTCTGAGTTTGTGAGCCTGCAAGTATGGCTATGTCCTGAGGAAGTGTAGCTGCCTGTAACCAGCGCATGTTTGTGGATTGCCACTCTAGTCAACCCTGAGCAGCTTCTAAGGAGTACCCACTATTGTTGCATGCTTGCTCTTTGATGGACATACTATTTACATCATTTATAGCAGCTGAGTGTATCCAGTGCATGCCTGCAGGTCCTATGGAGTATTTAATCTGTTTACTGATTACAGTACACTCTGAGTCACTCATCTATCCCCTACAAAGGGGAGTCAAAGAGCATTGCTATTGTGTTGTTTCATCAGCACATTTCTGTGGGTTTCTACACCTCACTCTTGGATGGACTCAAATAATGTACTCTGTTTCGCTGTATGCAGGCCCTTCCTGTGGGTCACTCAACTATTGCTCTACAGGAATATATAAGGTCTCTGCCATGACTGACTGCATCTAGTGCATGCTACAGGCTAGCCCAATGTTGCTTATGATTGGTTTTCTTGGTGATCCAAATTACTGGGCATAAAAATGCACAGTATTCTTCACTCATTTTCCTGCCATCACACACCTTAACTCAATGACCCAAGACAACAGCACTATTTTGGTGGCTTACATATAACACTAACATGCTTCCTATGCAGGCCAAACTTGAATTTACCAGTCTCACAACAGAACACTAGTCTATAGTGTAGCGTGGTACCCGTTTACTGAATTACTTCAGCAAGTCGCCAGGAGTTGGAAAGGTTATATAAAGCGACTACAACACAATAAATGAACCTAAAAAAGGTGCTAGAAAGTTATTACAGAGTATACTAGAAGGCAGCTTTGCCAAAGCAACAGTCTAGAATGCTACTTGGCCCTTGCTGAGAATTTAGGTCTGCAGCATAACGGATTACGATACAAATAGGTAGGATGCCAGACGGTGGGCTGTTTGGTGGAGAAGAGAAAGATTTATCAGGAGAATAAGTTTTTCATGTATTCTCATTTTCCCTTCGTGGTGCCTTTCTTATGGCCTCGTGATACTGACAGTAAAGATGCATCTTACAGTAAACTAACTGCCTGGAGGAGGCGGCGTGCCCTGTCTGTGATGGTCACGGGGGTCATACCTTGCACACACTTCCTTACCTGCGGAAATCAAAGCCCTCTCTCTTACTGGGTCTACTCCGCCTCTGCCTGGATTCCCCTCTTCAAGCCTGCTGGCTACACACAGAGCGCCGGATGTGACATCACGTAGAGACGTTAACTTGGAAAATACCTGCAATTGTCGCTTCTGTGAAATTGGTGCTTTTAATTCAGTATTAGCAACCTGCTCATGAAGCGGCATCGTGGTTGTCAAACCACTGTCAGTGGCATAGACCCACATTACATAAAGATTCACCCAACCACGCCCCTCCTCCTGCGTCACCGTCATGCAGTGTCCCTCCAATCGCAGCCCCTCTTCTCCGTCTCCATGGTGACGGCATGTCCGGTGTCTGGACTCTTGATGGAAGTCGTAGTGGCTGACCGATCAGGGGCGAGACGTGAGCCGGGGAAGAAGGGTGCCGAATACAGCCGGCGGGGGAGCCGAGGACTCCCCCGGAGTCACACTGGACCGCACCGCGTCCTTAGTAACTACCATAGTGACAGCTGAAGGGGAGTGATCCGTGGGGTATTTCACCTACGGTATCGTACCTGAAGATTTGTGAGCTGCAGCCGCATCAAACAAGGTTCACGTGACGTGGTTAGCAGCATATGCCCCATATTTGTGACTGTGTTTAGTCTCTGTTTGAAGTACTCTCTACATATAAATGACTTTTTTCACTTTTTGTAATTACACGTGACTCTGTTGTTTTTGTGCCTTGTGATTTTCGTAGTTAAACTCTTCTGTCAGAGGTTCACCCTCTTGGGAACTGTGTTTTTCTTCGTGCATGGAGTGTTTGGTATCAATGACTTCGATTACTCGTCAGCTTCAGCGGAACTAGACTTGGATGGACTTGTCTGCTCAAACCTGCTATTGATGTTCACAGTGGTGCGTTGTCTACCTGGAACTTGACTGCTTTCTTTCATTTCTCATTCTGTTGCAGCTTCTTCCGCCCGGACTTACTGCTTCTGTCTAACAACATTGATTTCTACTTCGGTCCCTTCTTCTGATCCTATAGATTGCAGCTGGCCTTCATCCAGAGGATTTCTTCTATTTCTACGGCAGCAATTGCTTATTTTCGCCCTGGGTATAATTTCTGGTAATCAGGGCACAAGTCCTAAACAAGCAATCATCACGGGAAGCCTCGTGCCAGCTCTTAGGGTCGAGCGGTGGCTGCTCGCGCCGCGGCAGATTCCTCAGGACTGCCGCCGGGCCCTTCAGCCTGTCTGGGAAAGCGAAAGCATGCCGCCATGCACGCGTAGGGACAAAAAATGCACGCACGTGTGCACAAAGATGGCATCGGGCTGTCCACATGCGCGTGCACTTTTTTGTCCCTAAGCGTGCATGTTTAGCTTTGCGGATGGCGAGAGCAGCCATCTTTGTCCATTTGGATGCGCGTGCATTCAGCTTTGGCTGAATTGATTCCAAAAGGTCTTCTCAATGGCGAGGGCAGCGCATGCGCTGTTTTCGTCAGGCGAGACCTAAAATTAGTCCCAAGATTTGTTCTTGATATTTCCATATTCAGGGTCGCTAGGCACTGCTCTTTCGATTCCTTGGTAAATAGAGTGCTTTATACTTTTCTGCCAGTCCAGGTGATTGCAGTAATCCTGAAGCTACAGAACTGCTGAGCAACTATGATTGTCATTGCGCTGCAGTGGTCAAGGCAATGGTAGTATCCGGACCTGCTTCAGATGTCATTAATAACATGCAGGAGGTTCCTTGCAAACGGAACCTGCTGAATAGATCTCAGGGACATCTATCAATTGACAGCATGGCTCCTGAGATCAGACAGTAGGGACACTTGAACTTTTCTCAGGCATGCCTAGACATCTAGAAAGAAGTGGAAGAAGGAAAGCGACCCTCTACGACGGCCTTTTACTCTTCTGCTAAATTAAAATGATTTTGTCTCTAGTGCAGGCAAACAGCTTATGGCTATTACCTGTCAAGGAGTTATCCTTCTGTGTCTACTGTATTCGATACAGGCAAAACTAGTTTGCTTCAATAAAAGTACATTTTACAGCCTTCTTGGCGTACAGCTAGAGCCCTCGTGAGCTGTCTTTCTTTAAGACACCTGCAATGTAAGATTTCCAAGAGGGACTTAAAAAATGTTTATAATGATCAGATTTCCATCTCTACCTTGGGAATAGAATGTATTAAAGGCTTTATTGCAGCATCCAACATGGGACACTGCGTTCCTAATTGCTATCATCACAGCCTGTAGGGTTAGCAACATTCAGGCTCTTTGCTCGAAGGAACCACATGCCGTTGTCCATGCTCGGAGTGGGGTTTTAAGAAGAATCCAACATTTATCCCAAAGACGTTTTTTCGAATTCCACATAAACCAAATGGTTACTCTCCCCTCTTTTCTTTCCCATCCATCCTTTCTAGAAGAACTCCTTACATTCTCTAGATGCGAGGAGAGATCTCCGTTTTTACTTGCATACAAATCATTCTATACAGAAAACAAATCAGCTTTTTGTAAATTATGGGCACATTCGTCAAGGTCTGGCTATACCTAAACAATCTATCTCCAGATGGATTGTTGCATGAATTTCTTTATTCTGCCAGTTACCAAAAAAGCACATCCACTGGGGTTATGCCACCGCAGCTTTACTAAGAAATGTTTCTCTAGCTGATACATGGAACGCTGCAACCTGAAAGTCAGTACATACTTTTGCCAAACATCATTGCCTTGATTTCGGTGCAAAGGCCAATTCTTTAGTTGGCCAGGCAGTCTTAGAAAATCTTTTTTCTCTGTATCATGAGAGGAATTGAATTCTTTTATTTCTATCAGTGATGTTTTATTTTTCTTTAATGTCCAGGAGGCATTTTCTTTGGATTTTGCCTGCTATTCCATTTTAGGTGTATGCCTCAGTGAAGATGCAAAAAAAATGCCGACTTACTTCTAGTCCTGTTTCTGCATCGTAGAACTCTTTATTAAAGTCATAAACCCCCTCTCACCTTCCCGGCTTGTCTTGAGCATTAAAGAAGCCAATTTGTTTATAATGACCCTGTACTGTTCCTCTGAAAGGAACTGGCTTTGTGATGCCAACTTCTGGTACAGGGCGTCATGGGTAGCTAAGTGTTAAAGGGGCAGGGCATGTTTTTAATCTTGAAATGTAAGCATATCAGGCTTCACTTGCCCTCATTGCTGTAGATAGAATCCTAGGCTTTCTGCATAGGTGCTACAATGTAGTGTAAAAAAGGATTTTTTTCTCAGGTGGCTTAAGGAATTATGATTCAATTTGGAAAACCTACCCTTAAATTCTTCCAGAAAGTGATCAGCCACATAGAAACATGTTCTGAAGAGTGATGAACAATAAGAACAGCTTTCTGTTGGCTTCAATGATGAGTCCTACAATGCAGAACCAGGGCTACCAGTATGGAACCATTTCTTCTCTTTCAGGGGATCATTAGTCATAAGCACTGAATAGTTCCGCCCACGGGTGGGATCCCAGAGCACTTCTTTAAAAATGTTCATATTTGTATAACAAACTTTGCATATAGTACTTAACATATATGTCTGCAGTCTAAAAAATGGTTAAAAATGGCGATATTACATTGAATTTTCATTTTAAAATAAATCAATTACATAGATATGCCATTACTAAACAAGCATTGGCAAAGGCAATAGGTTTTGCCTATGCAAGATCTATTGGCTTTGTCAATGTTTTTTTTTTACATGTTACACAGCAGCGCAAACCAGCATTGACCGCATCATAGGCTTTTTTTTCTTTTTACTTTAAACCATGCTGCAGTGGAAGAGGTGTGGCGCAGCGGGCAGGTTTCCTGACTAAGGACCACGGGGTTCACGGTTCGATTATTGGTGCCGGCGGCAGGTCAGTCCAGCACCATGGGACTCTGGGCAATAGCTTTGCTTAATCTTCCCGAGGGCCCCTAGTGCCGGGACACCTCTTTGGAGGTAGCTATGCGCTTTACAAATGCTGGTATTTCAATTCATAGCAGCGCATGTGCAGCATGTAAAAAACATTGACAAAGCCAATAGATCTCACTTGGGCGAAACCTACTTGCTTTGCTAATGCTTCTTTTTGCTTATCGTGGTGTTTCACTATTTGCTTCCATCCCCTCAAGCTACTCAAAAAATAACAATCACATCCCAGAGACATAAAATTAACAGGATGTATTGTGTCAGTCATTAATAAACATCTTTGAGAGATGTATAATTTTGTTGACAAAGTCACATTTAAAGTGGCAAATGCCTATAAAATCATTCCATAACCCGAAGATTTTATTAGATGATACTGACTTGTTTTAATGACAAGCATTGGCAAAGCCAATAGGTCTCAGCAATGCCCGAGCTATTGGCCTTGTCAATGTGAATGTCTTTTAGTCATGTTGTCTAGCAGCACATCTGCTGTTCAGCATGGCTGAAAGTCACTGAAAGCCCAGGATATTGAGTTTACGCCTACTCTCTTCACCCTCATGTTGAGTTTATTTTCCTGCCCCTCCTAGCTCAAAATAGTGCTATGATGTGGCCCGTGCTGGCCATATCACAGCGCTTTTTTCTGCGAATTACAGCCATGTTGAACAGAAGATGTGCTGCTAGACAGCATGATTAAAATACATTCACATTGACAAGGCCAATACCTCGGGCATTGCAGAGATCTGTTGGCTTTGCCAATGCTTGTTTGGTGTTGAAGGGGTCTTGCTGAACAAATATGAAAGTGATAGTGAGAAACATATGAGAAGTTTTGAAATGAAGTGAGGATGTGACATAACGGCCATAGCTGTCGACAGGGGAACTGGGGATCCAGGCTCGAATCTTGGGGTCGGCTGAATAGCTTGTAATTCTGGGCAAATCACTTACGCTCCCCCTGGGTACGACAATGAATGTGTCAGCAGCGTTGATTTAGGTAGGGGAGGATGGCTCAAGCAGGGAAGCAGGAGGGGATGGGGAGATGGGCAAGCAACGACAGGAGAGAGAGCGGAATGAAGCAACAATGAAAGGGGAGAAAATACAGTATTTGAAGCAGGATCAGCGACAAAAATGAATGTGTTGTGCAATGTAACTTGTGAGCACTTAAAGTGCTTCAATACCATCATCACATGTTCACGCTATGGCAAGACAGAAGATGTAGCGAGCTCTCCAATACCATCGGATCATGCAAAAAAAAAATTAACAAGTGCAATTCGTGGTTTTTTTTTTGATAATCAATTTTATTAAGTTTTCAATGTAACCAAACAAACAGCACCATTCAGAGTTGCATCGCATGGGAATAGTCCAGAGTAAGCACAGTTCACATTGATATAAAAGGTGACATACATGCAAATCAAAGGCCCAAATCCTAGAAGCATTCCATAGACCCAGCCGACCCACCTTAAAACTCTATCACCCCCACCCACTTCCCCCACATTCGGCGAAATTTCCCGGGGCATCCCCATGCCACATAAAGAGGTTGTTCCTGGGTGGCACACCAGTCCACCCCCCTACGCCAGCGTGCCATTGTTGGTGCTGTAGCCGTCAGCCAATGGGCAGCGATATCTCTCTTAGCTGCCACCAAGGCCGTGTTAAGAAAAAGCTTTTCGGCTCTACTACCGTCCAGACCATCAGTTATGCTCAATAGAATACACGTAGGAGCCAGAGGGACCTCCCAGCCCAAGACCTCCGTCAATTCCCCTGTTCAGGACTCCCAGTACCTCTGTATCGCAGGACAAAGCCACACCATGTGATAAAAATCTGCGCTGGGGTGGTAGCAGTGGGGGCAAAGGGTATCCGACCGGAGCCCTGCACTGTGAAGGCGCAGCGGCGTAAGATAGGCAGCATGCAGGAAGTAAATTTGGACCAACCGAAGCCACGCCGAGACCATGATTGTTTTGGGGACCGTCAAGGCATCTCTCCAGTCGGCATCCTCTAGCACCCCAAGCCAGCCCTCCCACCTCTCACGGAGGTGAGAGAGGGAGTTGGGGGGATTATTTGTGAGTGATCGGTATATTCTGGAAATCCCCCCTTTCCCCAAATCACCAGTCATATTCTGCGCCTCCGGCGGACTGTACTCCGGCAAGGAAGTACCATCTGAGATGTATGAGCGAAGGGCATGGCGCAGCTGCAGGTAGCGGAAAAGTTGGGAGGGGTGGAGAGCAGCCGCGGCCCGTGGAGGGAGTTCCGTGGGGCGGTAAGGCGGGGCGGGGGAGGGGCAGGGTGGGGGGTTCTAAAAACCGGAATATGGATAATTGCAGGTAAGTAAACAATTAAATAAATAAAACGAATTTCGTAGCGCGCTGCATCGCAAAATGGGATGCAGCGCGCGCTACGAAATTCGTTTTATTTATTTAATTGTTTACTTACCTGCAATTATCCATATTCCGGTTTTTAGAACCCCCCACCCTGCCCCTCCCCCGCCCCGCCTTACCGCCCCACGGAACTCCCTCCACGGGCCGCGGCTGGTGGAGAGAATGCCTGGTCTGAAGGTCTTGAAAGGAGCGCAAGTGGGTACCACTCCAGACATTACCCAACAGGGATATCCCAATGAGGACCCACTGACGGAACCCTACCAGGGACTCCACCTCCCCGAGCTGGGTGCCACACCACAGGGGGGTATATTGCGTCAGTCTGCCCGACCAGCGGGTGTGGCGCAATGAGGCCCTGCCAAGCCAGGAACACTCCACGAGTAACCTCAGGGAGAGCCTGAGGGACAGCCGCACCATAGAGCATCCCCTGGAGGGAGGCGAAGCCCAGAGTGTGCAGTTCCAGGCGATACGCCGGATCGGACCACCCGCCATTAAACCAGTCGTGAAGCGTGAGTAGTTGGGTCCCTAAATAATACAGATAGAGGCTCGTCAGACCAAGACCCCTGTCAAAAGGCAGAATGCGGCACTAGGCCAGGGCCAACCTGGACCTCTTCCCCCACCCCATAAAAACTTCATGATCAGACCATCCATCTCCCGGAACCTATTCGTGTTTCAACAACTTTTTAAAAAATTATTTTTTGTATGCACAGGTGCTTTCATTTTAGTAGTATGTGTGTATGTGTACAAGGGAGACAGCTTGAGAACACAGGTACTTCTATGGAGTGCTTCAAAATAAAGAAAAAATAGCTGTGCAAACTCGGAACAGTGTAAGGAGACATGTAGTTGGTCCATGCCCTGTGGGAGGGCCAAACACAAGAAGAGGTATGTGTGCCATGAAGAGCACGGTAAAAGAACATTTCTGGTGGCCCGCTTTATACAAGCACATAGAACATTTAGTGAGGGTCCGCATGAGCTGTGCTGTTAGCAACAAGTCACAAGTAACGGTCCCCAGCCTGGTGGAAGCCATAGAAGTGCCCAGCAAGCCATGGGTTAAACTACCGATTGACATCGTAAGTCCCATGAGTTTGTCTGGCAGTGTACCGGAGTATGGCATTAGTATGTCATTGTTCTAATGGACTACTATAGTCGCTGGCCTGAATTTAAATTTGTGAAGGTACCCAATTCTGCACGGGTAATCAAGTTTCTTGATTCCATTTTTGCTAGGGAAGGCGTGCACCATCAAGATCTCTACAAACACCAACGACACCCTCAGCACCGCCAAACACATGCACTTTCAGATCCACACGGACCCCAAGACCACCCTAAGAGGCACCCTCGTCTACAGACCACCAGGAACCCGGGCTCAATTCTGCGACTCCATCGAACTCCATCGAACCAAGACAGGGCTTTGCCTGTCACTCCTACATTTTTGAGACGGTGTATCAAAATACGGTGGTTCACCGTGTCAAAGGCTGCACTTAGGTCTAGGAGGATGATAGCTGAGGATCCTCCAGCATCGAGAATCTTTCGTGACTCCGCCACCATCGCTATTAATGCAGTTTCAGTGCCCTGGCCAGGGCGAAAGCCGGTCTGGGAGGAGTGGAGCAGATTGAAGGTTTCCAGGTGCGCGGAAAGTGCATGGTTGACGTATTTTTCTGCAACCTTGCTGATGCCAGGGAGTAGGGAAATGGGGCGATAATTGCCCAATTCCGTGGGATCCAGGTGGGGTTTCTTTCAAAGTGCCCTCACCATAGCGTTTTCCAGTCCCGCGGGACTATACCTGAGGCTAAGGAGGCATTGACTAAATTGGCAATGGGAGTGATAATAGTGGGCATTGCCAGTTTCAGAATATTGAAAGGAGCGGGGTCGCTTGGGGAACCACTTTTTATTGAGTCTAAGATGTGAGGGAGGAGTTCCTCATAGAGAGGGGCATATGCTTCGAGACGACTGGTATTGTTCTGAGGTTCCAATTCGGGGATTTGATCAGTTTTAATAGGTGGGAGAAGATTGAGGATGTTTTTAATTTTTGTGGAGAAGAAGCCTGCCAGGTCTTCACAGTGACGGCCGGTAGGGTCGGCGGCAAGGGGGGGATCGGTAAGTTCGTAAGAGTTTTTTTACGATCTGTAATATTTCTTTGGGGGAGTTGGAAGATGCTTGAATTTTTTCCTCGTAGTAGGTGGCCTGTGTTACTCTAAGTGCTGCTTTATAGGATGTAATGGATGCTCTATAGGCTAATTTTTTCTCACTTGAAAAGAATTTCCTCCAAGCTCGTTCTAATTTTTTACATTGCTGTTTCAGTTTGCGGAGGTCGGGGGTGAACCAGGGAGATTTTTTGGGTCCGACTTTTTGTAGGCTGTTTTTACGAGGAAGTACTGCATTTTGTGAGCTTTCTATCCATGCGCAGAGCTTTCTATTGGCAGTTGCGGGATCGGAGTCGTGAGTAGGTAAGGTCCGTTCCAGTTCACGGGTCCAATCCTTAATATTAAGCTTGGGCCAGTAGGCGGGTATGCGTGGAGGGAGGATGCCATGAAAAAGGGATTAAGAAGTGGTCTGACCAAGGGAGGGGATAGGATCCAGTCCTTCTAATTCTGCTATATTTGAGAAAATAGGATCGAGAAGGTGGCCCTTCGAATGCGTGGCGAGGTGATTTTTAAGATGCATCTGGTAGGCTGCAAGATCCTGGGTAAGGTCAGCCGACACTTTGTCCGAAGGCTCGTCAAAGTGTAGATTAAAGTCTCCGAGAAGATTAAAGTTGGGCGATGTGCTAGCTAAGTTTAAAATAGATTCGCATAGCGAGCAGCAGAATTGTCCATGTGCTCCTGGTGGGCAATATAGAAGGATGCCAGAAAAAGTGATTAAGGGGGTGAATTGAATAGAAAAATTGGCGTTTTCGCAATCTGACAGGGGGCTATCTAGAATGCGGCAGACTAGCTGGTCTTTGTAGACAATAGCAATTCCTCCACCTTTACTGCTTGCTCTGTCTAAGCGTTGGATCAGGTAGCCCGGGGGGAGTGCTTGTACCACATCAGGGTCTGAGTTAGGTGACAGCCAGGTCTCTGTAAGGAATAGAACGTCTATTCCTGTGTCATGTAGCCATATGGAGATTTCTACAGCATGTTTTGGCAGAGATCTGCAGTTCAACAGGGCCATGTTGAGTTGCTTCCTAATGGATGGCGAGCTGTTTGGCATGGGGGAAGTTTGTATGAACAGTGAGGGCAATTCTCTTTAAATGTCTCCAGGGAGATGGGGTGGATGCAGATGATGTTGGAGGATTCCCTGATATGAAGCAGTTTTTCCCTGGAGTATGGTAAGGGTATGACCCTTGGTGCTCTCATTTTAAGTTGCTCCTAAGAGTAAGCTCCCAGCACCCACCTCTCTGCCTGCTAACTCTTGTGACAAAGACCATGGCTGCACCGTTCAGCGTGAAAATATAGAAATAGCAAAAAGGCAGTGGTGCCTAGAACAGGCAATAAAACAAGGCTGTGAAAACACACAAGAAACGTCTACAACTGGGTAAAAGATGGGACAGAAACTTCAAGTGAGTGCGCCAAGATTTTCTGACCAGAAGCATGAGATCCCATTCCAGTGGTGACCAGGAGATTCCTTTGAGGGCCCAAGTTGAGGTGCTGACCACCAACTCCCCTGACCAAGCTTGGGACCGGTAGCATGGGAAGAAGTTGATTAGTCAGCCAAGTAAGGCTGCCTTGACCCTCCTTCGAAGGAGAGAGAGAATTGACTGCTCAGGGTACTCTTTTGGTGAACTTGTACAAAGACTATACTGTGAAGGAGAGAGAGCAGTGTAGGCGAGAAAAATCAACACCGCTGCAGTGGCATAGGAACACATACACCGCTGCACTAATGATGAGGCCCAGAGGCCCCACAGGGTCTCCACAGTATTGACAAATAAACTGATATAGGAGTCTAAGGGTGTCATGAAATTCAGCAGGATATGTTCTGCTGTCGCACTGCTGTCTGTGGGTGAGCTGCAAAGAATGGACAAGTGGTGAAGGAATACTAGCATAGTCAAAGGAGCCTGCACTTGCACAGAGTGTTCACTTTTATGACGCCATAGTGGGAACTTAACTTGCTTGAGTGGGGAATTTGTGATTGGGCCTGAGGCTGACCCAGGCTGCAAGATATTCAGGACCATGTTGCCAGCACAACCCCCTTTTGACTGGTGCTGGTGATGCTGTGGCTTTCCTGTTATTGCGGGTGCCAGCGCCCATAGCATGAACTGCCCATCGACTGGATGGAATTCAGGACAGAATTCATTCTTTTATCTTAAGAATGAGATAGAGGAAAGGATTTGGCATGACATCACAACAAAAAAGTGAATGCGTTCAACTGTAACGAAACTGGTGATCATTTAAAGCGCTCTGATATCCGATGCCTCCGGGTCAGGTTTGCGCTATATAAAACTCTAAAAAAATGTTTTCAAAATCTTGATAGCAAGAGAATGTATAGCTCCAGGTCAGTTGAGATTGAGAAGTTTGGAGTCACTGAGACCCTTTGTTTGTTCTTCAGTCAATTAATCCACATTTGTAAAGCACAACACTGTAATCCCTAAAGGTATGTGGGCTCTAAGGGTGCCATGTCTCTATCGAAAAGCCAGGTCTTGAGTTTCTTTCTTAAGTTCGCATGGGAGGGTGCTGCTCGGAGGTGGAGGGGCAGGTCGTTCCAGGTCTTTGTGACGATGTAGGAAAAGGAGCAGCCCCCGCTGCGGCTGCGGCTGTGGTTGCGTCAGATGCAGGGAGTGTGAGCAAGTGAGATGGAGCATAGGTATTTAGAAGGCAGATGGAAGTTCAGACGATGGTTGATGTAGGCGTGTCTTTGGTCGTGAAGAGCTTTGTAGGCATGAGTGAGGATCTTGAACTGGCAGCTCTTCTGTGTGGGGAGTGAGTGGAGATTTCTGTAGTGTAGAGTGATGTGGGTCTGTTTGGGAAGGTCCAGGATTAGTCTGTATGCAGTGTTCTGTATGGTCTGGAGTCGTCTGAGGAGCTGGGTGGAGATTCTGGCATAGAGAGCATTGTCCTAGCAAGGTGGCTGGTGACAAGGGCTTGAGTGACTGTCTTTCTGGTGTTGATTGGGATCCATCTTGAGAGTACAAAGACCATACATGGTTTCTTCAAAGCTGGTGAGGCATTCACCATGGTCAGTGGGTGAAACTATGTGTGTAATCTTGTTCTTTGATGGGTGTCAGTGCAAGAGCAGCCTCTCACTGGCTGACCTGCTTTGTTCACCTCCTCCCCATGTAGTGTATCATTGCTAAAGTCATGATTTGGGTCCCGTTGTTGTTTAAGGCAAAATGACCCATGAGGTGCTGAATGGGGCATTGATCAAAACTCCCTCCATTTTAGCCTTGCCAAGGGAAAAATGGATTAAGGAATTTAGTTAAAAGGTAAGTGTAGTCCTGGGATTATCAGATTGCCCTCTTATTTGCATTATGAGTGCCATTAACAATATTCTCTCTGAGTTCCTTGCATACGACTCAGAACAGATCTTTACTGATTATTCCATTTCAGCTTGAATTCCTGCTAAAACCTAGAATCCATGTTGGTGTACTCTGAATAAACATGAAAAGCCTTTACCTCCTCAGATCTCTCTCTGAAAACACCTACAACTGTCATTTAGTCTGGGGCAGCGGCTCCTTAAAGTTGTTTCTTCTCATGAAGCATACTTTGAAGCTGGTTCAATTTACAGACAGTCGCCAGTTGCTCCAGAGAGATTAGGTCCCAGACGGCATGTGACGTTCCCCTAAAATTCCTGGGAGGCTGAACGAGAAAGGACCATATATCAGTTAGGCAGGCCATACCTTCCTTACTGCAGCTCCACAGACGCTGGTGTCCAGATCCCCGCTCCTTACCTACTCTCCGCACACTGTGCTACCCCTCAGTACCTGTCCGCATTGTCCGGCAGAACTGCTGCGTCAGTATGTGGAAGGGAGCAAGATTGAAGTGTGTACTGTAGGTCTGAGACCCCCTCCCGCCAATGTTTAATTTGTGCCAGTGGTTTCTGGTCCTCTGCACCAGCACTTAATTGTTAGCATCAGCGCTTATGACAGTCTACCACATGGTGGCAGTGTTTGTCTAATTTAGAGATAAGCACAACAGATGTTTATTCACTCAATGTACATGAAAATGACTAAAACGTACCACCCAAGCCATTTTCATGGCTTTGGCGGCCTGGAATAGTCCGACTTGTCACACTTGTAGAGTGTAATGGTTAGTAGTTGTGTTGATACTGTCATTGGCAGGGGCAATGGGTGATCCAATCGGCAGTGGTCCCTTGACGAGGGCCCCGGCACGCATTTTTTTAACAAATTGAGCACAGCGCATTCCTCCCATGATCTTTGCCCAGAGGAGTTACCACACTGTGCTCCCCTCAGTAGCGGTCCCTATTGTAAGGCAGCACTGTTGCTTCACTTTGCTGAAGGAGGTTCTCCCTCAGTGTCCTAAAGGTGTACCCACAGAACTCAGAGGAGTCCGCTCCCATCCAGCCAGCGCACGTGACCCTGCGCCAGCTACCTCCAGGATATAAACTGTGAGCCAGAGGAGCTTCCCCATCCTTAGTCGCTCGCTCTGGTGTCACTCCTAGCCAGCCAGTGCACTTCCCCATGTGACAGCTTCCTCCATAATATGAACTATGAGCCAGAGGTGCTTTCCCATCCTTAGTCGCTCGCTCTAGGTTCACTCCCAGCCAGCCAGTGCACGTCCACCTGCGCCAGCTCCCTCCAGGATTTAAACTGTGAGCCAGAAGTGCTCCCCTATCCTTAGTCGCTCGCTCTGATTTCACTCCCAGCCAGCCAGTGCACGTTCTCCTGCGCCAGCTCCGTCCAAGATATAAACTGTGAACCAGAGGTGCTCCCCCATCCTTAGTCACTCGCTCTGGGTTCACTCCCAGCCAGCCAGTGCACATCCCCCTGCGCCAGCTCCTTCCAGGATATAAACTGTGAGCCAGAGGTGCTCCCCCAACCTTAGTCGTTAGGTCTGGTTTCACTCTCAGCCAGCCAGTGCACTTGCCCCTGCGCCTGCTCTCTCCAGGATATAAACTGTGAGCCAGAGGTGCTCCTCCATCCTCAGTTGCTCGCTCTGGTGTCACTCCCAGACAGCCAGTGCACGTGCCCCTGGACCACCTCCCTCCAGGATATAATCTGTTAGCCAGAGATGATCCCCAATTCTAAGTCGCTCAATCTGGTTTCCCTCCCAGCCAGCCAGTGCACGTGCCCCTACGCCACCTCCCTCCAGGATATAAACTGTGAGCCAGAGGTGCTCCCCCATCCTTCGTTGCTCGCTCTGGGTTCACTCCCAGCCAGCCAGTGCATGTGCCCCTGCGACACCTCCCTTCAGGATATAAACTGTGGCCCAGAGGTGCTCCGCCATCCTTAGTCGTTTGCTCTGGATTCTCTCCCAACCAGCAGGTGCACGTGCCCCTGCAACAGCTCACTCCAGAATATAAACTGTGAGCATTGGTGGTCCCCATTCTGAATCACTCACTCTGGTTTCAGTCCCAGCCAAGCCAGTCCACGTCCCCCTGCACCAGCTCCCTCTAGGATATAAACTGTAGGCCAGATGTGCTCTCCCATCCTTAGTCGCTCGCTCTGGTTTCACTCCTAGTCTGCCAGTGCACGCCCCCATGTGACAGCTCCCTCCAGGATATTAACTGTGGGCCAGAGGTGCTACCCCATCCTTGGTCGCTCGCTATGGTTTAACTCCCAGCCAGCCAGTGCACGTGCCCCTGCGACACCTCCCTCCAGGTTATATATTGTGAGGCAGAGGTGCTCCCCCATCCGTGGTTGCTCGCTCTGGTTTCACTCCCAGCCAGCCAGTCCACGTCCCCCTGCGCCAGCTCCCTCCAGGATATGAACTGTGTGCCAGAGGTGCTCCCCCATCCTTAGTCGCTCGCTCTGGTTTCATTCCCAGCCAGCCAGTGCACATGCCCCTGCTCCAGCTCCCTCCATGATATGAACCGTGAGCCAGAGGTGCTCCCCCATCCTTAGTCGCTCGCTCTCGGTTCACTCACAGCCAGCCAGTGCAGGTGCCCCTGCGCCATCTCCCTCCAGGATATAAACTGTGAGCCAGAGGTGCTCCCCCATCATCAATCGCTCGCTCTGGTTTCACTTCCAGCCAGCCACCAGTGCACATGCCCCTGTGCCAGCTCCCTCCAGGATATAAACTGTGAGCCAGAGGTGCGCCCCCATCTTTAGTCGCTCGCTCTGGTTTCACTCTCAGCCAGCCATTCCACGTCCCCCTGCGCGAGCTCCCTCCAGTATATAAACTGTGAGCCAGAGGTGCTCCCCCATCCTTAGTCGCTCGCTCTGGTTTCACTCCCAGCCAGCCAGTCCACGTCCCCCTGCGCCAGCTCCCTTCAGGATATAAACTGTGAGCGAGAGGTGCTCCCCCATTCTTAGTCGCTCGCTCTGATTTCACTCCCAGCCAGCCAGTGAACATGCCCCTGCGCCAGCTCCCTCCAGGATATGAACTGTGAGCCAGAGGTGCTCTCCCATCCTTAGTCGCTCGCTATGGTTTCACTCCCAGCCTGCCAGTGCACGTGGCCCTGCACCAGCTCCTTCCAGGATATAAACTGTGAGTCAGAGGTGCTCCCCCGTCCTTAGTCGCTCGCTCTGGTTTCACTCCCAGCCAGCCAGTGCACGTGCCCCTGCACCACCTCCCTCCAGGATATAATCTGTTAGCCAGAGGTGCTCCCCAATCCTCAGTCGCTCAATCTGGTTTCCCTCTCAGCCAGCCAGTGCACGTGCCCCTGCGCCACCTCCCTCCAGGATATAAACTGTGAGCCAGAGGTGCTCCCCCATCCTTCGTTGTTCGCTCTGGGTTCACTCCCAGCCAGCCAGTGAACGTGCCCCCTGCGCCAGCTCCCTCCAGGATATAAACTGTGGGCCATAGGTGCTTCCCCATCATCAATCCCTCGCTCTGGTTTCACTTCCAGCCAGCCACCAGCGCACATGCCCCTGCGCCAGCTCCCTCCAGGATATAAACTGTGAGCCAGAGGTGCGCCCCCATCTTTAGTCGCTCGCTCTGGTTTCACTCTCAGCCAGCCATTCCACGTCCCCCTGCGCAAGCTCCCTCCAGGATATAAACTGTGAGCCAGAGGTGCTCCCCCATCCTTAGTCACTCGCTCTGGTTTCACTCCCAGCCAGCCAGTCCACGTCCCCCTGCGCCAGCTCCCTCCAAGATATAAACTGTGAGCGAGAGGTGCTCCCCCATTCTTAGTCGCTCGCTCTGGTTTCACTCCCAGAAAAGCCAGTGAACGTGCCCCTGCGCCAGCTCCCTCCAGGATATAATCTGTGAGCCAGAGGTGCTCTCCCATCCTTAGTCGCTCGCTATGGTTTCACTCCAAGCCTGCCAGTGCACGTGCCCCTGCACCAGCTCCTTCCAGGATGTAAACTGTGAGTCAGAGGTGCTCCCCCGTCCTTAGTCGCTCGCACTGGTTTCACTCCCAGCCAGCCAGTGCATGTGCCTCTGCACCACCTCCCTCCAGGATATAATCTGTTAGCCAGAGGTGCTCCCCAATCCTCAGTCGCTCAATTTGGTTTCCCTCCCAGCTAGCCAGTGCACGTGCCCCTGCGCCACCTCCCTCCAGGATATAATCTGTGAGCCAGAGGTGCTCCCCCATCCTTCGTTGCTCGCTCTGGGTTCACTCCCAGCCAGCCAGTGAACGTGCCCCTGCGCCAGCTCCCTCCAGGATATAAACTGTGGGCCTGAGGTGCTCCCCCATCCTTAATCGCTCGCTCTGGTTTCACTCCCAGCCAGTCAGTGAACGTGCCCCTGCGCCAGCATTCTCCAGGATATAAACTGTGGGCCAGAGGTGCTCCCCCATCCGTGGTTGCTCGCTCTGGTTTCACTCCCAGCCAGCCAGTCCACGTCCCCCTGCGCCAGCTCCCTCCAGGATATGAACTGTGTGCCAGAGGTGCTCCCCCATCCTTAGTCGCTCGCTCTGGTTTCACTCCCAGGCAGTCAGTGAACGTGCCCCTGCACCAGCTCTCTCCAGGATATAAACTGTGGGCCAGAGGTGCTCCCCCATCCTTAGTCGCTCGCTATGGTTTCACTCCCAGCCTGCCAGTGCACGTGCCCCTGCACCAGCTCCTCCCAGGATATAAACTGTAAGCCAGAGGTGCTCCCCCGTCCTTAGTCGCTCGCTCTGGGTTCACTCCCAGCCAGCCAGTGCAGGTGCCCCTGTGCCCTCTCCCTCCAGGATATAAACTGTGAGCCAGAGGTGCTCCCCCATCATCAATCTCTCACTCTGGTTTCACTCTCAGCCAGCCATTCCACGTCCCCCTGCGCGAGCTCCCTCCAGGATATAAACTGTGAGCCTGAGGTGCTCCCCCATCCTTAGTCGCTCGCTCTGGTTTCACTCCCAGCCAGCCAGTGAACGTGCCCCTGCGCCAGCTCCCTCCAGGATATAAACTGTGAGCCAGAGGTGCTCTCCCATCCTTAGTCGCTCGCTATGGTTTCACTCCAAGCCTGCCAGTGCACGTGCCCCTGCACCAGCTTCTTCCAGGATATAAACTGTGAGTCAGAGGTGCTCCCCCGTCCTTAGTCGCTCGCTCTGGTTTCACTCCCAGCCAGCCAGTGCACATGCCCCTGCACCACCTCCCTCCAGGATATAATCTGTTAGCCAGAGGTGCTCCCCAATCCTCAGTCACTCAATCTGGTTTCCCTCCCAGCCAGCCAGTGCACGTGCCCCTGCGCCACCTCCTTCCTGGATATAAACTGTGAGCCAGAGGTGCTCCCCCATCCTTCGTTGCTCGCTCTGGGTTCACTCCCAGCCAGCCAATGAACGTGCCCCTGCGCCAGCTCCCTCCAGGATATAAACTGTGGGCCAGAGGTGCTCCCTCATCCTTAGTCGCTCTCTCTGGTTTCACTCCCAGACAGTCAGTGAACGTGCCCCTGCGCCACCTTCCTCCAGGATATAAACTGTGGGCCAGAGGTGCTCCCCCATCCGTGGTTGCTCGCTCTGGTTTCACTCCCAGCCAGCCAGTCCACGTCCCCCTGCGCCAGCTCCCTCCAGGATATGAACTGTGTGCCAGAGGTGCTCCCCCATCCTTAGTCGCTCGCTCTGGTTTCACTCCCAGGCAGTCAGTGAACGTGCCCCTGCACCAGCTCTCTCCAGGATATAAACTGTGGGCCAGAGGTGCTCCCCCATCCTTAGTCGCTCGCTATGGTTTCACTCCCAGCCTGCCAGTGCACGTGCCCCTGCACCAGCTCCTCCCAGGATATAAACTGTAAGCCAGAGGTGCTCCCCCGTCCTTAGTCGCTCGCTCTGGGTTCACTCCCAGCCAGCCAGTGCAGGTGCCCCTGTGCCCTCTCCCTCCAGGATATAAACTGTGAGCCAGAGGTGCTCCCCCATCATCAATCTCTCACTCTGGTTTCACTCTCAGCCAGCCATTCCACGTCCCCCTGCGCGAGCTCCCTCCAGGATATAAACTGTGAGCCTGAGGTGCTCCCCCATCCTTAGTCGCTCGCTCTGGTTTCACTCCCAGCCAGCCAGTGAACGTGCCCCTGCGCCAGCTCCCTCCAGGATATAAACTGTGAGCCAGAGGTGCTCTCCCATCCTTAGTCGCTCGCTATGGTTTCACTCCAAGCCTGCCAGTGCACGTGCCCCTGCACCAGCTTCTTCCAGGATATAAACTGTGAGTCAGAGGTGCTCCCCCGTC
Organism: Triturus cristatus; assembly: GCF_964204655.1. NCBI lineage: Eukaryota > Metazoa > Chordata > Amphibia > Caudata > Salamandridae > Triturus > Triturus cristatus. Next base: position 75,069,036 of record NC_140585.1, on the reverse strand, counting down.
CTTAGTCGCTCGCTCTGGTTTCACTCCCAGCCAGCCAGTGCACATGCCCCTGCACCACCTCCCTCCAGGATATAATCTGTTAGCCAGAGGTGCTCCCCAATCCTCAGTCACTCAATCTGGTTTCCCTCCCAGCCAGCCAGTGCACGTGCCCCTGCGCCACCTCCTTCCTGGATATAAACTGTGAGCCAGAGGTGCTCCCCCATCCTTCGTTGCTCGCTCTGGGTTCACTCCCAGCCAGCCAATGAACGTGCCCCTGCGCCAGCTCCCTCCAGGATATAAACTGTGGGCCAGAGGTGCTCCCTCATCCTTAGTCGCTCTCTCTGGTTTCACTCCCAGACAGTCAGTGAACGTGCCCCTGCGCCACCTTCCTCCAGGATATAAACTGTGGGCCAGAGGTGCTCCCCCATCCGTGGTTGCTCGCTCTGGTTTCACTCCCAGCCAGCCAGTCCACGTCCCCCTGCGCCAGCTCCCTCCAGGATATGAACTGTGTGCCAGAGGTGCTCCCCCATCCTTAGTCGCTCGCTCTGGTTTCACTCCCAGGCAGTCAGTGAATGTGCCCCTGCACCAGCTCCCTCCAGGATATAAACTGTGGGCCAGAGGTGCTCCCCCATCCTTAGTCGCTCGCTATGGTTTCACTCCCAGCCTGCCAGTGCACGTGCCCCTGCACCAGCTCCTCCCAGGATATAAACTGTAAGCCAGAGGTGCTCCCCCGTCCTTAGTCGCTTGCTCTGGGTTCACTCCCAGCCAGCCAGTGCAGGTGCCCCTGTGCCATCTCCCTCCAGGATATAAACTGTGAGCCAGAGGTGCTCCCCCATCATCAATCGCTCGCTCTGGTTTCACTTCCAGCCAGCCACCAGTGCACATGCCCCTGCACCAGCTCCCTCCAGGATATAAACTGTGAGCCAGAGGTGCGCCCCCATCTTTAGTCGCTCGCTCTGGTTTCACTCTCAGCCAGCCATTCCACGTCCCCCTGCGCGAGCTCCCTCCAGGATATAAACAGTGAGCCAGAGGGGCTCCCCCATCCTTAGTCGCTCACTATCGTTTCACTCCCAGCCAGCCAGACCACGCCCCCTGCACCAGCTCCCTCCAGGATATAACTGTGAGCCAGAGGTGCTCCTCCATCCTTATTCGCTCGCTCTGGTTTCAGTCCCAGCCAGCCAGTCCATGTCCCCCTGCGCCAGCTCCCTCCAGGATATAATCTGTTAGCCAGAGGTGCTCCCCAATCCTCAGTCGCTCAATCTGGTTTCCCTCCCAGCCAGCCAGTGCACGTGCCCCTGCGCCACCTCCCTCCAGGATATAAACTGTGAGCCAGAGGTGCTCCCCCATCCTTCGTTGCTCGCTCTGGGTTCACTCCCAGCCAGCCAGTGAACGTGCCCCTGCACCAGCTCCCTCCAGGATATAAACTGTGGGCCAGAGGTGCTCCCCCATCCTTAGTCGCTCGCTCTGGTTTCACTCCCAGACAGTCAGTGAACGTGCCCCTGCGCCAGCTCCCTCCAGGATATACACTGTGGGCCAGAGGTGCTCCCCCATCCTTAGTCGCTTGCTATGGTTTCACTCCCAGCCTGCCAGTGCACGTGCCCCTGCACCAGCTCCTTCCAGGATATAAACTGTGAGCCAGAGGTGCTTCGCCGTCCTTAGTCGCTCGCTCTGGTTTCACACCTAGCCAGCCAGTGCACCTGCCTCTGCGCCATCTCCCTCCACGATATGAACCGTGAGCCAGAGGTGCTCCCCCATACTTAGTCGCTCGCTCTGGGTTCACTCCCAGCAAGCCAGTGAACGTGCCCCTCCGCCATCTCCCTCCAGGATATAAACTGTGAGCCAGAGGTGCTCCCCCATCATCAATCGCTCGCTCTGGTTTTACTCCCAGCCAGCCAGTGCACATGCCCCTGCGCCAGCTCCCTCCAGGATATAAACTGTGAGCCAGAGGTGCGCCCCCATCTTTAGTCGCTCGCTCTGGTTTCACTCTCAGCCAGACAGTCCACGTCCACCTGCGTGAGCTACCTCCAGGATATAAACTTTGAGCCAGAGGTGCTCCCCCATCCGTTGTTGCTCGCTCTGGTTTCACTCCCAGCCAGCCAGTCCACGTCCCCCTGCACCAGCTCCCTCCAGGATATAAACTGTGAGCCAGAGTTGCTCCCCCATTCTTAGTCGCTCGCTCTGGTTTCACTCCCAGCCAGCCAGTGAACCTGCCCCTGTGCCAGATCCCTCCAGGATATAAACTGTGGGCCAGAGGTGCTCCCCCATCCTTAGTCGCTCGCTATGGTTTCACTCACAGCCTGCCAGTGAACGTGCCCCTGCACCAGCTCCTTCCAGGATATAAACTGTGAGCCAGAGGTGCTCCCCCGTCCTTAGTCGCTCGGTCTGGTTTCACTCCCAGCCAGCCAGTGCACGTGCCCCTGCGCCAACTCCCTTCATGATATAAACCGTGAGCCAGAGGTGCTCCCCCATCCTTAGTCGCTCGCTCTGGGTTCACTCCCAGCCTGCCAGTGCACGTGCCCCTGCGCCATCTCCCTCCAGGATATAAACTGTGAGCCAGAGGTGCTCCCCCATCCTTAGTCGCTCGCTCTTGTTTCACTCCCAGCCAGGTAGTGCACGTTCCCCTGCGCCAGCTCCCTCCAGGATATAAACTGCATGACCCAGAGGTGCTCCCCCATCCTCAGTCGCTCGCTCTGGTTTCCCTCCCAGCCAGCTCCCTCCAGGATATAAACTGTGAGCGAGAGGTACTCCCCCATCCTAAGTGGCTCGCTCTGGTTTCACTCCTAGCCAGCCAGTGCACATCCCCATGTGACAGCTCCCTCCAGGATATAAACTGTGAGCCAGAGGTGCTACCCCATCCTTAGTGACTCGCTCTGGTTTCATTCCCAGCCAGACAGTGAACGTGCCCTTGCGCCAGCTCCTTCCAGAATATAAACCGTGAGCAGAGGTGCTCCCCCATCCATAGTCGCGCGCTCTGGTTTCACTCCCAACCAGCCAGTGCATGTGCCCCTGCACCAGCTCCCTCCAGGATATAAACTGTGAGCCAGAGGTGCTCCCCCATCCTTAGTCGCTCGCTCTGGTTTCACTCCCAACCAGTCAGTGCATGTGAGCCTGTGCCAGCTCCCTCCAGGATATAAACTGTGAGCCAGAGATGCTTCCCCATCCTTAGTCGCTCGCTCTTCTTTCACTCCCAGCCTGCCAGTGCACGTGCCCCCGTGCCAGCTCCTTCCAGGATATAAACTGTGAGCCAGATGTTCTCTTCCATCCTCAGTCGCTCGCTCTGGTTTCACTCCCAACCAGCCAGTGCATGTGCCCCTGCACCAGCTCCCTCCAGGATATAAACTGTGAGCCAGAGGTGCTGCCCCGAGCTTGGTCGCTTGCTCTGGGTTCTCTCACAGCCAGCAAGTTATGTTATGTTATAGGGTTCTTATAAAGCGCCTATCACCACCGGTCTCTAAGCGCTAGACAGAAAACCAAGAACATAATGACGCCTCAAAAACCATCTGCCTGCTCCAATTAGACCGAAGATGTTACCTTTCCGAACAGATATGTCTTCAATTTTTTCCTGAAGGAGAGTAGGTGAGAGTCTTCCTTCAGACTAGATGGAAGATCATTCCAAAGTTGGGGAATGAGTATTGAGAAAGCACAGCCTCCTTTGGTTTTTAGATTGAATCTGGGTTGAACCAGATTTGAGACAAACCCAGAGCGTAAGGGTTTACCGGGAACATACTTCCTCAGGCGCTGTTTGACATATTCTGGAGCCTTGCCAAAGAGCGCCTTGTGGGCCATGCAGAGGCCTTTGAATTGAACCCTAAGCTTCACCGGCAGCCAATGCAGTTTACGAAGAAGAATAGTTGCGTGCGAGGTTCTAGGAAGAGAGAAGACCAGTCTGGCTGCGTCGTTCAGCACAACCTGCAGTTTCCTCATCAGCTTCTGTGATAAGCCTAGGTACAAAGCATTACCATAATCGAGCCTCGAGATGACAGTCGCTGAGACGATGGTTTGCAGCGTGGAGGCTGAGAGAATGGTGGTAAGCTTGCGTAACTGCCGCATCACGGCTGTGCAGGAACCCACCACAGCCGACACTTGAGGGGCCATGGTAAGATCCGCATCGATCTTTAGGCCAAGACTCTTCACTACTGTGCCAGGGATGGGAGTTTTGCCGAGTTCTGGGGGCCAGTACAAATCATCCCAGGGGTTGGCTTTGTTGGTGAGTACCAACACCTCCGTTTTCTCTGCATTTACTTTGAGGAAGTTGTTGGTCATCCAGTTAACCGTGAATCTAAGAAGATTCCTAACTGATTCTTGGGCCTCTGGTGTTTCTCCCAACCGCACCAGTGCATTTGCCCCTGTGTCAGCTCCCTCCAGGATATAAACTGTGAGCCAGAGGGGCTCCCCCATCCTTAGTCGCTCACTATCGTTTCACTCCCAGCCAGCCAGACCACGCCCCCTGCACCAGCTCCCTCCAGGATATAACTGTGAGCCAGAGGTGCTCCTCCATCCTTATTCGCTCGCTCTGGTTTCAGTCCCAGCCAGCCAGTCCATGTCCCCCTGTGCCAGCTCCCTCCAGGATATAAACTGTGAGCCAGAGGTGCGCCCCCATCTTTAGTCGCTCGCTCTGGTTTCACTCTCAGCCAGCCATTCCACGTCCCCCTGCGCGAGCTCCCTCCAGGATATAAACTGTGAGCCAGAGGTGCTCCCCCATCCTTAGTCGCTCGCTCTGGTTTCACTCCCAGCCAGCCAGTGCACGTGCCCCTGCGCCAACTCCCTTCATGATATAAACCGTGAGCCAGAGGTGCTCCCCCATCCTTAGTCGCTCGCTCTGGGTTCACTCCGAGCCAGCCAGTGCACGTGCCCCTGCAACATCTCCCTCCAGGATATAAACTGTGAGCCAGAGGTGCTCCCCCATCCTTAGTCGCTCGCTCTGGTTTCACTCCCAGCCAGGCAGTGCACGTGCCCCTGCGCCAGCTCCCTCCAAGATATAAACTGCATGACCCAGAGGTGCTCCCCCATCCTCAGTCGCTCGCTCTGGATTCCCTCCCAGCCAGCTCCCTCTAGGATATAAACTGTGATCGAGAGGTACTCCCCCATCCTAAGTGGCTCGCTCTGGTTTCACTCCTATCCAGCCAGTACACATCCCCATGTGACAGCTCCCTCCAGGATATAAACTGTGAGCCAGAGGTGCTACCCCATCCTTAGTGACTCGCTCTGGTTTCATTCCCAGCCAGCCAGTGAACGTGCCCCTGCGCCAGCTCCTTCCAGGATATAAACCGTGAGGAGAGGTGCTCCCCCATCCTTAGTCGCGCGCTCTGGTTTCACTCCCAACCAGCCAGTCCATGTGCTCCTGCACCAGCTCCCTCCAGGATATAAACTGTGAGCCAGAGGTGCTCCCCCATCCTTAGTCGCTCGCTCTGGTTTCACTCCCAACCAGCCAGTGCATGTGCCCCTGTGCCAGCTCCCTCCAGGATATAAACTGTGAGCCAGAGATGCTCCCCCATCCTTAGTCGCTCGCTCTTCTTTCACTCCCAGCCTGCCAGTGCACGTGCCCCCGTGCCAGCTCCTTCCAGGATATAAACTGTGAGCCAGCAGTTCTCCTCCATCCTCAGTTGCTCGCTCTGGTTTCACTCCCAACCAGCCAGTGCATGTGCCCCTGCACCAGCTCCCTCCAAGATATAAACCGTGAGCCAGAGGTGCTGCCCCATGCTTGGTCACTTGCTCTGGGTTATCTCACAGCCAGCCAGTGCACTTGCCCCTGTGCCAGCTCCCTCCAGGATATAAACTGTGAGCCAGAGGTGCTCCCCCATCCTTAGTCGCTCGCTATCATTTCACTCCCAGCCAGCCAGTCCACGCCCCCTGCAACAGCTCCCTCCAGGATATAAACTGTGAGCCAGAGGTGCTCCTCCATCCTTACTCGCTCGCTCTGGTTTCAGTCCCAGCTAGACAGTCCATGTCCCCCTATGCCAGCTCCCTCCAGGATATAAACTGTGAGCCAGAGGTGCTCCCCCATGTTTAGTCACTCGCTCTGGTTTCACTCTCAGCCAGCCAGTCCACGTCCCCCTGTGCCAGCTCTCTCCAGAATATAAACTGTGAGCCAGAGGTGCTCCCCCATTCTTAGTCGCTCGCTCTGGTTTCACTCTGAGCCAGCCAATGCATGTGCCCCCATGCCAGCTCCTTCCAGGATATAAACTGTGAGCTAGATGTGGTCCCCCATCCTCAGTCGCTCGCTCTGGTTTCACTCCCAACCAGCCAGTGCATGTGCCCCTGCACCAGTTCCCTCCAGGATATAAACTGTGAGCCAGAGGTGCTACCCCATCATCAATCGCTCGCTCTGGTTTCACTCCCAGCCAGCCAGTGCACATGCCCCTGCGCCAGCTCCCTCCAGGATATAAACTGTGAGCCAGAGGTGCGCCCCCATCTTTAGTCGCGCGCTCTGGTTTCACTCTCAGCCAGCCAGTCCACGTCCCCCTGCGCGAGCTCCATCCAGGATATAAACTGTGAGCCAGAGGTGCTCCCCCATCCTTAGTTGCTCGCTCTGGTTTCACTCCCAGCCAGCCAGTGCACATCCCCCTGTGCCAGCTCCTTCCAGGATATAAACTCTGAGCCAGAGGTGCTCCCCCAACCTTAGTCGTTAACTCTGGTTTCACTCTCAGCCAGCCAGTGCACTTGCCCCTGTGCCAGCTCTCTCCAGGATATAAACTGTGAGCCAGAGGTGCTCCCCCATCCTCTGTCGCTCGCTATCGCTTCACTCCCAGCCAGCCAGTCCATGCCCCCTGCACCAGCTCCCTCCAGGATATAAACTGTGAGCCAGAGGTGCTCCTCCATCCTTACTCGCTCGCTCTGGTTTCAGTCCCAGCCAGCCAGTCCAGTTCCCCCTGCGCCAGCTCCCTCCAGGATATAAACTGTGAGCCAGAGGTGCTCCCCCATTCTTAGTCGCTCGCTCTGGTTTCACTCCCAGCCAGCCAATGCATGTGCCCCCATGCCAGCTCCTTCCAGGATATAAACTGAGCTAGATGTGGTCCCCCATCCTCAGTCTCTCGCTCTGGTTTCACTCCCAACCATCCAGTGCATGTGCCCCTGCACCAGCTCCCTCCAGGATATAAACTGTGAGCCAGAGGTGCTCCCTCATCATCAATCGATCGCTCTGGTTTCACTCCCAACCAGCCAGTGCATGTGCCCCTGCACCAGCTCCCTCCAGGATATAAACTGTGAGCCAGAGGTGCTCCCCCATCCTTAGTCGCTCGCTCTGGTTTCACTCCCAGCCAGTCAGTGCATGTGAGCCTGTGCCAGCTCCCTCCAGGATATAAACTGTGAGCCAGAGATGCTCCCCCATCCTTAGTCGCTCGCTCTTCTTTCACTCCCAGCCTGCCAGTGCACGTGCCCCCGTGCCAGCTCCTTCCAGGATATAAACTGTGAGCCAGATGTTCTCCTCCATCCTCAGTCGCTCGCTCTGGTTTCACTCCCAACCAGCCAGTGCATGTGCCCCTGCACCAGCTCCCTCCAGGATATAAACTGTGAGCCAGAGGTGCTTCCCCGAGCTTGGTCGCTTGCTCTGGGTTCTCTCACAGCCAGCAAGTTATGTTATGTTATAGGGTTCTTATAAAGCGCCCATCACCACCGGTCTCTAAGCGCTAGACAGAAAACCAAGAACATAATGACGCCTCAAAAACCATCTGCCTGCTCCAATTAGACCGAAGATGTTACCTTTCCGAACAGATATGTCTTCAATTTTTTCCTGAAGGAGAGTAGGTGAGAGTCTTCCTTCAGACTAGATGGAAGATCATTCCAAAGTTGGGGAATGAGTACTGAGAAAGCACAGCCTCCTTTGGTTTTAAGATTGAATCTGGGTTGAACCAGATTTGAGACAAACCCAGAGCGTAAGGGTCTACCGGGAACATACTTCCTCAGGCGCTGTTTGACATATTCTGGAGCCTTGCCAAAGAGCGCCTTGTGGGCCATGCAGAGGCCTTTGAATTGAACCCTAAGCTTCACCGGCAGCCAATGCAGTTTACGAAGAAGAATAGTTGCGTGCGAGCTTCTAGGAAGAGAGAAGACCAGTCTGGCTGCGTCGTTCTGCACAACCTGCAGTTTCCTCATCAGCTTCTGTGATAAGCCAAGGTACAAAGCATTACCATAATCGAGCCTCGAGATGACAGTCGCTGAGATGATGGTTTGCAGCGTGGAGGCTGAGAGAATGGTGGTAAGCTTGCGTAACTGCCGCATCACGGCTGTGCAGGAACCAACCACAGCCGACACTTGAGGGGCCATGGTAAGATCCGCATCGATCTTTAGGCCAAGACTCTTCACTACTGTGCCAGGGATGGGAGTTTTGCCGAGTTCTGGGGGCCAGTACAAATCATCCCAGGGGTTGGCTTTGTTGGTGAGTACCAACACCTCCGTTTTCTCTGCATTTACTTTGAGGAAGTTGTTGGTCATCCAGTTAACCGTGAATCTAAGAAGATTCCTAACTGATTCTTGGGCCTCTGGTGTTTCTCCCAACCGCACCAGTGCATTTGCCCCTGTGTCAGCTCCCTCCAGGATATAAACTGTGAGCCAGAGGGGCTCCCCCATCCTTAGTCGCTCACTATCGTTTCACTCCCAGCCAGCCAGCCAGACCACGCCCCCTGCACCAGCTCCCTCCAGGATATAACTGTGAGCCAGAGGTGCTCCTCCATCCTTATTCGCTCGCTCTGGTTTCAGTCCCAGCCAGCCAGTCCATGTCCCCCTGCGCCAGCTCCCTCCAGGATATAAACTGTGAGCCAGAGGTGCGCCCCCATCTTTAGTCGCTCGCTCTGGTTTCACTCTCAGCCAGCCATTCCACGTCCCCCTGCGCGAGCTCCCTCCAGGATATAAACTGTGAGCCAGAGGTGCTCCCCCATCCTTAGTCGCTCGCTCTGGTTTCACTCCCAGCCAGCCAGTGCACGTGCCCCTGCGCCAACTCCCTTCATGATATAAACCGTGAGCCAGAGGTGCTCCCCCATCCTTAGTCGCTCGCTCTGGGTTCACTCCGAGCCAGCCAGTGCACGTGCCCCTGCACCATCTCCCTCCAGGATATAAACTGTGAGCCAGAGGTGCTCCCCCATCCTTAGTCGCTCGCTCTGGTTTCACTCCCAGCCAGGCAGTGCATGTGCCCCTGCGCCAGCTCCCTCCAAGATATAAACTGCATGACCCAGAGGTGCTCCCCCATCCTCAGTCGCTCGCTCTGGATTCCCTCCCAGCCAGCTCCCTCCAGGATATAAACTGTGATCGAGAGGTACTCCCCCATCCTAAGTGGCTCGCTCTGGTTTCACTCCTATCCAGCCAGTACACATCCCCATGTGACAGCTCCCTCCAGGATATAAACTGTGAGCCAGAGGTGCTACCCCATCCTTAGTGACTCGCTCTGGTTTCATTCCCAGCCAGCCAGTGAACGTGCCCCTGCGCCAGCTCCTTCCAGGATATAAACCGTGAGGAGAGGTGCTCCCCCATCCTTAGTCGCGCGCTCTGGTTTCACTCCCAACCAGCCAGTCCATGTGCTCCTGCACCAGCTCCCTCCAGGATATAAACTGTGAGCCAGAGGTGCTCCCCCATCCTTAGTCGCTCGCTCTGGTTTCACTCCCAACCAGCCAGTGCATGTGCCCCTCTGCCAGCTCCCTCCAGGATATAAACTGTGAGCCAGAGATGCTCCCCCATCCTTAGTCGCTCGCTCTTCTTTCACTCCCAGCCTGCCAGTGCACGTGCCCCCGTGCCAGCTCCTTCCAGGATATAAACTGTGAGCCAGCAGTTCTCCTCCATCCTCAGTTGCTCGCTCTGGTTTCACTCCCAACCAGCCAGTGCATGTGCCCCTGCACCAGCTCCCTCCAAGATATAAACTGTGAGCCAGAGGTGCTGCCCCATGCTTGGTCACTTGCTCTGGGTTATCTCACAGCCAGCCAGTGCACTTGCCCCTGTGCCAGCTCCCTCCAGGATATAAACTGTGAGCCAGAGGTGCTCCCCCATCCTTAGTCGCTCGCTATCATTTCACTCCCAGCCAGCCAGTCCACGCCCCCTGCAACAGCTCCCTCCAGGATTTAAACTGTGAGCCAGAGGTGCTCCTCCATCCTTACTTGCTCGCTCTGGTTTCAGTCCCAGCTAGCCAGTCCATGTCCCCCTATGCCAGCTCCCTCCAGGATACAAACTGTGAGCCAGAGGTGCTCCCCCATGTTTAGTCACTCGCTCTGGTTTCACTCTCAGCCAGCCAGTCCACGTCCCCCTGTGCCAGCTCTCTCCAGAATATAAACTGTGAGCCAGAGGTGCTCCCCCATTCTTAGTCGCTCGCTCTGGTTTCACTCTGAGCCAGCCAATGCATGTGCCCCCATGCCAGCTCCTTCCAGGATATAAACTGTGAGCTAGATGTGGTCCCCCATCCTCAGTCGCTCGCTCTGGTTTCACTCCCAACCAGCCAGTGCATGTGCCCCTGCACCAGTTCCCTCCAGGATATAAACTGTGAGCCAGAGGTGCTACCCCATCATCAATCGCTCGCTCTGGTTTCACTCCCAGCCAGCCAGTGCACATGCCCCTGCGCCAGCTCCCTCCAGGATATAAACTGTGAGCCAGAGGTGCGCCCCCATCTTTAGTCGCGCGCTCTGGTTTCACTCTCAGCCAGCCAGTCCACGTCCCCCTGCGCGAGCTCCATCCAGGATATAAACTGTGAGCCAGAGGTGCTCCCCCATCCTTAGTTGCTCGCTCTGGTTTCACTCCCAGCCAGCCAGTGCACATCCCCCTGTGCCAGCTCCTTCCAGGATATAAACTCTGAGCCAGAGGTGCTCCCCCAACCTTAGTCGTTAACTCTGGTTTCACTCTCAGCCAGCCAGTGCACTTGCCCCTGCGCCAGCTCTCTCCAGGATATAAACTGTGAGCCAGAGGTGCTCCCCCATCCTCTGTCGCTCGCTATCGCTTCACTCCCAGCCAGCCAGTCCATGCCCCCTGCACCAGCTCCCTCCAGGATATAAACTGTGAGCCAGAGGTGCTCCTCCATCCTTACTCGCTCGCTCTGGTTTCAGTCCCAGCCAGCCAGTCCAGTTCCCCCTGCGCCAGCTCCCTCCAGGATATAAACTGTGAGCCAGAGGTGCTCCCCCATTCTTAGTCGCTCGCTCTGGTTTCACTCCCAGCCAGCCAATGCATGTGCCCCCATGCCAGCTCCTTCCAGGATATAAACTGAGTTGGATGTGGTCCCCCATCCTCAGTCTCTCGCTCTGGTTTCACTCCCAACCATCCAGTGCATGTGCCCCTGCACCAGCTCCCTCCAGGATATAAACTGTGAGCCAGAGGTGCTCCCTCATCATCAATCGATCGCTCTGGTTTCACTCCCAACCAGCCAGTGCATGTGCCCCTGCACCAGCTCCCTCCAGGATATAAATTGTGAGCCAGAGGTGCTCCCCCATCCTTAGTCGCTCGCTCTGGTTTCACTCCCAACCAGTCAGTGCATGTGAGCCTGTGCCAGCTCCCTCCAGGATATAAACTGTGAGCCAGAGATGCTCCCCCATCCTTAGTCGCTCGCTCTTCTTTCACTCCCAGCCTGCCAGTGCACGTGCCCCCGTGCCAGCTCCTTCCAGGATATAAACTGTGAGCCAGATGTTCTCCTCCATCCTCAGTCGCTCGCTCTGGTTTCACTCCCAACCAGCCAGTGCATGTGCCCCTGCACCAGCTCCCTCCAGGATATAAACTGTGAGCCAGAGGTGCTGCCCCGAGCTTGGTCGCTTGCTCTGGGTTCTCTCACAGCCAGCAAGTTATGTTATGTTATAGGGTTCTTATAAAGAGCCTATCACCACCGGTCTCTAAGCGCTAGACAGAAAACCAAGAACATAATGACGCCTCAAAAACCATCTGCCTGCTCCAATTAGACCGTAGATGTTACCTTTCCGAACAGATATGTCTTCAATTTTTTCCTGAAGGAGAGTAGGTGAGAGTCTTCCTTCAGACTAGATGGAAGATCATTCCAAAGTTGGGGAATGAGTACTGAGAAAGCACAGCCTCCTTTTGTTTTAAGATTGAATCTGGGTTGAACCAGATTTGAGACAAACCTAGAGCGTAAGGGTCTACCGGGAACATACTTCCTCAGGCGCTGTTTGACATATTCTGGAGCCTTGCCAAAGAGCGCCTTGTGGGCCATGCAGAGGCCTTTGAATTGAACCCTAAGCTTCACCGGCAGCCAATGCAGTTTACGAAGAAGAATAGTTGCGTGCGAGCTTCTAGGAAGAGAGAAGACCAGTCTGGCTGCGTCGTTCTGCACAACCTGCAGTTTCCTCATCAGCTTCTGTGATAAGCCCAGGTACAAAGCATTACCATAATCGAGCCTCGAGATGACAGTCGCTGAGATGATGGTTTGCAGCGTGGAGGCTGAGAGAATGGTGGTAAGCTTGCGTAACTGCCGCATCACGGCTGTGCAGGAACCCACCACAGCCGACACTTGAGGGGCCATGGTAAGATCCGCATCGATCTTTAGGCCAAGACTCTTCACTACTGTGCCAGGGATGGGAGTTTTGCCGAGTTCTGGGGGCCAGTACAAATCATCCCAGGGGTTGGCTTTGTTGGTGAGTACCAACACCTCCGTTTTCTCTGCATTTACTTTGAGGAAGTTGTTGGTCATCCAGTTAACCGTGAATCTAAGAAGATTCCTAACTGATTCTTGGGCCTCTGGTGTTTCTCCCAACCGCACCAGTGCATTTGCCCCTGTGTCAGCTCCCTCCAGGATATAAACTGTGAGCCAGAGGGGCTCCCCCATCCTTAGTCGCTCACTATCGTTTCACTCCCAGCCAGCCAGACCACGCCCCCTGCACCAGCTCCCTCCAGGATATAACTGTGAGCCAGAGGTGCTCCTCCATCCTTATTCGCTCGCTCTGGTTTCAGTCCCAGCCAGCCAGTCCATGTCCCCCTGCGCCAGCTCCCTCCAGGATATAACCTGTGAGCCAGAGGTGCGCCCCCATCTTTAGTCGCTCGCTCTGGTTTCACTCTCAGCCAGCCATTCCACGTCCCCCTGCGCGAGCTCCCTCCAGGATATAAACTGTGAGCCAGAGGTGCTCCCCCATCCTTAGTCGCTCGCTCTGGTTTCACTCCCAGCCAGCCAGTGCACGTGCCCCTGCGCCAACTCCCTTCATGATATAAACCGTGAGCCAGAGGTGCTCCCCCATCCTTAGTCGCTCGCTCTGGGTTCACTCCGAGCCAGCCAGTGCACGTGCCCCTGCACCATCTCCCTCCAGGATATAAACTGTGAGCCAGAGGTGCTCCCCCATCCTTAGTCGCTCGCTCTGGTTTCACTCCCAGCCAGGCAGTGCACGTGCCCCTGCGCCAGCTCCCTCCAAGATATAAACTGCATGACCCAGAGGTGCTCCCCCATCCTCAGTCGCTCGCTCTGGATTCCCTCCCAGCCAGCTCCCTCCAGGATATAAACTGTGATCGAGAGGTACTCCCCCATCCTAAGTGGCTCGCTCTGGTTTCACTCCAATCCAGCCAGTACACATCCCCATGTGACAGCTCCCTCCAGGATATAAACTGTGAGCCAGAGGTGCTACCCCATCCTTAGTGACTCGCTCTGGTTTCATTCCCAGCCAGCCAGTGAACGTGCCCCTGCGCCAGCTCCTTCCAGGATATAAACCGTGAGGAGAGGTGCTCCCCCATCCTTAGTCGCGCGCTCTGGTTTCTTTCCCAACCAGCCAGTGCATGTGCCCCTGTGCCAGCTCCCTCCAGGATATAAACTGTGAGCCAGAGATGCTCCCCCATCCTTAGTCGCTCGCTCTTCTTTCACTCCCAGCCTGCCAGTGCACGTGCCCCCGTGCCAGCTCCTTCCAGGATATAAACTGTGAGCCAGCAGTTCTCCTCCATCCTCAGTTGCTCGCTCTGGTTTCACTCCCAACCAGCCAGTGCATGTGCCCCTGCACCAGCTCCCTCCAAGATATAAACTGTGAGCCAGAGGTGCTGCCCCATGCTTGGTCACTTGCTCTGGGTTATCTCACAGCCAGCCAGTGCACTTGCCCCTGTGCCAGCTCCCTCCAGGATATAAACTGTGAGCCAGAGGTGCTCCCCCATCCTTAGTCGCTCGCTATCATTTCACTCCCAGCCAGCCAGTCCACGCCCCCTGCACCAGCTCCCTCCCGGATATAAACTGTGAGCCAGAGGTGCTCCTCCATCCTTACTCGCTCGCTCTGGTTTCAGTCCCAGCTAGCCAGTCCATGTCCCCCTATGCCAGCTCCCTCCAGGATATAAACTGTGAGCCAGAGGTGCTCCCCCATGTTTAGTCACTCGCTCTGGTTTCACTCTCAGCCAGCCAGTCCACGTCCCCCTGTGCCAGCTCTCTCCAGAATATAAACTGTGAGCCAGAGGTGCTCCCCCATTCTTAGTCGCTCGCTCTGGTTTCACTCTGAGCCAGCCAATGCATGTGCCCCCATGCCAGCTCCTTCCAGGATATAAACTGTGAGCTAGATGTGGTCCCCCATCCTCAGTCGCTCGCTCTGGTTTCACTCCCAACCAGCCAGTGCATGTGCCCCTGCACCAGTTCCCTCCAGGATATAAACTGTGAGCCAAAGGTGCTACCCCATCATCAATCGCTCGCTCTGGTTTCACTCCCAGCCAGCCAGTGCACATGCCCCTGCGCCAGCTCCCTCCAGGATATAAACTGTGAGCCAGAGGTGCGCCCCCATCTTTAGTCGCGCGCTCTGGTTTCACTCTCAGCCAGCCAGTCCACGTCCCCCTGCGCGAGCTCCATCCAGGATATAAACTGTGAGCCAGAGGTGCTCCCCCATCCTTAGTTGCTCGCTCTGGTTTCACTCCCAGCCAGCCAGTGCACATCCCCCTGTGCCAGCTCCTTCCAGGATATAAACTCTGAGCCAGAGGTGCTCCCCCAACCTTAGTCGTTAACTCTGGTTTCACTCTCAGCCAGCCAGTGCACTTGCCCCTGCGCCAGCTCTCTCCAGGATATAAACTGTGAGCCAGAGGTGCTCCCCCATCCTCTGTCGCTCGCTATCGCTTCACTCCCAGCCAGCCAGTCCATGCCCCCTGCACCAGCTCCCTCCAGGATATAAACTGTGAGCCAGAGGTGCTCCTCCATCCTTACTCGCTCGCTCTGGTTTCAGTCCCAGCCAGCCAGTCCAGTTCCCCCTGCGCCAGCTCCCTCCAGGATATAAACTGTGAGCCAGAGGTGCTCCCCCATTCTTAGTCGCTCGCTCTGGTTTCACTCCCAGCCAGCCAATGCATGTGCCCCCATGCCAGCTCCTTCCAGGATATAAACTGAGCTAGATATGGTCCCCCATCCTCAGTCTCTCGCTCTGGTTTCACTCCCAACCATCCAGTGCATGTGCCCCTGCACCAGCTCCCTCCAGGATATAAACTGTGAGCCAGAGGTGCTCCCTCATCATCAATCGATCGCTCTGGTTTCACTCCCACCCAGCCAGTGCACATGCCCCTGCGCCAGCTCCCTCCAGGATATAAACTGTGAGCCAGAGGTGCGCCCCCATCTTTAGTCGCGCGCTCTGGTTTCACTCTCAGCCAGCCAGTGCACATCCCCCTGCGCCAGCTCCTTTCAGGATATAAACTGTGAGCCAGAGGTGCTCCTCCATCCTCAGTTGCTCGCTCTGGTGTCAGTCCCAGACAGCCAGTGCACGTGCCCCTGGACCACCTCCCTCCAGGATATATTCTGTTAGCCAGAGGTGCTCCCCAATTCTCAGTCGCTCAATCTGGTTTCCCTCCCAGCCAGCCAGTGCACGTTCCCATTCGCCACCTCCCTCCAGGATATAAACTGTGAGCCAGAGGTGCTCCCCCATCCTTCGTCGCTCACTCTGGGTTCACTCCCAGCCAGCCAGTGCATGTGCCCCTGCGCCACCTCCCTCCAGGATATAAACTGTGGCCCAGAGGCGCTCACCCATCCTTAGTTGTTTGCTCTGGGTTCACTCCCAACCAGCCAGTGCACGTGCCCCGGCAACAGCTCACTCCAGGATATAAATTGTAAGCCAGAGGTGCTCCCCATTCTTAATCACTCGCTCTGGTTTCAGTCCCAGCCAGCCAGTCCACGTCCCCATGCACCAGCTCCCTCTAGGAGATAAACTGTAGGCCAGAGGTGCTCACCCATCCTTAGTCACTCGCTCTGGTTTCACTCCTAGTCCACCAGTGGACGTCTCCATGTGACAGCTCCCTCCAGGATATTAACTGTGGGCCAGAGGTGCTCCCCCATCCTTGGTCGCTCGCTATGGTTTAACTCCCAGCCAGCCAGTGCACGTGCCCCTGCAACACCTCCCTCCACGTTATATATTGTGAGGCAGAGGTACTCCCCCATCCTTAATCGCTCGCTCTGGTTTCACTCCCAGGCAGTCAGTGAACGTGCCCCTGCACCAGCTCCCTCCAGGATATAAACTGTGGGCCAGAGGTGCTCCCCCATCCTTAGTCGCTCGCTATGGTTTCACTCCCAGCCTTCCAGTGCACGTGCCCCTGCGCCATCTCCCTCCAGGATATAAACTGTGAGCCAGAGATGCTCCCCCATCCTTAGTCGCTCGCTCTTCTTTCACTCCCAGCCTGCCAGTGCACGTGCCCCCGTGCCAGCTCCTTCCAGGATATAAACTGTGAGCCAGCAGTTCTCCTCCATCCTCAGTTGCTCGCTCTGGTTTCACTCCCAACCAGCCAGTGCATGTGCCCCTGCACCAGCTCCCTCCAAGATATAAACTGTGAGCCAGAGGTGCTGCCCCATGCTTGGTCACTTGCTCTGGGTTATCTCACAGCCAGCCAGTGCACTTGCCCCTGTGCCAGCTCCCTCCAGGATATAAACTGTGAGCCAGAGGTGCTCCCCCATCCTTAGTCGCTCGCTATCATTTCACTCCCAGCCAGCCAGTCCACGCCCCCTGCAACAGCTCCCTCCAGGATTTAAACTGTGAGCCAGAGGTGCTCCTCCATCCTTACTTGCTCGCTCTGGTTTCAGTCCCAGCTAGCCAGTCCATGTCCCCCTATGCCAGCTCCCTCCAGGATACAAACTGTGAGCCAGAGGTGCTCCCCCATGTTTAGTCACTCGCTCTGGTTTCACTCTCAGCCAGCCAGTCCACGTCCCCCTGTGCCAGCTCTCTCCAGAATATAAACTGTGAGCCAGAGGTGCTCCCCCATTCTTAGTCGCTCGCTCTGGTTTCACTCTGAGCCAGCCAATGCATATGCCCCCATGCCAGCTCCTTCCAGGATATAAACTGTGAGCTAGATGTGGTCCCCCATCCTCAGTCGCTCGCTCTGGTTTCACTCCCAACCAGCCAGTGCATGTGCCCCTGCACCAGTTCCCTCCAGGATATAAACTGTGAGCCAGAGGTGCTACCCCATCATCAATCGCTCGCTCTGGTTTCACTCCCAGCCAGCCAGTGCACATGCCCCTGCGCCAGCTCCCTCCAGGATATAAACTGTGAGCCAGAGGTGCGCCCCCATCTTTAGTCGCGCGCTCTGGTTTCACTCTCAGCCAGCCAGTCCACGTCCCCCTGCGCGAGCTCCATCCAGGATATAAACTGTGAGCCAGAGGTGCTCCCCCATCCTTAGTTGCTCGCTCTGGTTTCACTCCCAGCCAGCCAGTGCACATCCCCCTGTGCCAGCTCCTTCCAGGATATAAACTCTGAGCCAGAGGTGCTCCCCCAACCTTAGTCGTTAACTCTGGTTTCACTCTCAGCCAGCCAGTGCACTTGCCCCTGCGCCAGCTCTCTCCAGGATATAAACTGTGAGCCAGAGGTGCTCCCCCATCCTCTGTCGCTCGCTATCGCTTCACTCCCAGCCAGCCAGTCCATGCCCCCTGCACCAGCTCCCTCCAGGATATAAACTGTGAGCCAGAGGTGCTCCTCCATCCTTACTCGCTCGCTCTGGTTTCAGTCCCAGCCAGCCAGTCCAGTTCCCCCTGCGCCAGCTCCCTCCAGGATATAAACTGTGAGCCAGAGGTGCTCCCCCATTCTTAGTCGCTCGCTCTGGTTTCACTCCCAGCCAGCCAATGCATGTGCCCCCATGCCAGCTCCTTCCAGGATATAAACTGAGCTAGATGTGGTCCCCCATCCTCAGTCTCTCGCTCTGGTTTCACTCCCAACCATCCAGTGCATGTGCCCCTGCACCAGCTCCCTCCAGGATATAAACTGTGAGCCAGAGGTGCTCCCTCATCATCAATCGATCGCTCTGGTTTCACTCCCAACCAGCCAGTGCATGTGCCCCTGCACCAGCTCCCTCCAGGATATAAACTGTGAGCCAGAGGTGCTCCCCCATCCTTAGTCGCTCGCTCTGGTTTCACTCCCAACCAGTCAGTGCATGTGAGCCTGTGCCAGCTCCCTCCAGGATATAAACTGTGAGCCAGAGATGCTCCCCCATCCTTAGTCGCTCGCTCTTCTTTCACTCCCAGCCTGCCAGTGCACGTGCCCCCGTGCCAGCTCCTTCCAGGATATAAACTGTGAGCCAGATGTTCTCCTCCATCCTCAGTCGCTCGCTCTGGTTTCACTCCCAACCAGCCAGTGCATGTGCCCCTGCACCAGCTCCCTCCAGGATATAAACTGTGAGCCAGAGGTGCTGCCCCGAGCTTGGTCGCTTGCTCTGGGTTCTCTCACAGCCAGCAAGTTATGTTATGTTATAGGGTTCTTATAAAGAGCCTATCACCACCGGTCTCTAAGCGCTAGACAGAAAACCAAGAACATAATGACGCCTCAAAAACCATCTGCCTGCTCCAATTAGACCGTAGATGTTACCTTTCCGAACAGATATGTCTTCAATTTTTTCCTGAAGGAGAGTAGGTGAGAGTCTTCCTTCAGACTAGATGGAAGATCATTCCAAAGTTGGGGAATGAGTACTGAGAAAGCACAGCCTCCTTTTGTTTTAAGATTGAATCTGGGTTGAACCAGATTTGAGACAAACCTAGAGCGTAAGGGTCTACCGGGAACATACTTCCTCAGGCGCTGTTTGACATATTCTGGAGCCTTGCCAAAGAGCGCCTTGTGGGCCATGCAGAGGCCTTTGAATTGAACCCTAAGCTTCACCGGCAGCCAATGCAGTTTACGAAGAAGAATAGTTGCGTGCGAGCTTCTAGGAAGAGAGAAGACCAGTCTGGCTGCGTCGTTCTGCACAACCTGCAGTTTCCTCATCAGCTTCTGTGATAAGCCCAGGTACAAAGCATTACCATAATCGAGCCTCGAGATGACAGTCGCTGAGATGATGGTTTGCAGCGTGGAGGCTGAGAGAATGGTGGTAAGCTTGCGTAACTGCCGCATCACGGCTGTGCAGGAACCCACCACAGCCGACACTTGAGGGGCCATGGTAAGATCCGCATCGATCTTTAGGCCAAGACTCTTCACTACTGTGCCAGGGATGGGAGTTTTGCCGAGTTCTGGGGGCCAGTACAAATCATCCCAGGGGTTGGCTTTGTTGGTGAGTACCAACACCTCCGTTTTCTCTGCATTTACTTTGAGGAAGTTGTTGGTCATCCAGTTAACCGTGAATCTAAGAAGATTCCTAACTGATTCTTGGGCCTCTGGTGTTTCTCCCAACCGCACCAGTGCATTTGCCCCTGTGTCAGCTCCCTCCAGGATATAAACTGTGAGCCAGAGGGGCTCCCCCATCCTTAGTCGCTCACTATCGTTTCACTCCCAGCCAGCCAGACCACGCCCCCTGCACCAGCTCCCTCCAGGATATAACTGTGAGCCAGAGGTGCTCCTCCATCCTTATTCGCTCGCTCTGGTTTCAGTCCCAGCCAGCCAGTCCATGTCCCCCTGCGCCAGCTCCCTCCAGGATATAACCTGTGAGCCAGAGGTGCGCCCCCATCTTTAGTCGCTCGCTCTGGTTTCACTCTCAGCCAGCCATTCCACGTCCCCCTGCGCGAGCTCCCTCCAGGATATAAACTGTGAGCCAGAGGTGCTCCCCCATCCTTAGTCGCTCGCTCTGGTTTCACTCCCAGCCAGCCAGTGCACGTGCCCCTGCGCCAACTCCCTTCATGATATAAACCGTGAGCCAGAGGTGCTCCCCCATCCTTAGTCGCTCGCTCTGGGTTCACTCCGAGCCAGCCAGTGCACGTGCCCCTGCACCATCTCCCTCCAGGATATAAACTGTGAGCCAGAGGTGCTCCCCCATCCTTAGTCGCTCGCTCTGGTTTCACTCCCAGCCAGGCAGTGCACGTGCCCCTGCGCCAGCTCCCTCCAAGATATAAACTGCATGACCCAGAGGTGCTCCCCCATCCTCAGTCGCTCGCTCTGGATTCCCTCCCAGCCAGCTCCCTCCAGGATATAAACTGTGATCGAGAGGTACTCCCCCATCCTAAGTGGCTCGCTCTGGTTTCACTCCAATCCAGCCAGTACACATCCCCATGTGACAGCTCCCTCCAGGATATAAACTGTGAGCCAGAGGTGCTACCCCATCCTTAGTGACTCGCTCTGGTTTCATTCCCAGCCAGCCAGTGAACGTGCCCCTGCGCCAGCTCCTTCCAGGATATAAACCGTGAGGAGAGGTGCTCCCCCATCCTTAGTCGCGCGCTCTGGTTTCACTCCCAACCAGCCAGTGCATGTGCCCCTGTGCCAGCTCCCTCCAGGATATAAACTGTGAGCCAGAGATGCTCCCCCATCCTTAGTCGCTCGCTCTTCTTTCACTCCCAGCCTGCCAGTGCACGTGCCCCCGTGCCAGCTCCTTCCAGGATATAAACTGTGAGCCAGCAGTTCTCCTCCATCCTCAGTTGCTCGCTCTGGTTTCACTCCCAACCAGCCAGTGCATGTGCCCCTGCACCAGCTCCCTCCAAGATATAAACTGTGAGCCAGAGGTGCTGCCCCATGCTTGGTCACTTGCTCTGGGTTATCTCACAGCCAGCCAGTGCACTTGCCCCTGTGCCAGCTCCCTCCAGGATATAAACTGTGAGCCAGAGGTGCTCCCCCATCCTTAGTCGCTCGCTATCATTTCACTCCCAGCCAGCCAGTCCACGCCCCCTGCACCAGCTCCCTCCCGGATATAAACTGTGAGCCAGAGGTGCTCCTCCATCCTTACTCGCTCGCTCTGGTTTCAGTCCCAGCTAGCCAGTCCATGTCCCCCTATGCCAGCTCCCTCCAGGATATAAACTGTGAGCCAGAGGTGCTCCCCCATGTTTAGTCACTCGCTCTGGTTTCACTCTCAGCCAGCCAGTCCACGTCCCCCTGTGCCAGCTCTCTCCAGAATATAAACTGTGAGCCAGAGGTGCTCCCCCATTCTTAGTCGCTCGCTCTGGTTTCACTCTGAGCCAGCCAATGCATGTGCCCCCATGCCAGCTCCTTCCAGGATATAAACTGTGAGCTAGATGTGGTCCCCCATCCTCAGTCGCTCGCTCTGGTTTCACTCCCAACCAGCCAGTGCATGTGCCCCTGCACCAGTTCCCTCCAGGATATAAACTGTGAGCCAGAGGTGCTACCCCATCATCAATCGCTCGCTCTGGTTTCACTCCCAGCCAGCCAGTGCACATGCCCCTGCGCCAGCTCCCTCCAGGATATAAACTGTGAGCCAGAGGTGCGCCCCCATCTTTAGTCGCGCGCTCTGGTTTCACTCTCAGCCAGCCAGTCCACGTCCCCCTGCGCGAGCTCCATCCAGGATATAAACTGTGAGCCAGAGGTGCTCCCCCATCCTTAGTTGCTCGCTCTGGTTTCACTCCCAGCCAGCCAGTGCACATCCCCCTGTGCCAGCTCCTTCCAGGATATAAACTCTGAGCCAGAGGTGCTCCCCCAACCTTAGTCGTTAACTCTGGTTTCACTCTCAGCCAGCCAGTGCACTTGCCCCTGCGCCAGCTCTCTCCAGGATATAAACTGTGAGCCAGAGGTGCTCCCCCATCCTCTGTCGCTCGCTATCGCTTCACTCCCAGCCAGCCAGTCCATGCCCCCTGCACCAGCTCCCTCCAGGATATAAACTGTGAGCCAGAGGTGCTCCTCCATCCTTACTCGCTCGCTCTGGTTTCAGTCCCAGCCAGCCAGTCCAGTTCCCCCTGCGCCAGCTCCCTCCAGGATATAAACTGTGAGCCAGAGGTGCTCCCCCATTCTTAGTCGCTCGCTCTGGTTTCACTCCCAGCCAGCCAATGCATGTGCCCCCATGCCAGCTCCTTCCAGGATATAAACTGAGCTAGATATGGTCCCCCATCCTCAGTCTCTCGCTCTGGTTTCACTCCCAACCATCCAGTGCATGTGCCCCTGCACCAGCTCCCTCCAGGATATAAACTGTGAGCCAGAGGTGCTCCCTCATCATCAATCGATCGCTCTGGTTTCACTCCCACCCAGCCAGTGCACATGCCCCTGCGCCAGCTCCCTCCAGGATATAAACTGTGAGCCAGAGGTGCGCCCCCATCTTTAGTCGCGCGCTCTGGTTTCACTCTCAGCCAGCCAGTGCACATCCCCCTGTGCCAGCTCCTTTCAGGATATAAACTGTGAGCCAGAGGTGCTCCTCCATCCTCAGTTGCTCGCTCTGGTGTCAGTCCCAGACAGCCAGTGCACGTGCCCCTGGACCACCTCCCTCCAGGATATATTCTGTTAGCCAGAGGTGCTCCCCAATTCTCAGTCGCTCAATCTGGTTTCCCTCCCAGCCAGCCAGTGCACGTTCCCATTCGCCACCTCCCTCCAGGATATAAACTGTGAGCCAGAGGTGCTCCCCCATCCTTCGTCGCTCACTCTGGGTTCACTCCCAGCCAGCCAGTGCATGTGCCCCTGCGCCACCTCCCTCCAGGATATAAACTGTGGCCCAGAGGCGCTCACCCATCCTTAGTTGTTTGCTCTGGGTTCACTCCCAACCAGCCAGTGCACGTGCCCCGGCAACAGCTCACTCCAGGATATAAATTGTAAGCCAGAGGTGCTCCCCATTCTTAATCACTCGCTCTGGTTTCAGTCCCAGCCAGCCAGTCCACGTCCCCATGCACCAGCTCCCTCTAGGAGATAAACTGTAGGCCAGAGGTGCTCACCCATCCTTAGTCACTCGCTCTGGTTTCACTCCTAGTCCACCAGTGGACGTCTCCATGTGACAGCTCCCTCCAGGATATTAACTGTGGGCCAGAGGTGCTCCCCCATCCTTGGTCGCTCGCTATGGTTTAACTCCCAGCCAGCCAGTGCACGTGCCCCTGCGACACCTCCCTCCACGTTATATATTGTGAGGCAGAGGTACTCCCCCATCCTTAATCGCTCGCTCTGGTTTCACTCCCAGGCAGTCAGTGAACGTGCCCCTGCACCAGCTCCCTCCAGGATATAAACTGTGGGCCAGAGGTGCTCCCCCATCCTTAGTCGCTCGCTATGGTTTCACTCCCAGCCTTCCAGTGCACGTGCCCCTGCGCCATCTCCCTCCAGGATATAAACTGTGAGCCAGAGATGCTCCCCGATCATCAATCGCTCGCTCTGGTTTCACTTCCAGCCAGCCAGTGCACATGCCCCTGCACCAGCTCCCTCCAGGATATAAACTGTGAGCCAGAGGTGCGCCCCCATCTTTAGTCGCTCGCTCTGGTTTCACTCTCAGCCAGCCATTCCACGTCCCCCTGCGCGAGCTCCCTCCAGGATATAAACTGTGAGCCAGAGGTGCTCCCCCATGTTTAGTCACTCGCTCTGGTTTCACTCTCAGCCAGCCAGTCCACGTCCCCCTGCGCTAGCTCCCCCCAGAATATAAACTGTGAGCCAGAGGTGCTCCCCCATTCTTAGTCGCTCGCTCTGGTTTCACTCCCAGCCAGCCAGTGAACGTGCCCCTGCGCCAGTTCCTTCCAGGATATAAACTGTGAGCCAGAGGTGCTCCCCCATCCTCAGTCGCTCGCTCTGGTTTCACTCCCAACCAGCCAGGGCATGTGCCCCTGAACCAGCTCCCTCCAGGATATAAACTGTGGGCCAGAGGTGCTACCCCATCCTTAGTGGCTCGCTCTGGTTTCACTCCGAGCCAGCCGGTGCACGTGCCCCCGTGCCAGTTCCTTCCAGGATATAAACTGTGGGCCAGAGGTGCTCCCCCATCCTTAGTCGCTTGCTATGGTTTCACTCCCAGCCTGCCAGTGCATGTGCCCCTGCACCAGCTCCCTCCAGGATATAAACTCTGAGCCAGAAGTGCTCCCCCATCCTTCGTCGCTCACTCTGGGTTCACTCCCAGCCAGCCAGTGCATGTGCCCCTGCGCCACCTCCCTTCAGGATATAAACTGTGGCCCAGAGGTGCTCACCTATCCTTAGTCGTTTGCTCTGGGTTCACTCCCAACCAGCCAGTGCACGTGCCCCTGCAACAGCTCACTCCAGGATATAAACTGTAAGCCAGAGGTGCTCCCCATTCTTAATCACTCGCTCTGGTTTCAGTCCCAGCCAGCCAGTCCACGTCCCCCTGCACCAGCTCCCTCTAGGATATAAACTGTAGGCCAGAGGTGCTCACCCATCCTTAGTCACTCGCTCTGGTTTCACTCCTAGTCCACCAGTGGACGTCTCCATGTGACAGCTCCCTCCAGGATATTAACTGTGGGCCAGAGGTGCTCCCCCATCCTTGGTCGCTCGCTATGGTTTAACTCCCAGCCAGCCAGTGCACGTGCCCCTGCGACACCTCCCTCCATGTTATATATTGTGAGGTAGAGGTGCTCCCCCATCCTTAATCGCTCGCTCTGGTTTCACTCCCAGGCAGTCAGTGAACGTGCCCCTGCATCAGGTCCCTCCAGGATATAAACTGTGGGCCAGAGGTGCTCCCCCATCCTTAGTCGCTCGCTATGGTTTCACTCCCAGCCTACCAGTGCACGTGCCCCTGCGCCATCTCCCTCCAGGATATAAACTGTGAGCCAGAGGTGCTCCCCCATCATCAATCGCTCGCTCTGGTTTCACTTCCAGCCAGCCAGTGCACATGCCCCTGCACCAGCTCCCTGCAGGATATAAACTGTGAGCCATAGGTGCGCCCCCATCTTTAGTCGCTCGCTCTGGTTTCACTCTCAGCCAGCCATTCCACGTCCCCCTGCGCGAGCTCCCTCCAGGATATAAACTGTGAGCCAGAGGTGCTCCCCCATGTTTAGTCACTCGCTCTGGTTTCACTCCCAGCCAGCCAGTAAACGTGCGCCTGCGCCAGTTCCTTCCAGGATATAAACTGTGAGCCAGAGGTGCTCCCCCATCCTCAGTCACTCGCTCTGGTTTCACTCCCAACTAGCCAGTGCATGTGCCCCTGAACCAGCTCCCTCCAGGATATAAACTGTGGGCCAGAGGTGCTACCCCATCCTTAGTCGCTCGCTCTGGTTTCACTCCGAGCCAGCCAGTGCACGTGCCCCCGTGCCAGTTCCTTCCAGGATATAAACTGTGGGCCAGAGGTGCTCCCCCATCCTTAGTCGCTTGCTATGGTTTCACTCCCAGCCTGCCAGTGCATGTGCCCCTGCACCAGCTCCCTCCAGGATATAAACTGTGAGCCAGAGGTGCTCCCCCATCATCAATCGCTCGCTCTGGTTTCACTCCCAGCCAGCCAGTGCACATGACCCTGCGCCAGCTCCCTCAAGGATATAAACTGTGAGCCAGAGGTGCGCCCCCATCTTTAGTAGCACGCTCTGGTTTCACTCTCAGCCAGCCAGTCCATGTCCCCCTGCGCAAGCTCCCTCCAGGATATAAACTGTGGGCCAGAGGTGCTCCCCCAGCCTTAGTCGCTCGCTCTGGTTTCACTCCCAGCCAGCCAGTGCACATCCCCATGTGACAGCTCCCTCCAGGATATAAACTGTGAGCCAGAGGAGCTCCCCTATCCTCAGTCCCTTGCTCTGGTTTCACTCCCAGTCTGCCAGTGCAACTGTCCCTGCATCAGCTCCCTCCAGGATATAAACTGTGTGCCAGAGGTGCTACCCCATCATAAATCGCTCGCTCTGGTTTCACTCCCAGCCAGCCAGTGCACATGCCCCTGCGCCAGCTCCCTCAAGGATGTACACTGTGAGCCAGAGGTGCGCCCCCATCTTTAGTAGCGCGCTCTGGATTTACTCCCAGCCAGCCAGTGCACGTACCACTGCTCCAGCTCCCTCCAGGATATAAACTGCATGAGCCAGTGGTGCTCCCCCATCGTCAGTCGCTAGCTCTGTTTCATTCCCAGCCAGCCAGTGCACGTGCCCCTGCGCCAGCTCCCTCCAGGATATAAACTGTGAGCCAGAGGTGCTCACCCATCCTCAGTCGCTCGCTCTGGTTTCACTCCCAGCCAGCCAGTGCACATCCCCATGTGACAGCTCCCTCCAGGATATAAACTGTGAGCCAGAGGAGCTCCCCTATCCTCAGTCCCTCGCTCTGGTTTCACTCCCAGCCAGCTAGTGCACATGCCCCTGCGTCAGCTCCCTCCACGATATAAACTGTGAGCCAGAGGTGCTCCCCCGTCCTTAGTCGCTCGCTCTCGGTCCAAATCAAATCAAATCAAAGAAGGCTTTTTTTGATTGTTATATAGACAATCATAAAAGCAAGTTAAAAATAAGAAAAACATTTTTCATTACATTCGATTTAAATTTAAGGTAAGATATTAATTAAAACAGAATTAAACTAACATAGCCCTCTTTCATATAAAACAATTAAATTAGCATGAGTGTCCTTTTGCTCGCCATTTTCATCATAGCTTACAATCTTGAAACGCATTACAGAAGAAAAAGATGCATTTTTTCGTTACATGCAGATCAATTAAAATATTAATTGAGACGGGATAAGCTAAAACAGCACTCTTCCATATAACATTAGCTGAGCATACATTTCCTTTGACTTAGCACCTTTCTCAGGAAAGTTGCTATCCTAAAAACACTGTGCTCATTGTCCAAATGTTGTAGTACCAAGAAAGTGGGACGACACTGCCGGAGACCGAACCACTTTAAGACGGGTACTAAATAGATACTCCTCATGTGGGTATAAAATTTACAAAAAAGGACAACATGAATCGTAGATTGAGCAGAAGTATTATCGCAAGGGCATGGTTGGAGATCGTGAGCCCAATCATTCATCTTAGGGTGGGTAACTAATCTGTGAAAACCCCCCAACCTAAATTGGGCTAATAGGAACCTGTCATGAGCTCCTGGTACAAAGATTAAATAGGGTTGAATATTAAATGGAGTTAAAATCAGTTGGTTGTGCAGGACTGTGGGTTTTAATATTTCAGTTGACGTTCTAATGGAGTCCAGCAGCAGGATACCCTCTTTTCTTAAATCCTTCCTAGTTATTGACCGAATGGTGTTCGGGTTAGTAATATACTCAAGATAGCCCAGATCTTTTAAAAAGTTGTGGACATAACTATTCCATAGGATCTTCAAAGCCCCTTCTAGTTTCAGAGTATCCAGGAGGATATCGCTGTTCAATTTAGCCTATTCTTTAGTTCAGAGCCTATGCCATAATAGCACAGGCCCAAGTTTGATTAAATCGGAGATGAAGGGGAGCCCCAACTCCGCATGACATATACATGCTGAGGTACCATTAGGATCGGTAAGGATGTATCTTAAGAAAAAGTTTTCTGCTCGTTAGATGGGGAGCGAGTCAGTGAACACCCAGACTCCTGCCCTGTACACTAACGCTGAGACACACTTTGCCTTATAAATATCAATGAGCTCCTTCGGTGGTCTTTTACCCAGTTTCCTGGCAAAGGTAGTAATGGCAGATGTTGAACGTAGGAGTACTAGTTTTTTAGCTGCAACTGTATGAACCCATTTATCATTGTGGGCAAACAAGATACCAAGGTATGAAAACCTCTTAGATACCCTAATCTTCTGTCCTGACACAAACATATCTCAAAATTTTTTAGGTGCCAGTGCCACAACGCATAATGAAAGTCTTGGAGGAATTTATCCTTAAACCAAGATCTTTCATGAATGAGGAAAAACTATCAAGCACTCTCTGAAGGCCTACCTGTGTGCGGGACATCAGCACTGTGTCGTCCGCATACAGGAGTGCAGGTATCGGGCGTCCAGACACTTGGGGGTAGGGGTGGTTATCCTTAAGAAGGGCCTCCCCCAAACCCTTAATATAAAGGTTAAAAAGGAACGGAGCCAGGACAAAACCTTGCCTGACTCTGCTCCTAATCGGGAAGGCGGCCGAGCACTCACCCTTCAGGCCACAGCGCACACGTGCCTTGGCATCACTGTAAAAACTTTTAAAAAATATATATTCTGAGCATCAATTCCCATATCATCTAAAATTGACCAGAGCTTACTATGAAACACGCAGTCAAACGCGGCCGTAAGATCAACAAATGCTAAAAACAGGTTTCCCTTTTTAGCCCTTGTGTATTTCCCCACCAGGATGGACAGGTTTAAACCCTGCTCCACCGCCCCCAATCCGGCTCGAAAGCTGTATTGGAGGTTAGAAAGAAAAGAGTTCTCCTCAGCCCAATCCTGGAGGCGTTCTAAAATTATTCTGCCCGCTGCCTTAGTTATCGCATCTAGAAGGGATATTGGCCGATAGCAGCCAGGGTCCTGTCTATCCCCTTTTTTAAAAATGGGCGCAATCGTAGATTCAACCCAGGTAGGTAAAAAAGGAGTGCTACAGCTGGCGTTAAGCACCTGAACTATAATAGGCCCCCACAGAGAAGAATTTGCATTGAACAAGTCTACCGGGATTCCATCAGGTCCAGGGGCCTTGTCCCCTATGCTAATGAAGAGTGCCCGTTCCATCTCATTCAGGGTAAACAGTAGGTCATGATGATGGGGTGAGGATCCCAGGCTGTTATCCTCGCTAATATGGTTATCCATCTCCACCGAGTTTACCTCACCTTAGTTGTTTGCTCTGGTTTCACTCCCAGCCAGCCAGTGCACGTACCACTGCTCCAGCTCCCTCCAGGATATAAACTGCATGAGCCAGTGGTGCTCCCCCATTGTCAGTCGCTAGCTCTGTTTCATTCCCAGCCAGCCAGTGCACGTGCCCCTGCGCCAGCTCCCTCCAGGATATAAACTGTGAGCCAGAGGTGCTCACCCATCCTCAGTCGCTCGCTCTGTTTTTACTCCCACCAGCCAGTGCACGTCCCCATGTGACAGCTCCCTCCAGGATATAAACTATGATCCAGAGGTGCCCCCCCATCCTTAGTCACTCGCTGTCGTTTCACTTATACTCGCCGCTGCCCAAGGTTATTGCTGTTATTATTATTTGGTGTTTGAACTGAAATGTTTTCCGTCCACCACTTCCTTTACGTGTGAAGGGAGGCTTCCTCCGGCCAGCTTCCCCGTCTCTCGAGGCTTTGCCAAGAGGGCCTGTAGTGCCAAGACGAACGGTCCAGGAAGCCCCACTCCCGCTGCTGCCACCATCCCTTTCACAGTGTCTCGGAGCTAGTGGGGAACAATAACGACCCTCTAATGAGGTAAGCCCCTCTCTGACGAGGACAGAGGGTCTCACAGTCATGTGACCTTTGATCCAGCGGGTTAACAGCTAGAGATACTCACAAACCTCATACTCACCTGGGCCCATAAACACACATTCACATAAGCTGGTAAAGTACCGCTGGAGTCAATTGGTTGTAATATGCCTCAAAGTTTAATTTACTTTAACATTTTCTAATAATCTCTTTTCTGAATCAAATGTACTTTCCTCTGGTCAACGGACCTTTTAGTTAGGCTAGTATAAGGTGAAATGACGTACATTTGAATATTTTAAATAACCACAGACTTGGGAAGAGTTTAAATGTTTGTCTAGTTAAATTCATGTGAGCCAAAGCAAAAATACAATTCGTACACCGTTTTCTCCAAGGAAGGAAAATTAATCTATCAAATATGTCATTTAATCAGCTAAACAATATTATTACTATGACAGTACCTGGAGAGGAAAAAAAATAGAGAGAGCAGGACATTGACATACTACACAGAATTATAATTACTTAGAATGGTGTGGAAACCAACCACTTGGCCAAGGAGATGGAAGGGTCCCCCGGGACAGCTCAGGTGACAAAGGTTTCAGGACAGGTTTCAGGGACAGGATAGATGACCTCTTCTAGATCCGACGCCTGTGTCGCACCCCTCTCTGACACTATCTTCCTCCTCAATTCTTCTGTGATCTTCTTCTAATTCTTTGCCTTATTTCCCTCCTTGATTTCTTCCATGATCTTCTTCTAATTAATTAGATTTTGGCTCTAAGTTCTGCAATTCGATTCTTCTTCAGTATTTTATCAGCATCCCAGTTTCTCAGCATCTCAGCAGCATGAGCAGCAGCAGCAGCTGTCTAACTAACTCAACTACCTCAATTATACCTTTCTAATGGCATGTACCACCCCTAAATGTTTCAAATTTACGAAACTCTTAATTCTGATTGGACAGGCAATAGTGAATGATCATCACACCATGCTGAGTTTTAACAATTTTCTAGTTCGTTATTCAGTGGTCCCGCCCATTAATTTATTTTTCCAAGCTTTATTTCCCACCCGCATTTCACATCTTTATCAATAAAATGAATACATTTAACAGTTGTCTTGTTTATCCTGCAAGATGTCCAACACTTTCCCAGGACATGCTGCGAACGCGGCCTTGGACGGGATCCATGCACACCCTCATGGCTTCTGGCTGGTTGTCACTGCGCCTGCGTGAGGAGTCATGTGATGTGTAGACTTTAGCATCGCTCAGAGGCCCAAATAGAGAGGTCAAAAAGAAACATGTTAAGATCAAAATAAAATAATTTCACTGTATACTACCTATCTCTACTCTAATCTCATTTATTTATAAAAGGTCTTCCTGCATTAGCATTTAGTAAATAGCATGTTTTAGTTTCAGCGAAGCAGATGCTTAGCATGTGAGCTTTCAAGCGGCCATTTTAGAAGCAAGTTCGCAGAAGCAGAAAATTCCCTGCAAGCTTTAGTCCGTCATCCTGCGTAGATGCAGTTGACGCACGCGCAGAGCAAATTCCTGCATTGGCAGACATTTTACGTTTCACTCGGGTTACTTGTTAGTAAGACACATATGCAAGCTTCCTCGAAGCTAATTATATGGAATGTGGTGCATATTAGTCTTTACAAACATGATTAACACAGTGTTACGAGTTATTTGAGAGCATAGCTTCCGAGCAAGTCTCTTTTATACGAGTCCTTGCTCCATCACCTTCTAGTGAGAAAGACACCCCACTAGTAGTGCACCCTAAGCCTCTTCGATGAGGAAAGTCACCCTCTTAACGAGTGGCAAAGGTCCGGTGGTGAGTCAAATCTAGAAGCCAGTCTCAACTGAGTCAATTGACTCTGTTACGACAAAAGCCGCCCCATAGTGAGTCAGGTGGCTGTATGATGAAAACACTACCTTAAGGCGCGATAAGATGCCTTTCTTCGAGGCAAGTGCCCATCAGACTAGGAAAGACTCCTAAACCTTGCCTCTTAGAAGGAGGATAGTGCTAACAAGGAAAGCCTGCCCCAAACGTACCAAGAGGCCTCCTGATAGGTAAACCAGACAGCCATCTGATGATTATAGACCATCTCTTAGGAATGGGGAAAGCAGCCCATTAACAGGAGAAGGAGTCCATTGATAAAGATAGCCTCCTTTTAGAGAGGACAAATGCGCAAGCTCACCAAAGGAATCAGTGGCCTTCTTAAGGGGATATACAACCCTTTGATGAGCCAAGTGGCTCTTTGACTAGAAACACGAGTCTCTAAAACCAAATATTACACCTCTTTACCCAGAAATAAAGGTACTTTTTAAGGACGATAGACGTCAAGTGATTCTCTGAAGAGGAATTCCATCCTTTAACTCCTTTGAATATTCTTTATTTCGGTTTTTGTGCTATCATAAAAGAGGTACATCACATAAAAGAATAACACAAAAATACAATTCATAAGGATAAAATCAATCACTTAAAAATATGTATTTAATAACGTCTCATAAATATAGGTTTAAAAGTACTCTTACAAATCAAGATATGATGCTAAATGTGTCATACATTTAACACTGTTTGTTGATCAAGGTATTTTCTATCTAGTATTATGTCTAATAAAGAGATCATTTGGTTGGGCTAGCTGGCTCTTTTTGTACCTAGGTGGTACGGCTTCTTAAGAACCATGAAATCATTAGAAATCTTAATAATGCAAATACCAGAGGTGGTGCAGGATTGATTTAAAGAATCCTGAACACCACCTCATGATTTCTGGTACCCAGGCTTCTGCATATAGGACCCAGCCGTTTCGACCTAGGCCTAGTATAAGCAGGGCAAGAAAAAAATAAATGAGACACTGTTTATTTTGCGTGTCCACAACTAGCGCAGCTCTGGACCTTAAGATGCACATCTCTTTTCCAACCGGATGTAAATCCTTGAAGGAGCAACGTGCCCAATTTAAATTTAAGATAATTTTTTTTAGCCAGCATAGGTTCAATGTCGTCCAGGAATGATTCAATTAAAAAAGAGCCTTTATACTGTAAGAAATAACTAGTTAAAGTGCCATGTGCATGGGAGGTTAAAAGATTAGACAACTTAAACAACCAATACTTATTTTTCAAGTCCTTCGC
This sequence comes from Triturus cristatus, assembly GCF_964204655.1. Lineage (NCBI taxonomy): Eukaryota > Metazoa > Chordata > Amphibia > Caudata > Salamandridae > Triturus > Triturus cristatus. The sequence goes on along the minus strand of NC_140585.1, from coordinate 75,036,746 downwards.
ACTTATTCCGGTAACAAGAACCCCCAGGATCTAGCCCCATTTAAACTAGACTCATTCCCTCCAAGTAGTCTCTTATATGCTTAATCCATGAGAGATGAACAGAGCAAGGAAGGCTGAGTATTTCCTCTAGCCCTCTGCATTATGAAGAAAGCTCAGGGGCGAGCCAGAACCTTCTCCAAAACATTAGAGGTCATACTTCTATTAGGTCTGAAATTGATATAACCTCAGTGTCTAATCTCGGAGGGATCAAGGGGGTACTTACACAGAGACTCAATAATGACCTCAGAAACTGATTTTACTCAAGTTCCATGATTTTGGCCTTTTTAAATTCCCAAATCTCTGCACCATGAAGGGCTTCACCCAGAGCTTGACTAGAGTACATCTGTAATGCTAAAGAAACAAGTTTACAGAGGGAGCCCTTGTGTAGCTGCAATACGCCTCCTGCATAGTGAGCTAATTTTAGTTTACGTTTTGTAACATAGTGGCCCTAGGCCAGATTTCCCATTAGGGTCATCCCTAGATAATCAAATAGGTGCACCCTTTCCAGTGGAATGCCGTACATACTAGAATTTGTGCATGTGGAACAGCAGGGGTTAATCAACATGTATTTTGTTTTATTAATATTTATTTCCAGCGCAAAACCTGCTAAATTTGTCCAAAGTTGTTTGGATCCCCATCAGGGATTTAGCTAGGAGCAGAGTGCCATCAGCACACATGAGGGCCGGGACCCTCATGTTTGTCAACTTGGGGACATCATTCTAACTTACATTGAGATGCTCAACAAGGTCGTTCAAATACAATGTGAAAAGGGTTTGGACCAACACACAGCCCTGTCTTACACCCTTGGCTAAGAAAATGGGTCTGAGAGCTCTCCCAGCTTCCCAGAGTGCACCTGGGCGAAATTGTTTACATGTATCGTCTCTATCATTGTGCACAGGTATTCAGGAACACCTATCTTTACAAGTACCTACCACAACCTTGTTCTTGGGACCATGTCAAAAGCTGCTTTAAGATCTACAAATACTGCCACAGTCTACCCTTTTTAGGTCTCGCCTGCGAACGCAGCGCGAAGCGCTGCTTTCGGCGAGATCTATTGTTGCTGACTTGCCTCGGAAGTGGGACAGGAGATGTGCACGCGCAGGCTTGTGGCGGATTTGAGTTGGTGTACGCGCTTACAGCCACGCGGCGTGCACATCTCCTGTCCCCCTTCCCTCGCAAGCCAGCATGCAGTTTCGCTTTCGATTGCCATTAACCCCATGGTCCCCTCCACAGGCCCGTGATTTCCGCTTCAAGAACAAGAACGTCTGGATACCTGCCCCCACAAACCAGCCCTCCCGCGGACGGAGCTCAGGCAAGAGCGCAGCTTCTGCCCCCCACCCCCATTCCTCGCCGCCTCACCTCTGGGGGCAGACTGGTCGCGGTGCTCTGCCGGTTGTTGTTGGTTCTCCGGCGGCGCTGCTCTCCAGGCCCGAGCAGAAGAGCTCGGCCATACGGACCTCCATGGCGTGGCTCCGACCCCCGGACTCCCCGCCCCCCACCCGGCAGCAGCGGCTCAGTTCCGCAGGCCCTCTGACACCAGGCCGGAGCCGGGCCTGCGAGATACACAAGGGGGCGGGGCCACAGCGAGCGCACTGGAGCATTTAAAGCACTGCTTCGACTGGCACTGATTTCGATGAGTCATTCCCATTGGCTGAGATTAATAACAGTGGACTGGGATGGAGCCCGAGTCCTTCCCATTGGCTGAGATAAGCAACAGTGGACTGGGATGGAACCTAAGTAATCCCCATTGGCTGAGATTAATTCTGGTCTGGGATGGGGCCCCGGGTAATTCCCATTGGCTGAGATGAATTCAAGCATTTTATCCATCACTGTTTTTGCATACTTAAGTGGAAAGTACCCCTCTGACACAGTGACCCCGGCCTCTCCTTCCCGGGTGGCACCCCCCTGCCCAGTGACCCCTGCACCACGCCCACGTGACCCAGACTCTGCTCGGGCCCTGCCTCCCTCCCCTGCAGGGTATAGAGCGCCCCTGCCCGTGGTAAAGACGAGGCTCGCTTGACGCATAGCTCCTGCTGCCGCCGCCTATGGGCGCCATGAACCCGTCCGCTTCATCCGTCGAGGTGTTAATCCGTTCAGCGAGCTGCTAATGAGCAAGGGGCGAGGTGTAATGTGCCAGGAAGCGGGCCTGCCTGACCCCAGCGTGCAGTTAATGCCTGTAATGAAATAAGTGGCGGGAGTGGCCCGGGTGCGCTCAAATGATGCCCATTTGTTACAGGAGCCAGGGTCCCTCCGTGAAATGTCACCTCGGGTCTGCGCACCCGGCCTCCCGGGTCCGAGGCGCTCTCTACGAGTCAGTAGCGCCTGGATGTAAGCGCCTCCGGCGGCCGGCGAGGCTTCTGGGCGCAGAACGCTGCCTTCATTGAACCACCGCAATCTCAGAGGCGCTAAACCTGCCCGTGCATGTGCCGAGCCGGGAACGCGTTGGACATGTGTGGAGATTGCTTTTTGTCATATGTGCGTAAAGTGCCGGCTGGAGGCTCACTTTTGGCTTTTACAAGGAGGTCCCCCTGGAAACCGGAGCCGATAAATAAAGGCATTTTAGAATGAAAGCACAGGCGGGGGGGCGTTGTGCTCGATATGTCACATCAGGGGCGGGGCTGGTGCAGGGGCCTGTAGACCATGGTCGAGGGGGCCTGCTGCACCCCAAGATTAGCTGTGTTCCACCACCAAGCCAAGGGGTCCGGGGCCTGCTGGCAATAAAACCCCATGGCGCGCTTGCTGGGGACTGAATGTGCACTGGGTTCCGGCTAATCATGTTCCCAGTGCCTGTGTTCATTCCCAAAACAACAAAGGATACTTGTTTTTCTTTTTTTTTTTTTTTTTACTTTAATGAGCACAGCGCTATACAAAGCAATAGGTGTTGCTTTTGGTATAGTAAATAACAATGGCAAAAGGCATTGCCGTTTACAATGCCAATAGCTCCAAAACTCGCAGTTGCGAGACCTATTGCATTGTAAATGCTTGTTGAAGATAGTTGTCTTCCAGTAGATCAACTGGAGTCTAAATAGTTGGTCTATTGTAGAGGTGTTTGACCGGAAGCCAGCTTGTAGGGGACATAAAACAGCTTGGTCTTCTAACTGGTACTGGAGTCTAGTGAGCATGACCCTGCTAAAGAGTCTCTGCTTGGTAGCAATAAGACCGATAGATTTCAGCCCCTGCCCATGACGCCGGAATTTTTTATCTGTTTCAGATGGCATTAAAAACAACTGTTAGATACGGTCCCCAAATATTGATCTCTGAGAGAAATACATCGCCTGGTACTTTATCTATTCCTAGTGCTTTGTTGGGCACAATCTTTTTAATAGCTGATTCAACCTCAAGGCAGGTGATTGGTTGGAATGCACAGTTTTTGCTAGTCTGACTGTATTGACACTGCATGGACTGCTTATAGTAGCAACTTGCCTACTGTCCCCAGGTGATGATGAATAGAGACAAGATAAATCTCAATCCATGCATCAGCTGCGATATTATTATCAAATTCCACAGAGCCCTCCACATTCCCTGTAGCCACTATGTTCCAAAAGAGGGTTTGATTTTTATCTCTAGCGGCTTCAAGAACTTGGATTCACTTCCCATAATCCCACTCTCTTTGTGCCTTTGTAAGTGACTTCTAGTAACTGGCTCTTTTAATTGTAATCTCCCCTTATCCTCCATTTTTAAAACTCTAACCAGTGCAGTTTTAGCTTTTCTGCATTGGGAGTCAAACCGGGCTAAGGCATTCTTCCGAGACCATGACAAATTAATTTTTTTAACATTCAAATAGGGATTGATGTACCTCTCCAACCTTGGTCTGGACAGCTTCATTGAACAAGTCCATGTTTGTATCACAAAGTTCCCCCAGGGACCTTTCTTTCCACATGTTAATAAATGGACCTCACTATCTATTCAGATCGGACCACTAAAAAACATCGGATCCTCCGTTTGTTGTGGGCTAGAAGGCACCAGTTATCTAGGTGGCTCATACAACCACCAGAAGAGGCAACCTATGGAAGGTCCAGGGTTAAATCAAGAGCATTGTGGTCGCTATTGTGTCTAATGGCCACAATCATGTCCTTTACAATAGGCCAAATCCTGACATCGACTAGGAATTATTCAATTAAACTTAGCCATCAGAACTTCGAAAAGTTTGCAACCCAACTCTATCAGACCTCGTCCTCCCATTCAAAGCTCCTAAGTTCTTATTAAGCACCAGGGCATTGATTTGAATAGCCAGGGGATACCATTTCTTAATCGGATTGCTGGTAAGATCAGGAATAGACCAGATCCAGTCCTTTTCCAAGAAGTTGGTCAGGTTTGTGTTTTCTAGGGATTCTGACAGTTGGGTTCACCCCCACTATTATCAATACCCCCGTCTTAAGATCACTCATTCTTTAACAACGTGAGGGGCCCCAAATAAGACATATCAACTTTGAATGAGACAATCCACTATTAATCTACTGATGATAGCCATGTAATGAGCCAGGCTAGAAAAGGAACTCCACCCTCATCACTCGCCAACTTTAGGCAAGGAATCAAGACCTGGCTCTTCGACTAAGGCTCACGATTCCTTAGTACCTGGAGATCCCTCAGGGTGATAAGCCACAATTTATAAATACTGATTGATTGACCATCTACCTGTTAACAACAAAAGCCATCTTTAATGATAAATTCTGTCCCATAACGATGATATTCATGCTCTTATGAGCCAGAGTCTTCTTATGAGGAAAAATTCCTCTGATGATCAAAGTGTCCATCACGTACAGAAGGCCACCGTCTAACAAGAAAATGCCCCCTCTATTGAGAATGTGGCCTTCCAACCTTAACAGTCCTTTGAGTACTACAAGTTCCTGTTCATTTGGAGTATGTTTAGGCTTTGCTGCAGTCTTCAGTGTTGGTGGCAAAAGGACCGTTATGGTATATATTAGTACAGTTCTTTCTGTCTAGGACCACTTGCACATTTCTACCTTGAGGGTTTGCTGGAAATGTCCTGTATGTCCAGCTGAGTTAAATGCTTTCTCGAAGCTAGGCCCATATTTTTCATTCTAGATCCGATAACCAAACATATGCTGTGGAACCCAAAGCATTAATGTGCATAATGTCTTTTGGTGCTACTTAGCGGTCTAAGTAAAAAGCTAGTGCCTGTTTGTCTCTTGTGAAAACTCACGTCCCAGAGGATTGCCTACAGTCTCAGGGCTCAGAGATGCATTCACCTGTAGAAAGATTGGGGTACTTCTCAAGAGACCAGTGCTTCTGAAAGATGGGAAGGACTGGGATGAATCAGCCACACCAGGCGTAACGTGGCATGTGACTTTCTTTTCAATAGCTCCCCATTCTGTTGGGCAAATTCCTAAGGCTCTATGAGCTAGCCTGTATTTGCTTTCATTCAATACGCTGCAATGTTTTTTCAATAACCTGCTGCTCCATGCAAATAAGTCTATCCCCTTTTGAGTACAATCTCCAGTTGTATATTCCACACCTATAACACATCAGAACTCTGCGGCCCACACTTGCCCGGTATCCCATCTTGCTTCCCAGCTCCCCCATTTCTTCAAGAATTCTCTGGAGATTGCCATGTAATGCTGTAGCTCCAATAAGTACACCGCAACACCACTGTTCACATTACAACATGGTGTGAACAGTGGTGGCCCTCTTGGAAGTGAACATGGTCACCCAGATATGCTACTACAAGTCTCTACAAATCTACTGTGTCAGGACAATAAATAATCAACAAATAAATAACAGGATTTAGGGCCTGATTTAGATCTTGGCGGACTGGTTGCACTTTCACAATTGTGATGGATATCCTGTCCGCCAAATATAAATCCCATTATATCCTATGTAAATTATATTTCCATGGATGGGATATCCGTCACCGTTGTGACAGAGTAACTCGTCTGCCGAGATCGAAATCAGGCCCCTCGTTTCGAGAGTATGTCTGAAACTGCAGAGCTGTAAGATGCAACTCTGCTAGATCCCTGGTTTCATCACCTCACTCCCAGCAGCATGGGCTTCAGGTAAGCTAGACTGGTGACAGGCAATCGCACCTAGCGAAGGGGCAGTCTTTAAGTTTAGTCAACTACATCGTACTATACTATGTAGCCCCGTGTGGACTGACCCCGCTGCCCCTGTACTCCCACTCTCAGCCCACCAGGACTATGTAAATCCTTTCTACCATTTATGTTATATAGAGGAGAAGAAAGTATGAACAGTTGCATAAACTGACTTCTAGAAAAGGATTTGCTTCAATGTAAGTTGTAACATTGAAACTTGCAACATGGTGTGCAACTAACTAAAGTGCTGATGTCTTTTAACTGTTCATATGCAAAGCAGTTTCACATTCATTGTGTCTTGTTCATGCTATATAAAACTCAAAAGATAAATTTAAAAAACAACAGCAGCCAGTATGTATGCTGAGTAGACTTTCAAAACTTGATTATCTTAAACACCAGGAAAGGAAGCACTCTGCTGGCTGGCAGTGCTCAATCAATCAATCAGGATGTATAAAGCACAGCAAATCACCCGTGAGGGTCTCAAGGTGCTGGATTTGCTAGCTATTTCGCGGTGCTTTGGTCAATCGAATAGGCAGGTCTTCAGTCCTTTCCTGAATTCCCGGATCAATGCGGCGTTCCTAAGGTGCAGGGGAAAGGTCTTTCCAGGCTTTGGCTGCCAGTTCAGAGAATGAGCATCCTCCGCTGTTGGCTCAGTGGATCCGGGGTGTGTGTGCAAGGAAGAGGGAGGCGGATCAATCAGGACTACTGAATTTATGAACCTGCTGCATGTTACAAAGAGACATTCTGACGCCTTAGAGATTTCACTGCTATCAGCTTGATCACATCTTGCATGTTCTGTCTGATTCCAAGCCTAGAACTGCCAAATTTAGACTTGCTAGAACTGGAATCACTCCTTTCCGACCCTATGACCGTTCAACTCCATACCGCCATCCTCAGGAGTGAAGGGCATCATTTGAAGTTTTGGACCCCTTAAACACATGGTAGCAGGTCCAGAACTTATGCACCAAACATATTTCGCGCTGTTTTTTTTCGAGCTCTTGGGCCGCAAATGTCAGGAATGTTATTGTTTTGCAGGAAAGTTGTATCGAAGACCCACTAAGGCATTTTATCACAGCCGCCCTGCAGGTCCTGACTTGTGTTTCTCTTAGGTTTGGCCTCGGGAGGATCTTCCTCAGATTGTGTAAGGCCGGGTAAATACATAATAGGTGTAATAGTGACTCTTCTCCCTTGTCACAGAGGCAACAATCCAGAGATGGCCAAGTCCGTAACCATTTTGGGGTAAGGTCTTTGTTCGGAAATCACCCCAAACTCAGTAAGCTTAGTTTCCTTTTATAGCGATCCCTGAAGCATTTTTGTAAATAGGCTCTTTGTTTCAGTTGTTTATACGTTGGCATCACAATCCAGGCATGACTTTTGCCAGCCACTAATGCTTTATTTATTTGCAACGATGCTTGTTTGATGGCTTTGCTGGTGATTTGTTTAAAAGCAAGATATGATATTGGTGAGTACCAAACTTCTTCCAGGTTTAGCGATAGAAGCGCTTGCCTAAGAGTCTTGCATGTGGAATTGGTCTGCCTAGCCTGTTTTTCAACCTCTTCCCAGCAATGACGGGCTAGCGTGTTATCTTCAGCGGCCCTCATTAGCCAGTAATATTTGGCCAGGACCCCTTGTCTGGCCGGTATCTGGTTTGTTAATCCGTATTCCAGGCGTATTTGCGCTTGGGAAATATGTAGCGGAATTAAGAATAGTTTTTTTAACAATCTTGATTGGGCAAGGTTTAGCGTATTAGAGACCTTGGAGTCCATCATTTCCGAGCCATATGTGGTTGAGGGCAGAAATTTTGCTGCTACAACCTTTAATACGTGACTGGTTGAAATTCCACATCACTTTTTTTGTATAGTTTTGAAAGCGAATTGTAGTTGTTTTGATTTTGTTTTCCCAAGGTCTAAATGATGATTATAGTTTAAATGTCGATCTAGTAGGATGCCCAAATATTTATATTCATCCACCTGGTTTAGAGTACAGGAATTTGCCCTCCAAACAAATGTTGTTAGTTTTTTACGACAACTGGAGAAGCATAGGACGTTAGATTTTTTAAGGTTTATTGTTAAATGTGCGTAAGAGGTGTACAGCGCGAGTTGTGAAATCAGCCGTTGTAAACCAAGGGGAGTTTGAGAGAGAAGCACTATATCGTCCGCATATTGCAGGCTCGCTATAGTGGTTTATCCCAATTTCGGTGGGTCACCCTGGATTGTGCGTAGGTTGCTCTCTAGGTCGGCAGTATAGATGTTGAATAGGCTAGGAGCCAGCACACATCCTTGCTTTAGCCCATTTATTGTTGGAAATTTCGTTGTTAGGCGCTGACTGTCCCCTTTTTTTATTTGGACCCAGGTATGCGAATATAAGTTGATGATTGCTCCTAATAGGTTAGAAAGGGCACCCCAAGCTTTCATTTTGGCCCATAGTTTGGCTCTTGGCACTTTATCAAAAGCTGCTTTGAGGTCTAGAAAGCATGTATATAGGATGTTAGAGTTGTCCATTGCTTTCTTAGCCAGAAGAGTTAGTGCTGATAAGTTTCATAAGCTAGAAGAGGTAGTGCTGATAAGATCTCAAAGACACAAACAGGATTCCGGGCCGGCATGGGCACTCATGCCGGCCCGGAATCCTGTTTGTGTCTTTGAGATCAGGTTTTTGCTTCTGACCCAAGTCTCCAGGTCTGCCAGTAGGTTGGATGCATAGATCTTGGCCTCGACGTCTATTAGGGCTATTAACCTATAGTTGTTTGGGTCTGAGCGTGTCCCTGATTTGTGAATCGGTTTAAGGATACTGCCCCTCCAGGAGTCAGGAATATTCCCGGTCCTTAAGCTGTTGCAAAACAAGGTGGATAAGACGCTGGACTAAAACGTAGGATCTTGCCTAAATAGAGCGTTAGGTAGGCCATTTGGTCCGGGAGCCCTGTCCTCTCTCAAGTGGTTTATTGTCCTCATCACCTGTTTTGGAGTTATCTGGTCTGTTTCTTCAGAATGGCTAGCTTACTGCTTTCTTTAAATGTTTCTCTATTTGTAATTTGTGATTTGATTTGGAATGGCTTTATTGGATCCGCGGCTGAGGCTTCCACTGATACCAGACTGAGGGTGTGAGGTGAACCTTTTTGCTTACTGGGATTCCCGGCTTCTGATATTATTCTCGAACTGAGAGTCGGTTTGAGCTCTGTTAAAATGTCAGTTATGCTGTCTGTGTGCATGTCCAGTGTGGTATTGTATGTTGCGTCGATGTGGGTGCTCAAAGTTTGATCTGTCATGTCCGAGTTGAACTGCCGATGTTTGCCGATAAGCAAGAGATTTATTTTTGCCCAAAACAGTTTAGAATTTCGCAGCTTACTGGCATGGAGTATGATGATCTCAAGGTTTTCCTTATATTTTTGCTTGGCCGGCTTGGTTTCACATTTTAGCTCCTTTTTTAAGTTTTCTATTGTTATGAGAGTTTGTTGTGACAGTTGGGGGTCACTTGTTCGAAATGACCTTAGGTGTGTATTCAGCCGTGGTTTTATTGAACGCATTTTTGGCGTATACCATTTCCCTCCTCCGTTTCTTGTTGTTTTGTGTCCTTTGTACTTGTTTTGGTATCTTTTGTTGATGTTGACTACAAAGGACTCCCAAGCCTTTACTGTATCTTGAGCATCTGCTGGCCGTGATAACAATGAGCGGCATGTCTCCATTAGATTGGTGATGTTATTTTCATTCCAGTTTAATCGTTGTAAATTGAAGAGTTGCATATTCAATGTTAGAGGATTCGCCTGCTCCGACCCTTTTGGGGTAATAGATAATGTGAAGATCTAGGGGTAGTGGTCACTTTCAACCCGTTCCAAGATATGGAAATCTTTTATATGAGGAAATAGATAAGGGTCTGCTAACGTAAAGTCTATTGTTGAGCCTGTATTCCTGGTGACCCTTGTTAAGGCTGCTGGTCTGTCCAAGGGGCCCCTGCCATTTAGTGTGTGCAGAAAGAGGTCTTCCAATTTTGCTGCGCATTTATTACCCATGGCATCTTGTTTGTTTTGATTGCCTTCTCTTGGCTGTATAAAGCTTGCTAAGTTTCCCTCCTGTCCTTGGATTAGGTTCATATTGAAGTTGCCTGTTATTATCATGTTGTCACTTGGGTAGGTGCTTTTCAGCATTGTAATTGCTGCTATTAGTTGCCTAATTCTTTGCCCTTTATGTTTTACCGCTGGGTGTATATATAGATTCAGGATTAATAGGCCCATGGAAGGTGAGATATCAACTTTAATGCATTGCATCCATGATGAGTCTAAGTCAATGCTTACATCTCTCCAAAGGAGGTCAGTCGATATAAAGGTCGAAAGCCCTCCTTTTGCCCTACCGTACTGTGTCTCCTTTTGTGCTGGGATAAAAATGTTCTTTGTAGTCCACGAGTGGTGAGTTTTTTGTCTGCCAGGTCTCCTGAAAGAGAGGTATGTTATGTTATGTAATAAACTCTATGAAATCGTCTTCTTCTAACTTTGAGCTTAGCCCGTTGACATTCCAAGAAGAGTTCTTACAACCCTGCTCTTTTCCTGATGTTTGTCTTGGGTTGTTTCATTCTACACCCCTCTGTTTTAAAGCCAAGGGTGCATGTGGGTGCCCCTCAAGTGGGACTTCTTTATGCTGGGCAATTGTGATTGTAATTTGCCTCGGTAGGAGGCCTTCTTCTGCCATGGTGCTCCTTTGGTCTGGACCTTTTGCGCCTTTTAGTAGGCTCCGTTTCAGACTTTGTTTCTGGAGCGGACTGGGGTATCGTGCGGGCTCCACCTTTATTAACTCTATGCCCCAGTTGGAGAATTCCTCCTTATGCTGCAGAATTTGTTCTGTAAAGCTGTGTTCAGTCCATGTTGTAATCTTGGAGTCTGGGCCAGTTTGGTGAGGGTTTGGTTTGAATTCAATTGATTCCAAATCGCCTGATTTTATATGACGCAGAACTGGTAATTCTTCTAAGAGTTTTAAGATGGACCCTCTATTCAAGATGTCAAGTGGCCCCCTCGAGCTGTATCGAGGAATTAGTTCAACTTTTTTGCTTGGGATGGGTCGAGTTGGTTCTATGTAGCTTTTTTTCCCCCATTGCTTGATGTGGCTGTGCCCACCCGGGTACCATCTCAAAGCTGCTGGTGTTGGAACGTCTGTTACTCCCGGCGGCTCTGCCCGTTTCTTTATTCCGTTGGGCTTCGTACACCTCTCTAAATCCACTTGACTGGTATTGGGGGTCACTTGTATGGTGGGAGAGTTAGTGTTTACTATATTACCATACGCTGAGTCTGTGATTTTTATTATTGCCGGACTCAATGGTTTAAGTTCTACTTTCCCTGCCCGGATGTTGAATATGCTGAACACTTTCCTTGCTTGCTGGATTGTGCTGATTTGTTGGTTTGGGCCGTCTGGAGTTGAGGCATCCTTTGTTGAGGAGTTGTCAGTTGGAATTGTCCCAAACACAGGCTTTGTTTTATTTTGAGAGGAGTCTCCCTCTGCAAGACCTTGTCGTTGGTGTCATTGGAATCGAGATTGGTTTTTTGAGGGTGTATCTCCCTCGGGTGTTTGATTTGGTTTTTCTTGCTTTTCTCAAGCGCTTTAATTCTCTCTTTGTGAGAGAGGTTGTCAACTTGGATTGTTTAGGGCTTGTTTGGTCCATTGTTTATAAATTCTGGTTTTGCGGTGCATCCTCTTCCGCCTCAGAATGAGCTCGTTCATGTAAGTTAGCTGGCGTCTTGAAGTCGTCTGGAGTGGAAGAGCTACACTTCTCTGGTACTGCAGGTCTCTCTTCCTTGTTCAGGACACCACTTGCCCTGCCACTTCCCTCCTGGCCGTTTTGCTTGTCTCTTTCCTGCCTGGTAGTTTTGCTAATCTCTTTAGGGGATTCCTTGACGACCCCTAATATCTGTGACATCAAAGTTGGTATGGTTGCCAATTTGTCGATTATTTGGGGGCAGTAGCAAGTGTGAAATGTGGTGTTCTTGTCGAGTTGCACCTTCTTTATCATGGTGTTAAGATCATGTAAGTTTGCTTCTATCCCCTGGACGTGGATAGCCAGGATGTTAAGCAGATCGATTTGCATATCTAGTTTGTCTGCATGGTATGACATTGCTCTGCCTATGGTTTCCATGGTATTTAATAGTTGCGACCATATGGTGGGCGTTGGGGTGCTCTTCGGTGTTTCCCCCTGTATTTGGGTTAGTTGGGGTGAGTATTCAAGATGCTCAAGGTGCTCTGTGTAGGTGTTGTACTCACACGGTCGTTCTCTCCACTGGGGGTCTTATTTGGGGTGTCCATTTCCTTTTCTGAGCTTAGCTCGTTCGTTTCTGAGGACGGGCACCTGCTTTGTTTGATGTCAACTATTTCATTTACCTCTTGTGGATTGAGGGTTTTGATGTTTGATGATCTAACGCTGAGAGAAAGTTACTGTAGTTACTATGGTCGTCCGCCATATTGTCTTGTTCTAATGGAAATTGCTCTATTGTTAAACTAGGAAAATGAACCATTGAGAATGAGCTCGGGAATTGCTCCACTTGGTCTTGAGTAAAATTTTGGTTGTGCGGAGTACCTCCTTCTGTTTCTTTAATTGTCGTTTTCTGGTCTGTCCAGTAGTTTTGTTGAGGGGGAACAAGGTCGCTGCATGTATGGGGGTCCCAGTGGACGAGGGCACAAACCATTTGGGGGTGGGTTGCTTGTTGAGCCTGGGGAGGTGTAGTGCTGAAGGTGAGTCTAATCCTTTTGCTGGTTGTAACCTGCTTTGGTCATCTAGCCCAGGAAGGCCGATTACAGCTCCCACTGAGTTCCCTATTGTTTTAGTTTTGGGGGCATTGCTGGACTTGCCATTGCTCATTAATTTGAGACTTGAGGTTGTTATTTTGTTGCTGCTGTACATGAGATCCGTAGCATCCTTGTGATTTTCAGCGTTAAAGTTGGTGCTATCTCTGTTTTCTGTATGCTCTTTTCCGCTCCCTGTGGAAAGTCTATGGCATACTTTAAGGAAGTCAGAAATTAGCGCCCGTTTGCTGGCTTTTAAACCTGGGCCTGATGCATTGTGGGCGGAGGAGGCTATTGCCCCATCATCTATATCTCCCTTGTTAGTTTTTGATGGTCTGCTTTCTGTGTTGTCTGTGTAGGTATCTTCTGCGGCACTAGGGACAGGGGCAGGGCTCCACGACCCTTGTTTTGTAGAGTCTAGAGATGCTGAAGGATCCGTGTATGGGTCAGGGCCGTTGTCAATCGTTTTCTGAGATATCGGCCTTTGGAGGCTCATGCCCCTGCCCGTTCCTACATCTGCCTCTTTGCTTGTGCTTGGTGGGCCCCCTCTTCCTGTTTTTTGTCTTTCCCGGAGGTTTTTCTTCTCCACCTCGAGGCTTCCCTGATCTCATGGTCCGTTCTCTGCGGGTTGTTTCTTAGTTGATAGTTGTTGGTTGTTTCTTAGTTCCAGGAAATTCCGGCAACCCCCCTAGACAATGTTTTTCCTGATTAAGGTTGGGGGTCTTCGGAGCACACTGCGGAGATCCTCTTTCTGTTTTGTTAAGACTCTTGGCAGGGCAGGGGACGGGAGCGGGGCGAGGGCCGGGTGGAGTAGATGTGGAGTGGATGGAGACTGAGACTTCCTTCATGTGGTAGCCCAGCCAACCTGCCAACCTGCTTCCACCAAGCCCCCCGGACCCTCAAGCCCCTCTGTGCCCCCTACCTTGCCAACGCCTTGCGAGATCTTTTGCTGCGGGTGGGGGTGGGGGGGGGGGACTGGGGTCAGAGGTCGACGTTGCTGGTAAGGCCTTGTCTCTGACACTGTTGGCGTGGCGTGACCTGAAATTGCGAGGGTGAGGCAGGAGTCCTGAAGGTCCTGGAGTCCTGGAGGTCCACGCTGCGTCTTGTCGACCCTCTGCTGACCCGCTTCCCTGTTCTCAGTCCACTGGCCCGCTGGCCCCGAGAACACTATTGCAGGCAGGTAAGTGGGGCCGCGGAACTAGTACAGGCTGTATCCGGGCACACTCTCCGCAGCTGTCGTCTGACGGCGCTGAACTCACCCTGCTGCTGCTGCACTTCACCTCGGGCCTCGAGCGGCAGCGGATGGAGTCTAAACCGACAGTCGCTGCCTCTCTTTTCTCTAGTGACTGCCGACCGAGGCTGACTTCTGCCGGCATGCCTTTTTTTCCGGCGCCGGGCGGCCGAAAAACTTGATAAGGAAATGGGTATGAACAGGGCTTCTGCTCCTGCTCTGTGGCGCGGCTCTGGCTTGCTCCGCCCTCTCTCTCTCTCTCGTACTCAGGTGAACTCAGCCTTTTCTTATCACTAGGATGTTCCGATTTCATAACACACCTTAGAAAGCTGCAATACTCTCCTCTACGAGAGCACGAAGATGGAAATGCTTCACCCCCTTAGCCAAACTCCTCTTTGCCGCACTGCTAAAGGTTTCAGGCTGATAGCCTCACTCTTCAGTATTCTGGAAAACGGTATGGACACGGCCGCATCAACTGGCCGTCAGGGTCGCTCGCATCCGATGTACGAGCTTCTAAGTCCACGTAAAGGTATAATGCAATGTAGTGGAATGCGTTGTAAAGGTAGTTTCTGAAAATGCGATGTAATGGAATGCGATGTAAAAGAATGCATTGTAAAGGATGCTGCGATGTAAAAACTGCGTTGTAAATGCATGCATTGTAAATGTATGCATTGTAACGTCATACATTCCACCTCTGTCAATGCATAACCATTTACAGAGTAGAGCACAGGGAGGCAAACAGTGACAGGTCATTGTGCTGTTGAAGGGGCAAGTGCTGATGCATTACTGTTTACAGTGTAGAGCATGGGGAGGCATATGTTGATGAATCAAAGTGTAGCAGGACCATTGGTTATAGGGTAATGACGGCTGCGCAAGTCGCGTATTTGTTTCCTTAGGTGCTACCTCTAATTGTCATAAAATTATGGAAATTATGCGTAGTATGCAAGGTCACCACTGTCAAGAAAGTTAGGACAAAAGAGGTACTCATGGTATATCTTTGTGTTAAAAAATCACACAAATGTTACCTAAATAGACTCACAATGAGAGAAACGGGCATAGATCTCATCCATTTGCAAGGTTCTCTTTTCGCTGGACAAAATGACTCAATGGACAACGACTATAGCTTGTGGAGGTTAACTTAAAATCAGAAGCAGCAGCTGGAAGTCCGAGCTGAGTCCGTAGTCGGCTTTGCCCTGAGAACCAAACACGAGCCATGCTCTCGTCGCTTCTTTCCCTCGGTGACAAAGATTCCTACTTTTCACAGCTACTCAGCGATAATTCTATATGTCATGTGTGAAGCTGTATTATTGTCTAGTAAACCATATACAAGTCAGCTCTGTATACAGTGTAAATCCTGAACGGAATTACTTCAAGATGCTCTCAGATTCGACAAACAAAGTGAGGCACAGTGAAGTGAAGTGATTTGCAACAAGTCATACAGTTTAGTCACGTGGATAATTCAGCATTTGAACCAAGGTTTCTAGTTACACATTGTGTTATTGCATTTATAATACGTTTCCACTCTCCCTCCATTTAAAAACAAATGAAAAACATGTTGACTAAATTTGTGCACTGTTAAATAAGCAACACAAAAGAGTTTCCTGCTTTCTACAGACATTTTATGTTGGGATTATATATGTGTGTGTATTTTTATATCTGTGTGTGCCTGTACGTCTTTCAAGAAAGTAGGAAACAATCTTTCTGATAATATCACGGCTGTCCTCTGGCTTAAATGATCTGAATTCAGCAGTAATGTTTGAGGAGCAGGTCAATTCAACGGTCAGCGAAAAGAGCAAAACAAAGAGGCCTCTGACATCACACAGATATTGCTCTCATTGTGCAGGTCTTCAGTGAGATACTTTGTAATTGATTCCAGCCCAGTTGTAAACAGGCACACATATACAGCAGAAAGTTCCGCTTTAAGATGTCCTCCACTCAGCTGTCCTGCTTTTATCCGTTTTTGTGTTTAAAAATGGAATTAAGCGGCCTAGAATGCTCCTTTGGCCAGGTTTAATAGGTCGGAAGCCATGACAGAGGCAGACATTTGACCTGACCTGTCCATGGCTCACCCGCTTCTAACAAGTAAGTCAGTAAATGGGAGTACAGAGCACTGAGAGCTACAAGTTGATAGACAGGTAATTACATAGCACAGAACACTAGAAGGCATGTGTTTATGGGTCATTGTTTGCACAGTGTGGAACACCAGACGACAGGTGTTGATGGATCATTCTTTGCGCAGCGCATAACACCAGAAGGCACGTGTCAATGGATCATTGTTTGCATGGTGTAGATAACCAGAGGACACGTGTTGATAGGTCATTGTTAGCACACGTAGAACACCAGAAGGCACGTGTTGATGGATCATTGATTACAGTGAAGAACACCAGAAAACATGTGTTTATGGGTCATTGTTTGCACAGTGTGGAACACCAGACGACAGGTGTTGATGGATCATTCTTTGCGCAGTGCATAACACCAGAAGGCACGTGTCAATGGATCATTGTTTGCATGGTGTAGATAACCAGACGATACGTGTTGATAGGTCATTGTTAGCACACGTAGAACTCCAGAAGGCACGTGTTGATGGATCATTGATTACAGTGTAGAACACCAGAAGACATGTGTTGATGAGTCATTCTTTGCACAGTGTAGAACACCAGTAGACACGTTGATAGATCATTGGTTACAGTGTAGAACACTAGAAGGCACGTGTTGATGAGTCATTTTTTGCACAGTATAGAACACTAGAAGGCACGTGTTGATGAGTCATTGTTTGCACAGTGCACAACACCAAAAGACATGTGTCGATGGGTCATTGTTCACATAGTGTAGAACACTAGAAGGCATTTGTTGATGGATCATTGTTTGCACAGTGTAGAACACCAGAAGACATGTTGTGATGGGTCATTGTTTGCACAGTGTAGAACACTAAAAGGCACGTGTTGATGAGTCATTGTTTGCACAGTGCACAACACCAAAAGACATGCGTTGATGGGTCATTGTTCGCAGAGTGTAGCACACTAGAAGACATGTTGTGATGGGTCATTGTTTGCACAGTGTAGAACACCAGAAGGCACAAGTTGATGATCTTTGGGTACAGTGTAGAATACCAGAAGACACGTGTTGATAGGTCATTTTTTGCATTGTGTTTAACACTAGAAGGCACGTGTTGATGGGTCATTGTTTGCACAGTGTAGAAAACTAGAAGGCATGTGCTGGTGGGTCATTTGTTGCACACTGTATAACACTAGAAAGCATGTGTTGATGGATCATTGGTTACAGTATGGAAGACTATAAAGCATGTGTTGATGGGTCATTAGCTATAGTGCAGAACACCAGAAGGTATGTGCTGATGGATCATTGTTTACCGAGTGCAGTACACCATAACACACGTGTTGATGGGTCATTGTTTGCACAGTGCAGAATACCAGAAGGCATGTGTTGATGGGTCATTTTTTGCACAGTGTAGAACACTAGAAGGCACGTGTTGATGGGTCATTGTTTGCAGAGTGTAGAACACTAGAAGGCACGTGTTGATGGGTAGTTGTTTGCACAGTGTAGAACAATAGAAGTTACCTGTTAATGTATCATTAATTACAGTGTAGAACACTAGAAGGCACGTGTTGAAGGATCATTGGTTACAGTGTAAAACACCAGAATGCACATGTTGATGAATCATTGGTTACAGTGTAGAACAACACAAGGCATGTGTTGATGGGTCATTTGTTACACATTGTAGAACACTAGCAGGCACATGTTGATGGGTCATTTGTTACACATTGTAGAACACTAGAAGGCACATGTTGATGGGTCATTTGTTACACATTGTAGAACACTAGAAGGCACGTGTTGATGGGTCATTGTTTGCACATCATAGAACACAAGAAGACACATGTTGATGGATAATTGTTTGCACAGTGTAGAACACTAGAAGGCACGTGTTGATGGGTCATTTATTACACATTGTAGAATACTAGAAGGCACATGTTGATCGATTATTGGTTACAGTGTAGAACCCCATTAGGCACGTGTTGATAGGTCATTCGTTACAGTGTGCAACACTAGAAGACACGTGTTGATGGATCATTAGTTACAGAGTTGAACACTAGAAGGCACGTGGTGATGGGTCATTTTAGCACAGTGTAAATCACTAGAAGGCAGGTGTTGATGGGTCATTTTTTGCACAGTGTAGAACACTAGAAGGCACATGTTGATGGGTCATTTTTTGCACAGTGTAGAACACTAGAAGGCACGTGTTGATGGGTCATTTTTTGCAGTGTGTGGAACACTAGAAGGCACACGTTGATGGGTCATTACTTGCACAGTGTAGAGCACTACAAGGCACGTTTTGATGGGTCATTTTTTGCAAAGAGCAGAACACCAGAAGGCATGTCTTGATTGGACATTGTTTGCACATCATAGAACACTTGAAGGCATGTGTTGATGGGTCATTGTTTGCACAGTGTAGTACACTAGAAGACACGTGTTGATGGGTCATTGTTTACAGAGTGTAGTACACTAGAAGACATGAGTTGATGAGTCATTGTTTGCACAGTGCACAACAGCAGAAGGTAAGAGTTGATGGGTCATTTTTTGCAGAATGTAGAAGACTAGAAGACACGTGTTGATGGGTCATTGTTTGCACAGTTCAGAAGGCACATATTGATGGGTAGTTGTCTGTACAGTGTAGAACACTAGAAGGCACATGTTGATGGGTTAGTGTGCACAGTGTAGAACACTAGAAGACACGTGTTGATGGGTCATTGGTTTCAGTGTAAAACATTAGAAGCCACAGAAGACCCGTGTTGATGGGTCAATGTTTGCACAGTGCAGAAGGCACGTGTTGATGGGTCATTTTTTGCAAAGTGTAGAACACTAGAAGGCATGTTATGATGGGTCAGTTTGCACAGTGTAAAATACTAGAAGGCATGTTATGATGGGTCAGTTTGCGCAGTATAGAACACTAGCAGGCACATGTTGGTGGATCATTGTTTTCACATCATAGAACACCAGAAGGCATGTGTTGATGGATAATTGTTTGCACAGTATAGAAGACACATGTTGATTGCTCATTGGTCACACAGTGTAGAACCCCATCAGGCATGTGTTGATGGGTCATTGGTTACACAGTGTAGAACACTAGAAGGCACATGTCGATAAGGCATTTTTTGCACAGAAAAGAACACTAGAAGGCACGTGTTGAAGGTTCATTTTTTTCACAGTGCAGAACACCAGAAGGCATGTGTTGATGGGTCATTGTTTACAGAGTGTTGTACACTAGAAGACACGTGTTGATGAGTCATTGTTTGCACAGTGCAGAACACCAGAAGCCACGTGTTGATGGGTCATTGTTTGCACAGTGCAGAAGGCAGGTGTTGATGGGTAGTTGTTTGTACAGTGTACAACACTAGAAGGCACATGTTGATGGGTTAGTTTGCACAGTGTAGAACACTAGAAGGCACGTGTTGATGGGTCATTGGTTTCAGTGTAGAATACTAGAAGGCACATGTTTGTGGATAATTGTTTGCACATCATAGAACACCAGAATGCATGTGTTGATGGATAATTGTTTGCACAGTGTAGAAGACACGTGTTGAAGGGTCATTGGTTACACAGTGTAGAACCCCATTAGGCACTTGTTGATGGGTCATTGGTTACACAGTGTAGAACACTAGAAGCCACGTGTTGATGGGTAATTTTTTGCACAGTGTAGAACACTAGAAGGGCCGTGTTGATGGATCATTGGTTACAGTGTAGAACACCAGAAGGCACGTGTTGATGGGTAGTTGTTTGTACAGTGTAGAACACTAGAAGGCACATGTTGATGGGTTAGTTTGCACAGTGTAGAACACTAGAAGGCACGTGTTGATGGGTCATTGGTTTCATTGTAGAACACTAGAAGGCATGTTATGATGGGTCAGTTTGCACAGTGTAGAACACTAGAAGGCACATGTTGGTGGATCATTGTTTGCACATCATAGAACACCAGAAGGCATGTGTTGATGGATAATTGTTTGCACAGTGTAGAAGACACGTGTTGGTGGATCATTGGTCACACAGTGTAGAACCCCATTAGGCACGTGTTGATGGATCATTGGTTACACAGTGTAAAACACTAGAAGGCACATGTTGATGGGTCATTGTTTGCACATCACAGAACACCAGAAGGCATGTGTTAATGGATAATTGTTTGCACAGTGTAGAACACTAGAAGGCACGTGTTAATGGGTCATTGGTTACACAGTGTAGAACACTAGAAGACATGTGTTGATGGGTCTTTGTTTGCATAGTGCAGAACACTAGAAGGCACATGCTGATGTATCATTGATTACAGTGTAGAACACTAGAAGGCACATGTCGATATTGTATTGTTTGCACATTGTAGAACACTAGAAGTTACTTGTTGATGGATCATTGTTTACAGTTTAGAACACTAGAAGGCACGTGTTGATGGGTCAGTTTGCACAGTGTAGAATACTAGAAGGCACATGTTGGTGGATCATTGTTTGCACATCATAAAACACCAGAAGGCATGTGTTGTAGGATAATTGTTTGCACAGTGTACAAGACATGTGTTGATGGGTCATTGGTCACACAGTGTAGAACCCTATTACGCACGTGTTGATGGATCATTAGTTACACAGTGTAGAACATTAGAAGCCACGTATTGATGGGTAATTTTTTTCACAGTGTAGAACACTAGAAAGGCCGTGTTGATGGATCATTGGTTACAGTGTAGAACACCAGAAGGCACGTGTTGATGGATCATTGGTTACAGTGTAGAACACCAGAAGGCACGTGTTGATGGGTCATTTTTTGCACAGTGTAGAACACCAGAAGACCCGTGTTGATGGGTCAATGTTTGCACAGTGCAGAAGGCACGTGTTGATGGGTCATTTTTTGCACAGTGTAGAACACTAGAAGGCATGTTATGATGGGTCAGTTTGCACATTGTAGAACACTAGAAGTTACTTGTTGATGGATCATTGTTTACAGTTTAGAACACTAGAAGGCACGTGTTGATGGGTCAGTTTGCACAGTGTAGAATACTAGAAGGCACATGTTGGTGGATCATTGTTTGCACATCATAAAACACCAGAAGGCATGTGTTGTAGGATAATTGTTTGCACAGTGTACAAGACATGTGTTGATGGGTCATTGGTCACACAGTGTAGAACCCTATTACGCACGTGTTGATGGATCATTAGTTACACAGTGTAGAACATTAGAAGCCACGTATTGATGGGTAATTTTTTTCACAGTGTAGAACACTAGAAAGGCCGTGTTGATGGATCATTGGTTACAGTGTAGAACACCAGAAGGCACGTGTTGATGGATCATTGGTTACAGTGTAGAACACCAGAAGGCACGTGTTGATGGGTCATTTTTTGCACAGTGTAGAACACCAGAAGACCCGTGTTGATGGGTCAATGTTTGCACAGTGCAGAAGGCACGTGTTGATGGGTCATTTTTTGCACAGTGTAGAACACTAGAAGGCATGTTATGATGGGTCAGTTTGCACAGTGTAGAACAGTAGAAGGCACATGTTGATGATCTTTGGGTACAGTGTAGAATACCAGAAGACACGTGTTGATAGGTCATTTTTTGCACTGTGTTTAACACTAGAAGGCACGTGTTGATGGGTCATTGTTTGCACAGTGTAGAAAACTAGAAGGCGTGTGCTGGTGGGTCATTTGTTGCACACTGTATAACACTAGAAAGCATGTGTTGATGGATCATTGGTTACAGTATGGAAGACTATAAAGCATGTGTTGATGGGTCATTAGCTATAGTGCAGAACACCAGAAGGTATGTGCTGATGGATCATTGTTTACCGAGTGCAGTACACCATAACACACGTGTTGATGGGTCATTGTTTGCACAGTGCAGAATACCAGAAGGCATGTGTTGATGGGTCATTTTTTGCACAGTGTAGAACACTAGAAGGCACGTGTTGATGGGTCATTGTTTGCAGAGTGTAGAACACTAGAAGGCACGTGTTGATGGGTAGTTGTTTGCACAATGTAGAACAATAGAAGTTACCTGTTAATGTATCATTAATTACAGTGTAGAACACTAGAAGGCACGTGTTGAAGGATCATTGGTTACAGTGTAAAACACCAGAATGCACGTGTTGATGAATCATTGGTTACAGTGTAGAACAACACAAGGCATGTGTTGATGGGTCATTTGTTACACATTGTAGAACACTAGCAGGCACATGTTGATGGGTCATTTGTTACACATTGTAGAACACTAGAAGGCACATGTTGATGGGTCATTTGTTACACATTGTAGAACACTAGAAGGCACGTGTTGATGGGTCATTGTTTGCACATCATAGAACACAAGAAGACACATGTTGATGGATAATTGTTTGCACAGTGTAGAACACTAGAAGGCACGTGTTGATGGGTCATTTGTTACACATTGTAGAATACTAGAAGGCACATGTTGATCGATTATTGGTTACAGTGTAGAACCCCATTAGGCACGTGTTGATAGGTCATTCGTTACAGTGTGCAACACTAGAAGACACGTGTTGATGGATCATTAGTTACAGAGTTGAACACTAGAAGGCACGTGGTGATGGGTCATTTTAGCACAGTGTAAATCACTAGAAGGCAGGTGTTGATGGGTCATTTTTTGCACAGTGTAGAACACTAGAAGGCACATGTTGATGGGTCATTTTTTGCACAGTGTAGAACACTAGAAGGCACGTGTTGATGGGTCATTTTTTGCAGTGTGTGGAACACTAGAAGGCACACGTTGATGGGTCATTACTTGCACAGTGTAGAGCACTACAAGGCACGTTTTGATGGGTCATTTTTTGCAAAGAGCAGAACACCAGAAGGCATGTCTTGATTGGACATTGTTTGCACATCATAGAACACTTGAAGGCATGTGTTGATGGGTCATTGTTTGCACAGTGTAGTACACTAGAAGACATGTGTTGATGGGTCATTGTTTACAGAGTGTAGTACACTCGAAGACATGAGTTGATGAGTCATTGTTTGCACAGTGCACAACACCAGAAGGTAAGAGTTGATGGGTCATTTTTTGCAGAACGTAGAAGACTAGAAGACACGTGTTGATGGGTCATTGTTTGCACAGTTCAGAAGGCACATATTGATGGGTAGTTGTCTGTACAGTGTAGAACACTAGAAGGCACATGTTGATGGGTTAGTGTGCACAGTGTAGAACACTAGAAGACACGTGTTGATGGGTCATTGGTTTCAGTGTAAAACACTAGAAGCCACGCTATGATGAGTCAGTTTGCACAGTGTAAAATACTAGAAGGCATGTTATGATGGGTCAGTTTGCGCAGTATAGAACACTAGCAGGCACATGTTGGTGGATCATTGTTTTCACATCATAGAACACCAGAAGGCATGTGTTGATGGATAATTGTTTGCACAGTATAGAAGACACGCGTTGATTGCTCATTGGTCACACAGTGTAGAACCCCATCAGGCATTTGTTGATGGGTCATTGGTTACACAGTGTAGAACACTAGAAGGCACATGTCGATAAGGCATTTTTTGCACAGAAAAGAACACTAGAAGGCACGTGTTGAAGGTTAATTTTTTTCACAGTGCAGAACACCAGAAGGCATGTGTTGATGGGTCATTGTTTACAGAGTGTTGTACACTAGAAGACACGTGTTGATGAGTCATTGTTTGCACAGTGCAGAACACCAGAAGCCACGTGTTGATGGGTCATTGTTTGCACAGTGCAGAAGGCAGGTGTTGATGGGTAGTTGTTTGTACAGTGTACAACACTAGAAGGCACATGTTGATGGGTTAGTTTGCACAGTGTAGAACACTAGAAGGCACGTGTTGATGGGTCATTGGTTTCAGTGTAGAATACTAGAAGGCACATGTTGGTGGATAATTGTTTGCACATCATAGAACACCAGAATGCATGTGTTGATGGATAATTGTTTGCACAGTGTAGAAGACACGTGTTGATGGGTCATTGGTCACACAGTGTAGAACCCCATTAGGCACTTGTTGATGGGTCATTGGTTACACAGTGTAGAACACTAGAAGCCACGTGTTGATGGGTAATTTTTTGCACAGTGTAGAACACTAGAAGGGCCGTGTTGATGGATCATTGGTTACAGTGTAGAACACCAGAAGGCACGTGTTGATGGGTAGTTGTTTGTACAGTGTAGAACACTAGAAGGCACATGTTGATGGGTTAGTTTGCACAGTGTAGAACACTAGAAGGCACGTGTTGATGGGTCATTGGTTTCAGTGTAGAACACTAGAAGGCATGTTATGATGGGTCAGTTTGCACAGTGTAGAACACTAGAAGGCACATGTTGGTGGATCATTGTTTGCACATCATAGAACACCAGAAGGCATGTGTTGATGGATAATTGTTTGCACAGTGTAGAAGACATGTGTTGGTGGATCATTGGTCACACAGTGTAGAACCCCATTAGGCACGTGTTGATGGATCATTGGTTACACAGTGTAAAACACTAGAAGGCACATGTTGATGGGTCATTGTTTGCACATCACAGAACACCAGAAGGCATGTGTTAATGGATAATTGTTTGCACAGTGTAGAACACTAGAAGGCACGTGTTAATGGGTCATTGGTTACACAGTGTAGAACACTAGAAGACATGTGTTGATGGGTCTTTGTTTGCATAGTGCAGAACACTAGAAGGCACATGCTGATGTATCATTGATTACAGTGTAGAACACTAGAAGGCACATGTCGATATTCCATTGTTTGCACATTGTAGAACACTAGAAGTTACTTGTTGATGGATCATTGGTTACAGTTTAGAACACTAGAAGGCACGTGTTGATGGGTCAGTTTGCACAGTGTAGAATACTAGAAGGCACATGTTGGTGGATCATTGTTTGCACATCATAAAACACCAGAAGGCATGTGTTGAAGGATAATTGTTTGCACAGTGTACAAGACATGTGTTGATGGGTCATTGGTCACACAGTGTAGAACCCTATTACGCAAGTGTTGATGGATCATTAGTTACACAGTGTAGAACATTAGAAGCCACGTATTGATGGGTAATTTTTTTCACAGTGTAGAACACTAGAAAGGCCGTGTTGATTGATCATTGGTTACAGTGTAGAACACCAGAAGGCACGTGTTGATGGATCATTGGTTACAGTGTAGAACACCAGAAGGCACGTGTTGATGGGTCATTTTTTGCACAGTGTAGAACACCAGAAGACCCGTGTTGATGGGTCAATGTTTGCACAGTGTAGAAGGCACGTGTTGATGGGTCATTTTTTGCACAGTGTAGAACACTAGAAGGCATGTTATGATGGGTCAGTTTGCACAGTGTAGAACAGTAGAAGGCACATGTTGGTGGATCATTGTTTGCACATCATAGTACACCAGAAGGCATGTGTTGATGGATAATTGTTTGCACAGTGTAGAAGACACGTGTTGATGGGTCATTGGTCACACAGTGTAGAACCCCATTAGGCACGTGTTGATGGATCATAGTAGAACACTAGAAGGCACATGTTGATGGCTCATTGTTTGCACACTGCAGAACACTAGAAGACACATGTTGATGTATCATTGATTACAGTGTAGAGCATTAGAAGGCACATGTCGATATTGCATTGTTTGCACATTGTATAACACTAGAAGTTGCTTGTTGATGGATCATTGGTTACAGTGTAGAACCCCATTAGGCACGTTTTGGTGGGCCATTGGTGACACAGTGTAGAAGACTAGACTGCACGTGTTGATGGATAATTGTTTGCAGAGTGTAGTACACTAGAAGACACATGTTGACGAGTCATTGTTTGCATAGTGCAGAACACCAGAAGGCACGTGTTGATGGGTAATTTTTTGCAGAGTGTAGAACACTAGAAAACACGTGTTATTGTGTCATTGTTTGCACAGTGCAGAAGGCACGTGTTGATTGGTAGTTGTTTGTAC
The DNA here is from genome assembly GCF_964204655.1 of Triturus cristatus. Taxonomy (NCBI): domain Eukaryota; kingdom Metazoa; phylum Chordata; class Amphibia; order Caudata; family Salamandridae; genus Triturus; species Triturus cristatus. The sequence continues at coordinate 75,010,734 of NC_140585.1, read as the reverse complement.
AGTGTAGAACACTAGAAGGCACATGTTAATGGGTTCGTTTGCACAGTGTAGAACACTAGAAGGCACGTGTTGATGGGTCAATGGTTACACAGTGTAGAACACTAGAAGACATGTGTTGATGGGTCTTTGTTTGCACAGTGCAGAACACTAGAAGGCACATGTTGATGTATTATTGATTACAGTGTAGAACACTAGAAGGCACATGTCTATATTGCATTGTTTGCACATTGTAGAACACTAGAAGTTACTTGTTGATGGATCATTGGTTACAGTTTAGAACACCAGAAGGCCTGTGTTGATGGGTTATTTGTTACACAGTGTAGAACACTAGAAGGCACATGTTGATGGGTCATTGGTCACACAGTGTAGAACCCCATTAGGCACGTGTTGATGGGTAATTGGTTACACAGTGTAGAACACTAGAAGGCACATGTTGATGGGTCATTGTTTGCACATCATAGAACACCAGAAGGCACGTGTTGATGGATAATTGTTTGCACAGTGTAGAACACAAGAAGGCACGTGTTTATGGGTCATTTTTTGCAGAGTGTAGAACACTAGAAGACACATGTTGATGGGTCATTGTTTGCAGAGTGTAGAACACTAGAAGACACGTGTTGATGGGTCATTGTTTGCACAGTGCAGAACACCAGAAGGCACGTGTTGATGAGTAGTTGTTTGCACAGTGTAGAACACTAGAAGGAATGTGTTGATGGGTCATTGGTTACACAGTGTAGAACACTAGAAGGCACATGTCAATAAGGCATTGTTTGCACTGTGTAGAACACTAGAAGAGACGTGTTAATGGGTCATTTTTGCACAGTGTATAACACTAGAAGAGGCTTGTTGATGCATCATTGGTTACAGTGTAGAACTCCATTAGGCACGTTTTGGTGGGCCATTGGTTACACAGTGTAGAACGCTAGACGGCACATGTTGATGGGTCATTTCTTGTACACCATAGAACACTAGAAGGCACGTGTTGATGTATAATTGTTTCCAGAGTGTAGTACACTAGAAGACACGTGTTCATGAATCATTGTTTGCACAGTGCAGAACACCAGAAGGCACGTGTTGATGGGTAATTTTTTGCAGAGTGTAGAACACTAGACAACACGTTTTGATGTGTCATTGTTTGCACGGTGCAGAAGGCACGTGTTGATGGGTAGTTGTTTGTACAGTGTAGAACACTAGAAGGCACATGTTAATGGGTTCGTTTGCACAGTGTAGAACACTAGAAGGCACGTGTTGATGGGTCATTGGTTTCAGTGTAGAACACTAGAAGGCACGTTATGATGGGTCAGTTTGCACAGTGTAGAATACTAGAAGGCACATGTTGGTTGATCATTGTTTGCACATCATAGAACACCAGAAGGCATGTGTTGATGGATAATTGTTTGCACAGTGTAGAAGACATGTGTTGATGGGTCAATGGTCACACAGTGTAGAACCCCATTAGGCACGTGTTGATGGGTCATTGGTTACACAGTGTAGAACACTAGAAGGCACATGTTGATGGGTCATTGTTTGCACATCATAGAACACCAGAAGGCAAGTGTTGATGGATAATTTTTTGCACAGTGTACAACACTAGAAGGCACGTGTTGATGGGTCATTGGTTACACAGTGTAGAACACTAGAAAACACATGTTGATGGGTAATTGTTTGCACAGTGTAGAACACTAGAAGGCATGTGTTAATGGGTCATTGGTTACTCAGTGTAGAACACTAGAAGGCACGTATTGATGGGTCATTTTTTGCACAGTGTAGAACACTGGAAGGCATGTATTGATGGGTCATTTTTTGCACAGTGTAGAACACTAGAAGGGCTGTGTTGATGGATCATTGCTTATAGTGTAAAACACCAGAAGGCATGTGTTGATGGATCATTGGTTACAGTGTAGAACACTAAAAGACACATGTTGATGGTCATTGGTCACACAGTGTAGAACCCCATTAGGCATGTATTGATGGGTCATTGTTTGCACATCATAGAACACTAGAAGGCACGTGTTGATGGATAATTGTTTGCGCATTGCAGAACACTAGAAGGCACGCTTTGATGGGTCATTGGTTACACAGTGTAGAACACTAGAAGGCACATGTTGATGGGTAATTTTTTGCACAGTGTAGAACACTAGAAGGCATATGTTAATGGGTCATTGGTTACACAGTGTAGAACACTAGAAGGCACGTGTTGATGGGTCATTTTTTGCACAGTGTAGAACACTGGAAGGCATGTATTGATGGGTCATTTTTTGCACAGTGTAGAACACTAGAAGGGCCGTGTTGATGGATCATTGGTTATAGTGTAAATCACCAGAAGGCATGTGTTGATGGATCATTGGTTACAGTGTAGAACACTAGAAGACACATGTTGATGGTCATTAGTTACACAGTGTAGAACACTAGAAGGCACATGTTGATGGGTCATTGTTTGCACATCATAGAACACCCAAAGGCACGTGTTGATGGATAATTGTTTGCACAGTGTAGAACACTAGAAGGCACATGTTGATGGGTCATTGGTTACACAGTGTAGAATACTAGGGTCATTGGTTACACAGTGTAGAACACTAGAAGGCACGTGCTGATGAGTCATTTTTTGCACAGTGTAGAACATTAGAAGGCATGTATTGATGGGTCTTTTTTTGCACAGTGTAGAACACTAGAAGGACAGTGTTGATGGATCTTTGGTTACAGTGTAGAACCCCATTAGGCACGTGTTGATGGGTCTTTGGTTACACAGTGTAGAATACTAGAAGGCACGTATTGATGGGTCATTTTTTGCACAGTGTAGAACACTAGAAGGCACATGTCGATAAGGCATTGTTTGCACAGTGTAGAACACTAGAAGCCACGTGTTGATGGGTCATTGTTTGCAGATTGTAGAACACCAGAAGGCACATGTTGATGAGTAGTTTTTTGTTCAGTGTAGAACACTAGAAGGCACGTATTGATGGATCATTGGTTACAGTGTAGAATACCAGAAGGCATGTGTTTATTGGTCATTGGTTACCTTGTATAACACTAGAAGGCACGCATTGAAGGGTAATTCTTTACATAGTGTAGAACAGCAGAAGGCACGCTTAGATGGGTAATTCATTGCATTGTGTAAAACACCAGAATGCATGTGTTGATGGATCATTTGATACAGTGTAGAACACTAGAAGGCACGTGTTGATGGGTCATGGGATACAGTGTAGAACACTAGAAGGCATGTGTTGATGGGTCATTGGTTACGGAGTACAGAGCACTGAGAGCCACACACTGATCGAATATAGGGCACATAACACAAGGCACGTGTTGATGGATCATAGTTTGCACAGTGTAGATAACTGGAAGGCACATGTTGATGGTTGTTTATACAGTATATAACAATAGAAAGTATATGTTAATTTATCTAATGTCATAGAGTAAGGCATTGGAAGGCACCCATTGATGGCTCAATGTCTGCTGATTGTAGTGCACTGTAAGGCACGTGTCAGTGGATCATTGTTTATCGAGTATGAAACAATGGGATGCACACATTAATAGATCATTGTTTACAGGATCTAGTGTACGCTGATTTATAATTGTTTACAGAGTATAGAGAACTGAAAGGATTGTTGATTGGTTTGTTATTTACAAAGTACAAAACGCTAGAGGTACGTGTTGATGGATCATTGTTTGCAGAATGTAAAACACTGAGAGATGTGTGTTTATGGATGAGTAGAATAGAACACTGGAAGATGTATGTTGATGAATTAATATTTAAAAAGTAGATTTCTGGGAGACAAATATTGATGTATCAATGTTTACAAGATGAGGTGCACTCCCAGGTAGAAGCTGGTGGGTCATTGGTGGAGTACAGAGCACTGTAATGACACGTGTTAAATAATCGTTGTTTACACAATGCTGAGTACTGGAAGGCATCCGTTGATTACTCATTGTTTACAGAATGTAAAGCACCAACATGCCTATGCCTATAGATCACTGTTTAAAGATCAGGGTGCCGGGACATAAATGTTGACGTGATCTACCCGTGCACCATACTGATTTGTATATGTGAAAGAAACAGTAAGAGAACAAATGGCATAAGACATCTTTGATACAGCAGGATTTTTGAAAAAAGCAAATACCGCCATGCGGTGGAAGGAGACATAAGAAACCCCAAAGGGAGCACCCATCTCATGATCCACCCTCCTCCCTCTACAGTCACCCAGCTTCCAAAGACCATACATGGCAACAGTCCAGCAGAGTACTTCCATGGAAAAATAGAGGGTACCTATTCTGGGGTAAGGAATACATTTTCATAGAAAAAGTTAGCAGTAAAGTTGCTGGAGCATAGGAATCCTATTCCAAAAACAATAGACCTTCATGTATGTAAATAGGGAAAATGATTTCTGAATAAGATGTGGGTTTGTGTTTATCCACTAACTACAAAGCCATTGCTACTCGTGAGAATTTATCACACACGGCACTAAAGGTGGGGGGGAAACTGAGGGTGGGGTGGCGGGTGGATAGTTTGGTTGGTTTTAATCTGATCTTCAGCAAGGGAATTCTGTCAATGAAAGACAGATTTATCCTTAGCATAGTTAAATGCCCCTGGTGCAGGAACTCTTCAGCATCCTGCCTTTTCTTTCACCATTTGGTTTCCTGAGTTGAAGGCTTGTGTCTACAATTTGTTTATGGTGCCCCCTACACATTATTCAACTTGGCTCCAGATACGGGATTTCAAAAGTGATCCTCTTTTCAATATAGGCAACAGCCACATATGCAGGTTGTAACATGGTTGGCTGTTGGTAGTAGCTGATCAGTAGTCTTGGGGATACGTGTGTCTGTGTGCGCAGACGCGCTTTCTTGTCTGTAGTCCCCCATGTTTTTGTGCTGTTCCACGTTTTAGATGACCATTGAGATGCCTGTAGACTTTGCTCTTTGCTGGCAGTTTATTTCCCCTTTATCCCACTGCATGTCTCTGTGATGCTTCCTACTCTCTGTTGTCACTGCATTGGCCATTGTAGCCTAGGTTGTTGTTTGTCTGGTTCAAATCAATAGACTGTTCAGTGAAGGACAGACAGGTTCTATTTATTCCCCCACTAGCTGGAACACATTTAAGAAGGCTAGACTGGCCCACACAAGCAATGCTTACATTACAAAAGTGGTAAAAGACGTGGCTGCCTGTTCTTACCTGAACTGAATGGAATTGTTACCTGTGCAGCCCTCCCACACACATCCTATGGCCCACCCTGGCAAGAGATGGGATGTTCGTTCACCAGTACAGAGGGAGGAACTGGACTATGTCAGGACTCTGTGGCTGCTCAACTTTAAAAATCAGGACCAGCAGATTGGACTAAGGACTGCTGTTATTTGGACTGAAGATGAACTGGGTAGACTGTCTTGCATGCTGAAAATCTGTCCTGCCTTATAACAAGAAACGCGAAGGCTCTGCTGCTTTGAACGGACCAAGAGCATTGTCCCAAAAATGTTATTCTGATACATTGCCTTCTTTCAGCATTTCCTCTGAGAGGTAAGCCCAAAACTGCGACATGTGTACTGCAGGGTAAGACGGAAGAACTTAAGCACCTCTATGTTGAGTTGCTATTGTTGCTGAGATGCCCTTACGTTCCCTATTGCTCATTCACCACTTTTGCAATGGCTGTAGTGTTCGTGAGCAGTGCTAAATTTGTAAAAGATAAAATAGTGGCAGGTTCTCATCAGGAGGCCACCACAGCTTGCACCACCCATTGCCACTGCCAGTGTTGCCAGTGACAGTACCTACACAACTACTAGCCATCACACTACTATAAGTCTGACTTTTCAGACTGAACAAGGCCCCTAAAACTATAAGAATGGTTTTGGCGGTTGATATTAGTTGCTTTTAATGTATATTGAATGAATAAACAAATGTTGTTCTTCTCATCTTTTAATTGCACAAACAGCACCACCTTGTGGCAGCTGTCATGAGTTCCTTTGTTTACAATGAAGTGCCGGTGCTGATCTCTGGAAACCACTGGCTCAAATTAACCACTGCTTGTCAGTCTTCCTATATCTGATAGAGACATTTAGCCGCAGATTCCTTAACTTTGAATTCTCTCCAGGCGCCAGTCTGGATCCGGAAATTTTTCAGCAGTACCTCTGCGTTCCGGGGGACGACGTCGTACGGCTCCGCGATTACGTCGTATCCAGACTTAACGTCAGTGGAGCCGTATAAGTACCCTCCGGCGGGGGCAGACATCAGTTTTTTCTTTTCCACGCTGTAACGTGGATCCAGGAGAAGCGGCACCTCAGGTCTCTTTTTATTTTTTGGCCTACTCAATGCCTTTTGTGTCTAGAACAGTGTGCTGATGCCTTCGGGCTTTATAATGTGCGAGACCTGTACATGGCAGATGTTGGCAATGGATCCGCATACCATTTGTATGTGGTGCTTGGGAGAGCACCACGACTCCGAGAAGTGTAAAGGCGGTCTGAGGCTGAAGCCCAATTCGTTATGGCAGCGTCAAATGAAGCTGCTATCGGCCTGGCTGTCCAGTTTGAAATCCAAGCAGCGCCGATCTTCATCCGCTTCTATAGATCCTACTCGGGGCAGGTCCCAATGGATGTTGCTTGTTGAAGAGCTGTTCCTGTGAACGTCGCTTGTCAAAGTCAGGTAAAACGCACCAGAAAGTGAAGTCACGGAGGCACTCGGCATTGCGAAGTCGTGATGCTGGTGCCGGTTGCTCCCGGACTCTACTGGTGCCTTGTACGTAGGGCCCAAATGGAAGTGTATTTCCAGGCTTTACAAGCTATTTTGGGATCCGCGCTTCTCCCTGGAGTGCCTCTGAGTCCCAAAGAGGTGGAGGGGCTCTGATTGGACGTTCGCCGGCAGGTTAGCCGTCTGAGCCGATCGAGGACCCTGACTCCGTAGCTGGATTCGCTACGATGTTGGGATACAGCCCAGTGCGGCTTCCTGCTATGACGCCGGTGGTGTCCGCAGAGGGTGATTTGGCACTGCCTCGAAGCTGTGCAACGCCAACGACACCCGTGGTGGTGGACGTTGATACGATACCGTCTTGGCATCGTTCGGCACTGGAGACATCCCTAGTGGTGGACGTCAATACAACGCCGTCTCGACGTCGGCCGGTGCCAGAGACGCCTTTTCTTGCCACTGAGGCTCCTATTCCATCTCCTCTAAAAATTGAGGATGAGGCTTCTTCGGTGGCCATTTCCCCAGTGTTGCAGGACAAGCCTGCAGATGCTGGTAGTATTGAACGTTTGGGTACTCTTTCCCAGTCGCATGTAGGAGTTTTTTGGGTTTTTGTTGGGGATGTCAGTCTTTAATCATCCCCTCCCTATGATTTACCTTCACCTCCTAGAATAGAAACAGAGGCTAGTGCAGCTTTTGCTGGGGTATTTGAATAGGCTGCTGACATTTTAAAGCTGCAGCTTGCTGTGGTGACTTTACCCTCTGATCCTTTATTAAATCTGCTCCATCAAGGAGGCACTGGGGTTGAGCCTTTGCTTCCTTTTGGAGAGTCGCTATCCGACATTCTTTTGGGGACATGGACTAAAGCCAACGTCGGGAGTATCTGTTGAGCGTGCCATTGCACACCATCTTCGACCTGCTCCAGATGACCCTGTTTGTCTACTCAGCACCCTAAGGCTAGAGGGCTTGTTGTGGAGGCAGCTTAGCGGAATTTGGAAACTCCTCCTTTGGTTCCACCAAGCAGGGAGTCTCGGTGGTTGGAGATGTGTTGCCGAAATTTGTTTGCATCCACTAGTTTGGCCCTAAGGTCTTTGAACACGTCCTGTGTGTTTGGAAGGGCTTCCTTTGCCTTAGGGGATTCGGTTGACCATCTACTTCCTTCTCTTCCAGAAGAAGTTAGAGGTGAACTCTTTCAGCTGGTACAGGATGGTCGTGAAATGGCTAAGTTCACTATCAGGTAGGTGATGGACACCACGGATTCCGTAGGTAGGTCTATGGCTAGATTGATAGCTCTAAGGAGGCACACCAAGCTGCGTGATTCTAGTTTCTCCAATAATGTTCGGGAGAGCCTAAAGGACTTACCTTTTGGTGGCCTCAATTTATTCGATACCCATGCTGATTCTGCAGTCCAGCGCCTCATGGCTGGCAACTTGTGATTGGACCTCATCGGGTCTTGTTTATTTTGTTCTAGGATGTCCACGGAGGTGGTCTCTGTGTTATTGTTTTCATGGTATTGGTAGTCTTGAAGTGTAAGCACTTCTTCGGACTAATGGTAGACTATTACCCCCTGGTTTTGAGTCTTTACTTCCCGGATAGAGTTGGCAGCTGGGTAGCTGGTTTAATTTCTTTTCCATTATCTCTGATAAAGCTCTGCTCAAGAGACTATACCCCTTTTTATGGGTATATGACTTACTCTATGTGGAGTACTGGTTGGCTATTGTATAGCTCTTCAGGAATGCTACCTTGGTAGAGCATTTCTTTACTGTAAACTCTGGTTGTTATACTGCTGTGTCTTCCTCGGACTTCGCATTATGTTCTTCTAGAACTATTGTAGTGAGCAAAGGCTTTATTTTCTCTTATTTATAGCCGTTCACAGGGTTCTGTTGCATTTTCACGCATTTATGTTTTTTTTCCAAACCAGTGGCTTCTGTGCAATGTGGTTCGCTTTCTAAGTATTTCTTTGAGGGCCTCGGGTCTTTGAAGAGGTTTAGCAGGTGGATTAAGCTCTAGTTCTCAATTCACATTTTGCATTCTTCGGATGCTATTTGCTTGTGAGTTGTTTCTTTAGTGTAAAGAACAGTGTCTAGTATAAATATGATTTTTTTAACCCAGTACAGTCAATATCTACCCATGCCATATACCTATCCGTGCTCCATGTTGTGGGGTGGTATACGTGTCCCTGCTCCACGCCGTAGTGCGGTATTCTGGCAAGAGTAGCGTTTGGGCCACCTTGCCCAAAGTTTTCATAAATTGATACATTTAACCTTCTGCTGAATGTTCTTGTTAGGTGTAGTTGTGAATATTTTTCAACAAATCTCTCATTTCATGTCTCCTGAACATTTGGAAATCTACTGATTTGAATGCACACTAGACACAATGGGTTACCTTGGGGTCAATGATAGCTAAAAGAAATATCGCTCAGGCCTGGGGAGCAACAACGTCACCCACAGTGGGAACATGGAAAACAAACCTAGACTGGTGCATGTACTGGGAATAGACAGTCTTCGTGGCCCGTGGCTGCCCAAAAAATTGGTCACAGATTTGGAGTGCGTGGAATTCCTATTGTGGAGATATGTGCCCTCCTCCTCTCAATTGTGAATTGGATGATCTACCTTCCCCATGATTTGTCCCAATGATGTATACTGTGAATGATGATTGTATAAGTCTGTCTAGCCTGCAATGACCTTGATTGTATCGTATGTAACAAATCTCTAATTTCAGGGATGTTATGTATGATGATATGTGGAGCATACATATTACTATGTGTTGCTGTGTTTCTCATATTGTTTTGTCTCATAGGTATTGTCGGTGCCTGTTGTTGACAAGGCTATACCTCTATTTAAACCGCACCTTGTGTGCACCCCTCTTTTCCTACATCATCATGTGTTCTTTTTTGCTTGCCTTGGTATTTGGAGCTTATTGAGATTCAAGTTATGTTCTGCCTTTCGAACCTTGATACTGCAGTTGGCAAGTTTTTTTTCCCCCTGCGTTCTTGCAGTATTCATTGGTCAGTAGAATTCTGTGGAGGGATGGGCCAATAGGAGTATCTGCTGACACACTTCTGTATATGTTCAAGTCTTGTGTGCTCTAGATACTCATACTTTGCATACTCCTGCCATTTAGGGCTGGGACAAGATGTTGTAAGTTGCTATTCTTCAAATAAATCTTTTTCTCTCCAGATCATTATAGTGTGCCCAATCTCACACATCTCATTGCCCTCTCGGCTTCCTCTTTCCACTCATTTATGATGTGCTTGTCTACAATCACAGTGGCAAGTGTTCAGTCGCTCTACTGAGGCTGTGACCAGCCGTAAGAGCAACACTGTCTCAGATCCATCAACACTTCCTGAATTATCCTTGTGTTGTACTTCAAACACAAGCACTTGTTGACCTACCCCACAGCCGTAGAGCAGCAGAACTGCATGCCCAAAAAAGACCAAGACACAAAAACATTAAAAGACAGACAATCTGTACAGCTCGAAAGAGCCAGATATGCAGTACCGCTGTGCCCCCTCACTAGTTGTGCATGCAGTGATAGGAAGTCACATTATCTATGCATTTTCGCTTGAATACATTTACCAGTGAAGCGATCGCTTAGAACCATGCTAGGAATTTATTAGAGAATGAAAATCCTATTTGTTTTCCAAGGAAATAGAACTTATTAAACACACGATCTATGTATTACATGTATCTGGGTTTCTCTACCCACATTACCTTCCAATACTAATCCTTGACAGTTCTATCGGTCTGGCCTACGGAGTTACAGCCAAAAACTGAGGTACTTGGTGTAGTGTTGTGAGACTATGTGTGCTAGGACCCTTGTGGTCCTAGGCGGACTCCATAGAGGAAGTACATAACTTGCTGGTCTGTGTTAAGATGTGATTATTAACGGTTATGACATAATCAAAGAACAGAGTGAGATTGTATGCTGAGGAATAAAGACGTACAATCCAGGGCTCTCTGTGTAGCAGCTTTATTTGCATGCTCCCGGGCTGGAGAGGACGCTACAACTGGTGACGATGCGGGATCTGCGCCCCTGAAGAAAGTGAGACTGCTCTCCCTGGAAGTTTGCAACACTGCAGCAAACTCCTCGTGTGTACCACATGTGCCCACTAAGATGAGAAGCAGTTCGAAGTTGGCTTGGGTGGAATCTAAGCCCCGCTCAAGCCCAATTATGGCTCTAGAAGAAGTTAAAGGTCCTACAAAGGAGCACATTTCAAACTATGCTAAAACCCCACTGGTAATGCCAAAAGAAGACATACTGCACCACAGCCTAACACAGAGCCACCATCCATGAAAAAAATCCTAAAAGCACTGACAACCAGGTATGCCAGTACAAATGTACTCACCAGCAAGAGCAAGGGAAGTGCCACACAACCTCAAATCGAAGGCCATATGTAGGTCCCAGCTTCCTACAAACCATTTTTAAATGGTACATTCCCTCTTGAACCCTTCGGTTGACCACAGCCAGAAAGGTCTGTGTGCCAAGAATTAAAAAAATCTCAATTGGGAGGTGGAAGTTTTCTTTACTCTGCCTCTAAATTGTGGAACTCTCTCCCCTCTCATCTCTGAGAACAACCCAATCTCCTAATATTTAGGAAAGAACTGAAAACCTATCTTTTTATCAATCCACCACAATAGATATGCTCTGTTTATATCTGTCCTTTGCTCTATCATTATTAGAAGGGTACAATGACACTAGCGCCAAGAAGCCCTAGGGTAATCTTGCGCTATACAAAATTTAATAACATAACACTGGATGCGAGCCCGGTGGAGCTAGGGGCAATCCTTGCTCAACATAATGGGTATCTGAATGCTCAGCAATAAATTGTGGCCTATGCGGTTCCACTCTCAGCCGGAGAAGGAGAGTCTGACTGTAGTGTGGGCCTGCGAACATTTTCATGTGTTTCTGTATGGAAAACATTTCACCGTTATTACAGATCACCAAGCGCTGCTCACCAACCTCAGAATCTGAATGCCAAGATGCCCCCTCGCATTGAGAGGCGGGGTCTGAGACTGCAAGAGTACGATTATGCAACTGTACACAAGCCAGGTAAAGACCCGAACCCTGTTGATTATTTTTTATGAGTACCACTACATTGTCACAGTACGACATCCAAGAAAGCTGAGGGGCACATCAACTTCATTGTGAAGTCCAGTACGCCAGTGGCCATATCAATCAAACATATTATTGAGGCCACTAATGCTGACCAGAACATGCATATTCTTAAAGACATCCTTCTTGCTCTATCCTGGAAAAGGAGTGTTCTGCCTCTTGCTGACGATGTGGAATTTCAAAAATTCAAGAATGTACATGATGAACTGTCTGTGTCTAAAGAAGGTGTTGAACTGCAAGGCTCACGAATTGTCACAACTGAGAATCTAAGACAACAGGTCATTGAACTAGACCATGAAGGGCATTGTGGTATTGTAACTACCAAAAGAGCCCTAAGAGACAGAGAGTGGTTCCCGCGCTCAGACGAGCGAGTTGAGAGGGAATTAAAAGAGTGTCATTGCAGTTGATTTCGTTGGGCCCCTAGGAAACAGATATCAACTCATAGTAGTCATTGATGAATCTCATGTTTCCCTCTGGTAGAGAAGTTCTCATCAACAACCCATGACAAGGTCAATGAGCAGCTGGATAACATCTTTGCAGTTTGGGGTATCCCTGGCATTCTCAAATCTGACAACGGTCTGCCATTCAACAGCAAAGAGTTCAGAAAGTTCCTAGTCAGAATGAATATCAAGCATAAAAGAGTACACCTCTTTGGCCCCAAGCAAATGGTGTTGTGGAACGATTTATGAGTACCCTCATAAGGGTTATTCAGCGAGCATCCATGGAGGGGATTGAATTAAAGTAAGCCCTGTGTCAAGCCTTCCGTGCTTATCGTTTAACTCCCACTCCACAACGGATGAAAGTCCCGCCACCTTGCTATTTGGGAGCCATCGGAACCAAGCAGAGGGTTGTGTCGTGCAAAGAACCCAGGGTAACTGCAAATCGTCTCGGACAGTCCATCACTTTGGACTTGTCACATTTCAAACATCTACCTCTGTGATCGTCCAGCTCCTACATCTACCGATGAGGCCTGAAAGTCCAGATCAAGCATCAGAACCTGAACAATTGGTGCCTGAACAGAGTGCATCTCAACCACTTCATGTCACTCGATCTAGTCAACTAGTGCGAGCAACTCGACGATTCATTGAAGAAATATAATATAGCTGTTGGTTTTTCTTTTTATTTAACAAAGGGGGAGATGTAGTGTGGTGAGACTATGTGTGCTAGGACCCTTGCAGTTATAGGCGGACTCCTTAGAGGAAGTACGTAACTTGCTGGGAGGAATAAAGATGTACAGTCCGTGTGTGGCATATTTATTTGAATGATCCCGGGTTGTGGAGGATGCTATACTTGGCAGTTAAATGTGTCTGCATCACTGACTGATTCCTTAGCTTCCTGAGGCAGGACCTGGAGAACTGGCCTAACATCAATGAACAGATGATAACATGATTTTTTTATTGAGTAATGATGTATAGAATTAAAGCAGTTTTCATCTGCTTGAAATAGCTCCTTAGATTGATGTGAAGCATGATTTACTTGTAATCGACAATACAAAGTTGAGGTTCCATAATCCATGCCCTCTGCATCTTACCAGCATGAGATCAAGCAGCATGCGTGTCGATTGATTTTGTAACTTGCTGCATTTTCTCAAACCTACTAATTTGGCTCTTGTTGTAATTTAATTGTCTGGGTGTGCCAGGAATTATTTTGATTGTTTCTGGCAATTGCCGACACAGAGCATTTTTATATCAAGAAACCACGGCATGCCATGAAAGTAATTCACTAACAACTGATTAGCATGTGGGTGCTCATCCTTCTCACTTGAAGAGTGAAGAAACACTTTAGGAAGGCACATGTTACTGGATGATTGTTTACAGGCTAGTGATCTGGAAAAGCAGAAGCCAATAGGAGGCATTGTTTTCAGAGTGTAGGACGTTACAATTCACATGTTGATGGATCATTATTTACCGATAAGGGTACAGTAGGTGTTGAAAATGTGTTATTTTTGACTTGTAGGCTACTGAAATGTGTCTTTGTGTGCAGGTAATTACCGAGGGGCCCCACATTCTTAGGCCATCAAAAACAAGGTAATAGATGGAGTGCTTAAATTAATCTCAGCCACTGGCAATTGTTCTTGCCGTAACCCAATCCACCATTTTTGACCCACCATGCCACCTCAGTTTGGACCCAGCTCCAATGGAACAGTCCAGCCCAAACTGCCATGCCAGGCCCTCTCTGAACTGGAACACAAGCAACCCAGGACCAGTTTCATACTTATTAGGGCTCATCAGCCAGGTATAGCTTGCCTCCAGTGGCACAGTGAGCACGGGACCCACATCCAGGGATAAGCACCATGTTCAAGGCATCAAAAACAAGCCAATGGATGAAATGCATAAATTAATGTCAGGCACTGGCAATCACTCAGTTCTGAATCCCAATCCATTGTTTTTCTCCTACCATGCCACCTCACCATCATAGTTTACATGGTGATTGATCCAGGCTGGAAAATGTTAACAGACTGAACTTTTGGTTACAGAGCAAAGGGTATTGGAAGGCATATGCAGATGTATGGTTGTTTAAAGAGTGAACAGTGGTGGGATGCATGTTAATTGATCTTTGGTCACAACGTGTTGAATTTCTAGAAGGTGTGTTGCTAGATTATTGTTTATAGAGTGCTGGACTCTGGAAGGCTTATGTTGATGTGGTGTTGTGGTGTTGTTTGCAGTCCGTTGGTCAAAGGCAGGCATATGTTTATGAATTTATATTGTTGATTCTTCTTGTTTACAGAATACATAGCACTGCAAGAAGCATGAATATATGTTTTGTTTACTGAGCTAGTGAAACGTGTGTTTAAAGCTTTAGGTTAGGTTTGACTAACATTTGACAACACCTTGCCTTTGCAAGACATTTTTGAAGAGGGATAGCATTCAAAATGCATTAAATTCCACCTAAACTGGAGCAGTGAAGTGTGACTACTGGTGCTACTGGTGCTGCAAAGAGCAAAAACAGCGCAATCACAATAATCTTGGAATGCAGAATTACTAGTAAATTAAAATTCTGCTGCTCCGCCGGCAGAATTGAAAATTATGCCGTGGTTTAAAAAGTTTAGATACCACTGCATACTAATCGGTGCCCATACATGGCATTGGTTAAACGTTTTAATCACTGCAGAATATGTAAGGGAGCAGAGTGATATGCAGTGGTTGTCACCCATACAACCCTCCCGCTATCGAACGCTTTCCCTACTGTTGCACTCACTGGAGTGGGAATAGTAATTTTTACCCCTACGCTATCCAACATTTTCCCTACTGTTGCACTCACTGGAGTGGGAATAGTAATTTTTACCCCGACGCTATCCAACGTTTTCCCTACTGTTGCACTCACTGGAGTGGGAATAGTAATTTTTCCCCCTACGCTATCCAACGCTTTCCCTACTGTTGCACTCAATGGAGTGGGAATAGTAATTTTTACCTTCCTGCTATCCAACACTTTCACTACTGTTGCACTCTCTGGAGTGGGAATAGTAATTTTTACACTCCCGCTATCCAACGCTTTCCCTACTGTTGCACTTACTGGAGTGGGAATAGTAATTTTTACCCTCCCGCTATCCAATGCTTTCCCTACTGTTGCACTCTTTGGAGTGGGAATAGTAATTTTTACCCCTACGCTATCCAACGCTTTCCCTACTGTTGCACTCACTGAAGTGGGAATAGTAATTTTTACCTTCCCGGTATCCAACGCTTTCCCTACTGTTGCACTCTCTGGAGTGGGAATAGTAATTGTTACCCTCCCGCTATCCAACGCTTTCCCTACTGTTGCACTCTTTGCATTGGGAATAGTAATTTTTACCCCTACGCTATCCAACGTTTTCCCTACTGTTGCACTCACTGGAGTGGGAATAGTAATTTTTACGTTCTCACTATCCAACAAAATCTCTACTTTTTTTTACATTACATTTATTATTTTTACATTTTAAGCTCTTTCATATTATTTTAAATATGTTTTATATAATTGTTTTTAATATTTAATTACTTTTATATTATTTTTAATACATTTAAAAAATTCGATATTTTAGCTAACTATATTTTAACATTCTATATTTTGGAATCGATATTTTAGTACTTACCTGTTTGTAGATAGGGATTCTATATTATGTCCCTCGATATTTAGTCACTGAACCCTTTTTGCTAGGTTAGCGCTATAGAATTATCACATACATTAATACATATATGCATACATATCTTGGTGGTCCATATCTTGATGGTCAGTTGTTTACACAGCATGCTTATGCTTGTTTACAGTTCATAATGTTCTCAAAATGAGCTGATGATATATCATTACTGACAGTGTCGATTTCTACATGGGCACCTCCAGGTCCCAAAACATCTCTGTGGAGTACTCCAGGGTTCCATAATTTCTCTTGTTATTTTGGACCTTTACATGGAGTATTATTCGTAAATTAGGTAATCGCAAAAATTGCAATTACCTATTTTGCAAATGCAATGCCTTTGATGCATCTGAAAAGGCATTTTACCAGTTGCAAACTGGCCAATTCTACAAATGGTCCCATTTACGACCGTTAAAATGCTTGATGCATGTGCCCCAAAGTGTCTTCTGCTTCAGACATCCATCTCCTCAAACACTGCCTGCATGTTATCCAGACCTGGATGTCCAACATCGACCTGAAGCTCAATCCAACCAAGACAGCAAACATGAAGCTGTACACCCTGACTTAGTGACATGAAGCTTGACAGCTTCCAACCCCAACTTTCACTGAAAACTAAGTCACTTGAATTCATCATGAACACCAACATCATCCTCAAAGAATACATTGGGCCATATTCTCAAGGAGCTATCACCGAGTTAACGGCACTTTAGCGCAGCCAAAGTCACGATAAATTCATCACCCCATTCACAAGCTGGTGCTAACAGCCCATATCACCAGTTTTCTGGCGATAGCATCCGCAAAAAACATTGCCACAGATGACCCTGGCAACTATCGCTAAAGAGATGCAGAGTAGGCGTTTCTGAGCAAAAGCCGCGGCAACACCACTCCACAACATTCTCAACGACCAGCCGCATCGGCGATAAGATCACAAAACATGCAATAAGGCACGTTAGCTCGTTAGCTCCAGAAAACTAACACCTGCTCTGACCTGGTGCAAAGTCGGACTACAACCTGCACCACAAAGGGAGCCCAGCCCAGAGACAATCGTGAAGAACAACAGATGCCATGGAGCCACTGAACATGCGTGCCTGACACCCAAGAGGGCCACAACACCCACCGCCACCAACCCCAGGACAACACTCCTGTCCCCCCCCCACCCTCCCCCCCCCCCCGGGCCCCACCTCCCCCAGACCAAGACACTGCACATCAACAACATGAACAAAAGCACCCGTCTGATGTCGCACAATTGCTACAGTCAACATACATGTGAGTACTGAAATCCTGATTCATACATTCACCATTGAAAGACCAAACAAAATGTCACATCCTGATTTGTCACCAAACAACTATTCTGAAGAGTCATGGCAGGGCATCCCTGGACAATCTGTGACTCACAGCCTGCAAGACAATATCCAAGATAAGACGGTGTGTAGGGCACTCATCAAAGGACAGGGAGAGAGAGAAAGAGAGAGAGAGAGAAAGAGAGAGAGAGAGAAAGAGAGAGAGAGAGGGAAAGAAAGAGAGAGAAAGAGAGAGACTGAACAAGGAGCGCAAGGCCATTTGGGCCCTTGGCTCATGCAAACATGACAACAGCTGCGTGTGTCTCGAAATCTGTGCACCCCAAATCACAGGCCTTGCATCAATGTTGGTCCGAAGTCCACATCACATTCAAGAAATGCAAGCAGTCTCAACACACAAGGCAGAAGGCCTACCCAACCCCACCCCTGACCTTGGTCATGAATGTGGCTGGCACACCCAGCGTGAGATACCATACCAGCCTCCGACGACTCCCACACCATGAACTGCGCTAATAAAACACCAACGTGCCCACACCCCACACACACTTGTCCCTGCTCGACCTAAACTTACAAGGGATGCCCTTGACACATAAGTCAAAAACTATCCATACGTCCAAACGTCGCACACACATATGACTCATTGCCCAGAGCTCTGGCATATCATCCACCGAAGTTCCGCCGTTCTGAGGAGTGCCGGTGCCACGAGCTCAACAAACACAATGGCAGGCAATCCTGGGCACATGCCCAACCCCTGTCACATGGAATTGTACCGTGCACGAATGCTGCATCTGTTGGGATCATTGCCAATGGCAGTGTTGCGAATCAGTTAGCGTCTGGGTTTCCGTCTTGCGTACGTCACCTGCATCCAGCCCTGGTTCCACTGTCTATCATGCACATTTGAGTGGCTCCTGGAGGTCTGCCTATCCAACGCAACGGTAGCTGAATTGTATTATGACCTGACAGTGCGCCCACTGTTGGCCCACGAACAGGAGTGTCACTGGGATAGCCGTGCATGGGATGCACTGATCTTTGGCGTATGTGCAGGCAGTTGCGCGTGGGAGATTGCACAACTCCTTGTGTGCAGTGACCACATCGAGGTGCTCCTCTATTGGGCAGTGTTGCGGATTGGGGAAACGGCGTGGAAGGAGCACATCTGCCTGGACCAGTTAATGGATTGGCTCACACTGGTGTTCCTTGAACCCGACAACAACGACTATTGGAACACATTGCACATGAGGCTGTACTGGCATTCATGGACGAGTAACTACGTTCCTGCAGCCACATCGGATTACACCCACAGCACAGGTCCCAACAACTTGTTGCATCATGGGGAATGCTCACATATCCCACCACAACAGAGGACATGTCTGCCTTCGTCTGGACTCTGAATGCATGTGCGTGGAACTACACATGGGTACACACACCTGTGCAAGGTGATGCTGTTCCATGGTCGGAGCAGCACAGCATCATTTGGCAACATTACCAATTCGGACACACTGCTGGGGGTAGAGCACACACATAGCAATGTAGCACGACATGTGACCTAGTCGGACCCTTTCCCCTGATCACTGTGAGAAGAGCAGACAGTCTGCGCAGTCCGGTGGCAGAGCACTAGGCAGACTCCATGGGCTGTAAGTCGTGCCCCCTCACATGGGGCAATGGGCAGATGCCAAACAACACATGACTCATCCAGCAAAGCAAAGTGGGCTGAGACCGTTGCCATCTGTAATGATTGGTGTTCATCTCTGCCTCCACATTTCCTGCACCTCGAAAGTTTCCCATGCTGTGTGCAACTGTCTTAAGCATGTCCCTGCCTATGGATGCCCTTGCCTTGTCAGTACTGACACGCACATGCCAGGCACGTTAGCTCGTTAGCTCCAGAAAACTAACACCTGCTCTGACCTGGTGCAAAGTCGGACTACAACCTGCACCACAAAGGGAGCCCAGCCCAGAGACAATCGTGAAGAACAACAGATGCCATGGAGCCACTGAACATGCGTGCCTGACACCCAAGAGGGCCACAACACCCACCGCCACCAACCCCAGGACAACACTCCTGTCACCCCCCACCCTCCCCCCCCCCCCGGGCCCCACCTCCCCCAGACCAAGACACTGCACATCAACAACATGAACAAAAGCACCCGTCTGATGTCGCACAATTGCTACAGTCAACATACATGTGAGTACTGAAATCCTGATTCATACATTCACCATTGAAAGACCAAACAAAATGTCACATCCTGATTTGTCACCAAACAACTATTCTGAAGAGTCATGGCAGGGCATCCCTGGACAATCTGTGACTCACAGCCTGCAAGACAATATCCAAGATAAGACGGTGTGTAGGGCACTCATCAAAGGACAGGGAGAGAGAGAAAGAGAGAGAGAGAGAAAGAGAGAGAGAGAGAAAGAGAGAGAGAGAGGGAAAGAAAGAGAGAGAAAGAGAGAGACTGAACAAGGAGCGCAAGGCCATTTGGGCCCTTGGCTCATGCAAACATGACAACAGCTGCGTGTGTCTCGAAATCTGTGCACCCCAAATCACAGGCCTTGCATCAATGTTGGTCCGAAGTCCACATCACATTCAAGAAATGCAAGCAGTCTCAACACACAAGGCAGAAGGCCTACCCAACCCCACCCCTGACCTTGGTCATGAATGTGGCTGGCACACCCAGCGTGAGATACCATACCAGCCTCCGACGACTCCCACACCATGAACTGCGCTAATAAAACACCAACGTGCCCACACCCCACACACACTTGTCCCTGCTCGACCTAAACTTACAAGGGATGCCCTTGACACATAAGTCAAAAACTATCCATACGTCCAAACGTCGCACACACATATGACTCATTGCCCAGAGCTCTGGCATATCATCCACCGAAGTTCCGCCGTTCTGAGGAGTGCCGGTGCCACGAGCTCAACAAACACAATGGCAGGCAATCCTGGGCACATGCCCAACCCCTGTCACATGGAATTGTACCGTGCACGAATGCTGCATCTGTTGGGATCATTGCCAATGGCAGTGTTGCGAATCAGTTAGCGTCTGGGTTTCCGTCTTGCGTACGTCACCTGCATCCAGCCCTGGTTCCACTGTCTATCATGCACATTTGAGTGGCTCCTGGAGGTCTGCCTATCCAACGCAACGGTAGCTGAATTGTATTATGACCTGACAGTGCGCCCACTGTTGGCCCACGAACAGGAGTGTCACTGGGATAGCCGTGCATGGGATGCACTGATCTTTGGCGTATGTGCAGGCAGTTGCGCGTGGGAGATTGCACAACTCCTTGTGTGCAGTGACCACATCGAGGTGCTCCTCTATTGGGCAGTGTTGCGGATTGGGGAAACGGCGTGGAAGGAGCACATCTGCCTGGACCAGTTAATGGATTGGCTCACACTGGTGTTCCTTGAACCCGACAACAACGACTATTGGAACACATTGCACATGAGGCTGTACTGGCATTCATGGACGAGTAACTACGTTCCTGCAGCCACATCGGATTACACCCACAGCACAGGTCCCAACAACTTGTTGCATCATGGGGAATGCTCACATATCCCACCACAACAGAGGACATGTCTGCCTTCGTCTGGACTCTGAATGCATGTGCGTGGAACTACACATGGGTACACACACCTGTGCAAGGTGATGCTGTTCCATGGTCGGAGCAGCACAGCATCATTTGGCAACATTACCAATTCGGACACACTGCTGGGGGTAGAGCACACACATAGCAATGTAGCACGACATGTGACCTAGTCGGACCCTTTCCCCTGATCACTGTGAGAAGAGCAGACAGTCTGCGCAGTCCGGTGGCAGAGCACTAGGCAGACTCCATGGGCTGTAAGTCGTGCCCCCTCACATGGGGCAATGGGCAGATGCCAAACAACACATGACTCATCCAGCAAAGCAAAGTGGGCTGAGACCGTTGCCATCTGTAATGATTGGTGTTCATCTCTGCCTCCACATTTCCTGCACCTCGAAAGTTTCCCATGCTGTGTGCAACTGTCTTAAGCATGTCCCTGCCTATGGATGCCCTTGCCTTGTCAGTACTGACACGCACATGCCAATAAAGTCTACCCAACTTCACTGGTGTCTAACTGTGATGAGTGTTGATTAGATTGACCACTCGTATGCCACAATGAGCATCGTCCCTACACATGGAGGGTCTGACTGAAGCATGTACAATGGGGGTGGGTCCCTTTTGACAGCTCCACTTCTGTGAGCCAGACATTGTTTTGGGATAGTTGCTGGCAGACCAGTGCACTTGCGTGTCTTCAGCAATGTGAGTATGGTGTCCAACCTCTGACCATGTGGAGCAATGTCATAAATCAGAACAGAATGTGTCCACACAGATGTGTGTGAGTAGGTATGCAACTTGAAGTTTTTTCGTCACATGTAATGTAGGACACCACTCCTGGCCTGCTACCGATTTGGTCATTCATACACACAGCCCTATTCAATACATGGACGTGTGCCTACGTTGGGGGGTTGTGAGATTGCTGTTAATGTGCAATGGGGACACAGCTAGTATTCACCTTCACAGTCATCCAATTGGCCATGTGTCTCAGGGATAAACATGCCCATTGATGTAATTCACCAGGGTGTACCTTCTTGTGCAATCATTGTCCCTACATCCAGCCATACTTTCATGAATTAGTGAACATATTCATGACACATCTGTGTGATTTCGAATGTTTTATTCACATTCTGGTGAATGACGGAGCTGGAGCTGTACATGGCCATCCAAGCCCACATAACATGGAAGCCCAGTGGTGGGCCAAACAGAGTCCTTTGGGGATTGAAAAGTGATTGGGAATTGGGAGAGCGCAGTAGGCAGCAGATTGCTGTGTAATTGTCAAGCAGTGAAGATGTGGCAGTCCATGTCGGGGTCCGGGTGGATGTCGCAGAGTATTCCGGGGGACAGTGGGAGGTGTTGTTCCAGGGCATAATGCATAGGGCTGAACCAGGCAGGAACAGGCCATCTGCCGGTGATGGATACTACTACCTCCTTCCTCACACAGTAATTACCATCCACATCGTACTCCTCTGATACTTCTTCTGTGTCTGGTGTGTCCGATGTGTGTAGCTGTGTAATGGCTGCATCACTGGGTGCCACTGACACATCAGGGTGCAAAGGTGATGGGGCTGCATCACTGTGTGCCACTGACACATCAGGGGTCGGAGCTGTGTGTGTTGAAGTTCCCGCTGCAGTTATCTGGGACTGGCTCAGTAGCAGCAATGGCAAGATGATGAACTGCAGGGCATGGAAGATCCCAGCTACATCTCGCTGGTGTTTAGCCGTGGCAGCCCTACTTCCAGCCTGCCTCTGCTCCATGGTCTCCATTGTCCTCCTCATGTGTGCCAACTCTGTGCTGTCATTGCTGGTGCCTGTCTGACTGGACAGTTCCTGTATCCGAGTAATGGCCCCAGCGAGGTCAGCCAAGGATTGTCTGTGAGCATTGTGCGGACAGGGGGTGTCCATAAGACACTGTACGTGGGCCCTGATGGGACTCAGACACCCACGTATGGCCTCGAGTTTGGCTGTCACGAGCTCGAAACCCACCCGCAGCTGATCCACCAACTCCACCCGGCAACCCAACACACTGCGTTGAAATTCAAAGTATTGTTCGTGGGACTGGGGGACAGCCGTGGTGGTATGTGTTTACTGCTGTGTGGTATGTGCAGGTGGTGGGGTCATCTTGAAGCAGCTGGCCTGCCCTGCTCCTGGCGGTGGGGTGCGGAGGCTGTCCATTATCTCACCTATGTGCAGGTTGTCCCCTTCATCATCACTGATGGGGTTTGTGTTCTGCTCTGCAGTAAGTGTTTATTGTCCCTCTGCAATGTTAAGGGGAGATGCAGGTTAACAGACTTTCCCCTGTATGTTGACGCTTTGCAGATGTTTACATACAGACTGCATGACAATGAATGTGTTTTGGTGGAGCTGGCTATTTGATGGCAGTTAGTGGGATTTTCGACTACATGATGGATGTGTGGTAGTACCCGTACATTATCATCACACAGTGTCAGTCAACGCCAGATGTGAGTGGCCAGTTACAACGCACAAGCGGAACCTGTTGTGTCCTCTGTCCTGTGGGGGGAACAACCTTTACAACGCAACTTTTACAACGCACTACCTTTACAACGCATTTTTTACAACGCATAATCCATTACAACGCATGACATTACAACGCATGACACTACAACGCATTTTTAAAAACTACCTTTACCACGCATTCCATTACAACGCATACTACCATTACAACGCATACCATTACAACGCATAATATTACACTACACTATCCAACACTTACCCTACTGTTGCACCCCCTGGAGTTAGAATAGTATTTTTTACCCCTATACTATCCAACACTTACCCTACTGTTGCACCCCCTGGAGTTAGAATAGTAATTTTTACCCCTATTCTATCCAACACTTACCCTACTGTTGCACCCCCTGGAGTTAGAATAGTAATTTTTACCCCTATACTATCCAACACTTACCCTACTGTTGCACCCCCTGGAGTTAGAATAGTAATTTTTACCCCTATACTATCCAACACTTACCCTACTGTTGCACCCCCTGGAGTTAGAATAGTAATTTTTACCCCTATACTGTCCAACACTTACCCTACTGTTGCACCCCCTGGAGTTAGAATAGTAATTTTTACCCCTATACTATCCAACACTTACCCTACTGATGCACCCCCTGGAGTTAGAATAGTAATTTTTACCCCTATACTATCCAACACTTACCCCACTGTTGCACCCCCTGGAGTTAGAATAGTAATTTTTACCCCTATACTATCCAACACTTACCCTACTGTTGCACCCCCTGGAGTTAGAATAGTAATTTTTACCCCTATGCTATCCAACACTTACCCTACTGTTGCACCCCCTGGAGTTAGAAAAGTAACTTTTACCCCTATACTATCTAATACTTACCTTAAATGCAATTTAATATTATGCGTTGTAATGGTATGCGTTGTAAAGGTAGTATGCGTTGTAATGGAAATGCGTTGTAAAGGTAGTTTTTAAAAATGCGTTGTAGTGTCATGCGTTGTAATGTCATGCGTTGTAATGGATTATGCGTTGTAAAAAATGCGTTGTAAGTGCATGCGTTGTAAAAGTGTGCGTTGTAACGACATACATCCGTCCTGTGGTGTAGGTGTTGCACTTTAAACCACATTGCCGCCATTGCTGATGTTCTGTGATTGCTATGTGTGTGTGCTGCATTGTGGGGTAGTTGCCCCTGCAGCTCTGATTTCGTGTACCCTTATCCCTTTGAGGCGGTGTGCCTTTAAATTGTGTTATTTTCTGGGGCTGTAATGTTTGTGACTTGGTTCATATGTGCTCTTGGACAGATTTGTGGCCTTGTGCATTGTTTGTCTGCTGCGTGTATTGGACGGCATGGGTTGTGGTTGCACATGGATATTTCAGAGTGTGACCTGCTCCTTTACGGATGTGATCCGCACTGAGCCACCTCTATGTAGATTGTAGATTCATACACCATGTCATGTATTTTGGCTGATGCCATGCTATCGGGCATGCAGTGTCACTTGCATAGTCAGTGTGGCTCACACATCCAGTGCTTTTCTGTATTCATCACATGTGCATGGCTCAGTTGTTTCGTTGGTGATTTGGAGGGGGCCCGTATGTGCACATAGTGGAGGTGGGCCTACTTGGTGTTCCTATGTGTGCTGCAGTGTGCCATGGGTGTCAGGGACATGTTCCACAATCATTGTGGGTGTGCAGTCTGCTACATATAATTGTGCATGTGTGCCATTGTGCCCATCTCCCCCTGTCCCCCAGTCCCTGGTGGTTACTCACCCTGTTGCTGTTGGGTCAGGTCATTTCGAGCTGTGTCCAGGCCCCCAACTCCTGCCACCGTCTCCACACTGATGACTGTGGCCACCATTTGCTCCAGCTCATCCAGCTCCTCCTGTGGCGCAGGAGGCCCACCTCCAGTCACCCTTGCTGCCTTCCTGTTGGCGGTCAGTTTCTCCTTGGTTTGGCTGTGCAATTCATGCCAGTGCCTCTTGACCTCCTCCATTGACCTCCTGGACACTGTGACTGCATTGACGTTGGTGACGATGGACTGCCATATTTCCGTTTGGGTTGCCAGTGCCCCAGTGGAGGTGACGATGATCCGGTCTTCCTGAGCACTGAACCTCGTCTTCCTCTTCCTCTTCTCCTTGCCCTTCCCCGGACACGGGGTTCCTGACTGGTCCTCCGTGGGGCTTGTGGAGTTTGGCTTGTCCTCTGCACTGGGTCTGGGTGCATCCATGGTGCTACGCAGTTTGAATGGGTTTTGGTGGTGTTTTTTTGCTGCTTTTATAGTGCATTTTCGGCATGACGCATGGGAATTGCAGGCCTGTCGCTGGTTTTCGCTGATTTTGGTATCATGCTTTGTGGCTTCGCAACTTTTTGGGCGTTCGTGTTTCGCATTTTTTGATTGTCGTTGGTTTTTATGTGGTCATTTGGCGCGTTATCCTGCTGCTATCGCATGGTGCCGCCGGGTTGGAAATTGGACATTAAGACGGTGGTATTTTCTCGCGATGGACTGCGATATGCAAAGTTGCGTTAAGCTAAATTTGCAATGTTTATCACACGTTCTTGAGAATATGCCCCTCTATCTGAAAGAGACATGTTAGTGATAGACTCCTTACCTTAGAATTACCCGCAGGCGTCAGACTGGATCTTGAAAGTTTTCATCAGCAGTACCCCTGCGAGTAAAGAGTTGGCGTCATGCGGCTCCGCGTCCATCGTAGGCGTCATGATCACCGGGATAACGTCACGGCAGCTACTTAGACGCCGCCCTCGCGCGCTGACGTCAGTTCTCTCTTTTTCCGCGCCAGCAAGCGCAGATCTGGAAAAAGCGGTACCCCCAGTCAATTTTTGACTGAGTTTTTGGGGACTTTTGTCTCTGTTCTTTTGAGTCTTTGACCCCTGGTGTATAGGGATGCCCGGTTTCAAGTCTTGCAAGGCTTGTCCCTGCACGATGTCGGTGACGGACCCGCACCGCTAGTGTCTCTACTGCCTGGGTCGCGACCACGACCCCGTGTCGTGCCCCGACTGCCGGGCCATGGCTGCAAAAACTTTGCGGGAGCAGTCCCGAAAGTTGCTTGAGGCCTGGGAGTCGGCTCTGCGCTGTTCAAGACCCCGGTCCCGTGGGAGGTCTAGGGACTGATCACGGAGCCGCCACCATTGTTCGACAAAGTCTTCACACTCGGGTCAGGTAAGGCGAAGCACAAGAAGTCTAAGAAGCGACGCCGCTCTTCGCCTTCCCCTAGCCTGTCGCACGACACGGCTGAGGGTGCGGGTGGTGCCACCCCCACGGCTCCAGCAGAGCCTATGCAGTTGCCGACGGCCTACCTGCCCTTCCCGGGTTTGTCGGCAACTCCGTCCCAGCTGCAGGAATTCCTGTCAGCCATGGTCCCCCTCTTTGAACCGTCGGGCCTTTCCGGCGCGCCTTCGGGCCCTGCGGGTCCGACTGGGGGTCCTCGCCCTTCTTCATCGCCGGCTTTGGCCCTGACATTGTCAACGGCTCCGGCCTCGGCACCGCAAGACCCCCATGGATCGATGCATGGATCCCAGCCGATGTCGGTTGGCCTCTTACGCCCTCCACCAACATCGACGTCTAAAGCACCACCGCCAGCGTCAGCCGACTCCCCTGCGATGCCGTCCCCGGTTTCCACCCCGACATGGAGACGTGTCGAACCGGTGTCGATCGACGTCGATTTTGACGCCGATGGGGAAATTCTATCCCTTTCTCCATCCTCCACCTTCTTTTCCCCCTGCCCAGCAGGTTACGGAGGACGGGGAGGACTGCGAGGGGTCTGACGACTCTCTCGCAGCCCAATGCGAGTTAGATCCGAACTGGGAAGAGGATTTGGAGGATGCAGGTGGACTGGATTATTCTCCAGAACCTGGCACACTGTCTCCTTTTACCGTGGCTAAGGAGGAGGGTGGTACTTATTCAGTGGTGCTGCGTAGGTCAGTCAAGGCTCTTCACCTCATGCTCCCTACAGTGGCCGTCAGTACTAACCTCTTGACAGAAGTGCTTTGGCCAGCGGCTTCCTCTGCGGAGCCGCTGCTGCCCTTTAATGACGTACTTTCGGACGTTTGGGGCACCTGGTCCAGGTCCAACACAGGGGCTCCTGTGGAGAGGAACGTGGCCCGAGGCCATCGCCTGGCTCTGGGTGACCCCATTTTCCTTTCCCATCACTCTACCCCTGAGAGCTTGGTTGTCCAAGCTTCTGCATCCCCAAGCGCATTCCCTTCCGCACCTCCGGATAGGGAATCCAAGAAACTGGAGCAGTTTAGGAAGAAGATTTTCTCTTCCGCCAGTTCAGGGTTGCGGTCCGTGAACACTGCATGCCTCTTCGGCCGTTATTCCCACTCTGTGTGGGATACGGTGGTGCAGGTGCTGCCTCAGTGTACGGAGGAGGCCCGGACGGTGTTCTCCCAGACTATTTCTGAAGGGAGAGATGTAGCCAAGTTCACGATTCGTTGTGGTCTTGACACTGCCGACTCGCGTGGCAGAGCGATTTCCACGACAGTGGCGTTACACGGTCACGCCTGGCTGAGGACAACTGGCTTTTCAGGGGATGTCCAGAACACTCTGATGGACATGCCTTTGATGGCACTCGCCTTTTTGGGGACAAGTCAGATAGTGAGTAGGAGCGCTTTAAGGACTCACGGTCTACGGCCAAGTGCCTGGGCCTTTCGGCCACACGCACTCCTTCGGCTTTTGCTTTCCGCTCCTTTCACGGCCAAGGGAGGGTCACCCAAACATGTTTGTTTCAGAGCCAAAGGCCTGCGCAGCAACAGTCTCAGCGCAGCTGCAGACGTGGGACCTGCCGAGGTGAGTCACAGGACCAGCGGGCAGGTTAGTCCACCACCACCTCGACCACCACTGCCTCCAAACATTCCTAGTCCGGTGTTTCAGGCCCATCAGACGCCAGTGAGCAGCAGGATTCGCCATTACCTCCCCTCACTTCGGACAGGCGGGTTTTACAGATAGTCTGAAGGGTCTACTCCCTCCCCTTCGAGTCTACCCCTCCAGCCATGCCACCTCAATTCCACCGCATGTCGGGAGCACACTTGACACTTCTCCAGCAGGAAGTTGCGGGCCTCTTGGCCAAGGGGGCCGTCGAATGCGTTCCGACGCCAGAAGTGGGTTGTGGTTGTTTTTCCCACTACTTCCTGGCTCTAAAGAAGGACAAGGGCCTGCGTCCTATCTTAGACCTTCAGAACCTCAATCGCTTCCTCCGGAAGGAGAAGTTCAAGATGCTCACACTTGCTCAGGTATTGTCTGCCCTAGACCCGCAAGACTGGATGGTAGCGTTGGACTTGCAGGACATCTATTTTCATATTCCCGTCCTGCCGGCCCACCGGCGTTAACTGCGGTTCATGGTAGGCTACGAGCATTTTCAGTTCACCGTGTTCCCTTTTGGCCTTACCAGAGCCCCTCGGGTGTTAACGAAAGTGATGGTGGTGGTCGCAGCTCATCTTCGCAGGTAGGGGGTTTCAGTCTTTTCCTATCTCGACGACTGGTTGTTGAAGGCGGGCTCGCCCCAGGCAGTCATCTCCCACCACCAAACTACGGCCGACCTCCTGCATTTGCTGGGGTTCTCCATCAACGTGCCAAAGTGGCACCTGGTTCCCTCTCAGAAGCTCCTCTTTATCGGAGTGGTTCTGGACACGGCGCAGTTTCGGGTTTATCCTCCCGAACAGCGAGTCCGGGACATTCGGGCTATGATTCCGATCTTTCGGCCCGTGTCCTGGGTTTCGATCAGGATAACCTTGAGGTTGCTGGGCCTCATGGCCTCCTTCATCCTGCTGACCAATCATGCCAGATGGCATATGCGGGCTCTGCAGTGGGACCTGAAGTTCCAGTGGGCGCAGCATCAAGGGGACCTGTCCGAGTACGTCCAGATCTCGGTGGGCATTGCACAACAGTTGCAGTGGTGGCTCACAAACCAGCATTGTGTTAGCGGCAGATCACTCTCCCTTCCCCAACCGGAGCACACAGTGGTGAGGGATGCGTCCCTCCTAGGATAGGCCGGCCACATGGGAGAGGCGGAGATCAGAGGCCTCTGGTCTCCGGCAGAGTCCGGGCTCCATTTCAACCTTCTGGAGCTCTGGGCGATCCTACTTGCATCTGTCAAGGGGAGAGTAGTGCAGGTGTTCCCAGACAACACCACCGTCATGTGGTACTGCAACAAGCAAGGCGTGGTGGGGTCGTGGATCCTATGTCAGGAGTCTCTGCGTCCCTGGACATGGCTGGAACGTCAAGGCATTTCCTTGGTGGTTCAACACTTGGCAGGTTCTTTGAACGCCATGGCGGACGAACACTGCCGCAGGTGCATGATTGATCACAAATGGTGTCTTCACTCGGAGCTGGCGCAAAGTCTCTTTCAACAGTGGGGAGAGACTTGGTTGGATCTATTCGCCACCGAAGAGAACGCGCAATGTCAGCAGTTCTGCGCATTGGAATTTCCAAGGCAACACTTTTCGTCACGAGTGGAATTGCGGTCTGTTGTACGCCTTTCCGCCTATACCACTTCTGCCCAGAGTAATGAAGAAGATCAGGCGCTACCGGGCCCAAGTCATTCCTGTGGCTCCGGACTGGGCTCGAAGAGTTTGGTATCCTGAGCTACTCAGTATGAGTGTGGATCCCCCGATCTGACTGCCTCTTTGGGAGGATCTTCTGTCACAGCAGCAGGGGACGATCCTCCACCCGAACCTGTCCAGCCTCCACCTCCTTGCGTGGAGATTGAGCGGCGATATTTGATTCCATTTGACTTGCCTCCTTGAAGTCTGTGATATCATTCTGGCAGCCAGGCGTCCCTCCACTAAATCGGTATACTCCAGCAGGTGGAACAAATTTGTGGCATGGTGCACAGCAAAGGCTGTGGATCCCCTTTCTGCCCCTCTTTTAGAAGTTATTTTGTTCCTTCTCTCTTTGGCCCAGCAGGGCTCTGCTTTGGGCACTATTAAGGGCTACCTTTCTGCAATTTCAGCCTTTCTCAGGCTCCCTGATCAGCCCTCTCATTTCAAATCCCCTGTTGTAAATAGATTTCTCAAAGGCATTACTCACCTTTTCCCTCCGATTCCGTTTGTGATGTCACAGTGGGACTTAAATCCGGTTCCTCCTTATTTGATGTGCACTCCTTTTGAGCGGCTTCACAACTGTCCTCTTCGTTTACTGACTTTAAAGACTGCTTTCCTGGTGGCCATCACCTCCGCTAGGCACGTGAGTGAGTTTCAGGCTCTTTCCTGTAAACCTCCTTTTCTGTCTGTTCATCCGAACAAGGTTGTGCTTCGCACTCGTCCTTCCTTCTTTCCAATGGTTGTTACTGCCTTTCACATCGGGTAAACTATCACCTTGCACACTTTCTTTCCGCCTCCGCACCCTTCCAGAGAGGAAGAGAGGCTCCATCATCTGGACCCAAACATGCGCTCTCATTTTACCTGACTTGCACACAACAGTTCCGGGTGGATCACCAGCTCTTTGTTGGCTACGTAGGCGCCAAGAAAGGCCGGGCTGTACACAAGAGGTCTATCTCCCGCTGGGTCGTCTTGTGTATAAAAGCCTGTTATTCTCTGGCTAAATAGGAACCTCCGGTGGGGTTGCACACCCATTCTAGTAGGGCGACAGCAGCTACTACTGCATTGGGACGTGGTGTCCCCCTGCAAGACATCTGTCAAGCAGCCACGTGGGCCTCGCTGCGCACTTTTACTAAGCATTATTGAATTGACAATCAAGTCCGGAGAGACAGCTTCTTTGACCGTTCTGTTCTCCGTGACTTTCTGGCGTGATCTTGGTTCGCAGACCCACCATCGGGGTTGGTATTGCTGGGGTATCTATTCTAAGGTAAGGAATCTATCACTAACGGGTCTCTTTCAGATGCACAAGTTACTTACCTTCGGTAACGATATATCTGTAAGAGACATTAGTTAGTGATAGATTCCTTACTGCCCCAACCATCCTCTCCGTTCTGCAAACTGATGTCTAGGGTTAAGGTCATCCCTTTCAGGGCCCTAGTTTCAATGCACCAGTGGTCAGTATCTTACATGGCCCTGCGTTCCTGGCGTGGAAAGTCGTGTACAGAACTGACATCAGCGCGCGAGGGCGGCGTCTAAGTAGCTGCCGCGACATCATCCCGGCGATCATGACGCCTACGACGGATGCGGAGCCGCACGACGACACCTTCCGATGCGCAGGGGTACTGCTGACGAAAGCTTTCCAGATCCAGTCTGACTCCTGGGGGTAATTCTAAGGTAAGGAATCTATCACTAACTAATGTCTTACAGACATATCGTTACCGAAGGTAAGTAACTTGTGCGCCTAGGAGGCAAGATGGGACCCGCACTGTTGGGCGCATAAGGTTTAGACTACCTTCTACTTTGGTTGTGCTTCCCCACAGCTTTGCTTCCCCCCCGCTGCATACCTCTCGATATTCGTCTCTGCCGTAGTGCTATCCTTGACGGCGGTGTTGATGCGGCCACAGATACAACTGCTAGGGGCAGACAATCTTGGGTGTCTACGTCTATTGATGCTACCGGGATGGCAATGGCTGGGTGCGGATTACAGCACGGTGTCGGCACCACGGAAGGTGCAGCGCAAAAATGTGGAAAATCAATGGAGGAGTGCATGGGGGTAAGAAAAGTATACCTTTATTATTCCTGTCAGGAAAGAATGAGAAGTCCAGGCTGTCTCAAAGTGATGTTACCTAGCTTGGTAAAAGTACAATAACCCACGAACGTGAGCAAGGAGGCCGGCCACATTTGTCTCTAGAGGCTGTTCAGCCTCACTCGAGGGCCGATGCCGCCAACCGGTTTAATGAGTCTCCAGTCAAATGGGATATGTCTGTGAATGCTGGGGCTGGCTCCACCACAGATGGGGCGGTTGGGGGGAGTGAGGGAAATGCTTCAGTACCTTTTCTTACCCCGATCCCCAAGGGCCAAAATGAGATGAAGGTGAATGGCACAACACAACGTAAATCAGCCACGAAGAAATCAAAGTTGGCCAATACCCCGGTGCCTGATGGACAGGGGTTGTGGGTATTAGCGGCAATCATGACTGTGTAAAAGACTGTTAAAGAGAGAGATTCTGGTGAAAATTTATTTTCCATGTCGGATTGCTCTGACTCATCAGGAGATGAGACCTCATCTATCCTCAAGTCATGTTCTGGAGGAGAGTCACCTGGTAGCTGTTGCAGTGAAGCAAGTAGTACACATCCTGAGGAAGAAACTACGGGCAAGCTAGAGTCTAGCTCATTGACTGTACGTAAAAGGCATGAGTTGCTTGAGGGTGTGGCGCAGTCTGCTGATTCAGACACACTCCTATGGGACTACTCATTTTCGACCAGTCTTGGCGCTGATGGGGGGTCCAGGCCTAAGCAGATGGGTGAGGCCTTGGTGGAACGACCTGAGGAGATATCTTTGGCTGTGGTCTACCAAAGTATAATGGCACACGAGAGGAGACATGCACGGAGAGTCAGAGAATGCAGGAAGCATGTTAAAAGCTTCAGAACTCTGTAAGGCGCATTGACAAATCTTGTTCAGAGTTTGCAGAAAGGATCAACGAAGCCGAGGCCTATATTTCAATGTTGGAGGATGAACTTGCAGCTCAGAAAGCTATAAATGAGGCAATACGCTTACTAAAGGACGACACACAATGGAAACTATTATCTTACCTTGAAAATCGACTGCGACGGAACAATCTTAGAGTCTTGGGTATTCCAGAAGACATGGAAGGACAGGACGTTTGAAAGTTCATGGTTAAACTTTTTGGTGAAGCTCTCCCTGAACTATCGATGTGGAATTGGAATGTAGAAATACAGAGGGTGCATTGTTTCCCTTTTTCACAAAAGCAACCGAGAGCTGGACAAACTACCATCCTGAAACCTAGGGCAATTTTGATATGCTTAAAAAACTTTCTGGCCTGTCAAGCGCTACACGATCTGACACAACCAGGTAGAAAGAGGGTAGGCAAGGGGAGTACGTTTTTTATTAGGCCCGGCTTTTGCCACCAGACGGTGGAAAAACCGTGGCAGCTTCGGCAACCTATTTCCCTATTCCAAAGTAAGGGCGCACAGTCGTTTCTTCTAAATCTGGTAAAACTAAAAATAATTCACAATGAACGAACCCGATTTTTATCCTCGGAGATTCAAGTTAAGAAATGTTTACAGTCAATGTAGCTCGGGCACCAGGGTTTATACCTTTATATTGGCTATCTCTTCTGCTCTAATGTTTAGGGACAGACAAATGCTGGTATGGGGGGGGCGAGGATTTCCCGGCAGGGGGTCCCTTGGCAGGGGTGGGGGCTGGATGCATATGTGTTTGGGGTGGGGTGCACGGGGGCTGGGCATAGAAAATCAATGCATAACATGTGGAAGTTTCTTGGGTGCATACAAGTTGTACATTTTAGGAGAGCTATTCTAGGGGATGGTGCTGTTGGGCTTAATGGGGGATAAGTTGGTACAGTTGGGGGTACGTATATGCTCCTTTAATGTATGCGGTCTGAACAACAAAGGGAAAGGCAGCGAGTGGCGGCCGAATTGTGGGCGATGAAACACGATCTGGTTTTCATACAGGAAACCCACATTCCATGGAGTAAACGCAAGATTTTAACTGAGCTTGGTTATACGCTAATTGCATGTACACAACAAAGTACGGTGGCGATCCTGGCAAAACAGGGTATTCAAGGCACCGGTAGGATACTAGCTGATAAGCAGGGCTGGTGGGTTATTACTGAATGCACAGTAGGGGCTACAAAGTTTGTTATATGCTCGCTATTTGGGTTGAACTAGGATGAGTTGCAGGTACTTGATGATCTTAACATAGAACTAGCAACATGGCCCACACCGCTGATATTGTGTGGGGATTTTAATATCCACATGGGCTGTGGGAGAACACAGCCAGATGTTGCCAATTATAGGGGTAGGAAGCCCAAACTGTTCAGGGCATTACAGCAGTTGTTGGCCATCATGGGCTTGTCTTTGTTTGACCTATGTTGAGGTATCCTGATCCGGTTGTTACTTTTTTTTCACATCCACATAAGAAGTTTGTCAGGCTAGATTATTTTTCTATTTCTTTGATGATCATTTCAGGGACCCAAATGCAAGTCTGCCCCAGGATTACTGTGCATCACGGCCCTCTTATGTTAGTTATTCCCGCCTTAGTTATTTGTAGACCCACAAGATCCTTTTTGTTCTATAGGAAGCTTTTGCAGGACACCTTGTGTATTAGTCATATCAGACAGTGGATTGCGCAATTTCTTGATATTAATCACAACTCAACCTCATGTTCAGTGGTGTGGGATGCCTTAAATGTAGGACTTAAGGGGGAACTTCTCAGCTTTGGGCTTTATTATCACAATCAATTAAAAATAATGATGCAGGGCCTTTATCAGCACCTCAGAAAAGATGAAGGGAATCCAATACAAGGGGCACAGGCTGGCATCGTGGTCACCATGCTCCGAACAGAGGTAGCTCACTGTAAGGCAAAGATTAATCTATATTGGAACAAATGAATTGCTTGCAAATATAAAATATATAGAGAAGAGAGTTATGAATATGGGAAGGCTACAGGACGGTATCTTGTGCAACGACTGCGAGAGAAGTAGGCGGCGCAAGGGATCGCGGCTATGCCAGATTCCACAGGGAAGATAGTTGAGACTCCTGCCGAAATCCTAAGTATATTCAACAGATTTTTTGATGCACTCTACACTGAGAGTAACTCTGGGGGCAGACCGGGGAGGCCTTGTTGCAGTGTGTGTTTAGTGAAAGGTTGGGAAGTGAAGGAGGAGTTAGAGGAAGCGATCAACTCACTTGCCGCTGGTAAGGCAGCTGGTCCAGATACACTCCTATTGGAAGTGTAAAAAGTGTTTTTTCAGGACTTAAAAATCGGCTTGTTGGCCATGTGTCAAGCAGCACAACTTGGAAATGCCCCGCCGTCATGAGATGGTGCGATAATATTGTTTAAAAAAAAGGATAAACCTCTTAATTTACCAGGCCCTGGACCTCCCTGGACTGGACCTCCTCCTTCCTCTCCGGCAGAACACAGAGCATCCGCCTCCCCCTTCCGCTCTGAAGCCACCCACCGGGATCATCTGCGGCGTACCCTAAGGCTCATCCCTCAGCCCAACGTTGTTCAACGTCTACATGGCACCGCTCGCCTACATCGCACGACGGCACGACCTCAACATCATCTCCTACGCCGACAACACCCAGCTGATCCTCTCCCTCACCAAGGACCCCCACACTGCCAAAACCAACCTCCACGAAGGAATGAAGGCCGTCGCCGACTGGATGAGGAACAGCTGACTGAAGCTGAACTCGGACAAGACGGAGGTCCTCATCGTCGGATGCACCCCCTCGGCCTGG
The DNA here is from genome assembly GCF_964204655.1 of Triturus cristatus. Classification (NCBI taxonomy): domain Eukaryota; kingdom Metazoa; phylum Chordata; class Amphibia; order Caudata; family Salamandridae; genus Triturus; species Triturus cristatus. The sequence continues at coordinate 74,975,153 of NC_140585.1, read as the reverse complement.
GACGACTCCTGGTGGCCGACTGCACCAGGAACACCCCCAATACCCACTGACCACGCACGCAACCTAGGGGTCATCCTCGACTCTACCCTCTCCATGACGAAGCAGGTTAATGCCATCTCCACCTTCTGCTTCAACACCCTCCGCATGCTTCGCAGGATCTTCAAGTGGATCCCCACCGAAACAAGAAGGACGGTCACCCAGGCCCTCGTCAGCAGTAGACTGGACTACGAAAATGCCCTCTACGCAGGAGCCCCGGCCAAACTCCTAAAACGGCTTCAACGCATACAGAACGCCTCCGCACGCCTGATCCTCGACATCCCTCGCCGCAGCCACATCACACCCTACCTGAGAGACCTGCACTGGCTCCCTGTCAATAAGAGGATAACCTTCAAACTCCTCACCCACGCACACAAGGCACTCCACAACACCGGACCAACGTACCTCAACAGCCGACTCAGCCTCTACACCCCCACTCGCCAGCTCCGCTCTGCAGACCGCGCCCTCGCCACCGTCCCCCGCATCCAAAGAGTGACCACCGGCGGCAGATCATTCTCCTACCTCGCCGCCAAGACATGGAACACCCTCCCCATCCGCCTACGGCAGACCGAAGACCTTCTGACCTACAGAAGACTTCTCAAGACCTGGCTCTTCAAACAGTAGCAGCCCCCCCCTAGCGCCTTGAGACCCTCACGGGTATTTAGTGCGCTTAACAAATGCTACGATTGATGGATTGATTGAGGCTCTTATAGGTCAATTCCGTTGTTGAATTGTGATGGGAAGATATGTTCAAAGATTCTAGCCATGCGCCTGGCCTGGTTCATTACCCCACTGGTTTCTATCCGACAACATGGGTTCATACCCGGTAGTGACACGGTCAATCATATTAACAGGGTTATTTCCCTGTTGGATATTGCAAGTGCACGTCGAACCACTCTTGGCTAGTTGTTATTGGATACCAACAAGGCATTTGATTGTGTCTTCCCTTGACCCTTCTTAGGCAGGTCGCTCCCCATGCCGCACAGCACCACCTGTGTGCCTGTGACCTCAGCCCTGCTGCCGCTGCCACTGACGAAGTACGAGGCTCTCGTCCACCCACAGGCTACCACCTGCGCCTCATCCCTGGTGGACAGTGGTAGACCGTAGGTTTGTTCTGCTGCTGTCCTGTTCTGCTGCATTTGCATTGCCTCCATGTTAATTGTGCATTCTGTCTCTTCCCCCCTGTACTCTGTTATTCCTGTTATTCCTGTGCCCTTTTGCCTTCTGGGCCCTTGCCGTTCCTGCCCCCGTTCTTCCCACCGCTGCGTCACCGCCCCCGCTCGCTTTACTTTGCCTTAGCGTATTTGTGCTGCTTTGTTGACACTGGTTTTTTGTCTGCATTTTCTTCCCCCTTTCCTCCCTTGTGCCATTCTGTGCCCTGTGCCCATTTTGCCTTCTGTACCCCTCACCGTTCCTCACTCCCGTTTCCTGCCGCTGCGTCCCCTGCGGCCCACCCCCCGCTCTCCCATTTGTCCGCTCCCACCTCCCAGCTGCTCCTGCATCCCACCTCCCCTTCTTATGGTGGACGCTGCCCAGCCGCGCGCAGTGGGCGCGCCTATAGCAAGCCCATCTGCGCCTGGACCGCGCCCAGCGCCAGAACCCCTGGCCCCCGCAAACACCGCAACACCCATCTCCGCTACGATGCCAGCGCCCTCCACGCACTCAACACCGGATGATCACCCACCTGCTGCCTGGCCGCCCCGAAGCGCACCCAAGGACCCTTCTCCTGCCGGGACTGCAGCTTCACCAGCATCTGGCCCGCCAACCCACCGACCAGGAAAGAACCCAACTACCTCAGATGCATTCATCTCAACACCCGCTCCGCCCTCAAACACGCCGTTGAACTCTGAGACCTACTCGACTCAACCTCCCCAGACGTCGCCTTCCTGACGGAGACCTGGCTGAACCCCACCTCGGCGCCCGACATCGCCATAGCCATCCTGGAAGGCTACAAGATCACCCGCAGGGACCGCGCCAATGGAGTAGGAGGAGGAATCGCCATTGTCCACAGGAACACTCTCAGAGTCTCGACCAACACCGACGACACCCTCAGCACCGCCGAACACCTGCACTTCCAGATCCACACCGACCCCAACACCACCCTCAGAGGAACCCTTGTCTACAGACCCCCCGGACCCCGACCACAGTTCAGCGACTCCATCGCCGACTTCATCAGCACACACGCCCTCTCCTCCACAGACTACATCCTCCTCGGGGACCTGAACTTCCACCTCGAGAACAACAACGACACCAACTCCACCACCCTGATCGCCAACCTCGCCAACCTCAGACTCAGACAACTCGTCACAACTCCCACCCACTCTGCCGGCCACACGCTTGACCCCATCTTCTCCGCGAGCCCCCACGTCTCTTTCAACCACACCACCGAACTCTACTGGACCGACCATCGCTGCATCCACTTCAACTTCCGGAAACCCGCCACGTACCACCGCACCCAACAGATGCCTCGCCGCTGCTGGAGCAAAGTCACCGAAGACCAGCTAACAACCACCCTCGCCCAGAGCCCACCCGCCGACCCCACCGACCCTGACACCGCCGCCCGCAACCTCGGACAGTGGATCAACGACTGCTCCAACACCCTCGCCCCGCTCAAGAAACCCTCCAACAACCACACTAGCAAGAAAGCAAACTTGCCGAAAATTAGAGAAGAACTGTCTCCGTGAACGAACACCGTACAGCTACGCAGCCCACAAGGACGCCACCCGCAGACACCATCATCTCATCAGATCCGCCAAAAGGGCCTCCTTCAAAGACCGCCTAGACAACAACGCACACAACAGCAAAGAGCTCTTCAACATCGTGAAGGAACTCTCCAACCCCAGCTCCAACACCAACGACATCCCACCTTCTCAAGACCTGTGCGACTCGTTGGCCTACTTCTTCCATTGCAAGATCGCAGACATCCACAACAGCTTCAACGCCATGACCACCCCGACAAACACTGAGACCTCCACACTCACGACCACCACCCTCACCAACCTCCTGATCTCCTGGACCAACATTAACGACGACGACACCATCAAGATCATGAACACCATCAAACTCCGGATCCCCATCAGTCCCATGCCCACACCACATCTTCAACAAAGCCAGCACCGCCATCGCACCCCATCTCCGGTAAGTCATCAACATTTCCTTTGAGACAGCAACCTTCCCGGAGAGCTGGAAGCGCACCGAGATCAACGCCTTACTCAAGAAACCCAAGGCAGACCCCAAGGACCTCAAGAACTTCCAGCCCAACTCCCTGTTCCCGTTCCCGGCGAAGGTCATCGAGAAGGCTGTCAACAAACAACTGACCCGCTACCTCGAGGAGAACAGCATCCGGGACCCATCCCAGTCTGGGTTCCGCAGCAACCACAGTACCGAAACAGCCCTCATCGCCGCCACCGATGACATCAGGACCCTGCTAGACAACGAAGAAACCGCGACCCTCATCCTCCTTGACCTGTCAGCCACCTTCGACACGGTCTGCCACCGCACACTACGCACACGCCTCCACGACGCCGGGATCCAAGAGAAGGCCTTTGAATTGGACCACCTCCTTCCTCTCCGTAAGAACACAGAGCGTCCGCCTTCCCCCCTTCCGCTCCGAAGCCACCGAGATCATCTGCGGCGTTGTTTAACATCTACATGGCACCATTCGCACACATCGCCCGATTGCACAACCTCAACATCATCTCCTACGCCGATGACACCCAGCTGATCCTCTCCCTCACCAAGGGCCCCCACACCGCCAAAACCAACCTCCACGAAGGAATAAAGGCCGTCGCCGAATGGATGAGCAACAGCCGACTGAAGCTGAACTCGGACAAGACGGAGGTCCTCATCCTCGGATCCACCCCTTCGACCTGGGATGACTCCTGGTGGCCGACCGCACTGTGAACAGCTCCAAAACTGACCATGCACTCAACCTAGGGGTCATCCTCGACTCCACCCTCTCCATGACTAAGCAGGTCAACGCCGTCTCTTCCTTCTGCTTCAACACCCTCTGCATGCTCCGCAAGATCTACAAGTGGATCCCCACTGAAACGAGAAGAACGGTCACCCAGGCCCTAGTCAGCAGCAGGTTGTACTACGGAAATGCCCTCTACGCAGGAGCCGCGGCCAAACTCCTGAAACGGCTTTAACGCATCCAGAACGCCTCTGCACGCCTGATCCTCGACATCTCTCGCCGCAGCCACATCACACCCCACCTGAGAGACCTGCACTGGCTCCCCATCAACAAGAGGATAACCTTCAAGCTCCTCACCCACACACACAAGGCACTCCACAACACCGGACCGGTATACCTCAACAGATGACTCAGCTTCTACACCCCCACTCGCCAGCTCTGCTCCGCAGTTCCCCACATCCAAGAGCGACCGCCGGTGGCAGATCATTCTCCTACCTCGCGGCCGAGACCTGGAACACCCTCCCCACCCACCTACAGCAGAAGACCTGCTGACCTTCAGAAGACTCTTCAAGACCTGGCTCTTCGAGCAGTAGCAGTACTCCCCACCCCACTCACCACCCCCCAGCGCCTTGAGACCCTCACGGGTAAGTAGTGTGCTTTGCAAATGCTATGATTGATTAATGATTGATTGTCTCCTAGGAGTTTCTTTGGGCAGTTCTGCGGCACAATGAGTTTGGGTCTGATTTTGTTAAGGCTATTCAGGTCATGTATAGGACTCCTACGGCTAGGATCTGTATGATGGGCTTAGAATCGGACTCGGTTTTTATCTCCAGAGGTACAAGGCAGGGGTGTACATGGTCCCTGCTTTTGTTTTGCGTAATATATTAATCCATTTTTAACCATGCTTGAGGGAAGCAAGAAGATCCAATCTGTGATATGTGGACAGGAACATTATGGGGTGCTTGCTTATGCAGATGACATAGTGGTTGTAACATCTGACCCGGACACAGCTATTCCTGAGATAGAACAACTGGCGTGCACCTTTGGGATGGTATCAGGTTATAAACTAAATTCATCTAAAACACAGGTCATCTGCGTAAATCAAGTCTGTAAAGGTGACCCTAGGGTTACTAATGCGGATATGTACCTCTGTATTAGGATTAGGGCAAGCCTGAAAGAACTTGTAAAGGGCAATTGGGTTTCTATGTTGATAGGAATTTAAAAAAACAATTACATGGGATCGAACGCCTCCACTAGGGGTGGGCGGAATTTGCGAAATTCACTTTCGCAAATTATCGCGTAAATGTTAAAAATCTCCGCAAACACGCGGAAATATCGCGAAAATGCGGACGTTTTTTTCCCGCCCGTTCGCGGTATGTTCTGCGTGGTCGCGGCTCGCAAAGTTACCCATGCGGTTGCTTGTGGGCGCGGCCATCTTGTTTTCACTTGTCTCGCGGTGCATGATCGCGAGAAGAAAGACGTGATCGCGCGACGAATGATGTTACTGCAGGCGCGAACTGTCGCGAGACAGCGCAAATGGCTACCAACAATCCAACATCTCGTGGAGAACGCGACCGGATCGGGAAAACTTGTCGGCGGGGATTCAGGTAAGGCGATCGCGCGCACGCAAGAATGTATTATTTTACAGCGCGAGCAAGCAAAAAAATTCCGGTAAAATGCGGATTGCGGAAATTTTGACATTTTCGCGCTCTCCACGGAACACGAAAATGTCAAATTATCGCAATTTCCGCGAGCGGAACGGATTTTTAGCCCAGGCCTAGCCTCCACCTTTCATTGGTGGGGAGGTGTGACGTCCTTAAAATGAGTGTTTTACCTAAAGTCCTTTATTATTTTAGATCAGTCCCACTCAAACTTACCCGTGGACAGTTACAGAATCTGCAAGCATTATGTGGTAGATTTTTATGGGGTCATGGCAAATCACGTAGTACTATGAAATTTATGACGCTACCACGTAACCGAGGTGAGTGGGCAGTGCCTAACTTTACATTCTACTATTATGCGTGTATGTTACAAAATATACGAATAATATTGACAGGGAAAGAGGTTGGAAATGTGGCGATAGCTCCATCTATTTTTCAAATGCTGTGTGGCACAGAGGCTGATAATTGCTTGTTTAAGGTGCTGGAGCCAAGTTATTACAAGAAAACCCGTTTGAAAGTTGTGCTCGCTGCATTCAAAGTTTGGAAAGCGGTAAGTAGGTGTTTCCAGATTGAAAGGGTGTGTTATTATACGCCCACGCTGCCTCAACACTCCTGCTACTATTTTTTGGGATATTATAATGACTTAATGGTGATATAAAGGGATTAAACAGATCGGTGATTTTTATAACGATAAAGGCATTCTTACATTTGCATCATTGGCCGGAAAATCCTTGTTACCTAAAACGGAATTTTTTAAATTTCTGCAGGTTTGAGATTTTTTTATGTAAGCGGCAGAGACAAAGTATTTAACCATACCTGGTGGAGGCCATTAGACATGACGATCTGATCAGCTCTTTCTATAACTGGCTTGTGGATTATCAGCAGGACGACCTTGAGTCTCAAAATCATAAATGGAATATTCATCTGGGCATGCAGGGGGTCGTGTTGGAGTATTCCATTGAGATTGCGGAGAGGATTTTGATCTCTGCTAGCTTAAAAACGCAGCATTTTAAGAATATATTCTGTCTGTATTTCTCTCCAGCCAAAATGCTCAAATGGGGTGGGATGAATGATGGGAAATCTTTTCGTTGTGGGGGAGGGGCACACCAATATTTTGCACATTTTTTTCACATGCCCTCATTTAACTCAATGAATGGGGCTAATCGAAAACATTTTGTCTGAGATTGCTGGAGTGAATTTTAACATTACGCCGACAATAATGTTATTAGGTATAGGGGATGGATTAACACACGGACATGCTGTTCATAAATTTCGTTATCTGATATTAATAGCCACGGCAGTGGCATGGTTGTGTATAGCTTCTGCGTGGCTTCAGAAAGAACACCCTACTTTTGAAATTTGGAGAGCGAAATGTTATGTTATTTCTAATCTTGACTATAGCCTCTATTCCTGTAAGGGGCCACATAGTCGGACATTGGGTTTATAGATTAGAATGTACTTTTTTGTAACCGACCCTCATTTTATCTGTTGCATTTTTTTAGACAATCTTAAACCTCTGTCTCCTGTTTTTGTATGCATGAACTGAAGTATTTATTATTGTATATATTTTGTGATGGGTGTTTCTAAAGGACATTTTCTGTATGTAATCATGTTATGGATCGAATAATAAAAAAGTGAAATAAAAGGTATACATTGCCTACAAAAATCAGAGATTATCTGGTACTAGCTGACTCTTCTAAAGAAAGTAAAATAGGTTCTTCCAGAAAATTACTTCAGAACTGCTGAAAAAAGCCCTTCTATTCTGGCATCTGGTTTGTGGTAATGCCCTGCTCCATGGCATCCCAGACTCCACACTGGCATACCTGAAGGGCATCCTTCATACAATAGCGGATCTCATTCAGGGCCTGAAGAAATATGATCACATCACCTCAATCATGATGGTACCCCATTGACTTTGCTTGCCGGCATGAACCATCTTCAAAACCAGCTGCATTTCGTTTAGAAAGCCATAACAACCAGAACCCCTGCTTATCTTGCCAACAAGCTCACCAATTCTGGTGGTGCTAGGCTCACCGCAGCTAGGACACCATCAGTTTGCAGACAAAGAAGTGTAAAAAAGAATATAAAGCAGCAGAACCTTTCTATCTATGCACCCAGGATCTGGAACAACATCCCCACATCCATCAGGACAGCCCCAACACTGCTCCAAATTTAGGAAAGAGTTGATGATCCACCACTCCAGAAATATGTTTGTGGGAGAGTGGCATTGACTGCATAGTTGCCCCCAACTTTTTGCTGATGTTTTGACTGTTTTTTTACTCTAGCCAGGCTGTGGCCCTGCTATCCAGGACCCCAGCCTATCTGCTTCCTCTCTAAACTGATGTGAGTACTTTAGGTACATACCAATTGGATACTGAGGACACCCTGTGAGCCCTTGTAGATGGTACCCTAGGTACCCAGGGCATGGGTCCCTCAGAGACCTACCAGGGGCTGCAGCACTTATTGTGCCACCCCTGGGACGGCCATACAAACTGACACCAGCAGACCACTATTGTAGTCTGGGTAAGGTGGTGCTTGCACCCCTTACAGGGATATAGGTATCCTGTATCCCACTTATGTACAACCCATGTATCCTCATAGGTCACCCCTAAGGCAGGCCTTGCTAATCCTACTAGGCAGGGTGCTGAGATATGTGTGAGAGGGAACCCCTACCTGAGTAGGGCCCCTCTGCAACCTTCCTTAAAACTATTGCGAGGTTGTTTGTAGTGCATCCATACCATATACTCTTAACCGCATTATAAGTAATCGCGATAGCGTGATAACTTGAGAGTGGCTGCACAGAACCATGTCATGTTTGGTGTCAAACATCGTGGAATCATACCCCCAATCCAGCCATGGGAATGAGGGCATGATTCCCCCTTGCTAGAGGGGGGATATGGTAAAAGCGGCAGATTTTAGACACCAATTTAAAAGAGCACACGTAGTACAAAATGGATGCTACCAGCCACCCACACGATTCTGGCTGCCTGTTGCTGGGCAGAACTCCAGCCACGGCAGCTGGACAATAGGGATCTTGTTGCAGGGAGGTGTCCCCACCTCCCCAGATAGACTATGTGGATTGGAACTGGGTCGGTGCACATTAGGATGTCTTTCAAACTTGCACGTAGGCTTCTCCAGTGCCTACTTCTGCATACACCGCCTCAAACTGGTTCAGGGGCATCCTGTCCCCTGCCCAGGCGGGAAACACACAAAGGGGAGAGGGTGAAGCCACCCTTTCCCGCCTGAACTCCCATTGGTGGGCTCTGATTTAGACACTCCCCTAATCCCTGGATAAAGGCGGGTGCAGGGTCCCCAGAGCCTCAGATTAATCTTGGACGAGAACTTTGCTTCAAAGACTTGAACCTTCGATGAGCTGCCGCTCAGCTGAATGAAGAAATCTCCCTTGGGGTAAAGGAGTTACCCCCCTGCTTGGCAGGCACCTGAAACACTGCAAGTGACCAGGTTGGGACTCCGCTGCTCCTACGGACAACAAAGACTTCTGCCTACCCTGAGGTGGATTCCCAAGCATCCCAGAGGCCAGTGAGTGTGCACAGCAAAGCTCAGCACCGTGGACCCTGTGGGTGCCGAGATACCCAATGCCCCAGGACACCGGCCACCTCTTGCACAGCACACAAACCCGACCAGTGGGGAAGTTGTGCTTTGGCCCATCATTGAGCCAACCTCTCAGCATCACTTGTGCCAAAGAACGATGGTCCAGCCCACTCCGGCGACCCGTGGGCTCATCTTTACGCACTCCAAATTGCTGCCTCCCGCAGTCCCTTGTCTCTCGACTGGTGGGCCCTAGCAGAGGTCAATCTTTACTTTAAAGGGCTCCCCTGGTTGCTCCAGGCCTGCTCTACAGTCTCCTCGCTGGAGACCTTGCTCAGACCTCGTGGGTCTGCACCGTAGCTGTTTTCTGATTCTTGCGTGGGTTGCGGTTGCCAAGGCTTAGTGGATCCAATCCGGACACTAATACCGCAGCGGCCTTCATCCTTTGTGGGACAGTCGGCCTCCAGAAGCTGGCCTTCCTTGAAGCATCCTGGACCCTGTGGCTGCTGATCCAAGCTGTCTTCAACCTGAAAACACCCGACATTGAAGGGCTCTTTCTCCAAAGGCGCCTGGTCACTGGCTAGTGATCCAGACTCTGTCCCCTCTGCTTTCAGGTCCTTACCTTCAAGATCTACATCTTCAATCTGCACGACATCGACGACGCTTCACGCCAGCAGCAGTTCTTCACATTTTTCCATTGAAAACGAGACATCGACCCAACACCAAAAACGACCTATGCATCCGGCTTCCCTGGGGCAAGTAACAGTGGTACCTAGGGTACTATCGTGGGTGTGGGCCCTCCAAGAGCTTAACTCTAAACTCCTGAACTTGAACTCCTGCTAGAAGTGTCCAGATTCTTGCAAATTCCAACCGCGACATTTCCCATAGGGTTTAATAGGGCTCCCGACTGTAGTTTAAACACTGCACGTGGGTCCCCTTTCTCTCTACCTTGGGTGGTTTCATAAGGGGCCAGCAATCCTAAGTGCCCTAGGCATTGTCTGCAGAACTGTTGTGGTTCTTATACCACTTTTTTAATATATGGTTTGGTCCCCCCCTGGGGCCCTGTGATTCCAATGCTATTTATTGTTGTTATAAATGCTTTATTGAATAGTATCTTTACCTCCAGCCTCACAAGAGACTAGTGGGATTTGTTCTTAGAATAAATACATATATATTTTGAATATATACCTGTGTGGACTACTCTTTCATTTGGTCATTCAAGAGGTTATCCATGGTAAAACAATTAGCTTAACACGCCTTCAAGACTTATCCTGAAGGCTGCTCTCCACAGCTATCACTAGGATAGCTTTCTTTAAAGGTTGTCTTTTTAACCTATCACCTTAAGAGTCGAATTGGACTGGTGCAAGGTGTACCCTATAACTAGTGGACAGCAGATGCCAGGCCAGCTTCTCACAATGTTGATGTGTCATTGTCCATACAACAGAATATGCTCCATGTTAACTCATATCTGGTGGCGTAGCGAGCAAGGGACCCACGTCTGGACATGGGTCCCTTGCTCACTTTGTAACTGTATTCAAGCTAGCCTGGCTGATGAGGGGTGTTACCCCGAAACCGGTCCCAGGATGCATGTTTCTTGTCCAGGGAAGACCTGGTTTGGCAGTTTGAGCTGGACTGTTCCCATGAGACACAGGGTCAAGACTAATTTGCGTGCTGGGTCTGAACGGGGGTGGCAAAGTGAGCTAAAGAACGATGATGGATTAAACCCAGATCTGTGACTGGGGCGAGTGTCTAAAAAATGTCAATGCTCTGTCCATCATCTCTTTGTATTTGCTGTATATAAGGGCGTCAGTCTGGTTGGAGGGTGTGTCACAACAAAGCTGTGTTCTTTTGCTTGTGTTTTTTCCTTGATCACTGCATTTGCTACTCCTGACGCTTCACTCCAGTAGAATTCCACTGTTGGATTCCTGATCCCTGGCTTCTTAAATCATTTAAAGTCTTCATCCAGCAGGGAGGTTTTTACGCATATGGCCTTTTCATCCTGAGAAGGTAGCTTCATCTTGAGGTCACTTACCTGCCACATATTTGTGTGCTGACATTTTGACTTCCAGACAGTCGCCCTTGTGTCGAACAGCAGAAGTCCTTGATCCGAATTACTGTTCAGCAACAAGCTCTGAACAATGCTGTAAGCAGTATAGCAGTGCTATGGTGAATGTGATTGTGCAGCGTGAAGTTGCCCCATTAAGAGAATGTAGTAGTTGAGGCATTCTTTTAGATCAGCGGATTCCTAGGTGGGAGCAAACTATGTCAAGCTCAGCAAAGGTGAAGACTGAGATGAGGATCTTAGTGGAGTGGTAGCCCCGTCTTGCTCCTGTTAGGTTCTTACTCTTCTACTTTACCCTCTACACATCTCATCCTCTTTCCGTCTTCCCTTCTCCTGCACTCTTATCTGCTGTACCCTCTGCTTATGTTGGCCATCTTTAGTTCCTATCTCTATCCAGTCTCCCATTTTCACCAGCCAAGAAACTGTCCTATCACAGAGAACAGGAACCAAGCATAAGCTATCCCCTGGAGTGGGAAACCCTGTGTGATGCCTGGTATGGAGAGAGCTCAAGTTTCCCTCAGCTGGTGAATGGAGCTGAGGTTCGCCTTCTATCGTGATAGTCCCTCTAGCCCATGTACTATATGGTCAGGGCCCTATGCTCACCTGGGTTAGAGCTGATATATTTCTGTTGGACAGAGTAAGAGCCCCTCTGCCCAGGCTCTGCTGGAGCTGACATCAGCCTTCCCCTAGAGTAGATGCCCATCAGCCCCAAGCCCTTTATGGATAGCATGTGCCACATACTTACATGGTCTTTAACAGAGATATGCTTTTTTTCTATAGCAATCGCTCCGCCCCAGCCAGTCTCTGCATGTACAGAGCACAGACCTCCATACTCACCTGGGCTGTAGCTGAGGTCAGTCTGTCTGCTGTAGTGAGAGCCACTTAGCCCTATTCTATGTAGGGACCTAGCCCAGATAACCATGGTCACTTGGTTTGGAACTGAGCTCTGTCTGACCCCTGGAGTAAGGGCCTATGCCCAGTGCTTAATTTGTAACAGAAATAAGTACCAGGGCTCTTGTCAGGAGGCCACTGCAGCTTGCACCACACATTGCCCCTGCTATGCTGCTGATTATAGTAACAACACAACTACTAACCATCACATGTCTACAAGTGTGACAATTCCGAACTATTTCAGGCCCCCAAAGCTTAAGAATGGCTTGGGCGGCCGGTAATAGTCATTTTTAATGTATATTAAATTAATAAATGACTGTTGTTGTGGTCATCTCTAAATTACGCAGACAGCACAGCCTTGTGGCAAACTGTCACAAACGCCAATATTGACAATTAAGTGCCGGTGCCGAGCACCGGAAACCACCGGCCCAAATTAAGGACTGCCTGTGCCTCCATGCTTACATGGGCTGAAATTGTGGTGAACACTTCCTTTGAAGTGAGAGCCCTTCTGCTCCATGCTTTGTATCTCTAAAGCTCAGGACCCAATGCTCACCTTTTCTGCCTGGCATTGAGGTCAGCCTGAACTGAAGTGAGAGCCACGGTGCCCCATACTATTTGTGGCTGAATTCTTGGCCCCCATTGATCTGGAGATGGTCCCAGCCTGTCTCATGGAGTGAGCCCCGCTTTGTCCCATGCTCTGTTGGACAGAGTCCTAGTCGCTGTGCTCACCTAACAGGGGATAGGACTAGGCTTCACCCTGAGAATGGCAGGGCACAATGTCCAAGCATAAGTTCCATTGGTCAGCCGGGCAGTAACTGAGGTCAGCTGTTTCCTGCACTAATATTCATTCTGCAAGAGCCTTGGGACATCCGAGCCAGGGTTCTGGCTTGATTGCATAGCATGTGCTGAGCAATTAAAAAATGTAAATTAGGCAACAAATATCATGAAAAAATACGATAACATTACAACAAAGAATTTAAAAAGAAAAATGTTTTTTTCAACATTTGTCTGTGTCTGTGTTAAGTAATACGAGTATATCCCTGTATTCCGTTTATATCACTGTATTCCATTATATTTATTGAAAGCAGTATTTTTTTTGCATGAAACATACAAGAATACGATGTGCCAGTTTGTCAAGTCTTCTATTTAAATGGCCTATATTGTTCTTAAAGGTGGAGCAAGATTATTTTTATATTAATCATATATAGATGAGGTTTTTATTGGACATAGATCCTGAACTGAATCGTTTCTCAAACCAGCTGGTAAAGGAAAACTATACATAGTGAAGTAAAGTGATGGGCTGTAGATCACACACATTGGTCAAGTATGGAAGCCGGGATTTGACTCTAGGACTGCATAGTGTGCAGTTAAGACACTGCAGGGTTACACCCTTTTTCTTCTTTAATGCTAAAGATCGGTACTTCGTGTTCAGTTATTCCATTTTTATTCAGTTACTGATAGTATATGTGTTGTGTCCTAGCAACTGGTCTTGCATTCCTGTTATGGTTACCAGCCTTCCAAGATTCTGGAAGGTGGACCAGAGAGGAGGAGACAGTTGCTGCTGTAAGGACGTGTCTAGGGGTTGTTCCTCCTTACTTAATAAAGCTCTTATTACCACATTATCTGTTTATGCTTCTTAAAAATATGGACTTGAGTAAATACACTAATCACACCTTAAATCAAACTGATACAAAACACACACACAGATATATATACACACACACACACGCACGCACACGCGCGCGCGCGTGCGGGTTATAAGATTTCAAGGTTTCACAGACACTGAAGATCAAACACAGCAGCAGAGCATGCCTCAGTCTACTGGCTGAATAAGCAGAATGATTGTAGATGAGGCTCAACACCTCAGTGACCACTATTACAGCATTAATAAACCATAGAGGCCTTGGAGCCCCCAGGGAGTTTGCTGCTCAGGTTACGGCGCTCCAAGGAGACCTCTCCAGCGCAGCATGGCCTCAGAAAGACATATTCTGTCTGCAACACTTGAATACGCTATGCTTCAGTTTCGACCCTAGTATCTCATTATCACCTCTCGGTGGTTTCCCCACAGCCCCTTGTCCTCCTGCCCTATGCTTTGTAAGAACAGAGATCAACCCTAAACTCACCTATATTGTAGCTAAAGTCTGTCAGGCCCTGGAGCAATAATCCCTTTCCCCAGGCTCTCTAGAGAGCCTGTAACTTTGGGCAAAGCACTTAATCTCCTCGTACCTGAAAGGAAAGATTGTCCAATATAATCCGGTGCTCATGTAAAGCACTCTCTGGCCATAAAAGAATAGCGTATCAATATAGATGGAGCTCAGATCGCTGTGCTCGCCTGGGTTGGAAGGACAAAGCCCAGGCCCGCACGTGCACCTGGGCTGCCACTGAGGGAAGCGGAGTCTGTTCTCATTCTTACCTGAACTCTCCCCGCGCCCCACCCTCCTTCCCTCCAATAAATGAATTTGTCTTCCCTGCTTGTCAGAAGGTTTGCTTTGGCTCTGTCTCCCCTGTCATTATCGCCATACCCGTGTCTCCATCAAACAAGGAATCTGTCAGAGGAGCCTGTGATCCACCGCTCCCAGGCCCCAGGGCTCAGAGTCTGCGTGTGATGTCAGCCGGTGTGTGCCATGGGCCTCCCAACGAGGATCCCTTGGTTTGTGTGCGACCGTGTGCAGCAGTGGTCGAAGTGCATTCAACAAGTATTGGAACTGGGACCCTGAATGCAATGGAGGCGAGCTATGTAGGGGCGGGGTTAAAGGTGTGGCTCAGAAGAAAAAATACTCTGTAACTAATTAGTGGGAAATGCATTTTTTAAGGTTACATAACCTCTGTTTGTTAATGTAATCACTGCAGATGTGTGTGTGATTAACCAAAGAGCCACAGAATTGAATCCAGGTATGTGCAAAGGGGATATTGACGTGTCGGGTTCAGTGCTACCAGCCTGTGGCAGAAAGTACAGTGAATATGTAAGTCATTATTATAAACTTACATTACCTCTCAAAAAGAATACGCCTTTGTCATTATGAAGCTTCAAGTGAATCCATCAGTAGACGCCAATACTAGCTTCCAAGCAGCATTTACGTTTGCTGATTAACCAATTGCACACATCTATATTTCTTTCAGGTTGCAGGCCCCATTGCAAGAAGGCTTCTTTCCTATTTTTCCCTCCTTTGGCTGGACAGCACAGGAGACCCCCTCCCATAGTGCCAATATTGGCCACACTCACCAGCCCTCCTGCAGCAACATACAGGTAGCATAAATAAGCAGACTAGACAATTTTTTGGTGGAGAAAATTTCTGCAGGTTTATTACCATACCAAATATGCCAACATGGTGGGTTATCTTACAGGCGATCCAAAGGCAAGCCGCCCCTCGCGGCCTACCACCTGATGGGCCAACTTGCATTGTAGCCTTAGCCAATCGGTGCTTAGCTGTTGTGGTGAGGGGATAGCCCCTCCCACTTCTGGTGAACCATTGGTCCACCATATAACTCACGCCCCCCCTATGAGGGGCGGAGCATTCAAGCAACCCCCGGTTGTACAGGTTTCCAATCACCTGTAGGACAGATGGGGTGCCATCACACTCCAGGGTCCACCGCACAGACTTCCTGGGGATATTCGGCCTCAGCACCCTTTGTGCTCCTGAAGAGGGTATCCCTGAGTACCTTTCCGCCTCTGGATCGCCATGTAACTCTGCCACAGCCCTAGGTGTGGCGACTGTCGCAGCCAGGGCCCCCCACCAAGGCCGGCGCTCCTACTTACATCCCGCTATTTCCAGGGCCTCCCCTAGGTCCAGGAGGAACAAGTCCATGCCTATTCTGGAGAGATGTATCCCATCATCCTCGAAACACCCTGTGGATTTAGCATGAAGCAAACCATGTCTTATGAATCCAATTCGGTGAATTTACGCATCACGCAATTGACTCTCCTGCGTGCAGCCTCCATTGCTTCCCCTGATCGGGCTCCCTGCCACAGGAGCCGTGGAGTGATCTCTGACCACCACAGTTCAAGTGTCCCTAACTGATTGCTTAATTGCAAATTGTGGCTTTCATGTGTTGAAGCAATGTCCTTATGCCCAGGGCCATCAGGTCGTTACCCCCCAGGTGTATAACTAGCACGTTAGGGGGACTGGTGTCTCCCCCCAGTCTCTGCTGTAGTTTGTCCAACAACCCATTCCATCACATGCCCGGGTACTCCAGCCAAGTTATCTTAGTGTTGGAAAAGCCATGCCTCCACTTCCTGCTTTCAGCCCACTGTGCCAATCTGCTAACGCCACAGTGGCCAATCACCCAGACCTTTGTTCCTGGTAAATAAAGAAAAGTGATGTTGCAAAACGTTTATTAACAACACAGCACGCAAAATGAAACAGTAAAATTACACTACACAACACACTGCCGCCAGTACTCGGCAAACCGGTTCCTGCGAGCAAATCAAATTACGTGGCTCATGGTCATACAAAGTTGTAAACAGGAAATTATCT
The DNA here is from genome assembly GCF_964204655.1 of Triturus cristatus. Classification (NCBI taxonomy): domain Eukaryota; kingdom Metazoa; phylum Chordata; class Amphibia; order Caudata; family Salamandridae; genus Triturus; species Triturus cristatus. Next base: position 74,958,566 of record NC_140585.1, on the reverse strand, counting down.
TCACACCACACATCCGTCAGTCGCCATGACCCGGCTGCTGAACGACCATTAAAGTTTGTGGGCTCATGGCCGTATGTATCTCTTGAAACAGTGGGATTGCCAACGCCCCACCTGTTTGATACCCTCTGCTGGCAAGCCTTCCTTAAACGCTGTAGTTGCTGCCCCTATGCAGAAAGAGTGGCTGCAAAAACGCTGGCTAGGGTCCCTGTTGCCAGACAGTGCCAGGCATGCGTGCATAATGTGTTCCACCTGGTACTTTGTAAGGGGCGTGATGTCTGCGTGGAGAAAAAGGTAACCATCTGCTACCGGGCGCAGGGCCAGATAGGCGGCGAACAGACTGACTGGGCAATACCTGCCATCCCCCAGACTGTGCAGACAGAAAACCCTTCCCTTCCCGCTCTGATCAGTCTTAGACCTTCTTAGCGTTCTTTTGAGGGAATCCCTTGAGAGCACCACATCTTGTATTTTCAGTGCCACCCCAGACTTATCATTCTTCGCTCTGGCCACCAACTCACTAATTCGAAGTGCCCCAAAGAAAGCCAGGCTGAACGTGGCAGCAAACAATGCAGCCTCAAACGCCGAGTGAGTGGCCTTATGCATCCAATCTAGCATCCCCTGCAGTGTCTCAAAGTCTATAGGGAACCTATTGTCCGTTGCCTTTGGTTCACTCCTGGCCCAACCTTTTAATGCAGCTCTGATCACAAAGGATCTTGTTGGATCTGACTGGCCCTTTAGTCTAGCGTGGTGGCTGATTGTGGCCCGATATCCACGAATGACTCTTCCCATTGTCTTTAGCCCACAATATGAAGGACTTCACTCTGCTTTCTAAAGATAGTTCGCCTTCATCCCATGCCCCCGTCACTGAACAACATTTTGGCCCGCCAGACTTATATCTCTTATTTGTCCTGGGCGCTAGGGATAGCTCACCCAGCCCCCTCAGTCGCTTTTCCACTTCAACAGCTCATCAGCCCCTGCGGAAATCGCCTGCCTGTGCGAGCAGACCAAGATTCATCGCTCCCCACTCCATCACCATCTTTCTTGCTTCCCAACATTGGCTTTATGCCGTCTATGGTGTTTAGCTTCCATTTGCTCCAGGGGAGAGCAGCCCTGTCTGGCAGTGTGTGTACTGAAGGAGATGTGTTCTGGAAGTACCATTGATATAAGTTCAAATGTCACTACTTCGCAGTACTTGGTGTGTTTAATAAAACTAATAACAGGTGCAACCAATCACTCGGGCATTCCTCGCTTACTTAGGCATGTTGGATTGATGGAATTCTGTGAAATATGTAAGCTATCTCCCTCGGCATACCCTCCCTTTAACACAGGTTTTTCCTCTTTAGGCATGTCACTAATTGTCTCAATCATGCGTTTCAGGCCACTTTGTGTTCTGCTTAGGCAACATCCCTTCTAACACACCGTGTTGAGTAACTATTCATGTTTATCTCTTGTACAAGTCGTCCCCATTTGCCTGGCACTCATTGGACCCAAAGAAGCATTTAACAAGCACCCTATACAAATGTATATACATGTTGCTCAACTAGGGAACTATTACTTCCTCACTACGTACTTCCGAGCATGTAAATACTGCAAAAGGTATCCCTACCTTAGTACCTGAATAACCACTAAATAAATACAGTTTAGATAAAAGATTACCAGTGCACCTAGCCAAGGGCCCTACACTGCATGTCAACCCCTGTTGTTGAGTTTTTGACTGTTGATTTTGCCTGCCTACATCCGGACCCTTCAAGTAAAACCTACCAAACCAATCGCCTACATGGCCAATAACGTGCCAACATGTGTCCAATGAGATTAAACAAGTTAGAGGCTTTATTGTATCAGCCAGACCCGAAGTGGAGCCAGAGCTGAATGGTCTTAGTGGGGTCAGACTGGAGGAGGTATGTGTGGCTAATGCAGTCCCAAAAATCTGTGCAAATTGATAATGCATCCCCACAGTGCCAATGGGCCTGAGTATAAGAAATATGCGATGCTGTGATACAACTTATGTAAATGTGTGTGGTATGGAAACCTACAGTTCATTTCCAAGTACATGTAATACTTCAGATCCAGCAAAGTATAGGTTAACAAGCCTGCTCCTCCTATTGCCGAAATCTTCCCCGCCTGCTGGCCCCTGTGTTCTAATTGTATTTGCATCAATATCCATAGTTCAAGCACCTGTGCAGTTCGACTGTAAAGTGTGTATCACTGTGACTCTATTGGGAGGGTGAAAGTTGATTGAGTCCTTCCCCCTGCAGGTTCAAAACCTTATCGTATAACACGTCTACTACCCTGTGGATAAAGCAAGACAGTCATCCACGTACCTCACATTGCTGGACCATAGCCGCAGCTCCCTGATATTACTGCAAATAATATCCGACACCCCCCAATTCTTCATAATTCCTGGCTTTACTGCCAAGTGTTCACAGTTTACTGCTACTCCTTTACAGTTATTTTCTTTCTATAACTGAAAATTGCGAGGAGATTGTAGGCCCCAGTTCCAATGTTGAACCAACTAAAATGCAAGCAACTTATGTAAATGTGGGCAGTATTAAAACCGACAGTTCATATTCAAGTACATGTAATACTTCAGATCGAACAAAGTATAGGTTAACAACCCTGCTCCTCCTATTGCCAAAATCTTCCCCGCCCGCTGGCCCCTGTGTTCTCATTGTGTTTGCATCAATACTCAGGGAAAGTGACTCGTGTTTTCGACATTGCAACTCAGCAGCAGCTCCCTAATATTATTGCCAATCATATATGACCACCAACCCCTCATTTGATGTCCTGAGATGTTTTAAGATACTGTTTAGGATGTTGTACCAAGCACATAATATTACTCTGTAAGATACGAATATCTTCTCACACATCGCCCACGTTAAAATTGAATTCTGGGCAACCGAAATTAAAACAATCTGATAAAGAAACCTGCTGAGGTGTCCTCCCACTGGTTGGCCCAATTGCAACTGACACATCACAGATTTAACACTGGTAGAGCACTGTGCGCACATATTGACAGTAGGTTGTGCCATATAAAATTACCAACAGCAACATGCCCTGCGTGCTCACTATCCCATGCCAACCACTAAGACCTAAGGGCAAAACTTGCAGTGTACTGTTAATAAAAACAGAACTAGATAGTTGTGCAATCTGCCACTACTTGGGGCTGAGGACAAAGCGGGCAAGATTATATGTGTTGTTTACCACAACTCATAGATGCACCAGGGGATGCACCGCCACCCTTCCCATGGCGAGCTCCGGCGTGCTGACCATTGGAACTGGGAACTGTGTGAACGCAGTTTGCTCTGCAGTGAATCAACCAGCGGGTGGAGCAACGCGATTTCGCCGCTCCCACCGTACGCTTGCAGGCTCCCCCAACTCCCATGTCCTCTGGTTCCGAGAGGCGGTATTGAGCACAGCACTGAGTGAAAAAACAGCCGAGGAGCATACTAGTTAAAGGTGGGTTACACTCACTATTTGCATTACATACCGTACACACTTTCCTTCTGACTTGCGAGACTAAAATGAACTAAAGTGAGTCTCATTTCTCTCTAATCTCAAGCAGTAAAATAACGTGTATGAGTACTGCGCACGTACACCTGTAGGTATCTTGGCGCTGACTCACAGGTGTCTTTGTTGCCCACACAAAGGTACTATTTTATCGCTATATACCTTGGCGTGTTAACTACGTCTAACCGTTCACATGCCATGGTATTTGGACGTTTTCTACAAAGAACATTCCTCACCTAGTCCATCATAGCGCACGCTTACCGGTCTGAGAGCTGCGAGTGGCGTGCCACATAGACTTAAGGTGCAGAAATTCTCAGCGACACTGGGTGACCAAGATGTGGCTGTCACACACTCATCAGGAGACCATGACCTAACCACATGATAAGTGCAGCTGGAACATTTATGGAGGAGACCCGGGCGCATTCCAAAAGGAGGCCAGGATAGTCTAACCAGCGGCAGGGGTACAGGACGTGGGGTGGCCTCATCCCCTCATGCAGCAAGGCAATAAGCTGGAGGTATCGTACTGAGCACTGGACCTATGGGAGACATGCCTCAGCTGAGTTAGCGTAACTAGTTATATGTGGTCTCTCTGGAAGCTGTATATCGTCCACGGAGGTATGCTAGGGATGCTCCTCCAGTACACTGTATCTGTCTGGTGATCTAATGGGGACGCACAGCTTCCCACTTATGACGTCACAGTTAAGGTGGTACCACCTCCTAGGTCTCTGTGCCAGTCACAACCTCGAATGGCTGGTGCCCCCCGACCCCTATCCCCGCTGCTGAGGAAATATTTTTTTTTTTAAACCCTACAGCACTCGAAGTCGGCTCAAACACTGCTGCCGGCAGCATGCTTCAGCAGCGTTTAGGCCTAGGGTTCTCTCGTAAAGGCCACACTTACAGAATAGGCCCGACAGCAGCTGTCCCTTCGGCCTCTGTCATGTAGTGTCTGTGGGGGCGTTTTCTGACATGAGAAGACTTCAATGCGCTTTTTCTGGGTGTTCGTGGATGCCAGGTCGACCAGGTAGAACACTACTTTCTTTAAACCCCCAGCCCCATCCACCAACGGATGTCCAGTGCGCGTAACTATCAGTTAGGAAGCCCTACACATAATTAGCCCACATGCCCACGTGCAACGCAGTGCAAGGATTGCAAGGGCACTGAAATACCGGAAGTAAACGTCTCAACCTACCATGAGTCGTACAGTAGCAGGGTTGGTATTACTGCCAGGCAAGAGTAGATATATTCACGCGGAGGGTGCCTTGCGGCGTTGCAGAGAATACCACTTTGCTGCCCTGATGGACTCCTTGTGGCACTGATTGCTGGACAGACTGCAGCTGATATATATATGGGGGACAAGCCATGCCTCTCCATACACCGCCAAGCGGCCAGACTAGTGCCGCAAAATGCCGAGGGCTCAAAACTCTGCCCCACACCGCGCCGCCTTCTTAGGAACAGGCACGGGGAGATTCAGTTATTTGCCCAGATTCCCAGGATGTGGACGCGACCGTGAGCCTGTCTCCTCTTCAGCCTGCGAGGGAGGCAACACACAGGGAAATCTGTACACCCGCGTAGCCGACGTGCCCGTGCTGCCCCCCGACCGTGAGGGCATCGGCATTCCAACTGCCCGCCCGACATCACCCCGGAGCCCCAACCTCATGTGAGCAGCAAACAAGATAAAAGTCTTGCCTCTCTCCCCAGGTTAGGTTTAGTCATACAACGTGTGCTTATTGGCATAGTGCATCCCAAGCCTTCAAGCTCTTCACACTGCCCATATAATCCTTGGCCTTTCTGCAGAGACTACCAACAGGGTAAAGCGATACTGTGCTCTGATCACGGTATCTCACCTGCCCCTCCCCCTTTGAAATGTGCGCTAATCATTTAAGCAGGAGAGAGGCCCAACTTTACTATTACAAATAAAGCTGATGAAACCGCAGCGTGCTAATGAGGACATATTAGTTGGAGAGCTGCGCTTTGCCGCCCAGATGCAGCGTGGGAGGCAATGCGACTCGCTGCTTTCTCCCCCCGCATGCGACGGGTGTCCCCAAGCTTGACTCAGCCTTGAACTCCCCGCCCCACGGCGCTGTTGCCGGGGGCTCGTCTGCACATAACGTGGGGGGGGGGGGGACAATGCGACTCGCCACCCCCCTCCCCAACACTCCAGGGGTGCCTGGCTCCGCTCTAACATCCCCGAGCCTCGGCACTAATGCCGAGGGTCGGGCCTCTGCACCGAGACAGCGCGTGACATCAGATTAGGAAGAAGGAAATGAAGTGAACAGATGGAAAACCGCTTTCATGGACTATCTGTCTCCTTCGAGGCCCCCCTTGGCTTTATTCAAATGGCTGCCAATTAAAGCGAGAGCACGGTCCGCTCAAGATCAGACGGCGTGTCATCTCTAAAGTGGGGCTCTGTGGGGATCGGGGCGCCTCGCAACCTAGCTGCCACCCCACACTATCTTCCCCGCCCCAACCAGGACCAACACCGCCAGAGCATAGATTGCGGTGACACCGCAGGCTTCCCGGCACCAGTGCCCACGCAGAATAGCGTCACCATAGGCAAGCCGGGACCAACGCCGTCGTGTTGAAAGGCGAGCAGAGACCCGGCGGGCTCACCACAATTCGCCCTACATGGCCTCTCTCCTGTTTCAGGTCTTGCCCCCACTGGAGGATAGGCGCCGCTGCCCGGTGTCTTCTTGGAGCAGTCCTCCCCCCTCCCATGGTGGCCGCTGCCCCGGCGATGGCCGGGCATTGCCGCTTGGTCTAAGGGGGAGGGGGGAGAATTGCACTCACCGTAGAACTGCACCAGAGGAGACCAGGGTGGCATGACCCAAACAGCGAGACGGGCAGCGGTCAAACGGCGTCCGGGCGAGGGGACAAAGAGGCCGCCAGGTGGGCGGGGGAGGAATTTATACCTCTCCCCGAACCCCACCCCGGCCGGAAGTGACGAGCGGGACCCCAAAGGGGTCTCTGGACACTAGGCTGACCAGTGTGCCAACCTGTGGCACTAAAGGGGCCACCCTCTTATAAGGGTACCCTGCGGTGACTTTGTCGGTGAGCCCGCATTCATCCCATTCAGCCTAGGCATCCTAACTGTAGGAAATAAACATTCAGGTTGTCTTTTAAGAATAAGAAGGAGAACTGTTTTTGTTAAATTAAAAAAGTATGACCAGATCGCTCCCCTCATGCCCATGGGCATGTTTATCTGTTTGCTTGCATGTGTTTATATGCAAAGCCTCGCTATAATGCTGTCAACCTTTAAGAAAACGGGGAGGAGATCTGGCCTAAGGGCCAGAGCTGGCTATGTGGAACTGAAGAACCAGGTATGAGTCCCAGTGTTGGCTTAATATCCTGTGATTTTGGGCAACCCACTTAATGTCTCCGAGGTTAAAAAAAAAAAAGTTAAAAAATCAATACGACCTCAAGTGATTTAATCTGATGCTCATGTAAAGCCCTTATGCCACGCTTGCACTATATAAAACTTTAAAAAGAAAGACGCATGGGGGCACGGTCAACCAGCAATGAAGATTGCCGCTTCGTAGAGCGGCTCCATCACACAGCCGCATTCTCCTTCAATATCCGCACATACATCTATCCCCTCGCCGCAATCCGCAGATGCCATCTTGATCGCATGTTTGAGGGGAACTCCTTCAGCCCAGCCCTGCCGACAAAGACAGGATGAATAGGTGCATCTGGGCCGTGGCGGCTCTGCAGAAGATGAGAGGTGCTGGTCCGGATTGCTTCGCTACTGCTGACGTGTTGACGTGGACGGTGGCCCCCATTGACTTTCATTATCACTCTACCGACCTGCAGTGAGCCCTGCACCAATATCACCAGTATTTCATGTTTTAATGGCATGGAACTGGCTGCCTTGGAGCATGAACTCCACATTCAACCCCTGAACTGCTTTAGACCTCAGTTAGGGGTGAATTTGTGACTGTTGCGGAGAAATGTATTCGTGGGACTGGTCCTAGTGTGGTGAGAAAGCCAACAGGCCGTGTGGTGTGTGTCTTTGCCAATGGGCAGGCAGCAGAGTGTACTCCACTAATCCTGGTTGGGCCCCCCTCCTATCGTACCCCCACAGTGACAGCATGGCAGACGGTAAGGGCCAGCAAGGTGTCCACCAGACAAAATTAGATCTTTTTGTACTAATGGGAAATGTGTGCCTACAAGTAAGGCCTGTGAGTAGGCGCAGCCCACTTCGTCATTGTCCACTGAGGGGGAACCCTTGACATTGCAAGATATTATGGCGGCGATCCCAGGGGGTACGATCTTCTTTGGAGATACGCATGGATTCAGTCACAAATTAGGTGTCTCTATTAAGGGCAGATCTTTGAGCTACGAGTTCAGGAGTCAAAGAGGTGGGAGAAATTACTACATCTATCCATCTAGACACTAAGACCCTTAAAAGCCAAGTTCATGACCTACAGGAGGCAAATGCAGTCATGGAAGCCCAACTGGAATATTTTGAAGGTAGTGCTCGACGCAACTATGTACGAATACCTATGAGTCCCGGAGCATACAGAGGGGCCAGCAGTGGACCTCTTTGTCAAAGATCTCATGCTCAAAATTTTGCAGCCGAGAGGTCTTTCTAAGTACTTCTTAGTAGAACGAGCCCCTCTGGTTCCGGGAGGGCGCCATAAACCGGGGCCCCCTCCCCGACCTATCATCACCCGGATCTTCAATTTCAGAGGCCGAGTTGCGATACTGCAAACGGCTTGAAGCACGCCTCCAGTAACCTATGAGAATACGCACATAACCTTCTTACTGGACTTTACACTCAAGGTCCAGAGACAATATTGCAGCTTTCTCAAAGTCAAAAAGGCATTGAGAGGCAAATCAGTGAAATATTCAATGTTTTTTCCTGCTAGACCGAGGGAAAGACTTGGTTCTTTATGACCCCTGAGAAGGCCTTTTAGTGGCTGGAGGTCTAGAGAACTGTAGGCACACAAGGTGCCGCAGGCCAGCAAGGATAACTCAGGCATTGCTCCGGAGACTCCTCTGGGCAGCAGGACCGGAACTCGCAACGTGAAGGAACAGATGCATCACGAGGGCGCACTCCATAGACTGTACACTTCAGCCTGTGATGATATTTTTATTCATGGAGAGACATAGCTTAAGATGATGGGGGGGCTGTGTGATACATGCCGCTGATGATGAGTTTAGGGTTCTGTTCATTGGTGACACTGATATGATGGATCTATACGGATGGGTGGAGTATATCAGTGAAGTTGCACAGTAGTCTTGTTATCACAAATATGCATGTTTTACACTGATATGGACCTGAGGTACTTTTTTCGATATTTGTTTTCTGGGAGGTGGGGGTAAGGGGTGACATTCCTTGGATTGCCAACAGTTCCTCCATAAGTTTCAAGTTGGGGTTGGGCAACGGGCACTCTGCAGAGTTTGGGGGACGGACAGTTCTAAGTCCGTCATACAGGGAGGGGGTGTTATTCACTCAAGACTCAATTCTGGTAAGTTATGGTGATCAGGGGAGAAGGGGCAGGGAGGGAGAGGGATTAGTTGAGAGTCATAGTTTGTTATTCCACTTGACGACGAGCTACCATCTGTATTCTGACGCACTGGCTGCATCTGACTGGTCATATGAGGACAGTCAAAGCTCCACTGGGTTTTCTCTAACAATTTCTGGGATGGGTAAAAGCCCCATTTCTGACTGTAAGATGTCCTGTTAATGGCTACACCAGCCGTCTCTGAGATCCCACTCTTGTCCTAGAATGTGAATGGATTGGGTGACAAAATCAAACGAGTGGTAGTGTTGCAAAAGATTAAACAACACTCTCCTGATGTGGTCCTCTTACAGGAGATTCATCTCAGGAGCAACACTTGCAAAGCCCTAGACCACTGGGGTTACAAGATGATGGTTCATGCTGGATTCATGACGAGCTCTAGGGTTACAGGCATATTACTTAATAAACAACTGCCTTTGACCATGAACTGATCATGGACTGACCCATTAGGTAGATATGCATCCCTTTCTGGGACGTTGGAGGGAGTACAATAAATATTCTATCCATATATATTCCCCCAACTGTATACAGCGTAACTTTCCACCACAATTCGCCCTACATGGCCTCTCTCCTGTTTCAGGTCTTGCCCCCACTGGAGGATAGGCGCCGCTGCCCGGTGTCTTCTTGGAGCAGTCCTCCCCCCTCCCATGGTGGCCGCTGCCCCGGCGATGGCCGGGCATTGCCGCTTGGTCTAAGGGGGAGGGGGGAGAATTGCACTCACCGTAGAACTGCACCAGAGGAGACCAGGGTGGCATGACCCAAACAGCGAGACGGGCAGCGGTCAAACGGCGTCCGGGCGAGCGGACAAAGAGGCCGCCAGGTGGGCGGGGGAGGAATTTATACCTCTCCCCGAACCCCACCCCGGCCGGAAGTGACGAGCGGGACCCCAAAGGGGTCTCTGGACACTAGGCTGACCAGTGTGCCAACCTGTGGCACTAAAGGGGCCACCCTCTTATAAGGGTACCCTGCGGTGCATTTGTCGGTGAGCCCGCATTCATCCCATTCAGCCTAGGCATCCTAACTGTAGGAAATAAACATTCAGGTTGTCTTTTAAGAATAAGAAGGAGAACTGTTTTTGTTAAATTAAAAAAGTATGACCAGATCGCTCCCCTCATGCCCATGGGCATGTTTATCTGTTTGCTTGCATGTGTTTATATGCAAAGCCTCGCTATAATGCTGTCAACCTTTAAGAAAACGGGGAGGAGATCTGGCCTAAGGGCCAGAGCTGGCTATGTGGAACTGAAGAACCAGGTATGAGTCCCAGTGTTGGCTTAATATCCTGTGATTTTGGGCAACCCACTTAATGTCTCCGAGGTTAAAAAAAAAAAGTTAAAAAATCAATACGACCTCAAGTGATTTAATCTGATGCTCATGTAAAGCCCTTATGCCACGCTTGCACTATATAAAACTTTAAAAAGAAAGACGCATGGGGGCACGGTCAACCAGCAATGAAGATTGCCGCTTCGTAGAGCGGCTCCATCACACAGCCGCATTCTCCTTCAATATCCGCACATACATCTATCCCCTCGCCGCAATCCGCAGATGCCATCTTGATCGCATGTTTGAGGGGAACTCCTTCAGCCCAGCCCTGCCGACAAAGACAGGATGAATAGGTGCATCTGGGCCGTGGCGGCTCTGCAGAAGACGAGAGGTGCTGGTCCGGATTGCTTCGCTACTGCTGACGTGTTGACGTGGACGGTGGCCCCCATTGACTTTCATTATAACTCTACCGACCTGCAGTGAGCCCTGCACCAATATCACCAGTATTTCATGTTTTAATGGCATGGAACTGGCTGCCTTGGAGCATGAACTCCACATTCAACCCCTGAACTGCTTAAGACCTCAGTTAGGGGTGAATTTGTGACTGTTGCGGAGAAATGTATTCGTGGGACTGGTCCTAGTGTGGTGAGAAAGCCAACAGGCCGTGTGGTGTGTGTCTTTGCCAATGGGCAGGCAGCAGAGTGTACTCCACTAATCCTGGTTGGGCCCCCCTCCTATCGTACCCCCACAGTGACAGCATGGCAGACGGTAAGGGCCAGCAAGGTGTCCACCAGACAAAATTAGATCTTTTTGTACTAATGGGAAATGTGTGCCTACAAGTAAGGCCTGTGAGTAGGCGCAGCCCACTTCGTCGTTGTCCACTGAGGGGGAACCCTTGACATTGCAAGATATTATGGCGGCGATCCCAGGGGGTACGATCTTCTTTGGAGATACGCATGGATTCAGTCACAAATTAGGTGTCTCTATTAAGGGCAGATCTTTGAGCTAAGAGTTCAGGAGTCAAAGAGGTGGGAGAAATTACTACATCTATCCATCTAGACACTAAGACCCTTAAAAGCCAAGTTCATGACCAACAGGAGGCAAATGCAGTCATGGAAGCCCAACTGGAATATTTTGAAGGTAGTGCTCGACGCAACTATGTACGAATACCTATGAGTCCCGGAGCATACAGAGGGGCCAGCAGTGGACCTCTTTGCCAAAGATCTCATGCTCAAAATTTTGCAGCCGAGAGGTCTTTCTAAGTATTTCTTAGTAGAACGAGCCCCTCTGGTTCCGGGAGGGCGCCATAAACCGGGGCCCCCTCCCCGACCTATCATCACCCGGATCTTCAATTTCAGAGGCCGAGTTGCGATACTGCAAACGGCTTGAAGCACGCCTCCAGTAACCTATGAGAATACGCACATAACCTTCTTACTGGACTTTACACTCAAGGTCCAGAGACAATATTGCAGCTTTCTCAAAGTCAAAAAGGCATTGAGAGGCGAATCAGTGAAATATTCAATGTTTTTTCCTGCTAGACTGAGGGAAAGACTTGGTTCTTTATGACCCCTGAGAAGGCCTTTTAGTGGCTGGAGGTCTAGAGAACTGTAGGCACACAAGGTGCCGCAGGCCAGCAAGGATGACTCAGGCATTGCTCCGGAGACTCCTCTGGGCAGCAGGACCGGAACTCGCAACGTGAAGGAACAGATGCATCACGAGGGCGCACTCCATAGACTGTACACTTCAGCCTGTGATGATATTTTTATTCATGGAGAGACATAGCTTAAGATGATGGGGGGGCTCTGTGATACATGTCGCTGATGATGAGTTTAGGGTTCTGTTCATTGGTGACACTGATATGATGGATCTATACGGATGGGTGGAGTATATCAGTAAAGTTGCACAGTAGTCTTGTTATCACAAATATGCATGTTTTACACTGATATGGACCTGAGGTACTTTTTTCGATATTTGTTTTCCGGGAGGTGGGGGTAAGGGGTGACATTCCTTGGATTGCCAACAGTTCCTCCATAAGTTTCAAGTTGGGGTTGGGGTTGGGCAACGGGCACTCTGCAGAGTTTGGGGGACGGACAGTTCTAAGTCCGTCATACAGGGAGGGGGTGTTATTCACTCAAGACTCAATTCTGGTAAGTTATGGTGATCAGGGGAGAAGGGGCAGGGAGGGAGAGGGATTAGTTGAGAGTCATAGTTTGTTATTCCACTTGACGACGAGCTACCATCTGTATTCTGACGCACTGGCTGCATCTGACTGGTCATATGAGGACAGTCAAAGCTCCACTGGGTTTTCTCTAACAATTTCTGGGATGGGTAAAAGCCCCATTTCTGACTGTAAGATGTCCTGTTAATGGCTACATCAGCTGTCTCTGAGATCCCACTCTTGTCCTAGAATGTGAATGGATTGGGTGACAAAATCAAACGAGTGGTAGTGTTGCAAAAAATTAAACAACACTCACCTGATGTGGTCCTCTTACAGGAGATTCATCTCAGGAGCAACACTTGCAAAGCCCTAGACCACCGGGGTTACAAGATGATGGTTCATGCTGGATTCATGACGAGCTCTAGGGTTAAAGGCATATTACTTAATAAACAACTGCCTTTGACCATGAACTGATCATGGACTGACCCATTAGGTAGATATGCATCCCTTTCTGGGACGTTGGAGGGGGGACAATAAATATTCTATCCATATATATTCCCCCAACTGTATACAGCGTAACTTTCCTGGATTTAAGTAAACTTCTACTTGAACTTTCAGCGGGAACTTTTAATGGGGGGAGATTTCAATATGACAGCTTGAAACACTAAAGATCGATTACCCCTGCAACACACAGCCCCCTCCCCACTCCATTGACTGACTTTTTCTCAGCTCTGGGGATAGTAGATGTCTGGCGCACATACAACCCCAGAGCACAGAACTTTACGTTGCACTCTGGGGCTCACGGTAGCCTTTCCCGTATTGAACTTCTTCCAAATCTGGCCCACTGTGTTTCACACTTTCGTGATGTATGCCACTTGTCTAGGGGGATATCTAATCACACCCCTGTATGAGCAATTTATAGTTTGAATAAACAACGGGCACAAAAAATTATCATGATAAATCCATGGTATATCAAGATCCCAGGCATAAAAGAGGGCCTGATAAAAAACTACTATAGAAAATGAGGCCTGAGTGGAGTCCCCTCCAATCCTTTGGGAGAAGTATAAAACTGTTATCAAGGGGATTGCGCTCTCACTGATTGTCGGGGGTAAAAAAGAGTCTAGGGTAGCGGTGGAGAGACTTGAGAGCGATATCCTGGCTCTTGAGGATAAGCTGCGGCTTGATAATACAGGTGACACTATACATGACCTAGACCTTAAACAACAGGAATATAGAGACCTGGTGACTGACACCGCTAACACTAGTCATCGTGCAACACAACACCCCACATACGAGGTTGGTGACAAGGTAGCAAAGCTAATTGCGTGGTTAGATAAAAGAGAGAGGGCGAGTCGGTGGGTCACTGGGGTCTCTGAGGGTTGGAGAATCGCTTACGGATTCCCAAGATATTTCAAATGCCTTCGCAGATTACAATGCGCGCCTCTACTCCCCTGCCTGTACGGCTACTGCAAGCGACTTTCGTGACCTTCCCCACCACTTACGGCTCCCAGCCCTCTCCGCTGAGAACAGAGCCTTTATGGAAAATGACCGGACAGAAGATGAAATAGCCCACGCGATTCGTTGTATAATATCGGGAAGGCAATGAGACCCAATGGACTCCCGATAGAATTCTACAAACTTACAGCACCTATCATAAAGCCATACCTCCATAAGATGTATATGGAGAGTCAAGAGAAGGGTTTGCTCCCAAGAGACCAAAGGCTGGACTTTATAGTTGTTATTCATAAAGAGGGCAGGCCGGCTGAGAAACATTCCTCCCACAGTCCCATCTCACTTCCTCACACTGAGACCAAAATCTCTGCTAAATTGTTAGCCCTTAGACTGATACAAATTATCCATAAACTGGTACATCCTGATCATTCTGGCTTCATAGCAGGCAGAAATACGGCCTTGAACTTACAGCGACTCCATTGAGTCCTGGGATGAGCATATAAGATCCAGGAAGATGTAGCCATTCCATCCTTAGATGCCTGTATGGCCTTCGATACTCTTGAATGGCCATACCTTTTTACTGTACTGGACCGAATGGGCTTCGACCCCAAGTTATATCATGGGTGCAGCTATTGTATGCCGATCCCCTGGCCCAGGTGGTCGTGAATGCCAAAACTTCCAGAGAGTTTGCGCTGCAGCGAGGGACCCAACAGTGCTGCACTCTCTCGCCACTTCTATTTTGCTCTGATCTTGGAACCGCTGGTGACCTGGGTCCGCTCCGACTTCTTAATCTTGCATTGGAAAGACAAATGGGAAGACAAAATATCTCTGTATGCAGATTATATTCTGCTGTGTCGCAGCTCCGCACCCTTCAGTCAGTAGAATTTTGGACATATTCACTGCCTTCGGTAAATACTCTGGGTACACCATCAATTAGTCTAAATAAACAATATATGTTCTTTGCAGGGAAGCCCCGGTACTGCCCCCGGGTTGTGGGGCATGGGTGGTATTTGACGACTTTCGTTACTTGGATATTTATGTCACCACTAAACCCAATCAATTTAATCACAATAATCTTCAAGGCCCCTTTACAGCAACTAAAGAGGGATGTTCAACATTGGAGGTCTCGCCACTGTCCCTAATTGGACGAGCTGCTTTGTTCACGATGATGGTGAAGCCGCAATTTCTCAATGTGCTGCAAAACACACCTTTCCTTTTCCCCAACACGTACTTCAAGCTCGTAAAGCGATCTCCCTGACGTATAGAAAATTGGTTAATTACTCACCAGATACACTTCTTCAGTTAGGAAGTTGGTGGGAGGCACGTCTGGGAGACCTGCGTACAAAGATTGTCCAGTGGCCTTAGCTTCCCCTAAAGAGGTGGCGATTAGTGCACGGTTTCGTCTTATCCAGCTTAAGATATTACACAGAGCCTATATATCCTGTAACACCATGGCCAAGATGGGTAGGAGGCCTTATTCAACCTGTCTGCGGCAGTGTGGATGGGGGAGAACTTTTTTACACATACTCTGGTATTGTCCAACGATCCAGGCCTTTTGGAAATCCGTGGTAACTTGTATAAATACTGTATGTGGTAGTGATTTGGCTCATTTGGCGAAGTGGTGTCTCCTGAATATATGGGCAATTCATATCTGGGCCGCATGTAGCAAACGTGGGACACCCTGGTCATAATGATTGCGAAACAAAATATATAGACCGATTGTGGGGGGCAATATCTGCACCACTGCTCAGAGACTGGAAACGAGATATAGACTGGTGTATGGTGGCAGAGAGGGTGGCGTACAAAAGTTGGGGCTGCCCCTGTAAGTGGGAAAAGATTTGGGGGCAGTGGAATATGTATAGAAGTAGTTCATGCTGTGCTCCCATTGTAATGTCCTCTGAGATTGACACTGCTGGGAATGCTACCACTGATATATGTAGAGACAAAGAGGTAATGTGAAGCCGAGAATTTACGTATCTGGAGCTGGATTGTAATGTATAAATTAGTCATATTCGCTAAGTCGAATTGTACCTGATGTGATGTCTTCAATTTTTGTCGCCATGTACTTAATAAAAAGATGTTATAAAAAAGGAAAAAGGAAAAAACATGCATAACTTCACCTGTGTGCATCCATGTATAGCTTTTCTGTATTGCAATCAGGATTTATTATAAACCTTAGCTAATCAGCCAATAGGGTATTGAGACGCTTGCCAGTCCCAGAAGGCTCATTTCAACAGCCAGGTCTTGAAGCACCTTTGGAATTCTGGATGTGAGACAATGGTCCGGAGCTGTGTGAGGAGGCTTTTCTAGGTCTTTGCTGCGATTTAGGAGAAGGAGCATCCTCCACTTCTGCATCAGAAGATGTGGGGAGTGTGGGCAAGTGATAGTGAGAGGGAGTGTAGGTTTCTTGAAGGTTGGTGGAGGTCAGGCAGTGATTGATGTAGGAGGGTCCTTGGTTGTGTAGAGCTCTGTGTGTTTGGGTCAGCAGCTTGAATTGGCATCTCCTCTGTACAGGGATCCAGTGGAGTTGCCTGAGATGAGGTTTGATGTGGGTTTGTCAGGGGAGATCGAGGATGAGTCAGGCTGTGGATGGAGTTCTGTATGGTTTGAAGTCTCTGTAGGAGGTGTGTGGCGATTCCTACATAGAAAGCTTTGCCATAGTCCAGTTGATTGCTGATGAGGGCCTGTTTCATGGTCCGTCTAGTATGCAGAGGTAGCCAATTGAAGATCTTACGTAGCATATGCAGAGTGAGTAAGCATGTGGAGGAGACGGTGTTGATCTGTGATTTTATTGTGCGCTTATTATCAGTGATGATTCTAAGGGTTTCTGTCATGGTCGGTGGGTCCTGGGCCTGATGGCCACCAGGAGTAACTCAATGGGTTGCTGTTGTTGCTGAAGATCAGTACTTCCATCTTGTCCATGTTCAGCTTCAAGCAGTTGTTGTTCATCCAGTCAGCGACGCTTATCATGCATCTGTGGTTGTTGGTCCTGGTGGTGGTAGAGTCATCGGTGAGAGAGCGGATTTGTTAGGTGTCGTCTGCATACGGTATTATGTTGAGACCGTAAGATCTGACCATGTTGGTCGGCGGGGTCATAAATGCGTTGAAGAGCACTGGGCTGAGGGATAAGCACTGGGAGACACCGCAGACAATATCATTGGGTTCACAGGTGAAAGGTGATAGGTGGACTCTCTGTGTTATTGTGGTGAGGAAGTAGGTGAACCATATGAATGCGTCCCCTTGGATGCCGATGTGGTGGAGTCTTTTGATCAGTGTGTGGTGGGATACTATGTCGAAGGCAGCCTAGAGGTTGAGGAGGATCAAAGCTTCTGTTTCTCCTCTGTCGAGGAGGGTTCAGAACTCGTTGGCTGTGATCTGGGTGGCTTCGGCGCTGTGATTGCTGTGAAAGCCAGATTGGGAGGCGTTGACTAGCTGGTCCTGCTCCAGGTGTGTCATGAGTTGCTTGCTGATAGTCTTTTCTAGTACCTTGGAAGGTGTGTGTATCTGCGAATGCACACATTTGCTCTGTCGCTTGTAGCCATCTTGTGTTTTCAGGGTTTTTCGTGCTGAACCCATGTGTGTGTATTTTTCTTTGTGTGTGAATGAATGTGTCTGCTGTATCCTGGGCACCTGGTCTGTGGATATGGGTGTGAGACTTGTTTTATTTTTGAAGCATACGTATCTGCCAGTGCTTGGTTTCTTGACACTAATTGTTATCAAGGTTACTATTTGCCAACTAGTGTGTGCCAAATTGTTGCTCATGTCTCTATGCACTACAGTCGCTCTTTTATGGTGTCATTTTCCTTGTTTTACTATCTTACTCTCTGGTTCCTTGCCTTCCTTGCCCTGTTTCAATGTTCTTCTCTCCCAGTATCCCTGTCTCCCTTTCCTGCCTTCAGATCTCCCTGTCCTAGGGTCTCCCTTTCTTATTGACTATATTGATAGTTGTAGTGTTCATATCAGTATTTTCGTGGCCTATTGTCAGTCTCTCCTTGATTTTAGTTTCCCTTTATATGTAGCCAAGTGTCTCTATCCCTCTGCTAGTGTTTGTGATTTCCTGTGTATAGACTCTCCATACTTCATCCCACCCGTTTCTGTGTATTTGCCTCTCCCTATCCAATTGACTTTCTTCGAGTCACAGTATCCAAAATGCCTCCTTCTAGTATCTAGGAAGAGCGTTTGCTTGACAGGTAACTCAACTGACGTGTATAGGAAAGATTTAGTATTTTGGGAGGCTGCAAATGTATCCTAGAGAGGTTAAACCAGCGGTTTTTTAACCTGGGGTCTAGGGATTCCTGGGGGTCCATGACATCTATTCAGGGGGTCCCTGACTGTTTAGAAAATTAAATTATTAGCACATTAAGAAAGTGTCTTTATATAAAAAGCAACATGTAAAATATACTATTTTAAAAAAACCCTATCAATTTGAAAGAATTTGAAATTAGAAGCAAAAAAATAAGTTGCTATCCTTTGCTTGATTGGTGGGAGCGGTGCAAGCAATGCAAACAGAAACTAGAATGGAAGATTGGTGGCCACAATTGAAGCACTTGTGTGCACTGACAAAATGAGAACATGGATTAGGAGCAGAAAAGATACAAAGGGCTAGAGTGTAGCATATCGCTTTCCCTTTCAGAAATAAAACCTAATTTTGAAAAGCTCATTGCTTCAATTAAAATTAAATTCTGAGTTTTGTACCATTTTTAGGTCTCGCACCTAGCGATGCAGTGCGCATCACTGCTCACGCAGCGAGAGTCCTTTTGTGGAGGGTTCCAAAACGGAGCCTGGAATCGCACAGGCTTGTGCGTGTGCGATTCCTTTTGGTCTACGGTATTGGCATTTGCGGTCGTCTTTTTTAGAAAGACAGCACGCAATAGGCCAAAGGCGGTTGCGTTGCTCCGCCCATGGCCTATTGTGTCTGTTACCCGCACGCCGACATCTGTTTTCAATTATCGTGCCCAGACATGGGCGCGATAATTGAAAACAGATCGCTCGCTGTGGCGCACTCGTGCGCACGCGCACCACTCGCGGGCTTGTTCTGGATTTGCTCAGTGGGCACTCGGCTTGTTTTTTGTAGCGTTTGAGGTCGTAGCGATCGATATGCCTCCAGGAGCAGCAGATATTAGACGTACGCAGTGCCTGTCTGCAATCACCCACGTGTTGCTCTGAGAACATTCGCTATAGCAGCCTGTATCCAGAGCACGCTGATGATGGTGCGTTTATAGCGGTCATGCACAACGCCATTTAATGTAAGGAGCCCGCCTTGCGTCTCACTCCTTCCTGCCATCACGCGCTGAGGCGCAGGGACCCATTAGGGGATAACAGCAGCAGCAGCCCTCTGGTGACTCACGCACAGCCGCGGAATGCTTCCCATATATTCAGTTCCACTGGAATTAGGCCATTCTGCGGTCGCAGCGTTTTTCACATAATTAGCGATGTTCCACACACATCATCTGCTTCATAATCTGCAGATTTAAGCAGATTTGTTTCTAGTTCAAACGGTTCAAAGGCGTACGAGGCGCGATATAAATGCAGTTACAATTACGTATGTTGGCGTGTAGAGGGCAGTGGACTGGAGGGATACCACCTCCTTTCAGCTCATTTACATGGTTTTGCTGGCTATAGACCACGGACACTGTCCCACTGTACTGTTGCTTTTCTATAGCGCCGACCTGCAGCGTGTCGAGGCCCAAGACGCTTTCTAGTCTATTGTGTGAATAATTACTCCTGTAGTAAGGGTTAAAGTAATAATTCTATGGAAACAGGTGATACATCGTCATTGTTCTTAGCCCCTCTCCATAATTGGCAGTTGCTCGTACAAATTATGAATTGAGTTTCTATGCAGAAATCGCTGGTGTGTGATTAATAAAGGGGTCTTCTGCTTTCGGAAGCCAACATGGCTTTGTTTGAAATGCATTTATCCCGCTTAAAAATATATGCAGAGTGATTTTTAATTACCCTTATATCTATTCCGTAATATTGCGCGCCTTGTCCCATATGGATTGAGCTACTGGTTCCAGGAACCGGAACAGTTTTCGTTCTGATGTGCTCGCGTCATTGGCCCCACAGTGGCCACTGCCGTTCACAACGGGGCCAAAGTGCACAGTCTCCTGAGCCGCACTTGGGCGTTATCTCAGCTGCTCTTTGGGTTCTGGCTGCTGCCCTGACAGGAAAGACAGGGCATTCTGGTGCCTGTGGTGACCTGAAAATGCAAGGAGGGTGGATGTGTTGTGTTGACTGTCAAAGGTTTCGGTGTATGCACTATCGAGACATGGATCCTGTAGTTCTCATACAGTGGTCTCTAAGTGCTCAGACATAGATAATAAGAAGTTATATAGCGCTTAACGATGCCGTTTTGACATTTCTAAGGGCAGGTCACCCGAGCTCTGCCTAAATCGAAGGTGAGTGATATGTTAGCTTGTAGGCACCAAATTCCTGCTGCTGATAAAAATGCGCCTGTTATTGACAGCAGAGTAAACAAACCCTTGCGGGACTGTCTCACATGTTTAAAAACTGACAGAAGCGTGCATTTTTTATCTAAGCTTATTTATTTATTTTATAACTTTATACGGCACGTACCTGGCCAAAGGTATTAAATCGCTTTAGAACATATAATGACAGGACAACATTTTTTCAAAACCATCAGACTATCTTTTTATTTGCAATGAAAAAGGCAGCCGGACTTCCGTACAATCTGCCGCGGGCTCTGGTTATGTAAACTGTTTTCGCTATCAACAACCAGGCTGACATGGAGTGTTTCACAGAGGAGAGTAAACACATGGAAGTTTACGGCAAGGGAAAGAGGGGCCGCTGGACACACCTGCTGAGCCGGAGCCGAAGGCAAGCTAGAAGGAGCCTGGAGCTAGGTGCAGGGACCTTCATTCGTCACAAAACCAAAGCATTATTCCACACGCTACCCTATAAAATGCGTGTCTATTAATACCTTGTTGCTCTGTTCCCTCCAAAGCCTTAGAATGAACCAGCCTTCTATAACATGAGCCCCTGTGGATCTACAAACTCCGCGCACATTAACAGAGCTGATGAGATCCTAGTGGTCTGAAGTGCTTTCCTCAGTCCGTTCCTGAAGCATGGATGGCGGCCCGGGACTTTTAACCGGCAGGGGGGAGCGGAGCTTCTCCAGTGTGCTCTGCGCTTTCAATGGGGTGGAATCCATGCTCTAACGTCGCCCGTTGGCTGTGGGCAGTGGCGGTGCGTCCATTGGGGCGCAGGGGCAGAGCCCCACTTAACGCGCGGTGTGCTTGGAAATTGTAGCGGCCGCCGGCCGGGAGTCACTCGGGACATGAAGGGGGTGGGCCGGGGGCAAGCACTAGAGGTTGAGTGACAGTCGTGTTCAGTTGCAAGTTGCAACTTTCAGTTTTCTACAGCGGCTCGCTATTTATTTGCGCATGCTCGAGTTTGGATCTCGACAAACACGAGCATGCGCATTCCCGCACTGTCTGCCAGCCAGCTATGTACTGAGAGGGAGGGGGCCGAGGGGCCGAGGGTTGCCTCATGCAGCAGCCCCGTCTCTCGCCCAGGGCGAGCCCTATCCGTGCTCTTTTGCCAATCCAGGGCAGGCGCTGCTAATGCAGCGTCTCTGGATTGGCTGAGAGCCAGACAGCCTACGAAGAAACTGACTGCATTGGGTGCCGGCGTGCCGCGCAACTATGGCCAATCACTGATCACTATGTCTGAACACAGTGACAGTGATTGGCCATGAGGTGCGCAGCGCACTCTCTGCAGTCCGTGCGTGATCGCGTGTTGCGTGACTGCATACACGACACACCTCGTGGCGGCGGTGTACAATCTGCAGCAGCATACAGTGTGTCCCGGTCCGGACCCGTCGTCGTGTCGTGTGAGTGACTGAGACTTCATTCATTAGCTTATTTATGTATTTATACCGAATGTTGGATCGTGTCTGTCGATCATATTCATACATTCGTGATTTCGTGTATGCAGCTACTCTTTCATTCATGTACTTGGGTGTCTGTCTATTCATTTTTTACATGCGTCTGTATATATGTATTTAGTTATCACAGTTGTTGGCTAGATCCGACAATCACAGTGACTGATTCGTTACTTGAGCTGTTAAGGCGCCTTGATGCCTTGATAACATGCTCAGGTTCCAGCATGGCATAATGTTCCAAAAAATATGACCCATCCCCTCCCCTGCCCCCGACCTCCACAGACGCCTCGATGTAAAAGTTACCGTCAGTGCTTCGAAGCTTTTCCAGAGTGCAGTAAGAGCCATTAAACTACTACAGAGCAGTGCGTGAGGAAAATGAACGCTCTCTACAAATCGCATGTCGACTTCCTCAAAGCTCCCCACATAGGGCAGTTCGTTATCATTTTCATCATTAATCAGTAATATTGTTGGCATTATTATTAATAATTAATATCACTAGCGTGTTTTTTTAGAACTATTAGTCGTATGATAGAGTAATAATATCTTAGCCGCCAACCCCGCTTAACTTCCACAGGGGTGAGTGAGTACGTATGTTTGCTGGCATGGCGCTTAATTGCGAGCGTGTCCAGCCTCGAAGCGCCGCGCCGAAAGTAGATGCCAAGCCTGTCCGTGCGTTCTCCTGCTGCCTCGAGCTCCCCGCTTCAGGCGGGAGACTGGCACGGGGTCCTCGCCAAGTCGCCAGGCATTGCTGGCCACCACGGTCCACCGAGAGGAGCCGGGAGGTGTGAACACGGCCCGCTGCCCAGGCAGAGAATTCAGGACCCCACATGGAAGGGTGTTTTTACTGAGGGGAAGAAACCACAGAGGGGTGGATGCACCTCGTCGAGTCGACTCCTCCGAACGAACTCTCGTGTCGTCTCACTGCAACCCTGATCGAGGGCTCCCGGCTCAGCGCGAGGTCAGGTCAGATTAAGAGTTCCAGAATTTGAAATTGAATTTGCCTGTCTGTGTCTTGCTTGATATAAATATATGCCCCGTAACCAGCCGTGGCATAAAGGTTCAAACCAGCTCTACCAAATAGGAGGCGGCAGCTAAAATGAGGTTGTGGGTCATTGCATCCTGAAAACCCCAATTCCTGTAAAATGTTATCTTAATCCTCCGCCTTAAAATACACCCAGGTTGCTTGCGCAAAGGTGCTTTTCAATTGTATCCAGTTTTACCCGATGTGCTGTCAATGGCGCATTTGCCAGCCGGTTCCGAAGCATTCTTTGATAAAGAGACCTGGCACCCTCACTGTCTATAAAGCTTATCCAGTTCAATGTTACTTTTATAGCGTGCTCTAATATGCCACTGATTTGTCCAAGTAATCGTTCGTAGAGACCCCTCCAATTACCCTCTGGAGTTGATTTTACATTTCATCTCGTTTTCATGAGTTCTACTGAGCCAGCGGAGTACATTTTCGTCTTTTCTTGACACTTGTGGGAGCTGATGTCTTTTCAGGGGCTGCCATCGCCTAAACTAAAAAAGGTGCACGACGCTATTACGTTTTAAGCAAAGATATCAGAACAACGTGCCCTAAAATGCTCCATTTCCCACTATATTTCTCCCAATAATCCTCTCATAGAGCCCCCATTTCTCCTTGTGAATTTGCTCCTGCAGCTCATGCATACACGTCCACTTCCTCAGCCAAACCGCATTCTGCCACAGCCCTATCAGTTAGAAATCCGTGGGTGAGCCCTGCCGTCAGGGTGGGCATGGGCTCTGTCAGGAGGGGTCAGAGGGTCAGTCCATGGTGTCTGAGGGCAGTAGAGGACCTGAGAGCATCCTGAGGGGTTCTCATGATGGAGACTGCTGGTGCCTGAACACCGTCTGAAGCATGCCTCATCTTGTCTCTGAACTGGGGGAGGGTCGGGCAGGAGGGTTTGAGGCTAGCTAGCTATGGATGGCTGAGTTATACTTTGGGACATCACAGGGTAGGTGGAGAAACTATGAGGGCAGGATTAGTGTCTGTGAGCACTTGCTGAGGAAATGTTATAGTCACATAAAGCCCTTGAATGCAAGCTACGAGTAGCTGGGGGCCTAGAGTAAGTCTGGGGGCTCCTCAGTGGCCAGGCTGCATCACTACTACCCACGATGTAACGGGTTTGTGTGGGATATAGGTTCACTTGTGCTGTTTGAGAGAAAGCTTGAAGGGGGAGGGGGGCGATTGTGTGCGCATGTATGTGTCTGTGTGTCTGTTGCTTGTCCTGAACACGCAATTGAATACAGTTTACATCTAACGTTTGGGGAAGTTCCTCAAGTAATACTGTGCATTGGTTGGACAACATAAACGTTGTACTGGTGCAAGACTGATTCTGAGCACCCCTCAGGATATGGTGACCTATAATCCTGGTAGCTAACAGTGCACCATCTGCACCTCTAACCTACAGGGTAGCAAATGTGTGCGTAACCTCAGAACATGACAACCCTGATCTCTAAGGCAATTGTGGTAACAAATCTATGGAAAAGTCACTTGGAGAGACAGTGGCTTTACTTAAAATTGTCATAACCACTCCTATGACAACAGTCGAGGCAGAACGATGTTTTTCAGCCTTAAAGCGGATTAAGACATTCCTGAGAAACACCATGCTTGAGGAAAGACTCAATGCTTTGGCAATGCTCTCTGTAGAGAGCAAGCTAGTTCAGAAAATCCCGGACTTTAACACTAAAGTTATTGAAAAGTTTGCTGCTCTTAAAGAGAGACGTGCTGATTTCATTTACAAAAAGTAAACAATTTTGAATGCTGCTACTTTGCAACCAGTTTAGTTTGTTAAATAAAAAACATCTGTGAGTGAGGTACTCAGAAATGCATTGTATCTCGAAGTCTGTTATGAAGCTCTGTGGTTATACTGAAAAAGCAGCTAACTATGTTATGACATCTCTTTATTAATGTTATAACTGCACTTTCACAATTGCTTTATTAACCTTCCTGCTTTCTCAAATTTGCTTGAAAATGCACCATTTCTCTTCTCTTTTTTCAAAATTTTCTCGGGGGGAGAACCCCCCCGAACCCTCCTTATAGGGGTTCGGGCTCGCTCGCAACGGTGAAGTGTACCAATCATTTTACACCCCACCACTTTAAAATGTCACCAGCCGCCCCTGGCTGTGGGTGTTACAGCCCTCATGTATGTGCCAGCCATGAGTGTCCCACTCTGCTCAGTTTAACTTAAGGTGGGGTCTCCTGTGCTTCTTAGCTTTGGCGCCCACTGTGTGTGCCGCTTCTAATCTCCCGTGTCGTTCCCCACACCACCCCTCCCACGTGGCCACACTTTTTTTCAGCAGCACAGCTGTGGTTAACTTTCAGCATTGAGTTTCGGTTGTGAATACTGGCAGAAGGGGATTGAAGTTGTGAAGCTTTAGGCTAGCCTAGGAGATCGGCGAACGAGGTAAGTGACTGTGGGGAGGTGCAGTGAGGCTGCAGGTTTACTGCTCAAATGCAGCAGTTAATGGAGGAGGGTCTGTGCTGATCCCAGCAGTCAGCATCTGAAATGCGTGCTGCTTTTGTATTGGCAAATGCTCTTGCACACTGAAAAAGCTGTGTATGCCTTATTTTCCCGCGCTTGCAGTGCCGATGTTAATGACCCAGTGCCCTTCCCCACACCACTTCACCCCTCTGACAACAGTGAATTCCTGCCCACAACAACCCTCCGAGGTCGCAGCTTCTTGTTTTCTTTCTTCTAAACTCATTTTGCATTACACCATTTGATTAATGCTTCACAAAGGGAAAAAAAACAATAACATTTACAATGCCAACACCTCAAAACAATGTCATTGCGAGACCTATTGCATTGTAAATGCTTGTTTGTTTGGGAATTAAATAACATATTTGTGCATTCACTTGATAAATGCTCTGTTTTCTCTTTTGGTGTTTTGTTTTCAGGTCCAAATTGTTGAAGTTGCTTGGCTAGGGTATTTCATTAACAGTAGCAACTCAGTAACAACAACAGATAGTTTTTACTTTCACTAAAGGAAAATTAATCAGGCAGTAAAAAGAACATGAATGATAACACACTGGCAGTCAGGAAGCAATCACAATGAGGTTAATGACGTGCAGAAAAGAAAAACAAGCCAGCAGGCTTTCTCCATCCGCGCATCAGTCTCTAGAACGATACCCCGTATCCATCAGGGCCACCATAACCCTGTTCCAGTTTAGGAAAGATCTGAGGACACGTCACTATGCAGTAATAGTCATTTCCTGCTCCAGCTATCCAGCCAATCACTCTTTGACTGTATCACGCTTCTCTGCCTATCAACTACGTTTGTGTTATACAAATACGTCACATATCCATACATATACTGAGTGATGCTGGCCTATCTTGACTCCAGTAGCAAGGACTAGCTATTTTTCCCATTATCCCCACTATCTGTTAACTTCCTTGGAAAAGTGGGTTAGTCTTCGTCTAATCCAGAGCGCATGCCGCTTTAGAGGTAGTCTTAGCCACTCTAGGCCTTTACTTGATAACATATATCAACCTGCAGGTGCAGAATGCACACTTATTATACAGCAAGATGATGTGATGTGGCCACAGGGCAACATCTATGGATCCAGAGAAAACAACTCATATAAATAATTAAGATCATTGGTCAGTCAGTCAGTCAAAGGCTTTATTTCGATAAAAACATATCATAAAAGCTTTACAATTAAAAAAGAGTTTAAATTCATTTAGGTTAAAATCCAAATATTACAATAAGAATAAGACATATCATAAATAGATGTTAAGAACGGATTAAACAATTTCTTTAAGCCTTTTGCTTCTAATGCGCCATGCCCAAGATAGAAATTTTGATAGGGCGCAAGCATACAGAGGGCGGGAGTCAGACATTAAAATACGTAACGCCTCAATGTAGTGCCTAGTGCCTAAGGAACGGCACAATTGCTTGAGCCATCTTCTTCTTGGGTAAACATACTGTGGGCATTCAAATAAAAAGTGGGCCACAGACTCTTGTCTGGATATACAAAAAGGACAAAATTCAGTGGTCTGGGCAGGGGGATTCCACCGGGAAGTAAAAACATAAAGTGGGAGAGTCCCGGTCCTAAATTTGAGGTAAAGAGATCTATCATGAGGTCTCTCAATAATGTCGAGGTACAGTTCCCGGATCGGCTGTTCCTTGAATTCCAGAAAGTCCTCCGTAAGTCTACCCAATGTACAGTTCGTTTTTCTTTGGGTCGCAATCCAATTCCAATATAGAGACTTAAGCGTAGCTTTCGGGGGGGAAGACCTGTTTTCCCATGCTGCGCTTAGCCCAAGATTGCACAAGAGGATTTTCATGTCGCTCAGCCACTTTATCTTGTGCCATCCCGGGAGTGACATAACTTCTGAAAGGCCTTTGGCATATTTAGCTAGTTCCGGGACACGCCATAGTCGGGCCCATAGCAGTAGAGGGCGAAGTTTCGCCAGGTCATCAATAGGACGACAACCTAGGTCGAGCATCAGTGGGGTCGTTGGAGTACCTTGAGGGAGTGACATGATGGCCCTACAAAACTTTCTCTCAGCTCTTGACAACTCACTAGTATTGCATGAACCCCACAGCTCAGCCCCGTAAAGAGCAGAGCTGACTGCCCTTGCTGCATAAATTTCCATAACAGGGGCTATAGGTCTAATAGCACAGGAGCGCTGTTCCTTCAGTAGGGCCCCTGTTACTCTCTTGTGGGCTAGCAACATCTTGCATAAGTGGGGGGCCCATTGCATATTATGAGATAAGCGAATCCCTAGGTAATCAAACACATCCACCCTCCCCAAAGGTACGGCATTTAATTTCAAAGGGCGCACAAGTTTTTTGGGGGGGTTCATCACAAGATATTTCGTTTTGTCAGTGTTGATTACCAGGCCCCGTTTAGCGCAAAAGAGTTGGAAGTTATTTAATAGTTTTTGGAGGCCCATAGGGGATTTGGAGAGTAAAAGAGTGTCGTCCGCGAAGAGGAGGGTAGGGATACGTTCCCCTGCCAGGGATGGTTCATCTGAAGGATCGTTCAGCAGATGCTCAACCACACCGTTCACATATAAAGAAAAAAGGGTGGGGGCTAGAACACATCCCTGGCGGACCCCTCTCTCTACCGGGATTCTACTAGTTCTCTCTCCATCCCTGCCCCATCTAATCTGGGCAAAGTTGTTTTCATGCAACCTTGCAATTAACAAGAGTAAGTAGTGGGGCACCCCCATGTCAGCAAGAACTCTCCAGAGGGTCTCCCTGGGTACCAAATCAAAGGCAGTCTTTAAATCGATAAATGCGAGATAAAGACTGCCCTTGCCTAGGACCACCACCTTCCAATACACTAGTAGCAATCTAAATGTCTGTTCAATAGTACCAGTGCCTGTTCTAAATCCTGCCTGGTAGTCGGAAAGGATATTGGTTTCGTCAATCCATTGTGATAATCTGACCAACAACACCTTCCCGACTACCTTTTGGGTTATATCCAGCAGGCTTATAGGTCTATAGTTAGACGGGTCGTCCCTGGCCCCCTTTTTAAAAATAGGGACGACCTCCGCCCCTTTCCACGATTCCGGAATAGGAGCTCCCCTACTAATGGCATTGATCAAACAGCAAATAAATTTGCCCCAATTCGGAATATCCAAACGCAGCAGATCCCCGGGGATACCGTCTAAGCCGGCTGCTTTTTGGGGCCTAATGTTGCCAATTGCATACTCGACTTCTTTGATCGTAAAAGCAGAATCTGCCGAATTTACCCCCCAGTCATTGAGTGTCGTGATTGTGCCTAACGTGTCGATTTCATAGTCTACGCTTCTTATTGGGAGGTCGGGAGTTGCTGACGCCACCCCCCGCACCACATCATCATTAGAGGTGGCTATGGGGGAAGCTTCAAGAATGTCCCCAGTGTGGCTAGCATACAATTTAGTAAAATGATCGACCCAAGCTTGACTTGTGATATTGCATGTGATGAGTTCGCTGTCGGGTCTTGTTTTAGCTCTAATTGCATCCCAAAAACGCCTTGAATCTTTCCCCAAGCTGGCCTCTTTTAAGGAGCACCAGTATTCAAGCTCCCACTCCTTTCTAGCGCTTGCGAGGGTTTTCTTATATGATGTCCTAGCTCCCTGAATTGCTCCTTGATTTTTGCTTTTGATGGCCTTAATCAAGAGTGATTTTGCATGTCTACAGGCAGATGTATACCAGTCATGTTTCCCCCTAGGGTTCCTAGTGACCTTGTTCTTGACCAGATGTTCCTCTTTAGAAAACACATCCCCAATAGACCTAAGGGTTTCCTCAAAGATGGAAGTGACCCGGCCAGGGGTCGAGAAGGCCGGGTCACTGTTGTCCAACTCCATTTGTGAGGCAATAAGCAATGTGTGTATAGTGTTGAGTTTGGTTTCATCCTTGGAGACCAAACTCCACTTCAGACGTCTCCCACAAGAGGAGACAAAGATTTTGTTAGCTGCCTTAGGAGATGTTTTGATCCTATCGTTGGGCCAGGGATTCCTAAGGGACAAGGAAAGTGAATTATGGTCGCTTTCAACGGTGGACAAAACAACCATATCCTGGACAAAACCCCAGAGAAAGTGATCTAACATGATATAGTCGATCCTTGAGGTGCAATTAGGTCTGTTAAAAGTGGCCGCGCCCATAGGATCTGAGCGTGTGCGGCCATTGGCAGCTCTCAAGCCGAACTCCAGCGTTAGAGCATTCAACTGGATCGCAGTTGCAGACCATCTTTTAACCGGGGGGATGGCCAAAGACGGGATGCCCCATCTTTCGTCATCCTCAGCCGGGTCAGAAGCGTCATCCTGAATCAGGGGCTCGTAGGTACAATTAAAGTCGCCCGCGACCAGAACTTTGGCTTGGACTGTATTTTCTCTCAATATCATGTCAAGAATGGAAACTGTCTGAGACGTAGAGCCACACTTAGCACCTCTGGCATATACATTAAATACATCAAGAATAAATCCCCTTTGGGGACCTCTCAGGGAGATTCCTAGGATGTCTGGACAATTAATTTGTTTTGCATCTATACGAAGATTTAGAGCAATACTTATCCAAATGAGTAGGCCTCCAGAGGGACGGCCTATCCCATTTCTAGCAAGAACTGCAGGGACAAAATAGGTGACATAACCTACCCGGTGTGAAGGTTCTAAACTCCAGGTCTCTTGGAATAAACAGATCGAGTGTGCCTCTACTAAGGCATTCCACTCCGGAAGGCATAATTTCCTGTGGATACCAGCAAGATTCCAACTTAGAATTTTTAGAGTACCAAGAGGATCGTGGACAACATTTTTTTGGGCACTTTGGTGGACAATAGAGGGCGTGAATAGAACGGGGGGCACAAGCTCAGTGGAGAGCTTAGGCGGTATGCTCCCATGCCCTGTGGTCACAGTGGAGCATGGGCTTAGAGCAGAGGCCTGCGGAGTTTCTTGAGCAATTAATTTTGGGGATGAGCCAGTCTTGGTGGAATCAATACTGTTTTCAGAGACAAAACTATCTAGGGGCTGGGATAATTTAGGGCTATCGAGTTCAATGACCTCAGGGCCATTTACTGAACCCAGTGATGGTCAATCCACTTCCTCTAAACAGCTAAATCTGTTAGTGAGTGGTAAGCCTCTCCAGCCAACAGAGAGAGCTGCGTCTCTGCCCTCGTAATCCGGCCAATCGCTCCGCTCCCTTCTTAAATTCCAGTTGTTTATTTGTGGCATGTTCCTATCAGGGATGTCGGCCCAATAGTTTGTGGGAGGATAAAAGGAAGAGAGCCTTCTCACCTTTATTCCATCGTACTTAGGCCACATGCCACGACGGCAAATGTAATCCGCCGTACGTGGATTGTCAAAATTAACTATGATGCAGTCCCCTTGGCTTGTTTTCTTCTCGCTTCCCACCCAAGGGGCCCTACGCACCATTAGGATCCTACTACCACAGGATCATTGGAAATACTGACCTTTGCTCAGTTCACATATATGCTACAGTTAATTCATTTAAACTTCTGTATAAAATCAGACACAAAAACTTGCAGACGTTAATTTGCACCCTATCTCATTTGAGATTTTACTGCAGTTTAAAACTGTGCAAAAAATGGACAAAGATGTGTACTAGCTGTAGTTATGAGCTATTGGTGTTTTTTAAAGTATGGTATGCTTATATACTTACCTTTAGGATATCTTCGTTCTTAATCGTTATGCCTCAGTATTTTGGCCCCATGACATTTTTCTTTGATGAAAAACCTACTCTTTGCGGAAAGCTTGTATAGGTGCAAGCACAAACTGTGAGGGCTACTTGCACACCGGTGTGAATAGACACTCATACTAAAAGAGGCATAGATAGTTTTCACCATAGGTCCTGCTGTTCCATGAAGACAAGTTTGCTTTTTATCAGTATTAAAGCTAGAGCTGCTTTATTTGAACATGGATAAACATAGAACCTGTGAAAGATAGGAGTGGCTTGAATTGTTAGCTTAAAGTCCACTCAGACCAAAGAAGCAGTGACCTGTGCCCACATATCTTTGTAATTTATTCAGCCAAATATAAAGTTAACTTCAGAAACCACTACAGAGACATCTGAATCTGGTCCAACAAACCACACATTAGTCAGAACACAACACACGTATCACACAAACATAGAACATGTTAGATAGAATACCAGGCTTATCTAAGACAGCTCAGGCATGCCATCTCCAGCAACCACATGTTCAGACCCTCTCCATCCTCCAAACACTACTCCACTCTACTAATCTCTATGCAACTCCCTCTATGTCACTGCATGCCACTTTACTCTACTCTGTTCCATGACACACTACTCCAATCTATGACAGTCTACTCCACTGTACGCCACTCTGCGCAACACCCATTACGCAGTGGCGGCTCGTCGAGGGAGTGCTGCGAGGTGGTGGGGTGGGGCAGGGGAGGGTCAGGTTGGGGGGTAGTAAACTCTGGAATTGGGCCGAACGGAGTTGAGTAATAAAATAAATAAAACAAATTACATTGCGCGCGCTGCAACACCAAATCTGCGATGCAGTGCGCAATGTAATTTGTGTTATTTATTTATTTCTTTACTCAACTCTGTTCGGCCCAATTCTGGAATTTACTACCCCCACCCTGCCCCTGCCCCACCCCACAGCACTCCCTTGAGGAGCCGCCACTGCCTTAACGCCATTCCACTCTGTTGTACGCCACTCCAACACTCTATGCCACTCCACTCCATTGTATGACACTCTACTCAACTCTAACCAGGGGTGTGGAATTTAATAAAATATCTACTTGTCCATGGGGCAGGTTGCTTCACAAATCTACTTGTCCTGAAACAAAAGCCACTTGCCCCTTTGGTGCCATGTAGTGCAACGGCAAATTATGGCAGCAATCTTATTATATAAGAGCTCTGATATAGCCTCTCTGATTTGCTAGGGCGCATACCATAGTAGTGTTTGAATACATGCAATCCCCTTATGCTGCCACGTTTCCGCAGATCTAATTACTGGGGCTGAAACTAGTGGTAAGCAATAGTTCCAGGGTTAGAATACCCTTTTGAGTCTGTGCAAACCTACTAACTTGCATGTTTTAAGGGTTTTCAACAACTCTTCTCTAATCTTTTCCCATACTGGGAAATGTTGGAAATTTACTCCTGACAATGGCAGATGTAAACCTTCTTCCAGAGTTGGGAAAAAAGTGGTTGGAGGGAAAGTTAAGTTGCAAGCACTCAGATTTTTGCATGAGCAAATCTACACATGCATATTTGCTCATGCTAAAATGCAGTTCACAAATATTTTCTAGGAGTACTGTTTCTTGTCCTACTTCTGTAAATTCTTGGGACTTCACGAAAACCGTATAGCTGCACTTAATGATCGGACATATACCATGGGTGCACTTTTGAGACTTTCTTTAATAATTGGGCCCCTAATTTGGTCTGGCATTGACCGTGACCTTTTGTGTTTATTAAAATTCTCTCTCTCTCTCTGCTTCACTGTGAGTGACAGCATTCTGCTCTTGCACAAGGAGCATAATAAGTAGTTTTGTTCAGTGTCAGGAACTACTGTGGCAGTGTGTGCTTTTTGAGAACAAAAAAAACATTTTTTTTGTTTTTGCCAATGTTTGTTATAATGGTGCGGGCCCGGCAGCTCCCACACCAATAAGGTTTTACAAAAACCATGCCAAAACAAGTCACACATTGATAAAACTAAGAAGCTGACCATCAATTTCAGACCTACTGGCTTTGCCAATGCTTATTTATTTTTGTTTCTCATAATCTTATTGAAACTGGTTACACTGATTTTCCATTATGAATATTTTTGGGAAATACGAGCATGCATCAACACATGTTACTAAATGCTGCTGCAAAAAATGGTACCTGAAATTTTACAGTAGTTTAGCAAAAACATTTTTTCCTGCTGTCATTTTTTTATGAAGATTTTATTTTGAAAGCAAAGAATCATCAATCTTGCTTTCAAGCTTCTGCAAATATTTGCATCAAAGCAGAGAGCATTTCGGGAGCATTATACATAGCCTCATATTGCTAAAGGTTTAAAACATGTGTCCACATTTTTATACTGGAACCACTGTCAGTAGTGCAGTCCGAGCTTACAACATTTACTTAGAGCGCCCACCCTAATAACAAAGGCTTTCAATTAATGAACCATTAACACAAGTTTGAACAGCATTAACATATGGGCAAAAATATTACCTTAACTGCAGACAGTGCCCTTCCCTGATCCATAATGTGGTACTGCAAACTGGCAGAAAAAGGGTTTGTGCTGCAGGGGGTTGGGTCTACTTGTCTCGAGGACAAAATACAAACGAAAACTTGTTGCCCTTGACCCCACACAAAAAGTCCTGGGTGTCAAGCTATAGAAATTCCACATCCTTGTCTAACACTGTGCTCCACTTTCGGACACTTCACAACACTGTACATTACTCTACGCCGCTCAACTCTACTGTATGCCACGCCACTCTACTTCACTTCATGCCACTGTCTTTTATCCTACTAACCTTTAGCCATGTCACCCTAGTGTACAACATTGCTAAAACCTATTGGCAAAGCCAATAGCTCATGCATAGGCGAGATATATTGGCTTTGCCAATGCTTGTTTACTTAACTGGTGACAATCACATCTGATGCACTGGAGTGGTCACTGTAGCAAAGTAGGATCTGCTTCTTATGGTTACCCCCACTTTTTGCTTGATGTTGCACTCACTGTTTTTGACTAGTGTGACTGGGATCCTGCTAATCAGGACCCCAGTCTATCTGCTCTCTCCCTTAAATTGTTATGCATGTACTTAGGTACACTCCAGATTGGATACTGGGGTACCCGTATCAGTCCCTAGTATATGGTACCCATGTACCCAGGGCATAGTACCCCAGAGGCCTCCCATTTGCTAAAGCATGTATTATACCACCCATGAGAGGCCATGTAAAATGGAATTACAGGTCTGCTACTGCAACCTGTGTAAGATGGTGCTTGCACCACTTAGGTTAGATATAGGTTCACTATATCTATAGGTCACTACACTTAAAACTTATAAGTCACCCCTATAGCAGGCCTTATCAATCCTGAAGGCAGCGCAAGGGGGAAGCCTGGGGATTGCACAAAAAAATCATCTCTCTAGTCTGGGACAGTATTTTGGAAGCGTTTAAGGCCCTTCCCCGCCACCTGTACAGGTAGCTCGGAATTAATACCTGTTTTAGTACCTAGCTCCTGTTTCCAGTTTCCACTATTATTGTTTTACACTGTCTGTAGACCCTGCACCACAGGGTGTATACATACACCTTGAACGTTTCTAGTGCAATCGGGAGTACCTAGAGGAACACCTTGTCACATGAGCTGTGAATGGACGGTGCCAGACGAAGTTGGGGGAGGGTGGGAGGGATGGGCTAGTTGTGTTCATATACTATACACTTCCTGTATAAGATTATGCACGTACACTGTACAGTGATTTCAATGTAATGCATTATTGTGTATAACTGCAATAAGCTGTAATTGATGGGTTGAAAATTGAAAAAGTAATAAAATATGTTTAAACAAAAAAAAATCAATCCTGAAGGCAGTGTGCTGGCTTTTTAGTGAGAGGGTGCTCCTGCATGAGCAGAGCCCCTCTGCAGCCTTCGTAGACCATGCTCTGGGTTGTCTGTGATTCAGCCGGACATATATGTAGAGGTGCATTATAAACTTGTGGTAAATGCTATCTCGAAAACGGCTGCATAGAAACATATTGTGTTTGGTATCAAACACCTTGGAATCATACCTCCACACTGGTAACCACTGTGGAGGTTTGATTCCACCCTTCAGAAGCGAGCTTCGTGGGGTCACTGGTCTATCCGCTGCCGACCAGAGACACATTTATACCCTCCTGCTGCTGAGCCATACTCGAGCAGAGGAAGGCAGCACAATAGGCATCCCATCACAGGGAGGTGTGACCACCACCCAGACAGGATTTAGTGTATTGGGGCTGGGTGGGTGCACTTTGAGAGTGCCTGAAAGTCTGCACTGGGGGCACATTTGGTGCCCCTGTGTATAGTCCAGCTCAATCCAGTTCTGGGAGCCATTGGCTCCTGCTCTGGCGCGAAACTGGACAAAGGAAATGGGTGTAACCACCCCTCTGTCCTGACCCTCCCCTAGGAGTGTCCCCCAAATCTATCGAACCCTCTCCCATGGGTACAAAAGGGCTTACCTGGCTGTAAGACTTTAGATATTACGTGGACAAGATTCTACCAGAAGAAAACACTGATCTTCGATCGTCTGGACACTCTGGACTTCGACTGGGCCCAACTTCATCTCCCTCTCCGTCCAAAGCTTTGTCTGTGCCCTTGCTCCATACAGGCTCTGTGCAGGACCTGTGGTGCACTAAGGACAACTGAAGAATCTCCCTTGGAGTGAAGGAGTCACTCCCCTGCAACTGCAGGCACTTTAACTCAACTGACCGATCTGCTGCTGCTGATCTCCTGCGGACTCCGAAGATTTCAGCAACACAGGAGGTGGGTTTTCAAAGGTCCCTGAGGTTGATCTGCCCTCTCAGCAAGTTTGAGGCCAGTATCCTTTGTTGGGACTGCCTAACCCGAACCCCTGTGCACCGTGTCCATTTGCAGTTGCATATGCTTGTTGGTGATTCCCGTGCTTGTGCATTGGACTCCGTGTAGTCCTGACCCCGAGCACTAGTTGCACCAAAGAACTCCGGCCTCCTCTCACTGAGTGCTCCGTGGGCTGGTACTTTGCAACCTTGCTCAAGGTCCTCTTGCGAATCCTGGTCCTTTGGCCTGTGGGTCCCCCTGAGGGTCATCTTGATTTCTGTTGGGCTTTCCTAGTTGCTCCAGTCCAGAGGTGCCCTGACTCCCCATTGCTTGGCGAGTCTCCTGGACCTCGCTGGTCCACACCGTAACCTGCTTGACCTTCCTGCGTGGGTTGCTTTTGCCAAGGCTTGTTGGTGCTCCAGCGGGACACCGACCCCCCCAGCACTCGACATCCTTCGTGGGACAGCTCACCTCCGGCTCCTGGTCATCCTCGATGTATCCTGGTCCTCGTGGCTGCAGAGTCAAGCATCCCTTCTTCGCACCTGAAGCACCCGACATCGGTGGGTATTTGTCTATCGAGCCCCTGGTCACTCTGATGTGACCCAGACTTTGTCCCCTCTGCTTTCAGGTTCCTAATTTCCGGAATCCAGGCTTGGATTCCTCAGGACCCTTTTCACCTTCACAGCAGCAGTACTTCTTCACGGCCCTCGATTGAGAACGACGGCGGTTTCCGACACCATTCCAGACCTATGCACCCGGCTCCTCTGGGATAGGTAACTCGGGTACTACTGTATCCACGGGTGGGGTAGCTCTCCAACCTCTCAAGTTCCAAAGGGTTTGCTCAAAGTCCTCCTAGAAGGGTCCTTAAACTTTAAAAATTTACCCGTGACTTCCCCATAGAATTGTACGGAGCCTGCGGTCGTGTTAGCACACTACACTCGTCCTCCGTGGGGTTCCTATCTACTCACCTGGGGGTCCCAGCGATTCTACGTGCTCTAGACCTTGTCTTGACTCAAGTCGTAATTGTTATACCACTATTTTAGTATATGGTTTGGTCTCCCCCTGGAGCCCACTGTCTATTGTGCTACTTACAACTGTTCTATTGATCTCGTATGGTGTGCTTTGTGTTCTATCCTCGAGTAGAGGATACTAGAGAGTGTTATATTAATAAATACATATTTTTTATATAACTACTGTGTGGTTCTCCTTTCATTTAGTCAATATAGGAGGTGATATTCTGGTAAAACAAGCTGCTTTACATACCTTCAAGATTAAGCATGAAGGCTGCTCTCCACAGCTACCACTAGGATAGCTTTCAATAAAGGTTGTCTTTAACCTCATACATCATAAATGTCGTTTAGACTGGTGCAAGATGCCCACTTTAATTAGTGGACAGCATATACCAGGCCAACTTCTCACAGTCACTGGTAGTAATCTTTCATATACTAGTCACTTATGTAATCTTGTATGATGTGGTCACTATTACAACACTAATAATATTAAAAGCTCTTGGTGAGTTTCGTTGAACTGAAGTAGCTCTTATTACAGAAAAAGTTGGAGACCCCTGGTTCGTTATATCATTTTTATAGCATGTTTATGAAGTTATGGAATCCAGAAATTCAAAATGATAAATCTTTTAAGTTCAAATTTCTGACCAAGGAGATTTATATTAATATCAATCAGCATTTATTAAACAACAAATGTATTATTTGCTTCTAAATTGTCCAATATATAATATATGTCAAAAACCGATTAGCTGAGTCTTGTATGGTCTTGAAGCTAAATACCCCCCAAAAAGACAAACACTGGGTTGTTCACGAATCACACTTTCCCAACTTGACTTGTTTTTTCGCCAGAATGTTAAAAAGGTAAAACAAGCACTAGCAAAACCAATGGGCCTTGCCTATATGACCTATTAGTTTTGAGGCTGCTCTGCAACATGCAATTTTAAAAAAAACCTGTGATAATGTGGCTGCAACATCATTTTGTAAACATGCGTATGCAACATACATGCATGTGCCTACAAAAGGACAGTGGTTTTTTTTACAGAGGGGAGATTTATTGGTAAATATTAAAAAGAAGAATGTGAAAGCACTGTTTTGAAAGCGCACCACAGAAGGCCTTTTTTTGGAGGAGCATTTGAGGGTTGAGGTAGCACAGTGGGCGGGTAAAAGCAACAGTGTAGAAAATACGGGAGAAAAAGAGCAATGAGAACTGCAGGAAGGAGAGAAGCATATGGGCAGAGAGAGCGAGGGGGAGAAAAGTACACGAAGGAGACAGCTGAAGAACCTCAGGCATTCTCATGAACTACTTGAACAAAAAAGAAAAAGTAGTTCCCTAAAGGCAAGCAGAAGAATCATTGAATCCAATCCAAGATGGATAAAGGGGCAATGCTCAATGGGAGGGACAAATATAAGGTTAACAAAAAACTTCAAATAAGAAGGGGGCAAATGTGAGTGACAGGAAATCCAACTAGTGATAAGTAGTGAAAAGCTCCAAGCCCCTGTAGCTTCTTGGTAATCCCAAAACATTTATTTCATAACAGGATATGCACTGCCTGCTAGACGCGACCTAAAAGCAGATGTGTAGCAGGAAAGAACAACACTTTCATAGAGAAGATTTGTACTGGGCTAAGTTACAGTAACTATAATAATAGCTTAATATATTTTATGTAGCAAGTGACACCTCACTTCTAAACACTGTAAATAAAGCAGTTACTGTTATACAGTCCAATGGTAATGCTTGCTAACTACCGTACAACAGGAGGCTGAGTTGGGCTTGCTGGGACGTGAACTCATAACCTGCAGGTCACATCATATTTCTGTGTTAAGCATTGAATTCAATGAGCCATCTTCCCAAGATGAACATCACGCTAACTGGTGTGTTGCATCCTGAAAATATGGGCCTGACATGTGCTTCGTCTGCTGTTTCATTCTGAGTGGGGGGACGTTGCATATCCATGCTATGCTGTTGCATCCTGACTAGGTGGATATTGCATGCTTGTACTGTGCTGTTGCATCCTGAGTGAAGGGCCATTACATATCCATGCTAAACTGTTGCATCCTGACTAGGTGGATTTTGCATGCTTGTACTGTGCTGTTGCATCCTGAGTGAACGTACATTTCATATCCATGCTATGCTGTTGCATCCTGACTAGGTGGATATTGCATGCTTGTACTGTGCTGTTGCATCCTGAGTGAACGTACATTTCATATCCCTGCTATGCTGTTGCATCCTGACTAGGTGGATATTGCATGCTTGTACTGTGCTGTTGCATCCTGAGTGAAGGGCCATTACATATCCATGCTAAACTGTTGCATCCTGACTAGGTGGATTTTGCATGCTTGTACTGTGCTGTTGCATCCTGAGTGAACGTACATTTCATATCCATGCTATGCTGTTGCATCCTGACTAGGTGGATATTGCATGCTTGTACTGTGCTGTTGCATCCTGAGTGGGTGGATGTTGCATATCCATGCTATGCTGTTGCATCCTGACTAGGTGGATATTGCATGCTTGTACTGTGCTGTTGCATCCTGAGTGAACGTACATTTCATATCCATGCTATGCTGTTGCATCCTGACTAGGTGGATATTGCATGCTTGTACTGTGCTGTTGCATCCTGAGTGGGTGGATGTTGCATATCCATGCTATGCTGTTGCATCCTGACTAGGTGGATATTGCATGCTTGTACTGTGCTGTTGCATCCTGAGTGGGTGGACGTTGCATATCTATTCTATGCTATGCTGTTGCATCCTGACTAGGTGGATATTGCATGCTTGTACTGTGCTGTTGCATCCTGAGTGGGTGGACGTTGCATATCCATGCTATGCTGTTGCATCCTGACTAGGTGGATATTGCATGCTTGTACTGTGCTGTTGCATCCTGAGTGAACGGACATTACATATTCTTGCTGTGCTGTTATATGGTGAATGGACAACCTCCCTGGCCTTGCAGACCAACGTATATCCCCTGAGAAATCCACTGACATCCCTCAGTAATCCCTTCCTGAAGGTATCCCCATCATAAAACATGAAGTTGGCGAGAGTAAGAGGCGTGACTATGGTTTGGTGGGTTCTGGAAGGGTAACATCTAGGTCTGCCAGATACAACTAGGCATGCTCACCTTAGTGTTCACTCCTACCCTGAGTCCCCTCTCTAAAACTGAGCATGAGAGAAAATGTCTGCCCACCCTCCCTCCTGCATGCCTATATAGTTTTGTGTGATCATGTGCAGTAGGACCCTTGTGGTCCTTGGCGAACTCTTTACAAAGTTACGTAATCAGTTGGGAGGTATCTGGGTGTGGTCAATAAAGTTTATGACATAGTGCGTTCAGTTAATTGTTGCATGTAGAAGAATAAAGACGTGTGTTACATAGCTCTGTCTGTGGCGTGGTCATTTGCATCCTCTATAGCTGGGGAAGACAAGACAACCTCCATTTTGTTACCTCAATAGAGATGGGATTTACAGCTTCTACATAAAGGGCTGGTTTAATACACAGGCCAGCCACCACTATTTCTTGACATCTATTAACTCGTGAGAAACACACAAACACATATCTCGCTGCTGAGCCTGTCACTGTCTAACCCTAGTTTACACACACACAACCAAGGGGAGAGGATGTGGCCTAGAGTGGTCGAGCTAGAAGCTGGGGAACTAGGTTCGAGTCTCTGCAGGGATGCTGAACATCCTGTGATTCTGGGCAAATCACTTAATCTCCCCGTGCCTAACAAAAAAAATGAACGTGTCCGTCTGTAACGTAACTGGTGCTCATGTAAAGCACTCTGACACCTTCAGGTGAGTTTGCGCTATATAAAACTCAGCAACATAAATTCTTTATAAACATTACTTCACCTCATACCTGAGGGGGCTTGGCAGTC
This sequence comes from Triturus cristatus, assembly GCF_964204655.1. Taxonomy (NCBI): domain Eukaryota; kingdom Metazoa; phylum Chordata; class Amphibia; order Caudata; family Salamandridae; genus Triturus; species Triturus cristatus. The sequence goes on along the minus strand of NC_140585.1, from coordinate 74,917,914 downwards.
TTCAGGAAGAAAGTGATTCTCCGAAGCTGAGCCACCCAGTGACTCATTCACCTCCGTGCTTTGAAGCATAGATGTTGCTCTGCAGTAATGAATCTGTTCTATATTTGCAGACTTGCTTATTTTTTCTGGTCATGCCCCTTTGTCTACATCCTGGCTCTACCCGCCTACTTACTGAGCCATGAGGATGTTTCCATCCAGCTGGAAGTGGGACGTCGCTGTGCCGTCATCACCACGCGGGCAAATTTCACCTCCCTTCCTACCTAACACCTAATACATTCATTTACCTTCCCGACTTGTCAAGCAATTATTTCCTTTTTGGCTTCCTTGCAGGCTTCCTCAATATCCTTGTTTGGCTGCCAACCTCTCTGGCAAATCTATCAAAGCATAACATAGAAAATAGGGGGAAGGGGCTTGAACCAGAAATGGCCCCGATAACTGAACGCAGCAGCAAAACAAGTCAACCGGTAGCCTGCTTGGCGGGTAGTGCACCTGTCCTATGTTTAGGAGGGAAGCTTTCATATTAACTGGCTTGCACTGTTGACAAACTACAGTACCTATAGTCCACATGTGAGGGGAACTTTAACTGAAACTGCCTGAACTGCTTTGCAAGGGAAGCTTGAGTTTTCACTATGTTTGATGTGCCAGTCCTGTGCTTGAAGGAAGCACACACATGCTTTTTGCTGTTTTGTACTTGTCGAATTCTTGAGGTAAGCCTGAACGGCTGCTGCCTTTGCACTCGTTTTTCTGTGTGCTATACCAGCTTGCCTACCTGCTTCTGTGGTGTACTTGTAATATGAATATGAGGAAAACATGAATTCCTCCAGAATAAAACATGCACTGGTCCTATCTGTGCTATAGTGCAATTACTATATGTTTATGTTTACGTTTAGGGAATTTGTTAAGCGCACGTATACCAAAAGGTCTCTTGGCGCTATAAGGTGAGGGAGAACCTTCTTCGTATGAACTACTAACAATAGGCTACAGTGAACAACCATGTTTTCAGTTGTTTCCTGAATTTGGTGTACTCAGATGTTAGTCTAATGTCCATTGGCAGGGAATTCCAAAGAGTAGGGCCAAGGACAGAAAAACGGGAGCCACCCGTTCTCTTGCGCTTGAATCTTGGAATAGTCACCATAAACATTGTGGCTGATCTGAGATTGCATTTGAGTAAATACCTTGAGATCTTCTATATATATCTTATTTTATATTTTATACATGAGACGCTTTCTCTCATTCTCCCTGTACTGTGCCTGAAATTGGGATTGACGGAACTCTGCGGAATCTCAGGGTTTTTATGTAACTTTACGGAATTCTGTAAATAAAACTCCGCGAGTTCCTACGACCAGAAAAGCTTGCACTGCTGCTACCTTGCTGACAGTCTGTGTTTGAGCAGAGCTTGCTGCCTCTCCTCTACTTACTGCGTTTGTGAGAAAACATCATCCTGCTCTTATCTGTTCCTTGAGGCGAGTGAAACTTGGAGTTCTGCTGCGCATGTGAGAGAAGCTTGCATTATTGCTTCATTTTTAACATTGTATTTGGTTTATATATTTTTTTACGTAAGTAAAGAGCCCGTGTACATTTTGTGATTATAAGTGGCGTGCTGACTAGAGATCATGCCATTTATGTTGTATATATATCCGTTTTACATTTTTTAGTATAAAACAATAATCGGAATTTCAATTTTGTCACATTGTAATATTATCAGTAAACAAGCACTGTAACTTCTCTGGATGGTCTGCACTTGGTATTAATTGTGTGAATAGGATTATGTTGCTGAGACTGCATGTGGGACGCCTTATCTTATTTGTGTGAATCAATTATGTGCGCTGCACCAGTCAATGGAGAAGGCCGGGCCCAAAAGCTCTCCTCCTCAAACTGAGGTAGTTTTAACTAATTTGGGGTCCAGTTCCATGTTTGTTGTTGTGCAATTCATTATTTACACTGATGTCCATTCTTGCACTCTATCAATCCTAGGAATCCTCACAGGGGTTAGTCCCCTTCCTAACAGACTTCAGCACCTCCCCTCATCCCATAACTTACCCCATGCTCAAACCTCAACACTTCTCAAATCAAAGCATTTCTCCCTTCATATCGGTCCAGTAGGATGCCTTTCTGACCCCCTGTGACCTGTTAGACCACTTGTTGATTTCCATGCTACTGCAAACCATCTCTTAGCCAGCAAGAGGTTCAGGTCTAACATTGGCCAACGAACAACACCGGCTTTAATAATCTTGCACTGCCTGTGCTTTTCTCCAGCGCATGAACGTGTCCAAAGTTCATTGTTGGTGGGGCAGGTCCATGTTAGATCTAAATAGACCGCCTCCAGCCCATTACATCTGCAACAGCACGGCCCCATGTTAGCCTAAATTCTTGCCAATATCTTTGATGGTAATCATCTCTATGTAAGAGATTATTCCAGGCTGGAGCATTTCTCGTAACTTTGGAGCGGTAATTTACTATTATCTCATAATCTTGATTTGTCAGAACTTGCCCTAAATCTAGGTGACATTTGTCTCTGAGGTTCGCCAGACCTCTCTTCGAATATTACTGCAGCCTTTCTACGGTAAGCCAATGTGAGCATGAGTTGTAGGGTGTTATTTTTGAAGGCTCTGTTGTGTTTTTGTTTCCTTGTCTGTAGTTTAATTTCTCTTGCAGGGGATTTCCATGTATAGTCATAAGCACTTGAATATTCCCACTCATGAACCGGGACCCAAAAGCACTTCTTTAGATATATCTTCTTAAGTGGATATTTTTCGCCTTAATTCAGGAAGGCCTGCAAAGACACTTAAGAGATAGAAAAGACAATAATGCAGCCTAACAAAATAGGCTACAATGGCCACAACTTCATCTTGAAGTGAAAAAGATAGCCAGTATACTATGTTTTGTGCATTTTTATGGTGTTTAACCTACAGAAACACTCCTCTTCACAAAACTCCTTTTTTATGATAGAGATGAAAGTATGTGACAGAGTAGCCCCCATAGGCTGCCATTATATGTCTTGAACTAGACGCTGTGCCTTTAAGAAACTCCAGAGACCACCAGTAACCCATGATGCACAGCCAGTGGCAGTTACTTCAGTTCTTTTTTCCGGCTCCTGCTATCAGGACCCTGGAGCATTGAGCTCTACCAAATTAGTTTTTTTTCTTCAAAAATTTACTTCTAAGTGATTCACTCGACATCTTTGGCCTTTCTCTACTTTTTTCTGTCTTTTCCTAACAGGAATTACCACAGTTTCATTCAAAAATGCCATCTCTTTTTGATAAGTATCCAGACTGTGGAAGGTAGAAGGCCAAAACTGATCCTCATAGAGTGTGCATTATTTGCCTACCTGCTACTCACGTTCCTGATTCCTGTTCCATCTGCAAAACGTTTTCCAGGCGTACCCTGCGCGACAAGGAGAAGATTTGCCTTCAAGGAGCAGAAGAATGAAGAAAACAGCAGGTCCAGTCATCAGGTGGGACTTCAGGGTGAGGAGAGGGTCAGTCCTCTACCAGGGCCCTATATTCAGCCTCTGGGATGCTCCCCAGCAGAAGAAGGGCTGAAAAACGGGGTCATTCCTGGTCGGCGTCGAAGGCCACGATGTCGAGAGGAGCAGCGGCGACCTGTTTGCCGTTCTGGGTCGAAATTACGTCAGCTTTCAACGTCAATGAGAAGATCTTCTATGGCGGTTGTTACGCCAATGGCGAGAACTCCTTGTTCGCCGTCGAGAAGCCCACTGCAGACGGCAACAAGATCGCTGTTGAGAACGTCGCATCACTTAACGTCGACGCAACACGGTCGATCGATGTCAACACATCATCGTCGATCGACGTCGACACATCACCACCAATCGGCGTCGACTCATCGTCGACGATCGAAGTTGCCATGCCGCCGTTGATCGACATCGAGAAGACACCATCATTCGACGTCGAGTAAACACCGTCGATCGGTCGACTTTGAGAAGTGGACGTCGGGAGGAAGTTCTCTTTTGAGGCGACATTGAAGATTGCCATCGCCTAGTAGATCGACGTCTGGGGGGGGAATGATGGTTCTCCTGTGGAATCAGTGGCTCTCCAGAAAAGTTGGAAAAGAAGGAGACTAATCTACTCATCGGATTCGGAGTATTCCCGTACATATTCTCCATCTAGGACCATATCACCTACTCAGTCTCCTCCACATCTTTCAGATGATCAACCTAGGCCGCCTACATTGCCTCCACCTCCTCCTCAGCCTGCTACTCCGCCTCCTCCGCCTTCTACTTTGCATCCTCCTACACCACAAAGGACAAGGTCCAAGTCTCACACAAGGGATCGTTCTCACCGACATGGATGTTCATCTACTCATTCCCACCGCTGACATCATGGTGGAATATCTCATTCTCGGCACACCAGGGACTCTTCCTCGATAGTACAGGAAGATATTCCCTGACTTTATCTGACTCGCCTCTTCAAAGGATTTCACCAATTGACGATATTTCTACTTTTCAGGAAGTATTGGTGTGAGGGGCTTCCAAATTGAACATTCTAGTGTCAATTCCAACGCCATCAACTTCTGTGATATCCGAGACTTTGCAACAAAGACAAGCATCGCTTCCTTTGGTGCCAGGCCTCTTGGAACCGGCAATGGAACTCTTTCTAACACCCTCTTCCATTAAGCCAGCTCCATCTAGGTTGCAAAAGAAGTATCGTCCTCTGGAACAGGATCCCACATTCCTAAGGGCGGATCCGCCCCCAGACTCGGTCATTGTGGTGGATGATAAAAAGCAACATACTATGGCTCCCACATCCACAGTTCCACCTGATAAAGAAAGCCGTAAGATAGACTCAGTGGGAAGAAAAATGTGCAACACAGCAGCAACTTCCATGAAAGCTGCTAGTGCCACAGCTCTTTTAGGTAGATATGACCAAGCACTATGGGAGTCGCTTCAACAATTTGCTGAACATCTACCTAGAGATAAAAGGGAGGATTTTAACGAGATCTTGATGGAAGGACTTATGGTATCTAACCAAGTAATTAGCGCTGCTGCAGACACATCTCTTCTGGCTGTGCATGGATATTGTCATGGAGTGGCACTCAAATGGCATTTATGGTTTCGCTTGACTTCTTTGAAGCCAGAAGCACAACAGTGCATCCCGAATCGTCCGTTCTCAGGCACTACTATTTTTGGATCCTATGCAGACGAGGAGATGGCACGCTTGAAAGTGGAAATGGAAACATTAAAAGCTGTTGGTCTTTCGAGACCCAAGGATCAGCGAAGATCTTTCCGCCCTTTCTCACGACGATATTCAACACCGAGGGTTCAAACCACTCGGTGGTATCAGGGTTGACAGTCAGGCACACAACAATCGTATCAACGATCCTACCAATCTTATCACAAACGATAAACAAGAGGAAGGTCAGGACAACAACCTTCACAAGGAGGCAAGATGCCTACTGGCTCTATACCCTGAATCCTATCTTCCCCCCTCTTCCGTTACCCACTCCGGTAGGGTGAAGCATTCAACATTTCTTGGCAGAGTGGCAAAGAATCACACAAGACAGTTGGGTTCTGAATATTGTGCGCAATGGATATTCTCTACGATTCACCAGCCCTCTACCATCAGTGCCTCCAAAACAATAAAGATTCCACCTGTCACAATTACAAGCCGAAGTGAACATTCTCTTACGAAAACAGGCAGTAGAACCTGTTCCATCGTTGCAACGAGGCAAAGGGCTGTATTCAAGATTATTTCTCGTCAAAAAGAAAGACAAGAATGAGTTCAGACCCGTTGTTGATATAAGGGAGGCCAACAAATGGATTCGGAGAGAATGATTCCGGATGTTAGCATTACACCAGATCTATCCTCAACTACATCGGGAGGATTGGTTATGCGCAATAGTCCTACAAGACGCATACTTCCACATCCCCATCATAAAGAAACATCGCAAGTTCTTGAGGTTTGCAGTGGGAAACAACCACTACCAATACTGTGTGTCTCCTTTCGGCCTGAAGTCAGCACCCAGGACCTTCTCCAAGTGCATGGCGGTGGTGGCTGCCCATTTGAGGTAACACAAAGTGTTTGTCTACCCCTATCTAGAGGATTGGCTGATCAAGGCATTCACATGTCAGGAGGCTCAAATACATTTCAATTGGACCTCCGACCTTCTCCTTCGATTGGGACTTCACGAGAATCAAACAATGTCTACCTCGACTCCTGTACAGTGCCTACAATATCTGGGAGTATCCATCGATACTCGCACAGCAAACGTGTATCCTTCAGGGAAGGGACGCTTCTCGATCCTTCAGAAGGCTCAGGCTCTCATGTCAATGTTGCAAAGGTCTCCTCTCTTCTGGGCTCCATGGCATCTTGCATATACCTCACACCGAACGCACGTCTCCACATGAGACCCCCGCAGGAATGTCTGGAGGACCAGTGGGACCAACGAATGGGAGATTGGGAAAACCGTATTCAACTGTCGCAACATGCCCTCCGGTCCATCAAATGGTGGTGTTCGCCCACCAATCTCCTATGAGGGACTCCCTTTCACAAGGATATACCGACTCAAACTATAGTCACGGACGCCTCTCTGCTGGGATCGGGAGCCCATACAGATCACTTCAGGGCAATGGTCACGCAAGGAATCCACTTACCACATCAATCTGCTGGAACTACGAGCCGTTCATTTGGCTCTGAAAGCTTTTCAGCCATAATTCCATGCTAGCTCCCTGCTTGTACAGATGGACAATACAACAACAATGTTCTACCTCAACAAGCAGGGAGGCTCGAGATCCAGACCATTATCTCGGGAAGCGCAGACAATCTGGAAGTGGCTTCTAGCCAGAAACCTGACCATGACTGCAACCCACCTTCCAGGTGTTCAAAATGCTCAGGCCGACTCTCTAAGTAGACTCCTTCAGGAAAATCACAAGTGGGTCCTAAACGACGACATGGTACAAGACATTTTTGAAAAATGGGGTACTCCAGAAGTCGATTTTTTCACCACCGCAGAAAACCGCAAATGCCAAAGCTTCCCCTCCAGGTTCTACCAACCGGGAACCCTGGGGAATGTCCTATGGATCAACTGGTCAGGCAGATTTCTCTACACCATTCGTCCAGTCCCCCTGATCCCGGCAGTTCTCATCAAGCTCTCTAATTCAAGGGCCAAGATGATTCTCATAGCCCCGGAATGGCCACGTCAATGGTGGTGTACAGACCTCTTTCACCGGTCTATCCATCCACATGTCAGGCTGCCATGCAAAACACACGTACTAACGAAGTTCGGAGGGCAGATGGTACACCCCAACCTCTCCTCTTTGAATTTGGCAGCATGGCTCCTGAGCTAGTGCAGTATGGACACTTGAACTTACCTCAAAACTGCATGGACATTCTTAAGGAGGCTAAGCGACCATCCACACGCTCCGCTTATGCTCATAAATGGAAGAGATTCGGTATTTGGAGCTCATTGAGGATCCTACCTCTTGCCAGGAAGATGTCATCCTTCCATACTTGCTTCATCTAGCACAATCTGGCCTCCAATTTTTGTCCATTACGGTTCACTTAGTAAAGAAGGCACAAGGGCACCCAAAGCAATTGGTCAGGGACCTTGGGAAGTTGCGTTTTACAAGAGACAATGGTCCCTGAAAGCAAAGGAGTATATCAAGCAACAATCAATATAGCCACAATAGGTACTATATTATAGCCTATGCCCAGCCGGACAAGGCAGCTTTAATAAGAAACAATGTATTTCAATGATCAAACAAATGTAAGCAAAGTATTGGTGGGACACAAGCCTGTATCCTATGGCTTACATATCAAGAGGACATACATTTTTGAAAAAACAAATTTTTGAAAAAACAAACAGGCAATTGAAGCGATGTTTCTATGTCAGAGAATAACAGGTAGTGAAACATCTTAGTATAAAGCTAGTCACCTTCACGACATTTTATACACACAAGTAGTCATAGTGTAAGGTGAACAACATAGTCGACGACGTTTCGATCCTTACTGGGGGGGTGTTAGGATCATCATCAGGACTGATTAGTATAATTGCCTATAAAAATGCCTGAATTAACAACAATTATCACAAAAACCAACATAGTACAATAAGGAAGGAAAGAATGGGGGAAAAAATTGGAAAAAACAACATAATGGTTAAGGTTAAATGAATTAAAACAAAACATAAGACACTGTATGTCAGAACACGAGCTAGTCATGATAGAATTGACGTAGTGAACTATGAGGCACGGAACGATTGGGGAAAATATTTGGGTGGAACATGCTTCGTAGGAGGTCGTGTCAGTGATCCAAGGTAGTGGTTACCGCGAGTGAAAAAGGATCTCGTCGGTGGAGAGGTGCGTGGCGTATAACATGCTTAAGAGGAGGGCGTGTCTGAGACCGAGAGTTGTCAATAACGCAGGTGAAAAAGATTCTCTACACTGGAGGCTGTATTGAGTGAGCATTGCGTGAGTGGCGAGTGTCCATAAACAGGAGCAAATTACCTCAAGCTGTCAAGGATTACAGCAAGAACGATATTTCGGCTTGGTTATTAAACCTAAGCGAGTTTAAAATCAGGGAATCGGTCTGTAAGGAGAAATTAGAAAGTCAAATCCGGAACCGGGGAGGGCGGGAATACTATGCAGAAAAGGTGAAGGGCTTACCTAGGGCCGCGATGGTAAATATCAACGCGGTAGCGATAATCTGCCGGGGAAAAATAAAATGAGGCGAATTAAAGGGAGGGACCACATCGCATTGAAGTGGTGCGAAGCCGGCGGTTGAAAAACGATAATCTTACCTCAATATGGTAAAGGAGTCGCGTGCCGGGGAAACGGCGGGGCAGCGTGTCGGTCAATGCCGGATGGGTTGTGGTGAGGGAGTGCAAAAGCCGGTATAATGTGATAGTGGCTTGATCAGGTGATCAGTCACATGTTCGGCTGGTGGTTACTGGTAGTGCAGTGCCAGCGAGTGAGGGAGAGCCGGACTAATTTGGGCGCCATGTTGGGTGAGTGAAAAGCGGCGCGAAGTGATGATAAAAACGACGAATTGAGTGCAGTGGTGGTAAAAGGTCAGACAATGCCAAACTGGGAGCTGGTATCATATACAAAGGTATATAAGCCATTACAGTTCCATGTTTCTTAAATTATGGCGGTGGTTCTGTATTTGTTTCCTGATTTCCGGACAGTTCCATATGACAAATCACAGTAAGGAGGTCCAATCCTCTAAACGGTTCAGTCCTCTGTGAATGCTTCCCGTTTTCAGAATCCATTTTAATTCTTCCTTGTTCAGGAGTTGAGATATATCTGCACCTCTGGGAGGAATTTTGACAACAGAAACAACTGTCCAACGAATGTCGTCCTCAGTGTGGCCAGCTGATTCAAAATGTTCCACTAGTGGTGCGTTTGGTGTTTTGCACCTCAGTCTGCTTCTGTGTTGGCAGATTCTGATCCGGATTTTTTGTGTTGTTTGTCCTATATAAATCATTTCACAAGGGCACAGAATTGCGTAAATGACATTACAGGTATTACAATTACTGAAATGATTATGGGGTTTACGTATGTTACCAAACACAAACTCTTTACAGTCAGAAGTGAATCCACATACAGAGCAATTGCCACACTTGTTGTGCCCAGTAACAGCGGGTAAGGACCAATGATCAAGGAGGGTGCCGGTGTTTCTAGTATCAGGGAGTGCCGCTCTAATCAGATGGTCTTTGATATTTTTATTTCTCTTGAAGGCAAAGAGAGGTCTCTCAAGGTTTAGTATTCCAGCATTTAACACATTCCAGTGTTTGAGAATACTTTTGCGTACTTTGTTGGAAGATGGAGAAAATGTGGTGACGCATACTAGGCGGTTTTCTCTTTTCTTGATTTTGGGTTCCAAGAGGACATCCCTTGGACAGTACCATGCTCTTTTCAAGGCACTACGGATGAGCTTTTTTGGGTATCCTCTTGAGGTTAGTTTGTCGCTTAGTGTTTTGGCTTCCCTGAAATAATCCTCCTTAAGGGTGCAATTGCGTCTGATACGTAAGTATTGTGAATAGGGAAGAGAGTCTTTTAGGGCCCTTGGGTGACTGCTGCTGTATTTCAGAAGAGTGTTACGTTCGGTGGGTTTCCTGAAGAGGCTAGTGATCAGGTGTCCATCATCATGTGTTATGTTTAAATCAAGAAATGGTATGGATGTTTTGTTGTACGTGAGTGTGAATTTGAGACCACCACAGTTATTGTTGAGCCAATGGAGAAAGTTAATAAGCATAGTTTGGGTATCGTGCCAGATGAAAAAGATGTCGTCTATGTAATGTTTCCAAAGTGTTATTGCAGACTGGAAGGGGTTCTGTTGGGCCATTATGTAATTGACCTCAAGGGCATTCATATAAAGGATAGCCAGATTCGGTGCGAAAACTGCTCCCATGGATGTTCCCTTGGTTTGTTGGTAGTAATGACCGTCAAATAGAAAAAAGTTTCTAGTCAAACAGATCTCTAGGAGTTGCAAGATGAAAATAGTAGGGACAGCGTGTGGTCTAATGCGGGTGTCTAAAGTAGTCTCAATGATAAGTAATGCATCTCGTTGGGGAATGTTTGTATAAAGTGACTCAACATCTAGTGTGCAGAGTGTGTCGATAGAGGGGTTGAAGCTGTGATTCTCTACTAGGGTAATCATCTGCATACTGTCTCTAACGTAGTAAGGGGTAGATGGAACAAACTCCTTGATAAAGTAGTCCACATAAAGGCCCAATGGCTCTAGGATAGACCCGCAGCCTGACACGATGGGCCGTCCAGGGGGGTTGGAACTATCCTTGTGAATCTTTGGTAAAGTGTAGATGACTGGTGTGCGTGGGGCCTTGGTATTAAGAAAATCGTATTCATGTTTGGATAAAAAACCTTGTTCCAGACCTGATTTGGTGGTCTGTTGAATAATCTGTCTAAGCTCATTTGTGGGGTTCGTGGGAAGTTTGGAATAGTGATCAGTGTTTCCCAGCTGCCTCAGTATTTCATTTTTATAGGTTGTAGTATCTTGTAGTACTATGCCCCCGCCTTTATCGGCAGGCTTGATAACCAATAAGGCGTTGGACTTGAGAGTTTGAAGTGCTGTTTTCTCTTCCAGTGCAATATTGTACGGGATGAACTGGTGTTCTGTCGCTAGTTGGGAGAGGTCTTTAAGTACCAATTTCTCAAAGCAGAAAACCTCAGATGGAACCATGCTGGCCGATGGGGAGAAAGTGGATGGGGGACTCAAGGGGGTGTTGGATGTTTTAGGTGGGAGAGGATTAAACAGAAAATAGCTCTGTAGTCTGATCTTACGGAAAAACCTAAGCACTTCAGTTTGCAGGTCCAAAAAGTTAGTCCTAGTCGTGGGTACAAAGGAAAGACCCTTGCTAAGAATGGATAATTCAGATTCATTCAGTTGAAATTTTGTGAGGTTGAATATAGGGAGTGAGAGGTTGGTTTGTGTCTGGCTGGAGGAGTCACTGCTGTGTAACTCTGGAGAACAACCTACCAACGGTAATAATTGCGTCGGGTTTGTCGTTCTCCTGGGGGGTTTTGCCAATGGGCACGTTTCAACCCTCCTCTTCTCGGAGGTTTGTTTGGGCAACGACCTAAAAAAGAGGGGGTTGAAGAATGTGGGTTGGTAGGTGCTCTGTTTGCACTACTCGTACCTTCGCCGGGATCCGAGTTATCGGATGAGTCAACTGAAGTGTCAGAAAAACCGACTAGGGTATTACCTTTGTTGAATCTGCCCCAAGGACGGTTGTAACGTTGGTTGTTATAGGACCTATTGGTATAGAAATCCTTAGTAAGGTAAGGGTAAGTGCGTTCAGTAGAGTAGGATTTGATATCCTTTTTCACTTTGGTGGATTTTTTATTTTGTTCTATTCTGAAAAATTCATCCACTGTTTTTTGTATTTGTTCTAACAATTTTTTGCTGTCTGATATGGTGTCGCTAGTTGTTAGTTGTTGTTCAATGTCAGTTATCTCATCCAGAGTTTTTTTGAGTTCCTCTGTCGCTGTATCTATACCTAGGACTAGCCAGTGTCTCGAGCAGGTTGTACTAATGTAACTAAAATTGTTAATATATTTTGGGATATCCGTAAAAATACCAGGTACGTTTCTGACTTGGAGGCCGGTGGGAATAATATTAGCTTTCAGGTACTCCGTGAGCATCCGTATCATAAGTTGTAACCTAACAGACTTTTTCTTAGTTTTTTCTAGTTGTTCAGATAGGGTGGAACTGATTTCTTGGGGAGCATTGGTGGAGTCAGCAAAGAGGGAAGGACCTTCTAAAATGTTCTTAATGTATTCGTCCGTGTAGAGAGGTGCGTGATCTGACATGACAAAGAAAGGAGGAGGAGGAGAGAGAATCTAGATATGGTAGTCAGAGGGAGAGGAAAGTGACCCACTTTCAAGAGAAAAGGGGGATAAGAGCGTGAGCCCTTGCAATCCAGCGATTGCGCTTAATCAGTAAAGAAGGCACAAGGGCACCCAAAGCAATTGGTCAGGGACCTTGGGAAGTTGCGTTTTACAAGAGACAATGGTCCCTGAAAGCAAAGGAGTATATCAAGCAACAATCAATATAGCCACAATAGGTACTATATTATAGCCTATGCCCAGCCGGACAAGGCAGCTTTAATAAGAAACAATGTATTTCAATGATCAAACAAATGTAAGCAAAGTATTGGTGGGACACAAGCCTGTATCCTATGGCTTACATATCAAGAGGACATACATTTTTGAAAAAACAAATTTTTGAAAAAACAAACAGGCAATTGAAGCGATGTTTCTATGTCAGAGAATAACAGGTAGTGAAACATCTTAGTATAAAGCTAGTCACCTTCACGACATTTTATACACACAAGTAGTCATAGTGTAAGGTGAACAACATAGTCGACGACGTTTCGATCCTTACTGGGGGGGTGTTAGGATCATCATCAGGACTGATTAGTATAATTGCCTATAAAAATGCCTGAATTAACAACAATTATCACAAAAACCAACATAGTACAATAAGGAAGGAAAGAATGGGGGAAAAAATTGGAAAAAACAACATAATGGTTAAGGTTAAATGAATTAAAACAAAACATAAGACACTGTATGTCAGAACACGAGCTAGTCATGATAGAATTGATGTAGTGAACTATGAGGCATGGAACGATTGGGGAAAATTTTTGGGTGGAACATGCTTCGTAGGAGGTCGTGTCAGTGATCCAAGGTAGTGGTTACCGCGAGTGAAAAAGGATCTCGTCGGTGGAGAGGTGCGTGGCGTATAACATGCTTAAGAGGAGGGCGTGTCTGAGACCGAGAGTTGTCAATAACGCAGGTGAAAAAGATTCTCTACACTGGAGGCTGTATTGAGTGAGCATTGCGTGAGTGGCGAGTGTCCATAAACAGGAGCAAATTACCTCAAGCTGTCAAGGATTACAGCAAGAATGATATTTCGGCTTGGTTATTAAACCTAAGCGAGTTTAAAATCAGGGAATCGGTCTGTAAGGAGAAATTAGAAAGTCAAATCCAGAACCGGGGAGGGCGGGAATACTATGCAGAAAAGGTGAAGGGCTTACCTAGGGCCGCGATGGTAAATATCAACGCGGTAGCGATAATCTGCCGGGGAAAAATAAAATGAGGCGAATTAAAGGGAGGGACCACATCGCATTGAAGTGGTGCGAAGCCGGCGGTTGAAAAACGATAATCTTACCTCAATATGGTAAAGGAGTCGCGTGCCGGGGAAACGGCGGGGCAGCGTGTCGGTCAATGCCGGATGGGTTGTGGTGAGGGAGTGCAAAAGCCGGTATAATGTGATAGTGGCTTGATCAGGTGATCAGTCACATGTTCGGCTGGTGGTTACTGGTAGTGCAGTGCCAGCGAGTGAGGGAGAGCCGGACTAATTTGGGCGCCATGTTGGGTGAGTGAAAAGCGGCGCGAAGTGATGATAAAAACGACGAATTGAGTGCAGTGGTGGTAAAAGGTCAGACAATGCCAAACTGGGAGCTGGTATCATATACAAAGGTATATAAGCCATTACAGTTCCATGTTTCTTAAATTATGGCGGTGGTTCTGTATTTGTTTCCTGATTTCCGGACAGTTCCATATGACAAATCACAGTAAGGAGGTCCAATCCTCTAAACGGTTCAGTCCTCTGTGAATGCTTCCCATTCTCAGAATCCATTTTAATTCTTCCTTGTTCAGGAGTTGAGATATATCTGCACCTCTGGGAGGAATTTTGACAACAGAAACAACTGTCCAACGAATGTCGTCCTCAGTGTGGCCAGCTGATTCAAAATGTTCCACTAGTGGTGCGTTTGGTGTTTTGCACCTCAGTCTGCTTCTGTGTTGGCAGATTCTGATCCGGATTTTTTGTGTTGTTTGTCCTATATAAATCATTTCACAAGGGCACAGAATTGCGTAAATGACATTACAGGTATTACAATTACTGAAATGATTATGGGGTTTACGTATGTTACCAAACACAAACTCTTTACAGTCAGAAGTGAATCCACATACAGAGCAATTGCCACACTTGTTGTGCCCAGTAACAGCGGGTAAGGACCAATGATCAAGGAGGGTGCCGGTGTTTCTAGTATCAGGGAGTGCCGCTCTAATCAGATGGTCTTTGATATTTTTATTTCTCTTGAAGGCAAAGAGAGGTCTCTCAAGGTTTAGTATTCCAGCATTTAACACATTCCAGTGTTTGAGAATACTTTTGCGTACTTTGTTGGAAGATGGAGAAAATGTGGTGACGCATACTAGGCGGTTTTCTCTTTTCTTGATTTTGGGTTCCAAGAGGACATCCCTTGGACAGTACCATGCTCTTTTCAAGGCACTACGGATGAGCTTTTTTGGGTATCCTCTTGAGGTTAGTTTGTCGCTTAGTGTTTTGGCTTCCCTGAAATAATCCTCCTTAAGGGTGCAATTGCGTCTGATACATAAGTATTGTGAATAGGGAAGAGAGTCTTTTAGGGCCCTTGGGTGACTGCTGCTGTATTTCAGAAGAGTGTTACGTTCGGTGGGTTTCCTGAAGAGGCTAGTGATCAGGTGTCCATCATCATGTGTTATGTTTAAATCAAGAAATGGTATGGATGTTTTGTTGTACGTGAGTGTGAATTTGAGACCACCACAGTTATTGTTGAGCCAATGGAGAAAGTTAATAAGCATAGTTTGGGTATCGTGCCAGATGAAAAAGATGTCGTCTATGTAACGTTTCCAAAGTGTTATTGCAGACTGGAAGGGGTTCTGTTGGGCCATTATGTAATTGACCTCAAGGGCATTCATATAAAGGATAGCCAGATTCGGTGCGAAAACTGCTCCCATGGATGTTCCCTTGGATTGTTGGTAGTAATGACCGTCAAATAGAAAAAAGTTTCTAGTCAAACAGATCTCTAGGAGTTGCAAGATGAAAATAGTAGGGACAGCGTGTGGTCTAATGCGGGTGTCTAAAGTAGTCTCAATGATAAGTAATGCATCTCGTTGGGGAATGTTTGTATAAAGTGACTCAACATCTAGTGTGCAGAGTGTGTCGATAGAGGGGTTGAAGCTGTGATTCTCTACTAGGGTAATCATCTGCATACTGTCTCTAACGTAGTAAGGGGTAGATGGAACAAACTCCTTGATAAAGTAGTCCACATAAAGGCCCAATGGCTCTAGGATAGACCCGCAGCCTGACACGATGGGCCGTCCAGGGGGGTTGGAACTATCCTTGTGAATCTTTGGTAAAGTGTAGATGACTGGTGTGCGTGGGGCCTTGGTATTAAGAAAATCGTATTCATGTTTGGATAAAAAACCTTGTTCCAGACCTGATTTGGTGGTCTGTTGAATAATCTGTCTAAGCTCATTTGTGGGGTTCGTGGGAAGTTTGGAATAGTGATCAGTGTTTCCCAGCTGCCTCAGTATTTCATTTTTATAGGTTGTAGTATCTTGTAGTACTATGCCCCCGCCTTTATCGGCAGGCTTGATAACCAATAAGGCGTTGGACTTGAGAGTTTGAAGTGCTGTTTTCTCTTCCAGTGCAATATTGTACGGGATGAACTGGTGTTCTGTCGCTAGTTGGGAGAGGTCTTTAAGTACCAATTTCTCAAAGCAGGAAACCTCAGATGGAACCATGCTGGCCGATGGGGAGAAAGTGGATGGGGGTCTCAAGGGGGTGTTGGATGTTTTAGATGGGAGAGGATTAAACAGAAAATAGCTCTGTAGTCTGATTTTACGGAAAAACCTAAGCACTTCAGTTTGCAGGTCCAAAAAGTTAGTCCTAGTCGTGGGTACAAAGGAAAGACCCTTGCTAAGAATGGATAATTCAGATTCATTCAGTTGAAATTTTGTGAGGTTGAATATAGGGAGTGAGAGGTTGGTTTGTGTCTGGCTGGAGGATTCACTGCTGTGTAACTTTGGAGAACAACCTACCAACGGTAATAATTGCGTCGGGTTTGTCGTTCTCCTGGGGGGTTTTGCCAATGGGCACGTTTCAACCCTCCTCTTCTCGGAGGTTCGTTTGGGCCACGACCTAAAAAAGAGGGGGTTGAAGAATGTGGGTTGGTAGGTGCTCTGTTTGCACTACTCGTACCTTCGCCGGGATCCGAGTTATCGGATGAGTCAACTGAAGTGTCAGAAAAACCGACTAGGGTATTACCTTTGTTGAATCTGCCCCAAGGACGGTTGTAACGTTGGTTGTTATAGGACCTATTGGTATAGAAATCCTTAGTAAGGTAAGGGTAAGTGCGTTCAGCAGAGTAGGATTTGATATCCTTTTTCACTTTGGTGGATTTTTTATTTTGTTCTATTCTGAAAAATTCATCCACTGTTTTTTGTATTTGTTCTAACAATTTTTTGCTGTCTGATATGGTGTCGCTAGTTGTTAGTTGTTGTTCAATGTCAGTTATCTCATCCAGAGTTTTTTTGAGTTCCTCTGTCGCTGTATCTATACCTAGGACTAGCCAGTGTCTCGAGCAGGTTGTACTAATGTAACATTACGGTTCACTTGGCAGCCTTAACTGCTTACAGAAAATGCCTTTCACAAACTTCCTTTGTCAGAGTTTCTGTCATTGGAGGGTTTGAAAAAGGTTTTTACTCCCATTAGAAGTCCTTCCCCTCCTTGGGAGCTTAATGTGGTGCTTTCTCGGCTAATGCAAGAGCCCTTTGAACCCATACAAAAGACTATTCTTCAGCATCTGTCTTGGAAGACAGCTTTCCTTGTGGCTATCACCTCTACCCGCTGTGTTAGCGAAATTCAGGCACTTTGCTGTCAAGAACTGTACACAGTTTTCCATACATCTAAAGTGGTTATGAGGACTTATCCGAAATTACTCCCTAAGGTAATTTTAGATTTTCATGTAAACCAAACTATTTCCTTGCCTACTTTTTTCCAGCATCCATCTTCTCCAGCGGAGAGATCGCTTCATTCCCTGGATGTAATTTATCTGGACAAACCTCAGGATAAAAGGAGAGTGGATCAGTTATTAGTAAACTATGGCTCTCTCCGTACAGGTCTGACGACTTCTAAGCAATCCATTTCCAGATGGATTGTCTCATGTATTTTACTCTGCTATCAAAAAGCTAACAAATTCCTTGCTGGTAGGCCTAAGGCTTATTCCACCAGATGAAAGGCAGCTACTTGCTGTGTAATGTACCCATTTTGTAGATTTGTAAAGCTGCTACCTGGAAGTCGGTCCATACATTCACAAGACACTACTGCCAAGACTTTGATGCCAAGGCAGATGCTCAAGTAGGGCGGGCTTCCCCATCGGAACTTCTTTGCTTAAACTTGCAGTTTAATTCTCTGTCTCTTCCACCGCATCTGTTGTATGGGGATGGGTTTGCTAGTCTTTTCAAGTGCTTATGACTATACATGGAAATCCCCTGCAAGGGAAGTATTAGTTTCTTACCTGTAACTCCAGTTCTCTTGCAGGGGTATTTCCATGATAAGTCATAAGCAACCCTTCCTCCTCCCCAGTGGAATAGACAGTCGTAGCCATTATACAAAATAGACAATCACTCCTCATCGCCTTAAAAAAAAACTGAAGTAACTGCCACTGGCTGTGCATCATGGGATACTGGTGGTCGCTGGAGTTTCTTAAAGGCACAGCATCTAGTTTAAGATATATAATGGCAACCTATGGGGGCTACTCTGTCCCATCCTTTCATCTCTGTCATGGAAAAAGAGTTTTGTGAAGGGGAGAGTTTCTGTAGGTTAAACACCATAAACAATTGCACAAAACATAGTATACTGGCTATCTTTTTTACTTCAGGATAAAGTTGTGGCCATTGAAGCCTATTTAGTTAGGCTGCATTATGGTCTTTTCTATCTCTTAAGTGTCTTTGCAGGCCTTCCTGAAGAAAGGCGAAATACATCCACTTAAGAAGATATATCTAAAGAACTGCTCCGGGGTCCCGGCTCATGAGCGGGACTATTCAAGTGCTGAACTGGAGTTACAGGTAAGAAACTAATCCTTTCCCACCAAGTTGTCAACATTCTGGAATTTCCCCACTTGTCACTGGTGTGTTTTCCTTAATTCCTTCTCAATCTCTCCCACCCATTTGACATTCGTTGTCAGCACAGGTCTATTTTCCTGTTTTTTTAATCGAGGCCAAATGCCAGAGTCATAATTTCATTTTACTGTCTCCCTTGCCTTGCCCATTTCCTGCATAGGGGAAGAAGGGGGGGTTTCGGAAAACAATTGCACCGCTTATTCAAGGTCTGCTGCCTATTAGTAAATGTGATAATTTGGAGCTCCCAGCTTCAGTTCAGTTGTGGGGAGTTTCAGGGTACTCAAGGCCGTTCTCTGCCTGTGTTCCAGATTATAGGGACCATCCTAAGGTCCAGTTCCCTCGAGATCCTAGCGGACAAATGGAATGGGAAGCTCGTAAAGTGATACAGCAATCGGGGTAACTTTCAGAGTCACCATCTTTTAAACTGCTACCCTGCCCATCAGTGACATTGGTAATTTAAACCAATAAATGTCTAAACACCAATGCCATCCAACATAGTCCTGGATACCCGCTTAAAAAGAGAATCTCCACACTTTCTTGCAGGGTCGCATTGGTATCACAATTAGGACCAGGCACTCCCAAAAAAGTGGCCCAGATTTGCAGATCGTCCCTTTCATGGATCACCATCTGTAAGTCTCATTGGAATCTGGCTGGTTATTATTTGTAAATTCATTTTTTGTAGTTTTATATAGTGGGAACTCTGCCCTAAGGCATTAAAGCAATGTACATGAGCACCACTTACCTTGCACAATTCATTCCTATTTTAGGTATGGAGATTAAGTGATTTGCTCAGAATCACAGGTTTTTGAGCTGACGCTGGGACTCAAACCTGGTTTCAACGTCGGCAGTTCTAACCACAACTCCACATCCAATTTTATGCAGCCCCCCCACCCCCCACCCTGCTGCTCAAAAGGGACTTAGGTGTGAATGGCCACAGAAAGCATTGGCTTGGCTAACATCATTCCTGGGGAACAGAAGACAATCAGTAACACTCGGCAATTACACTTAACAGAGAAGCAGCTGCTCTTGAGTGTGCCTAAAGCCTCAATTTTGAGCCCCACTTTTTAACATATATATGGTGCCCTTGCTAGACCTGGTATCATCCTTTGACATCGAGACTGTGTCTTACGCAGATGATACACAGCTCATCCTTACCCTGGATAAAGAATCCACAGCAGCAGAATTTTTTTCCAACAATGTCTCTCTTCTGTCTTCGAATGGATGAAGACCAATCACCTTAAGTGGAACAGCCAAAAGACGGAGATTTTGTTGCTGGGTAAATGTAATATCTTCACACCCAAACTGTGGTGGCCAACAGACTTAGCCCCACCCCCTAATACAGTGGACACTGCCAAAAACCTAGGAATCCGATTTGATACTTCCCTCTCCTTTCATCAGCAGGCATTGTCGGTAGCAGGAACCTGTTTTCATTGACTAAAAACTCTGAAAAAATTATTTGACCTCCTTCTAGCTATAGATCGCAAGTACGTGGCAGTGGCTTTGATCTTATCACGCCTAGATTATTGTAACAGTCTCTATGCAGGAGTAAAGAAGAGTACTCTGAAAAAGCTGCAGACTGTACGAAATGCAGCAGCCCGAATGGTACTGAAATTACCAAAGGGGTCATCTGCCTCTGAGGCCCTCCAAATCCTCCACTGGCTGCCAATACACAAGAGAATTCTCTTCAAAATCCTAGTGATAACTTTCAGAGCTGTAAAACAAAGCGGCCCCAAATACCTCAGGACCAGATTAAAAGCCTATACCTGCACGAAATTTGAGATCCTCCACGGAAAATCTGCTAGTACCCCCCCATTTCCATCTGAAGTCCAGAGGAGGAAAATCTATGGCTGTACTGGGAACAAAAGCTTGGAACTATTTACCCACCCAACTGAGACTTACACAGATGGAGTCCATGTTTAAGAAAAGACTGAAAACTTGGATCTTCACAGTACCAGATAGTCTGGCCCTGTCCCTTATCTGACCACGGCGACATCAGAGATCACACTCCTTGACACTCAGTCTACCCGCTTCCAGTGCCAAGATGCTCCATTGGAGTGAAAGCCAGCGCTTTACAAATGACATCATTTATTCATTCTACCACCCTCACCACACCCATCATGGCCTAAACGATGTGGCCAAGCAGGGGGATAACATTGCTTCTGGCAGAACAGGTCACACAAGGCAGGGCGCCAAGGTGCGGATAACCCAAAGGCCAAAGCAACACCTGGGCCCCAGCCACAGTGTACAGCATAGCAGGGGTGCTCGCATGGTGGTGGCGCAACATTTAATTGGCCTAGCGGGGACTGGGGAAGAAATTAAGTCTCTAGGCCGGTTCACAGAGACCCAACAAAACGGGCCCCAGGTGACCCTGAGGCACCGGCCCTTCGTCCAATGCCTGACTGCCCGCCTTCCAAATCCAACCCTGCTTTCTTGCCTGATAGGGAATACCCATGTTTTTTCCCAGTTAGTTTGGAAACCTAGACACATTCTTTCCATATCTAGGTCCAGCCTGGTAACCCTGATTCTGTGTCCCTAAAGTAAACAAGGATGTCATCTGCATACAAGGACATGATGTGCCCAGTATTTGTAATGTTAATTCCCAGTTCTCTTGCTCTGTCTCTGAATCTACTGAACAGTGACTCTATAGCTGACGTAAAATCAGGGGAGCGAGAGGGTATGTCTGTCTGGTGCTAATCTGCACCTGAAAGGCGTCTCATATTGTTCTCCCTGTCACCAGCATTGCCGTGGGATGGCCGGGACGGGCATAGAACAGACTATCCACTTCAACATCAGCTCCTCTTAGCCCAAATTTCCTTAGCATTTTAGTCAAAAATTCCCATCTGACCTTGTCAAAAGCCTCCTCTAGGTTGACAGAAATGAGTGGCGGTCTGGAACTAGTTCCCTACGTCGAGGCACGCCCTGCAGGAGGTACCTAAAATTGCCCCGGTGTTAAGGCTGTAACGGCACTGTTATTCGGAGGTCCAATTTTTCCTTGTGCTCAGTGCCGAGACATGGGAGATCTGTTGTCCCAGTTACCGTCTGAAGTCCGTTTTAGCTCCTGTTTCGGTGCTGCATACAGACCTCTATCCTAATCATAAAATATGTCATTCGTTTTTCCTTGGGCATATTGCATGTGGCCTTGACTGGCTTCAAGTTCGTAAATGGTGTTTTCATCATCATCATTTGATAACTTTATTTCGGTCAAAGACCATAAAAGTGCAGATAAAATACATACAAAGCACGAGGAATAAAAACAGGATAAAAAGAAGTATTAAAAAGACATTAAATTCAGTAGTTATCAAAAATGAATTGGAGGGAGAGAAAAAAAAAAAAGGAAACTTTATCTATCACATATTTACAAGAAGATTTGTCTTCTACGCCACATACTAAGTAGAAAGCGAGATACGGCAAATACAATAGGAGGCTGGGTATCATAAATCAAAACCCGACAGGCCTGTGCAAAATGGCGAAATCCAAGGTTCCTGCATATCGGGATTAACCAGCATTTCCTAATTCGAGCATATGCAGGGCAAAAAAACAAAACATGAGGGACATCTTCGCTTTTATAATTACATATAGGACAGGCTTCCCCTTCTGATTTGATCCATTTAGAAGTAAAATGCCTAATGGGTAGGCTACCGTGCCTGAGTTGAAGGTACAACTTCCTTGCTTGAGGCGGTTGTATTACGTCTAAGAGTTCTTCAAATCGGGGTTCCATTTTTACTAAGAGGAACTCAGCAGACAACCTGCCCAATGTTACGGATCTCTGTAGATTTGACAGGTTCTGCCGCCTCATCTGGATTTGAAGATCTGATTTCGTCATCCTAGGGCAAGACAACTCAGGGGTCTCCCAAATCTGTAAAATACCTAGCTTCTTACTAGAGGCTTTGAAATGAAGCAACCATGGGATATTTTGATTTTTTAATTTGGGCCAGATCTCCTGGAACTCAGCTCTATAGGGGGCCAACTCTGGAATAGACCATAACCTCTTCCAGTATAGCATAGGTCTTACAGCTACAAGCTCATCTATCGGCTCCAGCCCCAAATCAAAGCGTAGGGGAATGAGTGGTGTACTTAATGGTAAGCCTACCAGATTCCTCGTAAAGTTCTGCTCCGCCCTCAAGAGACTCAAAATATTTTTGTGGCCCCAAAATTCAGCACCATAAATTGAGGCCATTCTTGCTTGGAGTCGATAAATTTCTAGGACCAGGGCTACCGGTTTAAGATCGGATATCCTATGAAATTTACTAATACCTCCGCTCAGTTGTGTTAGTTTAAGGGCAGATTTGGAGATTTGGGTGCCCCATTCAAAATTTTCTGTTATAGTTATGCCTAGATAGACAAATATTTTGACCCGCTCCAAAGGGATCCCGTTAAGGACAGGGTTTGGTCGTGTCCGCCTCGGGGGATTGAAGATCATATACTTGGTTTTATCCAAGTTTATCTCCAATCCCAGCAAGGCACAAAACGCCACAAAACCGTCCAGGGTACGCTGGATGCCCGATGATGTTTTGGATAGCAACAGAGTGTCATCCGCAAACATCAGAGCGGGCACTCTCCCAGTCGCTAGTCTGGGGGAATCACTATCTGTAATACCAGACAGATGATCAACCAGACCATTTATATATAGGCTGAATAGCGTTGGAGCCAGGACGCAACCCTGGCGTACTCCCCTTAAAACAGGGAAGCGTTTAGATAGTTCCCCATGTCTCCCGCACCTAACCCGAGCATAATTATTAGTATGTAATCTAATTAATGCTGTCAGAAGGTAGAGCGGGAGTCCCAGGTCTGCCAGGACCCCCCATAACTTTGCCCTGGGGACAAGGTCGAATGCCGCCCGCAAGTCAACAAACACAAGGTAGAGGCTGCCACCCTCCACAATTGCAGTTTTCCAAAATAAGACCTGAAGGCGGAATATTTGATCCAAAGTAGAAATACCTGACCTAAATCCTGCCTGAAGTGTTGTTAATACTTCATTTTCCTCCATCCAGCCCAAGATCCGATCCAAAATAATCCTGCCCATTAGCTTTTGGGTTGTATCTATAAGGCTGATGGGCCTATAGTTGGATGAGGTTAGCGGACAACCCTTTTTGTAAATGGGAACCACCTCAGCGCCCAACCATGTCCCCGGGAGATCAGTTCCAAATAAAATCTCATTAAACAGAGCAGCCAGGTATGGTGCCCATATTTTTGGCTGTGTACGAAAAAGATCTCCTGGAAGTTTATCCAGGCCAGGGGCCTTATTGGGAGGTAGTCTTCCTATTGCTGACTCAACCTCCTTCAGGGTTACAATTTCGGGGCATTCGGGGTACCTCTCATCCCCAATATTGATTTGGTTCTTATTCCGCCGTCCACCTGAGGCCCCCTCCAATCGGTACTCATGGGGGGAGCCCCGGGAGGTCGACGGATAAAGTGCCCCATCTATCCCAAGCGGTAGGGCAACCGGCCACTTTAGTCACATTTCCTTCCGGGGTTTACTATTTGGGTCAATTATAGTGTTCAGTTCAACACTAGCGTATAGAGCACTAAAGTGTGCCTCCCACGCTGATGACGCGATGTTTGGGACACAAGCCCTATCACCCCCATTCGTAACTATTGCAACGGTAACCCAAAATGACTTAGTATCCCTACGCTTGAGCGCGGATCCCATCTCTTCCCAAATATTATCCTCCCAGTCCTTCTTCCCCCTTGTAATTGCCTTTTTGTAGAGAAGTCGAAATTTCTTTATACAAACTCTATCTTGGGTTTTAATGGCAACCAGTAGATCTTTTTTTGCCTTTCTACAAGGGGCATCGTACCAGGGATGTAGCTTCCCCCGTGGGGGTTTGGCCGCAACTACAGGGCAGAACATATCCACTAGATTCTCTACCAATTGCTCATGGATTTTCACTGCTCTGCCCTTGTGGGCATCATCCCCCATTTCAAGAACCGAAGGAATGGCTATGTTATAGATTTTCGCCAATAGGATAGGGGACTCCTGTAAAAGTGGCGATTTAACCCTACGTCTGTTGTTAGTTATTATGTAGGGAGGAATAGCACTTGTTATATCGGGCAAAGGGTTTATCAGCCCAAAGCTGCCAGGTTTTAGTGATAGTACCAGGGCATTATGATCACTATCGTGCCTTGGGACAACCCTAAAATCCGTCAGCCTATCCCAGTGTTTAATTTCCATCATTATATAATCAATGATGGAGGTTTGGTGTAATCTATTAAACGTAGCTGACCCAGGTCTATCGGGCTCCACCCGTCCATTACATGCCCGCAAAGAAGTTGAAAGGGTAAATGATTGTAGTTGCAGGACCAATGGAGTCCAGGCCTTAACAGGGGTAATCTGTGGTTCGGGAACATGCCAGAGCTGGTCTTCATCGTCCTGTTCATCCCACCCAGGGCTCGCCAGGGGCTCAAACTGACAGTTGAAGTCTCCTCCAATCACGAGTGCTGATGTTGGATCAAGTGACTGGATACAGTTTTTGAGTACATCAACTGCAACAGACTCCTGCCCGCACTTAGTGGGTCTAGAATAAATATTCACTATAGCCAACTGCGGCATATTTTCTGGGGTCAGAAGTACACACTGGACATCTGGGGAATTAAGGTGCATTTGTACAGCCTTGACACCCAAATGCGTAGCCACCCATATTGTTAGCCCGCCCGATGGCCTCCCCCTAGCTCCAATTGAAGCAAGGATATCAAAGGTAACATACCCAGGCATAAGACTCTCCTCCAATGCCCAGGTTTCCTGCATCAAACAGATATCGTGGAGAGCCATAAAGGAGCCCCACTCGGGCAGCGGCAATTTGTTTTTTATTCCAGCCACATTCCAGGACAGGATCTTTATGGGGCCCTCGGTTCTTACTGGATTACTTTGTACTCTTTCCATACCAATATAGTTCCCAAGATCCGAAATCAGATTCCTATACTCGAGTTCACCTACGGTGGTCTTATTAGAAGATAATAGATCGTTAGGGGCACTAATCTCTACAGATTGTTTTAGTGCCCCCCGTTGCATCATAACTTTGTTATTTAGAAGGTAATTTGTGCTAAAATTCAATTGGGGGGAAAGAGAGGCCCTACCCTTTGACTCGCCGGTATGTCCATCTATGCCACTGGCCATAGGGGAAATGGGGGGATATCTCTCCGGGCGTCAGTCGACCAGTTCAAGAGACCTATACCTATTTTTGGGGGGGAATAAAGAAAGCAAGGGAGAGTATGAACTTGTATCCTCCCCGGCTACCGTCCCCTGATAGATATAATGGGGAAAATTTTCATAAACCCCCCGTTGTCGGTAATTCGTGTCCCAATCTAATCTCCTCTGGGCATTTGGGTAGAAATATGAAAGGGGGAGGGGAAATATTTGAGTGTTCGACCAGACAGGCAACCCATTACATATAAATTCCACAGCACTCCTGTGTCTAAAATTTATAATCACACAGTTTCCTGTAAGGGTTTTGGGTCTAAGCCCAATACAGTCAACTCTCCTAACTGTCAAGATATCTCCAGAATGACTGGATGGTGAGGGTCTATTAATCCTTAGCCAATGTATGCATTTATTTTTAAGATCACTGTGGTCCTCACTTTTCCCATGGGCCAAAGGGGGAACCCCAGTGAGTACCACAACATAAGGCATGGACTCCGGGGGTAGATTTATGATGGGCAATTCAATAGGCTGACCCCTTACTGGGTTATTTGTATCTGTATTTCCCGGGACTTGTCGTTCCCGGTTTCGTGTCCCTGTACTAGTTCCACCCCTAGGCACTGTGCTGGAACCACCCGTTCCTTTCCTATCGTTAGGCAATAGCATAATTGGGCCCAGGGAACGGTTACCTACTGCCTGTTGAGCTGGTGGAACTGTGCTACTATTATTACTGTTATTTCTGCTGGGCAATACTCGGGTACCACCAATTAATTCTAGGTTGTCTGGAGTTTGCCCATCAGCAAACTGTCCCTCTACACCATCGACAGCTCGTGTGATAGGATTCGTAATACTCAAATTCATTCTGTGAGCTTCTTTTATTGATTGGGTCACAATTTTCGCCTTTACTTGATCTATATTATTAAGCGTAGAGACTAATCTATCCACTTTACATATCAGTGGTTTAATAAGAGAGCCGATAATCTGTTCAATATGGGACTGGAACTCTAATAATAAATGTGTGGCCCACACTGTAGATGGGTCGTCGGCAACCTGTACGGGTACGATCAAAGATGTAATTTTTTTACTTTGTTTCTTTTGGGTTTTACTTTTCTTATTTTTTGGTCGAGAGTTGGCTACATTTTTCACCAAAGCTTGCGGGACACAATTGGACAGTGTGGGACTGGTGGCAATAGTAGTAACGGGCTGGGCACAGGGTAACTCAGAAAAAGACGATGTACGGAGGAAACTACAATCTAATGGGTTAACTGTGGCTGTCGAATAATCCCCCTCTTGCTGTGATGGAGGGCAGGCTGGAGTAATCGAAAGTCGCCTCTCCGTATTTTCTATTGCTGTCGCAACCACCCCAATCGTTTTCTGTAGCATTTTATCGATTGCTGTTAAACTCAGGAGGGATTGGGTCGCGGCAGCATGCTGCCTAGTTATTGGGTGAGGTTTGTTACTAGTTTTTCCCATTGCAACTGCTGGGACAAGAGTGCTTTTTGGGTCAAACAAATGTCAGGCAACAAATAATAAACACGAAACCCCTCAATACCTACAATATTAAAAACGTTTATCGAACCAATAATATAGGATTGGGGTAGAGGCGATTATATTATGACAATGTTTCAACTATATGGACATCCTTCTGCCCTTTGCATCCCACAGTACCTTAAGTAAATAGTCAGTAGTCCAATGGAATGGTGCAGATCTTAGCAAGGTGGCCCAGCCTGGCCTCCTCCGGCCCCTGACGGCCACAGATGGCCCGCCCTTTGCCCGGGCTTAGCCCGGCGCGTCCCGCGCGCGTCCTCACGGGACGAGGGACCGAGCCCGCCTTTAAGCGCCTCCTGGCACGGGATTGTGAGGCGTCCTGCCCCTAGGAATGCTGGGGGTTGTGGTCTGGCGGAGCCAAGCCCGGCCGACCGAGTCAAGTAACCTGAGAAGCCCCGGTAAGTTCAGGACAGCGGGTGTAGGGGGCGGAGCCAAGCCCGGCCCCGGGAAAGCAGGAGACACCAAGTTCAGAACAGCCAGCAGGAAACAAACAGCACGCCAAGGGACTCAGCACCGAGCCCGCCTTTAAGCGCCTCCTGGCGCAGGATTGTGAGGCTTCCTGCCCCTAGGAATGCTGGGGGTTGTGGTCCGGCGGAGCCAAGCCCGGCCGACCGAGTCAAGTAACCTGAGAAGCCCCGGTAAGTTCAGGACAGCGGGTGTAGGGGGCGGAGCCAAGCCCGGCCCCAGGAAAGCAGGAGACACCAAGTTCAGAACAGCCAGCAGGAAACAAACAGCACGCCAAGGGACTCAGCACCGAGTCCGCCTTTAAGCGCCTCCTGGCGCGGGATTGTGAGGTGTCCTGCCCCTAGGAATGCTGGGGGTTGTGGTCCGGCGGAGCCAAGCCCGGCCGACCGAGTCAAGTAACCTGAGAAGCCCCGGTAAGTTCAGGACAGCGGGTGTAGGGGGCGGAGCCAAGCCCGGCCCCAGGAAAGCAGGAGACACCAAGTTCAGAACAGCCAGCAGGAAACAAACAGCACGATTTTTGGAATGGACCTGTGTGTGTTTTCGTGCGAGATTGTGTAGGCTAGGGTAAGGGCAGAGCCCTAGAATATCTGAGGCTCGAGGTTAAAACTTGTCTCAATTGATGGGTGTAAATAGGTGGCGAAGGCAGGCAGCGAGTGGACGTATTCATTCTACCACCCTCACCACACCCATCATGGCCTAAACGATGTGGCCAAGCAGGGGGATAACATTGCTTCTGGCAGAACAGGTCACACAAGGCAGGGCGCCAAGGTGCGGATAACCCAAAGGCCAAAGCAACACCTAGACCCCAGCCACAGTTTACAGCATTGCAGGGGTGCTCGCATGGTGGTGGTGCAACATTTAAGTGGCCTAGCGGGGACTGGGGAAGAAATTAAGTCTCTAGGCCGGTTCACAGAGACCCAACAAAACGGGCCCCAGGTGACCCTGAGGCACCGGCCCTTCGTCCAATGCCTGACTGCCCGCCTTCCAAATCCAACCCTGCTTTCTTGCCTGATAGGGAATACCCATGTTTTTTCCCAGTTAGTTTGGAAACCTAGACACATTCTTTCCATATCTAGGTCCAGCCTGGTAACCCTGATTCTGTGTCCCTAAAGTAAACAAGGATGTCATCTGCATACAAGGACATGATGTGCCCAGTATTTGTAATGTTAATTCCCAGTTCTCTTGCTCTGTCTCTGAATCTACTGAACAGTGACTCTATAGCTGACGTAAAATCAGGGGAGCGAGAGGGTATGTCTGTCTGGTGCTAATCTGCACCTGAAAGGCGTCTCATATTGTTCATGTGGTAAATAAAAATTCCTTTACCGGGACTGAATTTGATACGGAAACATTATAAAATAGCTCAGTAAATGAGAGGCAGAATCCGTGATATTAGAGTTTCGGAATGGGCTTTATTCCAGTGATCGATTATAATCGGATGCTCCAAGTTCCATCACCACGGGGGTTCAGGAAGTGAAGTACATACTTTATTGACAAGAAGTAACTTTTATAGTACATACATTACAATGAAGTGAATACAGTAGGCGTAACAATTGATAAGGAAATTGACGTTTTGTCTGCGTAACCGAAAATGGGTGTAATAATGAGTAAAAAGGAACATAATTGGTTATGATGTCATACATAGGTGGATCTATAAGATAATACTTGGCATAGATGCGCGCGCAGCAGTATGACGTGTAATTGACGTGTAACTAGGGGGTGAAGGGGACTTGACATTTAGCTCTACATGTGGAGACGAAAAGTCTGGGGGGTCAAGTCAACCTAATCCCAAATCATATCTAACATCCTATGTTTAAAGAACTATGTTATCCACAAAAGAAGGACTCTCGGACAGAATCTATTCTATACTGACTGTGCGTGCGTGTACAAGCGTCTAAGTGTCTACACTGAATGCGAGGGGGTAGGAATATTCCATGGTAACAGGGCTATGAATTACTTGCATGAGGACAGAGAAGCCGGGCCTTTTGCTTGGTATCTGGAAGAATGTTTACTTAAACTACTAGGCAGGAATGCATCGGCTGAGGGGAAAGCAGATAATTCGAAGGTGAAATACAGTTCTTGACAGAGAATAGGCTGATGTCAGGCTTCGTGAGCCGCGCAGAGAATGAGACAAAGTTCATGGTCACAGATGCAGGCTCAGACTGGAGCTTTCAGAGGCAGAAGGCAAGAGGAGTTTTGATGACAGAATCAGGGCCTACTTGCCTGGACTGTAAAATGGCATAAGTGAACCATATAAAGCCGGTGGCCTTTCATATTTAGGAATGGAATATCCGGCCTATTCATGGCGGATCTGACAGAGGACATGTTGACGGTGGACGCACATGTATTTGCGTCTTCATAACTGGAACTGGAGGGAACATACATGTACTTGTGACATGCACATGGAACCGTTGGGGTCCAAGATAGGGGACATAACTGACCAGAAAAATCCATATTTCCACATTCCCTCCTTGTCCCCTACTTGCCCTTCAAGAGATATCAATCTTCATCAATCCATTGATCTGTTCATATAGCATCATTTGTTCTTCTTTCTTCTTCCGGGATCTTGAATGAAAATCTTGATGTGGAATGCACGATGTGGCACACAGACCACAAATCGCTGGTCCACTTTGTAGACATAGACAGCAACTGAATAGTATGAGAAGGCCAATACCTAGGAAGGATAAAACTCTCCATCCCCAGGCTGATACCATATTCCAAAACCAACTGGACCAAGTCCAAGTGCCTGGGTTCTGGTGTATCTGGTTTACAATCTTATGAAGGCGAGTGATGGCTTTATATACAGATGGCGAATTTTCTGGTATGAATACGCAGCAGCTTGATCCGATGACCCTACAAGCTCCGCCCCTATCAGCCAGGATGACGTCAAGGACAAGACGATTTTGAAGCACAACAATCCGCATAGCAGACTGCTCTTCCGTTAAATTGCCTAAGGCGGAAATAGTCTCATTCACTACTGCTTCAAGGGTTCTAGTTAATCTACGTATCAGCTTACTATTAGTAACAGTACCTATATAGGGAAAGATACCTTTATTAAAATCTACATACATGTCCCATGCTGTCTCAGTGTAATCAACAATGGGGAGATCTCTCCGCTCTCTGTTGTGTACTAAATGAATATTTCTGTAATAATCAGGAGGAGCTAGGAAAACAGGTGGCAAAAGGAATGCAATGTAGCAGGTACCATCCCAATCTAGAGGTAGACGCATATATGCAGTCTGACCACATATAAAGTAGGAGTGGCGAGAAGCTCTAAATGAAGATTTGCCTTGATCACTGAATTCTACTATAGTAGTGCATTTACTATGGCCCATATGTATGGAACCAACCTTTCTTACACACAATTCACCCTTCGCTGGGAATACTGACATGGTGGGTAAGACTAGTTCAACTTCGGATACGACATTTAGAATCATGAGATTAGGTGTAAAATTTCCTAATCCATATACTTCATTTTCTAGATCAGTTCCTGTTCTTTTGGGGCGACCCTCCTTGTCAGGGTAGCAGACCTTGAGTAAAACTAGGTTCAGGTTTCCCCATATCCAATGGTCTTGGTAAACTGCTGTGTCTGAGTCTATGGAATTGATTAAACTGAACCATGCTCCACAGGAGCCATTATGTGTAAATGGATGTGGAAAGAAAGGCAGGACTCCTTCATAATTCTGATAGGGAGGGAGTCGGCCACACACCCAACAATTAGTGGCATTACTAGTCTGATGGGAATGATGTATTATACTAATGAAAGTGTTATTGCGCAGCGCAAGTCTATAAGACAATTCATGCGGAGGTAAGTCACTAAAAGAATGTTCAGCAGCAACATTATAAACATGTCTAGAAATAGGGTAATATATGTGCAACAACATACTTGTAATAATTATTATGAGACTCAATAAAAACAAAATTAATAATGTCACTATGCAGTGGCTACGCAGTGATTTACAATACGCCTGTCGTTTCAACATTTTTCGGGTATTTTCTCTACTCAGGTCCAAGGGATACATGTCAGAGACAATTCAACCGCTTCACCTTGGAGAGGACTTAAACAATCAAATTGCTCGACTTGTTGGGCCTAAGCTTTAGTTTGTAATTTTCAGAGTTGTTCGGTTCAACAAAAGGAAGTTTTGTATCAGTCTGTGAGGGAGTGCAGGGCACAATGTCTATATCCGAGGATAGTCCATGAAATTTCTTGATATGGCTTGAATGAATCCAGCCCTTGCGGCCCTCGATCTTCACGGCTGTCCTTGTGGTCAGCAGGACCAACTTGGGTGTCTTCCACCTGGGCTCCAGCTGAGTCTTTCGGTCGAAATTCCTCACAAAGACAAGATCACCCGGAACAACGTCATGGGGTTTCACCTCAGTGTTGTCGGGAAAGGCTGCAGCTACCTGTGAACGAGAAGATTGTAGTGCAGACATCAAGGAAGCCAAGTAATCTGTCAGCATATTACAGTCAATATCAGTTATTTTGCGTGGTATAGGCGTCCCCCACATATTCGGTGGTCTACCGAAGATCACCTCATACGGGGATAGCCCTGTTCGAGAGTGTGCTACCATTCTCATGTAAAAGAGTGCAACTGGTAACGCTACTACCCAGTCGACACCTTTCTCTCTGCATATTTTGGACATTCTGATTTTCAGTATCTGGTTATGTCTTTCTACGAGACCTGCTGCCTCGGGGTGTCGGACACAGTGGAATTTCCACTGATATCCTAACAGAAGTGAAACGTGTTTCATTAATTCGGATGAGAACGGCTGGCCGTTATCTGAGTGAACAGCACGTGGTAAACCGTATCGTGGGAAGAATTCTCGAACCAACTGTTTGGCAGTAGTCGGGGCAGTGTAATCTGAAACCGGGTATGCCTCCGTCCAACGGGACAGAGCGCAGACAACTACGAGAACATATTTGAATCCTCGACATCGTTCCATCTGGATATAGTCCATCTGGAGTACTTCAAAAGGATGATTAGGAGTATGAAATCCACCCTGTTCTACGGGAACGCTTTTTCCTGGGTTGAACTGACAACAGATCATACAGGTACGGACCTTTTGTTTAGCTGCTGCTCGTAAATGTTTATTGAACCAAATGTGTTGAATGCTGTCTAGCATAGCTTTTTCTCCTAGATGTGCTGGACTATGTATAGTGTTAATTATAACTTGGACCATTGAATCAGGAAGGAACCATACAGACTTTTCCTTCATCATCCATCCCTGGTCCGTTTGAATCCCTCCTAATTCAGTCCATTTCTTTATTTCGTCTGGTGTAGCATGTGTCTGTATGTCAATTACGTCAAGAGTAGGATCTTTAACTGTCATACAATGTGTCGGTGTCGGGACTATTGTCTTTGTCATGTCGGGGGTTTGAGTTTGAGCAGTCTGTTTAGCTGTTCTGTCGGCTAGATCATTGCCTTGGGAAATGATATCTGTAACCTTCGTATGAGCCTTACATTTCATAATTGATATTGCAGTGGGTAGATGTATTGCATCTAATAAGGCATGAATGAGGGGTCCGTGCTGAATGTGGGCACCGTGGGAAGTTAAATAACCTCTCTCTCGCCACAGCACGCCGAAGTCATGTACAACTCCGAATGCATAACGTGAGTCAGTGTATATGTTGACTTTTTTATTCGTGGCTTGAATACAGGCTTGTGTCAGAGCGATAAGCTCTGCGGCTTGAGCTGACAAGGTATTTATACGATTAGTTTCAATGACTTCAGTATCTGTGGTGACTGCGTAAGCAGCCACTAACTCTCCTGTACTTGTTCTCATACATGAACCATCTACATACAATGTTAGGTCTGGATCTGACAATGGGACATCGGTTAAGTCTTGTCTGGGTTTTGTCGTTATAGTAATAACTTCAATACAGTCATGAGCTAGTGGGTCTGTTCCGATTACAGGTAAAAGTGTGGCAGGATTCAATGTGTTACAGCGTCTGATTTCTATATGTGGCTGAAACAATGTAAGTTCGTATCCTGTAAGTCGCGCTATAGTCAAGTGTTGTGTTTGCGTTCTATTTACAAGAACCTCTACTGCGTGTGGTACTTGAACTGTCAGTGGATGTCCTAACACTATGGCATCGCTTTGTCTGATTGCTAAAGCTGTCGCTGCTACTGATTTTAGGCATGCAGGCAAAGCCTGAGCTACGGGATCTAATGTACTAGAAAAATAAGCACATGGCTTGTGTGCTCCTGCTTGTTCCTGTGTGAGTACTGACAAGGCAGTACCTTCGCGTTCTGTAACAAAGAGTGTAAACTGTTTTCTGTAACATGGCGTTGCTAAAACGGGTGCTTGACATAAAGCTTTCTTTAGGCTTTCAAAAGCTTGTGTGTGTTCCTGAGTCCAAGGGAGAACAGTCGGTGTGGCTGCCTCCTGTGTGGTTAACTGAATGAGTGGTTTTGCTAGAAATGCATACTGAGGGATCCACTGCCTACAATATGAAGTGAGGCCTATGAAAGCTCGTACTTCCTTTTGTGTCTTGGGTATTGGCATGTTAGCTATTAACTGAATGCGGTCGGGTGTAAGCTGCCTTCCCTCCTTGGACAGCGAGTGTCCAAGATAAACAACTCGCTGGACACAGAATTGCAGCTTAGAAGGGGACACCTTGTGCCTCTTTTCGGCTAGAAATTGTAAAACTGTCAGTGATGCTTTCTCACATTCGGGTTCGCTTCTCGCGGTGATCAGCAGATCATCGACGTATTGAAGCAAAGCAGTGTTAACTGGCATGTGGATACTGTCGAGTTCTCGTTTCAGTGCTTGGCTATAGATGCTGGGGCTTTCTGTAAATCCTTGAGGTGCGCGTGAGAATTTAAAGCTGCGCCCATTTAAACTAAATCCGAACAAATATTGGCTTTCCGGATCTATTGGGACGCTGAAAAAGGCATTCTTGAGATCAATTACAGTAAAGAATGTTGCTTCGGAATCAATAGCTGTCAATAATGACGAGATATCTGGGACCACAGGGAATTGTGGCACAATGCATTTGTTTAACTCGCGCAGGTCAATAACCAATCGATATACTGGCGGGGCTGTAGGATCTGTTCGTTTAAGAATCGGAATTATCGGTGAATTACATACATTGGAGTCTGTTTCTACAACTACTCCTTGGGCAATAAGCTCGTCAATGATTTGTAGTAAACCACTGATATCCTAACAGAAGTGAAACGTGTTTCATTAATTCGGATGAGAACGGCTGGCCGTTATCTGAGTGAACAGCACGTGGTAAACCGTATCGTGGGAAGAATTCTCGAACCAACTGTTTGGCAGTAGTCGGGGCAGTGTAATCTGAAACCGGGTATGCCTCCGTCCAACGGGACAGAGCGCAGACAACTACGAGAACATATTTGAATCCTCGACATCGTTCCATCTGGATATAGTCCATCTGGAGTACTTCAAAAGGATGATTAGGAGTATGAAATCCACCCTGTTCTACGGGAACGCTTTTTCCTGGGTTGAACTGACAACAGATCATACAGGTACGGACCTTTTGTTTAGCTGCTGCTCGTAAATGTTTATTGAACCAAATGTGTTGAATGCTGTCTAGCATAGCTTTTTCTCCTAGATGTGCTGGACTATGTATAGTGTTAATTATAACTTGGACCATTGAATCAGGAAGGAACCATACAGACTTTTCCTTCATCATCCATCCCTGGTCCGTTTGAATCCCTCCTAATTCAGTCCATTTCTTTATTTCGTCTGGTGTAGCATGTGTCTGTATGTCAATTACGTCAAGAGTAGGATCTTTAACTGTCATACAATGTGTCGGTGTCGGGACTATTGTCTTTGTCATGTCGGGGGTTTGAGTTTGAGCAGTCTGTTTAGCTGTTCTGTCGGCTAGATCATTGCCTTGGGAAATGATATCTGTAACCTTCGTATGAGCCTTACATTTCATAATTGATATTGCAGTGGGTAGATGTATTGCATCTAATAAGGCATGAATGAGGGGTCCGTGCTGAATGTGGGCACCGTGGGAAGTTAAATAACCTCTCTCTCGCCACAGCACGCCGAAGTCATGTACAACTCCGAATGCATAACGTGAGTCAGTGTATATGTTGACTTTTTTATTCGTGGCTTGAATACAGGCTTGTGTCAGAGCGATAAGCTCTGCGGCTTGAGCTGACAAGGTATTTATACGATTAGTTTCAATGACTTCAGTATCTGTGGTGACTGCGTAAGCAGCCACTAACTCTCCTGTACTTGTTCTCATACATGAACCATCTACATACAATGTTAGGTCTGGATCTGACAATGGGACATCGGTTAAGTCTTGTCTGGGTTTTGTCGTTATAGTAATAACTTCAATACAGTCATGAGCTAGTGGGTCTGTTCCGATTACAGGTAAAAGTGTGGCAGGATTCAATGTGTTACAGCGTCTGATTTCTATATGTGGCTGAAACAATGTAAGTTCGTATCCTGTAAGTCGCGCTATAGTCAAGTGTTGTGTTTGCGTTCTATTTACAAGAACCTCTACTGCGTGTGGTACTTGAACTGTCAGTGGATGTCCTAACACTATGGCATCGCTTTGTCTGATTGCTAAAGCTGTCGCTGCTACTGATTTTAGGCATGCAGGCAAAGCCTGAGCTACGGGATCTAATGTACTAGAAAAATAAGCACATGGCTTGTGTGCTCCTGCTTGTTCCTGTGTGAGTACTGACAAGGCAGTACCTTCGCGTTCTGTAACAAAGAGTGTAAACTGTTTTCTGTAACATGGCGTTGCTAAAACGGGTGCTTGACA
Source organism: Triturus cristatus (assembly GCF_964204655.1). NCBI lineage: Eukaryota > Metazoa > Chordata > Amphibia > Caudata > Salamandridae > Triturus > Triturus cristatus. The sequence continues at coordinate 74,881,596 of NC_140585.1, read as the reverse complement.
TAAAGCTTTCTTTAGGCTTTCAAAAGCTTGTGTGTGTTCCTGAGTCCAAGGGAGAACAGTCGGTGTGGCTGCCTCCTGTGTGGTTAACTGAATGAGTGGTTTTGCTAGAAATGCATACTGAGGGATCCACTGCCTACAATATGAAGTGAGGCCTATGAAAGCTCGTACTTCCTTTTGTGTCTTGGGTATTGGCATGTTAGCTATTAACTGAATGCGGTCGGGTGTAAGCTGCCTTCCCTCCTTGGACAGCGAGTGTCCAAGATAAACAACTCGCTGGACACAGAATTGCAGCTTAGAAGGGGACACCTTGTGCCTCTTTTCGGCTAGAAATTGTAAAACTGTCAGTGATGCTTTCTCACATTCGGGTTCGCTTCTCGCGGTGATCAGCAGATCATCGACGTATTGAAGCAAAGCAGTGTTAACTGGCATGTGGATACTGTCGAGTTCTCGTTTCAGTGCTTGGCTATAGATGCTGGGGCTTTCTGTAAATCCTTGAGGTGCGCGTGAGAATTTAAAGCTGCGCCCATTTAAACTAAATCCGAACAAATATTGGCTTTCCGGATCTATTGGGACGCTGAAAAAGGCATTCTTGAGATCAATTACAGTAAAGAATGTTGCTTCGGAATCAATAGCTGTCAATAATGACGAGATATCTGGGACCACAGGGAATTGTGGCACAATGCATTTGTTTAACTCGCGCAGGTCAATAACCAATCGATATACTGGCGGGGCTGTAGGATCTGTTCGTTTAAGAATCGGAATTATCGGTGAATTACATACATTGGAGTCTGTTTCTACAACTACTCCTTGGGCAATAAGCTCGTCAATGATTTGTAGTAAAGCCGCTACAGCATCTGGTGGTAACTTGTATTGTCGCATTCGTGGTAGCACCACTCCTGCCTTTAATGTGACTCGATATGGTGTAATATTCATGCAACCAACATCAGTAGGGCCTTGTGCCCATAGATGTGTAGGTAAAATCTGCAGTCGGGGATCCATGTCTCTAGATACATAGTGACCTTTAAAATCACGTAAAAACAACCTTACACCTTCCGGGGAACAACATATTATGGCTCCTAGAGCTTTCAACGTTTTTATTCCTAACAAGTTTTCTGGACATGATTTAGTAAGCAATAAATCTGTAGTTCGGGTCAGAGGTCCTATCGTAAGTGGAAGAGGCTGTGATACTTCATTAACAATAGGTTTTCCTGAAAAACCAAGGGAAATATTCTGAGAGCCTGAGAGGGGTGCCCCTGGAACTTCACTACGTTTTATAGTTGTTCGACTTGCCCCTGTATCGAGTAAAAATTTTCTATCTTGACCTAATAATTCACTATGTACGTAAGGTCCTTCTTGATCTACAGGAATCTCGATAAGGGGTAAGTCAACTTCCCTCTCTAGGCTAGTTCATGCGTAACGCTGATACTCAGGATATTCATACTGTGCGGTCTGATACATTTGTCGTGTTGTTGTCTGTGTGGCAGCAACAGGCAACGGTGGTGCAGCTGGCACAAACTGTATTGGCTGTTGTGCGGCTGGCATGGCCTGGGCATGCTGCATAGCTCCTTGTTCATTCTGATCTTGTCTTAGTGGCCGTGATCTTTCTTGTGTTTTACCTATGGCGATATTATGTTTTAAAACTGGACAATCGTGTACGTAATGACCTGGCTTTTTACAATAATTGCATGTCCCTTTTACAGGTCCTGCTGAATCGGAATGTGTCATACCCTTTTTATGTCCTTCAGCTGGAACTGTCTGGGAAACTAGCATTTTCATTTTCGTGTCTTTCATGCGTCTGTGTTCATGTTCTTGTTCCTCTCTAATTCTATTGTGATGGTACTGTAACATTTGTAACATTTGTGTTGGAGTGTTACCTTGCCAGGTACTCTCGAATTTTAATACTCTATTCTTTACTGGGGGCAGGGCATTTTCCACTAATTTTGTTACAAACAGATGCGGGTATGATTCGCTACTTGCTTTTATGCCACTATTTATACCAAAACATTTCTCGAATCGGGCATAGTAATCACTAGTGTCTTCATCTTGCTTCTGTTTACAGGCTGAAATTGTACCCCAATCTTCCTTTTTCGTAGTTAATAAACGTGGCAGTACCTGTACTAATAGACCTGGTAGTGCTTTAGTTTTGTCCCCAAGCCCCGAACCTGGACCTCGGGCCCTTTCTTCTGCTTCTAATGCTGACCATTCTATCTTTTGGTCACCTACCTCCCACTCTTTTTCCTTGAGTTTCTCATAAATGCCAGCAGGCATCAACACCTTTAATATTGTCATAATGTCGGGGTAGGTATACTCTCCCATGAGTAACATGTCTTTAATTTCTCGGTGAAAACCCGCTGGATCTTTGTCATGACTGGGTACCACTTTCTTCATTTGTAACAGTTCTATTTTTGATATGGGCGTATATACAAATACACGTTTAAACTGATTGTCCTCGCCTTTTATTGGGTGTACTTCTCGTAAGGGATTCTGTCTATCCATGTGATACGTGGTTCTTTCCTTGACAGGCAATGAGACATGCTCTGAGCATACAAAAAGAATATACTGCTTTCTTGATACTAGAATTTCTTTAATTAATTCAGTACCTGGACCTCTCCATTTATTCATAAGCAATTCAGTCAATATGTCAGGTAAGGGACCAGGGTCCGAATGCTGACTCTGATATAGTATAATGAGTTGTTGAATCATATAAATCCCAGCTAACCTCTGCTCATCTGGGGTGAGATTCAAAAATGTGCGTACTACTGTAGCATCACTATATTTTCCGGGACTGTCCACCCAATGGACAGCTGCCCTGGCTAAATCTTGTTCATCCATAGAATCGAGAAAATGATAACCCCTTCGTTCTCGGAGTAGTTTGTCGGCGGTTTGGAACGAATGCTCGTTAGACCTTATATTAATTATAGGTATTTGGAAATTCCTGTTATTATCTGGACATATTGGACGTATTGAGTCAGTATGACATCTAATCTGATTTCTATTACAAGATCTTCCTCTACCTACATAGGCTATGGTGTCCGACTGTCCTGCGGGCGGTCCTGACCCTTCTTCCTCGCTTTGTTCGAACTCGTCTGTCTCTAATCTCTCTTCGTGTAGGCGTTCTATTTCTTTACGGATCTTTCGGCACATGGCTATTATACAATTTTGTTTATCGTGTCTCCCTTCTGATATATTCTGGCTCCACCTTGTAAGAATTTGCATTGCATCCGGGTCTACCCCCGGTCGGTCTTGATTTCTGATCACACAGTTTATGAGGAAACGTAACAGTTCCCCCTGTATCTCTACTTTCTGGTATTCCATAGCTCTGTTAATACATTCTGGATCTCGCCCTGTTTGGACAAAATGATATATTTTATCTAGATGCGCAGTCATTCCTGGTAGCTTCGCTAAATACCCTGCGGCTCGTCTGATACGTAATGATGCCAGGATCATTTCGTCCTCTTTACCGAGCACCGGGTCATATCTACAATCAATAAGAAGTTCCTTAAGCGTACGATCACTTACGAATTTGGGTGTACGTGAATGCGCTGACTCTTGAAAAATAAGTTTATTTATTCTAGGTGGCGTAGAAAAAATATTGGTAGCACCTCCCGTGGCCCCATCTGGGGCGTCGGGTGTGAAAGGATTCGTCGAACGTGACACAGCAACTATAGGTGTGGACACAGCTATAGAAGTAGCTGTAGGAACGGATGCAGAAACAGATGTGCTTGCCGGAACTTGTGACTCGATTTGTTGCTGTAGGGATACGGGTGCTGGGTCTTGGCGTTGGACCTCCCTGGTATGCGGTCTATGTGGGGCGGAATTAGCATACTCGGGAGCTACGTCATCTAAATATGAGGAAAGAAAAACATCTTCTGCGGTTCTAGGATGCCCCTTAGGATGTACCTTGATTGGGAATAATGGGGGTGGCAAGTCTTTCGGTATCTCTGGAGTAGCCTTAGGTAATCCTTCGGCCAGAAGGGGATACATACCATTCATAAGGGCATTTCTTTGTCTGTCTACTTGTTCTGATTTCACTCGGATACCTTCCTCAATTAATAGATTTTCTCGATCTTTGCTTGAACTCTCTTTACTCTTCTCTTCCTGTCTACGTGCTTTTTCTGTACGTCTATGAGATTCTTTACGCCATAACTCAACGGCGTCTTTCTGTGACTGTCTGACCTTCCTTTTCCATAACTCTTCCTCGACTTTCATGATGCACTCTGCATCCCAGGTCCCCGCTGCGGGCCACCTCTGACTTTCTGGTAATCCCTTGGTGTAGTCTACCCATAAATCAAGAAATAATATAGCGTCTAAGCCATGTTTGTGATACATGAAGTGCCCTGGAGTATCCCTAGGAGGAATAGGGACGGCTTCTTCGAGTACCCCTTTTCTAGTAGTGATCTGTCTTAATTTCGAAAAGAGCGGCATATTGACAATCTGATCTGATCTGATACTTAATCTTGAACACACTTAATACAAAAGCACAATAATGAACAACCATTCATACCACAATATGCAGGACGTTTAACACATTAAACATTAAAACATTTAACCTTTAACTGAAACAACAATGATGATCGTCTGCATGACTAATCACCACGCTTAATTCTTGACACTAACTAGATACTTCGGAATACTTGATATACTGCTAAACAGTACAGATACACTGCTAAAACAGTGCAGACCGGATTTGTGTACCCAAACCCGTCTTGACCGGCACAACCTATGTGCACGTCAGAAATGCCTCCCCAGTAATGGTACTCACCGGGTAGCTTCGGAAACAGAAGGCCTCGGTAACTTGAACTTGAACTGGACTGGACTCGACTCGTCGGAAACTGGGCTTGACTTCGAACTGGTGGGTCTCTGTATACCTCGGATCTTGCTCTCTCAGCTAGGCTCTGGTCGGGATACTTCGCACTTCTCACCGCCTCGTCTGGGTGTTGATCGCAGTCTCAGTCGCCCCCGCTTGACCGGAGGGAGATACAGGAAATCCTGCTGGTACGCGTTATGGTCCGTCCAGCTGTGGCAGGAGACCGGGCCTGCTACTCACCGCCGGCGCGTGAGATGAGAAAGTGTCCCTGTTCGGGCGCCATCATGTGGTAAATAAAAATTCCTTTACCGGGACTGAATTTGATATGGAAACATTATAAAATAGCTCAGTAAATGAGAGGCAGAATCCGTGATATTAGAGTTTCGGAATGGGCTTTATTCCAGTGATCGATTATAATCGGATGCTCCAAGTTCCATCACCACGGGGGTTCAGGAAGTGAAGTACATACTTTATTGACAAGAAGTAACTTTTATAGTACATACATTACAATGAAGTGAATACAGTAGGCGTAACAATTGATAAGGAAATTGACGTTTTGTCTGCGTAACCGAAAATGGGTGTAATAATGAGTAAAAAGGAACATAATTGGTTATGATGTCATACATAGGTGGATCTATAAGATAATACTTGGCATAGATGCGCGCGCAGCAGTATGACGTGTAATTGACGTGTAACTAGGGGGTGAAGGGGACTTGACATTTAGCTCTACATGTGGAGACGAAAAGTCTGGGGGGTCAAGTCAACCTAATCCCAAATCATATCTAACATCCTATGTTTAAAGAACTATGTTATCCACAAAAGAAGGACTCTCGGACAGAATCTATTCTATACTGACTGTGCGTGCGTGTACAAGCGTCTAAGTGTCTACACTGAATGCGAGGGGGTAGGAATATTCCATGGTAACAGGGCTATGAATTACTTGCATGAGGACAGAGAAGCCGGGCCTTTTGCTTGGTATCTGGAAGAATGTTTACTTAAACTACTAGGCAGGAATGCATCGGCTGAGGGGAAAGCAGATAATTCGAAGGTGAAATACAGTTCTTGGCAGAGAATAGGCTGATGTCAGGCTTCGTGAGCCGCGCAGAGAATGAGACAAAGTTCATGGTCACAGATGCAGGTTCAGACTGGAGCTTTCAGAGGCAGAAGGCAAGAGGAGTTTTGATGACAGAATCAGGGCCTACTTGCCTGGACTGTAAAATGGCATAAGTGAACCATATAAAGCCGGTGGCCTTTCATATTTAGGAATGGAATATCCGGCCTATTCATGGCGGATCTGACAGAGGACATGTTGACGGTGGACGCACATGTATTTGCGTCTTCATAACTGGAACTGGAGGGAACATACATGTACTTGTGACATGCACATGGAACCGTTGGGGTCCAAGATAGGGGACATAACTGACCAGAAAAATCCATATTTCCACATTCTCCCTGTCACCAGCATTGCCGTGGGATGGCCGGGACGGGCATAGAGCAGACTATCCACTTCAACATCAGCTCCTCTTAGCCCAAATTTCCTTAGCATTTTAGTCAAAAATTCCCATCTGACCTTGTCAAAAGCCTCCTCTAGGTTGACAGAAATGAGTGGCGGTCTGGAACTAGTTCCCTACGTCGAGGCACGCCCTGCAGGAGGTACCTAATATTGGGTAACGGCACTGTTATTCGGAGGTCCAATTCTTCCTTGTGCTCAGTGCCGAGACACGGGAGATCTGTTGTCCCAGTTACCGAGTCAGAAGAGCATTCTGATGCTGGTGTCACCTTCTTGTCATCTATTTTCTATTCTCATGCCATCGGAGACGATGCATTAGTTGAACATGGTTCTCTTTAGCCTTTGCTACCTTTTGTTTGACTTTTTCAGTGGTAGGCAGTTATAATTCTTTATCTTGTTTTCAGTTTCAGTGCAGTCTCAAGAGACATGTGCACCCCATGTGTTGTTCTATTATATCTTCCCTGTATCACTATTTTAAATGCTTCCCATTCCTTTGAGACTCTGGATGCTGTGTCTTCATTAATCTTAAAGTCCTGATCTATTTCTCCTATGTCAGCATTGAGCACAGAGGGGCTGATTTATAAATGGGCGAATGGCCCGTCGTTCCACCAGAAGGGCGAAGTACATCACTCTGTCCCCCTGGTGGAGGGACCGCCCACCACATTTATAAATGACCGCCGAGCAAGCTGTCATTTATAATGCAGTGGTAGGAATTGCGGTTCCTGCCAATGCATTTTGCGGTTTGGCACAGGGCTGCATCATGCTGACGCAGCGCTGCACCAAACAGTTTACTTTTTTTATTTTCAAAACGGAAATCCCAAAACGGGATTTTCTTTTTGAAAATAAAAAATGTAATGCTCCCCTCGCCATGGGAGTCATGTCCTATAGTGGGGGCGCATTATTACCATACCAGGGTTTGTCTGGTGGTGACGGACAGTAAACAAAAATGGCTATATGTCTGCCCACCCTTATTGGGTGGGTGGACATATAGCCATTTCTCCAACAACACTTACTCCATCAGGCCATCAAAGATTTGGCTATGGCGGCGACAAAGGAGTCTCTGCCTTAGCCAAACCTGTGATGTGCCTGCGTTTAATTTGGTGGGTGTACGATTATGTTGGCGGTATGTATACTCCGTCGAGGTTGTGGCAGAGTATAGATATCGCCAACATATAAATTAGGTCCAGAGTCTTCAAGAACCATCATTTGAAGTTTCCAAGCAGAAATGTTCATTCTGTTACACCTCCCTGTATGGGAGTAAGAGCAGGTTGTGGTTAGAATATGTCTGACCCAATTATTCCTCATGGATGACATTAGCCAGGATATCTTTCTTGGAATGAACTTTGTCCAAGTGGACATCCAAATCATGCATGGAGAAGTAAAAGAGCATTGCTGCATTATGTAGTGGACACCATATAGCTTCTAGCTGCCATCCAGTTCTCCAATCCCTCAGTCCTTTGCTTACCCTCACTGTCGCAGATGTGTGTACTGATGGTTGTGATTTTTCCTTCACCGTTTCTACCACTTCATAGTAGTCATCATCTATCACAATTGGGCTCATACTAACTTGCTCAATTGGATGTAATGCAGTCATAAAAGGCAGGTTGCTGTACGTTAGGAGCATAGAAGCTCACCAATAAGATGTCTTCTCAGATTATTATGTATCTTTCCTCTTTGACTTTTATTTCTTTGGACACTTTAAAGGGGACTCCAGGTTTGAATCCTATCTGTACCCCCTGGGGAAGGCAAAATAGCAGATATAGAACAATTGACCCTCCAACGTCACTTAATTTTTTGAACCCTCACGAACACAAAGAGACACTCATCCCCAGACACAGATCTGGGTTAAATCCCTCATGGTTCTTTAGCTCACTTTGCTACCTCAATTCAGACCCAGCTATATGCAAATTAGTCTTGACCCTGTGCCTCATGGGAACAGTCCAGCCCGAACTGCCCAGCCAGGTCTTCCCTGAACCGTAAACTAGCTTCCTGGGAACGGTTTCGGGGTAACAAAGCAAACACAAAGAGATGATGGACGGAGCACTGAAACTTTTCAGACACTCACCCCCAGTCACAGATCTGGGTTAAATCCATCATCGTTCTTTAGCTCACTTTGCCACCTCAATTCAGACCCAGATATATGCAAATCTGTATTGACTCTGTGCCTCTTGGGAACAGTCCAGCCCGAACTGCCAAGCCAGGTCTTCCCTGAACCAGAAACAAGCATCCTGGGACCGGTTTCGCGCTAAAACCAGCTTGAATCCAGTGGCAAAGTGTGCAAGGGACCCACGCATGGACATACCCTGCCAACTTAGTGCGAACAAAGCAAACGCAAAGAGATGATTGGACGGAGCACTGAGACTTTTCAGACACTCATCCCCAGTCACTGATCTGGGTTAAATCCATCATTGCTCTTTAGCTCACTTTGCCACCTCAGTTCAGACCCAGCTATATGCAAATTAGGCTTGACCCTTTGCCTCATGGGAACAGTCCAGCCTGAACTGCCAAGCCAGGTCTTCCCTGAGCCAGAAACAAGCATCCTGGGACTGGTTTTTGGGTAACAAAGCAAACACAAAGAGATGGTGGACGGAGCACGGAAACATTTTAGACACTCACCCCCAGTCACAGATATGGGTTAAATCCATCATCGTTCTTTATCTCACTTTGGCACCTCAATTCAGACCCAGCTATATGCTAATCAGTCTTGACCCTGTGCCTCTTGGGAACAGTCCAGCCCGAACTGCCAAGCCAGGTCTTCCCTGAACCGGAAAAAGCATCCTTGGACCGGTTTCAGGGTAAAACCCCTCATCAGCCAGTCTAGCTTGAATCCAGTCGCAAAGTGAGCAAGGGACCCACGTCTGGGGATACCCTGCCAACTTAGGGCGAACAGAGCAAATACAAAGCGATGATGGATGGAGCACTGAAACATTTCAGACACTCACCCCCTGTCACAGAACTTAAGGAACCCTTCGAGATCAAATAAATGGCCTGCGGATTTGCACTCTGAGATGCGCCACTGCGGTAACGCTCGCCTTTCCATCCCGGGTACAAATTCAGGGTTATCGAAAAATGGCGTAAGCGGCGAGGGGAAGGAGGTAATCCCCCTCTTAGTCGCTACCATATCCCATACGCGCAACACAGTGTGGGTGATAGGGGATTTGTTCAGGTACTTCGGTCTATCAGACTGCCTCAGGAAGGGTATCCTCCAGAGGGCTGACTGTGCCATCGCTCTATCCTGAAAGAGCCACCTCTTTTCCGATTCGGGCCGGCTCCATTCCACTAAGTATCGGAGTTGAGCTGCTTGATAGTACTTCAGTATGTTGGGGATCCCCAGCCCTCCCTCATCTGGAGGTCGGTAGGCAAGGTCCCTACGCATCCGCGGCCTCTTTCCGGCCCATATGAATTGTTGTACCGCATCTTGCAGCTTACGAATGGTACCCATGGGGGGTCCAACAGGGATGGTTTGAAAAGTATATAGTATTTTGGGTAAGATGGACATATTTACCGCCGCAACACGGCCAAGTAGTGATAGTGGTTGTTGCTGCCATCTTCTCAGATCTCCGTGTATTTGGGATGTGAGTTTTGCGTAGTTCAGGGTGACCGTCTTCTCTGTAGACTGTATTAAAAATCCCCAGGTAAGGGATTGAGGTGTGCGACTGAAGGTCCCCATATTCCGGATGAGGGCCTACTGCCATATTTTCATTGCGCCCTAGGGGTAGGAGCATCGATTTCCCCATGTTTATTTTGAAACCGGACACCCTCCCAAAGGCCGCCAGCTCACGCAGAAAGGCCGGCACTGATTTCTTGGGTGACTCTAGAGCTGCCAGGATGTCAACTGCGTACAAACTGATTATGTGTTGTTCCCCTCCGAAGTTGTCTCGGATCCTCTGCGCTAGGAGTTCTACATATAGTGCGAAGAGGAGGGGTGACAGCGGGCACCCCTGCCTCGTGCCCCGTCTAATGTCAAACGGGCGTGAGTTTGTACCATTAACTCGTATCGTCGCCCTTGGCTTATCGTAACAGCTCGCAACCCAGGCCCTAAAGCGAATGCCTTTTCAGCGTCAATCGACAGCAGCATGGCGTCCATCCCCTTGTAGTGAGCTTTGTCGACTAGGTGCGTGACACGCTTAGTATTATCACTACACTGTGGAGAAGTGTGGCTCAATGATTAGAGCGGCAGACCCTGATGCAGAGGACTAGCCCGGGACCAGGGTTCAATTCCCCGTCTCGGAGGGTCTTGGGCTCAAAAATTCCACGAACCTGATAATTCTCGCCTCGGTGCCTATTCCAATCATGGAGTCCCACTCTGCAACTCTGGGCAATAGCTTGCTTAATCTCCACAACGGCCCCCACAACGCTAAGGATGCCTGGCCTCCACCTTGGGGGTTCCCAGGAGTGGACGCCTCACAGGGAAAGCCAGGATGGGTTCCACAGCGGTATTCGTACAAGCGCCTTGCGGGTGAGTAGTGCGCTATACAAGTATCAAATTTAATTTCAATTCATTTCACACTGTCGGTTTGGAATAAAACCCAATTGATCTGACTCGATGATGCCAAGCACACGTGGACCCAGTCTGGCTGCGAGGACCCCTGTAAAGAGTTTTAAGTCTAGGTTAAGTAAGGATATTAGTCTATAAGCGGCACACTGGGTGACATTCTTCCCCGGTTTGGGCAATACAATTATGTCTGCCTCCAACATGTCTGAGGGTATAGAACCTGGTCCCTGGAAGGAATTGAAAAGTTGGGTTAAAATTGGAGCCAGGAGCGGGCAAAAGGATTTATAAAAGCTGGCTGAGAAGCTGTTGGGCCCAGGAGATTTCAGGGGTTTGAGGCGGGAGATCGCTCCCACCACCTCTTCTATCTTAATAGGCGCATCCAGAGCTGCGGCTCCGGTGGCATTAATCACCATTGTCGCCGCGTGTCGGAGGTAGGTCTCCCCGTCCGTGCCGAAATTCAAGTCTTTGCTATAGAGAGATGCGTAGAAGTCCCTAAAAGTCTCCGCTATCTGGTCATCGCTTCCCACCTCCTCTCCTCGAGCGTCATGAAGGGCTATAATTTTAGATCGTTGGACGCGAGCTCTGAGTTTGCTTGCGAGGAGATGCCCTGTTTTGTCTCCTCCTACATAATATGTATGCTTGAGCCGTAGGGCCGCATACTCAGCCCGGTCGAGGTCCAGGCCGGCGAGCTGTGCCCTGGCAGCCTTCAATTGCCGTCATATCCTGGGAGCTCCCGTGCGACTATGCACTCTCTCTAGTTCTACTACCTTGGCCGTAAGTACTTTCTTTTTTTCTTTTCGCTTTTTGGTTTCCACTGCTGATATTCCTATCAATTCTCCCCTCACCACCGGTTTAAGAGCCCCCCATAGCACGGTCAGAGGTGTGTCAGGCTTATCGTTGGTCGTGAGATAGTCCGTAATGCACTTGTGTAGTTGTTGGGTCTCCCCCTTCCTTTGTAATAGGGACTCCCGGAGACGCCACCTCCCTCTGGCTGATTTAGTTTGGGGGACTGTGAGGGTCAGGGACACAGCGTCATGGTCAGAGAGTGCGGCTGGGATAAGGTCCACATCGCCTACTAGTGTGTGAAGTTCCGTGGATCCAATAAAGTGGTCTAGCCTGGCGTACGCGTGGGCACATGGGAGTAAAAGGAGTATTGTGTGTTCTGGGGGTGGGCCTCCCGCCAAAGGTCCATTAGTCCCCTACATCTCATCCAATTCCTCCCCTCAGTCGACATTGCTCTTGTGGAGCCATAGCGGTGACCCGATCTATTTCTGGGTCCATGACCAGATTGAGGTCGCCTCCCACAAGGACGTGCCTATCCTGAGAACTTAGAATCTCTGACAGAGCTCCCCTGAGAAAGGCTTCCTGGCCTGAGTTAGGGACGTAGAGGTACCCTATAACCATAGAAGCGCCACCCCCCTCACCGTGTGCGCCAGTAGTCTGCCTTTTATCTCTGCCACCTTATCACCCATCGTGCCCTGGAAGTGCCTAGCAAACAGTATAGCTACCCCCAGTTTCTTATCAGAAGTAGAGGAGTAAACCTGCTGGGGAAAAGCCCGGGATCTCTTTCTATGCCAATCTCTGGACAGTAGGTGCGTTTCTTGCAGTAGACATATCGAGGCGCCCAAATTCTCTAAGTATGACAGGATGGCTCGTCTTTTAATGGGGTTATTGGGCCCCTTTACATTAAGGGTGATAACTTTTATAGTAGGTTTCGACACTGTGTCTTTGTGGAGCGATACGGCTGTGTCAGTGGGGATCTGCCCATGCTAAACACCCACCGTGGGTCCTCTCCATGGATAGCACACTGGTTCCACCCCCCCCCTCTGCCTCCCCCCTTCCCCCTTTCCAAGCCCCAACAGCCCCCCTCAACCTCAACTTCCAGCCTATCCCGCCCTCCAACCCTTCCCCTTCCTCCCACCCTAACCCCAACTGAACATTCCCAACAGGTTACCATTGTCCAATGCCCACCTTCCAAAGTCGCAGGCAAATGGAGAGAGAGAGTAGGGTCATCGTTAAGCCCAGGCAACCCCGGCCCCCACCCCCCCCCTCCTGTCAGCCATTGTTCAGTACGATGGGATCCCCATGTGCATCTTAGGTTTACTCGGGAGACGAGGTGTCACGCGACACCGCTTCTAAGGCCGATGCCCTCTCCTGGGACATAGTTACGTGATCTGGTTTCGATTCCACAGCAGGCGAGCGTCAGCGACCCACTCTCTGCCATCCGTTCCCCGTTGACCGCAGGGAAGGGTCAGGGGAGGGCACCGGGCTGCGGTGTAGTTCACAAGTTTCTTGGAGCGATCACATCTGCTGCACCTTGCCATTCCATTTAAAGATTAGGTGAAAGGGGTGGCCCCAGGAATACGGCACTCCTTTGTCTTTTAAGTAGGCGGTCACTTCCTTGAAGGCTTTCCTTTTCTGCAGAGTGGTGGAGGCCAGATCTTGGTAGAGGGCTACAGGATGACCCTGATAGTTGAGAGGTTGTTTCAACCGTTGCCTCCCGCAATAGGTGTTCCTTTAGTGGGAAGTCCGGCATGAAGGCCAGAATGTCGGGCGGCGGAGCCAGCGCTCGTCTCTCGGCTCCCACTCTGTGTGCTCGATCGATGCGGATCACAAAGTCAGAGGGCTCATTGAGGATCTCCCTGGAGATAGCCGGCCACGTCCGCCCCTTCTTCTCGCAGCGGAACCCCCCTGACGCGGATGTTATTGCGGTGGGACCGATTCTCCAGGTCCTCCTTGTGCGCCTGTAGATCCACCTGCTGATCCTTTAGGCGGATGATTTCTTGCTGTAGGAGCTCTACCTCCTTGTTTTTGGACTGTTCGCCATTCTCAATGGCTGCTACACGCTCCCCTAGCTCATCGACATCTCGGCGTATTTCTCTGACTTTGCCCGCCACCTCCTGCTTCAGCGTCTGAAAGTCTGCCCGGAGCGTGTTGAAGAGCGTTTCCAGAAACTCCCTAGTGATGGGTGCGTCCTTTTGCTTTTGTTCAGTGTGTGATTGGGATGTCGGCGAAGTAAGTCCCCCTCTGTCCCCTGCTGGGGGGCCCTTGACAAGCATTTCTCTTCCTCATATTGGCCATCGTGAGGCCTCCCACCAGAACTTCTTGATCCTCAGTGTCTCGCCTGTGTAGGCATTGCTGGGGAAGCCAAGTGTCCAGCAGGCAGAATGAGACCACCTGTCCCCCACTGGCTCCGGTCTTGCAGGCGTCCTCCGGTTTCACCGCCTCGTAGATGCACACCCAAGGCGGGATCCCTTCACTGGGGGTCCTCGCTTGCTGGATCGCCGAGGGGTGCATGCTGAGTTGTAGGGAGATGCCAGAGGGCGCGCATCCCCCCCTTGGGGCTCTTGTGTCAGTCCAATGTGGGCTTGCCGGCGAATGTTATCCCTCTGGTACTGCCCACTCACCGGGCCCCTTCTCTTATCCGACCCTCTCACCTGCGGCTCTTCATGCGTAGCAACGTCTCTGAGGTCTGCCTGGGCATCTTGGCAGGCCGCAAATGATCAGTCCCTCTATGCAGCTGGCTTACTCCTGCTGCTAGGTATCGTTAGGTGCACACTGTCAGGGGCCCCCGGTGCGGTCACCTTCCCCGTGCCCGACCTCAGATGTGGGGGCCCAGCCGTTGAGTACCCGGCGCTGGCAACCTCCTCCCGCTGCTGAAGTGGGCCCTTGCTGTCAGGATGTGCGAAATCAGTTCGGGCAGACCTTCCCTCCTCGGCTACTCGCTGTTCTCTGCCTTGTCATGGACCCCCGCCTTGCTCCCCGCTGGGGCCCTCAAGGGTGGCCTGCTGCACACGTGGGCCTCGCACTGTTATCTGCGCCCAAGATAGCGTCTTCTTATGGTGAATCCCTATCACCGATTCCCGCCTCCTGAAGTCTGTGGACAATGAGCACTCTCCCAATGGTGGCACTGTAATGGGCAGGGCCCCACCAAGGACACCGGGGTCGAACTCCCTGTTTGTGGAGGCCCACCAACCGCGCTCCCATGCTTCGCACCTTTGTCTAGGTTGGCACTCGCAGGTTCTCACTCACCGTTACTCCACTCAAGGTGACGTGGCTGTGGGTTAATCTGTGAGCGGCCTCTATGCTCCCAAACGTTTCGCTGGCCGCTGCGCCCTGCTCATGTCCCGCTACCCTGTGGCATCGCCGCTTGTTGTAACCGCCGGCGTCCAGCACTTGCCTGTGTAGGCCCTCCAGCCGCTCTCTCGATTTCCGCGTCGCTGGGCCCTCCGGCTTCCGACCACTTGCTTCTCACAGCCGGAGCCCGCCTCCACTCTCGGCTGCGCACCTCCTCGGGCCCGCAAGCATTGCTACAGGTGCCCGCCTCAGGTCTGGCGATGTCCCTTCACCTCCAGGGACTGGTGTCGGAAGGCCTCTGCTTCTTTCCACAGCGCTCACGGCCTGCGCGCCATGTTCAATCGGAGATTGCCAGGCTGATTAATGAGTCACTGCGGCGCCCACTGCCGCTCAGGCTGCACCCTGTGATGGCGCTCCGGTGTCCCAAGCTGTGCCACCTTTTGGGGTGCACAGTTGGGGATCCTGCTGCCCAAATAACCGGGAAAGGGGACCCGCAGCGAGGAGCCTCCGGGAATTGCGTCCGATCAGGTCGTCATCTTGGCCACACCCCTCGAATTTTTTTGAGGAGAAAATAGCCCTGATGTATGCTTCCTTCCCAGTAGCAACCTGGCCTCCTGAGGCGACCACAGTTAACATCTGTGAGCATGCCTCTCAGCCAGTATTTTCAGAATTTATTCCAATTCCCATGGAGACATCTCTGGCCGGGCTTCACAAATGAAAATCCGGGATGCCGGCCGGCCCCTGGCCAGCTAAACAATATAGTGCTCTGGAGGAGTGCCTGAACCCCCACCTTAAAACTATTTGGAATTCCTTACTCAGACAGGGGATTTTTCCATCAGCCTGGAATTACGCTTTTCTTGTCCCAATACTTAGGAGAGCTAATGCCGACCCTTAGGATACAAATAACTACAGGCCTATCGCTCTGCTCCGGGCCTCTGCTAAGGTTTTAGAGAAATTAGCTCATCAGCAACTGGCAGCTTTTATTGAGGCCAACGGTCTGTTGCATGGATCCCAGTCCGGCTTCTGCCCTGGATTCAGCACAGAATCCGCACTGATTTAAATGGCCGATGCCATACGCTGGGCGATGGATGGTGGATCGACAGCTATGTTGGTGCTCTTAGATCTGTCAGCAGCGTTTGACAGGTCTATCAGGTCATCCCATCCCATCTTACTGGATCGCCTTAATCGTATTGGCATCCGGGGTGTGGCGCTGAATTGGATCATGTCATACCTGTAGGGCCGAGTACAACAGGTTCTATCCACCCCTTCACCTCCCCCCGTTAAACCTCTAAATTGGGGAGTCCCGCTCCTTTTTAATGTCTACCTGACACCACTAGCGGAGCTCATTGCCAAAACGGGGATCAAGGTGACATCCTACGGGGCTGACACCCAATTGCTGTTCACCTTCAGCAGGGTGTCAGCATCCACCTTTGACCCTCTAAAAGAGTGCCTTAAAAATATCTCAACCTGGATGAGCCGCAATTTCCTAAAGCTTAATGTCGACAAGATGGAGGTCTTGTTTTTTAACCAAATTCTACCCCCTCTCCCCAACAAATCTATGGTGGCCAATTGAATTAGGATCTGTCCCCACACCGAAGGACGCAGTCAAGAACTTGGGAGTCAGATGGGATAAAGACCTGTCCCTCGCCACCCATGTTCAAACTGTCTCTGCGGGCTGCTTTGGCAAAATTAAAATCATTAGAAAATGTATTAACTTTCTGCCAGAATCAGTCCGCAAAACCATGGTCCATGCGTTAGTCACCTCTCACCTCGATTACGCTAACGGTCTGTACATGGGCCTGCCACTGGGCTTGATCCATAGACTTCAGATAATTCAAAATGCGGCAGCTAGACTGGTCTGCAAAGTTCCGCTACGCCACCACATTTCGCCCTACCTCAGGTAACTTCATTGGCTGCCTGTAGCCAAACGTTTCGAATTTAAGGCCCTTACATTTGCCTTCCGTGCTTTTCAAGGGAAAGGGCCCAATTACCTGAGGAAGAGACTTCGCCCCTACCATCAGGGCAGATCCCTAAGGTCCAATCATAAACGATATCTTACCACCCCCCGCTTTGCGAAGGCAAGAATGGGGGGTAGCACTTTCAAGGTGGGCACTACCAAGTGCTGGAACAACCTTCCTGCACACCTACATATGATACAGTCCGAACATGATTTTAGAAAGGACTTGAAGACCTGGCTCTTTAGTCGCAATGACTAGATATGTGCTTTCCACCCACGTGGGTGCCGTCGGTCTCAGCGCCGGGACACCCCATTTGGGGTAGCTGCGCGCTTTATAAAAGCCTTTTATTATTATTATTATTAATCCTCCGGGATCTGCAAGTGCTTGGATACCCTATCGGGTGATTAGCCGCACTTTACAAATCTTGATTAATTGAAGCTAAGCAGGAGTATTGTTCATGATAGCTTGTTAAGTGATGCATCTGGTTTTGAAGATGGTGCGGGTTGGCAAGGGGAGCCACTGGAGTTCCATCAGCATGCCTGTGCTGAGTCTCTTCTGTGTTCAGAAGCAAAGCAATCTTTGAGGCCATCAAACAGTGTGCCAAATCCATTCCAGGACCCACTATGCCACCATCCACCTACAGATGCAGTGCTACCAACATCATCTTCAAGGGAGAAATCAACAATATCAGATCTAACATCACTAATTCTTCATAATCACCCACCCCAGCACCTATGTTAGGTTAGTAGGTGAATAGGGTGGGAAATTAATTAAATAATAATTTAAAATCAATAGTAGGTATTTTTTATAGTAATTAATTATGTAATTGATTATTAATTATTTTAATTGTTTAATTGTCACATTATTTTTTATTTATTTTGTTAATGGTTAACGTATATTTTGATATTAATAGTAATATCATGTTACATTTTAGTACTATTTGTTGTGGAATAGGGTGGGAAGTTAATTAAATAAAAATGTATTTGAAATTATTATTTTTATGTTCATGCAATATCTAATTGAATAGTAATTATTGAAATTGGATTTTTATAACTTTTGAAGTTTAACATTTTTTTGTATGTTGTTTTACAATATAAGTTTATCAGATATATTTGTAACTCGTTTTTTAAGGGATACAGGGTGGGAAGATGTTTTTTTATATGTGATTGATTATGTTCAATTTCACTTGTGGGACACCCCCGCGCCACACGGCCACCAGCTGCTGCGTGTGCCCCTTGCCTGCCCTCTGCCTCGCTGCTGCCTCGTTTGCCGGTTGCCGGCTGCCTCCGCTGCGGTTGTTTTTGCTCTTGTTTTGTCGATAATTTGTGCCTGTTTTGTTTTAATTTCATTTTCCCCGTGTTTTGTTGATAATTTGTGCCTGTTTTGTTTTAATTTCATTTTCCCCGTGTTTTGTTGATAATTTGTGCCTGTTTTGTTTAATTTCATTTTCCCCGTGTTTTGGTTTTCCTTCCTTGTTGTCCGCCTTCCTCGCCGCCCTCCGCCCTCCCTTCCCGCCACCGCCGCTTTTCCCCGCCCCTTTTTCGATTCTGTACCCTCCCCGCTCCCGCCTCCCAGCTGCTCTGCCCACCCGCGCACTTGGCCTTAAATGGCGACCGTGCGACGCAGGTGAGTGTGACCCACTTGTGGGACACCCCCGCGCCACACGGCCACCAGCTGCTGCGTGTGCCCCTTGCCTGCCCTCTGCCTCGCTGCTGCCTCGTTTGCCGGTTGCCGGCTGCCTCCGCTGCGGTTGTTTTTGCTCTTGTTTTGTCGATAATTTGTGCCTGTTTTGTTTTAATTTCATTTTCCCCGTGTTTTGTTGATAATTTGTGCCTGTTTTGTTTTAATTTCATTTTCCCCGTGTTTTGTTGATAATTTGTGCCTGTTTTGTTTAATTTCATTTTCCCCGTGTTTTGGTTTTCCTTCCTTGTTGTCCGCCTACCTCGCCGCCCTCCGCCCTCCCTTCCCGCCACCGCCGCTTTTCCCCGCCCCTTTTTCGATTCTGTACCCTCCCCGCTCCCGCCTCCCAGCTGCTCCGCCCACCCGCGCACTTCGCCTTAAATGGCGACCGTGCGAACGCGCAGCGGTCACGCGCAGCGGTCACGTGCAGCGGGTGCGCCGATTGTGCGCCAAAGGCGCGCCAAAGGCAAGCCCGTCTGCGCCCGTCCGCGCCTGGACCGCGCCCAGTGCCAGGACCCCTGGCCCACGAGGACCCCGACCGACCCGCCTGACGTACTCCGCCGCCACCCTCATCGCACTCAACACCGGCCGACTCCCAGATTGCCATCAAGCCACTCCACGACGTACCCACGGACCTTTCAGCTGCCACGCCTGCAAGTTCACCTGCATCCGGACCAGCCTCGCACCAGCACCCGCCAAGTCGAACACCAGCAGCACCCACCTCAAGTGCATCCTGCTCAACACCCGCTCCGTCCACAGACACGCCATCGAACTCTGGAACCTCCTAGACGCCACAGCCCCTGACGTTGCCTTCCTCACGGAGACCTGGATGAATGCCTCTTCAGCTCCCGACATCGCCATCGCCATCCCAGAGGGCTACAAGATCGTCCGGAGGGACCGAAACGCCAACCAGATGGGAGGAGGCATCGCCATCATCCACAGGAGCACCATCCGTCTCACGACCAGCACCGACAACACCCTGACCAGCGCCGAACACCTGCATTTCCAGATCCACACCAACCCGAACACCACCCTCAGAGGCACCCTGATCTACCGACCCCCTGGACCACGCACGCAATTCAGCGAGGACATCGCCGACTTCGTCAGCCCGCATGCCCTCCCCTCCGCTGACTACATCCTCCTGGGAGACCTCAACTTCCATCTGGAGAACAACAACGACCACAACACCAGCACCCTGCTCGACAACCTCGCCAACCTGGGACTCAAGCAACTGGTGTCCACCCCCACCCACCTCGCCGGACACACACTCGACGCAGTCTTCTCTTCCAGCACAGACATCGACTTCAGCCACGCCACAGAGCTTCAATGGACGGACCACAGCTGCGTCCACTTCACCTTCAAGAGAACGACGACCCACCAACACCAGCAACAGGCCGCCCGCAGAAGCTGGAACAAGATCACAGCAGACCAGCTCACCACCTCCCTGAGCCAGCACCCACCTGCCAGCTCAGCGAACCCCAGCCAGGCCGCCGACAACCTCACGAAGTGGATCAGCAGCTGCGCGGACGAACTCGCCCCACTGAGGACCCCGCCTAGCAGACCCGGCAGCAAGAAGGCCCCATGGTTCACCGACGAACTCAAGAGCTCCAAGAAGAACTGCCGAGCCCTCGAGAAAGTCTGGAGAAGGGAACCGACACCAGACAACAGGACCTCCTTCAAACTTGCCACCCGGAAACACCACCAGCTGATCCGCGCCGCCAAGAAAACAGCATTCAAGGACCGGTTGGACAACAACGCACACAACTGCAAGGAACTCTTCAACATCGTGAAAGAGCTTTCCAACCCCAGCGCAGGAAACAACGACATCACCCCATCGCAAGACCTCTGCAACTCCCTCGCTTCATACTTCCACAACAAGATCGCGGACATACACAACAGCTTCAACAACCAACCAACGCACACCATGACCGAGCAACCACCCCCCACCACCACCCTCCACGCCTGGACCCCGATCAGCACCGAAGACACCATCCGCACGATGAACTCCATCCACTCCGGATCACCGACCGACCCCTGCCCTCACCACGTCTTCAACAAGGCCGACGCTGTCATCGCACCCCACCTGCGAGACATCATCAACACATCCTTCGACACCACCATCTTCCCTGAGAGCTGGAAACACGCCGAACTCAGCGCTCTACTCAAGAAACCAACAGCGGACCCCACCGACCTCAAGAATTACCGCCCCCATCTCGCTCCTCCCGTTTCCAGCCAAAGTCATCGAGAAGACCGTCAACAAGCAGATGGCCGCCTTCCTCGAGACGAACGGATCCCTCGACCCCTCACAGTCCGGCTTCCGAGCCAACCACAGCACCGAGACCGCCCTCATCGCCGCCACCGATGACATCCGAGCCCTGATGGACAATGGAGAAACAGCGGCCCTCATCCTCCTAGACCTCTCCGCGGCATTCGACACGGTCTGCCACCGCACCCTAGTACGGCGCCTCAGCAACATCGGAATCCAGGACAAGGCGCTGGAATGGATCATCTCCTTCCTCGACGGAAGAACACAGAGAGTCCGCCTACCACCGTACAAGTCAGAGGCCTCCGAAGTCATCTGCGGCGTCCCCCAAGGATCATCTCTGAGCCCCACCCTCTTCAACGTCTACATGAGCCCCCTCGCGGCCATCGTACGCAAACACAACCTCAGCATAATCTCCTACGCCGACGACACCCAGCTGATCCTCTCCCTGACCAACGACCCCGCCGCCGCCAGAGCCAACCTGCACGAAGGGATGAAAGAGGTAGCCGAGTGGATGACGACCAGCCGCCTGAAACTGAACTCGGACAAGACGGAGGTCCTCATCCTGGGCTCCTCACCCTCCGCCTGGGACGACTCCTGGTGGCCTCCCGCCCTGGGCACCGCACCCAAACCGACAGACCATGCACGCAAACTGGGCTTCATCCTGGACCCCTCCCTCTCCATGACCAGGCAAGTCAACAACGTCTCCTCGGCGTGCTTCAACATCCTACGCATGCTACGGAAGATCTTCTGGTGGATCCCACCGAGACCAGGAAGACCGTCACCCAGGCCCTCGTCACCAGCCGACTGGACTACGGCAACGCCCTCTACGCCGGTACCACCGCCAAGCTCCAGAAGAGACTCCAGCGGATCCAGAACGCCTCAGCCAGACTCATCCTCGACATCCCACGAACCAGCCACATCTCCGGACATCTGAGAGACCTTCACTGGCTCCCCGTCAACAAAAGAATCACCTTCCGCCTCCTCACCCACGCACACAAAGCCCTACACGACCAAGGCCCGAGCTACCTCAACAGCCGAGTCAACTTCTACGCTCCCAAACGCCACCTCCGATCAGCCAACCACGCCCTCGCCGCCGTCCCCCGCATCCGAAGAGCGACTACAGGAGGAAGGTCCTTCTCCTACCTGGCCGCCAAGACCTGGAACTCCCTCCCGACCGACCTGCGCCTGACCCAAGACCACCTCTCCTTCAGGAAGAAGCTGAAGACCTGGCTGTTCGAGCAGTAGCTGCACCCCCCCCCCCCCCCCCCAGCGCCTTGAGACCCTACGGGTATGTAGCGCGCTTTATAAGTGTCACTGATTGATTGATTGATTGACTGCTGTGTTTTGATCAGTAATTATTGTGCAGTTTTTTACTTATTAATTATGTAATTTGTACATGATTTTGAAAATGTGTCTGAGAAATTATTTTTCTTGTAATATTGTTTTTATTTTTTCAATATGAATCTAGATTAAATACTTTTGTTACATATTCTGGGAATTCTCTTCAGCCTCTGCTAGATTTCTGTTTATTCTCCATCCTTTATTAAAGCCAGCGACAAGACAGCCTCGGGTAATCAAGCCCTTTAGAAGACATATTAATATAGCATAACATAAACAATATTTTTGATACAATATTTTTGTCAGTTACATAATAAATATAGAGCCATGATATTTAATCTAGCAATTTTTTTGACACAATATTTCTGTCACTCGAAATTTATGCTCACAATATTCTGGCAGTGACCCCAAATTACACATAACAGGTGACTGTTGTTGCTTCTGCTGTATTTGTTCTGTTCGAGTGAAGGTTGTACTGATGCGGACTGTAACATCTGTTCTGTGTGCAAGTAAAGCTTCAATGGTGCTGTCTGTGCGATGCTAGTTGCATGAGTAAGGGAGGATTGTTATGGCTAGCTGGCTATTGTACCTGTTGTGTTTGCGTATGTTGTGCTGTGTTGCTTTTGTGCTGCTGTGTGTGTGCGCGTTCATGGGTGTGAAGCTTGAAGAGCTGCTGCTCATACTGCACGTGTACTAAAGTATGTGAAAACCCCTTTGCATATGCATGTTTGTAAACTGAAAAAACTCTATTAAAGTAACATTATGATTTATTTTACTCTTAGCATGTTTATATATGTCACAGATATAAATTAAAATGGATATCCGCCTGAAAATCCCATGTTATTGTTAGCTCTGCAATTCATACCCTGCACAAAAAATAATGGAAACTATAACTCTCACTCAACCCATGTAAGCAGTACCTTGCACACCAATTGCAGCGTTTGTGACCTCACTCACAAAGTGACAAATCACATCGAAATGATAAAAATGATCTCACAGGTGACATGGCAAATGACTTTACTTTTAACTTTATCAATGAGAAAATTATTGATAGAGCATGATTTCTATCTTGATTTCTTTCAAAATACGGGTTCAAGACCTGTGAATCTGCTACAGGTTTAACAGAGAATGTGACAAATTCCACTTTTTATGAGTTTTAATTTCAGGATAATGCCTTTGGCATTATCCTGAAAGTGCTTTTAAATAAAGCATTTTTCTTTAAATGCACCCTGTTGTTCTTAAAGTAAAATGGGATGCGTTTAAACCAAAAAAACAGAAAAGTGTAATTTTAATTTTTTAAGAGTAGGCAGTGGTCTGTATGTTTTTTCAACATTCACAAAGGGGAAGGGTGTTTTCAAATGGAGAAGGTGGTAAATAAATTAGTATTTTGCATCCGGAATTCGGTCCCAAAATATTAATGTAGACAATCCCAATTCTGTATTCGGAAGGGAAACTCTAAACATGCCTCTTCCAAATACAGAATTGTCACAAACCCAAATTACGATTCGGTAACGTGTTACCGACTCGCAATTCGGGTTTGATATATCAGAATAAGCCTTTTTGCTACCATAGAAAGGCTTTGTACATTTGACCCTAAGGACTAATTTCAGTAATCTAATAATTTAAGTATGTCTCGGTCTCTACGAACAAAGCATTTGGTTTTCAGTACACAAGCATGACTTTAAAACCATTCAAATGTTTCACAACTTTTTATTAATCATTTCCACCAACATTTTCAGTTGACACCATAGCCCATTAGTTAACACACTAACTTCACAATACATTGTTATTATCTTGAAATGTGACTTGGGAGGAAGGAATATTCGCACATTGCGTGCAATTGCAGTGTGACCAAATTGTGAGTTGAATTTCTTTTCTTTTCAATTTTGAAATCATTTTCTCCTGGGGAGTAAAGACAGTGGAAGCTGGGTTGCATTTGATGGTCAAATTTGTTATCAATTGTCTCTCATTTCCTGCCTTTCAGCTTAACTACCTTGGACCACCTTTCAATGAACCTGACTTCAATCCACCACGAGTGAATGCAGCGGAGAAGATCCCCAGCGCCACTGTGGACTTTGAACTTTGGCGCAATTTGAATGATCACCTGCGACTGGCAGAGAACTATCGGGCTTATAGCCACTTACTCTGTTACCTGCAGGGCATCGACAGTGAGGTGGTGCGGGCCGAGCTACGGCGGAGCCTCGACCACTTCTGTACCAGCCTGCAGGGGCTGGTCATTAGCATTGCTGGGGTCATGACGTCGCTAGGATATCCACTGCCCCCATCCCTGGGGAGTCCCGCCAGGACGCGGGCCGCAAATGACTTTTCAAAGAAGATGGATGACTTTTGGTTGCTGAAAGAGCTGCAGACCTGGCTCTGGCGATCAGCCAAGGACCTCAACCGGCTAAAGAAGAAGGTCCCACCCTCAGTGGTGGCAATCCGCATGGATGCACAGGGTTTCTGACTTTTAGTCTTGCCTTTGTCCTCTCACTTTTAGTTCTCCTTGAACAAAGCCATACAGCCATGAGAGAAAGCAGTGTTGTCAGCTGAACAGGCAACCTACTAAGCTCTTAAGAACTTGGCAACATAGAGACACCTTCATAAGGAAGACTCTTGATTATGATACAAGACAGTTCCTTGCTTTAGATCTGCTATATATACTGGGAAGTGTAGTTCTACTCCCTTCCCTTCTCAATGAAGAACAGAAAATTGCTCATCCTGCTCTTTGCAGACCACGATGGGTAAATTGGCCAGTTATCGCTCTTTCTTTCCTAGCTAGCCCATCGCCAGCCAGACAGATTTAAGAAGGTGGACTTGATTTTGCTGTGAACGAAGGCCACAACTCAAGGTACAGAAGTTTCCACTTAAGGATGGTGTACAGAACCTTCATGTCACTCTTTTGTTGTAAATAATTAAATCTTTGTAGTTTCTTTATGAAATGCAACCTCATTGAATATCCACTGTAGGCTTACCTCCTGCTCCAAAATTCTTTACCAAAGCTCATTCCAGTGTGTGCACAGGGAATCGGCTTATATTCTTCTTCCACATGGGCTGCACCCAAATTCCAGGCCAAGAGTGCAGGCAGTTCATATGCCAACGATTTAAATTGTACTTTGTTCCAGACAAGCCAGATATGAAGCTGGGGTTCTCAGCAAAGTCTATCATGCTCATACCGTGATAGTTCACCACAGGAGGTTAGAAATCCTCCTATGGGTAGTTTTATAAAGAATCACTTCAAAGAAGCAGATAGGTCCATTTAAGGTAATGTCACACCCTAGCAGGTGAGCTCCCCAGAATCCTGAAGTCACTCCAGTGAGCTGGAAGTCCCATTCATGCCCCCCGAATGGCAGGAGCCCTACCCTGTACTCTAAAGGAAACTCCAGTGAGCTTGAAGTCCCGTTCATACTCTCCTAGTGGCAGAAGCCCTTCCCATAACCATAACTTGACTTCAGTGAGCTTGAAGTACACTTTATGCGCTCCCGCCCTGGCAGAAGTCCTACCCAGAATCCTTTAGTCTCTCTAGGAGACTCGTAATCCAGTTCATAATCCACTCTGGGCAGAAATCCTTCCCTGAGTGCTTTATTCCTGTCCGGGACTATAGAAGTCAATGCATACAGAAGTCCTACTCAAAGGCGATTTCAAAAGCAGATACATCTGCCTCATAATACTCTCCTCTGGAGCAGTAATGACTTTAGCCCAGGAGACACAAACATCTAATCCACATTCAGTGGCTCCAACCAGAATTCAACCCAGGGATACATAAATCCAGCCCAGGCTTTCCATCAAGGGTGCAGTACACAGGTGGCACTACAATTCATACGGCTCAGCGAACATGTTCATGGTTTCCTTCATGGGGTACATCCTAATCAACTGCAGGGGCACACAAGAATTCGGACAGGATTTTCTCAAGTTTTCAGATCAATGTGTGAGCCAGTCGTCTAGACCTGTCTTCTTCCTTTATATTCTGGTACTTGTAGTCTTATTTTTATACTAGGGTAAACATGAGTACAAAACCCAATATGCGAAGACAAAAACATGGACTAGATTAACCAGTAACTCTTGGAACTGGAAAACTTGACAACTTTCAGTCTCACAAGTGCAGTTGAGGTTGCTCTTTACCAGAGAAAGTTCAAAACTTCATTGATGGAAACCAAGAAACCCAATTCCGGATTTCAAGATCCTCAAAAGAAGGACCTGCATCCAGTGATAATTCTAGATAGCCCAAAAGTCCACGCCAGGTTTTCTCCTCATTAGTCACATTTAGAGTCCATTCCGGGACGATCAAAGATCCATGCTAGGCAGGTTGCACTGCACCTGCCCTTGTCATCTAGGTAGCTTATTGCTGCCACTAGTGTGACTTGAAGCATTGTCCTCTTGGAGATGCAGGTGTATGCATGTTTGGGCAAGAAGGGTGTTGGTTGCCGTATGTAGAACCGAGGCTGGTGTTTGATGACTGCTGGAGAGGTGCACTGACCCAAAGATTCATTCCAGAGGTACCGAAACCCAGTTGTTGCTTTTCACCTCCAATTCTCTCCAGCCCTAGTCCATTCCAAGACTCCCGAAATCAAGATTAAATGGGGGGGGGGGGCGTCGACGATGCTCCATTGAGAGAGCCACAGATGGGGACGAGCAGCACTCGAGTCTTCTCCAAGGTCCACGAAAAACCAGTGCATGTACTTCTGTCCGCACAGACTACAACCATCGCCAATTCAAGGATCAAAAAAACAATATATATTTTTTTAAACCAACCCCATAAGCATTTACTTGTCGTTATATAGAAAAAAAAATATTATCGGCAGACTCAAATATTCCCCGCATGACCAAAGTTTTCTCAGTTGCACCTCAGTACGTTTTTAATACCGTTTCTAGTTTTATAAAAAAAATATCACAAATGGAGGAAAGGAATGAAAGCAAGTATTTTTTATGTAAAGTTTACGTGTAAAAAAGGAACTGAAAAAGTAGCATTTTATGATTGACTTTTTATATTTCGTTCTCTGTTCTCAGTATTGGTACAAGAAGTGTGTTTAATCTGACAAGTTATTTTCTTTTTTTGTATTAATATTTATTTATTTTAAGATAAATGTTATTTATTATAATATTTATTGCAGATTGTCTATTCTTTTATTACCAAATAAAAGCTTAATCCTAAAATACCATATTGAAATTCAGTCTCCATGCTTGTTACAAGCCCTCTCCCGGCAATGGGACCCTCCCTGCTCGCATGCAGATGGACAGGCATACTACCCCATCACAAATCATAAATGCCCCAATCAGTGGAGCCCTCCCTGATTTGAAGGAACACAGTGTATGCAGGTTTTCATAAACATAGTACACAAAGGCTCACGTGACCCCACGCACACACAGAGTAGTGACTCTTATGCAGTAGATGGTCAGTCCACACACACACACACGGATCAAACAATTGGTTCCACCCTTTAATGTAAAGACTCAATGACACAAACACGCACACACTTACTGACCAACAAGCAAAAATACACACATCTCATCAACCCACCAGTCATGAGTACCCTCCATCATATTACGCAAGCCCACTGATGGGGTCCTCCACGCATTAGAAGAGCCTCAACATAGACACACCCAAACACACACATTTGTCATACGTATCCCAACAAATGGACCTATACAGACATACACACACCACAAAGACTCCACATTAATAAGACTTCCCTAACAAACACACTCTACCCTGCCAGTGGGGATTTCCTGCCATGGCGAGACCTGCTCTAAGATTACATAGTACACTTACATAGGCACACCCATAACACAATCACAAGAAACCTTCACCATATGCAGTGTCACTGATGATTCTCTTCTCACACTTATATACTACCAATCAAACAACTTTGAGGAACCTTTAACATACATGCTCCCACATACACAGCACCCCGTACTTGAAGAGACTCAACACCCCCACCATCACCAACTAACGAGGAATCTCTGTCACATGCACCCACACAAATAGAACCTTCATGTCTCCTCCTGACCAACGAGAGTCCTCTAACACAGACTCACACTGCTCAACCAATGGGGGCTATCGTGCTATGGAGAGACCAGCTTTATAAATATATATGCACTTCACTTCACCAATCATGAGCAACCTTCACCATGCGCAGCTTGCCTGATTGGACCCGCCACCTCTCCATGCCATAGGATCTCTTCCCATCAATCCACAAGCACCAAAAACTTCCCTAGCAAATACAATTCTGAATCTTAAATCTATCAATTAAATAATAATAATGGTCCCCAACTAAATATGCCCTTCCTGCCATGGAGACTTCTTCCTCACCGACATTTGCATGCACACACTGCTCGATTAATAGAATACCTCCCACCCACACACATATACGCTTTCTCTCTCTCTCTTTTGCTCACTCTCTCTCTCTCTCGTGCTCTACCTCTCTCTCCTCCCTTTCCTCACTGAATAGGGCATTCCCTGCCATAAGGATTTTTGCTGCATGCACGCTCACTAAAACTGCTTCACAACATTAGAAAGACAACAACCAGGTGTGCTCTCGCAACAATATTGTTTTTCTTATTATTCAAGAAACGTCGCCCCACACAAACGCCAGTCACGAAAACCAGGTGGGGCCTGTCCTGCTCGAGGGAGTATTTTCATAGACACCCCACTCTTACATCTTCCACAGTGGTCCATGCTGTGAAGGAGGCCCATGTCACACACAAATTCCACCCCATTGGGGGGGAAAACTGATACGTCCTTGCTGAAAGTCAAATTCAGGTAAGTTTCAGGTAGGTAAAGCAGAAAATTCCTTAAGTTACTAATGCCCTCATGACACAGTACCATGTCTGATAAACTCTCAATACGCCTTCCTCATTTAGCGACCGGTGGACGTCCATGGGAAGCCTCCTTCAGCAGACCGACAGAGAAGGGCCATCAGAAGAAGGGCATTACACAGTCCACCCTATTTAGGACGAAATATGTGATGTCCTTTTTTTTCTCTATGTCACTGCCAGGAAAAATCTGGCAGTGAGGGACAGAAAAAAAAGAATGTTAAGTTCCAGGATGTGTGGGTAAATCGTTTTTTCCACTTTAGCAGTTTTTTTTCGAATACAAAGGTTTTACAAATTTGGTGTATGGCCAGCAAAAAGTGATAGCATGTTTGCACCTTCCAGCATGCAGCGATGACAGTTGGTTCAGCAGTCATCTTTAAATAGAAAAGTGTAGATAATAGTAGTAGATGAAGAAAATGCAGTTAAAACTTGAAATGATCAAAGTGACACACAGTAGCTAGCTACTGTCATTCTAAACAAGCCCAAAAAAGAGAAGATGTCCGGCAATCAGATAACCAGGCATTTTTCTCTTTTTTTTTGCATGTACATTTCTGATAATTTCTGGGAGCGAAAGCGGTAACACAGTCATTAGCGTGGATAAGGTTAAAGAGCATACAGACATGGGCTCACAAGCTGTAATAAAAGGAATCTTACTTCAAAGTTTCTTAACACACTTCCATTGCAGGAATTTGTTTGCAGTGATGCCTTATCCAAGATGGGGGTCACTGTGGGCAAAGATGCCACAAAGGGAAAGTAAACCAAAAATAAAATATCACAAAACTTCAAAATCTCATCTCACGAGATTTTGCGGTAGCAGCCATCTTGAATCATCAGATACTTATGAACATTCCCAAACATAGTTCAGCTAAACCAGCACTTGGCGCCCTGCACTGGCTTCCGATTCAGGCCAGAATAGGTTTTAAGGCGTTTTGTATTGCTCACAAAGCCATCGCTGGGAAAGGGTCCCCTATGATTCAGTCGCTGGTCCAACTTTATTTCCCTAACAGGATGTTGCGATCCAAGCATAAACGCTTGCTCAGAGTGCCTATGATTAAGCGAGTTTGTTCAGGAGGTCGTCGGTTTTCATACAATGTAGCCAAGTTATGGAAACGTCTGCCTGAGCATATTCGCTTAGAATCCAACTATTTTAGTTTTAGGAAACCGCTGAAGACCTTCCTTTTTCCCTGAGCTGTGCCTGCTGAGTGAGGTGTCATAGTAAGCGCTGGGATGCCTATGGGTAGCCATGCGCTATACAAATGCGTATTCATTCATTCATTCACAAAAGGAGAAAGGGAAGTGAATCAAATCGTTTCCCGAACTTGCCGCTGGAGTTTTTGGAGTCACTCTCTGTTCTTCATGTTACCTTCATGTTACCTTGGATTTTGATTCAATCCACTGGACGTATATGTTTACAGTGCTGCACCGTATGGGAATTCCACAGGAATTCACAAATTGGATTAAGCTATTGTATTCCAAAACAGTTGCTCGAGTCCGGGTCAACGGGCACACATCGGATACCCACAGCATATGCCGCGGCACGAGGCAAGGCTGCCCTTTGTCACCGCTACTGTTTGTGGTGGCTATGGAGCCACTCACCTGTGTGCTAATGCAGGCACATGCTGCCAAGGCATTGAGATTTCGATGACTTTTATCAGCGTCAATGTAAGCTGATGACATGGTATTATACGTCAGGGATACCAAGGAAAATCTAGAGCGACTTATAAGGGAATAGATGCGGTTTGAATGGTACTCGGGACTGGGTATCAACTGGTCCAAATCAGCCATCCTCTCCCTAACGGCAGTTACGACACCCCACAAAGTGGAATACCCATTAGTATGGTGCGTGGATCCTGTAAAATATCTGGGCATATGTATCCATAAAGACCAACAGGTGGTTTTACAAGCGAATTACGGCAGGGCGGTCACGAGGCTGGAGGAGCAAATCGTGAGGAGGATTTGGCTCCCATTATCTCTTGCGGATAAAATAGCGCTAATGGAAATGAAAGAGTTGCCCAAATTCTTGTATCTATTTACTAACATTCCCTTACGCTTATTACAGCAATTCTTTAAGGTGCTGCCATCACAGCTCATTAAGCTGGCTTGGACAGGGAAGCAGCCGAGGCTCAAGTGGGAGATCCTTACACTCCTGTTTGAACAAGGGGGCTTTACGGCTCCAGATTTACAACTATACTATTTATGCACGCAGGCACACTTTGCCTACTACTGGCAACAGGCGCCGAACTACATCCCACATATAGCTGTAAAGGCGGACTCGGTACACCCGGTCCCGCTCAAAGCCATTCTCTCACATAGAAGTTCAATTTTTGAACATGGGTAAATAGACACGGTACAATGCACAGTGCATGCGTGAAGAGCACTAGGACACCGAGCGCGAATTAGCCCATTATACGCGCCTGCTATGCCCCTGGTTCACCATTCTGATATATCTGTGACACAGGAGACAGATTCACTAACTATTTTGCATAAAGGGGGTCTCCATGTTTTTGGCGATGTTTACCGGGAGAGTAAATTCATAAACTCCTCAGAGATAATAACAGATGATGATGGATCCCCATGCTTATGTTCGCATATAGCAGACTCCGAGCGGCGATACGCACCCTATATCCACAATTCCCGGAGGAACCACATGCATTAAGGGGCGGAAACGCGGCAACATGTAATCACACGATTATATAACGCGTAATAAATAGATGCACAGACAATGCTGGATGGGTTTCTAACTAAGTGGAGCGCCATCATCCCCACACTGCTCAGTATAGATGACTGGAAGATGTGCTGCACGCCAACCGTAAGCTAGTGGCCATAGCTTTGTTGCTAGTAAAAATACACTGGGGGGGGGGGGAAGGCTGCATCGTGGCAGGAGCATTGGCTACATGATATGACATACTGTTGAGATCATTTAAACTGTTATGCTGAGGAACTGCCATGTGCTTCACACCCATAGGTTATATGGTGACTCTTCTCTGCATACTTGTTCGCCAGGGCTATTGATTAATGTATATGAGCACATCTGTACACAGTATGGTAGAGGGTTATTTGTTGTATATATGCTAAATGGAGATGTTATTGATTTTCATGTACTGTGTCAATTTTAGTACGCATTAATTGTACTGTAGATTGGCTGCATTATTTTTGTTTTGCTATTGTATGTTGGTATTTGCCAAATTAAATACTAATAAATAAAATTATTTAAAAAAAGGGATACAATGTTTAGAGGTAACAGTGCAAGACCGAAAGTGTGCCTGCAGAGGTACATTACATGAAGAACCCTTGGTTGCATTTTGGGAAGCCCAGGCCTGCCTGGTGAACACATGAGGAGTAGTGGAATCCCCCCAAACAGATTTGTGAATTGCTGCACTCCTGTGCGCTGGGTGGACCACACACTGGAAGGAAGAGGAGGAGACTCCCTTTACAATGCAAAAGACTGCACTTGATTCAGTGATAGATCACAAGGAAGGGGCCTGGACACATCGGAGGAAGGGAGATGGGGCTGATAAGGGAATCATAAAGAATAGGGCAGGGAGATTAGTATTAACCTTTTGATGCACATATCACTATGGCTCACATCCAGGTGTGAACTCTGATCACTCCCAAGTGTGGTATTGTAGACCAATCAACTTTGGAGACTTGCTTGCTGGGACAGACATCTTTCATGAGGAAAGAATTAAAAGAAATGTCCACATCAGAAGAAGCAGAACCCCAACATAAAACTTCAAAGACCCAGATCCTAAATCACATTTGGTGTCTGGAAAAGAACCATACGATATGGGGGGGGGGAGGGGGGAGTCCACAAATATTTGTCATCTGCCAAGCAGCCAGGCAGGTTGTGTGTGATGGGGAACCAATTCAAGATATCTGCAAGTGACCAAAACTGGGGCAAATGCCTGCTAGGCTCCCTGCTGGGTGTGGAGACATCGCCCAGGGAAACCAAGATCACCTGCCCTGGAGCAGCAGTCCCTGCCTGCTTGCCGTGACCAGTGTGCCCTATGAAGAAGAGGAGAGTGTTGAAGGGAGCAAGTTCCAGCAGGGAGCCCTACCATCAGGACCCCCTGTGCGAGGTGTGAGGATTTGGTTGAGCCCTGTTCGGGCCATAGCACATGTGCAGGATTGTTTTCGGCGACCCTCGTATGCCAGGAGAGGTTGCCGTAGACTGAGCTGAGCGTTGAATGCCATGCGGGTCTCGCTAAGCCCGTACCATTGCCTGCTGTGACCAGAGAGAGCCCCCAGTATTCAATTCAATAAATCTTTATTCAGTAATCAAAATCATCATAAAAGAATCGCAGTCGAAAATCAATAAATCGAGTTTGTACATTATAAAAACAGACATTTAATCATCAATCAATCAATCATAGAATTTGTAGAGAGCACTACTTACCCGCGAGGGTCTCAAGGCGCTGGGGGAAAAAAAGGGGTGGGGGTGCCACTACTGGTCGAACAGCCAGGTCCTGAGTAGCCTCCTGAAGGTCAGCAGGTCTTGGATCTGTCGTAGGCTGAGTGGGAGGGTGTTCCAGGTCTTGGCGGCGAGGTGGGATTCGGATCTGCCACCGGTGGTTGTTCTTTGGATGCGCGGACCGGTGGCAAGGGAGAGGTCGGTGGAGCGGAGCTGGCGGTTAGGGACGTAGAAGAGGAGTCGTCTATTGAGGTAGGCTGGGCCGGTCTTGTGCAGTGCCTTGTGTGCATGGATGAGGAGTTTGAAGGAGATTCTCCTGTCAACGGGGAGCCAGTGCAGGCTTCTCAGGTGGGGGGTAATGTGGCTGTGGCGTGGTATGTCGAGGATGAGGCGTGCAGAGGCGTTTTGAATGCGTTGCAGTCGTTTGATGAGCTTGGCCGGGGCTCCCGTGTAGAGGGCGTTTCCATAGTCGAGTCTGCTGCTGACGAGGGCCTGGGTGACTGTTCTTCTTGTATCTGTTGGGATCCACCTGTAGATCCTGCGGAGCATGCGGAGGGTATTGAAGCAGGAGGAGGAGACGGCGTTGACTTGCTTGGTCATGGAGAGCATTGAGTCGAGGATGACTCCCAGGTTGCGTGCGTGGTTGGTGGGTGTCGGGGCTGCCCCAGTGGCGTTGGCCACCAGGATTCGTCCCAGGCTGATGGGTTGGAGCCGAGGATGAGGACCTCCGTCTCGACATTAACATTATTCATAAAAACAAGAACATTAAAACAATTAATCAAACTGTAAAAATCACCTGATCAGTGGGAAGCATCTGAAGATACATCAGGGCAGGCCTAACTTGTTTAAAATCAAAGATTTCAGTAAGGGGATTAAAAAACGCTTCCTTGGCCAGCTGAAATAAGGGCAAAACATAAAAGGGAGCATATCTTGCAGAGACTGACCGTTGTAGCCGCAGGGTGCACTTTCCTCAGCTTGAACCCACCCACATAGGGACGCCAGCATGTGATGCAATTGATTAAATATAAACCACACTAGCCCCGGCAGATAGCCGGAGGAGGGAACTAGAGGCACAGGGCGCCAGGAGCAAGCCAGCCTCCAACATACAATGTTACACACAAATGGGGCTGCTCCCAGATAAGAATGACCACTAGTGCTCAAAAATCAAAATCATACTGTGAGTGTTGACATCTCACAAAAAGTGAAGGACTGGCCTCACACACCACCTGGTGTCATGCTTCATCATCGGCCGTCCTCGCCCTCTAAAAACTTGTTTTGATAGAGGGCGTGCATACACCTGACGACAGGGAGCGTACCAAAAGCAACCTTTTGACACTCTCCAACTCCTGGAAGGAGAGTGAGGTAGGGCTGGTAAAAATATCTGGTCTACCCCTAGAATATAGGGCCGCCTTAACATGAGCAATCCAAGGTATACTAGATGCCCGGTTCATTGCCAAACAATCCTTAAGAATCAAACGGATTAAGTTAATCTCCGCCCTGCTCCAGATCTTAATCCAACACATGAGTGGGCTTAGAGCCCCCTGAACCGTAACACAATCAAGAGTCAATCCCTCATGTACAAAAAATGCTGGGGTTAAGTGGGGGACCTGAATCAGCTTACGTACAAAATAATTTTCCATAATTTGATTATGGTCCAATTTACATACCCCCAAACCTCATTTCCATACCACAGCTGTGCAATACACTTGGCCTGATAGATTTTAAGACCATCCCATAGTACCCTAGACTCAAGCCTATGTGCAAAACTAAAAAGCGCCCCAATAGTTTTAATTGACTCTTTTTTGCTTCAATCAGAGTTTTCCAATAACTCTTAACATCGAAAAAAAAAACAAGTAGGGGAAGACCTTAACTTTGCTCAGGGTAACGTTAGATACATTAAAGGTCTTACTCCTTGTTGATTTGGGGCCCACTCCCATTATGTAGGACTTCGAAAAGTTAACTGACAAGTCCAGGAGCCCCATAAAAGACACATACTTGGCCAGCAACCTGTCCAACCCCTAAGCGGTCTGAGCCATCAGGATTGCAACGTCCACATATAATAGGACAGGGAGAGATCTGTCACCAATCTATGAACAATCAGCCGAAACTGATAAAAGCACAGATACCAACCCATTCACATACAAGGAGAACAAAAATGGGGCCTGTAAGCATCCCTGCCGAACCCCACAACTCGTCGGACAGGATCAATTGCACTCAGCACCTTGAGCAAAGTGCACTGAGGCTGAGGTCGATGAGTGGAGTTCAGCTAAAAGAGCCACTATCCTGGGGATCGACCCCCATCTCGTATAGCAAGGCCCAGAGTTTAGCTCGGTTTACTCGATCAAAAGCGTACGTCAAATCCGTAAAAGCAAGATATAATGATTCAGAAGGAACCACTGTGTATTTATTAATAATTAAGTGGAGGTTCAAACAGGGGTCTGAAGTCGCTCTCCCCACCCTAAAACCATACTTGACATCCCTCAGAATCTTATTTTCATCTGCCCAGTCGCACAGCCTATTTAAAAGTGCCATCCCCAAGACCTTGAACATAGAATCCAGTAAAGAAATTGGACAGTAGCATTGAGAGCCACCAGTAAATTTACTATTTCGAGGAGTGCTAAGACTTGTGACTATCTGGGTCGGGCGTTTGTGCTGGAACTGCCTGCGCCCATATTACCACGTACCACGGCAACCCCATACACCAGGAGGGACTGCCGGAACTAATGTTGTCACAAGATTTGGGACGCAGTCCAGAAGGTATACTGACGCTATGATCCATTGGTTGGACCCTCACTGCAAGGAAACTTCCCCCAGCTGCCACCACTGATGACTCAATGGGAAGGACATGAGAGCAAGTGCAACATGGAAGGGGTGTGGAGAAGCACATGGGGGACATGGGACTAAAAGTACATAAGGGAGATGCTTAACCCAAAATAAAAAATGTTGTGCTTGAAAAGCAAGCACTGAAAGCATAGAAGTCGACTTTGGACTTTCCTGAGTTCCTGACACTGGAATCGGATCTGGCAACGTTCCTCGATGCAATGTACTCAGTCTTCGCATAGGCCCCGTTGCCATCCGGTAAACCTTCAGGCCCAATGGCCCCATTGTGTTTGCCACTCTACATGCCTTTCCAGCCAAGATTGAGACCGTCGACAGAGGAAGGAGGCTGCCTTTGAGACCAGAGGAAGGGCCATGATTGAGGTCCAGCACCAGGATCATCGCATCCCCCCATCTGTGGAAGAAATCAGAGGAACTTATCAAGCATTGGTAGAGAATCAAGAATCCCCCGGCTGCTGCTGGACTGCATGCATGGAACTGGAGGACACCTGACTGCAGCACTCTTGGCCACATGTGAAAAACTTACCAGAGGCAGCTTCTGCAGCTTCAACACCTGCAAAGGAGGCGTGCTGGGAGACTCTGGTCACTTGGATCCTTCTAGTGCGGGTAAGACTGATTTTCAGGCCAGACGGCCCTGGGGGAACTTGCTTGTCAGATAACGCTGTGGAGCTGGAACACTTTTAACTTCAATCGCGAGTCAGAGTGGGACTCCTGAGACTCGGACTTCTAGTGGGGCTTAACCTGAATGTCACCTATAGTGAATGGAGAATAACCCCTACCATTAGCTGAAGGGGAATGAGACTCAGGGACCCGCCTATGAAGCACTAGAATCCTGACCTCAGGGGAATGTGTGTATTGTAGGTGAATGCCGGATTTTACCTGTGGTACTATATAAATACTCCTTTTTTTCATAAAAGCAAGTATTTGACTGGATAATCATTTATTGCTGCTACTCCACATATATTGAGTTGAGAGCCTGTGTTAACCCCCTGTTTCTATCTGCCCTCTGAGAAGCCTTGGATTGCTCGACCCATGCTACCGCTGAGAGTCAAGTGTTGATTGAGTACTTGGCTCAGTTGCTCAAGATCCATAATAGGTCAGGCCCCTGGACATCAAGAGTCAAAGGCCTTAATACCCACTGTTTGGCCAAGTAACTCCTGCTTACGTTATGTTATGTTATGTTATGTTATAGTGTTTTTGTATAGCGCCTATCACCGCCGGTCTCTAAGCGCTCACACAGAAAAGGAACATAACCTGCTGTCTCCTAGATCACTCCGCCGTCCGCCCCAATTAGGGCGAAGATGTTGATTTTTTAAACAGATGAGTCTTCAAGTTCTTCCTGAAGGACAGTAGCTGCGAGTCTTCCTTCAGGCTGGCCGGTAGCTCATTCCACAATTGCGGGAGAAGTACAGAAAGAGCCCTGCCCCCTTTAGATTTTAACTTAAATCTGGGTTGGATCAGATTGAAGGCCTTGCCCGAACGCAAGGTTCTGCCTGGAATGTACTTCCTCAGGCGCTGTTTAATGTGTTCTGGGGCTTTGCCGAAAATTGCCTTGTGAGCCATGCAAAGACACTTAAACTGCACTCTAAACTTAACAGGCAGCCAGTGCAGCATCCGGAGAAGTGGTGTTGCAGGGATTCTGCTTATGCACAGAATTATGCGCAGGAGACCAGGACCTCAGAGAATTGTGGTGTACCAGAAACTCCCCTCAGAACCAAGAACCCCTTATCCGACTAGCTTATTATTATTATTATTAGAAATTTTTATAGAGCGCGTAGTCACCCTGAGGTATCCCAGCGCTAAGGATCCCTACACCTGTGGGGTCGGGGGTGAGAAAAAAAGGGGGGGGGACAGCAATTTTAAACAGATGTGGTTAAAAAAAAAAAAAAAAAAAAATTAAGGGAACAAGTGTGTTTTGAGTCGTTTCCTGAATCGCAGGTAGTTAGGTTCTTTCCTCAGGTCTCGGGGGAGAGCGTTCCATAGGCGAGCTGTGTGGATCGAGAAGCGCCTTCCACCCGTGCGGGCTTTCTTGAATCTTGGCAAGATGATGAGGGACTCCTTGTCCGATCGGAGGGATCTAGGGGCTTTATACGGTTGTATAAATTTCCTCAGAATGGGGGGGCCCTGATTCTGCAGTAGTCTATGGGCCAGGCTTAAGGCTTTGAATATTACTCGTTCCCTTACTGGAAGCCAGTGAAGGAGCTTCAGAGCAGGTTTGGCTGAAGCTCTGGCAGGGGTGTGCGTGAGGATCCGGGCGGCAGCATTTTGGATTTTCTGTAGTTTGTTTAGGGTTGCTTCGGGTGCGCCCAGGTATATAGCGTTGCTATAGTCAAGCCTGGACAGTATGAGGCCTTGGATGAGAAGTCTTTGCGATGTGGGTGGAAGAAGGGGCAGGATCTTTCTCATCGATTTGAGTAGCCCGAAGCAGGTGCCTGCTACTTTTTTGGCCTGCGTGGAGAATGAAAGGTCTGTTTCAATCCATACTCCCAGGCTTTTTACTTCCTGTTTGGGGGCAGGGGGGGTCCCAAACAGGGTGGCCAGATGTTCAAAGGGAAGGTGAGTCCTTTCTGACCCAAAAGGAGAATGTCAGTTTTAGAACCATTCAGCTTTAAGGCTGAGTTATTCATCCACCCTTGGATCTGCGTCAAGCATTTAAATAGGTCCGCAGGCTGTTGACTAGGGTGGGAAAGGGAGACAACTAGTTGTGTGTCATCCGCATAACTGACAATGCTCACTCCGAACGGGGTGACAACCTCCTCCAATGGGGACATATAGATGTTAAACAATGTGGGGCTCAGGGAGGAGCCCTGAGGCACGCCACATTGGAGGGGTGTGTCGGAGGAGCGGGTGTTATTCTCCCATATCTGGAAGGAACGTTGGGCCAGAAAGGAGGAAAGCCAGGATAGAGCGGTGCCTTCTACTCCTACCTTCTTGAGCCGTTTGACCAGGAGTTGGTGGTTGACGGTGTCGAAGGCCGCGCTCAGGTCGAGGAGGATCACTGCCACTGATCCTCCCTCGTCCAAGAGCGCTCTGGCCTCCTCCACTGCTGCCAGGAGGGCGATGTCGGTGCCCTGTCCTGGGCGGAAGCCTGTCTGCGAATTTTTTAGCAGATTATTGGATTCAAGAAACTGGGAGAGTTTCTTATTCACCAGTTTCTCGGCGACTTTGCTGGTCCCGGGGAGGAGGGATATTGGTCGGTGGTTGGCCAGTTCAGCTGGGTCCAAGGAGGGTTTTTTTAGCAACGCCTTAACGACTGCCGCTTTCCAACTAGGGGGGACGACTCCCTGTTGAAAAGAAGCGTTAATCAGATGGGTGAGGGGGGGAATGATGATGGGAGCGACTTCTTTGAGGGTTCGTAGCGGTGCGGGGTCCCTAGGGGATCCGCTTTTGATGGATTTGAGCGTGTTCTCCACTTCTTCGTTGGTTATTTGTCCCCAGGAGGTTAGGCGCGGACCGATCCCAGTGTCGGGGGGATCATCAGTGTCGCTCGGATTAGTCGGAGGGATGGAGACAAGAATTTTTTGGATTTTTTCTTGAAAGAAGCTGGCTAGCTGGTGACATTTTTCCTGGTCTGCCTTTGGATCTGGGGGATTTCTAGGTGCGGGGTCGGGGACCTTAAGAAGTTCTTTCAGGATGGTATAGGTTTCTTTGCTTGAACAGGCTGCTTTTTCGATTCGTTCCTGAAAGAATCGACTTTTTGTCTTGTCGATCAAAGATTTGTAGGCTGATAAGGAGGTGGAGTAAGCGTCCTTATTAGCGTTGGATTTTTCCTTCCTCCATGATCGTTCAGCTCTTTTACAGTCCTGCCGTAGCGACTTGAGCTCTGGAGTATACCATGGGGCTGAGGGTATGCGTTTGTTGTGTCTGAGGGTGGCGGTTTTGGGGATAAGGGTGTCCAGAGAGGAAGTGATCCAGGAGCGAAACTGTTCATCGGCCTTTATGGCGTTGGAGGAAAGCGCCGGGATAGTGTTGGAGAGGATGTCCGACCATTCTGATGGTATGAGTTTATGCCATCGTCTGTCAGTGACATTGATTTTCGTAGGCTGGGTGGTAACAGTGGGGGCCTCCCATGAAATGGGGACTAAAAGGTGATCCGTCCATGGCAGTGGCAAAGGTGGACTGGTGGTGATATTGGCATTAGTGAAGACGGGATCTAGCAGGTGTCCTTTAACGTGGGTGGGCTCGTTATTGACCAGCCTGATATTAAGTGACAAAAGGTCCGTTAGCAGGTCAGAGGCAGACCGGTCAGTGGGATCTGTAAAGTGGAGGTTCAGGTCACCAACGATGAGAAAGTTGGAAACGGAGGCGGCTAGTTGAGAAGCCGTTTCGGTGACTGCATTGAGAAATTTTCCAAGAGTACCTGGGGGCCGGTAGATTAGGAGTCCCGAAAGGAAGTGCGTCGGGGAGGATTGAAGGGAAAATTGACAGCTTTCGGAGTCATCAATTTGGGCGTCACTGGTTCTGCAGGTGAGATGTTCCCGGTAGATTATGGCCAACCCACCTCCTCTTCCTCTTGGTCTATGGAGGGTTTGGATGAGATAGCCTGGGGGGAGGGCGGAGACAGCATCCGCATCGGTGCTGTCAGAAAGCCAGGTTTCTGTTAGAAATAATGCATCCAAGCCTTGGTCTTGGATCATCTCATTGATTTCAAGAGCATGCTTGGGGAGGGAACGGCAGTTGAGGAGACCAAGCTGTAGCCTGGGGTTGGCTGTGGTCTGAGTGGATGGATAGCAACGCGTGCAGCTTATAAAGGGTTTACCTGCATCGTGAATATATCGACAGCCGAGGTTTTTTTCGGGTCGGAGCTCCAGTAGCGTGTCTGCTAGGTACATCAGACGACTGGGAGGTGGATCTGGCAGAGTCCCTGAGCCTGGGTCCGTCCGGGCCCGGACGGGCCCAGACGGGCTTGCCTTTGGCGCGCCTTCGGCGCGCTGACGGCGTGCCCGCTGCGCCCGTCCGCTGCGCGTACGTGAGATGCACATGTTTAAGTAGGCAAAGAGGGCGTGGCCTCGAGCGAGTGGGCGTGGCCACAAGACCGGCTCACTGGCTGTTGGCGGCGAATCTGGGCGTTCCCGCTGCAGCGATTAGCTCTGCTGCTTGGGGCAAAGAGAGGCGATCAGCCCAACAAAGGCACGATCAAGTGAAGGAAGGGGGGGGGGGCAGTGACACAGTATACACCACACAAGTTTTTAAAATCAACAAGTTACAAGTTCTAAAAAGCGCTCCCGGCTGTGCCTCAGGAGTAGTGATCTGACCAGAGCTCGTGATCAGCTCTGTTTAAGTAGGCAAAGAGGGCGTGGCCTCGAGCGAGTGGGCGTGGCCACAAGACCGGCTCACTGGCTGTTGGCGGCGAATCTGGGCGTTCCCGCTGCAGCGATTAGCTCTGCTGCTTGGGGCAGCTTAGTATCCCATTCGTTAGCCTAGATCTAGCTAGGCGGTCCCAATGTATAGACAAACCAGAACAAGCGACTTAGATATTTCTCAGGAGTGGTGGGAATCCGAAATACCTGTTCGTATCTATTTGTTAGTCCACAACAGAATAATACAGACACGGTAAAGTTTAAAGAGTTTATTTTATAAACCTCGCGTCCTAAGATGCAGTACTTTGGCTAACACTAGCAGACAAACGGTACAGATCAGAACCATAAGCATTGTTACAATACCATACAAAATGAAAGGAGCAATCATACTAATAATGACAGTGGTATACAGCCACACTCCTTTCTCTAGAATCTAATGCATTATTATTAGACTATTAGAAGGTCTCTTAGGTTAACAGGGGGGACCCATACCGTATAGATCAGCTTAGTAGAATCACATCAAAGGATCAGCTAGCTCTCTCATGCATCAGCTCTTCTGTTCGAATGTGTTCAAACCCAAACTGTTCTGCAATATTAAAGACGCTTGTCCTTCAGATATTGGCAGCTGCATGTATGATATGTCTAAAAAGTGGTACGATCAATCTAATCACAACACTCTGTACCTTCTAGTGACCCAGACTCGTTCTTTACATGATGTACAGACCAAGGTCACATTTCACTGTTAAGAATGTGAAACAACAGTTTGTTATCCTGTAAGGCAAGATCGAGTCAGCATTTCTAAAATGAATAACACATAACAACAGTGTCGTGTGCAGCGCAGCAGAAACGACAAGCTGGCTTGCTAACAATTATCTCGGTTATGCTAACTTAGTGTTGTAAATAGGGCGTGGCTTAATCCATCCTACACCCCCCCATGATCGGAGCACGAACCAATAGGGATACACTTATCAAGAACGCAGAGTTCAAGTGATATAGAACGGAACCAAGGGCATGAACTACAAGTCCATATAAGGTAAGTGTAAAGTCCGAGAATGAAAAAGAAG
Source organism: Triturus cristatus (assembly GCF_964204655.1). Lineage (NCBI taxonomy): Eukaryota > Metazoa > Chordata > Amphibia > Caudata > Salamandridae > Triturus > Triturus cristatus. The sequence goes on along the minus strand of NC_140585.1, from coordinate 74,839,042 downwards.
AAAAAATCGTTAAAAAAACCCAAAAAAAACGATGTCTTTAAAAAATCAGTAAAACATTTCGATGAAAAATTAACAGCCCTGGATGCACCCTGGAGTGACAATGTCAATCAGTCAATCCATAAAGGTATATGCACCGTAAGTTGCAACAGCTTCCAAGAGGAAATCATTGGAGCGTTCCGCAAAAGTATCTGCCATCCAATTTAGCAAGGGAAAGGAACACACGTGTTCATCAATTATCGGAGCATCCAGCACCACAATAGGACAACTGTCAGCATCCTCGATATAACTCCTTTCAGGAATTCAATAGCCGCCTCTCCGATATCCCAGTTACCAAGGACTCCTTGTGCAGCACCCAAAGCCATAAACCCAACACCAGAACAATCAAAATCATGAGCCACTAAGGGACACATTTGTTCATCAAAATCCGGGTCAGGTGACGCCAAGTTTGACAGGCACAAGTCCAGAGCCCACTGGAAGGGACAATCTAGGCAATGAAAGACAGGTTGCACACAAGTAAAAAATGGAAACCGGAAAGACAATCCATACTTGACGCTTAATACCGCCAGAGGTAAAGTGCCATAGTAATCAAGCATCCGGCTACGAAGATGGAGCAGGCGGAGCATGCTGTCTTGCAACTCCTGGTGTGCAGCCATATCGAAGTGCACAAATCAACAAGAGGATCCCAGCCACCAAAGCGAGGAGCAAGGGGAACCCTCTGAAGACACTTGAAAAAATAGAATGTAAAAATGCGGGTATTACACCAAAAACAGTCTGGAAAGATGTCACGAGGCCCGAGCCCACAATTTTAAAAAAATGAACAAGGCCAGTCGTAGACGAAGCATTAAAGATAGTTTGAATCAAGGTTCCAAAATGGAGGGGGAGGTCAGTATTTAAAAGAGCTTGTACCTCAGTGCGTGTGTTCGCCACATTAAGAAGAAATGTTTCACGGGACGAAGTCAACGCAACTTCCTTCTTAGACAAAAGAGCCCTTATTCTGCTCATCCTATTGAACTCTGCGTTCAAGGTTGGAATCGCCGGCCAGATGGATATATCGAGTCGGCCTTGCGGGGGTGGGAAAAGGACGTTATTACAGCAAACCACTTTTTGCGAAACAGGGACTATGTAAGGAATACCCACTAGCATCCCACAGCAAGCTTCACTATTTAAAAGCAAATAACTACCGTTGGCAAGCAGCTTAAAAGAAGACGTTATAACTGGCATTGGAATCCCCTTTAGGACACAAGCCAAATTAGGAGCGTGTATATTGCAAGCGCCATGTAATTGTATATGTCTACAAACCACAGAATGATCAGCAGCGGAAGTGCATTCTTCACCTTTTAAGTGAACCTCCTTGCCATCCCTTACGCATCTGTAAGTGAACGGAAGTTACCAAACTTCGTGCAGGAACGCATCACCAAGTTGTTCATATCTACCAATGGCATAATGCTTCATGCACAAACTAAATTTAAACAGACTAAAAGGTAAAGTGACCAATCCGTGTATAAGCCACACGGCTGAATTCAACTCAGCAACAGAAAAAGGTAAAGGGTCTAATTTTTGAATGTGCAGCAATGCGTAAATTGCGTCTTTCATGGACATGAACTGCTGTTTTGCTGTCAAATTAAAAGGAAGGAACAACGATGAAATATTCATGTAATCCCAAGGGACTGTCCCTGCCTTTAACGTTTGCAATGTTCATGCAAACTGCATAATTGAACGCAACTGATTTTGGCCATGATACAACACAGATACATCATCTTGCACAATGTCTACGACAGAAGAAACAATATTATCTAATGTATAAATTCTAGAAGACAAAGTATTAATACTATTATCTATCACAGCCAATACTTTTTCCATATTGGCCTGGTCAATAGCACATAATCTAGAAGCAGCTTCAATTTGCGACAATTTCCAAATTTCATTGTAAATAGCATAAACCCATCGTTTGGACCTGCCATTTGCAGGACCCTTAATAAAATCATTCAAATCTATTTTGTAATTTAATCATGATAAATGAAGCTTAACTGAAGTTAACGTGGAATGTTGCAGCCACGACTGACATAACTTACCTACAGAGTAGGTAGTCACCGTGTGTGAAGATGTAAAACGAGGGTCAACCCTAAGTTGTGTATACCCTGGAGCCAAATCCAGAAACTGACGTTGACAGGAATCTGAGCTTGTTTGCCAAACCAACCAACCCTCAGGATTCAATGTTGAAATATTGAAGGTGCCGTTGGAAACAAGGGACTGCAACATAGTAAGGGACAGATCTGAGTGATTCTCCCAACCAGGATAAGCACCCAGATCCGGGATCGAGGGGGAAATTAATTTTTTAGATATAGCCAATCCAAAACAGGTGGTCTGAAAAATAGACTAATTCAAAAATAATATATGGTTTAGGATAAGACAGGCACGATGCAAAGCTTCTGTTCCTTGTACCTGCCACGGTTTAGTTCCCCAAACCGATTTAAGATCGATAGTAGCTTTCCATACGTCATAACCTCCAATAGCCAATTCATCCATAAAGGATTTGGAATATAATAATTTTGTGTGTGTCAATCTAACCTTAGAAGTGGGTTCTACCGCCACCTTAAAATAAAAAGAAGCAGGGTTTGACACACTAAAATCCGAAAAGTATGTGAATTTTTTCAATAAAGTGTCCGAGCTGCCAGGCATAGGGACAGGACAATGTTCCCATTGAGTGAAATTAACAAAATTTAGAAAAGTATTTGCTCTGTGTAGGAAATGTGTGCCATAATGTTGAAAACAAAATTGCTCATCGTAGTTTGCAGTATTTAAATACAGATCTTCAGCTTTAAATGCTGCATAATATTTTAAATCAGAAAACAGTGCTTCTATTGCTTGTACATCCCAATCATCTGATCGGATGTTTTGTTTAACTACATCACCCACAGAAACACGAAAAACAGTTGGCACATTAATAACTTCGGTGGGACCATGAATTTGAAAGTTCACTGCATCCCAAGCAATCCCATCACGTACAGGCCAGGCGGAGATGTTCACAAACGTCTGGTCTCTTTTCATGATGTGTGATGAGGAATGAGGGGCCAAAGTTCCATCAATTAATTGAATTGTAGAACGTTCATTCAGGTAGTGTCCATTGATAAGTCTAAAAAACACTACCACAAAGCCAATTGTCATGAATAAAAAAATACAAATCAGCACCAGCCAGATGTAAGTCCAAGGTGCAACCAAAAAATGTCTCTTGAACCAGGCAAAAAATATAGAAATTTTGGAAGGGGCAGTGGAAGTCAATGATTCAGTTTCAAAGGAAGAATGGGACTGGGTAAGTGCTGTTGTATGTAATAGGGGCAAAGGCACTTCTGCAGGATAAGCATACGCAGGATCATCAGGCAAACCACCAGCAGTAGGTGGCGGATCAGTAACTGTGAGCATCTCAATGGAAACCTCAGGCACGATGATAGAGGGTGGCACCACAACAGAGTTTCTCAGCATCGAAGGGCAGGAAACTGAAGGTGTCATACTATGGAGAATCGGCCACCCTGTGTAGCTTGACATTCTCAATTGAAATGTACCTGTTTTCCTTGCGACCAGGAAGTGGAGGCAAAACAACTGTACGTGTACCCAGTACTCCAAGCACCGGGACTGGTGCACGATACGAGGGGCCAAACTCCATCTTGTTCTCCACCTTCTCACGGACCAGGTCACCAACTCGAGGTAGCCAGCCGACAACCGGAATCTGGAGCGCTTCTTCGGATGTAGAGGGCACGTGTTCCTTTGCTAGAGTGTCTCTTGCTTCTTGTAGATTCTGCAATACAGCACAGTGGTCATCTAGGTCAAAAGGCGCAGCAGCCGCCGCCATGTTTAGACTGTCAAGGTCTGGAACAAACATTCTCACTCCAAAGAGCATCATGTAAGGGGTCCTCCCACCCAGAGACCTTCTAGGGAGGTTATTAAGTGCACGTTGGACGTTATACAAGTGGGCAAGCCAGTTCCGGCCTGTACCTAATACCTTGGCTGTCAACGATTGCTTTAGGTCACGGTTCATTCGTTCCACAACACTATTGCCCTCAGGCCGGTATGGAGACGAAAATTTGACTTGGACCCCCAAACTTCTCATTGCTTCTTTGTACGCCTTAGAGGCGAACGCCGGGCCCTGATCAGAGTGAAGGGTACCACATGCAAAACTCCCTATAAAGACACACAATACTTTGATGACAGTCCTGGCATCAGCACTCCTTTGTGGCCAGACCCACAGAAAACGTGTGCACGAATCCACTGCAATCAAGATGTACTTGTACGCAGTATCAGAGGTAAAAGGACCGCAGTGATCTAAATAAACACACGCAAGTGGTTGATTAGATATATGCAGCTGCGTTGGAGGTGGACGCGCAACAGAAGAAGGTTTAATCTGCTGGCAAATGTCACAACAAAGTACATAAGCCCGCGCTTGTTTATACAAACCGTACCACCAGTAACGTTGCTGCAAAAGAGACACAGTTGCTGACACTCCAGCATGCGCAGACGCAACACCTTCGTGGGCATCCGTTATCAAATTTGGTCTGCAGTCCGCGTTGGGAATCAATCTATCACCAACGTCGTTAATCCTCACTAACGGGACGTTATCAGGACTTAAGTGATAATGGTATCGAGAAGGGAAACCTCTAGGGAAGTTTGTCCCAGTCTCAGAAGCAGCAATAGCTGCCAAGATGTCAGCATCAATCTTAGATTTTGATCTTGTAACTGCTGCTATTAAATATGTCGCCACTGCGGTTTTTGCTGCCTCGTCAGCCAAACTGTGACCGACAGCATGGACACCAACTCGTTGGTGACCAAGAGTGTGAATTACGGGGGGCGGAGCCAGGCCGGCGGCCAAGATGGCCGCCCGGGCTCCCGGCTCCGTCGACTCTCTCTTCCTGCTGCTGGACCTAGCTGTCGGGGCAGCTCTGCCGACACTCTCCTGGATGTCGGAGAAGGACCGATCCCACCGAGATTCACTCCGGCGGCTCTCCGAGCTTCAGGGACAGAGATATGCTTCCCGGTCGGTGTGGCCTACGCGGGTCCCGGAGCCGGGACCTCACGTGATACTGTAGCCGGTGGTGAGTGGAACAACAACGGCCGGGAAACCACGGTCACCCGCGGGGGCGCTCGAACCCGCCCTGAACAATATCCTAGTGCCCGTTGCTGAGTGCCGTCCCCTCATGCCGGACGGGCCCCCCCCCCACCCACCCGAACGCTGCCTTGCTAAATGTGGACGTGTGACGCTGCTCTGTGTCTCTCTGCTGGAGATTGGTACGACCCGCTAGCTGCTGCCTGTATCCCGCGATTCGGCTGATCGGGGCCGATTGCTGCATGACGATTTGGAGTCGTTCGGACACACTGGGTGGCGCAGATGAGACCTTTGGGGGGCAGTTGCGATGGCTATCACAACGGGTGCCACCGGGGAGACGTCCGGATGGCACAAATGATGGAGGCTCTAGTGTGAACTCTGGTGGCTTTTATGCTGTGCGCCCCATTTGGTAGTGATACCCTCATGGAACCCTGCCCACCCGAGTCGATGGCGATGCGCATTTCAAAAGGAGTGTGGAGTTCGGAAGCCCCTTCCCGTGTTTTGGAAGCACAGCGAGTGGGTTTGGTTCGCATGGCGATTAGTCCCCGGCATAAGTGGAAGTATGAGAGAGCCTGATGCGGTATTTTCACTGTGTGCCTTTGCCCGGTGACTCCCTCTACGATCTGTGGTATGGCCCGGATGGGTGTCTCTACGGGACCCTATACGTTGCTGATGAGTGGACGTTGGTGACTGGGGTCTACTCGATCGCTACAAAGGGCATTGTCGGAATGGGACTTGGTCCATGGACTAATGGAGTGTTCGGGGATTCCATCGGATGTGAGACTGTGGGGACTCCTTTATTGCCCTCTCCCTTGTGGCAGACATCGTCGCGCAACCCATTTAAATTGAACTGCCTACTCTTCCTGAACCGGACTATGTCTTGCTGCGTGGGAGGCGGTTGTGGGCTGTGAACGGCTGTGAAATGGCTGTGAAATGTGTCGTGTCCTGGCGTATTGGAAGAACTCCTACTCATCTTTGGATATCCTTGTCTATTGTACTCTTGGTGCTTTGTTGGCTACGCTTTGTGTGGACTGGGACATGTTTCTGATAATGGCCGGGTGGGGCTGGGTTACGAAATAGTGATTGTTTCCCTCAGATGCTGACAGGGGGGTGACTGGGTGGGCTGGCGGGGCGACTACTATTCTGAGTCGATGGGTTCCTCGGCTGTCCTGCAGCGGCACGGATATACCTGTAAGTTACGCGGAGGGGCCGGGGGCATGTACTGGTGAACCCCCCAATATATCTTTCTCTTTTATATTTCCTTCTTTTATATCTCTCCTTTCTTCTATATTTCGGGTTCCGTACACCGGGCGACAGGCACGCTGTTAAGGGGGAGGCCGTAGCCATTGGCAGAGGTGCAGGGTAGGGGGTTAGGGGGGAGGGGTACTACTGTTCTTTCCTTTTATGTTCCTAGGGCCTCTTTCTTATTCTTTGTCTCTCTTGGCTTTCTTTTATTTCTCCTCTTTTTTACTTCTTTTGGGAACTGTCTAACAGGTTCCTCTCTATACGTCCTGGTGTTCTAGATTACAGGGGTGGATGTTTCTTTAACGTTTTTATATTGCAGCGGGCATGAATCTGTATTGGTGGGCGAATTGTATAGCTCATTGTCTATCCTGTTTAAGGTGCGTCACCGCCAACGTCCTGCCTACAGTAGTCCTGCCTGTGAATATCCTGAGCTGTGGTAACCCCTGCCCTTTGTATTATTGGATTGTGCGGCATTAGATCCTGTTCCTTCCTAAAACTCTAAACGAAACCTCTTTCATCCTGGTGCCGATATGGTACCGATACTATCCTGAGTTACGACGGGGCATTTGGGAGGCGGGTTGTTGTACTCTTGTGGATTGACTGATTTGCTTCGACCGACTCTGTACTACTGGCCAACTGTGATGGTTTCAGGCCCGGGTTTGTAACTGCTTTATGTACCAATAAAGGTTTACCAAAAAAAAAAAAAAAAAAAAAAAAGAGTGTGAATTACATTCACAAGTGGCAGACTCCCTTTAAGTTCTGCCACCCGAGCCCAAAGCGGTTTATGCTTCACTGTGCCACCTTTGGAATCACTAAAACCATTCATAATCCAAAAAAGCTAATTGTCGTTGTAAGATTGAACACAATAGTAAGAATCACTCACTATAAGAGTAGTGACCCTGTGATCAGCAAACTCAAGTGCAAGCAACAGAGCATGAAGCTCCGCCAACTGCGCGGTACAATCACCCAATGACTGTGTATGCACTGCATCAGATTGGAACTCTTCATTTACGAAAGTACCGACTACAATTGCGCAAGCCGCTGAATAAGCGTGCCTTGATCCAGTTGGGGGTTGCGCCGACCCGTCAGTGTATATGACACAATGGTATTCCTCGATAGGGCGCAATGACAGAGGAGCAGGATGAACGAATTCATACTCTAAACTCTCCTGAGTCTGCAACGCCGCGTCAAAGATGTATTCGACGTCAGGCGAAGCTAAGGAGGTCGCCCATTGTATCCACCTTGGATGCAAAGCCTTAGAATTCGGTACACTAGCTTTAGTGACTGCTTCGAGAGCAGAAAACGGTGTTACCACTAGCATGCGCTTTCCTTGTGATAGCGCTCGTTCTTTCAGGATCGCCATCTGAACCGCTGTCAAGACTTTTTCAACAGTGGAAAATCGCAGCTCAGACGAAGTGTACAGATGAGACTTGTAAGCAATGGGGATTGTGTCGCCCTCATTGAACGTTAAGTACGTGAAACCCTCCGCGCCTGGAACAATTCTAAGGACCAGGTTGGTGCGGTTATCACGAGTTTTTAAATATTTAGCAGTAAGAAGATCAGTCTGCAAAGAATACAATGCAGATGAATGCTCAGGCAGCCAGCAAGATTTGGTAAAAGTTGGTTGTACCAAGGCGTAAAGCGTCTTGATACGCTGGGCATAATCTGGAATGTAGGAACGACCAAAATCCAGAAAGCCCAGCAAGGATTGTAGTTTTTTCAGTGTCGTAGGGATACGAAGGCGTGCGCATTTCTCAAGGAAGTGCGGTGCCAAGCCTCGACCCTCATTATTGAGTTCGTACCCCAAGAACAACACTGTGAACTCAGCAATGTGGGACTTCTTAAAGTTAAACTTGTAACCGAAGTCTGCAAACATAGTCACTATGTTATCCACATGAGCAAGGTGTGGAAGCAACTCGTCGTCAGTCAGATAGATGTCATCAACATACGAGTATGCCTCCGGGTCAACCATCTCCAAGAGAGAGACCACTCGAACGTTTTCTCACAAGACTATCGACGAGAGCCGAACTATGAGTATTTTGTACCGCACACGTCCGGCAATGCGAGTTTAAATGCCGGTAATCCAAAACTAGGCGGTACGACCCGTCAGGCTTCGTCACAGTGAATAAAGGATTATTCATGGGTGACACACATGTCTCAATCACTCCTTGATATTCCAATTGTTCAAGGATGGACGCGACGTGAGATCTTGCCTCGCGCCGCATGGGGTATTGGGGTTGAGGCTGGGGATCGGACCGCAATGGAATCTCATGATTGGGAGAACATTTATCCCAGCCAACCTGATTACGATATAACGCAGGTGCAAGCACCTGTGCCCACTCCCCGGCCAACCTGTTAGACTCATCCGTGGGCACTGCGTGCCCAAAGGAAGGAAGAATGACTTCCTCTCCCCTTGGAGCATCCAGAATGAAAGCCGGAGGCCAATCTTTCTCCGCCAAAAGAATATCATAGGTGGTCGTAAGATTGTCCCAAAAAACCACTTTAATTTTGCGTTGTATGTCACCCTCAATATTAAGGACTATTTCAAATAATCTTTCTGGGGGAGCTACTCGAGTATCAGCAGTTTCAACTGTCACATAAATGTCAGTTGCTGTCGCCTCCAGAAATGGACGCAATGCTTGCCGCACTACTGTAACTTCCGCCGCGCTGTCTAGCAGCGTTAGTGCCCATGTCAGGTTCCGAATCTGTGTCCGTACCATCTGAGGCATATCTCGCTGAGATTGCAGCAACTTTCTTTTTCTGAAACTGTGGACGTTGTCTGGCAGTGTCTTCCTGCTTGCCTTTACCGTCAGTCTGGCGGGGGTCGTCTCGACCTTGAGTTCCCCGTCCTCTCCCACGCTCTCCACCACCGGTATGAGAAGCCGATGTTTCCTGTGAAGAACGAGGAGAGCGTTGTTCAGAAACCTGAAACCTATCAGGTGACTTAATACGAGTACGATCGCGCAAATCATAAGTGCGTTCACTATACGACTGTACGGGTGAGGCAGAACGAGAAACCTGTTTCTGTTGCTGTTTTTCTTGTTTTTTGGCTCGCCAACTTTGTTTAGGAAAGTTGGGCTTTTCGTCCTTTGTAGACGAGCTCACCTTAGTTTGCTGTACTACATCAGGAATTTTGATGGTGGGTTTCACGCCTAAGGCACTACGTCCAACCATCCTGTAGGCTTTCGCAATAATTTTTGCAAACTCCTTGGGTCTATCGGCTACATCCACAAGTTCCAGCATATTACCAACTTGGAACTGCATGGCATCTCCTTTCAGGTTGCCCATTACCATGGAACAAACCACATCGAAACTGTCGACAAGCCTCAATCCTAACTCAATAGCTGCCTCCGCACCATGTTTGTCTTGGACTTTCTTGATGACGGAGGGTAGTACAGACATAGACTGAGTGCCGTAGCAATTCGAAATAGGTTTCAGCAAAGACTTTACCCCAATTGTCACAATCAACAATATCAGGGACCAGGTCTTTCGGCAAAGTAATGGTGAGTATCCTGTGTTTATCCACAGGTGTAGTGTTTGGAAACACGGCTTCCAATTGATCAAATGTTTCTGCAAGCCAGTAAGGAAATTCATCCTTACTGAGGGTAAGCTTGCCGACAACCGCATTAACCATAACAAGGCTTATCACCACCGCGTGATGGTGATCAGCCCCGTGCCCAGCAACCGCAGGTGCTCCCACCTGTACTGTGCGTGACACATACTGCACTAAAGCCCTTTGGACCGTAATCAGGGCTGTGTGTAGCGTTCGTAATTCACCCACTCCCACCGTCAGGTAGCGTGGGTGTGGTGTATATCCGGCCAGTACCGGCCAAGTGGCCCCTGCAATGGACAACGGGCCCATTCTCGCCGGTACGACCTCATGGGGGAGGGCGCCATTAAACCAAATTGTATGCTGCCAAGCAGAAATAGGTATTTCTAGCGTCCTATATGGGGCATAAACCGCAGGCACAGGCGTGGCTGTATATTCGTGGAACAAATTATCGCCCGTATCCACCTCCTGAAAGGTGACCCAAGAGTAAAACAACTCATAAGGGTAGGTGGCATCAGCACTGACCACAAAGACCACGGTCATCCGTCATCAGGTACCCCATAAGCCCTCAAATGAGTGCGCAGAGGAACCCTACTATGAGCGGGAATATTCATCGCCATAAGGACACACTAAAGAGCAACAACGATATCTACAGTAGCACTTGGGCTCAAAAGTTGTAACCTTTTTAATTATCAAGCTTGAATGAACCTTTAGTCAAAACCTAGGTAGGTTAAACCGTCACTCCTGTTATCCGGAAACGAGAGTGAGGGTGGTTGTGGACTAACACAAGTACTACTAAAGCGTCTCAGATCATAAGACCTAACGTTCGGTGCGCCATGTTGCAGGGATTCTGCTTATGCACAGAACTATGCGCAGGAGACCAGGACCTCAGAGAATTGTGGTGTACCAGAAACTCCCCTCAGAACCAAGAACCCCTTATCCGACTAGCTTAGTATCCCATTCGTTAGCCTAGATCTAGCTAGGCGGTCCCAATGTATAGACAAACCAGAACAAGCGACTTAGATATTTCTCAGGAGTGGTGGGAATCCGAAATACCTGTTCGTATCTATTTGTTAGTCCACAACAGAATAATACAGACACAGTAAAGTTTAAAGAGTTTATTTTATAAACCTCGCGTCCTAAGATGCAGTACTTTGGCTAACACTAGCAGACAAACGGTACAGATCAGAAACATAAGCATTGTTACAATACCATACAAAATGAAAGGAGCAATCATACTAATAATGACAGTGGTATACAGCCACACTCCTTTCTCTAGAATCTAATACATTATTATTAGACTATTAGAAGGTCTCTTAGGTTAACAGGGGGGACCCCATACCGTATAGATCAGCTTAGTAGAATCACATCAAAGGATCAGCTAGCTCTCTCATGCATCAGCTCTTCTGGTCGAATGTGTTCAAACCCAAACTGTTCTGCAATATTAAAGACGCTTGTCCTTCAGATATTGGCAGCTGCATGTATGATATGTCTAAAAAGTGGTACGATCAATCTAATCACAACACTCTGTACCTTCTAGTGACCCAGACTCGTTCTTTACATGATGTACAGACCAAGGGCACATTTCACTGTTAAGAATGTGAAACAACAGTTTGTTATCCTGTAAGGCAAAGTCGAGTCAGCATTTCTAAAATGAATAACACATAACAACAGTGTCGTGTGCAGCGCAGCAGAAATGACAAGCTGGCTTGCTAACAATTATCTCGGTTATGCTAACTTAGTGTTGTAAATAGGGCGTGGCTTAATCCATCCTACAGTGGGGTTGCATGCGAGTTCCTAGGTAGGGAATAGATCAGCCTGGCCGCATCCTTCTGCACCACCTGCAGTTTCCTCAACAACTTCTGCGGCAGGCCAAGATATAAAGCATTTCCATAATCCAGCCTCGAGATGACTGTGGCGGACACGATGGACTGCAGAGTGGGGGCTGATAGAATAGGTGCTAACTTTCGCAGTTGCCTCAGCACCCCCGTGCAAGACCCCACCACCGCCGAGACTTGAGGGGCCATGGAAAGGTCTACATCAACCTTTAGCCCTAGGCTTTTGACCACCCTACCAGGAATAGGTGTTATACCTAGTTCTGGGGGCCAGAACAGATCGCACCAGGGATTGACTCGGTTTGTGATGACCAGCACCTCTGTTTTTTCAGCGTTCACTTTCAGAAGGTTATTGGTCATCCAATTTACAGTGAATCGGAGCAAATTGCTTACCGATTCCTGTGCTTCCCTTCTATCTTCCAGCTGGACCAATAGCTGGGTATCGTCAGCATAGTTGAAAATGTGACAATTCCTATACATTAACTCCTCCACCAAAGGTTATAGGTAAATGTTAAAGAGCAAGGGAGAAAGTGCGGACCCCTGGGGTACGCCCCAGGTCACATCACTTGCCTCAGATAACTGGTCTCTCGGCTGAACCCTCTGGGTTCGACCCGTCAGGAAAGATTCAAGCCACTTGAGCGCTTGTCCTGTTATTCCCAGCTTTGCGATATGGTCCAGCAAGATGGTATGGCTGACCGTATCGAATGCCGCTGACAAGTCCAGTAGAATCAGGGCACAAGGCTGTTTATTGTCCGCCCTGATTCTCAGCTCATCAGTGACAGTGGCCATTACTAGGGCTGTGCTGTGTTGGGGCCGAAAGCCCGCCTGCCTGGCATGGAGTAAACCATGTTCCTCCAGGTAGCTAGCCAGTGTATTCAGAACATGTTTTTCCAGGATTTTGCCCAGGAATGGCAGTTGCGAGATAGGCCTATAGTTCTTTAAAGCCTTGGTGTCTGCTCCTGCTTTCTTTAAGAGTGGAGAAACCCTAGCTTCCTTCAGCTGGACTGGGAGATAGCCCGCCTCTAATGAATCGTTCATTAGGCTCAACAGCTGAGTTTGAATACCATGCAGGGCCATTTGAAAGATTCTCGGGGGGCATGGATCCGCGCTGGAGCCTGACTTGACTAGGCCGACAAGCTCAGCCAAGCTCTCCTCGTCAATACATGGGAAACTGTTCAACATCCCTATCATCTCCTGACTAGCAGGGCAAGATGACAGCAGAGGTTCAGCTGGGATCTCCGTGATGTCCCTAATAATGTCCTGTACTTTCTGAAGAAAGAACCTCTGAAAGGTGTCACAGTCGGGTTGGTCACTAGCAGGAATCTTCCCATCCAGCTGCGTCAATTCCCTTAGTATCACGAAGGTCTCCCTTTGTTTGTTCGTGGCCCCTCTAATTCTATTCTCATAGAAGGCTGACTTCCTCACCAGGATATCCGCCTTGTATTTTGAGAGAAGCAATTTATAGGTTTCTAACTCCTCTGGGCTATAGCTGAGTCTCCACCTTCTTTCCACCTTACGGAGGGCTTGTTTCTTTTCCCTGAGTGAGGCATGAAACCACGGTGCTCCCTTTCCTTTTGCTCTGGTCTTCTCCAGCCGCTCAGGGGCTAGTTTGTCCAGAGCAGCACGGATCCAGGCCATAAGGGCTGTAGTATCAGAGTCTAGGTTCGTCTCCCTCATCTTAGGAAGTGAAGTGGAAAGCAGCGTGGAAAGTAGAGAGTCTGCCTCAATCTTCTTCCAATACTGGACCTTTCTCCACAATTGACTGGACACTGCAGGTGAGGGGTCTCCTGGAACCCAGCACTTGATCAGGAAATGGTCTGACCATATGCAGGGACTGCACTCAGTTATTTCTGTCTGGGATATGGAAGACCAAATAAAGTCTAGTGTATGGCCCTTCACATGCGTTGGTCCTACTACTAGTCGCTGTAAGTTAAGCGAGGAAAGATTATTTTCGAACTCTACCTCTGTGAGGTCTCTAGGTACCTTATCCCAGTGGTAGTTGAAGTCCCCTACCACCATAAGGGATTTATATCTGGAGCCCAAATCCGTCAAGAGCTCCAGGAAGGCGTCATTAAAATCTGGCGAGCTCTGTGGTGGGCGGTACACTACCAGCAACATAATACAGGAGGATTTAAGTGAGATTTTTATCCCCAGGAGCTCCGCACAGTCACAGGTTTCAGCTACGACCTGTGTCACCTTCAGACTTTTGATATAAAATGGCGACCCCCCCCCCCCCCTACAGTTATTGAGGCGATTATACCATAGCGCATCAAGTTCGGGAGGCAATGCCGCCAGTATGTCCGGCGTAGATGAAGTGCCTAGCCAGGTCTCCGTAAGGGCAAGGATATCAATCTCGCCATCAACAAGGAGTGAAAAAACCTCCAGATGGTGTTTTTGCAAAGAGCGCGTGTTCAGCGTCGCAATTTTTAGCCCTCGGGACCTAAGGGGGTGTGGCAAACTTCTGGATCGTCTAGGTTCGCCTTCTCCCTGCAGCAAAGCTTCTTCTCGAAGCGTGGCTAGTGTTGTAGTGTCTAGCCCCGTATTACCTGTCCTTAGAGCCCGAAGGGTATCCATAGAGTAAATATAAGGCAGACGAGGGGTACTGGCCCCTGGGGCCGTCCTGGCGCGGACGGGGGCGCGCCGTTACGCGCGTGCGCTGCGCGCTTGCATTCTAGTCCTTTAAATAGTGTATGGCAAAGAGCACTCGGGAAGACTAGAGCGCTACCCCCAGAGGCGTCTTGGGAGCGTCTCTAAGCCCACACACAAGATGGCGGTCGGGAGTGAGGCGGCACGAATTTCACCCAAGTGGTGAGTCGTGTTAATTTCTATTAATGTGCAGGCAATGCGAACATGGGGGGAGTAAGGAGGATGAATTTAAAAATGAGGTTACCAACAATTCCGATTTTTGAAAAAATTAACAACACAACAAGTCCAATTTTAAAAAGGAGCAAAGTGAGTGATTCCTCTCCTCCCTACTCACACACACACACACACACACCCACCAAGTAACATTAATGCCCCCATACACACCCACACACTGACTCTCCAATGGAATCAGCATAGAATTTTCCTTATAGACAAAACACACCAATTAACATCAGTGGGGCACTCACACACCAGTAACATCAGTGGTACACTCACACACCAATAACATCAGTGGTACACTCACACACCAGTAACATCAGTGGGGCACTCACACACCAGTAACATCAGTGGTACACTCACACACCAGTAACATCGGTGGTGCACTCACACACCAGTAACATCAGTGGGGCACTTACACACCAGTAACATCAGTGGTACACTCACACACCAGTAACATCAGTGGTACACTCACACACCAGTAACATCAGTAGGGCACTCACACACCAGTAACATCAGTGGTACACTCACACACCAGTAACATCAGTGGGGCACTCACACACCAGTAACATCAGTGGGGCACTCACACACCAGTAACATCAGTGGGGCACACACACACCAGTAACATCAGTGGGGCACACACACAAGTAACATCAGTGGTACACTCACACACCAGTAACATCAGTGGTATACTCACACACAAGTAACATCAGTGATATACTCACACACCAGTAACATCAGTGGGGCACCCACACACCAGTTAACATCAGTGGGGCACTCACACACCAGTAACATCAGTGGTACACACACACATCAGTAACATCAGTGGTACACTCACACACCAGTAACATCAGTGGGGCACTCACACACCAGTAACATCAGTGGTACACTCACACACCAGTAAAATCAGTGGGACACTCACACGCCAATTAACTTCAGTGAGGCACTCACACACCAGTAACATCAGTGGTACACACACACACCAGTAACATCAGTGGTACACTCACACACCAGTAACATTAGTGGGGCACTCACACACCAGTAACATCTGTGGTATCACATCAGTGGTACACTCACACACCAGTAACATCAGTGGGGCACTCACACACCAGTAACATCAGTGGGGCACTCACACACCAGTAACATCAGTGGTACACTCACACCCGTAACATCAGTGGGGCACTCACACACCAGTAACATCAGTGGTACACTCACACACCAGTAACATCAGTGGGGCGCACACACACCAGTAACATCAGTGGTACACCAGTAACATCAGTGGCACACTCACACACCAGTAACATCAGTGGTAAACTCACACCCCAGTAACATCAGTGGTACACTCACACACCAATTAACATCAGTGGGGCACACACACACCAGTAACATCAGTGGGGCACTCACACACCAGTAACATCAGTGGGGCACACACACACCAGTAACATCAGTGGTACACTCACACACCAGTAACATCAGTGGGGCACTCACACACCAGTAACATCTGTGGGGCACTCACACACCAGTAACATCAGGGGTACACTCACACACCAGTAACATCAGTGGGGCACTCACACACCAGTAACATCAGTAGTACACTCACACACCAGTAACATCAGTGGGGCACTCACACATCAGTAACATCAGTGGGGCACTCACACACCAGTAACATCAGTGGTACACTCACATACCAGTAACATCAGTGGTACACTCACACACCAGTAACATCAGTGGGGCACTCACACACCAGTAACATCAGTGGTACACTCACACACCAGTAACATCAGTGGGGCACTCACACACCAGTAACATCAGTGGGGCACTCACACACCAGTAACATCAGTGGAGCACACACACACCAGTAACATCAGTGGTACACACACACCAGTAACATCAGTGGGGCATACACACACCAGTAACATCAGTGGTACACTCACACACCAGTAACATCAGTGGTAAACTCACACATCAGTAACATCAATGGTACACACACACACCAGTAACATCAGTGGTATACTCACACACCAATAACATCAGTGGGGCACTCACACACCAGTAACATCAGTGGTACACTCACACACCTGTAACATCAGTGGTACACTCACACACCAGTAACATCAGTGGGGCACTCACACACCAGTAACATCAGTGGTACACTCACACACCAGTAACATCAGTGGTACACTCACACACCAGTAACATCAGTGGGGCACTCACACACCAGTAACATCAGTGGTACACTCACACACCAGTAACATCAGTGGGGCACTCACACACCAGTAACATCAGTGGTACACACACACACCAGTAAAATCAGTGGTACACACACACACCTATATGCTCAGCAAGGAATTTTCTTTCCAAACACAAGCACACACACACACACGCCAGGTACCAACAGCAGCCATGGATATACAGCAGTCATGTACGTTCATCAAACACACAAGCAAGCACACTCACAATCTGTCTTTCTCTCTGTGATCAGAGTCTCCGTGGAAAGAGCGCCTTCTCCTGGGGTGAGAGAGTCTTCATTCTCCATGTTTATGTCATTCGCGGCTTTTTCCTGTGTACGTTCCTTTCTATATTTCTTTTTCTCCAACACGTTCTCTCTCCAATTCAATTTTGGTGCCTTGGCGCAAGAAGGATATAAATTCTGCCAAAGCTATTGTAAACCAATAAAAAGTACAATATGGAAAAATGAAAAAAAGTCCTCACGAATTCCTCTTCTAAGCAGACCCCCGGGACAAAAGAAAAACTATTTAGCAAGAATTGCTTCCATAGGGAGGGCCAGACAGGGCTGTGGAGAAATGTTCACATCAGGGGAATGTTCTTGTAACAGAAATGACTTCTTTCGGGAGGAAAGACGACCAAGGCCCGTAGAGGGCTGTGCTCCTTTCAACGGGAATTACTCCCGCTGGGGGTGGGCTCACGCTGGGCCTGTGGAGAGATTACACCAGGGCTTGTAAAATGAGGGCGAAGGAGGCTGGCAGAAACATTTCCTTATAACAGGAATTACCTCCAGAGGAAAGGCCTCTCACATGCATATTCCGAGTGGCTAATGAGGTAAATGCATGCAATTACCCCTCGCAGCAAGTTCACCAGCTGTAATACCTTTGCTAAAAGAAACCATGACGTTTCATAAAGCGCCTGAATACCAACACGGGTGACAAGCAGCGCTCTGCAATCCATTTTACATTACAGTAAATTACAGAGGCAAGCAGTAATTCCGCACACAAATCAGAGAATAGGACATATTTAGATATAGTCAGCTGGAAGCAGGAAGTGAGTTCATGCAAAATACCTGTTCAGGGGAGCCTTTATTGGTAGCAAAATCAAAAGGTGTGTAATCCCCACCAGCACTCGCAACAATGGATGGCATAGCAGCTGTCTTCACGGCCCTGCATCAAAGTCCCCACTTTGGGCATCTTTAAAGAAAACATCAGCACTGCTATGCCACCACTTCTAAAGCTGGCAGATATTCTCTTGTGCAGTGGGTAACTTGCAAAACAAATAAGTCCTGGGGCTCTCGTCCAGACCTTTTCTCATGTTAGCGCTACCTAACGCACAACCAAGGGAGCCTGGAAGTGTGGAGAGGACGTGGCATAATGGTCAGAGTTACCACCGTCGGAGCTGGGGACCCAGGTTCGAGTCTCGGCGTCAGCTCAACATCCTGTGGTTTTGGGCGAACCACTTAATCTGCCCATGCCTACCATAAATTAATGCATCCTTAACTGGTGCTCAAGCGCTGCCAGTGTTGATAAATAAGTGCCGGTGCTGAGCAACAGAAACCATCCGCTGAAATTAAGCACTGCTGTTGTGCCTAATCACTAGTTCTTATTAGTATACTGTGCCAGGGGAACATAACATAACTTGTATTTGTAAAGCGCATGTTCGCTCAAGGGTATCTTGGCACTGAATAACAGATATTTAAAGGTACCCATTTTATCTACCACAGAAGGATGAAAGGCTATGTGGACCCACTTGGATTTGTACCTGAGACCATGAGGTCAAACACAGGCCTCTGCCATGGCTGCATTAGTCCACTAAGTCACCAGACCCGGTATATCCCAACCTCACTTCTGCCATGAACTGCTCATAAATGCACTGTTTGGCAAATAAGGCGACATATAATAATCCCCACTGACAGTCATAAAATTAAGGTAGTTCCAAGGTGTTTTCATACTTTTCCCAGCTTTCCAAATGTGTGGGTGCAATTGTACGTGCAACTCACTTACCCTGCTCATGTTGGCCACAGCTTTCATGGACAGAAAACACAATGACATTGTGTTAGAAATGGGGGTCTTTAGTTCGCAGAGGTAGGTACCTTTGTCCAAATAGGGGACCCTTGCTTCTAGTCAGGGTAATGGGGATATACACTCTAGATAACCCCTGCTCACCTCCTTGGTAGCTTGGCACGAGCAGACAGGCTTATCCCAAAGGCAATGTGTAAAGTATTTGTACTCACAACACACAGTAATACAGTGAAAACACCACAAATGGACACCACACCAGTTTAGACAAGCATTGGCATAGCCAATAGGTCTCGCTTTTGGGACCTTATCAGTATTTAGTTATGCAGCAAAATATCCTTGGTGCAACAACATCAACTGTTACTTTACATGCCACTGGTAAACGGCACCGAAGAGTGAGACAGAAGGAGATGGTTAGTGGAGGTGGTGAGACAGTAGGAGATGACTTGGAGATGAGACAGGAGATGGCTGGGGGAGTGAGACAGGACAAGATGTCTTTGGGGGTGCAACAGGAGGCGGTATTTTGTGGGTGGGTGCGACAGGAGGAGATGATTTGGGTTAGTGAGACAGGAGGAGATAGTTTGGGAGGACAAGGAGAAGGCTTGGTAGGATGAGATGGCTGGGGGAGAGGAGACAGTTTGGGGGAGCAGGGTGATATGTTTAGAGATGTGCGAAGGAAAGTAGGCGCCAGGTCAGTTTGGCAAAGGGAAGGACAGCAATAAAGGGATAGCTTGAGACTGGGCAAGCCCGAGCAACCTGGGAAGAGGAAATGTTTAGGCAAAGAAACAATGTCTGATGGGACACAAGAGGAGTATATTTTGGAAAGGGGACTGTTATGGAAAAAAGAGAGATGTCGGAGTTAAAGTACAGTGATAAATCTAAGTTTTGCGACTGAGGGGATGGGTACCTGAGAACTGGAAGATTGGGACATACTGTGGAGAGGATGGTAACAAGTGCGGGGAAAGTAGAGGTTTTGAGTGTTTGTGGGAGCACAGGGCGTGTCGCTCCTTTTGATGGGGTAGATTTCAGTAAAGGGACATCAGGGGTTCTCCAATACAATGACATAAGAGCCATTTGAAAGGTCAATGTTCCAAACTGAGGCTGTAGGATGATTCACTGAATGCATCGCTCTTTCCCCTTCAACAATCTATACCTCTTAGTGCCAATATCGGCAACACTCCCCATCCCTCCCACAGCAATATCTTAGAGAAATAAACAGACAAGACACGTTCTTAGTGGAGAAAATTGCTGCAGGTTTATTTGCATAACAAATATGCCAACATGGTGGGTTATCTTACGGGCGATCCCAGGGCAGGCAGCCCCTTGCCGCCTGCCCACCTGATTAGCCAAAATTCACCACGGCCCTAGCCAACCGGTGTTTGTTAGATTTGGGGGAGGGGATAGCCCCTCCCACCGGTGGACCACCAGTCCACCCCCTTACTCATGCCCCCCCTAAGAGGGGCGGAGAGTTGAGGCAACCCCCGGTTGCTCAGGTCCACAACTGCCCATAGGACTAACGGGGCGCCGTCGCTCCTCCAGGGTCCAACGCGAGGACCTCCCTGGGGATATTTGGCTTTAGCACCCTTACTGTGCTCATGCAGACGGTACCCTTCTGTACCTTACAGCCTCTGGATCGCCCTGTAACTCCGCCACAGCTCTGGGTGTGGCCACCGTCACAGCCAGGGCCCCCCACCAAGGTAGGCCTCTTCACTTCCTTCTTGATGAATCCAGGGACTCTCCCATGTCCAGCAAAATATGTCTATGCCCACTCTGGGCGGTGCGCCCCCTCCTCTTTCAAACTCCCAGTGGACTTAGCATGCAGCATGCCAATGCCTGATTTACCAAATGCCCTTGTTCCTCGAATCTGCGCCTGGCACTGTAAACTCTGCTGCGTGAGGAATCCCCGGCAACCTCTGACCGATCCCCTCGCCACACTCCAAGCGGGGTTATCTCCACCCATCGTAACACCCATGCCTACCATAGGTTGCCTAACTTACACCCAGAGTATTTCATTACTGGCCGCAGTGCCCTCCTATCCCGAAAAGTAGAATCATGCCTCCCCGGTGTCCGACCTAACATTTGGAGGGGAGACACCCCTCCCAGTCCGTGCCGCAGCTTCTACAGTCAGCTGTACCAGCGCATGCTTGGGACCCCCAACCAACTTATCTCAGTGGAGTGCCGCAGCTTCTCCAGCAAGCAGTTCTAGTGCATGCCTGGGGCCCTCAACCAAATAAGTCAGTGGTAGAAACCCATGCCTCCATTTCTAGAATTTCGCCCGTTGAGTCAATCCCAGGCCGCACGGACAGACCTTTGATCCTGGCAAAATAAAGGAATGCTAGGATGCTAACACCCTTTATTGCAAACTGCACACCAGTATAAACAACTACTCCATCTGGCACATAGTTGCACAATAACACAGCACCCAATCAATCCTCTTGTGCCTCAGAGTGTGCCTTAGGAATACTCCAAGTTTGCCTGTACATGATACCTTAACCTGTCTTCCGGCCACTCCCCTGGGTAGCTGCACACGGCTGTATCTTTGAAACCCTTGTTAATCCCATGTGCATTGCCTGTTCAACCTGCAGGTTGAAGGGCCTTCTAGGAGGCGACCAGGCCCACCGGGCCATACAACATAACCTCGAGTTGGTGCACCAGTATACCCTCCGGGAGTACCACATCGTCCAGACTCCTCCTAACTATTCATGCCAAATGTGCTCTGGTAGTTGTCCGTATATGTGATCCATCCCTCTGTTTCACCCTGTAGCGGTAACAGCACCCTATTGGGACTGGCCCTCATGCACTGCTGACTGGATAGTGCCTCTTCGTGTGTAGCCCAAAACCCTGCATTTTTCTGAAGGTGTACCAGGAATGTGCTGAATCTTAGCTTACTTCGCTGCTGAGTGCCTCTCACAAAGTCACAGGTGTTTATTTGCCTTTCCCTATTCTGGATCCCAAATTAGGAAGATATTGCAAGCCCCACTCCTGGGCGACTAAAAGGAAGCCTAAATAGACAGGGACTTGGCCTAATCTTCACCTCCTGTGTAGTGCTCTGGACTGTTCAGACGAGCATCAATAAGGCCTTATCAGATCCTCTGTGCTACTTCCGCTGGGTATCTGATATGCTCCCTATCTGTAGTACCTTGTAGATAATCAATTATGCCAACAGGGAGGCCATTGTAATCACCCTCCATCCTCCTGTGCATTGATCATTTGGCAAAGCCAATGGGGACCCTGGAAAGCTCTTTGAACCTGCTGTCCTCTGCACAAAGCAAGCACCACCCACTGTTTTCCCAAAGTGTGTCCCATTCGGATCCGAGTGAAAAATTGTCTTGCTAGCTTGGTCACTTCAGGCTAATATACCATGAAACCATCCTACCCCAAGTACGCACCTGCCCAACTTCTGGAGTATCAAACAGGAGGCCTTAGGGAAAACCTGTCACAGTTAAAATCAGTGGTGCAGAAACTTTACGTCGGAATCTAACCTGTGCAGTTTCATGACCTGGTGCAGTCCCCAATGATGTGATTCCACTGGACACCTATGCCTGATGCACGTGACCTAGGTACCTAGTCCAGCTAGGTTGGCGGCCTGCCTGTACTACAATCAATTACTAATTACTAGCATACTGCAGCCGTTTCCTGCGGCCCGGCTGGATGGCCAGCACTCCTATGTGAATCCCGTACCCATAGTGCAATCCCTACGTCTAGCCTAGGGCGAATACGCAGGAGATCTACACACCCAGGATTTAATAGATGGCCTAGGTTGATGAATTCAAATAGCGCCCGACATAAAGCTTGGTGCACTGTAGCTGCCCCAAGCCCATGAATGATGACATAACGTGGTTGCCGGGCCCACATGGAAACTTATAAATAGGATCCTGGAAAAGGTCCCCCAACAGATCTTTCCTGGGTATAGGCAACCGAAGGGGAACTGTACACAAAAGCCAGAACATCTATGTTCTACCTCTGGTCATCTTGAAACTTCACTTGCGCGGTTAATGAGGGGTGAAGGGCGGAAGAACCCCCAGAAGCACCTATTAAATGGGATCAAAGCATGCCTCTACAACTGGCTACCTGCCGGTAAGAAATCACCCTGACATGCCCCTCGTGTCCTGATGATTCTGACCCCAGACACCTGCTCTGTCTTGGTCCTTGGAAATAGAGCTGTTGTGCTCGAATCTTATGTGTGACCCATGTACTCAGCATTCTATGATATGCAACTGGTCTTATATCACTGCGCCTGACACCCACAGGTGAGGTTTGCATTATATGGCGTCACAATAATGACCGATGGTTGGATTACTGACCCAATACGGTAATGCCACGTGAAAGTTCCCCGCCTGACACCCAACCACAGAGCTGCTCGAGAACAGCCACAACACCGTAGGTTACCCGGACGTCTACCACGCCGTCCAACAGTCGCTGAAACGTGTTCTGCGTGTGCTGCTGTTCTTACATTATGTTACAGTTTGTGGAGGTTGCTAACGTGGGCGTGTGAGATCTGTGTTCTTAGCTTGTCCACGTCCTTGCATGTATCCCCTCTGATGACATTGCCTCGAGCTCCCTACTACAAAGACACACCACACATGCAAGCCAGCCTTAATGGGCGATAATTGCCTAAGTCAATAATCCCAACTGTGACTCCTGAGGCTGAAAATTGTGCATAGCTCCATGTGCCGTCGACTGGCGATTAGCAGCCTCTGACCTGGCACGTGCTACATACTTCAAAAGCGACACTACAACCACACCAAACTATTGGGGGATAGTTGCCTCAGTAAATGAGCAGTGACTATGGCTCCGACGTCCGGTCTTGTACATGCCTTGGTTTGAAATGATGAGGCTGTGCAAGATCATAATCAGCCGCCTGAAGTTACGTCACCGTCACAACCGCCTACGCAACTACAACTTTATCGCCACGTTACTCTAGTGTGCACACCCAGCACAAGCCACCGTCGACACACATGGCGAACAGCCAAATGCCTACTGTTGTTACTCTCCCATACAACATCATGCCCGCTAAAACGACCCCTGTACTACCAATGATGCCATACCCCCAACTGGCTCCCGTCCCACTTAGCCCCAGCAAGTATCACTCTACCCATCAATGCGAAAAGCATTTCCAAACTTGCGCTGTGAATGCACCCCTGCGGCCTTTCCTTGACACGAGTCACCAGAACGTCAATGAAATAGTGATGGATTTGAGACAAGGGCGCCATCCAAAACTACTGAATTCAAAGTAGCAAAAATATTTCTATGAGAGAAGCATTGAACGAATCGCTCAAAGTAAAAGGACATTCTGCTGTGGACTACCTTGCTGAAAAGGATGGAGCAATAGCCATGGACGGTAATAGTGAATGAAGACATTATTCATTCATGTTCAGCCACAGTGAGAAACACTGCCCCCGAGTGGCCTTCCCACTTTAAGGCACCCTGGCAGCACATATTAGTTTAACCCAACCAATATTCAATCACAAACTGATATACTGTTTTGACCCACCCAGGGCACCCTGCCAGGTTACAGCCAAAGCAGATGCACAGCAACGTCAACTGAAGGCAGTGTAAAGCACTAGTTCTGACCTGGAGCTGTTCACGGCGACTCATACATAGAAACGCCCCCATATTGCGCGACACTAGAATCAGAATTTGCCAGCGCTACCTTACACATTAAACACGCGCTACCAGGATCGGCAATCCTATCACAAACACGTCTTGCGAGGAAGGAGAACATGCAAAACAGAGTGGCAGTGCACTCCGGTGGCCTAGACACCTCACTGCACCCGGAGTATACATGAACGAGCAATCTGAGTTAAGTGCCCTTTTGAAAACTTCCTTAACCCCGACACTGAACATCCTCCTCCCCGGCGAGCGGCCGATCATACAAATTTGTGTTTCATGAGCCTCCCGGTGTTGACCTCAATAACAGCTGCCCGTGTTTCAAGCCGGCACAAAGCCAAGGTTGGTCAAGGCACCTTCAATGGCACTGGCAAAGCAGACCCAGCAAGAGTTCCCCCTCCATGACCTCTAATCCAAATACGAGTGCCGCAAAGACTGGTGATCAGTGGAGAAGTGTAGCTCAGTGGTTAGAGGAGGCATACCCTGAAGCAGAGATCAGACCCGGGACCTGGGTTCGATTCCCGACGCGGCAGGGTCCAGAACCCAATTGTCCACGGACTCGATAATTCTCGCTTCGGTGCCCACTCTAAGCATGAGTTCACACTATGCAGCTCTGGGCAACAAGCCTGCTTAATCTCCACAACGGCCCCCCGCGGCGGGATGCCTGGCTTTCATCTTGGGGATACCCAGTACGGGTTATCTTACAGGGAAAAACCAGGACGGGTTCCCAATGCAAGCGCCAAGATGCCCGTAGGGTGATAGTTGCGCTCTATAAGTACCCCAATCAATCAATCAATCAATCAATCATTTAGTGAGCGCCTCGATAACGCTGCACCTTTGCCTACAAAGATGGTCGCACCAACTACGGTGTGAATCAATGCCTCCTACCACCGGTCTGGTACAGTGGACTTAGACCTCAAAGTATTCCTACAGGCGATCTAAATCCTACACGCAGAAGAAGAGCAGAGGCCACAATACCAATTACCAAGCGGGCGAACAGAAAACCCCTAGCCTGCTCACCTTAAACAACGAAACTGCCTGCCTCTGCTCATCTCGACGCAACCAAACGGCGTCAGGGCAGCGGGAAAAGAGGGCGACCAGTGGGCGGAAGAGGTATATGTACCTCTCCCCCCACCCCCTCCTGCCCGGAAGTGAGGTGGACATGGGGGACCCACGAGGGTCCCAAACACGGGGAGGCTGACTCATCGTGTGCCATCCTGTGGCACTAAGGGGGGCTGCCCTCTTAGGAGGGCCCCCTGTGTGGGCCCGGGGCTGCCCTGCAGACTGCTCAGCGCCTCGTCAGCCACCGCTTCTGTACCCCAGCCGGCTCTACCTCAGTGTTGCAGCGTTACCCATGCATTGGGGAATTCCAGGCTTGGTGCACCTCCCTCGCAGTGTCACGTGATGCAACCGCCATTTTTAATGTGGGCAGGGCTTGGCACTGACAGTAATCATGTGCCACAGGGAGCATCACCCTATTCATTTCCTTTTCCTGGATCAGGTTTGTGAGAAGTTGGCCTGATGTATGATGTCACTAGTTCTAGTGTACACCTTATATCAGTCCAAACAACCCTTATGGTGATTGGTTGTAAAGTCAACCTTATAGACCAGCTATCCTAGTGGTAGCATGGACAAGAGCAGTCTTAGGCTAAACTCTGAATGGCATGTGAAGCCAGCTGTGATACCATATATAATCCCTTGAATACCAAATGAAAGGACACCACAACAGGTATATATATAAAATAAAGTGTATTTATTCTAGTCAAACCCTCAGCACTCTTTATGAGATTAGAGGTAAGTACAACACAGTCTTATTTATGCATACATTAAGTCACACAGGTAAGTAATACAGTTAGGCCCTAGGGGCCACGCAAACCATATACTAAGTAAGTGGTATAAGGACCACTGTCACGGAAATAGGATAGGCCTAGGCCTAGGGAATCGCTGGGGCTACACTGTACTAGCAATAGTTAGGAAGTGGGAGGCCCACGGGATTCAGGTGCAGAGTGGAAACACTCACGCGTAATGCATAAAAGTCGATAGAAATAGTAGTTTTTAGCAATTAACAGTTTAAGGACACTTCTGAAGCAGCTAGAGAGTCGAGACTCGGAAACTAGACCCTAGGATAGTCACTACCCTTGTGAGCACCGAAGTACCCAAGTTACCTAGCCCACGGACTGCGGGTGCATAGGTGTGAACTTGCGTCGGGTTTCGTTGTGGACTTCTATGGATGCCTGAAGGAAAGTTGCTGACAGGCAGTCCGTGAAGAGTGTCCGGTGGATCCCAAGGCTGGGATCAAGAAGAGAGGAGACCTGCAAGCAGAAGGGACAGAGTCAAGATCACTAGCCAGTGACCACGTGGAACCAGGAAGGAACCAGGCGATGTCGTGAAGATTGCAGGTGAAGGTGAAGATTGTCGCTGCAGCCACGAGGACCAGGGAACGTCGAGGATGACCAGGACCAGGAGGCGAGCTGTCCCACGAAGGCTCTTGCTGTCGGCGGCGTCGAAGTTGGACTAGGACTCACCAAGCCTTGGCAAGCGGAACCCACGAAGAACGGAGGACTTGCTTCTGGTGCAGACCAGGAAGGTCTGGGGTGCTTCTCTTTTGCAAGGAAGCAGGAGCCAGTCTGGAGGAGCCAAACCAGCAGTGAAGATTTCTGGATGCGTCGTCACAAAGGCCACTAGCCAACGGGCAAGCAACCGGACAGGCGCGGCAAGCAGTAAAATGCAGAAGGGCCCCACGCAGGACTCGTGGAGTGTGGGGGGCTGATCTTCGGTGCAGATGGTGCTTGGGGTTGGGGCTTCTCAATCCCCGGTGCACAACTTCGAGGGTACCTCAGAAGCTGCGCTGGAAGATACTCGCCACTTTTCCCAGGTAGCCGGTCCCACGTCTCTCGTCGCCTCCACGGATCTCAGCTCGGCTGTGGATGTGGATCAGGGTCAGAGAAGTCTGGAAGTCAAGGCTCTGGTCGGGCTCTGCAGTCGGTCCCTCGTAGAACTTCAGCAAAGCAAAGGGAAGTCTCTTGATGGTGCCTGTTTACACAGGGTAGCCACTCCTTGGCCACAAGGGAGATTCTTCAGTCTTCTTCTTTCGTCGAATGTCGAAGGTCCAGAGTTTCTGTTCAAGTTGCAGGTTCAGGATAATCTAATCTCCCCCGGGCCCAGCTACCACTCTTATCAAAATCTGGGGGGCTGGGTTACCTGCTAGGTCACGCCTTATGGGTGTGACCTGGGAGGGGGGTGGTTACACCCCCTTCCCTTTGTCCAGTTTCGCGCCAGGACTGGGGCTGGAGAGCCCCAGCACCGGTTTGAACTGGACTATGCACGGGACACCTTGTGTGCCCCAGGCATGTCTCATTCTTTTCATCCCTTCCTGCCCCAATACACTAAGGCCTGTCTGGGGTGGTGCTCGCACATCCCAAGGCAGGAAACCTATTGTCCAAGCCTCCCTTGCCGGGATCACTCCCAGCAGCAGGAGGTCAGACTCGTGTCTGTGGCAGCAGCATCCATTTTGTGATGCTGGGGCTCTGGTTAACTTTAACCGGGTAAGTAGGTTACAACATGTCTTCTCCCTCTAGAAGGGAGGGATAATATCCTCATCCCCAGAAATGGGATGGGGGTATTATTCCAAAGTGTTAGACACCTTACACAACATGTTTTGATAAAGCCAAACCATAGTTATCATAACCGTTTAAGATTATAAGGCACTTTAAGAGTATATGGTAGGCTCTATCATAGAACAGCTATAAGGACATGGTTCCGAAAGCTGCAGACAGGCTCAGCTCATGCTAGAGCACCATCTCACATGTTACCAAGCACTCTGCCTCCAGGATTGTTAAGGCCTGCCATAGGAGTGGCTGATAGGTACACATGTGTCTATATGTAAGTTAGGTATAGGAATACTACACCTAAGCAAGGGGTGATTACACGACCTTGCCCCAGCTGAGTGATCAGCCAGTTGTGTCATAATGGAAGGCCAGGCCAGGGGTGGCATAAAATATGCTGCAGCCCCTGGTAGGCCTAGGGTACACCTATGCCCTGGGTACCTAAGGTACACTGTACAGGGGCCAATAAGGTGATCCTATCCAAATGGGTTATGCACCTAAAGTACATAGTATTAATTTAGAGAGAGGACAGCAGGGCTGTGGGTCTGATTAGCAGGCCCACAGCCACATCTAAGTCGAAAACCAGTAAAGCAAAAGCAAAAAGTGGGGGTGAACATAGAAAGCAGACCCTACTCTCCTACAAGGTTCTTGCTGCGGCATTTAATGGAGCGACCGAAAGTAAAAATGGTCGCAATAAGTGATTAATCGCAACAAATGTTGGTTTTGTTTTGCCCTTGACCTTGATGGTGGATGGGAGCATAGGCTTAGCATAAATACTGAATAGAGACAAACACCCAGACGTGAAAGAGACACGTCTTAAATAAGAGACAGAATAGAAAAACTATAGTTTCATCCTTTGGTTGCAAGAAAGGCGAGTCGAAAACACACAGCAAACTGGAGGGAGGGCGCACATTTAGCCAAGATATGGTTGAATAAGCGTGTTTTGCCCATTAAGCAAAAGTGCACACAATATAAGCGGAGTATGAAAAATAATATACATAGAACAAATCTCAGTTTAACAATTAACTAACGATTAAAAAAACAAATGTGATCACAGTAAACACACAAATAATAATACATAGTTAATATAATGTAATGAAATAAGATATAATTCAGTGCATTTTGTTAATAAGCAAAAAAAACAAGCGGAGGCGGGAGGTGTTAGGGGAAATCATGGCAAGATTAACGGAACTGGAAGGAAGCAGCGCCTTGTTAAGAGCGTGCCTGCACCTGAGACACCGGGACCATGGCGGGCACCCATCTTCCATGTCGATTCCTGGGAGCGGGGCTAGCTGCTGCATTACCATGTGCTTTGCTGAAAGAATGCCTCCCCGCCGCTATGGAAAGCAAGGAAACCATAGAGGCGACATGTCTGAATAAGGTGCTTGACTGTTCCATTTGAATGCGTTGTTAAGAAAAATTGCGCATTCCAAATTACACAACTTTAAAAAAAAAAGAAGTAACTGTGCTACTCTTGTTAACAAGGCATGTGTGCGATATTTCAATGAAAAACAAGTAGTAAGTGCATGGTGCTTGTGAAATGGGCACAGCAGGAACCTCGACAGCACGGCGTGCCATGATGGAAGTGCTAGATTTCGCGTGTTCCCGAACAAAAAAAAACAACTTTAACAAAATGCAAATACTGTTGGAAACATGAGAGTGCCGGGCTGATACACGAGCTCGGGCAAACAATAAATAAAAGAGTGTGCCCAAAGGAACCTAAAATAAAACAAGAAAAAAAATCGGAAGTGAAAAGTATCTGAGCAATGTCAAAAAGAAAGATAAGACTACACAACTACTTGCTACTCACTGTTATGTTGATTAAATCGTTTTGACTGTCCCCCACCTGACCGCATTGCCTGCACATTAAAAACATTGTGAGCACCATTCACCACTTGGGTGTTTGAATCCCTGCTTGAGCGCCATCTTGGGAGTAGGGCTCAGACGCCACCAAGACGTTTCACGGGGCTGCGCTCTAGTTCGAGCGATCGCTGCCTGGCAAACGGTATTTAGGGGCCATTTGGTCGGCGCGCGGTCAACAGACTGACCGTCACGCTTACATCGCGCTGGTCCTTGCAATTGTTCGCTTTGCTGCAATCGCGCTGAATCTGTTTTTAAATAACTTGCTACTCACTGTTATGTTGATTAAATCGTTTTGACTGTCCCCCACCTGACCGCATTGCCTGCACATTAAAAACATTGTGAGCACCATTCACCACTTGGGTGTTTGAATCCCTGCTTGAGCGCCATCTTGGGAGTAGGGCTCAGACGCCACCAAGACGTTTCACGGGGCTGCGCTCTAGTTCGAGCGATCGCTGCCTGCCACACGATATTTAAAGGCCATTATGGTCGCGCGCAGCGTACGCGCTCAGCGTCGCGCCGGAGGAGCGCCAGAGGAAAGCCCGTCTGTGCCCGTCCGGGCCAGGACGGGCCGTAGGGCCTCCCCCCCTGGTCGGCCGAGGGTCTACACCCCTGCAAGCCTCAGATCTCTCCATCAAGGGAGAACTATGCCAGATGAGAGGACACTTGCCAGTCTGCGGTCGGAAGACCTATTACAGGTAGAGGCCAAACCAGCCATCACAAAGTCACAGGGCCTGATAATTGCCTCACTCAACACACGATCCCTACAGAAACACCATCTAGAGGTGTCAACACTGCTGGATGAGGGTGAGATAGACATCTTAGCGCTCTCAGAAACCTGGCTAGGGAGCTCCTCAACACCTGACATCATAGCGGCCTTACCGCCCAATTTCGATGCTCGGTGGTATAACCGCCCTAATGACAGCAGAGGGGGCGGGGTGGCTATCATGTTCAGAAGGAATCTTAGGGTAACACAAATCACCGCAGAAAGCTGCGCTAGGGCAGAAGTCCTGGGTATTAAAATATCACTTAAATCCTCTTGTATATTGCTCATTGTAGTATATCGTCCTCCGCAGTGCGCGCCGGAATTCAATGACGCCATTTTTGAGCTGTTGACCGATCTGGCATCCAGATATAAGTCCCTGGTAGTAGTGGGAGACTTCAATTATCATTGGGACGAGATCCCCAGGGGGCCCTCGGCAGCTGAGTTTGGATCCAATCTTGCGACCCTGTCTCTAAACCAGCTTGTTAGCGGGCCCACCCATGATAAGGGACATACCCTCGATCTTGTCTGGTCCACCATGCCTAGAATGGAGATCCTGGCGGTCAGCCCCTGCATCTGGTCGGATCATTATCTGATCAAGGGCTGGGTCCCAGGGGAGCCTTTAACTGCGGCCCCTCCACAAATAAGGAGGAAGGTCCGTCCATGGAAAAAGGTCGAGGCCGACTCCTTAGTTACGACTCTGCTCTCCTCCCCCCCTCCGAACAGGATGCAAGGAAACCTGGATGCAGAGACCTTGACCTTCATGACCTGGATTCGCTCTGCCTTAGATAAACTAGCCCCTGAACGACTAGAGCTCACCCGGAAAAAAGGGAAAGGAGCTCCTTGGTTTGATGCATCCCTTAGGGAAAGGAAGCAAGCTCTCAGGAGGGTGGAGCGAAACTGGAGACGGGATTACGGGCCTACAGAGGCACTAACCTACAAAACTATGCTGGTTAGCTATAAACGGGCCATCCTGGCTAGGAAAGCCACCTTCTATGAAGGACGGATCAGGGAGGCAACGAATAAACAAAGGGAAACCTTTATTATTCTAAGGGAACTCACCCAGTTGAGTGACAAAAGCAGCAGTTTGGCTCAGCCTGACTGCGACGCCTTCCAAGGTTTCTTCCTCCAAAAGGTGCAGGATATCCTGTCGGATATCTCTAGGCTCTCGGACAGTTTACCAAGACAACTGGGTATGGACAGCTTGCAGTCCGTCGGAGCTTTGGTTAGGCTCCCAGCCATCAATGGAGAGCACCTGATAGAACTGGTAAGTCGTATAAAATCAGGATCTTCCAGTGATCCCTGCCCTCCGAAAATTTTCAAACTAGCCTTGCCAGGTATCCAATCCCAGCTCTTGCAGCTAATCAATGCCTCATTGGAAGCGGGTTACCTCCCAGCATCCCTGAAGGAGGCCAGGGTTTCCCCACTTCTGAAGAAAGCAGGTACTGACCCTTTAGTACTAAAAAACTACAGGCCTATCTCTCAGCTGCCTTTTCTAAGCAAGATCTTGGAAAAACATGTCTTGAATGTAGTCACCCACTACCTTGAGGAACACCATCTCCTACATGTCAGGCAGGCGGGATTCCGACCACAACATAGTACGGAACTGGTGATGGCCACGGTCACCGACGAGCTAAGAGTAAGAGCCGACAATAAACAACCTTGTGCTCTGATTCTGTTAGATCTCTCGGCAGCTTTCGATACGGTCAGCCATTCCATCTTGCTGAGCCGTATCGCGAAGTTGGGGATTGCCGGCCAGGCATACAAGTGGCTGGAGTCCTTCCTGTCGGGCCGTACTCAGAGGGTTCAGATGGGGGACCAGCTATCAGGGAGTAGTGATGTGA
Source organism: Triturus cristatus (assembly GCF_964204655.1). Lineage (NCBI taxonomy): Eukaryota > Metazoa > Chordata > Amphibia > Caudata > Salamandridae > Triturus > Triturus cristatus. Next base: position 74,806,526 of record NC_140585.1, on the reverse strand, counting down.
CCTGGGGGGTGCCTCAAGGATCCGCACTCTCCCCCCTACTGTTTAATATCTATCTGCAACCCCTGATTGAGCAACTCACGCGTAAGAACTGTGAGGTCTTTAACTACGCAGACGACACACAGTTACTGGTCCAGCTGGGTGATACATCAGAGGCCCAGGAAGCAGTCAGAGATCTTCTGAGATTCACGGTCAACTGGATGACTAACAACTTCCTTAAAGTTAATGCAGACAAAACGGAGGTTCTGGTGGTGACCAACATTGCCAATCCCTGGGATGACCTGTATTGGCCCCCAGAACTCGGCAAAACTCCAAGCCCGGGGACGGTAGTGAAGAGTCTTGGCCTAAAGATCGATGCGGCTCTCTCTATGGCCCCCCAAGTGTCGGCAGTGGTAGGTTCCTGTACTGCCGTGATGCGGCAGCTGCGTAAACTTACTGCCATTCTCTCTGCCTCCACGCTGCAGACTGTTGTCTCCGCTACCGTCATCTCGAGGCTAGATTATGGCAACGTTCTGTACCTGGGCCTGTCACAGAAGCTGATGAGGAAATTGCAAGTCATGCAAAACGACGCTGCCAGACTGGTCTTTTCTCTTCCTAGAAGTGCACATGCTTCCACTCTCCTTCGCAAACTGCATTGGCTTCCTGTGAAGCTGAGGGTCCATTTCAAAGGCCTCTGTATGGCCCATAAAGCACTATTTGGCAATGCCCCGGAATATATTAAACAGCGATTAAGGAAGTATGTTCCCGGTAGGTCACTGCGTTCTGGTTCTGTCCCAAATTTGGCTCAACCTAGATTCAATTTAAAAACCAAAGGAGGTAGGGCTTTCTCAGTGCTCATTCCTCAACTTTGGAATGACCTTCCTCCGAGCCTGAAGGAAGAATTCAACCTTCTTTCCTTCAGGAAAAAATTGAAGACATTCTTGTTTGGCACGGTAACATCTTCGGCCTAATTGGGTATTGGCAGATGGTTGGGAGGGGCATGATGCTTGTGGGTCGCCTGTTTAGCGCTTAGAGACCAGTGGTGATAAGCGCTCTATAAGAGCCATATAACATAACATAACATAACATAACATAACATAACATAACATAACACAGGTACTGGCAGTAAAAGACCAGATTGCAAGCGAAAGAGAAAGCACGGCGCGTTGGCATTCTCCAGTATTGGGGTATGTTTCATAGATTCACATGCCTGAATCATTCCCCGTCGTTGGAGTGAGAGTCCCACGGTACATAAAAATAGCAATAGACATGCATATAGAAACCATATCATAGGTAACCTAGAACCAGGAAGTAAAGTAGCCAGAAGTCAAAAGGAAAAAAATCCTCCACTTTCATGACTCGTCCAAGTCATTATATATAGTCCAAACTACAGCCAATCAGGCGACAGCACCCTCCAGAATGTTCTCCTCAGAGGCATAGGCTCTCAGATTTTCTACCGCTTGTCGTGTGAAGGGTGTCTCCCTGAGCTCTGCTCAGTATTTCTCTGGTTTCTTCAGGAATTCTTCATTTTATGATGTCTTCTTCAAAGAAATCTCTCTTTTGACCTTGTGAATCTTGTGGGAAGCTCCGGCTGTTTTCAGAAGATCCCCACAAGAAGTGCATTTACTGCTTGTATCCTGACCACCAGGTGAGATACTGCAAGATATGCAGAACTTTCCCACAAAAGACTCTGAGGGACAGAGAGGGGCGTCTACTTCTGTGGCTACAGAAGATTAAAGATCAGGACAATCCCTTGTCTGAAGTTGGGAGTATTGCCTCTGTCAAGACTACTTCCTCTAGGAAGAGGACAGCTGACACGGATTTATCTTCTCCTGGGGCTAAGGTGTCGAAATAACAGCACACTTCTAAGAGTACTGAGCTGCCTTCTACTTCAAAAAAGGCTCCTCCACCTTCTAAGAGTAAAACTCTTCCATCTACACCCCCGAGAAAGACTGTGAAGTCTCAGGCTTCAAAACAAGTTTCTGACAGAGATTTACCTCAGAAACGGGATCCCACATCTACAAGCTCGACGATGATGTCTTCGTCGACGAAGCCTATCGTCAGGAGCTACTTTCTCGTCACCGAAGCAGCAGATGATAATGTCGTCGGCATTATCGTCGCCGACGCTGGTAGCCGTCTCCGTGAAGCCAGTCCCGTCAACGAAGGAGGTGAGATCTACCGTCGACGTTCCTTCGACGAAGAAGAATAAAAGAGTCTCGTTGACGATTGCCTCGTCGACGATTGCCTCGTCGACGGCTGCCTCGTCGACGGCTGCCTCGTCGTCGAGGGTTGTCTCATCGACGCTCTAATTGTCTTCATGCACAGCTCTTCAGGTTTGGTATTCGTCTACGCCCACAACATCGTCTACATCGTCTATGACACCATCTACACAGTTTCCTCCGTCAACAGCAACGCCTTCTTTGCTACAAAGACATGGATCTTCCTGGAATTCTCTCTCCAATTCACACCTCCCCTTCTAAGGTTTCTCTTGTGTTACCTGAGCAGTTGCTGAATTATGTAGATGATGAGGAATCGGATGAGGGTGATAGGTTTCGTACTGCCAGGAGCCCTTCATAGCTCTTCACTAAATACCAAGATGTGGATCAAGAAGATGATTTCTGCGAGGAGACTGTTCCTTCAGCTCCAGATACAATTCCTGCGGCCCAAATGCCTTTGGCTCTTCTAAATAATCTGCAATACAAGTTGGACGATTATTATCGCCGTTTCCCTCCATCTGAATTGGCTTCTTCTATACCACCTACACCTGTTCCTCAATCTTCATCAGTATTGAGGTTGCCTAGACCACATTCTCCGGTACCTTCGCCTCACTTTCAGGACGCTCACACCACGGATGACGATAGGGAGGAAGGAGAACTGGATGACAGATCGCTCCTCACGGAATGGGACGACTACCAGATACAAACTCCGTCTCCATCTACTCCTGCTCCGGTTGACTCTCCTCCAGTTGACATCGGAGGTTTTCATCTTCTCATGGAGAGGGCAACTCAACGGTTCCTCCTCCCCATAGAAAAAAAGAAGGATGATTGTTTCCTTTACGATTTTAAAGATCAACCGAGGAAACAAATACGGTCCATTCCTATTATTGACTTTATTTGGCAGGAAGTACTCAAGGTTATGAAAGCTTCTGCTTCTATTCCTGCGGTCTAGCCCCGCCTTGAGAAGAAATACAAGGCACCAGACAATTCACCAGCATGTCTGGTAGGTCAGCCAGAGGCAGATTCCGTTATCGCCCAAGCAGCTCAACGGCGAGCGCAGAATCCGTCCTCTCCGCTGTCAACTCCTCCTGATCAGGATGGGAGACGTCTGGATGCTATTGGGAAGAAAGTTTCGACCATGGCAGCAACGACCGTCTGTGCAGCTAATTCACTGGCTATCTTAGGCCGATACGATAGACAGATGTGGTCGGACACTTATCCCTACATCGTCATGTTGCCAGAACCCTCTAAGTCTGAGGCACTCAAAATTCTTCAGGAGGGGGAACGAATCTCGGCCGAGATTATTGATTCGGCTGTGGATGTTGCGTCTACGGGTTTTCGACAACTGGCAGGTGCCGCAGTCCTGCGACGACAGGGCTGGCTAAAAGCTACATCATTTCGCCAGGAGGTTCAGGCTAAAATAATTGATATGCCTTTTGAGGGCGAGTCTCTTTTTTTGGTCAGCATGTTGACGAGGCCCTCCAGGCCATTAAAAAGGATACCGAGACAGCAAGATCTCTTGGTACTCTTCAATTTCGGAAACCGCCTTTTCGTGGCGCTAGAGGCCGTGGATCCTTCTCTGGTCGAGGAGGCTATAATCAGCAAAGACAATACCAGTCATATTAGAGTAACCAACGTTACTCTTCTCAGCGCCAACAATCCTTCAGGCAACAACCAATTACCTCTTATTCACAAAACAGAAGAAAGTCTTCCTACCGCGGACGTGATACGTCTAAGAAGCAGTGACAACTGCCACCTGCTCTATTGCTTACCCCTTTAAAAGTTGGAGGAAGAATCTACCGTTTTTACTCAAACTGGTCAGCTATAACAACAGACAAATGGGTCTTGGACATTGTGGCCAGAGGCCATGTTCTAGAGTTTGTAAAACTTCCATCGAATTCTCCTCCCAAAGGACCACCTCCAGCTCACCTCACAGAGCTTTTTTCCCAAAGAAATTTGATGTAACGAAAAGGAGCGATCGAAGTAGTTCCTCAGTTGCACAGAGGAACCGGTTTCTATTCCAGATTTTTTTCTAATAAAAAAGAAATCGGGAGAATGGCGTCCCATTTTAGATCTTCGCTCCCTCAACAAATATCTAAAAAAGTTATCCTTCAGGATGCTGACTCTTCAAGAAATCCTTCAACACCTCACTGCGGGGATTACATGACCATCCTTGACCTCCAAGATGCTTATTTTCATGTACCAATTCTCCCCAGACAAAGAAAGTTCTTGAGGTTCAGAGTGGCTGGCAGGGACTTCCAGTTCAAAGTCCTTCCTTTCGGACTACGTTCAGCGCCCCGTGTCTCTACCAAGGTCTTAGCACTGGTGGCAGCACACCTTCGACTGAAGGGAATACAAACGTTTCCTTATTTAGATGACTGCCTTATCAAGGCGAATTCTTTCAAAATCGCAAATGCCCATACTCAGAGATGTCTGTCTCTTTTCCAATGTCTGGGCCTCTCTGTCAATTTTGACAAGTCTCACCTCGTTCCATCACAAAGGAGAACGTTCTTGGGAGCCACCATAGACACTCTGCTGACACAAGCCTTTGTCTCAAACGAAAGGCAGCTGAAACTTTGCAAGCTCGCCCAACTACTGCGATCAAGAAGGTGCGTTTCAGTCCGGCAGTTCAAGTCACTTCTGGGGATGCTTTCATCCTGCATTCCCCTGGTCCCCAACTGCCATCTCAAGATGAGACCTCTGCAAGAGGAGCTCAACAAACAGTGGTTACAGGTTTCGTGATCTTTCGACGATCTCATCCACATCAATTCTCGGATTCGGGAAGCTTTACGATGGTGGACTTGCAAAAAGAACGTGACAGCAGGCTGCTCATTTCTAGTGGAAGCTCCAAGTTTCGTCATCACCACGGACACCTCCCTCGAAGGATGGGGAACGCACCTGCAAGGACTCACCGTCAGCAGCAAATGGGATGTTCAACAACGGACTTGGCATATCAACCTCTTAGAGTTGTTAGCTATCTTCCTGGCCCTAAACTCTTCTCGCACCATCATTCTCTGAGCATTGGTGTTGATCCGAACGGACAACACAACAAGTATGCACTACTTGAACAAACAAGGAGGGACAAGATTAATTTTACTGTCTCAGCAAGCCCAGCAAATCTGGGATTGGGAGATCTGACATCTGATAAGTCTGACACCAATCCATGTCCCGGGAATTTCTAATGTCCTCACGGATTCCCTCAGCAGGTTGACAGTTTCCAATCACGAGTGGGAGCACCATCAACCAACTTTGGATCGTATTTTTCAGAAGTGGGGTCGACCCGATCTGGACTTGTTCGTGACCAGTCAGAACCGCAAATGCCCATTCTTCGCAAGCTGGCTTCCCCAGAAAGTATCGTACGGGAATGCGTTTTTGATGAAATGGTTGCGGATCTATGCCTATGCTTTTCCACCGAAACCGTTGGTTCCCAGGATTCTCCGGAAAATGAAGCAGGAGCATTGTCGCCTAATACTCATAGCTCCCAGGTGGCCTCACCAGTTCTGGTTCACCAAACTCCTCCTTCTCTCCGAATGCGATCCCATTTAGTTGCAACCAATAACGAACCTTCTATCCATTCAGAACGGACAGATCTGCCACCCGGATCCTGCATCTCTGCGCCTGGCACCTGAACACCTTGAATTCGCTCACTTAAACATTCCTTCTGACTGTCTTGGCCAATGCTAAAGTGCCTTCCATAATAAAGACATACAAGCTCAAATGGAAACGATTTTGCCTGTGGTGTCAAGCCGCCAACATTCATCCAATCCATGCAGAACCGGAACAAATTTTGCCTTTCTTTTTACATTTGGCAAGATCAGGCCTTTCCCATTCTACTCTTAAAGTATTCTCAGCGGCTATTTCAACATTCCGATAGGATGGTTCCAACTCTCTTTACTCCTCTAGGGTCATTCAGGAGTTCTTCAAAGGATTGTTTTGCATGTTTCCTCCCATCCGTCGTCCAGCTCCATCCTGGCATCTTAATGATGTGCTTTCACAACTCATGCGACACCCCTTTGAGCCTATTCACAAGTCAGATTTGAAGTTTCTTTCATGGAAAGTGTCTCTGCTGTTGGCTCTCACATCGACTAGGCGGGTCAGTGATATTCAAGCCTTCACTATTAAACTGCCTTTCCTTCAATTCACCAAGGACTTGTGAGTGCTTTGCACTAACCCCATTTTTATGCCTAAAGTTCCTTCGGACTTCCATCTCAACGAACCGGTCATTTTAAAGACTTTCTTTCCTAATCCTCAATCACCTGCGGAAAGGGCTTTGCATAGTCTTGATGTCAACAGGTGTCTAAAATTCTATTTGCAGAGGACATCTTCAATACGGAAATCTGATCAGCTATTTATAGCTTATGGAAAGATGCGTATGGACACCCGATATCCAAACAGTCCATTGCTCATTGGATTTCTGCTGCAATTTGTTTCTATCATCAGCATGCAGGCAGACCATTACAAACAACTCTGAGAGCACATTCTACTAGAGCAATCTCTTCCTCTACTGCTCTCTTTGCTGGTGTGCCTCTTCATCAGATCTGCAGAGCTGCAACGTGGTCCAGCAGGCACACCTTTACCAAGCACTACTGTCTGGAAGCTGCCAGCGATGCAGACACGTCTGTGGGACAGGCGGTTCTCCGTAATCTTTTTAAATAAGGTGAGCCTCTGTTCTTCCCTCCTCCTCTTTGCTATTTTCTTACATACAGATCTTCTATGATTGTTTATGTGTATATATGCGCAGATATATATATCTATATATGTATATATATATAACGAAATATCTATATCTGTAATTACATATTGCCTGGGATAGGCATATGCTTATGGTGTGATGATAATCTCACTAGTATTATTATGGAGTTCCTGCTCTCTACTCTGATTCAGGCATGTGAATCTATTAAAGATACCCCAATACTGGAGAAGAACAAAAGTTACTTACCTGTAATCTGTGGTTCTCCAGTATTGGTATCTTTCATAGATTCACATGCAACCCACCCACCTCCCCTCAGAGGCTCTTCTATGCTCTTTTCACTCTGGATCACACTTGTGCTAGAAAATCTGAGAGCCTGAGCCTCTGAGGAGAACGGTCTGGAGGGTGCTGTCGCCTGATTGGCTGTAGTTTGGACGATATATAATGACTTGGACGAGTCATGAAAGTGGAGAATTGTTTTCCTTTTGACTTTTGGCTACTTTACTTACTGGTTCTAGGTTACCTATGATATGGTTTCTATATGCATGTATATTGCTACTTTTATGTACTGTGGGACTCCCACTCCGACAACGGGGAATGATTCAGGCATGTGAATCTATGAAAGATACCAATACAGCAGAACCATAGATTATCGGTAAGTAATTTTTGTTCTTGTGTGTAGATAGTAACCTGACCCACCAGGAATGCAGCTGCCATCCTGCTTGCCGCTGCTCGCTCCCAACAGCAAAACGCAGTGGGAGGGTGTAGGAAGGTGGATATCTGACTATGGTTACCCCCAAATTTTTGCCTAGTGTCTAGCTGGTTTTTCGACTTAGTTGGCCTGAGATCCTGCCATTCAGGATCTCAGCCTGGCTGTTCTCTCTTTAAAATGGACTCCATGTACCCTAGGTACATACCCAATTGGTTGGATCACCCTGTCAGCCCCTGTACCAGTGTACACTAGGTACCCAGGGCATTGGTGTATCCGTATCCAAGGCCTGCCAGGGGCTGAAGCATGTATTATGCCACCCCAGGCTTGGCCTAACAAATTTGACACAACTGGCTGATCACTCAGCTGGGGTAAGTTGGTGTAACCACCTCTTACTTAGGTGTAGTATACCTATACCTAACCTTTAATGGGACACATGTTAACCTATAAGTCACTCCTATGGCAGGCCTTAACAATCCTGAAGGCAGAGTGCTTGGTTCCATGTGAGATAGTGCTCTGGCAAGAGCTGAGCCTGTCTGCAGTGGTCGGAACAACTTCCTTCTACTGTTTCCAGATATCGTCATACCATATACTCTTAAGTGCATTATGAACCCCGCGGTTAAATGCTATCTTTGGTTTGGCTTTATCAAAACATGTCGAGTAAGGTGTCATACGAATTGGAATACTAACCCCTCGCCAATTCTGGCGACGGGGTTAGCATTCCACCCTTCTAGAGGGACACGACATGTACAGTACCTGAAACCCGGGTAAAATCAGACATAGCCTCAGCTCCACAAAATTGATGCTGCCACCACAGACACAAGTCTGCCCTCCTGCTGCTGGGAGTCCTTCCAGCTTGGGAGGTGTGGACAAAGGGTTTCCTGCCAGGGGAGGTGCGTGCACCACCCCAGACAGGATTTTGTGTATTGGTCAGGTAGGGCTTGAAAGAAACCAGACATGCCTGAGGCTCACAAGGAGCCTCGGTGCATATGCCAGTTCAATCCGGTCCTGGGGCACACCAGTCCCGGGCCTGGGGTGAGCTGGACAAAGGATTGGGGGTGTAACCACCCCCCTTCCTGGTCCCACCCTTAGGGAGGGACCTAGCAGGTAGTCCGGCCCCTAGAATCCGCTTAAAGGTAGGAGCTGTGTCCTAAGACTTCAGACATCCTGGAATCAACTTCAAACTAAGAAGAAGACGGGAACTTCGACGCTCTGCCGCACAGAGGACTGAAGCCAATCTCCCGTGTGGTCAGGGAGTGACCACCTTGCTAACGTAAGCACCATCCAGCGAATCAACGTCTGCTTTGCCGCCGCCTCCCGCCGGAGCCCGAGCCCAGAGACTGACAAGACCTGGACCTCCAGACCTCTCACCGCCCGATCCACAGTCCCTGAAAAGAGGAGACCCGTGGAGGCACCGAGACACGTGGAGCCAGCCATCTTGAAACGACTACGACAAGCTGACAAGTGCAACAACCGAGGCTCCCTCCAAGTTGTGCTTTGGGATCTGAGAAGCCCAACCCTCGAGCAGCATCTGCACCAAAGGTGAGCCCTCCAGCATCTCCACGATCTGCGTGGGGCCCTTCTGCATTTTGCCACTCGACGCGCCTAACCGGTTGCTGGCCCGCTGGCTAGTGGCCATCTTGGCGACGAACTTCACAAAATACACCGCTGGTCTGGTTGCTCCAGACTGGCCCTTGTTCCCCTCCAAAGGAGCAATCCCTCTGACCTTGCTGGTCAGAACCATCAGCTTATTTCATCTCCTACAACAATTGCTTTTGCCAAGGCTTGTTTGCTTTGATCAAGTCGCCGACACCGCCGACAGCGAGAGCCTGCGTGGGACAGCTCGTGACTCGACTCCTGGACGTCGTCGACCTTCAGGGACCACGTGGCTGCAGAGACAAGCCACACCTTCCTTCCTGTTTGCACCCGACATCGCCTGGTACCCACCTGGTGCCACGCTGGTCACTGGCTAGTGACTGTGAACACTGTCCCCTCTGCTTACAGGTCTTCAACATCTCCGATCCACTCTTGGATCCACCGCATCTCTTCCGGGGCGACCGCCTGCAGCATCTTTATCTACAGGCTCCATTGAACAGATAGAAGAAACCCGACGCACTTCGACGCCTATGCACCCGCTTCCTGTGGGTGAGGTAAAGCTGGCACTCCGGTGCCCAAGTGTAGAGTATCATCTCTAGTGTCTGTGTTTCGAATCTGAAGTTCATAGTCCATCCGGAAGATCCTTTTTGTAGTAACTTTGTACTTTTTATGCACCCATTGAAAACCTATGGGAGCACGCGTGTGACTATTTGCTCTGCACACGCAACCCGTGGACCTTTTGGTCACTAACTGAAGTTAGCTCCTTGTAGGCCCAGCGATTCTAGAGGCCCTAGGCCTTTTCCCTTTTCTGTTCGTGGTACTTATACCACTATTTTAGTATATGGTTTGAGCGGCCACCAGGGCCTATCCATATAAAGTGCAACTTCTGTGTATTCTACTGTAATCTTGTTTGACGATTTGTGCTCCTGTGCTCATAAAGAGACTAGGGGTTACTTTGAGAAATAAATACATATATATTTTGAATATATATCTGTGTGGTGTCCTTTCATTGGTATAAAAGGGGGTTGCATTTGGTAAAACAGCTTGCTTAACACGCTTCACGAGTTTAGCCTCAAAGACTGCTTAGCCTACGCTACCACTAGGGCAGCTAGTCCGAAAAGGTTGACTTACAACCACACCATAAGGGTTGCTTGGCATGGTACAAGGTGGTCACTTTAACTAGTGAACATCATATACCAGGCCAACTTCTCACAGAGGGAAAATTAAAAAAAAGAGGTGGGACGTGCACCCGCCTTTAGCCATTTGCGTGCTTTCATTATTGAAAGACACACACAAAAGCCAATCCTATGTGTGGGAGGAGTCAGACCCACACGGAGTAGTTTAGAGTACTAACAAGAAGCCTCACATAGAGCAGTGCATGCACACTGCGCTAGGCTCGACCTAAAAAATAAGGTATCTTAATCTAAACTTAACAAGACCAAACCGAAAAAAATCCAACATACAAGTATTAAGAAAAATTACTTTAAAAAGATTTTAGCAACTAAGCCCATAGAAAACTATGGATGCATGATTTCTTGCAAAGTACCTGTCGTTGCAACAAAATTCATCAAGCCAAACAGCCACAGTGATGGTAAGCGTAGAAAAACAAATATATGCATTGTTTCCCGAGACCTTTGTAGATGCGATGCGACAGTTCCGTTGGGCACAGGGGAGCAGTGCGTCTGGTCCGGTCTGTAGGGGTAGCTGAGATCCCTCGATGTGTCGGTTTCAGCAGCGGTGCAGCGATGTGTGGAGATTCTTCTCGCACCACGGCATTGCGTCGGAAAAACTGTCGCAAGAAGAGTGATGCATCGATTTTCTTGTTGTTGCATTGCTTTCCAGCTCCCAGCAGCAGAAACAACCTTCAGAGGCCCCACACAGTCACAGGCACTTCTTGGAAGGTCAGAACTCCCAGCAAGGAATTCAGGGGAGCTGGCAGTGAAGTATTTGTGTTCCTGAGACTTCAAAACAGGAGGCAAGCTCTTGGAGACTTTCCTCAAGCAGGGGACACAACAAACAGCAAAGTCCTTCTTTTTACCTTGGCAGAAACAGCAACTGCAGGCCAACCCCAGACATACAGCAAGGGCAGTACTTCTCCTCATTTTTTCCAGCTCTTCTCCTTGGCAAAGGTTCCTCTTGATTCCAGAAGTAGTTTAAAGTTCTGGGGCCTGAGCCCCTCTTTTTATACAGTAATTGTCTTTGTTCTCTGAAGGCAGAGAGTGTCTGTGCCCAGCCAAAACCAGTTCTGTCCTCGCTGGTGCAGCTGCCCAGCAGGAAGTGGAGACAGCATTGTGAAAAGCAGACCAGGCCGATTTAGGTGAAAGGAAATCTCCTCCCCTTACTATAAATGCAGCCCAGATCTATTCAGCCGAGCCCTTACTCGTCAGGCTCTCTGGAGCCACTGCTCCTCCCAGCCCCTGACACTCCAAACCCAGACAGTCAGTCCACATCCTAGCAGAGGCATACTGGATGGCTAAACAAGAAAAACCTACTTTCTAAAAGTGGTATTTTCAAACACAAAATGTAAAAATCACCCTCACTAAAAGATGCATTTTAACACTTTGAGTTCAGGCATACTAAACTTTATTTTCCTACCTTGTTCCCAGGGGCAGTTATCTTTATAAGATGTTATGAACAAACTCCCCATTCTTTCCTTTTGGAGCAGGTAGACGTGCAATAGTGAAAAACGAAATTGGCAGTAATTCACTAGCAGGACATGCCACACACATCAGGGCATGTCCTACCTTTCACATACACTGCACCCTGCCCACAGGGATACCTTGGGCCTACCTTAGGGGTGACTAACATGTAAGAAAAGGGAAAGTTAAGGCCTGGCAAATGGGTGCACTTGCCAGGTCGACATGGCAGTTTTCTTTACACTCGAGAAACGTTTAAATTTTCTTTTTAATCACAGTCTCTTAACCAGCATGTTTTGACTATCTTTTTTTTTTGCGAGCATTTAAAAACTTTATTCACAAATAAACTAGCACGTACTCTACTAAACGAACACACGTAAACATAGCTCAAGCAATTTTTCAAGTTAATTTTGAAGGCACATTACTAACAGCTATGACACACAGTGCACCTTAATATTAGTTTCTTCTAGACATAAAGCAAGAACTTCCCTCATGGTCATTTTACGTTTATCCTAGGACTAATCCCTGATGAAGGGTTGAAGAAAACCCGAAATGCATTGGATTGACCAATGGTCCATATACTATGAATTGCAAGTGATTTTGAAAACAACAAAATAACATGTATGAAGAATTAAATACATGAACTGATGTTCACAACAAATTGAACTCGTTTTCTTTCATTTACAAATTCAAGAACCTACTTTGATAGGACTTTCTGGAGTGCCCAAGGGACACACACCCAAGAATGGGAGTGCAACATTAAACACATCCCGTATGCACACATGCACTGGACACGCACGAGTGTCAGCGTAAAGTAGGACTTTGCACATGCCCCCGCAAGCCCTCGTGGAATCAGTAAGAGAGGAATTGGGCATTCCAATAACAGAGGAGGAACTTCAACTGGCGCTCTCGGAAATGCGCCTAGGTAAGGCACTAGGCCTGAACTGCTTCCCGTGCGAATTCCATAAAAGATACCAGTCCCTATTGCTGACCCCCTATTTGGCGGCACTTCACGTAGCGGTAAAAAAACTGCGCCTTCCAAGAGACTGGCGCCATGCTGAAATTGTGGTGTTCTCAAAGCCTGGCTGACCCCCTGAATATCACTCATCATATTGCCTAATATCGCTCCTAAATATGGAGGCCAAACTCCTGGCTAAGGTTATTGCAAAACCGCATAGTACCATACATTACAGACCTGGTGCACCCAGACCAAGCCGGCTTCTTGCCAGGCCGAGCTAATTATTCACAAAAAATCATGTTCTTACTCATTTATCTAATACAGCTAAGGAATTGGCAGAGCCAATATGTCTATTTGTTTTCGGCTTATGTTGGTAGTTGTGTGGCATGTCTGGAGGTACTAAAAGAAAACTCAAAGGATGCACCCAAATCCTGGTCAAGTGGCACCCTGTGTGAAGCAAAGCATTCCTAGTTCTGCTTTTTGGACAAGCCCCTTTTAAATCCCCCACCTGTTTCATCCCACTTAACCCCTTCCATGCGCATGACGGAACCACGCCGCCATGAGCCACGGGCGGCGTGTGCTCATGATGGTGTGGTTCCGTCATGCTGTGGCCGCTCCTCCCACGCGGCACTGATTCCCCACCTGTGCGGGCGAATTAATGAGTGGGCGGAGTCGTGACGGAACCACTCCGTCATGAGCACAGCTCGCCCGTGACTCATGACGGCGTGGTTCCGTCACGAGTATGGCGGCGCCGCACTCACCTCGCGCCCCCCCAGCGCCGCAGCGGAATTAGCTCCGAGGCAAAGGAGTTAAAGCACTGCACTTATAGACCCATAGCACTCCGCCCTTGGCCTCCTAAGAAAAGCATTCCTCACTGTCCAGTACTCTCCATTATCCCAGAACACCCACTGAACATTACCCCTCATCCTGTCCTCAACAACCTTGCATGATGTCACATTAACTGATGTGTGAATAGCATGCTAAGATTCCACGGGGTGCCTAGGTGCTTAGAGGGACACTGTGTACACGCGATGGAGACAGAGCCAGATGTACAAGCATTAGGATTATACATTTCTTTATTGCGATTCTCTAAGAATTTAAGTTTCATTAGCGATTCCTAAAGGGCGCAAATACACCTCCCTCATGCATATTAATGGGGTAGGACTCAATTTGTGACACTTTAGGAATCACAACCATCACAGAGATGGTGCCTGCTGATGTCAGTTTTTGCTTTTTTAAAAAGCAATCTTTTTTTTTTAATGGAGCCTGTTTTCCTTAAAGGAAAATGGTATGTGTTTAAAAAGAAAAAAATGAATTTTACAGTTTTATTTTTTAACTGTAGGCAGTGGTCCATGGGAGCACTGCCTGCTCTTAACATCCTCTAAGGGGAAGAGGTCCCGATGGGACCCCTCCTCTTTGCGAATGGGTTACAACCAGTTTTAAACTAGTGACAAAGTATTAATGTCTTGCAACTAGAATTTCGTCACAAAACATTAATACATACCATTCTGATTCGGTATTTGGAAGAGACGCCCCAAATACAAACCAAATACAAATTTGAAAACACAAATTGCAATTCGGTAACAAGTTACCGGATAACACTTTGCCTATTGTACATTGTAAAAAGCTTTTTTGCAGATTTGCAGAATCGGGCCATTTTGGACTGCACAAAAAGCTTTGTACATCTGACCCTTAATCTCTCAGACACTGAGATAATAATCAGGAATCAGGTTACCAAGTGAAAGCAAGCACATCAGATAGATGCCTGTATACCAATAGAAAGGCAACAACCAGCAGACTTAACCAGCTCACACATCTGCTGGACCCTGGTGGTCTTGGGGGGGGGGGGGATATTGTTGATGTCTCTTACAAACTGAAAAAAAGCAGTAGAAAAGCCAATAGGACTTGGGGCACTGTACTAAAGCATGCAGCATTGGGACATTAGAGTGAGACACTTAAGAGCTAGGAAGTAGGAGCTGACAGATGATAATATGGTTGTAAAGTAGTCCCCCATGCAGTTCAATGCAAGCACTCAGGTGGAGGCGAAAGGACACACCCACACAACTAATTGCAGAGATGAATTTCCCACTGGGCTTGACCATGACATGAGTGACAGAGTCTTAATCCTTTGGCTGAAAGAGGCTGGACCCAGTGGTTGAAGGGGGTGAACCTAAAGCCCTATGTCTGTTTGATGGCTATACTTAGGCTTTCCTGTTTTCAGGTACTATTTTTGGTAAATTCTGGTGGGGTTTGTCCGGGTGTTTTCAAGTGATTTCAATACCTCAAAAAAACAGTGGTTATCAGTGGTTACACATTTTCACGCCATTAAAAACTACAGAAACAGTGTTTTTCCGGTCTTTATGGAACGTTTTCCTTTTATTATCTCTTCCTTTCTGCACTGATAGCACATGGTATATAGATAGTGTAAGTATAGTGTATATGAGGTCCAAATAGATTTTTGCAAATTAAACTTAGTGTAGTACACCATACAATACTTCTTCAGTGAGTCTTTGATCATGTGCACTCACTCTTTCCTTCCCATGTAAACTTCTGTTAAAAGGACGTCTCAACATTGGCACTTGAGATGGGCATAGCCAAAACAGCCAGTACACAATTTGTTAACTGTGGCCACTGACATAGCTTTCCATGCCAATGCTGGTTCACTTGAAGATTGCGATTCTTAGGGCAGGTTCAGCAACATTTGCGCTGATCTGGGCACTTATGCCCTCAGAGTTATTGAAGCGGTCAAAAATGAAGCAGCACTTTTGAAACTACGGAGAAAATTCCCCTTTATGGAAGGGATCTAGAACAGAGTACCACAGTGAGGTGTCATTGACTTCAAATGCCATTGGTGATGAAGGAACATTTCTATGCATCATTGCAAGCCATTTCTCATACATTGTAAAATAAAAGTTCCTGAATTGCTCTTCACCATTGCTTTGCTTACCAAGTGGCAAGCACTCTAACATGGAACATGTTGCAGTGCCAAAGTCACTAAAGGTGTCGCCCAGCCTACTCTCAAGGACATGTTTCACATCTACACCAATTATGCTGAACACTTGACAGACAAGGGTGTTTTCAGACTCTCTCAGCAAAAATTCTGTAAATGGTTGCCACATGGATAATATAGCATTCATAGCCCGTTGGATTGAGAACCATAAGCTAAGGAACACAGTTGGGATAACTTTCTTTGATGTCACACAAAGCACAAAATTATACATATTTGCGTTTTACTTCCTGTGCATAAGAAAACTGTGCACCAGAATGGACTAAAAAGTAAATAGCATTCCTCATTAACTCTGAAGCTTGTTAGGATGCTTTCAGCATACAATCTGACAAGAGGCAAGGATCTCTTATAGGGAAGCACTTCAGCTCAGGTATCAATTTTGACAGGTCATCACACAAAGTTTTCATATACGTAGCTGGATCACTGTAAATACAAACAATATCACTCCAATCTTTGTTGGACTTGGAAAGAACCTTTTTTGCAGAGCATTCCAAGTGACACTGCGTTCCATGTTTTCCAAAAGTCTATCCCAGAATCTTGGCGATAGTGCTCTTTTCACATATACTTGTTACTATACCTTGCATCGACTGTTGAAAGCCTGAGGTGTCGGCAATTCGCCTTCTATCAATACTGACTCACTAGAAACTGGGGGCTGATGTATTAAGGGTTTTTACCCATTCTCTTTGGGTAATTGTGATAACACATATTAGGAAAGATTCTTATGAAACCAGTCATTTTACCTATCAGTGAAAGAATCAAAAGCAGCCAAAATATCAAATATGATTTTGATATTTCCAGATTCTTTACAGTTTATAAAATAATTTAAAAAGACCTAAAACATGCTTCTTTAGACCAAAGACCACAAAACTGAAAAAAACAAAAGGAAGAAGAAACAATATTTTAGTGGCATCCCTAAACAACAAAACTCAAGTAGAATAATGTTAGCCCAGACTTTCTTATTGCTAGCTTGTATAACAAAGTTATATTGTATTGGGCCCTTCAGGTAGAAAAGAAATGACTCTTTCACTCTCTTTTTCCTTTCTTCGAATGGCATTTAGTTTGTGGTTGTGCAGGTGTTTTTTCAGTGTTTATATGTTTTTACTGGTGAGGGCTATTTCTCTTTTAGTGGGGTTTTATCAGTTATTATAGGTTTAAACCTAAAACAGGACAGCCTAGCTATACTGTTTAAACCCCTACTTTAAAAATCAGGATGGCGCCGAGAGTTCGGTGAGGGCAGTTCTTGACAGGGCTAGCAAGGCTGGAGCTTGTGAAAGGCAGGAAAAGAAACAGCCTTACAACGCCACTTACTGATGTTACTGAATTACTGCAAAAGGACAGTAAATATATCTTTTTGTAGAGTGTAGAGAACTAAGAGGTACATTTTATTTTGTCCAGATTGATGAAACCCTTGTACATTTCCTGACTCATGGTCTTTATAACATAAGTCAAATGGGTGACTGAAATGATGAACACTGGATTATACGGAAATTTCCGGTGCTGTACCAACAAACTCAGCTTCGCAGCATTTAAGAGGTGCCTCCCATGGACGTCATATAGGGGTCACCAGAGGTCACAGTTGCAACCCCTGACTTGCCCCATGCGACCCCTGGCACTGTCTTTGCACCCCTGGCCTCAGAGGTGGCAAAATCAGTGCCAGGAATACAGTCGCAGCTCATCCTTATAGAAGTGGGTTGGGGCTTTACTCTCTGTTTCGTCTCCATTTTTTGTATTACACTAATAGTGAACAATGTCTCATTATTCACTATTAGTGTAGTAACAAAAAAGAGTACTATTTGCTGAAATGACCTTCCCTGGCAGCTGAGGTAAGTAAAAACAAATACTTTTAAATGTATATTGTGAGCATGCTTGCAGGTGAGTGTGTGCTTACGGGAGAGAGAGTGTGTGTGTGTAAGTGTGAATGTATGTAACCATGTGTTTGTGAGTGTATTGAAGGTCAAAGGGCATGTGATGTTTCTAGTACCCCTGGCATTTTGGTGAATTGACGTTCATGGTGCCTTCTTGATCAAACCAGTAAGGCACTTTAAAACAAAATGACACACTGACCACAACGATAGAGAGACGGAGTTTCCTGTCATAGTAGGGGCGGGATGAGTCAGTGAAAGCTCAAGCCTGAAACCTGGCCGTTGCTCAGCTTGAGGTCCTGTTGGAACCCCGAACCCATAACAATTCGAGCTTTTGTGGGGCTTATTTTTGCCTGCCTCCCTCTACCCAGGATGAGGCTTACAGCCAGGGGCGAGGTTCGATGTTGGCTCAACATCCTGCGTTTCTGGTCAGATCACCTAATCTCCCCCTGCCAATAAACAATGAGGGCCCGTTGTTTGGTCTAAACTGAGACCAATAGTCTAAGTTTACGACTTTGGGAATTCACATAGGACATTTATGAGTACTATTTTTCTGTCCACACTTTTGGGGGGTCAGAGATCCGGCCCAAGTTCAGACATAAAGATAGTACTTGTAAATGCCCTTTGTGAATTCCTAAAGTCGTAAACTTAGATGTTTGGTCTAAGCTTAGACCAAACGTCTAAGTTTACTTTTGTGAAACGGGCCTATAATGTGTAATGTAACTAACGCTCATGCAAAGCGCTCGAATACACTCGTGTCGAGTTCACGCTATATAAAAACTGAAGAAAAACTCACAAAGAGGTAAAAACACGGACTTAACAACAGGAAAGACAAATAATATCCACTTCTTAACTGAGTTGTACAAAGTGAAACCAGAAAAGCTGAGTAAATAGTGACTTCCCCGCTGACATTGTGTGACTGTTGGCAAATATTGGAGTGCACCAAAACTCTTTTATCTTCATTGTCGTATATGAAAGCATTTTTAAATCTGTGAGTTCAGAATACCAGTTGTACAAAACCTATGTGTACTTTGCTAAAGTGTGATTTATTAATGTCAAAGTTTCAAGTTAAGGAAAAACATTTTCTTGAAATTTGAAGGGCTTCATCATATTTTACGTGATGTTTGTTGTATGATTTGCATAGCAAACGTTTTCGGGGCTCGTGCATGGGCTCTAGATCCAAGCCAGACCCTTGGCTCGGCTCTCCCTGTGAATCTGCTGGTGCGCCCTCCTCTATGCCATAGTAACATTAAGGTGACTGGCACCGGTTGCCTCTGGGGGAACCAGACGAGTACATAGTATCGTCATTGGCATCCTTTTACACCCTTCCAACAGTATATACATTTCCCAAGAATAAACACACAACACAGATATTTGTTTGGGTAAAATTGCTGCAGGTTTATTACATACACCGTTATGTAATAGGTGGGTTATCTTACGGGCGATCCAAGGGCAGGCAACCAACTGGGCCGCCTGCCTGCCTGATGAGCCAGGCAGCACCGGGGAGAACCCCGCATGTGCTGCCCTTACTAGTGATCCACTTCTCCGATCACGTGACCGTTGGTACCTTCTTACACACGCCCCTTTCAGGGCGGAGCGTCGCATAGCAAACCCCCCGGTTGTTCAGGCCCACAACCGCCCAAAGGACTAGCGGGGCGCCAACACGGTTTCAAGGACCTTCCCATGGGCTCCTCGGATTTGGCTCTGGCACCCCCTATGGTGCCGTGCAGAGGTACCCTTGGTACCGGCCTGCTTCCAGATCGCCCTGTAACTCTGCCACAGCTTTGGAGGTGGCCCCCGTCACCGCCAGGGCCCCCCACCACAGCTATGGTCTTACCTGCAACCTCTCCTGTCTAGAGCTTCCTGCAAATCTAGAAGAAAGAGAACCATCCCTACTGGTTATAGATAGCCCCATCTATATCCCAAAGCCCTTGATGCTAGCCTGGGTCAATAGTGTCTGATGGATCACAGGCCCGTTGGGCATGAGAAATTGTGCCAAGAACTATTCACCCCCATGCAGGAAAGTTCCACTGCATCACTTGCCTCAGCCCCGTGTCACTTCCGGGTGAGGTGGATGCCGACACCCAGGCTCACAATGCCCCATCTATTTGCTGATCTCACCTAGCTGCCGTCCTGCTAGCACCGAGTGTGACTGAACACCTGCGTGCCATCGATGGGACAGCAGCCCACTTACTAGGTGACCACTCCCCCACCCGCCTGCCTACTTTGGCTATTATGGCAAGGAGGATTATACTTAACCTTTGAACAGTCCCTGTGCTTACCACTGAAGGCGCAAAAGAATGTCCATAACTAGGCGTACTGTGACAATGAGCAAGGCTGCCCTCCAGCACTTGCCTTGCAACCCTTATCCCTACTGGGAATTTCTCCCGCTCAGCTCCCTCTGGTGGAGCCCCCTAGGCATACCCGCATGGAGAATCTGTCTGATTCAATACAGGGCGCACTGTCTGTAATATGGTGGCTAACATTTGATGTGGGAGATGCCACGCACCGCCTAGGTCATGTGAACCTTAGGGAGCACTGCATTTCCCCCCAGGCGTACCTCTAAATGGGCCTGGCACCACCCAGCTGTAGTGCTCCTACTGGGCTGTGTAAATGCGGCCCAGGATGACCTTAAAAAATCAACTTGGTATGCTACCACAAACCGTATTGGTCATGAGAACCTTGGGAAGCACACAGTTTTCCTGGGCGTACCCCGCGATGAGACCGCCTCCACCCAGCTGTAAGGCCAGAGAGACATATATATTCCACCTATCTACTTGTTTTAGCCCCCTGGTACCCGACTGGTTGCCGCTCTGTGTTTTTGTGAAGCGCGCGTGCCCCCGGGCCCGATGTCACTGACCAGCCAATGTCTGTTACCCACTTTGCTGTTACTTATCTATCGCCAACTGGCCTTACTTGGATTGGAGGGATGCTGGGTGATTCCTAAGGACTGTGGATTTAAAGCTCCAACCTAGTTTGACCCACAAAACTTAGGGAAAACCCAAGTAGTAATCACGCCCTTCATGGTATATCTACCCCGGCGTTGACTATCAACGTATTAGTGATACCGGTCACCAAAGATGCCCCTTCCAATCTTCAGGTTCTGGCCCATAGAAAGAAGACCCAGGGGGCAGGCAAGTCTGTAGGAGACAGACGGGTACCTTCTGTGCAACTACTTGCCCTTTTCTGATGGATACATCTGCCAGTGGATTCCTCACCTTGTGAATATCCCCTGCGCCAGCATTCCACAGAACTTTTTTCCCCAGCTCTCTACGCCAACGTGGACGACGTCACAATGCATCGGCTCCGCTTGCGACTCCGTATGACGTCATCGGAGTCATAAGAGAGCCACGTCGGCGTGATGACGTCAGTTCCCTTTTTTCCGCGTCGTCGACGCGCAATGGTTTTTCCAGCACTCTCCTGCCACTTTGTAGTCATTTAGTGGTTACTGTTGGAGAAAATTGTCATGTCCTCGACTAGGAAGTCGGGTTTTAAACCCTGTAGGGAATGTGGGGGCCACATGTCAATGACAGACCCCCATGAAGATTGCTTGTGGTGCCTTTCATCCGACCACGACGTGGAACATTGTTCCAGCTGCAGAAGGATGAATCCCAAGGCCTTGAAAGAAAGGGAGGCGAAGCTCTTCATGGCCAAGGCTAAGAAGGAGAAGAGAGGTAGGAAGAAGAAAAGATCGAGACTGGAGTCGTCGACTTCGCATTCTTCGAAGTCGAAGAATCATCATAAGAAGAGGAAGCATTCCTCTCGGCGCCGGTCTTCGAAGAGCAAGGCGTCGAGATCGACTTCGCCTCGACGTCGAAGTAAGGATGTGTCTCCTTCTCGTCTAAGTCTCCAGAGGGATCTCCTTCGCCGAAGTGGACTGCGGCGCGATCCCCGGCCCCGTCTCCGGCGCAGTCACCGGCGCAGTCACCGGTTCCAGTGGAGTCTTCGGCTTCGGAGGCCGAGCAAGAGAAAGAGCCTTCTCCAGTGCCGGATGATCCTGCGGCGCCTGTTGAGGACACTGCGGCTCCGGTACCAGGTACTCCTCAACTGGATCCGGGATTATTCCCTTATCCGCAGTTCCCGACTCCGGGTGCGGATTCGGCGCATTTTTTAAATGCGATGTATGGGATTTTCCAACGGGCTGCCTTCCCATCCGGCGCACCTACTGGTCCCGTGGGTCCTATGGCTTATACTCTAGGAGTGCCGCAGCATTATGCTCAGGCCCCGTTTATGCCCTTTCTGCTGATGGTGACTTCATGGCAGTTTCCGGCGCCGTCTGGGGATCCATCTCGGCTTCGATTGGATCGACCTTCTTCGGAGCCTTCCTCGACGCCGTTGCCGACTCCCTCGGTGCCGCGACCCCGACACCTCCGGCTCCACGTTCAGTTCCACCGACTCCGTGTACGGCGCCGCCGACGCCAGCTCCTCGGATCCGTTCAAGGAGGGAGGCCCAGAGGGTCTTAGAGGAGGAACGTTATAGGGTGGAGGTGGAGGAAGGTGAGGTGGATACATCTTCCGACTAATTTGAAGGGATTCAGGAGGCTAGTGGCCTGGATACGACTCTAGAGTGGGAGCATTCTTCCTCTAGGTCTTCTCCACCGCAGGAGCTGGCTCCTTACTGTAGGAAGGTGGATATCTGACTATGGTTACCCCCAACTTTTTGCCTAGTGTCTAGCTGGTTTTTCGACTTAGTTGGCCTGAGATCCTGCCATTCAGGGTCTCAGGCTGTCTGCTCTCTCTTTAAAATGGACTCCATGTACCCTAGGTACATACCCAATTGGTAAGGATCACCTTATTGGACCCTGTACAGTGTACCCTAGGTACCCAGGGCATAGGTACCTAGGAGAGGTGTGGCTCACTGGTTAGAGGCGGCAGACCCGTAAGCAGAGGACGGCCCGGGACCAGGGTTCGATTCCCGACGCGGCAGGGTCGTGGACCAGGGTCAGCGGGCTCGATAATTCTCGCCTCGGTGCCTACTCCAGTCAGGGACCACACTCGGCAACTCTGGGCATTAGCTTGCCTCATCTTCACAACGGCCCCCCCAGACCGCCGGGGATGCTTGGTCGCACCTTAGAGATACCCATTAGGGACCATCTCTCAGGGTGAGCCAGGACGGGTTCCCCAGCGGTCGAAGCGCGAAGATACTCCTCCGGGAGTCGATTCTAGCGCTATATAAACCCACAATTAAATTAAATTAAATTAAATAGGTGTACCCTAGGCCTACCAGGGGCTGCAGCATGTATTATGCCACCCCTGGCCTGGCCTTACAATCAGACACAACTGGCTGATCACTCAGCTGGGGCAGGGTCGTGTAATCACCCCTTGCTTAGATATAGTATACCTATATCTACACTCACAATAGACACATGTGTACCTATCAGCCACTCCTATGGCAGGCCTTAACAATCCTGGAGGCAGAGTGCTTGGTAACATGTGAGATGGTGCTCTAGCATGAGCTGAGCCTGTCTGCAGCTTTCGGAACCATGTCCTTATAGCTGTTCTATGATATCGCCTACCATATACTCTTAAGTAGCTTATAATCTTACACAGTTATGGTAACTATGGTTTGGCTTTATCGAAACATGTCGTGTAAGGTGTCTAACACTTTGGAATAATACCCCCATACCATTTCTGGTGATGAGGATATTATTCCTCCCTTCTAGAGGGAGAGACATGTTAAAATCCTACTTTGCTGTTTAACTCTGACCAAAGCCTCAGCATCACAAAATGGATGCTGCTGCCACAGACACGAGTCTGACCTCCTGCAGCTTGGAGCCCTCCCAGCCAGGGAGGCCTGGACAATAGGTTTCCTGCTTGGGGAGGTGCTAGCACCTCCCCAGACAGACTTTAGTGTATTGGGGCAGAGAGGGCTGAAAGGAATGAGACATGCCTGGGGCACACAAGGTGTTCCATGCATAGTCCAGTTCAAACCGGTGCTGGGGCACTCCAGCCCCAGTCCTGGCACGAAACTGGACAAAGGGAAGGGGGTGTAACCACCCCCCTCCCTGGTCCCACCCATAGGAGGGACCTAGCAGGTAAACCAGCCCCCCAGATTAGTATAAGAGTGGGAGCTGAGTCCCTAGGACTTTGGATTATCCTGATAACTGAATCTTGAACAGAAACTCTGGACCTTCGACATTCGACTACGGAAGAAGACTGAAGAATCTCCCTTGTGGCCAAGGAGTGACCACCCTGTGCAAACAGGCACCATCTAGCGACCTGCTGTTTGCTTTGCTCAACGTTCTACGAGGAACCGACTGCAGAGCCCGACCAGCGCCTTGACTTCCAGACTTCTCCGACCCTGATCAACATCCACAGCACAGCTGAGATCCGTGGAGGCGAAAAGAGACGTGGGACCGGCTACCTGGGAAAATTGGCGACTTGCTTCCAGCGCAGCTTCTGAGGCATCCTCGAAGTTGTGCTCTGGGGATTGAGAAGCCCCAACCCCGAGCACCATCTGCACCGAAGATCAGCCCTCCACACTCCACGAGTTCTGCGTGGGGCCCTTCTGCATTTTCCTGCTCAACGCGTCTGTCCGGTTGCTTGCCCGTTGGCTAGTGACCTCTGTGACGATGAACCTGTAACTTTCCACCACTGGTTTGGCTCCTCCAGACTGGCCCTTGCTTCCCTGCAAAAGAGAAGCACCGCGGACCTTCCTGGTCTGCAACAGAAGCGAATCCTTCATTCTGCGTGGGTTGCGCTTGTCAAGGCTTGTTGTGTCCCAACTCGACATCGACGCTGCCGACAGCAAGAGCCCTCGTGGGACAGCTCGACTCCTGGTTCTGGTTGTCCTCGACGCCTCCTGGTACCCGTGGCTGCTGCGACAAGCTTCACCTCTTCACCTGCATCTTCACGACATCGCCTGGTTCCTTCCTGGTTCCTTCCCAGCTCCTGGCTGGTGACCTAGACTCTGTCCCCTCTGCTTGCAGGTATCCTCCTTCCTGATTCCATCCTTGGAATCCACCGGACACTCTTCACTGACTGCCTGTCAGCAACTTTCTTCAGGCATCCATAGGAGTCGACGACGAAACCCGACGCAAGTTCACACCTATGCACCCGCAGCCCGTGGGCTAGGTAACTTGAGTACTCCAGTGCTCACAAGGGTATTGACTATCCTCGTGTCTAGTTTCCAAGTCTCTAACTCCTAGTTCCTTCCGAAGTGTCCTAAAACTCTTAATTTCTAAATACTACTATTTCTATCGACTTTAACGTATTACGCGTGAGTGTTTCCACTCTGCACCTGAATCCCGTGGGCCTCCCACTGCCTAGCAACTGATAGGATAGTGTAGCCCCAGCGATTCCCTAGGCCTAGGCCTAACCTGTGTTCGTGACAGTGGTTCTTATACCACTTACTTAGTATATGGTTTGCGTGGCCCCTAGGGCCTAACTGCATTACTTACCTGTGTGACTTATGTATGCTTAAATAAGACCGTGCTGACAGGCACCATCAAGCGACCTGCTGTTTGCTTTGCTCAACGTTCTACGAGGAACCGACTGCAGAGCCCGACCAGCGCCTTGACTTCCAGACTTCTCCGACCCTGATCAACATCCACAGCAAAGCTGAGATCCGTGGAGGCGAAAAGAGACGTGGGACCGGCTACCTGGGAAAATGGGCGACTTGCTTCCAGCGCAGCTTCTGAGGCATCCTCGAAGTTGTGCTCTGGGGATTGAGAAGCCCCAACCCCGAGCACCATCTGCACCGAAGATCAGCCCTCCGCACTCCACGAGTTCTGCGTGGGGCCCTTCTGCATTTTCCTGCTCAACGTGTCTGTCCGGTTGCTTGCCCGTTGGCTAGTGACCTCTGTGACGACGAACCTGTAACTTTCCACCACTGGTTTGGCTCCTCCAGACTGGCCCTTGCTTCCCTGCAAAAGAGAAGCACCGCGGACCTTCCTGGTCTGCAACAGAAGCGAATCCTTCATTCTGCGTGGGTTGCGCTTGTCAAGGCTTGTTGTGTCCCAACTCGAAATCGACGCTGCCGACAGCAAGAGCCCTCGTGGGACAGCTCGACTCCTGGTTCTGGTCGTCCTCGACGCCTCCTGGTACCCGTGGCTGCTGCAACAAGCTTCACCTCTTCACCTGCATCTTCACGACATCGCCTGGTTCCTTCCTGGTTCCTTCCCAGCTCCTGGCTGGTGACCTAGACTCTGTCCCCTCTGCTTGCAGGTATCCTCCTTCCTGGTTCCATCCTTGGAATCCACCGGACACTCTTCACTGACTGCCTGTCAGCAACTTTCTTCAGGCATCCATAGGAGTCGACGACGAAACCCGACGCAAGTTCACACCTATGCACCCGCAGCCCGTGGGCTAGGTAACTTGAGTACTCCAGTGCTCACAAGGGTATTGACTATCCTAGTGTCTAGTTTCCAAGTCTCTAACTCCTAGTTCCTTCTGAAGTGTCCTAAAACTCTTAATTTCTAAATACTACTATTTCTATCGACTTTAACGCATTACGCGTGAGTGTTTCCACTCTGCACCTGAAACCCGTGGGCCTCCCACTGCCTAGCAACTGATAGGATAGTGTAGCCCCAGCGATTCCCTAGGCCTAGGCCTAACCTGTGTTCGTGACAGTGGTTCTTATACCACTTACTTAGTATATGGTTTGCGTGGCCCCTAGGGCCTAACTGTATTACTTACCTGTGTGACTTATGTATGCTTAAATAAGACCGTGCTGTACTTACCTCGAATCTCATAAAGAGTGCTGAGGGTATTTTGACTAGAATAAATACATTCTATTTTTATAATATATCTGTTGTGGTGTCCTTTCATTTGGTATTCAAGGGATTGCAAATGGTATATCAGCTGGCTTCACATGCCATACAGAGTTTAGCCTAAGACTGCTCTTGTCCATGCTACCACTAGGATAACTGGTCTATAAGGTTGACTTTATAACCAATCACCATAAGGGTTGTTTGGACTGATACAGGGTGTACATTAGAACTAGTGACATCATATATCAGGCCAACTTCTCACACTTACCATCTTGTGATAAAGAAGGCTGCAGAGTTGCTGGACTTGCAGTTGCCCTCTGCGGAGTATAAGCCTAACCTTCTGACGGAGGTGTTACACTCGCCTACCTCGACCAGTGAGCCTTTGCTGCCCTTTAATGAGGCTATTTTGGAGCCAGTTATGGACGTCTGGCGTAAGCCATTCTCTTCGCCGGCAGTCTCCAGACAGGTGGCGAGAAGATATAGGGTGGCACCTGGAGGTCCAGGTTTTTTATCTTCACACTCTTCTCCAGAAAGTCTGGTGGTACAAGCGTCATGCTCGAAGCATGCTTCAGGGGCTTTTCCTCAGACTCCTGCGGATAGGGAGTCTAAGAAGGCGGATCAGGCGGCTAAAAAGACCTTTTCGTCTGGGAGCATGGCGCTTAAGTCCGCTAATGCCACCTGCTTGCTAGGGCGCTATGTTCATGCTCTTATGGACTCATTGAAATCGTTAGCCCCTAAGTTGCCGGAAGGTGATAAGGCGTCCATTATGGAAGTGGTCACGGACACTCAGGCTGCTGCAAGGCAGGTGATTCAGTCGGGGCATGATACGGCTGACTCGATGGCAAGGATTATGGGGTCATCTATAGCCACTAGGAGGCAAGCGTGGCTTTGTTCGTCTGGCTTTTCTAAGGACGTTCAGGCCACATTGGTGGATTTGCCATTTGACGGACAGAGGCTTTTTGGTGAAAAGGCTGATTCCGCCTTGCAGAGGTTTAAAGAGAGCAGGGTGATGGCGAAGTCTTTAGGTCTGCAGGCTCCTGCTAAAGGATTTGGGCTTAAGAAGTTCAGAGGTTTTGGGAGGTCTTCATTTCGCTCCTTCCAGCAGCCTCAGCAGCAGCTGCAACAGCAGCAGCAGAATCCCCTCTATAGGTCCTATAGAGGGAGACAAAGAGGTCGGAGAGGTTCTGGCCGCAACCCCTCTTCATCTTCTACCTCCTCTGCTCCCAATGAAGCTTCAGGGAAGCAGCCCTAGATCCCCCATCCTGGAACATGTAAGACCTGTGGGGGGTCGGGTGTCCCACTTTCTGCGAGGTTGGAGATCTGTTACAACCGACCTTTGGGTTTTAAACCTCGTGGAGACTGGGTACGCCCTTCCCTTTCGGGAGTTTCCTCCCCCTTACCCTCCTTGCCAGGGTTACTGCTCAGAGGACCATCTACTTCTTCTACAGAAGGAGGTGTTAGCTTTGCTTCAAAAGGGTGCGATAGAGGTGGTTCCAGAGCAGGAAAGGGGTCAGGGATGCTACTCCCGGTATTTTCTGATTCCCAAGAAGGACGGCAGATTGCGTCCGATACTGGACCTCAGAGTCTTGAACTTTTACCTGAAACAGGAGAAATTCAAGATGCTGACCCTTGCTCAGGTTCTCCAAGCGTTGCAGCACGGAGACTGGATGGTGTCGCTCAACTTGCAGGACGCGTACTTCCATGTCCCAATCCTGAAGTCGCACAGGAAGTATCTCTGTTTTACGGTTGGGTCGCAACACTACCAGTTTGCGGTCCTCCCGTTTGGTCTTACTACCGCACCTCGAGTCTTCACGAAGGGGATGGCAGTGGTGGCAGCCCATCTCAGGAGGTCGGGGATTCCGGTTTTCCCCTACCTGGACGACTGGCTTCTGAAGGCAGAGTCACCAGAGATGGTGCAACATCATCTGCAGGTAACATCTCGACTGTTATTCGACTTGGGTTTTTCGATCAATGTGCCCAAATCTCACCTGGTGCCCTCTCAACCCAACCTGTTCATAGGGGCGGTACTGGACACTACTGTGTGTCGAGCATTTCCTCCTCCTCAAAGAATTCTCGACATTCAGGAGATGGTCCATTTATTCCACTGTGGAGCGGTTTTCCAGTTCTGAAGGTCCTTCGCCTGCTCGGTCTGTTTGCCTCCTGCATTCTGTTGGTTAATCATGCACGCTGGCACATGAGGGCGCTCCAGTGGTGTCTCCGCAGGCAGTGGTATCAGCACAACGGAGATCTCAGGGAGTCGATCAGGATCTCCGGAGAAGCTGCAGCGGATCTATCTTGGTGGAGCGTGGAGGGCAATCTGTCCCAAGGAAAGCCCTTCCATCTACCTCCATCGGTGGCCACAGTGATAACGGATTGCATCCACTTTAGGGTGGGGTGCGCACCTGGGGGATCTGGAGATCAAGGGTCTTTGGTCTCCAGAGGAAAGGTTGCTTCACATCAACCTTCTGGAATTGCGGGCGATTCGCTTGGCACTCAAGGCCTTCCTCCCTTCCCTTCGCAGTCAGTCTGTTCAAGTCCTGATGGACAACACTACCGCGATGTGGTATGTCAACAAGCAGGGAGGAGTGGTGTCGCATTGTCTCTGCAGAGAGGCTCTGCGTCTATGGTCCTGGGCTCAGGACCATCGGATTTGTCTGATGGCAAATCATCTGGCAGGGGTGCTGAACGTACGTGCGGACAGTCTCAGTCGGCAGTTCTCCGCCGACCACGAGTGAAGGCTCCACCCGGAGGTGGTTCGTTACGTCTTTCGGACGTGGGGAACCCCTCGGGTGGACCTGTTCGCCACCTGCGAGAACGCGCACTGCCCGTCATTCTGCAGTCTCCAGTTTCCGATGCAGGGGGCGTTCGGGGACGCGTTTCAGTTGCGTTGGGGCTCACAACTAAATTTACGCGTTTCCTCCCATACCCTTGATTCCTCGGGTTCTGAGGAAGATTCGCCAAGACCGGGCCCAAGTTATTTTGGTCGCCCCGGATTGGCCAAGAAGGGTGTGGTATACAGATCTTCTCCACCTCTCCACGTGCCCTCCGCTCCGTCTCCCTCTGAGGGCAGACCTCCTCTCACAGTCGGAGGGGCAGGTTCTACACCCCCACCTCCAGAGCTTACACCTTCATGCCTGGAGATTGAACGGGGCAACCTGAATTCCTTCTCTCTCCCGCCTGATGTGGTGGATGTTATTTTATCGGACAGGCGACACTCCACCAAGTCCATTTACTCATATAGGTGGTCTAAGTTTGTTAAATGGTGTGGAGAGAGATCCATTGACCCTTTAAAAGCCAATCTTTCTGATGTGCTTCAGTTTGCTCTTTCCCTGGCTCAGCAGGGCTGTGCTGTGGCCACGTCAAGGGCTATCTATCGGCCTTATCGGCTTTTCTATGTCTTCCTGATCAACCATCATTATTTAAATCTCCGATTGTACTAAGGTTTATCAAAGGCCTTACAAACATGTTTCCTCCTACTCCTTTTGTAATGCCACAGTGTGACCTTAATCTTGTCTTAACTTTTCTGATGGGGTCCCCGTTTGAGCCTCTTCATAGCTGTCCTCTGAGGCTTTTGTCCTTTAGGACGGTCTATGTTGTAGCCATAACCTCGGCAAGGAGGGTGAGTGAGCTTCAAGCTCTTGGTTCTAAACCCCCTTTTCTTACATTACATGCTGAAAGGATGGTACTTAGGACTAGGGCTGCTTTCCTGCCTAAAGTAGTTACTCCGTTTCATTTGGGGCAGTCTATTACTCTCCCTGTTTTTTATCCTCCTCCTCATCCCTCCAAAGAGGAGGAAAGACTTCATCGCCTAGACCCAAAGAGAGCTGTAAGCTTTTACTTGGACAGAACGAAGGACTTTCGTCTGGATGACCAGCTCTTCGTGGGTTATGTTGGTCATTCCAAAGGAAGAGCGGTGCACAAGCGCACTCTATCAAGATGGATCATCCTTGCCATCAAGATCTGCTATGCCCTGGCTGGTAAGGTTCCTCCTGAGGGTATTAGGGCTCATTCAACTAGAGCTAAATCATCTACATCTGCTTTGGCCAGGGGTGTTCCTGTGGCAGATGTTTGTAAAGCTGCGACTTGGGCCTCCCTCCATACTTTTGCAAAGCATTATTGCTTGGACTCTGAGATGAGGAGGGAGGGCCACTTTGCGCGCTTTGTCTTGCAGGACTTTCTGGTATAGGAAGGTGGACACCCTCCTGCGGGAGTGGGGACTGCTGTGGGAATCTATTCACAAGGTGAGGAATCCACTGGCATATGTATCCACCAGAAGAACAAGTTACTTACCTTCGGTAACGCTTTTTCTGGTGGATACAGTATCTGCCTGTGGATTCCTCACTGGCCCACCCGCCTCCCCATTGTCCACCTTTGTATACCTTAAAAGTTGTCTTGTTTGAGATGTTGTTATGCTTTCTGGTGCATTGGTAGGAAATGCTTGTTTGATTTAGCTTTCCTTTTGTTTATGTACTATGTATATTTGATTGTATATTGTGTACTGTGTATACTTTGAATTTGTCGTTGGTCCACCTGTGCGCCTCGGGGGCACGGAAAAAATGGGTGGAACTGACGTCATCACGCCGACTTGGCTCTCTTATGGCTCCGGTGACGTCATACGGAGTCGCGAGCGGAGCCGATGCATTGTGACGTCGTCCACGTCGGCGTAGAGAGCTGGGGAAAAAAGTTCAGTGGAATGCTGGCGCAGGGGATATTCACAAGGTGAGGAATCCACAGGCAGATACTGTATCCACCAGAAAAAGTGTTACCGAAGGTAAGTAACTTGTTCTTCCAGAATAAAGGTAATGCCAGGTCAATAATACCCTGTTGCCAATTGGCTCTAGCGCAGTGTTTACTAACTTTTACGCACCGCAGCACACTTGTTAGATGACACTACCACTATCCGCCTGCTGTCCTGGCTAAAGCGCGGGTGAATATGTCTTACTGAAGCGACCTAAAACCTACCCATGGTTGCAGAGGGATGCCCACCCCTAGTACATGGTATCCGTCTATTTGGTGCCAGCCGATGTTCCGAATAAGGCCCTCATGCCCAATGCAGCTCAGCGTTTCGCAGCGCCTCTCTTTGCGTTGTAATTTCCAGAGTAAGGGTAAAATTATACTTCCCACCATAGGGATGTTAACCAGTGGCAAAGGCAGGCAGACCCTGGGCATGAGAACAGATTCAGAGTAACGTCCCTCACCCAGCCTATGTATCCCCTAACAACTTTTGCTACGGTATCCCAGCGTGCCAAGAGGTTAGTCAGTGTAATTGGATAAGAGGACAGGGAGTAAACATACTCAACCGTCCTTCCCCTTCTGAAAAAGGAAGACAACTGTACTGGTAGTTGTGGGCAGTTGTGCTCCAAACACATCTTCCCAGACTGCTGAAGGACAGCACCCATTCATAAAGCTTCTGTGCTGGTGGGAACAAAACCTTTCAAATTTCCACTTTCAAATTTCCACTTCTGACTAATTGAATACCTTCACCCGGTGGTATCTTGGTGCTGACTAACTTGGTTAATGTTACCACACACTGGTACTTGTTTATCACTTCCGAATCAAGAGATACTAAGTGGACCTACCAAGCTCTGAACTTGTGAACGAGCCCCCTTCTGTTCTGCCGCTCCGCAGACCTGTGAAATTGTATCCAGGTGCGGACTTCTGGCACTTGAACCCAAACTTGTACAGGCACGAGCTAGAAAACTTTATCCAAACGGCCTGCCAGCTGGCTGACCGCTTCCTGCGGATGGCTTCTCCTCTACTCTGCAGGTGTGAGACGCACTGATTGCGCCCGTCAGGGCACCAGCCACTAGATAGTGACTTTCTAGGTTGACCCATCTGGCACACTGTTGATCTGGATTTCCATTTTAGTAATAATAGGGTAGCTGCTAGATACCAGAGCCAGGGTGCACCTGGGGACATGTTGTGACCTGCCCTGCCAACGTCCTGGTCAACGGTTCCCCTAGGCAGACCTTTTATATCTTCTAGGCTGAACCTAACCCATCACACTCACTTTGCCGTGCCTCTAGTAGTCATCTCCAAAATTGGACAGACAGCGCCAAGCAATGGCGAGCTGTCCCAAGCGCTGGTGTAACCATTAAGCAGCGGTGCGGCCCCCCACCAGAAACCGTTTGGTCAAATTTAGCACAGGTAAACTTGATGCTGCACTTTACCCATAGTCGGCCATTGCAGCCCTAGAAGGACAAAACAGTTAGTGCGAAGAACACGCGAACATGCAAGCAACAAGCTGCCAGTGTCTGTTTATGGCAGCAAACACATGTCTCCTGGCGCGCATGACCAGGAGCATGTTTCAGCCTTAAAGTTCATTAAGTGAAAAGATTTGACAAGCGGCGTCCCATCCCTTCCCCCAATCCAGAAGCACACCAAAGAAAGGAAGTATGAGCTCGAAGGGTGCTGGTTATTTTTACAGCACGTCGAACGCTGCCAGGTGTCACTACCTGTCACTATATAGACCGCCTCTAGCTTGTTATTGCGGTCTGCCTCTTAGGCCTTACTAAGAGGCGCCTAATACCTCGGAACAGCGACATCTGATTCCCTAAAAATGAAAACTCTCTCGTATCTGTCTTAAAGCTGCGTGTTCTATCCTTCTTATGTGCATTGTAGCCTATTGCTTGCATACTGTAATCGTGCAGCTACACTTAGGGGCCTATCAGATCACGCATGACTCTGGTCTTAGAGGCTGCAGTTTGCCCCACTTAGGTTACTGTGGGCTCCAACCTGCCAAACTTTCACACCCGTAAACCGAATGTGAAACACAACAGTGGAACAGTGCCACCCGGTGGCCAGAACCTGTGACACAAACTGCTGGGCCCCCTGTCTTGAGCCCAAAAACACCAAAGCACGATAGCCAGTGCCAAAGCCACTCAGCCTCAGTTGCCAATGGGACCACATTGATCTAACGCCCAAAAACCAACTCCAGTCCCCTGCTGCGGCATGAAATACAATCAATCGACCTCCCCCAGTGAGGCCCGGCAACACCATGGGTCGGGTCTGCAGATGCACTGGTCCCGCGGGACCCACCTTGGCTGCAACAAACCCACCAAAAGCTTCTGTTGTGCCCTCATAGTCAAGGGGCCCACTTGGTCACCTGAGGCAGCAACCTAATGTCCCCGTGGTACTTCAGTGACCTACTTCACCCCACAACCCCTATGCCTAGATCGAGTGAAACTCCGAATTGTCTGAGTCAGTATCACACAGCTAACTGCGGGTAAGGCAAGGAGAGCGTAACTGACGAAACCTAGTCCACGCTGGTGGGCATTGCATTGAGGGACACCCTGCCTCACCTAATACACTACTAAGTGCCAGTAGAGAGGAAGAAAACCCGCAGGCATACTGATAATTTGGGGGACAAGCGTTGTGCGCTGCATAGGAACGTAGATTAACGGCACCCTGCATTGCCCCGGGGCACGTATGAGGCTAGTGCAAGGAAGGAGTTCTCCGAGCTGGGGAATGGGCAGTTTGCAACTGGGCACACTTTCACCGTGAAAGTGCTTGCACTACCTCCCAATAAAACCCATACTCCGAAGGGGATGAGCACTGGTAACCCCCCGAACACGGAGCCTCTGAGTGGAGCAAGTGGAGGCGCATAGGGACGGAGGGACCGGCGGGGCCCCTCACTGGGAAGCTGCCTGGAGACCAACGACGGGGTCGCTACTATCGGCCCTGAGTCCCAATAAACCCCCGCAAGGGAGGGACCGGGCACGGGAAGAGTGGCTTCCCTAATCCGTTTACACTCCCCACACTGGACGTACCCGGGAGCCCCAGTGGCAACGGTGACATTGGCCGCTGCAGTCAGAACCGGCCGGTTGTCGGACAAGAACAGGCCGCGCTGGCATGGAGGAGCCAGTCAGATGCTAAGCAGGGACGGTACCGGGCAGCGACGGGAAAGGGGCCGCACATAAGATTGTAGCTCACAGGAGCTGGCCAGCTTGTTATTATGCGCAATATTCTGCACCGTTTGGAGCTATCGTCGCGTCGCCATTAGAGCGTTTCACATTTGGGCCTCTCTCTACGGCACAGGGAGATTAAGTGATTTGCTATCTGTCCTGGGATGTTGAGGCCGGGAGTGGAGCTGCAGGCTCGCGACGAACTTGGTTCCCCCGTTCTAACGTCTGCAGCTTTTCCCGCTACGGCCACACCAGGAAGATTTGTAGCGACGGGGTACCGTGTGGGAGTGAGTGCCGCTCGGCCCCATGCCCATGGCTGAGCCGGACCCCAGGATATTGCGGCAGCTCCCGTGCCCGTCATTTCAAACCAAATTGGCACAGTTGTGTCCCCAGGTGGGATGTGTTACGATTGAGTGCAGTCCGGTGTACAGTGTGGAAACTGACTCGCAGACCAAAAGCACTCCTAGTCGCTCTACTTTGCCAACTCTTATCCCCGTACAGCTAGGAAACCGCAGCACCTGACCTGAAGTGGGTGCCAGGGGGCAGCTAAAGCCGCCAAGTGAGTGTGTGTGGGGGTGGCGGGTGCACAGCAGAAGAGCGCCGGCGCAGCCCCCCGCATGGATTCAGCTCAACATTAAACTTAATTTATTAACTTCATTCAAATGTAACATAACACAATTACCACCAGGAGACGCATCGTTATCATGGAGACAAGCAGCAAACAGCAAACATTAAAATGCAGACACTTCCGCATTCAGCCCAAGCTCCTGCGCATGCTCCTGCAACCAGCGAAAAAAAGGGGCTGTCTACCCAGCAACACAAACAGCTGAGACCATCTTGTAAGGGAAGAGGCAAAGCTCAAGACTGCCCAACTTGCATCGAGGGCGAACCCACCGGTGAGGCTCCTCTCACCTCCATGTGGTACCATGGCGCTCGAGAGAATGGTGGAGGAACAAAGATAAGATGCAGAGATATTAGTACTATCTCATTTGGGCCACCGACACCCCGGCTGTTGGTCCCCCTGCGCCGGGCAAACACACTGGGGCCGATTGATGTTCCTCCGACTGCCTCATCTAATATGCCACCCCAGCCTTGCTGATTTGCTGTGGTGGTGCGCTGCCACACGCTGTGGCCAAACGGAAGGGCACGATTACTCTGCCCCCCTCCGCGGCTGCCGACCGATCGCGTGCCTTGCCAGCGCACCCATGACCTCGTGTGCCGCTCAGCGTTGCAATTAGCTGGGCGATGTGCTGCAAGAGCCAAGCCCCATCAGGCCATACCGGTGGTTGAGGGACAATCGTCCGCCCCACATGCCCCCAGCACAGCAGTGTGCAGTGACCTGCGGCTTACACACTACCCGCTCGAGGCAACTCACGGCAGTAACCACCCCGCCGTGCTAAGCCGTCCCATCCAGCCACCTAGAGTGCACCATGCTGCTGGACAACAGCAGGCGCCCCCCCCCTGGATGCCACCCGTCGTAGTAAGCAACTTTCTGAGACCGGACGGGCATCCGACCGTGATGTGCGGAGGGGGGAGGTTAGGGTGTCTCACACAAGGACAATGGGGCTGGACTCACCGCAAATCGTTGTAAGCAGCTCTGCAACCCGACATGGGGGACACGTATAGATGGCGTGCACGGCGAACAAAGAGCCCGAGCTGGGTTGCAGCGGCAGAGGCACCCTCCTGGGCGGAGAGGCGCCGGGAGGGAGGACGCATTGGGGAATCCAATTTTAGGGTGCGCGCTTTTCGTCCGGTCTCCTTCAGCTGGCGGAGCCACCCATTAGAGACAGGGGGCCGACAATTGCGAAAGCGCTCCTCCTGTGGGTCTAAAAGGTAGAACCACGGACCCACGGGAGTAATGTTCACCGAACGCCCAGTCATCGTCGCGGACACAAGATCAGGGGAGCTCCAGCGGGTTCTCATGCTCTACAGCTAAGCTTGCGATATCAAGGGGGTTGGGGCCGAGGCCGGCCTGCTCAGGCCCAGGCGAATGCCACTCTGTTGCCTCTTAGGACAGCGGCCTGTGCAAATGTATTAATCTATTTGTTTCTTTATGCAGGAGTAGGATCGGATGCCAGGCCCCTCCCTTCCTCGCCACCGCTAGGATCCTCCTGGAACACACAGGTAAAGGGTAAGAGCCGCCAGAGGCAAGGATCACGAAGGGGTCGGAACGCCTACCGCTGCAGTACCGGGCGGGGGTGTCATCATCAGGCCAAGGGCCGCGCGCCACATGGGTATGTTAACCCATGCCTCCCCCATGGTGACCAGGTCAGGTAGTGAAAGCCACTATCCCCCCTCACTCCGCCTGCTTTGTTTTCCAGCTCGTCCCACGCTTTCCGGACATTCCGCTGAGGTGCAGGGTACAGCACCAGTCACCGGCCGAGGTGCTCTTGAGGTAACGCTTGACGGAGTGTCGCGCCGAGGGGGCCAGGTGGGGGGGCTCGCAGGGCAACACCAGCTCTAAGGGGGGAGAGTCATGATGGGCAGGCAGGGACTGCTGCCGCGTCAGCGGCCGGAAAGTCCTTAAGGTCCATTGGTTAACAATTTTACCATCATCCCCTCACAGGGATCAGCAAGTTCCTTCCCCGACTACACGACTTCAGGAGCATCGTCAGGAAGTAAGTAGGGGGTGAGGGTCTGGGACCGAGCTGCGTAGGCGAAGCCTGGAAATCTAAGCAGTCACCAGCAGTTAGGTTTTGGCTGACAGCTCAATTTCTCTTCCAGGTGGGCAGTCGCAGATCCATCCAGATGAATAGCCAGGGATCCCCCCCGCTTTTCTCAATGATGTCCCAGGTGGAAGATTCCCAGCCAGGAACCTCCCAAGATGCGCAATTGTTGGCCGTCATGGAGATGAGCAGGGCCAAAGGAGTGGCTTGGGCCACTGACCTTTTGATGGCACACAGCCCCGACGATTCTGGTATTGCCATGCCTGCCCAAGGCACGGGTCAGGAAGCTGCTGAGGAGAACGGCCCCACCAGATCAAAGAGGGTTTGCAGGCCCACAGTTAAGGACTTTCCAGCTGAACCGCTGGTAGCTAGGAGCCGCACCACAAGCACAGCGCGGACCCTGGCCGTGCTGTTGGCCGACGCTCCCCTGCCCCCCGCAGCCGGACCAGTGGCCCCCCTGGTCAACGCAACGCCGCCTACGAACTTTGCCACCCATGACGACCTGGGTAAGCTCATGGATACGCGAACAAACTTCATGTCGGAGGTCAGAGCTGGTTTCCTGGTGTTCAACAACAGCAACATAGTGAACTGTGGAGTTGGGATAGCTAGCCCAGCATCACTTGCGCAGGCACCAGGTGCCCCTTCAGTCACGAACGTTTGGGGTGGTTGTGGGGGGGCAGCCACCGACCTGTGCTGCCACAGGGCAGCATGCAGTAAGGAGTCCCAGGGCCCACGCCTGAGCCCGGGGCCATCGAGCACTGTCCCCTCCCCACTTGGGGGGACCTCACGCGAGTTAGGCGGCCAGATACGAGCAGAGACAGCCACCCCGCCCGCAGCCCCATGTGCTCCCCCCCCGCGGTCCCTGCCGCCAACGCCACCCCTCCGCCTGCGTCCCCAGCGTCATGCACCCACCTCACCCCCGCGGCTCCGCCTCCTGTACTCCCTGCCCCCGCGCCGCTAGTCACGTTGGCCCCCCTGTTGTCCGGCCGATGCTCATTAGCGTGGGATGTGCCCCTGGCGGCCAAGTAAGGGATCTGGAGGAGGGAATTTATTGACATCTTTACGTTGTTGATGCACGGGGCAGAAGGGGTTGATACCAGGGAAATGAGCGGTAAGGAGGAGGACAAGAAGGTTCGCTTCCAAGCTTGGCCTGATAAAAATATCAAAAGGTGGGGACAGGCCTTTGCCATCCTGGCAGCTGTTGTCAAGGAACGGTACCCAGAACAAGGGCAGGGGCTGTTCCAATACGCTGGCATCATCACCAATGAGGCGGAGACTAACGGCGGGATGGGCTGGTACAGGTATGATTGCGAGCTTAGGAAGAAGATGGCCATCTGTCCCGAACTAGGGTGGGACCAGCTGGAGGTGCGTCTTTGGGTCCAGCACATGGGCAAGGGCAGGGTTGAGGCTGAGGAGAAGCCTAGCTCAACCATGAAGAAGGGAGAGTCGAGCAAGGGCCAGAGGCAGGACAGTTCAAACAGCCCTTTCGCGGAGGCCGTGGTAGGGGCCAGAAGCAGGGACCCAGGAGAGCCTTCAATGGTACGTGTAAGCTGTTTAATGCTGGGTCTTGCTCCTGGGACAAGGCCTGTCGATTCTCTCACACCTGCAGCAAGTGCGGTTCCCCACACTCGGCCACCTCCTGCAACAAGCGCGAGCACGCCTCCATGCCCGCCAGACAAGACAAGTAGGCCCGGGGTCCGGGTTCCTCGTGCCGGGCCCTCTCACCCCCCCCCCCCCCACAGAACAGCCCACTTGGCACCCCCCTGATCCCCCACCCTGGGAGCCCCTGGCCAAAGGCCCGTCCCCCGTTGTCACAGCCAACCTGCTACCACTACTAAGGGAGTACCCCAATGCGAAGGACAGACTGTCATTGGTCCAGGGGTTCTTGGAGGGCTTCAGAATTCCCTATCTGGGGCCTTTGGTCAATAGGGATGCGGAAAACCTCAGGTCAGCCAGGGATCATCCCGATGTAGTAGGGGCAAAGATCAAGAAGGAAGCGCCCTGGGGAGGGTGGCGGGCCCCTTTCGGCATCCCCCTTCCGAACTTTATTGTCTCTCCCATGGGGGTGGTCCCAAAGAAGGAGCCAGGGGCGTTCAGGCTGATCCAGCACTTGTCCTACCCGGAGGGAGATTCAGTGAACCACTGGCTTGAGGAGGGTTTGTGCTCGGTCTCGTACTGTTCGCTCGACATGGCAGTGGACATGGTCAGGAGGGCGGGCAGGGGAGCATGGTTAGCCAAGGCTGATATTGAGTCCACTTTCAGCCTTCTCCCGGTCCACCCTGAGAGCCAGCACCTCCTTGGATTCAAGTGGCAAGGTGAATTCTTCTACGACAGGTGCATGCCGATGGGGTGTGCGGTCTTGTGTGCCTACTTTGAAGCCTTCAGCTCATTCCTGCAGTGGGCCCTCTCAGTAAGGTTCAGTGTAGAGGGGGTGACCCACTACCTGGATGATTTTTTGTTCCTTGGGAGTGCGGGACCAAAGGAGTGCAGCAGGGGGCTTCAATGTTTCCAGAACCTAGCCAGACACCTAGGGGTGCCGTTAGCACCTGGTAAGACGGAGGGTCCTGCGCAGGTTCTCACCTTTTTGGGCATCGAGCTTGACACGGTGACGGGCGTGTCTAGCTCCCTGCAGAGAAGGTCCAGGCTTTGCGGCAGGACATCCAGTCTGCCGCTGGGGAAAGACAAGGCTCCCTTGGGTGTCATCCAAAGCCTCTTGGGCAAGTTAAACTTTGCAGCCAGAGTCATCCGAGTGTGCCGGGTGTTTGCCAGGAGATTAGCCAGGGCCACGGCTAACATGTCTAGAAAACACCACCTGGTCAAGTTGGGGGCAGGCCTGAAGAAGCACTTGGTCATGTGGGGGGAGTTCCTGTTGCACTTCAATGGGACGGTTATCTGGAGGTCCCCCTGGGTTGACAGTCCCGAGCTCAGCTTGTTCACGGACGCCTCAGGGAGGGAGGGCTTTGGGGCAATCCTGGGCGAAGAATGGTGCACACAGGGATGGCACAACGCGTGGCGCAAGCGTGGCATCACTTCCAAAATCACCATTTTGGAACTTTTCCCTATCATCATATCCCTCCACTTGTGGCCGGCCATATTGTCTGATAGGAAGGTCCTTTTCTGATCGGACAATATGGCGGCCGTGCAGGCCATCAATGGTCAGACCGCCAAGTGCCCACTGGTGCTCTGCCTGCTCAGGGAGCTCGCAAGAGGGAGCCTGCGCTGCAACTTGGAGTGTAGGGCTCGACACATTGAGGGGGTTAAGAATGTTGCTCTCTCGTTTTCAGTGGTTCCGATTCCGGTAGGCCTGGCCGCAGGCGAGAGCGGAGATGACCCCCTTCCCCGCAACCCTCTGGAGGATCTTGGAGTGGAAAAACAGCTAAGGGCCATGGGGGAACGGGCCTTGGCCCCCGGTACCAGGAAGCGGTACCTGGCAAACCTGACCTGCTTTAACAATGTAGCTCCTGTCTTAGGCCTGGCCGGGGTACCCGTTGAGGGCAAGGTACAGGCTTTCGTGGTGTGGGCCAAGAAACAGGGAAAGAGTCACTCTTGGGTCTGTGGTCATCTAGGGGCGGTCAGTCACGATGCAAAGCTTAGAGGAGGACAGGACCCTACCAAGTCCTTTGCCATCAGGGCGGCTCTAAAGGGGTGGGCCAGGGAAGAGCTCTGGGTGCCAGACAACAGGTACCCCATCACCTATCCCATCCTGCAGGCCATGCTAGACGTCCTGGGAGGTGTCACCCACTCGCCTTATGAGGCGTCCCTCTTTGCCACTTTCTTTTGCTTTGCATTCTTTGGAGCTTTCCGGACCAGCGAGTTAGTGGCTCAGTCCAAATCTGATAGGTCAGGGGATGCCCTGGGCATAGCGGATATCCGGTTGTTGAATGAGTTAATGATCCACCTCAGAAGGTCAAAGACAGATCAGAACGGAAAAGGGGTAGTGGTGGAGCTACTGCCTTTAGGAGACCCCAGATACTGCCCGGTTGCCAGGGTCCAGGAGTTCATTTCTCTTCGCCCTGCAGCACCGGGGTACTTATTGATTCACGCAGACCTTGTTCCCTTAAGCATCTTCCAGGTAGACAGGGTAATGGGTGCTTGCCTGTCTAAGGCCTGCCTTCTCCAGGCTGATAAAAAATATTCAAGTCACTCCTTCAGGATTGGGGTTGCCACCACTGCATTCTCAGCAGGTCTGGAACTGGCACGGGTCATGAAAGTGGGGCGCTGGGAGTCTCAGTGTTATAAGAGATACATCCGCCCCTGATGGGGTCCGCTTTGTGTTTAGGACTGTAACTTGCAGTGTTGTGTGCCACTTGTTTATGGTTTGGTGGTTGTAGTGCAATATTTTACTGTTTGGTAATAAACTTTTGAGTTGAAACGTGTCCTTTGTGTCTTCAGGGTCACGTGTGTGGGTCATTGGGCAATCTGCCATCTCCCGGTTGGCCCGTTGGGCATCGATCAGGAACTGGATGCGACGCTTCTCGCAGACAAAGTTTGAGTGGTTGGGGTTTCCAGGGATGAGATGGTGCAGCCTCATGAACAGACTGGAGCACTCGCTAGCCACATTGTGTGCCCCGCCCAAATTTTTGGTGATCCACGTGGGGGACAATGACTTGACTGCATTGGGGAGAACCCTGCTCCTGCATGCCATGAAGACTGACCTGGGGGAACTGAGCAAATGCCTAGGTCAGTGCGAGCTCTGGTGGTCAGAAATTTTGCCGCAGAGGGTGTGGCAGGGTGCTAAGTCTGGCGAGGCGGTGGAGCGGTCCAGGAAACTGGTGAACAGCTCCATGCGCAAGTTCACTCAGCAGAGGCGCCTGGGATTTATCAGACACGAAATGATTCAGGAAAGGGTCAAAGGATACTTCGAGTCTGACGGGGTACACCTCACTCCGGTGGGGATGGACCTGTTCCTGCTAGACTTGGAGGAGGCACTAGCACACAAAGGTTGCAGGTAATAGACTAGAGCAGTTGGTGGGGGCCCCGGCAGCGACGGTTGGCCGCCTCGTGGGCTGTGGCGCAGTTACAGGGCGATCTGGAAGCATATGGGTACAGAACTGTACCTTTGCGCGGCACACGGTGGTGCCAGAGCAGAACCCCAGGAGCCTCATGGGAGGTTCACGGATTCTATGTCGGCGCCCCGTAGTCCTTCGGGCGGTTGCGGGCCTGAGCAACCGGGGGCTTGCCTAGCTACGCTCCTCCCAGAAGGGCGTGAGTATAATGGACCTAGGGTGGTCAGGTGATCCGAGAAGGGGATCACCAAAAGGTGCAGTACTAAGTGGTTCGCCACGGTGCTGCTAGGCTCATCAGGCAGGCAGATGGCGAGAAGGCTGCCTGCCCTTGGATCGCCCATAAGCTAACCCACCAGATTACATAATGTTGTATGTAATAAACCTGCAGCAGTTTTTTCCCAAGTATAACTTGTGTGGTGTGTTTCATTTGCGGGCATTCTTGCTGTGGGGGGGTCTGTTGCCATGACGGTGCTATGCAGCTGCCCGAGGCCACCACAGGGGGCCACTCAAGAGGGCGGCCCTGTAGTGGCATCGGGCATCCACCCCCCACTCCTTTCTCCTCCCCCCCTTCTTCTGGGGGGGGGGGTTGGGCCTAGGGAGGAGTCCCGCCTTGGGTCGCGGGTGTCCCGCGTCACGTCCGGTGCGCGAGGCAGGGTGAGGGGTACATAGGTATCCCCCACCCCCTCCTCGGCCTCTTTTCGCACCGGACGCGCCGCGAACACCACGCTTCCACCACGATTTAAATCTGTGAGTTCAGAATACCAGTTGTACAAAACCTATTGTGTACTTTTGGTGCCGTGCTAAAGTGTGATTTATTAATGTCAAAGTTTCAAGTTAAGGAAAGACATTTTCTTGAAATTTGAAGGGCTTTATCATATTTTACGTGATGTTTGTTGTATGATTTACATAACAAACTTTTTCGGGGCTCGTGCATGGGCTCTAGATCCGAGCCAGACCCTTGGCTCGGCTCTCCCTGTGAATCTGCTGGCGCGCCCTCCTCTGTGCCATAGTAACATTAAGGTGGCTGGCACCGGCTGCCTCTGGGGGCACCAGACGAGTACATTCTCAAGCCTGTTGACAGGATTGGGCGAGCAGTTTGAAGCGGCCCTGGAACATGTTTAGAAACTCATGGGCATGTTCCACTGGCAACCAGCGAATCCCCAGAGAGCTCGGAGAGCCTCCTTCCCACAAGGTTTCATAACGGCCGCACT
Organism: Triturus cristatus; assembly: GCF_964204655.1. Taxonomy (NCBI): domain Eukaryota; kingdom Metazoa; phylum Chordata; class Amphibia; order Caudata; family Salamandridae; genus Triturus; species Triturus cristatus. The sequence continues at coordinate 74,763,378 of NC_140585.1, read as the reverse complement.
GCGCCCATTCCAGGAACCGTACCATATATGTGCATCTGCATTACTAGAAAAACAGCCAACAATCGTCGTATGTGGTGGTAATTGTTGGCCGCAGTTTTTATTACATAATCACACTTGTACAACTCCCCCTGACACCCCTTGGAGGCCGGGGTCATAAATCGTTGTCACACATTATTAGCAATGTGATGTCACGCATTGTCAGCTGGACATCATAAATCATGGGCCATAAATCATTATGCATCATAAATCATTCTGCCACAATTGGCCCTTACTTTGTTGCCATGAATCACTCTGCCTGATCCCCATAAATCAGCAGCCCTACATCATGGGTCGTAAATCATTGGTCATAAATCATTCTGTCACAAGCCATCATAATTTCGTTGTCATAAATCATTTTGCCTGCCCATCATAAATCATGGGTCATAAATCATGGGTCATAAATCATCGGTATGCCATAAATCATTCTGTCACAATCTGTCATCATTCGGCTGTCATAAATCATTCTGCATGAGCATCATAGATCATCAGCCATAAATCATCGGCTGGCCATTAATCACTGGTTTGTCTTTTTGCTCATTTGCAACTCCTAGGGTCGTAAATCACCCTGACAGCTCATAGATTGTTCTTGGTTGTTTACCACGCCCCTTTGCGTGTGGGGGGCAGCCTTTTCCCTGGAGTTAGGCCCCCAACTCACTACCTTGTTAGTCTCTTTTGTGCCCCACCTTCTGGCGGGGGCTGGGCTGCGAGCGCCGTCTCCGTTTGCTATCCTGATTTCGTCAGGCGCACTCACCCTGCCGTGCGGCATCCCAAAGTGAGTGGCCCTCCTTCTACACACCGCCCTGTTGGTGTGCTCCCATACAATACCAATACACTTGTTGTTTCCGCCACGCCGCCAGGGAGGCTTACGTCTTCCTGCGGCTCCCCCCAAATCTGGTCAGCTCCGACGGCAATCTTCCCACAAACGCAACGATGCGCTCTGCTCCGTCTTTGCCGTTAATGCCCTAGCACACTTGCATCTTACTTCGATGTCTGACAGTGCTGTCTCCACCCGCAATGGGTCATACCTCTCGTGGCTGACGTCCGGTAGGCTCTGATGGCCATCTTCAATCCACACGCCATGGTGCTCTGCTCCTTCCTCGCCATTTTCGAGGCGGGGCGCTTGCGTCCTGTTCGGAGTCTTACAGCGCTGTCTCCTCTCACCATGGGCCAATCATGAAAACAAAATTGGGAGACAGTCAGCTACAGTTTGTGGTGGCATGACACAATATACATTGCTCAGATCCCATCCTCTACTTCACCCCTGCTCCTGGCAGGCTCTTCCGGTAAGCACCTCTACACCATGACCTCTACCTCTCCCAGGCTCCGCTACTTCGGTTCACGGTAACTACTGGATGGGTCGGTTTACGGTACTCTGGATGGGTCGGGGGGGGCCTCAGTGGAATCTCCAAGAGGAGTTTTGTAATCTTTTACTCAGCTGACTTCTGCTGTACCGCTAGGTCACCGCTCACCCCCGTGTAATGTACTTACTAATCAGCTGGTCCTCTGGGTGTAGACCACCGCGCTGTTACACCTGAAGTGTAATGTGTTACCCGCACTAATCTGTTTCCGCGGCACCGCCTTTGTGTTCTGCGCTAAAGTACTGCGACTAAACTTGCGAGGCTGAGCCGCAATACACCGGTTTATTACTGCTTTCCATGTTTGGACTAGCCAATCTCTCCCAAGGCGACACAATCCCTTTCGGTAAACACAGGACCTATTACTCCCGCTCTGAATTTTTTTTTTTTTTTTTAAATAACCCGGACACTTGCCAGAAATGTGGAGCACAAATACCAATATGAATGACAGTTCGGTAATTCCGTGCACTATCCAGTCAACAGGATTGGATCAAATGTGAAGAGCGTGTATGCGGCTTGCTCATGTCCACACAACCATCCGGTAATTCATTGTTGTGTGGTCTTTGCAGCAGGCATGCTAACCCGAGGCACTGCGTGCCGTGACTCAAAACAAACTGATCTTATTCCTTGGGGGTGAAATCACGAGTTGACATCCCACTGTTTTTTTTTTTTTTTTGTCCTTGTCCCCGTGAACCAGGTTATTAACAGAAGGTTGCCTTTGTCACGTTCAACTGGTTTACCGCTAACCCTTCCTTCTTCCTAAATTTTTATTGGATATTTTTGGCTTAAACTTAGTATGTGCGCCCAATGAAATGCAATGTTTTCCAAACATTATCCATGTCACATTCTTGAAGTGCATTTGCTTCTTTAATTTACCGGATTCCACTTTACAACACAACTGTGTATTATGTTGTGGTACTTTCACGTCGGACATTTTTTTTTTTTTTTTTTTACATCCAGTCCACTGAACTGTGGGAGGATGAAATACCGAGTAGGCCCTGCCAGGGGGCGCAGGGAACATAACCTTCGTATTGCTATGGGCTCCTCAATGCGGTACAATGGACGACCTCTGCCCAACGTGCCAGACCACCCTGGGCACTACTTAGCTTGCAGATGGCCCTACCCAAAGGCGGCAATCGGTAGATCATGCCCCTCGAACCTAAGAACGTGCTAATGCCACTTACCCAAGGGAAGTCATTCTTTATATTATGCAATAAAGCCTGCTTTTTCAACCCCCATCCACTACAAACCCATTTTCAGAGCGCTTACGGGGGCACCAGTTGCGTTAAAGGCAGACACATTCATTTTTGTTTGACACAAGTAATTTAATTGAATTTCCAGAATAAATACATGGCGATCCTAAAAAGCTAGGAATGGTATATCAAGACACTGCCGGGATTTGAACCCCTGACCATCAAGTGTGTCGCACAGGTCTTAGAAGCAGGCTTTTAACCAAATCAAGCCACTGCTGGGATAACCCAATTTAATTAACTAACGCAAACGATATAATAAATCTTTCCACGCTAGAATATTTGGACCTATACGCCCTTACTCCGTTATTGTGGCCTTTGCCTCGATACTTCCGAGGGCACGAAACGCAGTTCACCGGAGCACCCAACTCCCTTCTACCAGGGCATGTCCGTTCCGTATTTTTTTATTTTTTTATATCACAGGTCACACGGACCTGTTTTCTCGGCTCCGATTTGGGTTAAGGGCTTCATCCCGGAAAGGCTGTTGAGCCGCCACGCGCCCTCTTTCTCCTTGGCCGATTTTTCTTTTTTTTTTTTTTTTTAAAAAGCGACCGGCCCTCCCTGTCTTTCTTCGAAGACCGGATGTGCATCCGGCACTGGGACCTGAGCCTGGGTCCCCCGTCTCAAAGCAGAAAACCGCGCGGGCGTTCCCAAGCTTGCAACCCTGTGCCTGTTTTCATTCCAAATGTAAAGAGTCAACCTTGATCGCTACTCGGCACTTAATGCGATGGTACATCACAGATGGCTCTACTACCTCTGACAAACTAGGAACATGTATCGGGCCGGAGCACAACACTTTGTTCCTTTTTTTTATTTTTTTTTTTAAATTGTAAGGGTATCAGATGTGCTGGTCGCCCCCGACCCTACTCCCGCCGGGAATGCTGCACCTACCCCCTTCAGCCACCTTGATGACAGGCCCGCCATGCCTGCGTCCCGGCGCCCGGAATGCACTTGATGGGGAGGGGGGGGGGGATGTTGGAGTGAAGACACAGGCCCGATCACCGAGCAACACAACAGTTGTGCTCCGCTAATTGCAGTAGCAACCATCCGAGCGCACTCATTCACCGCTATACACTAGACTCTGGGCGCATATCTAGCGCTTTGGAGGGCATGCCTTTCCTTTTGCCACAAAGCGGCTCAAGCCGCCAGCGAAAACCGGAGATAGAAACTCTTCTGCGTTTTTTTTTTTTTTTTTTTTTTGTATAGCGTGACTCTGCCTGACGGTATCGGCGCGCGTTACATAGCACCGTATTTACATTACACATTCCGGCACGGGTAGAGTAAGTGATTTGCCGAAGATCACCAGGTGAGGACGCGACCTCGGGGCTCGAATTCTGCCATCTTAGCAGCGGCAGCGCCGCTGGTGGGTCGCGCCCTCTCCTCGCTTTGATTCCCCTCCAGTCCTACTCCCGCTATGCAGTCGGGATGCGCCTACCCGCACGTCTTTGCACTCATCCCTGCCAGCGGTGGGGGGGGGGGGGGTTTGGTAAACCAACGAACTAGACCCGAATACATTGGGGCGTTTTTTACATGAGCTCCAGTTACATTACACCAGGTCATATTATTATTATTTTTAGACAGACAGGGATAGGAAGTGATTTGCTCATTATTAGAGGGTGTAGAGCAGACGGCGAGACTCGAACCCCGTTCCCCAGTTTCAAAGTCCGTTGCTGTGGCCGTAACGTCACATCCTTTACTCTCATCGTTTGTTCTATTTCTAGTCCACCTTAAAGTGAGGAAGGGGCACCCGCTGCGGTGGCGCCGTTTGTGGAGCACATAACAGCCCTCCGCTCGCAGAGCCTCCATCCTATAGTAACGCCACATTTGCCTACACTTACATAGCTCGCACATCGCCATTGCGCTATAAAAAAGGCAGGGCAGGACAACTTATTACAACATTGCCATGGTGACCGGCAGAGACGCCGCCACTCCTCGCTCCTCGAGCCCTTACCCTGCCATTGCTTCCGGCGCTGCAAGCCTCGTCATACTGCCTGGGGAGCTGAGGGTTGTGCCTGCGTGTCTCGGCTTCGGTCCATTCCGCCCCGACCTTCTGTGCCCCGGCAGGGGTGTGGAAACTTCGGGCATGTCGTCCTCCGACACCTGGCACCTCCTGTGGCGGCTGGGTTCCCTGTTCTCTCCTACTGGTTTGGATCCTTCATCGCCTGGTCATGATGGTGGATACCGCAGCTGCTCCTACGATCCCAAGGCCGAATTGAAATCTTCCCAAAGTATTCGAAAGTCGTTGGCGCCGCTCCCCCAGCTCCCCTGATACGCAAGTGGGCTGCCACAGGGGGGAGCGTTGTCTTATATCTCCCCTTCCTGTTGTTCTTGGAAGGGAGAGGGCGGGGGCCTCAGGGCATTCCGCCCTGCGGCGCTTCCCGCTGGTGAGAACCAGTTCCTGTTCCTTGTCGGGCTCTGGCGGCCATTATGGCGCCGGCCCTCGAGCCCCCTGCGGGGGCGGCCTCTGCAATTTACAGCTTCATTTACCAGGTATACTGGATAAAAGGCCATTCTGTTTGTAGTTTCAGGAAAAACCAGCGCAGTTCCTCGGAGTACCTTGGAGCATTACTTTTAAGCACCAGCATTGGCGCGCATGCCCGAGTGCGCGTCCTCCCTCGGGGCTGTAGCCTGGATTCAAGACCCCGCCTGCCCTCCTTGTACCCCGACTGGCCAGGCCAGCCCTTGCCCTGTGGTGGACGATAGACCTAGGGGGATTTCGCCAGGCCAGCGCTTTCGCAAGTGAAGCTGCCTTAAGGCGCTGGCTAGTTGCAGTGCAAAGTGAGAGCATGTGGGCAGGAAATTGGCGTTTTTTTCGATGAAGGGGGAACGAGCGCTCCAGTAGCCAAAATTCTATCTGCCCCAACGCTGAAAATGCCCGCCCCGTTCGTGGGCTTACACGAGTGGTGTGAAATATGGTTACTTCCTGAATGCCGCATCTGAAGCCACATTCCTCAGAGGCTGGATTTCCATGAACGGGGCCGTCACTGTGGCTGCCGCACCCTACCCCGAAGTGTGGACTTGGAAAACCTACTGTTTTGTTTCTAGGTTTGCATGCCTTCAGGAATCCTTCAAACAAGAATGCACTCACAGGCTGTCCTTGTGGTTGCACCTTCACCCTCAAACCATAAATTTAAAGGGGATCTATGAAGAGAGAGCGGCTCAACATGAGAGCCCTCGTCCAGGCTCCCCCTCTTCTCGAGTTCCCTCTGCAGCTCTCAGGCAGTAAATCAACATGCAGGGGGGCTTTTAGTGCACACCCTGGTGATGGGCCTCATCTGTGGAGGGGGCAAGCGAAACGTGCTTAACCCCCTTTGAGACAGGCCTGCTGCTCTGGCCGTAGGCACCTACACAGCTTCACCGATGCACCCTGTGGTGCTCAGCAGTGCCACTGCTTTCCTGTGCTGAGACCCACACACTGCTCCAGCAATGCACTCTGTGCTGCTCTGCAGTGCCTCTGTGCCACTGTTCTTCCAGTGCTGAGACCCCCTCACAGTTCACAGATGCACTCGGTGTTGCTCTGCAGTGCCTCTGTGCCACTGTTCTTCCAGTGCTGAGACCCCCTCACAGTTCACAGATGCACTCGGTGTTGCTCTGCAGTGCCTCTGTGCCACTGTTCTTCCAGTGCTGAGACCCCCTCACAGTTCACAGATGCACTCTGTGTTGCTCTGCAGTGGCTCTGTGCCACTGTTCTTCCAGTGCTGAGACCCCCTCACAGTTCACAGATGCACTCTGTGTTGCTCTGCAGTGCCTCTGTGCCTCTGTTCTTCCAGTGCTGAGACCCCCTCACAGTTCACCGATGCACTCTGTGCTGCTCTGCAGTGCCTCTGTGCCACTGTTCTTCCAGTGCTAAGACCCCCTCACAGTTCACCGATGCACTCTGTGTTGCTCTGCAGTGCCTCTGTGCCACTGTTCTTCCAGTGCTGAGACCCCCTCACAGTTCACAGATGCACTCTGTGTTGCTCTGCAGTGCCTCTGTGCCACTGTTCTTCCAGTGCTGAGACCCCCTCACAGTTCACCGATGCCCTCTGTGTTGCTCTGCAGTGCCTCTGTGCCACTGTTCTTCCAGTGCTGAGACCCCCTCACTGTTCACCGATGCACTCTGTGTTGCTCTGCAGTGCCTCTGTGCCACTGTTCTTCCAGTGCTGAAACCCCCTCACAGTTCACCGATGCACTCTGTGTTGCTCTGCAGTGCCTCTGTGCCACTGTTCTTCCAGTGCTGAGAGCCCCTCACAGTTCACCGATGCAATCTGTGCTGCTCTGCAGTGCCTCTGTGCCACTGTTCTTCCAGTGCTGAGACCCCTCACACTTCACCGATGCAATCTGTGCTGCTCTGCAGTGCCTCTGTGCCACTGTTCTTCCAGTGCTGAGACCCCCTCACAGTTCACCGATGAACTCTGTGCTGCTCTGCAGTGCCTCTGTGCCACTGTTCTTCCAATACTGAGGCCCACTCACTGCTCCACCAATGCACTCTGTACGGCTCTGCAGTGCCACTGTGCCACTGTTCTTCTTCTACTGAGCCCACTCACTGTTCCACCAATGCGCCCTGTACTGTACTGCTTTCCTGTGCTGAAAGCCACACACAGCTCCACTGATGAATCATATACTGCTCCGCAGTGCCACTGTTCTTCCAGTGCTGAGACCCAATCACAGTTCACCGATGCACCATGTACTGCTCTGCAGGGCCACTGCTTTCCTGTGCTGAGAGCCACACACAGCTCCACTGATGAATCATATACTGCTCCGCAGTGCCATTGTTCTTCCAGTGCTGAGACCCAATCACAGTTCACCTATGCACCCTGTACTGCTCTGCAGGGCCACTGTTTTCCTGTGCTGAGAGCCACACACAGCTCCACTGATGAATCAGGTACTGATCTGCAGTGCCACTGTTCTTCCAGTGCTGAGACCCAATCACAGTTCACCGATGCACCCTGTACTGCTCTGCAGGGCCAATGCTTTCCTGCGCTGAGAGCCACACACAGCTCCACTGATGAATCATATACGGCTCTGCAGTGCCACTGTTCTTCCAGTGCTGAGACCCAATCACAGTTCACCGATGCACCCTGTACTGCTCTGCAGAGCCACTACTTTCCTGTGCTGAGAGCCACACACAGCTCCACTGATGAATCATATACTGCTCCGCAGTGCCACTGTTCTTCCAGTGCTGAAACCCAATCACAGTTCACCGATGCACCATGTACTGCTCTGCAGGGCCACTGCTTTCCTGTGCTGAGATCCACACACAGCTCCACTGATGAATCATATACTGCTCCGCAGTGCCACTGTTCTTCCAGTGCTGAGACCCAATCACAGTTCACCTATGCACCCTGTACTGCTCTGCAGGGCCACTGCTTTCCTGTGCTGAGAGCCACATACAGCTCCACTGATGAATCATGTACTGATCCGCAGTGCCACTGTTCTTCCAGTGCTGAGACCCAATCACAGTTCACCGATGCACCCTGTACTCCTCTGCAGGGCCAATGCTTTCCTGCGCTGAGAGCCACACACAGCTCCACTGATGAATCACATATGGCTCTGCAGTGCCACTGTTCTTCCAGTGCTGAGACCCAATCACAGTTCACCGATGCACCCTGTGCTGCTCTACTGTGCCATGGGCTGAGAGCCACACACAGCTCCACTGATGAATCACATACGGCTCTGCAGTGCCACTGTTCTTCCAGTGCTGAGACCCAATCACAGTTCACCGATGCACCCTGTGCTGCTCTACTGTGCCATGGGCTGAGAGCCACACACTGCTCCACTGATTAATCATATACGGCTCTGCAGTGCCACTGTTCTTCCAGTGCTGAGACCCAATCACAGTTCACCGATGCACCCTGTACTCCTCTGCAGGGCCAATGCTTTCCTGCACTGAGAGCCACACACAGCTCCACTGATGAATCATATACGGCTCTGCAGTGCCACTGTTCTTCCAGTGCTGAGACCCAATCACAGTTCACCGATGCACCCTGTACTGCTCTGCAGAGCCACTGCTTTCCTGTGCTGAGAGCCACACACAGCTCCACTGATGAATCATATACTGCTCCGCAGTGCCACTGTTCTTCCAGTGCTGAGACCCAATCACAGTTCACCGATGCACCCTGTACTCCTCTGCAGGGCCAATGCTTTCCTGCGCTGAGAGCCACACACAGCTCCACTGATGAATCATATACGGCTCTGCAGTGCCACGGTTCAAGTGCTGAGACCCAATCACAGTTCACTGATGCACCCTGTACTGCTCTACAGGGCCACTACTTTCCTGTGCGGAGAGCCACACACAGCTCCACTGATGAACCATATACTGCTCCGCAGTGCCACTGTTCTTCCAGTGTTGAGACCCAATCACAGTTCACCGATGCACTCTGTGCTGCTCTGCAGTGCCACTGTGCCACTGTTCTTCTACTACTGAGGCCCATTCACTGCTCCACCAATGCACCCTGTACTGCTCTGCAGTGCCACTGTTTTCCTGTGCTGAGAGCCACACACAGCTCCACTGATGAATCATATACTGCTCCGCAGTGCCACTGTTCTTCCACTACTGAGACCCACCCACAGTTCACTGATGCACTCTGTGCTGCTCTGCAGTGCCTCTGTGCCACTGTTCTTCCAATACTGAGGCCCACTCACTGCTCCACCAATGCACTCTGTACTGCTCTGCAGTGCCACTGTGCCACTGTTCTTCTACTACTGAGGCCCACTCACTGCTCCACCAATGCACCATGTACTGCTCTGCAGTGCCACTGCTTTCCTGTGCTGAGAGCCACACACAGCTCCACTGATTAATCATATAATGCTCCGCAGTGCCACTGTTCTTCCAGTGCTGAGACCCAATCACAGTTCACCGATGCACCCTGTGCTGCTCTACTGTGCCATGGGCTGAGAGCCACACACAGCTCCACTGATGAATCACATACGGCTCTGCAGTGCCACTGTTCTTCCAGTGCTGAGACCCAATCACAGTTCACCGATGCACCCTGTGCTGCTCTACTGTGCCATGGGCTGAGAGCCACACACTGCTCCACTGATTAATCATATACGGCTCTGCAGTGCCACTGTTCTTCCAGTGCTGAGACCCAATCACAGTTCACCGATGCACCCTGTACTCCTCTGCAGGGCCAATGCTTTCCTGCACTGAGAGCCACACACAGCTCCACTGATGAATCATATACGGCTCTGCAGTGCCACTGTTCTTCCAGTGCTGAGACCCAATCACAGTTCACCGATGCACCCTGTACTGCTCTGCAGAGCCACTGCTTTCCTGTGCTGAGAGCCACACACAGCTCCACTGATGAATCATATACTGCTCCGCAGTGCCACTGTTCTTCCAGTGCTGAGACCCAATCACAGTTCACCGATGCACCCTGTACTCCCCTGCAGGGCCAATGCTTTCCTGCGCTGAGAGCCACACACAGCTCCACTGATGAATCATATACGGCTCTGCAGTGCCACGGTTCAAGTGCTGAGACCCAATCACAGTTCACCGATGCACCCTGTACTGCTCTACAGGGCCACTGTTTTCCTGTGCTGAGAGCCACACACAGCTCCACTTATGAATCATATACTGCTCCGCAGTGCCACTGTTCTTCCACTACTGAGACCCACCCACAGTTCACTGATGCACTCTGTGCTGCTCTGCAGTGCCTCTGTGCCACTGTTCTTCCAATACTGAGGCCCACTCACTGCTCCACCAATGCACTCTGTACTGCTCTGCAGTGCCACTGTGCCACTGTTCTTCTACTACTGAGGCCCACTCACTGCTCCACCAATGCACCATGTACTGCTCTGCAGTGCCACTGCTTTCCTGTGCTGAGAGCCACACACAGCTCCACTGATTAATCATATAATGCTCCGCAGTGCCACTGTTCTTCCAGTGCTGAGACCCAATCACAGTTCACGAATGCACCTTGTACTGCTCTGCAGGGCCACTGCTTTCCTGTGCTGAGAGCCACACACAGCTCCACTGATGAATCATGTACTGCTCCGCAGCGCCACTGTTCTTCCAGTGCTGAGACCCAATCACAGTTCACTGAAGTACCCTGTACTGCTCTGCAGGGCCACTGCTTTCCTGTGCTGAGAGCCACACGCAGCTCCACTGATTAATCATATAATGCTCCGCAGTGCCACTGTTCAAGTGCTGAGACCCAATCACAGTTCACCGATGCACCCTGTACTGCTCTACAGGGCCACTACTTTCCTGTGCGGAGAGCCACACACAGCTCCACTGATGAATCATATACTGCTCCGCAGTGCCACTGTTCTTCCAGTGCTGTGACCCAATCACAGTTCACCGATGCACCCTGTACTGCTCTGCAGTGCCTCTCTGCCACTGTTCTTCCACTACTGAGGCCCACTCACTGCTCCACTGATGCACCCTGTACTGCTCTGCAGTGACACTTTTCTTCCAGTGCTGAGACCCACTCACAGTTCACCGATGCACTCTGTACTGCTCTGCAGTGCATCAGTGCCACTGTTCTCCCACTACTGAGGCCCACTCACTGCTCCACCAATGCACTCTGTACTACTCTGCAGTGCCACTGTGCCACTGTTCTTCCACTACTGAGCCCTACTCACAGTTCACCGATGCACTCTGTGCTGCTGTGCAGTGCCACTGCTCTTCCTATATTGAGACACACACTCAGCTCCACCGATGCACCCTATAATGCTCTGCAGTACCACTGCTCTTTCACTACTGAGACCCACTCACAGCTCCTCTGCAGTGCCACTGCTTTCCTGTACCGAGAACCACACAGCTCCACCGATGAGCCATATACTGCTCTGAAGTCCCACTGTTCATCCATTACTGAGACCCACTCACAGCTCCACCGATGCACCCTGTACTGCTCTGCAGTGCAACTGTGCCACTGTTTTTTCACTACTGAGACCCACGCACAGTTCACCAATGCACTCTGCACTGCTCTGCAGTGCCACTGTGCCACTGTTCTTCCAGTACTGAGACCCACTCACAGTTCACCGATGCACTCTGTACTGCTCTTCCTATATTGAGACCCATACATAGATCCATTGATGCACCCTGTACTGCCCTGCAGTGCCAGTGCTCTTCCTGTACTTAAACCCACACTCACCTCTACCAATGCACCCTGTACAGCTCTGCAGTGACACTGCTCTTCCAGTACTGAGAACAACAGACAGCTCCACCGATGCACCCTGTACTGCTCTGCAGCGCCACTGTTCTTCCACTACTGAGACCCACTCAAAGTTCACTGATGCACTCTGTACTGCTCTGCAGTGCCACTATTCTTCCAGTACTGAGACCCACACTCAGCTCCACCGATGCACCCTATACTACTCTGCAGTGCCACTGCTCTTTCTATAGTGAGACCCACACACAGCTCCAGTGAGGCACCCTGTACTGCTCTGCAGTGCCACTACTCTTCCTGTACCGAGACCCACACACGGCTCCACCAATGCACCTTGTACTGTTCTGCAGTGCCAAAGCTCTTCCTATTGTGAAACCCACACACAGCTCCTCCGATGCACCATGTACCCCTTTGCAGTGCAACTGCTCTTCCTAGTGCGAGACCCATACAGAGGTCCAACGATATAGCCTGTACTGCTTTGCAGTGCCACTGCGCTTCCTATACTGAGTCCACACACAGCTCCACTGATGCAACCTCTTCTGCCATGCAGTGCCACTGCTCTTTCAACAATGTGACCCACACACAGCTCCATCTATGCACCCTATGCTGCTCTGCAGTGCCATGGCCCTTCCAGTACTGAGACCCACTCACAGCTCTACCAATGCACCCTGTGCTACTCTACAGTGCCACTGCTGTTCCTATAGTAAGACCCACACAGAGCTCTACCAATGCACCATATACTGCTCTGCAATGCCATTGCTGTTCCTGTACTGAGACGTACAAAAAGCTCCACCAAAGCACACTGTATTGTTCTGCAGTGCCACTGCTCTTCCAACTCTGAGACCCACACACAGCTCCAGTGAGGGACCTTGTACTGCTCTGCAGTGCCATTGCTCTTCCTGTACTGAGACACATAACAGCTCCAGCGATGCACCTTGTACTGCTCTGCAGTCCCACTGCTCTTTCTGTACTGAGACCCACACACAGCTTCACCAATGCACCTAGTACCCCTTTGCAGTGCAACTGCTTTTCCTATAGCAAGACCCATACAGAGGTCCACCAATGGACCCTGTACTGCTCTGCAGTGCCACTTGTCTTCCTGTACTGAGACTCACACTCAGCTCCACCAATGCACCTTGTACTCCTCTGCAGTGCCACTGCTCTTCCTATAGTGATACACACACACAGCTCCTATGATGCACCCTCTGCAGTGCAACTGCTCTTCCTATAGCAAGACCCATACAGAGGTCCACCAATGGACCCTGTAGTGCTCTGCAGTGCCACTGCTCTTCCAACGCTGAGACCCACACACAGCTCCATCTATGCCCCCTGTACTGCTCTGCATTGCCACTGCTCTTCCAGTCCTGAGACCTGCTCACAGCTTAATCAATGCACCCTCTGCTGCTCTGCAGTGCCACTGCTGTTCCTATATTGAGGTGCACACACTGCTCCAGCAATGCACCATATACTACTCTGCAGTGCCAGTGCTATTCCTATAGGGAGACCCACACAGAGCTTCATGGATGCACCGTGTACTGCTCTGCAGTACAAATGCTCTTCCTGTACTGAGACCCACACACAGCTCCACCGATGCACCCTGTACTGCTCTGCAGTGCACTGCTCTTCCACTACTGAGACCCACTCACAGCTCGAGTGATGCACCCTGTACTGCTCTGCAGTGCCACTGCTTTCCTGTGCTGATAGCCACACACAGCTCCGCTGATGAGCCATATACTGCTCTGCAGTGCTACTGTTCATCCAGTACTGAGACCCACTCACAGCTCCACCGATGCACTCTGTACTGCTCTGCAGTGCCACTGTGCCACTGTTCTTCCACCACTGAGACCCACTCACAGTTCACCGATGCACTCTGTACTGCTCTGCAGTGCCACTGTTCTTCCACTACTGAGAACCACTCACAGTTCACCAATGCACTCTGTACTGCCCTGCAGTACCACTATTCTTTCACTAATGAGACCCACTCACAGCTCCACCGATGCACTCTGTACTGCTCTGCAGTGCCACTGTGCCACTGTTCTTCCACCACTGAGACCCACTCACAGTTCACCGATGCACTCTGTACTGCTCTGCAGTGCCACTGTTCTTCCACTACTGAGAACCACTCACAGTTCACCAATGCACTCTGTACTGCCCTGCAGTACCACTATTCTTTCACTAATGAGACCTACTCACAGTTCACTGATGCACTCTGTACTGCTCTTCTTATATTGACACCCATACATAGATCTATTGATGCACCCTGTACTGTCCTGCAGTGCCACTGCTCTTCCTGTACTTAGACCCACACTCACCTCTACTGATGCACCCGGTACAGCTCTGCAGTGCCACTACTCTTCCACTACTGAGACCCACTCACAGTTCACCGATGCACTCTGTACTACTCTGCAGTGCCACTGCTCTTCCTATATTGAGACACACACTCAGCTCCACCGATGCACCCTATAATGCTCTGTAGTGCCACTGCTCTTCCACTACTGAGACACACTCACAGTTCATCTGCAGTGCCACTGCTTTCCTGTACCGAGAACCACTCACAGCTCCACCGATGAGCCATATACTGCTCTGCAGTCCCACTGTTCATCCATTACTGAGACCCGCTCACAGCTCCACCGATGCACCCTGTACTGCTCTGCAATGCCACTGTGCCACTGTTCTTCCAGTACTGAGACCCACGCACAGTTCACCAATGCACTCTGGACTGCTCTGCAGTGCCACTGTGCCACTGTTCTTCCAGTACTGAGACCCATTCACAGTTCATCGATGCACTCTGTACTGCTCTTCCTATATTGAGACCCATACATAGATCCATTGACGCTCCCTGTACTGCCCTGAAGTGCCACTGCTCTTCCTGTACTTAGACCCACACTCACCTCTACCGAAGCACCCTGTACAGCTCTGCAGTGCCACTGCTCTTCCAGTACTGAGACCAACAGACAGCTCCACTGATGCACCCTGTACTGCTCTGCAGCGCCACTGTTCTTCCACTACTGAGACCCACTCACTGTTCACCGATGCACTCTGTACTGCTCTGCAGTGCCTCTATGCCACTGTTCTTCCAATACTGAGGCCCACTCACTGCTCACCGATGCACTCTGTAGTGTTCTGCAGTGCCACTACTCTTCCACTACTCAGACCGACTCACAGTTCACTGATGCCCTCTGTACTGCTCTGCAGTGCCACTACTCTTCCAATACTGAGACCCACACTCAACTCCACTGATGAACCCTATACTGCTCTGCAGTGCCACTGCTCTTTCTGTACTAAGACCCACACACGGCTCCACCAATGCACCTTGTACTCTTCTGCAGTGCCACTGCTCTTCCTATAGTGAGACACACACACAGCTGCTCCGATGCACCCTGTACCTCTTTGCAGTGCAACTGCTCTTCCTATAGTGAGACCCATACAGAGGTCCAACGATACCCTGTACTGCTTTGCAGTGCCACTGCTCTTCCTATACTGTGACCCACACACAGCTCCATCAATGCACCTTGTACTCCTCTGCAGTGCCACTGCTTTTCCTATAGTGAGACCCACACACAGCTCCTCTGATACACCCTTTGCAGTGCAACTGTTCTTCCTATAGCAAGACCATACAGAGGTCCACCAATGGACCCTGTACTGCTCTGCAGTGCCACTGCTCTTCCAACACTGAGACCCACGCAGTTACACCGATGTACCCTGTACTGCTCTGCAGTGCCACTGCTCTTCTAGTCCTGAGACCTGCTAACAGCTCCACCGATGCACCCTCTGCTGCTCTGCAGTGCCACTGCTGTTCCTATATTGAGACCCAAACACAGATCCTGCGATGCACCCTGTACTGCTCTGCAGTGCCACTGCTCTTCCTGTACTGAGATCCACACACTGCTCCAGCAATCCACCATATACTGCTCTGCAGTGCCACTGCTGTTCCTATATTGAGACCCAAACACAGATCCTGCGATGCACCCTGTACTGCTCTGCAGTGCCACTGCTCTTCCCGTACTGAGATCCACACACTGCTCCAGCAATGCACCATATACTGCTCTGCAGTGCCACTGCTATTCCTATAGTGAGACCCACACAGAGCTCTATGGATGCACCCTGTACTGCTCTGCAGTACAACTGCTCTTCCTGTACTGAGACCCACACACAGCTCCACTGTACTATTCTGCAGTACCACTGTATAATGATTTCACGACTTCCAAATGTAGTCCAGATGATATTTATTTATTAACAGCATAATATAACAGCATCCCCAGCTGAGCAACGCTCACCAGTTATTTCACCTTCCAATTGCCAAACTTCTATCACTAGGTCAGCAGTGACCTCATAACATTCCATGCTCAGCATGCAAGTGCTTACATATCTTCCCCTTTATAATATTTAAACAAAACTTAAACGTAACATACAAAACAGAATAAACATTTTGATAAAACACATCTACATTAATGATGATGGGGAAGAAGAAATAGAGTGATGTGCATAAAAGTGCATTATCCTTGGATCTTGCACACATCACCCATACTCCTTGTGGCACTGTTCTCCAGAACCACAACACTATGTTTGACCTCCTTCACTCTGCATGGAGCAGAATACTTGCTCTCACCCTTACAAACATATCCCCTTATTTTAACAACCAAACAATCTCCAGGTTTTACACAACACCAATTTACACCCTTCTTTTTATTATAATACAGCATATTTTTCATTTGCGACCTTAGAACATTCCTTTGAATTTCTTCTCGATCGACCTCAACATTAGTTACAACTCCCTTCAGCCACACAGGACACTCTTTTACCCCAAGTTTCCTTCCTTTTTAGGATACAAATGAAGAAACACCAGTCACAGAATGAGGAGTTGTCCTATGCGCCCATATCAGCCGCCTCAATTCCCTCTTCCATGGAAGATGGTTAGCAAGGTATAGTTGTATGTTATCCATCACCAATCGGTTTACTCTTTCAACCAACCCGTTGGCTTGAGGTCGGAAAAGAGCCACCCTCTCATGCACGATCCCCATTCCAGAAAGACAATCTGCCATCTCCCTAAATACAAGTTGTACACCATTATCTGACACGATTTTCTTCGGTATTCCTTCCTCCACAAAAGCTTCCTCCAAGAACTGAATAATATTTGAAGTCTTCACTTCTCCAACGTCATTAAACACAAACCACTTCGTATGGTCATCTACTAAGATTAAAATGAATCTGCTGTTCGATCCTAACTTAGGTTCAGGTCCTAAAAAATCGATGGCTAACTTTTCCCAGGGTCTCTCTGGAAAAGGTATGATATCTAATGGAGGCTTCCTAACCTCCTTGGTTTTGTCACTATTTGCACATATCAAGCAATTTCTCACCTTTTCCTCAATGTCCCGATCCATGCCAGGCCACCAGTATGACTGCCTGACTTTCTTTTTCACGATACCACGTCCCAAATGTCCCACGTGAACAATATTGAGAATTCTAGAGCGAATACCTTTGGGAGGTACAAGCTGATTTCTTCTCATTAACTTTCCATCAACTATTCTCAATTCTTCTTTGACCTTGAAGACTCACTTAACTCAGCACTCATTTCACCATTTTCACTCCAACCGTGTACAACATTCGCCTCATCTTCATCCATTCCGACATCCTCTTCCCTCGCAGCCATCCTCTCTTCAGCAATTATAGCCATTTCTCCATCAGCAAACATTCCAATTCTGGAAACTTCTGCAATTTCATCCTCAGCATCCACATCTTCAGGCAATCTTGACAAAAAATCTGCCAACACGTTCTTACTACCTTTCACAAACTCTACCTCAAAATTATAATCTATAACCGATAACTACCACCTAGAGATACGAGGCATAACATTTCCTTCCAGTCCTCTTCGACCTTTAGAAATATACGTCAATGGTTTGTGATCAGTTTTTAATTTGAAATGAATTCCCCATACATAAACCTGAACCGATGAATTCCCCAACAACAAGCCAAAGCCTCTCTTTCAATCACCGAATATGTGTTCTCTGTTCCTTGCAACCTTTAGATGCAAAATCGATTATGTTCAAAGTGCCATCTTTAATTTGTGTGAGCACCGCACCAATGCCCACTTTACTAGCATCTGTTGTGATATATGTCCTTGCAGTCGCATCAAAATGTCCTAGTGTCGGAGCATGAGTAATACCCTATTTTATATGTAAAAATGCATCCTCATATTCTCCACTCCATACAAACTCAACTCCCTTTTTTAACAATTTCCTCAAGGGTGCCACAATTTCCGTGAATTCCTTCACAAATTTAGCATAATACTCTGCCAGACCCAATAATGATTTTAGTTCATCCTTAGTATGTGGTCTATTCGCATTCTCAATTGAAGTCACAATGCTTTGCTTTGGACTTATACCCTTCGCACTAATTGTATGCCCCAGATAAGTCGCTTCATCTTTACTAATTTGACACTTTTCCCTTTTTACAGTCATGCCATGATTGCACAACCTCAACAGCACCTCATCAAGCAATTTATCATGTTCAGAGAGATTTTTGCCCACGATAAGTATGTCATCTTGGAAACATAACACATGATTTAAATCCCCAAATATACTCTTCATTATCCTCTGGAAACTGCAGAGGCCTAGGTTAGGCCAAAAGGCAACCTCTTGTAACGGAAAGCACCTAACGTTACAAAAGATGTCAAATGCCTCGATTGTGCATGCAAGTCCACCTGGTGATAAGCGGATGACATATCAAGGACACTGAATACGACTCCCCCACCATCCATTGTTAACATTTCGGATATATTAGGAAGTGGTTGCCTGTCCACCCAAATACATTTGTTCAAATCACGAAGGTCAATACACAAACAAATCTTTACTTCAGGCTAAGGTGCCACCACAATTGGCGCCAGCCACTCATAAGCCTCGATGGGTTCAATAATTTGTTGTTCTAATAGCTTATCCAACTCTACTTTTAAGAGATCACTCATGACATTAGGAACATTCCTCACTTTGGGGGTCATTATGATAGCGGGCAGATTGCCACTGCCTGTATGGTGGTAGCGATCCACCTGCCAAAATCTACCGCCCACATAACGTTTCCACCCCCCACATTACGATGGCGGGAGGGACCCCGGCGGACGGGAAGACCGTCCGCCAGTTTTCCGCCGGTAGGCAATTCGCCCGATTGCCTACCGGGCAGAAAAGTCCAGAAATATGGTGGCGGTGCCTTGCAGGCACCGCCATCCATATTATCATCATGGCTCTGCCATGGAAAGGCATATATTTTTTTCTTTGGGGGCTCGTTGCGGGCCCCCAGGGTGTTCGGGGGGTGGGGGGTGCACATGGGGGGTACCTATGGTATCCCCTGCATTTGCACAAACAAGGTAGCAGGCACCACGTGGTGCCTGTCACGTTGTTCATTCAATAGCACAACATTAATTTTTCACATTGCGGCGGGTGCTGCTTGCAGCACCGCCCGCCGCAATGTTTAAAATGCGGGATGCGCCCGTCTGGCAGGCGCATCCTAATGCCACTTGCGGGACCGCCGCGACAATGGCGGGCAGTCCCGTTTCCCGATACGGTGGCGGGCGAATTTTAATAGGCTCCTTTATGTTCCACAGGTTTCACTCCTTCTTTTAATATAATCTTGTGTGAAAAACCCTTCAATAAACCTAACTTATCAGAAAGTACATCAGGGTATACTTTTCAATGAGATCATCATGATCGGTAGCACTCACCTCTTTCACTTCATCACGTTCGGCTAACATTACGGGTTCAGAGGCATTAGGATTGATGATTATGCCTAAATTACGCTGATGACGCCATCCCAGTAAATTTGAACCATAGTCAGTGATGTATACCCTACTGTGCAGAGCAGGAATATCGCTGCAAAAATATCGTGAGACACAAATATCGCCGCAAAAATATAGTGGAGAAGAAGTATCGAAAACAAAAATATCGTTGACAAGAATATTGACTGACAGGTAAGTAATATCGATTACAAAAATATCGACGTTTTAAATATTGTTTACAAAAATATAGTTGACAAAAATATCGAATTATTAATAATGTTATGTATTTTAGTGTTTTTAATGAGAATTGTTTGTCATTTTATTATATGTTTTAAAATTTTATTAGTTATTAATTTATTTTAAGTTTAATCTTCTGTTTTTAGTTCTGTAGAGGGTTGTGGGTTTATAGGGGAATACGGTGGGAAGTAATTTAATTATATAGATTTAAATAATTATTTCTAGTAGTTAATCATTTTTTTTTAATTTGAATTTTGCGTTTTTAGTTCCAGAGTGGGTTTTAATTAATATGTATAATTGTGAATTTATAGAGTTAAATGTGTTAATTGATTAATATTTGTTTGATAATTAATTGTTAATTAATTTCAATTAATCAATTAACAATTAATTATGTTAATTGTTTAATTTTAGGTGTGTGTTGTGGTGTTTATATGTGTAAATGGTGTGAAGGGTGGTAAATAATTAATTTTGTATTGATCAATTAGTAAATATTTTTAAATTAATTTACATTAATTAATTAGTAATTATTGATTGTAATTGTGTAATTAATGTTAGGTGTGTGTTGTGGATTTATAGTGTTAATTTATGTGTAATTAATTAATATTTTGTATTATCTTTGTGAATAATAATATATTTAAATTTAAATATTAATTATGTTCATATTGGAAATTATATGTAATAAAAATGTTGATGTTTTTGTTTTTTATTGTTGTGGGATCCAGCACTTTCCCTACTGTTGCACTCACTGGAGTGGGAATAGTAATTTTTACCCTTCCCCTATCCAGCGCTTTCCCTACTGTTGCACTCACTGGAGTGGGAATAGTAATTTTTACCCCTACACTATCCAACGCTTTCCCTACTGTTGCACTCACTGGAGTGGGAATGGTAATTTTTACCCCTCCGCTATCCAACGCTTTCGCTACTGTTGCACTTACTGGAGTGGGAATAGTAATTTTTACCCCCTCGCTATCCAACGTTTTCACTACTATTGTGTTTATTTTGTTATTAAATGTATGTTTTATTCTTTTTTTAAATAGTTTAATGTGTTAATTAAATATAGAATATTGTATTTTATTTTAAATTATTTATATATGTGTATATTTAATTTTTATATAATTTAAAAAGTAAAAAAATTCAATAAAGACAATAGGTAATAAAATGTATATAATTAAATATATGTATATGTACACATTTGTTTGTGTTTATATTTATTAAATTAAGCTTAGTTGTTATAATTAGTTACAATATATTAAATTTTGTTAATAATATTACTATAATTTAATTAATTTTATTTAAGTTATGTAAGTTTTTTTAAGTCGATATTTTTTACTTCTATATTTTTTGCAAGGATATTTTTGTGTCGATATTATTGTACTTACCTGTTTAAGTATAGGAAGTCGATATTTTTGTTATCGATATTTTTACATCGATATTATTTTCATCTATATTTTTAACATCGACATTTTAACATGGAACCATACCCTACCATACATACACCTTGAAGCTGATAGTTTACCATTTCATTCCCAGAATCCCAATCTTTCTTCTAGCAAATCCTACGACTTTTATATCTGATTCAAGAAAGGAATTGACATTTGAGTTGCTCTCAAATGTCTCTTTTGATATCAAGGTGAATACACTTCCAGAGTCTACTAAGACACGTACAGACATTCCTTCAAGAAGTACTTGACAATGGGGTTTCTCTAATTTGTCACTACTCTCAAGTTTCACGCCACACTCACCAGGACTTCTCATGACTTTTCCACCCTGCACTTCACCATCCACCATGGAAATAATTTCCACCGCTGAAATTAATTCTCGGACATCATCACGAGAATCATCCAACTGTTGCTCAACTTGTTGAACTCGTCTGGAATTTTTGCAAAATGACCCCTCTTGCCATACGTCCTACAAACGGCCTCTTCTGACAGTACATCTTGCACTGGATGCAATATGCCCTGGAGCACCAATACGAAAACATCTTATCTCTCTCCAATCCCCACTTGTTTGTTTAACCTAAATTTCAGTCTTAGACTTTCCTTCACTTGTCCCTTTCACATCACACTTTCCCTTACCATGTACCGCCCCCACTTCAGAAAAAAGGGTTTCTTTCTTTTCACCACTTGAATTGTCCATTTCTTTTAACCATATCAGTGTGTGCTCCATCCCTTTCGCAATTGTGTTAGTTTCATCTAAATTAGGATCTTTCATCAACAATTTCTCTTTAATTCTTTTGTTATTGGTAAGTATTGAATATTTGATCCCTAATCAAGGAATCAGTTAGTTGCTCAAAACGACATGACAATGCCAAACCCCTCAATGCAGCGACTTAAGATGCTATGTCTTCATCGTGTTTTTGTACTCTAGAGAAGAACTTATGCTGCTCTAATGCTAAATTTGTTTTGGGAGTGAACTGAATATCAAGCATTCGTATAGACAAACTAAAACAAATATTTAAAATAATAAGTCAATATAACAAACTAACACAAGAATTTAAAACAACAAAATCTAAATATCCTCATTGAAAAGTGTTGTTTTCTTCTCCTTCTACAGTTTTTCTTGTAATGTTCTTTCCACTAATACACTTCTACTTTTTCCCGGTTGAAATGCTTGTAATGTTCTTTCCACTAATACACTTTCACCTTTTCTCGGTTGAAATGCACTTTTGTTCTCTTTGGTATTCTATAAACGAAGGTTCTTTCCTTTAAAACAATCCTTTCCTTCTTTGGATAAGGACGTCACAAGAGTGTAGCCCGGCTCTTTCCTCTAATATATTTGTTTCCTCCACCCTGCAGGCTAGGACATCACTGTAATGCGCCAGGTGGAAGAGAAATGCCTGAGAAATGTCCGGGAAGATGGGGCTCGCGTTCACTTTCACACGTGCTGGAATTTCACAAGCGCACCACTTCAAAGGAACACTTCACGTGCTGGAGCTCGCGGTAGAGACTCGAACACCACTTCAAAGGAACACCTCACGTGCTGGAGCTCGCGGTAGAGACTCGCACACAGCTTCAAAGAAACAGCTATCATTAACGGCACTCGGTATTGGAAATTAAGCTGGCAAATACTTGGTAATATCTTGTAATAAAGTGTTTTAAGCACACTCGTTTGTCCATGCGGTCATACAGTCATATAGTGGTTAGTTTCCAAACAAGGGTTAGGTTAATTTCCAAACTAAGGTTAAAGGGATTAACATGCGCGTTAATCAACTTGACCAGATGGATACTTCCTCTTGCTCAACAATCTTCCAATCTCTTCCCTTAATGATGGGAATTATCACTCACTCATAACTTGACACTTTAGTTCAGTGTACTTGCCTGAATTTCAATTTAATCAGTATTTCCGGGGGTGGAGATGCTGACGGTCTGTCCCCTGCACAGCATTTTTCAACTCGTCGCTAGTATAATGATTTCACGACCTCCAAATGTAGCCCAGATGATATTTATTTATCAACAGCATAATATAACAGTATCCCAAGCTGAGCAACGCTTACCAGTTATTTCACCTTCAAATTGCCAAGCTTCTATCACTAGGTCAGCAGTGACCTCATAACATTCCATGCTCAGCATGCAAGTCCTTAAATACTGCTCTTCCAAGTCTGAGACCCACACACAGCTCCAGCGCTTGACCTTGCACTGCTCTTCAGGGACATTGCTCTTCCTTTATTGAGACACATACCAACTCCACCGATGCACCCTATACTGCTCTGCAGTGTCCCTGCTCTTTCTATAGTGAGACCCACACACAGATCCTGTGATGCACCATGTACTGCTCTGCAGTGCCACTGCTCTTCCTGCACTGAGGCCCACACACATCTCCACCAATGCAGCTTGTACTCCTCTGTAGTGCCACTGCTCTTCCTATAGTGAGTCCCACACACAGCTCCACCAATTTATCCTGTTCCCCTCTGCAGTGCAACTGCTGTTCTTATAGTGAGACCCATACAGAGCTCCTCCTATGCACCCTGTACTGATCTGCAGTACCACTGCTCTTCCTGCACTGAGACCCCACACGCAGCTCCATTTATGCACCCCGTACTGCTCTGCAGTGCCACTGCACTTCCAGTGCTGAGACGTGCTCACGGCTCCATCAATTCACTCTGTGCTGTTCTGCAGTGCCACTGCTGTTCCACCTCTGAGACCCACACACAGCTCCAGCGTTACACCTTGTCCTGCTCTGCAGTGCCACTACTCTTCACAATACCCCAGATATGACCCTGCAACATCTGAGCCATTCATGGATATTGTAAGTCAATAGGGAAGCCATAGAGAGTGCATGGGCTGGATTACGAGTTACCTAGCTACATGGCGGCTTAACTGTACTCTAAGATGTTTGGTACCAAACATCTCGTCTTAATAAATCCTCATTGATGCCAGTGTTGGATTTATTAATAAATGCACACGAGACCCTTTCGAGGGTCCCCATAAACCTACCAAGCACTGGTGTGTTCTCTGACTAGTCTTAGCCAGACATGTTTCTGACCTCATGGGGTGAGAGCCAGTGCTCTCAGAGTCCAGGAACAAAGCCTGATCTGGGGGAAGGTGCCTCACACCTCCTCCAGGCCAGGATGGTCTTCTAGGGTGGGAAACGTCAAAGGCGATGCCGCCTTTGAAATGCGACCCAGGCATCTCCAGAGAGTGGAGGATGTCAACCCCCTTTTCCTGCTCCAAATTTGGCAGGAGGACACGTGGGAAAATGAGTCAAAGTAGGAGGTGGGTGCCCATTCAGCCAGCACCACCCCTAAGGTTAGTTTCCCTCCATCTTGTTTTGTAAGAGAATTGGCCAATTGGGATCAGGTTAGTGCCTCTTTCCACGGGGAAATGGTCACTTAGAGGGTGTAGGTACCCTAAAGGTAGGTAGCCTATTGGCTACTACTTGTCATCCTTCTTTAATGCCCCTAAATGTAGTATTTAGGTGGCTTCCCTGGACCGTGAACTTAGATTCAATGAACACAGAGAAGAAAAGGACAAAGAAAAGCTGCTGACCTGAGGATCGAAGCCCTGCTTTAGAAAATTGGCGCCAAACCCTGCCATGACAATTTTAGTGTGCTATTTCATCCTGCAACTATGAGGCCTCTAAGAACCCTCGAGCTCCTCCAGCTTTCTAAAAATTGCCAAAGAATTCCCTTGGCGTTGAGGTATCGTACCCTGCAGCCGCAAGCACCAAATTGAAAAATCTAGTTTCACCGACTTGCTGCTCCCTGGCGACTCAGATGCAGCACCTGAACCAAAAGTGGTACATCAACCCTAGAGAATCAAATCTGTCTCCCCTCCAAGTATGGAGACACCAGGATCTACCAGATCACTAGAGTGTGCTGCACCAATACCCTGAGTAGCGGACCCTCTGTGGCATTCACCAAGACGAAGAGTTCAATCTGGCCGTGAAGCAAGCACCTGTCGAGGGACATCAAGACCCCTGACACTTACTTCATGAGTGGCCCAGCTGTCATGGATTAGCCTCTCTAAGCTGCCTGCTTCTGATTGCAAGAACATCTTGACGCGCCCATCCAGCTGACCGATCTATTCTGCACCCAGCCTGTCCGGCCATGGTAACAACGATCCTGTGGTCCTGAGGCCCTTGCGACCTGCTCCTTCAAATGGAATCCCTCAGACTTACCATTTAGTCCCTTTGTACAGTGTGTTTTCAAGTGGCCCCCTTCTTCGTAGCGCTGAGACTTGAACCCGGTTCCCCAGATTTGAGATCGACCACCCTAGCCGTTAGGCTACGTCCTCTCCCCAATTGTTACAATGAGAGGTTACATCAGCACCTGGTAGATCTAGGTCAACTTTCTCCCCAAGAGTTGGGGAAGAAGGCAGACCACTGGGTCATAACAAGGATAACCAAAACTGCTACTGGTGCTCGTGACCAAAAGAAAGAAGTCAAAAAGACCCGCAAGGGAAAGATGGTGACCAAAAAGATGAAAATAAAAATGAGTCTTCTACAGGTCCTGAAAAACCTGGACAGAAGGGTGGGCCCAGAAATCCTTCACAGCCCAAGGGTGGGTACTAGGGTAAGAACTGGGATCTCAAAAAGGCTTGATGTCATGACTGTAAGGCCCTTGGACACCGAACTAGAGACACTAGCTGTAAAAACAAAAAGAATGCCTCTATCACACCTGCAGTAAATGCAATAGTTTGACTCCAGTTGGGATAACAGGTGAGCCCTGACCATATCAAGGTACTCACTGAGGTAACTCTAGTCTCCCAGGGAGGGGTGGATGTAGCTAGGCTGTCCGGCCCAGTAATCTTGAAAGATACAGATAAGATCCAAATATCAATGGGTTTAAAGTGGAAGCCCTGAGAGACACTGATGCTAGAATCACCATGGTGACTGAGCAACTGGTGTCCTTATACCAATATTTGTTTGGAGAGACCTATACAGTCCTCAGTGCTGACAGTCAGGCTAATTTGCATCCAGTGGTGTTGGTAGATTGGGGATGGAGTACTGGCCTCAAAAGGGTAATGGTATCGTCTTCTATCCCTGTACAGTGTCTGCTTGGCAATGATTTGGAATACTCAGCATGGGCTGAGGTAGAAAAGAAAACCCATGCAGTAATGCTGGGAATATCTGAATGGATGTATGTAAAAACAAGAGCAAAGTGTAGAACCCAGGGTGAAAAAGAAGTATTGGAGCCTGAAATTATGGACCAACATTCCAAGAGAAAGGGCAAGAAGTCTGGGAAACCAACTTCTATTCAGACACCGGATCAAGTCTCCTCTCCTCAGGGAGAAGACTTGTCAGCCCCAGAGGGAACTGAGCCCCAGGAGTTTGGCCTTACACAGCAGAGCTTTTAGGCCCAGGTGGACCCTCTATGGAATATCTGTGCTAGGGTCAGAGAATCTGTTCCACTCTTGAAAGCCTGAGACTGCCAAGTGCTGATCAGGAAAAGGAAAGTGTCTTCCACAGGGCCTATTGGGAGGAGGCACTCCTTTACACTGAGGCCAGAGACCCCAAACCTGGTGCCACCAGGCGAGTAATAGTGCCTCATCAGTTTAGAGAGTTTCTCCTAACATTGGCCATTGACATTCCCTGAACTGAGCCTCTTGGCTAGACCAAAACTTTAAGTAGGTTGGTGAACTACCTCTACTGGCCAGGAATGTCCCAGAAGGTGAAGGCGTTTTGTAACTCGTTTGCCACCTGTCAAGTCAATGGCAAGACAGGTAGCCACCTAAAGGCCCCCTTAATGCCACTTCTAGTAGTAGGGGTACCCTTTGAGAGGGTTGGGTTTGACATTGTTGGCCCCCTTGACCCTCGGACAGCATCAGGAAACTGATTTATACTAGTGGTAGTGAATTATTCTACTAGGTATCCTGAGGCAATTGCCATGAGGACTACCACTGCCCCTGCAGTGGCTAAGGCCCTCCTTGGTATGTTTACCAGAGTTTGGTATCCAAAGTAGGTAGTATGAGACAGAGGTACAAACCTAATGTCTGCATACTTAAAACACATGTGGACTGACTGTGGGGTGACTTATAAGTGCACTACACCTTACCATCCGCAGACAAATGGGCTTGTTGAAAGATTTAACAAGATTATAAAAGGTATGATTGGTGGACTCCCTAAAAAGCTCAGAAGGAGATGGGATTTCTTACTACCATGCCTGCTCTTAGCTTACAGAGAGGTGCCACAAAAGGGAGTAGGGTTTTCCCCCTTTGAACTTTTGTTTGAACACCCTGTAAAGGTACCCCTGTATGTTGTGAAGTAAAGATGGGAGAGCCCTCTCAAAGAACCTAGGCAGGAAATTGTGGATTATGTGCGCGGCTTTCAGGATGGTTGAGTACATGAAAAAAGAAAACAAAAACCTTGAGGGAAGGGTATGCCCAGACGTGGGTCCCTTGCTCTCCATGCCACTGGAATCAAGCTATCCTGGCTGAAGAGGGGTGAAACCCCGAAACCGGTCCTAGGATGCTTGTTTCCAGTCCAGGGAGGACCTGGCTTGGCAGTTCGAGCTGGACTGTTCCCATGAGGCACAGGGTCAAGACTGATTTGCATATGGCTGGGTTCAAACTGGAACGGCATGGTGAGCAAAAAAACAATGGATTTAGGCCCAGATCTCTGTACTGGGGTGAATGTATGACATTGTTCTGCATTCTGTCCATCAATTGTTGTTTTTGCATTTGTCACCCCGAGTGGGAAGGGTATGCCCAGACGTGGGTCCCTTGCTCTCCATGCCACTGGAATCAAGCTATCCTGGCTGAAGGGGGGTGAAACCCCGAAACCGGTCCTAGGATGCTTGTTTCCAGTCCAGGGAGGACCTGGCTTGGCAGTTCGGGCTGGACTGTTCCCATGAGGCACAGGGTCAAGACTGATTTGCATATGGCTGGGTTCAAACTGGAACGGCATGGTGAGCAAAAAAACGATGGATTTAGGCCCAGATCTCTGTACTGGGGTGAATGTATGACATTGTTCTGCATTCTGTCCATCAATTGTTGTTTTTGCATGGGTCAGCCAAGTGCTCCATAAGCTCTGGTATGGCCAGAAACTGCCATTGTTGCATTCCAACTGGACCCCGGCAGAGTTTGCATAGTTGCGCTACGCGGAACTCTGCGAAGTGGGAAAAAACTCCATTGCGCTATGCGGAGTTCAGTGTTCGTGTGGAATTCCATTCTCGCACCCGTTCGCATGACTTTGACGTTATACGTCATCATGAAGTGTATTCTCGGATGAAAATCTCACACGAACTGCACCACACGGTTTGCATGTGCGCAGCCATCTTATTTTCAGTCTGTTTATGGTGCTGGGGCCTTCTTTTTCAATCCTTTCTGAATCTATTTGATCCTTCCCTTCTAAAACGTATTTTCCCCGCATTTTTATTTATTATCTTATCTTACCTTTTCTGTGTGTGTTTTATTTACCTTTTTCCAAAAGAAAACTGTGTTTTTGTGTACATTTTGCACTTTTAACATTTTTCACTTTACTTCCTTTTTTTACCTTCTTTCCTTCTTTTTCCTGTTTCTTTTTTGTCTCCCCCCTCCCCCTGGGCCATGGCAGAGCAGGGCACCAAAAGTAAGGCGAAAAGCAGCCGCCTTCCTTGCAGATGGTGGCACCAGTAAGGGGTGCAACCCCATGTCCTATTTTCAGAGGTGGAGGTGGCAGCGCTGGTATTTTATGTCCAGTGCCACCTCCCCTCCACCCAGGCAGCAGGCGGCAGGCCTGGTAGTGGTTATGGACTCTGGTAGCGTCAGCAGCGGTGGGAGAGGGTACGCTGGTCTGTGCGCCCCTGCTCTGGGGTCCAGCGCGCCCTGCAACGCAAGACCAGGATCTGCTGGACCTGCTAGGTGTTAAGGTCATGGGGCTCGGGGAGTAATTATTATTCATATTATTTCTTATGTACTATGCTAACATTTTTTTTTCAAATAGCAAGCATGCTGCTCACAAGCAGGTAGGTTAAGTTTACAAATATTTTGTGATCGTTGTTCTAGACAGATGCTCAGCGCTCTCTAATTGTACTGTTGGAGCTCGCTTGGGCTGATTATTTAAGAAGTAATGCAAAAACGCCTTTGTCCTGTCACTAAGATAGTGGTAGTTAGTATTAGTGACTTAGCGTTTTCTCTCATTTCATAAAGCCTTTATTTTTTTTTAGCTCGTACATTGTCAAGCAATTTCCCAGTGATGTGTATGCATGTGTCCATCTATGCATTGAAAAATGCGGGCTTAGTGAAGTGGCCCGTCAAAGGGGGTTGAGAGATTGCGAATGAAATGAAAGCAAATATTAGTTGTAATTTATTAGTAATAGCAAAATCTAGTTTAGTAAATTTGGAATAGGGTTAGGTAGGTTTAGGAAATTTGGACCAGGATGTTTCTCGATACTGCTAGTTGATCTGATTTAGAAAAGTTCAATGTTATTGCGATTGCCTCTTCCTGCCAAAAATATTTGCTGGAGAGATTATTTATTTACCACCAATCTTTCATTATTTTCTTGTCTTTATGTCTTACATCAGCATCCAGGGGCAAGAAGAGGGCAGATGAGGCGGGTGAGGGAGCTGGAGGAGCCCCCCATAGTTCCGCGGCCGATGGCTCTGCTGGCCCCAGTAAGTCCTCCAGTTGTTAACATTAGTATATATCTCCCTAACTTTTACCGCTTCTTATTTTGAATTATATCTGCCCTTCTAGTTTTTTTCAAAATCCTCTTTCAACTATACATTTCTAAATTCTTGTTATCCCTGCATTATCCTATTTATTTTCTAGATTTTCAAGGTTCTGTACTTTACTTCAAACTGTCTCTGTACTAGTCTGTCTGTAGCGTACTTTCTTCTGCTTTATCAGTGAGCTTTCCCTCTCCCCTTATATATCTTGTGGACCGGTTAGTGGTGGTACTGTAAGACTCAGAGAATCCATTGGTCATGTACTACTTCTCTGATGTGAAGATTGAATGCCCAAATAAGGTATTCTGTGCCTGTTTGTTGAGATGAGAAGGCTTTCGTTTACTTGCTCATGCTCAATCAGTAAAATGAGAGTGGCCATGGTCATGTTGGACACCCCAATGTTGTGTATGTATTATTTATTATAGTATATCAGTAGTTGATGATGACGTGTACCATGGCTGAAAGGAAGTATGAGGAGGACGGCCCCATTGCATTTGCCAACCAAGACCATATGTCCAGTTGTCCACCCTTTTATTTCTTTACAAAAACTCAGATTCATCAATGGCTCTGCCACTCCATTACAAAAAGTTATTGTTTGTTTTGACTACCTGGCTTGTCAAAAATCGCCACTAACAAAATGCTCAACCTGATATTTTTGATTGAAGAAACTGTAACCGAATTGTAGTGATGTATTGTGGTTGTATTTTTCTATAAAAAAATTAATACGGCGTATCTGGCATCTAAAGAAGATGTCATGTTTTTTCTAGCCACACTAACCACAAGTGTCGGGGCCACCAGTGACGGCGCCAGCAAGCAGACACGGCAGCGGTCCAAGGGGGTGAGGCAGTGGCGGGTGGTGTTAAGTTATATTGCTTGCTTATTAACAATTAATAATATACTCACTGCAA
The DNA here is from genome assembly GCF_964204655.1 of Triturus cristatus. Taxonomy (NCBI): domain Eukaryota; kingdom Metazoa; phylum Chordata; class Amphibia; order Caudata; family Salamandridae; genus Triturus; species Triturus cristatus. The sequence goes on along the minus strand of NC_140585.1, from coordinate 74,732,644 downwards.
GGGTGTACTGTTGACTTGTGAACATCCCTCTTTAGCAGATACAGCGGGAGTTGAGTATTTAACTCAGCAGACAAAGTTTCTCTAATGAACTTTAAACTATGATGGGTTGATGGAAAAGGGAAAGAAGGATGGAAGGAAAAAGGATGGGTGAAATGTAATATGAGTGAAAGAGAAGGATGCATGTGCGAAAGAATGCATATAGGTGGTAATAGGATGCATGGATGGTTGAAGGATAGATGAAAGGGTATACGGGTGAAAGGATGCCTGCCTGGGTGGGTGGGTAAAAGGATGCCTGCCTGGGTGGGTGAAATGATATGGGTAAAAGGGTGTTTAAAAAGAGAAACCCGTTCAGAGAGAAAAGGGATTCAAGGGAGGGGGCAGGGAGTTAATTTAGGAGGTCCAGAAGCCTCTGCTCCTAGTGATCAATTTGTAAGATAATCAAAGGGCTTGTGTTTCTTGGTGAAGTTGAAGAGTGATAAGGGCACAAAGTCTCACAATTGTAAAGTGTGCCTCTACTGGGGTGACGTGAGTGGACAGTCAACAAGACTGTTGCCCTCACACATCCTCTAGAGGATGTCATGCTTCATCATCGGGTGTTGCTCCTCTATTCCCGCCATATATATGTATTTTTCCTGTTTTTGTTTCTTTTCCCATGGAAAAATAACCCCCTCCCTCCATTCCAAGATGGCTGCTAGCCATGCGGAGTATCGTCCTCCAGACAGGTCAGCGCTCTAGCTTTGCCAAGGTCGGAACGAGTCAAATACAAACTGCGTCTCCCACAGCTCTGATTCTTACAGGGACTCGTAGGAGGGTAGGGGCTGCTGACTGGGCCGCTAAAACAAACTGTGAGTACAGATCATGCAGGCCCTGTAACTGACCTGCATGCTGGTAAAAGGTTCGTTGAGACTGAGAGCCATGTTTGGATGGATTGATATATGGATGGATGGTTTTCAATGGTGAAGACTCGATAAGAGAATGTAAAACTTTAACGGTGAGTAGCAAAGCCAAGGGTGAAGCATAATAATACTAGTAGAACAATACAATGCTGTATGGAAAAATGGTTAGAATGAAGAAGTAACAAGGGACTAGTGAGCTTCTCTGGAGTGGTTTTCTTCTAACCTACTTTACTTGTTTTGAATGGTTTTATCAAGACTTTGATTCAAAGGATTGAGGTGGTATTTCTGACTACTCCCTTGACTCACAGTAGTTTTCAAGCACGACGTATATTATGTATCCTACCAACCCATCATCAATCCCCTCCTTCCCTCCCTACGCATGGCATTTGACCAGCGACACACATGGCCACCTAAGGGCTGCATGGTTTACTTCAGGGACACTGCATTGTTGGCTGTGCAATGTGAGTCTGCTTCAGTTAGTGTGCCACTTACAAACTTCATGGCAATGCGAAAACAAGGTGTGCTTCCTTTTCCTATCCGTGCCCACTCAGTCACTTCCTAGTATATAACTCCTTTCCTAAGTTCTGTACCAGCCTTCTGGAAAATTTGAAAGAAACATTCTTTGCATGCGCCGCATTCTTCTGGCCAAGTGATATATTTTGTTATAGCTTCTATAGCAGATTACTTGTGTTAAAATGTTTCCCTTTCAACATTTGAGAACCAGTGACTCACTACTAGCCAAAGCTAAGGCACACTTTTCCACTGGATTCAAGCTAGCCTGGCTGAAGAGGGCTGTTAGCCCGAAACTGGTCCCAGGATGCTTGTTTCCCGACCAGAGAAGACATGGCTTGGCAGTTCAGGCTGGACTGTTCCCATAAGGCACAGGGTCAAGACTGATTTGCACATAGCTGTGTCTGAACTGGGGTGGCAAAGTGAGCTAAAGAATGATGATGGATTCTACCCAGATCTGTGACTGGGGGTGAGTGTTTGAAAAGTTTCAGCACTCCGTCCATCATCTCCTTATGTTTGACATGATGATCAGTAAAATGTCTACCTACCCGGCCTAATCCCTCTAACTAACCTGCAGTAGACTAAGTTGATAATGCCTTTCCTTACTGCCAAGCAAATCTATTTTGTTGGAAAAAAGTAATTTCAACTTGTGGTGATGGAGGGTGAGGCCAGGGAGTAAAGGGGGACTAAGAGGAAGTGCCTTGACCTTTGCGGATGGGATAGTCTGTGACGAACGTACCACATATAATATCCTGTTCCTTAATCCTTTCCCTGTAATGGAGTGCATCGCTTTTCCCACCATCTACTAATGGCAGACAGGAGGATGTCTGCATGATTGATTTTATAGTACCTCATGTGATGAATATCATTCATAGTAATCATCGGCCTTGCAGTCAGGGTAAAATTAAAAAGGCATTTTGGTCAGAGCATGGCCCTACGAATAAGATAATTGTCTATTACAGCTGCTCCGCCTGCAGGCAGTAGCAAAGTAACACGAGTATGACTAGGGCGCCAGCTGAGCTAGCATGCCCCCATTCATTTAGCACAACAAGATAGAGAATACTTGGGTACTCCATAGTGCATAATGTCTGAAACTTTAATCACATCCAAATTGAATGGCCCGATGATACCAGCAAATGTGCTGCTACTGTGCCACTACATTATGTGTTTTGCTAAGAGCATTGCTTGCAATTTATCTTTTTTCTTTCTTGATATAGCTAATACTGCTGGTCCTAACAGGCAGGGGAGATAGCAACTCGGACGATGCAGAGGAAACTAGAGGCCATCAGGGCACAATACCAGCGGCTGGTGGTCAAGGAGGAGGAGAAGGTAGCAGCTGCAGAGCCCAAGGCCCCAGCCAGACCCCAGAGCCTCCAGTCCACTGGTGCCACAGTCCTATGGCAGCTGCCCGCCGCACTTCTATCACTGCTGTTCCCCCTATTTCAGCGCATTTCAGCACCACGTTATGCAGAGGCTAGAGCACATGGAAGCCAATCAGGAATGGATGGATGGGCACCTGAAGAAGCTCTTAGCCTGCATGTAGTGCTCTTTTCTGACCCTTTATTAATCCTTTTTTTGGTGGGTGGGACTTGTTGTGGGGAGAGCGTGGGAATGTGGGAGTTGGGACATTTGGATTTTTTTATGGACAATTTCATTTTGGGACTTACTTCAGTTTGGAGTTGGACACAACTTTTTTTTGGGACATTGGTTGGGGACAGGGAGATTTGTTTGAGGGGAGGCGTGGGCCAGATATGGGTTTAGTTTATATTGTTAGGGGAATAAATATTTCAGAATTTTACATTATGATTTAAATCTTATTTCGGGTGTATTACTTCCAACTGCTGGCTTTGCCGCATCCTGGTCTTAAAATCTGCCCATAGTGTATAAAAATAGTTATGCTATAACCATGTCCTACTACTTTCCTCCTAGTCTCTGCAGCCTGTAACTATATTGACTCCTATGGAGCATGGGGGGTGAATTTCCATTGTCTATTTAGCAGTACAACAATGCTCCACAGTTCTCTTACCTGAATAGATGAAGCGATGGTTGCATGTTTTCCCAAGGTGGTATGGTAGTGGTAGTTGTAGCATGCTAGGGCACTAACAGTGAAGTCATCAGAAGCGAGGTCCCATGCCCTCTTAGCTGAACTCAAACTATAGGATAAGGAATATTCATCACAGGGACCTACTAAATAGAAAAAAATACAGAGTGTATGGGTGATAAATACTATTATATGAAAACTTTACCAACAATTGAGACAGTCACCAGACTAAACACAAGAAGAGAGACAATAGAGAAAATATAATAAGCAATGCTAAATTGAATTATTCAGAACAATGGTGCGCTAGTAACAATTATAAAATGAAGTGGGCTTGAACTCTGAAGTGGACAAGGGTAAGCTTCGAGGCAGCACAGTGCCTGAATGATGATGCTGGCAATGATGTTCTTCTGAAAATTTCAAACACTGTTTTTATGCGTGGGTGGGTAACAGTGGCCAACGTGGGCTATACTTAGAGCTGAAGATCCTACACTCAGTTGGAGTTGCTTTTACCACATCTGCCCCACCAAGTGTGTGATCAATTAATGGTGTAAAATTTTAAGTCACACCTCAATATATCACACAGCCCGGGGGAAGAGGGTTAGGGATTTGATGGAATGATGGGAAAGGGGATCTGGGGAAAGGTTTGACTAAGACAAACACTACACAAGGACAACATTCATCTGGGCAATGAGCAGCAATCATCATAAATCTGTTATGGGAGGTGAAGAACCAGAACCTTTTGGACCTGGCGGCGCAGGGTACGCCTTAATCTCCTGGGTTCTCCTGCTTAGCTACACAGAGACACGGGGACACTCTGTTGGCATAAAAGATCAGATTTTATTAGCTGCAGCTAGTACAGTTGTCCTTGAAGTACACATGGTATGTTCTCAGGAGACTGCCACTTCATTCCGTGGCGCACAATCTTATATAGTACATAGGTGACAAATACATTAACTAAGAACACACCTAAAACATATAAAAGGAGCCAATAAGAATAGTTCGAAAATAGGATAGAGCCAATAGGAAAAGTTGGAAAACAAAGTATCGAGTAACTCGAAGAAGCCTCTCCTCCAACTGTGTTTGCCACCCCTCCCACAGGTTAAGGTATTAACTAGGTCTGTAACTGACTTGCAGGTGGCGAGATACGTTTGTGTGTTTTGGAGGACAGTTGTGAAACAATAGAATACGAGCGGTGGACAGCGAAGGCCAGAAGATGAGATAAAGTCAGAAGAGAATAGTGTGAACCAACAGATAGTCAAGACAGGGATTAGGAAAACCAGACAGGGATTAGTGTACTCGGCCAGTTCTAACACCAGCTTTGTAACAGAGGCACAAGGCGAGGTGCAGTGGTCTAATGATCGAAATCTTACTTGTTAGGACAGAAGGTGTCTCGTAGGTACGTATATATCCTTACTCCTCCTGGTCGGAGTTGGCTGTGCTTCCGTGCAGAAAGCGGCGTGGAAATTAAATCGCCAGCTAAGACCTGAGGGCGGAAGGCAATTGTAGTCGTGAGACCGCGGATCTTTAAACTATTTAAACAACCACGATGGTTTTGTTCTGTATGGTCTCTGAGTCGTGTTTACCTCTTTGTCCGGTTAGTCCAACGCCATCGGAGCCATCGCGCACCGTGCTCGCAGCGCCAAAGTCGAATGTTTAGGCAGGGAAGTGGTGACCATTTTGTAAATCCGTGACGACATCCAATTGGTAGCCGGAGCCTTAGTGGGGCGGAGCCTTAGGGAATTCTGGGAGATGTAGTTTAAAACCCAATTTGTGTCCCTTGAATGGACATCACTCGATGAAAAACAAGGCAGGATACTTGCTGGGGCATTGAACCTTTTGGGGGTAATTATGTGTCCATAAAAGCCCGTGATTTTAAGGGCCTGTCCCGGGTCCAAGTATCGTTCAACAACAATTTTTTATTGAGAAAACTTTATTGTGCAGTGTATATGAACACTGTGTTGTAATCACACTCAGGTCTTAGCTGGCGATTCAATTTCCACGCCGCTTTCTGCACGGAAGCACAGCCAACTCCGACCAGGAGGAGTAAGGATATATACGTACCTACGAGACACCTTCTGTCCTAACAAGTAAGATTTCGATCATTAGACCACTGCACCTCGGTGCCATCAGACATTAGCTATGACGCTTGATCTTTTCTTTGATCTTGTCTTTCTTCTGAAAACTTTTTCTCTACTGTCCACAGACTTTCCGTTGGACGTTCATTTCGTTTTATATTGAAAGCCTGGGTTGCGTACTTTCAAGTTCTAGGTAAGGCTCCCGAATATAGGTGAACGGTTAATTTTTCGAGTATTGAGGGGCCAACTGGTCTAATTCAGTGTTGTGTCCGTTTTTGTTCCCAGAGAGTATTGGTCCTGATGAGAATCCCCGGTGAAGGGATTCGAAACGCGTAGACCTATCTTGACCTATCTTCGCCTTTGGCCAATCATCTGCTAAAACAACTAAAAAATAAGCGTTTAGAAGTACTGCAAGTGTTATTTGCTGATGGCCTGATGTATTTTGTACATACAAGTGTAAATTGTTTGTTTTATGGTGTTTAGTTAGTATTTTGTGTATTTTTTGAGTGTTGTTGTTGTCTGAATGATTGAGGTACGCTAGTGGTGATGTCATTTATATGTGTCAATGTAGTGTAAATATTAGGAATGTATCGTTTGTAATAATTTGTTGTATTTTTTGATTATTTAATGCTTTAATTACTTCAATATAACCGTGCAAAAAATAAGAAAATTTACATAAAAATATTTTTGATTAAAATCAACCAAAAAATGGGCAAAAATGGACGTGTTTAATTCAGTTCATGTTTAAAAACTTTTTCCGAAAGTTTCAGTGCAGCACTGGCACTCTCTTTGTTTTGTTCAGTTTATATGACTTGGCCTTGCTGCCATCGAGTCAAAACCCAAGCTTGTTTTGCTAGTTGCCTGAGTGAGGGCAACACAAAATGGTGGCGGAGCACAAAATGGCGGGTCAATGCGATCACGATTGAAAACCGAATTTTCTCAGACCCTCCTTTTGCCAGAACTCAGGCAAGATAGACTCACGTTAATCTGAGTCAATGTCGATGGCCATGAGGTCATCGAGTTGTTGCTGTACCATCATTTTGATATTTTCTATTCTTTGTGACTTGGGTTTAGGGATGCACATAGTAGAACAAAGATCGCAGATAGCGGGACCACAGTGCATACAAAGGCAACAAGAGAAAATGATGGTCAAAACTACTCCAAGGAATGTCAATACCTTCCAACCCCATTTGGACAGTAGTCCCCAAAACCACTCCAATAATGACCAATCTCCTTCGTCCTGATGAATCGACTCAGAGATTATATGTAACTTAGAGATAGCTTGGTATACTGTCGGAGCGTCATCAGGTATGAAAATACAGCAACTTGACCCCATCAATTTGCACACTCCACCACGGTCTGCAAGAACAAAGTCTAAGGCAAGTCGGTTTTGTAAAGTCATAAGACGATCCGCCTGTAGTTCTGCCGTGATATTACTTAAGGCTCCTACAGTGATGTCTATGGTGGTTTCTACGACACGAACCAGTTGCCTTATATTTCTGCTATTGGCCATTGGACCCCAAAAAGGAAGAAATCCTTTGAGGAAATCTCCTCCCTCTTGTCCTGCTGTGTCCTTGGAATTAATAATCCCTCTGCCATATATGTTTCGATGATGATTTGCAGAAGCAGTGTATGTAGGGGGAAGAAGGAAAGCTATATAACAGGTACCAGAAAAACCAGTTGGCAACCACGTGTAAGCCCTATCGTAACAGATGAAATATGTACCCTGAGATGGTACTAGAGGCGGCGAATTCTGAGAGGAGTAGACGTTTGTGTGGGAACAGCTGTTTCTTTGTACGGTGTCAGCAGACTGACCATTTATCTGTAGACAGAAATTGCCCTGATGTGGTATAGTCCAAATCAGTGGAGATTTTCCTTGTTTAACCTTATCACTAAGGCTAGTGACATAATGGGTGACATTCCAGTTAGTGTACGCTTTTCTTTCGTCAACGGAGATCTTACTATTTTCCATTATTTTAGCCATAGCTACCATTCCTTTTATCAATGAACTATGACTAAAATCTGGATCACCAATATATGAACTAACGAATCGTCTGAATTTGCTTTGATAGGCATTGGAGAAGATAACAAAATAAGCCCAAGCAGAACCTTCATAGGAGAACGGAAGAACTAAATACGACATTCCTTTTTCTACGGTATGTGGCATAAGTCCACACACCCAACAGTTTGTTGTATTTATCACTAATTGATGTTGATGTAATAACTGGACAAATGAATTGTTGTAATATTCGGTTCTTCTAATGAGTTCATGTTGAGGAAGTGTATGAAATACATGTGGAGAGACAGTAGAAGAAGACGAAGGGGTAGAAGGAGAGACAACTTTTTGCTGCAGAGCATAAATGATCCACCTTATACACGCCAAAAGAATACACAATAATATAATAATACATAAAGTAATACCACAACGACTATACATTTCTTTACAATGATTCATTTTATCCTTTCTTTCTCTTTTGCCTAATGTAGTCTCCATCTTTCTAAGTGAATGCTCACGGCAATCTTCCTCAATCACTTAGTCACGATTGTCTGCTGTCCTATGACACTGCAAGTCCTGCAGGCCTATTGCCACTACTCAGGTCGCAACCAAGACTCCTACCGTGACCCTGCAACCGGGATAGAATAAACTACATAGGAGAGAAAAAAAAATCTTAAGTGTTCTTTAGTCTAGGTCTTAGGTTATAGTGTTCTTTATCAGGTACAGTTTGGTCTCGGAACAATGTTCGCGGATTTGTCGTATTCAAGCGACGATGTGGTGTTATCGCTTCCTGAAGAATGTCGTCGTCCTCTTTCTCAGACAATGTTCCATTCAGGCGTGCATCACTAAAAGGTACAAATCGTGGAACCTTTTCGCTCTCAGAGTCTCTAATGCCCTTACGTACCCACTGATCAAACGGTAGAGGCAAAGGCACTTTCTTGCAATGCACGCCGTGAATCCAATTTTTCTTTCCTTCGACTTTCACTGCTGTTATCGTGGTGAGCAAAACCTGATGAGGTTCCCTCCACCTGGGCTCCAAATTTTTCGTCCTTTGGAAATTCTTTATGCAAACCCAGTCACCTGGTCGGATGGAATGACCTGGGTCTGTGGAAGCCTCCGGCAAAGCACTCTGAACCTGTTGATGGAGAAGACACAATTTAGTCGTAAGTTCATGCAAGTAATCAATCAATCAACATTGGATATGTGTATTTCTTAGGGCGAGGGACTCCCCATATATTAGCTGGGCACCCAAAAAACACTTCATAAGGGCTAAGTCCCAAACGAGAGTGTACTGCATTTCTGGTGGATAGAAGAGCCAATGGTAAAGCATCGGGCCATTTAAGTCCTGTACTAGCCTGTACTTTCGCTAGTTTTAGTTTTAAAGTTCCATTGTAGCATTCCACTAAACCCGCTGACTGTGGATGGTTTGCCGCATGGAACTTTTGCTTGATACCAAGACCCGCACAAACTTTTCGCATGACTTGGCCCACAAATTCGCTCCCATTATCACTCCAGACAATGCGCGGCAAACCAAACCTGGGGAAAAATTCTTTTATTAGAACTTTAGCTGTGGATAAGGCCGTATTGTCTTTTAGAGGGTATGCTTCTATCCATCTAGAAAAGGTGCATACTACCACCAGAACATATTTGAGGTTGTTGCATCGTTCCATATGAATGTAATCGATCTGCAACACCTCAAATGGATATGTCGGAGGAGCAAAGTGACCTGCCGGAGTTGGGGTTCCCTTTCCCGGTTTGTACATCAAACAAACAATACATTTGGACAGTAGTCCCCAAAACCACTCCAATAATGACCAATCTCCTTCGTCCTGATGAATCGACTCAGAGATTATATGTAACTTAGAGATAGCTTGGTATACTGTCGGAGCGTCATCAGGTATGAAAATACAGCAACTTGACCCCATCAATTTGCACACTCCACCACGGTCTGCAAGAACAAAGTCTAAGGCAACTCGGTTTTGTAAAGTCATAAGACGATCCGCCTGTAGTTCTGCCGTGATATTACTTAAGGCTCCTACAGTGATGTCTATGGTGGTTTCTACGACACGAACCAGTTGCCTTATATTTCTGCTATTGGCCATTGGACCCCAAAAAGGAAGAAATCCTTTGAGGAAATCTCCTCCCTCTTGTCCTGCTGTGTCCTTGGAATTAATAATCCCTCTGCCATATATGTTTCGATGATGATTTGCAGAAGCAGTGTATGTAGGGGGAAGAAGGAAAGCTATATAACAGGTACCAGAAAAACCAGTTGGCAACCACGTGTAAGCCCTATCGTAACAGATGAAATATGTACCCTGAGATGGTACTAGAGGCGGCGAATTCAATCAATCAATCAATCAATCAATCAATCAATCAATCAAGAAATTTGTATTGCGCACTACTCACCCGGAAGGGTCTCAAGGCGCATGAGGGAGGGGGTCTGCTACTGCTCGAACAGCCAGGTCTTGAGCTGTCTCCTGAAGGCGAGGTGGTCCGGGGTCAGTCGCAGGTGGACGGGCAGGGAGTTCCATGTCTTAGCCGCCAGGTAGGAGAAGGATCTTCCTCCGGCGGTGGTTCTCTGGATGCGAGGGACGACGGCGAGGGCGAGGTTTGCGGATCGTAGCTGGCGGGTGGGCGTGTAGAAGGTCAGGCGGTCGTTGAGGTATCTTGGGCCAAGGTCGTGGAGGGATTTGTGTGCGTGGGTGAGGAGTCTGAACGTGATCCTCTTGTTGACGGGGAGCCAGTGCAGGTCCCTCAGATGGCTCGAGATGTGGCTGCGTCGGGGGACGTCCAGGATGAGTCGGGCGGAGGCGTTCTGGATACGTTGAAGTCTTTTCTGAAGCTTGGCTGTTGTACCGGCGTAGAGGGTGTTTCCGTAGTCTAGTCTGCTGGTGACGAGGGCCTGGGTGACCATCTTCCTGGTCTCGGTCAGGATCCAGCGGAAGATCTTACGGAGCATGCGAAGGTTGTGGAAGCAGGCTGAGGATACGGCGTTGACTTGTCTGGTCATAGATAGGGAGGAGTCCAGGATGACGCCCAAGTTGCGTGCGTGGTCCGTAGGCTTGGGTGCGGTGCCTAGGGCCGGGGGCCACCAGGAGTCGTCCCATGCGGAGGGCGATGGTCCCAGGATGAGGACTTCTGTCTTGTCCGTGTTCAATTTCAGGCGGCTGATGTCCATCCATTTGGCGACGTCTTTCATCCCTTCGTGTAGGCTGGTTTTGGCGGTGTCAGGGTCTCTGGTGAGGGAGAGAATCAGCTGGGTGTCATCGGCGTAGGAGATGATGTTGAGGTTGTGTTGGCGTGCGATGGCAGCGAGGGGTTTCATGTAGATGTTGAAGAGAGTGGGGCTGAGCGATGATCCTTGCGGGACGCCGCAGATGACTCCGGTGGCCTCAGAGAGGAAAGGAGGGAGGCGTACTCTCTGTGTTCTGCCGGAGAGGTATGAGGTGATCCATTCCAGGGCCGTCCCTTGGATGCCGGTGTCGTTGAGGCGTTGGACTAGGGTGCGGTGGCAGACAGTGTCAAATGCTGCGGAGAGGTCTAGGAGGATGAGTGCCGCTGTTTCACCGTTGTCAAGCAGGGCTCGGATGTCGTCGGTGGCTGCGATGAGGGCGGTCTCGGTGCTGTGGTTGGCTCTGAATCCGGACTGTGATGGGTCGAGGGATCCGTTCGACTCGATTAAGGCGGCCAGTTGCTTGTTGACGACCTTCTCAATGACTTTGGCGGGGAAGGGAAGGAGCGAGATGGGGCGGAAGTTCTTGAGGTCGGTCGGGTCCGCTGTTGGTTTCTTCAGCAGAGCGCTGAGCTCGGCGTGCTTCCAGCTTTCCGGGAAGGTGGCTGTGTCGAAGGAGGTGTTGATGATGTCTCGGAGGTGGGGTGCGATGGTAGAGGCGGCCTTGTTGAAGACATGGTGGGGGCACGGGTCTGTCGGCGATCCGGAGTGGATGGTGTTCATCATGCGTGTTGTGTCTTCGGGGGTCACCTTGGTCCATGTCTGGAGGATGGCGGCGGGGTGCGTAGGTTCGACCGATGGGTGCGGGGGTGAAACGCCGAAGCTGTTGTGGATGTTGGCGATCTTGCAGTGGAAGTACGAGGCGAGGGAGTCGCAGAGCTCCTGTGAGGGAGTGATGTCGTTGTTGCCGGTGCTGGGGTTAGAGAACTCCTTGACGATGTTGAAGAGCTCCTTGCTGTCATGGGCGTTCTTGTCCAGTCGTTCCTTCAGAGATTTCTTCTTGGTGGTGCGGATGAGCTGGTGGTGTCTGCGGGTAGCGAGTTTGAGGGCGGTCATGTTGTCGGCGGTCTTGTCGAGGAGCCAGGCCTTCTCGAGGGTGCGGCAGGCCTTCTTGGAGTTCTTGAGTTCGTCGGTGAACCAGGGGGCCTTCTTGCTTCTGTGCCTGGTGAGTGGGTTCTTCAGTGGGGCGAGGTCGTCGGCGCAGGAGGTCAGCCACTGAGTGAGGTTGAGGGCTGCTGTGTTAGGGTCCGATGTCCTGACAGGTGGGTTCTGACTGAGGGAGGTGGCGAGCTGGTCGACGGTGATCTTGCTCCAGTTCCTGTGGGGAACCCGCTTCGGGTGGTGGTGGACCGTGTTCTTTTTGAAGCTGAAGTGGACGCAGCTGTGGTCAGTCCAGTGAAGTCCGGTGGAGTGGCTGAAGGTGACGTGCTTGCTGGATGAGAAGATGGGGTCGAGCGTGTGGCCGGCGTAGTGGGTGGGGGTGTTGACCAGTTGCTTCAGCCCGAGGTTGGCCAGGTTGTCCATCAGGGTGGTGGTGTTGCGGTCGTTGTTGTTCTCCAGGTGGAAGTTGAGGTCCCCGAGGAGGATGTAGTCGGCGGAGGGGAGGGCGTGCGGGCTGATGAAGTCGGCGATGTCTTCGCTGAATTGTGTGCGTGGTCCCGGGGGTCTGTAGATGAGGGTGCCTCTGAGGGTGGTCTTGGGGTTGAGGTGGATCTGGAAATGCAGGTGTTCGGCGGCGTTGAGAGTGTCGGTGGAGTCAGTCGAGATGCGAATGGTGCTTTTGTGGACGATGGCGATGCCTCCTCCGGTCTGGTTGACGCGATCTTTCCTGATGATATTGTAGCCGTCCGGGATGGCGATGGCGATGTCGGGGGCTGAGGAGGCGTTCATCCAGGTTTCCGTGAGGAAGGCAACGTCAGGAGATGCGGTGTCGAGGAGGTCCCAGAGTTCCACGGCGTGTCTGTGGACGGAGCGGGTGTTGAGCAGGATGCACTTCAGGTGGTTGCTGTTGTCCGTCTTGGTGGGTGCGGTGCCGGTGCGGAGGCAGGAGAATTTGCAGGACCTGCAGGCGAAGGGTCCGTGGGTGTGTCGCGGGGATGCTAGGTGGCACCCGGGGGTTCGGGCGGTGTTGAGTGCGATGAGTGTGGCGGCATCGTAGGTCCTGCGGGGGGGCTGGCGGGCGCGGGGGCCAGGGGGTCTGGCGCTGGGCGCGGTCCAGGCGCGGACGGGCACAGACGGGCTTACCTTTGGCGCACCTTCGGCGCTCAGTCGGCGCTCCCGCTGCGCGTGTCCGCTGCGCGGTCGCTGAGGGGGCGTCATAAGTAGTGAGCCGGGAGGGAGGGTCAGCTGGGAGGCAGGAGGCTGGGTGGCCAATGGGAAGGAAGGGGATGCGGGACTGCGGGGTCAATGGCGGGAAACCGGAACTGGGAGGCGGGAAAGGAAGGCGAGTGACCGGGGCAGCGGCGGCGGTGAGCTGGCACGAAGAAGAAGGGCAGCAGAGCAGGCAGCGAGCGGAGGGCAGAACCTGGAAGTTGCGGGGCAGAGGTCGGCGGCGGCGGAAGAGGTAAGTGGCGTCAGGGGGGTCAGCGGTGACAGCAGGCGAGCAGGCAGGCGTCAGGTAGTGGCGGGCAGAGGTCAGCGGCGGCGGAAGAGGTAAGTGGCGTCAGGGGGGTCAGCGGTGACAGCAGGCAGGCAGGCAGGCGTCAGGTAGGCAGGCGTCAGGTAGCAGGCGTCAGGTAGCAGCAGTGGAAGGGGAGCGACCACCTGTGAGGAACAGGGGGTCACAGTGACCAGCGCGGAGTGGACCCCTTAAGTAGTGAGCCGGGAGGGAGGGTCAGCTGGGAGGCGGGAGGCTGGGTGGCCAATGGGAAGGAAGGGGAGGCGGGGCTGCGCGGTCAGTGGCGGGAAATCGGAACTGGGAGGCGGGAAAGGAAGGCGAGTGACCGGGGCAGCGGCGGCGGTGAGCTGGCACGAAGAAGAAGGGCAGCAGAGCAGGCAGCGAGCGGAGGGCAGAACCTGGAAGTTGCGGGGCAGAGGTCGGCGGTGGTGGAAGAGGTAAGTGGCGTCAGGGGGGTCAGCGGTGACAGCAGGCGAGCAGGCAGGCGTCAGGTAGTGGCGGGGCAGAGGTCAGCGGCGGCGGAAGAGGTAAGTGGCGTCAGGGGGGTCAGCGGTGACAGCAGGCAGGCAGGCAGGCGTCAGGTAGGCAGGCGTCAGGTAGCAGGCGTCGGGTAGCAGCAGTGGAAGGGGAGCGACCACCTGTGAGGAACAGGGGGTCACAGTGACCAGCGCGGAGTGGACCCCTTAAGTAGTGAGCCGGGAGGGAGGGTCAGCTGGGAGGTGGGAGGCTGGGTGGCCAATGGGAAGGAAGGGGAGGCGGGACTGCGGGGTCAGTGGCGGGAAACCGGAACTGGGAGGCGGGAAAGGAAGGCGAGTGACCGGGGCAGCGGCGGCGGTGAGCTGGCACGAAGAAGAAGGGCAGCAGAGCAGGCAGCGAGCGGAGGGCAGAACCTGGAAGTTGCGGGGCAGAGGTCGGCGGCGGCGGAAGAGGCAAGTGGCGTCAGGGGGGTCAGCGGTGACAGCAGGCGAGCAGGCAGGCGTCAGGTAGTGGCGGGGCAGAGGTCAGCGGCGGCGGAAGAGGTAAGTGGCGTCAGGGGGGTCAGCGGTGACAGCAGGCAGGCATTCTGAGAGGAGTAGACGTATGTGTGGGAACAGCTGTTTCTTTGTACGGTGTCAGCAGACTGACCATTTATCTGTAGACAGAAATTGCCCTGATGTGGTATAGTCCAAATCGGTGGAGATTTTCCTTGTTTAACCTTATCACTAAGGCTAGTGACATCATTCCAGTTAGTGTACGCTTTTCTTTCGTCAACGGAGATCTTACTATTTTCCATGATTTTAGCCATAGCTACCATTCCTTTTATCAATGAACTATGGCTAAAATCTGGATCACCAATATATGAACTAACGAATCGTCTGAATTTGCTTTGATAGGCATTGGAGAAGATAACAAAATAAGCCCAAGCAGAACCTTCATAGGAGAACGGAAGAACTAAATACGACATTCCTTTTTCTACGGTATGTGGCATAAGTCCACACACCCAACAGTTTGTTGTATTTATCACTAATTGATGTTGATGTAATAACTGGACAAATGAATTGTTGTAATATTCGGTTCTTCTAATGAGTTCATGTTGAGGAAGTGTATGAAATACATGTGGAGAGACAGTAGAAGAAGACGAAGGGGTAGAAGGAGAGACAACTTTTTGCTGCAGAGCATAAATGATCCAACTTATACACGCCAAAAGAATACACAATAATATAATAATACATAAAGTAATACCACAATGACTATACATTTCTTTACAATGATTCATTTTATCCTTTCTTTCTCTTTTGCCTAATGTAGTCTCCATCTTTCTAAGTGGATGCTCACGGCAATCTTCCTCAATCACTTAGTCACGATTGTCTGCTGTCCTATGACACTGCAAGTCCTGCAGGCCTATTGCCACTACTCAGGTCGCAACCAAGACTCCTACCGTGACCCTGCAACCGGGATAGAATAAACTACATAGGAGAGAAAAAAAAATCTTAAGTGTTCTTTAGTCTAGGTCTTAGGTTATAGTGTTCTTTATCAGGTACAGTTTGGTCTCGGAACAATGTTCGCGGATTTGTCGTATTCAAGCGACGATGTGGTGTTATCGCTTCCTGAAGAATGTCGTCGTCCTCTTTCTCAGACAATGTTCCATTCAGGCGTGCATCACTAAAAGGTACAAATCGTGGAACCTTTTCGCTCTCAGAGTCTCTAATGCCCTTACGTACCCACTGATCAAACGGTAAAGGCAAAGGCACTTTCTTGCAATGCACGCCGTGAATCCAATTTTTCTTTCCTTCGACTTTCACTGCTGTTCTCGTGGTGAGCAAAACCTGATGAGGTTCCCTCCACCTGGGCTCCAAATTTTTCGTCCTTTGGAAATTCTTTATGCAAACCCAGTCACCTGGTCGGATGGAATGACCTGGGTCTGTGGAAGCCTCCGGCAAAGCACTCTGAACCTGTTGATGGAGCAGACACAATTTAGTCGTAAGTTCATGCAAGTAATCAATCAACATTGGATATGTGTATTTCTTAGGGCGAGGGACTCCCCATATATTAGCTGGGCGCCCAAAAAACACTTCATAAGGGCTAAGTCCCAAACGAGAGTGTACTGCATTTCTGGTGGATAGAAGAGCCAATGGTAAAGCATCGGGCCAATTAAGTCCTGTACTAGCCTGTACTTTCGCTAGTTTTAGTTTTAAAGTTCCATTGTAGCATTCCACTAAACCCGCTGACTGTGGATGGTTTGCCGCATGGAACTTTTGCTTGATACCAAGACCCGCACAAACTTTTCGCATGACTTGGCGCACAAATTCGCTCCCATTATCACTCCAGACAATGCGCGGCAAACCAAACCTGGGGAAAAATTCTTTTAGTAGAACTTTAGCTGTGGATAAGGCTGTATTGTCTTTTAGAGGGTATGCTTCTATCCATCTAGAAAAGGTGCATACTACCACCAGAACATATTTGAGGTTGTTGCATCGTTCCATATGAATGTAATCGATCTGCAACACCTCAAATGGATATGTCGGAGGAGCAAAGTGACCTGCCGGAGTTGGGGTTCCCTTTCCCGGTTTGTACATCAAACAAACAATACAATGTTTCACTACATTGTCTGCACACTTTGGGATTCCTTCGTTTTGCCACACTGGAGCCAGAAGCTTGCATATACCTTTCGCACTTAAGTGGGCTGGGCCATAGTAACTACTGGTAGTACATAAGCGTCTGGTAACAGCCAACGTTGGTGCTCAGACAATTCCACCCAACATCCCATCTCATCTAACATTCCTGTACTTTCTTTCCACTTGCTCAATTCTTTCTCTGTAGCTTCTTCCTGAATCGACCTTACGCTATCTACTGTATTCTCATACATTCCTCTCTCTCTAACCCAATTCGCAGGACCCGCAACATACATTCGACTTGTAGCATCTCTCGCTGTCTTTTTCGCTACTTCATCTGCAAATGCATTTCCTCGACCAACATCGTCAGTAATTTTCTTATGCGCACTACACTTCACAATTGCTATTTGGGCAGGTAAAGAAAGTGACTCAAGAAGATCAGTCACCAACTGACCATGTTGTATTTTAGTGCCATGGGAAGTAAGGAATCCCCTCCCTTTCCAAAGACGCCCAAAATTGAACGCTACACCACACGCATACTGACTGTCAGTGTACACGTTCACTCTTTTTCCTTTTGACAACACACATGCTCTTGTTAAAGCTATCAGTTCTGCTGCTTGAGCTGAATTGTGTCTGATACGTGCTGTTTCCACGACTGTACGTAAAGTAGTAACAGCATATGCTCAAACTGTATCTCCATTAGGAAGCTTGAAACAAGAACCATCCACCCATAGAATTCCATCCGGACTTTCTAGCGGCGTATCTTTCAAGTCAATTCTTCCTTTTGTCTCTTCCTCAGTACGGAGGAAACAATCATGTTGTTCTTGAACACCTTTCTCTACTGGAAGAGGCAACAAAGTAGCTGGATTTAAAGTGTTACATCGTTTGATGTGCACGTGACTAGCCAAAAGCGTCAGCTCATATTCAGACAAACGAGCACTCGTAAGATGTTGTGTTTTCGTCCTATTTAGTAAAGTATCCACTGCATGCGGCACCATAACAATAAGTGTGTTATCTAGCACTACTCCAGCAGACTGTCGAATAGAAATTGCTGCTGCTGCTGTCGCTCTAAGACAACTAGGCAATTCTTTGGCTACTGGATCTAACGTAGCCGAAAAATATGCACATGGTCGCTGTTTGTCTCCAAAACGCTGTGTTAAAACTGACAACGCACAACCCTCTCTCTCATGGACATAGAGCGTGAACGGCTTACTGTAATCGGGAGTACCCAATACAGGAGCAGAACACAGAGCAGCACGCAAGTCAGTGAAACTCTTCTGACATTCGTCAGTCCATGGAAGGGGCTAAGGTGTATCTTTCAAAGTGAGTGCCAACAGAGGCTTGGCTAACAAAGAAAAGTTCGGAATCCACTGCCTACAATAGGAAGTAATACCCAGAAAGGCACGTACCTCTCTTTGTGTGGATGGTACAGACATTTGCGCAATCACTTGAATTCGTTCTGGGGTTAATCGTCGTCCCTCCTTTGATAGGAGTTGACCCAAGTAGGTAACCTCTTGACGAACATATTGTAGTTTGAAAGGTAAAACCTTAGGATTCAGATTAAACAAATGGCGTAACAATGCAACGGTCACATTTTTGCAGATATCTTCCGAATCAGCAGCGATTAACAAGTCGTCCATGTACTGAATAAGAGCAGCACCAGACGGCAAATGAAAAGCATCAAGATTACATTTTAAAGCTTGACTGTAAATAGAGGGACTTTCACAATAGCCCTGAGGTGCGCGTTTAAACCGGAAGCTTTGGCCTCCAAGAGAGAATCCAAAAATATCCCTACTTTCTTCTGCAATGGGAATACTAAAGAAGGCATTCTTTAGATCAATAACAGAAAACCAAGTCGCTGTGGAAGGTATCATTGTCAACAGAGCAGTGATATCTGGGACAACAGGAAATTGTGGTACAACAATTTTGTTTACCTCCCGAAGATCAATTACGAAACGGCATACAGGAGGCTGAGAAGGATCAGTGCATTTAAGAACAGGAAGAATAGGACTATTGCATATGTTACCTCTCGTTTCCTCAACCACATCCTTCTGAATCAAATCATGAATGATTTCCAGAAGCGCTTTTTCACCTTCAGTGGAAATTCTATACTGCGGAATACGTGGCAATTCAACATTAGGCTTAAGAGTGACAACATAAGGTGGAATCTCAAGACAACCCACATCGTTCGGACCCGTGGCCCAAAGCGTTGCCGGGAGAGAAAGCAATTCAGGTGGAAACTGATCTTTGGACAAATACATTGGAGAAGTCAGTTTCTGACCCAAAGTAAGATGTACTCCAGAAGGAGAACAATATATCGTAGCATGCATTCTTTTCAATAAATCCAAACCCAACAGATTTTCACCGCAACCATTCGTCACAAGAAGCGGAGCTTCCAAATCATAAGGGCCAATTTAAATAGGCAAAGGGCAAGAAACCGGATTACGGACAGGGGCGCCTGAAAATCCTACAGATACATTCGTTAAGCCAGACAAAGGTGCCCCAGGGAGTTTAGAATAAATGATAGAACTTCTGATCTCACCAGTATCTAGGAGAAATGGCTCTGAAACACCCATTGTAGTGACATTAACATAAGGTCCATTCTGATCTATTGGAATCGACACAACTCCCTTACTTTGTCCAAGGCTGTCCTAGTTAGCATGAAGACTTTCATTCTTGCCTTCAACATAATGGTCTTCATTGTAGTACTGTGTAGACCTAACATTTTGCTGATCAAAGTAATTCACGGAATTAGGAGGAGGAAAGGCACGCTGTTCTTGAGTCAACACACCTCGACTTCTACCTCTGTTTGCTGACTGGAGGCCACCACGACCTCGTGGAGCAGATAATGCTCCATTTCGCTGCAATAAAAATCGGACAACTATTCGTAAAATGACCTTCCTCTCTACAATAGGCACATTGATTAGGTCCTAACAAAGGTCGCGGAATATATGGCTCAGGTTTTTGATACAACCTCTGAAATTGCAGAGGCTGTTGAAACTGAGGCTGAACATATCGAGGAGGATAAGCTTGTTGCAAGAGAACCTTCGTTTTCAATTCTTTCGTCTTTTTCTCTTGCTTTTCTCTTACTTCTTTTTCTCTATTTTCATAATACTGTGCAGTAGCCAATATCTGGGCAGAAGAAGAAACAGCCCATGAACTTTCAATTTGTGTGACAACTCGGGAAGCAAATTAAATACAAATTTGTCCACAAATAATCGCTGTCCACCCTCTGTAGCCATATCTTGACCACAATGATCAATAAATGTCTCCTCGAAACGAGTAAAGAAATCAGAGACACTCCCATCTTTCTTTTGTTTGCATGCTGCTAATTTATCCCAGTTAACTCTCAAGGCAGGCATCATCGTTTTCATTAATGTAATAATCCTACCAGGGAGTTCTGAAACCAAAGCATCAGGCTTAGCACCACCCACTTGAGCTGCATCCGCGGCAGTTATAGTAGCCCAATCACCACCTAATGCTTGAACATGATTCTCTCTACGAATCTTAGCCCATAATGCTTGTGGAACTACATTTCCCATCAACATATCGACATCAGCTAGATTCATGATGCAAGCATCAACCGTCTGTGATAATTCTTTATAATAACCCGCTGGATTCTTACGAGGATCCGGTAGAGTCTGTTTAAGTGCTAAAACTTCAGATCGTTTCCAGGGGACATGTACCGATGCGCGTTGGAAATGAGCAGGAATAGCTGGATTATTACCTTGAGCCGCAACTTCCTCCTTCCACACTGGAGGAACCTCTCTCATGGGATAATTTTTCAGTGTCAGTCTAACCGACGGATCGGAATCAAGGAAAGTCTGAGAGGACAATAAGGATCTAAAGGTAATAAGTGTCCTTATAGCGTTCTCAACCTTAGAACCCACAACGAGTCCTTTATCGAAGTCAGCCTGAACATCTAACAGACCCTGTGGAATCGAACTCAAATTCACATCCTCCCATTCTTTAATGAGAGTATCACACATTAAATTAAAAACATATCTTTGCGTAGGCGCATTCCATTGTGAGAAGGTAGACATAATATCGGGCACACTATACTGGGGACCCCTCTTGATCCATTTACGTGCGAGAGAGTCCAACCTTTCTCGTTCTTCAGAATCTGGGAACTGACTACGAGACTGTCTTCGAGCAAAAGCCGGAGACACATTTAAAGCTTCAAAGAAAGGAGATAAAATACCAGTGACAGTGTCCGTGAGTCGCTTACGCACAGACGGAGAATCGGACATAAGAATAGGGGACAAGGTATTAGGCGAACTAACGGAAGGAGAACCGGTAATTGCAGGAGGAGCAGAAGGCAAAGGAGATCGAAGATCAGGAGATGAGGGCAAAGAAGTTGAAGTTAAAGGCAAAACTGGTAGAGGCGGTAATACTGAAAGGGGCAAAGGGTGAAGAGCCGGAACAGGCAGAGGTACTGCTGGCGGCTGAACAGGCTGTAACAACTGGGGTGTATTAGCACCTTGTGCATAGGGCGGAGGCAATCTCAATAAATGAGACATTAGGGGATATTCTTCTAAATCTTTCTTGTTATCGGAAGGGGAAACAGGCAACACCGGATAGCATTTATCTATCGCCATACGATGCTGTCTTTCTGAAATTTCCATCGCATTATTAATTTCATCATCTTTGAATTGTTGGGCAGCCGTATAATTGTCATACCCTGTGCTTTTCTATCTCGTTTTGCTTGTTTAATTTCTCTCTGTTTGGCTTCCTTACGCCAAAGGCGGAAAGAGTCAAACATTGCCGGCCGGGCTTTTCTTTTGAATAAAACTGCTTCCAAATTATCTAGCACATCAGAATCGAAACTACCATTTTATTAGCCATTTTAAAACACCATCTTTCTTCGTGTATCGGGTCCATGTCTCGTTAAAGGCAATGGGGCCAACACCACGTTTTGAATAGAGCTCATATGTGGGAGTTTCCAACCGAAGGGAAGCCGGGAATCCCTATTACAACCAAAGCAACAAAGTTTTCCAAACTTAGTCAGACCAGGCATCTCGTGATTTCACCGGACTGTTCACAAACATCAAGGGGGTAAAACTCCGTTTACGCAGCACAAATGCACTTACCCCTCGGCTTCGGCTATTGCAATAGTCGAATCTAAGGACCAGAGAAACTAAGGAACAAAGAACCAAAGGACAAAAATTGTGGGAGCGACCCACCAAATACTTAACTAAGAACGTCTTCTTACGCCAACAGAGGCCCGTCTATCGTCTCGCCTTACCATACATCACCAAAGGAAGGGCCAAAGCAGGGCGGCAGTCAGGGCAGCAGTCATTAGTAGCCGTCAGGAAGGAGTAACCGCGCTGAAAAAGACCTTAGGACCACTTCGACATACAGAGGTCGCTTGACGTGGCTCGCGATTCCTCCAGAATTTTCTTGCGGGGTTCCTCACGACCTTCAGGCAGAACCACTACCACTGAAGCCGCCACACGTTAGGCGCCAGTTGAAGAACCAGAACCTTTTGGACCTGGCAGCGCAGGGTACGCCTTAATCTCCTGGGTTCTCCTGCTTAGCACCACAGAGACACGGGGACACTCTGTCGGCGTAAAAGATCAGATTTTATTAGCTGCAGCTAGTACAGTTTTCCTAGAAGTACACACGGTATGTTATCAGGAGACTGCCACTTCACTCCGTGGCGCACAATCTTATATAGAACATAGGTGACATATACATTAACTAAGAACACACCTAAAACATATAAAAGGAGCCAATAAGAATAGTTCAAAAATAGGATAGAGCCAATAGGAAAAGTTGGAAAACAAAGTATCGAGTAACTCGAAAAAGCCTCTCCTCCAACTGTGTTTGCCACCCCTCCCACAGGTTAAGGTATTAACCAGATTCCAACTGAAAACAGCGGCGGGCCCTTCTTGCCGCACCTCACACCAGTTCCTACAATAATTGTAATGATTATCGTGCAAGCTACCCCAAAACGCCAGCCGCTGTGTGGCGCTACTGTGCTCCAGATCAAACGTCAATAGAAAATGAGAAACGGGGGTGCACGAAAAAGAAAAGTCCGAAAAGGATTCTTTAAACTAAGTGTCCTTTTTAATTTTCATTTAAGTTTTGTAGGTAAAAAGTTGGTCAGCCAACGCGTTTCATTCCCTCAACGGGAACTTCATCAGGGCTGTAACATGATAAAAATGACATAAATATTACCAATAAATCAAAAGACACAGGACTTACAACATGAACAAATAACCATACAATATGAAAATCATACAGACAAAACAGATTTACAACAACATTAAAAAGTGTCCATGAATTACACCAATCAATACTGGGCACATTTATATCACATTAAAAACATGTATACAAACAAAGTTTTTTTTGGAAAAACGAGAATCGAATAGGATTTTTTCAAAAAGTGTTTGTGAATTTATCTGACTGTTAGATTCTTTTGAAAAACAGAGGATTGAACCTCATCAGGTTTTATGGACACCAAAAACGAGGAATTCAGAAAATATTTATAAGTAACAGACATATACGTTTTTATATCTTTTTTTATATATTTTTTGGAGAGTAAGAGAAAGAAAGCAGAGAAATAGAAGAAAACCTTATAAAAAATATAGATAGATACAAGGTTATGTGAGTGTTTTAAAAGAAGAGGAAGAGCAAGAAGAGCAATCCAATCCCTAAAAGTGAGCATACCTTGAATCAATATGTAAACTCCTGTGAGAGGACAAATCTTATAATATCCACGAAGTCAAGTACTTCAAGTTTCTGAAAGGAAGCATAATAACCCAATTCATATTGGCTGGCGGTCCATAACAAGTGAAAATAATAATAACTATAATGTAACTATATACGATCCCTCTAGGTTCCCAACAGAAATATCTCCAAGTGAATTCACTATATGGTGTCCGTATGACAACATAGAAGCTATTGGAGCAGTAATTCACACGATATATAAATCAGTTAAAAGCATACAGATGTGTTAAGTGTGCACAACAAGCGCCGAGAACAATTCCATCTAATGGGCGCAAGAATAGACCGGTGCCCGTCCTAAAACCAACAGTTGCACATTCAAAAACATGTAAGGCGCCTGTAATGCCGAACATCAGTAATAACATGTCTGAGTTAATACAACCGTGTTGTATGAGGGCAGTCCATTGCAACAAAACGTATTACCCTTCCAATTAAGTGCTCCTAACTCGGCATCAAGTAATCAATCACTTTAAAACTGACTATTCTAAGAGCAGGACAGATAGTATCATATTGTCACGGGTACAAGTTATAGTATGTTTATACAATTCTTGTAATCATCCTGAGCATCTAAAAACAACGGCAATCATCAGGACAGAGTAGCTGGTACGGCGGCAGGCTCCTCATTAAGTGTGGAGCACTCCCTCGTGGCGGACAAACATACGTAACTCCGCCTCTTTGTTTCGAAACTGCAAATGAACACACCATAATAGCGGACAAAAACGTAAATTGTTTCTCCCTTATAAGAAAACTGCAGAAACACACGATAGCTAACAGCTACAAGTACAAGCTGTAATCCATTGCCACGGGCATCACAGCATTTCAGCCCGTGTGCACTAACCGGCAGTAGTCTTAACGGAGTGAAAACTACAGAAACACACAATAACTAACAGCTGCAAATACAAGCTGTAATCCATTGCCACGGGCATAACAGCATTTCAGCCCGTGTGCACTCACCGGCAGTAACCTTTATGGAGTGATCGATACGACGGCGTCTTCCTCGTTGCAGATTGCACAGCCCGCCATTGTAATTAAATGTACGTGACTCCGCCCGCTTAGCAGGATCTGACCAATTGAATTGAGTATAAGTCAGAGTGGTGGCCCCTAAGTTCCTAGCCTAAATCGGCGGCCATTGTTAAGAGTTTAAGAACATACCAGTGGACTAATACTAAGTAATATTTGTGTCCACCAAAAATATTTGAGCAACATAATTAATTGAAAGTGTATGTTTTCCCAGGTTTAAGGAGCATATGAGTAGCTAAGAGGAGCGTGTGCCATTATTGATATATAAATGAATTAAATCACACCTCGCAAAGGACAAGGACAATAGTGTAAAAATAATGTTACATCAGTCCTGAATTGTTTTGAAATTGCGGGAGAACATGAGATACAACAGGACTGTGCGTGGAACCATGTAAAATGAAGAGTAAGCACCATTTTGGAATGGGCAGTACATTCAAAGTGTATAAGACTATGTGAATTAATACGAACAGATACAGAATTAGCGATATATCGCTCTGAAGTACAAAAACAAACAAAGAAGGTAAGGAATAATAGTAGCAAATAGCTCATGGTATAGTTAGACAACCCGGAGAAATGAACAAAGATGTTCTTTTTCATATGTAAAGAGCGCACAGGGTCGCCATTTTGGAATGGGCAATATGTTCCCAATGGGAATGCCACCTAAACTAAATAGTACTCCGTGTATTATGATAACACGGATGCCTCTAGTAGAATTCAGGTGTATTCCAAAAAATAAAAGAGCAATTATCAATAAATGAACAGAATCGTAAGAGCATGGCTGCAATACTGCAAAATAAATATCTAGAAAAGAATATTAATTCCAACAAGATAAGTAACCCGACCAATCATTAGTAATGAGTAGCAAAACGAGGGGAAGAGAGCATGTAAAGTTGGAGAACAAGCCATATTGACATGACAGGTCTGCAATAGTGTGCATGAAAGGGGTTCGAATGTACAGGCACATGAGGAGTAAGTCATACCCGGTCAAGCATGAAAGAGGGAAATGTCGCTTCACAACTACTATTCACATGTAAATTCAATAAAAAGTAAATTGATAAGTCCAAACGGATGAACAAAGTCAGAGATCCAGACTTATATCTCTCATGATGAAATCAGACTTAGTACGAATAAATGTGCTGAGGATAAGAGTTAAAGGACTAATAATAAAGATATGTATCCCATGCTTCACAGTCCATCACCGCGTGTTCATGAGGAAGCAAAGATAGAAAATGTGATGACAAGCAAAAGGAAGATAAATAACAGGGGGAGGTTATAGTCACCGATTTGGTCACATCAATCCTATAGCTGACCCCATATCCGATTGGTAACTGATCATATTTGCACCATTCCTGAACAGTACGAAAAATTGCAAAAAATCCCTGACCATTCAGTTCTGGGCTTTAGTCATTTTCCAGAAAATAATGCATTTCATTATCACTGTTAAATCCTTGGATAGCACTGCGTAATCTGCAAATCCATTTTGCCTCACATTGCCTAAGCTGCAGTTCACGATCACCTCCTCTTTCTGCACTTTTCACATGTTCAATAGCATGGAACCAAAAGTTGGCAAGACCCTCATGTTTGTTAACAAAATGCTCCATCATAGGATATCTGGAGTCACGTTTGAGTATGGCCCTCCTATGTTCTTGAATTCTGATTTTTAGGCTACGTTTGGTGCTGCCTACGTAAATGGTTCCACAGGGGCATCCAATCACGTAGACAACAAACTCAGTGTTGCAATTAATAAAGTTGTAGATGTTATAATTTCGGGAGCCATTATAGGAAAAGTTCTTAGTTTTGTTGATCCCCAGTTCACAAATATTACACATTGTACATGTAAAAAAACCCTCTGGCTTAGGTGGTAACCAAGTTGATTGTTTGTTACTACCTTTGCTGATGTAACTCGGGCATAGCTCATTCCTTAGTGTCTTTCCACGCCTATATGTAATCGATGGATTTGCGTGGACCGCTTTTTGTAGACCTGGTGCCTCACATAGGAGATTCCAATGTTTCTTCAGCAGCTTAAAAATCGCACTGCTGTGTGAAGTGTACTGGGTCACGAACCTAATGTTATTGTCAAAATTCTTGTTTGTACTCCTGTTTTGTTTTTTCATTGATGTTAAGGTGGCCTCTCTAGTTAATACACGTGCTCTTTTTTCTGCCTTTTCCACAGTCTCTTTTTGGTATCCCCTAGATAGAAATCTTTTCTTTACTTGTTGGAGATTTATGTCAAAATTAGATTCCTCACTACAGTTTCGTCTGACATGTACCATCTCCCCGTAAGGAATATTTTTAATAGTAGAGCTGGCATGTGCACTTTCTGGGTGTAAAACAGCATTACACGCAGTATCTTTGCGATATAAAGTGCTATGAATGTGCCCATCTCGTACATAGAATTGTAAGTCCAAAAAGTTGATTTTCTCATTACTGGATTCCATTGTCAGTTTAACATTAAATGGATTGGAATTAAGATATTCAAAATAGTCCTGAAGTTGTAAGGTGGAACCCGACCAGAGGCAGATGATATCATCGATGTACCTCCCCCAGAACACGATGTATTTGGTCCAGGGGGAGGCACATCTTCCCCATGCATGCCCCCTCTCATACCATCCCATAAAAAGACAGGCATAAGAGGGGGCAAACCTGGACCCCATGGCCGTGCCTCTCCTCTGATGGTACCAGACGTTGTCGTAAAGAAAGTAGTTCCTGTTTAGGACCAACCTCAACATTTCCATGATCATTTGATTTTGGTCAAACTGATCAGCATTCTCCCTGTCCAAGTAGAATTCAACAGCCTTTAGGCCATACTCATGTTGGATGCACGTATATAGACTGGTGACATCGAAGGTGACAAATAGGAGTTCGTCGGACCACTCAAAATCTTGGAATTTGTTTAAAATGTCCTTACTGTCCTGGACATAGGATGGGAGATCTAGGACATGTTTGTTAATTCTGAGGTCAATGAATTCAGACATTTTCTCGGTGACAGACCCAATGCCTGAAATGATCAGTCTCCCTGGAGGGAAGTTGCCCTTTTTGTGCACTTTGGGGAGGATGTAAATACAGGGGAATCTAGGATTCTCCGTCTTGAGATATCTGTATTCCTGTTCACTGATCAGACCCATATCCCTCCATTCCCTTAGCTTCGAGCTGATTTCTATAATCAGTTCCCCTGTGGGATTGTGGTCCAGTCTACCATAGCACTCGTTGTCCCCAAGTTGTCGTTCTATTTCACCTTTGTAGTCTTTTATGTCCATGACCACAACGTTGCCACCTTTATCAGATTCCCTAATGACGATGTCATTGTCATTCTTCAACCTTTTTAGTGCTAGTCTTTCTCCAGGTGTGAGATTGTGTTGCTGATTGTTTACACACCTACTCTGTTTTTCCAATTGGTATAGACCCTCACTGACCCGCTCAGTAAAGGTGTCAATGTTTCCATGATATGTCATTGGGGTAAACTTGGACTTGGGACGTAACCCACTTTCTTTTGTGATGTTCTCCCTGATGTCAAGATCATCTAAAATCGTGTGTATTTCAACCTCCTCCCCATCACTTAGTGATCGTAAGCATTGAATGTTTTTGACCTCCGCTATTGTGAGGTCTGTTTGTCTTATCTCATCAGAGAATTTATTCGGAGGCAGTTTGTCGTTGAAAAAATCTTTTAATTTTAACATTCTGCTGAATTTGAAAAGATCTACATGTACACTCGTGAAGTCACCACCCTGTGTTGGACAAAATCCCAGCCCTCTACATAACAGATTAGTCTCATCAGTATCCAATATCTTGCTGGACAGGTTAATTACTCTCAAATCAGAGTGCTCCCCATCCCCCTCATTTGCTGTCACTCCCAGTTTTTCTACTTCTGTTTGACTTTTCCCCTCTCTGACCTTCTTAGCAAAAAAGACAAGGAGAGGGGGCAGAAGGGGGCAAGGATGGCGTGGCAGAAGATTTGCTAAGAAGGTCAGAGAGGGGAAAAGTCAAACAGAAGTAGAAAAACTGGGAGTGACAGCAAATGAGGGGGATGGGGAGCACTCTGATTTGAGAGTGATTAACCTGTCCAGCAAGATATTGGATACTGATGAGACTAATCTGTTATGTAGAGGGCTGGGATTTTGTCCAACACAGGGTGGTGACTTCACGAGTGTACATGTAGATCTTTTCAAATTCAGCAGAATGTTAAAATTAAAAGATTTTTTCAACGACAAACTGCCTCCGAATAAATTCTCTGATGAGATAAGACAAACAGACCTCACAATAGCGGAGGTCAAAAACATTCAATGCTTACGATCACTAAGTGATGGGGAGGAGGTTGAAATACACACGATTTTAGATGATCTTGACATCAGGGAGAACATCACAAAAGAAAGTGGGTTACGTCCCAAGTCCAAGTTTACCCCAATGACATATCATGGAAACATTGACACCTTTACTGAGCGGGTCAGTGAGGGTCTATACCAATTGGAAAAACAGAGTAGGTGTGTAAACAATCAGCAACACAATCTCACACCTGGAGAAAGACTAGCACTAAAAAGGTTGAAGAATGACAATGACATCGTCATTAGGGAATCTGATAAAGGTGGCAACGTTGTGGTCATGGACATAAAAGACTACAAAGGTGAAATAGAACGACAACTTGGGGACAACGAGTGCTATGGTAGACTGGACCACAATCCCACAGGGGAACTGATTATAGAAATCAGCTCGAAGCTAAGGGAATGGAGGGATATGGGTCTGATCAGTGAACAGGAATACAGATATCTCAAGACGGAGAATCCTAGATTCCCCTGTATTTACATCCTCCCCAAAGTGCACAAAAAGGGCAACTTCCCTCCAGGGAGACCGATCATTTCAGGCATTGGGTCTGTCACCGAGAAAATGTCTGAATTCATTGACCTCAGAATTAACAAACATGTCCTAGATCTCCCATCCTATGTCCAGGACAGTAAGGACATTTTAAACAAATTCCAAGATTTTGAGTGGTCCGACGAACTCCTATTTGTCACCTTCGATGTCACCAGTCTATATACGTGCATCCAACATGAGTATGGCCTAAAGGCTGTTGAATTCTACTTGGACAGGGAGAATGCTGATCAGTTTGACCAAAATCAAATGATCATGGAAATGTTGAGGTTGGTCCTAAACAGGAACTACTTTCTTTACGACAACGTCTGGTACCATCAGAGGAGAGGCACGGCCATGGGGTCCAGGTTTGCCCCCTCTTATGCCTGTCTTTTTATGGGATGGTATGAGAGGGGGCATGCATGGGGAAGATGTGCCTCCCCTGGACCAAATACATCGTGTTCTGGGGGAGGTACATCGATGATATCATCTGCCTCTGGTCGGGTTCCACCTTACAACTTCAGGACTATTTTGAATATCTTAATTCCAATCCATTTATTGTTAAACTGACAATGGAATCCAGTAATGAGAAAATCAACTTTTTGGACTTACAATTCTATGTACGAGATGGGCACATTCATAGCACTTTATATCGCAAAGATACTGCGTGTAATGCTGTTTTACACCCAGAAAGTGCACATGCCAGCTCTACTATTAAAAATATTCCTTACGGGGAGATGGTACGTGTCAGACGAAACTGTAGTGAGGAATCTAATTTTGACATAAATCTCCAACAAGTAAAGAAAAGATTTCTATCTAGGGGATACCAAAAAGAGACTGTGGAAAAGGCAGAAAAAAGAGCACGTGTATTAACTAGAGAGGCCACCTTAACATCAATGAAAAAACAAAACAGGAGTACAAACAAGAATTTTGACAATAACATTAGGTTCGTGACCCAGTACACTTCACACAGCAGTGCGATTTTTAAGCTGCTGAAGAAACATTGGAATCTCCTATGTGAGGTACCAGGTCTACAAAAAGCGGTCCACGCAAATCCATCGATTACATATAGGCGTGGAAAGACACTAAGGAATGAGCTATGCCCGAGTTACATCAGCAAAGGTAGTAACAAACAATCAAATTGGTTACCACCTAAGCCAGAGGGTTTTTTTACATGTACAATGTGTAATATTTGTGAACTGGGGATCAACAAAACTAAGAACTTTTCCTATAATGGCTCCCGAAATTATAACATCTACAACTTTATTAATTGCAACACTGAGTTTGTTGTCTACGTGATTGGATGCCCCTGTGGAACCATTTACGTAGGCAGCACCAAACGTAGCCTAAAAATCAGAATTCAAGAACATAGGAGGGCCATACTCAAACGTGACTCCAGATATCCTATGATGGAGCATTTTGTTAACAAACATGAGGGTCTTGCCAACTTTTGGTTCCATGCTATTGAACATGTGAAAAGTGCAGAAAGAGGAGGTGATCGTGAACTGCAGCTTAGGCAATGTGAGGCAAAATGGATTTGCAGATTACGCAGTGCTATCCAAGGATTTAACAGTGATAATGAAATGCATTATTTTCTGGAAAATGACTAAAGCCCAGAACTGAATGGTCAGGGATTTTTTGCAATTTTTCGTACTGTTCAGGAATGGTGCAAATATGATCAGTTACCAATCGGATATGGGGTCAGCTATAGGATTGATGTGACCAAATCGGTGACTATAACCTCCCCCTGTTATTTATCTTCCTTTTGCTTGTCATCACATTTTCTATCTTTGCTTCCTCATGAACACGCGGTGATGGACTGTGAAGCATGGGATACATATCTTTATTATTAGTCCTTTAACTCTTATCCTCAGCACATTTATTCGTACTAAGTCTGATTTCATCATGAGAGATATAAGTCTGGATCTCTGACTTTGTTCATCCGTTTGGACTTATCAATTTACTTTTTATTGAATTTACATGTGAATAGTAGTTGTGAAGCGACATTTCCCTCTTTCATGCTTGACCGGGTATGACTTACTCCTCATGTGCCTGTACATTCGAACCCCTTTCATGCACACTATTGCAGACCTGTCATGTCAATATGGCTTGTTCTCCAACTTTACATGCTCTCTTCCCCTCGTTTTGCTACTCATTACTAATGATTGGTCGGGTTACTTATCTTGTTGGAATTAATATTCTTTTCTAGATATTTATTTTGCAGTATTGCAGCCATGCTCTTACGATTCTGTTCATTTATTGATAATTGCTCTTTTATTTTTTGGAATACACCTGAATTCTACTAGAGGCATCCGTGTTATCATAATACACGGAGTACTATTTAGTTTAGGTGGCATTCCCATTGGGAACATATTGCCCATTCCAAAATGGCGACCCTGTGCGCTCTTTACATATGAAAAAGAACATCTTTGTTCATTTCTCCGGGTTGTCTAACTATACCATGAGCTATTTGCTACTATTATTCCTTACCTTCTTTGTTTGTTTTTGTACTTCAGAGCGATATATCGCTAATTCTGTATCTGTTCGTATTAATTCACATAGTCTTATACACTTTGAATGTACTGCCCATTCCAAAATGGTGCTTACTCTTCATTTTACATGGTTCCACGCACAGTCCTGTTGTATCTCATGTTCTCCCGCAATTTCAAAACAATTCAGGACTGATGTAACATTATTTTTACACTATTGTCCTTGTCCTTTGCGAGGTGTGATTTAATTCATTTATATATCAATAATGGCACACGCTCCTCTTAGCTACTCATATGCTCCTTAAACCTGGGAAAACATACACTTTCAATTAATTATGTTGCTCAAATATTTTTGGTGGACACAAATATTACTTAGTATTAGTCCACTGGTATGTTCTTAAACTCTTAACAATGGCCGCCGATTTAGGCTAGGAACTTAGGGGCCACCACTCTGACTTATACTCAATTCAATTGGTCAGATCCTGCTAAGCGGGCGGAGTCACGTACATTTAATTACAATGGCGGGCTGTGCAATCTGCAACGAGGAAGACGCCGTCGTATCGATCACTCCATAAAGGTTACTGCCGGTGAGTGCACACGGGCTGAAATGCTGTTATGCCCGTGGCAATGGATTACAGCTTGTATTTGCAGCTGTTAGTTATTGTGTGTTTCTGTAGTTTTCACTCCGTTAAGACTACTGCCGGTTAGTGCACACGGGCTGAAATGCTGTGATGCCCGTGGCAATGGATTACAGCTTGTACTTGTAGCTGTTAGCTATCGTGTGTTTCTGCAGTTTTCTTATAAGGGAGAAACAATTTACGTTTTTGTCCGCTATTATGGTGTGTTCATTTGCAGTTTCGAAACAAAGAGGCGGAGTTACGTATGTTTGTCCGCCACGAGGGAGTGCTCCACACTTAATGAGGAGCCTGCCGCCGTACCAGCTACTCTGTCCTGATGATTGCCGTTGTTTTTAGATGCTCAGGATGATTACAAGAATTGTATAAACATACTATAACTTGTACCCGTGACAATATGATACTATCTGTCCTGCTCTTAGAATAGTCAGTTTTAAAGTGATTGATTACTTGATGCCGAGTTAGGAGCACTTAATTGGAAGGGTAATACGTTTTGTTGCAATGGACTGCCCTCATACAACACGGTTGTATTAACTCAGACATGTTATTACTGATGTTCGGCATTACAGGCGCCTTACATGTTTTTGAATGTGCAACTGTTGGTTTTAGGACGGGCACCGGTCTATTCTTGCGCCCATTAGATGGAATTGTTCTCGGCGCTTGTTGTGCACACTTAACACATCTGTATGCTTTTAACTGATTTATATATCGTGTGAATTACTGCTCCAATAGCTTCTATGTTGTCATACGGACACCATATAGTGAATTCACTTGGAGATATTTCTGTTGGGAACCTAGAGGGATCGTATATAGTTACATTATAGTTATTATTATTTTCACTTGTTATGGACCGCCAGCCAATATGAATTGGGTTATTATGCTTCCTTTCAGAAACTTGAAGTACTTGACTTCGTGGATATTATAAGATTTGTCCTCTCACAGGAGTTTACATATTGATTCAAGGTATGCTCACTTTTAGGGATTGGATTGCTGTTCTTGCTCTTCCTCTTCTTTTAAAACACTCACATAACCTTGTATCTATCTATATTTTTTATAAGGTTTTCTTCTATTTCTCTGCTTTCTTTCTCTTACTCTCCAAAAAATATATAAAAAAAGATATAAAAACGTATATGTCTGTTACTTATAAATATTTTCTGAATTCCTCGTTTTTGGTGTCCATAAAACCTGATGAGGTTCAATCCTCTGTTTTTCAAAAGAATCTAACAGTCAGATAAATTCACAAACACTTTTTGAAAAAATCCTATTCGATTCTCGTTTTTCCAAAAAAAACTTTGTTTGTATACATGTTTTTAATGTGATATAAATGTGCCCAGTATTGATTGGTGTAATTTCATGGACACTTTTTAATGTTGTTGTAAATCTGTTTTGTCTGTATGATTTTCATATTGTATGGTTATTTGTTCATGTTGTAAGTCCTGTGTCTTTTGATTTATTGGTAATATTTATGTCATTTTTATCATGTTACAGCCCTGATGAAGTTCCCGTTGAGGGAATGAAACGCGTTGGCTGACCAACTTTTTACCTACAAAACTTAAATGAAAATTAAAAAGGACACTTAGTTTAAAGAATCCTTTTCGGACTTTTCTTTTTCGTGCACCCCCGTTTCTCATTTTCTATTAAGGCATTAACCAGGTCTGTAACTGACTTGCAGGTGGCGAGATACGTTTGTGTGTTTTGGAGGACAGTTGTGAAACAAGAGAATACG
Organism: Triturus cristatus; assembly: GCF_964204655.1. Lineage (NCBI taxonomy): Eukaryota > Metazoa > Chordata > Amphibia > Caudata > Salamandridae > Triturus > Triturus cristatus. Next base: position 74,698,744 of record NC_140585.1, on the reverse strand, counting down.
AGCGGAGGACAGCGAAGGCCAGAAGATGAGATTAAGTCAGAAGAGAATAGTGTGAACCAACAGATAGTCAAGACAGGGATTAGGAAAACCAGACAGGGATTAGTGTACTCGGCCAGTTCTAACACCAGCTTTGTAAACAGAGGCACAAGGCTATTTTCGACACAATATTGCAGGAAAAGCAGAAAAGACTTCGATCGTCGTGCTGCCTGAGTGAGGGCAACACAAAATGGCGGCGGAGCACAAAATGGCGGGTCAATTAGATCACGATCGAAAACCGAATTTTCTCAAAGGAAAAGGAAATAAAGGAATGAATACAGGCAACTTAAATACAATGCAAACCAAACTGTCCGTCTGCCCCCAGAGAGATCTAAATGTTCTGTGTTACCTAGCTTTGAAAGATAGCAAATATATTACAAATTATGTAGGAGTCAAGCAAATAATACACAAAGTTCTCATGATTATTAAAAGAAAAAATAATACTAGATTGCTAAATTTGGAGTTGCTTTTGCATTCCTCTTGGAATGCCCTTCAATCTTGGGTGTCTGGCGGATGCGGTTCAGTAAGGGAAGCTTGAGTGTTATGTTGTTAGGTCTCGCGAGCCAAAGGCTCGAAGAGACATTTTATATGTGGGCTTCTCAAAGTGCTGCCATGGCCTAAAGCTACAGTGCACGTGAATGTGCACGCGCGCAGCGCCATGTGTCTTTCCTCCGTAGCGATCGTAATCACGATCACTTTCACTTTCGCGGGCTCCTCTCTGTTGCTGACATTCCCCCCTCCCTTCTCGCCCAGCCCTTCTTGTCACCTCGGCTTGTTTCTGTTTGGCAGTGCAAACAACCCCAATGGACATCGTAAGTGGAGCGGAACACCACAATACTGCTTTCGCTACATAACGTGTCCGGCCTGCAGTTGCGCTTCCGTGCAATGATTGAGCGGTTCCTGGCATTTAATAACGCCCTGACGTGAGAGTGTTGCTGAGCTTTCGTGTTTCGACAGCTAGTAAGGACTGACCTTGGCATCATTTTTGCATTTAATGTTCTATTGGTATAAGCACGTACTAACCCGGTACCACCACATGTTAACGGTCTTTTATTAACAGTTGACGGTTCCTACGGTCTCTTACAGTCATCTAATGAGGATGCTCACCACAGTCCTTACATATAACATGTTTATTACAATCCGAAAATGACGACACACTACATAGAGCTGCCGAGAGTACATCTGTGGACTTTGTAGCACCCGTCAGTGTATTATTTGTTGAAGAAAAACAAAAATCGTTGTCTACTTTAATTGTGAGGGCAGCATGATCTTGGTGTAGTCATATGGTGAAAATCATGAGTGTGCTTGTGTGCCACCGAAGCAAAGTACCGTTGCCTCAGAGCACACTGTGCAATAGTCAGAGTGCTGCACCTGGACAGTTGGGAGTTATGATGTTCACTAAAAATGTTTTGTTTGCGTGTAAAAACTATTTCCCATCCCCGCGATGCACACCGTAATCAAATATTAAAGGTCCATAAAAACTACGCATAAAACCAAGGAAACCTCTGCAGCCTGAGGTCTTCCAGTGGCAGAAAGCAGTGCTGCTTCTAGGTTAATACCTCGGTGTCATCCATTTCTCAAAAAATAGTCGTTTTTATATTTTACTCGGCCTCCACACGTTGTGCAGGCCTGTTTCGGTACTTGGCCGTCTCTCAGGGACCAGGAACGCAGTGTTTCTGGCAGTTTCTGCCTTCTGTGGTGCACTTTACAATTTACACATCTGCTCATCATGGCCGATGTTCTCAATCCAAACTGCTAAATCATGTGCACCATGTGATGAGATATGATTGAGTGAGCTGTTTCTAAATATTCAGGCACCTCATCATTCCTCACACGTTTACTGACTTTAGGAGTTTTTGTGTCTAAAGATTAAGACTGCACTGTTGTTGTGGAAACCTTACATGCAGTCCAGAGCAGTCCTGGTCACGTTCATGGTGAAATGAGTGCCTTAGAAATTAATGAGGTCTTTTAGTGACCTGTCCTTCTATAACCAGAATAGTATTTGCATTCGTGTGTCTCAAACTCTTGGTTGGTTTGGAGAGCTGCAACTGTCTTCCTGGGAGAGCGTGGGGCTGGGAGATCACCGTTGCTTGAGGCAGCATGTGTGGGACGAAGCGGCGGTTGGTTTGTTTATTTATTTTGTACATAGCGCGGGCATCACCTAGGTGCTAGAGCGCTTTACAATAGACATGGGTAGTTACAGAAGGTTCCAAATTAACGAACATTACCAAATATAGGTACACAAGGTCATAATTACAAAATAGTAAACCATTCCTAACCATATCTGTCTGGTTTGTACCAGGGTCTCAGCGCAGACGACTGAACTCCTAGTTGGCCACTATTCTAAGCCAGTGGTCGAAGTGCATTAAAAACAAGCATTTGCAATGCAATAGGTCTTGCATTTATGCAAGTTTAAGCTATTGGCATTCTTAATAACAATGCCTTTTATTTATGTTTTAAAAATAAAAGGCATTGTTATTTGCAATGTCAATAACTCAAACTCGCGTAAATGCGAGACCTATTGCATTGCAAATGCTTGTTTTTCCAGTTTGACATAGGATAAGAGGGCCTGCAGATTGTAAAACAAAAATTATATTTGTTAGAAATGGGATTTCTGGTTGGCTAGTACATGAGCCTAAGCCAGGCAGAAACCACCACTCTAGTCAGGGCAAGGGAGTTACTCACTGAAGATAACTGCTCACCCCCACGGTAGCTTGGCAGAGCAGTCAGGCTTATCCCAGAAGCAATGTGTAAAGCATTTGCGCAACACAAACACACACAGCAGTGACACACTAGGCACACCACAAAAGAAACTCCACACAAGGGTATATCAAAAATGGCCTTTGTATTACTCATAAAACACATTAGAACGTAATCACATATATACACTGTGCCACCTATGATTTTACAGGGGATTATATACACTACAGGGCCAATAGGGCCACTGTCATCACCCTCATAATTCACAGTTAGTGAAAACCACCAGTAACTACTGGTAAGGGTATACTCAGCACAATCACATTTTGCATAAACCATCAGTAGTAGTGCACATATCATAATCACCATCATCACAGGATGACCTAGTTTGGCATATTAGGCACACATCCCCAAAATAGCAAAAAACATTACGCATACATATATTAGGCAAACATCCTAATAGATACAGAATCCTTAGCACACAAACAATAATAACATCATATTCTTGAGTATCATGATTAAAGTGGCAGCAGTTCCGAAAGAATTTCTGATGCAGACTCGTTCTTGTCAGTTTTCTTGTAGAATTTTTTAATAACACAGACTGTGATTCTGTAGGTAAGCCAATGTCAAATGCCAACACGTGTTTCGTCGCTTTGAGAATTACATGCGACTTTTTCAAGGCTGTATTGGCTTCAATAAAACAGATGAAATGTGGTGATAATTCCAAACCACAATATCCTGCGGCGTGAGAAATGAAATCAAAATGGGTATAAGTAAGATGCACAGTAGACTTGCACAAAGACACGTTTCCTCATCTGGAACGGTCCTGTCCGTCTCACGCCGAAAACCCTTGAGTACGATATTGTGGTTTTTTTGTGTAGACTAGACTTGTGTTTGTGTTCTCTAAAGGGACTTGTTGGGCCTGAATCTTTGAGGAATATAAACCAGAAAACAAAGCAGTGAGGAGTGTACCCTGCAAACAAATCTCGCTAACTCTCAAACGGGCAGGAAAAAATCACCTTCAGGGAAAATATGATCAGCCATCGTTGGGCCACTATCATTGTAAATCATCACAAACACTTTTAAACATAATAGTTACAGATAAACAAACACCCAGTGTCACTGCCTGCCACCACATGAATCATCTTAACACACTCATAAACAACTTTCACTCACCGTGCAATGCATGCCATTTACCTGTTCTTCTAATTCAGGCGTGGTCACCATGGCAGACTGCTGATCCTTTGTTCACAAAACAGACATTGGCCAGTATTGTAATAAACCAAATAATGTGGGGCAGTTCAGCTAGGGGAATAAACTAAGAAAGGATAGATGGTAACAGCCCAGGGATGGAGGCAGGCAGAAATTTGTATCTCCAATGTCCTTGAGGGAAATGGTTTGGCAGGGGCTAACTGGTGGAACTCCAAACTGGCAATAACAAATTTGTCTAAGACGGTGGGGCTGAATTCGTCATACAAGCAAATAAAATAAATAATGTTCCTCTAGCTCTATCTTTTTTTTTGCCGTCAAAGCAGATCAGCAATAGAGAGAGAAGGTTCTATGGTTGTTGGCCCAGGCCTAGTAGTCAGGGAACTAGAGCTCATCCTCAAACTCATATGGTTCACCCAGAAGTAGGTCAGCTAACTCACTAATTCCATGACCAGGGTCTCCTTCATCTTCCTCCTGTGGTATAAAGTGCTGATTCATTTTAATCATGGTTAATCTCTCCATGTTCTGGAGCAAGAGACTGGTCCTTCTCACTATGACAACGGCACCAGCAGCACTGAAAACACGCTCAGCGGAGACGCTCGCTACCGTGCAGGCCAGATAGTTTATTGGCAGCCTGCTGAGCACTGGCCATTGGCGCCTCTTCCCATACCAATACACCAATGGGTTTTGATCAAGGTAGACCTCTGTTGGGTCCTCCAATAGGCCTGGACCATCCACTCAATGGTCATTGGTGCTCCACCTTGCTCGACCTCTTTTGCCTTCGCCTCTGCACTGGACTTTAGCCCTAAACCAATCATATGCCGAATTTGGGGCTGATGCTCCTGTTTCTATTGTTGAAGATGTTCTTGTTGTTGGTTTTGGCTGCTGTGAGCCAACAGCACTGCCCTCAGGCTCTGAACTTGAAGGCTGCCTGGCAGAACTTGTGCCCTGAAGGAGTGGGCCTGTAATTCCCGGCCGTTCTTTTTCATGCTCACTGACTTGCTCAGGTATCCATGTTTCGTAGTTGGCAACATCCTTGTCTGAAAAAGAAATGAAAGTGGACAGTAATGGTTTGTATCATGGATCAAGAATTGTGGCACAGGTGTAATGTTTGGATGACACAATGTCTCTTTGCACCCTTGTATTAACAGATACGTGAAGGATTAAGCTCTCCACCATACGTGAACGATTAGCTCTCCACCAACTCATACGCATCTTTTTTCCCTCCACACTGCGTACATTGCAGATACCTCCTTTAGCTGTTCCTGTAGCATGTGCCAGAACGGGATAGCTTGGCCCATGGTACTGTCCTCCTTGCTGACTTCCTGTGTGAACACTTCAAAAGGAAGCAGCATCCCTGTCAGGCATTTGACTGGGCTCCATTGGTCCATCTCAATCATCATGCCTTTCACAGTTGCATACCCTCTTTGCATGACATATTCATTGATTGGTCTGTACTGCTCACACAGACGTTGCAGAGTCTGATAAGTCAAGTTCCAATGTATTGGCACCTCCTGTATGAGTGCGTTAACTGGCATTCTATTATCACACTGAATTACCCTCAACGGCTTCCGGTCTTTAAATGAATGGCTGAAATGAGTGCAGATTCTTCTGCAGGTGGACAGTAAGTTGCTTACTTGGTCTTCTTTTTTGAGAATGTTCTGTACAATGATATTGATGCAGTGCACCAAACATAGCACCCTGAAATAGCCACCATCGGACATGGCTTTAACTATATTACTGCCATTTTCCATGGCAACAAATCCCATGCTAAGCCCTCTTGGTTGTAGCCATTCAAAGACATTGTTGTTGACGTCTTCCAAAATGCTTGCAGCAGTATGGAATTTCTCCATGGAGAACATGGCTCCTCTGTCATGCTTCCGAGCACGATTAAAAATCTCAGCAGTGTCAACACTTGCAGATATCTTTTCTATAACCCCCACAAAAGAGATCCAGTGTGCAGTGATGCACATGTAATCAGTGGCTTGGCAACTGGTCCACATGTCTGCCATCAGGTGGATACTGTGAACAGCACCTTGCTGCAAAGCCTGTCCAAGCAATTCCAGCACATCATGATGTAGCGCTGGAACAACAGCTCTGGTGAAATAGGACCAACTGGCAACCTTCTATTTTGGGCAGATGGCTGCCACAAATTCAAGAAAACATAACCCTTCCACAAAAGAAAAAGTGAGGAGACCTAGCACTAACAATTTAGCCAGCTTGGCATTGTACAAACCTGCCATTGGGTTGTTGTATTCATTCTGCCCCTCCTGCCTAAACATGCCAAAAATAGTAGCCTGGATGTTTTTCGTTTCTGGTGCGACTGATGCAGGTGATTTCTTGAGAGCAGACGTTGATAGTCTCAATGTGCGTTTCAGCGGGGTAGTCACTGTACTCTCTTGCCTTGGTGTCTCGACCTGAGTCATGAGCCATTGCGATGTTGCTGATGTGGGTGATACTACTGCACTGCTGGGGCAGGGCTGCTTTGTATACAGAACATGTCTTCTTCTTCTTAACCTTCCACTTGGATCGGATTGTTGTGTGTAGATTTAGATTCCGTATATAGGTTTCCCGATTTATGCCCTTATATAGGTACAATTCATATTGCCCTTATTTAGGCATAGAAAATCTAGCCCTTATTTAGGCATTGTCCATGCTAATCAAATACAGGCATAGTCTCTTACATCCGTCAATCCACGTCACAACGAGTTCTTGGAAAACCAGACTCTTAAGCCTTTAGGAATTTCCCTTGCTTGGATATTGATTTCTCCAAGAACTCATTATTATACATGAACATCAATTCCTCAGGGGTTTATTCATGATGTTCCGATGCCTGACTTTTACGTCAATACAGGCATTCCTAAACACCTTCAAGGTATAAATATACCTGCACTTACCCTGGCAAACCACGGTTCCGGTACGGTCCAGTTCGACTGCCTACTTGCGGTTCGCCTCGGCAAGTTCGGAAGGAGATCGAGTTCCAGCCTGATGCACTGACCAGACGCTGTCATCCTCCTCGCAGAGGATCCAGCTCCAGTGTTTCTGACTCCCCTTGCGGGGTGTTAGAGATCGAGACTCGGAAAGAGATTCCAACCTCGCACATTCTAAAGGTATGGAGCAGAATAGAACTTATAGAAACTTTTGGCAACTCTTGGCAAAACTAAAACTATAGCTAGCTATACTTTAGAAAACAGCACCTACATCTTACCTCCTACTACACTTAGGTTAGGTACACTGAGGTAGAACAATTTAGAAGCATCAGATGAGTATTCACATTTTAGCCTGTGTTATTTATGTATGTATTTTAATTAATATATGTCATAGCTACAAACCATGCTATTGCAGTATTATTTTATCTTACTTCTATCTCTGTACATATTTTACTTCGCATTCTGTCTTACGATTGTAGCAGTTCATATCTCTTGCATGAGAAATAAGACTGTTCAATAAACATTTTTTATTGAAACGCCCGTCATCTATTTCTGTGTAACTCTGTAGAAATGAAGCATGCACGATTGACTGAGTGAAACTGTTATCTATTGTTTCCACGATTCTGAGATTGTTCTGACTCTAAGGGAAACAAAGTTGTCATGTTTATGTGGTTGTCAGAAACTAATCCCTTCTTGTTTATTCGAGAAGTTTCTAGTGACCTCTGAGTTAGCTGGCACACACAAGTAATTAAGTTTAATGTACTCGATAGAGACATACTGACCTCAGTCCTATGTCAAATCTATGGTGTATATTATTCCAATGCGCAGAGCCTATCAGGGATATAGGAACTACACTACAGGATTCCCTGCTCAGTCTTTCACCCCCTTCACCAACAACACTTGCAGTTTTTTGGCCGCTATAGTGCGCTCCTACTGGATCATGTGGTGTTTTCTCAAATGGGTTGTTTTGCCTTTGGTACCATAGGGGCATATCATCAAGGCGGCGCTATAAAATTATCGCCGCTTTTGCGTCCGTTTTTGGCTGAAAAGCGGCGATAATTTTAACACTTTATCAGCAAGGTCACGCTATTGCCTTAGCGTTCTTTCCCTTAACGCCCAGCTTTGCATCTCTAATGAGATGCAAAGTGGGCTTTCCTTCCCAAAAGAACGTGAGAAATGTCGCTAACCGACATTTCTCCTATTATCTAGCCTCACGCTAACCTGCAGAGCGATAAGAAAAGTAACGCTAACCGCGGTTATCGCTACTTTCCTTATGCCTGCTTTTCATCTGACTTAGCCATGATATCCAATGGAAGGTGGATATCATGGCTGAGTCTGCCCTGCCATATCAACAAGCTATCGCCAAACGTTGTGCGATTATAGCTGGATTTCCGGCGATAATCGCACATTTGGCAGCTTGCGCCTGGAATTTTATCGCTGTTGAGATAAGCGTTGCTGATAGCACGCTATCTCAGCTATAAAATTCAGCGTTAGCCGGCGATAATTATCCTTGCGCTAAGCACGCTGAGTGATAATTATCGACGGCCCTTGCTGATATGCCCCATCGTTTGTACCAAGCTTAGCCCCGACTAACACTTGCTCAGCAAATGGAGCATGTGGCAATGTTCACCTGGTCCTTGCTAACCGTAAGGAAGTCCCAAGCTGGGGAGGTCCCCTGGCGCCACTGCCAATGTTGGATGAACTGATGGTAGTTGGGTGTTTTGACGTTTGACTCTCTGCAGTACCTACTTCTACTGAGGTGGTTGTCGATGTAGGTCGCTGCCGTTACTTTGCAAATATGGTAGCTAGCCGTGGTGATATCTGTGGTGCCACATCCCTCACAGCAGTTTGGAATGGGATAACGTTGGTCTCCACTGGGGCTTTCAGGAACCTTCCTTTTCTATAGGCTCTCGTGGCGTGCCTCACTCTCAGACTGAGGTGGGATTCAAGTGGTGTCTAGTTTATCCTAAGGGGGGCTTGGAGAAGGAGATGATGCACTAACCCTCCTTTTTCTTGCTGGAGATATCGAAGACAATGGCTCTTCTGAAAGAGTGGCTTTCTCTACTTCCTCAGCATAAAACTCAATCTCCTGAACTGCTCCTACTTTGGGAGGCACAACTATTGGTGGTTTCAGTTGTCCTCTTATCTGAGTTTCCTGCAATGATTGGGTACTACTTTGCGAAAGAGGTAAGTCAACTTCAACGTCACTGCTCATCGGTGTTGCCGTGATTAGACTGTCTGCCTCTTTTCACGGCAACAACGTGGGCTTGGGCCTGGGTTGGTGTGGGTTTACTGATGCATGGGTACTGCTCCCAAACTTGCTACCCAGATGCCGGTTTTTTCTTCCCAAAAAAGGTCTGGGTCGACATACCAGTGGTGGTAAGCTCCTTCTTCTTATCATGGTCCCCTTTCTTGGTAGCAACTTTCTTTGGGGCCTTCAGATGTCTGTGATGTGTTTTCACACGTCACGTCATGCACAGACCTTCTGTCTGGCAGTACTATGGGCGATGTTGTCTCTTGAGCACCTAAAATCAAATGAGCACGAAGAACATCAGTGATATGTGGCATTGTTGCAGTTCAATTACTAGTACAAACAAACAATATAATTTACTGTGGTCACTGGTTACTTAAGTTATTATAAATAATTAACAATACAGTGTATTCACAGATGTAACTGTTTGCTTTATGTTGCAGTCAGGAGGTGCAGCTGACAAATGATGAAAATTGAATAATCCTTAGACAATGAATGCTGTTGTGCAGTGTGCACTCATAGCAGACATGGGCCCAGGGATTGATTTATTGATGCCAGATGTTATGAAAATGGTTAAAAAATAATTAAACATTTTACAAAAATTTCATAAAAAGATAAACTTTTCAAAAAGTACAAATAAACAAAACATTTTTAAAAATAAAATCAAAAAATGTAAATTAAATATTGAAAAAAAATATAACTAAAACAATTAAAATTTACAAAACACTCATTTAAAAAAAGTAGATTAAAAATATTATAAAGATTAAATAAATGAAATTATTCTCAGCATATATAATTTATTATACTGCTATCTTATTTCTCAACAATGCATGCAAGCCTATGGCAATGGGGCACACTGGATGGACGCACAAAAGGGCTGCAGTGTCACATAGTCATCAACAACAACAACACTGGGCAAGTAGGCATTGGGAACAAAAAAAAGACATGCAGGCCCATGGCAAAGGGACACTTACTGGCTGCTCAAAATCGCTTCAGACCACATGGTCACAACAACCAGAAAGAATGCATGCCACAACAAAGAAGACATGCAGGCCTATGGCAAAAGCACACTGGCTGCCTACACAAGATGGCCACCAGCCAAATGGTCACAACAACAAGAACCGGCAAGAAGACATGGCCACAACAAAGAACACAAGGCCTGAGGGCAAAGCATATTGGTTGGCTACCCAAAAGAGCCATCAGAAACATTGTCAAGAAAGAAGCAGGAGGCTTGGAAAACAAAGAACACATACAGGTCTATGGACACTGACTATACAAAATGTCCCCTGGCCACATGGCATGGGGAACAAAGGCAAATGGTGACCTATGGTAAACACACACACACACACACCGGCCAAACAAAGGAGACATTGGTAACACAGAGAACACAGCATTAACTCAGCAATGCCAAAACCGAAAATTAACAACAACACACATCCTCAAAAGGCATTACCCCATACACTTTTTGCAGGGAAAAAAACGTGAAATACCACAAAAAGAACACATTTTGTATTTTAATCCAATGCCATCCATGGCCTAAATGATGTTTAAATTCAAAAGACACCTCAGAAACAGTTGTTTCATGCACCCATGACTAGAAATGAGCCTACTGGCTCGAAGGCCCATTGGCAGACTAGGCCACATTGCGAATTAAATCAATATTGCAAAATTATTTTAAAAAAACATGGAAATAATAATGTAGTGAACTGTACAACATTTTCTCCTTTATAAAAGAAGAGAAAATACATGCAAAACAACAACCAGCAAAGGAGGCATGGCCACAAACAAAGAAAACATGCAGGCCTATGGCAAAAGCAGACTGACTGCCTACGCAAAATGGCCGCTAGCCACAGGGTCACAAAAAATAGGACGCCTGGAACACAAAGAACATATGCATGCCTATGGCAAAAGCACACTGACTGCCTATGCAAAATGGCTGCCAGCCACATGGTCATAACTGTGAGAAGTTGGCCTGGCATATGCTGGTCACTAGTTATAGTGGCCACCTTGCACTAGTCCAATTCGACTCTTGGTAGATAGGTTTAAAGACAACCTTTTAAAGAAAGCTATCCTAGTGGTAGCTGTGGAGAGCAGCCTTCAGGCTAAGTCTCTGAGGAATGTAAAGCAACTTGTTTTACCTTATAATCTCTTGAATTACCAAATGAAAAGACACCACACAGGTGTATCTATATCAAATATATATGTATTTATTTCTAAATATACTCTACTAATCTCTTTATGAGATTAGAGCCAGGTAAACATTAATAAGATCAACAGTTCTCAATAAATTAGGCACAAATATGGCTGTAGCCCTAGGGGCGTACCAGACCATATACTAAAATAGTGGTATAACAAACTCGACTTGCAAAAGTAAGAGGCCTAGGGCCTTGGGAATCGCTGGGGCTTCACTGCTGCAGTGTTTACAGGTTAGTAATCAGCCCACAGGAGACGCGTGCAGTGTCTAAACACACACGCGGATTTCAATGTGTTTCAATGGCAAATGTCGCGGTTTGTATTTTACAGTTCTAGGGCACTTCGGAATGGACAACAAGCAAACAACTTACAGGGTAAGTACTTCGATAGCCAATGCACACTTGGGCACCGTAATGCCAGAGTTACCTCACCCAGGGAAGCCGGGTGCAGAGGTGTCCTTTGGTGTCGGGTCGCGATGCTGCTTTCAATGGGAATCGTTGAAGTCTTGCTGCTTGTGTCGTCGGGTGAAGTGTCCGTGGAAATCCAACGATGGATTGGAGTTGCAGGCGACCTAGAAATTGAGGGGACAGAGTTCAGAGTCACTTGCCAGTGACCGGTGGCCTTCAGGATAGATGACCACAACTGTCGAGTCTCTTCACGTCGCTGATGGTGGTTTGTCTCTTCGCCCACGTGGTCCAGAAGAGATCGATGAAGACCAGCAGCTGGAGTTGGAGGGTCCCACAACGTCTGCAGCTGATGGCGGTGTCGGCACTCGGATCGGAGCCAACAAACCTTGGCAACTGCAAGTCTCGTGTAGAATGAAGATCTTGGATGGTTCAGACCAGCAAGGTCCGATGGACTTACCCAGCAAGGGTAAGTGAGGGCAGGCCCAGAGCAACCAGGCGAACCCTTGGAGCAGTTCAGAAAGTCTTCAGGAGGGCTACTAGCCAACGGGCAAGCAACCGCAAAGACGCCTTTGCAGGGAAACTTCAGGAGCAGCCCACGGTCACCCGGGACGAGGTAGGCCGCTGATCTTGGGTTCCAGACTTGCTAGGGACTTGGACATTAAGTGGTCCAAAGCACAAGTTTGTAGTTCATCGTTCAGGGCTTGTACTCGAAATCAGTGCACGGTTCCCTGGTATTGCTGTACCTCGTCACTCGTGGGGTTCAGATGCCACAGCTCCGCTGGGGGCTCAAAATGGCCAATGAGAGGTCAGGAAATCAGCTTCAGGGGACGCAGGGACTTCGGGCTCCGGCGGGAGCGGTAAAGTTTGCAACCGTTGTTCAGTCCTTTGGGTGCCTGCCAAGCAGGGGAGTCACTCCTTGACTCCAAGGGAGATCCTTCGGTCTTCTAAAGATAGTAGAAAGTTGAAGGGCCAGGATTCTTCTTCGTTGAGCGTCGTCCAGGTGTAATCTGAATTGCATTGGCAATGTGTGGTATCTTATACTGATAAGATGGGAGGGACTAGCTCTACGGCCACTCCTCTAGGAGGGCCAGGGTAGTGGGTGGTTACACCCACTTCCCTTTGTCCAGTTTCGCGCCAGGACAGGGGCAGGCAGCCCCTGAACCGGTTTGAGCTGGCATATGCACAGAGGAGCCTACTGCTCCCCCAGTGCAGGACTTCAAAGCACTCTAAGAGTGCACCCACCCAGCTCCAATACACTAAATCCTGTCTGGGAGGTGGTGACACCTCCCTGTGACAGGAAACCCTTTGTTGAGCTCCCTCCACTGCGAGTTTCGGTCAGCAGCAGGAGGGCAGCCCGGTGTCTGTGGTGGTGGCATCCATTTTGTGATGCCAGGGCTCTAGATGATTTCTACCGTGTAGTACAGTGTGTACATGTCGTCCCCTCTAGAAGGGTGGGATCCTACTCCCACATAGGATTCCAAGTTGTTTGACACCAAACACAACATGTTTTGATGCAGTCATTCCAAAGTTAGCATTTATCGCGAGGTTATAATGCACTTAAGAGTATATGGTTTAACCGCATCCACAAACAGCAGCAGAGAATAGACTCTGCCAGCTGCAGAGGGGCCCTGCTCAGGCAGGAGCATCCCCTCACGTAGTAAACCATGCACCCTGCCCTTGGGATTGATAGGGCCTACCATAGGGGTGACTGATAGGTTTATATGTGTGTGTATGGTGAGATATAGGAACCTATACCTCTGTGAGGAGTGCTAACACTACCTCACACAGGCTGCAGTAGCAGGCCTGTGGTGTCAGATTGTGAGTGCTTCCCAGGGGTGGCATAATACATGCTGCAGCCCCTGGTAGGCCTGTGAAGTACCAATGCCCTAGGTACCTAAGGTATCATATACTAGGGGCTGATAAGGTACCACAGTATCCAATCACTAGTGCATCTAATATGCACACCAAGTTGTTTAGAGAGATCAGGTAGACTGGGGCCCTGATTAGCAGGGACCCAGCCAGACTATAGCCAGAAACGAGTGTATACATCAGAAAAAAAGTGGGGGCAACACAAGTGCAGATCCTACTCTCCTACACAACCCCCCCCCCCCCCCAACGCAGGGACATTAAACTAACCTTGATCAGTTGAGTCTTCATGTTCTAAGTTGAAATACCTTGAGAGTCCATCTGCATTGGCATGTTGGGTCCCAGGTCTATGTTCCACTGTATAGTCCATCCCCTGTAGGGAAATGGACCACCTGAGCAGTTTAGGATTTTCACCTTTCATCTGTTTGAGCCAGAGGAGGGGCTTATGGTCAGTCTGAACTATAAAGTGAGTGCCAAACAAGTATGGCCTCAGCTTCTTCAGGGCCCACACCACAGCAAAGGCCTCCCTCTCAATGGCTGACCAACGTTTCTCTCTAGGGGTCAGCCTTCTGCTTATGAAAGCTACTGGCTGGTCTTGACCTTCATTATTAAGTTGAGACAGTACAGCTCCCACACCCAGCTCTGAAGTATCTGTTTGGACAATGAACTTATTTTTGTAATCTGGACTCTCTAAGATGGGGGCAGTGCACATTGCCTGCTTGAGGTCATCAAATGCCTTTTGACAGCTAGCTGTCCACTGAACCTTTTTTTGGCATTTTCTTGGAGGTAAGATCATTTAAGGGGGTCACTATAGATCCCTATCCCTTAACAAACCTCCTGTAATACCCAGTCAGGCCCAAGAAGGCTCTCACCTGTGTCTGGGTGGTTGGAGCTACCCAGTCCATTATATTATGGATCTTGCTCTGTAATGGTTGAACCTGGCCTCCACCTACAAGGTGGCCCAGGTACACAACCTGACTCTGCCTTATCTGGCACTTAGTGGCCTTGATAGTGAGGCCTGCTTTCTGCAGGGCCTCCAGTACATTTCTGAGGTGGACCAGGTGATCCTGCCAGGTGGAACTATAGACAGCAATATCATCAAGATATGCTGAGCAATAGGTTTCCATACCAGTCAGAACTTTATTCACCAACCTCTGAAATGTGGCAGGTGCATTCTTCAAGCCAAAGGGCATTACCACAAAGTGATAGTGCCCACCAGGGGTCGAAAATGCTGTTTTTGCCTTGGCATCATCAGCTAACTTGATTTGCCAATAGCCTGCTTTAAGGTCAAATGTACTTAGATACTTGGCTGAGGCCAAAGTGTCTATTAGTTCATCTGCCCTTGGGATTGGGTAGGCATCAGTCCTGGTGACTGCATTGAGGCCCCTGTAGTCAACACAAAACCTCATCTCTTTCTTACCGCCCTGGGTGTGAGGTTTTGGGACAAGTACTACTGGGCTAGCCCAAGGGCTATCTGAGGGCTCAATAACACCTAGCTCCAACATTTTCTGGACTTCAGTCCTGATACAGTCCCTGACATGGTCAGGTTGCCTGTAGATTTTACTCTTCACAGGCAGACTGTCTCCAGTGTCCACCTCATGGGTGCACCAGGAAGTCTGACTTGGGGTCAGGCTAAACATATGTCTAAACTGCTGTAGCACTTGTCTACATTCAGTTTGTTGATGTTCAGTGAGGCTGCTTGCCAAAGCAACACCATCAACTGACCCATCTTCAGGGTTCTGTGAGAGCAGGTCAGGGAGAGGGTCACTCTCCTCCTCCTGGTCCTCATCAGTTGCCATGAGCAAGCTCATGTCAGCCCTGTCCACATATGCTTTAAGTCTGTTGACATGGAGCACCCTAAGGGGGCTCCTGGGAGTGCCAAGATCTACCAAGTAGGTGACCTCTCCCTTCTTTTCAACAATTGTATGGGGGCCACTCCATTTGTCCTGGAGAGCTGGTGGGGCCACAGGCTCCAACACCCACACTTTCTGGCCTGGCTGGTAAACAGTCAAGAGAGCCTTTTGGTCATGCCAAGCTTTTTGGAGTTCTTGGCTTGCCTCAAGGTTTTTACTGGCCTTCTTCATGTACTCAGCCATCCTGGAGCGGAGACCAAGTACATAGTCCACTATATCTTGTTTGGGAGGTTTGAGAGGTAACTCCCATCCCTCTTTCACCAGACATAATGGTCCTCTAACAGGGTGCCCAAACAGAAGTTCAAAAGGGCTGTAGCCAACCCCCATCTGAGGAACCTCCCTGTATGCAAACAGAAGGCAGGGAAGTAAAAGGTCCCATTTTCGCCTAAGCTTCTCTGGGAGTCCTTTAATCATTCCCTTTAGGGTTTTGTTGAATCTCTCAACTAACCCATTGCATTGTGGGTGATAGGGAGTAGTGAATTTATAGTTTACACCACACTCCTTCCACATTGCAGTTAGATATCCTGACATAAAGTTGGAACCTCTGTCGGAGATGACCTCCTTTGGAAAACCCACCCTGGAGAAGACTCCAATGAGGGCTCTTGCTACCACAGGAGCTGTGGTAATCCTTAGGGGTATAGCTTCTGGATACCTGGTGGCATGATCCACTACCGCCAGTATAAATCTGTGCCCAGATGCTGTTGGAGGGTCAAGGGGACCAACTATATCAATCCCTACCCTTTCAAAGGGAACCCCCACCACAGGTAGTGGTATCAGGGGGGGCCTTTGTGGTGCCACCTGTCTTGCCACTGGCTTGACAAGTGACACAGGAGCAACAAAACTCCTTTGTGTCTTCAGACATGTGTGGCCAATGAAAATGTGGTACAAGCCTGTCCCAGGTCTTGTTTTGGCCCAAGTGATCTGCCAATGGGATATCATGTGCTAGGGTCAAGAGGAACCCCCTAAACTTCTGAGGAATTACCAGCCTCCTGGTGGCTCCAGGGTTAGGATCTCTAGCCTCAGAATATAGGAGCTACTCATCCCAATAAACCTTATGGGACCCACTAGCACTCCCAGCAGCCTCAGCAGCAGCCAGCTGTCTGAGGGGTTCTAGAGTGGGGCAGCACTGTTGCTCTTTGCTCAGATCTTCCCTGGAAGGGCCCCCTGCCCCCAAGAACTCAACCTGACCAGGCTCAAGTTCCTCTGGGGCAGTTCCTTCTACAGGCTCTGCTTCTCCTCCCTCAGGAGAGGAATCTGGGATCTGAGACAGAGGGTAAGGCCCTGCCTTAACCCTACTGCTCCTCCTCTTGGGTAGCACCTGGTCCATAGTTTCAGGATCCAGAGCTGGTTCAGCTTTATGCATTTTGGCTTGTGACCTGGTCACAGCAAATACCTCTGCTGGTATGCCCAACATCTCAGCATGAGTCCATAATTCTACTTCAGACCAGGGTGAAGACTCTAGATCATTGCCCAACAAACATTCGACAGGGAGGTCTGCACTGACTACTACCTTTTTGAGGCCAGTTACCCCTCCCCAGGAGAAATTAACAACTGCCAGGCTATGGTTGGTCCTGGTGTTGCTAGCATTGGTTACCTGGTACATTTCACCCAGGATGATCTGTGTAGGGTCCACTAGGTCCTCTGCCACCATGGTGACACTAGCACCTGTGTCCCTAAATGCCAAAGCCTGTTTGCCATTTATGATGGGCTGCTGTTTGTATTTGCCCAGATTACTGGGGCTCACTAGGAAGGACATATCAAGGTCTCCCTCACAAACTAGCATTGCCTGTGTTGGTACTCTGACTAGGCCAGAGTCCACATCAGATCCCAGGGTCAACCCTACTACACCCTTATTCTGAGTATTACCTCCACCACTTGCTGTACTAGGGGGAACAGTTGCCTTAGGGGCTGGAGTGGTGGTGGTTTGGTCTTTGGACTTTGTACAGTCAGAAGTCCAGTGCCCTTTCTGTTTACAGAATTTGCACCAGGGCTTCTTTTGGCCTTTTCCCTTGTTGGATTGTGACTCCCCACCAGTTGCAGATTTTTGGGGCCCTTGTGAAGACTTCTGATCTTTAGATTTATCCCCACCCTTATCTGAGCCTTTAGGATCTTGCTTCTTAGTGTCACCACCTTGATTCTTGGTTTTCTGCTTCACCCTGGTTCTGACCCATTTGTCTGCCTTCTTTCCCAATTCTTGGGGAGAGGTCAGATCAGAGTCCACCAGGTACTGATGCAACAACTGGTTCTGGCAATTCAATTCAATTCAAAAAGTGCTTTATTCGAGAATTACTCATAAAAGCAGACATACAAACATATAATAAAAAACAATTAAATCTGAGATGTCGCACAATTCTTAAAAAGATACAAATTATTTTCAAAAATGAAATTAAATTAATCACAATAATAAAATTCAATATTATAGATAATACATTGATGTACAGTTTGTATGATCTTAGAGCTAATGAGAGAGCCATTTGGACATACATTTCACAGGTGAAAAGTTCATTAATGTTATTAATACAATTAAGAAAATTTATAAAATCATTTAAAATTGTTTTTTCCAGATGACACGATAAATTACACTAAACAGAGAATAGACAATACTCTAGCAGTCTCTGTTCATCTAGGCAGAGAGTAATCACCGGACTAGCAATCTCTGCCTGATTGTCCATGCCCACCCCAAATACTTGGCGGTGGCGATTATAATCCAAGTTAAAGTAGTCGATTTTACTATGCGCAAAGCCACCGTACTACTTTTGCTACCCAGATTCCTACACATAGGTGCCAGCCAGACGCGCCTTGGAGTAGAGTATGGTTTGCAGGAAAACAAAAAGTGACCAAGTGTTTCATTACCTTCCCCACAAGCTGGGCATATAGCAGGGCCTCCTTCCCTCCATTTAGATGTTAGGTAACGAAGAGGAAGAGAGCCCGCCCTTAATTGAAAAAGCAATTTCCTATCCAAAGGTTTGGATATATAATCCCAGTACAGTTCATACATGGGGTACAGTTTAACCTCGAGAAAACTAGCAGTCATGGCCCCACAATTGATACTGAGGAGGCTTTTATTAGCGACATTATCCCCAAAAATATTTTTTAGGGTTGTCTTATTAGGGAATGATGCCCCAGCTGGGTCGGACCATAGAGCATTCAGGCCTAATTCAGATAGAACTAATTTTAGTGATTTGAACCATCTGATTTTGTTAAAGCAATCTGCTCTAATAACATCAGAGAACCCGGATGCATAATGAGTGAGCTCAGGTGTGGTCCATAACCTACGCCAGTATAGAATTGGCCGTAGTTTGGCCATTTCCGAGATTTTTTTTCTTCCAAGCTCGTATCTCAGAGGCAATAACGGACTACTCTGAGGAGTACCCGTTAGATTCCTAAGAAATTTATTCTCTGAGGTTTGCAACTCCCCTAGGTTATCATGCCCCCATAACTCAGCCCCATATAATGCTGAACCAATTGCTTTTGCCTCGTATATGATCAGGGGTGGTTTGATCGGTTTAGTTAATGATTTCCTATACTCTTTTATAATGGTTCCAGCTAGTTGCTTGTGCCTCAGAGTTGCAATATTTAGATGCTGGTTCCACCTATTATCATTAGAAATAAGGATTCCCAGGTATGTGAATGATGATACGACCTCAAGAGTGCGTCCACTCATGGTAATATTCGATTTAAAATTACGATACGGATTAAAAACCATGAGTTTTGTTTTAGACGCGTTCACCTCCAGACCGTGATCCCCGCAAAACTTATCGAAAATATCCAATGCTTTTTGCAATCCACTTGGAGTTTTAGATAAAATTAACGTGTCATCGGCAAACATTAAAATCGGAACTTTTACACCTGCAAGAGAAGGAGCATCAACTGCCTGTGATTGGATACAGGGGACTATGCCGTTAATAAAAAGGGTGAACAAAGTAGGTGCCATTGAGCACCCCTGCCGAACCCCACGCTCAACAGGAAATTCGGCAGTGTCTTTACCTTATCCACCCCATTGAATTTTAGCATAGGTGCCTTCATGTAATCTCATGATCATAGTCAACAGGACTCCTGGGACCCCCAAGGTCGCAAGTACTTCCCACAGTTTCGCCCTTGGTACCAGGTCGAAGGCAGCCCTCAAGTCGACAAAAGCCGCATAAAGACTGCCCCCGCCTAGCACCACAGTCCTCCACTGGATCAGCTGGAACCAAAAAACTTGGTCCACAGTACTAGTGGCCTTACGAAACCCAGCCTGAAATGGAGATAGAATGTTGAATTCTTCCGCCCAATCGAGCAATCGATTAACAATCACTCGCCCAACGATTTTTTGCACGGTGTCGATTAGGCTAATCGGGCGGTAATTACAAGGCTGGGAACGGTCACCTTTTTTGTACACAGGGATGATAACAGCACCCCGCCATGATTCCGGGATAGCTGCTCCCCTCGCTATGTGGTTTATTAATAAGTGAATATATTTACACCACCTATCAGTGTCGTTTAGAAAAACGTCCGCTGGGACTCCATCAATGCCGGGAGCACGTCCACTGTGTACAGTTTTGAGGGCCGACAGAATTTCACCCGTCGTAAAGACATTGTCCTCAGAAGTTATATAAATAGGGCTGATGTTATTTACAATCTGGACCCTGTTAGCATATTGATCACTAAAAAAGTTTACCCAGGCTTCCTGCGGGACATAATTATTGCAAGCCTCTTCAGGCCTTTCTTGCCCCCATTTGACAATGTGCCAAAATAATCTAGAATCTTTTCGATCACTAGCACACTTCAGCTTTTCCCAATGGGCTTCATCCCAATCTTTTTTTGCTTTAGCAATGCAAGTTTTATATGACTTTCTTGCAGAGCGGATAGCCCCCAGGTTTTTGCTCTTAATTGCAGCTCCCAAAGAAGTTCGTGCCACCTTACAAGCATGATTATACCATTTGGCTACTCTGTGAACACGGGTCACCTTGGGGTTTACTGGTTTCAGGAAGTAGCTTTTGATTTCTTGGAAAAGGGACTCATGTACTTCAATAATATTAACTTGACTTGTAAAAATCCCAGCTTCGCCATCTAGGGCCATAATGGCCTTGTCGGTCGCAGCTCCTATATTATCTATAGCTTGCTGGTCTGTCCTGACACTTGTCCATCTTAGCCTACGCATATCATTTGTTGGAACAATGAGCGGGGGTAGGCAAACATCCAGAGAAGTAGAGGCGTTGGATTCAGACAGCCACCATTTATGGGTGACACATAACGGATTATGGTCACTCTCTGGCATTTCTGTTACAACCATGTCTTTAACAGTAGGCCAAAGGGAAAAGCTACAAATAATATAGTCAATACGACTTTTGCTTCTCCCATTGTCAAAGGTCATAGCTGGTACTCTGTCTGACTTTGTCCTTCCATTCAAAGCTCTTAATCCTTGTTCAAGACACATTGCGTTCAAACCCAAAATATCTTCTGACCAACGAGTTACTGGGATGGTATCTAATGGGGGAATATCCCATTGTTTGTCTTCCTCTGCACCTAAGAAGGCTTCGCCTGTATCTAGAGGTTCAAACGTACGGTTTAAATCCCCAGCAATTATTATGTTTTTACCACCTGAATGTGTCTCAAGAAGATTATACAGGGCAAGAAGAACCACAGATTTTCCTACGTTTCCACCTCTGGCATAGATGTTGTAAATATCGATGGATAAGGATAAATCACTCATGAGTCTAATGAGCTGAATATCTTTCTGACCAGTCTCTACGTTTTTTACAACGGCCTTTAGAGATTGTTTGACCCATATAGTAAGGCCCCCCATCGGACGCCCTTTAGGGCCCTTAGAAGCTGGTACATAGAAATTTAAGTACCCCAAAGCAAAGACGGGGTCACAAGCCCATGTTTCCTGAAAGATGCAAACATCAAAATTACTAACAAAACTAAGCCAATCACCGCAACCCTGCTTTGAGCCTAGCCCAGCCACATTCCAGGATAATAAGTTCCCAGAATCATGTGCCATTACAGGTTTAGGGCTAAGAGTAAGTACACTCATCACATTATCATTTAAACCATTATATATTAGATTTTCAGTTATTAAACCAGCTATGGCCTCCGAGTTAACAATCTCAGGACGGGAACCTTCTCGTTGGCCCAGCTCATCAGTACAGGGTGATTCAGATGAACGGAAGGATGGTTGTCAATCACAAGTATTCAGGTTTGACAGGGCAGAAAACCTATTTTCCACACATAGACCCCATTCGCGAAATCCAACCTCATTACTACTCCTATTGGTAACAACATTCCATTTAGTTCTTAAAATATTAGGGTTCGCACCTTTTCCTTTCCGAGAATAGAAAAAGTCCAGGGTCAGTGGTACAATTGAGGTTGACCTTCGCTGTGGAGGGAAGATGTTAGGTAAGATATTTGATAAAACCTCAGGGTCAGTGAAGGTTAGAATAACACAATCCCCTCTGAACCTCTTGACGCTGTTACCAATCCACTCAACCCTTCTGGCATTAGCAAGTTCAACAGCTAATTGTTGCTTCCCCCAAGGTGTTATTATCATGTTATTAGTAAGCCATGATAAAGATTTGTTTAATAGAGAAGGGGCAGATTCGACCTCCCCAGAAGCCAAAGGGGGAACATTTGCAAGAACAAGAACTAATGGAGAGGCTTCAACTATAAGCTCGGAAGACCCTTTCCCCATATTAGAATTATTAGTGGGAGCGACAGGGGGTGGATCAACAAAGGCACCACTAGGTACATTAGGCAGTGGTACAGGATTGGAGACAGATCCCCTATTCTCAGCAAGAGTTGTTTTGCTCAATGCTGGCTCTACAACAACTTCAGTAATATTTCCTTCCTTCACCAAAGTTTTCTCTAATAAACCACCTAGTCTGTTGACCTCGGCAGTTAATTTATCAATTTTACTAACCAGGGGTTTGACTATACCTTTAATTTTTGTATCCATCATACTCCATAGTTTAGTAAATTGAGCGTTAGAAAGGGTAACATGAGCTTCACTGAGCAGATCAACCTCCTCCTCATCGTCCTCTGATATTTTCCTCGAAGGGGTTGCGATTTTGTTTCTGCCTGATCTTAAACCCCCTCTTTTTTGGATAACCTTGCTTTTACCCCTAGTAACCCTCGGAGCTGGTAGAGGGATATTAGAAGGAGGGGACTCGATGTTGGTAGATATCACTGACACCCCTTCACTATCGCTGTTGGCTTCAATAAGAGCGACTACACCACTAGGCAGGATGGGGTCAGTATCGAATAGAGGGACATGAGCCACACAGGATGCACTACTATTGTGTAAAGCCAAAGAATCCCCATATTCTTTGTCGGCCATATGGGATTGGTTAGATGAATCCAATCCCAATGAGGATCTCCTGTCACTGTTTATTTTTGCCACAACTTGGATCAGGTAGGTATCTAAAGTATTATTTGCTGGGGTTTGTTTTTTTCCAGGCATGAGTGAAACCAATAGGGTGGCTAAGATAATCAATACACTTAGAGTACAGGATACAGATAGATGTTATAATTACCCTGTATAGACCGCACTACTCGTGGGTACATTAATAGTACAAAAGAAATTACCGGCAAAGTCCCTGGCCCAGCCCAACCTAGTCCGACCTCGGACGGCCACAGACGGCCCGCCCTCTGCCCGGGCTCAGCCCGGCGTCGCCCGCGCGTCTTTTGAGCGCCTCGTGGCGCGAACGGGACGTCCGCGGGTCCGGTGGCGCTTGGGCTGCTGGCAAATGTAGTTTTCCTGTTCTTTCCCCACTCTGCGGCCGCTGATGTAGGTGGCGGCGGCGAGGGACTGCAGGACAGCAGAGGTAGGTTACCAACAGGACGCTCCACAGAAGGGTAAATTGCACAATTGTACAGTTCCAGGTAGATTAGTGTAGGTGAAGAAGAACATCCGCTATAAAACCGCTGAGCAACGAGCCAGAGTGTTCAGGTTTATATGCAGAAATGATAAATAAAACAATGGCTCCCAAAGTCACAAGAGCCTCGACGTGCCACTGCTCACTTACTTCGATTTATGCTGATCATCGACGAACAGGATGACTGACAGGATAACCTTGTAAGTAGTCGTCCCAAGCTCAGGTTAGTACGCCGAGATAAGGAAAGTAATATTCAAAAGGTTGCTCTTCCTTTATGTCTGAAGAGCAGCGAATTGTGACTCATGACGGTGGCTACTGGAGGCTTGTATCGCGTTGTTTAAACAAACTAAATAAATAAAAAAAAAAATATATATATATATATATATATCAGAAGTCTTTCACGCTCTCTCAGCGCGTCTTAAAGGTATAGCGTACCTTAAATGGCTAATACTTCTTAGCGTAGTATTTCTTCAACATTGTTCACTCAGGTCTCAGAATACTCGATGTGAGTCTTGAAGGCAGGGATAAATCCGGCGACACTCAACGGTTCTTAGCGCTGCTGCTCACGAGCATGGTCACGGCAAAACGAAGCGCATAGTCTTTTCCGCTTCGGTATCAATGTGGCGGGAGAAAAGAAAACACAATCACAGCACGTCCTCGCGCTGCTACGCCCAGGGAGTCTCAATGACTTGGAAAGTGACTGGGGATATTCCGAGGGTCCACGACTCATAAAAAGAACACACCACGGTGTGTAACGAGGAGTAGTCCACGAGCAGGTATGTCTCTCAGGAACAGGGCGGGGCTTCCCACTGGTCTCAAATTGCGTGTTGAGCTTATCTGGCAATTATTAAGGATCTGTTCTCTCATTATAAGATTATACAATCCCTTAAAATCAGTTACTCTACTACCCACCAGCCAACCTTCTAGAGCCTTGGTTGCACAATCAACACAGTCAGTCCAATCCTGAGTCTGTGCTTTTTGGGTGTCTCTGAACTTCAACCTGTACTGTTCAGTGGTTAAGCCAAACCCATCTATCAAAGCACTCTTCAGGACTTCATAATCATTAGCATCCTCTTCTCTAACAGTGAGGAGCTTGTCTCTCCCTTTGTCTGAAAAGGAGAGCCACAAGATTGCTGCCCACTGTTTCTGGGGGACCTGTTGAACTTTACAGGCCCTCTCCATAGCAGTTATCCATTTGTGGATATCATCCCCACTCTGGTAGGGAGGAACAACCTTGGACAGGTTCCTATGATCTGGCATGTAATCTCTGCCTCTAGGGACACTGTTGCAGCCACCAGGGGTATCTAACCCCTCCTTCTTTGAAGCTCTTTGGAGCTCGAAGGCTTCCCTATCTAAGGCCAATTGCTTGGTTCTGAGGGCAAGCCTAGCTTCCTCATACTGGAGCATCTTGAACCTTCTGTCAGGGGAGGTCTCCCTGGGAAAGTTGGAGTTCCTCTGTGGAATAGATTCTCTTCCAGAGTGGTATGACCTGTCAGAGTCCCTTGAGAGGGACCTAGACCTGTCTCCCACTTTGTCAGCTCTCTTAGGGAGATTTCCTCTATTCTCTTCAGACCCATCTGGGTCTGGCCCTTCACCCACAGAGTCCAGGTCATCTTGATTTTCATCATCAGACCCAGAGACTATGTGTGACCCACCCCCTGATCCAGACCCACTTGCTCCTAGAGCTTGTTTCAGGTCATCTGCTACTAGCAGATCTATCAGGTGTTGTGATGAGGGACTCCTGCCCACCCTCAGATTTCTTGCAAAGCATAAGGCCTTCAGCTCAGTGTAGGCTATATCTTTGTACTGAGATGGGATGGACCCACTGGCTCCATCCTGGTGAGGCATACTAGTGTTGTGCAGTGTTGTACTACCTACACTAGTTGTGGCCTACTAAACCTAGCTTGAGCTGTAGCAAGGGTGTGCTTGTCCCTTCACAAACAGCTCTAAGTTCGGTAGAACTTATTGATACTAGCTTGACTTTATATGTACCTTGAGTACCTTAAGTGGTTTTCAGTTAGTAATTCAAATAGAGATTTTCTGGTAAAACAATGGCAAGCTGGAATCCCACACGCTGCCCACCAATGTGAGAAGTTGGCCTGGCATATGCTGGTCACTAGTTATAGTGGCCACCTTGCACCAGTCCAATTCGACTCTTGGTAGATAGGTTTAAAGACAACCTTTTAAAGAAAGCTATCCTAGTGGTAGCTGTGGAGAGCAACCTTCAGGCTAAGTCTCTGAGGAATGTAAAGCAGCTTGTTTTACCTTATAATCTCTTGAATTACCAAATGAAAAGACACCACACAGGTATATATATCAAATATATATGTATTTATTTCTAAATATACTCTACTAATCTCTTTATGAGATTAGAGCCAGGTAAACATTAATTAGATCAACAGTTCTCAATAAATTAAGCACAAATATGGCTGTAGCCCTAGGGGCGTACCAGACCATATACTAAAATAGTGGTATAACAAACTCGACTTGCAAAAGTAAGAGGCCTAGGGCCTTGGGAATCTCTGGGGCTTCACTGCTGCAGTGTTTACAGGTAAGTAATCAGCCCACAGGAGACGCGTGCAGTGTCTAAACACACACGCGGGTTTCAATGTGTTTCAATGGCAAATGTCGCGGTTTGTATTTTACAGTTCTAGGGCACTTCGGAATGGACAACAAGCAAACAACTTACAGGGTAAGTACTTCGATAGCCAATGCACACTTGGGCACCGTAATGCCAGAGTTACCTCACCCAGGGAAGCCGGGTGCAGAGGTGTCCTTTGGTGTCGGGTCGCGATGCTGCTTTCAATGGGAATCGTTGAAGTCTTGCTGCTTGTGTCGTCGGGTGAAGTGTCCGTGGAAATCCTACGATGGATTGGAGTTGCAGGCGACCTAGAAATTGAGGGGACAGAGTTCAGAGTCACTTGCCAGTGACCGGTGGCCTTCAGGATAGATGACCACAACTGTCGAGTCTCTTCACGTCGCTGATGGTGGTTTGTCTCTTCGCCCACGTGGTCCAGAAGAGATCGATGAAGACCAGCAGCTGGAGTTGGAGGGTCCCACAACGTCTGCAGCTGATGGCGGTGTCGGCACTCGGATCGAAGCCAACAAACCTTGGCAACTGCAAGTCTTGTGTAGAATGAAGATCTTGGATGGTTCAGACCAGCAAGGTCCGATGGACTTACCCAGCAAGGGTAAGTGAGGGCAGGCCCAGAGCAACCAGGCAAACCCTTGGAGCAGTTCAGAAAGTCTTCGGGAGGGCTACTAGCCAATGGGCAAGCAACCGCGAAGACGCCTTTGCAGGGAAACTTCAGGAGCAGCCCACGGTCACTCGGGACAAGGTAGGCCACTGATCTTGGGTTCCAGACCTGCTAGGGACTTGGACATTAAGTGGTCCAAAGCACAAGTTTGTAGTTCGTCGTTCAGGGCTTGCACTCGAAATCAGTGCACAGTTCCCTGGTATTGCTGTACCTCGTCACTCGTGGGGTCAAGATGCCACAGCTCCGCTGGGGATTCAAAATGGCCGACAAGAGGTCAGGAAATCAGCTTCAGGGGACGCAGGGGCTTCGGGCTCCGGCAGGTGCGGTAAAGTTTGCAACCATTGTTCAGTCCTTTGGGTGCCTGCCAAGCAGGGGAGTCACTCCTTGACTCCAAGGGAGATCCTTCGGTCTTCTAAAGATAGTAGAAAGTTGAAGGGCCAGGATTCTTCTTCGTTGAGCGTCGTCCAGGTGTAATCTGAATTGCATTGGCAATGTGAGGTATCTTATACTGATAAGATGGGAGGGACTAGCTCTATGGCCACTCCTCTAGGAGGGCCAGGGTAGTGGGTGGTTACACCCACTTCCCTTTGTCCAGTTTCGCGCCAGGACAGGGGCAGGCAGTCCCTGAACCGGTTTGAGCTGGCATATGCACAGAGGAGCCTACTGCTCCCCCAGTGCAGGACTTCAAAGCACTCTAAGAGTGCACCCACCCAGCTCCAATACACTAAATCCTGTCTGGGAGGTGGTGACACCTCCCTGTGACAGGAAACCCTTTGTTGAGCTCCCTCCACCGCGAGTTTCGGTCAGCAGCAGGAGGGCAGCCCGGTGTCTGTGCTGGTGGCATCCATTTTGTGATGCCAGGGCTCTAGATGATTTCTACCGTGTAGTACAGTGTGTACATGTCGTCCCCTCTAGAAGGGTGGGATCCTACTCCCACACCAGTTACTGGTGTGGGTGTAGGATTCCAAGTTGTTTGACACCAAACACGACATGTTTTGATGCAGTCATTCCAAAGTTAGCATTTACCGCGAGGTTATAATGCACTTAAGAGTATATGGTTTAACCGCATCCACAAACAGCAGCATAGAATAGACTCTGCCAGCTGCAGAGGGGCCCTGCTCAGGCAGGAGCACCCCCTCACGTAGTAAACCACGCACCCTGCCCTTGGGATTGATAGGGCCTACCATAGGGGTGACTGATAGGTTTATATGTGTGTGTATGGTGAGATATAGGAACCTATACCTCTGTGAGGAGTGCTAACACTACCTCACACAGTCTGCAGTAGCAGGCCTGTGGTGTCAGATTGTGAGTGCTTCCCAGGGGTGGTATAATACATGCTGCAGCCCCTGGTAGGCCTGTGAAGTACCAATGCCCTAGCTACCTAAGGTACCATATACTAGGGGCTGATAAGGTACCACAGTATCCAATCACTAGTGCAT
This sequence comes from Triturus cristatus, assembly GCF_964204655.1. Taxonomy (NCBI): domain Eukaryota; kingdom Metazoa; phylum Chordata; class Amphibia; order Caudata; family Salamandridae; genus Triturus; species Triturus cristatus. The sequence goes on along the minus strand of NC_140585.1, from coordinate 74,670,690 downwards.
CTAATATGCACACCAAGTTGTTTAGAGAGATCAGGTAGACTGGGGCCCTGATTAGCAGGGACCCAGCCAGACTATAGCCAGAAACCAGTGTATACATCAGAAAAAAAGTGGGGGCAACACAAGTGCAGATCCTACTCTCCTACAATAACTAGAAGCAGGAGGCCTGGAAAACAAAGAACCCATTTAGGTCTATGGGGAGAGCACACTGGATAGCTACACAAAATGGCCACCGACCACATTGTCACAACAACCAGCAATAAGGCATGGCCACAGCAAAGAAGACATGCAGGCCTATGGCAAACGCACCCTGGCTGCCAGCCACATGGTCACAACAACAACAACCAGCAAGAAGGCATGGCCAGAACAAATAAGACACGCAGACCTATCGCAAAAACACACTATCTGCCTACGCAAAATGGCCATCAGCCACATGGTCACAACAACAACAACCAGCACAAAGACCACATGCAGGCCTAAGGGGAAAGACACACTGAATGGCTATGCAAAATGGCCGCCAGCCACGTGGACACAACAAGAAGCAGGAGGCCTGGAAAACCAAGAGCAAATGCAGGTATATGAACCAAGACACACTCACTGGGCAGACAAAAGAGGCGTTGGTAAAACAGTGAACACAACATTAATTCAGCCAAAAATGAAAATTATCAGGGCTAAAAATGTTTATAACAACAAACATCCTCCAAAGGCATTACCCAACCTATACACTGTTTGCTGGGACACAAATGTGAAATACCACAAAAAACACATTTTGTATTTTAATCCAGTGTCATCCATGGCCTAAATGATATTTAAATCAACAGATACCACAGAAACTGTTGATTCATGCACCCATGACTAGCCCTGGGCGTACTGGCTGGAAGGCCCATTGGCAGACTAGGCCACATAGTGAATTAAATCAATATTGCAAATTTGTTAAAAACCATGGAGACAATGTAGTGAACTGTGTAGCATTTTTCCTTTAGAAAAGAAGAAAAGTTAAATCCCCAAAAAACTAGGCCTCTACTGAAACTTCAGGCCACCCACCACAATAAATTTTAAAAATCAATTAAAAGCACAATTAAATCCAGGTGCATGCCCCCAATCAAACAAACACCACCCTTATACACCAGTTTTTCAACTTACTTGTGAAATTTCAAATACAAAGTCCTTAAATCCAATGGTATATATGCAGCAGACAGGGAGAGTGATCCTTGCCGCTCCAATTTCCATCGAACAGTGACCAGGAGAGGGACAAAGCACTGACATGAGCCTGCTGGACAGGAACAGAATGTTGGAGGCTCTGGGGCACTTTCTTTCTGTTTGTAAAAAGTTTTTTTTTAAAGAACTCCTGGCGCAAAAAAGACAATGCCAACCGTCCATTTGAGAAGGTTTTTGACTCCAAATCATCATATCGGGAAGATTTTGATGCTTCTAGAGAAGAAAATCTTCCCCAGATTACAGGCGCATTAGATCCTGGGCGTTCAGGATCACTTACATAACAAAACATTCCACCGGAAGTCACTGGCGTGCCCGAATGACGTGTTGGTGACCTCAAAATCTCGCAGGACCATGCGGCCGGCTCGCAAATCTCTTGGCACTCCCGAACGGCTCTGAAATCTCATGGGCCATCGCAAGTGCCCGGCAAGTCGCTCCCACACGCGTGAAAGGGTATTTTGAGAGCGCTAACAAAAAAACCTCCAGTCCGTTGCGGAGTCCAGAGTTTATCTGTAACTCCACGTTCTACGCGGAAAGTAGAGTTGCCAAACTTTGCTAACTCTGTGAGCGAAGCGGAGTTTTACGCCCAGGCCTCGTTCCAACCCTGCCAAAAGCTATGGGTTTTGGAGCCTGTAGCTCCTAGGGTAATCCAGGACACATGTACAGGGCCCTACTCTATCCTTGAGAGAAAAGGGGTGGTCACTTACTTAGTGTACCTTGGAACTTGGAGGAACCCCAAGAGGGTCATCCATGTTAACCACATGATAGGGCTGAAATGACCATTCTCATGGTCACATATGAGGATCATACAGCAGAGAGTGAACCTCTTACTGACCTCCTCTAAAGTAACCCTAAAGATGGGTTAGTTCAAGGAGTAGTCTTGTCAGACAGCCTCACTGCCCAACAGCAGACTGACTGCAGGCAAGTCCTAAATGAGTTTGCTGAGCTCTTCTCTGGTGTACACGTGATGTGGATGCTGGTGACAGCCTACCTTTCAAAAATAAAATCTACAGGCAGTCTGATCATGTCAAAGAGAGCATCAAGGCTGAAATAAGCAAGATATTGGAATTGAGTACAATTGAACCCTCAGAGAGTCCCTGGGCCAGCCCAGTTGTATTAGTCCTCAAACCTCACTCCCAGGGTGGGAAGAAAAAAAATAAGGTTTTGTGTGGACTACAGGAGCCTCAATGCTGTGACAAAAACGGATGCACATCTAATTCCTATGGCTGATTAATTAATTGACAGGTTAGGGGCAGCCAAATATTTTAGGACTTTTGAACTCATATCAGGGTACTGGCAGATAAATCTGACCCCTGGAGCCAAAGAAAAATCAGCATTCACAACCCCAGATGGGCACCATACGTCTAGAGTGATGCCCTTTGGACTAAAGAGTGCCCCTGCCACCTTTCAAATGCTGGTGAACAAAGTTCTTTCTGGGCTGGAGTCCTTTAGTGCTGTATATCTTGATGATATTGCAGCCTTAAGCTCTACCTGGCAGGATCACAAGATCCACCTTGGGGAGGCCCTTTAGGCTCTGTAGAGCGCAGGTCTCACCTTCAAGGTAAGCAAGTGCCAGATAGGGCAGGGCACAGTTGTATACATGGGCCACTTTGTAGGTGGAGGCCAAGTTCAACCCTTACAACCCAAGATCCAGACTATTCTGGACTGGGTAGCTCTAACCACCCAAACTCAAGTCAGGGCATTCCTTGGGTACTACAGGAGATTTGTGAAGAGATATGGGTCCATTGTGGCCCCCTCACAGAATTGACCTCCCAGAAAATGCCCAAAAAGGTTAACTGGACTGTGAGCTTTTAAAAGGCTTTTGACACCCTGAAGGAAGCAATGTGCTCAGCATTCATTCTAAAAAGCTCCAAATTATACCAAGCAGTTCACAGTGCAGACAAATGCCTCTGAAAATGAGATAGGAGTGGTCCTATCCCAGACCAGTGATGACTGCCATGTCCAACCTGTTGCTTTTATTAGCAGGAGGCCACTCCCCAGAGAGCAGCGTTGGAGTGCCATGAGAGGGAAGCCATTGCTGTCGTTTGGTCCCTGAAGAAGCTGAGACCATACTTGTTTGGTTCTCGCTTCCTTGTCCAAACTGACCACAGTCTTCTCAGATGGCTCATGCAAATAAAATGTGAAAATCCCAAACTGTTAAGGTGGTCCATATCTCTACAGGGAATGGACTTTACAGTGGAACACAGACCTGGGGAATGACCATGCCAATGCAGGCGGACTTTCCAGGTTTACTTAGAAGATGGAGACTATCTAGGGAAAGATTAATCTTATCCTCTTTCGTTTGGGAGGGGGGTCATGTAGGAAAGCGCCTCTTTTGACATGGTTAGCCCCCATTTTTTGCCTGGTGCATGATGTGATTTTTGAATTAAAAGTGCGCTGGGCCCCTGCTCACCAGGTTCCCACTGCCAGATTTCTTTCCTAAAGCTGTACCACCATTGGCACAACTTCAGCAACCCCTGTGAGCCCCTAGTAAATGGTACCCAAGAAACGAAGGACATTGGTACTGAAGAGGGTCCTCTGGGGTTGCAGCACCAATTGTGCCACCCCAGAGACCCTTCACCAAGACCATGCAAATTGCCATTGCAGGCTGCATGTCTTGGTGCAGAGAAAACCGAAGAGTCGACCGGGAACACAGCCTTGTGTTCCATGCCCACATACACTGCATGAGGCATAGGTAAGTCGCTCCTACTGCAGGCTTTATAGCCCTAAGTCAGGGTGCACTATACCCCATGTGTGGACATATCTGCATGAGCAGATATGACCCTGCAATATCTGAGCCATTCTTTGATATTGTAAGTACACAGGAAAGCCATAGAGAGTGCAGGGGCTGAATACATGTCATTACAAGTTACCTAGCTCTATGATGTCTTCACTGTACCCTAAGATGTTTGGTACCAAAAACCTCGTCTTAATAAATCCTCACTGATGCCAGTGTTTAATTTATTAATAAATTCACACAGGAGACCCTTTAGAAGGTCTCCTTAAAACCTACCAAGCACTGTTATGGTCTCTGACTAGTCTTACCTAGCCTGCCACTACCAGACATGTTTCTGACGTCATTGGGTGAGATCCAGGGTGAGAAACCTCAAAGGCGATGCCGCCTTTGAAATGCAACCCAGGCAACTCCAGATAATGGAGAATGCCAACCCCCTTTACTGCTCCACATGTGGCAGTAGGACAGGCAAGGGAATTAGTTAAATTAGGAGGTGGGTCCCCATTCATCCAGCACCACCCCTAAGGTGGGGCAGGTGATGTGGAGCCCACTTTTCATTTCCCTCCATCTTGGTTTGTGAGGGACTTAGCCATTTAAGGTCAGGGTAATGACCCTTCCCACAAAATGTGGTTACTTTGGGGGTGTAGGCACCCTAAGGGTAGGTAGCCCATTGGCTACTACCTGTCACCCCTTTAATGCCCCTAAATGTAGTTATTAGGTGGCATCCCTGGACCCTGAACTTTTGGCAGTATAAACTTTATTGCAGCCATATGCCATAAAAGTTTCAGAATAAAACATACATTAAAAATGGAATTTCATTATGAATAGGCAATCTTTTTATAACTGGCAAGCACTTCCAAAAAGAAATTCAATGCAGTGAACATCTAGGTGCCGATTCCGATCCGGTAAAAAAAAATACCGTACGACTCGTATCCGTATTTTTTTACGTACGAGTCGTACAAGTAAGTACCGTACAAACGGCCAAGTACGATCCGTACGCGAAAAATATCTACGAATAGCGTCGGGAAAAGTCTACGAGAGTGCGCCGCAAATTTTTTACGTCCAAATATCGTCGGGAAAAGTGTACGAGAGTGAGCCGGACATTTGTACGTGCAAATCGTAAAACACAAGTCCGAACGCGCAAGTACGATCCCGACCGTCCGTCCGAATACACAATCGCACGGAAAAAGGCCCGTACGGAGCTAATGCAGTAGCACACAGGTACACGGGTAAACCTATGCCCGTGTACGAGCCGTACAGCCCCCCCCAATTCTGTCAGCACCGTACACCACCCTGTCCGCACTGTACCCCAGCCCCGCAACTGTACGGGCCGCCCCCCCCTGTACGCGCATCACCCCCGCATGTACGCTCCGTACCTCCGCATGTACGCACCGTACCCCCTGCCTCCCACCGCATGTATGCACCGGACCCGAGCACCGCCTGTACGCACCTTAGCCCCTGCCTCCCCCACCGCATGCACGCACCGTACCCCCTGCCCCTCCACTGCATGTATGCACCGTACCCCCTGCCCCTCACCGCATGTACACACTGTACCCAGCACCGCATGTACGCCCCGTACCCCAGCACCGCATGTACGCACCGAACCCCCTGCCCACCACCGCATGTACGCACCGTACCCCCTGCCCCTCACCGCATGTACGCACCGTACCCCAGCACCGCATGTACGCACTGTACCCCAGCACCCCATGTATGGACCGTACACCAGCACCGCATGTACACACTGAACCCCCGCCCTCCCACCGCATGTATGCACCGTACCCCCTGCCCCCCACCGCATGTACGCACCGGACCTGAGCACCGCCTGTACGCACCTTACCCCCTGCCTCCCCACCGCATGTACGCACCGTACCCCCTGCCCCCCCACTGCATGTACGCACCGCACTCCCCCCAGGTCCGCCCGTGTACGCACCGTACCCCCACCGTATGTACGCGCCGCACTCCAACACCGTACTCCAGCACCCACACCCAGCATCGCGTATGTACGGATCGCACCTACGCGAAAAAGACTCATACAGAACCAGGACACTGTAAAACAGCACAAGGAGGGTCAATTCGACTCGCACAACACCACCAAACACATCCACACAACAAAATACATCTCAATGACTGACCTGGCACATCCAAACAGCCAAACAGAGGCCCCAAATCACAACCACCTCTTATAACACACCCACCAAAATTCAAACACAGCCACGCCCAAAAATGGACCAATAAAAAGGGCCCACACACACAACCCATGAGCCTTTGCAACAGACCCACTGCTGCCAGACCCCACACACAAACAACTTCACATCACTCATACCTTCACTACACCTTCACTCACACACCTTCACACAACCTCCACCACAAACATCCCCCTCTTCACATTCACACACTGTTAGAAATGGGCGTCTCTAGTTGGCACAGGTATGCACTTGTGACAAGCAGGGACTCTCAATTCTAAGTCAGGATAAGGGGATCACCCTTTCAAATAACCCCTGCTCACCCTTTAGGTAGTGTGGCGCAAGCAGTCAAGACTATTCTCAGGGCGCTATAGGTTAAGCATTTGTGAACACATACAGTAATGCGATGACACACCACAAATGGACACCAGTCAAGGTTGTATCAAAAATAGGTTTATTTATATAAGTCTTAGCACAAGACCAGAATAACGTTTAGAAATGACCACAGTATTATTTCAAAGTTCAATGTTCTTGCAAAAAGGCTTAAAATGCAAAAATAGGCTTCTTTTACTCAGTCAGTCAAAAGTCTTTATTCGGTTTAAGTGCAAACCATAAAAGCATACTACTATAAAAACACTTAAAAGGGTACAGATTTCAATTTAAATAATCACTAAAGTTAAAAATACAATAAGTCCAAAAAAGAAAAGTAACAATTACATTTAAAAAACATTTAAAAGAGGATACAATTCATTTCCTCAAAAATCTAATTACAGCAGATAAAAAGTTCGCAATGTTGTAGGTTTCCCAAACATCATTTAACATTTGAAGGTAAAGAAGAGCAGGTCTCACCTGCGCAAAGCCTTTGTTTTTCAATATAGGGAGTAAAAAGCGTTTCCTGATATCAATAAAGTGCTCACAGAAGAAAAGAAAGCGTGTCAAGTCCTGTAGAGAAAAATTATCACAAGAACAAGGGCCAAGATCCTCAACCCTTTTCCAACCTTTCTTTTCTCCAAACAGTAGGTGTAATTGATTTAATCTGAATCTAGTCAATAAGAAACGGTGATTTGCATTTGTGACATATCCTAGGTATAATTCCATGGATGGTGTTGTTTTACATAGCTGGTGAGCCCTAACGGTGCCCTTTACCAGCTCATTCCCTTCCCTATCCATGGTGACTATGTGCATAAAAGTTACTTTACACCAGTTTATATCTCCCTTTACTAGGGCTTCTGGTGACTGATATAATTCCGGTCTACCTAGCTTTATTGCCAGGTTCTTAATATATTTCAGCCAGGGTATGCGCAACCCATAATCCAGTAATATACAGTCTTTCATGATTGTGCGATTGAGCTGTAAGTCCGGGTTTAACCAGATACTGATCCACTTCAGTAATGGGGCCAGGGCAATGGAGTCTTCTACAAAGCCAATTCCAAGCTCCTGATGGACATTATAATTGGCAGTCGAGATCGGGACTGAAAGGAGGTTTTTTAAAAACCTATCCTCAACAATCTGTATACTTTTAACATTTTTAATACCCCATACCTCAGCTCCATACATTGCCAAAGAGAAGCACTTGGCTCTATAGACTTGAATAAGAGCCTTCATTGGCCTGGCACCTAACTTTCTAGCAAAACCTAGAACAGCCACAGTCGCTCTAGATAAAACAATCTTTTTTGCTGTTATTTGGGTTACCCCAAGAACCTCGATCATCAAAAAGAACGCCCAAATAAGGGAATGATGATACCCTGGATAAAGGGTGGCCCCCACATTTAAAAGTTTTAATCTTTGTAGATTTCGGACCAATAGCCATAACATGCGATTTTGCAAAATTTACAGTTAAATCCAACGCCTTCATAAAACCCGCAAATGAATCTAGCAGTAACTGAAGGCCCACTCCCGTTCTTGCGAGTAGGGCGGCATCATCGGCGTATAAAAGTGCGGGAATTAAACATTTCCCTGCACGGGGATGTCATTACAAGAGGTGATTAAAGCATTATCTAATTCATTTATATAAAGCGTAAAAAGCAGGGGTGCCAAAATGCACCCCTGTCTGACTCCATTAGATATAGGTATGTCTTTTGTACAATTGCCCAATTGGTCATACCGTACCATAGCCGTTAAATCCCTGTGTAGGTCAGCTAAGAAGTAGACGATGTTCTTGTCTACCCCATGGGATATGAGCAAGGACCACAGTTTTGACCTATTTACACGGTCAAACGCCGATGACAGGTCCATAAAGGCTACCAATAAGACTCCTTTCTTAGCCACCGTGTATTTGCCTATTAATAGTTGTAAATTTAGGCATTGATCTATGGTGCCCATCCCTTTTCTGAATCCGTACTGGGCCTTAGAGAGTGTTCCTGTCTCCTCTTACCAACCAGTCAGTTGGGCAAGGACCACCCTCCCAGTACTTTCACAGAGGAATCTATTAAAGATATTGGGCGATAACAGCTTGGATCACCTCTGTCGCCTTTTTTATATATAGGTATTATGACAGATTTCGCCCAGGTCGGGGGCAGACCCAGTTGACATGCATTAACAAAGACGATGAATAAAATTTTAGACCAAGTTTTAATGTCTGATTTAAAAAGGTCTGCCGGGACTCCATCAGGTCCCGGAGCCTTATTACTAGTCATTTGCATGATGGCATGTGTGACCTCTAATTCAGTGAAAGACAGAGTATAATTCTCCAAGTTTAATGTGGGTGCTACCCTGGAACCATCTCCATCATAGACCTGTTTAAAGTGGCTAAACCATTTTTCTTCTTGAATACCGCAGTCAAGCTCATTATTACTTTTACCATTAAAAAAGGGCTTGTTGACCACGGACCAGAATTTGGCACTATTTTTAACGACATCTATAGATAGAAGTTCATTCCAGGCTTCTTCCCTAATTTCATTTTTACGCTTACTCTGGGCCTTTTTATAGGCTTTCCTGAGTACAGCGATTTCTGCTTTGTCAGGTGGGACAACTTTCAAAGCTTTCATTAACTTCCGTTGGGCTAATGAGCAACTGTGATCAAACCATTTCTCCCCATCCATGGGTTTGGCCTTATATGCTTTTTTAAGGTCACTGTTGACCTGTGAACAGATTTTGCCATAAGCTGTCAGGACCACTTCACCAATGATTCCATCTTGCAAACACGTAAGCATTTCATCCCCAACCTTTCCCAACAAGTTTTCATTAAAGTCCTTTGGTACTACTCGGCACCATTTCAAACGACGTGTTTGGTAAGTTGGCCTTATATCCAGAGATCCAACAGTAGGATTATCTTTTCCTTAAGTCGTCAGACAAGGTCAACTGCACAGAGTTATGGTCACCATGAATAGACCAGTTGACCTTGTACTGACTTACATTATCTACTAGGGTTGTGCTTACAAAAATATAATCAATTTTGGAGCCCAGGCCACTTCCTTTATAAGTTGGAGTATCATCCAAGTGATTAGCGGGATGAACCAAAGCGTTTCCAGCGAGGAGCTCCTCTAGGAACATGCCCTGCGGTGTATGTTCAAAGTGAATATTTCCTTGGTTTGAAGGACCTAGGCTGTCCAATACAAAACAGTTGCTTGAACAACGATGAACATTAAAATCACCAAGCACTATAACCGAGTAAGGATTCTTGTTATTATCATCATACAATTGCAAGAAATCATATAGACTGACTAAATGTTCGTTTGGCGTGCTCTTAGTAAAAGAATAATAAAAATTGACAATAAGCCATTTCCCATTCGAATTGGTTTGAATTTCCACTGCAAGGCAATAGGGCGAACCTGTCTCCACTTTACTATAAAAACCCTCAAGTGTCAATGAAATGAGGGTTAGAAGTCCGCCTTTTGCCCTCCCCCTGCAGGAGACCACCGCGGGTGACCAAAAAGCAGAATACCCATCCAGCAGAAAGGTACTTTCCGTATCCCAGGTCTCTTGTAGCCCAATGATTTCACAGCCTAATAAACAGTCCCTCCACAAGGGATCATGCGCTTTACTGTTAAGTCCGGCTATGTTCCAGCTAAGGACCCTTGTGCCTACAGGCTGAGGTAGGACATTAGCTGAGCTAACCACATTTCCATCTTTAACATTCCTCTCTATCGTCATAACGTTAGGGATACCCTCCACCCCGTTGTTTGACTGAATTTCTGCTATCCCCTGATCCTCCTCCATAGTCAATATAGAAACTTCCCTGATGGATATAGGAAGAACCCAATCACGATGAAGTCAATCATTTGAGTCTAAATCACTCAGAGGTTGAAAACGATTAGATGTGACAACACCGTGACAGAACTGTCCTTCATGGCCAAATGCTCTGCTCTTCAACAGGTCACTATTAGATTGATTTGTATGATACCTGTAGAAATATCCCAATGGGCGAAGAGTGATACCCTGATCATTTTGAGGGAGCAGAGTGGCTTTTAACAGGGCATTATTGACTAGAGAAGGATTACTAAAGTTTATTATAACGCAGTCCCCCTTTGTGTTCTTTCGAGAATGCCCTATCCATGAAACTCTTCTAATAGTTAATATCTGGTGTGATAATTGCACAGGAATCCCACACTGTTTATTTAGCCCCGAAACAGATTTATTTTTAAGAGATTCGTGGGATTCTGATTTATTAAACTGATCGCCATCCATCAGGGGTGGAACATTTGTCAATACTACCACAAAAGGGGCACATTCAGGGGGTAAATCTGGTCGTGCTCCTGATGTACGTGTGGTCCTGGTTTCCCTCTTGCTCTTTGGGCAACTGTCTGGAGATGTGGTTTTATTCACTGATATCATGGATGCAGCCCCTGAGGGTTCAACAGGATTTGAGACTTCCTTAAGGGACTTATGTGGCTCAACAAATCCGCGTGGACCCCCGGCTGCAATACTAGCATTCACAGGTGGGTTACTACGACCTAAAAGGTTTCGTAAACTTTCAATTTCCGCCGATAGTTCACCAATTTTAGTTACTAACGGTTCAACTATCTTTAGAATTTTAGCCTCCAAAATGCCTACCAGACAGTCTAATTGATCAGAATCTATCTTTGTCTTTAGGCTGTTGGATGGGTCTTCCCTCAGGGTGCTCCCAGTTAAAGACACAGAACCTGTTTTTTTATTACTACTACGAGTACATCCCCGTTTAGATTGGGTATGTTTACGAGGTCTCAAGACTCTCTGTATTACCGGATCTGGAGGCTCCTCTGGTGGAACCTCATTTATCTTTTTTAAGGCGTCCCTATTAGTTTCAACCAATTCTATGTCAAAGGAAATAGGGACTAAATCACCCAAAGTTACCAAATCATGGTTTTCAATGCAACAATTCACACCGTGAGTAGGCGGAGATAACAAGGTGGGTGTACTGATCAATAGAGGAGAAATGGTGGTCGGGGTAGAGCCCTGACCTAGTGATTTGCGTCTTTCACTATTAATTTTGGTAACAACTTTTACTAGATAGTTATCTAGTGTTGTAGCAGTGGCAGGTTTAGTTCCTGACATTGTTTTCGACATTGTCGTGGATACCTCGGGATCTATTAAGATTTAAATTAAACAGCTGCGGGCTATAAAAAGAAAACGCCTGCGCAAAGATAAGAGTAAGCCAAACAGAATTAATTATAACACATGAGACACTTTCTTAGCCTACACAGTAGCGCCTCTTAGTTCATGGGATTAAACAGGTCACCAAGTCCCGTTAATATCAGAAATGTACCTGACAGCCAAATAACATGGCCCGTCCCGGCCTCATTCGGTCCTCTGAGGGCCACAGAGGGCCCGCCCTTTGCCCGGGCTTTGCGGAGGCGAGTTTTGCTGCTTTCCCGCAGCTCCGCCGGCCTCCGCGATGTTTGTAGGCGCCACCTGGCGCTTTCAGCGCGTCAGCTCAACGCGCCACCGCTGGGGCTGCCGGGAGTTTGAGTCCTGGGGCGGCGACGCGGTAGATTGAATCCGCTGCTGCTGTGGACGGTGTTTGGCCCCCTTATGACTCCTGGCGGTGGCGGCAGTATCGATATCGGCGTGGACCAGAGAAGGTGAGTTTTGCTTCTTTTACTCAATTCTGCTTCTTTTCAGGCTTTGTACGGTTCGTACCTGGGTGTACGACTCGTCCGCATTAAAAACAAAGAAAGTACGAGTCAAACAATCGGTGCGGACTCCGGGGTCTGGGACGTGCACACTGCGGTGCGAACAGAACAAAGTACCTTTAGTTCGTGGGGTCCGCGACGGACAGTGCGGGACAAGTTGATGGGTCCGGGTTGTAGTTCGGCAGCGTACTCGGTCTGGTCCGGTCGCGGCGTCGGGACGCGGCGTTGGTACGGGACCTTCAGGGGTACGGGCGAATGATCCGGATCAGCTTGCAGAGTCCGTGGCATCGGCGTTCGGGCCGTGCCTTCGGTGCGGATCAGCGGCGACACTTCTCGGTGCCGTACAGCATACGGGGAGGATCAGCGTACTGCGGCTTCTCGGCTCTGAGTACGGCACGGTGCAGTACGTTGGCAGCGTACGGACCATACCTGCGGGACAGCGAAGCTTGAGTCCGGCGTACAGGGCTCGGCAGCCAGGGATGTACATCTCGAATCAGCGGGGAAGGTTAGGTGCAATGCAGCCGGGAGGGATACGGTGCATACTAACGCTTTTGGTTCAGCGTAGACACACGGTGCCGGCCGGCAAAGACACGGCTTCACGGCGGATGTAGTACGAGGCGTACTGGCGCCAAATCCAGTGGGAAACAAGCAAGAATTGTCCAGGCAACTCGGTTTTTGAAGGCAGATGAGTCCAATGGTCCTGGGACTCAGTTCAGGGGGCAAGCTCTCTTCCAAGCCCTTGGAGATAGTTGAAAAACAAAGTGCAAAGTCTCTTTCAGTCTTTTCCTCTCCTTTCTCAGCAAAGCACCAACTGCAGGCCAATCCCCCAGGTCAGGGAAAGCTACTCCTCCTTCAGCTTCTTCCAGGTCCTTCTAGTCAGGCAGAGTTTCTTCGTGGTTCAATCAGGATCTGCTTTCTTAGGAGCAGGGCTCCTACATTTATACTCAGTTTCTTTTGTCTTTACAGGCCAGGGGGGCCTTTGCATAATCCCAGTCCAGTCCTTTTCAGTGAGGAGCACTTTGTTGTTGAGACTCTGGCTTCTTCTTTCAGCAGGCAGGGCAGAGACATCAGACGCTCCCCAGGGGGTGGAGCCAGCATTGTGGAGGCAGAGCACTGTCCTATTCAGAGTCAAGGTGCACTCCTCCCACCCATCCTGGTGTAATCCTTCTATTCACCACCTGGCAGCCCCAGCCTGTCTCCTGAAACTTCCCAGCCCTATCACTCAAGCTACACACAAAGAAGATAGCCCTCCCCTCCAGAGGTGGACTGAAATGGTTAAGCAAGCAAATGCTAACTTTCTAAAAGTAGCATTTGCAAACACAGGATATTAAAATAAACTTTACTAAAAGATGTATTTTATTATTCTGAGTTCAGGCATACTAAACACGAATTTCTACCATGCTTCCTGAGCCGGCTAGGATAATAGAGTGTTATAATCTAGCAGCCCATTCTGGCCTATGGAGAGCAGGTAGCCTTCAATAGTGAAAAACGAAAATGGCTGTAATTCACTATCAGGACATGCCACACACCTCAGGGCATGTCCTACCTTATCCTTATAATGCACCCTGCCCTAGGGCCTACCATAGGGGTGACTAATATGAAGGTAAGGGAAGGTTTAGGGACTGGCAAGTGGGGACACTTGCCCAGTCAGCATGACAGTACCAGACTGCATGCAGGTTGTGCAATGGCAGACCTTAGACACATTTTACCCTGCTGCTTCCGTGGGTGGCACAACCAGAGCTGCAAGCCCACTAGCAGCATTGGGATATACAAGCCCTTGGCACCCCTGGTGCACTCTACTAGGGACTGATAGTAAACCAAATAAGCCAAACATGGAAGTCAATTCACATAATACATTTTACCATAGGGAGCACTTGCACTGTGGCACTGGATGGCAGTGGCACAGTGCCCTGAGCAGATAACACCAGCACAAAAATACATTGAGGCACAAACAAAAATGGAAGGGTGACCCACGCCAACGGTGCCAGGTCTAACATGTGTCCCCTCCAGCTGAAATGTGGGGAGAACTACCCTACCCCAGGGAGTTCTCATCACTAAGGCGGAAAAATCTGGAAAGACCATCAGCGTTGGCGTGGTCTGTACCGGGGCGATGTTCCACCGTGAAATCCATCCCCTGTAGGGAAATGGACCACCTCAACAACTTAGGATTCTCACCCCTCATCTGCATCAACCATCTGAGGGGCCGGTGGTCTGTTTGAACCCGGAAGTGAGACCCAAACAAGTAGGGTCTTAGCTTATTCAATGCCCAGACCACTGCAAATGCTTCTCGCTCAATCGCACTCCACTTTTGTTCCCGGGGAAGTAACCTTCTACTAATAAAGGCTACGGGTTGGTCAAAGCCCTCCTCAGTGATCTGTGAGAGAACAGCCCCTACACCATGCTCTGATGCATCTGTCTGCACAAGGAACTCTTTGGAGAAGTCAGGAGCCAAGAGGACGGGCGCCGTGCACATGGCAGTTTTCAGGGTGTCAAAGGCCTTCTAACAGGTGTCAGTCCATATCACTTTTCTGGGCTGCTTTTTCCAAGTCAGCTCTGTCAAGGGGGCAACGATGCTGCCATACCCCTTGACAAACCTCCTGTAGTACCCGGTGAATCCTAAAAGGGCCCTCACCTCCGTCTGGGTCCTTGGGGGCTCCCAAGCCAGTATGGTTTCTATCTTGGGTTGTAGGGGCGCCTGCTTGCCTTGATCGTGAGGTCTGCCTTGCGCAGTGCCATCAACACTTCCCAGAGATGTCGCAGGTGTTCTTCCCATGTGCCACTGAACACTGCGATGTCATCCAGGTATGCTGCGCTGAACTCGGACAGCCCAGCCAACACCCGGTTGACCAACCTCTGGAAGGTGGCAGGGGCATTCTTCATCCCAAAGGGCATAACCCGGAACTGGAAATGCCCATCTGGTGTGGAGAATGCAGACCTCTCTTTGGCCCCATCAGTCAAGGCGATCTGCCAGTACCCAGACGTTAGATCAAACGTGCTGAGGTACCGTGCAGCCCCTAACCGATCGATGAGCTCATCAGCTCTGGGGATGGGGTGCGCGTCAGTCTTCGTGACTGAATTGAGTCCTCTGTAGTCCACACAGAACCGGAGTTCGGGTGTGACACCCGCCGAGGCAGCCTCTGGGACCAAGACCACTGGGCTGGCCCAAGGGCTGCTGGAGGACTCAACCACCCCAAGAGCAAGCATCTTTGAGACCTCCTCTTTGATGCAAGCTCTGACCCTGTCAGTTACACTGTAAGCCTTGTGCTTCACAGGTAAGCTGTCTCCTGTATCCACATGATGGACGCACCAATCTGTGATACCAGGAACCAGGGAGAACAGGTCAGGAAACTGCCCCAGCAGGTGGCGGCAGTCATCCTGTTGCTCAGGGGTCAGGGTGGGTGAGAGGTTAACTCCATCCACTGACCCGTCTCGCTCTGAGGCTACCAGGAGGTCAGGAAGAGGCTCAGACTCCTCCTCCGTCCCATCATCTGTGGCCAAGAGCATGCCCACTTCGGACCTCTCCAAGTGGGGCTTCAATCGATTGACATGGAGGACCCTCAAGGGGTTCCTTGGAGACTACAAGTCCACCAAGTAGGGGACAGAACTCTTGCGCTCCACAATCTCAAAGGGTCCTGTCCACTTGTCCTGGAGTGCACAAGACTCCACAGGGGCCAGGACCCATACCTTTTGGCCAGGTTGAAGCTCAACCAGAGTGGCATTCTGGTCATACCACCGCTTCATTTCCTCCTGGCTGGCTTCCAGGTTTGCCTCAGCAAGTTGCCTGAAACGCCTAGTCTGGTTCCGGAAAGCCAGCATGCAACTGTATACATTCTGGGGAGGTTTCCTGGGAGATTGCTCCCAGCCTTCTTTGACCAGACTAAGAGGTCCTCGTACTGGGTGGCCATACAAAAGCTCAAAGGGACTGAACCCCAGAGACTTTTGTGGCACCTCACGGTACGCAAAGAGAAGGCATGGTAAGAGGACATCCCACTTACGCCTCATGGGTTCCTCAAGACCCATAATCATACCCTTTAGGGTTCGGTTGAAGCGCTCAACCAACCTGTTTCCTTGGGGATGGTAAGGGGTGGTGAACTTGTATGTCACACCACACTCTTGCCAAAGGGATTTCATATATTTCGATATGAAATTGGTCCCCCTGTCAGACACCACCTCTAGAGAGAATCCTACTCGTGAGAAAATTCCCATCAGTGCTCGTCCCACCACGGGGCCATCACTGTCCTCAGAGGGATGGCTTCAGCGTACCGGGTGGCATGGTCCACCAAGACCAGGATAAACCTGTTGCCCATGGCTGTTTTGGGGTCCAGTGGCCCCACAATGTCAATCCCCACTCGCTGGAATGGGGTACTGACCACAGGGAAAGGTTGGAGTGGAGCTCGCAGCTTCCTTCCACTCTTACCACTTGCCTGGCAAGTCTGGCATGTCCTGCAGTGAGTGTCAGAACTCCTCCGCATTTGAGGCCAATAAAAGTGGGTGACAAGCCTTTCGAAGGTCTTGTCCTGCCCCAAATGCCCTGCTAACGGAACGTCGTGAGCCAGCCCCAGTAGGTAGGCTCTGAACTTCTGGGGTACCACCAGCGCACGGGCTGACCCAGGTTCAGCAACCTTAGGCTCTGAGTACAGGAGGTCGTTCTCCCAGTAGATCAAGTGAGTACCGGACTGATCACCATTGGCCTGGGCTGCAGCCTGCTGCCGCATACCCACCAGAGAGGGGCACTCTTTCTGCTCCCTGCAGAACTCCTCCCTGGTGGGGCCTCCTTCTTGCTGCCAATGGGTCAGCTCAGGCAGGTCCCCCAGTTCGGCTATCTGTTCCCCGGTAGGCTCCAGGGCATCCCCCTCAAGGTCTGCTTCCTCCTGGGCCGTGGGAACTTCAGGAGCCGGATTCCCGTGCCTCCTGTGCCCTCTCCCTAAGGCCGGTTCCTGGGCCTCTCCTTCAGGCTCCAGGGTCCCTTCAACACCCATACTGGCTGCCATCGACCAGGTGGCCACGCACGCCCAATCAGGTAAACCCACCATCCTCAGGTGAGTTGTCTTCTCCACCTTTTCCCAAGGGGAGCTCTCCAAATCGTTACCTAGGAGACAATCAACAGGCATGGCCTCTCTCACAGCCACTTGCAGAGTACCAGAGACCCCCCCCACTCAAAGGGAACCTGAGCCATTTGACACTGACTCTCTGTGTTGTCGGCATTGACAACACGGCAGAATGCGTGTGGGACAACCTGCTCTTGAGACACCAGGTGTTGCTTGACAGCAGTCACACTGGCTCCTGTATCTCTAAGAGCCCCCACCCTTCGGCCATTTATGGTCACCCACTGCCCATACTTTTGAGTATTGGGGGGCAGTTGGGCCTCAGTGACCATCTCACTGTCTCCTAATGAGACTAGGGTAATCTGTACGGGATCCCCCGCCCCTTGGACATCTACCTCCCTCCCAAAGGCTACACTACTCACCTGCTTGGGGGTGGAGCACCAGAGGGTGCTGGTTTACCATACATGGGGCACTTGGGATCCATGGAATAGTGCCCCAGGTTGTTACACTTGTAACATCTGGGGGGCCCTCTTTGAACAGGGTTACCTGTCGGGGCCCCGGTCTGCTTCGGGGGTGGGGGTGGCTGAGAACCTTTCCCTTGGTTCCCTTGGGAATTACTTTGGGGCCCTCTGTAGAACTCCCTCTGTTTATCCTTGTCCCCCCGACTCTTCTGCTGGGGACCCTGACCACCTTTGGCGGGGCCTCCCATGGGACCCTTGTGGACCCTGGTGCTGATCCAGAGGTCCGCCTCCTCAGCAAGCTTCCTAGGGTTAGTCAGCTTGCTATTGATAAGGTGCTGGTGTAGCTCTGGAAAGCAATTATCAGACAAGTGCTCCCATGCATTTAAATCAAACAGCCCTTGGTAATCATTCACTTTGCTACCCTTCACCCAACCATCTAGCGCTCTGGAAAAAAAAGTCACATATTCTACATAAGTGGTACCAGGTTTCTTGGTGCAATCCCTAAACCTCTGCCTGTACAATTCAGGAGTTAATCCATACCTGGTCATCAGAGCTTCCTTCATGTGTGGATAGGATGTTTTGACATCAGAGGGGAGATCCAGCAGTGTGTCCCGCCCCTCACTCAGGAACCTTCCCCACAACCCCGCTCACCAATCTTTCTCAGGGACCCGGTGGGAGGACATGGCTACTTCATAGGCCCTGAACCATTGCCCAATATCATCCTGTTTATAATACTCTTTCACTGCATCTTTAGGAATATGCACCCTTGACTCTGTTAAATTGCTGCCACCAGAGGGAGAGCGGTCTAAACTCTTCGCCTTGAGACCCAACTCCCTCATTTTTACCTCATGCTCCATGGCCAGCCTTTGTCTTTCCATTTCCATTTGAAGTTTTGCCATCTCCACCTCATGTGCTCGTGCAGCACTCCTGTCGGCCATCTCCTCTGGCGACAGGCCTCTGCTTGCCTCAGAAACACCTTCTGGGGGTATCACCTCCTGTGCATTCTCTGGGAACTTTGATTCGTACCAGGCCCTCAGCGCCTTTATGTACTGATCCTTGCTTGTTAATCCACTTTGTTTAATTCTGTACTTGGAGAGATATCCTTTCAAGACTTCATTTGTGCACTTCCTCAGTGCCTCCTGTTCCCAATCTATGTCATCAACTCCAGAGAATATAGAGGACGCTCCGCCTCCACTGACTGAGCTAGGCATGGTTTCTTAAAAGTGGAGATTCTTCAGCAAAACAAAAATCAATACTGTGTGGCTGCATTATTGGTCTGAACTCACTACGTGGCGTTCACTCAATCACTGTACATGAATCACAAATGCAAATTCAAATCCTCACCGCTGACCACCAATGTTAGAAATGGGTGTCTCTAGTTGGCACAGGTATGCACTTGTGACAAGCAGGGACTCTCAATTCTAAGTCAGGATAAGGGGATCACCCTTTCAAATAACCCCTGCTCACCCTTTAGGTAGTGTGGCGCAAGCAGTCAAGACTATTCTCAGGGCGCTATAGGTTAAGCATTTGTGAACACATACAGTAATGCAATGACACACCACAAATGGACACCAGTCAAGGTTGTATCAAAAATAGGTTTCTTTATATAAGGCTTAGCACAAGACCAGAATAACATTTAGAAATGACCACAGTATTATTTCAAAGTTCAATGTTCTTGCATAAAGGCTTAAAATGCAAAAATAGGCTTCTTTTACTCAATTCTGTTCGTACCTGGGTGTACGACTCGTCCGCATTAAAAACAAAGAAAGTACGAGTCAAACAATCGGTGCAGACTCCGGGGTCCGGGACGTGCACACTGCGGTGCGAACAGAACAAAGTACCTTTAGTTCGTGGGGTCCGCGACGGACAGTGCGGGACAAGTTGATGGGTCTCGGTCGTAGTTCGGCAGCGTACTCGGTCTGGTCCGGTCGCGCCGTCGGGACGCAGCGTTGGTACGGGACCTTCAGGGCTACGGGCGGATGATCCGGATCAGCTTGCAGAGTCCGTGGCGTCGGCGTTCGGGCCGTACCTTCGGTGCGGATCAGCGGCGACACTTCTCGGCACCGTACAGCGTACGGGGAGGATCAGCGTACTGCGGCTTCTCGGCTCTGAGTACGGCACGGTGCAGTACGTTGGCAGCGTACGGACCGTACCTGCGGGACAGCGAAGCTTGAGTCCGGCGTACAGGGTTCGGCAGCCAGGGATGTACGTCTCAAATCGGCGGGGAAGGTTAGGTGAAATGCAGCCAGGAGGGACACGGTGCGTACTAACGCTTTTGGTTCAGCGTAGACACACGGTCCCGGGCGGCAAAGACACGGCTTCGCGGCGGATGTAGTACGAGGCGTACTGGGGCCAAAACCAGCGGGAAACAAGCAAGAATTGTCCAGGCAACTCAGTTTTTGAAGGCGGATGAGTCCAATGGTCCTGGAACTCAGTTCAGGGGGCAAGCTCTCTTCCAAGCACTTGGAGATAGTTGAAAAACAAAGTGCAAAGTCTCTTTCAGTCTTTTCCTCTCCTTTCTCAGCAAGGCACCAACTGCAGGCCAATCCCCCAGGTCAGGGAAAGTTACTCCTCCTTCAGCTTCTTCCAGGTCCTTCTAGTCAGGCAGAGTTTCTTCGTGGTTCAATCAGGATCTGCTTTCTTAGGAGCAGGGCTCCTACATTTATACTCAGTTTCTTTTGTCTTTACAGGCCAGGGGGGCCTTTGCATAATCCCAGTCCAGTCCTTTTCAGTGAGGAGCACTTTGTTGTTGAGACTCTGGCTTCTTCTTTCAGCAGGCAGGGCAGAGACATCTGACGCTCCCCAGGGGGTGGAGCCAGCATTGTGGAGGCAGAGCACTGTCCTATTCAGAGTCAAGGTGCACTCCCCCCACCCATCCTGGTGTAATCTTTCTATTCACCACCTGGCAGCCCCAGCCTGTCTCCTGGAACTTCCCAGCCCTATCACTCAAGCTACACACAAAGAAGATAGCCCTCCCCTCCAGAGGCGGACTGAAATGGTTAAGCAAGCAAATGCTAACTTTCTAAAAGTAGCATTTGCAAACACAGGATATTAAAATAAACTTTACTAAAAGATGTATTTTATTATTCTGAGTTCAGGCATACTAAAAACGAATTTCTACCATGCTTCCTGAGCCTGCTAGGATTATAGAGTGTTATAATCTAGCAGCCCATTCTGGCCTATGGAGAGCAGGTAGCCTTCAATAGTGAAAAACGAAAATGGCTGTAATTCACTATCAGGACATGCCACACACCTCAGGGCATGTCCTACCTTATCCTTACAATGCACCCTGCCCTAGGGCCTACCATAGGGGTGACTAATATGAAGGTAAGGGAAGGTTTAGGGACTGGCAAGTGGGGACACTTGCCCAGTCAGCATGACAGTACCAGACTGTATGCAGGTTCTGCAATGGCAGACCTTAGACACATTTTACCCTGCTGCTTCTGTGGGTGGCACAACCAGTGCTGCAAGCCCACTAGCAGCATTTGGATATACAAGCCCTTGGCACCCCTGGTGCACTCTACTAGGGACTGATAGTAAACCAAATAAGCCAAACATGGAAGTCAATTCACATAATACATTTTACCATAGGGAGCACTTGCACTGTGGCACTGGATGGCAGTGGCACAGTGCCCTGAGCAGCTAACACCAGCACAAAAATACATTGAGGCACAAACAAAAATGGAAGGGTGACCCACGCCAACGGTGCCAGGTCTAACACACACACACACACTCACATACACACCCACACACCCACAACCATCCACACCCACACCCACACCCCACACCATGCCCACAGACAAGAATCCAAAGTTCACTACGGCGGAGCTGGAGCTCCTTGTCAACGAAGTCATCAGAGTCGAGCCACAGCTGTTTGGAACATTGGTCAGACAGACCAGCATATCTGCAAAATCTGTCATGTGGCAGAGAATTGTCGACAAGGTGAATGCTGTTCCGCCCGTCCGAAGGACCAGGCATGAATGCCAAGCCAGGTGGTACGATCTGCGCCGGGCGGTCAAGAGGAAAATGAATGAAGAATATGCCCAGACTAACATCACTGGAGGTGGGCCGCCCCGCAGACCCGTACACTACCATCCCTGGGAGGAGAAGGTGATGGCCCTGCTACCGCCGGTGGGAGTACACGGAGTGGAAGTGTTAGACTCGGGGGTCTCTGGTTGGCGCAAGGTTGCCCTTGTGTCAAGCAGGAACCCTCTCCTCTACGTCAGGGCGCAGGATAACCCCCTTTGAATGACCCTTGCTCACCCTCTAGGTGCGTGGCGTGAGCAGCCAAGGCGATTCCTCAGGCGTTGTTGGTTAAGCACTTACAATCGCACACACAGTAAATACATCAATCCCCCCAGAAATGGACACCAGACTTGGATATATAGAAAAATACGCTTCTTTATGTAAAAATAGGTATATATATCTCAGCAGACTTATCACAAGACCAATAACGTTTTCGCTATGCCACCAGGTTGTAAAGCAGGCAAATGTTCTTTGTTCGTAGCTTCAAATAGATACTTTGCAGTCTCTTGCAAATGTCACTTGTGGTTCCAGTACTTACAGAGATCGACTCCTGTGAACGGGGAAATAAGGCGTTGCGGGCCCCGAGCCCGATACTGGAACCTCTTCCGTGATGTGGAGAGTCGGCACAGGTCGGTGCGACTCTCAGCTTGAGAAGTGGTCTTGGGTCCTCGATCAGCGGGTGTGGGCAGGTAGGCAGGCGCGGCCAGCGACCCTCAGCACGGCGGTGCAGGGGGGTCTCCACAGCGGGGGCGGCGCGGCCTGAGGTGTCCGGGGATAGCGAAGCAGGGTCACAGGGCACGGCCAGTGCAGCTGGATGACCCGGCGTAGATCACAGTCGTCGGACGGTTTCCGGCTGGAGGGGTGATAGCGCGTTCAGCGCGCTCCAGTGGCAGGCGGTGACAGGGGCGCAGGCGGCCTAGCCCGGGGACAGAGAGCGGCTCCGGACGGAGCGGGGCTCTCACGGGGTTGCGGCAGGCGAGCTCCTGAGTGTCACGGCCCTAGGAGGGGCGTTGAGGGGCGCAGTCTCTTTCCAGCGGGATGCACACACGGCTCGAATCGGAGGACGAGCAAAAGCACAGAGAACCCACTGGTCCTGGGGTTCAGTTCAGGGGGCAAGCTCAGATCAAGCCCTTGGAGAATGTTTAAAGCACAAAGCAGGAAAGTCTTTTCAGTAGTCTCTTCCTCTCCTTTCTCAGCAAGGCAAGCAGCAGGCCAGCTCCTCTAGCGTCTTCTTCTCCTTCTAGTCGGGCAGAGGTTCTTTGTGGTAAAACAGGATTCTGATTTCTTAGGAGCCAGGCTCCTACTTTTATACCATGATTCTTTTGTTCTTTAGCGCCAGGGGGCCTGGGCCTGGCTCAGTCCAGTTCTGGAGCACTTTGTTATGGTGACTCTGCTTTTTCCTTTCAGCAGCAGGGCAGAGACATCAGCCGCCCCACAGGGGGTGGCGCCGGCTTTGTGGTGGCAGAGCACAGGTCTATTCAAGAGTCAAGGTGTACTCCTCTCACCCATCCTGGGGTCATCTCCCTACCCACCACCTGGCAGCCAGCCTGTCTCTGGGGATTCCCCAACCCTGCTCCTTACTGTTGCTAGGCAGAACACACACACAGCAGAGGCGGACTGAAATGGTCAGGTCAGTAAATACTAACTTTCTAAAAGTAGTATTTACAAACCCAGGATATTAAAATAAACTTGACTACAAGAAGTATTTTATTATTCTGAGTTCAGGCATACTAAACTTGACATTCTACCATGCTCTCTGAGTCCACTGGGGTCACAGCGTGTAGTGACTCCAGCAGCCCATTCTGGCCTATGGAGAGCAGGTAGCCTTCAATAGTGAAGAACGAAAATGGCTGTAATTCACTACTAAGACATGCCACACACATCAGGGCATGTCTTACCTTATGCCTACAATGCACCCTGCCCTTTGGCCTACCAGAGGGGTGGCTAATATGTAGGTAAGGGAAGGTTTAGGGACTGGCAAGTGGGGGCACTTGCGCAGTCAGCGCGACGGTCCCAGACCGCGCACAGGGTCTGCGGTGGCAGACCCTAGACACATTTTACAAGGCCGCTTCCGTGGGTGGCACAACCAGTGCTGCAGGCCCACCAGCAGCATTCGCATTTACAAGCCCTGGCACTCCTGGTGCTCTTTACTAGGGGCTGATAGTAAACCGAATAAGCCAAACATGGACACCAATCAATGTATACATTTTACCATAGGGAGAGCATATGCACCTTAGCACTGGTCAGCAGTGGTAAGGTGCCCAGAGTCATAAAACAGCCGACAACAGGTCAGAAAAAATACAGGAGGAAGGCAAAAAGTTTAGGGATGACCCTGCAAAAAGGGCCAAGTCCAACACAACCCCCTTCCAGCCAAAACGCAGGGTAGACCAATCACCACCGTGATGGTCTCCCCTGCTTGGGGCGATAGAACAAGGACCTGGCCCGCAACTGCAGGGGCAGACTCCATTTCTACGCCAATCTGAACCTATCGGACTCCCTCTGTCCATACTCTCAGGGCCCACCAAGCCAATCCATGGGGAACCCTTCTCCTCACCTGTGGACACCACCTGTGCAGCACCTAACCTTAACTGGCCCACAGGTGTGTCCCAACAGACAGGCAGCAAAATGCTACAGTGGCCACTGACAGTAGTCAGGGATGAGACCCAGGCCGTATGCCTCTCAGGGCTCTCAATCCTCTGTGGCGCCAGGGAGCGGGGGGCAGTAGCCCCAGGTGCTTGGCACCCTTTGTCCATTCTCCCCTTGTCAGGTCAGGTATGACATCCTGGCACTGACCCACCAGCCCCAGGACTGTACCCGGCGGCTGGACCCAAGACTGGGGTGGCCTCTCCCACACCCGGTCCTTCTCCTTGGGGCTCTGTACCCTCCCACCTGGAGTGGTACCCCCTTCCAGAATTGCCAGGGCACCTGGGGCAGGTGTCCTGCGCAATTCGCCCACCAGTTCAGGTGTTCTATCCTGCAACTGGGCGTCCAGGTCCGGGGGGACACCCTGAACCTGACCCTTCAACCTAGGGTCTAAACCCTTCAGTTGGGCCGGGGTCAGAGGCGAGGACTCCCTCCCTCTGCACCCCCTTCCAGAGTACTGCCCACTCCCAACTGGCGTGGTACCCCCAGAAGCAACATGGGTCAGGACACTGATTACAGTAGTCCCACCCTCCAGGTCAGACAACACCTGAACCCGGCTTCCCAACCCTGGGACCAACCCATGCGGTTGAACGCTCGCCTGGCGCACCAAGACTTCCCGGGGAGCACACATGCCCCCCCTGAGGGTGACACATAACTCATGTGTCGTGTGACAGTCTGCCTGGCGCTGATCTCCTGACCCCTGTCCATCCGACAGGGCCTGAAGATCCCCCAGGGCAGAAGTGGTGTCACCATGGTTATTCACCGGTGACGCAGCCCTTCTGGCTGGCCCCTGACCCACTGGTTCTTCCACTGGGGACTCTTTCCCCCTCTCACCCCTCAATCTTGACCTCTGCACCCTCCCAAATGGAGCGGTACTGCCAGACACCAGAACTGATGGAGGTCTGATTACAGACACTCCTAGCTCACCAGACACTAGGGGATCCCGCACGACGGGCAGCCCCTCAGGACAGACTAGGCTCCCCACCTGGGGTTCCCTCAAAGAACCATCCAAGCTCTGGGAGTGAGGTTGGGCACTACCGGGACATAACCCATTCTCACTCCTTCCCCTTACAGACAGGACGTGAGGCCCTACACCCCTCTCACTATTACAGGACCTAGCTGGGCTACTCTGCACCACTTCCACCACTCTGGGTTGGAAGATACCTGAGCAACTCCCCACAGAGTCACTCCCCAATGCCTCTCCAGACCCTCTGGAATCCACCAAAAGGTCTGCCTCCAATGTGGGCTCTCTGCGGTCAGAGAACTCACCCTCACACAGGTGTTGGCATAGCTCTGGAAAACAGGGACTTACAATATGCTCTCCCACAATTGGATCACACAGCCCCCTAGCAGGGTTAACCAAACTATCCTTCACCTTACCATCCAGTGCCTCACACACGTACTCCACACCACTCTCCTGAGACGGGCAAGACAGTATCTGACTGTCTCTGTCCCACAACCCACACTCTTCTGGGCGGTCTTCACACTCACCCACCAGGACTTCAATGTTGGGGGAACCCCTCTCCCTGTACCTCTCAGCTAGAGTCAGTAGAGTGTCCCTCCCTCCACTAGGACTATGAACCCCTGCGCCAGTTACCCTATTCCCTTCAGGGATACTGCGCATTACTGGAGCTACCTCATGCCCTTGAACCTCCTAGTGTATGTTAACCCCCTCCTTCAAGTCAGGCGCCACATCTCTGGGTGTGCGTACTACTCTCTCAGCACTGTAAAACTCAATATTGCTGCCACCAGAGGGAGAGCGGTCTAAACTCTTGATCTTGAGATTCAACTCCCTCATTTTTAGATCATGATCCATTTGGCGTTGTTGTGCCTCCAAGGCCAACTTCTGCTTCTCCATTTCCATTTGTCCTGCCAACTTTGCCATCTCCATTGCATGCGCCCTGTCTGCCAGCTCCTCTGGCGACAGGACTCTGCTGGGTTCCTCAAGGTTGTCGGGTGGAACGATGTCCCCCGCATTCCGTTGATCTCTTGACTCCTTCCAGGCTCTCAACGCCTTG
Source organism: Triturus cristatus (assembly GCF_964204655.1). Classification (NCBI taxonomy): domain Eukaryota; kingdom Metazoa; phylum Chordata; class Amphibia; order Caudata; family Salamandridae; genus Triturus; species Triturus cristatus. The sequence goes on along the minus strand of NC_140585.1, from coordinate 74,644,318 downwards.
GTGTACTGGACCCTCCTCTTGAATCCAGCATGGGGAACTCTGAATTTTACACTGTAGCCTTTCAATTGCTCTACCGTGTAGCCTTCCAGTCTCTCCCAATCCACCTCATCCATTCCAGAAATCACAGAGAGTGCTCTTCCAGCGGAGAGTGAGCCAGGCATGGTTGCAGTAATGGCAGATGTCTCAACAAAGTTCAACAAAAAATAAAAACCTGTGGCTGCGTTACTTGGTCTGCTCTCACTATCTGGTGATTAATAATTCACTGTATGCCAATTACAAATGCAAATCCGAAATCCCAGCCGCTGCCAACAATGTTAGACTCGGGGGTCTCTGGTTGGCGCAAGGTTGCCCTTGTGTCAAGCAGGAACCCTCTCCTCTACGTCAGGTCGCAGGATAACCCCCTTTGAATGACCCTTGCTCACCCTCTAGGTGCGTGGCGTGAGCAGCCAAGGCGATTCCTCAGGCGTTGTTGGTTAAGCACTTACAATCGCACACACAGTAAATACATCAATCCCCCCAGAAATGGACACCAGACTTGGATATATAGAAAAATACGCTTCTTTATGTAAAAATAGGTATATATATCTCAGCAGACTTATCACAAGACCAATAACGTTTTCGCTATGCCACCAGGTTGTAAAGCAGGCAAATGTTCTTTGTTCGTAGCTTCAAATAGATACTTTGCAGTCTCTTGCAAATGTCACTTGTGGTTCCAGTACTTACAGAGATCGACTCCTGTGAACGGGGAAATAAGGCGTTGCGGGCCCCGAGCCCGATACTGGAACCTCTTCCGTGATGTGGAGAGTTGGCACAGGTCGGTGCGACTCTCAGCTTGAGAAGTGGTCTTGGGTCCTCGATCAGCGGGTGTGGGCAGGTAGGCAGGCGCGGCCAGCGACCCTCAGCACGGCGGTGCAGGGGGGTCTCCACAGCGGGGGCGGCGCAGCCTGAGGTGTCCGGGGATAGCGAAGCGGGGTCACAGGGCACGGCCAGTGCAGCTGGATAACCCGGCGTAGATCACAGTCGTCGGACGGTTTCCGGCTGGAGGGGTGATAGCGCGTTCAGCGCGCTCCAGTGGCAGGCGGTGACAGGGGCGCAGGCGGCCTAGCCCGGGGACAGAGAGCGGCTCCGGACGGAGCGGGGCTCTCACGGGGTTGCGGCAGGCGAGCTCCTGAGTGTCACGGCCCTAGGAGGGGCGTTGAGGGGCGCAGTCTCTTTCCAGCGGGATGCACACACGGCTCGAATCGGAGGACGAGCAAAAGCACAGAGAACCCACTGGTCCTGGGGTTCAGTTCAGGGGGCAAGCTCAGATCAAGCCCTTGGAGAATGTTTAAAGCACAAAGCAGCAAAGTCTTTTCAGTAGTCTCTTCCTCTCCTTTCTCAAGGCAAGCAGCAGGCCAGCTCCTCTAGCGTCTTCTTCTCCTTCTAGTCGGGCAGAGGTTCTTTGTGGTAAAACAGGATTCTGATTTCTTAGGAGCCAGGCTCCTACTTTTATACCATGATTCTTTTGTTCTTTAGCGCCAGGGGGCCTGGGCCTGGCTCAGTCCAGTTCTGGAGCACTTTGTTATGGTGACTCTGCTTTTTCCTTTCAGCAGCAGGGCAGAGACATCAGCCGCCCCACAGGGGGTGGCGCCGGCTTTGTGGTGGCAGAGCACAGGTCTATTCAAGAGTCAAGGTGTACTCCTCCCACCCATCCTGGGGTCATCTCCCTACCCACCACCTGGCAGCCAGCCTGTCTCTGGGGATTCCCCAACCCTGCTCCTTACTGTTGCTAGGCAGAACACACACACACAGCAGAGGCGGACTGAAATGGTCAGGTCAGTAAATACTAACTTTCTAAAAGTAGTATTTACAAACCCAGGATATTAAAATAAACTTGACTACAAGAAGTATTTTATTATTCTGAGTTCAGGCATACTAAACTTGACATTCTACCATGCTCTCTGAGTCCACTGGGGTCACAGCGTGTAGTGACTCCAGCAGCCCATTCTGGCCTATGGAGAGCAGGTAGCCTTCAATAGTGAAGAACGAAAATGGCTGTAATTCACTACTAAGACATGCCACACACATCAGGGCATGTCTTACCTTATGCCTACAATGCACCCTGCCCTTGGGCCTACCAGAGGGGTGGCTAATATGTAGGTAAGGGAAGGTTTAGGGACTGGCAAGTGGGGGCACTTGCGCAGTCAGCGCGACGGTCCCAGACCGCGCACAGGGTCTGCGGTGGCAGACCCTAGACACATTTTACAAGGCCGCTTCCGTGGGTGGCACAACCAGTGCTGCAGGCCCACCAGCAGCATTCGCATTTACAAGCCCTGGCACTCCTGGTGCACTTTACTAGGGGCTGATAGTAAACCGAATAAGCCAAACATGGACACCAATCAATGTATACATTTTACCATAGGGAGAGCATATGCACCTTAGCACTGGTCAGCAGTGGTAAGGTGCCCAGAGTCATAAAACAGCCCACAACAGGTCAGAAAAAATACAGGAGGAAGGCAAAAAGTTTAGGGATGACCCTGCAAAAAGGGCCAAGTCCAACAGGAAGGAGTCGCAGAGCCTGGTGAGTACACAAACAACTTACGTAACATGGGGGCAATGGGGTCCACACAACATATACACCAAATGCACGCAACTTCCCCCAAGCACTCACCGCACACAACCACACTCACAAACCACGCTCATGCCACTAACGTCTCCATGCACCCTTCACAAATCAAGGCAAGGCCATGTCCAAGGCTACAACAACCACAAACACAAGACTGGATGTCCGGGAGGCTGGGAGGGTGGGCCCCACACAACACATTGTGGAAATGAGACGCAGACAACAATGCCCTCAGCCCATATGGCATATGTACATACCCATGCACAATGCACAGGGACTGGCAAACTACTGACAAGGTAGCTGACACTGGGCCCTGCTGTATGCAGCACAAGGCCCTCCTGGGACCACTGTACACTCAAACTCCAACTCCACAAGCACAGGTATCTAGCACAGGAACTCACACTCACACATCACCTGGGAGACCCAATGACAACTCACACTACACACAACAGCATGCCCGGTCACACCCCCCCCCCTAACACAAGCACACACACCCGGGGCAGGCAACGTATTTAAACACTCCCACAATGGACATGTGACACAGCTACACCAATCCAGAGCCAAATAAGCATCAGAGTCACCAATCTACAGGTCAAACACTCAGGAAAACATCCCAATATGTCCCCCGCAACATACCCATACCCAAGTGGACATTGAGAGGAATGCTAGGGACAACCAACTACCTGGAGGAACTGTGTCAACTTGAATATGTATGAAACAGATGTGGCAGGAAATACCATTGACATTGTCTCTCTCTCACACACAGGGCAATGTCGTCAATCTCCCCCCAACACTGGGGGGGAAGAATCACTGTCCCAGGCTCCGCGTGAAGACGATCCCACCGGCAGCGACGACTCTCACCACTCCGTGGATGAACCCGACCAACCTGGCTCCTCTGGTGCCCAAGCACCTGCAGCACCTGCGTCAGGTACATCTGTGCCAACCACCATCCCCATTCCTGCCACATCCCAGGACACACCCAGGAGCCCTGCTCGCACTGAACAACAGAGCCAGTCTGACCAGGAGGGACAAGGTCCTCCGGGCACCCAGGAGGAGGCAGGCAACCCTGCAAATGCCATCCCTCAGGGGATCCGTAGACCCGATGTGCCCACAAGGGCAGGCCAGGCTCAAGTGGGCAGGGGTGGTGGGAGTGGAGGCAGGCGGAGGTGCGAACCTGACCAGCCAGCTCAGGACCCCGGTATGTCACACATACGCAACATCATGGACTCATACCGGCGTGACACCAGAGGCATCGACCAAGTCGTGTCCAGACTTTCCGGGATGCAGGGGACCCTCGATGAGATTAAGAACCTGCAGGTCGAGCATCATGCCAGTCATCAACAACACCAAGGACGGATGGAGGCAAGACTGGCTGAGCTCCTGGCGGTGCACAGGGACGTGAGCCAATCACTCCGTCAGATCGCCCAAAGCCTGGCAAACCCTCCCTGTACCACCAGGCGTAGACCTGCACCAGACACAGGGAGGGACGAGGAGGAGGAGGATTCATTTGATGGAGCGTCCCTAACATCGTCAAGGCCTGCACCTGAGGGTCCCCGAAGGAAGGTGGGTCGTCCACGTAAAAGACCGTGAGAGTCAGCGGACCATCCCCATCTCCCAAGTCACCTGGCCTGGCACCTGGCCCTCTGGCGCAACAGCAGCACCTCACCCAATGACATTCTCTGCCACATGGACTTGCTGGTCACAGTCTGACCAATGATGACCAACACTGTGGTCTGGACTCTGATGACTCCAACTGACAAGGAGGCCATCTCCCCCTGTGAACTTTGGATTCTATTCCCCCAGTAGTGCACCTTAGCACATCTACCAAAAGACTCACCCCAACAAAAATAAAATCTTATTTTTCTGCACATGAGATGTTGCTGTCATTTGCCATTATTCAACGACATATGTGTGTGGAAATGTCTAACTATGCCTGAGTGTTGAACTAACCCCAGCCATCCATACCCTGAGATCAGAGTCTGGTACAGGACACACATGGGTCACAAGGTATCATACAATGTAGGCATGGAGCACAACATTCACCTGTGATGGCCTCTGGCTGCTGAGGGGGGTGCTTGCTAAACTGTGCGGAGAGACCTATTTGGGAGATTATCATCAAGGCGTAGGGGTCATGGCTCATGTGGAGGTACCCGGGGAGGGAGTCCCAGGTATGTGTGGCCAGGTGGGAGAACAATGTCCTGTATGCTGGAGTACGGTGGATGTGAAGAACGGTGCCCAGGGCAAGGTTGGATGCACGGAGATGGCCCAACGGGATCTAGGATGACAGACGTACAAGGTTGGTGTGGGGTCAGGTTTGTGGACTGCCTCCTGAGTGTGGGTGGAGAGTGTGGAGGTCATCCTGCAGCAGACAGTGATCCATTGCAGCTATCTATGCTGGACGGTGAGGTGGCTGGGGCGCAGGGTGTTGAAGCTGAGGTTGGTCTGTCTTTACTTGGAGTGGATCCACCTGTGGATCAAGTGCATAATGCAGAGGGCATTGCAGCTAGAGGTACAGATGCTGTTGACTAGCATGGCATATGTGAGCCAGCCAAACATGATGCACACCATCTTGTGTGTGTGGCCACTGGGTGCTTGTGCAGGGCCCGCAGCAGCAGGCGCCATCTCCCTTCAATATGCCACATTTTGCACACAAAGACTAGGATGTCAGAAGGACAACTGCAACAGGCGCGGGTGTAAAGTAAGGAGTGTCCAGTGTCACATGGCACACCCAGCGACAATGCATGCATAATCACCAAAGAGCCATTACACCGGATCAGGAAACTGAAGGCCGACTTGCGCACAGGAGACACACCCTCAGCAGCTGTTGGTGGCCCATTGTGTGGTTGACCTAGCAAAAACAACATACACGACCATGTACTACATGCCCAATCGGGAGCCTAATCCATGAGCAACTGCATGCATGTCGCTAAACTACACATGGACTCCTATGCATTCTCTACAACAAGTATGCCAGATATGCCGCATGCTAAGTGGCAAGAGACCTGCATTGACAGAGATGAGGCACCTTGGAGTGTTACGAACACCTTTATTACTCAGCCTCACAATAATGGAAATGCAACCATTGGAACAGACTCACAGGTCAATTGGCTGAACATGTGTGACCTACACTGGACACCCCCTTCAACACACAGATGTGGTAAATCCTACAGAGCTGGCACACAAGTGAAGGGGTTGAGCCTAACCCCCCTTGCTGCACACGGAGAGTGTGCAATTCCCCATTGAGGCTGTCATGGGGATGTCCCACACCATGTCCACAATTAGCATCCCATATGTTCCTGAGGGACATTATACACACATTGATGCCTTCATCAGAATCCACAATCCATGACAGATGACTGTCAGGAAGGGTGACTATCAATTCATGGGAGCCATGCAACACGTCATGTGGCCCATGGTGAGTCGACATGTATGCATGGTAACACAACATGCACAGGAGCAGTCCCCACAAATCACAAACACGTACCACCCACAAAACGCCTTGCTGCACTCCTTACCCCAAATGAATGTTCACCATGTCTGTGCATGTCACTCTGATCCAGCACACGTTGCAATACTCATGAGGAATAGCAGGACGGCAATGATGACATGAGCAGACGACAGCCGCAGGAACCTGGGGAGGACAGACACACAAGTCAGCTAAGAGCTAGTAATCCGCAGACATGTACATGTACTCTACAGGAATGATGCCGTCACCATGCTATTAATGATTTTGGTGTTCCTGCAAAAATGTGTGGATTGACATCATCACTTGAATGACACATCTGAACACACCTCCAGCACACAGTTAGCTCGACACACACATTGCAACACATGCCACACAAGGCTCTAAGCGTGCACACTCAGACACAGGGACTCACCATCATGAGAAGAAGTTGCGGATAAGCTGACTCCGGATGTCCTCATCCTCATCCTCCTCCTCATCCTCACTTGCCCCGTGGCCAAGCCCTTCATCCTCCATGGGTGGATGATCCTGCTCATCGGGATCCAGGATGAGTGGCACGGCCTTCTCCACTACCATGTTGTGCAGCATGCAGCACACAAGGAAGATTTTGCAGACCTTCACCGGGGCATATGGGAGGGCGCCGCCGGTCTTGTGGAGGCACTGGAATCTGCTCTTCAGGAGGCCAAACGTCCTCTCAATAACGCGCCTCGTCTGCCCATGGGTGTCGTTGTACCGGTGTTCTGCGGCAGTTCTGGGGTTGCGGAGAGGCGTCATCAGCCATGGCATGTTGGGATAGCCAGAGTCCCCTACATGGAAACATCATGGGCAGAAGTGGGTCAGGAGAAGCAGTAAGATATTGAGATACCGCAAAACACTGGACTAACAGAGTATACCCACCAACAAGACATGCACGTTTGTTGCGCAGCTGCAGCATCATTTCAGGCACCCTGCTACGCCTCATGATGTAGGCATCGTGTGCTGATCCTGGAAAACGGGCACAGACATGGGATATCAGCATGTTAGCAAGACATACCACAAGGGCATTGATGGAGTGGTAATGCTTGCGGTTACGAAAGGCTACCTCCTGTGCCTGTGGTGGTACCAAAGCCACATGTGTCCCATCAATGGCCCCAATGACATGGGGCATCCCTCCCAGGGCATAGAACTCACCCTTGACACCTGTCAACTGCTCACGAGTTGGAAAATGTATAAATTCATCCAGGTGTAACAACATGGCCTCTAAAACATCATGCAGGACACAGCTTAACATGGTCTGGGACATGCCACCTACATCAGCTATGGTCAATTGAAACGTACCCGTGGCAAAGAAATGTAGGGCTGCCATCACCTTCATCTTGGGTGTCAGTGCAGTAGGATACCTGTGTAGCGGTTGGAGGTGTGGTGCCAGCCTTGCGGTCAAGTTGTCAATCAACGGTTGTGAGAAGCGGTAGCGGCGTATACAGTCACGTTCCCTCATGGCAGCCAAGTCTGGCATTGGTCGGGGGAGAGGCGGTGCCCTGCAGAAATTTGGAAGGAATAACGAAGATTGAGTACATCACTACACAAATGTCAATGAACAGAGCACATCCCCAACAGCTAATACACATATGCTACATACAGAGTCTGTTTTGTGCAATGCATCCAGGCCACGTATGGCAGCCAGGTGATACTCCTACCAAGTGTCAGCTACACACGTGGGTGCTCAAGGTCAACACGACATGCCATGAAACTAGCTGTGGGCCAGTGTAAGTGAAAAGCCAGACGCATTACAGGAGTGACAGACATCCACATATCAGCATTTGAAGGATGTCATCTCATACAGACAGCTGGCGGGAGTCTAGACGCACAGGTCACATGTAATCTTGAAAAGGACAGACAACACACATTACCATGAAGGCGTACATGTCAAAAACTGATGACACAGGCATTGAGAGTATGCAGATATTGCCTCATGTCAGGGAGTCATCTTCGAACCATCATGACACATGTAACGTTTGAGTCCACATGTGGCATGGTGTGCGTATATGTGTGTCATGCACATATGCACACAGACACATGTTGGATGCTGCAACAGCAGATGGATTTGACGGAACACCAACGGAAATCTCATGGGAACACATGACACACACTTGACATATAGTCACATCGTGGCACGCTGGGAGTCACATGTGAGGTGTAATTATCCGTGTACCTGGCATCAGGGGACATTTGCGGGTGTTGCTGACTGTGCCATACCAGTGATGCAGTGCTTGACACGTGTGTCCTACATGCACACATGTGCAAAGTGTGAATGGAAAGTGTGCCACGTAGTGCCCCATCACACATGACATGTGTAAACAGCTCATCACACATCTATTGTTCCACAACATGAGGAGACATGTGCCACATCACTGCCTGACACACCTAGGCCCTGCACATGAAGGACTGCACTGACAATGACTTGATGTGCAGCCTTGTGCGAGTCTGACGCCTCCATTCCTTTCATGTGCACCTCCTATCACCAGTGTAAGCTGTGAAAGGCAGTACACACGCTCTGAGGGCGTGTGTAAGGCCCGTACTCACACGTGTACGGGCCGTACACGCGTGAGTACGTGCCTATCACTAGGACCTACGGTACCCCCAACTATAGTGATACGGGCCACACTCACGCGTGTACGGGCTGTACATGCGTGAGTACGTGCCTATCACTAGGACCTATGGTACCCCCAACTATAGTGATACGGGCCGTACTCACGCATGTACGGGCCGTACACGCGTGAGTACGTGCCTATCACTAGGACCTACGGTACCCCCAACTGTAGTCATAAGGGCCGTACTCACACGTGTATGGGCCATACACGCGTGAGTACGTGCCTATCACTAGGACCTACGGTACCCTCAACTATAGTGATACGGGCCGTACTCACGCGTGTACGGGCCGTCACTGGTGTCTGTTTAAAGGGATTGGAGGAAACGTAGGATGCAAATGAGTCTGACCAATCACTCTGTCCTCCTGTAAATGAAATAGGCCAGCAAGGCAGATATAAGGCAGCCAGAACCCATGAGAGGGCACTTGCCTGCACAACATGTCGGTCGATACCACTGCTGCTGTATTGTCTCCCTCTGGCACCATGTCAAGGACCGTGGAGAGGGCTCAGCCTTTCACCCAGGAGGAGAACGAGGCCCTGCTGGATGTGATCCTCCCACAGTACCCCATGCTGTATGGTCGACCAGGGGAGCAGGTGAGTGCTGACTCCACTACCTTTGCCTGTGCACCTTTCTTGTGTCTGTCACTTCTGGCATTGTGGCCAGGTGTGACAGACATGCAATGTTGGTTGGAGTGGGTCCCAGGGAGGGGGGGGCTTATGTCTCTCATGCAGGGCTTGATGTAGTTCATGTGTGCACTCCTCACTTGCATTGTGCTTACTGTGACATTCACTGCATAGTGCATGGCACATTCCGCCAGCCTAATCCTCTTGGGCATTCTTGTTCTATTGTCCTGCGGTGATTCAGTCGTCACCCCGGTGTGACAGGTTTTCATTCAAGAAGGTTCAGCACCGTTCAAAAATAGTCAATAAGTGTTCAAAGAAATGTTCAAGACGTCAGTCATTTTCTTGAGAAGATTCTCTTTTTTTATTGTGCAATCACATGGAAATGAAGAGTCATATTCACATTTGACATGAAGGATCTTAGCCGACGCATTTCGTCTCTTACAAGGAGACTTCTTCAGGGCTTTCTTTTAACATTTGACTGATGCAGACTGCAAGTTATTTGAAAATAGAGCCAGTAATCCAGGTTTTTCACGCAATTCAAGGACAATCCACCAAATGAGTATCTGAAAGGGTATGATAGCCCGCGTCTTCTGGTCTCGTTCTTTACAATTACCCCGGTGTGACAGGTGACTGCACCCACAGATGTGTGTGAGAGTTGAGTGGAGCTGTGGTGAGAGTGGTGAGAGTGTCCAAATGATGTGTACGCCCCCTGGACATTGATGTGTGTGAATGTTCCTTGTCATGTGGGTGAGTGTCCATGTGGAGTGTTGCACCACAACTGCATGGAGGAGGCAACTGCTCAATCCATATGATGTGTGAAGTAAGCCGTGCTGTGTGTCTGACTTGCTGAGGTAGCCCCACACCTGTGACCCCCCCCCCTGGCAAGTGGCACATGTGCAGAGTGAGGTGTGCATCCGTAGTTGGCAATGGCAGGTGATTGATGTGTGCCTGTGTGTGTCTGTGTACTCTGCTGAGGTTTTGTCAGTGGCCTGGGGCATGTGACTGATTTTCGGTGCTGTCCATCAGCCTTCTGTTGCTTGGGATGCACAGTGTGTGCCATGATCAGGGATTGTTTCGCACCCCTCATGCCACCTGTGCACTTACTATGCCATGTTGTACATTGGTGCACCCACAGTGGAAAAAGTCCCTATGACTAAGGTGCTATTACTTGCCAGCATACTATGCCCTGTTCAACAGATCAAAGATGTTCAAATGTGTGTCTCTGTGACATGGTGCAGGTGTAGTGATGTTGTCCCACTTTGTCATCCACACAGGTATCCACCTACCACAAGGGGAAGATCTGGAAGGATGCCGTCAAGGCCGTGCAATCGGTGGAGGGTCGCAGGCGGCGCCTGCCACAAGTGAGGAAGAGATGGCAGGACATCTGGTGCCTGACCCGGAGGATCGCCCGGGTCATGCTGAAGGAGGAGGAGCCTTGCAAGCATGGCGGGCGCCGGCGCCTGACCCACCAGATGCGGCGTGTCCTGGTGGTGGTCTTCCCTGACCTGGATAGGCGGATACGGGAGTTACAGCAGCAGGAAGGGGGTAGGTACATGTGTGTTTGTTGTGTGTCGCCAGCTTTTTGATCTGCTCAGTCGCCTGGATACACTGCCAGGCTATATATGTGCAGTGCATATCCAGTTCCCCAAAGTTAACCTGTGCTGTTCTTCCTCCCTTCCCCTCCTTGACATGTGTTACCTGGTCTGTGTGCCATCACTATTGCACGTGGTCATCTAGGCTGCCAGTTTATCAAGGTGCACACTGCTTTCAGCATCATGTGTGGGGGTGGTCTGCCTGTGCCCTGTCCTGTTTGGTCATTTTGGGGTGCTTAATTGTTGGCACTGATGCTGAGTCTCAACATAGGAGTGTGAGGGTTCAAATGAACAGACTTGCAGCATGCATTACCAATGTTGTGGCCTCAGACATGATGTGCATGAGTGGGACATATGCTTAGTGCCGGGACGGTTGCTCCTGCGACAGTCAGCTCATTCCAGGACCATGGAGCAGTGTGCACACTACAGTCCCCTGACACAGCCTGCCCTCCTACTCATGTGTGTCATCCAACACTGTGCACATTCACTGTGGGTACATCATGGCTCTGCCTCTGTGGCATTGTTCCCTGGCCTAGGTTGTATTTTTCACATGTGTGATACATTTGTCCACTGGACAGGGATACACGAGTTTGCTTGTGCATACTCACCCTGGGCAGTGCCTGTGTGGCTATTCACAACAATCTGTTGATGTTTGTTTCAGACCAATATGTTTTGCCAGCTCTACAAGGTGATGTTGTGTTAATGAAGCTAGTTTCCAAGCACAGTTATTGTAACCCTGAATAAAAGGTGTCACTTCTTGATCGGTATCAGTCACATTGACTCAGGTATGGGTGGGTGTGTGCGGGAGGGGCGTACATGTTCAACCCTGATGTTTCATTGCCAGTTCTGACTTGTGTGTGATGAGTCGTAGTACAGACAGTCATCGTGCAGTGCCCCCGTGATGTTGGCCAGTGCTTAATGTTCGTGCGTCATTGCCAGTGTCAGTTTTTGACAATCATGTATCCTGGTTGTACATTTTTGGCACCTGTGTGTGGTTCAGATGCTACACAGTTGTGACTTTGTGTGCTGACATCTGTGGGTACATTCTGGCTTGCCATGAGGGGGAACCCACAGTACAGCTAGGATTTTTTGCTACACAATTGCAGGCCCATTAGCCTATGCATTGTCCTGGGTGTGGACATGTGTGCCAGTCCAGATGACAGTCAGTAGGTCATATGTGTAGCCAACTGTGTGATCAGGTGACGGATAGCCATGGGACAAATGACATGATTCAAGTTGTTACACAGAGAAAATGTCCATTGGCACTCACTACACCTGTCAACATGTCTCAATGTTTCATATGCGTGACCTTGTTGTTTTGTTGTGAAGGACAATGATGTGCCTGCATGCCAGATGTCTCCCAAGGAAGTGCACAAGACACCACCTTTACACTTTCCAGGGCCACGCTGGCACATTTTACAGTAAGGCACAGTTTGAACAAAACTTGTTTGGAGTTCATACATATACATCTTCCCACAGTGTGCTAGCAATTGGGTTCGTCCTTGGTTGTTGCTGATACCAACTTACAAGTGTCAAGTCATCCAGACCACCCTGGTGCCATGTATATGTACTTACTGATACGCCATTTCTGCCTAACTGTGGCTGATTTGAATGAGTCTGGCAGCTCAGACAATGACTGTGTACATGTAGTTTGGTGTGCACCTCCTTGTGTGACTTCTGCTATACAGCCACATGTGTGTTGTGTTCACAGAGTGCCACATTCACACATGCTAGACATGTCCATTATGTAAAGGGTTGTGAATCTCCAGGAGTCACAATGTATTGCTTTGGGGTGTCAAAAGTACTCACAGGTCTCTGAGTGTGGGGACACCTTCTGCATTGGCATGTGGTCTTTGGCCTTCGTTGCAACAATACTGTTTGTTTCACAGTGAACAAGAGGTGGCATGCCTTCAGAGTCTCGCTGTGCTCAACTGATCCCAGACACTAGCTTCTCATGATCTTGTGATTTCAAGTTATTTGCTGTTGTGTCCTAATTTTATTTTTATCCAAGTGGCATGGTGGGTCAACCAACTGGGGAGTGCAGGGCTTACATATGTGGGGAGTATCCTAGATGTTACTCATGATGCCTTTCCTGATATGCAGTGTTGCCTATTTTGTTTGCCTCATGTGTCAGATGTATACAGGTGACTGATTTTTTCCTGTCTCTTCACCTTGCCCACAGCATCATCTGAGGACACCGAGGGCGACACCGGCACGGACATCGAGGAGGGATCGAGCAGTGGTGCCACCACTGCTGAGGAGTCGGTGGAATCCAGTGGCACGGAGGGCGAGGGGAGTGAGGCGGAGGACCTGCCCAGTTCCAACACAGACTACGAGGCAGACGGGTCAAAGGCTGAGCTCCCAGAGGGGGCAGAGGCTGCTCCCACAGCTGAAAGTAGCAGTACATCTCTCTCCGCCCCCTCCATTCCCATCACCGCCCTCCCACTTGCTCGGGTCCCTTCTGTCCATGCTAGGCGCCCACATGTCTCCTTCGTGCCAGGCACCGCACCCCCTACCCCTGTCCCCCCTACTGCCCTCGCTGCCGAGTCTGTGGACATTCAGCGGCAGTTGCAAGTTGGGCAGACATCGATCCTGACTGTCCTCCATGGCCACACCAGACTGCTGACACAGATGGTGTCGTACATGGAGGGCATGTCATCAGCGATGTCTGACCAACGGAGGTTGCTGAGGTCCATGGACTCAACACTGACGGCAGTAGCAAATCACCTGCAGCGCTGCGTCCCCCCCTACCCCTGCCCCATCCACAAGTCCCACAACCATGCCTGTTCCAGTCACACCAAGACATCCACACACACGCACCCCACCAGACAGTAGCAGCACACCAGGGCAAGCGCACACCTCCTGACACGCACACTCAGGGGGAAGCAGGCACACCCACTGGGTCTGGGGCACACAGGCAGGCACGCAGCCACAGTCCTCGTCCACATGACTCACTCCCCAGTCCCTCCGATGTCACTCCCCTTGGCTCCCCTGCCCCAGATTCGGAGAAGGAGGCCTACTTTGCTGGGCTGGGCCTCAGCCCCACTAGTTCACCTGGGCGGAAACGGTCAAGGCACTCCACGGGTAGGGGAGTTAAGTCCCCCAGCCTGTCCACCACCTCCCCCAGTAGCGCTGCAACCCATCCCTCCAACCCCCTCCTCCTTGGGGCCTGTTGTTTCTCCGGGTGCAGGGGAGACGCTTGAAGAACTGGCAGAAGTGTGCAGCGCCGAGCTCACCTCCACCTTTGGCGCTGCCCCACCCCCTGTGGTGGAGTCGTCCGTCCCTGCAACCACCACACCTACCCTTCCCTCTCCTGTCCCTGCGGTGCCTGGTCCTTCCCCACATGATGCCCCCCCCCCCCAGTCGACGACACAGTCTTGTGATGTGCAGGCAGGCTAAGGGAGACGCATGGCCATGTGGCCCCCCCCAAGGACTGATGTAATGGACTGGCCATTGGCCTTTGTGAATAGTCTCGTTTACACATTATTATTTTGCTGCTGAATAAAGCCTTTTCTTTTTCATTTGGAAAGTCTTGCATTTCAGGTATTGATGTTGATTCTGATGCTACAGGAGTTGGGGTTGTGGGCATGTGTTATGTTTCAGGGACATGTTGTACTCTGCTGCTCATGGGGTGGAACCTGGTATCTGCGTGCCATCACAAGGTCTCTGCAAAGATTCTTTGTCGTGTCTGCTCTTTGTGTTTGGAGACATTGTCCCAAGGAGTGTTCTTTCCTCTGTGTCACCTGGCATCTCCCCTGCAGAGAGTTGCACAATTGTTGTGTTGCCCTGTGTCTACATATCCTTGGCTGGTGAGGGATCCCTTCAACTCTGGCCATGCCTGCTCAGCAATGTGTCCGGCTGCATAGTCTGTGCCATCCTTGGTACTCACTGTACTCATGTATAGAGTGTTTTGCCATGCCTTCACAGAGACATTGTCCCTTTTCCGCATAATGCATGTGTGTAATCCCAGCCTAGTACACATACGGTACTTGTCCTGCTGGGTATTTGAACACCTGACTCACAATTGTGGCCTTTGTATCTGTGGGAACTCCACCCGATTCCTTCCGTGACAGACAACATCTTGGTGGCTAGGCCAGCACCTGAACATTCCTATCAGTGCTGGGATGTGCGTGTCAGTGTGTGTTCTCTTTGGCTCTCTTAGTTTATTAGGCAGTGGCATGACTATACAGTCTTGTGGCATGATCTCAGTGTGTGTATTGTGCTGCATCTGCCAGGGGTGGTTATGCATGTGTTATTTGTCCTCACACCCGCATGTGGTGTGTCATGCAGTGGGGGAATGACATCCATCCTCCTGGGAGTGGGACACTGCTGTCAGTGATGTGTTGCTATGTCACTATCATCATTGTCCTAAGTTATGGATACGTACATTGACCCATGGAGCTGTGGTCATCTGATAATGATGTACACCCCCCCATATCTCTGTCCACTGCTGGGAGTCCTCTGCACCCACCCCCATGGCTCTGTCCACTGCTGGGAGTCCTCTGCACCCACCCCTCATATGTCTGGGCACTGCTGGGAGTGATAGGCACCCACCCCTCATATGTCTGGGCACTGCTGGGAGTCATAGCCACCCACCCCTCATATGTCTGGGCACTGCTGGGAGTGATAGGCACCCACCCCTCATATGTCTGGTTACTGCTGGGAGTGATAGGCACCCACCCCTTATATGTCTGGGCACTGCTGGGAGGCCTTTGCACCCACCCCTCAAATGTCTGGGCACTGCTGGGAGTGATATGCACGCACCCCTCATATGTCTGGGCACTGCTGGGAGTCATTGCCACCCACCCCTCATATGTCTGGGCACTGCTGGGAGTGATAGGCACCCACCCCTCATATATCTGGGCACTGCTGGGAGTCATAGCCACCCACCCCTCATATGTCTGGGCACTGCTGGGAGTGATAGGCACCCACCCCTCATACGTCTGGGCACTGCTGGGAGTGATAGGCACCCACCCCTCATATGTCTGGGCACTGCTGGGAGTCATAGCCACCCACCCCTCATATGTCTGGGCACTGCTGGGAGTGATAGGCACCCACCCCTCATATGTCTGGGCACTGCTGGGAGGCCTTTGCACCCACCCCTCAAATGTCTGGGCACTGCTGGGAGTGATATGCACGCACCCCTCATATGTCTGGGCACTGCTAAGAGTGATAGGCACCCACCCCTCATATGTCTGGGCACTGCTGGGAGTCATAGCCACCCACCCCTCATATGTCTGGGCACTGCTGGGAGTGATAGGCACCCACCCCTCATATGTCTGGGCACTGCTGGGAGGCCTCTGCACCCACCCCTCAAATGTCTGGGCACTGCTGGGAGTGATATGCACGCACCCCTCATATGTCTGGGCACTGCTGGGAGTCATAGGCACCCACCCCTCATATGTCTGGGCACTGCTGGGAGTGATAGGCACCCACCCCTCATATGTCTGGGCACTGCTGGAAGTGATATGCACCCACCCCTCATATGTCTGGGCACTGCTGGGAGTCATAGGCACCCACCCCTCATATGTGTGGGTACTGCTGGGAGTGATAGGCACCCACCCACCCACTTGCGCCCTTGCTGTGGTACACTGCTGTCCTGGCCATACACCACCCCCAATTTACAGCTGATGTGCTGCACCAAGCCGTACGCCTGCATCCATGGCGTGTGTACGACTTGTGTCCATCATGTAATGGGGCTTTAGGGGTACGCGTGTACGGACCGTACCCACACTCTGGGGGCGTGGGTACGGTCCGTACACGCGTACCCCTACATCACCACTACTATGGTGGTACGGACCGTACCCACGCTCTGGGGGCGTGGGTACGGTCCGTACACGCGTACCCCTACATCACCACTACTATGGTGGTACGGACCGTACCCGCGCTCTGGGGGCGTGGGTACAGTCCGTACACGCGTACCCCTACATCACCACTACTATGGTGGTACAGACCGTACCCACGCTCTGGGGGCGTGGGTACGGGCCGTACCACCATTGTAGTGGTGATGTAGGGGTACGCGTGTACGGACCGTACCCACGCTTTGGGGGCATGGGTACGTCCCGTAACACCATTATGGTGGTGACGGGTACGCGTCCACGTCCACTTCCGTTGTGGCGGGACGTGGGATTGGTGGAAACGCCCCCCGAAGTGACCAGACCATGGAGGTAATTATTGTGCAGGTTGTATTTGTATTTTGTGGGGTGTGGGTTATGTTTCCTGCCCCTTGCACCCCCCCCCCTTTGCCCCTGGGGGTTGTTCTGACCTTCTGCGGTGTCTGCGTCGGTTTCTGTACATGAGGTGGTAGGCTATGAGGGCCGGGATGACGCGTAGGTTGGGGTCCATCGCTGTCCGTCGCGTATGTGCTCCCTGTTCGCGTCGTC
This sequence comes from Triturus cristatus, assembly GCF_964204655.1. NCBI lineage: Eukaryota > Metazoa > Chordata > Amphibia > Caudata > Salamandridae > Triturus > Triturus cristatus. The sequence continues at coordinate 74,627,027 of NC_140585.1, read as the reverse complement.
CTCAATTTCCCGGCAGTTTTTGGCTCCCGTAAAAAATGCTACGTGCGGAGTGATGTAGGCACGAATCGTACTTGCTGGTCTGTGAAACGCTGCCTGACTCCGTCCGGACGTCGTGTCTGCGCCGTCCAGACTCAGATTTGTATGTATTTTTTTGTCGGTCGGTGTTTTTTACGACTCGTACGGAAATGGTGTTTCTGTACGATTCGTACTTGCGAGTTTGTAAGGTGTTTTTCCTGGGTACGAGTCGGACGGAGAAAACGCTCCGTAACACCATTTGTACCCGGGTTTTACCGGATCGGAATCGGCACCCTGATGTCAAATAGTTCAGCATCAACTGACAAGAGAGTCACAATTAAAGATCTGTTACACTGGTAATATGTACCTATTTTGTGTTTTTGTAGACCATTAAAAAACGTTAAAATATTCAGCAAACCAAACATTATACCTACATTTCCTTGTTAAATCATTATAAAAACAATGTGAGCTATTAAAATTTCAGGCCCATCTTCTTGCGTTTGAATCCAACTGCAAGTAAGTATCTACTAAGAGTAAAAACTATATGGGGTGATGTATCGCTTTTCAGTACTCCCAGGGCTTCCTCAAATTTTGTAATTTCCAAATTCCTACAGAGTGTGTGAATCCATGTTTCCTATTCTTGTTATAAGCTGTGCAGAAAAACAGAATGTGTGCAATATTTTCTGGCTAACCCAAAGTGCAAGTTTCATCCTCAAGCCTAGCACCCACCTTCCATTTGGAAGTGAATGTTCCGATTTGTAGAATTTCATTGCCAAATTTTAAATATATTGTCTTTGCCAGATAGGGTTGAATTGCATCTAGGAAGTCTTCAAAGGTAGGACTTGGCTTAGTGATAAGAAATTGTGATGTCAGTCGACCAAGGGTTGGGTTATTGAAGTGAGTGTTTGCAACATATTCCCAGTATGTTAATTTGAGATGTTTCTTGGAGCTGCATGATAATATTTGTGGCTCGCTCCAATATGAGGGAAAACCAAGTTTAACATGCGCCAAAAGTGTGGTTTTATCTAATTCCAAAATGTTCCTAGGGCTTCTCTATAGTGACCCAATTCCTCTGTGGTCTATACTCTGATCCAGTAGAGAATAGGTCTCAGTGTTGCAACATGTTCTGTCTGTTTCCTATTTAAATCATAATACCTAGGTATTAGTGGTGCTACCCCTGGAAGGCCTAACAGCCCATTCATAAACTTGTTTTCTACAATGGCGAGCAATTGAACTTTTTCCATAACTCGGCCCCGTATAGTGCTGCTGCCTGAGCCTTGTGTTTATAAAGCTCCAAGACTGGTGTTATTGCCTTGGTAGTAGACTTATATTTCTTCATAAATTCTATCTTTGCGTGGCTTATTTGGGGCTCCCACCATAATCTAGAATCTAATATTACACCCAGATACTTGAAGTTGGTTATGTGCTCCAGTTGTTGCTCCCCCACGGTGATATTTTTCCTAAAGGATCTATGTGGTTTTTCTATCATATATTTGATCTTATTTATGTTTATTTCCAGACCTTTTTTGTGCAGGGAGTATAAAATCTATTAAGTACATTTTGAGGTTCACTTGATGTCTGCAAGATCAAGATGATATCATCTGCAAAGAGCAGTGCAGGGAGTGGGACCGAGTTCCTGCAGAATTTCGGGGAATCATGGTTGTATTGTTTCAAGTGGTCAACAACATCATTAATATACAGGGAGAACAAGGTGGACATTACCCCTGTCTAGCTCCTCTACTAATTAATATCTGTTGTGTAAGGTTACCATGTTCGCCCCAGTGAACTCCAGAGATGTTATTTCGGTGTAACCTAATTATCTCTGTCAGGATTTTGTCTGGAATGCCTTAGGTTCTTTTTTTTTAAATTTTTTTAAAAACCTTTATTCTTTTAAATCAGTGACACAGCTATTCAGCCGACAACCCGGAGGTACGGCAGCTTTAGAAACACAACACATGCGAGCGTCCATATTTCACTGGCAGGAGAGTCAAAGGTTCTGTTTTAAATAAACACAAACCCAAACCTAAACACAAGCAAGGCGATAAGTACTGAAAGCACAAAAAGGGTTCCCATCAGGGGGAGCAAGCCCCATTTCGTCCAACAGACACAGGTCTATAGCAAGGGAAAGGAGGGGAAGTCAGAGACTCAAGAAGACAAACACATACCAGCAAGGAGTACAAAGCCGGAAAGAAAGCTAAGGGGAGAGCTGCTCCTCAGGCGGGTCCGGGTCTGGGGGCAGGCATATGCCCCCTCTGTACTGGTTCCATCGCCCCCATACAGAGTGCCATTTCCGAGGGCGCCCTCGAGCACAATACACTGTCTTCTCCCTAAACATGCTCCAATCCATGTTTTCCATCCACGCTGTCAATGTAGGAGGCTTAGTAGAGCCCCACAGACGAGCGATGTCGCGCTTGGTACCTTGTTCCCTAGGGTCACCCACTGAGTCTGTGCCGCGTCGTGGTCAGTAGGGCCCCAAACATTCAGGAGACAACACCGCGCCTCAGGCTGCATGACGATGCCCATCACCTCCCCCATCACATCGTGGATTCGCTTCCAAAACTCCATAATCGCACCGCATTCCCAAATAATATGTAGGAAGGTGCCCACCATACCACAGCCTCTCTTACATAAGCCCTCCTCAGACAAACCCATATGGACCAGCCTGGGCCCCGTCACGTATACCCTATGGAGTATTTTAAGCTGCACCAGCCGCAGGCGCGCGGGGATCACGACCTCTTTGGGAGAAGAAACTGCATACTGCCAATCCTCATCATCGAGTTCGAGGCCATCCCTGGTCCATTGATCGCGCAACCCTAGAAGAAGATCCGCCCGAACATTAATTAGTTTCTTATAAATGAGCGAGATCGTACTCTCTGGCATATGGCCATCCAGGATCCGGTCCTCTAACGGAGAGGACTCAGGCACCTTCTCCCCTTCTACAAGGACTGACCGCAAGGCGTGGCACACTTGAGCGTATCGGAAGAACTCCGTGCTCCCCAGCTCATATTCCTTCTGCAGCTCCTCGAATGACTTTATCCTACCCTTGACCAAAAGGTCTCCGACCCTGGATATACCGATCAGGTCCCATTTCTCAAACCCTTTTGTATGCCAAAGCTTCCCCAGAATATCGGAGTCAAACAGAGGGGTGGCAAGGGTAAGCTTACCCTTCCAGCCCAGTGAATCCGTCGCCACCTTCCATACATGCACGGCCACCCTGGTGGGCCCCGTAAGGGTTAAGTCCGACGACTTCGAGTACAACGCTCTGTGGTAATTACCCCCACGTAGTAACCATCGGTCCATGGCGAAGCCGGGGCTCAGCGCCGGACCATATACACCATGGTTAATCGCGCTCAACTGAGTGGCCCAATAATAACGTCGAATGTCTGGAAGCGCGATACCACCGTCATACCACGGAAGCGTCAACTTAGCAATCGCTATGCGCGGGCGCCCTTCCCACAATAGCGCGCGCTGGTGGCTTTCGACCTCACGGAAATAACTGGCCGGGACCAAGTCAAGGGTATTCTGCAGGGCATAGAGGAAATGGGGAAGAGACATCATTTTAAACAGGGCGGCACGGCCAAGGAGGGAAAGCGGCAACCGCCGCCAGCCCGCCACGTCCCGTCGCAGACGTGCCAAGGGAGGGAGCAAGTTCTTCTCATATGGTAAAATGGGGTCGGTGGAAATATAGATCCCCAAATACAAAAAGCCCTGCTGGGCTATCTGGATCGAGCAGTTGCGCGGGACAGGCGGGACATCCCCACACAGGACATACAAGTATGACTTCCCCCAATTGATGACAAGACCAGAGTTCCTACCGAAAGAAGTCAAGACGTCACAAACCACTATCAGAGATTTCTTAGGCGAGGTGAGGTATAGCAGAATATCGTCGGCGTAAAGTGAAATACGGTCTTCGTGGTCAGGCGACCAACGAATCCCACGTATATCGGGGTGCCATCGTATCCACGGCGCCAGCGGCTCAAGAGCAAGGGCGAACAACAACGGCGACAGGGGACAGCCCTGCCGGGTGCCTCTCCCGAGCTCGAACGGTGTCGACGCCCGCCCGTTCACCACGACGCTAGCAAGAGGCCCCTCATAGAGCAACCTCACCCAGCCTACAAATCCAGGCCCAAAGCCGAACTTGGCTAGCACAGCCCACAGGTATGCCCACTCCACTGTATCGAAGGCCATCGTGGCATCGAGGGACGCCACAATAGCCGGCTCTCGCATCGTGCCCGTCGTAGCAATCACTCCATGGAGACGTCTAAGATTCAGTGCAGTGTTACGGTGCGGGATAAAGCCCGACTGATCCGGGTGGATCAAGTCGCCAAGCACCCGGACCAGGCGGTTAGCAAGGATCTTAGCAAGGATTTTCGGCTCGGCGTTGAGAAGTGATATCGGCCGATAGGAGCCACACTTGTCCCGGGGCTTACCGTCTTCATGTATTACCACAATCGTCGCCAGACGTTGATCAAGCGGAAGAAACCCATTCACCCGCGCCTCCACGAACATGGCGCGCAGGTGAGGAGCCAACTTATCCGGACGAAGCTTATACAGCTCAATCGGCAAACCATTTGGGCCCGAGGCCTTACCGGAGCGCAACGCACGGATAGCACACGCCACTTCGTCTACAGTTATATCTCCATCGAGGTCATCCCTATCAATGGCAGAAAGGCAGGGCAGAGCGATATCACGCAGAAGGTCACACGAGTCCTCAGTCGGCCTATCCGAGACCGAGGTGTATACCGTACGAAAATAGTCAGAGAAACACTGAACTATACCGTCGGGGTCAGTGACAACCTCTCCCCCATCCATCGACAACTCCGGCACCACTCGATTAACACGCTCTTTTTTATCCAACCACGCCAGCAATTTCCCGGCCTTATCACCAACATCGTACAATCGGCCCTGCTGCTCCCTATTGAGAGTCTTGGCAGCGTTCGTCACCAGATCCCTATATTCCAATTGCTTCAAGCTCAAATTATGCAGTGTGGCCGTTGCAACATCCTCTTCCAAGGCCACTTCTAAAGCCTCTATCTCGTCCTCTACTTGTGTAACCTCGGCGTCTCTCCGCCGCTTGGCGGCCACTACCAAGGAAAGGGCCTCCCCTCTCAATGCAGTCTTAAAAGCTTCCCACAAGGACACCGCAGATTCAACTGAACCCTGATTATCTTGAAAATAGTGATCAACTGTCTTCAGCAACGCACTGCGCAGCTTGGGGTCACGAAAGTACCAGGGGTTAATGGGAGCCACCCTGCCCCCCACCACCCGGCCAATATCCAGACGGGCCCACACCGGCGAATGATCAGATATGCCCCGTGCCATGTGCCTAGCCTCAGATACCAATGAGGCGTGCGCAGCCAGAGTGAGCAAGTAATCAATCCGAGAGAGACTCCCGTGGGCCCCGGAATGAAAGGTATATTGTCTCTGAGTGGGGTGCCGTAGCCTCCAACAGTCTACCAGACCAAAAGTATCTATAAAGTCGGGAAGCCACTTCTGAGCACCCCCGGTGTCCCTGGGCGGGTACCTATCGAGCATTCCAGACCCAACCGCATTGAAGTCTCCTCCCACCACTAGCATCCCTTCGGGGAGTTCCAACAAGGCCTTGCCCAGATCAGCAAACGTGGAGGCCTGAAGGGCAGGAGGGACATAAACAGAAACCAATACCAACGTTCTGCCCTCCCACCTCCCCGCCACAGCCACAAAGCGCCCCCTGTCATCAGCGATGGTGGAGTCAATCTCAAATGGTAGGGAAGCTCTAACAAGTATGCCCGCACCCCTGGAGCCCGAGGAGAACCCCGAGTGAGCAATGAATTTATAACCCTTTCTGTTAAGTGCATAACATGTATTCCCTATAAGGTGGGTCTCCTGCAGGAGGACCACATCTGGCGAGGTCCGTTTCAAGAATTGCAGGACTATCCCCCGTTTAATACGATCCCCTAAGCCATTGACATTCCAGCTAATTATGTTTAAGCCCCTATCCCCCATCCCCAAACACAAAGAGACCTCCACCCCCCCCGGAGAACCACGATCGGACAATACTGACAACCATTGCTACGCCTTGCAAGAAAAAAAACAACCCCCAACAACAACCCCAACATCCCGAATCCCCCCCCTCCCTGCACCCCTGCGTCAGCTTACAAAGCCCCCCCAACTTGCAGTGTGCCTGTCGCCCTATCAAAGACAAATCTACAAAAAGTACCCCAAGGGAGGAAAGAGCTCCTATCTTCCCCCCACCGCCCTCCCATTACTGCAGTAGGGTGCGAGTCACTGTCCGGGGCTGAGTCAAAACAGACCGACACCGGAGGTATCACTTCTGTCCATCCCGGTCGCCCTCCGCTCCATCCACGCGGTCCCGGCCGGGCTGTCGCCGAGGGAGCGCATCCAACCAGTCCCCCGCCATGTCCGGTGATTCGAAGAAGAAAGTCCGATCCTCATACACCACACGTAGCCTGGCGGGGAAAAGCATGGCATACTTCAGGTCCATCTCCCTAAGCCGCCGCTTCACCCCCAGGAAACTCTGCCTCTGTTTCTGCACCATCTGGGTGAAGTCAGGATAAAAGCTCACAAAGGCATTCTGAAAAGGCACCGGGCCTGTCACCCTCGATGCTTGCAGGATAGCGTCTCGATCCCGAAAATTAAAGATCCGGGCGACAATCGGCCGCGGGGGGGCTCCCACCTTAGGCCGTCCGCCAGGCACTCGGTGAGCCCGCTCCACCGCAAAAAACTTGCCAAGGCCCTTAGGCGCAAGATGATTCACCACCAAGTCCTCGACGAGTAAATCCACGGAGAGCTCCTCCGAAGTTTCCGGGACCCCAATAAGGCGCACATTGTTGCGCCGGGCCCGACCTTCAAAGTCTTCGAGCCGGCGGGCGGAGAGGTCATTCGCGGTTCGTAGCTTACGAACCTCAGCCTGGAGTTCCGAGACATCGTCCGCGAGGCCAGTAGTCTTGAGGTCCAGGGACTTGACCCGCTGATTGGTTTTGCCCAGGTCCGCGCGAATCAAGTTGACATCAACCAAAATCATGTCCACCTTGTGCGCCAGGGTCTCAAATTGTCGCCCAATCGAAGATTGCATCCCATCTATCGCCCCCTTGATATCCTGCAATGATAACTCCGAGGCTGGGGATGAATCGGCCTTCTGTGCTTCCAGCGACTGTCCCGATCCACCAGGCGACCCCTTCTGCTGGGCATTGCGATCCATATTGTTGGATTGGGTATAGCCTCCCCGCCTGGTAGTCTTAGACTTCGACTTGTCTGCCTCCGATTTGGTCGACATCTCGAACAGCAGGGCGGTCAGTCGCAAAAAGACGTCCCTCACTCAGCCAGAGGAAACAGGGTCCACTAGGACTTCAGCAGCCAGCCAGGGCCGAGTGGAGGTCTTCCAGACAGCAGGGGACCGGCATGAAGCACTCCCAACCCAGAGCAAGCAAAGGGCGAGAAAGCGAAAGTGAAAGTGCAGCGGCACCCGCCCGCCAGTTCACACCTCCCAAGGCCGCTGGTGTTCAATTAATGGCCGGGAATCCTTCCAACGCAAGCCCCTGGCATCCTTCGGAGGTAGGCCGCAATCTTCCGCCATGCACAACTTCGGTCCCCGGTGGGCGATCTTAGCCCGGACAACGTCAATCGCCCCAGCTGTGACTCATCTGCAGGATTCCGTGCATGAAAATCAGGATTTAGGACAGGATGATTGCAGGAGGGCGCGAGGGTCGCGGGAGCTCAAGGCTCACGCGGCCATCTTGGTCAAGCGCTAGGCTCCTCCCCATGCCTTAGGTTCTTTAATGCTGTCCATAAAAGCCGTCTTGGGACGTAATTGAATGCCACCTTTAGATTAATGAATGCTATGTAAGCATGGCCTCCCTTTATTCTGAATATACTTCAATAGGATGCACATAAGCCTAAATAGCTGGTCGATGGTACTAGTGCGGGTCCTAATTCCTGCCTGAAAGGGTGTACATTTATCATTATCACAAATACAGTCATTCAATCATGCAGTATTTGACGAGCATCGGTTTTTTGCACCACATCTATTAGGCTTATTGGCCTATAATTCCCTGGTTTACTCGTGTTGGATTTTTTGTGAATAGGAACTATTTCCGTCCCATTCCATGTCAGAGGAATTGGTGCCCCCATGCAACCACATTACTTATCAAATTTAAATAGGGAACCCAAGCTTCCTTTTTGTGTTTTAACAGGTCCCCAGGAATCCTATCTAATCCAGGAGCTTTTTCCAATTTTATCGCATCAATGGCCAGCTCAGTTTCTGTTAAACTAAAATGGAGTACCTGTTCCACCCCCAATTTTTCTGATACTCAGAAACCCTTGCACATCATGCTGAAGATTCTTGGGGGCTAAAATGCCAGGTCTAGGTATCAGGGTCCACATTGTGCTCTGTGCAGGAAACTATACCCTTACTTCCATATTTAATTATTTTCCTTTGATTTAGCTGCTTGAAGTAAGTCACACGAATTTGTGTCTTCCTAGGTTTTTTGTGCATTTTTATCAGTGCCTTTTTGTAATTGGCCCTGGCCTCCTTTACCACTATGCATTCCTGCTCTTCCAGCTATGGAGTAAGGACTTCTTAGCTTCTTTGCAATTAATTGTATACCATGGGTTGCATAAGTGCTCCCTCCTCGCTCCTTGCCTTATTTTACTAGCAGGTGCTTTTGTTAGCATGGTCTCAGTTCCGAGACTAGAGTTTGATGAGTAGCAATGGCCAAGGCTCTTGAGCGATTGCTATTGGCATATTTCTCCAACACCTCAGAGAAGGTACTATAAATATTGGTCATGGTCTCTCTGCTATTCACAACCATAGGATGATTCAGCAAGGGCTCTACGCCAGTTGTTCATACTTGAGTGTTGCACTTGATCCATTCTAGGCATAAAGAATAGTAATCGCTATCTTCTCTTTCCCTGTCTATTCGGAATTTAGTAATTTTATGCCATGTTATTGTACTATGCAATACATAGTCAGTTCTTGAGCGAGCAGTACCCCTTCTAAATGTATATATTTGGGGGAATTGTTTTTGTTGCCATTAGCTATCCTTCCGTTACATGTTCTTAAACCATGCGCTGTTGTACAATGTGCTATTTGCATAGTTGCTACAGTACATGGTTACCTACTTACAGTTGAGGGATACCCCTAGTTATATCCTCCTCCTCCTCAATAATCAAGTATAAGCCAATTAAGGCTCGTAGGTACAATTAAAGTCTCCTCCTCTAATAATTGCATCACTAGGATTTATACTTTTTAGGATGATGTCCAAAGATTTTATAATCTGTGATTCCGTGTTTGATCTCTTCGGTCTTATGTAAATGTTAAATATAGCAGATTGTCGTTTTTCATAGTTATATTGATTCCAAGTATATCTGGTGATTCAATTTGATGAACATCAATGTTTATGTCTAAGGCACTATTTACCCACATGATCAATCCTCCTGATGGTCTACCATTCCGTTAGGGAGCTGCATTTTTATAGAATGTTTTGTACAATTGTTTATGCGGTGGGTCTAGAAACCATGTCTCCTGGAAGAGGCAGAGATGGAACTGCTCTATGTATTTATGCCAGTAGGGATCTGGGAGCCTATTTATAAGACCAGCCACATTACATTAATTCATTACTAGGGTTTCGTTGCCCATAATGCTAGAAATATTCGAAATGTTCAAATGTTCTTCCCACCTTGTCTTGTTTATAGGGTTATTTACCTCCCCTCTTTTATCTGCTTGTGTTCCTTGACACTCTGCCCTATTTAAATATCCTAGTCGTACTCTCTCTGCATCCTGGGCCTGTTCTGAGGTTAAATTTGTGCCGCTCCTTTCAATTAATCTATGTGGCGTTAGTCAATATCCTGCATCGAGGTTTTGGGTATTTTGGGTATCATCAGCGGTTGACTTACGAAGCTTAAACTTTATTGTTGTTTTTGATGTTGACTCTGTTCTGAGGTCCAAAGCAATTAATCCATCCTCAATCTTTTTATTTACAACTGTGAGGGCGATAATGTCATAATCCTACTCATCGTCTTGCAAGCGTTCTGCCCTCACTAAATTTGAGCATACTACCGACAAGCATTGTCAGTTGTGCCTGATCCAGTGAGTAACCTTATTTTTAAGAGCTTCCACATCCTCTCTACTTCATTTGTCCAGCTTTGGGACATTAGTTAACTAAATTCTATGTTCTCCAGCTTTTTTTTTTTTTTTTTTCCTATTTGCCGCCCAAAACTCTAACGAAACCACCCTGGGCTTTTCGACCTAATTTACTGGAAATAGTTTAAGAGGGAGGGAAAAGGAGGGGGTAGGGGGGGAATGGAGAGGGGGAAGGCCAGGCCAAAGTCTAAGACCAAAGGCTCCCCTTTCCCCAGACCCTCCTAGTCACCCAGAAAAACCTTCACCAGTCGAGGAGGGCTCAGGCTTAATCATTGGAACTTTACTGCTTACAGATCAAAACACCCTACTCTTCCCCAAAACGTGCCAAAAAAGGATTTCACAATTTATATCTTTTCCTTGTCTGATCCGAAATGTCCAGTTTTGCAGTAAACCTCTTGGAACATAACCAGTCATGCTCTGTTGGAGGCACCGGAGAAACCCATTGTTTGCATATCTCTCTACGAGCCAAAAGCACGGCATAAAAAATAAGCTTGGCATTATTGTCTGTGCCCTTACCTTGCAGATCAGCTCTTCCAGATATGACCAACTCTGGGCTTACCTGAATCTGCACCCCCAGGATACTTGACAGAAAACAGCTCACGGCCTCCCAAAAAGCCTGTATCTTCGGACACCGCAGAATCATATGTAGATCATCTTCGCTCGGGCTTTTACACTTGGGACACACTACCACACCTCCTGAACCGAACTTGGAGAGTAATCGAGGGGTCCAGTAGGCCCTGTGCACCATGAAAAAGTGATTCCTCCTTAAAAATGCAGGTTTTACAATTTCATAAGGCATAGACATTGTTACTTGCCATTGATCTTCCGTAGCAAACTCGGGCAAGCAATTTCCCCACAGGGTCTCTGGGAGCGTGAAGGGGCCATCCTCCATTTCAAGCAGAAACCAGTACCAGAACGCTATTTCTTTCTTAAAAACATGAGTCGAAAACAGCTTCTCCTCCAGTTCATTATAAGAACCTATTTGATCGCACATTCGCGCCGACCAGCTCTGAATCTGTAAATACTTGAATCTAGAGAAACTAGAACCCCACTCCTCCTCACACTGACCCCATGTAATTAAAGATCCATCCGGGAATAACTGCTCCCATCTCTGAAGACCCTTCTCCTTTAAAGGACAAGCCAGCAAATCCTTAGACCACGGTGGGGATCCTGGGACATCCCAGATTGAGGCCTTCTGGCTATAATATGGAATCTTTACCACCCGCCTGATTCTGTACCATGTCTCCGCGATGTCTCTTAGAACCTTTAACCTGACCTTTTTAAAAAAAATTGGATCAGCAAATTTATACATGAATCCATTCTCGTTATAGTCCTGCTTCTTGAGCATTGCTTCACACATTCTGCCAATTGCCCAGTCCGTCGGGGTATTCAGCAGCATCCTCATATTTTTTAACAAAAATGCCCATGAATAAAGTTGAAAATCTGGCACCGCCATACCACCCTTCAACAACCGTCTCCTTAGCTTCTTCCAAGAAAGGCGCGACCCTTTAGATGCCCAAAGAAAAGTGCCAATCTGACTCTGAAGTTTTAAGAACCACTCCTTCTTAAAAGACAAGGGAACTTTTCAAACAAAATATTTTGGGTATTTTGGATATCATCAGAGGATGACTTACGAAGCTTAAACTTTATTGTTGTTTTTGATGGTGACTCTGTTCTCAGGTCCAAAGCAATTAATCTGTCCTCAATCTTTTTATTTACAACTGTGAGGGCGATAATGTCATAACCCTTCTCATTGTCTTGCAAGCGTTCTGCCCTCACTATATTTGAGCATACTACCGACAAGCATTGTCAGTTGTGCCTGATCCAGTGAGTAACCTTATTTTTAAGAGCTTCCACATCCTCTCTACTTCGTTTGTCCAGCTTTGGGACATTAGTTAACTAAATTCTATGTTCTCCTGCTTTGTGATTATCTCTTGGATTAGGATCTCCCCTCCACTTGTCCGTATAACGCGGTGTATATCTGTTCCCTTTTAGTTGGTGATGAGGTACATGATGGCATGGGGTTCTAGATGGTAAATGGAATTGTCTTACTGGGGGCTCTATATTCGGCACTCTTACCAATCGACCTAAGTTGCAGTTATTCTCAATAGCTCGCTTGCTACACCAGATGGGTAGCTCAGTGGGTTTATAATCTACTTTAGCTACAATCAGCATTAATCTCTCTTGCACAGATTGGGATTTTAGAATTGACTGTTCCAATAGCTTAGGGATCTGGTTGCTTCCTTCTGATGTTATACTTTTACAATCCTTTACGTGAGTTGTCAACACATTTATTAGTTCCTTTAAACCCAACAATTCAATTATTAAAGCATTTATTTTTACTGAGAGTTTTTTTACTTCATTTGTGTACATCTACAATGGACAATTCTTGACAATTGTGTTGTCTGTACTTCTGTTTGAGCTTTTTTTGATATTATAGAGTTGGTTTGGGCAACAAGAACTATTTGAACTTTGCTCTGCTGTTTTTGGGGTTGGATCTTCATCTAATAGTGGTGCAAATCTATTTCTGTAAGTAATTGCCATTACCACCCCCCTGTTCATGTGTCTGATTTGTCACTATTACATTTGCATCAATAGCCCTTGCTATCTGGAATGTAGATACATGATTCCCCATCATGCTAATTTCTGCAGGTATATTACCCAGATTCCCCTTTTGTTTCGGCCTTCCTTTAATAGTGTAATAGGAGGTTATTTTCACCTTCTGCACTTTAGCATGTTTTACCTTATCCCCCAACATAGATTCAACCTCCTCTATTAAATAATGTATTTCCACCATTGGCCAGTTGTACCCCGCATTTCTCATCTTTGTGGTTTTCCCAAAGGTGCCTCTATTGCTTTTTGTTTCCCCATTGAGCTTCAGTATCACACCAAAACACAGAATACACAATCCTATTTTGTAAGCTAGGCAAAAAAGATAGTTAGTAGCACCATTGGCTAGTCTTCACACACCAAGGTACACAGTCCAGCAATCACAAATACTGACACAAAACAATCTAACATATAACAATATAACATTGTATACAGTGGCGGCTGGTGACATTTGAAAGTGGTCAGGCTTTAAATTATTGCCGTACTGCACTCCAGCGAGAGAGAGTAGCGAGCAAGCCCGAACAAGCCACGGGAGTTCGGGGGCGTTCTCCCCCCAAGAAAATTTTGAAAAAAGAGTGACTAAATGGTGCATTTGCAATCAAATTTGAGGAAGCAGGAAGGTTAGTAAAGGAATACGATTGAATTATTTATAATTTAAGAATTTGCCAATTTTTATGAGCTATAGAGGACAATCTTTCTGTATGCTGATGTTATCATTTGCTCATATTAACTTTTGAACACACTGATACACTTGTAATGGTTTTAACTATACAATAAATACATTAATTGACAGTGCAGTGCTGTACATCAATATGATGACAATATTTCCTTAAATTAATTTTCTGTTTTCATGCAAGAAATGCCATTTAAAAAAGAAACTGCCTTCACCACAACATCTGAATCTGTTTTAGGTGACACCGCTGCTTAGCAGGAAGTCCACAATACAGTTTGTGACTATAGTGAAAGCACAATTAAATGTTAGGATTGATTACAGGTGATCTTCCAATCAGGAAGTGTCAGTTCCACTGCACCACCCAAACTCCTACATTGATTACTTAAGGAGCAGGCCGAACTATCACTGACTTGCTAACGTCCACTATGAGGGACCCTTGCACCACTGGAAGCGTCCTAAACTAAATATTCTAAAATGGCCGCAAGGAGACAGGTATAGGTAATATACAAAGGGGCAGATTTACAAGCCCTATGCGCCACCAGGATGTCCCTTTTTGTGACGTACTGGTGGCGTATTTCTCTGCCCCGTATTTACAAGGACAGGAAAAGCCACCCTGCGAGGCTTTTCCTGTCTTTGTAAATATGGCCCCTTTACACGCAGCACTTTGCGTGAAAGTAGCATTTCATGGGTGTTTTGCTGTGGGTGTTCCAATGCAACACTCATGGAACAAGACACATTGCAGATTTACGAGGAATCGTATATATCTGGAAATGCGTGTGAATGCTACGCCTCCCCAAGGGAGGCGTAGGGAGGCGCAACGAGGAGAAATGTATTCATTTCTTTAGTTTTTTCCTATTTCAATGCGGGCTGTATCCTACAGAACATGCATTGAAAGAGAAAAATGCCTGTAGTGATTGTATTTGTGCAGGAAGTTGCTCCTTTCTGCACAAAAACAATCTCCCCATAACGCAGGCATCCTTGCACCTTGGTTCAAGGGTGCCTGCGCCGCTCATGGCAGCTGTTTGTACGCCAGCACAGGAGATAGCACAGGAATGCGACATACTATTGAGAATATGTTGCATTCCTGTGCTTTGGAAGTGCCGCAGTGTGACACAGCCAAAGGGCTTGTGTTGCCGCGCTGCGGCACTTCCTAGTAAATCTTCCCCAAAGTTGTTAAGTAAATACATTGTATCAGGCACATAAAAAAATGCTAAATGCATTGGAAAGATTTACAGTGGAAGAAGAATTTACCTACCAAAGACAACAACCAGTAAATATGTTAAGTTAGATCCTTCGTTATATAGACCTGTATGGGACTTTGGGCTATGGACGTCACCACCAAACATCAATAACTCTGTCTTGAGTGTGTCTAGTTGTAGACTCCCACAAATGGCTCTAACAAGGCAGGAAGCATGACGCCTACCACAGAGCCAAGAGTAAGAAGGAAGAGACTAAGAAATAAAGCTTCTGCGCAGTAGAATTCTGGATTGTGCTGTTTTTGAGCGGGTTGGGAGTGGGGTAGGACCCACAAGCACATGCTTATCTAACAAACTGACAACACTTGGAGAAATAAGCATTGCTAGTATTCAATCAAGGTAGTGACAAACTCTGTGCCATACTGCAGCTGGTTCGCCATCCCTTATCATTTGATATTATTCTCTGCCCTGTTTCATTGCCGATCGCTGATGTCTACTTTGTCACTTTGTATCCCCTCTCATAGTCACTCCACTGATTTCTTCCATTCTGTCCTCTCTGCCATGCCACTCGGTTTCTCTCTTTCACCCGCATTCTTTTGCCTATACCCTTAAACACCCTGCTTTCTCTTCCATGGCATGCCCTCTCCAGACGAATTATTGGGGCATCCCCTATCACTGTAATGGATGTTTCCATTAAGATGCAATTATCCATGCCTTTGGACAAGGGGTGTCTTCGCACTTCCCCATTTCTGGGCTACATCTCTCTTGACTACTGCAAAGGAAACAAGCATTTGCAATGCAATAGGTCTCGCATTTATGAGAGTATAAGCTATTGGCATTGTAAATGACAATGCCTTTTATTTAAGTTTTAAAAACTAAAGTAAAAGGCATTGTTATTTGAAATGTGAATAGCTCAAACTCGCGTAAATGCGGGTCCTATAGCATTGCAAATGCTTGTTCTGAATTTCTAATATAACGTTATTCGCTCTATTGTAAAGCTCTCTGACACCTCTGGGTAATGTCCGCGCTATATAAATACGCTTAAATAAATAAATACACACATGACAATGGCAGATGTGGTACACCACACCTCCTGAAGATTCAGAGTCACATGACTGCCGTGGGTGGGTGTGACCATTGACTCCCGGTCCCCGACTGTGCTTCCATCCACAGATCACATGGTGCATCTGTCTACCCCCCTCCCCCACGGGGCTGTGACCCGCTTTAGCAGACAGGCTGGCCTTTGTAGCGCCTAATCTGCATTCTCCCTCCCCAGCCGGCAGCTTCCCGGGAGAGCTAGCTGAAGGAGGGGCTGTGCCGGGGGAAGGCACCTTGCATACAGCCAGGTCCTGGGTGGGGGTTGGGGAGGAGCCAGGGGCCCTAGCAGTGCATACAGCTGGACCAGGGGGAGGGGCCTCAGCAGTGCAGCCCCCATGTGAACATGCGGTGACCAGGTGGCCGGGAGGGACGGGGAGCCCAGCCTCTGCCTCACATCACACATTGCATCACAGTCTCCTCCGAGGGCACCGTCATCCAGTCTGCCTTGAACTCTCACCTGGTGCAGCCCATGCCTTCTGGGTTTTCGTGGCGCATGTTAGAGCGGGAACTCGCCCCCTGTGCGGGGAGGAACCAGCCGACCTGAACTGTGTGTCATCTAGAAGCATCCAGGCGCTACACTAGTGTCAGCCAGTGCCAGCGGCCCCGGGGAGACGCTAACCAATGCCTACCTGGCCAACAAGCCCGGACGAGGTGCTAAGGAGTGACTTATCAGTGCCAGTGAAACCAGCTAAGGAGCTAAACTAATGGTGCTAAAAGTAATGATTATAAATAAAACACCACGTTGCAAAATGCAATAGTGTGCCACAGCACTTCAATTTATTGTGTTGCATGATGTGCTTGTGGGTCTGGAGAAGGTGGAGATGCACCACACAGTCAGCCAGCAGGTGAGCGAGAAATTCTGCTTTAGATGGACCCAAAGCCCACTATATATTTAACGAGTGGTGTGCGCACGCGCACCACAGCGAGCGATCTGTTTTCAATTATCGCGCCCGTGTCTGGGCACGATAATTGAGAACAGATGTCGGCGTGCAGGTAACAGACACCAATAGGCCATGGGCGGAGCAACACGACTGCCTTTGGCCTATTGCGTGCTGTCTTTCTAAAAAAGACGACCCCCAAACGCCAATACCGTTGTCTAAAAGGAATCACACATGCACGAGCGTGTGCGATTCCAGGGTCCGTTTTGGAACCCTCCACAAAAGGGCTCTTGCCTGCGCGAGCAGTGCTGCGCACTGCATCGCTGCTAGGCGCGAGCCCTAAAAAGGTCGATGAGTGTCAGATTGTGGTGTGCACGTTTCTTAAAATTAATTAATTTGCAAACGCGAAAAAAAAATGTCTAAGTAGTTCAAAAACTGAAACTGTGGCAGATGATGGTAATGTCCCCATCTGATACACTGGGGGAGAGGCTTTGGTCTGCCGCAGAAGGCCTGCCCTACATACACATTTTAATGTCAATCAAAGAAGGAAGATAGAACGGTCACTTCTTTGTCAGGAAAAAATGTTTAGTTCCATTAGTCTAACAATTTTGCGTTTACTTCAGAGAGTTTTCAATAGATCTCAAAGATTTTCTTTTAAAGACTTGGGGCTTGCTGCTCAAAAGATGTAGGACTTGGAAAGTCAGCGCAAGTAACTTTTGCGAGTGCTAATTATGAGTATGCAATACACAAAGGTGCGATGCACTTTTTTACAGGTGTTACAAATTGCAGTGCAAGCATTGCGATCCCTTGTGAACTGCAAGGGAACGGGGTGGATAGGGGTGTTTCTCAAGCCTTGCAATTTAAAAAAGAATGCCCAAAACAAGCCCAGAGGGTGTAGGCGTTAACCAATCCCAAAGTGTAAGCTGTCAAAATTCAACAATTAGGCACAGGGAGGTGCAGGATGTGGCCGTACAGACGACTGCATGCACTTCCCAGTGTCACATGCACAATGTGATGCTGTGTGTGGCATTGTGACTCCTGTCCCTTTAAGGGTCCCAATGCAGGCACAATGTGAATGCAAATATTGCGTAGGGATGTGCTGTCCCATTCAGGGCACAATGCCATCATCCACTCGTTTTCACAAGAAGTCTCACTCCCGCTTCAATATTCAGGAGGTGGGTGGACTGGGACGTTTTTGCAAAAATACTCTTTGCAGTGCAATAACTTTGCGAATTAAAGCAGTGTGGCTATACTTATATGATAGTGACGCTTACTAAAACTTGTTAATAATTTAATGGTGTAGTGTCCAGCCAAATTCAGTGCAAAATGTATGTGGTGATGTAATCACTCGACGTAATGAAACTATTCTGAGATTTATCATTAATATTGCCTTTTATGTTTATCTATCTCTGTTTGGTCCATACACTGGATATACAATTTTTGCAAACAGAAGACGGTGTAATAGCGTACTTATTTTACTCGTGATAAAGCAGTTTGTTCAATAAACTATTACAGTGCAACTTTCGAGCCACATCTCTTGTCAATGAATAGTGAGGTGTGCATGTAGTTAAACCACATATTCATACACTTGTATTACATAGATATAAAATTCATAAATAACAATTTCAAGAATCCACCACATGGGCCTGGTGAGGGCATGCATAATCAACGCAAGATTATTACCCAAACATAAATTGGATATCTGGAGCTTGTTGGAGGATAAACTCTGGAAAGTAATTTTTGTCCCTGACACTTGGTTGAACAACTCATTAGTAACTAATATCACCTTAGCCGATGGATGCTCTAGCTTGCATTTAGATATAGAAAACCAAATTGGTGGTGGAGTGGCAGTGATTTACAGCTCTAAATTTGTTTGCACCATAAAGAAGCTGGAGGGTCTGGGAAAGGCAAACAGTCTTTCCTTCTCTCTAAAGGAATCAAATCACTTTTAATGCTCATATGCGCTAAGATACCTAATTTGACATACTCTCTTAAATCAATCAACCAATCGATTAATTGTTGGTATGCAGCTTTGATGACACATTAAGGTGCTCAACCCCACACTTTTGAAGTCTTTAGACCAGCAGACACCTAAAGAACAGGATACACCAAAATGAAAATCCTCCTCTGTGGCATGGTTCTCACCACTCACACAGGCCAAAAGCCACCGCTGTAAATACATAGAAAGAAAATGGAGAAAGAGGTATGAGTCCGCTGACAAGGCAATTTACAAAGCAGCTCTTAGTGCTTTCGGAAAAAGATCACGAAAACCCAAGTTGATGCCTTTGCCAAACTAATTGATAAAGCAGGAAGTTCTACTAAAAACATATTTCCAATAGTTAGGTCGTGTCCTTCACCTGACGCAACTTAGCAAAACATGACAGCTTCTCAAGCTCTATGCAACAATCTAACTCCTGTCCTGAGTGGGCTAGCTGTGAAGATTTTGCATGGAACTTATTTTAGAAACAATTTTATATTTTCACACAATATTATTCTGTGTCAATTTACTTAAGAAAAAGGAAAATATCTGCTTCAAGTTGATCTAAAGCATAGATTAAATTCAGTAGCCCAGTTGTTATCGTCTGTTAAACTCAATTCAGCCGAACTGAGTAATATATATGTGTTTAATGTCACAAGGGAAAAATGTACAACAAAAACATATTTTGACTTTATACATGTGGCTTTATCAACGCATCAGATGTAGTTAGGGGTGTTTTTTAAGAAAGAAGTGAAAAAGAGCCCCCAGAAAGGTAACCATTGCACAGAGGGTGGATTAATTCCCTTTTCCCTTTCAATCAAGGGCCATGTCACTGGAAGTTGAGGCAGCTGGGATGGATTCATTATACCCACTGCATCCATTTTCTATAGGAAAGATAGGCAATCAACTCAGGATTTATTAAGAATATCTCCATGCATTAATCACATCTTGTACTGTGGACATCCATCTCATGGCATCATTAATCCTTCTGGAAGGAAGACCATCTATCCAGGACTTCCTTGACACCAAGGGAACTCAATCTGCACACATTCATGAGAGCATGTCTATCCTTAGTCCCCAGGTCAAATTTGACGAGACCCTCGCACTTCAAGTAGGGTTGAAACGTTGTCAACAACTTTAAAGCACCAGACAGGATCTGTTTGCATTTTTGTGGATTAACAAAATTAAAAGTAAGACTTCCTTATATATACCAATAACCTTTTTCATTTTTATGTCACCTCATTGTCACATTTCTTGGGGCTCTTTTTCACTTCTTTCTTAAAAAGCACACCTTACATGTCAATAAAACCACTTGTATAAAGTCAAAACATATTTTTATTGTACATTGTTTTGTCACATTAAACAAATAAATATATTACTCAGTTCGGCTTAACAGAAGATAACAACGGGGCTACTGAATTTAATCTATGCTTTGGATCAACTTGCAGCCGCTAGTTTCTGCCTTATTTTTATTTTCCCTTTTCTTAAGTAAATTGACATGGAATAATATTGTGTGCAAATATAAATTTGTTTCTAAAATAAGTTCCATGCGAATACTTGTTATAAGTTATACCTAAATAGCCAGTTCGCATGGACATATGGGTCGCTCTTGTTTTTCTGAAAGACCAGCTGTGCAGATGTCTGGATACTGAATGCTGATTTTTGTTGTCATAGGCAAACATAGATCATGGGTGTGCGCCATGACATAGGCATGTCTCATGGATTTCGGTCTTGCTGGAGCGAGAGGGGTGCCCAAGCGCTACATTCGTAGTGGCGAAAGGCAACTGCTTTCACCAAGAGTTAAGCAGCACAAGTAAGGAGGTGGCAGCATACTGTGTAGTCAACAGTAGAAGTGAACAGGTCCTTTTTAACCTGTGTCACTGAAGTGAGGTTTACTGGCACACTCAGTTAAAGTTCCACTGCTGTGTGCTTAACTCACCCTTGTCTTAGATTGGTTTGGTGTGGAGTGCCACACAGCGCATGAATTGTGTATCTGTGCTGGGTATATATGTGCCTGGGAAGGTTACAATACAGGTATAATGCTGTACCGTGCTGTGCTTGCATGTTGAATGCATGTGGTGGATGTATGTGTGCCTATGAGTGGTGTTACAGCACAGGAAGGATACAGTGCTGGGCAGTGTGTGTATGCTGGGTGTGTGTGTGCCTATGAATGATACACTACATGGAGTGCCCTAGGTTCCATTTTGGGAGACCCAGTCCTGCATGGTGAAGCAGATGGAGAGGAAGTAGAGGAATCTCCTTAGAGAGATTTGTGTATTGCTGTGTTAGAAATGGGGATCTCTAGTTGGCAGCGGCTGGCGCCAATGTCCAAATAGGGAACCTTCTTTCTAAGTAAGAGTAAGGGGGCTACACCATTTGATAACCCCTGCTCAACCCTGTGGTAACGTAGCAAGAGCAGACAAGCCTATCTCAGAGGCAGTGTGTGAAGCATTTATGACCATACACAATAATGCAGTGAAGACACTACAAAGGGACACCACACAAGTAGCTATAGAAAAACGAGTATCTCTATATATGCTTAACACAAGGCTCAAAAGCGATCAAGAAGCCACAATGCACGTAAATAAAGATTCACTTATAAAGAAATAAAATCACTCAAAAGCATGTGAAATGAACTTAGTTTGAGGCCGGGGTCTACGCGACCCGGTGATGCACAATGAGGAAGCCATGATGATGACAGGCGGACTCGCAGCGGCCACAGCTCCCAGCTGCAGCCGTCCACGGCATGCACTCACGATGATCCTGGGACAGTGATTAAAGGAGGGCACCCAGCGGCAACAGTGCTCGGTGGCGGCGGCCCACACAGGTGATAACAAAGATCCTCGATGCGGTGACCAGTGCGGGCACTCAGCGGCACAGCTCCTCATAGCGAGGATTCTCGTAGCACAGACAGATGCAGGCTCTCAGCGGCAACAGCTCCTCAGCTGCAGCGGCCCGCGATAGCGATGATTCTCGTAGCACAGACAGATGCGGGCTCTCAGCGGCAACAGCTCCTCAGCTGAAGCGGCCCAAATTAGCGATAGCGATGATTCACGTAGCACAGACAAATGCGAGCTCTCAGTGACAACAGCTCCTCAAATGCAGCAGCCCGCGATAGCGATGATTCTCATAGCACAGACAAATGCGGCTCTCAGCGGCAACAGCTCCTCAGCTGCAGCGGCCCACATTAGCGATAGCGATGATTCTCGGCCCGCGTTCCCCGCTGTAGACCCAGAGGCTCTGGAATTCTCGACAGAAGCCTCACCTGCGAGTAGAATCCCCCTCAATAGGAATTCAGAAGGCTGATAGGTGAAGTCTAATGTCCTCGAGACTTCAGCAGGAGGCAAGCTCAAATCAGGCCCTTCAGTAATTGCTTCAGCAAGATGGATGAAAGTTTCAAAGTCCTTTCCCTCTAGTTACACGGACAGAGGTTCGTCTTGACATCCAGAAGTAACACACCGTTTAGGGGTTTTAGCACAGATATGTATACCCCAAAAGTATTTGTTCTCAAAAGTCACAAGTCACTGAACCCAGCCAGAACCAATTCGGTGTGGTCCTGGAGCACTTTGTTTACAAGGCTGCATCCTGCCTTTCAGGAAGAGGGGGTCTGCCATCAGACGCACAGTGGAAGGTGGAGCCATCATTCACCTTGCCAGGCACAGCCCTGCTCAGATCAAAGGGTCACCCCTCCCCATACTCCAACTGCAGATCTCTCTATTCAGTCCAGGTCGGACTCAGCCTGCCCTGTCCCTCCAAAACCAGACAGCCAATACACATAGCAGCAGAGCACACTGGAAGACTTAGGCAGGAAAATACCTACTTTTTAAAAGTGATGTTTTCAAATACAGAATATAAAAATAATCCTCACTAAAAGATGTACTTTAAAATTCTGAGCTCAGGCATACTAAATTCGACTTTCCAAACATGTTCCTTGGGTCAGTTAGGATTATAGGATGTAATAATCAAACTGCCCATTTTGACCTAAAGGAACAGATAGCCTTGCAACAGTGAACAAGCATTTGCAATGCAATAGGTTTCGCATTTGAAAGAGTTTGAGCTAGTGGCATTGTAAATGACAATTCCTTTTATATATGTGTTTTGAAAACCTGCAAGCGGTGCGTAAACACGCAGTTTGTGCTTATAGTCGTTGCTTATGAGAAGCAAGGCTGCCAGTAACTGCGCCTCTTTTACTGCCAGCCTTGTTTCTCATAAGAAAGTACTATAAGTGTTTACGCACCGCTTGCAGGTTTTCAAAACACATGAATAAAAGGCACTGTCATTTACAATGCCAATAGCTGCCACCTCGCTGCCGGTCACAGCGACAGGTTTCCAGTCCTGGGCTTTTCTGGAACAAATCATTGTTCACTGATGTTTCAGTCCAATTTGTTTTAGTGGAATCATTCCTTTAACAATTTTTCCCAGAACTCACTAGGCTATCAAATGAAAGGCCAGCCCTGGAAACAACGTCTTGATGACAAGGAGCTACGTGGCATCAACCGCATGGGCTCGCCACACCTATTCATTTTTTACTTAGAAAGGCTAGTGACTTCTAGAAGAACGACACTCACTGAATCAAGATCACGTGAAAAAAGTCCAAATACCAGTGCTTAATTTGAGCCTGTGGTTTCCGGTGGTCAGCACTGGTACTCATGACAACCTGCCACATGGTGGCGCTGTTTGTCTAAATTAAAGATCAATCAATCAATCAATCATCGCATTTATATAGCGCGCTACTCACCCAGAGGGTCTCAAGGCGCTGGGGGAGGGGGGTCCGCTACTGCTCGAACAGCCAGGTCTTGAGTTGCTTCCTGAAGGCGAGGTGGTCCTGGGTCAGGCGGAGGTGGGTGGGGAGGGAGGGAGTTCCATGTCTTGGCGTCGAGGTAGGAGAAGGACCGTCCCCCTGTGGTGGCTCTTCGGATGCGGGGGACGGCAGCGAGGGCGTGGCTGGTCGATCGAAGCTGGCGTTTGGGAGCATAGAAGTTGAGGCGGCTGTTGAGGTATCCTGGGCCTTGGTTGTGTAGGGCTTTGTGTGCGTGGGTGAGGAGACGGAAGGTGATTCTCTTGTTGACCGGGAGCCAGTGCAGGTCTCTCAGGTGTCCGGAGATGTGGCTGCGACGGGGGATGTCCAGGATGAGTCGTGCTGAGGCGTTCTGGATCCGTTGGAGTCTCTTCTGGAGTTTGGCGGTGGTTCCGGCATAGAGGGAGTTGCCGTAGTCCAGACGGCTGGTGACGAGGGCCTGGGTGACCGTCTTCCTGTCTCGGTGGGGATCCACCGGAAGATCTTACGTAGCATGCGCAGGATGTTGAAGCACGACGAGGAGACGGCGTTGACTTGTCTGGTCATGGAGAGGGAGGAGTCCAGGATGAAGCCCAGGTTGCGTGCGTGGTCTGTTGGTTTGGGTGCGCTGCCTAGGGCGGGGGGCCACCAGGAGTCGTCCCAAGCAGCGGGTGAGGATCCCAGGATGAGGACTTCCGTTTTGTCCGAGTTCAGTTTCAGGCGGCTGTTCTTCATCCATTCGGCTACCTCTTTCATCCCTTCGTGAAGGTTGGCTCTGGCGGTGGCGGGGTCGTTGGTGAGGGAGAGGATCAGCTGGGTGTCGTCGGCGTATGAGATGATGTTGAGGTTGTGCTGGCGTGCGATGTCTGTGAGGGGGCTCATGTAGACGTTGAAGAGGGTTGGACTGAGCGAGGAGCCTTGAGGGACGCCGCAGATGACTTCAGTGGCTTCAGATCTGAACGGAGGGAGACGGACTCTCTGTGTCCTTCCGGCGAGGAAGGAGATGATCCACTCCAGTGCCTTCTCCTGGACTCCGACGTTGCTGAGGCGTTGTACTAGGGTACGGTGGCAGACAGTGTCGAAGGCCGCGGAGAGGTCGAGGAGGATGAGGGCCGCTGTTTCTCCGTTGTCGAGCAGCGCTCGGATGTCATCGGTGGCTGCGATCAGGGCGGTCTCGGTGCTGTGGTTGGCCCGAAAGCCAGACTGCGAGGGGTCGAGGGATCCGTTCGTCTCGAGGAAGGCGGCCAGCTGCTTGTTGACGGTCTTCTCGATGACTTTTGCAGGAAACGGGAGCAGCGAGATGGGGCGGTAGTTCTTGAGGTCGGTCGGGTCGGCCGATGGCTTCTTGAGTAGGGCGCTGAGTTCGGCGTGTTTCCAGCTCTCCGGGAAGGTGGCGGTGTCGAAGGAGGTGTTGATGATGTCCCGCAGGTGGGGTGAAATGTCAGCGTCGGCTTTGTTGAAGATGTGGTGAGGGCAGGGGTCGGTCGGAGATCCGGAGTGGATGGAGTTCATCGTGCGGACGGTGTCTTCGGTGCTGATCGGAGTCCAGGCGCGGAGGGTGGTGGTGAAGGGCGGTGGTTCGGTCGTGGTGTTCGTCGGTTGAGTGCTGAAGCTGTTGTGTATGTCCGCGATCTTGTTGTGGAAGTAGGAGGCGAGGGAGTTGCAGAGGTCTTGCGAAGGGGTGATGTCGTTGTTTCCGGCGTTGGGGTTGGAGAGCTCTTTAATGATGTTGAAGAGTTCCTTGTTGTTGTGTGCGTTGTTGTCCAGTCGTTCCTTGAATGCAGTTTTCTTGGTGGCGTGGATCAGTTGGTGGTGTTTTCGGGTGGTGAGCTTGAGGGCAGTCATGTTGTCCGGTGTTGGGTCTCTGCGCCAGGTTCTCTCGAGGGCTCTGCAGTTCTTCTTGGAGCTCTTGAGTTCGTCGGTGAACCATGGGGCTTTCTTGCTGCCGGGTCTGCTAGGCGGGGTCCTCAGGGGGGCGAGCTCGTCTGCGCAGTCGCTGATCCACTTCGTGAGGTTGGTGGCCGCCTGGCTAGGTTCCGTTGTGCTGGTGGGAGGGTTCATGTTCAGGGAGGTCGTGAGCTGGTCGGCTGTGATCTTGTTCCAGCTCCTGCGTGCAACCTGTTGCTGGTGGTGGTGGGTCGCGGTCCTTCCGAAGCTGAAGTGGACGCAGCTGTGGTCCGTCCAGTGGAGTCCGGTGGCGTGGCTGAAGACGATGTCCTTGCTGGATGAGAAGACGGGGTTGAGTGTGTGTCCGGCGTAGTGGGTGGGGGTGGTCACCAGCTGCTTGAGTCCCAGGTTGGCGAGGTTGTCCAGGAGGGTGGTGGTGTTGCGGTCGTTGTTGTTCTCCAGGTGGAAGTTGAGGTCCCCTAGGAGGATGTAGTCAGCGGAGCAGAGGGGGCGACATAAGAAGGGATACGGGAGGGCGGGTCAGCTGGGAGGCGGGGTCGCGTCCACCAATCGACTGGCGAGGGGGCGGGGCCGCAGGCAGGAAGCGGCGGGAAACGAGATCAGGCTGAGCGGGCGGCCCTGCGGCGGCTGGGGCGCTGCTATCGGCGGCGGTGGAGATCACACTCAGCAAGGAGCTCTGGAGCAGGAGCGTAGAGGAGCGAGGGGGCAACCAGGCCAGAGGCGCAGTGGTCGCTCCCCAGGTGCGTGCAGGGTCCCCTTAAGAAGGGATCCGGGAGGGCGGGTCAGCTGGGAGGCGGGGTCGCGTCCACCAATCGTCTGGCGAGGGGGCGGGGCCGCAGGCAGGAAGCGGCGGGAAACGAGATCAGGCTGAGCGGGCGGCCCTGCGGCGGCTGGGGCGCTGCTATCGGCGGCGGTGGAGCACATAACAGTTGTTTATTAATTAAACAAATATTTAAGAGGACTAATACCTGCTGCCCAAGCCATTTTCATAGCTTTGGGGACCTGGAGTAGTCTGAAATGTCGCACTAATAAGAGTGTGATGGTTAGTAGTTGTGTCATTCTCAGCGCTGGCAGGAGCAATGGGTGGCAAGGTGCAGTGGCCTCATGAGGAGGGCCCAGGCACCTCTTCTTTTACAAATTAAGCACTTGAAATATATCTAATATTTGAAAACTTGTAGAGTCTCACCCTCATGTCTACACAGGCACAATCCACGATGCTACAGCACTCCCCTTTGAGCTTTTTCACTCAAACAAACATGTTCCTATCCAGCCCAGAGTCCAAGGGATATTTTCATTATATGGTTTACGTAGAAGTGTGTTCAACGCTATTTAAGTACTTCAGATACACTGGAGCCACCGCCTGCCCAGCCTCTTTCAATAGGCTAGCTTTGTCATACTGCACAATGGCCTGTGAAACAAAACCTCTAAAGCACACGATGAAGTGGGAAAAGTGGCAAATGTACATGTATAGGTCTTTCGTGCTGCATTTTCAACACAATGGTTCTGCATGTCTCTGGCAACTTCTCAGTAAAAAAAAACAACTTAGAAAAGCAACTCACTGCACAATATACATGTGATAGACAGCTGGTGTGTAAAATGAAAGTTTCAAGAAGCAGTTCACTTCTACTACATACATACAAGTACTGTACAGAATCATCGTGATATTATTTTTACTTAAATAACACATTTTTAAACGTATTTGCACATTGTGCCCAAGTTTGCCTGGGATGTTGGGCTCCTGCATATCATCCCACTGGTGTACCATGGTCCAGTATAGGAGGATGCTGGATCTAACACCCTGTTCACCATGGGGCAGATTTATGAGCCCCTTCCGCCACTTTTGCGTCACTTTTCCCATGTTAAAAGTGACGCAAAAGTGGCGCAAGGGGCTCATAAATCTGCCCCCATATTTCTTAATAAGCAGCATAGTCACAGAAGACTAATGCAGCGTGGGTAATGTTGACAAAAACATCGTCTTTCATGGTAAGGAATGCCCTGCTGCAGGCATGATAAAAATGCCAATGGTAAGATACCTAACCAAACTAAGTATATGTTTCCTTGGAGCACCAGTCCGACACCGCTCAATTCTCCATGAAACATTATGATGAAATGTTCTACGAACTCCCATTAGATCCTTCAAGAATTCTGTTTGCAAACCATGCTTTTGCCTATGTATCAATGAGATTTCATAGGGGGTAGACCAGGGTTCAATTCCGACGCGGCAGGGTCGTGGACCAGGGCCAGCGGACTCGATAATTCTCGCCTCGGTGCCTACTCTAACAAGGGATCACACTCGGCAACTCTGGGCATTAGCTTGCCTCATCTCCACAACGGCCCCCCACATTCGCCGGGGATGCCTGGTTTCACCTTGGAGATACCCAGGAGGGATCATCTCACAGGGATAGCCAGGACGGGTTCCCCAGCGATCTACAGCGCCAGGACGCCTCAGGGCAGCAGTGCGCTTTACAAGACGCATACATTTACATTTACATTTACCAGTGTGAGAGTCTTACAACTCAAGAAGAGAATCTTCCGAGTACTTTATTTACATAACTGAGCCAAGAATGTTTCTGAGACCCATACAAGGTTATCATGTTCTATAACTGTGTACAAAGAAGGCCTGCTTCAGGATGTATCCATATAAGCACCAAAAATGCCACTGGAAAAAAATCAATACCACGTTTTCCATGGAGTGAAAAGTGCATCCTCCGTTCAGCAGGTTAGGGTGGTCTTTTGGATCAATGTTTGAGTAATCGTGAAAAGGTATACTGCAAAATCAAGAACTCTCAGCAACAGTCGATTCCCTGTACCTCTAACCCCAGGACTACGGCAGGTATGGCCTTCACTGTGCATACTCCAGTGGCTGTGAAGCAGTGTTAAAGTTTTTTTGTTTTCTTTGAACCAGACACTAGCAACAGTAACATTGTAAGGTGCCACAAATTTACATCAAACCCTACTTTTTGAAATCAACTGACGGGAACAGAAAGGGTGTCCTCACACGATGAAATGCACCACATTCAGTTACAGTACAAAATAGAAGCAACAGCCTTCTGGTGGTCATTTTGCGGATAAGGGCATGTAGTAATATGTGTGTATTGAAAGCATAACACATCAGGTAGTATTCCGTCTATAATTTACCAGATTCTCTGAACTTTGAACAAGAGTAATAATATCTTAGAAGCACGATGTTTTAATACACACATTGAACTGCATATTTGCATTCCATGACGATGCAAATGGCTTTAGTTAAAGCAGGCTACTGTAAATGGCCCTCAGATTGTTAACATGGTAGCTAACCCCAGAGCAGTGAAAAGCAAGGGCATGAACAGCATGGCAAAAATCCTGTCTTCCCAAATCCCCACGCGCATTTCAATTGTGTGTGTGCATAGACTTATCCTCTGTGCTTAACGCAGACGGATAACCTGACATGCTACAGAACAGCTTGGCTTGCTTTAAGATTAATTTGTCCCCCCACCTGGAAATTCCTCCCTTACACAAGGAGTATACTCTGAATCAGTCATTTTCGGGGTGCGTCCCCAGAATATGTTATGTTATGTTATATGGGCTTATAAGGCGCACTGTTACCCAAAGGTGTCCTGGCGCTGCACACCGTTTACCTGGAAAAAACCCAGCCCCAGGAGCCTTGTCGGATACTAAGCTGAGAACAGCCAAGTCTTCAAATTTTTCTTAAAGTTAGGAGTTCCGTGGCAGACCTTAGATAAAACGGAAGTTCGTTCCAGGCGTTAGTGGCTCTGAGCACAAAGGTCTTTCCGCCCCAGTTGGCTTTTTTTGCCCTGGGAACGGCTGCCATTGAGCGCAGTGTTCTC
Organism: Triturus cristatus; assembly: GCF_964204655.1. Lineage (NCBI taxonomy): Eukaryota > Metazoa > Chordata > Amphibia > Caudata > Salamandridae > Triturus > Triturus cristatus. The sequence continues at coordinate 74,597,926 of NC_140585.1, read as the reverse complement.
CCAGGGACGTACCATTGGATACGTTCTCTTAGGTCTTTCGGGCCGGATCCCTGCAGGGACTTGAATACCGTGCAAAGAGCCTTAAATTGGGCTCGTTGTTTAATTGGGAGCCAGTGAAGGTCACATAGACCTTTTCTAATTGACACAAACCTAGGAGTGCCCTTGAGCAACCTAGCTGCCGCATTTTGTACCATCTGGAGTCTGTTAAGGTGTTTATTGTTAATCGTCAAATACAGACTGTTGCAATAATCCAGATGGGACAGAATTAGAGCAGAACTACAGATCTAAAGCTTTCATCCGTAAGGAGGGGTTTGATTTTTCTCAGTGTTCTTAGAATAAAGAAACATGTTGATACCACTCTGCTAACCTGGTCCCCAAATGAAAGAGTATTATCCACAATCACACCCAAGTTTTTTTACCTGAAGTGCAGGTGGAGGGGGGAGGCCCGTCTCACTGGGCCACCAGGCCGGGGGCCAGAGGTTGGGATTGTTCCCAAAAATGATCACCTCCGTTGTGCCTGCGTTCAGCTTTAGGCAGTTAGCGGACATCCAGCCAGTAATGGCAGCCATGCAATCCTGGCAACTAGTGGCCTTTCGCGCTTCTTTGCCTCTCTGTAGAGATAGCACGATCTGCGTATCATCCGCATAAGAGGTCAGAAGTAGGCAAAAGATCATATAAGGGCAGCCAGAGGTTTCACATAAATATTAAAAAGCGTGGGACTAAGGGAGGATCCCTGTGGGACTCCACAGGGAAGAGTAAATGGTTTAGATCTATCCCCTCCTAGATCTACTGTTTGTATTCTGTCTGTCAGAAGGGATTTCAATAGGTTCAAGGCAGAGCCCTTGACCCCGGCCTTCAACAAGCGACCCAACAACACCTCGTGGTGCACCGTATCGAAGGCCGCTGACAAGTCCAGCATGATAAGAATGGCTGAACCTCCCTGGTCAACAGCCTCACTGACCTCTTCCGTTGCTTTTATCAATGCTGACTCTGTGCTGTGCCCAGCACGGAACCCATACTGTGAGCAGTCCAGTATGTTGTTTTTCTCCAGGAACAGGCTTAATTGCATGTTCATGGCCTTCTCCTTGATTTTGGCCGGTAGGGGGAGGCGGGAGATGGGCCTATAGTTGTTGGGATCACTTGGCTCTAAATTGTTTTTTTATATGAGAGGTAAGCTTGATGTTGTTTTCCAAGATACAGGGTAATAGCCTGTCCCCATTATCAGGTTGAGTAAAGGGGTGAGGGTGTTGGTGATGACTTCCAAAGACATTTTTATTATTGTGTCCGGACTTGGATCCTTAGGGGAGCCAGATCTACATCCCATCAGCAGGTTGGTAACCTCCTGGTTGACCAGTGGGGTGAAGGTATTAAATGTGGGGGCATTGTTGGTTAACGTAATCCCAGGACCTCCATCACTGGCTACTCCCAGTTGGTCGTTAAAGGAGAAGAAAATGGCATCCACTTTGTTTAGAAAGAATGAAGCTAGGGTATTGCAGAATTCAGGGTTACTATGCAAGATGGGCTTGGAGGGGGCCATGAGCTTAGTTACGGTTCTAAAAAGTTCCTTTGCTGAGGATTTAGCTCCGATGATCTTTTTGGAGAAGTAAACCTTTTTTTCTTCCTGCAGAGTTTTTTTATAAGCTGTAAGGCAGGTTCTATAGTGTTCCCTATTTGTCAAATTATACCCATTTCTCCACAGGCGCACCAACCTCTTGTACTCTGATTTAAGCTCCCATGAGCCTCCGCGGTTTCGACGTCGGTGACGTCATCACGCGCATGGAGGCGTTGGGAAGAAAAAGGTTTCCGGGGCATCAGCTCAGTGCCGCTTACTTTTGCAGCGGAGCATTGCCCGCTATGTGAAGAGGTCTGGTAAGGGTGTTTCGTGCAACAACGTTTCCTTGTCCTTTTGGTCGCAGTTTTTTTTCGAACGCTCAATCATGTTGTGGCAAATATTTGGAACAGCACTGTGTTGCCTTTTGCTCCGTTGGTTGAACCGTCCTTGTCGGTTCGCTGCGGAGCACACCACTAGCAGCATACATTCCGGAGTGCAGAGAGGGAGTGTTCCTTTCCTGCCATACTGGGTTCTCCCCTTCCGGAATATGAAACACTGTCAGGGAACAGTGTCTGTCCTTGAGCAAAGGAATTATGCGGTGCATTCTCTCATGTTGGAGAGCTGATATCAGCTCATGCGGAGAGAACACCCGACTGACCTTGTGCCTATCATTCCGAGACTTGGGTACGCAGTAGCAGGGAACATTGCGTTACCATCCTGGTTATTGTTGCTTTCAAATGTACTTTCTTTATGAACGTATCCTAGAGGATTCATTCATTAAAGACTTTGAGAGAACTTTCAACCACAGAACGGCCACTCTTTCAGTCAATAAACATCTATTGGAGTTAAGACAAGGGAATCGGGATCTTATCGCCTATCTGAACGACTTCCGTCGATTGGTTATAGAAACCAAATGGCCAGAGGCTAAACAACCCGCCATTTTTCATCGAGGATTAAGGAAAGAAATGAAAGACGTGTTGGCCCAAATTGAACCTCAACCAGCAACTTGCCAAGACTTGATGAACTTTGTTCTCAGGCTGGACCACCGCCTCAGCGAACAAAGAGGAGAAAACAAACGGAGGGACAGAGCCCCCTGGCGTGTTTATCAACAACAGAACACTGAACCCCCGCAAGCAGAACTATGGAGATCAGAGCGGCCCGTTCCACCCTCACCGCTGAGGAGAGAGACTATAGGCGAAAGAAAGGCCTGTGTATCTACTGTGGGAGGAAAGGCCATTTCATAAAGGAATTTACCTTGAGATCGAAGTTCCCACGCACAGAACCCAAAAAACTACTGGCCGCTACTTCCGAGATAGCTGCCGGAAATGAAAGAGCTTGAAGAAAGAAGAAGGAAATTCTTCAAGACCGACCTATATACCTTCACTGATAGGTGACACCCCATGTACCAGACAACATTTCTTTGTGGACATATCCCTGTTGGTAAGGGATGAGTGGTGTTTTACCAGCCATGTTAGACTCTGGTGCTACTGGTTGCTTTATGGATCAGGAGCAGGCTTTGTTTTTGGGACTCGTGCTACACGAAAAAGACACACCAGAAGCAGTGTTTGCCGTGGATGGAAGACGTCTAGAAGTCGGTCCTATCCGTTTCCAAACTGATACCCTTGAAGTACTTCACGGCACCGATCATTTGGAAAGACTCGCCTTCAACGTGATTCAAGCCCCCCAATACAGAGTTATACTGAGGTTGCCCTGGCTGAAGCAGCACAATCCCCAGGTGGATTGGGTGGAGAAGACCCTGCGGTTTACCTCCGTATATTGTTCTACGCATTGTATTCCACCTACCCACAGCTCGTCCCAAGCATTGTCCGTGCTCCACCACATAGCTACTGCAGCTTAACACATGGTGACACTGCCTGTTGATTACCAAGACTACGCAGACGTGTTTAACGATGCCAAGGCAGAGATTCTTCTGCCACATAGAAAATATGATTGCCAGATAGACTTGGTACCAGGGGCAATCGTACCCACAGGACGGGTATATGCATTAACCGAACCCGAGAACGTTCACCTTCGAGCCTATTTGGATAAATATCTGGCATTGGGATTCATACGCAACTCCAAGTCTCCTACAGTTTCCCCGCTGTTCTTTATTCCCAAGGCTAAGGGCGAACTGCGCGCATGTGCGTCGACTTCCGAGCGTTTAATGCTATCACGGTGAAGAATAGGTATCCACTACCGTTGATCCCTGTGTTACTGGAGCAAGTAAAGAAGGCTGTTATATACACATGTTTAGACTTAAAAGGGGCTTATCATTTAGTGCAGATGTGCAAGGGTGATGAGTGGAAGACAGCCTTCAAGACACGCTACGGCCTATATGAATATCTCGTCATGCCCTTTGGGTTATGCAATGCCCCCGCTGCATTTCAATTCTTTCTCAACAACGTGTTACGAGAATACTTGGATCACTTCGTAGTAGTATAGATAGACAATATACTGATCTATTCGTCCAGCGTTGAGATCCATAAAACACATGTGCGCACCATCTTACAGATCCTTCACGACCACCGTCTGTATTCTAAGATCAGCAAGTGCGAGTTCGGAGTCACCACTGTTGAGTTTCTTGGTGTTATGCTGACCCATAGGGGGCAGGAGATGTTGGAAAGGAAGATAACAGCCGTGAGGGATTGGCCTAAACCAGCGAACGTCAGAGACATCCAATGTTTTCTCGGGTTTGCCAATTTCTACCGCTGGTTCATTGGCCGTTTCTCATACTTGGCGGCTCCCCTCACACGTTTATTGCAGAAAAAGGTCCCCTTTCAATGGACCGAGGAGGCACAAAAAGGGTTCGAGGCCTTGAAGGAGGCGTTCGTATCCGCTCCGGTATTGATGCATGCAAACCCAGACCACCCTTACATCGTAGAAGCGGATGCGTCAGACCACGCTGTGGGAGCTGTGCTGTCACAACGTAATTTGGATACGGGCCAATTACACCCAGTGGCATTTATGTCACGAAAACTCAACTCGCGTAATGTAATTATATGATAGCCGAGAAGAAACTCCTCGCTATCAAAGACGCCTTCGAGGAGTGGAGAAACTTCCTCATGGGAGCCAAACACGTTATCACCGTGTTTACGGATCACCACAACCTCCAGTTCATGACTGCAGCCAGACACCTCTCACCCCGGCAGTTGCGATGGACTCTGTTCTTTGCTGAATACAACTTTCTGGTCACATATCGACCAGGGAAGGACCACAAAAAGGCCGATGCCTTAACCTGTCAAACTAATTCCCAACCTTCGGAAGAGCTTGTGGAGAAAGCCATTATTGATCTGCAGAATGTTATATGCACCACAGTGACGGAGCCCTTCCTCAAGAGCATCGCTTGTAACGTTCACACCGATAGATGGAAGGCTTGGCTGGTGAAGCATCAGGATTGGAAGGTGAAAGAAGTGCTTCCGGTTCGAGGAAAACAACTGTTATTACTGATCCCTTGGCTAAGGAAGCGAGTCTTCGCCTGGTGTCATACCCTACCCAGCGCGGGACATAACGGCATAGAGAAGACCACGGAGAGAGTGCTGCCTCAATTCTGGTGGCCCACCATTAAAAAAGACATTCGGTCATGGGTCGAGGAGTTTGCGGTGTGTAGTCAAATGAAGACCTCGCACACCCGACAAGCAGAACTTCTGCAACCCCTACCAACCCCACACCACCCGTGGGAAGATATATCCCTGGACTTTGTAGTAGGAATGCCATCGGAAAAGGGACACACGGTAATACTGGTAGTGGTGGACTACCTTACCAAGATGGCCTATTTCATCGCCTGCAAAAACATACCCACATCAGGACAGTTAGCCCAGTTGTTGCTGGTGCATGTAGTGAAGCTACATGGGCTACCACAAGTAGTGGTTTCAGACCGTGATTCTCAATTTACAGCTAATTTCTGGAAGGTGTGGTGTGCAGCCCTTAAAATAAAACCTAACCTGTCTACAAGTTTCCCCCCCCCCCACAGATAGATGGCCAAACCGAGAGGGTGAACCAAACACTAAAACAATACCTGAGATGTTATGTGGATAACACCACAGCGGCATGGGTAGACAGTTTATGGTTGGCAGAAATAGCCTATAATAGCTCCACACACAGCTCTACGAAACACTCTTCTTTTTTCTGCACTTATGGATTCCACCCTAGATTCATCCCCTTTTTGCATCCGATTAGGTCTGATAACATACCTGAGGTACAGGAGAGGATCATTCACATTCAGAACACATTAAAAGAAACACAGAATAGGCTGAGAGAGGCAAAAAACCACTACAAGTCCTGTGCCGACAAACACCGGCGTCCCGGGCCCGTTTACAAGCTGGGAGAATACGTATGGTTGTCCACCAAGAACATTAGGTTCAACGGCATAGCATATTCAATCTTAAATACATTGGCCCGTATAAAATCATTAAACTCATAAACCCAGAAGTGGTAAAATTGGCTTTGCCCTCCTCGTTGCGAATCCATCCGGCATTCCACATCTCTCTGCTAAAACCCTCTCGTTCAGCAGCTAAGAGAGGTTCACCTCCGGTGTTGGGTGAACAAGGAGATGGAGCATGAAGTGAGGGGTATACTGGATTCCAAGACATACCGTACCAGGTTGTGGTACCTGATAGCTTGGAAGGGATATGGGAACGAGGAGAACTCCTGGGTGCTCGCTATGGGGGTTCAAGAGCCTCGTTATGTCAAACTGTTCCACAAACGCTTCCCTGGGAAGCCATGTCTCTGTCAGTGTTCTTCAGGAGAGGGATGTACTGTCACGTCACACTGGAAGGGTACCGGGAGAACACTGAAGCGACGTACTGGAGCGCGTGTTCTGCCCCGGTAGGAACTACAGCTCTCATGAGCCTCCACGGTTCCGATGTCGGTGACGTCATCACGTGCACGGAGGCATTGGGAAGGAAAAGGTTTCCGGGGCATCGGCTCAGTGCTGCTTACTTTTGCAGAGGAGCCTTGCCCGTGACATGAGGAGGTCCGGTAAGGGTGCTTCGTGCACCAACGTTTCCTTGTCCTTTTGGTCGCAGCTTTTTCGAACGCTCAATCCTGTTGTGGCAAATATTTGGAACAGCACTGCGTTGCCGTTTACTCCGTTGGTTGAACCGTCCTTGTCGGTTCGTTGCGAAGCAAACCACTAGCAGCATACATTCCGGAGTGCAGAGAGGGAGTGTTCCTTTCCTGCCATACTGGGTTCTCCCCTTCCGGATTACGAAACACTGTCAGGGAACAGTATCTGTCCTTGAGCAAAGGAATTGTGGGGTGCATTCTCTCGCGTTGGAGAGCTGATATCAGCTCATGCGGAGAGAACACCCAACTGACCTTGTGCCTATCATTCGGAGACTTTGGTACGCAGTAGCAGGGAACATTGCGTTACCATCCTGGTTATTGTTGCTTTCAAATGTACTTCCTATATGAACGTATCCTAGAGTATTCATTCACCTGAGAAACCTACACAAGTGAAGTACAGCCCTCAGCAGAGGGGGACAATTTATGAGATTAACAGAAGGGACCTCTGTGTTCCTCCATGTTTGTTTTGGGTGCCGAACAGTGTCCAGCCACTAACCAAGAAGCATTGTGATTGTGTGCTGGGATTTCTTCTTGTTTGCCTGCTCTTATGCTCCGTAGTCAATTGTGTTCTTTCCTTTTGTATCAACAGTAGGGGTACTGAGAGAGAGTAGGAGGACAGCTCTTCCGCACCCCATGTCTCAGCCTTCACAGCTGACCCATTGGTAGGTTAGGTTGCTCACCTTTGAACACTCTGATGGATGATGGTGATCTTTGGTAGGTTATTGATTACCCTGCCTTTCCTTCAGATCTAAGCAGAGCACCACGACACGCACTATTGGCTAGCAGTCCAGAAGACGTATTTTTCTTTACAGGTATAGTTCCCAGTCAGTTAGTATAGGAGGTGGGGTCAGGGTAGTGAAAGACGTTTCAAACTGTTGTTTACTCATACCAGTCTTGTTCTCATTACAGGTCTCCCTACCTGCTGTCCCCTTCCTTCCCTTCCCCCACTTGATCACTCCATTGAGTCTGTGTATATACAATCAGACCGTGGGGGTATCGAGAGGTGGACCATAACGAGCAATGTACGATCCTGAGGATTCCAGGCCACAACACTTTAAAAGCATCCCAACGAGTAACAATTGACGTAGAACCTTCAGGATTAATAGTAACATAATCATGAGTTGCCGATAAAATTCTTGGCTTGCCTTTTTTCATTAAGGACAACATTAGAATTCATGCGCCATCAACCTTGAGATGGTTGAGAGGAGTTAGGACATAAAATGCAAGAGATATGCGCATGATCAGAAGTATCAATATTCTGACCAGTAGGATTAAAAGCTGAGTGTATTAAGTTACGGGATATTAATAAATACTCAATGCGAGAATAGGAATTATGGGGGTTAGAAAAGAAAGTAAATTGTTTGTCTGTTGGGTGATGCAAACGCCATACATCTATCAATTTGGTAGTTCTAAAAAGGATTTAAGAGTAAAGTAAGCCTTTGGCGTACGATATTGGGTGTCGGAAATTCTATCCAACAAGGGGCTACAAAAAAGATTAAAGTCACCTCCAATATTAAGTGGTACATTACTCAATTTTAGTACTTCAGATGTAAAAAGAGACCAAAAATCAGGGTCATCATTGGTGGGACCATACACATTATTTAGATATAAAACCAAATTGTTACGTTTGATTTTAGCTATAAGAAAATGACCATCTGAATCAGAGCATTTGTGCAAAATTTGAAGATGGGATTATTTTGCAAATAGAATAGCAACTCAATTTTTCCTATTGAGCGCTGGTGAAGAAAGGAATTTGTATTCATGCAATACAAAATAGTATCATCGACGTGTGTCTCCTGAAGTAAACATGTCAGCCTTATGTCTAGCTAAATAATGTAAAACTTTAGTACGTTTAACAGGATGACGTAAACCCTAACGCTAAAGGAAACAATTTTAATACCTTTAATATTAGACATCATCAGAAAAGAAGAAAGATGGAAGAAAAGAAAGGACTGGGTAGACAGAAAGAAAGAAAAGTAGCTCTAACATTGCGAGAAAAGAGAAAAATGCAAGACGCAGACAAACAAAGACAACATAAAAACATAAATAATACTGCTGGATCGCACACACGCATGACAAGAATGACCGAACTCAACATGCCCTTATAAGAAACTCTACTAAAAAGGCTAGTTATAAAAAACCTAAACTTAGCGCTCAAGTATGAGTCTCATTTGTTCCCATGGAAAACTTTGACTGCTGATCCAAGAAGAGACGGAGATCCTCTGGACGCTGAAAGGACTTCAAAAAAACATCTTTCCAAATTTGCAAAGTCAAGGAGTCGAACAAGCCATACTTAAAACCAGGGCTTCTCAGTCTTGGCCAAAGATCAGGAAACTCTTTACGGATGTTAGCAGTCTCCTTAGCAAAGTCTTGATGAACGGAAAAAAAAATTCCAGTTCCAGTTCAAAAACCTTTATTTTGGTAACTAAGACCATAAAAGTATGTGTACAATACAATAGGTATCTTGACAAGTTAAAATTGATAAAAGAAAAATCCATCCAACATAGAAAAGTGCATGTCCTTCATCTTTATGTGCCAAGATAACAATCTGCAATAACCTATGAGCAGGACCAATAACCTCAAGAAAGTGCATACGCATTAATAAAGAGTGGACAAAAAGAAAAAATAACAGAAGAAGAAAAGCACAACATGACTCCAGTGAGAATATAATCTGTTTTGAAGGGCCATGGAGTGCTTGACAGAAATCATAAAATCAATAAATCCAATTAAATCAATACTACGTGCAATGTGGATTAAAAATTACACATGCGGTATGGACATTAAAAACATATTTCATCTACATTATTGAAAATGTAAAACAGAAGAAAAGTTAAAAAAGGTTTTTCTTTTTATATTTATTTGGATTAAACTGTTAAGAAGAAAAAGCAGTTTGCGCATTTGCATCTAATGTGACTATTTTTTAAGAAAGTCCAGTGCCTGCGCAACATTGAATTTAAAAATCGAGAGACAGCAAAAGCAATGGGCTTGGAGTTGCCAAACTTCAAAACTCTAAATACCTCATGGCAATGCATAAACCCTAGGTTTCTGCACAACTGTATGAGCCAGCGCTGTCTTGCAGGTTTGTAGCCTGGACAAAAAAATAAAACATGGAGCTCTGACTCCTCCGATGGTTGCAGGCTGGGCACCCACGTAAGGCAATTTTAGACCATTTACAGGTAAAGGCATGAAGTTGAAGGGTACCAAATGTAAACTGGACATATAGTTTTCTTGCTGACAAAGGTAGAATTTCATCCAGGAAGGGCTCAAGTTTGTACTCATCCTTTATTGTGAGGAATTTGGCTGTTAGATGACCTGGAGCCGGATTCCCATGGATGACTGCCAGTTTGTGTATTCGGTACATTTTCACCAGTTTAGCGCGTGAGATTGCAAAGCACGCTTCCTCTGGATTACTCCAGAGACTTGGTTTACCTAGCCTACTGCACTCTTCCCTTACATATGCAAACCAAGCAATGTTTTCTACCCCCGGGAAACCCAGTAACTCTTTTGACTGATATTCTGTCTGTTCCGGTGTCACCCACAATCTGCACCAGAAGGTTAGAGGTCTTAGACCAATCTCATCTCCAATTGGTCTAATACCTAGGTCCAGCCACAGGGGGATTAAGGGGGTGCTAGAAGGGAGACCCAGAATCTGTCTTAGGAAGCTGTTCTCTACTTTGCTGACATGACTACAAGAAGAATGACCCCAAAGTTCAGCCCCGTACATTGTTGCACCCCTAGCTTGTGCCTTATAGATCTCTGCTATAGGCCCAGCGGGTTAAGAGGAGGAATCTCTAAGTAATTTTGTAATTCCTCCGGTAGTCTGGGCTAATTTAAGCTTGGCTTTGTGATTTGTGTCCCCCACTCCATATTTTCTGTCAGGGTGACACCCAAATAGTCAAATACAGAGACCCTTTCCAGCACAATGCCATCGAATCGAGGATTAGGGCGTGTTGTCTTGGCTGGGTTGAAGACCATAAACTTGGTCTTAAAGGTATTTATCTCCAGCCCCCTGTTGTTACAAAAGATGACAAAGCTGTCCAGGACCCTCTATATTCCCATCGCCGATTTGGACATTAAGAGGGTGTCATCTGCAAACATCAATGCTGGGACCTTTGAGTTTGCTAACTTTGGGTCGGGATTATCCTTAACCTCGATGAGGTGGGCAATCATTGCATTTACAAAGACGCAGAACAGGGTAGGTGCGAGCACGCACCCCTGCCTCACTCCTCTGTCAACTGGGAATCGTGAAGTTAATTCTCCTCCTTTCCCACATCTTACTTGGGCAAAGTTGGCTTCGTGTAGCCTCATAAGCATATTTAGGAGGTAAGAGGGGATCCCCATATCTCTAAGTGCCCCCCATAATTTAACTCTGGGCACAAAATCAAAGGCCGTTTTCAGGTCCACAAAAATTAGGTAGAGGTAGCCACCCTCCATTCTCACCGTTTTCCAAAATGTAAGTTGAAGTCTATATATTTCGTCAACGGTGGAAATGTTCTTCCTGAATCTGTCTTGGTATGGGCTCAAAATTTCATTATCTTCCATCAAACCCTGGAGGCGGTCTAGGAGTACCCGTGCAAACAGTTTTTGCGTGACATCGATCAGACTGATCGGTCTGTAGTTTGCAGGGAGAACTGGAGAACCCTTTATGAAAACTGTGACGATTTCTGCCCCCACCCAGGTTTCAAGGATCGGCATACCTTTCATTATGGCATTGAATAGTACCCACAGGTAAGGGCCCCATATTGTTGGTCCTTCCCGAAAAAGATCCCCTGGGAGATTATCTAATCCCAGTGCTTTGCTGGCGGGAAGTTTCTTTATTGCATTTGAGACTTCAAGAAGCGTGATCTCAACAACTTCTTCGTGGATGGTCCTTGATGGAGTAGTAATTGTCTCATCTGCCAGACCGGCATCTGCACACGAGATCCTTGTCGGAATTTTGACTAAGTCATTGTGAGAGCCGGATACTACCTTCTTAATTCCATTAACCATCAAAGATGGAATGTCTCTTTCCGCCTTACAAATCAGCACTAAATGATGATGATGGGTCAAAACTTTAAATATCATTAGGCATGTTTTCTTTGTTCTGGTTAGGACTGCGATGGGAAGGGATTCTATGCGCGTTATCGATCTAAAATATTTCTGGAAATGTTATACGTAAAAGACCAGGTAAAAGATTTTCCAAATATAACCTGCAGTCATTGTCTTCCACATCTTCTGGTAAATTAAAGATGCGCAAGTTGTACTGTCGATAACGATTTTTTAAGTCAAGCAATAATTCACTCATTGGCGCTATTTGTGCTGTAATAGGCAAGAGACTGTCAAGGTTTGCTTTATTATCCTGAATTGTTATTACATTGTCTGATAATTTCATTGAGAGACTAGCCATGTCCTTCGCATAATTTTGATGTCTGAAGCAATAGTATCAGTGTTGGACCGAACAGCTTGTATTTCGTCAAGTAATCTGGATACGGAAGGTTCATTAACTTCCACTAATTTGAATTTAACCGGTGGAGGAGAAGTATTTTGTTTACATTTGATGTGCATAACATGGATGTGTTTTCAGTCCATAGCAAAAGAAATAGGTGGGAAGATGACAGGGCGCAAGAATAAACACAGAATTAGTCAAGTAGAAATATAATACTGCAATATTGAGCTGTGCAGCAGCTAAAACCAGCTGTGGGATTGGCCAAGGCCTCAGCCGCACCCTTTCTTCAAAACGACTCCACCCTCCTGACAAGAAACTCAGTAGTACCACAAGGCGGACACCAGTGAAGGGAGGAATGGAGAAAACTCCCTTAAGCAGGCAAATTTAAAAAGCGGCAAACACAGCCTCCCAAAGCGCTAGTCTTGAGATGCTACCACAACTGGAACACACGGTAAGACTAGCCTATTTCTTGTTAAGAAACTGCCAATAAAGGATATTCACTGTGTGACTCAGTGGAAGGTGGCCATCTTGTTTCGCGCGGTCGCACGGTTCAGGTGATTTTAATTTTCACTTGGATGATCTTGATAATAGAGAAACTGAACAATTGATAGACAATTTGAATTGTTTTAATCTTATGCAAGTGATGAACACCGCCACGCTGGAGGCTGGTCGGACTCGTGACGGTGTTTTCTTCAGTGATTCAGACTTGAAATTTGATGCTGCGATAGCTTTAATGTGGTCAAATCATAAGGTCATTAGTTTTAGCTTAAATACTCTTACTCTGAATACCACTGCTGCAGGACCTTCGATTATTAACAAGCAGGTTTGGTATGAAGTGGATTTAAAGGAGTTCAAGAGTACTTTGGACTCTATGCAACCTCTTTTGACTAATTAACCTAATGCTGATACTTCCAATTATGTAATTTGGATTAGCTCAGCAATCTCTGAAGTGGCCCCTTTGAAACAAAGAAAAAGACACAGAGCCAAAGCAACGGCACCCTGGTTCTCTCCTATGGTTCGAGAATTAAAACAAGGATGTCGTAGGCAGGAAAGAAATAGTTATAATTTAATGGATAAGAACAAATATAAAAAAAAGTCATAGAAGAGTATAAATATATGATTATTAAAGAGAAAACTAGATATTTTACTGATACGGTTAATTCAGCCAAAAATTGTACCAAAGAGCTTTTAAAACTGTCAAAAAGCTCTCAGACCCTACTTCCCGTGCTATTGCGTTACCTAGCCAAGTACTTTGTGACAGCCTGGCCAGTTTGTTTAGAAACAAGGTAGAGACAGGTTATAATGATTTTGATTTGAACATTAGTAGTCACCCATCCTTTTCCAGGGAGGACACTTTCAAGCTTAACAAACTGGAGCTCAGTGACTTTCCTTTTGTTACTGAAGAAAGGACAATCAAACTTATTACTCTTACTAAATCAGGCCCTCCCTCAGATCCCTGTCCTCTAAACCTTTTACAAGAGCTAGGAGAGACGGCTGCTCCCTTTTTGACAAAACTAGTGAACAGCTTTGTCACTACTGCTCAGTACCCCAATGAAAGGAAAAAGGCTCTGATACTACCACTCATGAAAAAACCTTCTCTTAATCCTAATGAGGAGAAAAATTACCGCCTATCTCGCTTTTACCCATGGTGGCCAAATTGCTTGAAAGGCATCTTAACAATGTACTTTCATTTCTGAATAGCTATGAACTCTTGGATGAAGCTCAACGTTGTTCTAGATCTAGCCACAATACGGAAACAACTTTGGTGGTAGCTTCGGGAGAGATCAGGACTATTTTAGACAAAGACAGAAAGGCAGCTGTGTTTCTTCTCGATTTGTCTGCGGCATTCGATACGGTGAGTCATGAGGTCCCCATCGATTGCTTAGCCCACATTCGGATTTGTGGCACAGCTCTTGATCTTCTGTCTTCCTTCCTTTCAAAAAGGGAACAGAAGGTTTGTCTGGGTGATTTTAAGTCTAAACCTTTTTCATTACTCAGTGGCAGGCTCCAGGGTTCTTCTTTGAGCCATACGCAGTTTAATATTTATGTTGCCCCTTTAGTTAAACTTATTAAATCCTTTGGCTTCTCTGCCATTGCTTATGCTGATGATAAATTATTGCCCCCATTTCGAGCATTGGTGAAGAGGTTGCCAGGAGGTTTAAAAATTGTGTGTGTGAGGTGGTCAAGTGGATGAGGCTTAACTACCTTAAGCTAAATTCAGACAAAACAGAGGTTTTACTAGTTGGAAAAGACACTTAGTTTTGGAATTCTTCCTGGTGGCCTTCTTCTCTTGGAAGACCCCCGAGATCAGCACCTATTGTCAAGAACTTAGGGGTAATGTTTGATGTTTATCTCACTTTTAGAGGCCAGGTTAGCAAAATCATTTCGTTCTGCTCCTGTATCATAAAAATTGCATCCTGTTCGAGCTACAAAAACTAGTAGTCATTGTTCTGGTTTTGACTAGACTTATTTATTGCAATGCCCTGCATCAAGGTCTTCACTCAGGCATTTTGGATAGACTTCAGCTGGTGCAGAACGCCGCTGCTCCAAATTTCACTCAATGTCAGATTTGCTAAAGGAACTTTATTGGCTTCTGATTAAGAAACGTGTGGCCTCTAAGGCAGTGTGTTTGGCCCATAACTCCCTCTGTTGGGTTGTTCCAAAAGCTGTGCAGATGGGTTTTAAGTGGTATGTACCCAGAAGACATCTGTGCCCCTTTGCATCCAGAGCCTTGGTAGTACCCTACGGCAAAAAAGTCTCATGGGGAGGCAGAAGCTATGTGTATTCCACTTTTATACTGTGGAATACTCTCCCCTGGAACTTAAACTTCAGTCAAATGTTTCCAACATTAGAAAGCAATTTAAAACATGACCTTTTTCAGCACCTCTTAACGTCTGTTCTATTTGCAGTACTTCTACCTGCTGCTGCTGTCAGCCTCAAGACGCCTTTTGGCATTTGCTGCGCTTAATGAAACCTTATCAATATCCATACCAATATAAACTGCCTGTGAGCTAAGTTCTGCAGAAGAGCATTTCTGCTGGCATTATCCTGGAACGCTGCGCACTGTGACTGAGATGCAGCCCTGCTAACTCTAACCTTCATCCTGCAAATGATGATAGTCTGCTCTACACCAGATCAGCTTCCTGGTACATAATATACAGGTATGTGGGGGGTTTAATTTTCCCGAGAGGTCTAGCAGAGGGTACTCCCACTATGCTCTCGCTAGTGTGGTTAGCATTAGTTTGGAGTATAAATATATATAATCATATAATCACACAATAGTTTTATAATGAGTGAACTGTTTATCTTTTTCAACATTCTTGTAATTCTGCTTACAATGCTTTCGCTCATCCTACTAATATTTGCAGCTTACACTTTTTACAGAAGAATACAGTTGTTTCAATACATGTTTGGAAAGTCAATCTTGTGTCTCCCTTGGACATGCCTGAGTAACAACGAAAGGGTAAATTTGTTTCCACTCCCTGGTGAATTAGAGTGGTCATGTTCTTAGTTTGCAGATTCCATCTGGTACCCTGGTAAGGTTAGGGATTCAGATGGGGCACTGTGATCTATCTAGGAATTGGGCCTACATACTCTGATGATATGTGTGGACTCAGTCCCCGTACTCTGATGGTTATGTTGTCCGGATAGACAGTCCTACTTAACACATGGGATCCATAAGACATGGCACCACAAACGTTCTAGGTCAGGTACTTATTTCCTGGTTTTCCTGAATAGTTCTTGAGTGTGCCCAAGGCCCCTATTCACCTTATGGAGAGACGACCGTAGTGTTGGGGATTAATCCTCGTCTGCTAAATAGGAACCCCTATTTCTGTCAGGTATAATTCTGCGGTATAATTTAACACACTGACAAAGAATAATGGCAAAAAAAGATTCAACTTACAGAATGTTAAGTATAGAACATTTAGGAAAATTGCCCTTCACAGAAGCTTGAATTCCATCAGCCGTATGGCTGATTCATGTATTCATTTCATTACCAATTTCAATGTTTCATTTTACATCTTGTTTGAGGCACTTCCAAGTAGGCAGATATGAGACATTAGGGGAGAGATTTGCTCATGAAACCTGGGTTTTACCCTTCAATTACAGGGGTCTGAGTGTAGAAACTTCGTTTGGCCACACATTAATCTGTAAAGAGATAACGCTTCATAATGTGTGCAATGCATTCATGGCCAATTTGTCAAATTATCTGAAGTGCATCCCTGCTGCATTTAGTCAGTATTCAGATTACTTTCAAATGGAAGTTATTTGATCTTGAACAACCAAGGTTGTTGTGGAATGAAATGGGGAGTACCATATGTGGTGACGATGTCCATGGTCATGACCTGTTGTAATAATGTTGTTTCCACATGCACACACAGTCAAGAAAGTTACTGTATGGCCTTCAATTGCTATTTTAAATGTCAGCTTTGATAACTTAGGTTGACTACAAACCTTATTGTTTCAAAAGTACGTTGCCCTAACATCTGCTAAAGAGACATTTGATCTCCCAAGTTGCAAATTCTTCCTCTGAAATACAATAGCTACTGTGCAGAATTCTACCATTACATTTTGGTGAACTTGTGCACCGCATATTTAAAGCTTCAAATACGGTAGAAGTGGTACACTTTTTTAAAGCGATTGGTCAGGCTTTATCAGCACACTCCAGTCTGTATTTGGAGTGATTCCATTCTTTGTACACTCTTTGGTTTCTAGTGTGTTTGCAGGCATACCACTAGCGTTATTTTTGATTGTTGTAATTTTGGTTCTATTTTTGTTGCTCCAAAATGGATGTTCCACATGGAGGCCAAATGGTGATGGAACTGTCACGCATACTGCTGTGTCATGAACGCATGATACAGTATTTTGGAATGCCTTTACTTCAGGAATGGAATGACAACTGGTCCTTGTGATCTATTTGGTTACAATGCGTACAGACCGTGTTCGAGTCTATTGTGCACTTTTGAGTGTGCACTGTATCCATGTCTTGCAATTCATCTGCAGATATGGATCTGCAGGTGCTTTCATTAAGGGCTCATCTTCAGTGCTGTCCTATGAGACTTCAGTTGCTACACGATGCTTACTATGAGCTATTCCTGGATTCTGGTTCCTCCACTGCGGTTACACTGCCGGCTGGCACTCCATCAAGCATCTGCTGTTTGGGCTGGATACGACCATGTTTGTTCTTTGGAACTTGCTGTCGGGCCATTGTGGAAACTGGGGGCCCGATTCACAGAATGAACTTAAGACTAAATCCTAAACTTACTACTTTGTGGTATTCACAGAATGCACTTACTACTTTTGGTATTCACAGACTGCACTTACTACTTTTGGTATTCACAGAATGGATTTACGACTACTAACTTTACGTCTGCACTCGGGCCGGAAATTCCGGCCCGGAGGCGGAGCTTCCGGCCCGGAGGCGGAGTTTCCGGGCTGGAGGCGGGGCTTCCAGGCCGGAGGCAGAGCTTCCAGCCCGGAGGTGGGGATTGCAGCCGGTGGCAGAGATTTAGCCATGGCCGAAATCTCCACCTTCTGGCCGGAAGCTCCGCCTCCGGCCTGGAAGCTCCGCCTCCGGGCAAGAAGCCCCGCCTCTGGGCCGTAAGCTCCGCCTCCGGGCCGGAATTTCCGGCCCGAGTGCAGACGTAAAGTTAGTAGTCGTAAATCCTTTCTGTGAATACCAAAAGTAGTAAGTGCAGTCTGTGAATACCAAAAGTAGTAAGTGCATTCTGTGAATACCACAAAGTAGTAAGTTTAGGATTTAGTCTTAAGTTCATTCTGTGAATCGGGCCCATTGTCTGTGGATGCGGGTTCCTTCCTGGAGCCTACTGACTCTCTGAACATGGAAAACATTTCAGGAGCTTTCTAGATTTTGAATTCAGCGTCTTGTTTTCAACTTAATTTGACCTCTTATTTGTTTTTAAAAATTGCGTGATTTTAATAGGCATTTTTAATACATTATACCTTTCATTTGCTTTTATTATTAAACTGCATCTTATAATTACTAGACTTATATTTTAAGTTTGATATTTTAGACTAGCTTTTAAGCTTTTAGGTTGAAGCAAAGTATCCCTCTGGCCAAGGAGTGGGTTTCGTAAGTTCAACAGGGCCCGCGCACAAGGTCTCCATTTTGGTTACACGTTTAAACTTGACCTCTTTTTCTAATGGTGACTTTTTACATGCCTTGCACTTACACTATAACATAACATGTGTATTTGTAAAGCGCACGTTCACCCAGAGGTCTCTTGGCGCTGAATAACAGATGTTCATTGTTACCCAACTCAATGGTACTCATTTTATCGACCTCAGATGGATGAAAGGTTGAGTGGACCCACCGGGATTTGAACAAGTGACCATGAGGTCAAACACAGGCTCCTGCAATGGACGCATTAGTCCACTGAGCCACCAGATCCGGCTAGAAGCTTACCTAAAAATTATTCTGCAGGTAGCACATTACTTAGTCAATATTTTATCATGTTGTCCTTACACTATGTCCAAGGCACATTGACCGTAATGCCCTTGCATTTGGTTGTCTGGTTGGAGACAGCTCTGAACCTCAAGACAAACCATCCCATCGGTGCTGCACCTTTAACACAGTCAGGGCCGGACTGGCTACCGGGCGTTTTGGTGTGCTGCCAAGCTGGGGGCTGATTTCACTGCGGTGGGGGCTGATTTAGTTGATGAGGGCCTGCGTGTGCTTTTAAATAAACAAAGTAAAACAAGTGTTTTTAAGCAGGACCCCATCAACCAAATATAATTTTTTAATCATATAATCACACAATAATGTTATAATGGTTGAACAGTTTATCTTTTTCTCCGTTCCTGTAATGCGGGTCACAATGCTCTGTTTCACCCTACTAATAATTGCAGCTCACACTTTTTACAAAAGAATACAATTGTTTCAATAAATGGTTTAAAAGTCAATTTGTATCTATCTTGTGTCTCCCTTGGGAATGCCTGAGTAACAACTAAAGGGTAAATATGTTTCGACTCCTTGGGGAATTAGAGTGGTCATGTTTTGAGTTTGCAGATACCATCTGGTATCCTGGTAAGGTTAGGGGTTCAGATGGAGCACTGTGAGCTAGATATGTCTGGACTCAGTGCCCCATATTCTGATGGTTATTTTGTCCGGATACACAGTCCTACTTAATTCGTAGGAACCGTATGACAGTGTATCACTGTGAAGAAAGCATATCTAGCAAGAAACACATATTCAGTCCCTTCAGGTGTGTCTCTTGCAAGAGAATAATAGGAGTTTGTCTTTTAGCAGCCTTCAACACAGCTTCTCCTTTAGTTTTGCCTAGGATGCCTTTATACATTCCAGGTAAGGAGTCAAAGGGTATGTGGTCATGTAGTGTCAGGACTTTCCATTTTGATCAAGGCTTATGTGGTATGTGTTGTACTCATGCACATTCCTAGGGCAGAGAGAACACAGTATATTTGGAAGAGCTTATGAACTGAACCTTACTCTCTATCCTGCCTCCCTCCATATACTTTGAAACATGAAATATCTATTGATAGGGCTGAATCTCTCACCCGTAGCACCAGTCACTTAGTCAGGTAAATCAGTAGAGTGAGTAAAACCATTCCAAGCACCATAGTCGAGGAAAGGGAGACGATAAATAAGCCAGAAAAGGAAATAAAAAAGAGGATGGACAGTTGACTTCCACTCCCCACCACCCAATTGTACATGCCTACCAGAAATATAATTGTAAGGTCAATGTTGGGAGGTGCAGAGAGGGGCCCAAATGGGTGCCTAAAATAGCATGGCCATCAGATCACTTTCTTTTCGTAGAAAGGTGTCAGTGAATTAAGCAGTATTCATGCTGGGTCTCCCGGTCACATAAGCCGCTTCTGCAAAAGAGCCAGAGTGTGTGAAGACTGTTGAAGTAGTCCAGGCTTTGAACTGGAGCCTGCCCCCTGCTTCAGGCATTTTATATGTTCATTGTTGTGACACCACTCCTTCACTCTGATATCTGATTGTTCCTGGAGGTCTAGGAGTTCTTGGTGGTCCACGACTGGTGGTAAGGTCTCTCTATTCAGCTTCCTACTTCCATGACATCTCCAAGATTCAAAGGAAAAGGGGTTTGCCATTCAAGACAGCCTTTACCTTTGCAGAGTAGATTAGCATAAAGTCAACTTTTAAGACAGTAGCTTTTGTTTTACACCATTGAAAGTATTTGTCAATCGCTGCATGTGTTTAGTATAGTCTGGAAAGAGAAGGATGTGTGGAGATTTGCACATCATCATGCCTTTGACTTGTGCCACAGTTGAAATATTGCCCCATCTTTGTAGTTCAGGAACCATGTAATCATAGAAAAGTTCTGTGCCCAGGAAAAGCCTAAGGTGTGTGCCCACCACCCTCTCAGGGAATCCTATTAGACAGATGTTGTTTCAGCATGCTCTGCCTTCAGCATATTTTGATCGATCGGAAAATAGTTTAAAGGCACTCATGAGTCACACAACAGTTGCTTTGTAGAGTCTTCAAGTGTAGATATCCTTCGTTCTGCTTCTATGGCTCTATCAACTACATTCCATAGATCCTGGTGCAGTCCAACCACTTTGGATTTAACCTCCCCTATTTTGATTTCTAGGATCAGTCGAGTATGATTGATAGCTTCGATGATGACTGCAGTATCAAGGGCCTGGGCTGCCTCTCCACTGCATTTTGAAGCAGGTTCTGTCTATGCATCAAAAGGCAATGGGGCTTCATATATTGTTCCATCTGTACCGATAGGAGGCTTCCACTAGTGTATCTGATGGTAAGAAGGTTGGAGGTGTAGAGGCCCAGTGCGGCCTTGATGTCAGCCATTCACCCTGTAGGATTGCAAAACACACCCTCTGTGCTGGGCAGTTTCATTCCTGTATGTATAGCTAAGATCAAGGCGGTAATCAGAGCCCACTTTAAACCATAGAAATCCCTGGTCCGGGTCTCTTGATCATCCTTGCAGTATCTGGTGCTCTGCTCAGCTGGATTGGTGCACCCGTCCCATATAAGAGGAGCTCATGCATCTTCTGACCCACAAGCAGGGTTTTAGCTATTAATAAGGCAGCAGATGAAGTGGCACCTGGGCCAAGGGGGGGGGGAGGGTGAGGGGCCCACTTCACCCCCTTAGTGGCTGCTCTTAACTCTAAAATCAGGGTACGGAGTCTAATTTGCTTGCCTGCATGGTGCCTTTAGCCCCATGCCCTATGCCACTACTCCCAGGTTCCCTGCTGTCCAAGGGAAGTGAGATTCTTTGGTGTCATCGGTATACATCTGTCAGCTGTGCCATGGCTTCTGCAAAAATATCGGACTTCACCATGCATTATTTTACAACACTAGGTTTTACAACACATTTTATTCCTAGAAAAACGTTATATCTCTGTGTAATATAAGTGTATTTGTTTCACACTTACCACACTAGTCTTTACCACTCATATGTTTGCACATCACGTAATTGGAGATTCCTTAATACTGCAATTTTTATATAATAAGTGAAAAGGAAGTACTTCTGTGATACTACTTGAGGAGAAAAGAGATGCTTACCTATCAGAGCATTTTTAACTGAACAAAACACCATTACTAAAGTAGAGTATAAATACTGCTAAATTATAAATTAATTTGTTTTATATACATTTGTTTTTTTATGAACCTAAACTGCTTATAATGAGTGACTATCCCCACAAGGGACATGAAGTTCTTTGCAGTGCCAGACGCTTACAGCATTTATGAAGAAGAAATCAGGTAAAAGTTTTTAATATTTGTACAAATGACTGATTATTCTTATTTTCCCAAAAAGCTAAGTTCAAATCCTAATTAAACACTAACTTACATTTTTGAGTTATCCTGCATTTTCATTTTCAGAGTGAGTAATTTTCAAACATTTTAAAACAAATATTTATTTTAAGCATTTTTCTTTTAATTTAGACAGTCAAAGAGACAAACCAAACTAAAAAAATTTAAAGATATCCAAAGTTTCAGGAAAAAGAAACCCTCGATAACACCATTTTTTTAAACAAAGGTAACTAGACTTTAATAATATTAAAAAATGAAATAAGCATGGACTACAACAAACTATATAGAGGTTAAATACACATCAACATATTTTTACTCCTTAGAACGGGTCATTAATAAATGTATTTATTTTACAGTTTAAGTAAAGACAAAAACATATGTAAATATATTATCCCTCTTTTTTTTAAACCAACAGAATACATTCCAGAAAACTCAAGAAAATACATTTACCTAGGACACCAGCATCACCTCAAAATTATAAAGACATGTTCTCAAACAAAACAACATTGAAAAAAAGATAAACATTGCCATTCCAAATTGAAAGCTAACAGTCAACATTTCTTTTAAGAATAAAAACAATAATGTTACCATTATTGCCATTTTTTTTAAACAGTGGAGAACATTTCTGATGTGACTTATATTTTGTCTCAAAGGGCAAACAGATTACTTAAATATTAAGGGTACCGTTATTGTGAGGAATGACACACTGAACCATGGGCACATTGGAGATGTGTAAATTAGTTTTCAGCTTGCTGCAGAGTCAGAGAGCTTACCCTGGTGGGGGATATATATTGTAAATTACCTCAGATCATAACCACTCTGTCTCTGTAACGAAGATTAAAGTGAGAGAGAATGTTCAACAAATAAAATCACTTGCTTCCTTCATCAATGAGTCATGTGGTTCAGTTCTATGGGAGGTGTCCAAAGATATACCTATGCATTTTGCTCCAGATATTCCTCCCATACCAAATTTAAAAAGATTACTTAGCCAAAAAAGAAAAGCATGTAAAGTTGAACTCAAAATACACACCTCTAGCACACACAATCCCAATATGAGTCTAGATATTGTTTCTTTTATTTTCGGCCCACTGGCCTTTTCCTTTGCTTTTATAGCCTGCCAACGTGAGTTTTGTTGTATGAGGGAGAGCCTCATGACTTCTTCAGGGCTGCAAACTTGACACTCTGTGCTCTTGAAGAAACCTGTAAACCGGTTCTATTTCCAACCCGGCAGTCTTGTATTGAAGTACTATACCATATGTGAATCCAAATCCACTGAGAGTTCTCTGTCACTTGCCAGACAATCCTATAGCATACAGCTGCTGCTAGTATAAAGTCTGTGTTACCTTATTAAACTGTGTAAATACGCAAATATCTATAAAGATTGTTTGTGCTAGAACTGTATATCATGTTCTTCTGATTCATATGAATTAGGTTTACGAAGTAGGGTGAATTTTTCTCCTCTTTAAGCACCACAGGTGAGATAATATTAATTGGATAAAATGTGTGAGATAAGTCTAGAAGTGCCACATACCCAAACAAATCTCCCAATCAAGTGTACCTTGTAAAGTTGAATTCACTCAACCTAAACTATTTTCTAATATAGATATCCTACTGTACTAACAGAAACCCTTAATCATGAACCTTTCCTTTTCTATAATGACAAACATCATAGTAAAGAAACTCTACTGCTTGCTACTCTCCATAATCTACATCTTTAAGAAAACAGTGCTATTTGGATGATGGATGAAACATTTAAACCAAAAATTCAACTAAATATACACTATTCATTCTAACATAAATAATAACACACAGCCTTTAGTCTATGCATTACGACAAGCAAGAAACCAATTATATTACAATATTAAATACAATTAAGGAAAAAACAAGAAACAAAACCCCAGACAAGATAGTTTTGGACTTTGCAGGAGCCATGATGTCTTCTATTAAAAGAAACAACCTTTAGACTCATATTGATGATTTTTTTCATTGTTCTCAAGCAATGTTGAAAAACATTAAAAACATCTCTTACAGCTGATTGCATGTCTGATAGCAAAACTAAGTGCCTTAGCTTTTATCCCTCCTTCTTAATCCTATTATTCAATCCCAGTAATAGCTACAAAATGCAGAAAGATTGGCACCACTTTAAAATTACTTTGAGGAAACTTGAATTGGCCATCTAAACTGGCCAGGCTGTCAAATAGCTGCAAACTTTCACATTGAGTGGTGGAATGGCTACCTGGCCTGCTTATATGGAGGGCTAAGATCTAATATTGCTGTTGAGGGTGAGCAAACTCTTTCAATAGCTGAATTTGAAAAACAACACCCTAACTTTGACCATTTTTGAAAATTTTAAAAAGGAGCAATGTTTCCAAGAAATGGGAGAAGGACACATTATTACAATAGTCTACAGGCACGAGTAACAAAAAAACAATGAAATGAATGAAAGACTCCTTTGTAAGGTATAACAATTTGACATGTTAAGTGTCACAGACTATTTGGAAAATATTGCATACATTTTAAGGTATTAATACTACTGAAAATACAAAATGACTTTACTTTCCTGTTGTAACTGGTGTATTTTTAAAATATAATTAAAAACTGACCTTCAGAAATCTTCTTTCTTCAAATGGCAGTAGTTTATTAATAACCATCTACTGACATTCAAACATAATCCATGATAGAACCCATTAATAAACTGAGAATGTTTTTATTATAAAAAATCCAAACAAAAAACACTCCAGGAAAGCTAAAAATAAATGACTTGTCATAAAAAACATGGAAAGAATCCTCCGCTAAAAGATGAAAGTAAATATGCAGCTAACAACCCATTTTACAGTAAACAATTATTTAAAAAGTAAAATAAAAGTAGCTTCTTAAAAATTCCGGAACGGCATATCTTCAGCAACCTCTATAGGGAAAAGGAGTTCAAGACACAATAAAATAAACAATACATTTACCTACTACACTCACAAAACCTCCCTTAGCCACGCCCTACAATAATGTAAGTTATAAAAAGTCTTACCTCTCTGATGCAGCATCACTCATCTGTCTGTGTCCGCAGTGCTCCATCAACTAACAAAAGTGACATAAAACCTCAGAAACGAAAAAGAAAAGGGCTGAGGTGAGAAAAACAGAAAGGGACTAACACTTCCATGGCAAACAACGGAAAGGCTGGGAAAGTACAAATGCGATTTACGTAAAATATTTGTAAAATATTTAAAAATGTTATTCCTCTAATGGATTTAAATGTGTTAATTTGATTACTGAACAAATGTATTAAAATTTGAAATGTAAACATTTATTTATTTTTGTATTTTGTATTAATATATTTTATTGTTAATTTGGAGTGTTGAATATTAATGAGAAGTAATGACAGAGTTACATTTATTCATTCTGTTTATCCATTTTAAATGCCTTCCCATCGTGCACCCCTATACATTTTACATCCAGTCCCTAAATCATTTAAATTACTTTATTAGTATTCTTTTTCAATAATTGATATAAAAAATAATACCACTGTATTTTTTTGTTAAAAATACTTATTTATTAATTTAAAAAGAAACCTATTCCTTACAATTAAATTACTCCCCACTCTGGGACCCTGTACCCTTTACATCCCACCTCAAAAATTAAATATCCATTAAAAAAAAACTACAGCCTTTATTTAAAAAAATACTTATATATTAATTTAAAATTCATACTATATATACTTCAATATTAAATTACTCACCAACCTGGGCACCATACACCTAACATCCTGCTCCTAAAAGTTAAATACCAATTATTTTTTTAAAAGACTACTTAAAAAACGTAAGAATATGTGCCAAAATGGGAGTTGTAGGCGGCACCTACAAGAGGACACGCAGCAGTCTACATGAGGACAAGTAGACACGGTAGAGATGAACATCTTCCTACATTCTCCCTACCTTGAGTGCCTTCCGAAGTCCATCAATAATGGTGATCTGGCAGAATTGTAAATTGAGGCAAGCAGAAGACAGTCAAGCTCCCTATGCAGCAGATAAGAAGATAGCTGTCTGGCCCAGTGAATCAAGGCACCCAATAAGCAGGTGGATCTGCTCTGTTACATTGCCGAATAGCTGCAAAATTATTGAAGCAGGCTGAATCTAATGCTTGCTAGCTCTTAGAAAAGCAAAAACAACTTGTCACACTAACTTAATAGGATGACTTGGCAGAGAGACTTTATGAAACAGGAGAAAAGCAGAACCTCAGGCAAAAATTATAAATATAGTATTGATTAGGTGTTGAGTTTGTTCACCAAAACCCAAAAACAATGAAGTATGCCCTTTCTTTGTTTCCTCCGGAATGGAAATTCTTTTTGGAAAACACCGAAATACACTCAGGGCATTGTAAAAAATATTGAAATCAAAGTATATCATATTCCAGACAATACAACTGAACACATATTGAAAACAGAACTATAGTGTACCAATATATCAAAACAATATGGTGCCGATTCCGATCCGGGTAAAAAAAATTGCGTACGACTCGTATCCGTATATTTTCACGTACGAATCGTACAAGTACCGTACAAACTGCGAAGTACGATTCGTACGTGAAAAATACATACGAATTGCGTCGGGAAAATGGTCCGAGAGGGAGCCGTAAATTTTTACGTCCGAATAGCGTCGGGAAAAGTGTCCGATAGGGAGCCGGACATTTTTACGTGCAAATCGTAAAACAGAAGTCCGAGCGCGCAAGTACGATCCGTACTGCCCGTCCGAATACACAACCGCATGTAAAAGGCCCCGTACGGAGCGAACGCTGTAGCACACATGTACACGGGTAAACTTGTGCCCGGATACGAGTCGTACAGCCCCCCCTCACCCCGCACATGTCAGCACCGTACCCCTGTATGTCAGCACCGTATCCCCCCTCCGCACCGTACCCCAACACCGTAGCACAGCCCCGCACCTGTACGCGCTGCACCCTAGGCCCGTCTCCCAGCCCTGCACCTGTACGCCCCGTACCCCAGGACCGTACCCCAGCCCCCCACCTGTACACGCCGCACCCCAGGCCCGTCCCCAGCCCCGTACCTGTACGCACCGTACCCCAACACCGTAGCCCAGCCCCGTAGCTGTACGCACCGTACCCCAACACCGTAGCCCAGCCCCGTACCTGTACGCACCATACCCCAACACCGTAGCACAGCCCCGCACCTGTACGCACCGTACCCCAACACCCTAGCACATCCCCGCACCTGTATGCACTGTACCCCAACACCGTAGCACAGCCCCGCACCTGTACGCACCGTACCCCAACACCGTAGCACAGCCCGCACCTGTACGCACCGTACCCCAACACCGTAGCACAGCCCCGCACCTGTACGTGACGCACCCCAGGCTCGTACCCCAGCCCCGTACCTGTACGCACCGTACCCCAACACCCTAGCACATCCCCGCACCTGTACGCACCGTACCCCAACACCATAGCACAGCCCCGCACCTGTACGCACCGTACCCCAACACCGTAGCACAGCCCCCCACCTGTACGCGACGCACCCCAGGCTCATACCC
This sequence comes from Triturus cristatus, assembly GCF_964204655.1. Taxonomy (NCBI): domain Eukaryota; kingdom Metazoa; phylum Chordata; class Amphibia; order Caudata; family Salamandridae; genus Triturus; species Triturus cristatus. Next base: position 74,570,573 of record NC_140585.1, on the reverse strand, counting down.
CAGCCCTGTACCTGTACGCACTGTACCCCAGCACCCTCACCCAACATCGCGTATGTACAGACCTTACCTACGCGAAAAATACTCGTACAGAACCAGGACACTGTAAAACAGCACAAGGAGGGTCAATTCGACTCGCACAACACCACAAAACACGTCTACATGAGAAAATACATCTCTATGACTGACCTGGCACATCCAAACAGGCAAACAGAGGCCCTAAATCACAACCACCTCTTATAACACACCCACCACAAATTCAAACCCAGCCACACCCACAAATGGACCAATAAAAAGGGCCAACACACACAACCCATGAGCCTTTGCAACAGACCCACTGCTGACAGACCCCACAGACAAACAACTGCACCTTACTTACACCTTAACTACACCTTAACTTAAATACCTTCACACAACCTCCTTCACAAACACCCCCTCTTCACATTCACACACACACCGTCACATTCACACCCACACAACCACAACCATCCACACCCACACCCCACACCATGCCCACAGACAAGAATCCAAAGTTCACAAGGGCGGAGCTGGACCTCCTTGTCAACGAAGTCATCAGAGTCGAGCCACAGCTGTTTGGAACATTGGTCAGACAGACCAGCATAGCCCAAAAAACCAGCCTGTGGCAGAGGATCGTCGATAAGGTGAATGCTGTTGCGCCCATCCGAAAGACCAGGCATGAATGCCAAGCCAGGTGGTACGATCTGCGCAGGGCAGTCAAGAGGAAAATGAACGAGGAATACGCCCAGAGTAACATCACTGGAGGTGGGCTGCCCCGCAGACCCGTACATTACCATCCCTGGGAGGAGAAGGTGATGGCCATGCTACCGCCGGTGGGAGTACACGGAGTCGAAGGAGTCGCAGAGCCTGGTGAGTACACAAACAACTCACGTAACATGGGGGGAATGGCATCCACACCACAAATACACCAAATGCACGCAAATTCCCCCAAGCCCTCACCGCACACAACCACACTCAGAAACCACGCTCATGCCACTAACGTCTCCATGCCCCATTCACAAATAAAGGTGATGCCATGTCCCAGGCCACACCAACCACAAACCCAAGACTGGATGTCTGGGATGCTGGGAGGGTGGGGCTCACACAACACATTGTGCAACTCAGAAGCAGACACCAATGCCCTCAGCCCATATGGCCTAGGTACATACCCATGCACCATGCCCAATGCACAGGGACTGGCAAGGTACTGACAAGGTAGCTGACACTTGACCCTGCTGTATGCAGCACAAGGCCCTCCTGTGACCACTGTACACTCAAACACCAACTCCACAAGCTCAGATATCTAGCACAGGAACTCAAACTCACTGTGATGCCAGCATGAACCATGAGGGGACAGACACATCACCTGGGAGACCCAATGACAAATCACACTACACCCAACAGCAGGCCCGGTCACACACCCCCCCTCACACAAGCACACACCCCCGGGGCAGGCAACGGATTTACCCACTCTTACAATGGACATGTGACACAAGACCAATCCATCGCCAAATAAGCATCCAAGCCAAAATTCGACTGGTCAAACACTCAGGAGAACATACCAATCTGTCCCCCGCAACATACCCATCCCCAAGTGTACATTGAGAGGAATGCTAGGCACATCCAACTACCTGGAGTATCTGTGACAACTTGAATATGTATGAAACATGGATGTGGCATGAAACAGCATTAACATTGTCTCTCTCTCACACACAGGGCAACGTCATCGACCTCCCCCCAACAATGGAGGGGAACAATCACAGTCCCAGGCTCAGCGTGAAGATGATCCCACCGGCAGCGACGACTCTCACCACTCCGTGGATGACCCCGACCAACCTGGCCCCTCTGGTGCCCAAGCCCCTGCAGCACCTGCATCAGGTACATCTGTGCCAACCCCCACCCCCATTCCTGACACATCCCAGGAGACACCCAGGAGCCCTGCTCGGACTGAACAACACAGCCAGTCTGACCAGGAGGGACAAGGTTCTCCGGGCACCCAGGAGGAGGCAGACAACCCCGCAAATGCCATCCCTCAGGGGTCCCGTAGACCCGATGTGCCCACAACGGCAGGCCAGGCTCGTGTGGGCAGGGGTGGTGGGAGTGGAGACAGGCGGAGGCGCGAACCTGACCAGCCAGCTTAGGGAACCGGTATGTCACACATACCGGCGTGACACCAGGGGCATCAGCCAGGTAGTGTCGAGCCGCACAGAGATGAAGGGGACCCTCGACGAGATAAAGAACCTGCAGGCCGAGCAACATGCCAGTCAACAACAACACCAAGGATGGATGGAGGCAAGACTGGCTGAGCTCCTGGCGGTGCAAACGGACATGAGCCGTTCACTCCGTCGGATCGCTGACAACATGGGCAACCCTCCCTGTGCCACCAGGCGTAGACCTGCACCAGACACAGGGAGGGACGAGGAGGAGGAGGATTCATTTGATGGAGCGTCCCTAACATCGTCAAGGCCTGCACCTGAGGGTCCCCGAAGGAAGGTGGGTCGTCCACGTAAAAGACCGTGAGAGTCAGCGGACCATCCCCATCTCCCAAGTCACCTGGCCTGGCACCTGGCCCTCTGGCGCAACAGCAGCACCTCACCCAATGACATTCTCTGCCACATGGACTTGCTGGTCACAGTCTGACCAATGATGACCAACACTGTGGTCTGGACTCTGATGACTCCAACTGACAAGGATGCCATCTCCCCCTGTGAACTTTGGATTCTATGCACCTGGTAGAGCACCTTAGTACATCTACCAAAAGACTTACCCCACCAAAAATAAAAAATAAAAATTTTCTTGAGATGTTGCTGTCATTTGGCATTAGTCCACAACATATGTGTGTGTAAATGTCAAACTATGCCTGAGTGTTGAACTAACTCCAGCCATCCATACCCTGGGATCTGAGTCTGGTACAGGACACACATGGGTCACAATTTATCAGTCAATGTAGACATGGAGCACAATACTCACCTGTGATGGCCTCAAGCTGCTGAGGGGTTGCTTGCAATACTGTGCGGACAGATCTATTTGCAAGAGTATCATTAAGGCGTAGAGGTCATGCCTCATTTGGAGGTTCCCGGGGAGGGAGTCCCAGGTATATGTTCCCAGGTGGGAGAACTATGTCCTGCATGCTGGAGTACGGTGGATCTGAAGAATGGTGGCCAGGTCAAGGTTGGATGCACAGAGATGGCACTACGGGTTCTCGGATGACAGTGGTACAAGGTTGGCGTTGGGTCGGGGTTGTGGCCTGCCTCCTGAGTGTGGGTGGGGAGTCTGAAGGTCATCCTGCAGCACACAGTGATCCATTGCAGCTATCTCTGCTGGACGGTGATGTGGCTGGGGTGCGGGATGTTGCAGCTGAGGTGTGCAGATGCAGCCTGGATGTGGACAAGTGTCCTTGGAGTTTGGATGTGGCTGCCCCGTAGAGGGCAGGACAGTATTTGACACGGATGTTGTCGTGGACCTAGGGGTTGGTCCGTCTTTCCTTGGAGGGGATCTATCTGGAGATCATGTGCATAATGCAGAGGGTGTTGCAGTCTGAGGCACAGATGCTGGTGATTACCATGGTAAATGTGAGCGAGCAATCCATGATGCACACCATCTTGTGTGCATGGACACTGGGTGCTTGTGTGGGGCTTCTGCGGGTGGGACACAAGCAGTTGACCCAGCTGTAAGGGGATAATCCTCAGATGTTGACCTCGGTCCTGTACAAGTCCAGCCTCAGGTGGCTGCTGTTCTGCCATTCATCAATGGATCTCATGCAATCTAGAATATTGGAACTGGCAATGTCTGCGTCCTTGGTGAGGGTGAGGAGCACCTGGCTGTCAATGGCATACGAGTTGATGATGAGGTTGTGTGCGCATGTGATGGTGGAGAGGGGGGTCCTGGACACATTGTAGATTGACACGCTGAGAGATGATACCTGGGCCATGTGCCTCACAACGACAGCATACTACATGCACAAGTCTTGAGTCCCACTCCCATGGCCTTGCCGGGGTACGGAGCTGGTGGGGAGTAGGAGGGACATGACCTGGTGGGTGTGACAGGGCCTGGAAGGCGTGGCAGCGCTGTGTAGGCAGTCAGAGTTGCAGACTCATCATGCAAAGGTGTTGTGTGTGCGCTTAGTGTATGCCTGAGAGCTGACGGCAGATGTGTGGATGGACATTGCTTGGAGGGTGGCTGCAACATCAGACTGTAGTGTGATGTGGGTCATGCAAGGACATGAGGCTCGTGCAATGTGCACATTGCATGTGCAGACGGTCCAGCCTTTGGCACCGCGTGGCCGCAACTGTGGCACAGACAAGCTGATGACAGCCAAATGAATGGGTTGATGGAGGAAGGGAGGAGTATCTTTGATGTGTGTGTGTTGCCAAATCAGGAAACTTCGTGTGCCCTTGCTGCAGTGGCTGCAACAGCAGGCGGCATGTCCTGGGAACTATGCCACAATTTCCACACAAAGACTAGGATGTCAGAAAGGACTACTGCAACAGGTGTATGTCAAGGAAGGAGTGACCAGTTTTCAATGGCACACCCAGAGACAAAGGGTGCACAATCCCCAAAGATGACTGACACCGGATCATGAAACTGAAGGCCAAGCTGCGCACAGGAAACACACCCCAGAAGGTGTTGACGGCCCGTTGTAGGGACCAACATACCAAAACACATACACAGCCATGGACTTCATGCACAATAGAGAATCAAATACATGTAGAACAGCATGCAGGCTGCCAATCTACACATAGACTCATATGCACAATCCTTGACAACCATGCCAGAGATGGCGCATGCACAGTGGCAAGAGACCTGCATTGACAGAGATGAGGCACCTTGGAGGCTGAGGAACACCTTTATTACTCAGGCTCACACCTATGGAAATGCATGAATATTAACAGACTCACAGGTCTTTTGGATTAACATGTGGGACCTACACTGGACACCCCCTTCACACCACAGATGCTGTAAATCCATGGGAGTGGCACACAAGTGAAGGGGGTGAGCCAAACATCCCCTGATGCACACGGAGAGGCTGCAATTCCCCATTAAGCCTCTTATGGGGATATCCCGCAATATGTCCACCCGTAGCCTCCCGTATGTCTCCGAGGGAAGTTGTACACACATTGATGCCTTCATCAAAAACCACAATCCCATAACAGATGACTGTCACGAAGTGTGACTATCAATTCATGTGCGTCATGCTACATGTCATGTGCCCCATGGTGAGTCGACATGTATGCATAGTAACAAAACTTGCACAGGAGCAGTGCCCACACATTACAAACAACTACCACACCCAAAAAGCCTTGCTGCAATCCTTACCCAAAGGAGACTTCTCACCATGTGCGTGCATGTAACGCTGATTCAGCACACGTTGCATTACTCATGAGGAATAGCAGGAGCACAACGATGCCACAAGCAGACAGCATGCGCAAATACCTGGGGATGAGAGACACACAAGATGTCAGGAAACACATAGTCATCCGCATGCATGGTCATGTACTCTACATGAATAAGGTTGACACCATGCTAGTTGTCAATTGAGTGTGTCAGCTAAAATGTGTGGAATGACATCAGCACTCGAGTGACACATCAGCACACACCTCAAAGTCACTTAGCATACAGTCAGCTGGACACACACATTGCAACACATGCCACACAAGGCTCCAAGCGTGCACAACCAGACCCAGGGACTCACCATTATGAGAAGAAGTTGCGTATGAGCTGACTCCGGATGTCCTCCTCCTCCTCCTCCTCCTCCTCACTTGCCTCGTGACCAAGACCGTCATCCTCCACGGGTGGATGTTCCTGCTCATCGGGATCCAGGATGAGTGGCACAGCTTTCTCCACTACCATGTTGTGCAGCATGCAGCACATGAGGAAGATTTTGCAGACCTTCACCGGTGCATATGGGAGGGACCTGCCGGTCTTGTGGAGGAAACGGAATCGGCTCTTCAGGACGCCAAACGTCCTCTCAATCACTCGCCTGGTCTGCCCATGGGCGTTGTTGTAACGGTGATCTGCAGCTGTTCTCGGGTTGCGGAGAGGCGTCACCAGCCATGGCATGTTGCGATAGCCAGAGTCTCCTATATGGAAACATCATGTAAAGAAGTGGGTCAGGAGATGCCGTCACATACTAAGATACCTCTGAATACTGGACAAACAGAGTCTACCCACCAACAAGACATGCTCGTTCGTTGTGCAGCTGCAGTATCATTTCTGGCACCCTGCTACGCCTCATGATGTAGGCATCGTGTGCTGACCCTGGAAAACGTGCACAGACATGGGAAATCACCATGTTAGCAAAACACACCACAAGGGCATTAATGGAGTGATAATGTTTACAGTTACGAAAGGCTACCTCCTGTGCCTGTGGTGGTACCAAAGCCACATGTGTCCCATCAATGGACCCAATTACATGGGGCATCCCTCCCAGGGCATAGAACTCACCGTTAATACCTGTCAACTGCTCAGGAGTTGGAAAATTGATGAATTCATCCAGGTGCTCCAACATGGCTTCTAAAACATCATGCAGGACATGGCTGAACATGGTCTGGGACATGCCACCCACATCAGCTATGGTCAATTGAAACGTACCAGTGGCAAAGAAATGTAGGGCTGACATCACCTTCATCTTGGGGGTCAGCGCAGTCGGATAACTGTGTCGCGGTTGGAGGTGTGGTGCCAGCCTGTTTGTCAGGTCAACAATTAACTGTTGGGAGAATCTGTAGCGGCGTATGCAGTCATGTTCCCTCATGGCAGCCAAGTCTGGCATTGGTCGGGGGAGAGGCGGTGCCCTGCAGAAATTTGGAAGGAATAACGAAGATTGAGTACATTACTACACCAATGTCAATGAACTAAGCACATGTTCAACAGCTAATACACATATGCTACATACAGAGTTTGGTCTGTGCAATACATCCTGCACACGTATGCCAGCCAGGTGATACTCCTACCAAGAGCCAGCTACAAACGTGGATTGTCAAGGTCTTCATGACATGCCATGAAAGTAGCTGTGGGCCAGTGTGAGTGAACAGCCAGACACATTACAGGAGTGACATACATCCACATATGTGCATTTGAAGGATCTTATCTCATACAGACAGCTGGCGGCAAGCTAGACGCACAGGTCAGATGTCATTGAAAAAGGACAGACCACACACCTTGCCATGAAGGGGTACATGTCAAAACTGATCACACAGACATTGAGACTACGCAGATATGTCCTCAGCTCGCAAGTCCCTGTTCGATGCATACAGACACACGTTACGTGTGATTCCACATGTGGCCTGGTGTGCGTAATAGTGTGACATGGGCATCTACACACAGACACATGTTGGATGCAGCTACAGCAGTTGACGGAACACCAACAGCAAGCTCATGGGAACACATGACACACACATGACATAGTCACATCGTGGCACGCTGGTTGTTAGATGTCAGGTGTCATCATCCGTGTACCTGGCATCAAGGGACAGTTGCGCGTGTTGGTGACTGTGCCATGCCAGTGATGCAGTGCTTGACAAGTTTGTACTACATGCACACATGTAAAAGGTGTGAAGGGGAAGTGTGCCACATAGTGCCCCATCACACATGACATGTGTACACAGGTCATCACACAACTATTGGGTTTAAACATGAGGAGACATGTGCCACATCACTGTCTGACACACCTTGGCCCTACACATGAAGGACTGCACTGACAATGACTTGATGTCCATTCCTGTGCGAGTCTGACACCTCCATTCCTTTCCTGTGCGCCTCCTATCACCAGTGTAAGCTGTGAAACGCACCGTACACGCGCTCTGAGGGCGTGTGTACGTTCGTATCACTATATAGGGGTTGGGCAGGAGTACGCGTGTGTGTACGGACCGTACACACGTACGTGTACACACTGGTCCTATCCCTATGGTAGTGTTGCCGTAGGCGTACGCCATAGAGATACGGGCCGTACACACGTGTGTAGGGGCGTATCCCTATGGTAGAGTTGCTTTAGGCGTACCCATACAGATACGGGCCGTACACGCGTGTGTAGGGGTCGTATCCCTATGGTAGTGTTGCCGTAGGCGTACCCATAGAGATACGGGCCGTACACGCGTGTGTAGGGGTCGTATCCCTATGGTAGTGTTGCCGTAGGCATACGCCATAGAGATACGGCCCATACACGTGTGTGTAGGGGTCGTATCCCTATGGGAGTGTCGCCGTAGGCGTACGCCATAGAGATACGGCCCGTAGCACTATGGTAGTGTTGGCGTAGGCGTACGCCATAGTGCTACGGGCCGTACACACGCGGGTACGGCCCGTAGCACTATGGCGTATGCCTACCCAACACTACCATAGTGCTACGGGCCGTACGCACGCGGTTACGGCCCGTAGCACTATGGCGTACACCTACCCAACACTACCATAGTGCTACGGGCCGTACTCACGCGGGTACGGCCCGTAGCACTATGGCGTATGCCTACCCAACACTACCATAGTGCTACTGGCCGTACACATGCGGGTACGGCCTGTAGCACTATGGCGTACGTTACGCCATAGTGCTACGGGCCGTACATACGCGGGTACGGGCCGTATCACTAGAGTAGTGGTGCCCTAGGGGTACGTGTGAAACGCACCGTACCTGTGTGGGGATTTGAAAATTACAATGGGGACACATAAGGGACAAGTATGAGGGCCTACATGCATGCTGGTTGTCATGGATACCCAGTTTAAAGATCAAATTTTTCCATCATGTGGCCTGGAAAAAGCAGTTGGCCACATTATACATTGTTGCAAAGTGGTTGTTGACTTGACATGATGCTGCAAATTTGAAAAAAATGCTAATGCTGTCACTGGTGTATGTTTAAAGGGATTGGAGGAAATGTAGGATGCAAATGAGTCTGACCAATCACTTTGTACTCCTGTTACTGAAATAGCCCAGCAAGGCAGATATAAGTCAGCCAGAACCCATGAGAGGGCACTTGCCTGCACAACCTTTGATTCGACACCACTGCTGCTGCTTGTGATTCCTCTGGCACCATGTCGCGGACTGTGGAGAGGGCCCAGCCATTCACACAGGAAGAGAATGAGGCGCTGCTGGACATCATCCTCCCACAGTTCCCCAGCCTGTATGGTAGACCAGGGGTGCAGGTGAGTGCTGACTCTGCTACCTTTGACTGTGCCCCTTCTATTTGTGACTGGCACTTCTGGCATTGTGTCCAGGTGTGACAGACATGAAATGTTGTTTAGAGTGGGTCCCGGGGGGGGGGGGGGGGGGGAAATGGCTCATGTCTGTCATGCAGAGCATGATGTGGTTCATGTGTGCACTCCTCACTTGCATTGTGCTTACTGTGACATTCACTGCATGCTGCATGGCACATTCAGCATAGCTAATCCTCTTGGCCCTTCTTGTTCTATAGTCCTGAGGTGATTCAGTGTTCCCCCCGTGTGACAGGTGACTGTACCCACAGATGTGTGTGAGTTGAGTGGAGCTGTGGTGAGAGTGTCCAAATGATCTGGACATTGATGTGTGTGAATGTTCCTTGTCATGTGGGTGAGTGTCTATGTGGAGTGTTGCACCACAGCTGCATGGAGGAGGCAACAGCTCTACCCATCTGATGTGAGAAGTGATCCGTGCTGTGTGTCTGACTTGCTGGGCTACGCCCACGCCTGTGACACCCCCCAGGCAAGTGGCACATGTGCAGACTGAGGTTTGTATCGGCTGTTGCCACTGGCAGGTGAATGATCTGTGCCTGTGTGTGTCTGTGTAGTCTGCTGATGTTGGGTCAGTGGCCTGGGGCATGTGACTGCTTGGAGGTGCTGGCCATCAGCTTTGTGTTGCTTGTGATGTACAGTGTGTGCCATGATCAGGGAGTGTGTCGCACCCCTCATGCCACCTGTGTACTTCCAATGCCATGTAGTGCATTGGGCCTTACACAGAGGACAAAGTCCCTATGACAAAGGTGCTATTATTTTGCAGCATACTATGCCCTGTTCAACAAATCAAAGATGTTCAAATGTGTGTCTCTGTGACATGGAGCAGGTGTAGTGATCTATTCTCACTTTGGCATCCTCACAGGTAACCGCCTACGAGAAGGGGAAGATATGGAAGCGGGCCGTCAGGGCCGTGATCTTCGTGGAGGGTCGCAGTTGGCGCCTGGCACAGGTGAGGAAACGCTGGCAGGACATCCGGTGCTGGACCAGGAGGATCGCGCGGGTCCTGCTAGGGGACTCACCAGAAGGCAAGAACTGCGCCTGACCCACCAAATGAAGCGTGTCCTGGCGGTGGTCTTCCCTGACATGAATAGACGGTTACAGGAGAAGCAGCAGCAGCAAGGGGGTAGGTACATGTGTGTTTGTTGTGTGTCACCAGCTTTGGGAAGTGCTCAGTCGCATGGATACACTGCCAGGGTTAATATGTGCATTACATTTTCTGTTCCCCAAAGTCATCCGCTGCTGTTCTTCTTCCTTTCCCCTCCTTGACATGTGTTCCCTGGTCTGTGTGTAGTCACTATTGCACATGGTCATCTAGGCTGGCAGTTAATCCAAGTGCACATTGCTGTCTGCATCATGTGGGGGTGGGGTCGGAGACATGTGTTGTTACCTTGCCTGTGCCCTGTCCTGTTCAGTCATTTGGGGGTCCATATCAGTTGGCACTGATGCTGAGTCTCAACATAGGAGTGTGAGTGTTCAAATGAACAGACTTGCAGCATGCATGACCGATGTTGTGGCCTCAGACATGATGTGCATGAGTGGGAGATATGCATAGTGCCGGGACGGTAGCTCATGTTACAGTCAGATAATTCCAGGACCATGGAGCAGTGTGCCCACTACAGTACCCTAAGACACCCTTGCCTCGGTGTCATGTGTGTCATCCACAACACTGTGCCCATTCTCAATGTGTTCAGCATCGTTTTGCCTCTGTGGCATTGTTCCCTGGCCTCATTTGTATTTATCTAAAGTGTGCTACATGTGCCCATTGTACTGGCTGACCCCATTTTGCTTCTGCATCCTCACACTGGCCAGTGCCTGTGTGTCTATGTACAACAATCTGTAGAGGTTTTTTGTCACAAATATGTGTTGGCAGCCTCACGAGGTGATGAAGAGTACATTTAGGATTTCCTGATGCACTTTTTAGTAAACCCAGATTGAGAGGTGTCTCGTCTTGAACTGTCTCAATCACATTGTCTCAGGTATGGGGTGTTTTTGCGGGCAAGGACTACATGTCCAAACCTTATGTCTTCTTGCCAGGTCTGACCAGTGTGTGATGATTTTCTGGACAGGCACTCAACGTGCAGTGACCCAGGCATGTTGTGCAGGGTGTCATGTTTGTGCTTTGCAGCATGTGTCACAAGTTAAAAAACATGTTTCCTGCTCATCCATTTGTGGAAATATGGATTTTTCTGATCAGTTATGTCCCCTATCTTGGACCCCAACGGTTTCATGTATGAATCACAAATACATGTATGTTCCCTCCAGTTCCAGTTATGAAGACGCAAACACATGTGCGTCCACCGTCAACATGTCCTCTGTCAGATCCGCCATGAATAGGCCGGGTATTCCATTCCTAAGTATGAAAGGCCACCGGTTTTATATGGTTCACTTATGCCATTTTTACAGTCCAGGCAAGTAGGCCCTGATTCTGTCATCAAACTCTTCTTGCCTTCTGCCTCTGAAAGCTCCAGTCTGAGCCTGCATCTGTGACCATGAACTTTGTCTCATTCTCTGCGCGGCTCACGAAGCCTGCTGCTTGCCAAAAACTGTATTTCACCTTCGAAGTTATCTGCTCCGTTCCCTGCCCGATGCATTCCTGTCTAGTAGTTTAAGTAAACATTCTTCCAACTACCGAGCAAAGGCTCGGCTTCTCTGTCTTTATGAAAGTAATTCATAGCCCTATTTGCTATGGAAGATTTCCGCCCTCGCATACAGTGTAGACACTTAGACGCTTGTACACGCACTAATGGTCAGTATAGTCAGTATAGAATAAGATTCTACTCGAAGAGACCTCTCTTTTGGATAACTTAGTTCTTTAAACACAGGATGTTAGATATGATTTGGATTAGGTTGACTTGACCCTCCAGACTTCTGTCGCCACATGTAGAGCTAAAAGTCAAGTCCCCTTCACCCCCTAGTTGCACGTCAATCACACGTCATGCTGCTGCGCGCGCATTTCTGTCAAGTATTTTTGCTGACATTGCGAAATTCTTTCATAGAACCACCCTCTTATGACATCACATCTGATGACGTTCTTTAAATCACTCCCAGTTACGCCTATTTTTGCTACGCACGAACATATTATCACCACTATCAATTGTTACGCCTCTTGTATTTGCTTCACTGTAATGCCTATTGTATAAAAGTAATTGATTGTCAATAATGTATGTACTTCACTTCCTGAACCTTCGTGGTGATGGAACTTGGAGCAACCGATTATAATCGACCATTGGAATAAAGCCCATTCCGAACCTCTAATACCACGGATTCTGCCTCTTATTTACTGAGCTATTTTATTATGTTTCTGTATCAAATTAAGTCCCGGTAATTAAATTATTTACCACATGAATGGCGCCCGAACAGGGACACTTTCTCATCTCACGCGCCGGCGGTGAGTTGCAGGCCCGGTCTCCTGCCACAGCTGGACGGACAATAACGCGTACCAACAGGATTTCCTGTATCTCCCTCCGGTCAAGCGGGGGCGACTGAGGCTGCGATCAACACCCAGACGAGGCGGTGAGAAGTGCGAAGTATCCCGACCAGAGCCTAGCTGAGAGAGCAAGATCCGAGGTATACAGAGGCCCACCAGTTTCCGAAGTCCCAAGTCGAGTCCAGTGTCCGCAGTGTTCGAGTCGAGTCCAGTCCGGTTCAAGTTCAGTTCAGTTTCCGAGGCCTTCCGTTTCCGAGCTACCCGGTGAGTACCATTACTGGGGAGGCATTCTGACGTGCACATAGGTTGTGCCGGTCAAGACGGGTTTGGGTACACAAATCCGGTCTGCACTGTTTTAGCAGTGTATCTGTACTGTTTAGCAGTATATCTAGTATATCAAGTATATAATTCAGAATGATTCAGTTAATGTCGAGTATTATGTTTAGTGATTAAGTTTTCCTTAGATCGTCATCATTATTGATTGTTCAGGTAAATGTTAAATGTTAAATGTTTTAAGTACGTTCTGCATATTGTGGTGCGAATGACTGTTCATTATCGTGTTTAATGTATTAAGTTTGTTCAAAATCAAGTATCAGATCAGTTTTCAATATGCCGCTCTTTTCGAAATTAAGACAGATCACAACAAGAAAAGGGGTACTCGAAGAAGCCGTTCCTATTCCTCCTAGGGACACTCCAGGGTACTTCATGTATCATAAACATGGCTTAGACGCTATATTATTTCTTGATTTATGGGTAGACTACACCAAGGAATTACCAGAAAGTCAGAGGTGGCCCGCAGCGGGGACCTGGAATGCAGAGTGCATCATGAAAGTAGAGGAAGAGTTATGGAAAAGGAAAGTCAGACAGTCACAGAAAGACGCCGTTGAGTTATGGCGTAAAGAATCTCATAGACGTACAGAAAAAGCACTCCGACAGGAAGAGAGAAATAGAGAGAATTCAAATAAAGTTCGAGAAAATCTATTAATTGAAGAAGGTATCCGAGTGAAATCAGAACAAGTAGACAGACAAAGAAATACCCTTATGAATGGTATGTATCCCCTTCTGGCCGAAGGATTACCTAAGGCTACTCCAGAAATACCAAAAGACTTGCCAACCCCATTATTTCCAATAAAGGTATATCCTAAGGGGCATCCTAGAACCGCAGAAGATGTTTTTCTTTCCTCATATTTAGATGACGCAGCTCCCGAGTATGCTAATTCCGCCCCACATAGACCGCCTGCCAGGGAGGTTCAACGCCAAGATCCAGTACCCGTATCTTTACAGCAACAAATTCCGGCAAGCACATCTGTTTCTGCATCTGTTCCTACTGCTACTTCTATAGCTGTGTCCACACCTATAGTTGCTGTGTCGCGTTCAACGAATGCTTTCACGCCCGATACCCCAGACGGGGCTACGGGAGGTACTAGCAACATTTTTTCTACGCCACCCAGAATAAATAAACTTACCTTTCAAGAGTCAGCACATTCACGTACCCCCAAACTCATAAATGCCCGTACGCTTAAGGAACTTCTTGTAGATTGTAGATATGACCCTGTGCCCGGCAAAGAGGACGAAATGATCATGGCATCATTACGTATCAGACGAGCCGCAGTGTATTTAGGGAAGTTACCAGGAATGACTGCGCATCTAGATAATATATACCATTTTGTCCAAACAGGGCGAGATTCTGAATGTATTAACAGAGCTATGGAATACCAGAAAGTGGAGATACAGGGGGAACTGTTACGTTTCCTCATAAATTGTGTGATCAGAAATCAAGACCGACCGGGGGTAGACCCGGAAGCAATGCAAATTCTTACTAGATGGAGTCAGAATATATCAGAAGGTAGACATGATAAGCAAAATTGTATAGTAGCCATGTGCCGGAAGATCCGTAAAGAAATAGAACGTTCACATGAAGAGAGATTAGCGGTAGACCAGTCCGAACAAAACGAGGAAGAAGGATCAGGACTGTCCACAGGACAGTCAGACACCATAGCCTATGTGGGTAGAGGAAGATCTCGTAATAGTAATAGATGTCTTATTGACCCGATACGTCCGATATGTCCAGATAATAACAGGAATTTCCAAACACCTATAATTAATATAAGGTCTAACGAGCATTCATTCCAAGCAGCTGACAAATTACTCCGAGAACGAAGGGGTTATCATTTTCTCGATTCTATGGATGAACAAGAATTAGCCAGGTCAGCTGTCCATTGGGTTGACAGTCCCGGAAAGTATAGTGACGATACAGTAGCACGCACATTTTTGAATCTCACCCCAGATGAACAGCGTTTAGCTGGGATTTATATGATTCAACAACTCCTTATACTATATCAGAGTCAGCATTCGGACCCTGGTCCCTTACCTGACATATTGACTGAATTGCTCATGAATAGATGGAGAGGTTCAGGTACTAAATTAATTAAAGAAATTCTAGAATCAAGAAAGCAGTATATTCTTTTTGTATGTTCAGAACATGTCTCATTGCCCATCAAGGAAAGAACCACGTATTACATGGATAGACAGAATCCCTTACGAGAAGTGCACCCAATAAAAGGCGAGGACAATGAGTTTAAACGCGTATTTGTATATACGCCCATATCGAAAATAGAATTGTTAGAAATGAAGAAAGTGGTACCCAGTCATGACAAAGATCCAGCGGGTTTTCACCGAGAAATTAAAGACATGTTACTCATGGGAGAGTATACCTATCCCGACATCATGACAATATTAAAGGTATTAATGCCTGCTGGCATTTATGAGAAACTCAGGGAAAAAGAGTGGGAGGTAGGAGACCAAAAGATAGAATGGTCAGTATTAGAAGCAGAAGAAAAGGCCCGAACTGCAGGAGCAGGACTTGGGGATAAAACTAAAGCACTACCAGGTTTATTAGTACAGGTACTGCCACGTTTATTAACTACGAAAAAGGAAGACTGGGGTACAATTTCAGCCTGTAAACAGAAGCAAGATGAAGACACTAGCGATTACTATGCCCGATTTGAAAAATGTTTTGGTATAAATAGTGGCATAAAAGCAAGTAGCGAATCATACCCACATCTGTTTGTAACAAAATTAGTAGAAAATGCCCTGCCTCAAGTGAAGAACAGAGTATTAAAATTCGAGAGTACCTGGCAAGGTAACACCCCATCACAAATGTTACAAATGTTACAGTACCATCACAATAGAATTAGAGAGGAACAAGAACATGAACATAGACGTATGAAAGACACGAAAATGAAAATGCTAGTTTCCCAGACAGTTCCAGCTGAAGGACATAAAAAGGGTACGACACATTCCAGTGATCCAACAGGACCTGTAAAAGGGACATGCAATTATTGTAAAAAGCCAGGTCATTACGTACACGATTGTCCAGTTTTGAAACATAATATTGCCATAGGTAATACAAAAGAAAGACCACGGCCACCTAGACAGGATCAGAATGAACAAGGAGCCCCGCAGCATGCACAGTCCATGCCAGCTCCACCACAGTCTATACAGTTTGTGCCAGCTGCACCAGCGCTGCCCGTTGCTGCCACACAAACCACGACACGACAACTGTACCAGACCGCACAGTACGACTATCCTGATTACCAGCGATACGCATGAACCAGCCTAGAGAGGGAAGTTGACTTACCCCTTATCGAGATCCCTGTAGATCAAGAAGGACCTTATGTACATAGTGAATTATTAGGCCAAGACAGAAAATTTTTACTCGATACAGGGGCAAGTCGAACAACCATAAAACGTAGTGAAGTTCCAGGGGCACCCCTCTCAGGCTCTCAGAATATTTCCCTTGGTTTTTCAGGAAAACCTATTGTTAATGAAGTGTCACAGCCTCTTCCACTTACGATAGGACCTTTGACCCGAACTACAGATTTATTGCTTACTAAATCATGTCCAGAAAATTTGTTAGGAATAAAAACACTGAAAGCTCTAGGAGCTATAATATGTTGCTCTCCGGAAGGAGTAAGATTGTTTTTACGTGATTTTAAAGGTCACTATGTGTCTAGAGACATGGATCCCCGACTGCAGACTTTACCTACACATCTATGGGCACAAGGCCCTACGGATGTTGGTTGCATGAACATTACACCATATCGAGTCACACTAAAGGCAGGAGTGGTACTACCACGAATGCGACAATACAAGTTACCACCAGATGCTGTAGTGGCTTTACTACAAATCATTGACGAGCTCATTGCCCAAGGAGTGGTTGTGGAAACAGACTCCAATGTATGTAATTCACCGATAATTCCGATTCTTAAACGAACAGATCCAAAGGCCCCGCCAGTATATCGACTGGTTATTGATCTGCGCGAATTAAACAAATGCATTTTGCCACAATTCCCTGTGGTCCCAGATATCTCGTCATTACTGACAGCTATTGATTCCGAGGCAACATTCTTTACTGTAATTGATCTCAAGAATGCCTTTTTCAGCGTCCCAATAGATCCGGAAAGCCAATATTTGTTCGGATTTAGTTTAAATGGACGTAGCTTTAAATTCTCACGCGCACCTCAAGGATTTACAGAAAGCCCCAGCATCTATAGCCAAGCACTGAAACGAGAACTCGACAGTATCCACATGCCAGTTAACACTGCTCTGCTTCAATATGTCGATGATCTGCTGATCACCGCGAGAAGCGAACCCGAATGTGAGAAAGCATCACTGACAGTTTTACAATTTCTAGCCGAAAAGGGGCACAAGGTGTCCCCTTCTAAGCTGCAATTCTGTGTCCAGCGAGTTGTTTATCTTGGACACTCGCTGTCCAAGGAGGGAAGGCAGCTTACACCTGACCGCATTCAGTTAATAGCTAACATGCCAATACCCAAGACACAAAAGGAGGTACGGGCTTTCATAGGCCTCACTTCATATTGTAGGCAGTGGATCCCTCAGTATGCATTTCTAGCAAAACCACTAATTCAGTTGACAACACAGGAGGCAGCCACATCGACTGTTCTCCCTTGGACTCAGGAACATACACAAGCTTTTGAAAGCTTAAAGAAAGCTTTATGTCAAGCACCTGTTTTAGCAACGCCATGTTACAATAAACAGTTTACACTCTTCGTTACCGAACGCGAAGGTACTGCCTTGTCAGTACTCACACAGGAACAAGCAGGAGCACACAAACCATGTGCTTATTTTTCTAGTACATTAGATCCCGTAGCTCAGGCTTTGCCTGCGTGTCTGAAATCAGTGGCAGCGACAGCTTTAGCAATCAGACAAAGCGATGCCATAGTGTTAGGACATCCATTGACAGCTCAAGTACCACATGCAGTAGAGGTTCTTGTGAATAGAACACAAACACAACACTTAACTATTGCGCGACTCACTGGGTACGAACTGACATTGTTTCAGCCGCATATAGAAATCAGACGTTGTAACACATTGAATCCTGCCACACTTTTACCTGTGATTGGAACAGACCCACTAGCACATGACTGTATTGAAGTTATTACAATAACGACGAAACCTAGACAAGACTTAACCGATGTCCCATTGTCAGACCCAGGCCTGACGTTGTATGTAGATGGTTCATGTATGAGAACTAGTACAGGAGAGTTAGTGGCCGCTTACGCAGTCACAACAGATACTGAAGTCATTGAAACTAATCGCATAAATACCTTGTCAGCTCAAGCCGCAGAGCTCATCGCTCTGACACAGGCCTGTATTCAAGCCACAAATAAAAAAGTCAACATATACACTGATTCACGTTATGCATTCGGAGTGGTACATGACTTCGGCGTGCTGTGGCGAGAGAGAGGTTATTTAACTTCCCACGGTGCCCACATTCAGCACGGACCCCTTATCCATGCCTTATTAGATGCAATACATCTACCCACTGCAATATCAATTATGAAATGTAAGGCTCATACGAAAGTTACTGATGTCATTTCTCAAGGCAATGATCTAGCCGACAGAACAGCTAAACAGACCGCTCAAATTCAAACATCCGACATGACAAAGACAATAGTTCCGACGCTGACACATTGTATGACAGTTAAAGATCCTACTCTTGACGTAATTGACATACAGACACATGCTACACCAGATGAAATAAAGAAATGGACCGAATTAGGAGGGATCCAAACGGACCAAGGATGGATGATGAAGGAAAAGTCTGTGTGGTTCCTTCCTGATTCAATGGTCCAAGTTATAATTAACACTATACATAGTCCAGCACATCTAGGAGAAAAAGCTATGCTAGACAGCATTCAACACATTTGGTTCAATAAACATTTGCGAGCAGCAGCCAAACAAAAAGTTCGTACCTGTATGATCTGTTGCCAGTTCAACCCAGGAAAAAGCGTTCCCGTAGAACAGGGTGGATTTCATCCTCCTGATCACCCTTTTGAAGTCCTCCAGATGGATTATATCCAGATGGAACGATGTCGAGGATTCAAATATGTTCTCGTAGTTGTTTGTGCTCTTTCCCGTTGTACGGAGGCATACCCGGTTTCAGATTACACTGCCCCGACTACTGCCAAACAGTTGGTTCGAGAATTCTTCCCACGATACGGTTTACCACGTGTTGTTCACTCAGATAACGGCCAGCCGTTCTCATCCGAATTAATGAAACATGTTTCACTTTT
Organism: Triturus cristatus; assembly: GCF_964204655.1. Classification (NCBI taxonomy): domain Eukaryota; kingdom Metazoa; phylum Chordata; class Amphibia; order Caudata; family Salamandridae; genus Triturus; species Triturus cristatus. Next base: position 74,551,340 of record NC_140585.1, on the reverse strand, counting down.
GTTAGGCTATCAGTGGAAATTCCACTGTGTCCGACACCCCGAGGCAGCAGGTCTCGTAGAAAGACATAATCAGATACTGAAAATCAGATTGTCCAAAATATGCAGAGAGAAAGGTGTCGACTGGGTAGTAGCGTTACCCGTTGCACTCTTTTACATGAGAATGGTAGCACATTCTTGAACAGGGCTATCCCCGTATGAAGTGATCTTCGGCAGACCACCAAATATGTGGGGGACGCCTATACCACGCAAAATAACTGATGTTGACTGTAATATGCTGACAGATTACTTGGCTTCCTTGATGTCTGCACTACAATCTTGTCGTTCACAGGTAGCTGCAGCTTTTCCTGACAACACTGAGGTGAAACCCCATGACGTAGTTCCGGGAGACTTGGTCCTCGTGAGGAACTTTGATCGAAAGACTCAGCTGGAACCTAGGTGGAAGTCGCCCCAGTTGGTGTTGCTCACCACAAGGACAGCCGTGAAGATCGAGGGCAGGAAAGGCTGGATTCATTCAAGTCATATCAAGAAATTTCATGGACCACAATCAGAAGTGAATACCACACCTTGTGTGACTTCACCCATTGACTCAAAACTTCCTTTTGTTGAAAAAAGTAATTCCGAACATTATAAACTAAAGCTTAGGTCCAATCAGTCTAGCAATTTGATTGTTTAAGTCCTCTCCAAGGTGAAGCGGTTGAATTGTCTCTGACATGTATCCCTTGGACCTGAGTGGAGAAAACACCCGAAGAATGTTGAAACGACATGCGTACTGTAAATCACTGCGTAGTCATTGCACAGTGACGTTATTAATTTTGTTTTTCTTAAGTCTTTTAATAATTACTGCAAGTATATTGCTGCACATATATTATCCTATTTCTAGACATGTTTATAATGTTACTGCTGAACATTCTTTTAGTGAATTACCTCCGCTTGAGTTGTCTTATAGATTTGCGCTGCGCAATAACACGTTTATCAGTATGTTACATCATTCCCATCAGGTTAGCAATGCTACAAATTGTTGGATATGTGGCCGACTCCCTCCCTATCAGAATTATAAAGGAATTCTACCTCTCTTTCCATACCCGTTCACACACAACGGCTCCTGTGGAGCATGGTTTAGTTTAATTAATTCTCTAGATTCGAATTCTGCAGTTTACCAAGATAACTGGGTATGGGGAAATTTGAACCTAGTTTTGCTTAAGGTCTGCTACCCTAACAAGGAGGGACTTCCCCAGAGAACAGGAACGGATCTAGAAAATGAAGTGTATGGATTAGGTAATTTTACACTTAATCTTATGATCCTAAATGTCGAGTCCGAAGCTACTCCAATCTTGCCCGCCATGTCCGTATTCCCAGTAAAAGGGGAATTATGTATAAGAAAGAATGGTTCCATACATATGGGCCATAGTAGATGCACCACTGTAGTAGAATTTAGTGATCAAGGCAAGTCTACATTTAGAGCTTCTTGCCATTCCTATTTCATATGTGGTCAGACGGCATATGTACGTTTGCCTCTAGATTGGGATGGTACTTTCTATATTGGATTCCTTTTGCCACCTGTTTTTCTAGCTCCTCCTGATTATCACAGAAACACTCATTTAGTAAATAATAGAGTAAGGAGAGATCTCCCAATAGTCGATTACACTGAAACAGCATGGGAAAAATACACAGATTTCAATAAAGGTCTCTTTCCCTATATAGGTACCGTTACTAATAGTAAACTGATACGTAGATTAACTAGAACCCTTGAAGCAGTAGTGAATGAAACTATTTCCGCCTTAGGCAATTTAACAGAAGAGCAGTCTGCTATGCGGATTGTTGTGCTTCAAAATCGTCTTGTCCTTGACGTCATCCTAGCCGATAGGGGCGGAGCTTGTAGGGTCATCGGATCAAGCTGTTGCATTTTCATACCAGAAAATTCGCCATCTGTATATAAAGCCATAACTCGCCTTCATAAGATTGTAAGCCAGATACACCAGAACCCAGGCACCTGGACTTGGTCCGGTTGGTTTTGGAGTATATTATCTACCTTTGGATGGAAGGTCCTATCTTTCCTAGGTATTGGCCTTCTCATACTATTCAGTTGCTGTCTATGTCTTCAATGTGGACCAGCGATCTGTGGTCTGTGTGCCACATCGTGTATTCCACCACCAAGATTTCATTCGTCACGGAAGAAGAAAGAAGAACAAATGATGTTATATGAACAGATCAATGGATTGATGAAGATTGATATCTCTTAACGGGCAAGTAGGGGACAAGGAGGGAATGTGGAAATATGGATTTTTCTGATCAGTTATGTCCCCTATCTTGGACCCCAACGGTTTCATGTATGAATCACAAATACATGTATGTTCCCTCCAGTTCCAGTTATGAAGACGCAAACACATGTGCGTCCACCGTCAACATGTCCTCTGTCAGATCCGCCATGAATAGGCCGGATATTCCATTCCTAAGTATGAAAGGCCACCGGTTTTATATGGTTCACTTATGCCATTTTTACAGTCCAGGCAAGTAGGCCCTGATTCTGTCATCAAACTCTTCTTGCCTTCTGCCTCTGAAAGCTCCAGTCTGAGCCTGCATCTGTGACCATGAACTTTGTCTCATTCTCTGCGCGGCTCACGAAGCCTGCTGCTTGCCAAAAACTGTATTTCACCTTCGAAGTTATCTGCTCCGTTCCCTGCCCGATGCATTCCTGTCTAGTAGTTTAAGTAAACATTCTTCCAACTACCGAGCAAAGGCTCGGCTTCTCTGTCTTTATGAAAGTAATTCATAGCCCTATTTGCTATGGAAGATTTCCGCCCTCGCATACAGTGTAGACACTTAGACGCTTGTACACGCACTAATGGTCAGTATAGTCAGTATAGAATAAGATTCTACTCGAAGAGACCTCTCTTTTGGATAACTTAGTTCTTTAAACACAGGATGTTAGATATGATTTGGATTAGGTTGACTTGACCCTCCAGACTTCTGTCGCCACATGTAGAGCTAAAAGTCAAGTCCCCTTCACCCCCTAGTTGCACGTCAATCACACGTCATGCTGCTGCGCGCGCATTTCTGTCAAGTATTTTTGCTGACATTGCGAAATTCTTTCATAGAACCACCCTCTTATGACATCACATCTGATGACGTTCTTTAAATCACTCCCAGTTACGCCTATTTTTGCTACGCACGAACATATTATCACCACTATCAATTGTTACGCCTCTTGTATTTGCTTCACTGTAATGCCTATTGTATAAAAGTAATTGATTGTCAATAATGTATGTACTTCACTTCCTGAACCTTCGTGGTGATGGAACTTGGAGCAACCGATTATAATCGACCATTGGAATAAAGCCCATTCCGAACCTCTAATACCACGGATTCTGCCTCTTATTTACTGAGCTATTTTATTATGTTTCTGTATCAAATTAAGTCCCGGTAATTAAATTATTTACCACACATTATTGGCACGGGTGTGTGCTCCAGATGCTATGTGGTTTGGTCTGTGTGTGCTGACATCTGTGTGGACATTCTTCGTTCACATCAGGGTGTCTCCTCAGTGCAGGTGCTCCTTATTCCAACACAATTTCAGGGCCATTTGCTAATGCATTGTCCTGTGTCTGGACATGTGTGCCACTCCACATGACAGGTAGTGTGTCAGATGTGTTGCCAACTGTGTCATCATGGTACGGATGGCCATGTGACAGGTGGCATGCTTTAAGTTGTTATTCAAGAAGTCATGTGCCTTGGCACTCACTACACTTGTCAACATGTCCCAATAGTTTATATGCTTCACTTTGATTTCTGTGAAGGACAATGATGTGCCTGCATGACAGATGTCTCCAAAGGGAGTGCACAAGTACCACTTTTACACTTTTGTGGAACACGCTGGCACAATTAGAACATGGGCACATTTCTGTCCAAAATTTGTTTAGGAATTATACATATCCATGTTCCCACAGTGTGTTAGCATTTGGGTTAGTCCTTGGTTGTTGCTGATGCCAACTTACCGGTGTCAAGTCATCCCGACCACCGTGGTGCCATGTATATGTACTTCCTGATACCACATTTCTTCTTAACATTGGCTTCTTGGCATTAGGCGGGCAGCTCATACAATGACTGTGTAAATGTAGTTTTGTGTGCACCTCCTTGTGTGACTTCTGATATTCATGCACATGTGTGTTCTGTTCCACAGGTGGGACATTCACACATTCCAAATATGTCAATTGTGTAAAGTTTTGTGCTTCCCAATGGATCAGATAGTATTACTTTTGCTTTTCTACAGTACTCACAGGTCTATGAGTGTGGGGACCCTTCAGCATTGGCGTCTGTTATCTGGCATTGGGTGCACCAATACTATTTCGTTCACAGTGACCAGGAGGTGGCATGCTGTCATGGTCTGCCTGTGCTCCACTGTTCACAGACACTAGCTTCTCTGTATAATTGGATATCCAGTTATTTGCTGTGGTGTCCTGCTTTTCATTATTTCAGGGGGCATGTTGGGTGAACCAACTGGGGAGTTCAGGGCTTACATATGTGCTGGGTATTCTAGATGTTCCTCATGATGCTTTTCATGATATGCACTGTGACCTATTTAGTTTGGACTCATGTGTCAGATGTACACAGGTGACTGATTATTTCCTGTCTCTTCACCTTGCCCACAGCATCATCGGGGACACCGAGGGAGACACCTGCACAGACGTGGAGGAGGGATCCAGCACCAGTGCCACCACTCCTGGCGAGTCGGCAGCATCAAGTGGCACGGAGGGCGAGGGGAGTGCGGCAGAGGACCTGGGTAGTACCACCACCGACGACACAGACGGGTCCGAGGCTGAACACCCTGAGGGGGCGGAGGCTGCTCCAACAGCTGGCAGCAGCACTACAACTGTCACCGCCCCCTCCATTTCCATCACCGCCCTCCCAGTTGCTCCGGTCCCTTCTGTACGTGTAGGGCAACAACGTGTCTCCTTCGTGCCAGGCACCGCACCCCCTGCCCCTGTCTCCCCTGCTGCCCTCACTGCCGAGTCTGTGGACATTCAGCGGCAGTTACAGGTTGGGCAGACATCGATCCTGACTGTCCTCCATGGCCACACCAGACTGCTGACACAGATGGTGTCGTACATGGAGGGCATGTCATCAGCGATGTCTGACCAACGGATGTTGCTGAGGTCCATGGACCTGTCCCTGCGGTGCCTGGTCCTTCTCCACATGATGCCCCCACCCCAGTCGATCAACCAGAGGTATCTAATGTGCAGGCAAGCTAGGGGAGACGCGTGGCCATGTGTCCCCCCCTAGGACTTCGTGTCTGGACTGGCCTATGGCCTTTGTAAATAGTGTCCTTTTCTACTTTTTGTTTTCATGCTGAATAAAGCATTTTGTTTTTACTTTGCACACGATTGCTTTTCAGGTATTGATGTTGGTGCTGATGCTCCATGAGTTGGGGTGGTGATCATGTGTTGGGTATCTGGGAAATGTAGCAGTCTGCTGCTCATGGGGTGGACCCTGGTATCTGCGTGGCATCACAAGGTCTCTGCAATGATTCTTTGGTCTTTGTGTTTTGAGACATTGTCCCAAGGAGTGTTCCTTCCTCTGTGGCACCTGACATCTTCCCTGCAGGGAGTTGCACCATTGTTGTACTGACCTGTGTCTACATTCCCTTGGTGGCGGATGGATCCCTTCAACTATGTCCATGCCTGCTCAGCAATGTGTCCGGCTGCATTGTCTGTGCCATCCTTTGTAGTCACTGTACTTGTGTATAGAGTATGTTACCATGCCTCCATTGGGAAATGGTCCCTTTTCCGCACAATGCATATGGTACTTGTTTTGCAGGGTATTTGGTCACCTGACTGACAATTGTGGGCATTGTATCTGTGGGAAGTCCACCCTATTCCTTCCATGGGAGACAACAACTTGGTGGCTGTGCCAGCACCTGTACATTCCTATCAGTCCTGGAATGTGCGTGACAGTGTGTGTTCCCTTTGGCTCTCTTAGTTTAGTGGGTTTCACATAACTATACAGTCTTGTGACATGATCTCAGTGTGTGTATTGTGCTGCATCCGCTATGGGGTGTGTATGCATGTGTCATTTGTCATCGCACCCACATGTGGTGTGTCATGCAGTGGGGGAATGACATCCATCCTCATGGGAGTGGGACACTGCTGTCAGTGATGTGTTGATATGGCACTTTCAACATAGTCGCACATTGGGGATGCGTTCATGGACCCATGGAGTTGTGGTCATCTGAGGATGATGCACCCACCCCTCATATGTCAGGCCACTGCTGGGAGTGCTATGCACCCACCCCTCATATGTCTGGGCACTGCTGGGAATGATATGCACCCACCCCTCATATGTCTGGGCACTGCTGGGAGTGATATGCACCCACCCCTCATATGTCTGGGCACTGCTGGGAGGCCTCTGCACCCACCCCTCATATGTCTGGGCACTGCCGGGAGTGATATGCACCCACCCCTCATATGTCTGCCCACTGCTGGGAGGCCTCTGCACCCACCCCTCATGTGTCTGGGCACTGCTGGGAGGCCTCTGCACCCACCCCTCATATGTCTGGGCACTGCTGGGAGTGATATGCACCCACCCCTCATATGTCTGGGCACTGCTGGGAGGCCTCTGCACCCACCCCTCATATGTCAGGGCACTGCTGGGAGTGATATGCACCCACCCCTCATATGTCTGGGCACTGCTGGGAGTGATATGCACCCACCCCTCATATGTCTGGACACTGCTGGGAGGCCTCTGCACCAACCCCTCATATGTCTGGGCACTGCTGGGAGTGATATGCACCCACCCCTCATATGTCTGGGCACTGCTGGGAGTGATATGCACCCACCCCTCATATGTCTGGGCACTGCTGGGAGGCCTCTGCACCCACCCCTCATATGTCTGGGCACTGCTGGGAGGCCTCTGCACCAACCCCTCATATGTCTGGGCACTGCTGGGAGTGATATGCACCCACCCCTCATATGTCTGGGCACTGCTGGGAGGCCTCTGCACCCACCCCTCATATGTCTGGGCACTGCTGGGAGGCCTCTGCACCAACCCCTCATATGTCTGGGCACTGCTGGGAGTGATATGCACCCACCCCTCATATGTCTGGGCACTGCTGGGAGTGATATGCACCCACCCCTCATATGTCTGGGCACTGCTGGGAGTGATATGCACCCACCCCTCATATGTCTGGCCACTGCTGGGAGGCCTCTGCACCCTCCCCCATGTCTGTGTCCACTGCTGGGAGTCCTGGGCACCCACCCCCATGTCTCTGTCCACTGCTGGGAGTCCTCTGCAGCCACCCACCCACCTGCCCCCTTGGTTCAGTACACTGCTGTCCTGTGCATACACACACACCAATATACTGCTTATATGCTGCACCAGGCCCTATGCCAACATTCGTGGCGTGCGTACGCCTTGTATCCATTCTGTACTGGAGCCGTAGGGGTACGGGTGGGACGGACCCTAACCCCGCATTCATAGGGTGTACGGGCCGTACCCACGCCCCCACAGCGTGGGTACGGCGCGTATACCTCCATCACCACTCCAATGGTGGTACGGGCCGTACCCAGGCCCCCACAGCGTGGGTACGGTCCGTACCACCTTTGTCGTGGTGACGGGTACGCGTCCACTTCCGTTGTGACGGTACGTAGGGAGTGGTGGACATGCCCCCCCCGAAGTGACCAGAGCCAGGAGGTCATGTATGTACAGGACATATTTACAATTTTACTTGGGTGGGGGTTATGTTTCCTGCCCCTGCCCCCCCCTTTGCCCCTGGGTGTTGTGCTGACCTTCTGCGGCGTCTGCGTGGGTTTCTGTGCACCAGGTCGTAGGCTAGGAGGGCCGGGATGACATGTAGGATGGGGTCCATGGCTGTCCGTCGCGTACCGGTGCTCCTTCTTCGCTTCGTCCTCAATTTCCCAGCAGTTTTTGGCTGCCGTAAAAAATGGTCCGTGCGGAGTGACGTAGGCACGAATCGTACTTGCCGGTCCGTAAAATGCTGCCTGACTCCGTCCGGACGTCACGTACGCGATGTCCCGGATCGGAATTGTGGGTATTTTTTCGCCGCACGTACTTTTGTGCGAATCGTACGGAAATGGTATTTTTGTACGATTCATACTTGCTGGTTTGTAAGGAGGATTTCCCGGGTACGAGTCGTACGGAGAAAACGCTCCGTACGACCATTCGTACCCGGGTTTTACAGGATCGGAATCGGCACCTATATGTTTAAAATAAAACAAAACACGCTGAGTAAAGTGTTTAATAATAAAAATCCAAAGGGTTGCCAAATTCATTGCACAAAATTAAAGCCCAAAATTGTGACCTTAATAACAACGTGTTATATTCTGACATGACATTTAAACATAATAATTAAAAATAGAAAAATATTAAAAGATATTTTTATTTAACAGTAATGTCTATCTGGTGATAAACTAACATGAAATTTTAAAATAATATTTTAAAATAGAAAACTATTACAACATAACATCGAACTAATTACACATACCCAAAAATTGGCGAAATTACCTAACCAATGAAATTACCTAACCAGTTAAAACAACTTAATTTACAATTTAAAAGGTATAAAAAACCAACAGCATGGACATCTCACTCAAACAAAATGTGTCAGAGGAGAGAAGATATTTCCACTACACGGGTGGCCATAAGGTGGGGAAAGGGCCCGACCCCAAAATTCGAAGACTAGCACACAACATGCTCTACTGCAACATGCAAACGGATGTATTTATTGAGCTATCCCCCCCCCCCCCCCTTAAAAACACCCTAAAAACTGCCGGGGCCCACACCAAGCATGCCTAATAAGTAAGGAGACTGGAGAAGAGGACGGTGAGACTGGCCAGATATAGTGTAACAGGGGACGTAGAGCTTGCACTGACCTACAAAAGTGACAACTAGAGGATATTCCCTCCGAGAGAGCTGCGCCTAAAGTACACATAGAGAGCCCCAGAAGAACAGGACAGAAACAGCACTGGAAATGCAATGCACCTGCAACAGCATATATCAACATGTGTCCTCCATTGTTTCGAATGTACAGACTGAATATTAGCCACTGTCATGTAACCGAAAATTACTGTGTCAAAATGCAAGGTGTTATTATGGTACTGGTCAAGTTGAGAGCTGTAATAGATGTTTCAATAAATACAATAAAAAATGTTTTTAAAAAGATATTTCCACTACAGATACATCACGTACACCAATTCTAACTTAGAAACATAATTCAGCAAGATACGAATCGCTGTAGAGAATATGAGGATTGGTCACCAAAGCATTCTTGAGTTAGTAAACTAGCACTCAAGTAGTACTAATTAAGTATACTTGAATACAGTTCAAAAACGTGAATGGCTATCTCTGCCTACATCTACCTTATTTCTTATATACAGAGTTCTCCGCCACAACTGCAAGAGCTCTGTATACAGAGGTATAAAAGGTGTAAATGTAGGAGGGACAGTGGGTGGTGGGAAAATTGAGAATCTACTTCTAAGTGGGAGGAGTTAAGAGAAAAATAAGGCGGGGCGCAGAGAAACATATGCAAATATAAAACACGCCAACTAAATAAGACAACCGATGTTCACCAAAGGTAAATGCACATCTACTCCACTACTACTAGTTGAGTAGATGTAAAAAAAAAAAGCAGCATGCCTTTTACATGTATGGACCCAGGATCTCAAACAGGATAATCATATTTGTTGACTTTATGCTTAATTTTATGTACAATGTTGAAGTTGTGGATATTTCAGCACATAGATTGCCCTATATGATTATACCCCCATATATCTATAATAAAAAAACTTGACAAAAGAAATAAGAACCAGTAAGGTAAAAAACATTAATGCTTATATTTTAATAACCAATTTTGCAAAAATATATGATTGCAAACAAAGTAAAAAATAATACTTATTCTAACGAAACATTTGCACAAAAATATATGCATTTGTGAAGTAAAACACATTCGACATTATCATGATTATTTTGTGCTATATTACTAATCGAGTTTAAAATGTCTACAAATAAATCTATATGCAACACCTTACATAAAAATGGAAATGACTCTTAACATATCTGGGCTACGCTTAATACAGGAGAAAATACCACTAATGAAAGAACACACTGAAATAGCACAATGTGTTTCTCAGACCAGTTCTATGGAAGAGAAACTACAGTTAATGACTATTGAAAACAATAAGGAACACAACTACCTTTGACGGCTGGAGGAGATGTGGCCTAACAGTCATCGCTGTCGACCTCAAAACTGGGGAACCAGGTTTGAGTCCAGGCCTCGTGTGGACGTACTGTGATTATAAGCAAATCACTTAGTCTCCCTGTGCCTAAAAATATGTAAGATATTCAGGTTTGCATGTAAAGCACGTTCATGCTCTATAAAAAACAAAATTGAAGTGAGAGGTGTGGCGGATGATTTAAAATCGACAGCATCCGCCTCTACAGAATCTAATGTCAATGGCAGTATATAAAAAGACTACACTTCAAAAATACTTATGCACCTATTTGGGCAAATACCCGCAAGCCAAACCTGAAAATAATAATTAACAGAAAAAGGTAACAACAGCAAAGGGAAACACTAGCACCCAACATCTATGACCAGATTGCGATCTCCCATCCCTTTAATACTCACAGTATAGAATCCTTTAGACTGTATGTGCTCAACACACAAATTAACATACACTTTATTACAATCACCAGTATGGTTAATGGATACCTCTTTTAAATCATGACTATCCCAGTTCATTCAAATATATGAGAAGCATATGGAGGTGAACCAGGTAAAGAAGTCCAATCAAATATCTTTTCACAAATCCTTTATTTTTCAAATGTCCTTTCTTTATATTTACACATGTAGTCCAGCCAACGTGTTTCATTCCAAAACACTTGGAACTTCATCAGGGCTTAATCTCTTCGAAAAATCAAACGGTTCAAGAATTTGTACAACACGAAAGCTCCTGCTTAAATTTGCTGGAAGCTATAAATTTCCAAAGGGCATCACAGTGCCCCCGCAAGGTACCTGTTGAGTTACAATACAAGATACTTGATGTAATGCGAAAGATCAACATCTATTGTGTCGACAATTTGTACAGATTCAGTTTTGTTATTTACGTTGTCGCGTTTCAGTGGATCCCATTTGTTTCTGCCACCTTCTTCTGGATCAACATATAAAATCTCCCACATATAACAAATAAGAAAATAAAACCTCTAGAGTCTCTGCTATGCCGACGTCAGCATGCGATTTTGTTGACGTTTTTTTTGGAACGCATACTGACATCGGCACAACAGTATGAAACACCAAGAGGCTGATTCACAAAAGTACTTATGTTTATGAGAAGTGGTACTGCAGGTGTACTCTTTTATGTACTCTTGCACGCCTTTGAGAATCAGCCCCAAAATGTCCAACGCCCAGCAAGTAAAAGTGCAAAGCGGTCACAGCCATTTCTTTGTATGCTAATTGTATATCAATATTCCTCAAATATTCTCATTTCAATAGATGTTTTGTGGCCAATTCACAAAGGCATTTAAGAGTAAGTAAAAGAGTACTACAGGAGCACTTCTTTGTGTAGTCAAAAATGCCTGTGTGAATAGGCCCCATGGAATTTAAAACTAATAACACTAAAGAAGGTCGGTCCAACTCCTTTCAACAAACTTTAGCAAAAAAGGATGACACACTACAAATTTATAGAGATATTTTTTAAAGAGCGGGGACTAGGTCTAGTAAGAACTATGCCAAGAACTATTCATTTCAAAGATCCTATGCCCTAAAATATCTCAGAAAACAAGTAAAAAGCATGTCAAGCTATCTAAAACAATTATCATGTTTGCGATCATTAAGGTATGTGCCACGATGAATCAAAATCCTGTGCTCTGCTCTAAAAAACACCAATGAAAAAAGTTAATTTAAAATTTTAATACTAGCTTAACACATTACAAACAAAACTAATAAACATGAAGATAAACAATACATACAACATATTTGCCGAAATATGATTAAATAATATCATCACAGTAAGTCCTTTTTAAATAAGAACAAATACTACAAAATTTCTCAATTAAACCAACAATTTATTTTTAAACATATGCATGACATACATTACCAGATATAAATCAATCTGTATACACTAAGGGGCCGATTTCGATGTTGGGCGAAATTGCTTCTGCCCGACACCGACTCGGTCCTGGGAGCGACCGACACCGGATCGGTGGTCTTGACCGCCTATTTAGGATGTGAACGACCACCGTTAGGTCACATTCCTACTTTTCCCTATGGGAGCATGCATTACGCCCGTGGCCGTAAACCGGCCATAATGCATGCTCCCATTGGAAAATGGGAGGTGTGGTTCATCCCTGCACCCCAAGGATCAACAGGAGGGCACCTCGGCCCCCAACTGGAGGCCGCACACACAGGGGGCCCTGCTGGGTGACCCCAAACACGTTTTCCAATATGGTTTCCATGTCAGATAGGCCAGCATGGAAACCAAGCCGGAAACTGTGCATCGTAATCTCAGGGGCGAATAGGCCCGCCCTTGAGCTTACTGGCCGGCTTCCAAATAGCTGACGGGCTCCTGGAGCCCGGCCGGATTAATTTCCTAGATCATAATTAGGCTGTCGGAAAGTAACCTGTGGCCGACAGTCGGTCGGAGCCTTTACAGGCCGCATCGTAATCAGCCCAATAATAATATTTTCTATAAAAAGAAAACAACTACAAACAGTTTTGATGATGTGAAACATTCACAATTCATATCGGGGGGGGGCATGGCCAACCATCATGGCTATGTTGACGTGATCCACGGAGTCTCTACTAACTGCCCTACAGCTACCACGTTATCTGATGCCCTCCACTTGATTTTCAGCCTGAATCGGAAAGAAGACAACGGGCTGAATTGAGCAGTGTGTTGAGCACTCCATTTCAATCCCTCACTTGTGAAATTCTGCTCTGCTATGGCAGCTGGCATCTGCAGCCTGCAGCAACAATGTATGTCAGGGACCGGAACATGGTGGCGAGACTGAGATGCCCCCAGGCCTAACCGGCCTTTGCCGGGGCAAGTGATGCCCAACAACGTAACCTTACGGTGGTAAGGAGAGTCGGGTACAGTCCCTTGGTGGGGGAAACTGCCCTTTCATTTCAGCCTGGTCCCCTCAGGTTGCAGCAAGATGGCAGTCAATGATCCCAGACCGGGTCCCAGCTCATGAGGAGTGGCCTGTAGACCCAATGTAACGCTCTTGGAGAACTCACACTCTCTACAAGACCAGCAGTGAGGAGGCAGATGAAGAGTGACAGAGCATGCTCTTGTGTTGCCCGACCTTGTAATGGTGCTGTTGCTGACTCTCTGACTGTGCGACCTCATGTTAGCGTGTTAGGCAGCTTGCCTGTATCAATTTGCAACAGTCACTGGAGGAACATGGTTTGGAACTCCCCTTGAGTGGCTTTTGGGAACTCTTTACAATGCCTAGCCATCCCCTTAGGATTGCCCCCCATGTCTTACCCTATTATGACACCGGATTGAATGCAGGTTCCCTGAGTACTGTGGGAGAAAATGTGACATTTTTAAGTGGTGGAGAGGGCCTACGCAGGGTGGGGGAGCACTGCCAACCAAGGAGGGCATATGTTCTTGTGAACGCCAACTCAGCTGATGCACAAGTGATCCATCAACCACTCTAAAAGCGCTACAGCCCTGACATCCTGAGCCAACTCGACCCCTTGGACAATACTTACTATGGCTAATAATCCTCTATGACTTTTCGTATTACACACCACAGCTGCCTGTATGCCACCAAAGAAAGTCAAGACTAAAGGGATGTAAAGCTACTTCACCCTATTTGAAACAAGGACACCAAATATTGACCCTTCCCTTGATGCACCATTAGCCTTAACTAAGGACGAGCTCCTCTTATCTCATCTCCTTACAAGAGTTTAAGAATAAATTTAGAGAAGAACTCAAGACCAACATTGCCACCTTCTGCAGGTCCTTCAATGTCAATGTTAACTCCTGCATGGTCTCTCTCCAAGCGAATATCGATTCAGTAAGAATGCGCACACTAGGCCTGGAAACAAAACATAAAGACCTGGAACAACGCTTAAGCTTGATAAATCACACTACGGAACAGCTCCAATCTCAATTGCAAACAGCTCTTCTCAAGGGTGAAGACCTAGTCCAGGAGGGACAACATTTGAATGAGGAGTCTGGAGGAGGGAGTTGAAGTCCCTGTTCTGGAGGCCTTCATAGTTGGCTTGTTTTTTGTCCTACTGGGTGGCGACCATCCAGAGGTGTGGGAGGAGAGAGTGCATAGAGTGGGCCCTCAACTCTCAGGTGGAAGAAAGAGACTTAGAGGCATCCTTGCTAAACTGAACTTTACCAAACCCAAAGAACTGATCATCCATGCTGCTCAAAGGCAAGACACTATTTCTTTCCCAGGGGCGCCATAATCCCTTCACCAAGACATTGCCCCCACTACTTTAGTGAGCCACCTGCAATTTACACTAGCAACAGAAGCTTGCCACCAAGATTCTGTTAAATATCGATGGACTTATCTTTTTGGCATTGCTTTTGAGCTTCACCACTTCACAAAGTTTGAGGATGCAGCTTCTTCATTGGGCCTCACATTGCCTGTACTACCTGGCTCTGATGGACAATATGCTACCAACTATGAAAATGTATTCTTGATAGATCCCTTTGTATTGTAACCTTACAAGAAACACATTTCAAACCGAGTGAAGATCACAGACTCCATCACAAATCATACCCCTCTAATATACAAATTATTTGCCACTACGAAACATAATGGGGTCGCACTCATCTTCCACGCTTCGGTGAAATTTCAAATCACTGGAAGCAAATCAGATAAAGAAGGGTGAATTCTGATGTTCAAGGGTCTTATCAAAAACTGCCTCAGCACTATCGCCATGGTTTACACCCCTAACTCAGGTCAATCCGAAATTCCTCCTCTCCTTCCCCTTCCTGCTGGGTGGGTTTGCTGAGAGAGATATTATACTGCTATATGACTTTAATCTCGTTTGGAAACCCTCACTTGAACAGTACTCATCCCCACAGGACAAAGGCCAGGATTTCTACTAAAAACACCAAATTGGCACCTCGCCAACTAGGCTTAATAGACGCCTGGAGGGCTAAACATCCCACCACACGTGATTACACCTTCTTCTCCCACTCCCATCATCCCTATTCTAGACTTGATCACATTTGCATTTGCCAACCCTTACGACATACTGTTTTAACTGCACCATACACCCATTGCAATCTCGGATCATGCCCTGTGGAGGTGATACCAGATTGGCACCCTACGAGCTCTACCTTCCGTAGATGGCTTTTCCCTAACATACTTACACGTGACTCTCTCTTCCGAGACAAAGTTCGTAAAACCATTAGAGAACAGACCCCAAGATACCACTCACCTGGGACGCCCTAAAGCAGAGGTCTTCAAACTTTTGGATGCCGAGACCCCCCTGTCAACATTTTGAGGCGTAAGGACCCCCTCTTGACAAAAATGTCTAAACCTGTTGACTAAATTGCGTGGGATGAAAATGTAAATAAGGTTATGTGATGCCGCGTATTTTGGGATAGCATTGCTTCATTATTTTGATATTTGTTACACACAGTAACGCTGAGGAAAGATTTCACCCAATCAGTACCCATTTATAACCAAAATACAGCAATTATCATCAGAAAGATTTCAAGTCATCGTTTGTGAAGGGCCTTCCACTCTGCAGCAATACGTGCTGCCACATTAGAAGCTCACCTGGCCCTGACCGGAAGAAGCAGGGGTCCCTTAAAACCCTGGCGGTTTTGTGTAGAGTTAAGCCTTTTACCCATGCAGCTTTCCTCTCACCCCCTCCCTTCCATCCCTCTCTCCTCTCCTAACCCCGGATCCCTCTCTCACTTTGCAGGTCATTTTCTTTCACCCCTTTTTACAACTTCTGAACTCTCCCCATTCAACCTCTCACTTCACCTTTAATCACCTCTTGCCATTCTGTCCTTTCACTGCCCTCATCTCTAACAGTCTCTCACATGTATCTCATGGCCTCTCTGGCCCTGTCACCTCCCGTGCCCCTCAGCACTTCTCATTCACCTCGTCTCTTCATTCAAATTTTTGTCTATTTATATCTTACACCTCTCCAGTCCCCCCATTCCTCTTCCACATCTCCCATTTGTTCTAACAGAAGCCCTCACCTTTGGATCACACTCACTTCTAGCGTGTCCACACTTCTCTGCGGCAATTCACATTTCTCCTCATCCCTGACCTCTTCAATCAAATTCTCTCACTCCCTTGCTGTCCTCTCTCATTTTGGGTGCGGATGCAAGTTCAGAATGGGATGAATGAATGTATGATTACTGATGGGCTTGTTTGAGTGAGTTGCATATTGAGTAGTGAGGGGGACAGGTGAGTGAAGTGTCACATAAGTTCAGGAGGAGTAGTGTACTCGTGTGACTGCAGGTTGAGGTATAGTGTGAGCAGGACAAGTGCATTTTGAGAGCATTGTGATCACTGTGAGTGCAAGGTGAGCGGGTGAATGGTGCAAGTGCATGGTGATCAGTGTGAGTGCATTGTGATCACTGTGAGTGCAAGGTGAGCGGGTGAATGGTGCAAGTGCATGGTGATCAGTGTGAGTGCATTGTGATCACTGTGAGTGCAAGGTGAGCCGGTGAATGGTGCAAGTGCATGGTGATCAGTGTGAGTGCATTGTGATCGCTGTGAGTGCAAGGTGAGCGTGACAATGAAGGGCGAGAATGAGGAATGAGTTGTCTGAATGCAGGGTGCATTCCCAGACCCATGAAGTAACTCAGCATGTTATTGACGGGGGCGTAGACTTTAATATCTAAGTTAAACTATTGCGGCATTAATCGGGGATCGAGGGTGAAGGAAATAAATAATGTGCTGATCCTGCAACAAACTTCCAGTCCTATGGTTAGGGTTGCCAGCAGATTATTTTGGTGGCCCAGTCGGTACAAAAAAAAGCAGTCACCTAAAGCGGTATTTTCAGCGCTTATCTGTGCATACTTCCCAGGGCCGGCTTTAGTGCTGGTGGTGCCCTGTGCGACAATGTTTGTTGGTGCCCCCCACAATGACCACCCCCACGACGGATTCTCTCACTAGCACCCTTTAACAGTGACCAAGTCTCCATAACCCCACACTCTCAGATGCATTGAATTAGTTATATAGTGCCACTCATACCAGTGTAGGGTGTCCGAGCACTTTGCATCACACACACATTACACAGAGGCAATCAATCATAAGTGTGTAAATCAGTGTATAGGAAATGTTACATAAGCCAAAGGACTAAAAGTATAGGAGTCACATGTCATCCATACTGGTAGGCAGTATAGTTCAAGAGTGCTTGGTGTGGAGAAGCACAAACGCAGAGTCGAAAAAGAAACAGCATAGTTGGGAGTTTCCTTTAATAATAAGAATTGATTTCTAGCCAAATTAACCCTTTTTGCAACATTAATCAATGGTCTAATAATGTATTCTTTGTAGTGTGCATGCTGTTCTAGGATGAAAGTTAATAGCTCACTATTCTCTATTAGGACTTTAAGTTATAAATTGCAAGTAACAAAAGGATGTCTCTTTTGAAAGCAGTAACCTGCTGATCTCTTCACATCATACGCACTCTGTAATCTACTTGGTACACGTTCTTTGCAGCAGGCATATTAACCCTCTGCACTAACTTCACCTAAGTCCAAACCTCAACTATACAAAATGCTGACCTCTCTCCAGGGAGATAATTAATCACGAGTTATCTTGACATTTATGTGAGGCCTGGTAATTGCGGGGAAAGAAACGCTGCAGCAGGTGCTTCAAAAGCACAATAAACTTTCACACACGGCGCCCCCAGGAAGCCAACTTTGTATTCCTTTCCATGAAATGCATTCTCACACTACGGCAGTGAATGTAAAATCCAAATGTAAGGAATAGGCACAGTGGGGGCCCAGGGGGTACTGGAACCAGCAAAAAAACCTAAGCCTCTGTAAGCAGTTTACAAAGGCATGTTAAATGGTCTTTAAAGACCTGTGAAAAAACACGGGGGTGCCGGAGATAGGAATCCAGACACTGCCCACCTGAGCCCCCAGCAGCTCAAGTTTCACTGCAGCAGGCCGGGCTGAGACACAGTACGGGGGAAGTGTGGGGGGGGGGCTGAAGCCCTTGGGCCTGGGCAGAAGTGTGACTGGGAAGGCGCGACCCCCTTTGCATCACTCCAAGGCCCCCCTGGGGGTCGCGCCCCACAGTTTGAAGACCCCTGCCCTAAAGGCAGTTATCTGGTGGAAATGTCTGTCTCTGATGACTACCCTGACGCACCAAAAAACCAGGGAACATCTAGCGTTGGAAGCGGAACTTCTCCAAGGCGAAAAAGCCCATGAAGCTACGTCCACTCTCCTCATCCAGAAGAAGGTCGCAACCTTAAGCAGAAAGGTCAAACCTATATACACCAATAGAGCAGAATTGACCCTGCTGCATATTAAAAATACCACCCATGAGCAAGGCAATAAGATTGGTTCGCTCCTAGCAAGACAATTGAGAACCAATCAGGAAAAAGAATACATATGTCAGATACAAGAAGCGTCAGGGGATATTCAGCGTAAAGAGGAAGTGAAAGCTCTGGCTTTTCGAGATTTTTACAAACCACTGTATACCTTGGATCCTACAGATACTGAAGAACATCTAGTTTACCTAGATGAAGTTGTCTTACCTCAAGTTTCCCCAGTCCTCAATGAAACCTTAAGCTTCCCCATAACAAGAGGTTCAAACAGCTATAGACACCCTCAAGTTACATAAAGCAACCAGCCCCAATGGATTCAACGCCTAATTTTATAAGACCTTCAGTTAAGATCTAGTCCCTCACCCAACAGAGCTCTTTAACATATTGCAGATTCCCACGCTGTAACTACCTCAATGAGAGAGGCCCTGATTTCCGTTATTCCAAAGCCATGGGACAATCCCCAACATTACGCATCTTATTGGAGAGTTGATCTACTTAATCTCGATGCTAAACCATACACTAAAATCCTCACCAATAAACTAGAGGATATCATGCCAAATTTGATACACCCAGATCAATCTGGTTTATTAGAGGGAGGCAGACCCATGACAACTTAAGACGAGTGGTCCACTTCATTGAGAAAGCTACTAAAAAGACTATCCCGATGATTCTACTAGCACTAGATGCCGAGAATGAAATGAAATGAAATGAAAGTAGCATTTGTAAAGCGCATGGTCACCCGTAGGCATCCCAGCGCTAACGGCAGCTAACTTGACACTTGAGTGAACTTCAAGGGAAGAGATAGGTTTTTACTTTCTTTTGAAAGATCAGATAGTCAGCCTCTAAACGTATGTGAAGAGGAAGAAGGTTCCATAGCTTTACCACATTATACGAGAAGAGTCTGCCCCCACTTCGAGCTCTTCTAATTTTCGGGACTGTGATCAGTCGCTTATTTTCAGATCTCAGGGCTCTATTTGGGCGGTAGAGCTGGATGAGAGAACGCATCAAAGGAGAACCTTTACCAGAAAGTGCTTTATGAGCGATGCATAAGGCCTTAAACTGAACTCATTCTTTAATAGGGAGCCAGTGGAGGGCGGCGAGAGCAGGTTTGGCCGACATACGCCTGGGAGTATTCAGCAACAAGCGGGCTGCGCAGTTCTGCACAGTCTGCAGTCTTCTGATCATGGGAAGTGGTGTTCCAAGATAAAGGGCCTTGGAGTAATCCAGCCGTGACAGAATTAGTGCTTGAACCCGCAGCCTATTAGCACCAAAAGGTAATAGAGGGAAGATCCTTCTGATCAGCCTTAACATTCCATAGCAGCTAGCCGCGACCATTCAAGCTTGTTTTTTAAGGTCTAGGTTACGGTCCAGCCACACACCCAAGCTCTTAATATGTTCTTTGGGGTTGGGAGCTGGACCCAGATAGCTGGGTCAGAGATTATCTATATTCAGGGGGGCTGAGTTGCCCAGTAGCATAAGCTCAGTCTTAGCCCCATTGAGCTTTAAATATGATTCATCCATCCATTTGGAAACAGCTCCACGACATGAGGCTAAGCCTGGTGAAGAGCTATCTTGCTGGTTGATGGAAACCACCAGCTGGCTGTCGTCAGCATAAGTGACTATTTGTACCCCAAATGGCAATACTATTTCGGCCAAAGGACCCAAATAAATATTGAATAGGGTGGGGCTCAGGGAAGATCCCTGAGGTACCCCACAGTTTAAGGGCATCAGCTTTGACATTGTATCATCTTCCAAGACTGCGAAAGATCTGTCTTCAAGGAAGGACTAAAGCCATTTTAGTACAGTTCCTGTCACTCCCACATTCCTAAGACGTTGAATCAATAGTTGGTGGTTAACAGTGTGAAAGGCTGTGCTGAGATCTAAGAGAATAAGGGCAGCGCAGCCTCCACCATCAAGTAGTCTTCTGGATTCCTCCATTACACTGAGGAGAGCAGTCTTTGTACCCTGCTGTGCTTTCGACTGAGTGGACTGGTCCTTCCTTTCTCACACACTACGCCATTTTTGGTTTGGAGAACACTTTATTGCCGGGATACTGGCCAACTATGCATACCCATGCTCTAGGGTTCTAGTGAATGGGACGACCTCTGATTACTTTGATCTAGCTCGAGGAATGAGATAGGGCTGCCCTCTCTCCCCTCTGCTGTTTGCCCTAAGAATCGAACCTCTGGCTGCAAAGACATGAGCCAATCCCTCTATTCATGGCCTTTCCTTCAGCTAAGTTGAACACAAAATCTCTCGGATGACAACCTGTTGTCTCTTACTTCTCCCCAGACATTGCTCCCAGCCGTACAGGATGAACTCCACTACTACAAATCCATAGCCATATTTTGTAATAATCTCCATAAATTGTTCTTGTTAAATTTAACTGTGCCACTAGTAGAAATGGCAGAATTAGTGACCGCCTCCCCCTTTCAATGGGTAAAAAAATAAATTACTTATCTAGGAATAAAGATTACTCCCAGAGTGCCTGATTTATATAAACCAAATTACCCTCCCCTATTATGCCAATTAAAAGTGGACCTCGAACTTTGGGCCCCTTTATATTTGACTTGGCTTGGCTGTATTAATGCGGTAAAATTGACAGTGCTACCGCGCATCCTTTATCTCTTCCAAGGTCTTGCTTTGAAGGTGGTAGAGACTTCTTCTCTACTACCCGCTACATGATAACACAGTTTATTTGGCAAAATCGCAGAGCCCATCTTTCACGTAAATTGTTAACGCACCCTTGGGATGCTGGTGGTTTAGTTTTGCCAGATTTGTCATCCTACTATGAAGTGGCTCAACAACGCGTCATATCTGGATGATCCCTTACAGAATTTGACAACCTTTGGCTTCATACGGACATAGTGGTAGTAGGCAGGACAATCTGAGATGTCCCATGGAAACTCAAGCATGATCGACCCCAAAATGCCTACTTAAGCACCCCCACATTAAAAGTTTGGGATAGTGTAACCCGATCAAATGGCTTGGTGACCTTTCCCTCTCCTTACACACCTATCCACTATAATGGGGTATTCCAGCCAGCACTACTGTTGGGCCCTTATGATTTATGGCGTATGCCTTACCATTTCAGACCTGTTTTATGGGTGGGACATACTGACATTTGAGAACTGTTCCCATGAGTTTAACTTACCTGCAACGGAGATTTATCATTACACCCAACTGGAGCACTGAGTCTTACAACCAGCTCTATACTTAGCAGCAATCAGAGATTGGCTCCCTATAGAGCAGTTTGTGCGATGAGCAGGGATAACCCATGGATGTATCTCCTTTCTTTATTCACTCCTGATGTCCACTTATGGAAATTCTACTCCCGACCTCATTTCATTCTGGGAGCATACACTGGGGATGCCTATTACTGATAAACAGTGAAATACACTTTGAAAAGACATCTCCAGGTTTAACCATTCACTAGGGCTCTAAGAAGCGCACTATAAACTGCTTTATGATTGGTATATGCACCCTACAAAACTACAACATTTTCCTGAACACATTATATCGTTGCTGGAGAGGCTCTGGGCTACTGGGCGATTTTCAATATATTTGGTGGGACTGTCCGACCATAAGACCCTACTGGGCTGAATTCCTAGCTCAGATAAAAGAAATCCTGGGTTACCCAGTCCCCTGTATTCCAGCGTTCACACTTCTAGGTCTCAGGGGCCCATCCCTTAAACATCAAATTCAGGGAGACCGCTCTATCCTCTGGCTCTGTTTGGGAGCATTCAAGAGGCCCTGGCCTCTGCATGGAAGAAACCAGAGGCCCCCTCCATGTCGCAATGGCATGCTAGTGTATGGTAGGCCCTCATGAAAGAGTGTATGGCTGACATTCTTGCAGACACCCGGAAAAGGTTTGATTATATTTGGGGACCCCTAGTACAATTCTTTTTATGAGACCTCCTGCTTTTTTCCTGTCCCACTCATACAGGGATACTCCACCTCTTCTAGATGTAGAGCTTGTCACTCATATGAATATCCTGAACCTTTCTTAGACATACCACGAGACTGCATCCCACCACCTGCCGGATCCGAACCCTTCAGATTCTTGTTCTCTCTAATGTCACTGCCAACACACCAAACAGCAAATAACTGTTCGCCTTGGTCAAAGAATTTGCTAAACCCAGCACCGAGACAGCAGACATTCCCCCGTCTCAAGAACACTGCGACAACCTCGCAACCTTCTTCCACCGCAAAATCAAGGAGATCTATGACAGTTTCGCTACCCATGTCTCACCCACCCCATTCGCAACCACCCCATCTAATGGCGCCAGCCCCCAGCAGACCTTGACAAACTGGGCTACCCTCACCTCTGACAACACCTTCAAGATCATGAAGAGCATCCAGTCCTGAACCCCCTTGGATCCCTGCCCTCACCATATCTTCGACAGAGCAAGCACCTCCATCTCACCCAAACTCTGCCACACCTTCAACTGCTCCATCGAGTCTGCAACCTTCCCGGAAGACTGGAAGCATGCACAGATCAACCCCCTGCTGAAGAAACCTTTGGCCGACCCGACGGACCTCAAGAACTGCTGACTCATCTCTCTGCTTCCCTTCCCAGCCAAAGTCATAGAGAAGGCAATTAACGCCCAACTCTCCGAGTTCTTCAAAACTAACATAATCTAGGACCACTCCCAATCTGGATTCAGAAGCAACCACAGCATCTCGCCACCACAGATGGCTTCTGCATCCTCCTCAACAGAGGCGAGGCCGCAGCCCTCACAGCCGCTTTCAACACCATCTCCCACCACACTCTCTGGGCAAGACTCCACAACTCCGGCGTCCGGGACAAATCCCTAGAATGGATCTGCTCCTTCCTCCTCGGCTGAACACAGAGAGTCAGACTTCCACCATTTTAATCAGAACACACAGAGATCAGCTGCAAGTGCCTCAAGGATTCTCCCTGAGCCCCACCCTCTGCAACATCTACATGGCCAAGCTTGCAGCCATCTGCAGAAGCCACAGACTCAAAATTGTATTCTGCACTGACGACACCCAGCTGATTCTCTCCCTCACGGACCAACCCACAGCCGCCAAGAGCAACTTCCACAACTGGATGATTGCAGTAGCTACCTCAAGATTAACTCAGACAAGACTGAAGTCCTCCTCCTGGGCTCTGCCCCCTCTGCCTGGGATGAATCTTGGTGGACCGCAGCGCTCGTAACCCACCCCACACCCACAGACCACGCACCAGAAACCTCAGCATCATCCTGGACTTCTGGCTCTCAATGAGTACCCAAGTCAAAGCTGTGTCGTCCTACTGCTTCCTCACACTCTGCCTCCTTCGTAAGATCTTCAAATGGTCGCCCATGCACTCATCAGCAGCAGGCTTGACTACGGCAATGCACTCTACGCTGGTACCACCCAGAAACTCCCCACAAAATGACAGACCATCCAAAACGCCTATGGCAGACTCATCCTGAACATCCCACACCACAATCACATCACCAGCCACGTGTGGGACCTTCACTGGCTACCTATCAACAAAAGAATCACCTTCAAGCAGTTCACACATGCCTACAAAGCCCTCCACAACACCAGACCTTCATACCTCAACCTCTACCTGCCCAACTGGCCCTGAAAGCAAAAGACACACAATTGATGGACGGAATGCAGAACAAATCAAAACATTCACCCCCAGTCAAGAGATCTGGGTTAAATCCATCATTCTTTTGCTCACAATGCCACCCCAGTTTAGACCTGGCCATATGCAAATCAGTCTTGACCCTGTGCCTCATGGGAACAGTCCAGCCCGAACTGCCAAGCCAGGTCCTCCCTGGACCGGAAACAAGCATCCTGGGACTGGTTTCGGGATTTCACCCCTCTTCAGCCAGGATAGCTTGATTCCAGTGGCACAGTGAGCCCGGGACCCAAGTCTGGGCATACCTGGTGCACTCAGGGTGAGAAAGCAGAAGACACACAAGTGATGGGCGGAATGCAGAACAAATAAAAACTTTCACCCCCAGTCAAGAGATCTGGGTTAAATCCATCATCCTTTTGCTCACCATGCCACCCCGGTTTAGGCCACTGGAATCAAGCTATCCTGATTGAAGAGGGGCGAAACCCCGAAACCGGTCCTAGGCACTGAAGCAGTTCATGCATGCCTACAAAGCCCTCCACAACACCAGACCTTCATACCTCAACCTCCACCTCGCCTTCTACACTTCCACCAGACATCTCCGCTCTCCTAACTGGCCCTGGCCACAATCCTACAGATCTGCAAGACCAGTGCTGGAGGAAGATCCTTCTCCTACCTCGTTGCGAAGACCTGGAACTGCCTGCCTCTGCACCTCAAGCAATCACCATTGCTGCCCCAATTCAGGTAGGACCTCAAGACCTGGTTCTTTGACTAAACCGCAGACCCCCTCCCCGCGTCTTGAGAACCTTGTGGGTTAGTATTTTACACTTTATACGATTACTGACTGAGTGTTTGAATGTCCCATTCATGCATGTTTGAATGTCCCATTCATGCATGTTTCAATGGTTTTACTCATGTTTCCTTTGTTTGTTGGTGAATATATTTCTGATTTCTAGGATAATAGGCAACTGTTATATGTACCTTAGCTGAATGATGGTGTTATATCACTTCTCTTCTTTCTTGCTTGACATGTACAAAAATGTTGCCATGCCTTGGTTTTTCAAAACTGAATCTTCTATTAGCCTCCCGACTTGATTGACAGCCTTATGCTACTATGCATCCCCAATAAGTACTAACCTAATATATACATTTAAGTATAAGCACTCCTGCATACCTTAGATAGCAATTAGCAACATGTGCACTAACATGCATAAATAAACACTAAATATAAAATGGACAAAACAATATATAGTTAACATAACTCTAATAACACAATTTGGAAAATAAAGAAATCTTTTTTTCTATTTTCTTTTTTTAGGTCCTCACATGCGACAAGAGGCAGAAAGTACAGCGTGTATGCCAAACACAGCCAAACCCCCTGTGAGTTATAACCTCCTAGACCGAGCCTTGTTTAACAGTTTAATGGAAGTTTTGCGGGAGCCATTGTTCAACTCCTCCTATGTTGAGTTTTGTCTTTAATCCTTGGACCTCTAGGTTGCTTATCTGCCCTTGTGATGGTTTCTCTCTTCTCACATAAAATGCTAACTTAACGAAGGAGAAAGAAAGGGTTCCCACATCTTGACCCATTTTTCTGAACTGTTAACACAATCCATCCTGCCAATAGGCTTCGTTGAGTTAACCCAATCCAAGCAAGTCGGTGGAGTGTTGGATATCCATTTAATACAAATTTCTCTACATGCAATTAGTTCCGAATAAGTTACAGAAGACTGTAATTTTCCCAATTTTACTTTTAACCCTTCTTGTATACCAAATATTATCAGTGTCAGGCTTACCTGTATCTCTCTTTTTATTACTTCTGTTAATACTTTACCCACTTCTTGCCAGAAGAGTTCGCTGTCTGGACACTACCAAAGTAGATGGAGGTCATCTGCATTCTCAAGGGCACCCTTTGGGCAACTCCTCGTCTTCTGCCCTCCCAGTTTCAAGAGCTTTTTCGGAGCCCAGTAGGACCTATACATGGTAAACAAAGGGTGTTGCTGCCTTTGGGATGCAGATTTCACAGAGGACCAAAGTGTAGACATTGATACTTGCCATAGGTGTGATATTTCTGACGACGGCAGATCCATTTTCCAAATCTCTTCCAGCATTGTCGGGGGTGGCATCTTCAGCTTGTACCAAAATCCAGTACCATTTAGATACCTCTTTTTTGTGGCTGAGTGCTTTGTAGGTTCTCTTCCTATCCCGTTCTGGTGCCCACTTTAGATTGCTCCCTGGACCAACTCACTATTTGGTAGTTAGTCCTTAAATCTGGAGAGCCAATTGTTGGTAAGCCTTTCTAAGGAATCCCATGAGCCTCAGATGCCCTCTTCAAACAACTTGCCCCATCTTAATATTCCTGCATCCATTAGCGGGATAGCTTATACATCTTGTAAACCATGTGAGGTTCCAGGGGATTTCCATATTGGAATTTCCACACTGTAGTGTGCGGTTCCCAAAATCCTTCTGACTTGGATCCATACTTTATTTGCTACACTTAGCACTCTAAATCTGATCTTTCTTGAATATTTTGGGTGACAGAATTTAAAAAGAAAATAATTACCTTCTTCAGGGTGGTCCTTTTTTAATGCATGGTAATGTGGGGAATGGACTTGTAGGAAGCTGGCTCTGTATATACTATACCAAAATGAGGTATAGTGTGCACAGAGTCCAGTGGATCCCCAAAGGTAGGCAGAGGTAAAAGTAGATAGCACCTTACTCTCTATATGTGGTAGTGTGGGCGAGTAGTAAGGCTTTATCAGAGGGTAGTCTTAAGCATTTGTTGTACACACTCAGGCAAGAAATTATGTCACACGCTGAAAGACTGAACTCAGACCAATTTGCTTGTATCAAAAATATTATTTAGTTATTTTATTTTCTAGAAACAAGCCAAGCCTGGTGCAGGTAAGTGAAATTATACTTTGCAAAATCTTATGCAGTGATTTACAGTTGAATGCAGGTTCAAATGCAGTTGGCTGATTTACCGGTAAGTCAATAGTTCAAAATTACTTTTTAGTTACTTTACAGATTACTATGCACATTTCTGATTTGATTACTTTAAGTTACTTTTGCTAATCAGTGTGATATGCCTTGATATTACACTGAACCATTTCCTAGACAAAATGTAAGTAATTTAGTTTTTACACATATGCAGTTTTTCAATGTTTCATACAAACCAACTCCAGGAATCTCAAGGAAAAGCAGGTAATGCAATCCTATGGGAAGAAATGAAGTTAACGGTTTGTTGGTACGTACTTGTTTGTGGGAGTTGGTATTCTGGGGTTAGAGCTAACGTTCCCCAGGGTTGAGGATGCACTCTCAGAGCACCCTCTGCAGCACTAGGGCGGCCGGGTGCAGAGTGCTGAGGCCCAAAGTTATCCAATGGAGGAAAGGGGGCCTCCGGTTGGTGGATCCTCATGAGCAGGCCACAAAGCTGTGAGAGCAAAGCTCCTGGTGTTAGGTTCAGGGCAAAAGGGGTCAGAGTTAGCACCCAAGGTACACCCACAGCGGCACTGGGGCAGCTGTGTGCAGGGTGCTGTTTTGGCGTTGGGTGCCCTGTTGATTTCAATGGAGATTCTCCGGTTGCAACAAACACTGCAGGCTCGGGGACGAAGATCTTCTGGAGGTGACCATTGGTTGGAGGGGTAAGTTGGGATGTCTGGGGTGGCTGGGACACTGTCAGTTGGGCCACCCAAGGCCATGAGACGTCGGGTGCAGGGGTGTTTTTAGGCGTCGGGTTTTCTTACCAGCTCTGGTTCCGGTCATCCTCCAGAAAGGGGCTGCAGGCGTTGATTGAAGATTCGTGGCAAGTCTAAGATGACTAGATCTCAGGTCAGGATTGTAGGAGAGTAGGAGAGTAGGATCTGCTTCTTATGGTTACCCCCACTTTTTGCTGATGTTTCACTGTTTTTCTGCTTTAGTCTGGCTGGGACCCTGCTATCCAGGGCCCCAGCCTAGCTGCTCCCTCTCTAAATTGACTGCATGTACTTTAGGTACACCACAAATTGGATTCTGGGGTACCCTTATAAGTCCCTAGTATATGGTATACTATGTACCTAGGGCATAGGAACCCCAGAGGCCTCTCAGGGGCTGCAGCATGTATTATGCCACCCCTGGGAGACCATTTAAAATGACACAACAGGTCTGCTGCAGCAGCCTGTGTAAGGTGGTGTATGCACCCCTTACTCCGATATAGGTTCCCTATATCTATCCATATCACTGCACATATAAACCTATCAGTCACCCCTATGGCAGGCTTTATCAATCCCGAAGGCAGGGTGCTGAGTTTTAAGTGAGAGGGTGCCCATGCATGAGCAGAGCCCCTCTACAGCCTTCGGAACCTTTATTCCGGCATTGTTTGTGATGCAGCCAAATCATATACTCTTAAGTGCATTATAACTTCGCGCTAAATGCTAACTTTGGAATGGATGCACGGAAACACGTCCTGTTTGGTGTTAAACACCTTGGAATCATACCTCCATACCAGTAACTGGTGTGGGAGGTATGATTCCACCCTACTAGAGGGAGAACCATGACTTTTCTGGTACACCCGGTACCAGCTTCACAGACCCTGGCATCACAAAATGGATGCTACCAGCCGCAGACACGAGTCTGCCCTCCTGCTGCTGGACGAAACTCCGGCAGGGGAGACCTGGACAATAGGTTTTCTGTCACAGGGAGGTGTGACCTCCTCCCAGACAGGCTTTCGTGTATTGGGGCTGGGTGGGTGCACTCCAAGAGTGCTTTGATGTCTGCACTGGGGGCACATTTGGTGTACCTGTGCATAGTCCAGCAAAAACCGGTTGCAGGGGCTACCAGCCCCTGCTCTGGCGTGAAACTGGACAAAGGATATGGGTGTAGCCACCCCTCTGTCCTGACCCTTCCATAGTTTGTCCCACCCCTTCATAAAGTAGGAACCCCTCACTACAGAACTTTAGATTCACCTGGACGAAACTCTGCTACAGAATCCCAGAATTTCTACTATCTATACGACGTTCGATGACCAAAGAATCTCCCTTGGAGTAAAGGAGTTACTCCCCTGCAAGGCAGGCATCAAAGACGCATCTGTCCGGTTTGCAACTACGAAGACTTTGCAACACAGGAGGTGGGTTTCCAAGCTTCCCCAAGGCCGATCCGTGCTCTCAGCAATCCAAAGCCCTCGTGGGGACCGTGCAACCCGAACCCCTGGACACCATGCTCATTTGCAGCAGCATATGCTTCTTGGCGATCGCTGAGGCTGTGCTTTGGGCTGCTTGTAGTCCAGACCCCAAGCAGTGATTCCACCAAAGATTACTGACCTACACTCCTCGAGTGACCCGTGGACTGGTATTTAGTGATTCTTCTCGAGGTCCCTTTGTGATCCCTTGTCCGTCGACTCGTGGGTCCCTGAGAAGGGTACTTTGACTTTCAACAGGCTTACCTGGTTGCTCCAGATGTGCCCTGACCCTCCATTACATGGGGAGTCCACAGGACCTTGCTGGTCCACAAGCCTTTTTTCTCTCACCGCATGGGTTGCCGACCCCCTAGGAATCGACATCCTTCATGGGACAGCTCGCCTGCAGACTGTGGTCATCGTCGACGCCACCTGGTCTCCGTGGCACTGGAGTCAAGCTTCACCTCATCGCACCTGAAACACCCAACATCGATGGGCATTCGTCTATCGTGCCCCTGGTCACTGGCAAGTGACCCAGACTCTGTCCCCTCTGCTTTCAGGTTCTTCACATCTTCAATCCAGAATTGGATCACACCAGACACTTTTCCTTTCCACGGCAGCAGCACTTTGCAGCAACTCTCCATTGACGACATCGAAGATTCCCGACACCATTTGACACCTATGCACCCGGCTTCCCTGAGTTAGGTAACACGAGTACTCCAGTGCTCACGTCTGTGGGGTCCCAGCGATTCTACGTGCTCTAGGCACTGTGTCTAGTCAAGTCATAGTTCTTATACCACTTTCTTAATATATGGTTTGGTCTCCCCCTGGGGCCCATTGTATATTGTGCTGTTTACTGTCGTTTTAGAACTGTATTATTGTGTGCCTTGCTCTCTAATCTCATAAAGAGGTTAGTAGAGAGTGTTTAGAAATAAATACATATATTTTATATATATACCTTGTGTGGTTCTCCTTTCATTTAGTTATTCAAGAGGTTATAATCTGGTAAACCAAGCTGCTTTACACTCCTTCGAGACTTAGCCTGAAGGGAGCTCTCCATAGCAACCACTAGGATAGCTTTCAATAAAGGTTGTCTTAAACCTAATCATCAATAAGGGTTGTTTGGACTGGTGCAAGGTGCCCACTATAACTAGTGGACAGCATATACCAGGTCAACTTCTCACAAGGTTCGCCAGAGAGACCTCCTCGGGGTGTTGGGCCACCCGAACTTGGGCCGTGGGTGTCGGTTGCAGAGTGGTGCAGATTTGGAGTCTGTGGGTGAGCAAATCTGGTGCTCACGAGAGACAAAGTCTTGGTTTTTAGAAGGCAAGGCAGGTCCTTTTGGGTTCTTGAGGGCTGCTGGCTACAGGACACATTGGGATTTGCTGGAGCAGGATCCAGGTAGGGACAGGCCAGTAGGGCTGGGGCCAAGTCAGTGGGCGTCCTCCTCTTCTTAGTTCAGCACTGCTTCTTCGGTCCTCCTTCTTCTCTTCTACTGGTTGGTTCTTGTCTGAGGAGGCAAGGTTCAGGGTTGCCCCTAAATAGTAGATTTAGGGGCGTTACAGGTAAGTAAAGACTCGGACCAATGGATGCTTCCTTGGGGTAGGTACACAATGTATCATGCCACCCTCCAGTGGGAGGGGGGCATATGCCTTGCTCTGGTTGGCTGGCTCTCCCCATCTGCAAGATGGCGGGGACTGAGAGTGTGCTTCACCTCGCCTTCCCCACTTGAGGCGTGGGGTTGGCAAAGGTGGGCACACCACCCTTTCTCACTTAGTTTTCTTGCCGATTCTCCCGCCCAAAGTTGCTGGAAGCAGCAAATTGCTGGGGTAGCTCACAAAGACGGCAAGCCTTTGATGCTTTCCCTTTATGGACCCTGCCCATCCTAGGGGAGGAAGCTTGGCACCTCTCCCAGGATGTGCATTGTTACAGACCCCCGAGAGCAGCAGGCTCTCAACCCAGGGGTCCAGAAACATGTCTGGTGGTGGCAGCTGGCGAGCAGCCACTCAGCCAGGACACTAGAGTTTGGCCGTTTTTCAGGGGACATCTCTAAGATGCCCTCGGAGAGCATTTTTCATTAAATCTCACACTGGCATCAGTGTGGGTTTAATGTGCTGAGAACTTTGATACCAAACTTCCCAGTTTTCAGCAAAACCATTATGGTGCTGTGTAGTTTATAATGACAACTCCCAGCACCATATACTTTTAAGGGCATTACTGCACTCACAATGTCTAAGAATTGGTTTAGACACTGTAGGGGTACAGGGCTCATGCACCTGTATCCCCACCACTGGTATAGTGCACCCAGCTAGAGGGGTGGCTGGCCTATGCCAGGGCAGTGGGTTGTAGGCATGGCACACAGGGGTTTGTGCCTGGTCGACTCTTTACTTTGTTCGGCACCAAAACACGCAGCCTGAAATGGCAGTGTGTGTGCGTAAAGGTACAGGGCCTCTAAGGGTGGCACAATAAGTCCTGCAGCTCTTAGGGGCCTTCCCTGGCCACGGTGTCCTTGGTACCTATGGTACCATTTGCAAGGGACTGGCATGCGGCCAAAGAGTGCCAATTGGGTTTTGGATTAATGCAGCTTAGTGAAAGAAAATAAGCCCTGGGTACCGGGTTGGCTGGAACCCAGGGCACACTCAGTCAAAGTACATTAACTGTTTGGCAAAAAGTGGGGGCAACCATCCAAAGAGAGGGCACTTTCTTACAACCCCCCTCCAACTGAAAGATGATGAGACTAGAGTCTTCATTGTCTAAGTAGAAGAGCATGGAAAGTCCATCTGCATTGGCATGGACAGTGCCAGGTCTATGTTCAACTGTGAAGTCCATTCCCTGTAGGGAGATGGACCACCTCAAAAGTTTAGGATTTTCACCTTTCTTTTGCATGAGCCATTTTAGAGGTCTGTGGTCAGTTTGAAATGTGAAGTGAGTACAAAACAAGTATGGTCTCGGCTTCTTCAGGGACCAAACCACAGCAAAGGTACTCCAGAGCTGCTCCCTGGGAAGTAACCTACTGCTTATAAAAGCACAGGTTGGTCTTGGGCTTCATCATTGGTCTGGGATAGGACCGCTCCTATCTCTAGCTCAGAACTGCTTGGTATAGTCTGAAGCCTTGAGAATTGGTGCTGAGCACATTGCCTCTTTCAGGGTGTCAAAAGCTGTTTGACAGCTAACTGTCCAGTTTAGCTTTTTGGGCATCTTCTTGGAGGTGAGTTCTGTGAGGGGTGTCACAATCGACCAAAATCCCTTCACAAACCGTCTGTAGTACCCAGTCAAGCCAAGGATGCCCTTACTTGGATCTGGGTTGTTGGAGCTACCCAGTCCAGGATGGCCTGGATCTTGGGCTGTAAGGGTTGTACTTGGCCTCCACCAACAAGACGGCC
Source organism: Triturus cristatus (assembly GCF_964204655.1). Classification (NCBI taxonomy): domain Eukaryota; kingdom Metazoa; phylum Chordata; class Amphibia; order Caudata; family Salamandridae; genus Triturus; species Triturus cristatus. The sequence continues at coordinate 74,518,713 of NC_140585.1, read as the reverse complement.
CAAGTATACCACTGTTTCCTGCCCTATCTGGCATTTGGATGCCTTGATAGTTAGGCCTGCATTTTGTAGGGCTTTTAAAACCTACCCCAGGTGGATCAGGTGATCCTGCCAGTTAGAGCTAAAGACAGCAATATCATCTAGATATGCTGAACTAAAGGCCTCCAATCCAGCAAGGATTTGATTCACCAACCTTTGGAAGGTGGCAGGGGAATTCTTTAAACCGAAAGGCATAACAGTAAACCAATATCGCCCATCAGGTGTGGAGAATGTTGCCTTTTCTTTTGCTCCTAGTCCCAGGCCAATCTGCCAGTACCCTTGGCTGCACCCAATTTGTCTATCAACTCATCAACTCTTGGGATAGGGTGAGCATTTGTCTTGGTGACAGAGTTGAGCCCTCTATAGTCCACACAGAACCTTATTCCTCTCTTTCCACCCTGTGGAGGAGGTTTGGGGACTAGAACCACTGGGCCGGCCCAGGGGCTATGAGAGGGTATAATAACCCCTAACTCCAGCATCTTGCTGACTTCAGCTCTGATGCTCACCTTAAATTGATCAGACTGTCGATAGATCTTATCTTTCACAGGTACACTGTCCCCCGTGTCCACATCACGGTTACACCAGTTTGTCTGACCAGGGGTTAAGGAAAAGAGCATAGCATTATGCTGCAATACTTGCTTGCAGTCAACCTGCTGAGGGCAGTGAGGGTGTCTGAAAAGACCACTCCATCCACTGACCCATCTTTGGGGCTGTAAGAGAGGAAGTCAGGTAGAGGTTCACTCTCTGTCTCCTGATCCTCATCAGTCACCATCAGCATGGTGATGTCAGCCCTGTTATGGAAAATCTTAAGGCAGTTCACATGGATCACCCTTTTGTGGGTCCTGCTTGTGCCCATGTCCACCAAGTAGGTGAACTCACTTCTCTTCTCTTCTCTACGATGGGGTAAGGGCCACTCCATATGTCCCGGAGAGCCCTTGGTTCCACAGGCTATAAAACCTACACCTTTTGCCCTGGTTGAATCTCCACCAGTGTAGCTTTTTGGTTGTACCAGTGCTTCCGGAGCTCCTGGCTGGCCTCAAGATATTTGTAAGCTTTTTCCATGTACACTGCCATTCTGGACCTTAGGCCTAGTACATAGTCCACAATAACTTGTTTGGGTTCTTGGAGAGGCTTCTCCCAACCCTCTTTTACGAGACAGAGTGGTCCCATAACAGGATGGCCAAACAGACATTCAAAGGGGGAAAACCCTACTCCCTTCTGAGAAACCTCTGTGTAGGCTAAAAGTTAGCATAGTAAGAGGTCACCCCATCTCCTTTTGAGATTTTCAGGGAGCCCCATAATCATGGCCTTCAATGTCTTGTTAAACCTTTCAACAAGACCATTGGTTTGTGGGTGATAGGGTGTAGTAAACATGTACTGCATTCCATACTCTTTCCACATATGTGTTAGGTAAGCAGACATGAAGTTTGACCCTATGTCTGAAACCACATCCTTAGGAACCCCTACCCTGGTGAAGACACCAATGAGGACCTTGGCTACTGCAGGAGCTGTAGTAGTCCTAAGGGGGATTGCCTCAGGATATCTGTTGGCATGATCCACTACCACCAGTATTAATTTGTTTCCTGATGTTGTGGGAGGTTCAAGTGCACCCACTATGTCCACACCTACCCTTTCAAAGGGAACCCCAACCCCTGGTAGTGGAATTAAGGGGGCATTTGGGTGTCCACCCGTTTTGCCTCTAGCTTGACAGGTGACACAGGTGCTGACAAACTCCTTTACCTTTTTAGAAATCTGGGGCCAGTAAAAGTAGTTAACTAGCCTTTCCCACGCTTTGATTTGGCCCAGATGTCCAGCTAGAAGGATGTCATGGGCCAAAGTGAGTAAGAACTCCCTGTACTTCTGAGGCACTACCACTCTCCTAGTGGCTCCAGGGTTGGGGTCTCTGGCCTCAGTGTGCAGTAGTCCCTCCTCCTAATAGGCTCTATGGATACCACTGGCATCTCCCTTTTCCTGTGCAGCAGCTTGCTGCCTCGGGCTTCCAAGCGTTGGACGTGTCTGCTGTCCAAGGTACAGCTCTGCCCTGGTGAGTCCCTCTGGGCCTAAAGCTCAACCTGGTAAGGGTCAATTTACATGGACTCAGTTCTCTCTAGGGCTTCCAAGTTCTCTCCCTGAGGAGAGGGGTCCTGAGTTTTTGGCTGTTCAGAAGCTGGTTTCCCAGCCTTCTTACTTTTCCTCTTGGAAGGTTGGGCCATTCTTTCAGGCTCCAACACTTCTTCTTCGCCCTGTTTTCAGCTCTGTGCTGTAATCTTGACACACACAATCTCAGGGATGTCCAGCATTGTTGCATGGGTTTTCAATTCTACCTCAGCCCATGCTGAGGTCTCCAGGTCAGTTCCAAGCAGACAGGCAGCTGGAAGCTTTGGAGAGACCACTACCTGTTTCAGGCCAGTAACCCCCCCAGTCTAATGTCACCATAGCCAAGGCATGGTTAGTAGTAACACTGTCAGCATTGGTGACTGGTAAGATTACCCAATCAGGTATTGCTCTGGGGAAACCAGTGTTTCTCTCACCATAGTGACAATGGCACCTGTATACCTCAGGGCTTCCATTCTAGTCCCTTTGATCCAGGGGACTGCTGTTGCGGGGATTCTGCACATACACAGAACTATGCGCAGGAAAACAGGACCTCGGAAACAGAAGTGAGGGGTTTGTGGACAAGCGCAAGCACTACTCAGGAGTTTCACAGATAAGTACCAGACCAAACGTTAGCAGCCCCATGTTGCAGGGATTCTGCACATGCACAGAACTGTGCGCAGGAAAACAGGACTTCGGTGTATAGGGGCTAAACCTTTCTACCACCTTAGTACCCAAAATCATAAAACCGACTAGCTATAGTGTCTCATTCGCTCTCCTACATAATCATAAAGCTACAAATGATTAGACATCCCAGAACAAACACTCCTGACTCTCTCAGGAATCGCGGTAGCAAGACATACCCTTTCACTCACTCACTCGTACTTGGCCACAATAAGAATTGTCAGAGTCACTGTTATAGTTTAAAATATTTATTTTAACAATTGTGAACTATAATGCAGTATACCAGCCACTACCAGTAGCGAAATGCATAAACCTAAAATACTTAGCATTGTTGCAAATCCATAGATTATAAAGAGGGATGTCATTGTATACAGACAGTGGAAAAAGGACAATAAGGCCTAACCACCCTCCCCTTGGTAAGATGAAGTTTATTATATTAAGGAAGATCTCTGGGCTTTGTCAGAAGACCCCATACCTTAGTGCCTAGATGGAAGTTTTACATCATAGGAACAGCATAGCTCTTCTCCGTGGAAAGGTCACTCTCCAAGTGTCTTTTTTGAACAGCATGCATATCAAAGCACGAATTTCCAGCCACGCAGCTGTGTTAGCATGTTTTGACTAGGTGCTAGGGACTGACCAGAACAGAATAACAAAGGGCATTGTTTATCGACCTTGTACATCGTGTTCAGACTAAACTCCAGGAACAGGCAGAGAACGCAGAAAGCAGACAGTTTCCATGTGAAAGGCACAAACAGAGTCCTGCAAAATAAAGTCATGTAGTAACTTGCGCAAAGGAAGCACCATGGCAGCAAAGCTCATGCTAACTTGGCAGTGTCGACTATGACCCTAACAGCCATATAACACCCTCCCCCAGGTAAGGTTGTAGTGCATAGACACAAATCCAAACAACGTTCAAAGGTAAGCAGATTCTAGAAGTGCAATAAAAAACAAATTGGAAAACTTTTATAAAACCCCAAAACATTTTTTAAAATGTATGTAGTTAAAAATGTTGGTGTTGCATGTAAAACGTGATTAATATGGAGGTGGCAAATTTATCAAAGTACATGAACTTAAGAATGCAATTCGTTCCAAAAGACCATCCCTATCGCTAGTAGAAAAAAGGATGCCATCCAATCAAGTAGACCGAAGGAACAGACGTGTTCCTCATAATCTGACGCTTCCAAGAGTATATCCGGGCAACTTGCGTGATATTCGATAAAACTCAATTGCAAGAGGTTCTGCGCAGCCGCACAGATATTCCACTCAGCCAAGACTCCAAGTGCAGCCGCAGCCGCCATATGGACATCCCCAGAACAGGCCTGCTCATGGGCCACTAAGGGACTCATTAACTGGTCATTATCCGGGTCTGAACAAGACGGAGTGGAGAGGCATAAATCCAAAGCCCAATAGAAAGGGCACCGCTGACAGTAGAACACTTGTTGCACGCAAGTGAAGTAGGCAAAGCAAAATGTTAATCCATAACACACGCTAAGGGTTGCTAATGGTAAGCATACAAAAAGTTGTTGCATTCGGTCACGGTACAGTTGCAATTGGCCTGGTCTGTGCATTACCCCACGATGAGCAGCCATTGTGTAGTAGGAGCAGAAGAATCAGGATTCCACAGCTAGCCCCAGTAATAATGGGAACACTCCGAAGACTCTGGAAAAAATAGAATAAATAAAGGCCGGCATTACTCCAAATATCGTCTGAAAAGAAGTCACAAGGCTGGATCTCACAAGTTTAAAAAAATTAGCAAGGCCTTTGGTGTCAGACGCATTAAATATCTGATGTATAATCTCCCGAAAGTGAAGTGGGAGGTTCGTGTTCAGAAAGTGACCGAATCTCATTAGATGTTTTAGCCACCTGCAATTCGAAGGTCTCTTGAGCCGAAGTGAGAGGCACTTCTTGTTGAAACAATAGCGCTTTGAGTCTGCTTAATTTGTTGAACTCTGTTTTCAAAGTCGGAATGGAAGGCCAAATGGAACTATCTATTTTCCCATGCGGGGGTGGTAAAAGCACATTGCTACAACAAGTAACACGTTGTGAAACTGTTACTATGTACGGGATACCTGCCCGTAAACCACAGCAGTCTGGGTTATTCAAAATAAGATAACTTTCGTTAGTAAGCAACGTAAAAGCGGGAATAATTGCTGGGATGGGAGTTCCCTTAAAAAAACAAGCAAGATTAGGCACAGAAACATTACAAGCGCTGTGCAACTTAACGTGTTTACAAACTAGGGAATGTCCTACTGTGGAATCACAGTCCTCCCCTGTTAGGAAAACGTCCATATCCTCCTGTTGACATCTATAAGTGAAAAGTAGGGACCATAATTCATGGGGAAATGCACTACCCAGGGGTTCAAAGCGGACAGTAGGAAATGTTTCATGGAAGATCTAAATTAAAACAGCTAAAATGGGAGAGAAATAACCCCATAAATTAACCATACAGCTGAATCTATCTCCACCACAGAGAATGGCTAGTGTTCTAATCGTTCAATGTATAATAGCGTGCATGTAGCATCTTTCATGGACATAAATCTCTGTTTATCAGTTAGATTGAATGGTAAAAACAAAGCGGAAGTATTTAAATAATCCCAAGTTACTTTTCCCATTATGCAAGTCTGTAACGTCCATGCAAACTGCATTACTGATCATAATTGATTTTGACCATGATATAACACAGAGACATCATTCTGCACAATATCAATTACAGAAGAAACAATATTATCAAAGGTATAAATGCGTTAAGACAGTGTATTGATACTGTTGTCGAATACTCCAAGAACTTTTTCTTAATTTGCTTTGTCAATTTGGCGCAGACAAAGCGCTGCATCAATCTGCAAAAGTTTCCATACTTCATTGTAAGCTGCATAGATAAACCTCTTTGTTCCTAGGACCTAAGATAAAATCAGCAAAGTTGATTTCCTCGACAAGAGTGACAGTTGTAGTTTTACTGATGACAAAGTGGAGTGTTCCAACCATTGTTGGCACAATTTTCCCACTGAATATGTGGTGACCGAATGTGTATGTGGGTAACGAGGATCTGGTCTAGTCTGTGTGAAACCAGGCGTTACATTATAAAAACGCAGATGACATGCATTCGAAGTGGTTTGCCACAGCAACCATCCAGATGGGTCAACATCAGAGACATTGAAAGTGTCATTTCGAAACAGAGCTCGTAATACATCTACAGTATAATTTGTGTGTGTGCGCCAATTATCGTACTCCGCCAGTGACGAAATGGTGGGAATATTCAGATTCCTGGCTGTAGCCAAGCCAAAACAGGTGGTTTTGTGTACTGTGTCATTCAAAAACTATATTTGATTTGGAATGAGGCATGCACGGTGCAAAGCTTCAGTTCCCTGAACCTGCCAAGCCTTGGTGCCCCAAATTCATTTCAAATCAATAGTCTAGTGATCATATTCCTTTACAGCCAAATCAGTTCTAAAGGAACCAGAGTATGTTAATTTTGTGTGGGTCAGAATAAGTTTGGATTGAGACGACACCTGTAATTTAAAGAAATAGGATTCTGTATTGGATTTGTTATAATCAGTGAAATAGGTGAACTTATCCCTAAGGGTTTTAATGATAGCGTTGCATGAAACTGCAGGAGTTACACTATTTAGAATCAGAAAGACGGTGCAGTTTGACATTGTCCACTGAAATGTATCTGTTTTCTTTGCGACAATGAAAAGGTGGTAGAATTACTGTACAAGTACCCTGCAATCCAACTACTGGGACCGGTGCACTAAAAGAAGGACCAAATTCTTTTTTGTTCTCCGGCTTTTCTCGTGCCAGATCTCCAATCTTGGGAAGCCAGCTAGCGACTGGAATCAGCAGTGCTGTGTCATTGGAAGAGGGCAAATGTTCAGTTGCATAGCTGTCACGGGTCTTTTGTAGGTCCTGTAACATAGTAGAATGATTATCTACGTCAAAGGTTGCTGCAGCCGCCACAACGTCTAGACCATCAAGGTCTGGCACAAACATTTTAATGTCAAAGAGCATTTCGTATGGGGTCCGCCCACCCAGAGCTCTTCTAGGGCAATTATTGAGTGCACGTTGAACTCCATACAAATGGACCAGCCAGTTCCTGCCACTACCTAAGACCCTAGCTGTTAAAGATTGCTTTAATTCACAGTTCATTCGCTCCACTATAGAATTGCCCCCAGGCCTGTATGGAGACAAAAACTGCACCAACATCCCCATCGACTTCGTCGCGTCTTTGTACGCCTTAAAGGCGAACGCTGGACCTTGGTTAGAATGGAAGGTACCACAGGCAAACATCCTGACAAAGACGTGCAAATCTCTAATGACATTTTGAGCGTCAACACTGCGTTTTAGCCAATCCCAAAGGAATCTAGCACACGAATCAACTGCAACAAAAATTTATTTATATGCAGTATCAGAAGATAATAGACCGCAGTGATCAAGATATACACACCCAAATGGCTGATTGGAAATACATAGCTGTGTTTGTGGTGGGCGTGAGACCATAGATGGTTTGATTTGCTGACAAATGTCACACGAAAGTACATAATTATGGGGTTGTTTATATAAACCACACCACCAATAACGTTGCTGTAAAATAGGGACAGTCACAGACACTCCTACATGCGCAGAAGCCATGCCTTCATGTGCGGCAATGATCAAAGCAAGTCTGCGGTCCATGTTGGTATTCAGCCGATCCCCCAACTGATGGAATTTTAGCATAAGGAACTTGTTCAGGAGATAAATGATAAGAATACTTCAAAGGGAAGCCTTGCGGATAAGCAGTTCCATCCTTCATAGCAGCAATAGCTGCCAAAATGTCATTATCTATCCTAGTCATGGACCTTTTAACTGCTGCAACGGAACATATGGCTACTGCAGATTTGGTCACCTCGTCAGCCAAAGAATTACCGACAGCATGTGCTCCCACACGCTGATGGCCTAGAGTATGTATAACTTATGTGAGCGGCAGGCATTCTTTAAGCTCCGCCACTCGAACCTATAGCGTTTTATGCTTTATTGCATTGCCTTTAGAGTCTTAATAATAATTTTGAGACCAAAAGAATAAATTGTCATCATAAGACTAGACACATTAATAAGAATTGCACACAATAAGAGTATTCACATTAGGATCAGGAAACTCAAGAGCCAGAATAAGAGCACGCCGCTCAGCCAATTGCGCCGTACAGTCCCCAAGTACCTGCGTATGCACAATGGAAGACTTAAATTCACCATTTACAATTGACCCAGCCACAATAGTGCAAGACGCTGAATAAGCGTGTTTGGAACCAATGGCCGGTTGAGCCAAGCCGTCGGTGTAAACAATACATTTGTACTCATCCAAAGGAAGCAACGACAACGGAGGAGGATGAACATGTTCATACTGTAAAAATTCCTGTGTCTGAAGAGCAGGATCTAAAATAAACTTGACATCTGCGATGTCAAAGAAGTAGCCCATTGTATCCAACGGGGATGTAGAGCCTTAGAATTTGGTACACTTGCCCTAATCACTGCTTCTAAAGCAGGGAGAGGCGTGACCATAAGAATGTGTTTTCCCTAAGCCAGCGAGCGTTCTTTCAGAATCGCCAATTGGACTGCAGTAAAAAATAATCCACATTAGAAAAGCGCATTTCAGCCGATGTGTAGAAATGTGATTTGTATGCAATAGGTACTGTGTCTCCCTCATTGAAAGTTAGGTAACTAAGTGAAACCCACCGTTCCCGGTACAATTCGTATGACCAGGTTTGTGGTGTTATCACGCGTCAACAAGTATTTTGTCGCAAGCAGATCTGATTGCAAAGATTGCAGAATAGAGGTATGTTCCGGAAGCCAGCTGGCAGAGGAATACATTGGTTGTATCAATGCATAAAGCGGTTTGATAGGCTGAGCATAATCGGGGATGTAAGTCCTCTCTAAATTTAAAAATCCCAGCAAAGACTGAAGCTTTTTCAGTGAAGACGGAGGTTGCAATTGTCCATATTTCCGCCGAAAGAGGGGGGCTAACCCCCTACCTTCATTATTGAGCTCGTAGCCCCAAAAGAGCACCGCAAAACAAGCGATATTTGATTTTGCTAAATTGAATTTGTATCCATAGTCGGCAAACGACAGAATAATTTGGTTGACTCAGACAATTTGCTGTATCAGTTTGTCGTCCATCAGATAAATATCATCTACATACGAGAACACATCTGGATCTATGTTGTGCAATAAAGACACAAAACATGCAGCAAATGCCCCGGGGCTGTACTTATACCCCATAGGCAAGCACTGATATCTTTTTTGATTTCCAATTGCTCTAAATGCTGTCAAGTCACGGCTCTTAGGAGTCAAGTTATGACTGTAGAAACCATTGGATATATCCAATGTTGTCTTGTATTTTTTACAAACAAGATTGTTCACCAGTGCAGAGCTATGTGTGTTCTGTGCCGCAAACCTACGACAATGACTATTCAGAGTCCTATAATCTAACACAATTCGATATGTACCATCCGGTTTCGAAACTGGAAAAGAGGATCATTCATCAGTGATACACAAGATTCAATTACTCCCTGATATTCCAATTGTGTCAAATTGTCACAAACGTGAGCCTTTGCCTCATGCTTGATTGGATATTGCGGTTGTGGCTGTGGCATAGACCGTAATGGTATCTCATGTGCCGGTGAATCTCTATCCCAGCCCACCTGATTATGGTACACAGCCAGGGCAAGTGACAATGCCCACTCTGATGCATAAGCCTGTGCATGTTCCTCAGGGACGTAACGCAAAAAACTTGAAAGTATCACGTCCTCCCCTCTAGAAGCAGCCAGCACAAATGGAAGAGGCCAATCTGCCTCCGCCAACAAAATGTCCCATGAGGTGAGATTTTTCCAGAAAACCACCGTAAATTGTGGGCTGTATATCACCTTCAATTTGTAAGACAATTTCATAGAGTCTGTCTGCAACTCGTGTATCTGCAGTTTCCAATGTAATAAATGTATCAGTTGCTGTCGACTCCAGACAGGGACGCAGTGCCTCCCGCACTCTCTGCTATGCGCTGTCGAACAGAGTCACCGCCCATGTCCAATCTAGAAGCCGCTTTCTCACCATCTGAGGCATACTACACTGTTAAAGCGGCAACCATTTTCTTCTGATACGGGGGTTGAAAACGAGGCAGTTCCTCTTGTTTGGCTTTAACGTCAAACTCTCGAGGTTGATCCCGTCCCTGCTGTTTGGTCAGACCTTTACCACGATCTGGCATTCCCCACCACTGACTTGTGAGTCAGATGTGTCCTGTAAAGAATGAGGAGGGCACTGATCAGGGACTTGAAATCTATAAGTATGCTCAGAAGAGTAAGGTGTTGGTGAACCAGTACGCGAACCTTGCTTCTGTTGTTGCTGCCCCTGTTTGTTATTTCTCCAGTTCTTTTTAGGAAAGAACGGGCGCCCATCCTTATCAGTCTGGAATTTTTGTTGAGTTTGGGCTTGAGTTTGCATATGGGTAGAAGGCTTAATTCCCAGACTATTGCACCCTAAGGTTTTATAAGCTTTAGCAATAATCTTTGGCAATTTGCACTGTTTGTCCATGCCTGCTACAGCCTCCAAACGTTGTGCCACTTGCAAGCTTACTGCATCACCCTTAACATTAGCAAGGATCATACTGCAAACAATATCGAATACTCCCACCAGTCTCATTCCCAACTCCAGGGCCGCTTCGGCCCCATGTTCTCGATGAACACGATGAACACGTTTTATCACAGAAAGGATAACGGTCATTGAGGGAGTGCAAAAGCACATCGACTATACCGCTGCAAATACGCTACTCCAAGTGTTACAACCAGAACAAGGCCTTTAGGTAAGCTCATGGTCAGAATCCTGTGCTTCTCCACAGGTGTGGCATTTGGAAAAACAGCTTCGAGTTGTCCACATTTTTCAGCCAGCCAATAAGTAAGTTTGTCTTTATTTTGCGGACGCTTACCCATCAGTGAATTAATCATGCGGGGACTGATGATTACACCACCAGGTCTCGGTGTGTGGAAATCGAAAATAATTGCTGTTAGCATGAGCTGAAGCCATCTTGTATGCAGCATCCATTTTGTTAGCCTTGTGATTCTGCTGTCTTCACTGTTGCCTGCTTTTCTATTCTGCTTGAGTCATCAACCTTAGTTAACTCCTTCTGTACTGAGCCAGAGCAATGTATGAGCTCAGAAAGGCCTGTGGCTAGAATCCACCTGTTTGAGATTGTAACTGTCTATCATATCCTACTGATGTAAGCAATTCTGTTTCCCCTCCCACTTTGCTGACTAAGTGATATTCATCTGCCCATGTTTGTCAGTATCTATTCCTGCGTAGGACTGTACCTTCTATTTGAGTCTACATGCTTACTCTGCAACAAACTGTGTATAAAAGGCCCATGGTTTCTGTATTCCATGTACTTCCTCCTACAGCGCCTGAGGGTGTTGTATTCATGTAGTCCCACTCATGAGTGATTAATAAACTTGTTATTTTGAATTCCAGCTTCAGTGCCAATCTCTTCTTTGTTAGTCTAAGGACCCATGGACAAACTTAAGGGTGAACCCTGCACGGCGTACCCGTGAAAAGGCACATTTCCACAGGTGGTTGCGCACCTGTCCCTCTTTTTGTTCAGTCAAAAAAGGAGAGGGGGGGACCAGGAGCTCGTTATGGTCCAATGTCCGTGCTCCACTCGTAACAGTTAAATCAATAAGGACATTGTTCCCTATTGGCGGCGAAACTGAAAATGTCGTTCACCTGCTCAACTAAGGAGAAAAAGGTGGGAAGAGTGTGAAGATAGGGAGAGGGAACAAGGGGGGGGGGGGGGGGGGAAAGAGAAGAGGAGAGGGAAATAGAGGTAGTATGAAAAGAGGCAAAGAGAATTTCCCCAGTCTCAAGGATCCACTCCTGAAGGGGAGGACTCTATGAAGCCTCTCGTGAGCCCTCACACACCCCGAAGGATGTCTTGCTTCATCATTGGGCTAGTTGTTGCTCCTCGTCGGGCCGGCGCTGCAATGCCCGACGGTCCCCCGAAGGGTCTCTCTATCGGAGGTCTTTTAAAGAGAAAAGCCGTAAGGTGAATGCGGGTGTGTGGGCAAAAGAAGCAGTGAGATGGATCCGAGAGGTTAGTGGTAGGATGCGTGCCAAGTGTGTGGATTTAAAAATGCCTAGGGGTGTCCAAAAAGGTGGATTTTTAATAGTATGGAGCCTCTGGCAGACTAAAAAGACCAAAGGGTCACGGGGTCACTAATCAGCTCAAGGTGCTGGTGTGACTATAATTAAAAGGTCGACATGTTTCACGCCTTGGATGCCCAGACGGGTCAGTGGCGTTTCTTCAGGACCGTAGACAAGTGAAAAGTAGTGCACGGTGAAAACGGGAGTGCCAGAGATTGGAAGGGTAACTCACGTCTAAGGAAAGGGTTAAAAAATGGTACGGGACTGCGGGGTACAGTGACCTGGTCAGCAGAGACAAGAAGAACGTACCAAACTAGTGTAACCCTCGTGTATCTGTACGGGGCTGCATAGGATCCGCCGAGGCTGCCAGCGCCCTATTTGGGTTGCGTCGGGGGCCGGCTCAGTCAGCACCTACCCACTGCCATCGGCTGCCTGGAGATGACATATTTGCACGGGCTTATACCCGTGGGACTTTGAGGTTACCAGCTGATTACAACATTTTGTTTTCATTGCTGGCCCACACCTTATTTAGGTTTTCTTTCTCTCCCCTCCATTACTTCGTATCATTCGCAAGACCATACTGACCCATCATGGACTCCCATCAGGGTTTGAGTTTCGGCGATGATGCAGTAACGGATATTTTAGATAGGACGCCTTCTTTACTAGGGGCCGATGGCAATGCAGCAACGGGTTCACAGTCGGATGACTGGACGGCATTAACACACCTGAAGAGGGAATGGCTTAAGATTACCTTGCATGGGGCACTCATGACAGAATACCTGCGGGCTAACATCGCACCCGCAGGTCTAATTGTCAACAACTTTCCTAGATTATTTCTAGAGGATGCCACCTTTAAGAAGGAATGGTCCCTAGTTGCGTGGAAATGCACTAGGGACTGGTTAGTCTTGATTATCAATACCGCGAGAAGATTGGCTGACGCCATCCTCGTGAGAATTCAAATTGCTGAAGGGGCATTAAAAATAACTATACAGTTAACGGCTTACAAAACCAGACTGGCCGAGATCAATGCCGAAATTTCCGATAACAAAGACTATCTAATGAAACAGAAAATAACCAAATTGCAAAAAGACATACAGAAATTCGACAAGGAAAGGGTTTACCCATATTTGAAAGCTGACTACACCTCTGATAAAACGAGCTACTCCTCTGACGATACTTCAGATAGGAGAGACTCCAGCGATAGCAACTCCAGCACCAATAGCTGGGGGAGTAATAACTCGAGGAAAAACCAACGGAACAACAGGTTCTACAATGGTCCTCCCTTCCATGGCCCCCCAATGTTCCAAGGCCCACCACCACCACTACCATTCTGGCAATTTCCCCAATACCAACATTGCCCCCCTCAGTTCTTCAATGGTAATAACCAGCCTTTTTTAGGCAGAGGCTGGGGCAGAGGAAGAGGGCGCAACAGAAGAGGCGCACAGAAGCAGGTCCACTGGCAGGAACCACCGACCAGCGGCATGGACACCAGGAGCAGAACGAAGGACAAGAGGAACTAGTAGTGAATCTTTCACATAGGGTCCTCACAGCTCCCGAAAAATCACTACTACAAAAAGGCCTTGGTTTTGTCCCCACTCCTAGGGTTGACAGGTTCAGGGATCACTGTGAAATTCACAATCTATTTCGTAAGATACGCCTCAAATCCTTCTTCCAGGACCAACCTCACAATGAGGGGAGTGATTCTGGATTGAGAAACCCTTCCACATTCACTCCACAGAATAACATGGTTCCTGTGGAGATTCTCACGTTTGAAAAAGCGGTTATGAAAGAACTGGACTCACCCCACAGGGAGGCACCTTTCCATAACCTGACTAAACACGAAACCCTGCTCTTGAAAAACCTCTCTGAGGATACCTCCATCACCATCAAACAGGCAGACAAGGGTGGGGCTATCGTGATCCAGTCCACCACGGATTATGAGATTGAATGCAGACGCCAATTTACCAATGAGAGATATTACACTCCCATAACGTCTGACCCGACCCCCCGTCTTAAGACCACCATTTCCACCATGGTGTATGAAGCTGAAGCCAATGGTTGGATTACCCATAAAGAGGCAGAGTTTCTGATAACTCGGGAACCCAGGATCCCCTTCTTCTATACCCTTCCAAAGATCCACAAGGGCACGACCCCGGTCCCAGGACGACCAATTGTGTCTGGCATTGGCTCGCTCCTCGAACCATTGTCCAAATTCTGCGATCACTTTTTACAACCTTTGGTACGAGACACACCCTCATTCATTAAAGACACCACTGACGTCCTCAAAATAATTGATGACTTCCCTGACACTGGTGTCATTGACTATCTTGTGACCTTGGACGTGGAGGCCCTCTACACTAACATCCCCCAGAGGGCTACTTTGGCAGTCATTGAGTCAACACTACGGGCACTCGACTGGTCATCACCTACACCAGTCACATTTATTGTTGATGGTGCTACCTTGGCTCTAACTGAGAATTTTTTTGAATTCAATAGACAACTGTACCATCAGAGCCAAGGCACATCTATGGGTAGTACCTTTGCTCCCAGTGTAGCGTGTCTTTATATGGCAGATTTTGAGAAAAATGTGATCTTAAATACATCAAATCCTTTCTATGACAACATCTCCCTTTGGAAACGATTTATAGACGATATACTCGTCTTTTGGCACGGTACACACACTAATTGTGTGAATTTCATACAATGGATCAATGAGCAAAATGAGTTCCTCAGATTCTCTCACACTATATCAGAGCACTCGGTACCGTTCCTGGACTTGAATATCACTCTACTCAATGGCACCCTCACCACCACACTGTACAAAAAACCCACTGACCGCAATAGTCTACTGCGTTACGACAGCCACCATCCCAAAACTCTGAGGGATAACTTGCCCTTCGGGCAATTCCTACGCATTAGACGTAATTGCACTAGGGTATCGGACTACAACACAGAAGCTAAAATACTATCAACTAACCTGATGGCCAGGGGCTACCCCACTAGGTGTGTCCACAACTCTATGAAAAGGGCTAAGAATAACCCACGTGAGACACTACTAGAAACCCACACCAAACCTGAAACTGACATCTTGACCTGTGTCACTTCCTTCACATCTGATTCAAGTAGGATTAGAAAGATCATCCTGAACAACTGGGGGATTTTAGACACGGGTAATCTCAACATACCCAAACCTAGATTTGCCTACAAACGCACACAGAACATTAAAGACCTATTGGTTCACACTAGACCTAGATTGAGTACCATCGGTTCACAAAGGACAGTATGGGAGTTACCACCAGTCAAGGGCCATTTCCCCTGTGGCTCCTGTGTAGTGTGCAAATTGACCAGCACCTGTAAGGACATCACTTTTAAGAATGATTTCCACTGGACATTGAACAGACATACCAACTGCAACACAAAAAACTGCATATACATGATCAGATGTCCCTGCGAGTTGGTTTACATAGGCATGACTACCCGTATGGTCAAGACTAGGATAATGGAACACAAGAGCAACATACAATGTCAGAGAGTGACTACCAAACTCTACACTCATTTCAAAACAATGCAACACCAGACAGACACTATCAGCTGGGTGGTCTTAGAAGCACATCCTCAGATCTCTCAGAATGCATTGTTCAAACTAGAACAAAGATGGGTCCTTAGGTTGTCTTCACATCTGACTGGTTTGAATGATGACATCCCATGGTCCACACTCATTGGCTGAATATTCTCCTGGTTAGGGCTTGTGCCCCCTCTAATATTATGTGTGTTTTACATCCCACACGACCGTACAGATAGGTCTTGGTACCTTTGCCCCTGACCATTCCCTCTTGGCTTTGAGGACATTGGTGCATCCCCTATTAGTAGACCAGATGCCATATAGATCTCTCTGGTACTACTTTCCACCTGTACTGCATAGATATAACAACTGTATTTTATTTTATTTTTATCTGTCACCCTCCCTTTCCTCGTTGTTCGTCTGTTTTTCCTAGCGGATTTTTACCGCTTTTGGTTCTATATTTCCACTCACGGGCTTTATCCCCATAGGTCCTGTGTTAGCTTGATACTGTAACAGGGCCCCCGCGACTGCCCTCGCTAATCCAATTCCTTGGGGCGTTGGTTTGTCCACCACTTCCTGCACACTTTTCACTTCGTTACCCTGCTTCATCATGGCTATCCGTTCCTTACTAACCTCAACCTATGGGGAACCATTTCCTGCGGTCACGGGTGTATACCGGATATCGATAGTCAAATACGCTGCCCGTTCCATCATGGCCGCACTGTAGTTGATTCCTCCACCAATGGGGTTGGGACACCCGGGGTCACGTGACGCCATTAGCGTCTTCCGGGGTCCTTATCTGGTTCACACTTACTCTCGCCGGTACCCATCCCAGGTCCGGCGGCAGGGGTAGGTCTTCTAGCACGAGCGTCGAACGACGCAGGTGAGTGTATCGGGCTTTCCACCTCCCCGACATCCGCAAGGTGAGTCTTTCTACACGGAGGGGTCTTTTGGCGCCTCCTTGACCTCAATGACACCATGGGCGCCACCGTCCTGCACTGACCCATCCGCTACCAGGGGCTACGGCGGTTCCCACTATGTCTACGAGTTTTCCATTACATTATGGATATCCACCCCTCTAACCATTTGTGCGGTGACACGCCTGAGCCCCTGAGTATGAGGGCTACCATGGCTGCACACCATACCGCCCATGGGAGTACATTATGAAATGTTAGGCTGCCTTTAACTTCCGTAACTCCACTCACCCCTCTGGATTGATGGGACGACTATGCCATACACGGGTTTTGATTTTTTCAGGTTTTAATATCCCCCTTCCCGGTTTTTATCCCAGGTCCCACGTTGGAGTCCTTTTTACCCGCCGGAGACTGCTGCAAGATTGCCTTGCTAGTACAAGAGGTGAGTTTTCACCTCCCCCTCTTGTCTCCGCCCTTAGTCCTGTCTTTGGTTTTGTCTCGTCACAAGTGACCTTTCATTACCCTCCTGGGAGCATGTCCCCATTAGTCTCTTGATGATCGCAGCTTACTTTGTTGTGTGTGTGTAATTTATCATGTGGTATATTGTCATGTGTTTTTTCTGTTTCCCATTTTTCCCTAGGTTACTTCTGAGCACCCCTTTGGTATGTAGGATCCACATACCTTCGTTGTAGATAGTTTAAGTTTTTTGATCCTGATGAATTGCCGTGACCAATTGCTGGCTATCTAGGCAAGAAACATGTTGATCTTCCTGAGTGTAGGGCATACACAACTAGCGTCATAACCACTAGTAGCTATACCCACCTCATTTTTTCATTTCTTTTAACTAGGCTGTTTACCACTTTAATAAATATATTTTTTCGTGGACAAACAGTACCTATTTTATCCTTTCACCACATCTACACATTCTAGGGCCCCTTACCCCCACAGCACCCTTCGGCAGGAACAGAAGATCCCCGCTAAAGAGCCCCATTATTGGGAGCCCGTCAGGAATTGCAGCGCCGACCTGACGAGGGGCAGGCTCAAATGATGAAGCATGACACCTAGCTTGCTGGGTGTGTGAGAGCCCTAGTTCCAACAAAGGGTTTCCCCCTTCCGTGACACACGACAATCCCACTGATACTATTACCTTTCTTTCTCTGACCAGAGGAACTTTGTACTCTTTTTGTATTATTGGTTGCGCAGCAATGCCAGGTGGTCCCACCTGGAAGTTGCGCAACATGATCTGAATAACAGCTCTATGTACACTTATTAATGATGTATGCAAGACACGTAGCTCTGCGACTGGAACGGTTAGGTAATTTGGATGTGGGGTATACCCAGCCAAAATGGGGCATGTGGCCTCATCAATTGACAAGGAGCCTCAACGGACCGCTGTAACAGGGTGAGGTAGGGCGCCATTAAACCATATTGGATGTTGCCAAGCCATTAGCGGAACTTCAAGGGGTCTATAAGGTCGATAATTCTGCAGAAGGGCAGTGACAGTATCCATGTGAAATAAATTATCTGTTCCATCGACTGCCGGAAAGGTGACCCAAGAATAAAATACCTCGAAGCAGTGAGCTGCATCCACTTCAACAACAAAAATAAGCGCAACACCAGCAGCAGGGACTCCATATTGAGTCAAATAAGCCGTGATTGGTGCGCGGTTAGGAGGTGTTATGGCAACCGCCATAATCAATAGTAGAGAATAACAACTTATGTGTGTCCGCGCAATAACGGGTTAAAAAGAAAGAGAAAGACCTTTTAAACCTATAAAATATCACAATATAGGAGGCTACACCGTCACAACAGTCTCCGGAAACAGAAGTGAGGGGTTTGTGGACAAGCGCAAGCACTACTCAGGAGTTTCGCAGATAAGTACCAGACAAAACGTTAGCAGCCCCATGTTGCAGGGATTCTGCACATGCACAGAACTGTGCGCAGGAAAACAGGACTTCGGTGTATAGGGGCTGAACCTTTCTACCACCTTAGTACCCAAATCATAAAACCGACTAGCTATAGTGTCTTATTCGTTCTCCTACATAATCATGAATCTACAAATGATTAGACAACCCAGAACACAACACTCCGGACCCTCTCAAGAATTGCGGTAGCAAGACATACCCTTTCGCTCACTCACTCATACTTGTCCACAATAAGAATTGTCAGAGTCACTGTAATAGTTTTAAATGTTTATTTTAACTATTGTGCGCTATAATGCAGTATACTACCCACTACCAGCAGCAAAATGCATAAACCTAAAACAGTTAGCATTGTTACAATTCGATAGATTATAAATGGGAATGTCATCATATGCAGACAGCGGAAAAAGGACTATAAGGCCTAAGCACCCTCCCCTTGGTAAGATAAAGTTTATTATATAAAGGAAGATCTCTGGGCTTTGTCAGCAGACCCCATACCTTAGTGCCTAGATGGAAGTTTTACATCATAGGAACACCATAGCTCTTCTCCCTGGAAAGGTCCCTCTCCAAGTGTCTTTTTTGAACAACATGCATCCCCGTAATATCAAAGCATGAGTTTCCAGGAGCGCAGCTGTGTTAGCATGTTTTGTCTGGGCGCTAAAGACTGACCGGAACAGAATAACAAGGGGCATTGTTTATCGACCTTGCATATCGTGTTCAGACTAAACTCCAGGAACAGGCAGAGAACGCAGAAATCAGACAGTTCCCATGTGAAAGGCGCAAACAGAGTCCTGAAAAATAAAGTCTTGTAGTAACGTGCGCAAAAGCAGCATCATGGCAGCAAATCTCATGCTAACTTAGCAATGTCGACAATGACCCTAATGGTCATATAACACTGCAAATACTTCTTTCAGTTGGGTGGCCACACAGCTAAAGTGGCAAACTCAACTTCACCCTCAGTGACTAGAACTGCTTCAGTGTGAACCCTAATTTGCTCTGGGCACACTGTTGATCCCATCTGGAGATTGAATACACCAGTATTAACTGGAGGAGGCCTAGGGGGCTTCTTTCTAGGACAAGCAGCATCTCCAGTTAAAAGTCCCAACTTCTTACAGTTGACACACCAGGCCTTTAGGGCATCAAAGTTCTTCCCTTTGTATCTACCAGTGGTCAGGGAAGGGTTTTGGGCCCCACCCTCCTGAGCAGGTTTTTGGGGCCCTTTTGAAGGCTCTGCATTTCTATCTTTGGGGTTCTCACCCCCTTTCCACTGGGGAGGTTTTGTAACCCTTTCTTTTGGTCACCCCAGTTGCTGTTTTTGTTACCCTAGCCTTGACCCAGTGGTTTGCCTTCTTTCCCAATTCTTGAGGAGAAAGTAGACCTAGGTCTACTAAATGTTGATGTAACTTTTCATTAGTGCAAATACTCAAAATATGTTCCTTCAGAAACATTTGTAAAGCCCATTGAAATCATGCACATTATTGACAGTTACTAGTATCTTAATTGAGTAGTCAACAAAGTCAATCCAGGACTGATTTTGTGTTTTGTGAGCCCCCCTGAATCTAATTCTATATTCCTTAGTTTGAGGCCAAATCCCTCAATCAGAGTTCTCTTCATGAGGTCATAGGACCCAGCATCTGCCCCTGTAAGGGTTGGGAGTCTGTCCCTGCAGATACCAGTGAACAGTTCCCAAAGGAGTGTCCCCCAGTGTTACTTCTTCACTTTTCTCATTTCACAAGCTCTCTCAAAAGCTGTGAACCATTTGGTGGTGTCATCACCCTCCTCATATTTGGGGACAATCCCTTTGGGGATTTTGGGATCATAAGATTGCTCTCTGTCCCTATTTAGTATATTACTGCCACCATTGATGGGAGCTAAAGCTCATTTCTACTCTTCCTTTTTCCAGAGCCAGGAGTCTGGTCTCTGGATCTAATCTCTTGGTCATCCTCACTAAGAGGTTGGTCTCCTCATTGAGGCTGTCCTCAATGTCCTCAGAAGCACCTGACCCATCTGTGTGGGCTCTAGGTGCTGAAAGGTGTTTTCTCGAGTTAGGGCCACTGGCGCCCTTTTCTCCCTCCATCGTCTTCCAGATCTGAGAGGTCTTCACCATTCTCAGAGGGATGGTCCTTAGCGTACCCTGCCAACAGCTCCTGGTGCTTTGTTTGAAGGGATGGCACCCCGTGTTAATATGTTTAAGTTTAAATAGAGTCCTTAACTCCCTAAATTCTAAGTGGAGATAAGGGGTGAGGTTGAGCTCCTCAACCTGGTTATCTATATCATTGTTGTTATCTTTACTAACAGCTAGGTTCTTGTTAAGAGACACTGTAAAAGAAAACTTCTAACCCCTCTTACCCCTAACTAAAGTGAACTTTTATTTTTCCAAAATTCTAAATGGACCTAACAAATGCTCTAATAAGACTTTTAGTAATTTGGAAAAGAAATTCAATTCAAAAATTCAGAATTTCTAAAGACAATTTAGTAGTTCTGTCGTGTGATCAGGTGTTGAACAAGTCAGTCCAACAAATGCAAAGTTGTATATCCCACCGCTAATCCACCAATGTAGGAAGCTGGCTCTGTATATACTATACCAAAATGAGGTATAGTGTGCACAGAGTCCAGTGGAACCCCAATGGTAGGCACAGGTAAAAGTAGATAGCACCTTACTCTCTATTTGTGGTAGTGTGGGTAAGCAGTAAGGCTTAATCAGAGGGTAGTGTTAAGCATTTGCTGTAAACACCCAGGGATGAAATGATGTCACACACTCAAAGACTGAACTCAAACCAATTTGTTTGTATCAAAAATATTATTTGGTTATTTTATTTTCTAGAACCAAGCCAAGCCTGGTGCAGGTAAGTCAAATAATACTTTGCAAAATCTTATGCAGTGATTTACAGTTGAATGCAGGTTCAAATGCAGTTGGTTGATTTACACGTAAGTCAACAGTTCAAATTGACTTTTTACTCACTTTACAGATTACTGTGCACGTTACTTATTGGATTACTTTTTAAGTTACTTTTGCTAATCAATGTGATATGCCTACATATCACACTGAAACATTTCCTAGACAGAAGGTAAGTAATTCAGTTTTTACACATATGCAGTTTTTTAATGTTTCATACAAACCAACTCCACACAGAACAATTGTCAAGGAAAAGCAGTCAATGCAATCCTATGGGCAGAAATTAAGTTAACGGTTTGCAGGTAAGTACTTGTTTGTGGGAGTAGGTATTCTGGGGTTAGAACCTGTGTTACCCCATGGTCGAGGATGCACTCTCAGAACACCCTCAGCAGCACTAGGGCGGCCGGGTGCAGAGTGCTGAGGCCCAATGTTATCCAATGGGGGGTAGGAGGCTGCCTGTTGGTGGCTGCTCACGAGCAGGCCACAAGGCTTTGAGACCAAAGCTCCTGGTGTTAGGCTCAAGGCAAAAGGGGGATCCGAGTTAGCACCTAACGTACACCCAAAGCGGCACAGGGGCGGCTGGGTGCAGGGTGCTGTTTTGGCATCAGGTGCCCTGTTTATTTCAAAGGGGATTCTCCGGTTGCAACAAACACTGCAGACTCAGGGACTAAGATCTTCTGGAAGTGACCACCAGTTGGAGGAGTAAGTTGAGATGCCTGGGGATGCTGGGACACTGTTGGTTGGGCCACCCAAGGCTGTGAGACATCAGGCGCAGGGTCGTCTTTAGGCGTTGGGTTTTCTTACCAGTTTAGGTCGCGGTCGGGGAGATCATCCAGAAAGGGGCTGCAGGCGTTGATTGGAGATTCAAGGCCAGTCCGAGATCACCAGATCTCAGGTCAGGATCGCTGGAGAGACCTCCTCATGATGTTGGGCCACTTAAACTCGAGCCGTGGGCTTCGGGTGCAGACTCGTGGATTTTGCCGGAGCCAGAGTCTGTGGGTGAGCAAATCCAGTGCTTATGGGAGACAAAGTCTTATTTTGGAAGGCAGGACAGGTCTTTCAGGTTCTTGACGGCTGCTGGCTGCAGGACACACCGGGATTTTGCTGGAGCAGGTTTGAGGTGGGGACAGGCCGGAAGGGCTGGGGCCAAGTCAGTGGGCGTCCTCCTCTTGTTAGCTCAGCACGGCTTCTTCAGTCATTCTTCTTCTCTTCTTTTGGTCGGTTTCTGTCTGAGGAGGCAAGATTCAGGGTTGCCCCTAAATACTATTTAGGGGCGTTACAGGTAAGTAAATGTCGGGACCAATGGGTCCCTTCCTAGGGGTGGGTACTCCCCTTATTATGCCACCCTCCAGTGGGAGAGGGGCAGATGACTCTCTCTGGTTGGCTGGTTCCCCCAACTACAAAATGGTGGAGACTGAGAGTTGTGCTTCACCTCGCCTCCCCTACCAGAGGGGTGGGGTTGGCAAAGGTGGGCACTCACTTGGTTTTCCCGCCGACTCTCCTGCCCAAAATGGGGTTCAGAACCGGTGGGGGCCAGTTGCTGGAAGCAGCAAATTGCTGGGGTAGCTCACAAAGGTGGCAAGCCTTTGAAGCTTCCCCTTTGTGGACCCTGCTCATCCTGGGAGAGGAGATTTGGCAACTCGTCCCAGAATGTGCATTGTTTCAGACCCCCGAGAGCAGAAGGCTCTCGACCCAAGGGTTCAAAAACATGTCTGGTTGTGGCAGCTGCCCAGCAGCCACTCAGCCTGGACACTAGTGTTAGGTTGTTTTTAAGGGGGCATCTCTAAGATGCCCTCTGTGTGCATTTTTTATTAAATCCCACACTGGCATCAGTGTGGGTTTAATGTGCTGAGAGGTTTGATGCCAAACTTCCCAGTTTTCAGTAAAGCCATTCTGATGCTGTGGAGTTCGTAATGACAAACTCCCAGGACCATATACTCTTAATGGCATTACTGCATTTACAATGTCTAAGAATTGGCGTAGACACTGTAGTGGTAAAGGGCTCATGGACCTGTACCCTCACCACTGGTATAATGCACCCAGCTAGAGGGGTGGCTTACCTATGCCAGGGAAATGGATTGAAGGCATGGCACACATCCCTGTGGGCTATGTCGACTCTTCACTTTGTTCTGCATCAAAACACGCAGCTTGCAAAGGCAGTGGGTGGGTTTAAAGGTGCAGGGCCTCTAAGGGTGGCACAATAAGTGCTGCAGCCCTTAGAGGCTTCCCTGGCCACAGTGCCCTTGGTACCTGTGGTACCGTTTACAAGGGACTGACATGTGGCCAATAGGGCCAATTGGGTTTTGTTTTATGCAGTTTAGGGAAAGAACATAGGCCCTGGGTACCTGGTTGGCAGGAACCCAGGGCACACTCAGTCAAAGTACATCAACAGTTTGGCAAAAAGGGGGGGCACCCATGAAAAAAGAGGGTGCTTTCTTACAGGACTTAACCATGGAACACAGACCTGGGACTGACCCTGCCAATTCAGGTGACTTTTCCAGGTTCTTCCACTTGGAAGATGAAGACTCTTTGGAAAGGTTAGTCTCATCCTCTTTCATTTGGGTGGGGGGGTGTATGTAGGAAAGGGCCTCTTTTTGCATGGTTAGCCCCCCTTTTTTGCCTGATGCCTGATGTGATTTAGAACTGTGAGTGTACTGGGTCCCCGCTAACCAGATTTCCAGAGCCAGATCTCGTTCCCCAACACTGTCCAATGTTTGGCACTACTTCAGCTACCCCTTTAAGCCCCTGGTAAATGGCACCCCTGGTACCTAGGGCATGGGTACTGAAGAGGGTCTTTTGGGGCTGCAGCACAGGTTGTCACCACACAGGGATCCCTCACCACATGGCGCAGAGAAATCCAATGAGTCGACATGGAACACAGCTCTGTCTGCCATGCCACCCATGCACTGCATTAGATATAGGTAAGTAACCCCTACTGCAGGTCTTTAGCCCTAAGGCAGGGTGTACTATATCCTATGTGTGGGCATATCGGCAAGAGCAGATATGCCCCTGCAATGTCCAGTCTATTCCGAGATATTGTAAGGGCACAGGGAAGCCGTAAGAAGTACATGGGCTGGATACTTGTCAAAATGTTTCCTAGCTCCATGATGGCTTCACTGATTTCTAAGATGTTTGGTACCTAACATCTTGTCTTAATGAATCCTCACTGATGCCAGTGTTGGATGTATTAATATATTCACACAGGAGACCCTTTTAAAGGGCCCCCTGAAAACCTACAAAGCACTGGTGTGGTCCCTGACTTGTTTTCGCCAGTATGCCACCACCAGACATGTTTCTGACCTCATGGGGTGAAATCCAGCGCTCTCAGAGGACAGAGACAAAGCCTGCTCTGGGCGGAGGTGCTTCACGCCTCCTTCAGGACAGGATGGCCCTCCTTTGAGGGAAGCTTCAAAGGTGCTGCCACCTTTAAACTCCAACCCAGGAACCTACAGATAGTGAGGGAAGCCAAGCCCTGATTTTCACCTCCACTTTTGGCAGGAGGAAAGGCAGGGAAATGTGTTGGATTAGAAGGAGAGTCCCAACTTAGCCTACACCACCCCTAGGGCGGGACAGGCAATGCGAACACCTCTCCTGAAATTCCACCATTTTGGGAGGGTGGTGAAAAAACCTATCAGGGCTAGGGTAGTGCCCCTTCCCACAGGAAGTGGTCACTAGAGGGTGTAGGCACCCTTAAATGATTGCCACTCTAAATATTGTAAAGATAGTTAATATCCTGTAATTCCACAAGTGTATGCCCTTCAATCTATCCCTTCCTATGTTATTGTCTATTTCAAACTTGTATATAACGTGTTATCCCTGTATTGTGCTCTAATACCCCAATGGGTCACGTTCACGCTCTATAAAACACAAAATAGGTAGGTAGCCCATTGACTACTACCTGTCTCCCCTTTTTAACGTCTGTAAATTCAGTATTTAGGTGGCACAACGAGACCTGAACATCAGATTCGACAGACAATAGAAGGTCAGATCAAAGAAGACCCGCTGTACAAGAACTGAAGCTCTGTTGCAGAAAATAAAGGCTTCAAACCCTGTCTGCTGCCTCAAGGACTCAACAATCGCTGCCTGGCATGTCGTCCTGAACCTGAAAGGACTCCAAGAACCCTGGAGCACTTCCAGCCTTCAAGTTCCCTTGGAGTGAAGGCATCACTCCCCTGCACACCACAGGCACCGATCCCGTGAAGTCTGGTTTGTCGACTTACTGCTTCCCAATAACCTCGACACAGCACCGAAGCAATAAAAGGTACAACAGCCCCGGAGGGTCAGATCTGTCTCCACACCAAGTTTGGCAATACCAGGACCTACTGGAGCTACGATGTACCAATACCTGGGGTATTGGACTCCAATGACAAACACAGAGAAGAAGAGTCCACCCTGGATCCCAAAACACCAGAAACAAGCACCCATTGAGGGACGTCCAGACTCCTGAAACCTATTTCCTGAGTGGCCCAGCTGTCCCGAGATCACCTCTCCAAGTTGCCTGCTCCTGA
Source organism: Triturus cristatus (assembly GCF_964204655.1). Classification (NCBI taxonomy): domain Eukaryota; kingdom Metazoa; phylum Chordata; class Amphibia; order Caudata; family Salamandridae; genus Triturus; species Triturus cristatus. The sequence continues at coordinate 74,492,947 of NC_140585.1, read as the reverse complement.
CTGCGAGGACCTCAAGACGCACAACACCCAGCTGACCTATTCGCTCTGCACCTGGCCCCAGCACCGACCAACCAGCTGGGCTCCCATGGTCCCCAAGCCCTTGCGACCTCCTCTCTTGAAGGAGCCACATCATACTTACCTGTAAGTCCTCCTGTGCAGTGTACTTTTAAGTTGTCCCCTTCACTTTGCACACCGGCTTCCAAGACCCTCTGCACCCTGCTCTCGGCTGATCCGGCACACTCCCGAACTTCTGCTGCTGGAACTTTGGACCTGGTCCTGACATCAACCTAAAATGAGAAGGTGAACTTCGTGAAAGCATTGCCTGATTTTATATGCATTTTTCTTGGGGGGGGGGGGGGGGGGGGGGGGGGGTTTCTCCATTGTTTCTATTGGTGCGTAATTAAGCAGAAAGGTGATATATTTTCAAAATTTTCAAACATCGTAAAGTACTTACCTTAGAACTGTGTTCCTGGTTTTAAAAATTACATAAAAATCAATATTATTTTTAAACAGAACCAATGTACACAAAAATGCACTGGCAGATGAGAAATCCATCATAGTTGGGTTTCTGTGACTGAGGGATAAGGGAATAAAGGGTCCCACAACCCTAAGAAGCCACCCTCCAGTATATCTTTCTTCTAGTCTACAGCACTCTGCAGAGGGTCTACCCAGCAGCAGGTTTTCTATCTAAATACACAAGTTTACAATAGATTCAACCCCGAACCTTGAATGGCTTTTCCAATCAGGTAATCTTTGGATCGGAAGTTGATCAACACGCAGGTTGTACCCAAAGATACCTTAGAAGATTCTACTCTTATGCATCATATGCAAGAAGAATCAGACAGAGCCTCTCCATGAAGTCCATGAAGTAATTGAACAAGTAATTCTGGCTCTGGAGTTCCCATTACTAGCTTGTATGGCAACTCCAGGGACCAGAGAAAATGTGCAAGTCCAAGTTGACCCTGATGGTCCGCTAAAAAACATGGGGAGTAAACGTGGAACCTAATTTACTGCATCCTATCTCCCTAGTTGCTTCTCATTCTCGGATGTATTTTCACCCAAAGATTACGACTGCTTTGATAAGCTGGAGTGAGTGCCAGACCCGCAGTTACTCATTATCCCAATACTGAGGCTGGCATTGAATTATGAGCAACTATTAATGAGAACCATTTTGTAAATGAATGCAAAACAATAACTATTACAGAAGTCTTTTCCCCTCCTCTAACCACTCATGCAGTCATTGGGCCCTAGAGCCTCCTCCACTCAGACGACCACAGTTGCGACATGTCAGTAGGGAGAGGTCGTCCATCCTAGGAAACCATGGCCCGGGCAATACCCACTGACCCATGCTGGGTGACAAGTCTGGTTGGTTTTTGTAAATGAGGTTGCTTTCAGAGGAAAATAGCTTCTAAAAAACAAATTGGATAAGAGCTTAGAGTTTGAATCAGGGTAAGGATTAGTTGGTGTTTAGGATAATGGTTAGGGTAGAGAAATGGTTAGGGTTTAGGATAATAATAGTTAGGGTTAGAGTAACAGTCCGATTCGAACTAGCCTATAGAGCAATCAGGCAGTGGCCAATGGGCTGGTCTGACAGGACAGCATGTGGGATGTTTTTTTGGCTGTTTGTGGACCTGTTTTATGGTCTGTTGGGCTGGTTTTTATTGTTGGTTTCCCTGATATTAAAACAAACATTGCTTGCAATAAGCTCAAATCCATACAGTCTTCTATATCTTGCAAAACATGTGTATATCATGTCTTTACAAGCTCAAAACTCTCCAATTTGTAAACATGGGCCACTCTTTCGGTCAAAGTCTCCCAGACAGAGCAGTTCTCTGGTTTGCTTACAACTTCTTGTGGGCATTCTAAGAGCTTCCTTGGGAATGCATTTTGCCCGTTGCTTACTATTGGGTGTGTGCTTTGTCACTCACAGTTGCTTGCTTTCTATTGGCTGCCTTCATTTGCTTTAGGCTGTCCAACTTTAGTTCATCACTCCGGTGAGCATCCTTCCAAGTACTCGCTTTCTGCAAACAGGCCTTCAAATTGTGTTCTTCTCTTGTCACACTTGCTGTGCATTCAAAGGCAGGGGTCAAATGCCAGGCTCTGTCTTTCAAGGGAGCTTGGTGTTTACTTTAGGTCTTCAAAGTGAGAGAATGTATATGACAATCCTCCTGAGTAACCATGTGAGAGGAGAGGGTGTCGGATGCTATTTTTTCTAGCATACAACAAAAATGAACTGTGCTGATATTTCAGAATATATACGAATTAGTAAAGTACAAATGAAGCAGATTTTTTGCAATTCTGAAGTGTGGAAACAAGTATTTGAATAGGATCAAAACACATCAGTACACTATGCGATGACAATTCCACACATTATCGTTTGTGCGCAGTAAAACTGTACGTCGGTGCAAATGTAATGGTCATTTAAATGTAAAATGTATTGTGTGGAATGGCAATGCGCTAACACACCATTTATACTCCATACTACGCCACTCCACTTTACACCACTCCACTCTACAACATTGTACTCCACTCTATGCCCTTCCACTCTATGCCACACCTCTCCCTTCTTCGACACTCTACGACATGCTACTCCAATCTACATTCCTCCACTCTAAGACACTCTATGACAAGCCACTCCACTCTACGCTCCTCACTCCATGACACATGCAGGCCAGTCTCCTCTATGCCACTCTACTTTATGCCCCCCCACTCACCCCACTCCACTCCAACCTACACCAACCTATCCCACTCCACTCCAATCTACCCCAATCCACCCCCTCCATTATACCCCAATCCAGCCCACTCCACCCAATCTAGCCCACTTCACTCCACCCCAATGTACCCAACTCCACTAAACCCCACTCTACTTCAATGTACCCCACACCACCCAAATCTACCACATTACAATATACCCCACTCCATTTCAATTTACCCCATTCCTTTCCAATCTCCACTCCACTACAATCTATCCCACTCCAGTTCAATACAATCTGCTCCACTCTACCCAACTCCAGTCTACCACAATCTACCCCATCCCACTCCCCTCCAATATACCCCACTCCACCCCACTTCAATCTATTCAGCTCCACTCCTATCTACCTCACTCCAATCTACCACAATCTACCCACTACAATCTTCCACAATCTACCCCATTCCAATCCACACAATATATCTCACTCAAATCTACACTCTCCAATCCGCCCCACTTTACTCCAATCTGCCCCACTTCACTCTGCCCTACTGCACTTCACTCCAATATACTCCCCTCCAATCTAACCCACTCCACCCCAATCCAATCTACTGCACCCCAATCTACCCTAATCCAATCTATCCCACTCTGCCACACTCCAATCTACTCCTCGCCTCTCCAATCTATCCCTCTCTACCCCAATCTACCCCACTCCACCTCACTGCAACCTATCCCATCCCAATCCACCCTACACCACTCTACCCAACCCAATTCTATCCCAGTCTACCCCACTCCACTCCAATATACCCCACTCCACTCTTCCCCACTCCACTACAATCTACCCACTACACTCCAGTCTACCTCACTCCACAATAGTCTACCCCAATCCCCCAAAATCTTCCCTAAAATCTACAGCGTCAATCTCCCCACTCTACTCTACCACACTCTTATCTACCCCACTCTACCCCACTCAACTCCAATTTACCCCACTCTGCTCCACTCAGTCTACTGCAATTTAACCCACTCCACTCTGACTCACTCTACCCCAATCTACCCCACTACACTCGACCCCATCCTGCCTCACTCCAACCCACTTTACTCCAATCCACCCCATTCTACTCTAGCCCAATCTACCCCAATTTACGTCACCCCACCCCACGCCACTAAGTTTTAGCCATGCTGAACAGCAGCCACACTGGATAACACATTGCCAAACCCAATAGCTCTTGCATGGGTGCGACCTATTGGCTTGGTCAATGCTTGTTTAGCTATCTGATTCACTAATGGAGGTTACATTTATATTGGTGTCTGTGCCTATTTTCTGTCCCAGTCCGACCCTGGTAGCAGTAAGGGTTTAGGGTAAGGCAGAGCTCTTCAATCTGTGGGGTGTGGCCACCAGTGGGGCCGTGGAGTCATAAAATGGGGGTCGCGCACTTCTGCCTGGAACTGGAATCTAAAACACTCCTTTATTTTCACATCTGCCCTTTCCCCACTGTTGTCTTTGGGATTCCTCTGCTCTGCCCTCGCTGTTAGCTGTTGCCGTTCTCCGACCTCCGTTTGTCCGACTGGCTTGAGGAAAATCCACATAGGCTCTCCCGGGCTCGGGGGTGGTGAGGGGCAGGGAGGCAATCACACTCCCACCTGTGCCATTGTAAGGAACAATCTTTTTAAACTAAAATGGGTTTCTTTAAAGACAAAACTAGCCATTCTTAACAATACCCAAGGACCAGATCCAAGAGGTAAATGCACTGACTGTGCAAATGGAAATCCCCGTGTAGCTCACACTTCTCTGTGTGCTTGCTTTCCCTGTTATCAATTACCCCAATCAGCTCAGTTCTTCCCGACTACTGCGTACACACCTTAAAACCCCACTATGCACTGTCCTTGTTGAATCTACCAAGCCAGTTACATTTGGTAAATAGCTTGAGTTTCACTTACTGATATCTGTTATTCTACTTTTATTGCAAAGTTGTCCCACATTATTTTAAACTTGAAACTTCCATCTGAGCTTTAAAGTTCCCTAGAGAGGAAGTCACATTCCCACCTGCACCACTGGAAGGAACAATCTTTTCAAACAAAAAGGTTTTTTTAAGACAAAACTAGCCATTCTTCACAAACTTCAATCATGTGTTTGTTGGGTTCTGTACATTGGCACTATGATGTTGGTGTATCTTTAAATACAAGTTTTCCTTTGAATGTCAGCACATGCCACCACTACCATTGTTCCATACTAGAATGGTGGCATGTGGAATGGTCGGAACAGCAGTTGTACTTTGCTGTTGCTCTGGCCGGTCGTTTACTCTGGATCTCTCTCTCATGCAAATAAAGAGATTGAACTTACCAGCCAAGTTTCCACTTCACTGGCGACGACTGGATCTGGACTCTGGACCAGCTGGAAGCATCCTGATTGCCGAGGAGAACTTTCCATGACCTGTTCGTGTTCTCCCTGTTTGCTGCTTACGGCGCTTCGTCTACATTGTGATGTCCCTAACAGCGTTATTCAATTCCCACGAGTTGCCCCTGAGTGGTTTTCCTTGATTTGAAATGTGTACCTCGAGTACAAATGTCATGCAGGACATCACTCGCTTGCCATTACACCACAGTATCGTCATTGGCATCCTTATCCACCCCTCCAACATAATATACATTTCCCAAGAATAAACACACAACACAAATATTTTGTTTGGGTAAAGTTGCTGCAGGTTTATTACATACACCGTTATGTAATAGGTAGGTTATCTTACAGGCGATCCAAGGGCAGGCAACCAACTGGGCCGCCTGCCCGGCTGATGAGCCAGGCAGCACTGGGGCGAACCCTGCCTGTGCTGCCCTTACTAGTGATCCTCTTCCCGGATCACGTGACCGTTGGTACCTTCTTACTCACGCCCCTTTCAGGGCGGAGCGTCGCATAGCAAACCCCCCGGTTGTTCAGGCCCACAACCGCCTAGCGGGGCGCCGACACGGTTTCAAGGACCCTCCCATGAGTCTCCTCAGCTTTGGCTCTGGCACCCCCTATGGTGCCACGCAGAGGTACCCTTGGTACCGGCCTGCTTCCAGATCGCCCTGTAACTCCGCCACAGCTCTGGAGGCGGTCACCGTCGCCGCCAGAGCCCCCCACCAAAACCACTATAGTCTTACTTGCAGCCTCTCCTGTCTAGAGCCCCCAGCAAATCTAGATAAGAGAGAACCATCCCTACTGGTTATAGATGGTCCCATCTATATCCCAATAGCACTTGACGTTAGCCTGGGTCAGCTGGTGTCTGATGAAACAAAAGGCCCTTTTGGCCTTTGAAGTTGTGCCAAGAACTAATCACCCCTACGGGAAAGTTCCACTGCGTCACATGACTCAGCCCGCACCAACTTTGGGCGGGACAGTTTCCGACACCCTGGCTTGCATTGCCCCATCTATATGCTGCTCATACCTAGCTGCCGTCCTTCTAGCACGGTGTGTACCTGAACATCTGTGTCCAACATCTATGGGACTGTAGCCCACTTGTTGGGTAACCACTCACTTACCCCGCCTGCCACATTGGCTATTAAGGCAGGAAGGGTAGACCTTCACATTTGAACAGTCCCTTAGCTTTCGAAATCATGACGCACTGGAATGTTCATGACTAGAGGTGTGTGACAACGAGCAAGGCTGCCCTCCAGCACTTACCCTGCATCCCTTATTCCTAATGGGAATTTAGCCCGCTCAGCTACCTCTGTGGTGAAACCCCCTAGGAATACCCGCTTAGAGAATCTGTCTGATTCGCACAATGCGCACTGGTTGCAACAGAAGCCCATTGTGCTTGACACCTTATTACCCCATATCTTGGGACGGCAGCACACTATGTTGGCTGTCCGCTTCCACACCAAGCATGGCTAATATAGCTGGCCGTGCATGGCTTATGAGCTGAACTGCAGAAACAGGTCACCTACCCTTGGTTCTGGGGTGCTTAACTTCCCCCCGTTGACCAGCCAATTGCACAGAACCCTCTGTGTTATTGTGAAGCGCACGTGCTCCCGAGGCATGATGTCGCTGAAACCGGTGTGTGTTACCCACTCGATGATGTTTATGTATCGCCAACAGTCCATCCTAGTGTTAAAGGAATGCTGGATGATTCCTAAGGACTGTTGACTCAAGACTCCAGCCAGTTTGCGCCCAAAATTCGGGGGCAACCCAAGAAGTAGTTATGCCCTTCAAGGTACATCTAACCCAGCACTGTCTGTCAACGTGTTTGGGACCCCGGTCGCAGAAGATGCCCCTTCCAGTCTCTGGTTCTAGCCCATACCCGGAAAACCTAGGGGCAGACAAGTCTGTGGGAACCAGAGGGGAACATATGTGCAAATACCTGCCCTATCCTGAAATTCGGAATGCCCATAGTCTAACTACCCTGTCGCCAATTGGCTCTAACCCAGTGTTTACCAAACTTTGCACCGCAGCACACTTGTTAGGGACAACTACCACCACCCGCCTGCTGCCCTGGCTAAAGCACGGGTGAATATGTCAACTGAAGCGACCTGTAACCTGCCCTCGTTAGTAGAGGGCCAGTCTTTAGCTGCATCGACCAGACGTAGCAAGATGAGACTAGCTTGCAAGCCCCACTCCCACACAATTAAAATTAAACATAGTCCATCAGGGGCCGAGGCATTGCCTTCGCAGCACCCATCTTTGCGTTGCAATTGCCCAGAGTACGTATAAATTTGAACTTTACCACCACAGGGCTGGTAACCGGCATCAAAGAAAGACAGACCTGGGCATAAGGTCCCCGTTTCCTAACGTAAAACAATAATTAACCTGCACCATTATCAAATGTGCCACCAGCACCCGATGCGCCGTCCACCTGTTGCTATGCAGATGTCCGCCAATACAAAGACATTGGCGACCTATCCCTGTTCTGCCTTTGTGGTCAACAAAATACCATCTTCCATGATTTCTCCACTCATCCTATGATGCTGAACCTGGAATTTTAAGGCGCACGAGAGGTTCGGCGATCGTCCCAATACTAGATGCCATGTATTCAACTTATTCAATCGTCCCACTTAGTGGGGGCACTACGAGGACTCGTGGAACGGAATAGGTCGAAAGCATTCGTGCCAATTCAGAAACCACCAGGAAACCTCCGCATCATGCAGGAACTAGCCAATGTGGCAAATTCCCCAAAAATCGGACCCAAACCAGTGACCCCCCATAATACTGCAATCCCGACATACACCCGGGGGGGGGGCAAACAGGCGATTCTGGTTAAGGTGAAAGAACGTGCGAAATCCATCCTTGCACGCGGACATAAAACTAAGTTAGGCCGCACATCGATATAGCAAACAAAAGAACAGTGGGACACAGCCGTGCCACCTCCAAGAAGAACCCGTCAACGGTTTAAAGCCCACAGAAGGGAGAAGTACAGTTCCTGCTACTAAGGGGAGAAGTACAGTTCCTGCTTACTTCGAAACCAACAATAGAAGAGAAGGGAACCCTCTCTGAAATGCCCCCCATCGGCCCCCTGGGAAGCACGTGTGCTAGGGGGTGTGGGGGCAGAGAAACAATAACCACTGAGTGGTCACTCACGACACCGATTGGGTCAGATGCCCAGACAGAACTGATATTGAACCTGCATGTTCCACGATTTAACTCTGGTGCTATTCTACAGATTCGTGAACAAAACCGGTGTACAGCCGGCCCAGTGCAGGAAGTGGTCTGTCCAGTTCTCCTCCGCATTCTCCGCTATAGGGGCTACAGATAGTCTCAGGAGTGAGAAAGTCTTTCTAACGTAGCCAACAGACGTTTTATACTTGCGAGACTGCCCCCCATTATGGTACGACCAAAACAAGGCTAGAGCAGTGGGAGCATGAGTTCTTCTGCAACGGGTGTCTGTGTGCTGGCAACATTTATTAGCCACACAAAGAACCATGGACATCCCCTTAAATGCGAGTCGTCAGATCGTCAATGAAATAGTGTTGAATTTGAGACACAGGTGCCATCCAAAACCACGGTATTAAAATTAGCGAAATAGTTCTCATGAAAGAAAAGCATAGAACGAAAAGCTTGTCAAAGTCAAAGAACATATTAAACCGCTTTGGTCTACCTTGCTGAAAAGGATGGAGCAATGCCCATTATTAATATTAATGGATAAAGACATAATTCGTTCATGATCAGCCCAAGTGAGAAGCACCGCCCCCACGTGGGCTTCCCCCGTATGGCACCGTGGCAGTACAAGTTGGTTTAACGCACCAGTAATCCACCCCAAACTGATCTACTGTTTGGCCCCACCCTGGGCACCCTGTCCGGTTACCCCCAAGGCAGACGCACCGCAATGCCATCTGAAGGCAGCGTGACAAGTTCTGACCTAGAGCTGTTCACTAGGACACATACATCGATCCCAATATTGCGCGAAACTAGAATCAGCATTCGCCCACGCTACGTTATAGCAAGGCAGTTCTACGGAAAACCTGACACTTCTGCCACTATATGCCAGGACTCACGTCAGGCGGCCACTTCTTTTTGCACCACCTAGCTCCTGCCGTGCTGCCAATCATCGTAACACCACAACTACAAACCCCGACACTCGTGCAAGCGTGACACTTTCGCCTATTCCAAGCCCTCAAAGCTATCAGAATGGCTTGGGCAGCAGGCAATAGTGATTTTAATGTAAATTGAATTAATCAATGCCTGTTGTGGTCGTCTCTAAATAGACAGCCAGGCAGACTGTCACCAGCTCCGGTGTGTAAATTAAGTGACGTGTAGAGAACCATAAACCACCCGGTCAAAAAATGCTATAGCAACTCGGCAGCCTCACATCAAAATGTATGCAGGTTATTAGCTCACAAAAACTGGGCAGCTAATATGCCCAATGATCGTCACAGATGAATAAATAGCACCCAACCTCCAACAATCCATCTGACTGGCACAAGATAGCCATTGAGGCATAATTGGCTTGCCCATTTCAAATGAGCCATCTGCAAGTTGAAAGTGCCTACTGCAGGTAGCAAATAGCAAGTAACTAGACAGCAGCTCCAGTGGACGGCATAGCTCTTTTCTATTCTTGATTGGCATAATATTAGAAATACACAGTGGAGCACTCGTTGAGGACATTCATACATAATGTGTCCACAGTGCTCCACCTCCTTCAGTTATAGTGTTGTTCTAGCCCGCCCACGTTCAATAAGTGCTGAAGGACGAACATGGTGAAGGTGGGCGAGTGCACCAGCTTGAGCTCGACACGCACCCAACAAGGTACTGTCTAAATATACCTTGTGTAGCCTGCTGGTTCCTCCAAATGCAGCTGAAAGGCTGGCCCTGTGCGCTGACTCTAGCTCACGCAGTTTATTCCATTTAAAGATTCCCGCATCTGCTCCGTGCTCAGGGTTCCCCATCACTTCCCCGACGTTCAGACATTACCTCGAGGCATGGCAACCTCTGCGTAGAAGTGACCGAGTCTGACCTTACCACGGCTGCTGGGGCTTACCCGCACGCATGTGCCGGTGGTGTGTGTCGAATTCGTACATTGGATCGCACTGTAAATCGCACCATTTACCCTCCATTCGCTCCGAATGGAAGGCAATAAGGAAAAGCATAGTGTCCAGCGGCCGTGCAGGGACCGACGCTACCCCACACAGGGACCTGGCTACTAGGATCAGCACCTTTCGATGTGCATCAAGATTTCTAGCTCTAATGATTCACTGCAAGCACGCCCTCGCAGCCGAGGCGTCATGCTGCCGACCCATACTGCAGTATACAGTGCGTACCTAACGGCTGAGATGCCTACCTGCTGCCAGCATAGGGTCTGTGTTGTATATCTTAACATGTTTTTCTTCCTCGCGCATTGGGGGCTTTACTCTGTTCCCATTGGTTGTCTTCCCTCCACGTCATTTAGAATGTTCTATTGTTATTTAATCTACGTCACTTAGAGGCACGGCATTCGGCTTGCTGACGGGTTCCTGCTGGTCCCGACTTCTTATCAGCTGTATGCGGGTCTTATATATAGAAATAAATACTTAATTCATACTGACATCTTCGTTGGTATTTCTTTACGATTGCTGACACTTCAATTGGCGACGAGGAACGGGATACGAATGTTAAGTGAAGACCCGCGTGGCTGAAATACATTTCGTGTCTACAATTTTCGAGGACTACAACAGTCTTTAAACAGGCAAGTTATTGCTGTTTTTTGCTTACTTCGGGTTAACCATTTAATAATTTGCCGTGTATTTCTTAATTCTATGCCGTAGTTCTTTGTGGAGCCAAATGACGCATAGAAGCTATGTCAAGTGACGACCGCATCGAGTTTTATTTTAGGGCAAGTTGCTATGTTATTTTCACGGCATGAAAAGTTAATTTTTTACTAATTGCCGTGCATGGTACACTTTTTTCTGTCATACTTTAGTTGCTGAGGAGTTCCGTTGATCGTTGGTTTACAGTTAACGGCAATTCTGCTCAACTGAAACGGTTATTTTCTCAACGCTCAGCTGTAACTGTCATTGGAGGTGACGTATTGTTATACGCTAGCACGCATGCCTGCGCACAGCTGTAACGGCTTTTCCTCAACGTTCTGATGTAACTGTCAGTTGTTGTGACGTATTGTTCTACGCCCACACGTACGTATCTACGCTGCGTGACTCCATTTTGTGATGAAAAATTTTCCAAGTAAGTTACATTAGCTGTGCATTCTATTTGGTGTTGTGACTTTGCCTGCAACTATTTTTCTTCGGCGTTTTCATAGTAGATGTTAACATGAAAAGAACTCTACGTTGATAGTATTACACAAATAGGAGTTTTATTGAGAGTTGTTCAAGTAACATTTTCAAGAATTAAGTAATTATCTAAGGTTTTACTATTGACCACTGGAAGACTATATTTTTGCACGGCATATTTCTTTGAATTGACGTTCTTCAAATTGTTTTCAAAATTGCTATTGAAATTAAAAAAGAGGAAATTTTTTCCAAGACAAATATGTCAGAAAATTCAAATATCAGCGCGCCAGCAGCATTCTTATCTGATCCAGGAAAACCAGTTATGAAATGGAAAAACTGGTTAAGGGCATTTGAGAATTATTTGGTCGCGATAGATGGAAAGAAATATGAGCCAGAAAGAAAAAAAGCCATTTTATTCGGGTTGTTAGGTACGGCAGGCCCAGAAATTTTTGACAGTCTGCCGGAATTTGAAGTACCTCCGGGTCAATTTATTCCTATGAATGAATACCAAGAAGCGATAAAACATTTAGAAAAACAATTTGGAGAAGAACCCAACATTATGATTGGCAGACATCGCTTCGCAATGCGTAAACAATTAGAAAATGAGACGATTGAAGAATACATTGCTTGTTTACGTGTGTTGGCCACCAAGTGTGAATTTAATGACATGGTTGATGAATATATTAGAGACCAGTTTGTTTTTTATTGTTTTGAAAAAAAAATACAGGAGAGGCTGTTAGCTTGTAGAAATCCTTCTCTACAGGAAACCATAGACATTGCTAAAGGAATAGAGCGTTCTCTGGAAAGCACAAAGGAGCTCTCTTCTGATAAGAATTTAAAAACTGATGTATATTATATTCAAGAGCATAAGAAACATGTACCTAACTATGACAGAAAGGGAAAAACTAGTAAAAGTCCAAATTCTAATGCTTTTATTTGTTTTAGATGTGGTTCAAGGAATCATCGGCGGATTTTCAAGGGTGCCCTGCGCAGGGGAGGAAATGCACCAAATGTTTTAAGGTAGGACATTTTGCTGGTGTGTGCAACAATTTTAAAACTCAGAGATTCCAAAAAGTCAAAGTTAGTTCTGTAGATGATTTTGAGGAAGACATGTGCTCTAATATTGTATTGACAGTAGATGACCCTGGAGATGCCATAAAAGGTCCACTTGGTGTTGCGCACATAGGAAATGTGGAAATTAATATCATGGCGGACTCAGGTTCGCCTATTACCATTATTTCTGATATTAAGTACGAAAAGTTTTGGCCAAATACTGATTTACTAGCTTCAGATGTCAATCCCAAAGCATTTGGGGATTTTGACATAAATATGTTGGGTTATTTTCAAGATAACTTGAATATTAAAGGAAGAACCATTTCTACTAAAGTATATGTCGCAGAGCGTGGCAGAGACATAGTAGGGTGGAAAGATTTGGCGCGACTGGGGATTTTTCTCAAACCTGGTGCCGATGATCCTATTGTGTTGGATGAAACTTTTGTTCATGCAGTCTCTTTTTCTGATTCTTCGTCGTCTTTAGACAAAGTTGAATCAATTCTAAGTAAATATGAGGCTCTTTTTGAAGACCGAATTGGTTGTGTCAAAGGGTTTGAACATACCATAAAGTTGAAGAAAAATGCTATACCAGTTAAGCATAAGGTAAGACCAATTCCTTTGTCTGTAAAAGCTGAATTACAAAAACTTCTCAACAAGTTAGTTGATGAAGGGGTTATTGAACAAACCAATTCAGCAGAATGGGTTTCTGCCATAGTTTTGATTAAAAAAAAGAATGGTGAAGTTCGTTTGTGTGCTGATTTGAGATCATTAAACAAAAATATATTAGTGGACTGTTTTCCTTTACCCAAAATCCAGGAGATTCTTGCGGCCACGAAGGGTTCAAAATATTTTTCGTTGATAGATCTCAAATCAGCATATCACCAAGTACAACTGTCTGATGAATCTAAAGATCTAACTACATTCATTACTCCGTTGGGTGCTTATAGATTTGTAAGACTCCCTTTCGGGTTGGCTTCATCAGCCAGCGTGTTTCAAAAATTGATGGAATGTATATTTAAAGGAGTTTTGGGTGTTCAGAAGTTTCAGGACGACATACTCATTCATGCTAGTACAATCGAAGAACACAATGAAATTTTAGACATTGTTCTTAACAAATTAAACGAGAGAGGTGTGACAGTTGCTAAAGACAAATATAAGATCCTACAAACTGAAATTGAATACTTGGGCCATATATTGAGTGGTAGTGGTATCAAACCTAAACTCAACTTAGTTAGAGCCATATCTGATGCCCCTAAACCAACTGATAAAGATACCCTTAAATCCTTTTTGGGGCTCAGTGAATATTATTCACGTTTTGTTGAAAACTACTCAGAAATAGTTGAGCCTTTACGCGTTTTGCTTCGCAAAGGAGAAAAATATGTTTGGTCTGAAAATCAAGATTTTCCTTTTACAGAGATCAAAAAAGCAATTGTTAGAGCCCCTACTCTGAAACCCTATGATCCTGATGGTACCAATATCATCACAGTAGATGCAAGTTCGATTGGCATAGGTGCTGTTTATACTCAAAAAGTAGCAGGTAATGTGCATACCATCGCATTCATTTCTAGACGTTTATTGGATGCAGAGTGTAACTATAGCACTATAGAGAGGGAAGCCCTTGCTTGTGTTTGGGCTGTTGATAAACTCAAAATGTACTTATGGGGTAAACGTTTTGAGTTGATCACAGATCACAAACCTTTGACTTTCTTAATGGACGGTTGTGGCAGGGGAAATGGCAAAGTGTCTGCAAGGTTAGTAAGATTGTTATCAAAACTTCAGGAATACAATTTTACTATTAAACACATAGCAGGTAAGAAAAACGTAAGTGCTGACTTCCTTTCACGCCTCCCATTGAACAACGAAGAACCCAAAATGGAAGAAGACACTGAATGTGTAGTGTCGTATGTGCATGGTTTTAACCAATCAGAACAGGTGTGTAAAGAATCTGAATGGTTGAGCCTCATGGAGGAAGATCCAGTGTTAAACAAGGTAAAAGCGTATATATTGAGCAAGTGGCCGCCTATCAGAAATGTACATGCCGCATTAAAAACGTATGTGCAAGTTGCGGAAGAATTGAGCATTGAGAAAGGTTTTATTTTACGGGGGGATTTGTTGATTCCACCTACAAAACTAAGAAAACATCTAGTTGAGTTAGCTCATAATTCCCATTTGGGGTCAACCATGACCAAAAAATTATTGAAACAATATTATTGGTGGCCTGGATTGGACTCTGATGTAAATGAATTTGTGGATAAATGTTCCTTATGTTTGAAGTCAGATAAACATTGGAAGCCTAGAGTGCAAGAAATGCAGTTAGTTGATATTCCTAATTCATCGTGGATCAAAGTTGCTATTGATTTTGCAGGTCCGTTCAGTTTGTTAGAACATAATTCAAGATTTATAGTTGTATTATGTGATTATTATAGTAAATGGATATATGTCAAATTTGTATCAACCATAGACTCCAAATGTGTAATAGAATTCTTGGAGTCATGTTTTTCTTTGGAAGGTTTTCCGCAGGTCTTGGTTTCGGACAATGGAAAACAGCTTACCTCTGAATTAATGATCACATTTTTAAAGAGAAGTGGAATACGTCAAGAAAAGACTCCATGTTACTCGCCTAAATCCAATGGACAAGTGGAAAGAGTTAATCGTTTCCTTAAAGATGGTATTCAGATGGCACTTTCTGCAGGTTTTCCAGTAGTTGAATTCACTCGCGAAAGAGTTGATATGTACAATAACACAATTAACAGTGTAACAGGGTATACTCCTTTTTTCCTCATGAGAGGACGGCAATGTAACACTACCATTACTCCAAAGTTTTCTATCCTTCAAGAACGAATTCAGGAAGTAACAAAGTTGGATGACTCTAACCTTAAAGGGAGAGATAAGATTGTAAAGCAACAAATTAAGTCAAAAGAATACCATGACAAGATTCATAGAGCCATTGTAAAGATATCTGCAAAGGTGATTGGGTAATTGTCAAAAAACCTTTTGTCAGGCATAAAGGAGAGTCCAAATACTACGAACCTAGTGAAGTGATGGATGTCTCGAGTGGTTCTGTTCAACTCCATAAATTGGGGTGGAGAAACAAAAGTGATGTTATCAAGCTCAAAGGTGGGCAGAAAGAACTCATGACATGTCCACTTAATGAGAGTGTAGATTCCGATCAGAGTAATTGTTGGTTTGACTTGAGTCTAAATAAAAATGGAGGTGTTTCCACCAATCCCCAATCAGACATAAATGAACCAACCAGGGAATGCTCTATTCCAAAGGAAACATCAGGGATACCTATGCATGTTGTTATTGAAAAAGAAATGCTACATAACAGTGAAACTCTGGGTGCATCAACTGATCAAGAGATGCAAGTACCAAGGGTAGTAGCTACAGATGGAACTGTTAGTGATAACAACGATTTGTTTGCTTCTAATCTCTGTGAAGGGTCTTGTACTGGTTCTGGAAGATTAACACGTGTTCCAAACAGGTTTAGAGACTTTATAATGTATTAAGGTTTGTTTGTGTGAGAAAGGGAGATGTTGTATATCTTAACATGTTTTTCTTGCTCGCGCATTGGGGGCTTTACTCTGTTCCCATTGGTTGTCTTCCCTCCACGTCATTTAGAATGTTCTATTGTTATTTAATCTACGTCACTTAGAGGCACGGCATTCGGCTTGCTGACGGGTTCCTGCTGGTCCCGACTTCTTATCAGCTGTATGCGGGTCTTATATATAGAAATAAATACTTAATTCATACTGACATCTTCGTTGGTATTTCTTTACGATTGCTGACACTTCAGTCTGTGACCAGGAGTCCTTCACCCTATGCAGTAAAAGTGGCCCACAGCATGGTGCAAATATATTAGGTCACCAAATGCTTAACATGAAGAAATGAGAAACTCAAGATAGGTGCTGTTACTAGGCACTGGGAGACGAGTGATTCTCCCACTCACACGGAACGTTGAGACCGCGCCGCGCTCGCAACGGGATATCCCGATCCACAGACGGCACATCCGGCCGTTACTTCACCTCCTCTCTTCTCACGTTAAATACCCCCGAAGCACTTCAGGAGTGCCCAATACGCAGTGCCTGTCAAGCGTACAGGATATTGGCCACATATATAGCGAAAGAGGCAAAAATATCGCCCTTGCCTCCTGCACATTGGGGGATTGCCTCCAGCTGGGGCACTTCGTGCTGCCTTAGTGGAGACAATTTCGGCAAGCTCTATGCGAGACTGGGGAAAGGAGCACGTTAAACGCCCGACGGAGCTGCAAGGATGCCATCCCATGTAAGACACGGCACTCAGCGTGCGCCAGCCCGGCCCTTCTGAGGAAATATGAATTTTTATGAGCAATTGTGTCCCCTATCTAGACCCCAACGGCTCCATGTACATGTTACAAGTACATGTATGTTCCCTCCACTTCAAGCTATGAAGACGCAAATACAATTGTGCCCAACGTTAATATGTCCTCTTTCAGATCTGCCATGAAGGGTCAGATATTCCGTTCCTAAGTATGCCTTGCCACCGTCTTTATATGGTATACTTTTCACGTTTTCCAGCTCTGGCAAGGTAGGCCCTGAATTCTGCCATCGAGCTTTTTCCTGCTTCTGCTTCTGCCTCTGAATGCTCCAGCCTGGACCTGCATCTGTATCCATGAACTTTGTCTTACTTCCTGTGCGGCTAACGGTGCCTAGCTCGGCCTGTTGCCTGCCAAAACTGTATTCAGCCTTCAAGTTATCTGTTCCGCTCCTCAAGAAATGCATTCCTGTCTAAATAGCTTAGGTAAACATCCCTCCAGCTGCAGAGCAAAGGGCCCGGCCTTACTGTCTCCGTGCAAGTAATTCATGACTCTCGTTACCATGGTAGGCCCATGCCCCTCGCATCTCATGTAGACACTTAGACGCTTGTACACGCACTAGCAGTCAGTATAGAATAGGCTTTATCCGAAAAGACCTTTCCTTCCAGATAATATAGTTCCTTAAACACAAGATATTAGATATGATTTAGGACTAGGTTGTCCTGACACCCCAGACTTCTGTCTCCTCATGTAGGGCTAAATGTCAAGTTCCCTTCACCCTCTAGTTACACGTCAATCACACGTCATGCGGCTGCGCGCGCATCTCTGCCATATATTTTTTGCTGACTTTGCAGGATTCTCTTATGGATCCACCCACTTGTGTCATCATCATAATGACGTTTTTAGTATACGCCTCTATGCACGCCTATTGTAACGCCTTTTCTATTACGTATGTGTATTCTTATCAGCTGTTACGCCTCCTGCATCTGTCTCTACTGTAATGCATTACTATATATGCTATAACCTGTCAATAATGTATTGCTGATCCCTTCCTGAACCTTCGTGGTGACGGAACTCGATTGCCTGGTTCGAACCATCATTCCTTTGTAAGGAATAAATTCCCTTTTATAACCTCAAATACCACGGATTCTGCCTCTTATTTTTACTGAGTTATTCGTATTGTATTTTACCGCATAAATTAAGTCTAGGTAATTAAAATTTACCACATAATTGGCGCCCGAACAGGGACACCTCTCACACCCCACGCGCCGGAGGTGCGTTGCAGACCCGGTCTCCTGCCACAGCCGGACGGACAATTACGCGTACCCGCAGGATTTCCTGTATCTCCCTCAGGCCAACGGGGGCGACTGAGGCTGCGATCAACACCCAGACGAGGCGGTGAGGAGTGCAGAGAATCCCGACCAGAGCCTAGCTGAGAGAGCAAGATCCGAGGTATATAGAGGCCCACCAGATTCCGAAGTTCCGAAGTATCTAAGTCATGAGTCGAGTCCAGTCCAGTTTGGTCTAGTCCAGTCCAGACTTCCGAGGCCTTCCGTTCCGTGCTTCCCGGTGAGTACCGTTGCTGGGGACGCATCTAGACGTGCGCATTAATTTGTGCCGGTCAAGACGGGTCTGGGTACACAGACCTGGTCTACACTGTTTTAGCAGTGTATCTGTACTGTTTAGCAGTACATACAGTATATCTAGCATTATGCAGTTAACTAGTTTTATTCTAATTATTATTGTTCGTTCTAAAATGTTTTGATATATTTTAAATGTCGTGGTATGAGTGACTGTTCGATCTTCATTATTGTGTTTATTGTAATTATTGTGTTCAAGACCGAGTAAGAATTAAGTAACAAGGTTCAAGATGCCGTTATTTTCAAAATTAAGACAGATAAAAACTAGAAAAGGGATACTCGAAGAAGCTGTTCCCATCCCACCTAGGGACACTCCAGGGTACTTTATGTACCATAAACATGGCCTAGATGCCGTATTATATCTTGATCTATGGGTGGACTACACCAAGGACTTAACAGAGAGTCAGAGATGGCCCGCTGCTGGAACATGGGATGCAGATTGCATCATGAGAATAGAAGAAGCATTATGGAAAAAGAAAGCAAGACAGTCACAGAAAGATGCCATTGAATTATGGCGTAAAGAATCGCATAGGCGCACAGAGAAAGTGCTCAGAAAGGAAGAGAAAAGTAGGGAAGATTCAGAAAAAGCCCGAGAAAACATATTAACTGACGAAGGTACCCGAGTAAAAACAGAACAAATAGACAGACAACGAAACACTCTTATGAATGGTATGTATCCTCTTCTGGCCGAGGGTTTGCCTAAGGCCACCTTGGAGGTACCAAAAGATCTGCCACCTCCGTTACTCCCGATTAAAGTACATCCCAAGACCGCAAAAGACATTTTCCTTTCTTCCTATTTAGACGATGCAGCCCCCGAATATGCAAATGGTGCGCAGCCACGCACACCACCCGTTAACGACGCTCAACCCCAAAATCAGCTGCACCCACCTCCGCAGCAACAAACTCCTACTCAAGTTCTAACCATTCCATCTGTTTCCACAGTCCTTCCTGCACCCACACTCTCTACCCTACACCCAACAAATCCTTTTGGACTTGGCACCTCAGGAGGTGCGACAGGAGGTTTTTCCACGCCACCGCCAACAACTAGATTGACTTATAGGGATTTAGCATACCAACGTACACCCCAAAGAATATCAGACAATATGTTAAACGAGCCTCTTTCCGATTGTAGATATGATCCAGTGCCAGGAAAACACGACAGAATGTTGCTGTCTTCAGTACGTTTGAGACGAGCTACAAACTATTTAATGACGTTACCAGGAATGGTTGAACATCTAGACAAAATATATCGCTTTATCCAATCAGGGCAGGGTCCTGAAAGTATTGCCGAAGCCATGGAATACCAGAAAGTAGACATACAAAAATTATTGTTACGCTTTTTCATAAACTGCTTGATCAGAAATAGAGATAGGCCTGAGGTAGATTCGGAGGAAATGCAAGCACTTACCAAATGGGGTCAGAATATAACAGACGGGAGACATGATAAACAGAAGTGTATAGAAGCCATGTGCCGAAGGATCAGAAAAGAAGTAGAACGAATACATGAAAGCAGAGTAGAAGCAGATAAAACTGAATCAGAGGAAGAGGAGGAGGAACAGTCAGAAATGAACACAGGACAATTTGAATTACCAGCTAAACAAATGATAGCTTATGTAGGAAAAGGAAGATCTTTTAATAAAACAATGCGTCCGATACGTCCAGAATGTAACAGAATTTTTCAAACAGTTATCACAAATCCAAGGACCCCTGAACACTTATTCCAGGCTACTGATAAATTACTTCGAGAACGAAGGGGGTACCATGTGCTCGATTCTATGGATGAACAAGAATTAGCCAGGTCAGCAGTACAATGGGCTGACAGCTCTGAAAAATACAGTGATGATGCGCTAGCACACACGTTTCTGAATCTCGCCCCAGACGAACAGCGTTTAGCTAGTATATACATGATACAACATCTCCTTATATTATATAAAGGCCAACACTCCGACTCTGGTCCCCTACCTGATATATTGATAGAACTACTCATGAACAAATGGAGAGGTTTAGGTACCGATCTAATCAAAGTAATTCTAGAATACAGACATAGATATAGTGCCTTTTTGTGTCCAGAACATGATCCAGCTCCTTCCATGGAGAGAAAAACGTATTACATAGACAGACAGAATCCCTTACGTGAAGTGCACCCAGTAAGAAATGATGACAATACGTTTAGACGCGTGTTTGTGTACACGCCCATAACCAAAATAGAACTATTGGAAATGAAAAAATTAGTGCCCAGCCATGACAAAGATCCAGCAGGTTTTCACCGTGAACTAAAGGACATGTTACTCATGGGTGATTATACCTATCCTGACATTATGAAAATATTGAAAGTATTATTGCCTGCCGGTATTTATGAGAAACTCAAAGAAAAAGAGTGGGAAGTGGGAGACCAAAAGATTGATTGGACCGCATTAGAAACGGAAGAAAATAGCAGAACTGCAGGCGTAGGGCTTGGGGACAAAACAAAAGCATTGCCAAGATTATTAGTGCAAGTATTGCCACGTTTATTAACTACGAAAAAGGAAGATTGGGGAGCAATCTCAGCTTGTAAACAGAAACCCGATGAAGACACTAGTGATTTTTATTCCCGATTTGAAAAATGTTTTGGTATTAATAGCGGCCTGAAAGCAAGTAGTGATTCATATCCACATCTTTTTGTAACAAAACTAGTCGAGAATTCCCTGCCGCAGGTTAAAAACAGAGTATTGAAAGTTGAGAGCACTTGGCAAGCTAACACTCCTTCACAAATGTTACAAATGTTACAGTATCACCAGAATAGAATTAGAGAAGAACAAGAACACGAACAAAGACGTATGAAAGACACGAAAATGAAAATGCTTGTCGCCCAGTCAGTTCCAGCTGACGGTCATAAAAAGGGTGCGACAC
The DNA here is from genome assembly GCF_964204655.1 of Triturus cristatus. NCBI lineage: Eukaryota > Metazoa > Chordata > Amphibia > Caudata > Salamandridae > Triturus > Triturus cristatus. Next base: position 74,471,712 of record NC_140585.1, on the reverse strand, counting down.
AGTCCAGTAACTCAGCGGTTCCCGTTAAAGGGACATGCAACTATTGTAAACAGCCAGGTCATTATATAAACGATTGTGCAGTTCTGAAACATAATATCTCCACGGGTAAAACGAAGGAGAGACCACGTCCGCCTAGACAGGATCAGATCCAACAACAAGCACCTCAGAATGTACAGCCTATGCAAGCTGCACAACAGACCGTACCACAACCACAGCCACAGCCTATTGCTGCAACACAAAACACGACACAACAGATGTACCAGTATGCACAAAATGACTATCCAGAGTATCAGCGCTACACATGAACCAGCCTAGAGAGGGAAGTTGGCTTACCCCTTATTGAGGTTCCTGTAGATCAAGAGGGTCCCTATGTACAGAGTCAAGTATTAGGGAAAGACAGAAAGTTTCTACTTGATACAGGGGCAAGCAGAACAACTATAAGTCACGACGAAGTCCCAGGGGCACCCCTCTCAGGCTCACAAAATATTTCCCTTGGTTTCTCAGGAAAGCCTACTATTAACGAAGTATCACAACCACTTGCATTTACAGTCGGTCCATTGACACGGACTACAGATCTATTGCTTACAAAATCTTGTCCAGAAAACTTGTTAGGTATAAAAACATTGAAAGCTCTAGGAGCCATAATATGTTGTTCTCCGGACGGAGTACGACTATTTTTGCGTGACTTTAAAGGTCACTACGTGTCTAGAGACATGGATCACCGGTTACAGAATCTACCTGCACACTTATGAGCACAAGGCCCCACTGATGTAGGTTGTATGCACATTACACCATATCGAGTTACACTCAAAACAGGAGTGGTATTACCACGAATGCGACAATACAAGTTACCGCCAGATGCTGTAGTGGCTTTACTGCAAATCATTGACGAGCTCATTGCACAAGGAGTGGTTGTAGAAACCGACTCCAATGTATGTAATTCTCCGATCATTCCGATTCTTAAACGAACTGATCCAAAAGCACCCCCAGTATATCGATTAGTTATTGATCTGCGCGAATTAAATAAATGCATTGTACCACAATATCCCGTGGTCCCAGATATCTCTTCAATACTGACAGCTATTGATTCAGAGGCAACGTTCTTTACTGTAATCGACCTCAAGAACGCCTTCTTTAGCGTCCCTATCGATCCGGAAAGCCAATATTTGTTCGGATTCAGTTTAAATGGACGAAGTTTTAAATTCGCACGCGCGCCTCAAGGATTTACAGAAAGTCCTAGCATCTACAGCCAAGCACTGAAAAGACAACTTGACAGTATCCACATGCCAGTTAACACTGCACTGCTTCAGTATGTCGATGATCTACTGATCACCGCCCGAAGCGAACACGAATGTGAAAAAGCATCGCTGACGGTTTTACATTTCTTAGCCGACAAGGGGCACAAGGTGTCCCCTTCAAAGCTGCAATTTTGTGCCCAGCAAGTTGTGTACCTAGGGCACTTGCTGTCCAAATGGGGGAGACAGCTCACACCTGACCGCATCCAGTTAATTGTAAACATGCCACCACCCAAGACACAAAAGGAGGTACGGGCCTTCATAGGCCTCACTTCGTACTGCAGGCAGTGGATTCCCCAATATGCATTTTTAGCAAAACCACTCATTCAGTTGACAACCCAGGAGGCAGCGACATCGACTGTCCTCCCTTGGAATCCAGAACATACACAAGCTTTTGAAGACTTAAAGAAAGCTTTATGCCAAGCACCTGTTTTAGCGACACCATGTTACAGTAAGCCTTTTACACTCTTTGTTACAGAACGTGAAGGTACTGCTTTGTCAGTACTCACTCAGGAACAAGCAGGATCACACAAGCCATGTGCTTACTTTTCTAGCACATTAGATCCCGTAGCTCAAGCTCTTCCTGCGTGTCTGAAATCAGTTGCAGCGACAGCTTTAGCGATTAGACAAAGCGATTCCATAGTATTAGGACATCAATTGACAGTACATGTACCACACGCAGTAGAGGTTCTCTTGAACCGGACACAGACACAACACTTGACTATAGCACGACTAACAGGTTACGAACTCACATTGTTTCAGCCACACATAGAAATCAGACGTTGTAGTACATTAAATCCTGCCACACTTTTGCCATTAAGTGGAACAGACCCACTGGCACATGATTGTATTGAAGTCATTACTATTACGACGAAACCCAGACAAGACTTGACAGATGTCCCATTACCAGATCCAGACCTGACACTTTATGTAGATGGTTCATGTATGAGAACAAGTACAGGAAAGTTAGTGGCCGCTTATGCAGTCACGACAGACACCGAAGTCATTGAAACAAATTGTATTGACACATTATCAGCTCAAGCAGCAGAACTTATTGCTCTGACACAAGCCTGTATTCAAGCCAAGAATAGAAAAGTTAACATATATACAGATTCGCGTTATGCTTTCGGAGTCGTACACGACTTTGGAGTCCTTTGGCGAGAGAGAGGTTATTTGACTTCTCACGGTGCCAACATTCAACACGGCCCCCTCATTCAAGCCCTGTTAGATGCAATACATCTACCTACTTCAATATCTATCATGAAGTGTAAAGCTCATACAAAAGTCACCGATATTATTTCCCAGGGTAACGACCTAGCAGACCGAACAGCTAAGCAAACAGCACAGAATCAGACTCATGCAACTGACTTGACAAAGACAATAGTTCCGACACCGACACACTGCATGACAGTTAAGGATCCCGCCCTTGATGTAATTGACATACAGACACATGCTACACCAGAGGAAATAAAGAAATTGACTGAATTAGGAGGGATCCAAACAGATCAGGGATGGATGACGAAGGGAAAATCTATATGGTTTCTCCCCGACTCAATGGTTCAAGTTATCATTAACACAATACATAGTCCAGCACATCTAGGAGAAAAAGCTATGTTAGACAGTATTCAACACATTTGGTTCAACAAACACTTACGAGCTGCAGCCAAACAGAAAGTCCGAACTTGCATGATTTGTTGTCAGTTCAATCCAGGTAAAGGCGTACCTGTAGAACAGGGTGGATTTCAACCTCCCGATCACCCTTTTGAAGTCCTCCAGATGGATTATATCCAGATGGAACGATGTCGAGGATTCAAATATGTCCTCGTAGTTGTATGCGCTCTTTCCCGTTGGACAGAGGCGTATCCCGTCTCAGATTACACTGCCCCGACTACTGCCAAACAATTAGTTCGTGAATTCTTCCCACGATATGGTTTGCCCCGTATCGTGTACTCAGATAATGGCCAGCCGTTCTCATCCGAGCTAATGAAACACATCTCACTCTTGTTAGGCTATCAATGGAAATTCCACTGTGTCCGACATCCCGAGGCAGCAGGTCTCGTGGAACGTCATAATCAGACCCTGAAAATACGACTTTCTAAAATCTGTAGAGAGAAAGGTGTCGACTGGATAGTAGCCTTACTGGTTGCACTATTTTACATGAGAATGGTAGCCCATTCTCGCACAGGGCTATCCCCGTACGAGGTGGTCTTCGGTAGGCCACCAAATATGTGGGGGACGCCTATACCTCGTAAAATAACTGATGTTGATTGATTACCTTGCTTCCTTGATGTCTGCACTACAATCTTGCCGTTCACAGGTAGCTGCAGCCTTTCCCGACAACACCGAGGTAAAGCCCCATGAAGTGGTTCCGGGGGACCTAGTTTTCGTCAGAAACTTCGACAGGAGAAGCCCGTTGGAGCCTCGTTGGCAACAACCAAAGCTGGTTCTTCTAACGACGAGGACAGCAGTGAAGGTCGAGGGTCGCAAGGGTTGGTTACACTCGAGTCATATCAAGAAATTTCATGGACTACCATCCGATCTGAACGCTCAGCCCTGCCCCCTTACAGAGACTGATTCAAAACTCCCCCTGGTTGAAAGGACCGAATCACAGGAATACAAACTGAAACTAAGGTCTAGCAAGTCAGACAATTCGATTGTTTAAGTCCTCTCCAAGGTGAATCGGTTGAATTAAGTCTTTGACATGTATCCTCTAGACCGAATGAGAGAGAGAAATAGACAGAAACAGCTCAAGAAAGATGCATACTGTAAACCACTTCATAGTCACTGTATAGTGACATTGTTGATTATGTTTTTTCTAAGTCTTTTTATTATTGCTGCAAGTATACTGTTACACATGTACTATCCTATTTTTAAGCGTGCTTATAATGTTACTGCCGAACATTCTTTTAGTGAACTACCTCCACATGAGTTGTCCTATAGATTTGCGCTGCGCAACAACACATTCATTAGTATGTTACACCATTTCCATCAGACCAGCAATGCTACAAATTGTTGGATATGTGGCCGACTCCCTCCCTATCAGAAATACAAAGGAGTTCTGCCTCTCTTACCGTATCCATTTACACACAATGGTTCCTGTGGAGCATGGTTTAGTTTGATTAACTCTTTAGATTCAAACACTGTAGTTTACCAGAGCAACTGGGTATGGGGAAACCTGAACTTAGTTTTGCTTAAAGCCTGTTATCCTAACAAGGAGGGACTTCCCAAAAGAACAGGAACTGACCTAGAAAATGAAGTATATGGATTAGGTAATTTTACACTTAACCTCATGATTCTAAATGTTGAATCTGAAGCTACACTAGTCTTGCCTGCTATGTCCGTATTACCAGTCAAAGGTGAATTATGTGTAAGAAAGAATGGTTCCGTACACCTGGGTCATAGTAAATGTACTACTATGATCGAATTCAGTGATAAAGGCAAGTCTACATTTAGAGCTTCCCGTCATTCCTACTTCATCTGTGGTCACACCGCATATATACGCCTACCCCTAGATTGGGATGGTACCTGTTACATTGCATTCCTTCTGCCACCTGTTTTCCTAGCCCCTCCTGATTATCATAGAAATACCAATCTAGTACACCATAGACCCCAGAGAGATATCCCGATTGTTGACTACACCGAAACAGCATGGGAACAATATACAGACTTCAATAAAGGTCTCTTTCCTTACATAGGTGTTGTCTCAAACAGTAAACTGATACGTAGATTAACCAGAACCCTTGAAGCAGTAGTGAATGAAACTACCTCTGCCCTAGGCAACTTAACAGAGGAGCAGTCTGCGATGCGGATTGTTGTTCTCCAAAATCGTCTTGTCCTTGACGTCATCCTAGCAGATAGGGGCGGAGCTTGTAGGGTCATCGGATCAAGTTGCTGTGTTTTCATCCCAGAAAACGCGCCATCCGTATATAAAGCCATAACTCGTCTTCACAAGATTGCGAACCAGATACATCAGAATGCAGGCACCTGGACATGGTCCGGTTGGTTCTGGAGCGTGTTGTCAGCCTGGGGATGGAAAGTCCTATCCTTCCTAGGTATTGGATTTCTCATAGTATTCAGTTGCTGCCTATGTCTACAATGTGGACCAGCGATTTGCGGCCTGTGTGCCACATCGTGTATTCCACGTTCAAGTTCTCATTCAAGATCCCGGAAGAAGAAAGAAGAGCAAATGATGTTACATGAACAGATTGATGGATTCCTGAAGATCGATATTTCATGAAGGGTCGTAGGGGACAAGGAGGGAATGAGGAAATATGAATTTTTATGAGCAATTGTGTCCCCTATCTAGACCCCAACGGCTCCATGTACATGTTACAAGTACATGTATGTTCCCTCCACTTCAAGCTATGAAGACGCAAATACAATTGTGTCCAACGTTAATATGTCCTCTTTCAGATCTGCCATGAATGGGTCAGATATTCCGTTCCTAAGTATGCCTTGCCACCGTCTTTATATGGTATACTTTTCACGTTTTCCAGCTCTGGCAAGGTAGGCCCTGAATTCTGCCATCGAGCTTTTTCCTGCTTCTGCCTCTGAATGCTCCAGCCTGGACCTGCATCTGTATCCATGAACTTTGTCTTACTTCCTGTGCGGCTAACGGTGCCTAGCCCGGCCTGTTGCCTGCCAAAACTGTATTCAGCCTTCAAGTTATCTGTTCCGCTCCTCAAGAAATGCATTCCTGTCTAAATAGCTTAGGTAAACATCCCTCCAGCTGCAGAGCAAAGAGCCCGGCCTTACTGTCTCCGTGCAAGTAATTCATGACTCTCGTTACCATGGTAGGCCCATGCCCCCTCGCATCTCATGTAGACACTTAGACGCTTGTACACGCACTAGCAGTCAGTATAGAATAGGCTTTGTCTGAAAAGACCTTTCCTTCCAGATAATATAGTTCCTTAAACACAAGATATTAGATATGATTTAGGACTAGGTTGTCCTGACACCCCAGACTTCTGTCTCCTCATGTAGGGCTAAATGTCAAGTTCCCTTCACCCTCTAGTTACACGTCAATCACACGTCATGCGGCTGCGCGCGCATCTCTGCCATATATTTTTTGCTGACTTTGCAGGATTCTCTTATGGATCCACCCACTTGTGTCATCATCATAATGACGTTTTTAGTATACGCCTCTATGCACGCCTATTGTAACGCCTTTTCTATTACGTATGTGTATTCTTATCAGCTGTTACGCCTCCTGCATCTGTCTCTACTGTAATGCATTACTATATATGCTATAACCTGTCAATAATGTATTGCTGATCCCTTCCTGAACCTTCGTGGTGACGGAACTCGATTGCCTGGTTCGAACCATCATTCCTTTGTAAGGAATAAATTCCCTTTTATAACCTCAAATACCACGGATTCTGCCTCTTATTTTTACTGAGTTATTCGTATTGTATTTTACCGCATAAATTAAGTCTAGGTAATTAAAATTTACCACACTTCTTATGCAGCAAATGTGCCACTCAATTTGCTCACACGACCGATGTTGTCAGGTCAGACCTGCCCCAAGCGCCCACAGGCATGGACAGCCGGTCCTAAAAGACATCACCAGGAGACCAAGCAAACTGCCCCGGGGTGGGGCGGAACACTCACCGATAGCTGCCCACATCTTGTCCCTCAAGCCATTGTAACTTGGACTCTTCACACTCTGGCCCACCCCTCTCTGCCGTACATGGGAAGGTCATACCTGGAGGGGAGGTGGGCAGAACTGCTGCTGCTTGTGGGCCCTGTCGCCTCTGCCCCCGAACTCGAGGTGATTGATTGTTGGAACCAGGCAGGGGGCGCTGCCCGGTGTGCGCTAACAACAGTAAGGGCAGATGCATGCCTAAGATCAGCTCGGGGCGAGCATACACTGCGATTCCCCTGAAAAACTGGTGCTGGTGGGTGACTGGCCCAGTCCGGTTATGGGCACACCCAGGTCGCGGGGGCCTGCCGTGCAATGTTCTTGTGCCCACCGCTAGTAAAATGGTGCAGTCACTTCACTTGCACTCGACCGCGCAGCCCTTAACAGGCACAATTACCTGGCCTGATACCCAGGAGGCCGAGAGCAACCCTAGCTTGGGCATTCATGTGAAGTGGATATGGGGACGGGGCCTCAACCCCGCTGACTCATGGTCAAACGGGCTCCCGCCCACACGTTATCTGCAGACCCCCTGATACAGGAATCAGGACATCATTGCACACACCTTGCCCATGGCCAGAACTGGAAGCTACGGTGCTTTACTGGACATCCCCACCTTAACTGAAAGACACAGCAAATGGTGCCTGGCAGCTGCCGCCTGCATCGCGCTAGAGGCCCAGCCAGGTGGATGATATCGCGGGGGAGAGGGATGTCTCACGCAGCGCTGGAATCAAGCGGCAGAGAACCGCGGTGCGGGCCGCCACCGTGACCCTGGAATCAACCCCGGCGCAGATCCCTTTTACAACGAGGCCTGCAGCCAACAGGTGCCCACGGGGCAGGTCCACCCCCGTCGCTATCAGCCATGCCGCCCACACATGCGCAAAACCTCGCGGCTTTACCCGAGAGCACGCAGACACAAACTCCACCAGGAAATAACCCTCCCCCATCACCAGCGCATGTAGGGCAAGGATGAGCCGCCCCGCATCGCGAGGATGTACTCCTCCCGTGGCCAGTGACTAAGGGCGTGTGAGCTCGGACACCTGGGCCGGGCCCGCCCCACTCACACGGTAACCACTTGGTGTCCCTGACCGGGCTCGGACGGCCCCCGACACTGCGGAGGCGGGAGGGCGGTGGTCGGAGCTCTAAATACTAATCCCTATAAGGCTCCGGAAAGGCTGTATGTGAGCTGGAGGTCGCCCACTGGCATGGACTGAAAGCTGGTGGGCTCGTAAACCCTCTGCTTGTGTACCAACAGATACCAGCAGCACAAGACGGACTAAGAAGAGCTGCCACCCGAGCCCCACCAGAGGGGGCGCCCTGCAGCCCATCCTGACTGGCCCACCCAGCGGCCCTTAACTACCAGGCCCACACCGCATGGACAGCTCCGTGCACTGTCGTGCATGAGGAGCGCCGCCCCCTGGGGGATCTGACTACCCGGAAGGCGGACACCGGACTCCCCCCCACCCCACCCTCTTCCTGCCCGGTGGTGACGCGAGGCGCGTCACTTCCGGGGCTTCTTTGTTCTCGGGGGAGGCTATATAGCCCTCCCCCACCATGCTGGCGACCTCTTGATCGCCTCGCATGCCGCATCGTTGGTCCTGCCGTCCGCTCTCGTCGAACCGCTACAGTGAGTCCCGCTCCGACCTCGCCCCACCCCGGCCCAGTCCCTGGGCAGTACCAGGTCGAACGGGCCCTGTGGCTTTGTCTGCCACGGGTGGGGGGGGCGAGAGCTCCGTGGCGTATAGCCCGTTTTAGCCCGTTTTTAACCTTTAAAGCTACAGTAAATGGGGACCACGTGCTCCCCTTAGATAAGAAAAAGCCAGCGGGTTGGGGGCGCATGCCCATAGGGGAGGGGGTTCGGCAGATCCTTTTGGCCTGGGGGTGCCACTTTACCGTGACCCTGGTCAGGGGTCGCGCTGCCCCCACCTTTGTCGCGGCCCCTTTGCTGTGGGACGGGGCGCATACCTTTTAGCATTTGTGCGGTTGCGGGTTGCGTAGTTGAAACGTTGGCCGCATGCCGGCTTTGGCTTGCTGCGGGGACGAGGCGCCGGACAACAATGGCTGAGGGGGGTGCTGGGGTAGTTCGCTCGGACACCCCCCACCCCCGCCACGCCGCCCTTTGCTTGAAGGGGCAGATGACGCCTCGTGGGATGTGCCAGGATTGTCGGGGGCCGCCGGGGCTGAGGGATGCGAGGCGATCTGATGCGGCTGTGTGGACGGTCCGCTATGCGCGGTCGCATCCGCTCCTCAACAAGACCGCCGACAACAGAACAGCACTGAAACTCGCCACTCGCAGACATCACCAGCTCATCCGCACCACCAAGAAGAAATCTCTGCGGGAACGACTGGACAAGAACGCCCATGACAGCAAGGAGCTCTTCAACATCGTCAAGGAGTTCTCCGACCCCAGCACCGGCAACAACGACATCACTCCCTCACAGGACCTCTGCGACTCCCTCGCCTCGTACTTCCACCGCAAGATCGCCAACATCCACAACAGCTTCGACATTTCACCCCCGCACCCATCGGTCGTACCTTCGCACCCCGCCGCCACCCTCCAGACATGGACCGAGGTGACCCCCGAAGACACGTCACGCATGATGAACACCATCCACTCCGGATCTCCGACCGACCCGTGCCCCCATCATGTTTTCAACAAGGCAGCCTCTACCATCGCACCCCACCTCCGAGACATCATCAACACCTCCTTCAACACAGCAACTTTCCCGGAGAGCTGGAAGCACGCCGAACTCAGCGCTCTGCTGAAGAAACCAACAGCGGACCCGACCGACCTCAAGAACTTCCGCCCCATCTCGCTCCTTCCTTTCCCCGCCAAAGTCATCGAGAAGGTCGTCAACAAGCAACTGGCAGCCTTCCTCGAGACGAACGGATCCCTCGACCCATCACAGTCCGGATTCAGAGCCAACCACAGCACCGAGACCGCCCTCATCGCAGCCACCGACGACATCCGAGCCCTGCTCGACAACGGCGAAACAGCGGCACTCATCCTCCTAGACCTCTCCGCAGCATTTGACACTGTCTGCCACCGCACACTAGTCCAACGCCTCAACGACACCGGCATCCAAGGGAAGGCTCTGGAATGGATCATCTCATACCTCTCCGGCAGAACACAGAGAGTACGCCTCCCTCCGTTCCGCTCCGAGGCCACCGAAGTCATCTGCGGCGTCCCGCAAGGATCGTCGCTCAGCCCCACTCTCTTCAACATCTACATGAAACCCCTCGCTGCCATCGCACGCCAACACAACCTCAACATCATTTCCTACGCCGATGACACCCAGCTAATTCTCTCCCTCACCAGAGACTCCGACACCGCCAAAGCCAGCCTGCACGAAGGGATGACAGACGTCGCTGAATGGATGAACATCAGCCGCCTGAAACTGAACACGGACAAGACAGAAGTCCTCATCCTGGGACCATCACCCTCCGCATGGGACGACTCCTGGTGGCCCCCGGCACTAGGCACCGCACCTGAACCGACGGACCACGCACGCAACTTGGGCGTCATACTGGACTCCTCCCTATCGATGACCAGACAAGTCAACGCCGTCTCCTCAGCTTGCTTCCACAACCTCCGCATGCTCCGAAAGATCTACCGATGGATCCCAACCGAGACCAGGAAGACGGTCACCCACGCTCTCGTCACCAGCAGACTAGACTACGGAAACACCCTCTACGCCGGTACTACGGCCAAGCTTCAGAAAAGACTTCAGCGTATTCAGAACGCCTCCGCCCGACTCATCCTGGACGTCCCCCGACGCAGCCACATCTCGTGCCACCTGAGAGACCTGCACTGGCTCCCGGTCAACAAGAGGATCACGTTCAGACTCCTCACCCACGCACACAAGTCCCTCCACGACCTAGGCACAGGGTACCTCAACAGCCGCCTCACCTTCTACACGCCCACCCACCGGCTACGTTCCGCTAACCTCGCCCTCGCCGTCGTCCATCGCATCCAGAGAGCCACCGCTGGAGGAAGGTCATTCTCCTACCTGGCAGCTAAGACTTGGAACTCCCTACCCGTCCACCTGCGGATGACCCAGGACCACCTGGCCTTCAGGAAACAGCTCAAGACCTGGCTGTTCGAGCAGTAGCAGACCCCCTTCCCCAAGCGCCTTGAGACCCTTACGGGTGAGTAGTGCGCGATATAAGTTCCATGATTGATTGATTGATTGATCCGCGCAGGCATCCGCTCCTTCCCCTGCCCGGCAAGGGCAGAATGAACAATGGCCGTCGTGCAATTTTCAAAGCTGCGGACTCTGCCCGTGGTGAGCGGGTTCGGGTCTCGCGTTACCCGGGTTGGTGGCTTTGTTGTTGGAATGCCTCTATTCGGGGGAGAGGCCATCCCAGCGGTTGCTCTCAGCTGTCAGACTCCGGGAATCGATAGTATGAGTAACATTGCGTGTTCAGCGCCTAGGTGTCTCTTGGGGGCTGAACGCGCGCATTTAAATACACTTTGTAAGTCGTGTAGATTTTGGTAATACATTACAACTTTTGCATGAAATTGGCAGGGAGAAGATCTTTATTTTGCTTAATGTTAGGGCCAGGCAAACCAAGACCGATTTCGAATCCCAGCTCCAGCTCCGGGTGACCAAGAACATAGGTTACACTGCAAATCAATGTGAGCCTCTGCCTTAATCACGGACAGGCCGCATATTGCACGGTGCTAGGGAGCAGGGGGGGCCAAGACGCCGGCCGTGAAGGGGCCACAATGGGGTCGGCGTCTTCCTTCCTCATCCATCCATCGCTGCTTGGGGGAAGCGCCCAGTCTGGCCTAATGGCTAGGGCTTAGACTCTTACTCGGAAGATTAGGTGGCCGTCCAATGTCACTGTTTGCTCATTATAAGGTGTAGGCAAGGGTATTTACTTCGGTAAGGTGGGTAATAATCTCACACCTCTGGAGCACGGCCGGCCGGGGCCCTAGGGTCAAGAGGTACTGACGCCCACCCTGGGCAAACCCTCTTGTGCTTTACCATGGGGATCGCCCAGGACCCAGGGGAGAGTCCAGCGGCGACTGTTGCAGCTAACATGCCTTTCATATCCTGATTTACAGCTCCTGCGGCACTCCAGGTCAAAGGAATAGTGACAGAGTGCTTGTCACGATCCAAGGTTCAGGTAAACATTGGGCCCTTAGGGGCCCTGGCTTGCCACGTAGGGTGCGACTGCCCCCCCCCCCCCCACTGCCCTTGACACATGGTAGTTGGCATGGTTCACGGTGATAGTTTTGGGAGCACCTGTCTCCTGGCGCCTCACATTTGGTTTTGTCTCCCACAAGCAGGTCATCGTGAGACGAGCAGAGCTCTCGATGCAGGTTTCGTAAAGAGACATACGAAGGCAGCAGGTACGGGTACTGGGGAGGGTCCTCGATTGATCTAGGGACACCAATCGCACCTGCGAGAATGACATTTTTCTGTCTGGCCCCGTCAACGGGGGTGGGGGCAGAGCGGGGTCATTGCTGAGCCCTGGCTCGGTGGTAAGTCTCAAGGGTGTGGCAGGGAGGCAAGGGGTACCGGCTAACTTATCCTTCATCTCCCTCACAGTACCGCCGCTGAAGCCCGTTCGCCCGGCCAGATGCTCTGTCCTTGCTCTCCTGTTTGTAAGTAAGTACTGAGCCACTGGGGATCCAGTGTGGGTCTCCTGGGCATCGACTCGTGCTGCTGGTGGTCATGGGTGTGACTTCGTGGCTAAACACTTTTCCCTTATCCTTCCAGATTGGGAGGCACCCGCAGGTGAATCGATGGATAGTCATGGATCCCCACCGCTTTTCTCGATGAGGTCCCAAGTCGAGGAGACCCAGACTGGCATCTCCGAGGATGCATGGATCGCAGCTTTTCTAGAACCGGCCAAGACCAAGGGATTGGCTTGGGCCACCGAACCTTTGAAAGCCAATAATCCTGAGGACTCTGGATCGCCACCGAGGCCACAGTCGCAGAACACAGGCCCAATGAGGAGGGTGGCCCCTCCAGGTCTAAAATGATCCGCAGGCCTACAGTCAGAGACTTCCCGGCCGAACAGTTGCCTGCGAAGAGCCGGTCTTTGGCCCCCAGCCGGGGTCCCGCCCCCTTACCTGTGCCCCCAGCGTTTGCTCCTGGACATGTGCCCGCTCCGGCCAGCTGCCTGCCCCCAGTGGCTTACGCTACATCGGATGACCTTGGTAAGCTCTCAGACACTCTGCGGAGCTTCATGTCCGAGGTTAGAGCGGGCCTAGCTTTGACCAGCCCGGCCACTGTGGTTGGGATTGCTGCCACCCCCCTGCTGTGGCACCAGCGGTCCCGGCTTTCACACAAGCCTGGGGTGGGGTGGGCAGCCTGCCTGGCATACTGCCTGCTCAGGTGGGGGGTCCAGCACTGGCGAGCCCCTCCTCCTTGGGAGGACAGCTTCCAGCGGGCTCGCCCCCCCTGCCGTCGGGCACCCCCATCCCCACCCTGACACCGCCCACGGTGGCAACCGCACCCGCCAAACCTACAGAGGTCTCCACGGCCACGAAACCAGCAGTATCACCCACCGCAGTAGTGCCAAAGCCCCTGGCTACCATGGCACCGTTGCTATCCGGTCGCTGTTGTTTGGGGTGGGAAGTGCCCTTGGCAACTAAAGAAGGTATATGGAGAAGGAAGTTTATTGATATTTTCACCCTCCTAATGCATGGGGCTGAGGGGGTCGACACTAGAAAAATGGGTGGGAAAGATGACGACAAGAAAGTGCGCTTTCAGTCCTGGCCCGAAAAGAACATTGGCACGTGGGGACAAGCCTTCGCCATCCTGGCGGCGGTGATCATGAAAAGATTTCTGGACCAAGGACCGGGCCTTTTCCAATACGCTAGCATTATCACTAAGGAGGCAGCGACAAGTGGGGGGATGGGCTGGTATCGATACGATTGAGGTTTTAGGAAGATAATGGCCATGTGCCCAGAGCTAGAGTGGGACCAATTAGAGGTGAGGCTCTGGGTCATGCACATGGGGAAGCGCACAGTTGAGGGGACAGCAAAACCCAGCACCTCCAATAGTGACAAGCCCAAGGACACGAAACAAGAAGCGAAGGGCCAATCCAAGAAGTCCTTTCGTGGGGGGGCGTGGAGGGGGTTGGAAGCAGGGCAATAGATCAATGTCCAAGGTGTGTCCCACACCTTGGGTATCTCTTCAGCACCAATTGAGGGTAGAGTACGAGCATTTGTGGTGTGGGCCAGGGAGCAGGGGAGAAGCCACTCATGGGTGTGCGGCCACCTGGCGGCAGTAAGCCACGGCGCCAAGCTGTCTGGGGGGATGGACCCAACCAAATCTTTCGCCATAAGGGCAGCTCTCAAGGGGTGGGCCAGGGACGAGCCGAGGGCCCCGGATAATAGGGCCCCCATCGATTTCAACATCCTCATGGGCATGCTGGGGGTACTGGATGGGGTCACCTACTCAAAAGTATGAGGCTACCCTCTTTGCGGCGGCTTTCTGTTTGGCTTTCTTTGGTGCCTTCTGCATTAGTGAGCTGGTGGCTATGTCTAAGACAGACAGTTCGGGGATGCCTTAGGCATCGCAGATGTGTCCCTCTCTGATTCCCTGTTCATCCGCCTCCGGAGATCCAAGACTGACCAGGCTGGGCGGGGGGTGGTTGTGGTCCTCAGACCCCTTGGAGATCCGTGGTTTTGTCCGGTCCACTGGTCAGGGTATACTTGGAATGCCGCCCCTCTGCCCCCGGCTACTTACTGATGCACGTGGACCAGGGGCCCCTAACCAGGTATCAGATTGAGAGAATGATTAGGGCTAGTTTGTCCAGAGCAGGCTTGGCCCAGCCAGATAAGAGATACTCCAGCCACTCATTCAGGATTGGGGCGGCCACGGCTGCTTCCAGGGCAGGCATGGAGCCCGGCAGTGTGAAAAATGTAGGATGGTGGGAGTCTTATTGCTACAAACAATACGTTCGCCTGTGACGTACCTTATCATTTATTTTGCAGTGTATTGCAGTGGATTGTCTTATTCTGTGTGTTGTGACAAGATTAAATGACTAGAGAGTGTAACCGTGTCTCTTGTTTTACTAGGGCGACCGGTATGGGTGATCGGGCATTCATATATCTCCAGGGTGGCTCAGTGGGCGGCGCACCGGAATTGGATGCAGCACTTTCCACAGACACAGTTTGAGTTGATGGGTTTCCCTGGCATGAGATGGAGCTGGCTTAGGAACAAACTGGAACAGAGACTGGCGGCGCGTGGGGCACCACCAACATTTATTGTAATTCACCTGGGTGGGAATGACCTCATCGCAATGGGTAGAAGGCTTCTCCTGCAAGCCATGAAAAGCGACCTAGGCGAGATTTTCAAGTGCATAGGCCAGTGCGACGTTCTTTGGTCAGAGATGATCCCACGCAGAACCTGGCGAGGGGCCAAATCGGGAGAGGCGGTTGAGCATTCACGGAAGCGACTCAATGGGGCAATGCGCAAGTTCACTGACCAGAGGGGCCTGGACTTCATCAGACATGAAATGATCAAAGAGAATGTGAAGGGTTACTTCAAGGACGATGGAGTTCACTTATCACCAGTAGGCATGGACCTTTTCCTGTTAGACCTAAGTGAGGTACTAGAGATGAGAGGTTACAGGTAGACTATAGCTGTGGTGGGGGGCCCTGGCGGTGACGGGGGCCACCTCCAGAGCTGTGGCGGAGTTACAGGGCGATCTGGAAGTAGGCCGGTACCAAGGGTACCTCTGCGCGGCACCATAGGGGGTGCCAGAGCCAAATCCGAGGAGCCTCAAGGGAGGGTCCTAGAAGCCGTGTCGGCGCCCCGCTAGTCCTTCGGGCGGTTGTGGGCCTGATCAACCGGGAGTTTGCTATGCGATGCTCTGCCCCGGAAAGGGGCGTGAGTAGAAGTTACCAACAGTCACGTGATCCTGTAAGAGAATCACTTGGAGGGCAGCATAGGCGGGGTTCGCCCCAGTGCTGCCCTGCTCATCAGGCGGGCAGGCAGCCCAGTTGGTTGCCTGCCCTTGGATCGCCCGTAAGATAACCCACCTATTACATAACTGTGTACAGAGCCGGACTGGCCGTAGCGGGCACCGGGCAATCCCCCGGTGCGCCGCACGGGTGGGGGGCGGTTTTGGGCTCATGGGAGCCGTTTTTGTTGCAAAATCGGCCCTGTAACAAAATTGGCCGAAAACCGGCCCTGGCAAAGAGCTCGGTGGCACCCAAACCCCCCCCCCCCAAGAATGGGGGGGGGGGCAGACGAGCACTTTGCCAGGGCCGGTTGTGGTTCCCAGTCCGGCCCTGACGGTGTATGTAATAAACCCGCAGCAATTGTACCCAATCAAACAGTCTGTGTTGTGTGTTTATTATTGGGTAATGTATATTGGTTGGAGGGGGGACAGAGGGATGCCTATGACGGTACTATGGCCGCGGGCAATTGTGCATTATTGCATAGTGCAGCGCAGTAGCATTTGACGCAGTGTTTCGTGGCGCTGCTTAAAACCCGGCCCTTGTGTGGACAGCAGACCCTCCAATGAGCGGTCTGGGCACACTGTCATGGCTCATGTCCGTCCGTGTCTACCCAAATTCCCGTCACTGCTTAAAGCACCACCACTGCCAAAGCCCCACAAGGACCCCCAGGCTCCCCCAGGAGGCAAAGTAACCAGAGGCCCTAGAGGCCGTCTGCATCCACCGCCAGCAGAGAGGCGCCTGCGGTACCGAGGTCCAGGCCTGCGCAGTTGGGGACACCTCCTTCCTCTTCCGAGAGAGAGGGGTCCGCTGCACGTGGTCAAGTCTCTTTCCGGTGGCAGGAACTCATCTGACCCCACAGGCACTCAGCGCAGGCTCCTGCGGGGTGGGGGCAACCCTTCATGGGGCGCCACCCGTTTACGGAGAGCCCGTATTCAGCCCAAGGCCATGTACAGTTAGGAAATATGGGAGACGCAGGGGCCACATTCAACAGATGGGGGCCCGGGGTATCAATTTGCTTTACGCCGCCGCTGCCCCAGATGGCACACTTGCTCTCCACAGCTCTGGGCACCCCTATCTTCTATTACTGACACAGCAAGGGCTGCCAGGGTTGGGAAGCGTCTGTGTGGGTCCCAGTGCTGTACCTCGAATACTGCGGAGATACACACGCTGTAGATGAGGTGTGATGAGGTACTGTGGCAGAGCTGTGGGTGACGAGTCCGGGGGAATACCAGGGTGCACAAGACCAAGGCTATGGTGCCAGGGCGTGAATACTGGGGTGAGGGTAGAAGAGGTGGCACCTACATCTGCAGCCATAGGACCCGGCTGGCTCGGGTACGTCAGGTCTGTAGAATGGACACCTCTGACCTCATGGAGGCAGCCCCCCACCCCTCTGCACGGGGCTGCTTTGACAAGAGATGTATTTAGGCCGAGACAGTGACGCAATGCGTTGCGTTGCCTCAGCGGCTGCTGGTCTGTCTCCCCACCCCCACCCCAAGCTGCCTGCAGGTCAGCTGCACAACGCTCTCCCCGCCCCACGGACCTCACAGGTCCAGGGCTGCCCGGAATCCTGCGTCCTTGGCCCTACCATAGCCGCTGGCCAGGAGCCATACATTCGAGGTCAGAGGCTTGAGCCCACACTCAGAGCCCCCACTATCCCAGAAGGACGGGGTTCAGTGCGGTGTAGTGTCTGGGCTCCCGGCTGGCGGGAAGGGAGGGGTCTGTGACTGAGAAGGGTCACACGGGGTCTGACTGCGGCGAGGTGTCTGGGCGCCTTGCAGGGAGGGCTGTGAGTCAGGTGCCCACTGTCTGATACCATTTTCTGAACCATCCACCCCTCCATTTCCCCCCATCACCACCCTCTGTTCATGAGGTGAGTATCGCTTCCCAGGCTTGACTTGGCCAGCTTGAGTCAGAAGGAATGGCGGGAAATCAGGCAGGCATGACAGGGTCCATGCTGTGGACGACCCTTGAGTGGGTGTAGCCGAGAGACACCAACGCTGGGCACTGGCACGTGAAGCTGACCTGTGTCCCTGGGACTGGGTGGTTCTTGTATATTGTGCTTTATCTGAGGTGGAAAGAGTCTACAAAGTCAGTCTTCCTGTTTGCAAGGTCAGCCACACATCAAGCCAGGAGAGCTGGGGAGGTGGCAGTCAGGTATCACATCAGAGGCTTCAGGGCGGCAGTGTTTGGACTTGCATAGTAGAGTGGCGCAGAGTACAGTGATGCAGAGTAGAATGGTGCAGAGTGCAGTGGCGTAGAGTGCAGTTGTTTAGAGTGGTGCAGAGTGGAGTGGCATAGAGTTGAGTTATGCAGAGAGCAATGGGGCAGAGTTAAGTCGCGTTGCATAGAGTGCAGTGGCGTAGAGTGGGGCAGAGTAGAGTAGCTCAGAGTGGTGCAGAGTAGACAATAGTGCTGTAAAGTGCAGTGGTGGAGATTGGAGCAGTGCAGAGTAGAGTGGCATAGAGTTCTGTGGCGGAGAGTGCAGTTTTGCAGAGTAGAGTGTCAAAGTGCAGTGGTTTTAGAGTGGCGTAGAGAGGAGGGGCATAGAGTACAGTGATGCAGAGTACAGTGCAATGATGTAGAGTGCAGTGGTGCAAATTGCATTGGTTAAGAGTGGAGTGGTGTGGAGTGCAGTGGCATAGAGTGGCATAAAGGCAAGTGGTGTAGAGTAGATTGTTTCAGAGTAGAGTGAAGTGGCGTAGAGTAGAGTGGAGTGGTGTTGGGTACAGTGCAGTTGCGTAGAGTGGCATAGAGTGTTATGACCTACAGTAAAGTGGTGTCGAGTGCAGAGGCATAGAGTGGAGTGGTGCAGAGTAGATTAGAGTGGCATACAGTGGATTGGTGTAGAGTGCAGCGGCATTGAGTTGAGTGTTACAGAGGAAAGTGTATTGGCGTAGAGTGCAATGTTGCAGAGTGACGGAGAGTGGAGCTGTGCAGAGTAGATTGGTGTGACCTAGACTGGAGAGTGTAGAGTATAGTGGTGAAGAGTGCATTGTCATTGAGCAGAGTGGCACACGGTAGATTAGAGAGGCATAGCGTGAAGTGGTGTACAATGCATTGGTGTAGAGCTGAGTGGTGCAGAGTGGAGTGGTACAAAGCAGAGGGTAATGGTGTGGAGTGCAGTTGTGCAGAATGGAGAAGAGTGCAGTGGCATGGTGTAATGTGGAGTGGTGCAGAGTAGAGTGGAGTATGCATGGTGTGGCATCTTACTGTCAATACAGACCACAAATTTTCTATTGAAATGAACATTACATTAATTTGCACAGACATACAGTTTTACTAATAAAACTATACAGTGCACAGACGAAAATGTGTGCATATTTCATCACCTCTGAAATGATTTGTTTACATTATAATAAAGTGTTTCCAGCACACTTCAGAAATCACAAAAAAAATTGCTTCATTTGTGTTCCTAATTCTGATATATTCTGAAACACACAGTTAATTTAAATGTTGTGTGCTAGAAAAAAAAACTTTCCTGCCCCCTGTATTCTGCAAGATTGTCACGCAACTCCTCTCACTTTGAAGTCAGGGAAAGAAAAGTAAACAAGTGCCCTCAAAAGACAGCAGATAAGAACAAGACTTATAGGCCTGTTTACAGAAAGGGAGCACTCTGAAGGAAAGACAGAGCCTGACATTCGACCTCGGTCTTTGAATGTCCAGCAAACCTGATGAGATAAGAACAAGATTTAAAGGCCTGTTTACAGAAAGAGAGCACTCTGAAGGAAAGACAGAGCCTGACATTCGACCTCGGTCTTTGAATGTCCAGCAAACCTGACGAGATAAGAACAAGATTTAAAGGCCTGTTTACAGAAAGAGAGCACTCTGAAGGAAAGACAGAGCCTGACATTCGACCTCAGTCTTTGAATGTCCAGCAAACCTGACGAGATGAGAACAAGATTTAAAGGCCTGTTTACAGAAAGAGAGCACTCTGAAGGATAAGACAGTATCTGTCATTCGACCTCGGTCTTTGAATGTCCAGCAAACCTGACGACATAAGAACAAGATTTAAAAGCCTGTTTACAGAAAGAGAGCACTCTGAAGGAAAGACAGTACCTGATATTCGACCTCGGTCTTTGAATTTCCAGCAAACCTGACACGATAAGAACAAGATTTAAAGGCCTGTTTACAGAAAGAGAGCACTCTGAAGGAAAGACAGAGCCTGACATTCGACCTCGGTCTTTGAATGTCCAGCAAACCTGACGAGATGAGAACAAGATTTAAAGGCCTGTTTACAGAAAGAGAGCACTCTGAAGGATAAGACAGTATCTGTCATTCGACCTCGGTCTTTGAATGTCCAGCAAACCTGATGACATAAGAACAAGATTTAAAAGCCTGTTTACAGAAAGAGAGCACTCTGAAGGAAAGACAGAGCCTGACATTCGACCTTGGTCTTTGAATGTCCAGCAAACCTGACGAGATAAGAACAAGATTTAAAGACCTTTTTACAGAAAGTGAGCACTCTGAAGGAAAGACAGAGCCTGACATTCGACCTCGGTCTTTGAATGTCCAGCAAACCTGACGAGATGAGAACAAGATTTAAAGGCCTGTTTACAGAAAGAGAGCACTCTGAATGATAAGACAGTATCTGTCATTCGACCTCAGTCTTTGAATGTCCAGCAAACCTGATGACATAAGAACAAGATTTAAAAGCCTGTTTACAGAAAGAGAGCACTCTGAAGGAAAGACAGAGCCTGACATTCGACCTCGGTCTTTGAATGTCCAGCAAACCTGACGACATAAGAACAAGATTTAAAAGCCTGTTTACAGAAAGAGAGCACTCTGAAGGAAAGACAGAGCCTGACATTCGACCTCGGTCTTTGAATGTCCAGCAAACCTGACGAGATGAGAACAAGATTTAAAGGCCTGTTTACAGAAAGAGAGCACTCTGAAGGAAAGACAGATCCTGACATCCGACCTTGGTCTTTGAATGTCCAGCAAACCTGACGAGATGAGAACAAGATTTAAAGGCCTGTTTACAGAAAGAGAGCACTCTGAAGGAAAGACAGAACCTGACATTCGACCTCGGTCTTTGAATTTCCAGCAAACCTGACGAGATAAGAACAAGATTTAAAGGCCTGTTTACAGAAAGAGAGCACTCTGAAGGATAAGACAGAGCCTGACATTCGACCTCGGTCTTTGAATGTCCAGCAAACCTGACGAGATGAGAACAAGATTTAAAGGCCTGTTTACAGAAAGAGAGCACTCTGAAGGAAAGACAGAGCCTGACATTCGACCTCGGTCTTTGAATGTCCAGCAAACCTGACGAGATGAGAACAAGATTTAAAGGCCTGTTTACAGAAAGAGAGCACTCTGAAGGAAAGACAGAGCCTGACATTCGACCTCGGTCTTTGAATGTCCAGCAAACCTGACGACATAAGAACAAGATTTAAAAGCCTGTTTACAGAAAGAGAGCACTCTGAAGGAAAGACAGAGCCTGACATTCGACCTCGGTCTTTGAATGTCCAGCAAACCTGACGAGATAAGAACAAGATTTAAAGGCCTGTTTACAGAAAGAGAGCACTCTGAAGGATAAGACAGAGCCTGACATTCGACCTCGGTCTTTGAATGTCCAGCAAACCTGACGAGATGAGAACAAGATTTAAAGGCCTGTTTACAGAAAGAGAGCACTCTGAAGGAAAGACAGAGCCTGACACTCGACCTCGGTCTTTGAATGTCCAGCAAACCTGACGACATAAGAACAAGATTTAAAAGCCTGTTTCCAGAAAGAGAGCACTCTGAAGGAAAGACAGAGCCTGACATTCGACCTCGGTCTTTGAATGTCCAGCAAACCTGACGAGATGAGAACAAGATTTAAAGGCCTGTTTACAGAAAGAGAGCACTCTGAAGGAAAGACAGAACCTGACATCCGACCTCGGTCTTTAAAGGCCTGTTTACTGAAAGAGAGCACTCTGAAGGATAAGACAGTATCTGACATTCGACCTCGGTCTTTGAATGTCCAGGAAACCTGACGAGATGAGAACAAGATTTAAAGGCCTGTTTACAGAAAGAGAGCACTCTGAAGGATAAGACAGAGCCTGACATTCACCTCGGTCTTTGAATGTCCAGGAAACCTGACGAGATGAGAACAAGATTTAAAGGCCTGTTTACAGAAAGAGAGCACTCTGAAGGAAAGACAGAGCCTGATATTCGACCTCGGTCTTTGAATTTCCAGCAAACCTGACGAGATGAGAACAAGATTTAAAGGCCTGTTTACTGAAAGAGAGCACTCTGAAGGATAAGACAGTATCTGACATTCGACCTCGGTCTTTGAATGTCCAGGAAACCTGACGAGATGAGAACAAGATTTAAAGGCCTGTTTACAGAAAGAGAGCACTCTGAAGGAAAGACAGAGCCTGACATTCGACCTCGGTCTTTGAATGTCCAGCAAACCTGACGAGATAAGAACAAGATTTAAAGGCCTGTTTACAGAAAGAGAGCACTCTGAAGGAAAGACAGAGCCTGACATTCGACCTCGGACTTTGAATGTCCAGCAAACCTGACGAGATGAGAACAAGATTTAAAGGCCTGTTTACTGAAAGAGAGCACTCTGAAGGATAAGACAGTATCTGACATTCGACCTCGGTCTTTGAATGTCCAGGAAACCTGACGAGATAAGAACAAGATTTAAAGGCCAATTTACAGAAAGAGAGCACTCTGAAGGATAAGACAGAGCCTGACATTCGACCTCGGTCTTTGAATGTCCAGCAAACCTGACGAGATGAGAACAAGATTTAAAGGCCTGTTTACAGAAAGAGAGCACTCTGAAGGAAAGACAGAGCCTGACATTCGACCTCGGTCTTTGAATTTCCAGCAAACCTGACGAGATGAGAACAAGATTTAAAGGCCTGTTTACTGAAAGAGAGCACTCTGAAGGATTAGACAATATCTGACATTCGACCTCGGTCTTTGAATGTCCAGGAAACCTGACGAGATGAGAACAAGATTTAAAGGCCTGTTTACAGAAAGAGAGCACTCTGAAGGATAAGACAGAGCCTGACATTCAACCTCGGTCTTTGAATGTCCAGCAAACCTGACGAGATGAGAACAAGATTTAAAGACCTGTTTACAGAAAGAGAGCACTCTGAAGGATAAGACAGAGCCTGACATTCGACCTCGGTCTTTGAATGTCCAGGAAACCTGACGAGATGAGAACAAGATTTAAAGGCCTGTTTACAGAAAGAGAGCACTCTGAAGGATAAGACAGAGTCTGACATTCAACCTCGGTCTTTGAATGTCCAGGAAACCTGACGAGATGAGAACAAGATTTAAAGGCCTGTTTACAGAAAGCAAGTTTATGGAAGAATACTGTAAACACAGTTTATGCAACAGGAGGGACGAACTGAACCTGGACAGCCTAAAGCAAAACATATAGCAAATGTAAAGCAAGAAAATGTGAGATACAAACCGCAACACCAATAGCAAGCAGCAGGTGGAATGCTTTCCTAGAGCACCTTTCTGAAAGTCTCCAAGATGTCTTTAGCAAACAAGACAGTTGCGCTGTCTGGTACGCTGCAACCTAAAAATGGTAAAATAATGGAGTAATCTTATCACAAAATGTGCCACATTATGCTTCATAATTAGCTTTTTATTGCCTCATAATTTACTCAACTCTGCTGCATAATGTGGCCCTTGCCTTCCGTAAAATTCCAGTGGCCCTGGTCATAAGTCAGTACAATGCTGTTGATGGGCTGTAAGGGCTTGGATAGAGTCAGTCATAAATCAAGTTTGTCTATTTGAAAGGCTCTTAAATGCCAGTGCCCCAGACAGGCCAGCCCAGCTGGCAGAGTCAGTCACATGCCAGGCCGATGCCTCTGACAGAAAGTGACTGTTAGGTCCATGCCTGTCACATGCTTTAGGGCTGGTACAGGGATGGTGATGTGTCCAGCTAGTACCTCTGAGAGGCGAGAAGGGATGGGGCAGAGGCAGTCATGGGTCAGTTAATGCTTCAGACATGTCATCAGGGCATTTTTTCTTCCAACCATTTGGTGCCTGCAACCAGTATTCTGGGTTGCATTACTAGGTGTTGCTGTAGGTTAGTCTTTGCGTATTACTCCCAGACAGTGAGACAAAGGGGGAATATGTACAGGATGGCTCAGCACACAACTAAGGTCAAACAAAGTATAGTGACAGGAAATACAATACAATATCCTGATTAGTAATTAGCAAGCAAGAAAGAATCTCCCAAATGAATACAATGAGTCTTCAAATTATTTGAAAAAATATCCTTCTTTTATTCCTTTATATAGTTTTTCTTCATCAGACTTCGTTCATTTTAAAAACACAATACAAAATTCATAGCCGACGCGGCGCGTTTCGTCCCAACGGGACTTCTTGAAGGCTATTAAAATACATACAAAACATACATTACTGATTATATTTACATTAAAACTTAACTTCAATATATATACAAAGACATTGTCTAGCACAAAAGTTTAACTCGCAATGAGAAATTGGAATGCACAATGTATACATTTTGTTCATAGGGAGATATCTTGCTAATGGAACAGAAACAAAACAATCATAAAAGACGAGGAGATCTTTATGCTAATAAGAGATGAATTGAAACGTATATATAACACACAGCCATAAGGACAAAATATAAAACTGAGCATAAACCCAATTATATATAATTGGAGCACATTGTCATTGTATACAGGTTAGGCTGCCATGAATAATGTTGTTTGTATAATCATCACTTTTCGGACAAATATTACATGCATTAATTTTTTCTTTTTCTGGACATGGACTGCAAAAACACAAACAGGTAGGCTAGATTACCTAGACTCACGTAAAGAAAAAAGAAAAAGAAAAAATTAATGCAGGGTAGGGAGGCTGGAAATTGCAAACACCTTTGGAGATGGAAACCTCCAGAACCTTCTCCTACTTCAAAGCTGGCACCAAGTATAAATATTGGACCCTCAGATCGAACTCTTCAGTACACCTGTGGACCTGTGCTGCTTTGCTGCAAGAAGGCCTGCTACTCTGCTGTCCTACTACCTGTATGAGAAGGACCTGACATGCATCTTGAACCCTGGAGCAGCAGAGTGACTCCAAGGGCTAGTGCTGATCAGAGCCTCAGGTACACGAAAGGCTTCAACCACATTGAAACTGGCACCTGTGCTCTACCTGCTGTAAGTCTTGCCTCTCAAGTGGTGCCACCTAGTCCAGGACCCTTGGAATTTGACCTGAAGGTGCTCTGCTAGCCCAGTTGTGGTCCAAGAGGACCAAAGCAGCATGATGCATCGCATCGCAGCCTCGCATCAGAACCGTTGCGGTATGACGAATCCCCTAAGCAGGACTTCAAAATTGCTCAGATTCGCTGCTGTGCGAAGCATCCTCGATGCAGGACCTTGCATCACAGCCAGCAGCTCTCTGGAACCACCTCTGCGCAGTGCATCCTCGACACAGGACCTCATATCACAGGCCCGAATCACTACTGTGCATCGCATCCTTGACGTGGAATCTCAAAATCTTCTGCAACCAGTATCTAAGGTACTTAGTCCTTGTAGCCTAGCGCGCTCCGGCGTAGTCGTCCTGAATCCATAGTTGGTGCTTTTAAGTGCTGTTTTTATCTAAATCTTTAAAAATGCACATCTCCGGTTCTAGTGATTGTGTTTTTGTTGTTTTGTTCTCAAATAATGTATTACATTTTACTCAATTTTTCTAAATTAGTGTGTGATTTTTCTTGTGTTGTATTTCCACTTTATTACTATTTGTGTGCTTCATAAATACTTTATACATTGCCTCTAAATTAAACCTCACAGCTTTTGTGCCAAGCTACCAGAGGGTTAAACACAGGCTAATTTGGGGTTTGCTTGTGTTTCACCATGCCAAGACTTCTGGTTGCTGCTTGAGTATGGTTTCAGCCCCTCAACCAGTAACCCAATTTTCTGCAATCACTAATTCATGCAGGCTAACAACCATAAAAACCTCTCATAAGAGTTTTTGAAGGTATGCTCCCACGACTGTTATCTTCCTGCAGCACCATCGGCAGGTGACATCTACTCTGATAAATTAATGACATACATGTTGCATGCAGTAACATCAACTTAACATCTATGTTGATAAATGAATTACATACATGCATACACTCAGTAACATCCATGTTGCTAAGTGAATTACATGCCTGCATATACTCCTTAATGTCGGCGTTAATTAATGTATTAAATGTATGCATATACTCAACATCGACTTTGCTAAATGAATTGCATGCATGCACATACTCAACAACATCGACATTGGTAAATGAATTGCATGCATGCATACACTCAGTAACATTGATAAATGTAAAACATACATGAATACAGTTAGTAACATCTACGTTGATAAATGAATTGTGTATATGCATACACTCAGTAACATGAATGAATTACACAGATGCATACACTCAACATCGATAAATAAATACACACATGCACTCAGTAACTTCTATACTGATAGATGAATTACACACATGCACTCCCTAACATCTGCATTGATATATGAATTGCAATCATGCACTCAGTAACATCTGCATTGATATATGAATCAATTACATGCACTCTGTAACATCGACATTGATATATGAATTACAAGCATGCACTCAGTAACATCGAAATTAATGTATGAATTACCTGCATGCATTCAGTAACATCTACATTGATATATGAATTACACGCATCTACTCCGTAACATCGACCTTGATATATGAATTACACGCATGCACTCCGTAATTTCTACATTGATATACAAATTACACGCAAGCACTCAGTAACAGCTACGTTTATCTACATTGATATATGAATTACACACATGCACTCATTAACATCTACATTGATATATGAATTACACACACGCACACACTCAACAACATCAACATTGATGACATACATCACAGGTGTTGCTGTAGGTGTTCCCATGCAACTCTAATGGAATTTGAAGCATTCCCATATTTACAAGTAATTGTAAACCTGGAAATGCATCAGTTTCTAACGCCAACCCACGGGTGGCTTTAGGGAAGAGCAACGAGGAGAAATATCATTATTTCTCCTTGTTTTTTCCTCTTTTTATGTGTGCTGCATTCTGCAGCACACATAGAAAGAGAAAAACAGCTTTCATGATTGCTTTTGTGCAGGAATATTTTCCTTCCCGCACAAAAACAATCACCCCTACAACACAAGCACCGTTGCACAATGGCACAAGGGCGTCTGCGCTGACGCATGGCAGTCCATTGTGCGCCAGCGCAGGGGAAAAAGACAGGAATGCACTTTATCTCATAGATACGGAGCATTCTTGCACGTTTCTTTTCACACAGGGTAGCACAGCAATATTCCTTGCTTTGCTGCCCTGCACTAAAACCTAGTGAATGAGGCCCTTATCTTGGTCTATGTGCAAATCCTGCATTGCTGATGCCTGGTGAGTTGTACTACTACTGCTGAAACAAGGCCAATGGAGGAACCCCTGGGTGAGGTGTACTGACCTCAAGGGTCCTGTGATCTCACTGATAGAGTCATTGTTGCTCTAGGGTGTGCCTCTTTGTAGCCTACCTGCAAGACTGGAGGTGAACTTCAATATGGAATGTAGTGGACAGACCATCAAGGTTAACCCACTCTTGGCCCCACTAGGCTCCACCAGCTGGTGCTAAGACACCAGGTCTTCTAAGGTCTAGTGGGGTCTTTCTCAGGTCTAGCATGGGAATGTGCTCCCTCAGAAGAGTAGTCTTGTGGGCTGGTCATGAAGGCTGAACCAAGTTCCCCAGTTCCAAATTCGGCAGCTCCGGCCATAGTACCACATTCTCTCCTTTACTGAACACCATACAGCCCCACTGAGAGAAACTCGCTTTGCCTTCAGCTACAACCCTATTGTGCCCCGCTATAAACACCTGGATGCAGCTCAATTCATATTGTGCACTAGACATGAGTAAAATGCTTCCTTGAAAAAAGAAAAGTAATTTCCAGGAAAAATCACTCATTGGGAATGCAAAATTAAGTAAAGCATGTGAAATGTAAGCAGAAACCTTAATACTTTTACACTCATTATTCAGAAATCAATGAGTGTTTTTGCCTGAAAAGTTAAGGACTTGACTACAGGGCCTGGAAGGGACGAGTTTCAATGTCCATTGCTTATATCCTTACAAAACGTAAACAGTATGGTTAAAAAAGACCACATCACTGAACACAGAGCTGCAGTACATATTTTATAAACAAAAATAAGGAAAACTGCTGAAAAAGATCGCATTAAATATTTTCCAGTCCAAGCATCAAGTAGGTATTACAGAACCTCCAGCTATGCTGCACCCCTACCCAGGGAAAACAAGTTGTTCAAAGAAAGACGAGAAAATGTAAGTAGCGCTTCACTATCAAACTCTGTAAATTGGCGCTCATGTGTTTGAGTGTGAATAAAACCAATCTTGCCACTTTGTGGCCACTTTGTCTTGCTTTATTAAAGTATTTAGTTATTTTGTGTATTTTTAACCTTTTTTCTCTCCGTTCTGGGGCTGCACTTTGGAATAGAAAAATGTCAGAAGAAGACGGCATTTCCAGCAAATGTGTTTCTTTTTTTTTAGATCCATTTCACCGGGAAACAAATGAAGGAAAGGAGAGGGAAGAGAGGGTAAGAGCTGTTTCTTGAAGTCACGGTTTTCATTCAACAAGTGAGAAGGAGCGAGACAGAGACAGAAAGGGAGGGAATAAGAGGAAGAGAAAGAAAGGGGGACAGCAGCAGAGCCGGAGAAGTGGACACTGTTCTTGTCTTCTATGGGTAAGAAGGAAGCGACACAGAGTCCTTTTCGTTTTCTGCCCACCCCGCCCATCCCCGAACGGCTGAGCCTTATCTATAGGCCTTGGTTATTTCTGCCGTCCAGAGACGTATTTTTTAAATAAAAAAAGTAGGGGAACAGATTCTATTAAAATAAAAAAAATAGGGGCAAACCATGCCCTGTCGATCTTGCCGTAGTAATGAAGTTCCATGCGTAGACGGGATGAAGTAGACGTAGCCGAGTAGTGTCTTTGTAAGATATTTATTAGGTCCATAACATCAGTGGTAGCAGCCCCACCAGGAGCAGCCTGCTAGCTGCTCAGCCCATCTTCAACTGTCAGCACTCACACCAGACACCCAAGCATTCCACTCATGTCCATCACACCAACATTCCATAGAGAACACTCACACTGGCTGAACAGCTAGGAACCAGGTACCAGGAAACATCATAAACACAAGAAGAAGATACCACACTCGCCCACTTCGATCACTGGGTGTAGTGGCAGACAGATATAGTAACAAATATCGACGGGGATAGAGGCAGGGAGATCTAGACATAAAAGATACAGAGGGGGAGGTATAGCTAAAGACAGAGAGGCAGGTAGGTGTAGGGTCAGAGGGTACAGAGGCAGAGAGGTATGGAGGCTGACAGTCAGAGAGGACTGATCGACAGGACAAAGGCAGGTAGATCTAGACATAAAAGATACAGAGGGGGAGGTATAGCTAAAGACAGAGAGGCAGGCAGGTGTAGGGTCAGAGGGTACAGAGGCAGAGAGGTATGGAGGCTGACAGTCAGAGAGGACTGATCGACAGGACAAAGGCAGGGAGATCTAGACATAAAAGATACAGAGGGGGAGGTATAGCTAAAGACAGAGAGGCAGGTAGGTGTAGGGTCAGAGGGTACAGAGGCAGAGAGGTATGGAGGCTGACAGTCAGAGAGGACTGATCGACAGGACAAAGGCAGGGAGATCTAGACATAAAAGATACAGAGGGGGAGGTATAGCTAAAGACAGAGAGGCAGGCAGGTGTAGGGTCAGAGGGTACAGAGGCAGAGAGGTATGGAGGCCGACAGTCATAGAGGACTGATCAACAGGACAAAGGCAGGAGGATCTAGGCATAACAAATACAGAGGGGGAGGTATAGATACACGCAGAGAGGCGGGTAGGTGTAGAGTCAGAGGGTACAGAGTCAGAGAGGTATGGAGGCGGACAGTCATAGAGGACTGATCGGCAGGACAAAGGCAGGAAGATCTAGACATAACAGATACAGAGGGGGAGGTATAGATACAAGCAGATAGGCAGGTAGGTGTAGAGTCAGAGGGTACAGAGTCAGAGAAGTATGGAGGCCGACAGTCATAGAGGACTGATCGACAGGACAAAGGCAGGAAGATCTAGACATAACAGATACAGAGGGGGAGGTATGGCTACAGACAGAGAGGCAGGTAGGTGTAGAGTCAGAGGGTACAGAGTCCAGAGATATGGAGGCCGACAGTAATAGAGGACTGATCGACAGGACTAAGGCAGAAAGATCTAGACATAACAGATACAGAGCGGGAGGTATAGCTAAAGACAGAGAGGCAGGTAGGTGTAGAGTCAGAGGGTACAGAGGCAGAGAGGTATAGAGGCCGACAGTCATAGAGGACTGATCGACAGGACAACGGCAGGAAGATCTAGACATAACAGATACAGAGGGGGAGGTATAGATACAGGCAGAGAGGCAGGTAGGTGTAGTCAGAGGGTACAGAGGCAGAGAGGTACAGCAACAGAGGATTAGAACTACACAAGTATGTGTAGAGATTCAGAAGAAAGCAGTTATAAAACAAATGAGCATGGGGGCAGTTGGATTTACAAAATACAGCTGTAGAGGTAGTTAAAGAGGCAGATAAACATAGAATCAACAATAGTCACAACATATCAATTCGAGTCATACTGATTCATTCTCTCATGCATTGTAAACCACAATTGGTCCTTTATTCTCCATAGTAGCAAATCAGCAGTGGCGGTACAAAACATTTAATTATACTATTTAATGCAAATACATTATGGAACGTAGATTATATATTTTTGAAGGCATCCAGATTGTATAATAGACGTGTGCATGGTGTTTCCTTTCCACCATTTTAACCCAAGAACCCTTGTCAGAGCCAGAAGTGGAGGCGCCCTATAGTTCCATATGCCCCATAGTTCCATATTGTCCCGTAGTTCCATAGTGCCCCATAGATCCATAGTGTCCCGTAGTTCCATAGTGCCCCATAGTTCCATAGTGTACCATAGTTCCATAGTGCCCCATAGTTCCATAGTGTCCAATAGTTCCATAGTCTCCCATAGTTCAATAGTGCCCCATAATTCCATAGTGTCCCCAGTTCCATAGTGCCCCATAGAGCCATAGTGTCCCGTAGTTCCACAGTGCCCCATAGTTCCATAGTGTCCCATAGTTCCATAATGCCCAATAGTTCAATAGTGCCCCATAGTTCTATAGTGTACCATAGTTCTGTAGTGCCCCATAGTTCCATAGTGTCCCACAGTTCCATAGTGCCCGTAGTTCAAGAGTGCCCCATAGTTCCATAGAGCCTCATAGTTTAATAGTGCCCCATAGTTCCATAGTGCCCCATAGTTCCATAGTATCCAATAGTTCCATAGTGCCCCATAGTTCCATAGTGCCCCATAGTTCCATAGTGTACCATAGTTCCAGAGTGTCTCATAGTTCCATAGTGTCCCGTAGTTCCATAGTGCCCTATAGTTCCATAGTGTACCATAGTTCCATAGTGCCCCATAGTTCCATAGTGTCCAATAGTTCCCTAGTCTCCGATAGTTCAATAGTGCCCCATAGTTCCATAGTGTCCCATAGTTCTATAGTGCCCCATAGTTCCATAGTGCCCCATAGTTCCATAGTGCCCTGTAGTTACATAGTGCCCCATAGTTCCATAGTGCCCCATAGTTCCATCGTGTCCAAAAGTCCCATAGTGCCCCATAGTTCCATACTTGCATAGTGCCCCATAGTTCCATAGTGCCCCATAGTTCCATAGTTCCCCGTAGTTCCATCGTGTCCCATAGTTCCATAGTGCCCCATAGTTCCATAGTTCCCCGTAGTTCCATCGTGTCCCATAGTTCCATAGTGCCCCATAGTTCCATAGTTCCCCGTAGTCCCATCGTGTCCCATAGTTCCCCATAGTTCCATAGTGCTCCGTAGTTCCATAGTTCCCCGTAGTTCCATTGTGTCCCATAGTTCCACAGTGCCCCATAGTTCCATAGTGCCCCTTAGTTCCATAGTTCCCTGTAGTTCCATCGTGTCCCATAGTTCCATAGTGCCCCATAGTTCCATAGTACCCCATAGTTCTATAGTGGCCCATAGTTCCATAGTGGCCCATAGTTCCATAGTGGCCCATAGTTCCATAGTACCCCATAGTTCCATAGTGGCCCATAGTTCTATAATAATCTATAAGCAGAACACATACAAGACGGAGATCCTCATCCTCGGGTCCAACCCCTCAGCATGGGATGACTCCTGGTGGCCCACATCACTGGGGACACCCCCGGCTCCTACTAACCACGCACACAACCTGGGAGTCATCCTCGACTCGAAACTCACCATGACCAAACAAGTCAACGCAGTCTCCTCTACCTGCTTCAACACCCTCCGCATGCTCCGCAAGATCTACAGATGGATCCCGACAGACACGAGGAAAACAGTCACCCAGGCCCTAGTCAGCAGCAGACTTTACTACGGAAACGCACTCTACGCCGGATCCATGACCAAGCACATCAACAGACTGCAAAGAATCCAGAACGCCTCTGCACTCCTGATCCTCGACGTCCCACGCCGCTACCACATCACCCCCCACCTGAGGAACCTGCACTGGCTCCCCGTCGACAGAAAAATCTCCTTCAAGCTCCTGATCCACGCACACAAGGCTCTCCACAAAGCCGGCCCAGCCTATCTCAACAGTCGACTCCACTTCTACGTACCCAACAGGAAACTGCGCTCCGCCGACCACGCCCTGGCCACGGTCGCACGCATCTGTAGAACCACATCCGGAGGCAGGTCCTTCTCCCACTGCGCCGCCAAGACCTGGAACACTCTCCCCATCGACCTATGACAAACCGAAGACCTGCTGACCTTCAGGAGACGACTCAAGACCTGGATTTTCGACCAGTAGCAGCAGAACCCCCCCCCCCCTCTCCTCAGCGCCTTGAAACCCTTGCGGGTAAGTAGTGCGCTTTACAAATTAACTGACTGATTGATTGATAATCCCAGAGTAACTCTCTCGACCCTCATACCTTGCCTCGTCTGCTGGGCGTGTGTTGTAGAGGTGCACACACCTCTAGTATATGGGTGAACATATCTTTGGCTATTTGTTATAATGAAATTAAATATGAGAGTGTGCGTAATACGGCCATCCTGTCCTGGATTGTTGCTCGCTGTCAGGTCATGAAGACCCATTCATTTTGAGGTTCGGCTGAGATACATTTTCACAGAGAACAGTCCATTGCTTGGCTTTTCTGGCTATTGCATAGGGTTATCCCCAGCAGAGACCCTTGCATTTAAAAGATCCTGCCACTTGTGTTGGGTTTTCTGTTGCTTCTGCTCCACTGGAGAGAGTGCCACACGCGAGGCACCAGGCCACACCACGTGGAGGCTAAAGAGTTCACCTGCACACTCGCCTCCTGCTCACAGCAGAAGGGACATGTGTGCAGAAAGAGCCCAGGATCTGGAACCCCATGCACTAAAGGACCCGGCAGTTCTGGGTCTTGCATGCTTGCCATGATTCTGAGCCTAGTACCTCCCAGTGACCAGCCAGACCAGAAACTCTGGCCGTGCCGTCTCCTCCTCCAGTTGCAGGACAATAGTTGATGGGACCCAGAGCATATGTAAATGCATACATTTTATTCAGCAGGGATCTTCTCAGTATAATAAACTGAAGTGGGCGCTGCTGCAGGCAGTGTGTGTTTGATGAGCTCCAGTGCTTGAAATGGAAAAATAGAAGTGCAGGTACTCTGTACCAGACAGTACCGGCCCATTCAAAGCACTGTGTGCTCCAGGTATTGACTTCCACGACACCCACCATGACAATATCGCCTGATTGCCATTCCTGTGAACCTTACAAGTTATAACAAAGGTGCCAGTGTACATAAAAGACATGTGTCCAATGGACAAGAGACACAATCTGTTCCTCTTCAGTTTCCAGCTTGACACAAAGGTATGCACATCAGTACCGCAGGGCAGACATGCTGATCAAAAAGAGAACAACTCAGTGAAGCCTGTCTCACCTCAGAGACAGTTTGGGCAGATCACGGGTGAGCTCCAGAGCATGAATGATAGTAAGGAGTTAGGCACTGATCTCTCTGAGCGGTATGTTCAGGTGACTCAAAAACAAAGACACCATCATCTGAAATTCAGACCAAACTGTCCACACCAAGCTGTGAAACCCTCCCTTGAGGCTCGTCTAGGGCTAGCCGTGGAGACCTCCTGTGACTTCTGAACAACCCTTTATTGCTGAAAGCAAATGCTCGGCCCTAAGGGACAAAGGCCAACCTTGTACCTTTAGAGATGTTGAGCTCCTCCCTCTGTTGGCCGCTGCCTAAGAGATTACCTTATCACTTCTTGATTCATGTTGTGTTTCCAGCTTCAATTCAACTGCCCATGCTTCTTCCCTTCCTAAATTATCCTAAACTGAACCCTATCATAGACAGCAATGATGATTAATGCATTCCAAGGGCTCCAACAGCACAATGTATCGATGACTGTGGAGTTATTCTCTGAGTGTTTAATCATCATAGGCTTTATTTCGATATAAACAATATCTTTAAAAGCAGTACAGTTAGTACAGAACAATAAGAGAATAAAAGGAGCCAGTACATTAACAAGCAATTCATATTACAAATGACCCCAATAAATTAGATAAAATCATTTAAGAACAAATTAAACAAGATAGGAACGCCTAGATGATCTAATGCGCCAGGCCCAACCCAGGAACTTAGCTATACCACAAGCAAATAGTGGGCGGGGATCATTTTTTAGAACACGTAAGGCCTCCTTAAAATGCCTTGTCCCAAGTTCTCTGCATAGTGGTTTTAACCACCTACTGCGGGGGAGAGCATAGGCCGGACATTCAAAAAACAAGTGTGGGATTGACTCTATCTTATGCTCACAAAATGGGCACATAGGGATGGTTTGAGCCGAGGCCTTCCACCTAGAGGTAAGTTCCCCTACAGGAAGTAGGCCTATCCTGAATTGAAAGTACAATGCTCTATCACTGCGCTTTATAATGATGTCCAAGTAGGGTTCGCAAAGGGGCATATCTTTTACTAGTAGGAAGTCCAGGGAGGTCCTGCACAAATTGGAGTTACCAGATCTGCTATCGGCTACCCAATTCCAATATAATTTCTTTAGCACAGGTTTAGGGGGGGCAGTTCTATTAACCCAGGCATTACCAAGGCCCATGTTGAAGAGAAGACGCTTGACTTCCCTCAACCATTGTATCTTAGACCAGCCCGGTGACTCCAACACATCAGTTAGGCCTTCCGCAAAGCAAGACAACTCTGGGACTCTCCAGATTCTTGCCCATAGAAGGAGAGGGCGGAGTCGAGCCTGATCACCAATGGAACTTAACCCCATATCCAAAAGCAGTGGGAGGGTTGGGGTACTATAAGGAAGTCCCATTAAATCTTTCAGAAACTTATTTTCCGAGCGAGTTAGCTGGTCCGCCTTATATGTCCCCCAAAGTTCTGCCCCATATAAAACTGCATTAACGCCCCTTGCCCTGTAGATGTCAAGAATTGTTACAATAGGTTTTAGGGTTGAGGCACGTTGTTCCTTGAGAAGGACACCCAAGACCCTTTTATTAGTCAACAACATCTTTTGTAAATGACATTCCCAACTCATCGAGTCACAGAGGCGGATGCCAAGATAGTCGAACTCAGTAACCCTCTCTAGAGGAACAGCATCTAAAATTGGTGGTTTGACTGTCTTTTTCGGGGGATTGAGAACTAAATACTTAGTTTTCCCAGTATTGATAACTAGCCCCCTTGCATCGCAAAAGGATTCGAACCTAGATAACAGGCTCTGCAGGCCTACAGGGGTCTTGGAGATCAGGAGGGTATCATCTGCAAATAGAAGAGTAGGTATTTTTCTGCCGGCCAGGGATGGTGCATCTGATGGAACTTCCGATAAAAATTCCACCACTCCATTTACATACAAGGAAAACAGAGTGGGGGCTAGAACACACCCCTGGCGTACTCCTCTATTTACAGGTATTCGATTTGTTTTTTGGCCCTGATTACCCCACCTGATCTGGGCAAAGTTGCCGGCATGCAACTTTATCAATAGGCTTAGAAGGTACGGGGGAATGCCCAAATCATTCAGCACACCCCAAAGTTGGTTACGCGGGACCAGGTCAAAGGCAGTCCGCAAATCTATAAAAGCGAGATACAGACTGCCTTTGCCCAGTACAACCACTTTCCAATAGAGCATCAAAAGCCGAAAAGATTGCTCTATCGTCCCCATACCTGATCTAAAACCAGCCTGGAAATCAGAGAGAATGCTTTTTTCCTCCATCCATTGTAGTATCCTACCTAAGATCACTTTGCCTGCCACTTTCTGTGAGGAGTCTAAAAGACTTATGGGGCGATAATTAGCGGGGTCGACCCGACTCCCTTTTTTAAAAATGGGAACAACTTCGGCACCCTTCCATGAGCCTGGAAAAGTTGCCCCACTGAAACTAGCATTCAGTAGGGCAGCAATAAGTTTCCCCCACTCTACTGGGTTGATACGTAATAAGTCCCCTGGCAAACCATCCGGGCCTGCCGCTTTATTGGGGACAAGACATGTAATTGCCCCCACCACTTCCTTAACTGTGAACATATGCTCCTCAGTAAGTTCACAGGGTTCTACAGAAAAGCATTCTGTCTGACATGTCCCCGCACTCAGGGCCACAGAGTAAAGCAGGGAAAAGTGGTCAAACCATGCATCCTCTGTTATATTGCATGTAATTAAGGAGTCCACATTCTCTGAGTGCTAATGACGCATCGACTGCTTCAGAGG
Organism: Triturus cristatus; assembly: GCF_964204655.1. Lineage (NCBI taxonomy): Eukaryota > Metazoa > Chordata > Amphibia > Caudata > Salamandridae > Triturus > Triturus cristatus. The sequence continues at coordinate 74,435,072 of NC_140585.1, read as the reverse complement.
GAAACTGATGCATGGGACAACTCCAGGGTGGCTGGGATTGGTGCCTAATCTATGCCATGTGGTACTCAACTAAAGAATGTATGCCACTATTTGGGAATCCTGGTTGGAGCCGTGTGTTATGCGGGTGAATGGATCTCCGCTGTCCGTATCTTTAACTGGAGAATAGATATATAGCACCTATTGCAGTTGGTTACCTCTAGGACCAGGAATCAGACTTGCGGACCTTGTGCTTTGTTTCACTCGACACGATCGACATTTCAGCCTTGCGATCATTGCAGAGGTTCCACAGTCAAGGACATCATAGCACAGCTATGTTGTCCAGAGATGTGAGAAAGTGGGTTTCTGTTGCAGTAAACCCCCCCTTTTTTGTTGTTGCCAGACTACTGATGCTCTTTGACTTGATGGCTCTGGGGCCCTGCCAATCAGGACCCCAGGGCCTGTGTTTTTTCCCCAGAACAAAACCCAATTGGCAACTCTGGCCACAGGTAGGTCCCTGGTAAATGGTACCCCATGTACCCAGGGCACTGTGACCAGAGAAGGCTCTTAAGGGCTGCAGCACCAATGTTGTCACCCTTAGGGGCTCGTACCTTTTCACAAACACACTGCCTTGCAGGCTGCGTGTCTTGGTGCACATCAAAAGTGAAGAGTCGACATGGCACACATCCCTGTGTGCCATGCCTACCAACCACTGCCCTGGCCCAGGTCAGTCACCCCTCTAGCTGGGTGCACTATGCCAGTGGTGAGGGCACAGAGGCGTGAGCCCTTTGCCCCTACAGTGTCTGAGTCCATTCTCAGACATTGTAAGTGCAGTGTACCATTAAAGAGTATATAGTGCTGGGAGGTTGTCATTACGAACTCCACAGTACCATGATGGATACACTGAAGTCTGGGAAGTTTGGTATCAAACTTCCAGCACATTGTACCCACACTGATGCCAGTGTGGGTTTCAGTGTAAAATGCACAACAGAGGGCATTTTAGAAATTCCCCCTGAACTCGACCCACAACCAGTGTCCTGACTGAGTGGCTGTTCAGGCTGCCACCCACCAGACATGTTGCTGGACCCCTGGGTTGAGAGCCATCCGCTCTTGAGGGCCTGCAACAATGCACATGCTGGGACGAGGTGCTAGGTCCCCTTCCCCAGGATGGCACCTTTATGAGCTTCTCCAGAGCACTTGCTGTACTCAGGAACTGGTCCCCACTGGTTCTACCTCCCACTTTGGGCGGGAGAACTGGTGGGAAAAACAAGTGAGGAAGAGAGGTGTGCCCACCTCTGCCAACTCCATCCCTAAGGTGGGGAAGTCAAGGTGAAGCACAACCTCGAGTCCCTGCCATCTTGAAGATGGGGGACCCAGCCAACCAGGGACAGGCTCCTGCCACCCTCCCACTGGAGAGTGGCAGAATAGGGGGTGTACCCACCCCAGGGAAGGGACCCATTGGCCCCTGCCCTTTACCTACCTGTAAAGCCCCATAATTTAGTATTTAGGGGCACCCTGAACCTTCCTTCCTCAGATCCAGCAACCACAAGAAAAGAAGAAGGACGAGAAGCTGTGCAGAGCTAACAAGAGGATGACGCCCACTGACTTAGCCCCAGCCCAACAGGCCTGTCTTCCCTCAAACCTGCTCCTGCGAAACCCCGGCGTATCCAGCAGCCAGCAACCTCAAAAACCCCGGGGGACCTGCCTGCCATCACTTTCCACGCTGTTTCTCCCGTGAACACCGGACGTGTTTAAACTGCAGTTTCTGGTGCCAGCCAGAAAGCGAGAATCCAGCACACTCTGCACCCGCCGAGCCCGGCCCGTGTTTGAGAGAACAAACACCACAAGGAGGTCCCCCCCGGCGATCCTGACCCGAGATCCGGTGACCCCTGACCTGCCTTAAGCCTCCAGACAACACCTGCAGCCTCAATCTAGAGAACCCCCCTACCGCTACCAGAGCGGGTAAGAAAATCCGACGTCCAAAGGCATTCCTGCACCCGATGCCCCATGGCCTTGTGTGTCCAACCCGGTGGTGCCTAACCATCCCTCTACATCCCAACTTACCCCTTGAAGTGGTGGTCACTCCTGAAAGATCCACGTCCCCGAGCCTGCAGTGTTTCTTTGTCCCGGAGAATCCGCATTGAAATCAACTGGGCACCAGACTTCAAAACAGCACTCTGCACCCGGCCGCCCTAGTGCCGCTGAGGGTGCCCCTTTGGTGCTACGTTGGTCTCCAACTTGCCCTGAGCTTAACCCTAGGAGCTTTCCTCCCACAACCCCGTGGATTGCTTGCCAGCAGCCACCAACCGGAGTCCCCCTATCCTCCATAGGATAACATTGGTCCTCAACACACTGCACCCGGCCGCCCTTGTGCCACTGGGGGTGCAACAACAGTGCATCACTGACCCTGGGAGACCCCTGAGTCTTGTCCAAGAACCCTAACTTCAAAGACCGAATACTTACCTCGAAACCGATAACCTGTTTTTCCTCATAGGATAACATTGACACATTTTCTACCAAAAAGTTTCCAAGTGTCGACTTTTGAAAACTAAGTATATTACTTAAAAATCGGACAAATAACCTAACCGAATTTTCACAACTGTTTGCAGGAAAGGTCCCAGTGCTGAACCCAGGTGTCCAGCACTGAGTAAGAAAAGTAACTAAAAAGTAACTTACCTGTGAATTGAATTTCCTTCCATAGGATAACATTGGGGGTTCTTTGTGAAAAAGTTTTGTGTCAACTTTTGAAACACAAGAATATTCTTTACAAATCTTACAAACTACAACAAGCATTACAAATGCAATAGGTCTCGCCTTTTATTAAGTTGAAACCATTTGCTTTGCTATACAATGCCATTAGCAAAGCAAATGGCTTTAACGTAATCGAAGGAGAGACCTATTGCATTTTCAATGCTTGTTCATTCCTGCTAGCTTCATTTCTCACAAAAAAAAAAAATTATCTCCCTTTTCCTTCACCCTTTTCTGCCTCCCTCTCTGGATTGGGTTGAAGTCTGATGATGAAAAATAAGTTCCAGTGTGCAAAAATGAATGCCGGTGCCCACCACCTGCAAACACCAGCACAAATTAAGCACAGCTTGGGCCAATCTCTTTGGTCAGAGGCAACTGCCACGGATGTGGTCATCCAGCTGGTCCTGGTCTGAGAAAGTTTAAGACTATAGCATTGTTGAACCGAAAGTGGCTAGTGACCTGCATGGATGGTGGAGCGCGGTGGCCAGTGGGAAGTGGTGGGGTCGATCCATCTAGGAGACCATTGCTTATTCCTCAAGTAATCCCTCTTGTTACGCAACCTTAGCCAGGCGAGACCCATTCCTGACCACCCTACACCTCTACATACTGAACACGTGACTGGTTATTCCCCAACCTTATCAGCCTTGGTATGATGTCTGTCAGACCTGTCCAGATCCATGGGCCCTTCAGATCCACTCCCCATTGATGTCAAAATCACCAGATCCATCAGCCAGCCGCCTCACCTGTCGTGCAGAAATCCTATTAAAAAACACAAACATATCCCTTACATACCTGCTCCACCCATCACCTGTACAACACCAGCACAGCGGATCCTTCAGGGCTGCGGTTGGAAGAGAAAAGCTCTCTCCTGTCCTCCTACAAAGACTTGGCAAGGCCCTGGCAGGAATGAGCGGTGTAATTGGCCCCATTGTTGGCAAGAAGCTGGTGTCGCATTCCCCGGTGGCCCATACAATTAGCCTTTGTGCTCTTGGCCACCTCTTGTGCAATCGTTCATTTACTCTCTAGAGGATAGGAGGCTAAACTGTCAGCTAAAGACGTAGGCGACCAGATGTGTTATTCACCATCCCTTAGTTCATCACTCTGTGTGATCTTGGACAAATCAAAGTGTGCCAACCCCTCTACTTCACCCTGCCTGTACTGGGGTCGATTGTAAACAGACAACCGCTCCAATTTGAGTGTGATACACGAAACATCTTGACATTTCTATTTCAAGTGCCTAGGAGCATATGCAGACAGCACGATGCTCTATGAGCGCAGGCAAGTTTTCGTTGGTTCAGCTAAGGTCGTTTCCTTCAAACAAGCATTGTCAAAGGCAATAGGTCTTGAATTCTGGGCGCACTGGCTTTGCCAGTGGTTTTAGCTGATGCAGTGTTGCATCACGGGTGGGAGGGCGACATACCTTACCTAGACAGGTGCATCTCCATGAATGCGCTTGCCCTTTTTTCCTTTACATTATTTACTGATCCAAGATGGCAGGTGGCATTAACAGCGGTTAAAATAAAGAAATAAATTAAATAGAATTTTAGTTGTGCAAACACCCTTTACACTGTGAGACAGATCGGCAGCAGAAGGCAACTCCCAGGCCCTAGAAAAATAATGCAGTAAAAAAAACATAACACATATTAAAAAGTCACACAGGCCCTTTAGGCTGGGCGTGCAGGAGGACAAAAAAATGAATACAATGTAGGATGGCTAGCAAATGAGAGCTTGGGTGGGGTATAAGGGAGCTACATAAAGCTCACCGGGGGGTGTGGGCGAGGGAGCAGCACCTTGCTAAACACATGCACTATCACAGAGGGCTGAATGAAAAACATAAAGTAGTTTTCTGAATGTGAACAGCAAAAGAATAAATAAAGTAATCCAATCAAATGGATGGTAAAGATGCTATGCTCCAGGTGAGAGACAAACACAAGAAGGGGAAGGCAAGCTATTGAGTAAGAAGAAGGCAAATGGGAAGACAATAATCCCAGCCAATGGCAAGCATGAGTGGACCCCAAGCCCACTGTAAGTTTTTGCTATGGCGCGAGAAGCTTTTGGTAGGCAAGACCTAAAAAAGGTAAAACACTCGTCATCTATCAATTCACTAATGTATTTATCCTAGGACACATTAGTCTTTCTACTTTAATGAGTTGTTCCAGAAATACTGTGTTAATTTTGTCCTTTTTAAAAGTTGGACCACTGCAGCCAGTTGGTGTGGCGAGATGAAAGGTTTAGTGGGGGTGGCGGGGTGAGAGTTTCAGTTGCTGCTGCAGTCTCCTATGTTCCAGGTATAGCTACACGGCCAATCTATGGCTGGTTCTGCTTGCACTGCAATCTTCTGCACTCAAGTATGGTTGCACTCAAGTATGGTTGCACCCAAGCTAGTTACTACATAGCTGGTAAGAAAAAGTGAGTATGTGAAGGAGCAAGATGTAACACATTAAACAAAAGACAGTGGGGCATATCAACAACAACCGGCGATAATTATCGCTAAGCGCACTTAGCGCTAGGATAATTATCGCCGGCTAGCGTTGATTTTTATCGCTGAGATAGCGTGCTATTAGCAACGCTTATCTCAATAGCGATAAAAGTCCTCACGCTAAGTGGCTAACGTGAGATTATCGCTGGAAACCCAGCGATAATCTCACGTTAGCTTGTTGATAGGGACAGACAAACTTAGCCATGATATCCTCCTTCCATAGGATATCATGGTAAGTCAGAAAAATACCAGACGTAAAAAAGCAGCGTTAACCGCGGTTAGCGCTGCTTTTTTTGTCTCTAACAGGGTTAGCGATATTCTTGATAATAGGAGAAATGTCGCTTAGCGACATTTCTCCTATTATTTTACTCTGGAACGCCCCCTTTGCATCTCATTAGAGATGCAAGGGGAAGCGTAGAGTAAAAGGGTGCTAACATGCAAATTTGCATGTTAGCACCCTGTTGTTGATAGGGTGCTAGTTTTATCTCTGCTTTTTTGGCTTTTAAAGCCAAAAAAGCAGAGATAAAGCCCTTGTTGATATGCCCCAGTATGTCTACCCTCTCCACCACTGGAATTATGAATTGGAAACAAATACAAGAAATCACTTCAGAACTATTTTAAGAGCCATCTAACCTATTTTAAAGTATTTTTTAAAGAAAAACAAATAGGTAGGGTTGCCATTGGAAAAACAAAGACAACACCCATGGTTTTGGCACACCCTTGCGTCATACTACCACCTCCTGGCTCTTCCAGAATTTCAAAATGTGAAAAATGGACACTATTTCTATCTGAGGAAGGTCACAGCCCCAAAACCAGCTGTGGTGCAGCCGGGAGCCTGCCCCCTCCATGGCATCTACCCCAAACCAAACCCTAAGACCCTGGGGGTTCTTTGAGATGCAGGGCCACTGTGTCCAAACCCCCACGTGCCTGGGGTCTGGACAGAGCAGAGATTATGCTGAAGACCTGAACACTGCCCGGGCGTGCACAAGAACCAACTTTCTGAAATAGATGACTGTGGGGTATTTAGGGGCAGAGGGGGATTCTGGGAGGAGGGCTTCTAGCCCCAGTCCATGGGCACATGCCACTTTTCCACGGCTTGGCTATGAAAGGCCAGGGATGCTCTCCGCGGTCAATGCTGTGGTCACTTTGAGCCACTTTAGTGGATGACGCCCAGGCTAGGCCCCCAGATTCACTTGCCCCAGCAGATGAGAACACACAAGGGCGTAGCTTTGGGGGGCGTGGGGGGTGGGGCGTTACACCCCTTTATAAATGTATTTTCTGATAAATAGTTGGGTGCAGGTGCTTTCAGTCGGGTATGGTTAGGTATCTGTCGGATATCACCAGGAATTTTGACATACACACAGACTAAAACGCTAGCACACACTCTCTGTTTTAAAAAGTCTTTAAAAATGTTGGCTAGTTTACAAAATATAGTTTTCTCAGTCATTTAGTGCCCCCTACCAATCCTCATTCCTCCAAGTCTACTGCCCCTAAAGTCCCTTCTATGTGCCCTGCTTGTCCTATAATGTATTTTAACATTATGTGCCAGCGTGATTGTTGGAAAACCTGAAGCTCACCCCACCCCCCTCCCAATCTTATTGTCCAACGACGCCCCTGGGAACACACCGACCCCACAGCAGGTCCTGCCCTTCTGGTATATGGGCGAAACCTCTACTTTGGCGAGCCGCCCTACACTGCAGGGATGTTGGCTGCAAACCCGCGGTCCAGGACATAAGGAGGGGGGCAGAGAAGAGCATGGCCCCCCGAGGTCTCGTGGCTTACCAGGTAAACTGTAAGGGTCTCGGGGTCACCCATACTACTTAAAATAATAAGTCCTTTTTACGTTTCCATACTCCTGCAGTTTCACTCACTCCTGCCCTCTCACACAAACTCAGAACCTTTCCCGGGCTAGGGAGGGGGGGGCATGTTCTGCATGGACCTACAGCTCTGAGGCCTGGGGGGCCCTCACGAACCCCGAAAGCCGTCGGGAGTTTTACACGGCAGGATCTGATGTGGCCTTTATGCCTCGCGCCGGTATTGGGCGGTACCTACCCACGAGGCGTCGCCTGGCACCCACACACCCGAAAGAGGCATGGTAAAAACCTGCCCGGGTCCCTATAAAATGACTGATGGCCACGGAAGGCCAAGAGTGATGCAACTTTAACACAATCAGTTTCACGGGCTACGATGCACCCCTTGATTATGGAGAGCTACGCGTTGATCATATACATATAAATGTATTTTCTGATAAATAGTTGGGTGCAGGTGCTTTCAGTCGGGTATGGTTAGGTATCTGTCGGATATCACCAGGAGTTTTGACATACACACAGACTAAAACCCTAGCACACACTCTCTGTTTTAAAAAGTCTTTAAAAATGTTGGCTAGTTTACAAAATATAGTTTTCTCAGTCATTTAGTGCCCCCTACCAATCCTCATTCCTCCAAGTCTACTGCCCCTAAAGTCCCTTCTATGTGCCCTGTTTGTCCTATAATGTATTTTAACATTATGTGCCAGCGTGATTGTTGGAAAACCTGAAGCTCACCCCACCCCCTCCCAATCTTATTGTCCAACGACTCCCCTGGGAACACACCGACCCCACAGCAGGTCCTGCCCTTCTGGTATATGGGCGAAACCTCTACTTTGGCGAGCCGCCCTACACTGCAGGGATGTTGGCTGCAAACCCGCGGTCCAGGACATAAGGAGGGGGGCAGAGAAGAGCATGGCCCCCCGAGGTCTCGTGGCTTACCAGGTAAACTGTAAGGGTCTCGGGGTCACCCATACTACTTAAAATAATAAGTCCTTTTTACGTTTCCATACTCCTGCAGTTTCACTCACTCCTGCCCTCTCACACAAACTCAGAACCTTTCCCGGGCTAGGGAGGGGGGGGGGGCATGTTCTGCATGGACCTACAGCTCTGAGGCCTGGGGGGCCCTCACGAACCCCGAAAGCCGTCGGGAGTTTTACACGGCAGGATCTGATGTGGCCTTTATGCCTCACGCCGGTATTGGGCGGTACCTACCCACGAGGCGTCGCCTGGCACCCACACACCCGAAAGAGGCATGGTAAAAACCTGCCCGGGTCCCTATAAAACGACTGATGGCCACGGAAGGCCAAGAGTGATGCAACTTTAACACAATCAGTTTCATGGGCTACGATGCACCCCTTGATTATGGAGAGCTACGCGTTGATCATATGCGCTGGAGGGTGGGGGTCCTTCGCAGCCCCAAAGTGGTGAAACTGAACTCGAGACCCTCCCCTCACCAAGCAGCTTGGGGGGTTCTAACAAGGAAGTGCAATAAGTGGGCGCAAAACCCCGGCATTGATTTTTCATCATCTGGGGGAGTGAGTGTCAAGCCTTGATCCTTCAGGCAGGTAGAAACAAATGCATGACCCCTCCCCCAGAACTACTGCCAAAGAAGTATCCTGCCTGGAGCCGGCCTTTCCTACCCATGCACCATGCATCATTACATGGTGCTGGTGCAGTCATGTCACGCCTCAACCCTGCACTATGGGCGCCAGTCCCTGTGCGTGAACCCCTGCTGGTCTCTACTGCCCCTGAAGTGTGGCAGCAGTGCGCCCCACCCATGCCATCATGGTGTGGGCGTGTCTCTGCAGCTCCCACACAAGCTCATTGTGACACACAACCACGTCCTCCGTGCTCGACATGACACCCCCTACCCCCCTTAAACTCACTGCAGAACACATGGCCCCCCTTGTGGCCGGCTGTAGTCCCACGACCCGAAAACCACAGAACTGGGTCATGACACTTCTAGTGACCCTTATTCAAATATTTGAGTCACAGCCCTGAACAAGCAGTATGGCCATGAGACCCGGGTGACCGGTGGCCAGCCTCTCCTCCTGTGGTGTGCCACACGCCAGCCTCGAGAAGGCAAGGGCGTGGCCTACTCCTTACGGAGGTCTGCCAACGCAGGTGTGTCGCCTACACCAACACGCGTGTCACAAATGCACCATCATACCACAGTGTTGTCACGCCTCTGAGGCCCAGAAGATAGAAGTCCTCCTGTTGACCAGTGGGCCCACTCGCTGTGACAGGACCGTCACGCCCCTCAACCTCCAGGGCAGACATCAGACTTCCAATAGCGCTTTGGTGCCGTGTTAAGGCACTGCACCTTGGACACATCCTCCTCCCAGGGACATACAAATAACGCTTTGCTGCTGGGCCACGCAAACCCATGCGTGACACAGCAATTGCAGCCACGCCAGTGTCACGCATTAAACCTGCATCGTTACTAAGTTGCTACAATTTTATACCGCACATTCCCACACCGTCTCGTGGTCGAGGAGCTAACGGCCCAGGCCTACTCTGTGATTCCAGCCTGCTGCAACCCCTGGCCTTCACGACTCTAGCAGCATGGTGCTAGGCCTCGAGAAGCTTAACTCACACGCAGCAGTCTAAAGAAAAAAAACACACACACACACACGCACACACACACGCACACCCCCCCAACAAAGCAGGTTACCTGCTCAGAGCCCGTGATGCCACGTAGGAGGCAGCGGCCACCGCCAAAGCAGCCAGGCAACCGGTTCCTCATCACAGGTCAAACACCAGGCTTGGAGCCCGTGCCCCGAGAGACAAGGATGTGCTTCGGTGCCAACGGTAGCGAAGTCAGGGAGCTGCGAGGCACCCCCTGCGGGCGGCGCCACCAGAATCCACAACTACCAACTCTCGGGGTATCTTTCACGGCATGTACGCACGTGCAGCGAATACATGAATTGAAGGCTGACGAGCCCCCTGGCACGTGTCACTTCTGATATACACCGTGGACTTCAGCAGCAGGTGCAAGACTCCATCTCCCAGCTAGAAAGATCATGGACAGTAACGGTTTACTCGGCTGTAGTCATGAAAACGGTACAGCTGCAGTATCCCCCCCTCCCATAAATGTGAAACTGCAGTCGCACCTTTTCGCAGCATATGGCAGACCATAAACTAATACGCAGTGTATGTTACAAAACACACGTTCTTCTCGTGACCCTCTCAATGCAGAGCAGATAACAGATCCACTGACTGCATGGTTGGTTTGTGTATTGTTGTCAGTCATAGACAAGCACGGTCCGCTTTCACTTTCGTCCCTCGTGAAAACTTTCTTGTCTTTATGGGGCCATCTGTTTGAAACACATGGCCCCATAAAGATCAGAAAACGTTCACGAAAAAAGGAAGGCAGACGAGCCCGTCCAAATGGGACGGCTCAGAAAGCCGAGCATATACGTCACCAACAGCTCTTTTCCAATGGCTGGCCACCGTTTAGCATAAACGGTGACGCCAGCCAATGGAAAAGAGGGGCGGGGCTCAATGCCCTTTAGAGAAAATACCCCATATCATTAAATCTAGCCAGCGAGACTGCGCATGTGCGCAGCCTATGCCAGGCGAGACCTAAAAACGTAATTACTTACCTCTTTTAAATAGATGTCCCATTGCTGAATCTAGGAGTCCATCACTGGATTACAAAAGTAACGCAAAAGTAACTTACCTGTGAATTTCCTCCCATAGGATAACATTGATGATTCTATGTGAAAAAGTTTAGAAGTGTCAACTTTTGAAATGCAATAATATTCTTTAAAAATCATACCTCTAAATAAAACGCATTTACTCACCTGTTTTCAGGAAAGGTCCCAGGGCTGAATCTAGGATCCAACCCTGGGTTAGCCAAAGTAATCTGAAAAATACTTAACTGTCTTTTACTTAAAAAGTCCATTTATTTGAATGTACTATACCTCCAATGTGTTGCAAACTGCATACTTAAAACTGTAACCAAAACCAGTACAAGTTATACTGCAATTATGAACTGTGTTCATACAAGTAATTTACTACTGCAAAGTATTTATATGCTTACCTGTACCAGGCTTGCTTGGTTCTAGAAATAAAACAACAGTATATATAGAGCCAGTTTCTTTCAAGAGAGTACTGAGGCCTGGTGCTGGGGTGGCCACAATCAACATTGCAGCCTTGCAATCATTGCAGAGGTTCCACAGTCAAGGACATCATAGCAGAGCTATGCTGTCCAGAGATTACTGAGCCTGGGCTTGGGTGGCCGCGATCGACATTGCAGCCTTGCAATCATTGCAGAGGTTCCACAGTCAAGGACATCATAGCAGAGCTATGCTGTCCAGAGATTACTGAGCCTGGGCTTGGGTGGCCGCGATCGACATTGCAGCCTTGCAATCATTGCAGAGGTTCCACAGTCAAGGACATCATAGCAGAGCTATGCTGTCTAGAGATTACTGAGCCTGGGCTTGGGTGGCCGTGATCGACATTGCAGCCTTGCAATCATTGCAGAGGTTCCACAGTCAAGGACATCATAGCAGAGCTATGCTGTCTAGAGATTACTGAGCCTGGGCTTGGGTGGCCGTGATCGACATTGCAGCCTTGCAATCATTGCAGAGGTTCCACAGTCAAGGACATCATAGCAGAGCTATGCTGTCCAGAGATTACTGAGCCTGGGCTTGGGTGGCCGTGATCGACATTGCAGCCTTGCAATCATTGCAGAGGTTCCACAGTCAAGGACATCATAGCACGGCGCCTAGAGAGTGGTGTGAATGGCCATGCTTAATCCAGAGAGTACATGAGGCCTGGGCTGGGGTGGCCACGATGGACATTGCAGCCATGCCATCATTGCAGAGGTTCCACAGTCAAGGACATCATAGCACAGCACCTGGAGAGTGGTGTGAATGGCCACGCTTAATCCAGAGAGTACATGAGGCCTGGGCTGGGGTGGCCAGAGTCCTGCTTCAGACCACGGATTGCAGGCTTACAGCAGCATAAGGGTCTCGGACTGCCCCCGGGACACGCCCGAAAATCATTATTTAGAACTTGCTTTGCTTTAAGTGGGCTGGGTCTCTCTAGGTCTCAAACCTGATAGCAATTAACAACAAACATTGAAATAATATCTAACGGTCATTACATTCAAGTCCTTAACATTACTGGTAAAAACAGTGATGGATTTCTGAACAACGTATGTGAAAAATCTTTTTTTGATGTAGCATATTGCTCTTGAATAGTGTATATTTTGAACTGAGCTGCCTCCAGGTGTTTATAATGGGCCAGGGCCATGATTAAAGAGGTGAGCTATGCAGATGGCGGAGATGTCAAGAGAAAAAGGGTGTACAAATCTAACATAGAGTGAATATAACAAGAGTGATAGAGACATTCTGAAGGCCACTACCCCTTCCACAAGCCTCAGTAATGTTTAATTCACAGTCTCAATATTAAAACATTTTTAATATTAAATATTTACAACACAATCACTGTTGCTACTCATTTAGCTGCAAAAAATCATTGACAAAGCCAATAGTCCTGGCTGGTTTTAGGACTATATTAGTTGTTGTGTTATTCATCTAGATGCATTAGTGGAATGCTGAGAGAGGCACCAGAATGCCAATTGCGTTGCACTCTATGGAAATCACACAAATTTAGTTTACGTGTTTAAGCTACACCCTTAATTATATAGCCCACATCCTTTTAGGTTTTTGGTTAGGTGCCTATGCACTTCCATTGTATTTAATATATTCATGTATTTTAGTGTAGTGTTTTAATTTAGAAACCCGTACTTCATTTATTATTGATTGTACATGTACAATATATAGCTTTTGCTTTTTTATAGTTTGTTAGTCATTAACTATTCATATATAATGTATAGTGTATTTTTGTAAATGCTACAGAATTCAAATCCTAATTCTTGCATTTTTTATCATTCATCATGAGGTCTGGTCTTTTCAAAATAATCAGAAAAGCATGTTAAGCCTGGCATAGACATGCATTAGGTAGAGTGGAACCTTCAGCTGGATGCTTACCTTTAATCCAGTTCCGTGTCTTCCACTGCCGAGGTAGGGGCAACTGTTTCTGGAAGTCTAAATTTCAAAACATATTGGAATATGTGGTAGGCAAGTGCTCTTGAGAAGCTGTCACCTTCTCAGGAATAGAAAGCAAAAGGTATAAAAAACCTACTTGCTGGACGAAGACTTCAAGGATGAAGAAAACCAGGTCCAAGTGTGGAATTCTTCAAGGATGAAGAGTCACGATCAGCAAGTGGAGGATGCGACAAAACGAGAACACAGCTTTGTTGCGCTGCACCCTCTACCCAGACTGGAGCCTATATATAGTAAAATAGTAAGAAAAGGAAATGTCATCAATACACCGCATGGCAGGAAACATACTGGAATAGGAAAGTCAGGAAGAAACCAAGAAAGAAGCAGCCATGGTAGAAAAAAAAGTACAAAATATTTTTTAAAAACCTGGAGCGCCTTTAAAAACCAGCTGTTAACCCCCAGACCGGTGATCGCCATTTTGGAGCTGAAGGAGCAGTAGCCAGGAGCCCAGCAGCTTGAGGGAAAGAAGCTCCAGCTGAGAGTGAAATTACAGCCAGAACTACGGGCTTCTTGCAGTATGGTCTGAGCCCCGGGAACTGCTGAACCCCGCAAGATACCCTGACTTTCGGGCACCCAGATGCATGTGAGCCGTGCTGGAAACATCCTTAGCAATGGCCTCCAGCTCCTTGAAGCCATGAGATCCTTATTAGCTCAGGAACCTCCTTCTTGTACAGAAGTTAAGTAGAATGATTCTGTTCGGCTTAGATATGCATGCTAGGGGCCATCTAAGAGACTTTGGAAGAAACTTTTGGTGTTAAGAAGATTTAACTAGTGGCAGGAAAGGAGACTACCAATGACTAATTTCATCATTCAATGCCGCCGATTATTGAAATATCATGACAATGTTGCAATTCTTTTTCATATTTTGCTTATTAATCACTTTCATTGCCACTGTTGTTTTTACTTTTATAGTTTAACCTATACACAGAACTGAACTAGAGGAGGACATTATTTTTTTCTAATGAATTCTTTTAAATATACAGTGTGGGCTTCTTGCTAGTGCCCTTCCATGGTGAAAAGAGTTTTGGATCTTACTAACACCACAAATAATCCTGTAGTCTCACAGGGCTGATCTTTGCCAAGTATGCGCCATCCTCAAGTAAAGCAGACGTGATTAATTGGTTGCAGTCCCCCAGGTTCCCTGTCTGGAGTTGTAGGTTGCGCAGAGCGTTTAGGGTTTCTAAAACTGGGCTGCATTGGCTTAAGTTGCAGAAAGGAATCAGCGTGCCCAACGTGGAATGGAACTTTGTGTTGGCACACATAAAACTGTAACAATAATGACTAACGTGGATACGTCTGTTGTAATATTGGTTTATTCCCCCAGTTCCGACAGGAGCTCCCTCTCTGCTGCAGGGGTTGTCAAGCATTTGACTAATAAATGTTTTTCTCTATTTGATTGCATTTTTGAATTACATTCTGGATCTGTCTTAAAATGGAGGCACAGCCTAATATTATAAGGGTAAACGTTAGGGCTCCATTGACAGAGCACCTCATGGGATGTGATTTCCCTGAGGCTGAGGGTGAAGTTATTGTAGTAGTCAATGCATGTGCAGCATACCCCTTTAAAATATTATATTCATAGGTGGCGTTTGATCCTCTCGTTCCTAATACTAGATCCTAATACTAGTCTTTGTCATACCTATAAAACTGCCCCTCTTTCAGCCGAATAAGAACCCCATCAAAGGCTAGAAATTTCACAAGTAAATCAGCAACATCCAACTTGGTTTGGTGGACACTTACCACATGTAATGGAGAATGTTAGAAGGGGTCCTTCAGAAAATCCAAGAGGTGCCTGGCCTGTATTGACTTGTTAATCTCTGCACCTGGATGCAAGAAATTTGACTGCTCCGGGATTAAAACATCTACTAAAGGAATTAGTATATAGACGACCTGGCATGTGTACCGCGGATAGAGGGCACTGGTATTTTAGTTCCTTCTGCTGCACAACTGCATGATCTTGTGCAGATAATGAAAAATTTCCTAGTAACCATGACGGAAAGTTTCAATTCTATTAAGGACGCGGAGGCGAGGATTATGCTGTAACTTCCTTTATTCCTACAGCCAGCAGTATTCAACTTCAACACATGAACAAAAAACTAGCACTCCCAAGGTGCTCTGGGCGGTCAATAATGTACACCAATCAGTGTGCTCCATCATTCCCGAAGGCGTGTGCTTCCTGGGTTACCTCCTCTTTCGAGACTGCGGCCAGAACCAAATTCTAACTCATCATTCGTTCTTGGCCCCATCAGATCCTGAAAGAAAGAACCGTAGGCCCATGACTCTGCTCTTTACCAAAAACCAACCAATAAATCCATTAAAACCAGAATCAGGATGACTGAGAGCATGCATTTTAAACAAACGAATAATAAAAGAATAACAGATATACTTATACCATACAAGGCCTCGCTCACTCAGAAGAATGAAAAGTTATGAGATCCGGACCAGGGTGGGAACAGGAGTTCGCTAGAGCCCTGGGTGGAAATAATCCTCGCCTCCGCGTCCTTAATAGAATTGAAACTTTCCGTCATGGTTACTAGGAAATTTTTCATTCTATGTCAGGACCGGAGGCGAGGATTGTGCTTGTTCAAAGCTTATCCACCACCAGCGAGGCCATATCTACGACTGGTTTAAAATAAAATCTCTTCAACATCGAGTCCGATGACCAAGATGCTGCGTTCAGAATATCCTCCAACCTGGCACCCAGGGAGAAGGCCTTCGACGCTATCCCTTCACGCACAGAATGGGCGCCAAACTGCAAGATACTTATGCCCGCTTCCTGCATAACCCATCTGATCCAGCGTGCTATCGTTGGTGGTGTAACCGCCTTGAAGGGCTTACGTAATGAAATCAACAACTGACGTTCGCCCGGCGGGCGAGTCTCCTCCGTCATATTCTCGTATTCTTTAAGACATCTGACCACACAGAGCTTAGGAGAGTGATCGAAAGCCGGATAAGAGATTATCCTAGAGTCTGATTTCGTCCTCCGGACGATATGGAAAGTAACTCCCTGAGGGTTATACACTATACCTGAAACATCCAGGGCTCGAACATCGGAGACCCTGCGACATGAAACCAGGCATAAAAGCATCGCTAGTTTTGCTGACAACTCCTTCCTAGACAGGTATCTATTGGCCTGCCAAGACTGAAACAGACGAAGGACTTTATTAACGTTCCAAAGAGAAGAGTATCTGGGTTCTGGAAGGAAGCGTCAGGCGAATACCCCTCAGTAACTTGCAAACCATCGGATGTTCTCCCACGGGCTGGCCCTGAACTGGCATATGCCCCGCAGAGATCGCCGGACGATAAGAATTAATCTTTCTATAAGCAAGAACTTGAGACGCCAGTGATGCCAAGAAATTGAGGATAGCTACCACTTCGCATTCCATGGGATCCTGGTTGTTCCGAACACACCAACCGACCCGTCGAGCCCAGGCTGACTTATAACGCTTGTTAGTGCTGTCTGCCCATGCCGCTCCCAACAGTCTTTGAGCGTCTTGCGATAGTCCGCTGACTCTCCAGCAATGCCTGAACTCCGCCATGCCATGAGGGGCATTCTCCCTTGCTGGAGAAGGGGGTGAGGGAGACCTTGAGGGTCCCTCAGAAGAAAAGGATCGCGGGGTAGTAGGACTGGAGAATCCCCCAAAAATTCCAGAAGAACTGGAAACCACACTTGAGACCTCCAATACGGGGTGATCAAGACCACCCTCGCTCGCTGCCTGCGAACCTGAGTCGTGAGTTGCATGATCATCGCGAATGGAGGAAAAGCATAGCCCACGTCCGCGGACCAATCCTGCAGGAAAGCATCCATGGCAGCTGCTAGGGGGTCCGACTTCCAACTGTAAAACTTTGGCAGTTGGTGGTCCAACCTGGACGCAAATAGATCCACCGAAAACGGACCCCACGTGTCGCTGAGGCATTGGTAAACCCGGGGTTGGAGCTGCCATAGGCTCATATCCGTCCAGCTCCTGGAGCACCTGTCCGCCACCACGTTGGCGACCCCCGGGAGGTACTCTGCCGACACCGAGAAGTTGTGGGACAGACAAAAGGTCCACAGGGCCTTGGCCAGGTCTGCTAGCGCCTTGGAATTTGTCCCCCCCCCCAGGTGGTTGATGTAACGCACCGCCGAGACATTGTCCATCTTTAACAGGACGTTGCACGAGACCCTGTCCTTGGTCCAACAGCGAATGGGGGAAGAGCCGGCCATCAATTCCAGGCAATGGATGTGCAACTTGCCTTCCACGGTGGACCACTTTCCTCCTGTAGAGGAGTCCCCGCAGCGAGCCCCCCAACCCAGCTTGCTGGCATCGGACTCTATGACCAGATCCGGATCGCAACCAAAGATGGCCCTGCCGTTCCAGGCTTCCATATGGTCGAGCCACCATCTCATTTCCCTGTGCACCTCTTCTGAGATGCGAGGCTTTGAGACGTTGAAGTGCTCTGTAGTGGAGCGGCCCCGGGAAAATCGCCTGAATGGACTAGGACAAGAGGCCCACCACCCTCGCTATCTGCTGAAGCCACGTGGATGGTCGAGCAAGAGTGCACTTGAGCTCCCTGTGTATCTTGACAATCTTTCTGGGAGGAAGGCTTAGGGTATGAGACAACGAATCGATAGTAAACCCTAGGAAGGTCATCTGTCTGGACTGGACCAGAAGGGCTTTCTTGTCGTTGATGACAAATCCCAGGTGCTGCAACAACTCTGTTGTTTCTGTGAGACGATCGGTCAACCGTATTGGGCACTGTTCCAGCAGCAAAATATTGTCCAAGTAGATGATGAGGCACAGACCCCTCCCTCGCAGCGTCTCCATCAACGGCTTGAGAACCTTTGTGAACGAAAGCCCGAAGGGGAGGGTCGCAAACTCGTAGACCTGGTCTCTCCACAGAAACTGCAGGAAACGCCTGTACGGGTGAAAAACTGGCACCATCCGGTACGCGTTCTCCAGTCTGCGGGTTGAAAGAGGTCACGCAAAAGATGGATACCCTCCATCTTGAAGTGGCGGTAAACTAACCACTGGTTGAACTCTTTGAGATTTATGACGGGGCGCTGGCCGCCATCCGTCTTGTCTACAGCGGAGATGTTGCTGAGAAAACTCCTCGGGTGCAATGGGGCAGGGACAATCGTTCCTTTCCGCAAGAGGTCTGCCACCTCCTTGTCTATGAGAGCGGCCTTGTCTCGTGCAAAAAGCAGCGGTCTGGGTCAAGTTTCTTGCACAGGAGTCCCGTAAAACTCTATCTGGAAACCCCTAATAGTCAGCAACACCCAGGCATCTGAGGTAATAGTCTTCCAATTGCTCTCGAAAAGAGCCAACCTGCCCCCCCAACCCGAGGTGTACCGGCCATTTAAAGGCCCCGGACTCTGCCACCTCGACCTCTGAAACCACGGCGGGACTGGAAGAATGCCTGCCGCCCTGAATCTGTGGTCTTCTTTCCGCCTCTCTGAGGGCCTTGCGTGTAAAACTTGCCGGCCGAGCGCCCCCTTCCACGGCCGGCGCTGACAAGAACACAAGGTCGAAACACATTCTAAATTGATGTTTGCGTCTTGTCCAGGGAGGTAAATGTAGAGACAAACCTCGTCAACTCCTTTATAAAAGGATCCCCGAACAGGCCACCATCTGCGATTGCGCCCGCCTCCGTAGAGGCCAAATCCCCTAGCTTGGGATCCACCTTGAGCAAGAAGAAGCGGCGCCTCTCCGTAGAGAGGGCGCAGTTGGCGTTTCCTAAGAGAACGATTGCCCTCTGCGCTCAGTTGGAGATGCGTTCAGGAGACAGTGCAGAACTCAAAGCCTTGGCCTCCTCAGCCAATTCCAGAATCTTCCTGAGGGGGCCGGTCACGTCCAGGAGTTTGTCCTGACAGATCTTCCAGGACCGGTCAATACCCTTCTTGGGGTCTCTGATATACTTCTGAAGGAAGGTCGCCATCTTCTGGTCGACCTCTGGTGTTGTGGCCACCTTGCCCGGCAAGGCCGATCGGGGTCACTGAGCCCTAAGGCAGTCCCTAACCTCCTTCTCAAGAGGTTTGCGGAGCCGACTTGCCACAAACGCAGACACCTTCGGAGAGGGCTGCCATGCAGATGAACGGGGATGCACTAGGTCCTCGGGGACCAGCATGTCCGCAGGCCCTTCGGGTTGAGCAGAGGGCTCTGAAGAGGGAACGTTGGGGTACCAGGAGGTGGACGGGCCCGCCTTGTACAGGGAGTCTCCCTCTGAATCCTCGTCACCCTCAAAAGTAAATTGTGGCTCCTCCGGTAACAGATCCTGATCCAAGCGCCGGGATATAGCCAGAAACTCAGTCTTCAGACGTTTAAACGCCCCTCGTTCTGGCTCCTTGGCCAGCTTCCGCTTCTCAGCGCGTTGGGACTGCTCCGCTTGGATGGCATAAGCGTATTTCATTATGGGGCGCTCAAATGGGCCCATTGCCGCCTCTACAGCCCTATGAATGGATGTGTCAACCGCATCGCAAAACTCGTCATCCAAGGGGATGAACTGGAGGGTCTCCTCTTCTGAGTACTCCACATCCATAGCCTGGCAGGAAATTCCTTGACACAGGGTATGCTGTAATGTGTTAGTATAGGGCCAAGATGGCCGAAGTTTGAAGGCGCGAAGCGCTATAATTTTGTGCCGCCTGGCAACTGGTCAAAGCAAGGGGGCAACTCATCCTTCACTCACTGGGTGTCTAGAAGTCTGGGCCTGCCCTCACCACAGCAAACGAGCGTCAGGAAATTGCACACGGTCTTCAAGTGCCTCACGGCAATTAGTCTGACCCAAATGTGTGTCACGCTGTGGAATCTTCCCTAATCTCTGACCTGCTAGCAGGTGTCAAGGTCCCAGACACACACAGCCGCCAAGATGCAGACGCGTCTTTCTAAACTCGCGGGTGCATTTGAACTCGCTGGTCCCCGCCGCAGGGAACGGCACGGACCAGCGAGATGACAGTGACACATGCACCCCCTGCGAACTGACGCGCAACTGCGTCTGAGACAGGGGTTGCGAGTGGAGCTTTCCGCGAGCGCTCCCGTGGCCCCTCAAGAAACACGAGCCGGCCGACACCGCGCACCAGCGCCGCTCAACCGCTAAAGTGCCCCAGAGTCGTAGAAGAAGCCGCTGCAGGCCGTCAACTGGACTCGCAGCGAGTTCCCTCACCGCCGCGCATGAGAAGCTATACGGCGCTAAGGCAAAACTTACGAGCAAACATATCGCGCAATAATCAGTCAACGCAAGGTACTTGAGCGTAAAAGGCCATTTTATTAGGACAGGGTTGGACAATCATAACCAGAACATAACACAAATCCCCAACAATCCCCAACAACAACCTTTCCCACTATCCCATACTCTCCAAGACTCCAACTACTCCATCCCCACTTCACACCGCAACCTTCTCACTTCCATTCGCTTCCTCACTTCTCTTCCCAAAACTCCACCATCATCTCCATTCGTCGTACACTGGTCTGGCGCACCCCCACGTTTCCCCAGTATCCCCCTCCCCGGAAGGGTGAGTATGCCCGTCATGGACTCCTCCCCCCTCCCCAATCCGCCCCACACACACACAACCCGTCCTAAACTGGCACGCTGAAAAACATGACATCTCCAACTAGTCACGTGATTGCCGGGTGGGCGGGTGGCCAACGATCCACTAGCTGACCCACCCTGAGGCGCTGGGGAAAGGAAGAGGAAGGACTCCCTCTTCCTTCCCCCTTTATCCCCTACCTGACGACCCCACCCCTTATCCCACCCCTTCCTCCCCTGTCCTTTCTATTGCGCGAATTCCCCGGGGGAAGACTAGACCGCTGGTCTTACTTCCCCCGGGGGCCGCATCGCGCAATAATCAGTCCACGCAAGGTACTTGAGCGTAAAAGGCCATTTTATTAGGACAGGGTTGGACAATCATAACCAGAACATAACACAAATCCCCAACAATCCCCAACAACAACCTTTCCCACTATCCCATACTCTCCAAGACTCCAACTACTCCATCCCCACTTCACACCGCAACCTTCTCACTTCCATTCGCTTCCTCACTTCTCTTCCCAAAACTCCACCATCATCTCCATTCGTCGTACACTGGTCTGGCGCACCCCCACGTTTCCCCAGTATCCCCCTCCCCGGAAGGGTGAGTATGCCCGTCATGGACTCCTCCCCCCTCCCCAATCCGCCAACCAGGGAACCCCCGGAGGGCGGTTACCTGCCCCACCCCACACAAGTGCACCTTTCGCCCTCACCCCCTCAGACACCAAATCGACTCATTCCACAACCCACTAATCAGATCCCTCATCTCCATCATGTAGTAGGCGTTTCCCATGTGCGAAAGGTGCACGCCATCAGCCCTAAAAAGCAAGGGCTCTTCGAGCCGCAGACCAGGATGCGCCAGCACCTTGATCCCACAGTCCTCACAAAAAACTCTCATCGCCCTATTCAATTTTCTGCGAGCGCGCTCCACCGCATCGGGCTTCAATGCCCCCCCTCCAAACCCTTCTGGGAATGAACTCTGTCCACACAATACAAGCGCCAGCCAGATTGCGTTTTATCGCTTCCAAGTCCCGCTGCATCAAATAAATCAATGACACCGCTGATTGCCGCACCAGATCGTTCTCTCCCAGGTGAATAACAAGCAGATCCGGACATCCTTGCTGCGAGACCTTCTTCGTGAGCCAAGGCAAAAGTTCCCCCCAGCGCATCCCACTCCTACCCCACCAGAACACCTCATGACTGCTGCTTCTCAGGCCCAGGCTACGCCCGTACACCTGCCTGTCAGAAAACTTGGCAGCCCAATGCACAAATGAATGTCCCACTATCCAGGTAACCGTCTTGGCTCCAGGACCCCCAACACAACCTACGAAGAAAAAAGGAGCATTAGAAACGAAAAAGGTCGCACAAAACGCTCACACAGCCGCCGCGCACCCCTCCGCCCTACTTCCTAATGTACCGCTCGCAGCAGCGCGAACGCCATCTACCAATTTTCTTGATCTTATCCCAGGACCAACCCAGCCATGCCGCCGCTGTCGCCGCGCCGATCCGAAAGGAATGAGTCCCATACCCCGCTGGGTCCCTACCTAAGCGCCGCAACGCCATGCGCATCACCGCCAATAGTTGGTAAGCCGTGACCCTTTTCCCAGAAGCATGACAGAAAATCTCCCCCACCAATCGGCCGCACTGCCCGCAAAAACTGCTCCACTCCCGCACCGGGCACACCGCCAACTCCCCAGACTAACTCAGTCACACCCACGTGCCTCTGCCAACCTGATCCGTCTTGGAACGCCCCAACCATATCCCCAGGCGCCCCCCATCCAAACGTACATCCTCAAACCTCATCCCCATCCCCCCCTTGCCCCCCAGCAACTCCGAAACCCGGAAAGCCCCAAAGAACATCCACGTCATACATAGGCGGAACAACGCCAACTCATGCCGATCGTAACACAGAAAACCCAACTCCCCCAACACATCCACCAACAGTTCAAAAGTGATCGCCTCGCGCAACGGCGCTCCCCCCCGCCCTCCCCGCTCCCTGGTCCAGCCCTTCAGCATCCTGCTCAGCAACTCACCCTTGGCCGGATCAAAACCCAGATAGAGCTTCCCATAGAAAGAAATCCCCGCCAGTTTACCTGCAATCGTCACTGACGACAATCCTCTATCCATGCAGTGCAACACATAACGCACGACACCCGCCTCACACTCTCCCTGAGACATCCGCCACTCACCCCGCGACCAACCCAAGAACACACCCAACTCCACCCATGCCATACGATACGTCCGCCGCGTGGACTCGGCAGCAGACTGCTCCACCAGATTCACCACTCTCACTCCCCCCAGCTCCAGATACCCTCCGGCACCTTGGTCTTGGCAAAGTCCGCTCCGGGCGCCAACCTTCGGAAACGCTGCCACTGCGAACGAGACAATGCATCCGCGATGTCATTGCTAACGTCCGGCACATGTTTCGCGCGAAACAGCACATTGAAGCGCAAGCACAGCAGCATGAAACTTCGCAGCAAGCGCAGCACCCGCAGGTCCCTTGCCCTCTGATGGTTCACCAAATCCACCACAGTCCGGTTGTCCACATGAAAAAGCACCGACCGGTTCCGGAATTCCTGTCCCCACACCTGCAGCGCCACCAACAGCGGAAAGAACTCCAAAAACGCAATGCTTCTGCCCTGTGCCAACCAGTGCGCCGGCCACTGCTCCGCACACCACCGGCCATCCCAAAACACACCAAAGCCGCGCGCCCCAGCCGCATCCGAAAAAATCTGCACCTGCCACACCATGTTCTCATCTGCGAAATCCAAGGAGACCCCATTGAAATCACTCAAGAACCCTTGCCACACTCGCAGATCCGCCCGAACACCCACCGAAATCCGCACCCTGTGATGAGGCAACACCGCCCCCGACATGGCCAGCCCCAGTCTCCTGCAAAACGTCCTGCCCGCCCGCACCACTCGGCACGCGAAGTTCAGCAAGCCCAACAAACGCTGGACGGACCTCAAATCGATCTTCCGTTGCAACACCACGCAGCTCAAACAGTCCTGAATCTCCGACACCTTCTGCTGGGGAAGGCGCGCCATCCACTCCACTGAATCCAACTCAATTCCCAGGAAAGCCAGACAACAACTGGGCCCAGCCGTCTTCTCCGGCGCCAACGGCACCCCAAACTCCCCCGCCATCCTCTGAAATTGGAGCAAAGCCGCCCCGCACTCACCCGATCGACCTCGGCCTACGAACAAGAAATCATCCAAGTAGTGGGACACCAGCCGGTGCCCCGCCCTGTCGGTGAAGGCCCATTGCAAAAAGGAACTGAAAGTCTCAAACAGAGCGCAGGAGATCGCACACCCCATGGGCAAAACCTTGTCCACAAAGATGGCCCCCCCAAACTGCATGCCCAACAACGAGAAATCCGCCGGGTGAATGGGCAGAAGGCGGAACGCCGACTTGATGTCACACTTGGCCAGCTCAGCCCCCCGCCCACACAATCTCACCAACCCAATCGCATCATCCACCGACGCATACAACACCCGAGAATCCTCCTCTGCGATTAAATCATTCACCGACCGTCCCTCAGGCCATGACAAATGGTGAATCAAGCGAAACTCACCCGGCTCCTTTTTTGGAACCACCCCCAAAGGGGATATGATGAGCGCAGGTAGCGGCCACGTGTCAAACGGGCCGGCCACTCGCCCCTCGAGCACCTCCTTGTGCAACTTCGCCTCCACCACCCCCGGCAACTCCTTCGCCGACCGCAAATTCTCCGCCCATCTGCACTCCCGCGGCCCCTGGTACCCCACTCGAAACCCTTCTGTGAATCCCCAGAAAAGCCTCAAAGCCGCCGCCCGATCCGGGTAGCGGGAGAGCCACGGCCCCATGGCCTCCACCCTAACTGGCGTAGGAGCCCTTTGGCCCAGACTGCCCCCTGCCCTTTGTGACCCGCCACTGCTCGGACGGGGTGGCCAATGTGAAACATTGCGTGACCGGGTGCTTGCCCCCACACTTAGAACACTCGTGTTTAAATGTGCAGGGGTGTCGGGTGCAGAACCCCTTGTTGAAATTCCAACAAGCCCCTGTGGTGGCTCCCCCACTCTTGGCAGGCTGTCCTGTTGCGCCTGCAGTGGCAGCCGGCCCGCCTGCTCCCCCGGCTCCCCCGGCTCCCCCGGCTCCCCCTCCCGCCCCCCCCCGAGGCGGGACGTGACTGAAAAGGCCGATAAGCCACCGGAAGGCCACTTGCCGTGTGGGTGGACGCAGAAGACTGCGTGGAGGCCATCCACTGCACCCACAGCTCCTGATCTACCTCTCCCCAGGGCTTGTCAGGGTTGACGCTGACCCGCGCCCAAAATTCCTCATCGTAACTGAGCCAGGCGAAACCCCCAAAGTGCATCTGCGCTTTCCTGATGATATCCATATATTTAAATAACGCAATCGCCCTATCCTGATGCTTCTCGCAGTGAATACTGGCATAAATCAAGAAAGCCGACGTCCAATTTTCCATATTAACCGGCACCCGTGGCCGCCTCGTCAACTCCCACTCCTCCTCCTTAGACCCCTCCTTCGCCTGAATCTCCCGATGCAACAACTTAAAAACGTCCACATACTCGTGTTTCCAAATCCTGCCCCTCGTCTTCTCGGACAGATGGGACCCCAATGGCATCGCCAAACCCATATAAGGCAACTTCTTCTTATGCTTCTCTCACCCCTCCTCTTTCCCATCCTTCTCCCCCTCCTTATCCGTCTGAACACCGGCCCCCACCATCCGCTTCTCATCCCCCTCCGGGGCCGCCGCCTTAGCCGGCACCTTCGGCTGCGCCGACTCTCCCACCACCCTCACTGACCCGTCCCCTACCCCCACAGACCTGCAAGACTTCGGGCGCCCCCGCCCAATCCCTTCATCCCACACCCCCCACCATGTGCTCTCACCTGTCAAAGTGCGTGGCACCTCCTGCGCCCGTCCGCCGGGACCCGGGGCTGACACCCTCACCACTGGCGTCTTGCTGCAGCCGGCTTTGGCCTGGAAAACACCAAACTTCCGCGTTGCCTCCGGCCCCGTCACCTCACGCACTTCACCGTCTTCCAACTCCTCACTCTCCGACTCATAATCCAGCTCTTCCACCACCACAGGCTCGCTGGTCTCCACGCGCACCTCACGCACTACACGCTTCACTCCTTTTCCTTCCTCTCCTTGAACAAATTCATACTCCGGCGCCGATGATGCGCGCTCCCTCGGTGGAGGGCAGGCCGCCGCGGACCCCCCTACTACTTCGCCCCGGCGTCTGGAGGCCGTCATGCGCCCCGCCGGCCCACCCCGGCCTCTACCAGCAAACTGCGCTGGCTTGGATCCCCCCCGCCCCTCGGGACCGGCATAGTCCGAGGGGGCCCCAGCGCCACCAGGTCTCTGCGACGTCAAGTCCGTCCCTGTCTCCTCCTGCCACACCCAGCGCCCGCGCCCCCGCGTCGGCCCCGCACCCCCCCCGCGCGCCACCACCTGGACCCCCGCCGCTCCCCCTCCCTAGCCGCGCACATCTCCTCCCAACGCCGCTCCGTCTCCTTGATCAACCGCCGCTGCTCCCGGATACGCTCCTCCAGAGACATCTCCGCCCAACGATCGTCCCACCGCCCCTCCCCCGCGGCCCGTGCCCCACGACCGCGGCCCGCACCCCCAGAGGGGGCAGGCGTCCCAAGCCCCGATCCCTGGCCCCCCACAGCCTTAGCCGGACCCTTGCCCTTGCCCCCCCGCCCCCCACCCTTCCCTTTGCCCCCACCCACCGAATCCAGAGCCTGGTCCCCCCACCCACCGCCCTCACCCCCCGCCGACTCACTCCCCGAAAGATATAGGGTGAAATCATCCCCCACCCGGTCCTCTGTCTCCTCCTCCAGCTCGCTATCCCCACTGTACTCCACCAAAAACGAGGCCCCCCCGCTGCCCCCAGCTCCCCCGGCCCCCCACGGCCCGGCCGCGCCCCCACAGCACCACCCGCGTCACTACACACCCCCCCGCCCCCCCCTACAGGCACCTCCGCCATCGTCCCCAAGGCCGGGAGGCTCAGACGCCTATCTCCGGGCTTCCCCACAGGCCCCGCCTTCCTTCCCCCCCCTCGCGCCCCAGCCGCGTGCTTCTTCGGAGGCGGTTCCTCCATACAGGCCGCAACGGCCGCCGCCACCCCCGCGGACGCCGAACGCGGTGTCCTCGACATCCCCACCCACGCCTGCTCTAACACGCCCGGCCGCAGCAGATCCGCCCTCCCCGCGCGGCCTAATAGCTGAAGCGCAGCCCGAACCGCCGCATCGTCCGGCACCTGAGCCCCCCCCGCCTCCATACCTGCTCACGCTCCGCCGCACAACCGCCCCTGCCCTCGCGGACCCGCAACAACGCCCCACACAGGCCGCCCACCGTCGCCATACGAGGCCGCCACAAACCGCTCCACAAACAACAACCGCCGCTCACCGTTTGAACTGCCCGCCGATACCAAGACCTCCAATGAAAAATTCTTCGAATATCGCACCACAAACCCGACGATCCCAACGATCCACTCCAACGATCCACTAGCTGACCCACCCTGAGGCGCTGGGGAAAGGAAGAGGAAGGACTCCCTCTTCCTCCCCCCTTTATCCCCTACCTGACGACCCCACCCCTTATCCCACCCCTTCCTCCCCTGTCCTTTCTATTGCGCGAATTCCCCGGGGGAAGACTAGACCGCTGGTCTTACTTCCCCCGGGGGCCGCATTATCAATGGCAACAATCACAATACCCTTACAACTGGCCTACAAATCAATGTAAGCACGATACCACAATATAGAAAAAACAATCAAATATATGAGAGGAAAGGGACAAGCAAACTTAACTGAGTGGCAGCAGGAAAGAAAGAGGAGGTGACCCAGGAAACACACGCCTTGGAGGATGACAGAGCACGCTGATTGGTGGACATTATGGACTGCCCAGAGCACCTTGGGAGTGCTAGTTTTTTGTTCATGTGTTGAAGTTGAATACTGCTGGCTGTAGGAATAAAGGAAGTTACAGCATAATCCTCGCCTCCGGTCCTGACATAGAATTAGTCCACAGACTATTAATGCAATTATGGACAAACCACCCACAAAGGGATGTGAGAGTCCGTTCTGGATTGCTCACAAAACGAATCAATTGGAAGCTGTCTATCCTCACACTGCACCTTAAGACAAGTATAGAACGTCAACTACAAGTGTTCCACTTGGCATGATGCCACCCGTAGAGTGTTGTACTACATGGGAACCTATATTTGTAAGTATTTAGACTGCTACACATGGCACAGTTACCAGAGGTTTTAAAGCAAGTAGAAAGTGAGCATGGTGGACTCTGGCAGCTGATTTGGGTATGAAGTTGATTGGTAACTTTGAAACTGTCTCTTCAATAGTTCTTAGTAACGTTCAAAGGGAGCAGGGGTTTTGGCCATGCACCAGCGCTTGGCTGCTTTTCCATGCAAGATCGTGAACTGCTTAAAATGTATTCCTTTGGAGGTCAAGATAGATGTGACTACTTCTGCAGGAGTAGGCATGGGCAGTCTCTCTTCTGAAGAGCACAATGGAAGTAACTCATGCTTCTGAGACTCTCAAAGAGCATCTAGTGGTGACTACAGCTGAACAATACCTTCAGGTGGGAAGACCAGATACACTCAGAAACATTCCTGAAAACAAGATAGAAATACAGATTGAATGGGACACATGACACAAAATCAAAGCAGTATGTTGGTCATCTTTATCGGATGCCTATGACATTGTTCTCGTAGAGGAAGGCTGGCCTCCATCCTGTATAAGATATACATGTTGTAGAGAAGAGGTAATAATGAAAGCATTAGCATCTCTGGGAAAATATGCGAGTGGGCCTTAAAAGAGGTTCTAGCATTGTATAGAAACCAAGCAGGGTGGGGAACAAAGTGGAGTGAGCCACAGGCGAAGACTGTGTATGCCATAAAACCAGAAGCTATGCTTTATGCTAGATCAACCACAGTATAAGGACGTGATCATGAGCACTCCCCTACTCCCAGTGTTGACAACTGATAGAGAATCATATTGGATTGTAGATATGTGAATGCAACGACATGCGCACGTGGGTTGCAAAATACTCACAGTACTGGCTGAGTAGGAAAAAATTCAAAAACGACAATGGCTATCTCGAATAAGCTCTTGAGTCAAAATATAGCACAAAACTTGCTTTCTTGTTTGACCTACAGGAGTTTGCCAAAAATGTATAAGAATTGCTGTCGGTTATTTGCGGCAAGAATGAGGGAGATCTTACCTGAAGATTCTAAAGTGTTATGGTACATTAATAACATATTGTAACACTGAACAACCTGGGTCTAGTACTGGGTCAGCAGGGATAAACAAAAGGCAAAACCACTCATTCTAACATCTCTTGGTTAGAGAAGAACCCTTTAGGGAACAGAACCCATCAATCACCGAAGAATCAGTGTATTGTCATCATCTGGGTCTGTCTCTCCTGTCACACCACACCAGAGCTAGAGAGAACAGCCTGGTCGCGGGTCAGGGGAGAAGGCGTACAAGGGTTGTAAACAGTACCAGAAATGACAAGAAAACAGTGGGTTCTCCTTCGTGTGAAAAGGGGTTCAAAAAAAGTGCAGCGCTAAATCAAAAAATGTGAATAAAAATGGCTAGAGAAACTCAAAAGTGCTTTAATCGGTAGAGCACCTCTGCCAAAATTAAAAAGCAAAATGGCAATTTAGCATAAATACATCGTCATTATGCTCATTGTCCATAGTATGTGGTCGACATGTTTCTGCCCACTGGGATCTACAAAGTATCGAGGGCATTCATCAGGACCTTAATATTGCTGCTACTATGAATAAGTAAAATTGTAAAAGTATATTAAATTACAGACATTCCTACCACCGGTTGAACTCCATGGATGTAAAAACCGGATACCTAGGGAAGTGGAAAAACATAAATAAGGAGATGCGAAGAGCTATCCATGTTGATAAGACCAGCAAACAACAGTATAAATATACCGCCATACAAAACACAAATTTTTGTGTTAGTAACATCTAAAAGTGTATTAGATTGCACTTACCCTACAAATGTGGGTGATACCCTCACCTCAACCTGGCTCTACTCAGGGAAGGGGGCCCCGCTCTGATAAAGGGGAAAGGAAAAAAGAAACACGGCTGTTGTAAAACATGCCTAGATCTTTATGTTCCCCATACCAAATGACTAAGAAGTATAAAGTTTGTCCATGTCTCTAAAATAGGTGGAGGCACAAAGTATGGCAATAAAGTACTAGTCAGGGTAGAAGGCCTCTAACCAGATAGAAAGAAAGAGCCCAAATACTCCATCGAACAATGTAGTTAAAGGGCCATTGAAAAAATCCAGAGGGTTATTGTAAAAACACTAATGTTAAGGACTCTTTAAGTTGTTCTAGAAAGATTATAAGGCATTACAAGAGCAAAAGCCAAGCTTACCTCTCCGTCGGTACCCCAGGGCGGTCTATGAGTAAAGACCAGAGGTACCGACCCGAGCAGAGGGGGAGTGTTTTTATAATGTACTAGATTGTAAACAGGTGCGCTAGAAAGTGATGAAAACAGATCTACCACATCTCCGATAAACACAGCGCATATACTGAATGTAAAATTGAATGCGCATGTGCCGTAATCGAGGCGCTACAGTGATACATCTCGAATATAGTGGGTTCCCATTCTAGATAAATGTAAAGGAATTACGGTAAGCTCCAGCACCAAAAGCGGCCAAAGAACATAACCGCTATGGTCGCTATGTAAACTATATACATGAAGGGAGTTCCCAAAGCATAACGTGAAGTCCCCCACGAGGATAACATCTCAATCAGACAACCTCTACAAGTGCGTGCCCTTCATTAAAGCGTGTTTAAAGTCGATGGGCATGCGCTCATATCTATTTCAACATAGAGAGAGATATATGTATGTGGTGTGTAAGGTTTTGTCAGGCCAACGAAAAAAGAAGAAGGGAACTATTATGACTGAGTTCCACGCGATAACCATTATGATACGTTCAGTATGTTAGTGAAATGGGGTTCAATAAAGAATTCACAAACATGGTGTATTAGTGTTGAAGACTCTCCAATTGAACGTATCACACTCTATTCACACCATATTCACAGACAAGGCAAAGATTAGAAGGTGTTGACCAGGGAGTACTGGATGAGAAACGTACTCCTGATTATCACTAAGTTTAAAGCAAAAGCCAGGGAATATCGTCATTAAGTCCTGTGGTATCTGAGTGTAAACGGTACACCCATCTCTGTTCTCTACAGAGGAGAAACCGTTGGATATCCATGATGTGTTGGGGAATATGGGGTTGCTCCAATATTACCCACCGAAGATCTGTTTCTCTATGGCCTGCCGAGATGAAATGGTTGGTAAGTTTGGTGGCACTCTTTTTGCACCGAATGGTGCTCTTATGTTCTGCTATTCTGAGTTTAATTTTCCTCGATGTCATTCCCACATAGTTCATTTCGCAGGGACACTTGATAAGGTAAATGACCCTCTCGCTGTTGCAATTAGTGTGTTTATCAAGCCGCCAGGGTCTACTTGTGCCAATGTCAACCTCGGTGGTATGTGATGTCTGGGGACACACCGAACAGTTCCCACATGGAAAGTGACCTTTAACAGGGGGTAGGCCCCACAAGGACAGCTCCGCAGATCTCTGGGACGCTCGAGGGCGTGTGTGTATCAGCTGGTCTTTGATGTTCTGGCTCCTCTTGTAGGCAAATAGAGGAGGAGGTAAGGTCTTCCCTTCAATTTTGACCACTCTCCAGTTCTTAAGAATGCTCTTCTTAAGGGCGTTAGAATGGCTGGAAAAAGTGTTGACGCATGTTATCCGATTCTCTTCAGTGCTTGGATCACGAATCCGTTTTTCCAGGAGAGCCTCCCTGTGGTTGTTCAGAGCTCTCTTCATCGATGTTTTCACTGTACTCTTTGGATATTGCCTATCCAGTAATTGTGCAGAAAGTTGATTGGCATGTTCGTAATACTTGGAGTTTGTTGAACAATTGCGTCGAATGCGGAGAAATTGCCCGAAGGGCAAATTTTCTCGCAGAGCTCGTGGATGGAAACTCTGGAAATGTAACAAGGAGTTCCGAGCCATCGGTTTCTTATATAGTTCAGTCGTGAGTATGCCATCCTGAGAGCTGATCTTAAGATCCAAGAATGGTAGGTTCTTTTTTGAAGTTACACAGGTAAACTTAAGAAAGTCATTTTGAAGGTTTAGCCATGTGTGGAAATTCTCAATTGTGTCAATAGGGCCTCTCCAAATGACCAAAATGTCGTCTATATACCGTTTCCAGGACAAAATATGGCCTAGAAACGGATTATTGATAGACAAAACCTCAGCCTGCTCAAAATGGTGGACATAGAGGTTGGCCAAGGAAGGAGCAAAAATGCTCCCCATCGATGTTCCGGAGATCTGAAGGAATAGCTGGTCCTCAAATTGAAAGAAATTTTCTTTCATAGCCAGGGTCGCGCAGAACATGATGAACTCAACTGGTGTTGTGCTCTGCAGATCTTGTGTTTCAAGGAGTGTTTTGATGACAGATAAAGTCTCATCCTGTGGGATGCAGGTGTACAATGACTCCACATCGAAACTCACAAGGAAGTCTCGTGTGGAGTCAAAAGGCATTCCATCAAGGATGCGCAGAAGATCCTTGGTATCCTCCACATATGTCGGCATTGTTTTCACAAGAGGTTTTAGGAAAAAGTCTACGAAGGTAGACAAGGGTTCGAGGAGTGACCCTATCCCCGAGATAATGGGTCTACCTGGGGGGGGTAACACTCCTTTATGTATTTTTGGTAATACATAGAAATAGGGGACTACTGGAAAGTTGGTTATCAGAAACAATGCCTCATGGTTGGTGATCCAACCTCGCTCCAGAGCGTCATCTACTTTCTCCTTAATGATAGCAAGAAGCCTCTTGGTGGGATCCAATTTAAGAGGCTTGTAAAAGGTGCCGTTGGTAAGTTGTCTTTT
Organism: Triturus cristatus; assembly: GCF_964204655.1. NCBI lineage: Eukaryota > Metazoa > Chordata > Amphibia > Caudata > Salamandridae > Triturus > Triturus cristatus. Next base: position 74,402,532 of record NC_140585.1, on the reverse strand, counting down.
ACACTCGCTTCGGTATGCTGTTGTGTCCATGATCACTGTGGCGCCCCCCTTATCTGCGGGTTTGATGGTAATTGACTTGTCAGATGACAAAGTCTGTAGGGCAAGAGTTTCATGCTTAGACAGGTTCATGAATTGTTTTCTATCAAGTTGGAATAATACTTCAGCATCCCTCAGGACAGCCCTCTCGAAAGTAAGTACTTCAGGAGGAATTAGATGTGTCGGTGGGTTGAAGGTGGATTTCGGACGTAAACCAGTATTGGTGGTGTTCTCTTCATCGACCTCTTGTGGTTTATTGCCAAAGAAAGCACGTAGCCTCACTTTTCTGAAGAAAACAGCTAGTTCCTGCCGAGTTTGGAAAGAATCTCCCTTATATGTGGGGACGTAACCAAGACCTTTTTCTAGGACGGTAGTCTCATCCACAGTAAGCTGGCGGTCACTGAGATTAACAATCAAGCTGTCGTGTTGCTCGGGCCTGGTGCTGTTGGATCTCTCAGATTGCTCCGAGTCCGGGAGGATGGAGGGCTCCAATGGACGGTTGTTTGAGCGGGTCTTCTCTTGCCTCTGGAGCGGCGTTGGCCTTGTCCTAAAAAAGGCTGTTCTTGGAAATTTTCAGGAAAAAATGGACCCGGGTACATTGGCTGTTGGTAATAAGGTTGTTGAAAATTGAACGGGCCCGGCGGCCACCATTGTGGTTGGGGGGGACCTCCAAAGAAATTGCCTCTCCTGGGTCCTCTTTTCCTCCAGTTGCGGCCTCTTGAAGGTTGGTGCATGCCTGGATCTGAGTCGGAGGAGTTTCCATCACTCCCAGAAGTTGAGTAATTAGAACCGGTCCTGCCACTCTGTTGGTTATAAGCGGGAGGAACATAAGAATCACTCGTGTAGGGATACACTTTGGTCATAGAGAATTTGGCCAAATCCTTCTTGAATTTAATGATTTTATTGGCCAAGATGTTGTCTCTAAACTCTTTGCTGGTTTTGTCCGTTTCTTTTGACTGTTTGTTATAGGTAGCCGTCACTAGTACTGATTTAATTTGGGATTCTAGGTGTTGTATCTCAACCAGGATGTTATCCGCAACCCTCTTTGCTGTTGTAATTATGAGGATTAGCCAATCCCGTGTGCACCTCCATGCCACCAAAGACCAATCCTTGAGGAATGTCTTATCCTCTAGGAACAGTCTCGGTGCATTATTGACTATGAGGCCAGTGGGTGCACAATCAGCCCGTAAATACTCAGTCATAATAGCCCCATGTACCTGTGTCCGGGCATGCGAGCGCTTGAGAAAGAGGACTTTGCTCCAGTCATCATTATTGATAATAGTGGTATTAGTAGGTAAATCAATAATAGATGGTGTTTGGAGGATATCTAATGCTACTGCATCATCAAAAGCGAGACCCTGTCTCTCTGACATAGTTAGAAAAGATGCGGAGTTTACCAAGGGTAAAATTCTAATAAGAAAAGAAAAAGTTTTAGAGAACCATCAATACCATCCACCTAGACAAGACTGGACAAAAATCATACAAGGGAAGTCATGGAGCGTATTGAATCCTCTTAAGGGAGGACTCAGTAAAGAAATCAGGACCTACGGCCAAAAAGCCGCTCAATGCAGTATCAACAAAAAACGTGGGAGAAGGTCCAAGGGAAAGGTTTTAAAGACCAGCAGGTTGTGAATCCCCTTAACCAAATATTGTAACACTGAACAACCTGGGTCTAGTACTGGGTCAGCAGGGATAAACAAAAGGCAAAACCACTCATTCTAACATCTCTTGGTTAGAGAAGAACCCTTTAGGGAACAGAACCCATCAATCACCGAAGAATCAGTGTATTGTCATCATCTGGGTCTGTCTCTCCTGTCACACCACACCAGAGCTAGAGAGAACAGCCTGGTCGCGGGTCAGGGGAGAAGGCGTACAAGGGTTGTAAACAGTACCAGAAATGACAAGAAAACAGTGGGTTCTCCTTCGTGTGAAAAGGGGTTCAAAAAAAGTGCAGCGCTAAATCAAAAAATGTGAATAAAAATGGCTAGAGAAACTCAAAAGTGCTTTAATCGGTAGAGCACCTCTGCCAAAATTAAAAAGCAAAATGGCAATTTAGCATAAATACATCGTCATTATGCTCATTGTCCATAGTATGTGGTCGACATGTTTCTGCCCACTGGGATCTACAAAGTATCGAGGGCATTCATCAGGACCTTAATATTGCTGCTACTATGAATAAGTAAAATTGTAAAAGTATATTAAATTACAGACATTCCTACCACCGGTTGAACTCCATGGATGTAAAAACCGGATACCTAGGGAAGTGGAAAAACATAAATAAGGAGATGCGAAGAGCTATCCATGTTGATAAGACCAGCAAACAACAGTATAAATATACCGCCATACAAAACACAAATTTTTGTGTTAGTAACATCTAAAAGTGTATTAGATTGCACTTACCCTACAAATGTGGGTGATACCCTCACCTCAACCTGGCTCTACTCAGGGAAGGGGGCCCCGCTCTGATAAAGGGGAAAGGAAAAAAGAAACACGGCTGTTGTAAAACATGCCTAGATCTTTATGTTCCCCATACCAAATGACTAAGAAGTATAAAGTTTGTCCATGTCTCTAAAATAGGTGGAGGCACAAAGTATGGCAATAAAGTACTAGTCAGGGTAGAAGGCCTCTAACCAGATAGAAAGAAAGAGCCCAAATACTCCATCGAACAATGTAGTTAAAGGGCCATTGAAAAAATCCAGAGGGTTATTGTAAAAACACTAATGTTAAGGACTCTTTAAGTTGTTCTAGAAAGATTATAAGGCATTACAAGAGCAAAAGCCAAGCTTACCTCTCCGTCGGTACCCCAGGGCGGTCTATGAGTAAAGACCAGAGGTACCGACCCGAGCAGAGGGGGAGTGTTTTTATAATGTACTAGATTGTAAACAGGTGAAGCTGTTTAAGCAAGGTGGCTTGAGAAAAGCCTGCAATGTTTGCAGCAGCGCGAGGACCCCAAAGCCGATAATAGGCACCGCGCATGCGCTAGAAAGTGATGAAAACAGATGAATCAGTTGCAGCCAATCTGCTTCGGCAAAGCCTGCAGTGTTTCCAACAGCATTAGGACCCCGAATTACATTCAGTATATGCGCTGTGTTTATCGGAGATGTGGTAGACCGATGTCTCTAGCACGGCACATGCGCACCACGTCGCGGTCACCGCGCATGCGCAGTACTCTGCCATTGTCATTTGGGGTCCTAATGCTGTTGGAAACACTGCAGGCTTTGCCGAAGCCGCCCAGCTGATCAGTCTGTTCAACGCGCTTTGCCGAAGCAGATTGGCTGCAACTGATTCATCTGTTTTCATCACTTTCTAGCGCATGCGCGGTGCCTATTATCGGCTTTGGGGTCCTCGCGCTGCTGCAAACATTGCAGGCTTTTCTCAAGCCACCTTGCTTAAACAGCTTCACCTGTTTACAATCTAGTACATTATAAAAACACTCCCCCTCTGCTCGGGTCGGTACCTCTGGTCTTTACTCATAGACCGCCCTGGGGTACCGACGGAGAGGTAAGCTTGGCTTTTGCTCTTGTAATGCCTTATAATCTTTCTAGAACAACTTAAAGAGTCCTTAACATTAGTGTTTTTACAATAACCCTCTGGATTTTTTCAATGGCCCTTTAACTACATTGTTCGATGGAGTATTTGGGCTCTTTCTTTCTATCTGGTTAGAGGCCTTCTACCCTGACTAGTACTTTATTGCCATACTTTGTGCCTCCACCTATTTTAGAGACATGGACAAACTTTATACTTCTTAGTCATTTGGTATGGGGAACATAAAGATCTAGGCATGTTTTACAACAGCCGTGTTTCTTTTTTCCTTTCCCCTTTATCAGAGCGGGGCCCCCTTCCCTGAGTAGAGCCAGGTTGAGGTGAGGGTATCACCCACATTTGTAGGGTAAGTGCAATCTAATACACTTTTAGATGTTACTAACACAAAAATTTGTGTTTTGTATGGCGGTATATTTATACTGTTGTTTGCTGGTCTTATCAACATGGATAGCTCTTCGCATCTCCTTATTTATGTTTTTCCACTTCCCTAGGTATCCGGTTTTTACATCCATGGAGTTCAACCGGTGGTAGGAATGTCTGTAATTTAATATACTTTTACAATTTTACTTATTCATAGTAGCAGCAATATTAAGGTCCTGATGAATGCCCTCGATACTTTGTAGATCCCAGTGGGCAGAAACATGTCGACCACATACTATGGACAATGAGCATAATGACGATGTATTTATGCTAAATTGCCATTTTGCTTTTTAATTTTGGCAGAGGTGCTCTACCGATTAAAGCACTTTTGAGTTTCTCTAGCCATTTTTATTCACATTTTTTGATTTAGCGCTGCACTTTTTTTGAACCCCTTTTCACACGAAGGAGAACCCACTGTTTTCTTGTCATTTCTGGTACTGTTTACAACCCTTGTACGCCTTCTCCCCTGACCCGCGACCAGGCTGTTCTCTCTAGCTCTGGTGTGGTGTGACAGGAGAGACAGACCCAGATGATGACAATACACTGATTCTTCGGTGATTGATGGGTTCTGTTCCCTAAAGGGTTCTTCTCTAACCAAGAGATGTTAGAATGAGTGGTTTTGCCTTTTGTTTATCCCTGCTGACCCAGTACTAGACCCAGGTTGTTCAGTGTTACAATATTTGGTTAAGGGGATTCACAACCTGCTGGTCTTTAAAACCTTTCCCTTGGACCTTCTCCCACGTTTTTTGTTGATACTACATTAATAACATATACATCACAGATGATGCCTCAACAGAGCACCGAGATAGGGTGGACAGAATTGTGACTCCTTTTACGGAATATCGATATGAAATTAATTTTTGTAAATCCAAGATTCTGTGTCTCAAGGATATCTGCCTTGGGTGTGAATTATCCCGCGTGGGTGAAAGGATTGGCACCAGACGTCCTTAGAAGCGGCTACTTTACAATTTCCAAACACACTGAGAAAGTTGCAAGCCCGGATGGGGTTTCTGAACTTTACTTGACACACTGTGGTGAGCACGTGAAGCCCTTTTGCGGAGAAAAACAGGTTGAACTGTACATTGCCATGTCACTGCAGGCAGACATTCTTGAGGCGAAATATCTCCAGTCCCCGGCCAACAAGACAAATCTAGTAATTAGGGTTGTTCTTAGCACTTATAATTACACATATGTAGTTTACATTGAGAGACAGACAATTCCCTCATATCTTACAGATCACTCTTATATTCTACTGCAGAGGAACAATTCACTACGACTGAAAACATTCTCATGGCAGTTCAAAGAACCATCTTCAAGGAGCAGACTCTGGCGCAGAGAAAGGAGATGGTCAGAGTTTTCCCTATCAGTATGCTCGAGACGGCTAGTAAAGACAGTATCCCTAATGCACGTGCACTACACCTATGTGTATCTAGTGGGCTACAACACAAAATGTGAAAGACTTAAAGTGTGAGTACAAATCTACAGTTAGGACACATGTATCCCTACAGTATCAACAACCAATCCCTGCAGCCCGCATATCTTACCTAACCATGAGTCCAAGAACATGCCCTGTATAAGTGGCTCTGTGCAACATGCACTGCAGTACAGGCAATGTGTGAAGACGGGGATTTAAAGGTGCTATACACACACACTCTAACATTCCGGGTGATTCCACTACACAGATGTCATGAATTAATGCCCTACTCCTTGCCTTTTGGAAAGCTCATCCATCAGTATTCACTCGAATTCAGTAGGACTCCGCATTATGTGTGCAGCCTTACAATGTGGACTTGGCACATTGTTGCCTGAACAGATTCAGAGATTCAAAAGGAAAATTGATAAAAGCGAAACAGCTTTAGGGAAAGGTGGCTGTCCTACAGAAGCAGCGTCCTTTGGTCCATACACGCAATACCATGGCTATAGGGAAAGGTGGCTGTCCTACAGAAGCAGCGTCCTTTGGTCCATACACAACATACCATGCCTATAGGGAAAGGTGGCTGTCCTACAGAAGCAGCGTCCTTTGGTCCACACACAACATACCATGGCTATAGGGAAAGGTGGCTGTCCTACAGAAGCAGCGTCCTTTGGTCCATACACAACATACCATGGCTATAGGGAAAGGTGGCTGTCCTACAGAAGCTGCGTCCTTTGGTCCATACACAACATACCATGGCTATAGGGAAAGGTGGCTGTCCTACAGAAGCAGCGTCCTTTGGTCCATACACAACATACCATGGCTATAGGGAAAGGTGGCTGTCCTACAGAAGCAGCGTCCTTTGGTCCATACACAACATACCATGGCTATAGGTAAAGGTGGCTGTCCTACAGAAGCTGCGTCCTTTGGTCCATACACAACATACCATGGCTATAGGGAAAGGTGTCTGTCCTACAGAAGCAGCGTCCTTTGGTCCATACACAACATACCATGGCTATAGGGAAAGGTGGCTGTCCTACAGAAGCAGCGTCTTTTGGTCCATACACAACATACCATGGCTATAGGGAAAGGTGGCTGTCCTACAGAAGCAGCGTCCTTTGGTCCATACACAACATACCATGGCTATAGGGAAAGGTGGCTGTCCTACAGAAGCAGCGTCCTTTGGTCCATACACAACATACCATGGCTATAGGGAAAGGTGGCAGTCCTACAGAAGCAGCGTCCTTTGGTCCATACACAACATACCATGGCTATAGGGAAAGGTGGCAGTCCTACAGAAGCTGCGTCCTTTGGTCCATACACAACATACCATGGCTATAGGGAAAGGTGGCTGTCCTACAGAAGCAGCGTCTTTTGGTCCATACACAACATACCATGGCTATAGGGAAAGGTGGCTGTCCTACAGAAGCAGCGTCCTTTGGTCCATACACAACATACCATGGCTATAGGGAAAGGTGGCTGTCCTACAGAAGCAGCGTCCTTTGGTCCATACACAACATACCATGGCTATAGGGAAAGGTGGCTGTCCTACAGAAGCAGCGTCCTTTGGTCCATACACAACATACCATGGCTATAGGGAAAGGTGGCTGTCCTACAGAAGCAGCGTCCTTTGGTCCATACACAACATACCATGGCTATAGGGAAAGGTGGCTGTCCTACAGAAGCAGCGTCTTTTGGTCCATACACAACATACCATGGCTATAGGGAAAGGTGGCAGTCCTACAGAAGCAGCGTCCTTTGGTCCATACACAACATACCATGGCTATAGGGAAAGGTGGCTGTCCTACAGAAGCAGCGTCCTTTGGTCCATACACAACATACCATGGCTATAGGGAAAGGTGGCTGTCCTACAGAAGCAGCGTCCTTTGGTCCATACACAACATACCATGGCTATAGGGAAAGGTGGCTGTCCTACAGAAGCAGCGTCTTTTGGTCCATACACAACATACCATGGCTATAGGGAAATCTGGCTGTCCTACAGAAGCAGCGTCCTTTGGTCCATACACAACATACCATGGCTATAGGGAAAGGTGGCTGTCCTACAGAAGCAGCGTCCTTTGGTCCATACACAACATACCATGGCTATAGGGAAAGGTGGCTGTCCTACAGAAGCTGCGTCCTTTGGTCCACACACAACATACCATGGCTATAGGGAAAGGTGGCTGTCCTACAGAAGCTGCGTCCTTTGGTCCATACACAACATACCATGGCTATAGGGAAAGGTGGCTGTCCTACAGAAGCAGCGTCCTTTGGTCCATACACAACATACCATGGCTATAGGGAAAGGTGGCTGTCCTACAGAAGCAGCGTCCTTTGGTCCATACACAACATACCATGGCTATAGGTAAAGGTGGCTGTCCTACAGAAGCTGCGTCCTTTGGTCCATACACAACATACCATGGCTATAGGGAAAGGTGTCTGTCCTACAGAAGCAGCGTCCTTTGGTCCATACACAACATACCATGGCTATAGGGAAAGGTGGCTGTCCTACAGAAGCAGCGTCTTTTGGTCCATACACAACATACCATGGCTATAGGGAAAGGTGGCTGTCCTACAGAAGCAGCGTCCTTTGGTCCATACACAACATACCATGGCTATAGGGAAAGGTGGCTGTCCTACAGAAGCAGCGTCCTTTGGTCCATACACAACATACCATGGCTATAGGGAAAGGTGGCAGTCCTACAGAAGCAGCGTCCTTTGGTCCATACACAACATACCATGGCTATAGGGAAAGGTGGCAGTCCTACAGAAGCTGCGTCCTTTGGTCCATACACAACATACCATGGCTATAGGGAAAGGTGGCTGTCCTACAGAAGCAGCGTCTTTTGGTCCATACACAACATACCATGGCTATAGGGAAAGGTGGCTGTCCTACAGAAGCAGCGTCCTTTGGTCCATACACAACATACCATGGCTATAGGGAAAGGTGGCTGTCCTACAGAAGCAGCGTCCTTTGGTCCATACACAACATACCATGGCTATAGGGAAAGGTGGCTGTCCTACAGAAGCAGCGTCCTTTGGTCCATACACAACATACCATGGCTATAGGGAAAGGTGGCTGTCCTACAGAAGCAGCGTCCTTTGGTCCATACACAACATACCATGGCTATAGGGAAAGGTGGCTGTCCTACAGAAGCAGCGTCTTTTGGTCCATACACAACATACCATGGCTATAGGGAAAGGTGGCAGTCCTACAGAAGCAGCGTCCTTTGGTCCATACACAACATACCATGGCTATAGGGAAAGGTGGCTGTCCTACAGAAGCAGCGTCCTTTGGTCCATACACAACATACCATGGCTATAGGGAAAGGTGGCTGTCCTACAGAAGCAGCGTCCTTTGGTCCATACACAACATACCATGGCTATAGGGAAAGGTGGCTGTCCTACAGAAGCAGCGTCTTTTGGTCCATACACAACATACCATGGCTATAGGGAAATCTGGCTGTCCTACAGAAGCAGCGTCCTTTGGTCCATACACAACATACCATGGCTATAGGGAAAGGTGGCTGTCCTACAGAAGCAGCGTCCTTTGGTCCATACACAACATACCATGGCTATAGGGAAAGGTGGCTGTCCTACAGAAGCAGCGTCCTTTGGTCCACACACAACATACCATGGCTATAGGGAAAGGTGGCTGTCCTACAGAAGCAGCGTCCTTTGGTCCACACACAACATACCATGGCTGTAGGGAAAGGTGGCTGTCCTACAGAAGCAGCGTCTTTTGGTCCACACACAACATACCATGGCTATAGGGAAAGGTGGCTGTCCTACAGAAGCAGCGTCCTTTGGTCCATACATAACATACCATGGCTATAGGGAAAGGTGGCTGTCCTACAGAAGCAGCGTCCTTTGGTCCATACACAACATACCATGGCTATAGGGAAAGGTGGCTGTCCTACAGAAGCAGCGTCCTTTGGTCCATACACAACATACCATGGCTATAGGGAAAGGTGGCTGTCCTACAGAAGCAGCGTCCTTTGGCCCATACACAATATACCATGGCTATAGGGAAAGGTGGCTGTCCTACAGAAGCAGCGTCCTTTGGTCCATACACAACATACCATGGCTATAGGGAAAGGTGGCTGTCCTACAGAAGCAGCGTCCTTTGGTCCATACACAACATACCATGGCTATAGGGAAAGGTGGCTGTCCTACAGAAGCTGCGTCCTTTGGTCCATACACAACATACCATGGCTACAGGGAAAGGTGTCTGTCCTACAGAAGCAGCGTCCTTTGGTCCATACACATCATACCATGGCTATAGGGAAAGGTGGCTGTCCTACAGAAGCAGCGTCTTTTGGTCCATACACAACATACCATGGCTATAGGGAAAGGTGGCTGTCCTACAGAAGCAGCGTCCTTTGGTCCATACACAACATACCATGGCTATAGGGAAAGGTGGCTGTCCTACAGAAGCAGCGTCCTTTGGTCCATACACAACATACCATGGCTATAGGGAAAGGTGGCAGTCCTACAGAAGCAGCGTCCTTTGGTCCATACACAACATACCATGGCTATAGGGAAAGGTGGCAGTCCTACAGAAGCTGCGTCCTTTGGTCCATACACAACATACCATGGCTATAGGGAAAGGTGGCTGTCCTACAGAAGCAGCGTCTTTTGGTCCATACACAACATACCATGGCTATAGGGAAAGGTGGCTGTCCTACAGAAGCAGCGTCCTTTGGTCCATACACAACATACCATGGCTATAGGGAAAGGTGGCTGTCCTACAGAAGCAGCGTCCTTTGGTCCATACACAACATACCATGGCTATAGGGAAAGGTGGCTGTCCTACAGAAGCAGCGTCCTTTGGTCCATACACAACATACCATGGCTATAGGGAAAGGTGGCAGTCCTACAGAAGCAGCGTCTTTTGGTCCAAACACAACATACCATGGCTATAGGGAAAGGTGGCTGTCCTACAGAAGCTGCGTCCTTTGGTCCATACACAACATACCATGGCTATAGGGAAAGGTGGCTTTCCTACAGAAGCAGCGTCCTTTGGTCCATACACAACATACCATGGCTATAGGGAAAGGTGGCTGTCCTACAGAAGCAGCGTCCTTTGGTCCATACACAACAAACCATGGCTATAGGGAAAGGTGGCTGTCCTACAGAAGCAGCGTCCTTTGGTCCATACTCAACATACCATGGCTATAGGGAAAGGTGGCTGTCCTACAGAAGCAGCGTCTTTTGGTCCATACACAACATACCATGGCTATAGGGAAAGGTGGCTGTCCTACAGAAGCTGTGTCCTTTGGTCCATACACAACATACCGTGGCCCATAAAGATGATGGAATTCACGCTAAAGGGAATTGTGTATCTGATTTAGCTGTGAAGACATCTGTGCAATCCTTTAAGGTTGCTGTTGTAGCTCATAAATGAAGATTGATGCAGACATAATGGTGGCAATGCAACCAACATTGAAAGAAGAAAAGCCTCCTCGTGGTTTTCCTTTCAAATATTCTTATAGCCTTACCAGACAAAATGTTCCTATGCTATTTGGGGTTGGGAACAGGCGTATACCTAATGAGCGAGCTAGATTTGAGCAGCTCATTAAGGGTCAGCTTTGTCTGATGCTAGCATCAATGCTATTCTGTCAATGCTATAGCAACAGAGGAATGCAAAGAAATATGTGCAGCAATGCAATGTTTGTCAACAGATGAAGCCTTTTACTGCTCTAAGACCAGCACCTGCTCCCTTCACGATGTCTGGTAAACCCTGTAATTTTTCTCAACAGTATTGGCCTATTGCTAATAATCAATCGATATATGTTCATATTACATATTGGTTGCAATTGATTCTTGCTTAAAATTCCTTTGGGTGTGCCAACAAATGACCGCCACTGCTCGAGCAGTCATAAATAACTTGCAGTGCCTAATAGCAATATAGGTATATGTGTATGAGCACTTCATACCTTCCATTCAGAAAATGGTCCTGCATTCTTCACTAAGGCATTTATGCATGCTATGTCTGCTCTGGGAGTATGACTACTATACGTGCAGCCTTGACATTGTTGATTAAACAGTGTGGTGAAGCGCACCAACAGTACACCAAAGCAAACCTTGATTGCTACGGTACTGCAGCAGCATATTTTTGGCTCCACCTTTTTGTTTGATTAGGCCATATATATATATTTACACACAGCCTCATATACTTGTGTGATGTAACATTATTAACGTGATGTTGTGCACTGAAAAGGTATAGAAAGTGCATTTACTATGTAATATCAACATTTATATGAGTGTGCATAATAACGTTTTCCTGGAAGGACAGGGCAAGGATGAGAGACGCTAACAATCGAAGGGAGGAAGATTGTCCATTTTGTATCTGAAGGCTGAAGGAATGCAGGAACATCCTGATTTGTGGACCAAACAAAAGGAGTTTCCATTGTAGTTGCCAAGTGTTGCTGTTTGAAGGTGGAAAATAATGGGATGTGACATGGTATTCTCAAAGGTTCTGTTTGTAGGTATAATAGATGATCAAACTTCAAGTTTATTCAGATACCGTTAAGAATTTGAGAGGTACTAACCTCTTTGCGACCTCTGTGTTGTGTGGCTTCATGCTATACAGTATTCTTTCACTTTAGAGAACTTCTACAGAGGTTCTGCTATGTTGACATCTTTCTTTCTTCCCTTATTTAAATAGGGTTTCTCTGATCCCTACTTGAGAATAGGGATTGAAAGATTTTCTTAGATACCTTCATGTATAGGCAGGAGGATTGAAACTTTCAATCTAATCACCAGACTTTCTTCCTCAGTCTTTGTATCAAGGCTACAGAATTCCTCATTTGCTTTCTGTTATTGAGGATAAATTTTGCGAGGCGTTTTGGATTTCCATTAGTGATTCTGTATTTTTACACTATGTTTCTGTGACTGATATATATCAGCTTGGCTTTGAATTTGTAAAAATTGATTCTTAATCCCATCTTCTGACTCAGAGTTTTACTTTGTGGCCAAATGGGTTGCTCTGTAATTACTCTGTAATTGTTAAATTGTAGTTGGTCCTAACTCCTTTATGCCTCAGGTACCTACCAAAGTTGTACATACATCCTGGTGGATTTTCTATCTACGATCCGCACATCAAAGTGTCTCCACAATCGGAATTGGGAAGGTGAAATGCCGTGAAATCCGAATAACTTACTTGGATACTAATGAGCAACCAAAGCAAAGCGTAAAAGAACATGACAATGAGAATTGGAATAAATTTGGAAGCGCATTGGACTTATGAAAACCCTTATGAGAGAAAACAGTAATTTGGATTAATCATCTGACAGTACGTGATCTACGTTATAAGCGTGTCTTGAGGAAGCCCTAGGTGGGGCGAAACGCGTGTCGGCTGCTGCAGTCCATAAAGAAATAAAAGTAAAAAATAATTTGTGAATAATCTACAGCTACGTGGATATTGACTGTCGTGGAATTGTTTTTTAGAATATATGGTTGTTGGAAATACATTTAAAACATATGAGGATTACAGTTACTCTTGTATGGTGTGCTCCTTTGTTTTTGTTATTAACCTACCAAAGTTGTATTGCAGGGGGCGAGGAAGAAGGAGCCCAAATTCTATGCGTTAGCAGTACTATACTCAGGATTATCTTGGTACCATAACGTGTACAGGATTCAACGAGCATTGAATAAATTGACTAGAGGAGTATTTAGTGACTAAACCCCTTACCGCATGGTCTTTGACATTCCAATTTATATACCTGATCTTGATCTCCCTGGAAGAATGGCAGAGTCTAAATTTGATTAATCTGCTCCTGGTTCATGATTGAATTTATTTCAGAATATTGAAGAAAGATCCTTTGCAATATAAAAGACTTTGACTCCACCTCTGAAGGTAAAGCTGATGACGGGTGACTCCTAATGTGGGAGAGCTAGTTCAGTAACACATCACTCACAACCAACTCTTTAGACCATCTTACAGGCATCTGTTCCAGTTCTTGTGGGAAAAAGTACCTGCTCTTTAATTCTGTCACCAATCCTTTGTGCAAAGAAAAACAGGAAGGTGTTGACTGTTCGAATAAAAAAGCATTGTGTGGCCAATTCTGCTCAGCGGCAACTGCCGATACCAGAGTGACTTCAGATTGGCCCAGTGCATCCTCTCCCTATTCTGGAAACACCCCAAGAAGAGTAAAGGCAATTTTAAATCACTGGTCCCATTCTGAGGACTGATGAGCATACTGAGTCTCCAGCCTTACACCCATCATCAAGTCTAGATCGGGATGTGATGCAAGCATCATCTTCAATAATTTAACCTTCTGCAGCTTCAACTACAAGTGCTACTATTGCAACTGCAAACTTTTGTGCGCCACCATAAGAGTCTACATCAGTTGAAATTATACTAATGTAAGAAACTGAACTATCTAGAAATGAGCTAGATCCGAGGGGGGCGGGGCTTGCTCGCGACCAAGATGGCCGCTTGAGCCTTGAGCTCCGACGCATCGTTGCACCATTCATCAGATATCTGGCAGTCTCTCAGTGCCCTATACTGCCAAAGCCGAGATCAGAGCGTCGGAACGGGCCAGGTGCCGACGATTGGACTCCGGTTCTGATCCGACTGACAAAAGAGGAGTTAGACAGTCTGGACATCACCCGCCTCGCTAGGCCAGGATCCCCGAGCTGTGGTGCGACGCAGCGGCTGGGGCGGGTACGCGACAAGTGGCTGGGCGATCGCGAGTTGTATCAGCGTCTCATGACTCTGTGAAGTCTGCATGGCTTGAGCGCCCCCTTCGGAGCCTGTAATCGGCGCAGCAACACCGGGAAACACCCTACAACCCGAGACGAGTAAGGAGTGAAGCAGGGAGAGGAGCGCAATACCGGGACCGGCTGTCCGATCCCCAGCGGCAATCAGCAGGCACTGCGAACATATCACCTAGGAGTTGCCGCCTTCTCCTCCCCCTGAGCCCGGGCAGTGCCTTGGAGCCAACGGGGTGTGAAACCCAAGGTACGAGCCCTGAGCGGAGTAAAGGAACGGGCTCGAGTGGTTGGGAGACTTGCCCCCCTCTCCTCCGGAGCTGCCATTTTGCTGCGCGTGTGGATCTCGTGTGCGGTGATCCAGCAGCACGTTGATGCAGGCAGCAGATGGGCCTTGTAAGTAATGGTCCAGAGAGTGGATGACTGAGCGGACCCCCAACAAGGAAAGCCCTGCGGTGTACAGACAGAGGGGCTCGCCACAGAGGTCCTGCGGGGATCTGGCTACCCAGGGGCAGCTGCACTGGTGTATGTGTCCTGCGCTTGTGGGCAGGGACCGAGGGAGAGAAAAGTGTCTCACGGAAGATAGAGGTTGCAGCCATATGTCGCTCCAGCCCCTGGGATTGATACATCGTAGACAAGGTTAGCCTTCCGTAGTGCGGAGGCCTGAGGCTCTGAGAAGGTCCGCTGGGCAGCCTAAACTAATGCAGCGAATGTCTGGATGGGTGCAGCGGTAAAAGCTGCTGGAGGTTGGGACACTAACTAATTGCTAGTCACTGGTTGCACTGGATCGGGGTGCTGCCTTGTTCACTGTAACAATGACTCGCAGGCTGACGCACACAGAGGGATGCAAGCTGCTAGTATCACTCTTCAGAGGACACCGCTTCAGACTACGTCTGTCTGTGACAAGGTTTGGTGGTTTTGGTGGAGTCCTCGGGCCGCGGCTGGCACCTGGATTGAGGGGTCTTAGGTCTGATGTGTTGAGGAGCCCTGCTTGGTGGGTCCCACTGAGAGCCAGCATGGGTAAAGTAGACAGAGCTCAGCCCAAGCTCTCATTCGAACAGAAGCAGTCGAAATCGCACGATGCCTCTACGGATGGGGCTGAAAGGACGCAGAACACCCCTGTTGGACCCGGCCTCACGGCGTGGTCCTTACCCCCGTGGATTGTGCCCGTTCCCCGCCCCGGCCTTCACGGGCCACCCTTCCGAACTGCACCGAGACCCCTCATTCCGAGCCGCACGAGGTCGCATACCCCTCGGGGCTCCGCCATCTTGTTGGCATCCACGTGACTCTATGCGCCAGCCGGCGCAACCCCGCTCAACCCGGCCTCGGCCCCAGTGAAGCCCCGACATCGAGGCACCAAGAACTGGCCAGGGGGTGCCACAGGAACCATTCACCGCCCCCGGCGGAGGACAGTATCGATGAGACCCCCAACTGTCCTCCCATCCCTAGGTGTGATCGCCCGGCAACTCTCTTGGGCCTGGCGCCTCTCCTGCTGGGCGTCTGGCCACCTCCACCCGGCCTCTCCGCCCCCCCCGGGCGCCAGGGTCCGGACATCAAAGGGCTCCAGACCTATATCTGGGGCGACCCCGCCACAGATCGGCAGTTGTATCCCAGAGTCGAGAGCCCTGCTGATTGAATCGCGGCCGACCCTACGGAGAAGAACTCTTGTTGGAACTATCACGAGCCCTGCAGACTGCGTCGCGGCTCCTTCTTGTGAACACCTTGAAGCCCCCCGGAACATCGGGGCCCTGCTGACGCTGTCGCGGCCCAACCTCGCTGAAACCTCCCTCGGAGCCCTGCTGACGACATCGCGGCTCGAGCTGAGCAGAAACCACCTTGAGAGCCCTGCTGACCTGATCGCGGCTCCCCACGAACTGAACGCCAGAGCCCTGCTGACGCCGTCGCGGCTCGACCTCTCCGAGATCCGGAGGTCCTCCAGCTTGAGGATAAGAACTGGGCACCAGGTACCCTCGTACCGAGCTCCTGCCAAAGACTGTCCCGCTACCCCTACCCTTCCAAAGAGACACTGAGACTTTTGGTGGATCCTTCGATCCCTTTCGTGTAAATATTGATCTCGTAACTTTTAAATACTGATAAAGAAGTGCTCGTCTTGAGACAACCTCCTTGAGTCCTGTGTGGTGGTGTTACTGTGCTAGTACGTGATAGGAGAAGGATCTCTCAGGAGGCTTCTCGACAGCGCTCGGCTACTTCGTGCAGTGTGAGGGCCCCCCTTGGTGGTCTCGCCGACTCCTCGGGGTCCGCCTTCCAACAACCCCCACGCTGGAAGACCATAGCCCAGATATACGGGAGATGCTGGTGGCAATGGAAAAAAGCTTGCAAAGCGGAATCACCTCTTTGGGCACGAAGATGGATGCCCTATCCTACCGCATGGACAGAATGGTGGAGCACTTAGACAAACATGCTGAACGATTGGACATGTCAGAGCGGAGACTAACAGAGGTGGAGGAAGTGCATACAACATTGGACACTGAGCATAAACAACTGGGGAGAGTCCTACGAATTCTCCAAGACAAAACAGAGGACTTGGAAGCTTGTTCTCGTCGCTGCAACCTCAGAATCACTGGTCTACCGGAGTCCACACCGACTGGTAACATGGAACACTTTGTTGAGAAGCTGTTGGTGATGCTGCTGGGTGAAGGAGTCTTTTCTGCCATGTTCGTGGTGGAAAGAGCGCACCGCTCCCTTGAACCATGCCCATCACCAGGAGCACCGCCTCGTCCGATAATTGCAAAATTACTCAACTATCGTGACAGGGATACAGCTCTGAGATGGGCGAGGGAGAAACGATCATTGCAGTATTAAGGCTCTGAAATATCATTGTTCCCAGATTTTACTATCCGAGTGCAGGAGGCTCGTCGCCAGTTTGTCCCCATGAAAAAGCAGCTATGCAACATGGGCATAGACCACGCTATGCTGTATCCTGCGAAACTCCGGGTCGACAGACAGAGACGTTCCCATATCTGCCCTAGTGACTTGCTCACTTTTCTCTATAAGCGCTTAGAGACCTGAAGGTGATTTGCGCTATATAAAAGGCATATAACATAACATATCTTCACGGACCCAAAAGCCTTACAAAAGGCCCTAAAAGACTGGACCAAAGAGCAGCGCCACAGTCCGGAGCGACACCTGCTAGCCGAGGCGACTGGAGGACCTCTTGATGAACAGGACTAACGGAGCTGAACTTATCTAGACGATAAGTATGGTCTTATGGCGAGAAAGGAGAAGGAGTGAGGGTGGCTACGTGACTGATCAGGATGATGCCAGTTGGGGGGTGTAGCTCCTTACCCCATCTGGCGCGGGGGGGGAATACTGGTGCAATAAAACAAACGCCTCGTGGGGCGGTTGGTGGGACCATCGGGCAGGTCGCTGATAAATGTCGGGATGGACGATGGGTAGGGCGGGAGTACGCAGGTTTGGTAGCGAGCATGGCAGAATTTTTAGTTGTTAGCATGGCTCCACAAACGTCTGTGACTTGGGTAAGGAGGAACTATGGCCTGGCTCCTGCAGTTTGAAAGTTATGGTCTAAATGTATTTGGTCTGTGAGACTGTACATTTTTTTTCATAGACGATGCAAGTGGGTGAACTGTCTAATGTATTTTACGGTTATTCATAGGAGAGCGAGCAACATCCGCCCTCTAGTGAATTACACAAGTGAGTGAACATTTGGTTTTTGGGTGGGTGGAGGGAGGTGGGTGAGAGTTCAAGGGGATGAACCACGACCATGTTGGAGGAGGTCTATTGTGGGGAGGATTGAAGAAGGGGAAATTGTTGTTGTTGAAGTTGTACGAAGCTTGGCATCTGTATGTACAAGATGAGCGTTTCATCTATTTGTTGTGTAGATCGGGATACATAATGCGCTCCATTACACAAGTTGGTGGGACATGGTGAAGCTCACACGTTAAAGACCCTAGGCTCCCTGCGCTCTCTTACATGGAATGTACGAGGACTTAACGACCACCGGAAGCTGCGCAAGGTGCTGAATTATCTGAACAGGCATGATATTGATATAGCTACAGGAAATAAATCTGCCACTGTCCAGCACATTACTGCGCAGGAGAGGACTGTTAGACAACTTTAACGCATCAGGATGTACTACGCATGCAAGAGGGGTGCTGACTTGGTTGAACCCCAGGTCGGCTCTTACAATGGTACAATTAGCCTCAGACGGCGATGGTCGTTTTGCAATCTCCAGGCGTCAAGGGAAAGGAGCTGATTTTACTGTAGTAAATGTCTATGGCCCTAATTATGACTGCCCGGAGTTTTATAATAATCTTGCTAGCGCTATATATATGAACCCAGAGTCGCGCTACCTTTGGGGGGGGGGGGATTTTAATCTAGCTAGGAACCCGAATTTGGACAGATCGGGGCGGGGGGGGACAAGTCGACCTTCTGCGGCAGCCAGGGCACTTGAGAGTGTGATGTTAGGCATGGATCTGTGCGATGTCTGGAGAACAAGGTACCCTGATAGGGATGGTTTCAGGCATTTCTCAGCTTATCATAATTTGCACACTCGTATAGATTATTGGTTGATTTCTTCCCCTCTCATGGGTCACACTCAGGAATGCTCGATACTATCTCACACACTATCGGATTATTCTCCCCTATTGCTGGTACTTAATGTGCCAAAGCAGACTGTTCCGCCATTCACTTGGCGGTTTCCACCTTATTCATTGCTGGACCCTGTCTTCAAAGAAGGCATGGCTGAAACTATTGAAACTTTCTTTAATGTGAATGTGGGATCCGTGGATAGTTTTCAGGTAGTCTGGGAGACCTTTAAGGTCTACATCCGAGGTGTGGCCATGGCAAAGCACTCGGGTGTACTGCGCTCTATCCGACAGAGGCTGGCGGATCTCGAGTGTAAACTGGTCACCCTGGAACAATGCCAGCAGGTGAGTAATGATGAGGCAATAACGCGTGAAATCAAAGAGCTACTGGGCGAATATCAGGATGCAGCTGACAGTGAAATTAAGCATCTAGGTAACTACGCCACGGCCCGAGTGTACGGGGAAGGGGATAGGCCGGGTTCTGTATTAGCACAAATATTGAAGGCCAAACGGGGTAGAACGCAGGTCTCAGAACTTAAGTCGGCAGACGGTGAGATTCTAACGGAGGAGGTGGCTATAGCTGACAGGTTCAGGCAATTCTCCTCGGAATTGTACTCGGCACGGTCATCCAGTTCGGAGGAAGAAATACTTCACTATCTCGAGCATATTCAATTACCATTTCTCACTAACTCTCACGTGAGTTTCTTATGCGACCCATTGAAAAAGATGTGATTGTATTGGCCCTGACTAGTATGTAAGCCAAGAGCGCTCCGGGGGCGGAAGGCCTCACTGTCGGCTTTTATAAAAGCTTTCTTGATTTACTGCTTCCACACCTCTCAACGCTTTTTGATGATATGTGTCAAGCACGATGCCACCGACAATGAGAGAGGCAATAATCGTCGCCATCCCTAAACCGGGTAAACCCTTGGACAAGTGTGGATCATATCGTCCACTCTCCCTGCTTAATGTGGATACTAAGTTATTCGGTAAGATTCTCGCTAATCAGCTCGTGCCTCTGGCGTTAGTATTAGTAGCCCCGGAACAGGCTGGGTTTATTCCGGACAGGAACCTTAAATACAATCTCCGCATGGTGTTTGGTACCATTCAACATACCAACCCAGACTCTAAGGCGGTTGCGGTCTTCCTTGACATAGAGAAGGCCTTTGATTCTGTCGAATGGCCTTTCATGCGGCAAGTCTTACTTCAACTGATAGGGGTGCTTTATAACTCCCCCACGGTTCGTATCAAAATAGGCGATTTAGTAACCGATTCTATCACGATAACCAGGGGAACGAGGCAGGGCTGCCCGCTGTTCCCAATCTTATACGCCTTGGTGGCTGAACCCCTTGCGTGCGCATTAAGAGAGTACTACCACAGCCATAAAGGCGTCTGCTTCCCAACTTATAAGATCATTTTGTCTACCTACTCGACCCGACATGCATGGCGCAACATGTTGCAATTACAGGCGAGGGCGTGGCTATATTCCCCGGATATGCCCATAGAATGGACTCTCTGAGGGTAGGGATGGGCGGGCCATATAAATGTAGTTGTTCAACCAAGGACTCGCTCACCTTATGTATGGGCTGGCTTACTGTTATTAGGGCGTGTCATGATGTCTACAAAGGCTTGGCCCGTGTTATAGTACTCCGTTTTAAATCTGTTAAATTCCTGCACTTTATAATATTATATTATGCTGCTATTTTCGGTGTATTTGTCAACCAAGTGACCCATGTTTCTCACGATTTAACGTTGTGGCTTTGGCCAACTCCTGTTGATATGAAATATTTTAAATATTTTTTAACCATGTATAACTTGTTTTAATTATGATATGTTTCATTTATGTTATGCGTCATACTCTTTTGTGGATATTTTTATATCCGAATAAAGATTAGCTGATGATGACTCTCTGGTTGGCCCCGTGTAGAGATAAAGGGGTAGTACGTGCGTTACAATCATTGAATATACTGACCGCAGGAGATTTATTTCTAGACGGCGCAGTTAAGTCTTGGGAGGAGGTAGAGGATCCGGCGGTACCTAGCAATATGTTACAACGGTTTCAATTTCATAGAGTAAGGAGGGCACTGGGTGGCATTTTAGGAGACGAACTTCAGGAACCTCCTGAAGTATTGGAACTGTAATACATAATCCCAGCTAAGTCGCCCCGCAAAATGGTTACTAATATATATAAATTAGCAATGTCGCATAGAGCGCACCAGTACACTAAAGCTCGGTTGGCCTGGCAACGGGATTTACAACAAACTATTGATGACGCCATGTGGACTTACTGTTGCACTAGCACTCGACGTATTTCCTTGCACGGCAGACATAGATTGATCCACTTCAAGTTTGTGAATAAAGTGTACTACACCCCAGAAGGATTACATAGATATGGGTTAAGGGAAACTTCGGCTTGTGAGAGATGTAGAGCGCAACCTGCGGATTTTATCCACCTAGCGTGGCAATGCCCTGGGGTGTACAAATTCTGGGAGTTTATTTTTCGGGAATTGGGGAAAATAGTAGGTACAGAGCTAACTCCAGATCTGATCCTGGCTCTGTTAGGGTATTCTAAGCAACTGCCTAAGCCAATACGTAGATTAGTGGATATGGGACTTCTCATAGCTAAGCGGCGAGTTGCAATGTGTTGGTCGAGAGGCCCCTTACCCACAATGACACAATGGTCGCACGACATGCTTTATTGTAGCACACAAACCGAGACTTTTAGTGAATTACTTCCTCCCAGCAGTAGACCCAAGAATTTCTGGGGACTTTACACGACATTTCTGCTTGACAGAGACGCAGACACCAATACTGAGTCTCCCGTGGACCTTGATGGCAATGGGCACACTGCGGCTGTCTAACCTGCAGTGTGTGATAACAACTGATGGTGACAGGTCGAGGGCTGAGGTGGTAGTGAGTTTTGGTACCCCCCTCCCCCTTCTTTCTTTCCCCCTAGGGACAAAGTAGTGTTTGTACGCAGGGGGCGCAGGTCTAGTCATTATATGCTAGATAGGTTATACCACTGTACACTGATGTCCAAGCGACCTTCCATAGATTCATGTACAATGGGTCAACATTTTAGCGACGCCAGCTGAGTATGTTTTGTTTGTTATTTTGGGTTGCCTTATAAGTTTTCTTTATGCATAAATACCTTTTAATTATCAGTACCCGATCGCTGCCTGCCCTAGGGGTTGTTGGCTTAATAGCTGTGTATTACTGTCCATAATGATATGCTGCCGGCCCCAGGGTTGTAGGGAAGTGACTGTGTTTGATTGTGCAGTATGCAATACAGATTTAAAAATTAAAAAAAAAAAAAAAATGAGCTAGATCCAGATCATGAAACGGGAGCTGCTTTCCTTCTGTCTTTCAAATAAACACCAGAAACATTCACTTCTATAATTAGTCAACGCTGCAGATGAAGTTTTACTTGCTGCTGGGGCCTTTACAGGTACATGTGCCCACTGTGGTCCTACATTTCGATCTTTGCTGCAATGTCATCAT
This sequence comes from Triturus cristatus, assembly GCF_964204655.1. Classification (NCBI taxonomy): domain Eukaryota; kingdom Metazoa; phylum Chordata; class Amphibia; order Caudata; family Salamandridae; genus Triturus; species Triturus cristatus. The sequence goes on along the minus strand of NC_140585.1, from coordinate 74,380,338 downwards.
TCCTGGCTGATGAGTGGTGTTACCCTAAACGGTCCCTGGATGTTTGTTTCCGGTCCAGAGAGGACCCCCCTGGTTGGCAGTTCAGTCTGGACTGTTCTCCTGAGGAACGGGATTAAGACTGATTTGCATATAGTTTGGCTCAAACTAGGGTGGCATGGTGAGCAAAAGAATGATGGATTTAACCCTGATCTCTTGACTGGGGAGAATGTTTGATTCATTCAGCATTCCGTCCATCATTGGTTGCTGCAGCATCGTTCCCCTTTTTTATTTTGATTATTTCCAAGGCAGTGCTGGTGGCAATATACAACCCATACATACCCTTACAATAGACAGTGAAAATGAAATTAAATTCATACAAGCCAGGTGCGGTCCGGGCGTTGGGCCGTTGCTCGGCGCCGCGGTCGCGGCCTCACTCGCTGGCCCCTCTCGGGTTCCCCGGGCTGTTGCGGTCTGGGGGACTGGTGGGGGCGGCGGAACGGCTGGCTGACAGTGGGGGTGGGCTGGGGGGGATCCGCGCTGATCATAGCGCCCGGGCCGCCTCTGCCCCCTTCCCTGGGACCTTGCTCTGCTGCCCCTGGGGTTCGCGGCCTCCGCCGTCCGGTCTCCCCCTCCCCGGCCCTTGCAGCAGCTGCTGATGCCCCACTGGCCGCCCGCTCTGCTTGGTCCTAGACTCTGACCCCCTGGGCGGCGCTCCCTGGTCTTTGGCGTGGAGAAATCGCCCGGTAGCGGGGCGGCCGGTGCTGGTGCCCGGGTCTGGTGTGCCGCGTGGCCGGAGCCGGCGGGGGACCGCTGCATCGCCCTCGCTGCGGGCCAAAGAAGTTGCGGAGCCGTTCCTCCTCCTGGGCCTTCATCACAGCGCCTTGAAGCCACCTTGTGGCCCCCTGCCCGCGACTCGCGGTCTGGCCGTGTGGGGGCATGGGACGGAAGGACCCCAAGCAAAAGACCCTGCCCTTTGAGAGGCTCCAAGATCAGCCGGCGGACCGTCGCCCGGACATGCCGGACCCTGCTGGGGGCCAGTCCTCTGGCCCGGCGGCCGCTGCTCCATCCCCTGAATGGCTGCAAGAGATGCGCGCGGGATTCAGGGCCCTCGATGGACGCTTTGATGCCCTGAACAAAACGCTAGAAATGATGGGGGCGAAGATCCAGGCCCACGATCAGCGTTTGGTGGAGGCTGAGGCTCGAATATCGGCGGTGGAAGATGGCGCAGTGCAGGACACCAAGCGCTTAGATCGGCTGGAACGCATTCTAAAGGACGTGGCCATCAAGAACGAGGACTTGGAATCGCGCAGTAGGCGCAATAACGTCAGAATCACTGGGGTTCCGGAGTCCACGGCTACCGGCAGGCTGGATGTCTTTGTTGAGCAACTGCTGACGGACATTTTTGGGAGAGACTCCTTCACGCCAGGCTTTGTAGTCGAGAGGGCGCACCGCTCCCTGGGGCCGCGACCTAACCCGGGGCTCCCGCCTCGCCCTCTGATCGCCAGGATCATGAACTTCCGAGACCGGGACACGGCCCTGCGGTTGGCCAGGGAGAAGGGCGAGATCACCTGGCAGGGCTCGAGACTCTCGTTCTACCCTGACTTTACCGTCATGGTACAGGAGGCCAGGCGTAAATATGCTGGGGCGAAAGCGGCGCTCCGCAACCTAGGCCTCAAATATGGCATGCTGTATCCGGCCCGCCTGAGGGTTGACATCGATGGCCGGCCGCGGATTTTTGACAATCCTACTGCGGTGCAGGAGTTCTGCCGAACATATAAACCACGCAGGGGCCCTTCGGGGGGCGATGAGGGTGGACACTCTCCTCCGAGCAGTGGTGCTGCGAGTAGCCAGGACCTGTTTTCCGGCTCTGGGCCTGGCTGAGTCAGTGCCCGCATCCTAACATTAGACTGCGTTTTTCTGACTGTTTGCAATGGGGAAGTTTGAGACACTTTGTTATGCCCTTGATTTTTCTGTGGTGCTGGGTCGGCGGCTGGTCGTTGCCATTCCCCTTTGGTTGACACCGCCGGGAGCACTTTTGGCTTCAAATGCTTATTGCTTGTCTAATTGCACATCATTGGTATTGCTATTTGGAACTTTGCTTTTTTTCCACAGGTTGGGGTTTGCCTCACGTTTGCGTGATGTGGCTGGGTGGAGGGTGGGGGGACGGGATGGGGAGTTTTGATATTCTTGACATGGCTGGTCAGATTGTAACTTTGCGGATACACGGAGACGCTTCTGATTTCCTGCTCTCATTGCTAGTGGTATGGCAGCGACGGTACACATAGGCTTACATGAAGCCCCTCTTGGCCTATCTCTCATGTCTTGGAATGTCAGAGGCCTGAACAATCAACGAAAATGCAAGCAGGTACTACACTATCTGAATCGACACAGGGTTGACATTGCCTTTCTGCAAGAAACGCATCTACACACCTCTGTTCCTGCGCGCTTTGCAACTTCATGGGGCGCACATAGGTACTTCTCCAATTTTAGCAATTATGCCCGAGGCACCGCGGTGCTGATTCACAAGAGAGTCCCGTTTCACTGCCAGCTGTTCCGGGGGGACCCGGAGGGACGCTACTGCATAGTAAGAGGGGTGTTAATGGGTCATGTGGTCATCCTGGTATGTGTGTACGCCCCTAACACTGATTCCCTGGAATTTTTTCATGCGCTGGCTGCCCAGCTTGTGACGCTTGAGCCAGCGGGCCTCATTCTTGGCGGCGACTTTAACTTATTGCTTGATGCTGGCTTGATTAGCACGTCTGGGGCTGCTCCTTCCAAGCCTAGGGCGCGGCGCGCACTTTTGGACCTTTGTCACCAGTTCTCCCTTGTCGACATTTGGCGCAGGCGCAACCCGAACACCACTGCCTACACACATATTTCAGGGCAACACAACACTTGGACCAGAATTGACTATTGGCTGCTGTCCCCGGGCCTGTCCCCATGGTTTCGTGGGCTACTCACACTCCCTAGAACGTACTCAGACCACTCCCCTGTGTCCCTCTGCTTGGATGTTCCGCGCCCCGAGGGTTTTGAGCGACAGTGGCGATTCCCTGGGAGAGCACTGCTCGACGACTTATTTGTCCACGAGATTTCCGAGGCGATAGAGGACTACTTCACGCTTAATGCGGGATCTGTAGACTCTCAGGCAGTGCTCTGGGAAGGGTTTAAGGCCTACATCAGGGGGATATGCATAGCTAAGCATGCTGGGGTCCTGAAGGCGCTGCGCGCGACCATTAAGCAACTGGAGACACAGCTAGAGTCGATTGATGCTGAAGCGCAGCGTGAACCGGCTGGGGACGTGTCCGCTAGGCGGCTTCGCCTCCTGACTGACTTTCGGGAGGCAGCGGACAGAGAGATTCTGTATCTGGGGAAGTACCAGATGGCGCGTAGATATGGTGAGGGGGACAGGCCGGGACGCACGCTGGCCCAGGCTTTGAGGCCTCCGTATGGTAAGTCCTTAATAGTTGAGGTGCGGGGCGTAGATGGTTCACTCCACACAACACCCCCCGAGATCAGAGACGAATTCCTGACTTACTTCTCCGAACTATACAAGACCAAGCTGGGGGAATCCCCAGCCTCTCAAGCTGCCTACTTGTCGGAGATCGCGCTTGTGTTCCTGGATAAGGGCATGCAGGAATTCATGGCGGAGCCTATAACTGTGACGGAGGTGCGCGGGGCGATTAAGGTGCTTCGCGGGTCCACAGCCCCCGGCCTCGATGGTTTCTCCGGGGATTTTTATAAGGCCTTTTCTGATCTGCTGGCACCGCAACTGATAGAGGTGTATACGGAGGCGCTGGAGCGCGGCTCCCTTCCGGCTACCCTCAGCGAAGTGGTAATAGTTCTACTTCCGAAACCAAACAAGGACCCGACGTTGTGTAGCTCATATCGGCCCCTCTCCCTTTTAAACTTTGATTACAAGATCCTGGCGAAGATAGTGGCCAACAGGCTCTCTCAATTGATGGAATTCATCATCTCGCCCGTCCAATCGGGCTTCGTCCCGCGCCGCTCTACGTCGTTAAATCTGCGGACGCTTTTCACGGTGCTGCATAGAATCAATCCGGCCACACCTGCTGCGGCGGTCCTCCTGGACACCGAGAAGGCCTTCGATACCCTGGAATGGCCTTTCTTCCTTTCCGTCATGCAACGTATGGGCATGCCAGAGAACTTCCTTGCTACCACGCGGCTTTTGTATAGCCGCCCCACGGCCCGATTGCGTATCAATGGCACGCTGTCTTGTCCCTTCTCTCTAACGCGTGGCACGCGGCAGGGCTGCCCACTTTCACCGTTACTGTTCATTTTGGCCATGGACCCCTTGATCCGGCATTTCCAGGAGCGCCATCTCCACAGGGGTCTCCAGTTCCGGACGGGTCCCTTGCTTGCTTCCCTCTACGCAGATGACACTATACTGTATGTAAGAGAACCGCAGGTCAACCTCGCCCCCCTGATACGAGAGATCCTTCGTTTCGGCGCACACTCCGGGCTGGGCATCAACTGGCATAAGTCAGTAATTTTCCCATTAACCAGCAGCACCTCCCCATGGCAGTGCGAGTTCCCGTTGGAGTGGTGCTCTGACTCGGTTCGGTACCTGGGCATACAGATCCACCTAAACACGGACAAACTCATCCGCCTCAACTATGGTCGTGCTTTGGATAGGCTGGAGGCACAGGTGGAGGGATGGTTGAGGCTCCCGCTGTCCATGTCGGCCAGAATTGCAATCATAAAAATGATAGTTCTCCCTAGATTTTTATACCTCTTCAATAATATCCCTGTCCCTCTCACCCGGGCTTTCTTCTCCGCGCTGCGTTCCCAGCTGATTAAGCTCGTATGGGGCGGGAGGCACCCCCGGATCGGTTGGAAGACCCTCACGCTCCCTCATGATAGGGGCGGCCTCGGAGTGCCGGATCTGTATTTGTACTATCTGGTGGCTCAGTGTGCGCACGCTTATGCCTGGTACCACCCTGACGCTCGTATTCCGTTCCTGTGTCCCGAGGCGGATTTCGTTCTCCCGGGCCGCTTGGCGGCTGTGTTGCCAAAGGGGGTTCCCCGGGACCCTGTAGACATTCAAACGGTGTCCACCACCAGCTGGGCATGGCATCGCCTCACTCGCTATCTAGCCCAGCCTCTCCTCTACTTCTCTTCTCTTCCACTTCCCAACCCCGGGTTACTGCCTGGCACGGGGGAGGCGCTGGTGCAGCGCACTTTGACCAAGTTTCATCTTACCAAGATTGGAGACCTCTACCCTGGGGCCACATATTTTCTGTCTCGGAGGAGGAGCGCTTCGGTGAGGCCACGTTCATGGACAAATTTGTCCTGCGCCGGCTTTATTGTGCTGCTCGGTCAGACATTGCGGGATTCCCACTCGAGCCCGCATCCTTCGAGCCCCTAACTCTCCTCATTGATAAAGACTCTGGCGCCCATTTGGTTTCTAAGCTGTATAAGGCTTGTGCAGCGCTGGTCCCAAGTGAGGATGGCCGAGTGAGAGCAGCCTGGGAGGCAGATTTGGGTAGGCCGATTACAGATGACCAATGGACCGCTTGTTGCAAGGTCACCAACGCGATATCACTCAATAGTCGACATAAGCTCCTCCATTATAAATTTCTTCGCCGCTGCTACATGACCCCTGATAGGCTCCACGCCATTGACCCCGCGCGCCCGCACACATGCTGGAAATGCGCTGCACCACACGCTGACTTTGCGCACCTGTCCTGGACAAGCCCCAGACTGCAATCATACTGGACGCAGATACATGAGATCCTTGGCGTTATGTTGGGGCTCACGCTGGTTCCCACTCCGGAGGTAGCTTTATTGGGCTACACAGTAAATTTCCCAAAGAATGTCCGCAGGCTTGCCTCCCTGGGCCTGCTACTCGCCAAGCGGGAGGTGGCAAAACATTGGGGCGGTTGGACGGCCCCCACGGCTGGGACATGGCTCACGTCTATGGCTTATTGCAGCACAAATAGCGAGATCTACGCCAGTCTCCTCCCTACAATGGCGCGTCCCAAAGATATCTGGGGCCCCTACAAGACCTATATCGCTTCCCTCCCAAGCTCTTCCCCACCGCGAGCCAATTCCGGAATAGTGCCCACGGGAGTAGGGTAGTTCTGGTATTCCTTCCTGCGGGATGTTGGGTGGCTGTGCTCTCTCGGGGCGGGCTGCATTGGGGGATTTGGGCCGACGATGAGGGTGTCCGTTGAACATGATTGGTGTGTCCCGACTGCGTCCTTTCCCTTTAGTGGGCGCGGGCTGATGAGAATGGTGGGCTCTAGATGGGGGGTTTTCTATGGACCGCTGCCCTGATGCCGAACTGCTTTTTGTATACGAGAGGGGAATGTAATGTTGTATCTCCGTACTTGCTCTTAATTGCATGCACAGCCGATATTTTCACATTGTTGTGTTTTTCGAAACTAAATAAAGCTTTTAAAAAAAAAAAATTAAATTCATACAATTAAAGCAATTTGTAAAAGAGATACATACAACGATTACAGTCAAAATTTATCGGATACTTCTATATTCATCCTGCATCAAGGAAATTTGTAAGCGTCCCCCAAATTAACAATCGAATTCGTTTCTTCCGAGCCCCCTTCAACGCATACAGATTCCATTCTATTTCATAAATACGATACAGCTTGGCTCTCCAAGATTCAAAAGTCGGAGCCTCAGGTGATAACCATTCTGTTGCGATGCATAACCGCGCTACAATCATTGCAAGAAATAAAAAGTACTTATGCTCATTTAATATAGGATGGTTACATATTTTTTGGCCTATTCCCAATAACATAAGTGTATAAGAAATCTTATAGGGGCGCTGCAATACCATTGATATAAATACTTCAACGCTATTCAAAAAATGCGACAACTTAATACAATAAAAAAAAATATGAGCCATATCAGCTTCAGAATCCCCACATCGAATGCATTTCCCATCATATTTGTCTCCCCAAGTTGCCATCCATTTAGGAGTGTAATATAGCCTGAAGAGCGATTTGTAAACTTGAGCTTTTAAATTAGCAGCCAAACATATCTCCTTAGCCAGAGATAGAGTTTCCAAAATATCGATTTAAGAATCTCCCAGCTGATTTTGCCAATACAAATTATATTTTTGAAAATCATCATGTCTATACTCCATCAAGATTAGATAAAGTGGGCCAATCCTTTTTTGAAGGCGAATCCCTTCTACTAAAGTATTAGGGGAAACCTTAATCTGATTTTTCAAACACAAATCTCGAACTTGAAGATATTTAAAAAACAACGACTGTGGCAACTGATATTTATCAACCAATTCTGCATATGTCACCAGCATTGCGTTGTCATCATATAAATCACCAATTTTGGAAACCCCATTTCTAGACAAAACCTTTGCGGTATTGTCCCAAAAAATAGAAGGAAGTACTTTATCAGCATCAAAAGGGGTATAATATGTGATTTTACCCAAATTAATAAATTTTTTGACATTTCTCCATACTTTAAAAGCTGAAGCTAATACCTTAAAACGGGTGTGCTTGTAATAATTACCCTACAGTTCCTTTAAAAAGCATCCTTTTGCCTGTTCTCCTAATAACAGAAAAAAAATAGATGGGGCATCCGCTTCTTTCTTCGGGGGCTCACCTGTCAGAATATACCTCATTCTTTGTAAAAAACAAACATAGTAATAAATTAAGAAATCGGGTACACCTCGTCCCCCTCTTTCTTCAGGTAGCGTCAGCCATTTCATAGCTCGTCGAACTTTACCCGGGGCCCAAAAAAATTTCCCACAAATAAACTGAAGTTGCTGTATATGTTTAAATGGAAATTCCAATGGAATACTCAGAAATAAATATAAGATCTTAGCAAGAACATTCATCTTGATAATGTTCCCTCTTCCTATTATTGATAATTGCAGTTGACTCCATCTCTCTAATGATTGCTTGATTTGATATATAATCTCTTTCCAGTTACTATCGACTATCTCTTGCATTTGAGTTTTAATTTTAATACCTAGATATGTAACCTCCTCTGTTACCCGAAAATCATTAAATTGTATATTCTTTGTGCACAAAACTTGGGTTTTTGCTGAATTTAATTTATAGCCAGACATAGCTCCAAAATCTCTAGCTAATAATTCAATCTCCCCTATTGCCTCCCTAGGATCAGTTGTTACTATAGCTATGTCGTCCGCATATGCGAATACTGAGTATGCAATACCCGTAACAAAAAATGGTTTAATATAAAGGGAATTCTGTAACCTGATAATGAAAGGGTCAATAAATAGCGCAAAAAGCAGAGGGGAACAAGGACACCCTTGTCGTGTCCCTCTAGTTATATTAATCTTTTCAGATTTTAGACCCATAGCAACGACTCTAGCATTTGGTGCCTTATATAGAACCTGAATTGCGATTAGAAAAGCTTCCCCGAATCTCATCCTTCTCATCACTTCCCATAGATATACCCACTCCACGCGGTCAAAAGCTTTTTCTGCGTCAAGCAATATCAACGCTAAGTCCCTCTTTTCCGCTTCTGCTATATCGAATAAAGTAATGACTCTATTAATATGTGTGACCGTACCTCTTTTTGGAATAAAACCATGCTGGTTTATTGTTACTAATGATGTTATAACCTTAGATAGGCGATTCGCAATCATTTTAGAGTAAAGCTTACTATCACAATTAAGCAGGGATATTGGCCGATAAGATCCTGGTAGCTCCGGAGGCTTCCCTTTCTTACTAAATACGACAATTGAGGCATCATTCCATGTGTTTGGAGCAGTTCCCCTTTGTGCCATCCTGAACGTTTTTCACATCACCTTTTTCAATGCCTCAAAAAAGCATTTATAAACTTCCCCCGGAATAAAATCAGGACCTGCCGCTTTACCATTCGGTATGCTTCTAACCGCAATCTCTAATTCTTCCATGGAAAAAGGGCTATCCAAAAAGTCTGACTCAATATTGGTTAATTGATTTAGCATGCCTACTTCCAATATCTGATCTGGTGTGGAATTTGACTGCTGAGTATATAGTTCCGAATAAAATTGATGAAATATATCTAATATTTCCATCGGCTCCTCATGAACCACCCCACACTGATCCTGCAGTTTGGGGATCAACCGTGAAGTCGCCTTCATTTTCAATCTTAACGCTAGGGACCGGCAATAGACTCTCCATATTCATAAGTGTGCCGTCTATTTACTAAATATTTCCGGGCGATCTCTTCAGCCCATACCCCAGTTATAGTCGCCCTACATTGTGCAATTTTTGCCTCCATTTTAGATATTTGCAGTAAATTATCCTTTTTCACAATTTCTTTAGTTAGCTCTACTTCCGCGGCCCTTAAACGATTATAAAGTTCCCCCATTTGAGACCGTAGTTTATTTTGATGATACAAGCCAAATTTTACCGCTTCTCCTCTAAAGGAGGCCTTGAATGTGTCCCAAACTATTTCGATATTGGCGGTGCCTAAATTAATGTTAAAGAATTCTGCAATCCACTCAGTCATATATATTCTGTATTGTTCGTCAAGACAGAGCTTCCTATCAAATGAGAAACTCCTTAAACTACTTATCTCCTTTAAAATTGAGCATTCTATTAAGATGGGAGAATGATCCGATGTAACTCTAGGAAAAGTCTGTATCTTTGTCCGACTGTGAATGGAAAAATAATCTAACCGGACAAATTTCTTGTGTGGTGTAGAATAATAAGTATATCCTGGGAGAGTAGGGTAATTTTTACTCCAAATATCAACCAGGCCATGGTCAATAACCAGGTTATGTAAAGCCTTAAAGACTCGTGGTTTACGCCCCTTATAATATTCTAAACCTGCCGCTAACTCCATAGTATTCAAATTAATATTTAAACCTCCTCATAAAATTAGCGGAGCTCTCCAATTGGCAAGTTCTATATTTAATAATTCCAAAACTTCGGCCTCGTCTGTATTAGATCCATATATTGAACATATTGTAAAGATTTCGCCTCGAACTATAATTTCTGATATAGCCCATCTACCCCATTTATCAACTAGCTTACGACCCGCAGTACAATAACCAGGTCTAGAGAGAATCAAAACACCTCTAGTATTATTAGTTTGTTGAGAAGCAGCAATCAAAGTATAACCTAAATCTGCTACGAGTGTCCTTTTGTGCTATGCCAGATGGGTTTCTTGTAAACAAAGAATGTCTGGTTGAATAAAACGAATTTCCGCGGCTATTGTCCGCCTTTTATTGCTGCAATTAAGCCCAGATACATTAAATGAGCAAATTTTAATATTGCGTGACATACAGTATTGTTATCAGAATCCTCAAATCAAAGTTAATTTTGCCTAACCGATAAGTAAATACAATTAAATTCTTAACATGGGTATGTCTATACCAAGCAGAAATTTCCTTTTCATTATTGCCAATTAGGGCCGCCTTGGATTTTCTTCCTTTAATCCCCCGCCCCCCCTTACCCTCCACCTTACCCTCCTTCTCCTACCCCTCCCCCAACCCCTCTCTGCTCCCCCACTCTCCAGAAACCCCCCCAAATCCCCTTTAACCGAGGCTTTAGGACTCAGGTCCTATGGATGATAATGAGCAACGACCCCCTCTATCAACCCCCACAGTGCTATCTCAAGAAAAAGAAAAACGTAAAGTTTTTTTTTTTTTTTCTTCCCCGCCGTGCCAAACTCAAAATTACCCTAATCATGTTGAACTACAATCCTGGGCAAAGAATAAACAACGAGATTACTAATACTATATTCATAATAGTACAAATCAGATAATCCTGCCAGTGACTCAATAGTGACTCAATAGTGTCCAATTATTTTATATAAAGGTTAAGAGTCCTTCATAAATTGTAAATATTCCTTAGCTGCCACAACATTAGTGAAAAACCGAGATTTCTCTTTATAAGTCACTTTAAGTTTCGCTCGATTCATAATATACGCCTGAGCGCCTTTTTGTTGAAATTGATTCACCAGCTGTCGCAGCTGCCATCGAGTATCCATTGTATATTTATATTCATAGCTTGCTTAATCTCCACTACGGCCCCCCCCGCGGCGGGATGCCTGGCTTTCACCTTGGGGATGCCCAGTACGGGTTATCTCACAGGGTAAAAGCCAGGACGGGTTCCCAATGCAAGTGCCGAGATGCCCAAGGGTAAGTTGAGTGCTATATAAGAACACACATACATACATACATACATACATACATACATACATACATACATACATACATACATACATACATACATATTTAGAATAGTCGGGTGTGGTAAAGAAAGTAAATCCTTCAGCCATAGATTTACTATTTGGCCGAGTTTGCATATAGATATCTTCTCTGGCTCGAAAGCTATTGAAGGCAACAAGAAGAGGTCTAGGTCTGGTAGGGTTCTGCCCGGAACGAAGTTGAATGTTAAAGGGGTATCTGTGAACCGTTTCGATCTCCCGTTCGCAATCCCATTTCCTCAAACTTGGAAATGCCTTCTGAAAAAGTTCCACTACAAATTTCCGTGGATCTTGCCCTTCATTGCCTTCAGGAATTTGCATTAATCTTAAATTATTGCGCCGAGAGCGGTTTTCAAAATCGGCCATTCTCCATAATAGATCCTCTTTATTACTGCTTAAAGTCTCAGTAACCACTTTCTGTTTAGCCAGTTCTTCCTCCATATTGGAGATTCTAGTCTCAGCCTCCGTAAATCTTTCACCAAAGTCCGACTGTGCTTTCACTAACCTTCTAATAGATCCTTGCAGTTTTCGACAGGAATTTTGAATTTTTTGACTTTCTAATGCCGTCTTATCCATGTGGCTCAAAATAGTCTGATATATTGTGGCAAGAGTAATATCCCCCGTTTGGTCACCTTGAAGTCCAGTAGCCCCTTCTGTCATAGGCGTATCGCCTCCACCTCTTACTGTGACCGGAGTATCCTCTTCTCCAAATTCCCCGCCATCAATCACTTCATCTTCATCAGATTCGCATTCAGCCTCCATGGACATTTGTTTAGAATATTGTGCAGCCAGGTCTTCACATGAAGAGGCTGAATTTTCTGACACCGAGTAAAAATCCCCAGACTCAAACTCCGTAGATATAGCAGGAGCAGATTTTTCAGGGGACAGCTTTTCCCTCGAGATTGCTTCCTCAAAAAATTTAAGCCGGTTGCTTTCCTTTTCCTTTAATCCATTATGAGGCTGATCTTCTAGCATATTGTCGTCTACCACTCCCTTCCCATTCGATAAACTAACTACGGCCAAAGTAGCACTCCGCGGCGTTGTTGAAGCGCTGTATAATTGAAGCTCATTAGACACCATCCCTTTACGTTTTTGTTCTGCAGCGGAAAACAGGGTCGCTATAGTCTGTTTAGTTTTCCCACAAGAAACCCCGACTCTAGGATTTGACATAGCAGTATCGTGTAAATCCTTCTCACCTCCGCTAGTAGACGTTGATTCAGCGATGCGCCCCGTCTTCGCCTCTTGGCCGCGTGGTTTGCGTGTATTCTTCGGGGCCATTGCTTCTTTCTTCGCCTGGTCTGAATCGATGCCCGCCGCATGCCCCAGAGGCATAATGTTTTTGGGGCCCGCTGCACACTGGGCACACGGCGGGCCCCTTCTGGCATTTTTTTCTTCTTTTTTGGGTTGTGGGCCTGCCACGTGCCCAGTGTGCGGTGGGCCCAGAGGCATAATGTTTTGGGGCCCGCCGCACACTGGCCATGCGGCAGGCCCCTCCTGGTATTGTTTTTTTCTTAAAATGGTTGTGGGTCCGCCATGTGCTCGATGTGCGGAGGGCCCGGGGGGGGGGGCATTCTTTTTGGGCCCGACGCACACGGGGCATGCGGCAGGCCCTGGGGAGCATAATTTTTTAAACAAATGTTGGGCCCGCCTCATGCCCGGTGTGCGGCGGGCCCAGGTGGCCTTCTTTTTGGGCCCACCGCACGCGGGGCACGCGACAGGGCCTCAGGGGCATAATTTTTTTTTAAACACATATATGTAGCCTTGAAGCCAAACAAAGTATCTACATTGTAAATAAACCAAATATACATAGCTTCAGCTTGTTAAATACTTTAAAAAACTAAGATATCTGTGTTTGTTGTAGGAAAAACTGCAAACTAAAATGCCGCAAAATTGCCGCTAAATTTCCATATTTGTGCCGCTAAATTTCCATATTTGTGCCGCTAAATTTGCTAATCCATGCCGCTATACCTTGAAGCCTAACACCTGCAAATGACACAAGTATCAGTAAAACTGGTGCCAGGAGGCTGGAAGCACACCCAAGGCCTTGCAGGCCTGGATCTGATACTGTAAAGGGGTTAAATACACTTTGCTGAGTATGTGAAGTGTTGCGTTTTCACATCTCCAGCCAGGGGCGAAACTTGAAATCTTACCCTTCGCGGAGCTCCATAGCCCTGGGTAGAACGAGCTAATGTGTCCCCATAAACCTGTACATTTCAAAATGTCATAAAAGGAATAAAACAAGCACCTGGAGGCTAGAAATGGGCCCGCGACACTGAAGTCTTGGATCTGATAATGTAAAGGGCTTTATGTACCCTTTGAGTGAAGTATTTTTCCCACCTCCAGTCGAGGGGTAAATCCTGAAATATTACCCCAATTGGAGCACCATAGCCCTGTGTAGAAAAAGTGACTTTGTCCCCTTTGACCTAAAATCTTTGTATTTTCTTTTTTTTTTTCATTTTTTATTAAACATTGTTAAAGGGGTGACTGGAGTCTACAAAATGGACCAGATACTGTGAAGGACGTTATTTCATTTTTGGGTGAAAAAAATAAAAAGATATGTATTTTATTAGGATTACGAATTTTTCTTTTTTTTTTTTTTTTTTGGGGCCCATCTCCAGCTGAGGGGGAAAACCTGAAATGTTACCCGAAGCGGAGCTCCATTGCCCCGGGTAGAAGTAGTGCCATGGTCCCCTTGAACCAAAATGTCAACAAAACAATTAAAAAAAAATCAAAAAAATCACTAAAACAGGTGCTTAGAGGCCCGGAGGGTCCCGAAATCGGGCACGATCGTTCACAAAAAAAAATGAGGATCCCACACCCCATGGGCCTGCATGGGAACTCTATTTTACCGACTATTAAGCCCCCACGAAGTGGGGGCTTACAGCGGCCGAGCGGGAGACAAAAGTTAGAGTTAGCGCGGCCGATCCGCCGCCCGGCCATCTGGTCGCGCAACTCGGCGACCAGATGGCCGGCCGCTTAATTATCAGTACCCAATCGCTGCCTGCCCTAGGGGTTGTTGGCTTAATAGCTGTGTATTACTGTCCATAATGATATGCTGCCGGCCCCAGGGTTGTAGGGAAGTGACTGTGTTTGATTGTGCAGTATGCAATACAGATTTAAAAATTAAAAAAAAAAAAAAAATGAGCTAGATCCAGATCATGAAACGGGAGCTGCTTTCCTTCTGTCTTTCAAATAAACACCAGAAACATTCACTTCTATAATTAGTCAACGCTGCAGATGAAGTTTTACTTGCTGCTGGGGCCTTTACAGGTACATGTGCCCACTGTGGTCCTACATTTCGATCTTTGCTGCAATGTCATCATTCCTGGCTGATGAGTGGTGTTACCCTAAACGGTCCCTGGATGTTTGTTTCCGGTCCAGAGAGGACCCCCCTGGTTGGCAGTTCAGTCTGGACTGTTCTCCTGAGGAACGGGATTAAGACTGATTTGCATATAGTTTGGCTCAAACTAGGGTGGCATGGTGAGCAAAAGAATGATGGATTTAACCCTGATCTCTTGACTGGGGAGAATGTTTGATTCATTCAGCATTCCGTCCATCATTGGTTGCTGCAGCATCGTTCCCCTTTGTGGCTTACAGTGTTAATTAATATTTTGCTAATGGTGCATCAGCACTATGTTTCTAAACATTGAACACCACCTCCTGGAGTTCAGGGATTGCAACTGCATTGTTCTTCTCCAAGATATGAAAGGGATTATCATGTTGTCACACTTTGCTTGATGATATTTGGGAAAAGGTGCCTTGTCAAATGTTAGGCTCTACTCCAATGACTCAAATTCTTTATGTTTTGGGAATCTCATTGATGCATTGTCACTCCAGTTCATGAGACATAAATCCTGTTACTCAACTGATGACTGATTGAATTCATCTGCTTCACTGGACAATGATGATGTGTCTTTCGACACAGATAATCATGAAGAGCTGTTCTGTTTGCATCATTATGGACACCACTACATTCATCCATCAAACCACCAAAGGGAAGTATTCCATTTTATATAACAGGGGCATTATAAGACCTCGCCAAATAATAGTCTTAGAAGTTTTTACAAAATATTTACTTGCATGATTTTCATGTTTTTTTAATATTTGAGAATACTATCAATTGGTAACATTAATTTGACACATTTTGCACATTGGAGATGGAAAGAAAACATTACTGATAATGAATTGGACGAGATGTTTCAGAATAGAACTTACAACATAGGATTGTTTGCTGCACACGGGATAACCTTATGGCCAACAGATACTGATATGTAAACGTACAGGTTTCTGTCTAAAGGTATTGGTAATGGCTTTAAAACTCTAATGCAACTATACTATCTCAACTATCACCTCCTCTGCTTTAAATGTTTTGCAAGAAGACTAGAATTCTTTGCAACACGGGCAAGCTCTAATGCATGCACTGATGCAATAAGTTGGGCACTATAAACCGTCAATGCACATTAGGTAACTTTCTTTCCGATAATTTCTCTGCAAAACAGATAACAATCTCTATAGCTGAAGACCCACGTATCGTATGACTGTTTCATGAAGTAATTTATTTGCCTATCACAGCTGTTTATTTATGTGTCTGCCAGATATATACATCTCTGGATAGTGTAGGGGTCTCCAACCAGCAGCTCATGAGCTATTGTAGCTCTTCGGCTACCTCTGAGTCGCTCACCTGTGTGCAGCCCAGCTTAATAAATTAGAAATCTTATGCTTGGTTGAATTATTATTAATATAAAAAATTGAAATTATACAACACTAATATTATTTGTAGCTCTCAATGCGTTTCATTGAACATAAGTAGCTCTCAGTGCAGAAAAGGTTAGAGACCCCAAACACATGGCCAAAACAGTTCCATTGTATGGCTAACAGCAATCCTGGTTTCATTAGCACATCTTCGTGTTCTAACCCTTTAGGACACTCTCTCCTTTGCAAAGCCATAACTATTCAGGTCACTTGTAACACTTGAAGCCTGGCCTTGCCTGTAAACTCATTGCAACCCCTGCTTCTTCCACCTCCTCTAATTACGCTCTGTTAAATAATGGTAGCTATCTCATTTGAGCACGTTTCCTGTTGCAGGTTAGCCCAACGGTTTAGTGTATTTGTTAACTGTTCAAAAACCTGGCAATGTTACATAGCTACATCTTATCCTTCTGTGAATCTTTCTTCTTAGACTACCTGGCCCTGAAGACACCAGAACCAAACTCTGCCTCCAGGATGCCGCCAGCAATTCTGAAGAGGAAGAAGAATTTTACTGACTTATGATGAAATGTGTAGTAAAACACTAAAGTGTAGAACAGAAGGCGGGCTTGGGCCAGTAAGTGGCACATTCTGTCAATGTTTCGGGGGAGGAGGCACGCACCATGGGGGGGGGCATAAATAAGAAATGGCAGGAGAGGGGGTAGGATAAAGAGAAGTTCTCAGGAAATCATCTGGCTACAGATCTTCTTGGAGGCACCTGGATCCTGTTTACATTTCACCCCCTTCGAGAAGGCTTTGCCCCCTCACCTGCTATATTAGCTACCTGTTACAGACAACTTTAATGTTATGCCAGGTAAGAATAGAACCCCCCTCTTTGTCTCTAAAACGTAGATATATATATATATATATATATATATATATATATACACTCAACCAACTCTGTCCTTCCCCTAACCTACATTGTTTTACAAACATCACAAACATACCCCTCAAACACAGCCTCAAACACACACACATAAATAATTTGATGTTTATATTTATTTTACTATCTTTCTATCATACTTTCAGTATCCCAAGTCAACTGCTTGCCACAGCTGGGGTGGACATACTTCCTAATGTGACAGAGGGAAGCACAAGGCATTTTTCTAAATGGAACCTGTGAGAATTTCTATTAGGTGGCCATGAGCCATGCAGGGGTTACTGGGTCTAACCGGGGCTGCTGAGGCCTTTCACTCCTGATTTCCCCTGGCCTGACCTACTAAGGATCCTGTGCATCTGGGACAAGTACCCCATCAACACTTGACTCTCAGTGTTAGCTGTGGTTGAGCAGTCAAAGGTCTCCCCGGTGAGTGTGAATACAGATTAGTGAACACGACTCATAACTTAAAGAGCGCACAGCATTATCAATAAGTCAATGTTAAGTCAAATACTTATTTTTATGAGAAAAAAAGTATTTAATTGCTAACTCTATGAGTTCAAAGAAAGGTTATGACATTAATAAACAATAACACATTTCCCCTTTCGGCCGGGGCTCTAGTGTTTCGCTGGCAAATCCTTGTCCCACCCGCTCTTAGAAATGTGGTTGGGGTTATTCAACATTCATTGGTGGCTGCATCCAGGGAATGGTCACTAGTAGGCCTTAGCTCAAGAGTCCACTCCCATTAGGGATCCGTACAACAGTACAGTTGGGCACCGAGGGCAGGGGTAGACGTAATTAACCATGCAGAGGACTATTCCGTCCCAACAGAACCTGATAACACTCAAAGATATGTCCTTGTACTGCCAATGTCACTACCGCACCACATGTTTTTATTTCCTTTTTCATGAAATTAACTATTTCTAATTTTTGAAGCAGTTTATGGAAGTATTCAGACAAACACTTAAATTTATGTATTTCAGCTTTTTTCACGTTCTGCTTGACCAGCCAAAAGAATGGGTGATGGGCAATCCAGGTAGAAATCCAATCCTCCTCCAAGCAACTATCTCAGTGGCAACGCTGCCCAAGAAGATGGGAAAGAGTAGGAGATGGGGAGGATGTCTGGAGGACATTGTTGCTCCCACACAGAAATCTTCAGACAAAGCCTCCTCACGACAGAAAAGCAGTCATCCTCCAAGCTCACTTATGAGGATTGTCAGTCCCCGGCCACTAGCTAAGCTGTGATGGATGATGATTCCGCCTATGCAAGAGTCACCTTTATACAACCTCAACTTACAGATCTCTGCAGAGTCCCCGACAAACTCCCCCCATGCAGATGCATCTCTGGTCTACTCTCAGTCATCTGAGGGAGAGGACATCCCGGGTCAGGAACACTTCTCCCCCTTTCCTCAGTCTCCCTCAACCCCCTCCATGATGGACAATCTAATAGCCGTTATCAGACGTGTGGCGGAGAGGTTCGTATTGCCAAATCCTGTCCTGTGGGAGGATCAATTTTTCCAGCAGCAGGGCACTTAAGAGCATTAGTTTCAAATACATGGTTAGAATATTTGAGTATAGTTTTTAAAAACCACTCCCATTCTTAAAACAAGACAATACTTGTTATGAAAAACATGGACCAAAAATACAACTAGACTAGCAACATGACTGGGTCACATCTTTATAAACAAATTCACTCATATGGTAATGTACACTTATTAAAATTACAGCAGCTCTGCTGCGTAAAATCTTCCAGCTGAGTGTGGAGGGTCGACCTGTCTATTCTAAGGACACCCTGTGAAGCAGCTTCATCCTTTGGGTTAAAATTACCATAAAATGGCCCACTTTCTGTTCCTATAATATATTTCGTGTTATTTACAATATGCCCACCCCAAGAACAAAGTTTTCCACCCCACCTGAGGAGCTCTCTGACTCATACGTGGAGAAGAAACCTCCACATGTAGGGGGTAGTCTCCATGTGTAGAGGGACCCCCACGTGCAGAAAAAGCTTCAAACATTGGGGAAAGACAAATATGCATCTAAGGAGTGACTTCTTACATGATGTGTTACATTTTATGTACAAACACTATTAACCTCTTCCATGCTCATGACGTCTCCCGGCCGTCATGAGTCACAATGGGCGTATGTGGACGACGGCCGGGAGACGTCATGCCCACAGCTGCGATTGGAATGTCCAGCACTGCGGCAGAACTGCAACGGAATTTGTGCCGCAGCGAAGAGGTTAAATAGTTTGTGACTGATTTAACTTTAATGTTCAAATATAGAAGTGTTAATCTGGGAGGCTTACAAAGCGGTGGTGAGGGGTCAACCTCAGGCACTTATAGGGGGTCGAAAGAAGGAAGAGGCGAGACACATGAAGTCCTTAGAGCAAGAAATACTCCGGATCGAGGAGGAAGCTACAGCGTGAGGAGACGCAGACCTGCTTCATGCTTTGGCCCTGCGTTAGTACGAACTTAGAGCAGCGGCTGAAGGTGTGGCATGGGCGCCCGTCCTGGCAGTGTAATATCGCCTCTACGACGTTGGGGACAAGGCATCCAGGCTGCTTGCCTGGCTGGAGAAGCACGATAGGAAGAGGTTGTGGCTGGCATGTATTAAGGATAAAGACAGCATACATCAGGCATCTTGTGTAGACATTGCGGAGGTGTTTGCTTCATATTACGAAGGTGTTTATTTGCCAGTGAGCACGAGATCTGAGAGTGACTACAAGGAGTTACTGAGAGACTTCTTATTGCCAGTAGTGTCGGCTGAGACCTGTGAGGCTTTAGAAGCTGAGATAATGGAGGAAGAATTGTTGGCAGCATTGGGTTCCTTGAAAGCGGGTAAGGCGGTGGGCCCCAATGGCCTCCCAGTTGAGCTGTACAAGGGCCTAGCTTCTAGAATATTGCCACCACTATGTAGTATGTTTCTAGAGGCTCAGGGAGAGGGTCAATTTCCAGTCGATCAGCGAGTGGCCGCTATTGTCACTAAGTTAGGGAGGCTCCCAGATCAATGCAGTTAATACAGGCCATTTCTCTTCTCAATGTCGAGGTAAAGGTGTTGGCTAAGACCTTGGCAAATAGGCTAATACCAATTATTACCAAATTAGTTCACAGGGACTAATCAGGCTTTATGCCCAATAGAAGCACCTTATATAATCTGCGCAGCTTGTATGGAGTGCTGCACATGACACGGGACCCCTCCGGTCAGCAAACAGCACTGATGGCGCTTGACGCGTCAATGGACTTCAACAGTATTGAATGGCCCTATTTGTTTGCATTGCTGACTAGGTTGGGCTTTGGCCCAAACTTTTGTAAATGGGTAAAACTGCTCTATCAGGACCCGTTGGCTCAAGTGCGAGTCAATGGTGTGTTGTCACGGCGATCCCACTTGCGGAGGGGTACGAGGCAGGGTTGCCCTCTGTCTCCCTTATTATTTGCCTTGGCTTTGGAGCCGTTGGTGCACTGGATCAGGAAGGACCCTATGATATGGGGCATTGAGGCATCAGGGGGCTGGGAATATCGCATATCGTTGAATGCCGATGATATTTTGTTGTATCTCGCGAGGCCCTATTACTCTGTTGCCAGAGTACTCCATATTTTTGACCTATTTGGGAGCTATTCAGGGAATACCATAAATTGGGCCAAATCATTGGTGTTCCCGCTGGCAGGCCTCCCCCCGAGATTGCCAGTGAAGTGTAATGCACCCGGAGTCACGGAGGGCTTCAAATACTTGGAAATTCAGATTGTTCGGAACCAACAGCTGTTCCTTGAGAGGAATCTTACCCCCCATTTGGAGAGACTCCATATGGGTGTGCAAAACTAGCTAAACCTGCCATTGTCCCTGGTGGGCAGAGCGGCTCTTTTTAAGATGATGGCCCTACCGCATCTGTTATACATTTCTGCAAAACATCCCCTGTCCCGTCCCACCGACTGTTTTTAAAAAGATTGCCCAAAATACACGGGAATTGCTATGGCAGGCAGGTACACCTAGGATAGCACCTCATAAGTTGCACTGAGGGGTATATGATGGAAGCCTGGCTATACCGGATTTTCGGCGCTATTACTGGGCAACACAGCTGTTATTGGTAAGCGATTGTGTTTATGCGGATAGAGACAAGCCAGCGTACAAGATAGATTGGGTCGCCATGCCAGCAGGTAACTGTGAGCCGCTGCTGTACTCGCAAAAGCACGACCCTAAATGGCCTCTACACACAGCGGTAGTGGTGGCATATTGGAGAGAGGCAAATCGGCACTGGGGTGGCAGAAGAAACTGACCAGCAGAACGCCGCTTTGGTCAGGTGCCGGGTTGAAATAGGTGGTCTCACTACAAGGTTTTACAGGCTGGAAGAATATAGGAATAGATCGACTGGGGGATGTGTGGAAGGGAGGGGCTCCACTTCTGTTTGAGGATCTGCAACAGTAATTTGACCTGGCTGAGACCCAGCGATTCCACGACCTGAGGCTCACACGTGCCCTACTGACACATTTGCTTTGCGGCACCTCCCTCCCTGACCATTCCCCCCCTCGAGGACAGACTACTCATTGATCCTAGCTCTGAAAAAGCAACCTCAACAATATACTGGAAGCTTATGAACAACCTGCCTGATCTGCTGACAGCCCTGAAGGCCGCTTGGACCGACAACCTGGGTAACATAGATGATGAGGAGTGGCTAGAGGCACTCCAGGGCCAAAGGGAAATAGTGATACGAGTACGGTTCCGACTGGTCCAGCTCAGGATATTGCATCGCTCTTATAACTCTTCGACGCTTCTACATAAGATTGGAAGGGCACAATCACCGCAGTGCATCAGAGGCGGCCAGGGTGACGGGACTTTCCTCCACATCCTGTGGGAATGCCCTAGGATTGCGCAGTTTGGGCGCAATGTCACAGCAATAATGGCCAGAGCAGTGGGAACTGACGTTCCACTAGATGCAAAGTGGCTTCTGCTTATAATTAAGGGAGAGATAGACTGGTCCAAATACGGATTGGGAGAAGGACTTGGATTGGTGTCAGAGGGCGAAGGAAACGGTGTACAAAAGTAGAGGGTGTGCAAAGAAATGGGAGACGGTGTGGGCACTATGGCATGCTTATAGGGGGTCATTGGAGAGCCATGAAGTAACCGAAGGGGCTCTAGCTGACCGTAAAGCAGTGATCACTTAACTGTAATTCTTCTCCAAATGCGTGCCACGAATGGGAATGGGGACAGGTGCCCCTTGATGTGTGATGTTCTCCACCCCACCCATTCCCCTGTTCTCCTAAACTACGATGTTTGAATGTAAACAGAACTCAAATGTGCATGCGCTTGCAAATATGATTGTACTGTCCAATGAGCCTATTTAATAAAAATAGTGAAAAAAAAAAAGATAAAAGTGTTACAATGATTGTGAAAATGAAGCGGAAATGTAATAAGAAATAGAGCACAGCATGTTTGATTGAGACACTTTGTTAGTAAAACAGTGTTGTCTCAAGATGGTACATGTGGACACTGAACGAGTCCGCCCTTCAGCATTGACTAGACTCCAATCACATCCATTCAGCCATCAAAGAAGGCGCGCGAGTGAAGAATGAGTTGAATAGTAGATCCTACACTTGCATACCTGATCTAGGCTCTACGCCCTCCCAAGGAACCTGGGCGTGGCCGTAGATACTGAGTAACGTCCATGGTAAGCCCCGGCGCGTGATGATGTCATGCATCACACAGCAGGTTACTATTACATTGCACACACCTTCTGGGGAGTTATCTAGAATCCAGAATCCCCTGCACTGTCAAGACGTCGAAATTACAAATTAAGGATAGGAATCGACTGTTCAATGAAGGCTTGTGTCTGTGTACCCCTCTGTTGAGGGAGTCTGGTGGCGTTCCGAAGGGTGTGAGGAGATGGGGACAGCATACCCCGCACCACGTGCAACAAAGAGATGCTTTTTTGTATAATGTGCTTCCAATATAAATGTATTGCATCCAGTATAGATGCAGGCAGACACTGGCAAAGTCCTGTGTATCTATTGTCGTAGTGAGCAATGAGTCCGTCACTATGATGAGATGCCATCCACTAAATGCACGTGCAGCCCCGATAGGAAGTGGTATTCCTAAACTATGCGTCATAGAACCAAGATCCGGTTCCGAGTTTGCAGCAGTGTCAAGGGTCATTTCGAGCGAGGAGTGGCAGGCGGCATAGTACCCCCAGGGGCACCCCGCCGTCCCCTTCCCCCATAATAGGTTACCCAAATGACACACAGAAGACAGTTGGTGTTGGGTAACAATGCTGCAGGTTTATTACATAATTCCAGAATATGTAATGGGTGGGTTATCTTACGGGCGATCCAAGGGCAGGCAACCAACTGGGTCGCCTGCCCGCCTGATGAGCCGGGCTGCGCGGGAGCGATGTCCGCCGTTGCTGCCCTCCAGGTGATTCTTTCTACGATCACGTGCCGTTGGTAATTGTACTCACGCCCCCCCTCTCGGGGCGGAGCGTCGCATAGCAAGCCCCCGGTTGTTCAGGCCCACAACCGCCCGCAGGAGTAGCGGGGCGCCGACACGGCTTCCGGGACCTCCCTTGAGGCTCCTCGGTTTTGGCTCAGGCACCCCTATGGTGCCGCGCAGAGGTACCCTTTGTACCGGCCTACTTCCAGATCGCCCTGTAACTCCGCCTGCAACGAAAAAGAAAACATTACAACGCTCAGAACCCCCCCCCACCCAACGCCTACGCCGGGTAAGCGGTAGGGAGGGAAATGGCGAGGTGGGCGACAAAGAGGTCGCCAGGAGGGTGGGGGAAAGCTAAATAGCCTCCCCCTCACACCAGGGCCAGGAAGTGACACGCATTGCGCGTCACTTCCGGCCAGCCCGAGGAGGTGGGCTCCGGTCTGCGTCCCCGCCCCCCCCCCCCCAGTGGGAGGGGGTGTGGAGGGGTGACCTGTGCCCCGGGGGCACTAAGGTGCCGACCGCCGATTGGCCCCCTGCGGGGGCCGCGGTCAGCGGCAATGCCCGCTTCCCTGGACTTCCCAGAGATGTTGCTTCTCTGCCTGTAAACCCTCTCTCTCCTCCTTAAATAATTGTGCCTCAAAGAGAGGTGCAAAGCGTCAGGGTCATTCACCGGCATCGGAAAGGCTACAAATGTCCTTTGGTGTGAGTTCATTTCCTATGTGGGCAGCTGGTATGTGATTGGGTGGTGTTGTAATGTTTTTCACCTGTAGATAGTTGGGAAGTCCGGAGTCATCACTCCTTGCTCCTTGCATTGTCCGGTGTGTTACATGTGCTGTAGCCTTGTTATAAAATTAAAAATAAATAAATGAATGTACTTAATACTAAAAATAGAAACACATACAAAATAAACCTGAAACAAGTCAAATAAACACGTTCCTGTTTCCCCTGTTATTAGTTTGTGCCCCCAGTATTGTCTGCGGCAGTGTGCTGCAGTACCGGTGAACGGCCACGTGTGGTGCTTGACTGCTCCAAAGCTGGGCATTTGAGCTTCTTTTGTCACCGTTCTGGGTTTAGTAACTTTAGGGACGCGCTAGTATCTGACTCTGTTCAATATCGCTGCCGTGAGGGGAACGACGTCTTGGGCCCGAAAGCATCCAGCTGCCGCCGTGAGGGGAACGGCTCCTGGAGGCGAAGGGACTACATCCCCCACAACACCCTGTGCGGCGCCAATAATCGGCATCATCAGAGGGCGCCGGAGGCCCTCTTAAGCAGCACACAGCCCACGCAGAGCGGGACGCGCTAGTATCTGACTCTGTTCAATATCGCTGCCGTGAGGGAAACGACGTCTTGGGCCAGAAAGCATCCAGCTGCCGCCGTGAGGGGAACGGCTCCTGGAGGCGAAGGGACTACATCCCCCACAACACCCTGTGCGGCGCCAATAATCGGCATCATCAGAGGGTGCCGGAGGCCCTCTTAAGCAGCACACAGCCCACGCAGCGCGGGACGCGCTAGTATCTGACTCTGTTCAATATCGCTGCCGTGAGGGGAACGATGTCTTGGGCCAGAAAGCATCCAGCTGCCGCCGTGAGGGGAACGGCTCCTGGAGGCGAAGGGACTACATCCCCCACAACACCCTGTGCGGCGCCAATAATTGGCATCATCAGAGGGCGCCGGAGGCCCTCTTATGCAGCACACAGCCCGCTCAGCGCGGGACGCGCGCGGGCGTGCCCGGGCGTGCCCGGGCGCTGCACGGGCGAAGCCCGGGCCAAGGGCGGGCCCGTCCGCGCCCGGTCAAAGTCCGAATAAGCCTGGGCTGGGCCACCCCTCCAACACTTACAGATGGGTAAGCGCAAACACTTGGGCAATTCTGACAAGGGGGGTATAAAAGCAAAAATACCCAGAAAGTCTCCTTCTATAATTTCCTACCTAACTTCTGCTGTGGGTGCCTTGAATAAAGAAATAGCTAATGCGGAAAAGGAACTAGGTCTGGATACAAGCGATGCCCCTAGGGAAGGGTCTACGACGACAGCAGTTTTGGCATCTGTCCCTGTACCCCTGGAACCTGTGGTATTGATCAATGTTCCCAAACCATTGACTGATGTGTTATCTCCTGCTTTGGGTGACTTGGGTGGCTCGCCTATCCCTCAGAGCATTCACAATTCTCCATGTGAAAGGGGTCTCTTGGAAGGGTTGACTGATGTAAAACGCACTCAAAGAAAAAAACCTTTAAAGCGCCCCAAAGGCCCTAAGTCAAGCACATCCAAGGCCTACCCGGGAATCGATGAATCCACTCAACAGTCCTTGCGGTTCCTCATCGAGGATATTTTTAGTACAAGATTCGAATCTATGCTGACCCCTATTGCCAAGAACATTATCGACATCATGAACTCCTGTGTGGCTGATCTTAAAAAGAAGTGTGACCACTTAAACACTATTATGGACTCCCGTCTGAGAGATAATTCGTGTTCCGTGACTAATAATATTGATGTGATGCCAGTAGTAACTGAGTTAGCTAATAGAGGGAACAACCGATCGAGCGCCCTGCTGCCACCTTTGGGGAGGGGCGGTTCCTTGAACCCAGGGGATAGGACGGATCCCCCTCTTATTGTAAGGCAAAAGGTTCCCAATGTTGCCCCATGCACTGATCTTACGCAACCTAGAAGGTCGACTATAGCTATAAGGGGGAATTCTGAGCTGTATAACACTCCCACTCTTAATAACTATAACAGGATCGATCTCCCCCCAGAAGCTACTTCTCTGGTTGCGGTTCTTGTGGGGGTTCCCTCTCTTGAGCACCCCGAACAAGAATCAACAAATGGTTTGTTGCGTAAAACAAAAAGCTGGTGTAATCACTATTGTACGGGTTCCTCTGAAATCTCAGACCATATTATTATGGCAAGGCGGTTGTCCTGGGTGGGCAATCAGCCCAAAACTATTGCAGGAGACTGTATAATAGTGAATTTTAACAAACCTGATATAGCGGATAGGTTGTTCTGGAATGCTACTGATCTAAAAGTGGACGGTATAAGGGCCGTCCCGGTGGGCTATTTTTACCCGCCAACAAGTACAGGGTATTCCCATAGTAGGTCACAGGCCAATATTAAACCCCATTTGCCACAGTATCGGACTAGACCTGTAAGCAGTGTCCCTAGTCCTGCAAGATCGGGTGGAGCTGGATCCCTGTCTCCATATATCACAAGTGTACGGTCGGGGCCTGAGGAGGCGGGCTTACCACTGACCAATAGATTTCTTCCCTTAAGCCTGCTGGACTCAAATGATTGACTCCCTGTGTCATAGGTTACCCCTCCACCACCTAGCCCTAATGACCTGGGGGGTACTGGTATTGGGAGTGAAAATTGCCTATCTGCCTTGCCCCGTATTATTCATCCGGAAGTATTTACTGGCGATGTAAATTTATCTAAATGTAGATTCATCAGCTGGAATATTGCGGGCTTAAGAAGTAAAAGAGACAACCCCCAGTGGCTAGAATTTATAAAATCTTTTGATATAATCGCCCTTCAGGAAACCTGGGATAAGGGGGATCATTTCTGGTTGGACGGTTTTAGCTCCTATTTCCTACCAGCCCAAGCAACTCCAGCTGGAAGAGCCAAGGGTGGGCTTATGCTACTTCTGTCTCTGAACCTACAGGGATCCATGAATAGGATTGTTACAGACTCAATTAATTGCCTGGCAGTAGAAATATGTTTTACTACCTATCCCAAGATTCTTTTGGTGAATTTTTATAACTCTGGGGAAATTGATCATAGGAATCAACATTTGATCTGGAAGACCTTCAATGGAAACTAGAAGATTTCGAAAACCGCCAAAGGCGGAACAATGTAAGACTTTTGGGACTTGCGGAAGGGCGGGAAGGACAGGACCCGAGAGGTTATGTGATTAAGGTGCTAAAAGAAGCCTTTCCAGAATCAAAATGGCAATGGGATCTAGAAGTGCAAAGAGCCCACAGATATCCTTTGTTTGTAAGGAAGAATCGAGGGGGTCAGGAGAATGCATTACCAAGAGCAATGTTGGTCTTTCTAGGGAATTACTTGGCGAGGCAAGAAATAATTGATAAAGCTAGACCAGATGCAAGAAAGTTAGCCGACGGGAATACATTTTTTGCCAGGCCAGACTTCTGCCACGTCACTGTGGAAAGAAGATGGAAGCTAAGGCAGATGATAGCACCCTTCCAAAAGCAAGCTGCAGAAGCTTATTTGCTGTTCCCAGCAAGATTGAAAGTCATTAGGAAGGGGTACACCAAGATATTCACGTCCGAGATAAAAGCAGGAGAATACTTGACGGAGATCACGGAGTTGGAGAAAGGAAAGGAAAGTAGAGGGAAAACTCCAGCGGTAACACCACCAAATGGCCCTTCAAAGACATAGTAAGAGAAAATCCCCAAAGTACACATAGGTACAAGTACATGAGAGACTAGGATAGGAGAGAGTAGCGACACTACAGACTATAGGGGACACACATAGGTCAGGATTGACCTATTTGCCTGTAGCAAGGGGGGTGGGGATCCAAAGGGGAGGGGGGAAGAGGGGGGAAAGGGGGAGGTGGTGGGGAAGGGGAAACTCATGCACTCAGGAGGTGGTTTTAAGCACAGTAAAGGTAGTGAAGGTTTGCGAGGTAGGAGGTACAGTATACTAGTAAATAGAATCGTAGGTAAGAAAATACTGAGGTTTGATGAAAAACGGCAGGCATGCATACTTACAGAGGGCAAAAATTTTGAATCACAATGACATGTAGGATAGCCTCAATAAATATCTGTGGTTTAAATGAGGTAAATAAAAGGCTTAAGACGGCTGCCCTGTTAAAATGGCTAAATCTCGATTTAGTGTGCCTGCAAGAAACACATATTGAAGGCACTAAGGCTTATTTACTGGAACAGCTTGGCAATAACACGCTGGCAAAAACGAACCAAAATACAAAGACGAGAGGGGTGGCAATTTTAGGTAGGAGTCAGGATACGCTGGTTAAGAGAAAGAAAGAGGATCAGTGGGGAAGATGGGCTATAGCGGAGATAAGTTTTAGGGGGGAGACAATCACGATTGTCTCGGTCTATGGCTCTACAGGAGATGATCCGGATATTTTTCAATTTTTGGATACAGAATTAGCACAATGGCCGGAGCCCATTATACTCTGTGGTGACCTGAATCTACACGATCCAGACAGTAGTTTTTTAGACCCCGGTAGAAAATACTTGGGGAGGAAAAGGAGGACTTATAGAGCCTTAGCAGATATGGCAATACATAACTTGTTGGAAGACCCTTGGATAAAATGTCATCCAAATCTAGATGGGAGTACTTTCTTTTCAGCCCCTCATCAGATAATGGTTAGGTTGGATTATTTTTTTATTACAAGAGGACTGCTGGATTATGCAAGAATAGATAGGGAACCAAGGATCATCTCAGACCATAGCCCATTAGTCCTAACTGTAGCAATTGGGCAAAGGAGAAACAAAGAGCTAAGACAATGGACATTTGATAGAAAGTTGCTACAGGATCAGCGGTATAGGGAAAGATTGAGTAACTGGATCAAAGAATATTGGGAGATAAATAGGGGTACTTCAACACCAGGGATAGTGTGGGATGCTTTTAAAGCTGGAATAAGAGGCGAAACCTTGAGTTATGTAATTAAAGAACAAAGAATTTTGAAGGTAAAAACTGAGCAAATTAATAAATCAATCACTAAAGCAGAGGAAGCACTTATTACAGCTTTACATACACACTCCCCAATTGACCAGATCTTATTGAAAATAGTTGCGCTTAAAGCCGAAGCTATGGAGGAGATGGGGAAGGAAACAGTAGAGAAGTATCTGGTAAATAAGGAAAAGGTATACGAACTAAGTGAAAGAGTTGGCCACATACTGGCTGTGCGTGCTAGGCAAAGGGTCGGGATGGCCGATATAAAGGAGATTAAAAACTCTCAGGGAATTAGGGTGAAGGAAGTTGAACAGATCCGAGAGGTCTTCAAGCAATTTTATACAGGACTCTATACAAAGGATGGTCGAGAGAAAGTGGAGGATATAAGGACTTATTTAAGCGAGATAGAGCCCTCGGCGCTAGCAGAGGAGGACAAGAAAGGGCTGGAGGAGATACTGCAGCTGAAGGAACTGGTTGAGGCTATGAGGGATCTACCATCAGGGAAGGTAGCTGGCCCGGATCAGATTCCGATAGATTTCTACAAGACCTTTCAACCCTTTCTCATAAAAGAAATGTTTAATGTTATGCTGCTGGCACAAAAGGGTGAGTCTGTACCAGAGTCCTGGGGCGGGGCAGACATCATCGTAATACCAAAGAAGGGTAAACCCCCAGACAGCCCGGGGTCGTATCGTCCTATTACTTTAATGAACGCAGACATTAAGGTGTTTTCTAAGATTTTGGCGAAAAGGTTGTCTAGGGTAGTTGAATCACTGGTAACTCCTTCTCAGCATGGATTTATCCCGGGTAAAGGGACAACTCAACATACTAGACAAGTAATTACGGCATTTGATGCAGCAAGCATTTTAGAAGACCCCATGGCAGCCCTGTTCCTAGATGCTGAGAAGGCATTCGACAGGGTTTCGTGGAGGTATATGTGGGAAGTTCTGAGATGGAATGGTATAGGGGTAGGATTTATTAAAGCTCTACAGACCCTATATATAAACCCGACGGCCAAGATAAGAGTGAATAGAGGACAAATATCCGCAGTCTATATCCAGAGAGGAACAAGGCAGGGTTGCCCCTCTTCGCCCTTACTTTTTGCTCTTTACCTAGATCCCTATATACGAAAGCTGGAAAGAAATGTTCTGATTCCACCGCTAATATTAAACGGTTGTAGACTTAAAACGCTAGCATACGCTGACGACGTGGCCGTCCTGACGACAAAGCCCTCGGACGCTATCAGGGTAATCGAAGAAGAAGCTGTGCGATTTGGGCAGTTCTCAGGATATAGCCTGAATAAAGAGAAAACTCAGATAGTTAAAAATCAGTGGGTAATGTGTAATGATGATAGAGTGGTGGGAGTGGCAAACTATCTGGGGGTCCAGATTACAGCGGAAGTAGATAAGATTGTTAAAATCAATATCGCACCCTTAACAGCTCAAGTTAAAAAGGAGCTGGAAAAAATGAATAACCTACACTTGTCATTGGTAGGCTGTACAAACATCATTAAGATGTTGGTTTTACCTAAATTTTTATATTCTTTTAGGGCTATACCCTTGTTGTTTGAAGCCAACTGGTTTAAGGGCCTAGAGGCCATATGTAGCAGGTTTATCTGGGCACATGGTAAGACCCGGAGGGCCTATAGGTTTATGACACTGCCTAGGGAAAAAGGGGGATGGGGAGCACCAGATTTTCGCTTATATTATATGGCAACTGTTTTGCAATATATACAAGGATTAATTGGGGGGAATATTGATGATGTAAGAATGCATAAGATGTCTACTGAGATTTATGCAGTTGTGTTAGGGGCAAATACCCACAACTGTTTTTTAAAATGTATAGATTCTAGCTATTTTAAGAGAACCAGGTTTAAAACTGTTAAGGCGGCTGTTGTGGTATGGAATGCTTTCTTAAAAAAAGTCAAGATGGGGAGGTATAACAGATATGTGTCCATATGCAATAATAGATCACTCCCAGCGGAAATATTTGCTGATCAGACAATGGCGGAGTGGGCAACAAAGGGGATTACGCAAATAGGAGACTTGATCTCTCAGGATGGTTTTATGCAATTCTCAGATCTGCGAGCTCTATATAACTTAGATAATAGGGGTTTTTTCAAGTATTTACAGATTAGAAGTTTCTTCAGAAACAAAGTGGGAGGTCCTGCAGGCTTTACCAAGATAGAAATAATGGAGAAAATCAAGCTGATGGGGGACTGTACGATAAGATCGTTTTATGCAATATTGTTGAAAGAAAATCAGGATGATTTAGAGAAATTTAGTACAAAATGGGTAGATAAAATAGGAGTTAAAAGTAATTTGTTTTTGGAATCTCTGAATTATGGACGCACAATATTAAGTTCAGCCCCTTTGCAGTCTCAGCACTATAAAACATTATATTTTCTCTATTTTACGCCAGCAAGGATAGCAAGATGGGGTGGGACAGTAGGAATTAACTGCCCTCGATGTGATGCGTTAGCGGCAGATAGCATACATATCTTTGCAACATGTCCCCAACTTCAATTTTTGATTAAAGAGATAGAGGGGTTCCTTGCAAGGTCCTTGGGTATAGGGATCTCTCTTTCACCATCTTGGATTATGTTAGGAGTGGCAGAAGGAGAGCAGGAGCACGCAGAATTCCTGTTTGCTATAATGGCCGTTTACAGATTGACAATAGCTAGGGCTTGGTTGGATAAAAATCCCCCAGAATTTCAAACTTGGTTGTCAAATACGTTGTATGTACATAATATGGAGGAAAATATTTCTGCTCGGAAAGGAAGGAGAGGTAGATGTTTGGGGAGAAGGACTTGGGAGCCATTAAGTAAATGGAAGGAGAGACAAAAGTCCCGCACTGCTTAAACAAAGTACTGAAATAACTTGGTGGAATTGCTGAAATTTAAATATTAGAAATTATTGAAAGTATTGTAACTATTAATGGGTACTCAACGTAAGTTAAAACTGTGCTTATATTTGTTGTTATTTTTCTTTGTTTTTGAGAGAAAATAAAAAATATTTAAAAAAAAAAAAGGAATCAACATTTGATCAATTTGAAATCCTTTTTAGAAAATTATAGGGTTTTGCAAACTACTTTGTTTTACGTCGTACTTATGGGTGATTTTAACATTCAGCCTTGTCGCTTAAATTGTTGTATTGGAGATGGCTTTGGTTATAATTTTGCTTCAACACCCCATTTTGAACATACAGTGGAGGGGGAGGGCTTAGAGTCTCTCTTGTCTGAAGCTGACCTCTTTGAACCTGGATTTGTTAACATCCTTGATCGGTGCCCGACATTTCAATCTAAAATTAAAGATACCATCATTGATTAAATTTTTTTGTCCCCCACGTTATTAGGCAAAGTAGTCTTTTATAATGCCAGGGAATCGCCCTTTAGTGACCATAACCCTGTCATTTTGGAACTAGATAAAAGCTGCAGCCTATTAACTGGTGGTAGTAGACAAACTGCACCATGTACTGTAACCACCTGTGATCAAGGGAGAAGGCTTAGATGGCCCAAAGTGATGCCGGACATCTTTTTTAAAGAACTCTGTGAGAAGTGCGAGGGGAATATTTTAACATGCGTCAACCCCATGAGCACAAAAGATGCTATTCTTAGAGCCTTCGAGGGTATTTGTAATCAAATAGCTAGTGATCTTACAGTCAAGTCCAAACCGAGAGTGGCACATGGATTAAAGTGGTTTGATAGTAAATGCTCACGTGCCCATCGCCTCTTAAACCAAGCCCTGAAAATCATACCACGTGATAGGGTTTTGATCGCAGATCTGCGTAAACAGTACAAGTTGGCAATTAATAATCGGAAAGCAGAGATTAAGGCCGAGGCATGGCACACGCTGTTATCAGTAGATGTAATTAGGGACAGCTCAACATTTTGGGGAATCATTAATCCACCTTTTTTTACTGGTTTGGATAAGGAGACTCAGGACTGTCATATCACTGAGGCACATTGGCTGTCCCATTTTAAGGCAATATATGCCTCCCCTGAGAGATTGGACTTGCCTCTTAGTCTATTACCTACTCAAACCCTAGTCCCACTTGTGTTCTCTGAAGAGGAAGTGGAGAAAGCCATAAGGGAGACTATCAGTGACAAGGCCCCCGGTCCTGACTCTGTACCGGCAGATCTTTTTAAAAGTGAACCTACATTTTAGGCTAAGATCCTGGCTAATGTTTTTAATGTCTCTGGCACCTCAGGGTTCCCTGCATCGTGGTCCCGATCAACTATTATCCCAATTTTTAAGAAGGGCCAGAGAGGGGACCCGCGGTGCTACAGACCTATATCCTTGATTGATTCTTCTGTGAAGATTTTAGGGAAAATACTTTTATTGAAAATTTCAGATTGGGCCACTGAGAAAAATATTATTTCTGTTCTACAATATGGGTTCAGAAAACGTAGAAGTACCACCGATCAGTGCCTTAATTTGTCATTATTAATTAGTAAATACACTGTGGCAAAGGAAGGCTTTCTAAGGATGGCATTTATGGATTTATCCTTAGCATTTGACCTGGTTAACAGGTCAAAGCTGTGGACCATCCTGTTGGACAAAGGTCTTGACCCGTCCTTAGTGTATTTTCTGGCTGATCTTCACCAAGATCTTACTGCCTCGGTCAGAATTTCACGGGATGGCAAATGTTCAAGCTCTTTCAGATCAGCCCGTGGGGTCCGACAAGGGTGTATTCTGGCGCCTGTTCTTTTTACTTTGTACATTAATGACATAGATAGATCCCTTTTGACAGCGACCTTGGATATTCCGCGTTTAGGAGATTGTTCTATTCCGGTTCTCCTATACGCGGATGACGCGGTCCTTATAGCACGTACAGCGATGGGTCTCCAGCGGCTTTTAGATGCCTTTGGGGCCCACATGCAGTCGCTGGATCTAGTCGTGAATAATAGCAAGTCCCATATCCTGTCAACTGGTCGTAAAGCAAGAAAACCCTACTCCTTTTACTGTAATGGCCAGGAGGTGACCCCGGTCTCTTCCTTTACCTACCTAGGGGTAGTTTTTGATGAGAAGTTCTGGATACCGCAACAGAAAATTAAAAAGAACTCTATCACTCGTTCTGCCTTAGGACTAATGGGGTTTGCTAAACGTTTGGGGGCTAGACCAATTAAGAGTATATTGAAAATATATAGCGCAAAGTGCGTAACGATTGCGACCTATGGTTCCTCTATATGCGGCTTCAAAGAACAGCCAGGCATTCAAAGAGCCGAAAATAAATTTTTACGTAGCCTTTTATCAGTCCCACAATCTACGCCAGTCTTTTCTATTCATCAGGAACTTGGGATTGGTTACATCTCAGACATTTTGAGCCTAGCTCCGTTGCTTTGCTGGCTCAAAATGTGGTTAAATCCAGAACTGACTTTGAACCATAAGATCCTACGTGACTGTGTTCAGCTAGACAACTCCAATAAAATCAAGTGGCTGTCTTATGTTAAAAGTGGGTTAACCAAATTGGGACGGCCTGAGCTATTTGAAGCCCCTGAAAAGATACGGAAGGAGGATGTTCTATGGGTGAAATGCAATTTTAAGAATTTGTTGTCTGCAGAACGGGAGGAATTAGAGCTGCAGAAACCCTCCGTTAGGGCTCATTTTCTAACTAAAACGAATATCTGTATTGAACCCTATCTGGTAACGGTAAATAAACCCTTCCATCGTTGGCTTTTAACCAGGTTTCGCTTTAACTTAGCTCCTTTTTTACTGGGTGATTTCCAGGAGTGGTGTAATCCTGAGCATGCGATCCCCTGTAAGTGTGACAACTTTTCTACCCAGAA
This sequence comes from Triturus cristatus, assembly GCF_964204655.1. NCBI lineage: Eukaryota > Metazoa > Chordata > Amphibia > Caudata > Salamandridae > Triturus > Triturus cristatus. Next base: position 74,345,715 of record NC_140585.1, on the reverse strand, counting down.
TACCCTTCATTTTATGATGTTTTGTCCTTTCCATACCAATATTCATAATAAGTATATAACCCCAATTCTGAAAGGAAAGGGTTTTTTGCAGGTTAGACCCGCATTACTCTATCTTCAGTCATTGAGCACACCATGGGATATTTTTAATATTGCATGTTTTCTGGTTGCTGCTATGCGGTGCAAGAAAAACAGACTCCTGATATCTGATCATTGTCTAGATTTTTAAATGACATAATGTAAATATAGTTCTGTGTATTTAAATGTAAATTTGCTTGAAGGATCGTTTTTAGAAATACAATAATGTGTTAAGTCACTAGCAGATCACCCCAAACTTATGAGTCTGCTCTATATGCACATTGCACTTTCTTATGATGTTCTTTTGTACGTAGAGTTACCCATGGTACTCCCCATGATTGTATTGAATGAAATGCTTGCACTTTATTTTGCATGCACTTTGCACTATGCACTTTGCACTTTAAAAAAAGTTTTTTGCTGGGATGTATCATGGGGAAGGAAACTCGAAATTTCGTATTCCAATATACTCGCACTTTGCACTTTATATGATTCTTGTTTTAGATGACCAGAACAGCTCTAACCCCATAAGACGAAATACAGGAAAAGACATTTGTAGTTTTGCACCCTAATATTGTTTGTATGTTTTTATCTTGAACTTTTATCTTAAGCCTTTTTAGTGACTTGCTATGAGTTGGCAGCCGATATCTTGTACTTTCTAATTTTTAACTGTAATGTATGATTGATTGAATTGTTTACTTTTATGACATTAAGTTGTCGAATAAAGCATTTGATTGATAACTTTAGATTAGTATGTTGTGGTTAACAATTGTCTTACTCTTTTGAGGGTGTGAGTGTGTTATTAGTGTGTTCATAAGCCCCTCCCATTAGGTTTACATATTCCCCATGCAGCAGGCACGGTCTTTTGTCCCTCCCACATTTATTCTGAAGACATCCCTCTGTGTGTGGAGATCTGGGCACAGGAGGTGGAGACGTCTGCTTAGAAAAGATAGGAACGGTGCAGATGGAGGTCTCAGCTCGTAGGGTTGAGAATGTCATTCCGGTACCTCAATACTATTACTGTAGACACTTCACATACTACAAAATGCAGTTTGTGAACAGCCCCCGTCATTTTTAACAGAATCTGCTAAATATTAAATAAAAATGCAAATCAGGGTGGGATTTTCTTTAATTATTATTTATAAATTAAATGAATATATATTAGATTTAATTAATTAGTTAATACACATTTTATTTGGTGAGTTAGGATACTTCAACTTTAATTTTCTTTAGTCACAGTTTAAACAGAAACATTAATTTACTTTTCTATTTCACATCAACATATTTTTTTATTTTAAATAATATCCTTTAATGATATTGCCAATACCTTCTCGCAGGGACATCTCCGCCACAGTGATGGAGACCATCACTTACGTGATAATGTTACTTCCGCCAACTTTTCACTTGTAAAGCCTGTTGTGTTGCAGAAGGCTCTCCACCCTGATTTGAGGGGGTGGAGACATGTAACTACATCTACATGTAAATCTACACTCTTAAATGATGACTAGCAATAAAGTGTACTTATACTTCGGTTGAGTAGTAAATATACGCATGAGTAAATATACATTTGTATATATGCCTTTGTGAGCAGGCTCCACTGGTTGCAGTCTGGGTCTATAGTTCGACAAATCATGGTTATGAGTAAGACTGGTTAACACATTTATCCACAAAGAGAATTAAGTGAAGCACGCCTCTTTCTTCAGTAAATTTGTGTTTTAAAATTCAGAAAAAACTGTTCAAATGCACTCTAGACAAACTGGAGAAAACAGGTTATTTCATTTATGAACACAGAAAAGCCTGTGTTCAGGCCACTTGCGCCACCCTGGACATCTATCCTGGAAGGGATTTGCTGTCCACAAGGATTCTGAGTGGTTGACTTCAGCCAATCAGGATGGGTCTAACTCATGGACCCTTTCAGCCAATCAGAATAGAGTGGGATGTTGTTCCAATTATGGCATACATAACCCCTCTGGCCAATGTCATCAGCACACACAACATTTACATCCTCTCTTATGCAGACGAGATGCAACTCGTACTCTCCCACTCAGACAAGCCCGCTGTTAGACCTGTCAGCCCTTTGGGTGGTCCCTCCTCATCATTATTTATTTTGTCCCACTTTTGCCTCAAACCCTGTTAGAATTTTTCCTTTTTGGGAACCACCAGACTTTTTAGTGTTGCTGCAGATTCAGGGAGCCATTTTATCTACCCCTGGAACTTCTGTCTGAGGGCCTGGAGCACAAAATGGTGGCCACCTGTGACATCACCAGCACCCACTGGAACCTACTAGCACCTTCCAGAACATTCCAGAACCCTGTGACAGTTGGGGGCGGTTTAGAATGTTGGGAAGCTAAGACAGAGAGTTGGCAGTTGGAGCTGGCAGTTGGCACCTGACTGGTGAAGAGTGAGCAGCAGAAACCTGAAGGAGGAAGGAGTGAGGCAGCAGGGGTGGAAACTTGTGCCTGGAGTGGGGTCCATAAACCCACCCTTGATACTAGTCCCTACTGACTGAGCCCAGCCTGGAGCCCTGTGTGGGAAGAAGCAAGAAAAACCATCTTAAGGACCTGGACAGCAGGAACAGGCCTTAGAATCCAAGAACAGCAAGATCCTGACCTGGATACTGGTTTCCCTGGAGTCCGACGTCGAGAAGCCTGAGACCCGGAGCCCGAGGTGGAGAAGCGGCGCTGACTGGAAAAGCAGACGTCGTACCCGGAGCCGCCAGAGGTCGAGAGAGGGCGCCGACGGAGGTCGGAGAAGTACCAGAGGTCGAGGAGGAAGTCACCCGAGGTCGAGTGAGCGGCGTCGACGGGGGAGTGAAGTCCACCCTCTGGAGTTGCCGGAGACCGAGGTGAAGCGTGCCGGAGGTCGGGAGTGGAGATCGCACTCCGGAGTCGCCGGAACCTGAGAGAACCGTGCCGGAGGTCGGGAGTGGAGGTCGCACTCCGGAGTCGCCGGAACCTGAGGAGAGGAGCACCGGAGGTCGGGAGTGAGGATCGCACTCCGGAGCCGCCGGAAGTCGACATCGAGCCAAGGCCGGCCGACGTCATCGAAACTGAGGTCGCCATCGGACCGGAGCCGCCCGAAGTCGTCATCGAGCCAAGACTGCCCGACGCCATCGAATCGGAGGTCGAGATCGAGCCGAGGCCGCCGACATCGAACCGGAACCGCCTACCGGCGTCGTCAAGAACTGACATTGTGCCGAGGCCGCCGACATCGAACCGGAACCGCCTCACGGCGTCGACACGACTCCAGTGGCGTCGGAGCTTCAGAAAAAGGGCAGTAAGTGGAATAGAGGGCGCCAAAGGCCCTGTGGAATCCTAAGAGACTACTCTAGGGGTTAGAGAGGTGCTGGAACCAGCTGGACTGTGCCAGGGGTGAGCTGAGACTAATTCAGAGGGGTTGTGTAGAGTGAGGGAGCCAGGTCTCTAGTATTCCCCCCTTGATCTACCTCAGTTTAGGCCTCAGCCTTGTCCAAGCCAGGGAGTAGACACCCGCAAGCCATCCACATAACCACAAGCTGTGCCTGGGCCAAATCAGCCCATAATAATCTCAAATGTGATCTGATTCTATAAGTGTCACTGTCAGCTTTTAATTATTTATTGAGGGCACTGTATTTATTGTATTTAACCTATTTATTGCTTCACTGTATTTATTGTTCCACAGTATTTATTGTCGCACAATATTTATTGGTTTGCAGTATTTATTGCCTCAGAATATTTAATTGCCTGTATGTATTGCACTTATATTTATGCCTTCCTTATTTATGATCACCCCTATTTATTGAATCATTAAGACAGTATTTAATTGACCTGCACTATTTAAAAGCCTTGTATATTGTGATTGTGTTATTATTTATTTAATCAGCAACTAAGAGGAAAAGAAGATAAAGAGAAATATTTTCATAATTTTTACGGTGTAGAGTCGTTTTTGGAACGGATGCACGCATGGTTATTGTATGGGTATGACGTATGCTTAGCACGGTGCCTGATTCCTGACCACTCGAGCCAAGCTACCACAGTGTGTCTGGGAAGACCCCGTTACCACCAACCCTTTCCGGTGTGGGAGTGGAGAATTTCCAACATTAATTGGTGTTCAGTGGTGGGATAGAGCTGTGCCTACGTATACTCAACAATAACTGTGGGTAGTCCATAGGCCTACACCGGGAGTTTTCTCAAAGCGGCCTTCCTAATTGTGGGTTTTTGTTTTTTCCAAATTTACTCTGGTGGTGGGAGGAGGTATTATATAAGGTACCCCCCTGCATAGTTACTGCAAATAACTGTCCTCTGACCTGAGTGGGCAAGATGGAGTTTGTACTGGAGAATTTAGAAACGTACACTGTGGCCCAACTCAGGGAGTTTTGTCAGCGGGAGGGGGTGTATTGTCCCCCAGGAGCAAAGAAGGGTGTACTCCAAACCAGCTTAAGGGCTTGGGGGGAGGCACGCCGAGAAAGCAAGGCTGAGGAGGAGGACAGGGATAGAGAGCCCGACAGTGAGGGAGCTGGTTTGTACCAACCTGAGGTGGGGAACCTGTCAGCGGGGCCCAGGACACTTTCCAGGAAGGGCAGCAGTGCCTCTAGCGGTGGCTTGTCTGAAGTGGAGTTAACAGACCGGAGGGAGAAAAGACAGCTCACATGGGACTTAGCAAGGCTGGAGAAAGAGAAGGAGGAACAGAGGATGGCTCATGAGATAAGGCTGAAAGAGATAGATCTTCAGATCCTGAGAATCGGGGCACACCCTGTACCTAACGGTGGCAGCGAAGAACGAGAGTACACCAGGGAACCCAAACCCTACCTGCCAAAGGACATAGTAGCTAGCTATGGGGTGGGTGACGATATCGCCAAGTGGCTAGCGGCCTATGAGGTCTCGGTAAGGGCCCATGGGGTTCCAGAGAAGTACTGGGGAGGGGGATTGTACAAGTACATGCCTCCAGCTGGTAGGGATGCATTATTGGCCCTCGAGGAAGATGAGCAGACCCACTACCCCACCATGAAACTGGCGCTCATAAGGAAGTTTGGACTAACACCCGAAAAGTACAGACAGAAGTTCAGGGGTAGTCACAAACTGGGCACACAGAATTGGGTGGACTTCCTGGACTATGCAAAGAAGGCACTAGAGGGTTGGATTCAGGGCAGTGAAGTGAGGAACTACGAGGGGTTGTTTGATCTAGTACTGAAGGAACACCTGCTCGAGAAATGTTTCCCTGAACTGCGTCAACACCTGGTGGATAGCAAGCTGACCAGTCCCCGGAAGCTTGCTGAGGAGGCGGACATTTGGGCTAGTACCCGGGTGTCCACAAGGGGGACTGGAGGGGATACTCAAAAGGCCGGACAGGGCGCCCCTCAGAAGAAAGAGGGAGGGGAAAAGAAAAAGGAGTTCTCCAAAGGCCCCCAAAATAACTTCCAAGGGAAGGGAACAGGATTCCCCCCTAGGGCTAACCCACCCAGAAACCCTAATCCTGGCCAGAGTCAGCAGCCAAGGGTTGTCCATTGCTACGAGTGCGGTGGCGTTGGACACTATAAAGGAGATCCGAAGTGCCTGAAACGACCACCCCCTCCCATTGGAGGAAAGACCCCCGGAGTAGCTAGTGTAGTGCTCGGGGAGGAGATGCCCTTAACTAAGGGAAGGGAGTGGGCGGGTGTCACTTTAGTGTCCCTGGGAGAACGGGAGATGGTTCCTAAGATCCAGGTGCCCGCAAATACCGTAAAGTATGGGCAGTGGGTCACCATCAACGGCCAAAGAGGGGAGGCTCTGAGAGACACAGGGGCCAGTATGACTATGGTACGTAGTCAACTGGTGTCTCCAGAGCAGGTAATTCCCGATGTACTCCACCCAGCCGCGATGGCTGACGGCAGAACAGGCCACTATCCAGTGGCCGAGGTTCCCTTTGAATGGGGGGGGGTTGCAGGTTCACTTCGAGTTGCCGTAAGCCCTGCCGTGCCAGTCGATTGTCTACTGGGGAATGACATGGAGCACAACGCTTGGAAGGAGGTGGAATACCGGACTCATACTGAGATGCTGGGTACACCTGACTGGGCCTGTGTGAGCACAGGGTCCGCGACTACCCGGAGAGGGAGTTCATTTCGGCTGGAGCCTGGAACAAAGGCCCAGCCAGCTGCCAGTCAAGGGAAGAACCGAGGACAGGAGGAGCCTGCCTCGGCGTCCACACCCCGTAGGACGGATAGGCCACCGGAGGTGGTGGACCAGGAGTCTGCGGTGGGGGACGTTACCAAACTGGAGGACCTACCCATCCCGGCCGAGTGGCACGTGGAGGGAGGCCCGTCCAGGGAGGAATTCTGCCAGGGCCAGAGGGAGTGCCCTACCCTTGAGGGGCTGAGGCGACAGGCCGAAGCCCAGGCAGCAGGGAACGTTGAAGGGAACTACAGTGTTTACTGGGAGGATGGCCTCCTCTACAGTGAACCCAAGGCACCCCTACACGGATCGTCACGAGCCTTGGTAGTCCCTCAACGTTATCGAGCCTTCCTTCTGGAGTTGGCTCACGAGATCCCATTGGCGGGACACCTGGGGCAAGACAAGACCTTCGCCCGTCTTGTCCCACACTTTTATTGGCCTCAAATGAAAGTGTCGTCCGATACCTACTGCCGGACATGTGTGTCTTGCCAAGCCAGTGGGAAAACAGGGGTGAAGCTGAAAGCTCCCCTGGAACCACTTCCTGTCGTTAGCACCCCCTTTGAAAGGGTGGGCATCGACATTATGGGTCCGTTAGATCCGCCAACATCAGCTGGTCACAGGTTTATCCTGGTTCTGGTGGATCATGCCACACGGTACCCAGAGGCAATACCTCTGAGGACCATAACAGCACCTGTTGTGGCTAGGGCCCTGATGGGAATCTTTACCCGAGTGGGTTTTCCCAAGGAAGTTGTGTCCGACAGGGGGACCAACTTCATGTCAGCGTACATGCGGGCCATGTGGAAGGAGTGTGGAGTGACCTACCGGTTCACCACTCCTTACCACCCCCAGACCAATGGTCTGGTGGAGAGGTTTAACAAAACCTTGAAGGGCATGATCAGAAGTCTGCCTGAAAGCCTGCGGAGGAAATGGGACGTCCTCCTATCCTGTTTACTCTTTTCTTACAGGGAAGTGCCACAGAAGGGAGTGGGCTTCAGCCCCTTCGAGCTTCTGTACGGGCACCCTGTACGTGGACCTCTCAACCTGGTGAGAGACGGATGGGAAAGAACTCCCAGGAAGCTTCCCCAGGACGTGGTGAGCTACATGCTGGCCTTCCGGAGCCAAATGGCTAAGTTGTGGAAGCAAGCTTCTGACAACTTGGAGGCCAGCCAAGCAGTAATGAAGGCGTGGTATGACCACAACGCTCACCCGGTGGAGTTGGAGCCTGGCCAGAAGGTGTGGGTGATCGAACCAGGAGAGCTTAGCGCCCTCCAGGATCGCTGGTCAGGACCCTTTGAGGTGTTGGAGAAGAAGGGTAAGGCTACCTACTTGGTGGACCTGAAGACCCCTCGTCAGCCCCTACGGGTGCTGCACGCCAACCGCCTCAAACCCCACCACGAGAGGCCCGAAGTCATCTTGATGATGGTGACTGACGGAGGAGAGGACGTGGAAAGCGAGCCTCTCCCCGATTTGTTTGCGTCTCAAGAAAAGGATGGGTCGGTGGAGGGAGTGATTCTCTCCCCATCTCTAACTCCTGAACAGCGGGAGGACTGCCGCCAGGTCCTGGGACAGTACTCTTCGTTGTTCTCCCTTGTCCCGGGTAGGACTCACCTGTGCGTCCATGACGTGGACACAGGAGACAGCCCACCTGTGAAGTCCAAGATCTACCGGATGTCAGACAAGGTTGTGGAAATGTGGATTTTCCTGGTCAGTTATGTCCCCTATCTTGGACCCCAACGGTTCTATGTGCATGTCACAAGTACATGTATGTTCCCTCCAGTTCCAGTTATGAAGACGCAAATACATGTGCGTCCACCGTCAACATGTCCTCTGTCAGATCCGCCATGAATATGTCGGATATTCCATTCCTAAATATGAAAGGCCACCGGCTTTATATGGTTCACTTATGCCATTTTACAGTCCAAGGCAAGTAGGCCCTGATTCTGTCATCAAACTCCTTTTGCCTTCTGCCTCTGAAAGCTCCAGTCTGAGCCTGCATCTGTGACCATGAACTCTGTCTCATTCTCTGCGCGGCTCACGAAGCCTGACATCAGCCTATTCTCTGCCAAGAACTGTATTTCACCTTCGAATTATCTGCTTCCCCCTCAGCCGATGCATTCCTGCCTAGTAGCTTAAGTAAACATTCCTCCAGTTACCAAGCAAAAGGCCCGGTTTCTCTGCCCTCATGCAAGTAATTCATAGCCCTGTCACCATGGAATATTCCCATCCCCTCGCATTCAGTGTAGACACTTAGACGCTTGTACACACACGCACAGTCAGTATAGAATAGATTCTGTCCGAGAGTCCTTCTTTATGGATAACATAGTTCTTTAAACATAGGATGTTAGATATGATTTGGGATTAGGTTGATCTGACCCCCAGACTTTTCGTCTCCACATGTAGAGCTAATGTCAAGTTTCCCTTCACCCCCTAGTTACACGTCAATTACACGTCATGCTGCTGCGCGCGCATCTATGTCAAGTATTATCTTATAGATCCACCTATGCATGATATCATAACCAATCATGTGTCTTTTTACTCCTTGTAAACACCCATTTTCGGTTACGCAGGTACCACGTCAAGTTCCTTATCAATTATTACGCCTACTGTATTTGCTTCATTATAACGTATGTACTATAAAAGTTACTTCTTGTCAATAAAGTATGTACTTCACTTCCTGAACCCCGTGGTGATGGAACATGAAGCATCCGATTATAATCGATTATTGGAATAAAGCCCATTCAGAAACTCTAATATCACGGATTCTGCCTCTCATTTTACTGAGCTATTTTATTATGATTATGTATCAAATTCAGTCCAGGTAAAGGAATTTTTATTTACCACATGATGGCGCCCGAATAGGGACACTTTCTCATCTCACGCGCCGGCGGTGAGTTGTAGGCCCGGTCTCCTGCCACAGCTGGACGGACAATTACGCGTACCAGCAGGATTTCCTGTATCTCCCTCCGGTCAAGCGGGGGCGACTGAGACTACGATCAACACCCAGACGAGGCGGTGAGAAGTGCGAAGTATCCCGACCAGAGCCTAGCTGAGAGAGCAAGATCCGAGGTATATCGAGACCCACCAGTTCGAAGTCTAGCCCAGTTCCCGACGAGTCGAGTCGAGTCCAGTCCGGTTCAAGTTCAAGTTACTGAGGCCTTCCGTTTCCGAAGCTACCCGGTGAGTACCATTTCTGGGGAGGCATTTCTGACGTGCACATAGGTTGTGCCGGTCAAGACGGGTTTGGGTACACAAATCCGGTCTGCACTGTTTTAGCAGTGTATCTGTACTGTTTAGCAGTATATCAAGTATTCCGAAGTATCTAGTAAGTGTCAAGAATTAAGCATGGTGATTTAGTTATGCAGACGATCATCATTGTTGTTTCAGTTAAAGGTTTAATGTTTTAATGTTAAATGTGTTAAACGTCTTGCATATTGTGGTATGAATGGTTGTTCATTAGTGTGCTTTTTGTATTAAGTGTGTTCAAAATTAAGTATCGGATCAGTTGTCAATATGCCGCTTTTTTCGAAATTAAGACAGATCACTACTAGGAAAGGGGTACTTGAAGAAGCCGTCCCTATTCCTCCTAGGGATACTCCAGGGCACTTTATGTATCAGAAGCATGGCTTAGATGCCATATTATTTCTTGATTTATGGGTAGATTATACCAAGGGATTGCCGGAAAGTCAGAGGTGGCCCACAGCGGGAACCTGGGATGCAGAGTGCATCATGAAAGTCGAGGAAGAATTATGGAAGAGAAAAGTCAGACAGTCACAGAAAGACGCTGTTGAGTTATGGCGTAAAGAATCTCATAGACGTACAGAAAAAGCACGTAGACAGGAAGAGAAGAGTAAAGAAAGTTCAAATAAAGTTCAAGAAAAACTATTAATTGAGGAAGGTATCCGAGTGAAATCGGAACAAGTAGATAGACAAAGAAATGCCCTTATGAATGGTATGTATCCTCTTCTAGCCGAAGGATTACCTAAGGCTGCTCCAGAGATGCCAAAAGACTTGCCACCCCCATTATTTCCAATTAAGGTACATCCTAAAGGACATCCCAGAACCGCAGAAGATGTTTTTCTTTCCTCATATCTAGATGACGCAGCTCCCGAGTATGCTAACCCCGCACCACATAGACCGTCTGGCGGGGGGGTTCAACGTCAGGATCAGGTATCTGTCCCTGTGCAACAGCAAGTCCCGACACTAGCTTCGGCAAGCACATCTGTTTCCGCATCTGTCTCCACAGTCGATTCTACAGTGGTGTCCACACCTATAGTTGCTGTGTCACGTTCGACGAATCCTTTCACACCCGACGCCCCAGATGGGGCCACGGGAGGTGCTAGCAATACTTCTACGCCACCTAGAATAAATAAACTTGTTTTTCAAGAGTCAGCGCATTCACGTACACCCAAATTCGTAAGTGAACGTGCGCTTAAGGAACTTCTTATAGATTGTAGATATGACCCGGTGGTCGGTAAAGAGGACGAAATGGTCCTGGCATCATTACGTATCAGACGAGCCGCAGAGTATTTAGCGAGGTTACCAGGAATGACTGCGCATCTAGATAAAATATATCATTTTGTTCAAACAGGGCGAGATCCAGAATGTATTAACAGAGCTATGGAATTCCAGAAAGTAGAGATACAAGGGGAACTGCTACGTTTCCTCATAAACTGTGTGATCAGAAATCAAGACCGACCGGGGGTAGACCCGGATGTAATGCATATTCTTACAAAATGGAGCCAGAATATATCAGAAGGAAGACACGATAAGCAAAATTGTATAATAGCCATGTGCCGAAAGATCCGTAAAGAAATAGAACGGATACACGAAGAGAGATTACAGACCGACGAGTTCGAACAAAGCGAGGAAGAAGGGTCAGGACCACCCGCAGGACAGTTGGACACCATAGCCTATGTAGGTAGAGGAAGATCTTGTCATAGGGATCAGACTAGATGTCATATTGACTCAATACGTCCGATATGTCCAGATAATAACAGGAATTTCCAAATACCTATAATTAATATAAGGTCTAACGAGCATTCGTTCCAAACTGCTGACAAACTACTCCGAGAACGAAGGGGTTATCATTTTCTCGATTCTATGGATGAACAAGATTTAGCCAGGGCAGCTGTCCACTGGGTGGACAGTCCCGGAAAATATAGTGATGCTACAGTAGTACGCACATTTTTGAATCTCACCCCAGATGAACAGAGGTTGGCTGGGATTTATATGATTCAACAACTCATTATACTATATCGGAGTCAGCATTCGGACCCTGGTCCGTTACCTGACATATTGACTGAATTGCTTACAAATAAATGGAGAGGTCCAGGTACTGAATTAATTAAAGAAATTCTAATGTCAAGAAAACAGTATATTCTTTTTATATGCTCAGAACATACCTCATTGCCCAGCAAGGAAAGAACAACGTATCACATGGATAGACAGAATCCCTTACGAGAAGTACACCCAATAAAAGGCGAGGGCGACGAGTTTAGGCGCGTATTTGTATATACGCCCATATCAAAAATAGAACTGTTAGAAATGAAGAAAGTGGTACCTAGTCATGACAAAGACCCAGCGGGTTTTCACCGAGAAATTAAAGACATGTTACTCATGGGAGAGTATACCTATCCCGACATTATGACGATATTAAAGGTGTTGATGCCTGCTGGCATTTATGAGAAACTCAAGGAAAAAGAGTGGGAGGTAGGAGACCAAAAGATAGAATGGTCAGTGTTAGAAGCGGAAGAAAAGGCCCGAACTGCAGGAGCAGGACTCGGGGATAAAACTAAAGCACTACCAGGTTTGCTAGTACAGGTACTGCCACGTTTATTAACTACGAAAAAGGAAGATTGGGGTACAATTTCAGCCTGTAAACAGAAGCAAGATGAAGACACTAGTGATTACTATGCCCGATTTGAAAAATGTTTTGGTATAAATAGTGGCATAAAAGCAAGTAGCGAATCATACCCGCATCTGTTTGTAACAAAATTAGTAGAAAATGCTCTGTCCCCGGTAAAGAATAGAGTATTAAAATTCGAGAGTACCTGGCAAGGTAACACTCCAACACAAATGTTACAAATGTTACAGTACCATCACAATAGAATTAAAGAGGAACAGGAACATGAACACAGACGCATGAAAGACACAAAAATGAAAATGCTAGTTGCCCAGACAGTACCAGCTGAAGGACATAAAAAGGGTATGACACATTCCGATTCAGCAGGACCGGTAAAAGGGACATGCAATTATTGTAAGAAGCCAGGTCATTACGTACACGATTGTCCAGTTTTAAAACATAATATCGCCATAGGTAAAACACAAGAAAGACCACGGCCACTCAGACAGGATCAGAATGAACAAGGAGCTATGCAGCATGCCCAGGCCATGCCAGCCGCACAACAGCCAATACAGTTTGTGCCAGCTGCACCACCGTTGCCTGCTGCTGCCACACAGACCACAACACGACAAATGTATCAGACTGCACAGTATGAATATCCTGAGTATCAGCGTTACGCATGAACTAGCCTAGAGAGGGAAGTTGACTTACCCCTTATCGAGATTCCTGTAGATCAAGAAGGACCTTATGTACATAGTGAATTATTAGGTCAAGATAGAAAATTCTTACTCGATACAGGGGCAAGTCGAACAACTATAAAACGTAGTGAAGTTCCAGGGGCACCCCTCTCAGGCTCTCAGAATATCTCCCTTGGTTTTTCAGGAAAACCTATTGTTAATGAAGTATCACAGCCTCTTCCACTTACGATAGGACCTTTGACACGAACTACAGATTTATTGCTTACTAAATCATGCCCAGAAAATCTGTTAGGAATTAAAACTCTGAAAGCCCTAGGAGCCATAATATGTTGTTCTCCGGAAGGAGTAAGGTTGTTTTTACGTGATTTTAAAGGTCACTATGTGTCTAGAGACATGGATCCCCGACTACAGACTTTACCTACACATCTATGGGCACAAGGCCCTACTGATGTTGGTTGCATGAATATTACACCATATCGAGTCACACTCAAGGCAGGAGTGGTGCTACCACGAATGCGACAATACAAGTTACCACCAGATGCTGTAGTGGCTTTACTACAAATCATTGACGAGCTAATTGCCCAAGGAGTAGTTGTAGAAACAGACTCCAATGTATGTAATTCACCGATAATTCCGATTCTTAAACGAACAGATCCTACAGCCCCGCCAGTATATCGATTGGTTATTGATCTGCGCGAGTTAAACAAGTGCATTGTGCCACAATTCCCTGTGGTCCCAGATATCTCGTCATTATTGACAGCTATTGATTCCGAAGCAACATTCTTCACTGTAATTGATCTCAAAAATGCCTTTTTCAGCGTCCCAATAGATCCGGAAAGTCAATATTTGTTCGGATTCAGTTTAAATGGGCGTAGCTTTAAATTCTCACGCGCACCTCAAGGATTTACAGAAAGCCCCAGCATCTATAGCCAAGCACTGAAACGAGAACTTGACAGTATCCACATGCCAGTTAACACCGCTCTGCTTCAATACGTCGATGATCTGCTGATCACCGCAAGAAGCGAACCTGAATGTGAAAAAGCATCGCTGACAGTTTTACAATTCCTAGCCGAAAAGGGGCACAAGGTGTCCCCTTCTAAGCTGCAATTCTGTGTCCAGCGAGTTATTTATCTTGGACACTCGCTGTCCAAGGAGGGAAGGCAGCTCACACCCGACCGCATTCAGTTAATAGCTAACATGCCAATACCCAAGACACAAAAGGAAGTACGAGCTTTCATAGGCCTCACGTCATATTGCAGGCAGTGGATCCCTCAGTACGCATTTCTAGCAAAACCACTCATTCAGTTAACCACACAGGAGGAAGCCACACCGACTGTTCTCCCTTGGACTCAGGAACACACACAAGCTTTTGAAAGCTTAAAGAAAGCTTTATGTCAAGCACCCGTTTTAGCAACGCCATGTTACAGAAAACAGTTTACACTCTTTGTTACAGAACGCGAAGGTGCTGCCTTGTCAGTACTCACACAGGAACAAGCAGGAGCACACAAACCATGTGCTTATTTTTCTAGTACATTAGATCCCGTAGCTCAGGCTTTGCCTGCATGCCTGAAATCAGTGGCAGCGACAGCTTTGGCAATCAGACAAAGCGATGCTATAGTGTTGGGACATCCATTGACAGTTCAAGTACCACACGCAGTAGAGGTTCTTGTGAATAGAACGCAAACACAACACTTGACCATAGCAAGACTTACAGGATATGAACTTACATTGTTTCAGCCACATATAGAAATCAGACGCTGTAACACATTGAATCCTGCCACACTTCTACCTGTAATAGGAACAGACCCACTAGCCCATGACTGTATTGAAGTTATTACGATAACAACGAAACCCAGACAAGACTTAACCGATGTCCCAATATCAGACCCAGACCTGACATTGTATGTAGACGGTTCATGCATGAGAACAAGTACAGGAGAGTTAGTGGCCGCTTACGCAGTCACAACAGATACTGAAGTTATTGAAACTAATCGTATAAATACTTTGTCAGCTCAAGCCGCAGAGCTCATCGCTCTGACACAAGCCTGTATTCAAGCCACGAATAAAAAAGTCAACATATACACTGACTCACGTTATGCATTCGGAGTTGTACACGACTTCGGCGTGCTGTGGCGAGAGAGAGGTTATTTAACTTCCCACGGTGCCCACATTCAGCACGGACCCCTCATTCATGCCTTATTAGATGCAATACATCTACCCACTGCAATATCAATCATGAAATGTAAAGCTCATACGAAGGTTACTGATATCATTTCTCAAGGCAATGATCTAGCCGACAGAACAGCTAAACAGACTGCTCAAACTCAAATCCCCGACGTGACAAAGACAATAGTCCCGACACATTGCATGACAGTTAAAGATCCTACTCTTGACGTAATTGACATACAGACACATGCTACACCAGATGAAATAAAGAAATGGACTGAATTAGGGGGGATCCAAACGGACCAAGGATGGATGATGAAGGAAAAGTCTGTATGGTTCCTTCCTGACTCAATGGTCCAAGTTATAATCAACACTATACATAGTCCAGCACATCTAGGAGAAAAAGCTATGCTAGACAGCATTCAACACATTTGGTTCAATAAACATTTACGAGCAGCAGCAAAACAAAAGGTCCGTACCTGTATGATCTGTTGTCAGTTTAACCCAGGAAAAAGCGTTCCCGTAGAACAGGGTGGATTTCATATTCCTAACCATCCTTTTGAAGTACTCCAGATGGACTATATCCAGATGGAACGATGTCGAGGATTCAAATATGTTCTTGTAGTTGTCTGCGCTCTGTCCCGTTGGACGGAGGCATACCCGGTTTCAGATTACACTGCCCCGACTACTGCCAAACAGTTGGTTCGAGAATTCTTCCCACGATACGGTTTACCACGTGCTGTTTACTCAGATAACGGCCAGCCGTTCTCATCCGAATTAATGAGACACGTTTCACTTCTGTTAGGATATCAGTGGAAATTCCACTGTGTCCGACACCCCGAGGCAGCAGGCCTCGTAGAAAGACATAACCAGATCCTGAAAATCAGAATGTCCAAAATATGCAGAGAAAAAGGTGTCGACTGGGTAGTAGCGCTACCCGTTGCACTCTTTTACATGAGAATGGTAGCACACTCTCGAACAGGGCTATCCCCGTATGAGGTGATCTTCGGCAGACCACCGAATATGTGGGGGACGCCTATATCTCGCAAAATAACTGATGTTGACTGTAATATGCTGACAGATTACTTGGCTTCCTTGATGTCTGCACTACAATCTTGTCGTTCACAGGTAGCTGCAGCTTTTCCCGACAACACCGAGGTGAAACCCCATGACGTTGTTCCGGGTGATTTGGTGTTTGTGAGGAATTTCGACCGAAAGACCCAGCTGGAGCCCAGGTGGAAAGCACCCAAGTTGGTCCTGTTGACCACGAGGACAGCCGTGAAGATCGAGGGCCGCAAGGGCTGGATTCATTCAAGCCACGTCAAAAAATTTCATGGACTACCCTCGGATATAGACATTGTGCCCTGCACTCCCTCACAGACTGATTCAGAACTTCCCTTTGTTGAACAAAATGACTCTAAGAACTACAAACTAAAGCTTAGGCCCAAACAGTCGAGCAATTTGATTGTTTAAGTCCTCTCCAAGGTGAAGCGGTTGAATTGTCTCTGACATGTATCCCTTGGACCTGAGTAGAGAAAATACCCGGAAAATGTTGAAACGACAGGCGTATTGTAAATCACTGCGTAGCCATTGTATGGGGACATTATTAATTCTGTTTTTATTGAGTCTTTTAATAATTATTACGAGTATGTTGTTGCACATATATTACCCTATTTCTAGACATGTTTATAATGTTACTACTGAACATTCTTTTAGTGACTTACCTCCGCATGAATTATCTTATAGACTTGCGCTGCGCAATAACACATTCATTAGTATGTTACATCATTCCCATCAGACTAGTAATGCCACCAATTGTTGGGTGTGTGGCCGACTCCCTCCCTATCAGAATTATGAAGGAGTCCTGCCTTTCTTTCCACATCCATTCACACATAATGGCTCCTGTGGAGCATGGTTTAGTTTAATCAATTCCATAGACTCAGACACAGCAGTTTACCAAGATCATTGGATATGGGGAAACCTGAACCTAGTCTTACTCAAGGTCTGCTACCCTGACAAGGAGGGTCGCCCCAAAAGAACAGGAACTGATCTAGAAAATGAAGTATATGGATTAGGTAATTTTACACCTAATCTCATGATTCTAAATGTCGTATCCGAAGTTGAACTAGTCTTGCCCACCATGTCAGTATTCCCAGCGAAGGGTGAATTGTGTGTAAGAAAGGTTGGTTCCATACCTATGGGCCATAGTAAATGCAATACTATAGTAGAATTCCGTGATCAAGGCAAATCTTCATTTAGAGCTTCTCGCCACTCCTACTTCATATGTGGTCAGACTGCATATATGCGTCTACCTCCAGATTGGGATGGTACCTGCTACATTGCATTCCTTTTGCCACCTGTTTTTCTAGCTCCTCCTGATTACTACAGAAATATTCATTTAGTACACAACAGAAAGCGGAGAGATCTCCCCATTGTCGATTACACTGAAACGGCATGGGACAAGTATGTAGATTTTAATAAAGGCATCTTTCCCTATATAGGTACTGTTACTAATAGTAAGCTGATACGTAGATTAACCAGAACCCTTGAAGCAGTAGTGAATGAGACTATTTCCGCCTTAGGCAATTTAACAGAAGAGCAGTCTGCTATGCGGATTGTTGTGCTTCAAAATCGTCTTGTCCTTGACGTCATCCTGGCTGATAGGGGCGGAGCTTGTAGGGTCATCGGATCAAGTTGCTGCGTATTCATACCAGAAAATTCGCCATCTGTATATAAAGCCATCACTCGCCTTCATAAGATTGTAAACCAGATACACCAGAACCCAGGCACTTGGACTTGGTCCAGTTGGTTTTGGAGTGTGATATCAGCCTGGGGATGGAGAGTTTTATCCTTCCTAGGTATTGGCTTTCTCATACTATTCAGTTGCTGTCTATGTCTACAATGTGAACCAGCGATTTGTGGTCTGTGTGCCACATCGTGTATTCCACCACCAAGATTTCATTCAAGATCCCGGAAGAAGAAAGAAGAACAAATGATGCTATATGAACAGATCGATGGATTGATGAAGATCGATATCTCTTGAAGGGCAAGTAGGGGGACAAGGAGGGAATGTGGAAATGTGGATTTTCCTGGTCAGTTATGTCCCCTATCTTGGACCCCAACGGTTCTATGTGCATGTCACAAGTACATGTATGTTCCCTCCAGTTCCAGTTATGAAGACGCAAATACATGTGCGTCCACCGTCAACATGTCCTCTGTCAGATCCGCCATGAATATGTCGGATATTCCATTCCTAAATATGAAAGGCCACCGGCTTTATATGGTTCACTTATGCCATTTTACAGTCCAAGGCAAGTAGGCCCTGATTCTGTCATCAAACTCCTTTTGCCTTCTGCCTCTGAAAGCTCCAGTCTGAGCCTGCATCTGTGACCATGAACTCTGTCTCATTCTCTGCGCGGCTCACGAAGCCTGACATCAGCCTATTCTCTGCCAAGAACTGTATTTCACCTTCGAATTATCTGCTTCCCCCTCAGCCGATGCATTCCTGCCTAGTAGCTTAAGTAAACATTCCTCCAGTTACCAAGCAAAAGGCCCGGTTTCTCTGCCCTCATGCAAGTAATTCATAGCCCTGTCACCATGGAATATTCCCATCCCCTCGCATTCAGTGTAGACACTTAGACGCTTGTACACACACGCACAGTCAGTATAGAATAGATTCTGTCCGAGAGTCCTTCTTTATGGATAACATAGTTCTTTAAACATAGGATGTTAGATATGATTTGGGATTAGGTTGATCTGACCCCCAGACTTTTCGTCTCCACATGTAGAGCTAATGTCAAGTTTCCCTTCACCCCCTAGTTACACGTCAATTACACGTCATGCTGCTGCGCGCGCATCTATGTCAAGTATTATCTTATAGATCCACCTATGCATGATATCATAACCAATCATGTGTCTTTTTACTCCTTGTAAACACCCATTTTCGGTTTCGCAGGTACCACGTCAAGTTCCTTATCAATTATTACGCCTACTGTATTTGCTTCATTATAACGTATGTACTATAAAAGTTACTTCTTGTCAATAAAGTATGTACTTCACTTCCTGAACCCCGTGGTGATGGAACATGAAGCATCCGATTATAATCGATTATTGGAATAAAGCCCATTCAGAAACTCTAATATCACGGATTCTGCCTCTCATTTTACTGAGCTATTTTATTATGATTATGTATCAAATTCAGTCCAGGTAAAGGAATTTTTATTTACCACAAGGTGAAGGCCAGCATTCACAGTGAAGTCACTAAGATGCTGGAGCTAGGAGTGATCGAACCTTCTAGGAGCCCCTGGTCCAGTCCGGTGGTACTAGTGCCAAAAGCTGCACCACCGGGTGCCCAACCGGAACTGAGGTTCTGTGTGGACTACCGGGGACTGAATTCAGTGACCAAAATTGATGCTCATCCGATCCCTAGGGCGGATGAATTGATTGACCGGCTGGGAGCTGCCCAATATCTAAGTACCTTTGACCTTACTTCTGGGTACTGGCAGATCTCTTTGACTGATGGAGCAAGGGAAAGGTCAGCCTTCTCCACGCCCAATGGCCACTACCAGTTCTGTGTGATGCCCTTTGGGCTCAAGAACGCACCTGCCACGTTTCAGCGCCTGGTAAACCAGATCCTCACCGGAATGGAGAGTTTCTCTGCTGCTTATCTGGATGACATAGCCGTCTTCAGTAACAGCTGGGAGGATCACTTGCGTCACCTGCAAGCTGTTCTCCAGGCCCTGAGACAAGCTGGATTGACGATCAAGGCCAGCAAGTGCCAGATCGGGCAGGGGTCGGTAGTGTACCTTGGACACTTGGTGGGTAGGGGAGCGGTGCAACCCCTCCAGGCGAAGATCGAGGCCATCATGGCCTGGGAACCCCCCAAGACACAGACTGAGGTCCGAGCTTTTCTGGGCCTCACAGGATACTACCGCCGCTTTGTGAAGGGATACGGTACCATCGTAGCCCCCCTCACGGAGCTTACGTCCAAGAAACAACCTCGACGGGTAGTCTGGACGGAGGCTTGTCAGCAGGCCTTTGTGAGATTGAAGAAAGCCATGTGCGAGGCCCCGGTCTTAAGGGCCCCAGACTTTTCCAAGGAGTTCATTGTCCAGACGGATGCATCAGAACATGGCATTGGGGCAGTGTTATCGCAACTCAATGAAGAGGGTCTGGATCAACCCGTGGTCTTCCTATCCCGGAGACTACTTCCCAGGGAACAGAAGTGGAGTGCAATAGAGCGTGAAGCCTTTGCAGTGGTATGGGCTCTGAAGAAGTTGCGGCCATACCTGTTTGGCTCGCACTTCCTGGTTCAGACCGACCACAGACCCCTTCGTTGGCTGATGCAGATGAAGGGGGAGAATCCCAAGTTGTTGAGGTGGTCTATTTCCCTACAGGGAATGGACTTTCAGGTGGAACATCGGCCTGGAGTGGACCACGCCAATGCAGACGGTCTCTCAAGGTATTTCCGCCTTAGTGATGAGAACTCCCAAGGGGTTGGGTAGCTCTCCCCACTTTCAGCTGGGGGGGATGCGTGTTAGACCTGTCAGCCCTTTGGGTGGTCCCTCCTCATCATTATTTATTTTGTCCCACTTTTGCCTCAAACCCTGTTAGAATTTTTCCTTTTTGGGAACCACCAGACTTTTTAGTGTTGCTGCAGATTCAGGGAGCCATTTTATCTACCCCTGGAACTTCTGTCTGAGGGCCTGGAGCACAAAATGGTGGCCACCTGTGACATCACCAGCACCCACTGGAACCTACTAGCACCTTCCAGAACATTCCAGAACCCTGTGACAGTTGGAGGCGGTTTAGAATGTTGGGAAGCTAAGACAGAGAGTTGGCAGTTGGAGCTGGCAGTTGGCACCTGACTGGTGAAGAGTGAGCAGCAGAAACCTGAAGGAGGAAGGAGTGAGGCAGCAGGGGTGGAAACTTGTGCCTGGAGTGGGGTCCATAAACCCACCCTTGATACTAGTCCCTACTGACTGAGCCCAGCCTGGAGCCCTGTGTGGGAAGAAGCAAGAAAAACCATCTTAAGGACCTGGACAGCAGGAACAGGCCTTAGAATCCAAGAACAGCAAGATCCTGACCTGGATACTGGTTTCCCTGGAGTCCGACGTCGAGAAGCCTGAGACCCGGAGCCCGAGGTGGAGAAGCGGCGCTGACTGGAAAAGCAGACGTCGTACCCGGAGCCGCCAGAGGTCGAGAGAGGGCGCCGACGGAGGTCGGAGAAGTACCAGAGGTCGAGGAGGAAGTCACCCGAGGTCGAGTGAGCGGCGTCGACGGGGGAGTGAAGTCCACCCTCCGGAGTCGCCGGAGACCGAGGTGAAGCGTGCCGGAGGTCGGGAGTGGAGATCGCACTCCGGAGTCGCCGGAACCTGAGAGAACCGTGCCGGAGGTCGGGAGTGGAGGTCGCACTCCGGAGTCGCCGGAACCTGAGGAGAGGAGCACCGGAGGTCGGGAGTGAGGATCGCACTCCGGAGCCGCCGGAAGTCGACATCGAGCCAAGGCCGGCCGACGTCATCGAAACTGAGGTCGCCATCGGACCGGAGCCGCCCGAAGTCGTCATCGAGCCAAGACTGCCCGACGCCATCGAATCGGAGGTCGAGATCGAGCCGAGGCCGCCGACATCGAACCGGAACCGCCTACCGGCGTCGTCAAGAACTGACATTGTGCCGAGGCCGCCGACATCGAACCGGAACCGCCTCACGGCGTCGGCACGACTCCAGCGGCGTCGGAGCTTCAGAAAAAGGGCAGTAAGTGGAATAGAGGGCGCCAAAGGCCCTGTGGAATCCTAAGAGACTACTCTAGGGGTTAGAGAGGTGCTGGAACCAGCTGGACTGTGCCAGGGGTGAGCTGAGACTAATTCAGAGGGGTTGTGTAGAGTGAGGGAGCCAGGTCTCTAGTATTCCCCCCTTGATCTACCTCAGTTTAGGCCTCAGCCTTGTCCAAGCCAGGGAGTAGACACCTGCAAGCCATCCACATAACCACAAGCTGTGCCTGGGCCAAATCAGCCCATAATAATCTCAAATGTGATCTGATTCTATAAGTGTCACTGTCAGCTTTTAATTATTTATTGAGGGCACTGTATTTATTGTATTTAACCTATTTATTGCTTCACTGTATTTATTGTTCCACAGTATTTATTGTCGCACAATATTTATTGGTTTGCAGTATTTATTGCCTCAGAATATTTAATTGCCTGTATGTATTGCACTTATATTTATGCCTTCCTTATTTATGATCACCCCTATTTATTGAATCATTAAGACAGTATTTAATTGACCTGCACTATTTAAAAGCCTTGTATATTGTGATTGTGTTATTATTTATTTAATCAGCAACTAAGAGGAAAAGAAGATAAAGAGAAATATTTTCATAATTTTTACGGTGTAGAGTTGTTTTTGGAACGGATGCACGCATGGTTATTGTATGGGTATGACGTATGCTTAGCACGGTGCCTGATTCCTGACCACTCGAGCCAAGCTACCACAGTGTGTCTGGGAAGACCCCGTTACCACCAACCCTTTCCGGTGTGGGAGTGGAGAATTTCCAACACCCGCCAACACAAGAAACAAGTTCATGTCTGCATGACTGAAGTCACAAACTGCGTGAAAGCTGTCTTAAGCTCTACAGCGACAAGACAAAAGAAGTGATCTTCAGCAAGAACACCTCACCGAGGTACTCCACTAGGTGGTTTGCTGAGCTCGGACCCACATCCGCAACCTACAACAGGAACCTCGGTATAATCATCAACTGCAAAATGGACGTGACCGCACAAGTTAACGTCATCGCTGCATCATGCTTCCACACCCTAAAGATACTGAGGAACATCCTCAAATGGCTCCCAAGCAACACAAGAAAAGCTGTCACTCACATCCTAGTCACCAGCAAATTGGACAATCTATGCCAGGTTCACCAAGCAACTCATTAGAAGACTGCAAACCATCCAGAACTCTGCAGCCAGACACATCCTCACCCTCCACACAGGACTCTCATCACACCACACCTCAGGGAGCTCCACTGGTTCCCAATACACAAGTGCGCTCAATTCAAACTCCTTACACACATTCAAGGCACTCCACAACTCAGGCCCCACCTACATGAACAGTCACATTTCCATGCCATAGCACCCAGTCAACTCCGATGTACAGGACTCCTACTCGCCAACATCCCACGCATACACAGGACCAGATCAGGAGGACAGGCGTTCTCTTACAGCGCTCCTAAAGCGTAGAACGAACTCCCGCTCCACATCAGAGCTTCCTCCTCCCTTCTTGAATTCCAAAAGAAGCGGGAAGCCTGGCTTTTCAATTAACCAACGTACTCTAGGCAAGGCGCTAAGGCGAGGAGTGTCGCCCCACTGCTTTTAAAGCAGTGCAAAGTAAAATTACACTGATAATAGCGGTTGTCAGAGCATCCCCATTGATAGGATGGGGTGAGCTGGCCTCCCCTGGCGTCAAGGCCGGCGGAGGAGTGGTGGCTGCACATAAAGTGCGCATGATGGTTTGGCCGGCGTCTCAAGCCAGCCAAACTGTCATGCGCACTGTGCATATTCTCCACAGGCTGTATTATACACCCTTAGTAGAGAACATGCACAGCGCCAAACCACGGCGCTCAGACTAATCACAATGCTGCTTAAGGCAGCGCTGTGCTCGGTCAGGGGACTCTGGAAGGCTGGGTGCTTCCTGCTGGAGAAGACGCAGTGGCTGCTACGGCGACCTCCAGGTAAGTTTTCTTTTCTTTTTTTTATCATTTATTAATTTTAATCCCGTCCCCCCTTGGCTCCCTGACCCCCTTCCTGCCCTCCCTTGCTCTCCCCCCCGCCCGTTCGGTAGCAACTGCTACTGGGCAAGGCTTGGCACACACACCTGCTCAGTGCCAGGAAACCCTCTGGAGCTATAATGCACTTTACAAATACACATAACCAGTGGCGTAGCTAGGGGGGGGGCGGTGGGGGCGGTCTGCCCCAGGCGGCACTATTTTGGGGGCAGACAAAGGCATTCAGATAAGGCTCTGTCGTACTTTAATATTCGGGACCGCGTAGGGGACAGGGCCCTACCCCTGTCTATCTTGG
Organism: Triturus cristatus; assembly: GCF_964204655.1. NCBI lineage: Eukaryota > Metazoa > Chordata > Amphibia > Caudata > Salamandridae > Triturus > Triturus cristatus. The sequence continues at coordinate 74,321,739 of NC_140585.1, read as the reverse complement.
TATTAGCAAACCGCAAATGGTTAATGCGGTATGTACGAGTGCTTTATATATCGTTCTAGCTATGAATGCACTGTGTACACGCTATTCTGCTTCACTACGCGGGTTCCATTTTGGAAGCAGTGGCCATCTTGTCATTGCCCTCACATAGGCTATAATGGAGTAAATACGGGCCTCACAGTACATGGGCTTCTCCTCTGACTTCTCTGTGACCTGGGCAGCTGGCTCTGCTGCCCCGGGTCAAACTGGTCTCACGAGCTCCCCTTCCTCCGTCCACCTGTGATTAGCATCAGGGCTTGACCCGTCATAAAACCCTTTCATTCTACACAATCCTCCGGCTAATCTCTTCCACACCTGCTTGTTCCTGCTTTATGACTTGTTTCCCAAAACAGGAGATGCTCATGTTTATTGGGGGGGGTCTATTGACATCCAATGTGGGATCTGAACCTTACTGTGTAAATCATTGTGGGCTGGCCGAACCGGAATGTGGGATGGTCATCATGATTCTGTTTTTTCGTTTGTAATGTATACTTGTAATGGCCATATCATAAACCTAGGAATGTATGCTTGAGGCAAGGAAAAGGGTATTTAAGATGATGCCCGTTCCAATGATTGTCAGCAGTCTCCTGAGAACATACACGCTGTTGTACTTCTAGGATACCTGTAATTGGTCTGCAGCCAATAAACGAATCTTTGACTTCACCCAGAAGACTCTGTGTTTCTGTAGGTCTGGAACAGGGTGAACCCAGAAGTCATAGGGTGTGTGCCCCTGCACCGCTGGGTCTAAAATACCCAGTACTTCAGTTTGGCGCCCAACTCGGGACGATTTCAGCGGTACCAGTCCAAGCCAGAGGTTCGTGAGGAGCTTCGTGTGGAAATTCCGGAGGAAGGCCGCCACTTCATCGACCCCTGCATGTCGACGTGGTCCGAAAGTCTTTTCTGCGAGGTTCTCCACGTCCCGACGGCTACGAAGGACTGCTGCCCTGATTAATCGACCTGTTTTGGACCCTTGACGAGTTTGAGAGAGCGAAACAATCGAGAGAGTCTTCTGGTGACGTCATCGATCGGCAATATTCAGTTAAGTATAAGTGGAGCGTCTCCCATTTGTTTTGGTATCCTTCGGGATCGTTTGATTTGGTAATTTTGGTAATTTGGAGTTTGCAAACGCCAAAGCCAGAGGACTCGTGTATTCACAAGACTATCGTAATCGATAATCCTTTGACGTTTGGATCTAGACTAGTGAGCGAAGATGCCTGGTTCTGGAATATTTGGTAGATTATTCTGTTTGGGTTGTGGAAAAGATTTCCAGCTAGAGGAATCATGTCCGGTTCCTCCGGTTGGAACTCCAACTTATGAGCTCTATGTAAAACATGGTGTAGGACCCATTGCATATAACGAAGTGTGGATCCACTACACTAGGAAAGACGGTGTTTTAAAATGGCCCCAAAATGGTAGTTTCGATACCGATATTTTAGATAATTTGGAAATTAAATTGTTTAAGAAGAAAGCCCGGCCGGCGATGTTTGACTCTTTCCGCTTATGGCGAAAGGAAGCCAAACAAAAGGAAATTAAGTTAGCGAAAAAGAATAAAAGAGAGAGAGGTATGACAGTAATGCAAGCAGCTGTACAATTTAAAGACAATGAGGAGGAACAGATGAATGAGCAATTGCACAGGCAGCGTAAGTTAGGGATTGACAAATGTTACCCAGCTTTACCACATTCTAAGCAGAATGAGTTAGAAGAAAAGGAGAAAGATCCCCTGATGTCACATTTGTTGAGTTCGCCACCCCCGTATGCTCAAAATGCTATGGCACCTCCCCAGCTTGTGAATATGCCACCTCCAGTGAATATACTGCAAGCCTTGCCGCTACCGCCAGCTGCTGCGCAGCCAGCTCTTATCCATATAGCGCAGCCCTCTCAAGGGCCGCCAGCTGTGTTCCCGACTGCCCCCGCGCTTCCTGCGACTTTGCATAATTCAGCAGCTGCCTCCCCTGACACTCTTCCTTCCACCACTCCAGTACCTGTTTCTACATCCTCTTTTCTTCCCTCTGTCTTCTCCCCTGTTCTCGCTTCAGCTTCTCCTTCAGCGCGACAGCGCTTAGCTAATGTGGTTACTACATTAATGTCGCCTCTCTTTGAGTCATCTGGTGCGACTCCTGGTTTACAGCGTAAGCAATTGCGTAGCCAATTGCCTAACCCTGATGAGAAAAAGGTAATAGACAGCATGGCGCGTAGATGGATTGTTTTCCCTTCACTGTATGATGTGGAATCAGTTGTCAACGTTTTCCATCAGTGGGATGCCCCAAAACAGAGATATGTGTTCGAGAAAATGTGCGAAATTCTCTGTGAAGAATTGGAAGATAGTGGTAAAAATCCGAACCCGCAGGAGTTGTGTAGAGTGAGGTTCGATTTTGGAACTGGTATAATTGTGGACCGCGAAGTAGATAAAGCCGTTGCGGTTGTATTGTCCTTCAGGAATGATGATTGTCAACAGTCATTGTTTGAACAAGATGTCCTTGTGGGGAAAAAGGTAAAAGCGCGACAATACCCCATGAGAGAAGTTCCCCCGGTATGGAAGGAAGCAGTCGCAGCTGATGCTAACGCCGGTATTGCCGCTGCGCCAGCGCATTTCCAGCGTGTTTGGGTGCATGTTCCATGGAAAAGATCTGAGGTGTTAGCGCTTAAGCAGTCATTGCCTGATCCCCGTAAAAACCCAGCAGGTTATTATAAAGAGTTGTCACAGACGGCAGGGTCATGCGTTATGAATCTGGCCGACATAGACATGTTGTTTGGTAATGTTGTTCCACAGCCTCTATGGGGATCAATTCGTAATGCAGATCACGATGCAGAACTAGGGGATACATGGGCTAACATCATTGCTGCGGATGCTAGACAAACTGGTGGCGCGAAACCAGAACCTTTAATAGCTGAACTGCCTGGTAGAATCATCACGTATATGAAGACAATAATGCCCGCGATGCGCGTAAATTGGGACAAGTTATCTGCATGCAAGCAGAAGAAAGATGAGACAGTGTCAGACTTCTTTACTAGGTTTGAAGAAACATTTATTGACCACAGTGGGCAGGATATGAGTACTGAGGGTGGCCAACGGTTATTTGTGGATACATTTGTGCAGAATTTACTTCCTGACCTGTGTAAAAATTTGAAAGACTCAGAGAGTTCTTGGGCTGTTTCTTCTTCAGCGCAAATACTGGCTACTGCACAGTATTATGAAAATAGAGATAAAGACGAGAAAGATAGAACAGAGAAGAAAACGAAGGAATTAAAGACAAAGGTCCTTTTACAGCAGGCCTATCCGCCACGTGGAGGTCAGAATAATTATAGAGAACCCCAAGGTGTCTATCACCAACCCCAACAGTTTCAGAACAACCAGCAAATGAATGGGTATTATCAACCACGTGTCCCTGTAGGTCCCAACCAATGTTCATACTGCAAAGAGGAAGGTCATTATAAATATAGTTGCCCTAAACTAATGCAGCGGAACGGTAATGCGTATGGCGCAAGAGGTAGAGGTGGTCAGCAAGCTCCTAGAGGCAGAGGGCGTGGAAGTGTTCCCCAGAACGCGCGTCCTCTTCCGCCCCAAAGCGCCATTAATAGCTTTGATCAGCAAGCTAACGCGACTAGTAATACGGCCCAGTATTATAAATTATGCAGAGGATGGCGATGCAGAAAATAATGATTATTAGGACAGCCATAGACAGAGAGAGGGAGTTGTTTCAGTGCCAGTGGATCAGAGTGGACCGTATGTTGAGGTGACTACAGCAAATGTAACGGAGCCTTTTCTGCTAGACACTGGTGCTGCAAAGAGTTCAATTATGCATTCAAAACTCCCTGGCGCACCTTTGTCTGGCGATATCAATGTTTCAGTAGGTTTTTCTGGCGCCCCAGTTAGGAACCCGATTTCTAGTCCCATGTCACTTTCTGTTGGACCTTGCGAGCTGAAAGCACCCCTGATTCTGACAACAGGTTGTGGTGAGAATTTGTTGGGATTAGATTTGTTGAAAAGATTGCACGCTACACTGTATTGTTCTCCTTCAGGAGTACAACTTACATTAGGCAAGAAAGTGATTTCCCCAATGTACTTGTCTAAAAACACAATGCCGCCTGAATTGTCATCCCTTCCGGATGCCCTTTGGGCTACTGGTCCCAATGATGTGGGCCTCTTGGAGATACCGCCATACGTGGTGACTTTAAAGGCTAATGTCAGACTGCCACGTATTCCCCAGTATAAGATCTCTAATGAAGGGCAGAAAGCATTGTTAGACATTGTCAGCGACTTGATTAATAAAGGTGTGATTGAAGAGACAAGAGGCAACGTTTGCAATAGTCCGATTTTACCTGTCTTAAAACGAACGGATCCTTCACAGCCACCTGTTTACAGATTTGTGATCGATCTTAGAGAGGTTAATAAGATTGTTGTGCCACAGTTTCCGGTTGTCCCTGATATAACTGCCTTGTTAACGATGATTCCAGCCTCTGCTGCATGGTTTTCAGTGATTGATTTAAAGAATGCTTTCTTTAGTATCCCAATTGCAGAAGAGAGCAGAGATATTTTTGGCTTTAGTCTGGGAGGCCGAAGCTTCCGCTTCAAACGCGCTCCCCAGGGCTACTGTGAAAGTCCATCAATATACAGTCAAGCTTTGAAAGCGCAGCTTGATGCACTTGTTTTACCTAGTGGCGCTATCCTGATTCAGTACGTGGACGATTTACTAATCGCTGCGGATACTGAAAAGATTTGTGAAGAAGCCACATTGTCATTGTTGCGCCATTTATCTGCTTTCCATCACAAAGTGTCTCTCTCTAAGCTGCAATATTGTCGACAAGAAGTGACCTACTTAGGTCATCTCTTATCGAAGGAGGGAAGGAAACTGACCCCAGAAAGAATTCAAGCCATTGCACAGTTGAGTGTGCCGAAAACACAGAGAGAAGTACGTGCTTTCTTGGGCATCACTTCATACTGTAGGCATTGGATCCCTAATTTTTCTTTGTTGGCAAAACCTTTAGTAGCCTCAACATGCAAAGACACACCGAATCCTATCCCATGGTCTGAAGAGTGCCAGAGAAGTTTTGTGGAATTGCGTAATGCATTGTGTTCGGCTCCTGTGTTGGGTACTCCTGACTACAGCAAACCTTTTACATTGTATGTTCACGAGAAAGATGGTTGTGCGTTGTCAGTGTTAACACAGCCTTTTGGCGACAGACCGCGCCCATGCGCATATTTTTCATCAACCTTGGACCCTGTAGCGAGGGCATTGCCAAGCTGTCTGAGAGCGACAGCTGCTGCAGCAATGTCTATCCGACAATCTGCTGGTTTGGTAATGGACAATACATTGATCGTTATGGTTCCACATGCTGTAGACACATTATTAAATAGGACCAAGACACAACACTTGACTAGTGCGCGATTATCAGGCTATGAGCTTACACTGTTAGCAAATCACATACACATAAAGAGATGCAATACGCTGAATCCAGCTACATTATTGCCACATCCAGCAGACCTAGATGAGAGTGAGCAACATGACTGTCTGTTTAGAACAGAAGAAGAGACAAAAGGGATAGTGGATCTAAAAGATACTCCCCTGACTGAGTGTGATGGTACTTTATGGGTGGATGGTTCATGTTTCAAACTCCCTAATGGTGACACGACTGCTGCATATGCTATCACGACTTTACACACGGTTGTGGAAACTGCACGAGTGCCACATAATTCGGCCCAAGCAGCAGAATTAATCGCCCTCACGAGAGCATGTGTGTTATCTGAAGGAATGAGAGTGAATATATACACAGATAGCCAGTACGCCTTTGGCGTGGCTCATAATTTTGGGCGTTTGTGGAAAGAGCGTGGGTTCCTGACTTCGCATGGAGCTAAAATTCAGAATGGCAAGTTGGTGAATGATCTCCTTGAGTCACTGACCCTACCGTTGCAAGTTGCGATCATGAAATGCAGTGCGCACAGGAAAGTCACAGATGATGTTGGACGTGGGAATGCGTTTGCTGATGAGATCGCGAAAGAAACAGCACAGAATGTGAAGACTAGAATGTATGTTGCAGGCCCCGCAAGATGGGTTGACGATGTTGGGATGTGTGAAAACACAATAGAGAGTGTGAAGTCGCTTCAAGCTGAAGCCACAGAGAAAGAGTTAAGCAAGTGGAGAGAAAGTATGGGTAAGTTGGATGAGAATGGTTGTTGGGTTGATCTGACAGAACATAGGCGATGGTTGTTACCTGACGCATATGTGCTTCCAGTGGTTACAATGGCACATGGAATGGCACACATCAGTACGAAAGGAATTTGTAAGTTGTTGGCTCCAGTATGGCAGAATGCTGGGATTCCCAAGTGTGCAGAGAATGTGGTCAAGAATTGCATGGTATGTCTGAAGTATAACCCTGGTAGGGGAACCCCAACTCCAGCTGGTCACTTTGCACCCCCATCATGTCCATTCGAAGTTTTGCAGCTGGACTTTATTCACATGGAAAGATGCAACAACCTGAAATATGTACTGGTGGTTGTTTGTGCTTTCTCAAAATGGATAGAGGCTTATCCTCTGAAAGATAACACTGCCCTATCCACAGCCAAAGCCCTTGTGAAGGAATTTTTCCCTAGGTTTGGGATGCCAAGAATGGTGTGATGTGATAATGGAAGTGAGTTTGTGGGTAAAGTGATGAAGAATGTATGTGAAGGGCTAGGGATAAAGCAGAAGTTCCATGCTGCAAATCACCCCCAATCAGCTGGACTAGTAGAACGTTACAATGGAGCCTTAAAGCTCAAGCTGGCCAAAATCCAGGCGAGCACCGGTCTTAAATGGCCTGACGCTCTGCCTTTAGCACTCCTGTCCACCAGAATGACCACACACTCACGAGTGGGACTTAGTCCTTACGAAGTGGTTTTTGGCCGCCCGGCCAACGTATGGGGTGTACCGAGGCCTACGAAGTTTAGTGAGATTGAGCATCCAGTACTACTCGATTACTTGTATGATTTGACTGTTAAACTGCGTGTTTTGCACCAACAGGTACATGATACTCTTCCCCAAGCTTCTGAACCTCCCGGACACCCTATCAACCCTGGCTCGTGGGTCCTGGTCCGAAATTTCCAGCGTAAGAGCAACGACGAGCCTCGCTGGATCGGCCCTCACCTTGTACTTCTGTCGACAAGGTCAGCGGTGCGAGTGAAAGGGAAGAAGCACTGGATCCATGGTACCCACTGCAAAGTAGTCCCCTTGCCTCTGCCATATGACCAGTGGGTCCAGGAGGGTATCGCCGACTCTGAGACAGACACTGTGCCTCGTTTTGTACCATTCAGTCACGCACGCCTAAAAGACACAGTTTCAAATCAAGAGAGTGACAATATTCTGCAAGAAGCTGTGCCACCATCAAATCGACTGGACACCACTGAGCCTGAACTTTTGTTTCAAGACCAAACAGCACCTGGCCGTCTCCGCTATAATTTGAGACCAAGACCCATGGACAAATAAAGATTTCCTTACTATTTCCTTTTTGACATTTTTTGCTCTCCCATCTGAAGGACTTTCTTGATTTTTGTTTTTCGAACCACCATCCGGGTTCTGCCGCAGGGTCGCGGTGCCAAGACTTTGGGGTACAGGCCGAAGACGCTAGGTCAACGGTTCTGGTTGGTCTAGGGCGTTTCCCTGGACTTAGCAGAAGAAACTCATCCGCCGCGAGCGGCCCGATTAGAGGATGGAGGTTTTTAAGATGGAGAGACCCGTTGAGGAAATGAACTTTAAAGCAAGGATGTGTAGAATTGTAAAAACCAAATGTTTTGTATTTTTGTGCCTTTTTACACTGTGTAGTATCATGATGTTTATTATAGGATTTGTGTTCTTCTCCGCTCAAAAGCCCATTGAACCCACTGAACAGCCTATACCCCTTTCTACTGCCTCCTCTCACTCTTTTCACCCTTTGCCTGAGCACGAACAGACCAGACGATCAGAGTTTGTAAATAACTCGTTTATCCAGCTCTTGCACCAGCACCAACTGGTAATGAATACGACTAATTGCTGGGTGTGCGGGCTAATGCCACATACCATTAACAAGGGTATTCCTTATTTGGTGCTGCCGTATAGTTACAATGGATCGTCATGGGCATTCCAGACCATGTTTCTCTATGCTCTAGATACGTACTCCCCTCGCCAACCGCGTTCCATTAGACCTATCACCAATAATAAGGCTTTGATGAAAGGAGTTGCTGATATGAGTAGGGATATTGATGCATACTCATCCATTCCCAAAGAAGAGCTGAGACCTTATGTAGGATGGAACGCGACGGGGTATAGTATTAGTCTGGGTGAAAGACAGCGAAAAATCTCATCTCCAATCTGGGTCGTACCCCACATGGGTCGTTTCTGCTTACAGAGTAATGGTCAGAATCCAAGAGCTCAACTGGGGAGAAGTGACTGTACTGAAACGTACACTTTCCCGTCACAGTTCTCCCCTGCGTTTTTGGCTGCCAAGGGCACATATTTCATCTGTAATGACCGAGCATATACATGGCTGCCCCCTGATTTCTCGGGCACATGTTATATTGCGAACTTGCTACCGCCGACATTTACTGCCGCCTCTGACTATCACAAGACCAGAGTTGTGAGAGGCGTGATTAGTAAGGAGGATACTGCCGGTCAGGAAGCGGGAGACTTCTTCTTGGGTTTCCTGCCGTTTTGGGGACCTATGGTGAATAGTAGGAACCTGAGACAACTGACACGTGTGGTTGAATCCACTATAAATGTAACGGCTGGTGCCCTTGGTAATCTGACAGCTGAGCTCCAAGCGGATCGCCTTATGACTTTGCAGAACCGCATGGTTCTAGACGTTATTCTTGCAGACCGCGGTGGGGTATGCAAGGTCATCCAATCCAGTTGTTGCATTTTCATACCAGATAACGCTCCAACAGTATATCAAGCCATCTCCAAACTCCATAAAATATCTGAATCCATATACGTGGATAAGGGAGACTGGTCACTGGTGGGGTGGTTCTGGGAATTGATATCTGCCTGGGGTTGGAAAATTCTGATGGTCATTGGAATGATCTTAGCCATTCTTTTCCTGTTCTGTCTGTGTATACAGTGTGCCCCTACGATATGTAGCCTCTGTGCTACCTTATGTGTAAGGAAACCTGTATCGAGGGACGAGCTAAGTAATAGGATGATGCTACAGCAACATCTCCATGACTTCGTGAACATCGACCTAGACTCGGATTAAGATGAGTATAGTGATTGCCTATGTAAGGGCAAAAGGAGGGTCTGTCGTACTTTAATATTCGGGACCGCGTAGGGGACAGGGCCCTACCCCTGTCTATCTTGGTATTAGCAAACCGCAAATGGTTAATGCGGTATGTACGAGTGCTTTATATATCGTTCTAGCTATGAATGCACTGTGTACACGCTATTCTGCTTCACTACGCGGGTTCCATTTTGGAAGCAGTGGCCATCTTGTCATTGCCCTCACATAGGCTATAATGGAGTAAATACGGGCCTCACAGTACATGGGCTTCTCCTCTGACTTCTCTGTGACCTGGGCAGCTGGCTCTGCTGCCCCGGGTCAAACTGGTCTCACGAGCTCCCCTTCCTCCGTCCACCTGTGATTAGCATCAGGGCTTGACCCGTCATAAAACCCTTTCATTCTACACAATCCTCCGGCTAATCTCTTCCACACCTGCTTGTTCCTGCTTTATGACTTGTTTCCCAAAACAGGAGATGCTCATGTTTATTGGGGGGGGTCTATTGACATCCAATGTGGGATCTGAACCTTACTGTGTAAATCATTGTGGGCTGGCCGAACCGGAATGTGGGATGGTCATCATGACTCTGTTTTTTCGTTTGTAATGTATACTTGTAATGGCCATATCATAAACCTAGGAATGTATGCTTGAGGCAAGGAAAAGGGTATTTAAGATGATGCCCGTTCCTATGATTGTCAGCAGTCTCCTGAGAACATACACGCTGTTGTACTTCTAGGATACCTGTAATTGGTCTGCAGCCAATAAACGAATCTTTGACTTCACCCAGAAGACTCTGTGTTTCTGTAGGTCTGGAACAGGGTGAACCCAGAAGTCATAGGGTGTGTGCCCCTGCACCGCTGGGTCTAAAATACCCAGTACTTCAGCTCGGCTTGCTTTCGTGGACGTTCGGGGACGGGCAGAGAAGAAATAGGACTCGGGCACTGTCCTCTTCTTTTTTGTGCTGGCAGCTGTTCCCCCCTCTCTTCCTATTATTCCCTCTCTTTCTGTCTTGCTCCTCACTTACTGAAAACCGTAACTTGAAGAAACCTCTCTTTCCTTCTTTCCTTCTTTCCTTCTTTCATTTAGTTGCTTCCCTGTGAAATGGATCCAAAAAAGAAAAACACTCTTGCGAGAAATGCCCTTTTTCTGACATTTTTCTATTCCAAAGTGCAGCGGGATGGAGAGAAATAGAAGGTCTTAAATATGAAAAATAAATACATAACTAAATAAGGCAAGACAGAGTGGTTGCAAAGTGGCCAGATTGGTTTTATTTACATCCAAATACATCAGCATCACTTTACAGAGTTTGCCAGTGAAGCGCTACTTTTGTTTTCTAGTCTTTCTTTGAACAGCATTGTTGTTCCCAGGTGGGAAAGTGTACCATTCCTGGAGGTACTGCAATACCTAGTTGATGGGTAGATTGGAAAACACAATGTGTACCATGGCTCTGTGTTTATGGATGTGGTCTTTTTAAACCATTCTGCTTACGTTTTGTAAGGATATAAGCAATGGACATTGAAACGGTTCCCTTCATGGCCCTGTAGTCATGTCCTTAACTTTTCAGGTAAAACCACTCGCTGATTTCTGAATAGTGAGTGAGAGATCGTTAAGGTAACCATGTTGTTTCTGCTTACATTTCACGTGCTCTACTTAATCTTGTATTCCCTATGAGTGTTTGCTTTTAGTTTTTTTTTTAGGTAGCATATTACTCTTATCAAGTGCATAATTTGAATTGAGACACATCCAAGTGTTTATAGCGGGCACAATTAGGTTGTAGCTGAAGGCAGTGCGAGTTTCTCTCAGTGGGGCAGTATGGTGTTCAGTGGAGGAGAGGATGTGGCACTATGACCAGAGCTGTCGAATTTGGAACTGGGGAACTGGGTTCAGCCTTCATGACCAGTCCACCAGACCACTCTACTGAGGGAGCATATTCCCATGCTAGACCTTAGAAGGCCCCACTAGACCTTAAAAGGCTTGATGTCTTAGCACAAGCAGGTGTACCCTAGTGGTGTCAATTGTGGGTTAAACATGAAGGCCTGTCCACCACAATCCATACTGAAGTTCATCTCCAGTCTTGTGGGCTGGCCTACGAAGCAGCACACCCTAGAGCAACAGTGATCCAGTCACTGTGACTCTGTCACTGAGGTCACATGAACCTTGAGCAGGTTAGGACGGTGCGAACGGTGTGACCGCACTGGGTACCTATTTTGGGTGGGTGCGTAGTGTTTGCAAGTATATTATGGTTAGAAAAAAACTTGCTGCCACCTTCCTGGCCTCCAGCAATTTTCAGAAACAATAAAAATGGCATGATAACTTCGGTGATTAATGTTCTTCCTAGAGAGAGATCGGAGTTTTGTCTAGTGGAAGGGTTGACTCCTGGAAAGGTAGCACAGAGGGTTAATGTGTCTGCTGCAAAGAACATGTACCATGCAGATCACAAAGTGCACTGCTTTAATGGGGGGACCATGATGAATGGTCATTTAATGTCAGCTGTAGATGATGGATCCCTAAACAGTGTCATGTATGTGCATTTTTGCATTGTGCTGAGGGGATTACCAGGTAATTGTTCACGCAGCTCTCTGATGGATGTCACATGCGGTTTTTCTGAGTCCCCAGATAGATCATGCAGTCTGTGTGTTCTCTTTTGTACTGCCAGTCACCGGTGTATTCAACTGTGCAGCCTTGGACCCTGTCATGTATGTGCATGTAACTTGCATGATCGAGGTAACTATTAGCGGCGATACTACATGTCTCTCCGTCCTCTTTCAAGTGCTTGCCGTCCTTTTTCCCCAGCAACCCACCCCCCCTCAGGGGCGGCAATCTGAGGGATAGCACCGGGCGCCACAAGCTCTAGCTACGCCTCTGCACATAACGTAACTTAACATAACCGTTGTGATTGGCTGCTGGCCCTCATGCAGCTGGCCCGGTAATTGAGCTAAAAGATAATTTCGCAGAAGTTTTTCAACAACTGCAAAATTACTGCTTGCAGTCTATCCCCTTATTTGATGATGGTAGTAGCCCAGATGCAGATCGGGAAAAGGGTAGATTTGCGTCTTGATTCGCTTCCACATAACCATTGACAAAAAACAAATTGCTCAGCAATAGTCGTAAGGCGTATTAGTCCAATTTGTGAGATGGAATCGAACGTGGACTACAACTCCCAGAAAGTACCGTGCTGTCAAATGAAAACCTGAAGACGTGTAAAGTTGCTTCTCACAGTAGGAGGGCAGGTGCTACCCAAGGACACACTGGAGACAGGTGGTAAGGTTGTGGAAACCTTTATTCAACTAATTATACACATTCCCGAGAGAGCGCCGGGCTAGACGCTCCGTTCGCTGCTCTCGCGCCGCGCTGACTGACGCGCATGCGCAGTAGCGTCTGATCTGGCCGCTACGCGCGTTCCTATCCCCTGACGTAGTGCGCGTCAACTAGACCGCGACACTACATATCTCCCCCTTTTATACCACACAACACTCTAAGCCTACTCTGGTGGTCAGTCCATTTCATAGTCTCTGAACTTGGCTGGTCTCACCACAGCACGCCCAACCCGGGTGTGTCTTACCGGGGTGGCATGTCCATCTTGACCTCCTTCTGTGACCGGGCTCCCTCTTCTACCTTCCGGAGTGCCCTGGCCCTCTCTTTCTCCTTCCTCCTCGTCTTCCCGGGCTCTTTCCTCTGGGGCCCATCCATCCTGTATGTCTCTCTCTCCGCCTTGTTCTTCTCTCCTGTTCTCTCCACCTTCTCCCTTAGGAGCTCCTGCTTCCCTTGTCGTGCCTTCTGATGGTGTCACCCCTTCCACGTCCTCCCGGGGCCATTGTAAGATTTTGTTGCACTTAGCCATGCGGTCATGGGACCACACGTTTCCGTCACTGAGCAACGCTGCTCGGTCGTACACTTCTTCCACTCTTAGGGGTGGGGAGTACTTGCTTTCTCCTTTTCGCTTTAGGGTTGCCAGCTTCACTCTGACCCACTCCCCTTTTTCCAACTTTGCCTCCTTCACCTTCCGGTTGCGGTTGTAGTGTTCTGTGTAAATGCGTTGTGCCTGTTCCAGATTGTGTTGTACAACCGCTGGAGACCACTTACTGGTGATTGTCTTCTCTTGCCAAGCAACATTGTCTCTGGTGAATGGTTGCCTTCCTCGTAGGATTTGGAAGGGGCTGTACCCTGTGCCAGTGGGGGTGATGCGGTATGCCCAGATGGTGCTTTGTACTTCCTTTTCCCAGTCTTTGCCCCTCGTGATGGCGGCCTGTATAGAGCCCATGAGTACCCTATTGAACCTCTCCACTTGTCCGTTGCTGGCCGGATGATAAATCGACGTGTGCCTGAGTATTATGCCGTTCTTTTCAGCAAATTTGGACCATTTGTCTGAGGTGAATTGGGGTCCATTGTCACTGATTATCGTTCTGGGGATGCCTTCCCTGAGGAACACCTCCTTGAGGAAGCGCAAGATTGTGTCTGTGTCCATGACCTCTTGGGTGTGTACCTCTGGCCACTTCGAGTACTTGTCCACCAATACGCATAGGTATTTCGGTATCCCTTGATCATCCAGTATTGGTCCTAAGATGTCCACTGCCACCTCTTCCCATGGGTTGCTGGGAATCGCGAATTTCCCTAGTGCCGGCCTCATCGGCTTTAGTATTTTGTCCGCTCCTTGGCACTGCGCGCAGTCTCTCACATGCCTTTCTATTTGCATGTCCATCCCCGGCCACCAATTCGTTTGTTTGGTCCTGGCCTTCGTCTTCACGATTCCCAGGTGACCTTCGTGTAATATGGATAGCAGGTCCGGTATTATATTGTCCGGTGGTACTACTCTGTTCCCTCTGTACACGAACACTCCGTCGTTCCCCACCGACAGCTCCTCTCTAACCTCATAGAACTGCCTGACCTTGGGCTTCTGTCGTCTTCTCTCCGGCCACCCTTGTATAATGTACTCCTTGATGTCGCCCAGATCACCGTCTGCTGCATACGCGTCTGTCCACTCCTGTTTACTGATGGTCTTTTCCGGGTCGTCCATCAGGGCTACCATCTCGTCTTCTTCCTCCATGCCGCTGGTGGCCCTTTCCATTGCTGACGCCCTGCTGAGGTAATCCGCTACCTTGTTCCTCGAGCCCGGGATATACTCCACGTCGTACCTGTACTCAAGGAGTTTCAGCGTCATCTTTGCAATCCGGGGTGTGGCGCTAGCATGGCCGCAGGACGTCAAAACCTTCACTAGGGGTTTGTGGTCCGTCTTCACTTGAAAACGTGTGCCCCACAGGAACTGGCGGTACTTTCCCATGGCCCAGACCACGGCTAGCATCTCTTTTTCGATTACGCTGAACTTTTGTTCGGAAGACGTCAACGTTCTGGACGCGAAGCTGATCGTCTCCGTTCCACCTTCAGGCCTTTCCTGCATGAGTACCGCTCCTAGCCCTTTTTCGCTTGCGTCCGTCATCAGTATAGATCTTCCCCGGGGGTCGTATCCATGCAGCGGGATCGCCTGGCTGATTTCGCGTTTCACTGTGTCAAATTCTTCTTGCTCCTCTTCTGTCCATGCAAACACCGTCTTGTCCTTCGTGAGTTGTCTCATATTGTGTGTTTTCGTGGCGAAATGGTGGACAAACTTGCTGTAGTATTCCGCCATTCCCAGAAAGGACCTTACTTCTTCCTTGGACGTGGGCGGGGTCGCGTCACAGATGGCCTTCACGTTCCCTTTTTTTGGTGTTATCCCCTGTTCTCCTATCTCATGCCCCAGGTATGTGACCGATGTCATTCCGAAATGACACTTCGCCCATTCCGCCGTCAGTCCGTGTTCCTCCAAGCTCTTTAACACCACTTCCAACTTCTCGTCGTGGTCTTCTAGCTCTTTCCCCATTACTAGGATATCGTCCTGGAAGTATTGTACTCCCTCTATACCCTTGAATAGGCGGGCCATCAGCTTTTGGAACACTGCTGCTGCAGACGCTAGTCCGAAGGGCATGCGACAGAATTGATAGCATCCGAACGGCGTTATGAATGACGTCAGTTTCTTGCTCGCGGGATACAGCACCACCTGGTGGTATGCCGATTGCAGGTCGATGGTGGAGAACCATTTCACGCCTTTTGTGCGGGCCAACATTTCCTCTATGCGCGGCAAAGGGAATTTTTCTACCACGATGCATTTGTTTAATTCGCGGAGGTCCACACATAAGCGCACCTTGCCTGACGGTTTCATGGCCACCACCAGTGGCGCCAACCACTCCGCGCTGTCGATCGGTTCGATGATTCCCCCGTCTTCCAGTCGGTGTAGTTCCTGTCGTACCGCCTCTCTCACTGCAATCGGTATGTTCCTTACTCTATGCGCCACCGGGCTGGCATTCTCCTTGAGGACGATCTTGTGGGTAAACTTCTTAAGTTTACCAATCTTGCCGCCGAACACTTTCGGGTGTCCGCTCCGCCATTTCGCTGCTGGCAACTCTTCTCCGTCCAAAGTCACCAGCACTTGGATGTCCCCTCCTGTGTTCAGCTGTATCCCCAACTCTCCTTGGTCCATCCACCCTAGGACTGATGGTCCCTTCTCCGCGACATATAGTTTACAGTGGGCGCTGCGTTCTTTGAACTGGAATGGCAGTTTCCTGAATCCCACCATCGGGATGGGCTTCCCTGTGTAGGTGACTGGTCGTATGTCGGGTGGATCCAGGCGTGGGCCCAGTGTGGGTTCGAACTTCTCGTTGAGAAAGGGAGATCTTAGATCAGAACCCCAAGGGCGTGGTCACTGGCCTTCAAGAGTGCGAAATACCTTCCGTGGGTGATCACAGGCACCAGCTCGACAATTACTGAAATAGGGAACAAAGAAGTGAGATGACGCAGTAGCATTTATTTTGGAGTGGCGCATTTTATTTAATTAACACAAGCATGCTAAATATATGAAAAAGGGTTCACGTTATCTAGGCTAAAACCTCAGCAAAAACCTGGCTTCACTCTGCCAGGGAAAAGCATTTGAGTATCACAAGCACATACTTTTATGCAATATACTGACTAAAGATAGATGATAAGATGGATCGGTTGGAGGTCCCTTAATGATTAATGATACGGCGTATTTAAACCCGCAACAGGTTTAAATGCTCATGCAATGCATTCTTTTTGCAGATAAAACGTTTGGAGTAAAGCTATGTCTGCGGATAAAGATCTAGGTAGCCCAAACATTTCAAGTGACTACATTTGCTACGGCTAAGACTTTGAGAATACGTTTAAGGCAACTTAGGTTGAAACAGGAGCTATCCTAGGGAAGCATAGTGCCCAGAGGCAACCTCAATTTTAAGACAAGTAGTCCTCTAAAACTTAGTTACTAAAAGCTGAAATGCAAGGGAATGGGTGTGGATCAAAAATACAGAGCTAAGAAGGATATCTTTAAGAGGTAAAGAATAATCCCCAACTGGGGGATGTACCACCTGAAATAGGCTGTAGGGTCCCAAATCAGATAGGCAGCCGGCTGGAGAACAGGCCTGTGGACAGCACAGGAAAGTTCTACCTTCCAATTGTCGTGTTGGATCTTAAATTCCTCGATATGGGGAACTAGGGGTGGACCTGACGTACTTTCTGACGCATTTGCCAACAGGTGGCTTGACCGCATGTGTTCCAGGATACAGGAAAGGGTCAACCGCATGTGTTCTAAGACCTTGGGTGGGGTTAGGTGGCCAGGTGGCACAATGGTTGGTAGGTCATGCCTGACCGCAACGTATAAACAAAAATGTTGTGATCACGTACTTCTTCTACAGAATGCATGTGACCGAGGACCACAAGGCAGGTGCAGTTTTCATCAGACATTGCGGTTAATCTTGAGCAAGCTAACTTTCAAAAATAGGGTTTCAGCGATGATAAACAATGTGTCAACTTGTACCAGCTGGTTTTCTGCCTACGTGTGGGTGTGCAATGGCCTTGTAACTGTGGAAAATTACTGTGTTTTTCTGATGGCTTGGGCTTTCTCGTGTTTTCTGGTGCAACTGAAATGCAAGCTCTGAAAACCCCGGGCCTAGTAACTTCTGAATGTTACATACTGATGTCATGGGGCGGTGGGCCTCCTATTTGGGCTTATGTACGTTGGGTTTACAGGTTCTATGGACTTCTATGTGTATTTACTACGCTCAGTGGGAATATGGTAACTTAGCATGTTTTCAGGTTTTGTGTCGGGGAGCAGAGGCCTGACATCAACACTTCATCTTGTCAGGGTAGTTAGGAAATTGTATGTAGGTTATTAAACGGTGGTCCGAGACCCTGCATCATCTCCCTCCTCTTGTTCATTCATCATGAACACATTCCTAAGTGAATATCTGCTGACAAGTGGTGGTCTCTCGGCTACCGGTGAAATCCATGGTGTGTCGTTGACATAGCATTCAATGTTATTGTGGAGTTGCCCTCGCTGCCTGGCCGCTCCTTCATCAGTCTTGACACTCAACTGTATGTAGTCTGGGGCTGGCTCACTGATCAGACGCTCATACCGAACAGCAGCAGATGTATTGTTTAATGTATTTCTGCCTGGTGGGAGCGGAGGTGCCGTAGGCGCACCATAGTGTAAGTCGATGGGGGGTAACTCGATCATCTGTACCTGCACTCCAGACCCATCCCCAGGAGGCCTATCCATATCTTCATATTTTGGTGCCTGGTAAATCCCTGTGCTAGCGTAATTTATCCCTACAGCTTTTGTGCTCAGTTTCCTAATACAATGACTCCCTATCTGAAAGGCGCAACACAGAAACAACATAATTCCAACTATAGGTATTACTAGTTTCAGTATTGCTGTTAGCCAGGATGGCATCCAGTCAAAGTCGAACCAGTCCGCTGGGATAATGTCCGCAGGGGCACCTCCCTCGTCGATCATCTCCTTTCCCAAGTTCGTCAACTCCTCAATGGCCCTTGAAATTGATCCGTTGTCCTCGTCGTTTCCCGTGCAGCACGATTTCCCTATTTTATGGCACAGACCACCCTCTTTGGCGGTCAGCATGTCCAGGTAGTAACGGTGCTCCAAGACCATCTGTCTGAGGGGACGTAGCTCTTCCCTAATCGCATTGAGCCCATCCCTAGTACTGTTGATGGCCTTCATGACCTCATACCTGGTAACTTCTAGCCAGCGGGCATTCGCCTTTGTTTGAAATAGGGGAACGGCTCCTCCGAAGAATAGCTGGGCCTCGTTGAAGAGGCGGAATTCTTGGGGAACGTTACTAAGTGCCTTTGCTGCGAAATAGTCAGCTGTTCTCCTGTGGCGGTGCAGGAATGTAACATCACCTGTCATTGGATGTGACAGTATGTGGGAGACGTTTGATGCTGGTACCACCAGATGTATCTCATGCAGAGTCACCAATGAACACAGTCCGAGCCACTGAGGAGGAAGTTGAAGGTACAGGTGTTCTCCGCAAGCCCAATAGTAGTCCATCAGGGTGGAGGTGCCGTACTGCATATCGAAATTGAATATTGTAGAGTTACAGTCTGTGTTACGCCCAACAGAGACGGAGCCATTGCCTATGAAGCAAAGAGAAGGATTTTTTAATTTAAATGCTTTTTTATGTTTGTACAGTCTGTCCCCACCCCAGGTGTATCTGTTCCCTGCCTCATTCCAAATTTGTGCACAGTCATCTTCTACATCCCAATCAATATCTTCCTCCCACTCTGTTTCGCCAGACCATGGAGGGCCCAGGGATGCTGCTTTACAGTATATGTAGCCAGGTTCGCTCCACTCATCGTTGTAATATACTCGGGCTTGTACTTCCAGGAGCGTTCTGTTCTGGCATTGACAGTGTGGGCCAGGGAGCCCCCCCGGGTGGGTGTGGCTATGGAGGCGTGGTTGTACATCACATTCTGCCTGGGGTGTTGCAATTGAAATGTATTTCATTTGCCTAAATCTCTCTGCTCGACTATCCATATTGGGTATATTTTTCCTGTACTTCTCTTGTATCATCCGCTCTATTTCCCCTTTGTCAGAAGTAACCCTGAATATCACTTTGTTGTTGTCCCATTCTGTTGTGTTTACAAGTCCAACCCATATTTCAGCCCCTCCTACTATCTGAACCAACCCATCAATTCTGCAAAGGTACAGGTGTAGTAGGCACATCACTGTCTGTGGTGGAACTTCTTTAGGGAAAACTAGTCTGTCTGCACCTACTGCATGGGGGGCATATGAACACACATAGCAGGACTCATTTGAGATCCTTTTTCCTATGGCTGTCATATCCCGGTACCATGAATTTTCTTCCAGGGAGGAGTGTACTGAATGATCTCTTATGGATTGGGGTAGGCTGAGCATAGGCCCTAGGCCTTCCTGTATTCTCACGAGGTGTTTGAACGTCTTAAATGGCATTCCCTTAGGCTTGTGTCTCTGGTCGATAGGGAGACCATGGATGACCCGGTGGTTTGATTTCCCTATATATGGGGAGATGGGGGCGAATCTGCGGGCTCTGTGGCGGCGTGACGTGTGTCCATGGGCTGCTCGTTTTTCCGTGGAATTGGCAGTCTTATCCCAAGTGTTCCCTCTGTCGGCTAGTATCAACATTGGGGGCTCGGGAGGTGCAATGGTGTGTACGTTACTGGCGCTAGAGTCTGGGAGTTCGGGGCCTGTCGTGTGGTGTGTGGCTGTGTCCTTGTTTCCGGAGACTCCTGTGCTATGTGTCGTGATATCTATGCTTCGTGTGACCGCTGGTGCAGTTGCTAGGGTGGTAGGTAACATGGCATCAGTGGATGCTCTTGTACCACTATTGCTTATGGCATGATAGCTCGTCACAGCAAGGAAAAAGATATACCAATTAAATGTTGCTAGTGCCACTCCAATGATAATACAAAACAGTACTATAGACAGTATACATATCTTTGCTTCACGGCCACTGTATTCGTGGAGCAGCACGTGAGTGGCCTCATCTTCTCCCTCCACAGTGGAGGGACAGCCGCTGTCTTCATTCAGGGGGACGCTGGCCATTTCCATTTCCTCAGTTAGTCCATTGTCTATTGTGGCGGCGGGGCAGGGTCGAGCCGGACGTCTTTCCTGTGGATCCATGCCTTGCGTTCAGCTATCCAGACAGCCGTTGGGGATGAATCGATTACTTGGAAAGGTCCTTCAAACTTGGGGTCCTTCCAACGCCGGACGTGCTTTCGGATAAAGATCAGAGTTCCAGGACGTATTGGTGGGAGCTCCGGATCGGTGGGGCCCTTCTCCTTCCTCTTGGATGCCTGTACAGAAAGGAACTGCGCAGCGCGGGTTAGTGTGCACAAGAACTCGTAAAGCTCAGCTTTAACAATCTCAGAAGATGACTCACTATCCGTTTTGGGCCTTGTGGGAGGGACAGCTACATTTATGGATCGTCCGGTGACAAGTTGGTGGGGCGTGAGGTGGTGATCCGAACTTGGGGAGTTTCTTAGTGAGAAGAGGGCAAGTGGGAGGCAGTAGAGCCACTTTTTGCCGATGGTGGCGCTGATTTTGCTTATTTTGTTCTTGAGTAGGCCGTTGAGGCGCTCACAAATGCCGTTACTTTGGGGGTGGTAAGCAGATGTCAGTTTGTGTTTGATGCCTAGCATCGTGGTCAGGGAGGAGAAGATGGCATTTGAAAAATGACTTCCGTTATCTGTCCGGATGGCCTCAGGGATCCCGAAGCGGGAGATGACATCACGGAGTAGGAATGTGGCTGCTGCTTTGGCATCGCAGTGGACGCATGGTCCAGCTTTGATCCAGCGTGAGAATGGGCAAACTACAACAATGAGATATCGGTAGTTTTGACATCAATCAATCATATCGACATAGTCAATATGGAGCTCTTTGAAGGGGCCAGAGGGTTTGGGGATGGTGGAAGTGACTGTTTTGAGAGTCGGATTTGGTGAGTATTGTTGGCAGATGAGACATTTATTAACGAAGAGTTGTATTAATTCGTAGGCGTTGGGAATGAACCAGTCTGCCTGTAATGTAGTGGACATGTTATCACGGGAGACGTGAGCAGGAAGGTGGAGTTGGTCTAGTGCCACCTGCAGTAAGGCTAGCGGCATAACGGGCTTTCCTGACATGGTCTGTCTGTAAATGAAATCTGCAGGGTCCTGCTGTACTCCCCTCTTTTTCCATAACTCTTTCTCTTGATGAGGTGCGCTTTCTTGTATTTCCCTGAGGTGCAGTTGGGCGATCTTGTCATATTGTTGCGTGCTGTCCATAGGGCAGGCAATGCTAGAGTCCAGTGTTTCGGTAGTCGTGTCAGTGTGTTGCTGTGGAGCTACACTATCTCCGTGTGTTCCTGTCTGCTCTACCGGAGCTTGTGTGTCATTTTGTGTGGAGACCTTGTCTGCCGGTGTCAGCGCTTGGGCAAGGAGGATAGGTGTGTTATGAGTATCTGGCCACGTTACAGGTGGGGGGCCTCTGGCTGCCGCTTTGGCCGCCCAGTCTGCCAGAGCATTACCTCTGGAGACAAAGTCCTGTCCATTGGTGTGTGCAGCACACTTGACAACAGCTACCTCAGCTGGAAGTGTCAGAGCTTCAATCAATTCTTCTAACAATTGCTTGTGACATACCGGTGTTCCGTCTGATTTGAGAAATCCGCGCCTTTTCCAGCGCAGTATGCTTGAATGTGTTGTAGTTGTGACGTATACAGAGTCTGAGTATACTGTGAGGCGGTCGTCGGCCCCGTGTTGTAAAGCGGCAATTAATGCCACCAACTCGGCAGCTTGGGCTGAGTAATGTGGAGGCAATGTTATTTGCTGTATAATGTCTAGGGAGTCAGAGGACTCGTGCTGCTGGGCCCGAACTACTGCTGCTCCGGTGTACCTGATCCCTGTCTCTTGGTCAATGGTAGAGGACCCATCAACGAAATACACAGTGCTGTCTGGTAGCGGGTCCTCTTTTGCTGCTCCTGACTCATCTGGGGAGTATGTGGCGCAGTCATGAGGGTCATCGTCTGAGGCTGCAATGGGATGGGCAAAAAATGTAGCAGGGTTCACCGTGTGACATTTGACGACTTTCAGGGATGGTAATGACAATATTACTTCATATCCTGACACTCTTTGTGTTGTTAACGTTGTCTTGGCTTTTTGAATTATGGCGAAGACAGCGTGTTCAGTGTATAGTGTCAGGGGGGATCCCATGACTATGGGGGTGCTCTTCTCTACAGCAAAGGCGGCGGCAGCAAGAGCCTGCTCACAGGGGTAATGACCCCTCATGACAGAGTCCAGCATGCCACTAAAGTATGCAATGGGTTTGTGACCCATAGGGTACTTCTGGGCGAGCACAGCGGTCATGACCTGACCATTGCAGTGGGTGAACAGGTAGAATTCTTTAGTGTAGTCAGGTGAACCCAACACTGGTGCATTTGTTATTTCATCTTTTAGCTGTTTGAAAGAGGCTGTCATGTCTGGTGACCAGTTTATTTTGTTGCGTCTGTCTTTAGCTGCTTTAACTGCTTTCAGCAAAGGGGCTGTTATTGTTGTGAAGTCAAAGACCCATTGTCGGACATAGTTGACCAGTCCAAGGAATTTCTGCATGTCTTTTACAGTTTGGGGTTCTGGCGTCCTATTTATGACATCAACTCTATCTGGCGTGACTCGTCTCCCTGAGGCTGACAGTATTTGGCCTAGATAGTGTACTTCTGTTTGGCAGTACTGGAGTTTGTTCCTATCCACTTTGTAACCTCTGTCGGCTAAGGTGCGGAGCAGAGTGATGGTGTCTACTCTACACTGCTGTTCCGTGGTGCTGCAGAGCAAAATGTCGTCAACATACTGCAACAAGGTGCTGTCGCATTGGAAGTTGAATAGATCTTCTTTGACAGCCCTGTTGAAGATGCTAGGGGATTCGCAGTACCCCTGAGCTAGACGAGTGTACGTCATCTGGACCCCTTTGAACGAGAACGCCAATAGGTACTGACTGTCTGGGTGGAGGGGGACGCTAAAAAACGCATTTTTTAGGTCGATCACGGAAAAATATTTCGCGTTCGGGGGAACGTTTGTCAGGATGACGGAAGGGTCTGGGACGATGGGAAACTCAGGTATCACTATGTTGTTCACGGGACGGAGGTCGTGTACCAAACGCCATTGGTTTGTCTTACCCTTCCGTACCGGAAAAAGACAGGTGTTGCAACAGGAAACGCATGGGTATATTACCCCTTGATCAAGCAGGGCCTGTATTGTGGGAGCTATGCCTTCTTCTGCTTCCTTTGACAATGGGTACTGTTTTATTCTTGGCAGTATTGCTCCGACTTTCAATGTTATCTTAAATGGAGCGGCAGAACGAATGAGACCTACATCATTGGGGCCGGTAGTCCATAGGTGTGACGGAACTTGAGCTAAGTTTTCCTCACGTACTGAATCACATTTTGGAGGGGCAGTGGGTGTTCTTTTCTCTACTGTCACCGAGAAGGGCACCTCATACTGGTACATAATCTCTGTCATGGGGCACTGATCGGGATCGCTAAAGAGCTGGTCGTCTGAAATGTCTCTCATCTGGTGTCCGGGCTCAATGAATATTACACAGGCCCAGGAACGCATATAGTCGTCACCTGCTATGAACGCCCCATATGTCGGTGTAATATGGAGGGCGAGTATGCCTAAGATCATGCTTTTGTCCGATATCTGGGCGTTCCTGGATTGTGGGCGGAAGAGGAACTCCTTTGGGAGCTGAACAGTGCGGTTATGCAGTTCTGGGGTGTTGGCCACAACGATATGTACTGCAGTGGAAAATGCTTGCTCGTCTACAGGGCGAGCTCGTATGTGGGCTTCCAAGGAGGAGTCAACGGTGAGTGCCATCATCCTTGCCAAGGGGGTGCCTGGTATCGAGCAAATCATTGTCCCATTGTCATGGAAGTGAATGGACATGTTTAGTTTTGTCATGAGGTCGCGCCCCAGAAGGTTCACTGGAGAGCGGGGTGAATAAAGCAGTGGCTGTTCCAACACCCGGTCTCCTATTTGTATGGGCACTGGCTTGGTGAAAGGGACCCTTTCTATTGCCCCAGAGAATCCCTGTGTGTCCGCTACCTGGTTTGAAATGGGCAGAGGTCCGCCAGTAATGCAGGAGTACGTGGCGCCTGTGTCAATGAGAAAGCTGTAAGTTTTGTTGTTTATCGTGACGAGGACGGTGGGGTCATCTTCACCGCTCATGGTACATGACAAAACCGGGCACACAAGGGATGTCTGTGGGCTGGCCTAACAAGTGTACCCCCCTTGTTGGTATTGGTGGATGGTGCCTTGTGGGGACGAATTGTTGGGTGTAGACGCAACTATGATACCACCTAAGGGTGTCGAACTGGGGCCTTGGGGCATCACTTGGTATGTTGGTATCTGCTGCTGTTGAAGCATAGGGGTATGTAAGGTAGCTTGTGCCTGTTGCATGGGGACCAGTTGTTGTTGGGGTGCCTGTTGAATTTGTGCCATTACTGGCGCTTGGAGCTGTGCCAGCTGCATGTTCTGCTGGGGGACATGTTGGGCATAGGTGTACTGTAGTTGGTGTTGCTGCGGGTATGACTGTTGTTGTTGGAACTGTTGTTGCATTGGCTGTGCTTGGCCCCTAATTTGGTCCATGGATTTAGTACGACAGTATCTTTGTATGTGGCCTGGTTTGTTACAATAGAAGCAAATCGTCTGTCCTGACTGCTGTTGGGCCCTCTGCTGGCCCATACCATTACCTCTGTCTTGCATGCCTGTATTTCTGCCTGTATTATTTCTGTTTATACTGTAATACTGTTGCTGGTCGTTATTATAGTGCTGTTGTGCAGCAAGGTTTTGCACTGGGGGTTGCTGTTGCGTTTGTACAGACTGTACTAGTGACTGGGGCTGGGGCTGCACTTGGTGCATTGTATGTTGTATCGGCGCTTGCACATACTGTATGGCTGGTTGTTGTACTTGTGGCTGTTGTGCCTGTGCATATTGTACAGCAGGCTGCTGCACCTGTTGCGGAGTAGACTGGGTATTAGCGGTGAGCACATTTTGAGCTGCCTGAGGAAATGTGGTGACGGCTGTCATTTGGTTGACTGGAGCGGCCAACATGACAGTATCCACAGTGTCTCTCTTTTTGTTAAGCTTCTGTTGCACCAATTTTGCAGCTGCATTTTCTATGGCAAGTTGTCTATTTTTTTCGTGTTCTAGTTTCTTTTTGCAAAAATGTATGATGTGGTCTTGTATTTCAGGCCATGGTTTGGCCTCCATGGCTACTACGGCATCTAATTTTTCCTGTACTTCCTCTGGCAGGCCTCTCTTAACCATGTGATAGAAAAGTCTGCTGTTCCCCCCAGTGGTATTCCAAGAGTCGCCTAATTCTTGATGCCACTTTTCCTTCATCCTAGAGATGAAGGTAATCGGGTCCTCATTTACTTGCATTGTCAATGACATGAGGGACCCAATATCTGGGACATCGGGGTATTTTAGCTGTAGTTTTGTCCAAACCCCCGCTCGTATTTTGTCAAATGGTTCTCCATCGTATGTTGTGTCGTTCATAGTTATCAGTCCTTTACTTATACTTTTAAAAATTTCTTCTGCTTCTCTTCCCATGAGGGAAATAAGCAAACTTTTCATATCGCCTATCCCTGGAACTGTGCCTGTTGTATTTTTTTCTAGGGCCACTATCCATTTGCTTGCACCCTCCGTGAGGGGGGGGAGGTTCTTTTTAATGGCTTCCCTTTCTGCAAACGACCAGCAGTGATATACTGGGGGGTCTTGCTTCCTTTTGTACAAGAGCGGCATTTGGCGAGCAAATCCCGCATCTTGGAGCGTTGGTCTTGTGGTGTCATACCGTCTGGCATATTTCTGCCATATTTTTAGACTGGCTCGCATGTAGGCATAATCCCAATCCTCATCCCCTGCACCCTGCAGGATGCATTCTACGGCTGTAGCCAGATGCTGAGGTTCGAAAGACCCGTCTCTGGGCCAGGGGAGCATCTGCGGGGCCAGAGACTCCGTCCAGCCAGCCAGGTCGTCCGTGAAAGGGTTGACAGCATAATCTGAACCCTCTCCTGCTTCCACTATTTCGTTGGGAGTCATGCCATTATTCTTTTGTAGAGCATGTGCGCTACTGAGGAACATGCCGTTACCTTTCTTGTGTCGAGTGTTGCGCAAGGAAGCGACACCAGTGACATCATAGTTGATGTGGGCGTCAGTAACAGGGAAGTCATTATCAGGGAAGTCATATATGGTGTCATCGGGGCGCCCGTGCGTTCCTAGTATCCTTAATCTATCTACTTCTGTGAGTCTAGTCCTCCTTTTTCCCCCTGTATCCCCTAAACTCGTCAGTCCCTGATCGGTTTGGTAGAATGGGTTGGTATTTGTCGCCGGCCGTGGTTGGCTGGACGACTGTACCCTGGCTGTGGCGGATGGTGGGGCGAATGGGTCCACCACAGGTGCCGTAGTTTGTGGGGATGGTGGGGGTATAGATGCTGCTGCCTGCAGGCGTGGGGACTGGCCACTGTGGCCTGTTGCGTTATTCCTGCTTGTGCCCTCAAAAGCCCCCAAAGGTGTTGTCACCTTTCCTTGAGAGGGGTCTGCGCCTCCCGTGGGTGGAGGGCCGGTGGTCTGTTGTTCATTATAGCCTAGTGTTCCATCCTCTTCTATGGCTGTGGAAGTATGTTTTTGCACATGCTGTGTGGTTGGAAGACGTGTCGGCGTTTGAGCAGCATATTGTTCGGGGCGGGCCAGGGTGAGTGTCTCAGTTATTTTCTCATTCATTTGTTCCATTTTTAGTGACATGCGTCGGAGTGTGGGAAGTAGTGAGTTTGCCTCGGAGCGGTGCAGCACTGGTCTGCCAAAGAAGTCTGTGGCGGTGTCTTCGGTCGGACTACATTCTAGGCTTTCGTGTGTGTTTGGGGCCGTTCTCCATTGGTCGTAATGGACTAGGGGTGGTGCCTGAGGGAGCCACTGCTCCTTGCCCATCTGCTGTTGGACAGAGGAGAACGTGGTCTTTTGGTCGGCGGCGTCTGGGTTACAGAAAGGCATGCGGTCTCGGAGTGTGGCTTCCTGCTCCTGGAGCTGCGGAGCAGTTGCGTCACGGAGGGCGTCGAGGTCTCGGTGGGGGTACAGTGAGTGGTGAGATGGAGTGGACGAATGGCGTGATTATGTGTGGGAAGCGATAGATGGCGCGATGGACACATTATCCACATCTTCATCGTTTCCTTCGTCTGGTAGGGCAGAGGCGGACGTGGGGAGGAGCCTTAATGTAAATTGCGCGTCTATTTGCCCTGGTAGGCCAGGTACTGCGGCGTGCAGGGTTGGACCGTTGCTGGTGGTAGGTGACGGGGGCTGGGCGGCTCCACCCGGGATGCTCGGGGCTGGTCCTGTGATGGGGGCTGCCGTGGCCGATACTGTGACGGGGGAGCTTGGGCCACTGCTGGTGGCCGGTGCTGCCGGTGGTGGCTGGGCAATACAATGGTCGGTGGGAGGCGGAGGGGGCTCAGATATTGCGTTGATATCGCAGGGAAGCTGACTGTATCCTACTGCCGGCATGCTATTAGTGGTTGTCTGTAAGTTTAGTTCTTTTTCTTCCGTGGACGTTATCGCAGGGTACATGCCACTAGCCTGATAGGGTGGGGGTGCCGAAGGAGCAGTGGGCATGGTAGGCGTGTGCTCCAGCGTATTGTCTTTAAAGATGCGCCAGAGATCTAAAGTGGCCTTCCTTTTTTGCAGCTTGGTACCAGTGTATTTGGTGTTCAGGAAGGTAGTGGTGTGCTCCAGAATGGTCTTATTAAAGCTCCCTTCCGAGGGCCAAGGGTAGTCCATATTTTTTGTCAACTTATGGAGCTCCCTACTATGTTTGAGTATCCTTTTCTCTTGTCCGCTGAATACGCTCAGAACGTGCTGAAGGGGTGTCGCCATGGTGGGATATGGGTGTGGTCGCAGAATAGGTTCCTGAGGTGGTGTATCTATGCGCCCCTAGAGGTCTGGCACCAGTTCTCTACCTACCCCCTCAAGGATGCGGTCATATATACCGTTCTGTAATTCGATGTTTTGAGAGGGGGTGCACCCAGGGAATGTCAGCTGACCGCCAAAGCAGGCGTCAGCTATTTTAGATTGGAGTGGATTTCTAGGCCAGAAACCTGATACAATTGTGGGTCCGTTCCAACTTTCAAGGCGCAAAATAAAGTATATTTGAAAACCAGCATGCGTTTTATACACAGTGGAACTCAGTATCCTATTCATAGGGCTAGTTAGTGCGTGTGTGTGGCACCTGTAGAACTACGTGGAAATGGCAGGTGATGTGTGGCTGGAATAGACGGACAGCCTGTGTCTGTGTTGTTAGGCTAGTTGTTGGGGCTGCTGGGGTCTGTGGAGTGTGTGTTTTAGATGGTGTTACCGTCAGGAGGAGGCAGGTCTCTGATAAGTTCCTCACCTACTTCCGTACATACAATGTTGTACAGTATGAATCTTAGGTGTATTTCATCAGGTCCCCTGTAGTTTCCTTCTGGGGAAAGGTCGGGAAATTCGAGATTGTGGCGGGCAAAGGCAAGACGTATTTGGCTTTGCAGTGGGTTTCGTGGCCAAGAGGATGTAAATACGGTGGGTAGTTCTAAGCCTGGGGACAGCAACCGAACCCTTATGTAGATCCAGTCGGGTGTTCTGTGCACTGAGGTGCCAAATATTCGTTTGTCGTACACTGCATGGAGCGCCTGCATGGGGCTTGTTTCGTGTCGGACTCCGGGTGAGTGACAGGCCGGTATTACAGAGGTGTAGTGGGTGAAGGACCACTATTTGTTGTTTTGTTTTTGAGACTTGTTTGTGTAGTCGGCGGGGCGTGAGAATGCTGGTGCGAGAGATAGAGTAATTTGGCAAGGGTGACTGAAGTCAATATTCAGCGTCTGGAAAATTGTGAGAAGGACGGCACTAGTGAGGGGCGTAGCATATATAAAGGAAGCTGGGTGGCCGTCAGAGAGACCTACGATATTGTTATTGATCAGGTATACAGTGATATTATTGTGGCAGTTGTCATTCATTCCCTTTATTTCGAGAGGGAGCAGTGCGGTAGGTTAGCAAGATTGGGCAGGGGTCTGGAATCTGCAGAGTTTTGGAAATAGTCGCCCAGAAATGCTCTCAGGAGTGGTACTGTGTCGTCCTGGTATTGTTGGGAAGAATGGGAATCAGAGGCGGAGGGTGTTGGGGAATAGGGACCGTCAAGAGGGGGGATGGAAGCAGCTTCAGAATAAGCTATTGTCTGGATGGAATCTATTGATGATTCGTTGTCCGTGAGAAGAATGGTGGAGGGGTGGTCGGGGTACCGTGGGTATGCAGGAGAAGCAGTGTAAGGGACAGATAGGGTGGAGGAATTGGAACGGTCGTCGGTGTACAATAAGTGCGGACAAGTGGTGTCCGGGGATGGTGGGGTGAGGGATATGGCAGGTAGTGCGTCAAATAGATCGTTCAAGGATAGTGGACAGATGCGAATTTGGGTGTTTGTGGTGAATGGGACCCCTAAAATTGCCCAGGCGTCATTCAGTATATCGAGGTCGTCGTCATTAAGCTGAATGAATTCGCCAGTGGAGGTATTGTGGACAGCCTGTGGAACGCCGTGTACAAACTGAACGGTGCGACAGATAATGCGTGGGGGGTGTGGGACATTACTGGGGTAAGGGGAAGCTGGGCATGGTTGGCAGATGGGGCACAGGAGGGAGGCAAGGGTGAAAAATAAGAGACCCCTGATCCCCCCTTTTTGGCAATTATTTGGCGGGAGCAAATGATAGACAAAAGGTGAGGAGGCGGGCTGGGGGATGGATAGTGCGTGTGGAGTGCAAAGACTGTAGCGAAGGAACCCAACTGAAGGAAGGAAGGAGACTACCAGTGGGCAATGGAGCATGTGCGGGGGAATGCAGAAACTGTAATAACGTACAGAGCGCTGGCACTGAAACACATGAAACCGCGAAAGGCGCTGGCACTGAAACAGTGAAAGCACCTGGCATGCATAGCACAGTGCGGGAGCATGAAAGCACACAGGGCGACGATGGACAAAGAAGCGCAATGCACATTGAGGCAAAATAGACAAAAAAAACATGAACAGAAGGGAAAATAATGAGAATACAAATAAAAAACGACAAGCCAATCCCCAAAATAGAAACATTCCAGCACACCCCGATCCCAAAATGGACTACGCAGGAGCCATCGCGCATTTAATGGCGGTAGGATGGAGAGAGAGGTACGGGAAGTGGCAGGAAGATGGAGAGGGGCATGGAAGTAGTGGTAGGAAAGAAAGACAGAGGAAAAATAGAGGAATGAGTGCAGAGAAGGATGAACATGGGAGGGGCAGAGGGACAGAAGTGCAAGCGTAGTGGAGAGGGTAGCACGGGAGAGTCAGGGAGGGGAGGTGGAGGGAGGCAGAGAAACGGGCGGGAGCCAGGCGAGGAAGTGCATGCTTGTCGGCTCGTGAGATCTGCAAATGCCACAAAGTGTTGCCTGTTGATGTGGGTGCGCAGGGCGAGGCACCGTCAACGGCGGTGGGCGAGGGGTGTGCAAAAGGTGCGCAGAGAGCCGAAAAAGGAGATCGAATCCGATGAAAAAGACACCCAACCCTTGCAGACAGAGATCAGGAGGAGGCGAAACAGATGGATAGTGACAGGCGGCCCCCATGGAGGAGGGTGTGGGGGTCAGATGGAGGAGGAAGGCGGAAAGCAGTGTCTCACAGTCGCCTAGTGGTGAGACACACACATCATGGCTACACACACCAGGGCTAATCCTGGGTGCCCTCATAAAAAGCAGGGTCTCACAGTCACCTAGTCGTGAGACACACACATCATGGCTACACACACCAGGGCTAATCCTGGGCGTCCTCATAAAAAGCAGTGTCTCACAGTTGCCTAGTCGTGAGACACACACATCATGGCTACACACACCAGGGCTAATCCTGGGTGCCCTCATAAAAAGCAGTGTCTCACAGTCACCTAGTCGTGAGACACACACATCATGGCTACACACACCAGGGCTAATCCTGGGTGTCCTCATAAAAAGCAGTGTCTCACAGTCGCCTAGTCGTGAGACACACACATCATGGCAAGTCCTGGGTGTCCTTGTGACCCATTAAAGCAGTATAGATGAATAAAATATTACAAGGGTAGAGGAATATAACATTATAAGCGAGCCTGTAGGCGATAAAGAATGGAAAATGAAGTTATGAAAAAAAAAAAGATAACGAGGCAGGGCAGGACCACACAGGAAGGAAAGAGAGTTCGAAAATCGTGACCAGAGAGAGTGCCGTAGGGTGCGAGGTGTGCATCAGCCAGTGCCAACCGACAGCGGTACCCGCAGGCAACCAGGGGGCGACCAAGGAAATGCAAGGAAAAACAAAAAACCTTGTCTTACCCGAGGTCTGTACTGGCGCTGCCGGACCCCCGAC
This sequence comes from Triturus cristatus, assembly GCF_964204655.1. Classification (NCBI taxonomy): domain Eukaryota; kingdom Metazoa; phylum Chordata; class Amphibia; order Caudata; family Salamandridae; genus Triturus; species Triturus cristatus. The sequence goes on along the minus strand of NC_140585.1, from coordinate 74,290,219 downwards.
GGTGGCCCCTGGAGAAGTACTCCCTCCACCGTAGGCTGTGGTACGATGAGACGTTGGGCGCCAGATGAGAAAGGGAGATCTTAGATCAGAACCCCAAGGGCGTGGTCACTGGCCCTCAAGAGTGCGAAATACCTTCCGTGGGTGATCACAGGCACCAGCTCGACAATTACTGAAATAGGGAACAAAGAAGTGAGATGACGCAGTAGCATTTATTTTGGAGTGGCGCATTTTATTTAATTAACACAAGCATGCTAAATATATGAAAAAGGGTTCACGTTATCTAGGCTAAAACCTCAGCAAAAACCTGGCTTCACTCTGCCAGGGAAAAGCATTTGAGTATCACAAGCACATACTTTTATGCAATATACTGACTAAAGATAGATGATAAGATGGATCGGTTGGAGGTCCCTTAATGATTAATGATATGGCGTATTTAAACCCGCAACAGGTTTAAATGCGCATGCAATGCATTCTTTTTGCAGATAAAACGTTTGGAGTAAAGCTATGTCTGCGGATAAAGATCTAGGTAGCCCAAACATTTCAAGTGACTACATTTGCTACGGCTAAGACTTTGAGAATACGTTTAAGGCAACTTAGGTTGAAACAGGAGCTATCCTAGGGAAGCATAGTGCCCAGAGGCAACCTCAATTTTAAGACAAGTAGTCCTCTAAAACTTAGTTACTAAAAGCTGAAATGCAAGGGAATGGGTGTGGATCAAAAATACAGAGCTAAGAAGGATATCTTTAAGAGGTAAAGAATAATCCCCAACTGGGGGATGTACCACCTGAAATAGGCTGTAAGTTCCCAAATCAGATAGGCAGCCGGCTGGAGAACAGGCCTGTGGACAGCACAGGAAAGTTCTACCTTCCAATTGTCGTGTTGGATCTTAAATACCTCGATATGGGGAACTAGGGGTGGACCTGACGTACTTTCTGACGCATTTGCCAACAGGTGGCTTGACCGCATGTGTTCCAGAATACAGGAAAGGGTCAACCGCATGTGTTCTAAGACCTTGGGTGGGGTTAGGTGGCCAGGTGGCACAATGGTTGGTAGGTCATGCCTGACCGCAACGTATAAACAAAAATGTTGTGATCACATACTTCTTCTACAGAATGCATGTGACCGAGGACCACAAGGCAGGTGCAGTTTTCATCAGACATTGCGGTTAATCTTGAGCAAGCTAACTTTCAAAAATAGGGTTTCAGCGATGATAAACAATGTGTCAACTTGTACCAGCTGGTTTTCTGCCTACGTGTGGGTGTGCAATGGCCTTGTAACTGTGGAAAATTACTGTGTTTTTCTGATGGCTTGGGCTTTCTCGTGTTTTCTGGTGCAACTGAAATGCAAGCTCTGAAAACCCCGGGCCTAGTAACTTCTGAATGTTACATACTGATGTCATGGGGCGGTGGGCTTTGGGCCTTGGGCCTCCTATTTGGGCTTATGTACGTTGGGTTTACAGGTTCTATGGACTTCTATGTGTATTTACTACGCTCAGTGGGAATATGGTAACTTAGCATGTTTTCAGGTTTTGTGTCGGGGAGCAGAGGCCTGACATCAACACTTCATCTTGTCAGGGTAGTTAGGAAATGGTATGTAGGTTATTAAACGGTGGCCCGAGACCCTGCATCTTTGGACGATCGTGTAAGGGGACCCCGAATCCGCCACAATGGTGATTCCTACCCCTCCGATGAGCATGTCGCACTGGGGCTTGCGCGCTCTTTTACTCTCGATGCCCTGTACCTGGTCTTCCACGCACAGGACTTCATCGTCTTCCTCCTGGCCGTCTTCTTCTTCACCTATGTCCTGTGCTACGAATTTCACCGCACGTTGTTTCTCTTTCCTTCTGCACACCTTCTCATAGTGGCCGACCAGGCCGCAAAATACGCATTTGGCTCTGAAGGCGGGGCACCGTTTGTCATGTGCTGCGTGGCTCGGGCTCCCGCATCTGTAGCATCTTGCCGTTTCTCCTTTGTCTGGTTTCCACTGCTGTCCCGGTTTTCCTTTCGCCTTGTATGCTCCAGGCGCCGGTTTTCCTCTTCTATACTGGTCCGCGTCGTCCACCTTGTTTACCATGAGTCTTGGGGCTTGGTCTCTCTTTGCTGCTTCTGCGCAGTGCTTGGTCAGCTCTGCCCTCTTCACTATGGCGATCACGTCTTTCAGCGTCGCGTCACCACTCGCCCACAATTTATCTTGCACTGATTTGCTAGTCGTATGCATCACGATTTGGTCCTTGATGAATTCGTCTTGTAGAACTCCGTATTTGCATGTTATTGCAAGTTTCCTCAGTGCCGCCACGTAATCATCTATTGTTTCTCCCGCTTCTTGCTTCCTCTGCTGGAAGTTGTAGCGGTCGATGGAGGTACAAACTGCAGGACGATAGTGGTTGTCCAAATCTTCCAGGGCGTGTTTGAACACGTCGGTGTCCGCTGCCGGCCTGGCGACTGGTGTTAGGTTTTGGAATACCCGTATGCCTTCTGGTCCCAGGTTGTGCAAAAGTATCCTCTTCCTTCTGGCGCTGGAGAACGCCTCCTCGTTCTCATCTTCCAGCGCTTCTAGGTAATTCTTGAAGTACTCCCTCCAGTCTTCTCATTTCATTTGGGGTTCTCCTGGCCTTGGGAGGAACGGAATCGGCGTTGTTAAAGCTGATGCCTGCGCACTCATCTTGACGTCCGCTTGTTTCCTCGGGCTACCTGGCGGTTCTGTACTCTCCCCTCTTCTTCGGGTCGCTGGGATCTCGTTGGAGCTACCTGCGCTGTCTCCACCCGCTTCCGCCAGGGTCTCTGCTGCCGCTCACGTCCGCCCCTGGCTGTCTTCTACCACGTGGAGGGCACACTCACTGTTCTCGTGCCTTCCTCTGGCGTCCGTCCGCCGCTGCCGCGCTCTCTCGGTGCGTTGGGGGTCTGTCCTCGACCTCCTGGATCTGCTCTCCACTCGTTGTGTCGTCCCCCTGCGTAGGGCTACATGCTATGTGCTGATTGGGGGCGCCTTCTTCACTGAGGGGCACCGGGTCCGTTCTGTCCGAGCCTCGTCGCCACTGTAAAGTTGCTTCTCACAGTAGGAGGGCAGGTGCTACCCAAGGACACACTGGAGACAGGTGGTAAGGTTGTGGAAACCTTTATTCAACTAATTATACACATTCCCGAGAGAGCGCCGGGCTAGACGCTCTGTTCGCTGCTCTCGCGCCGCGCTGACTGACGCGCATGCGCAGTAGCGTCCGATCTGGCCGCTACGCGCGTTCCTATCCCCTGACGTAGTGCGCGTCAACTAGACCGCGACACTACAAGACGGTGTGGCTTTATGGCCAAAGCTGCCGCCTCTGGAGGTAGGAAACACGGTTCGAGCCTGGTCTGGTCAAATCATTTAATGTCCCCCAGCCTACCAAGAAATGAATGCGTCCTTGTATAACGCAACTGGTGCTCGTGTAAAGCGCGCCAATACTTTCGGGTCGAGTTCGCGCTGTATAAATCTGGAAACGTGTTGTCCTCACAACATCAAGCCACCTGGCACTGGCAGTCCTAGACGCAAACTGCCAGTGATCGGAATATTTATTTTAATGCAGGGTTAGGCGGGCCGATTTTATTATTTGTAAATTCTGGGGTTATGTTACCCCTTCTGACATACTTAAGGTGAGAATTTCAGAGAGATCCTAGGACCAACGGGGGTGCGCCTTAAAATTAGAGGGGAATCCTGGCGCCCTGTAAACCGTTCAGAAGTTTCCTATAGTTAATCATCCGGTCGTGCAGATCTCTATCGCCATCCTGTGGATACAGGCAGTACTGTTTCACTTCAGCTTTCAACTCTAGCCTCTTCTCAGAGTCCGGTGCCATGTGCCAGCCAGTAACCGAGCTCTCCTCACCTGGCTCACAGGTGACATAGACTCCAATGCAGACTCAAAGCTGAAGTATTATTTCAGGAAATAAATATTGTTTAGATCCAAATTGTTTACATCTCATGGATCTTATTTTATTTGGGGAGTTTGTTGCATCAATGTGTTTGCTTTGGGTCCCTTGGAGACCCAATGGGGACCCAATGGCTTCCGTCGTCGCCTGTGCCCGAAGATGTAAATCTGGGTCAGGTATTGGGGGCCCCAGTGGTGGCCCCTTGTGGTGTTTGGATGAGAAATGCTCAGTCATGCGTTGTGATGACAGTCATATCAGGCAGTGATGCTGGAACAACTTGCAGAGCAGTTGGTGCTATGTGCTGGCAACTGACATCAGGTCCCTAAACAACTGGGGTCGTAAAAAATAAATCCAAGAGCTACTCAAAGAGAGAATAAAACAAATGAGTCAACCCCATTCACTGGGGGAATGGCGAGGATGGCAGGTCTGCATTTTTTAGAGTAGTTTTCACAATAATGTGACTAAGCTTGATAGAGTATTGACTTTTATGGTGACTAAATTTTTTCCATAAAAAGTCTGCTTTGTACACATAGTCTACTACACCCCAATAATTCATAACAAACTCTCTTGTGAACATGGAAGAGCAGGTCCAGTGTAAATATGTGAAGTAAGTAAGGTGGCCTCAAGCTGACTGCTGTTGTGTCCTTTGCTTCTTTTTGTATTAATGTGCCCCTCATAGAAACATCCTCCCCTCAAATGAATTGATTGTGGCCGAGAAAAGAGGCTAAGATTCACTTGCCCTTGTCATGGAGAGTGTAGAAACAGATGTATTGATGCTGTTGGCAGAGGTGGAATGCCCATTATATCCACTTTATCAGAAGTTACAGCAAGCAAGAATAGTATGCCAGAAAAATTGTAAGTGCACAAGTGCAGCGCACCATTAGTAATAATTTCCACCAGTGCTGCTAGTGCAGTAGAACAATACGCTCAGTACAGACTCCATGAAATTCTTTTGTGCAACATTGGTTGAAGACTACACGTACAAAGTGTCCTGGACACAATTGCTGACATAGCAGAATTTTGTGGCCCATTCCCTTTGAACTTCCTAACAAGAATTCACAAATCTGCGGAACACGTTTCTGGTGTCTAGCTTTATAAATAAATGTCTAATGCTCTGATTACTTACCGGTAATACTTACTACTCTTAGTCCTACTTGTCCTCGACCCAGTCATAACTAATGAGGATTACCGGTAATCAGAGCATTACCTCTACGTCCCTCGTCCTCGACCCAGGCATAACTAATGAGGTATATTCCACTGACAGGAAACAAAACAGGAAACGCTTTTAGACTCCACCCACCCTCCTGCCAGGGGCTATAACCACATAGCCAGCAGAATGGACTTCCTGACATACCAAGCACAAACAGCCTGAACAGGGAGGGTGGGTGGGAAGTTTGACTGGGTCGAGGATGAGTAGGGCTAAGAGTAATGAGGATTACCAGTAATCAGAGCAGTACCTGTACGTCCCTCGTCCTCGACCCAGTCATCACTAATGAGGCATACCAAAGCAACAAACAGATGAAGGCCTTTGGCACAGCAGCATAAATCAAAACAGACCACCCACAGGTGTGAAGCGAACCAAAGTGAAATGTTTAATAACATAACAGAAGCAGGGGGGAGCCACAGGCCCCACAGAACACAAAACACCACAACCAAAATGTACACGGTCATTCAAGGCACAATTAAATCGGTATTGCTTCACAAAAGTAGTGTCAGAAGCCCAAGTCCCAGCACTACAGATCTCATCCAGGGAACCCCATGAAAGGCAGCCCAGGAAGCCGAGACACGCCTCGTAGACCTGTCCTGTACCCCAGAAGGACAGGGCCAACCAGAGCCCTGCTAAGCCAAAGAAATAACAGACTTGATCCAACGACTCACCACAAGCCGGGAAGTAGCCTTCCCACGACCAGCCTGCCCAAATGTCACAAACAGGAAGTCAGAAGCGTGAAAAGCTGCCGATCGGTCCACTTACACCGTCAAAGCACACTTAAAATCAAGAGTGTGCAACAATTGATCAGCAGGAGAAGAAGGAGAAGGGTAGAAAGAAGGAAGGGTCCACACCTGAGAAGAATGGAATTTAGAACATATTTTAGGAAGAAAACCAGGATCTAAACAGAGTACCACAGCGTTGTCCAGAAACTGCAAGAAGGGAGGGGAACAACGCAAAGCAGTGAGTTCACCCAACCATCGAGCCAAGGTAATGGCCACCAGAAAAGCCACCTTAAAGGACAGAAACTTGAGATCAACAGACCCCAAAGGCTCAAAAGGAGAGGACTGGAGAGCATGCAAGACCAGAGAAAGATCCCCCAGAGGCACAGAAGAACGAACAGCAGGAGAGGAGAGAGAGAAACTCCAGAACAAACGAAAAGGGGAGGGAAACCGGATCGCCGGAAAGCCCGAATAGCAGCCCACTGGCCCTTCAGGGTAGACAAAGCATAATTTTTTCGGAACCCGTCCCAAAAAAACTGTAGAATATCAGCGACAGGGCAAGAGGTAGAAGACAGACCAATCTCAGAACACCAGGAGTTGAAAGAAGCCCAATGATTAGAATAAGAAGATAAGGTGGACCTCCTATGGAAGAATGACATCCTTCATGTCCTGCAAGCGGTAGAGTTTTGACATGAAGCTTGGCATTATAATGTGATCTGGATCCTTCCACTCCTTCAAGAGGACGTCCATCACAAAAGGATGAATAGGTAGAGTCTTAGTTGCCTGCTTCCGAAACTGCGGCAACACCGCATGCTGGCAACCTCCTCATCAGGGAAATCCATGTTTTCACTGACATGGGACAGAATGCCTGGCAACATCTCTGTGTAAGTATATTTCCCCTTAAGGTCCACTGCACCCAAGGAGGAACCATCGGAAGACTCAGAGCTGGAAATATCGGAGTAGATGTCACGACCCCCACCAGAACGTACACCAGCAGACTTCATGGAGGACTTCAATTCAGACAAGGTCTCCAAAATCAGCCTTTTCAAACGAACGTCATCATCCAGCCTGGCCTGCTTCACAGGAGGGGTGGAATCCACACTGCCCTCTGGAGAGGATGGAGAAGACACAGGAGAAACATGCCTGCGCTTCTGGTGATGCTTCCCCATAATGCCAAACAGCAACGGAGTCAGTAGCAACAGCAGTGAAAGTTTTCCCCCCTTATATGAAAATTAAGGTGTAGAAGCAGCCTACACCAGTTCCATCAAGAGTATTGACAGGAAACTCAGTCAGCCGTCAGCTGACCCTGAAGAATGAAAGGAATGAAAAGGGGTGTTGCCTACAGCACGCTGAAAGAATGGAATTTTCAAGCCACCATAGGCCAAAATGAAAAGGGAGGAACGATGCTCGCAACAGCCCGCTTCCAGGGAGGCGGCCTGGGAGGCGGCCTGACCCGACTCGCCGGCACTCGGACGGCTCAGGACCTGTCTGCTCCCCCCTTTGCCTCCTACCCAAAGTCTGGTCCAACAGGGGAGGACAGAGGACGGCACCCACAGCTCCAAGGGAAGCCGTTGACTCTGCGTCTCCCCTGATCTGTTTTTTCAGCAGGAATGCAGCTTTCGCTGTCGCACAGAGCAGAAGCCAAAACCTGCGATTACCAGAAAGTAGGTCCCGATCCCCACCACTCCCACCTACAGCGAATTGGGAACAGGCAGGAAATCACTCCCCACACTGCAAACAGCAGGAGGAAAGAAAAACCGTACCACGTCACCAGTGCCGGTGTAGCGGCAACACAACCAGCAATCTGTGGAGACATAACCACCAAGGATCCTACACCAGAGAAGCGAAAGAAGAAGCTGAAGACAATGGGCCTGAAAAGCCCAGCAACTCAGGCAACCGGAGTCACTTACAGAGTGCAGGAGGCCACGCGTCCCAACTCCAGCTGCTCCCACAAAGGCCCAAAAGCACCCCCAGAGCCCAGCAAAGGAGGAAAGTAAAGGAAATTCAGCAACAAGGTAAGTTCCCAGCAAATACCACAGTGTCTCCCGTCATGTCCACCGAAACAAAACAGGAAGTGCTCCCTGCTGGCTATGTGGTTATAGCCCCTGGCAGGAGGGTGGGTGGAGTCTAAAATAGTTGTTTTGTTTCCTATCAGTGGAATATACCTTATTGGTTATGACTGGGTTGAGGACGAGGGACGCAGAGATAATTTGTAAATCCAGCTGCTCACATTGGTGGCAAACAAAGGTACCTGATAGCATCCACTGGTTTTCTAATTGAAAGTCTGGGATTGGAGACATGGCGTCCTGCCGACTTGGGGCAATCTGGCAATGCCTCCACAAACACTCCAACAAATAGGCAAAGCCTGAACGTGCACTGCCAAGTCCTGGTGCCTCAGATTATCCGCTGCACGTGTACCTGGGTTGGCACCTGAGTGTAGGCTGGAGCAGAAAAGTGCAGTGAGAAGGTCTCTAAGCTTGGTTGGTTAATTGGTAAGTGGTATGCTGGGCTCACAGGCTGGTTTGACATATTATACATGTTATGGTATGATGGGTTGTATGCTCTCTCACAAGACAGTTGTTCGCGTAGGTTCTTCCACTGCTCAGCATGCTATCTCCCTTGATCCCTGTTCCTGCTGTGTAAAAAAACATAAATAAATAAAATAAGCACGACTGCCAAAGATAGTTGATGGGTAAACTGCAGTGAATCTAAAATCAAGCTGCTGAGATGTGTCTGAATCTAAGTAAAAAATGTGAACCCTCAGACTGAACTTTCAAAGTGCTCTGTTGGTTTGAAGGGGATGCTAGAGGTACATTCTAGTACATCTTCACCAGCAGGAAGCGTCCTTCAGAATCGTCCTAGCCTATCCAGCTTAGCGCCTTCAGCTTTCAGAAGCACGGTGGTGCTAGGACCCAACGGGACTCAAAGAGGGTCTCACTATACAGACAAGGAACAAGCAGTGTTCGGTGCCTACATTTTACAAGTAAAGAGTTTAATGCCTACGTAAGTGTATGAAGACAGCGAGAAAATGGAAGTAAGGTAGCCTGGTCATTGCCAGATCCTATCTTGGGGAAGTCCTGTCTATGTCGGGTCTCAGGTAGGCATAGGGACAGAGACATTGTGGCTCACAAGATGCTTCTGTGTTCTAAGCATCACAGGTTCTCCTGCACCTGTTTCACTCCGTACCACTTCACACACGCCTGTTCCCATGGGCCATGTTTATGAGCCTCTTGCACCACCGTAGGGTCACTTTTTGTGATGCTTAGGTGGAGCAAACCTTGAAATCATATGTCTGAGGCCTCACAAAGCCACCCTGCGTGGCCTCATAAATATGGAGTAAGTCAGGGCAGCGCAAATCGCTGCATTGCCTTACTCTGCACCAGGGATGTGTTTCATGGGTGCTGTGGTGGGTGGATTTTGATGCTTCCCCATATTTACAAGACCATGTAAACCTTACGACTCCCGAGATGATGCGTAACAAGGAGAAATACCTTTATTTCTTCTTGTTTATTCCTCTTTCTATGTGCAGCACACGTAGAAAGAGGAACACAACTCAATGGATTGTCTCTGTGCATGAAGGAGCCCCTTTCTGCTCAAAAACAATCCTGCTGACAACGTAAGCCCCATTGCTACACAGTACAAGGGTGCCTGCGTTGGTGCTAGGCTGCCGAAAAGGTGCCAGTGCAGGGGGAAAGGACAGGAATGCACCACATTGCCCTTTCCCTTTGACTAGGGCAGCGCAGTAGGCTGACTTGCTGCGTTGCCCTAGCCAAATCCCCTTAAACGAGGGCCTCAGTGACTTGGAACCCAGGCGGGGAGATGGTGCAACAAGAATGTGGTGGCTGGCTCACCAGAGGCGGCGGGTTGGGACGGCCGGCTCAAAGCTTTATCCTTCTGGGGCGGAAAGGGTGCACCTTTGCCAAGGCTTCGTAGGTGCTCCCAGCTCTTGGGGCCATATGTAGGTAGGGACACATTTACCACTTCATAAATACCGAATTTTACCGATTCGGTATTTATGAAGTGGTAAATGATATGTAGGTAATTGGTCGGTAAATATTACCGATTCGGAATAATTCGGTAATTTCCGAATCGGTATTTACCGATTCGGTAATGAGGCATACCTTCCCATTGATGGGAAGGTATGCCTCATTACCGAATCGGTAAATACCGATTCGGTAATGGGGGGAACACATGCAAGGGTGGCAGGGTGTCACATTGACACCCTGTTGCACCCCTGAAACGGCCATGTGTGCACATGTGGCACACATACATGCCCGAAGGGCATGTATGTCTGCCACATTGCACACTTGTAGGCGCTATGAAATGCATTTCACCATCCATACTTTATTTACCACCAACTATTAGTTGGTGGTAAATACCGACTCCAAACATCACCCACACACTCCCCCTACATCTCATTTCTGTATTCGGAATTTACCGAATCGGTAAAATTACCGATTCGGTAATTTTACCGATTCGGTAAATTCCGAATACAGAAATTGTCCCCCTACATACCAAAAGCCAAAATACCGGTCGGTAACGGTATAATTACCGAAAATCGGCCGTTACCGACCGGTATTTGGCTTCCTACATGAGGCCCTTGGTCTCATACAGTACCTCATGCCAGTATCCTGGATGGCTCACAGTTTCAATATATGTTATCTTCCTTCTATCTTGGTTCCCTCGCCTAGCTGCTCCCAGCTGACCTAGGCTCCTCTGCTTTTGAACGGTCCTATTTTATGTTATGACCTCCTTATACTTCGAGGTTTTGTTTCCATATCCCGGTCTTCCAGGATTACTGAACACTTCGGAACTCGTTCAAGCATTCCATGTGTCTGCAGCTGTAAATCCGAGAGTGGAGGCTGTGATGGTTACCGAGATGGGCCCTATGCGTGTGTCTCTCTCTTCCCCTCTCCCCAAAACTTCAGCTCTGTTGTTGTTACCAGATCACTTGGATCAGAGCTGCAGGATGAGTTCTCCACTCCCTGATTTTGTAAGTCACCGACATGTACATTTCAGGAGAGTTCACAACGTTTTTAGGTCAAGCCTAACGCAGCGTGCATGCGCTGCACCAGGAGATGACCTTTTGGAATCGGTCTGCACCTTTCCTCACACTCGTGCTCGTGGCGTCATCCACCCTGCGGGAGCGAGCGGCGGCACGCAGGGGCCATCTGTTTCTAATTAGCATGGCCGCGCTTGCTTCAGGATTTGTGCCACTCTTTTGTTTCTGTTGAAAAGCCTTGCCGCTCAGGTTTGGACCCCCAAAGTAAAGATACAGTTTACTTTTCAAAAGAAGTCGCATATTAGAGCGTTACTTGCAAGTCGCCAACATGAACTGTTCCAAAGTCGCCTCACCCCAGAAGAAGTCACCATCTGCCACCGGTGTGTTTTTTCACATAGGTAGCCTTCTGCAAGCCAGAAAGGACTGCGGACGGCGACACCATCAGCCACCTCCCCTCACACTGCCCCTCCTGCTCTGCAGAGTGGTTGTGACAAAAGCCAGCGAGCTCGCTCCGCCGCGGCCACTCCCCTCTGCCTGTGCATTTCCAGTCATGTTCATTAGCCTCGCAACAGACACCTTTGGGGCAGCCGCGCATGTCTAATTCATTCTCCAAATACATAATGAGGCAGGAGTGAGCTTTTTAGGGGGGGATCTAATTGACCTTTTACAGCCGCCGCGGGCAGAATGACTTAAACACCATTAAGGCATACAGCCGCCCGCAGAGATTTTATGGAAGGTTATCAAAAATCCAGCACAATTGCATTTTTTTCTGTTCCATTTTTGCCAGCGCAAACGAAACGATGGGCTGAGAGTCAGCATCGGGCAAGATGGTCGAGGTTTTTTATGCGGCATTGATGCGCCAATAAGGGTAGAAATTCAGGAAATTCTTGTGGGTAAAGCTTTTGAAGAAAATTATACAAATATTTCAAAAGTGAGATCTGGTAATTGATTAAATGAAGTAAACATTTAGATCCGATGAATTCACAATAGCTGATTACGGAAGTCATAATTGTAGTGTTTATCAACTCAATAGGTTTGTGGTAAAAGTTTGCTTTCTAATGTACTTGTGGATCAAAAAGTCTGTTTTCTAATTTATGTGGGTGAATATTAGGACATTCACTTAGCTCTTCCAAGACGTTAACGTTTATGGGTTGGCTTTAGCACATACTGTATGACACAAGTGAAATCTCTTTTAGATCCTATTATTGGCCCCCACACTTTAGGGGGTCCCCAGTCCATCAGAGGACCCACATCTAGATAGATCTAAGGAATATCTACAGGATAAGGTAGACTCAGAGACTCTGTAACAGATTTTGAGGGGGGCATCATTTTGCATTATGCCACTGTGACCTACCACTGGCTGGCAGTTTTTACTGCCTTTTCTTTGTTTTCTCCCATGCAGTTTTCTCTGCAAAATGCAATATTTGGCAGAGAGTACTAGATGACACTAAAAATGAACCTTTTTAGATCAAGCCTGTAAGACAGAGCAGCTGTCTGGTTGCAAAAAGACTTCTTGAGGGCATTCTGAAAGCTTCCCTGGAAATGCCTTCTGCTCATTGCTTATCATTAGCTTTGTAACTTAGGTTTTCAAGCTTTCGATTTGCTGGTTGTTAGAAGGGCGACCTCCGGGGAGTCAGATGGTGTCGGACTGACCACCCCGAGAGGCACCGTTCCGTAAGAAAGCAGCCGAGCGCCGCTGAGAAGCCTCCTGGGCGAGGTCCTTCTCCTAGGATCGTACAGCCAAGTAATCCCCTCCCACCACAAAGGGACACAACCAAGGTATCAATGCTCACAAGTCGTTTATCAGAACTAAGGGTAGGTCTCCGTGGCAATATTTACAGGCGGATCAAGGGATCAAAAAGAGTCTCTGGGTTTGGTTAGGAACGGGGGTAGCGGGACAGTCTCAGTATCAGCCTGGGACGTCGTCCGCAGGGTTCGAGGGGTCGCTTCGGTGAGGTCGAGCCGCGACAAGGTCAGCAGGGCTCCGGTGGTTGCTTCAGCGAGGTCGAGCCGCGATGAGGTCAGCAGGGCTCCGATGTTCCGTGAGGGTCTTCTTCTCAGCAAGGGGGAGCCGCGACGCAGTCAGCAGGGCTCGAGTTCTCAGTTCCAGGCAATGAGTTTCTCTCCGTAGGGTCAGCCGCGATCCGATCAGCAGGGCTCTGGACTCCAGGATACAACTGCCGTCCTGGTTGTGGGCTGCCCCAGATATATGGCTGGAGCCCTTTGATGTCCGGACCCTCGTGCCTGGGGGGCCGGAGGGGCCGGGATGAGAGAGTCCAGACACCCAGCGGGGGGTGGAGCCATCGCCCAGGGAGGCCGGAGGGCGTTCGGGCCCAGGTGTCGGAGGGCCGGCGGGAGGCCCCATCGAAACTCCCCTCGTCCGGGATCTGTGGAGTGGCCACTCGACCCCCTCGGGTCGGGTCTTGGCGCCTTGATGTTGGGGCTTCGCAGGGACCGAGGCCCGCGCGGGCCGCGTCGCGAAGGCTGGTGCGGGTAGCGGGGTACAAGCTCGGGGGGCCCCGAAGGGTTGGGGTTGCCCCCGTTTGGTCTGGTAGGAGGGTTCGGGACCACGCCACGAGGCCGGGTCCAACACTGGTTATTTGTTGCTGACAGTCCAGAATGTCTTCCTCCCACCTGTGGAGCATCCCTTGTTTACTGTTTTATTCCACCACTGCTCGCTGTCTGTAAACAGGCCCTTAAATCTTGTCACATTAGGTAGCCGGAAATAGGAAAGTGGGGCTCTGATACCTCCTTGACTAACTAATGTAGCTTGGTGGACTAGTCATGGGCCAGTGGTATAGAAGGTGGTGTGAATATTGAGTCAGGTCATTGGTTGAAGGAGACCCAAACCGAAGGCGCCAGAACGGATACCATGGCACCCTTGAGGTGTGTAGCCCAAAGTCATAGGTTTAGTTGAACAGATCACCCTATTTGGTCTACCACCCAAAATTCAATTTGTTCTGAGTCACACTCTGGATACAACATAACCCCATTGTGTCAGGTCGTTCCGGCTTCTCTCCATGCTTTCAGACAAGGTTCTGGGTCAAACTCTAGATCCTTTTACTGTGCTCTGTGTCATATGGATATTATCTTTGTGCAGATTTTTGATAGAACCTTGGGTCACCAAACCCTAATACAGCTGACTGTTTCAGTCTTATGACCAACTTACACTTACCCAAGCACAGTGTCACATATGGGACCACAGGGATGATAAAGAATGATGAAACAGTGACCGAAAGAAAATAGGGAGATTCCCCCCAGAGTTTATTTTAAGAAGCAGGACCCTGCAGATGGGCAAACCAAACCTTGTTGATGAATCTCATGTCGGAGTCGGACCTGGATACCCCTTGCCAACATCATATGGTGCTAAGAATAAGAAACTTGGGAACTTGGTAATTTCGCCTGATTCAGAGAAGTTTTGAGTGAGGAATCCTCCTCAGAACCCTAGTGAGAATTGGCCTGAGTCATGATTTTATCTCTAAGGTGACATGGGCTGACGCAAATCCATCAGCCATATAGATAGAATGGGGGTATCATATCTGATATGTTATAGCCAATAGATCTCGCTTTTGGGACCTTATAAGTATTAGTTATGCAGCACAATATCCTTGGTGCAACAACATCAACTGTTGCATGGCTAAACACTTACAAGGTCCCAAAGGCGAGACCTATTGGCTATACCAATGCTTGTTAAAGGGAGGAACTAATGGAGGGATCCTGGCTTCCTCTATACGTGTAGGGACAGACGGACAGTGACATCGACTGTGGGATAGGGTCATGTGTCAGGACAGCAGGAGGTGGGGGGTAGTTTAAGAAGGACAGAGTAGGGTGAGAACTTCTTTCAAACGTTCGGTTTAACCCCTGGCGGAGACATGACGTAACTCTGCACTATTAATAAGGTTAGAGGAGCAGCCGGAATAATATTTGACACCAAACCATATGAGAGGTTAGAAGGGCATTCTGTGATCAGGAGCTGACAAAAAGGGCCCACAAATTGTATATTGGATGAGTTTGATCCAGGGGATAATGTATTTATAAGAATGTATTTAGAATTCTGCTTGTACCTACTGTAATTTGATCGTACATTTTATGTGATTTTTTTGTTCTTTTATGTTTATTGTTTAAATAACCGAATAAAGATAATTGAATTGAATTGAATTAAAGGATGTAAATAAATAGTTTTGATTCCGAATCGTATTGAGTCAAAGTAGTTATGCCACTAAGAGAGACCAGAGACTACTATGGGACCAATGGTGCCACGGCAGAGCAGTGTCACCCCACTGCTATTTGAGCAGTGTAAAAAAGAAAATGATAATAACAAGATGCTATTATCATTTTATTTTTATGCGAGGGATTGGAGACAAGTCGGGCGGGGCTGAGCACAGCCTCTGGGGCTTGACAAACAATCATGCACACTTGCATTGTTCTCCGGGGGGCTGTGTTGGAGAATATAATCCAACCTCCCCCAGCCCCTGTTGTGAAGCAGCCGCCACTGTATGGCACCCACATATGGCTGAATCTGGTGTGTTTGTGATTCAGTTAAATAGACAGGTGGGAAAGTTATGTAGGAAGATCTCTGTACAGCAAGAGTACCGACATAAATTATTAAAACAATAACACATAGCAAATTTAATACCATTGGCAAAGCCACTAGGCTTCACCAATGCAAGAGCTTTTGGATGTGTGAATGTGTTTTAGACATGTTGAGCATGAGTAGAAGTGGAGGGGCATAGAGTGGAGTAGAAGGGCATAGAGTGTCTTGGCACAGTGAGGAGTAGAGTGGAGTAGAGTGTCATGGAGGGGAGTAGAGTGTTGGGTAGGGGTGTAGAATAGCTTAACATGTATTGGAGGAGAATGTAATAGCGTGGAGTAAAGTGCTGTAGAGTGGAGTAGAGTATCTTAGAGTGGAGTAGAATGTCATAGAGTGGAGTAGAGTGGAGAGGAGTATAGTGGAGTAGAGCGGAGGGGAGTAATCTGGCATGCCATAGAGTGAAATAGCATGAAGTGGTGTGGCATGAAGTGGAGTGTCGTGGAGGGTCGTATAATGTCGTGGAGGGTCATAGAGTGGAGGGTCATAGACTATTGTGGTGTGGCGCAGAATGTGTAGAGTGGAGTGAAGCAGGGTGTTGTGGAGTGGCATAGAGTGGAGAGAAATAGTGTGGAGAGGCACAGAGTGGAGGGGCAAAGAGTGTGGTGTAGTGTAGTGTAGTGTAGTGTAGTGGAGTAGAGTAGAGTGGAGTGAGTGGAGTAGCGTAGCACAGAGTGCAGTAAAGTGTGATAGAGAGGAGAAAAGTGTCCTAGAGTGGACTGCTGTAGAGTAGAATGGAGTGGAGTGGCATAGAGTGGAGTAAAGTGTCATGGAGTGGAGTGGTGTAGCGTGGAGTGGCATAGAGTGGCGGGTCGTATAGTGGAGTGGAGTGGAGAAGAGTGTTGTGTCATGGAGTGGAGGTGTATAGAGTGAAGGGGTGTCGAGTATTTTAGAATGGAGTGGAGTAAAGTGTTGTAGAGCTGAGCATTGTAAAATGGAGTGGAGTGCTGTAAAGTGCAGTGGAGTAGAGGGGAGTGGCATAGCATAGAGTGAAGTCAAGAGGAGTAAAGTGTCAGAGTGGAGTAGAGTGGTGTAGAGTGTCAAAGAGTGAAGTACATTAGTGTGTCGAAGAGTGGAGTGGCATTGAGTTTAATAGAGTTGAGTGGAGTGGTGTAGATTGGAATGGAGTAGAGTTTCGTAAGTAGAGTAGAATGGAGTGGCGTAGAGTAGAGTGGAATGGTGTAGAGTGGCGTACAGTGGAGTAGAGTGGCATAGAGTGAAGTAGAGTAGAATGTTGTAGAGTTGAGTGACGTGGAGTGGAGTGGGTTAAAGTGGCGTGGCAGAGAGGGGAGTATAGTGTCATTGTGTGTCACGGAGCATTGTAGAGTGGACTGCACTAGAGTGACATAGAGTGGAGTTGTGTAGAGTGAAGTATGCAGTGTGGGAAAGCACGCTGCCATTACAGACAACACATTTTCAATTTAAATGACCATTACATTTGCACAGATAAAACTATACAGCACACAAACAATCATGTGTGGAAATGGCATCATGTAGTGTATTGATTTGTTTTTATAATATTCAAATATTTGTTTACTGCACACTTCAGAATTACAAAAAATTTGCTTCATTTGAGCTTTGCTAATTCTGATATATTCTGAAATATTTGCACAATTCATTTACAGACATTTACATTTTGTTGTGTGCTAGTAAAAATAACATCATATAGCCTTCCTCCAGCACACCCCTAGTTCCCTGCAGGAGTGTCATATGAATCCTCTCACTTTGAAATTAGAGAAAGCAAAGTAAATATCAAGCTCCCTTGAAGAACAAAGCCTGATATTTGGCCTCTGTATTTGAATGCACAGCAAATGTGACAAGATAAGAATAACATCTCAAAGGCCTGTTAACAGAAAGCTAGTACTTGTGGAATAATACAAGGATCCCTGGTAAACAGGCTATGCTCTAGCTCCTTCGGTGCTTCTGACGGCTCCCGGCCGACATGAGTCCAGTAGGGAAGGTGTTGGTATATTCCTTATGTTGGAGCGCCATCTAGAGCAAGTCCAGTAGGGAAGGTGTTGATATATTCCTTATGTTGGAGCACCATCTAGAGCAAGTCCAGTGGGGAATGTGTTGGAATAGTAGCGCGCAATACTTTAGGGCGACCAGATGGCCAGGCTTCCCTGGAAGTCCCGATGAGGGCTCATTTGCCTCCCTGATCCCAGCCAGGGCTCCAGGAGGTTGGACACGTCGGTTCCTTGGGTCCCCTCAGTCTTGGGGTGTGCACGGGTTACCAGAAAGAGGGGTAGCCTTCCTCTGGATTACTAAGGGCAGGGTATGCCGGGACACCCTTCCCGGGCTGACGGTTCTCTGCCGGGGACCAGATGGGCTATGCCCGGGCAACACCTCCCAGGCGTCCGGGGCTCCCTCCTCCGGCCTGCGGAGTGGCAAAGTGCCTGGGAAGGGCTCTATGGGTCCCGGGCAGTCCTCCTCCGGGCGTGCGGGTCTCGGGATCTCCCGCGGACCTCCCCGTGCCTGAGGCCCAGCCGGGGTCCCCGAGCCCCCCAGGACGTGCAGCCCCCGAGCCCTGCAAGGGCAGGCTGGAGCCCTACCGGGAAGGCTCGGCTCGGGGCAGACAGATGGGAGTCCTTTCGGTCCCGGCCATCTAATCGCACCTTTCCCCTCGGCCATCAGGTCGCACGCAATGCTTTCCAATGGGGCGACCAGATGGCCGGGCTGCCCTGGAAGTCCTGATGGGGGCTCATTCGCCTCCCCGATCCCAGCCAGGGCTCCAGGAGGCCGGGCTGGTCCGCGCCCTGGGTCCCCTCCGTCACTCGGTGCGCACGGGTTCCCAGAAAGAGGGGTAGCCTTCCTCTGGATTACTAAGGGCAGGGTATGCCGGGACACCCCTCCCGGGCTGGCGGTTCTCTGCCGGGGACCAGATGGGCTATGCCTGGGCAACACCTCCCGGGCATCCGGGGCTCCCTCCTCCGGCCCACGGCGTGGCAAAGTGCCCGGGATGGGCTCCATGGGTCCCCGGCAGTCCTCCCCCTGGCGTGCGGGCCCCGGGAGCTCCTGCGGTGCTCCCCGTGCCTGAGGCCCAGCCGGGGTCCCCGAGCTCCCTAGGACGTGCAGCCCCCGAGACCTGCAAGGGCAGGCGGGAGCCCTACCAGGAAGACTCAGCTCGGGGCAGGCAGATGGGAGTCCTTTCGGCCCCGGCCATCTGGTCGCACCTTTCCCCTCGGCCATCTGGTCACACACAATGCTTTCCAATGGGGTGACCAGATGGCTAGGCTGCCCTGGAAGTCCCGATGGGGGCTCATTTGCCTCCCCGATCCCAGCCAGGGCTCCAGGAGGCTGGGCTGGTCCGCGCCCTGGGTCCCCTCCATCACTCGGTGTGCACGGGTTCCCAGAAAGAGGGGTAGCCTTCCTCCGGATTAATTAGGGCAGTGTATGCCGGGACACCCCTCCCGGGCTGGTGGATCTCTGCTGAGGACCAGATGGGCTATGCCCGGGCAACACCTCCCAAGCGTCTGGGGCTCCCTCCTCCGGCCCGCGGCATGGCAAAGTGCCCGGGACGGGCTCCATGGGTCCCGGGCAGTCCTTCCCCGGGTGTGTGGGCCCCGGGAGCTCCCGTGGTCCTCCCCATGCTTGAGGCCCAGCCAGGGTCCCCGAGCCCCCAAGGAATGTGCAGCCCCCGAGCCCTGCAAGGGCAGGCGGGAGCCCTACTGGGAAGGCTCGGCTCGGGGCAGGCAGATGGGAGTCCTTTCGGTCCCAGCCATCTGGTCGCACCTCTCCCCTCGGCCATCTGGTCACACAGAATGCTTTCCAATGGGGCGACCAGATGGCCAGGCTGACCTGGAAGTCCCGATGGGTGCTCATTCGCCTCCCGGATCGAAGCCAGGGCTCCAGGAGGAGGGGCACGTTCGTGCACAGGGTCCCCTCCGTCACTCGGTACGCACGGGTTTCCAGAAAGAGGGGTGGCTTTCCTCTGGATAAGTAGGGGCAGGGTATGCCGGGAAACCCTTCCCGGGCTGGCGGTTCTTTACCGGGGACCAGATGGGCTATGCCCAGGCCACACCTCCCAGGCGTCCGGGGCTCACTCCTCCCGTCCGCCGTGTGGTAAAGTGCCCGGGACGGGCTCCACAGGTCCCGGGCAGTCTTCCCCTGGGCGCCTGGGCCCGAGAGCTCCGGTGGCCCTCCCTGTGCCTGAGGCCCAGCCGGGGTCCCCAAGCCCCCCAGGAAGCGGAGCCCCCCGAGCCCTGCGTGGGCAGGCGGGAGCCCTACCGCGAAGGCTCGGGGCGGGCAGACGGGAGTCCTTTGAGGTCCCAGCCATCTGATCGCACCTTTCCCCTCGGCCATCTGGTCACGGGCAATGCTTTCCAATGGGGCGACCAGATGGCCGAGCCGGGCTGGAAGTCCCGATGAGGGCCCATTTGCCTCCCGGATTCCAGCCAGGGCTTCAGGAGGTTGGGCGGGTTCGCACCTAGGGACCCCTCCGTCACTTGGTGCACACGGGTTTCCAGAAAGAGGGGTGGCTTTCCTCTGGATTAGTAGGGGCAGGGTATGCCGGAACAACCCTCCTGGGCTGGCAGATCTTTGCCGGGTACCAGATGGGCTATGCCCGGGCAACACCTCTTAGGCATCCGGGGCTCCCTTCTCCGGCCCGCGGTGTGGCAAGGTGCCCGGGACGGACTCCATGGGTCCCGGGCAGTCCTCCCCCGGGCGCCTGGGCCTGAGAGCTCCGGTGGTCCTCCCCGTGCCTGAGGCCCACCTAGGGTCTCTGAGCCCCCCGGGAAGCGGAGCCCCCCGAGCCCTGCGTGGGCAGGCGGGAGCCCTACTGTGAAGGCACGGGGCGGGCAGACGGGAGTCCTTTCAGGTCCCGGCCATCTGGTCGCACCTTTCCCCTCGGCCATCTGGTCACGCGCAATGCTTTCCAATGGGGCGACCAGATGGCCGAGCCGGCCTGGAAGTCCCGATGAGGGCTTATTTGCCTCCCGGATCCCAGCCAGGGCTCCAGGAGCTTGGACGTGTTCGCGCCTGGGGTCCCCTCCGTCACTCGGAGCGCGTGGGTTAGCAGAAAGGGGGGTAGCCTTCCTCCGGATTAGTAGGGGCAGGGTATGCCGGGAACACCCGGGCTGGCGGTCCTCTGCCGGGGACCATATGGGCTGGGCCCGGACAACACCTCCCAGGCGTCCAGGGGCTCCCTCCTACGGCCCACAGCGTCGCAAAGTGCCCGGGAAGGGCTCCACGGGTTCCGAACAGTCCTCCCCCGGGCGTCCTGGCCCGAGAGCTCCGGTGGTCCTCCCCGTGCCTGAGGCCCAGCTGAGGTACTCGAGCCCCCCAGGAAGCAGAGCCCCCGGGGTCCTGTATGGGTGGCAGGTGGGAGCCCTACCGCGAAGACTCAGGGCGGGCAGACGGGAGTCCTTTCAGGTTCCGGCCATCTGGTCACACCTTTCCCCTCGGCCATCTGGTCGCATGCAATGCTTTCGAATGGGGCGACCAGATGTCCGGGCCAGCCTGGAAGTCCCGATGAGGGCTCATTTGCCTCCCGGATCCCAGTCAGGGCTCCAGGAGGTCGGGCACGTTCGCGCTTAGGGTCCCCTCCGTCACTCAGAGTATGTGAGTTACAAGAAAGGGGGGTAGCCTTCCTCCGGTTTACTAGGGACAGGGTACTCTGGAACCCCTCTCAACCTAGCGGTCCTCAGCCGGCAGCTGGACGGGCCAGGATGCCGCCCAAGCCCTGGGTCTGTCCCGGGGCCTGCTGCATGGCGGGCTGCCCCGGATGAGGTCTGGCGGGCCTCCCGCTGCTGGGCTGGGTCCAGGGCTCCAGGGAGGGCGGCCCCCCCACCCCAGGCTCTGTCCTCGGTCCTGCTGCGTGGCAGGGTGCCCGAACGAGGTCCCGCCGGCCCAGAAAGGCTTCCCCTTTGAGTCCGGGCCTGGGAGCCCCAGATGGGTCATGGGGCCCCGCCAGGCCCTGGCTCGTGTGCTCCGGCCCTGGGCCCGTCCCCCGGCCTGCGGACCCGCCAAAGGCCCGGGACGGGGTTCCATCATGTCCGGGGAGCCTCCACTTGCTCGACTTAGTTCAGGGGCTCCTTGCGGCTCCGGGGAGGGTGTACGGCGGGCTTCCCCAGCGCCTCCAGGCCTGGGAGCCCCAGATGGGTCCAGGGGCCTGCCGGGCCCCAGGTTGGGAGCTCCGGCCCTGTTCCCCATCCCCCAGCCTGCGGCACTGCCATAGGCCCGGGATGGGGTTCCGTTGTGCCCGGGGAGCCTCCCCTTGCTTGGCTGGGTTTAGGAGCTCCTGCCGGGGCCCCTGAGGGCCCTGGTGAGTGCGGCCTCCCCACCCCGGGCACCGTCCTGGGTCCTGCCGCGTGGCAGGGTGCCCGGTGTTATGTCCAGATCAAAGACAACCAGTAGCCAGGAAGTAGACTGTTCAATATCCTGTTCATACCAGGATCCTTTTATTTAATGATTAAGCCCCACCCCCAACAATAAAACATTTATCACGTGCTATATATACAACAGGTGGTCCACCGCTACCCTTTCCGGGTTGCTGGAAATGGCGGTGACCACATCACACTCCTCCACAAACCACAAAATCAAATAAAAACAAAACAATGAGTCCCGAGTCCACCTTAATAGGTTACATAGTTCTTTAGTCGCGTAGACCTGGCAGGACATGGCCGCAGCTGGTATCTCTCAACACCCCTTCGCTGGGAACCAGAATCAGGCACCTGACGTTCATCAGACGGGGGCAGCAGAACATGCTCCGGAGCCACACAAGAGGGTATGGCGGATGGAGACACACTACATTGTTCAGGCACTGCATGATCCCTCCCTGGATGGTCATGGTCCAGCACCAGAACAGGAAACGGATTCCCATCTGTGGACTCATCATCAGAAACCAGAGACCCAGTATCCGGCGATGCCATATGGTCATTCACCTGAGCGTCAACAGGAGCCCAGTAGGTCTTAAAAAACGACACATTCCGAGAAATGCTCACTCCATTCCTCACCGCAGTAACTTTAGTCCCATGAACAGACTGAATAATCCATGGCTCAGGCTCAAAAGGCAAACTAAACTTCCCCTTTGGATGCCGATTCCTCACCATCACAGCATCACCCACATTAAAAGTACTGAGTTTAGCTCAACGCCAGAAAGCCACCTTATCATTCTTTAGCTTTCGATTCCGTAGCTCATCAGCTACAACTGCATGTTTGGCAGATACCGCCTCCATCGGAGGGATGAAATCAACCATAGGCCGATTCATGCATAAGGACATCGGACTGACTTTCGTAGTTGACTGAGGGGTCATCCGATATTCCCTCAGAAACGTAAATATAGCACAGTCCAAATCCTGGCAGTCGGCAACAGCAATCCTGATAGCTTTATTAAGGGTACGCATAAAACGCTCTGCCTCTCCATTGGCCCGAGGCCATAAAGGGGTGATACTTCGATGACGAACGCCCCTAGATTGCAGATAGGTCACAAAGTCATGGCTGGAAAAAGGAGGACTATTATCAGTACGTAACTTAGAAATCAAACCATGTGTCGCCATGATTTTCACAAACAAGGGAATAGTGCGACAAGCCGTGGTAGTGTCCAATAGCTCAACCTCAGGGTATTTAGAAAAGTCATCAATAACCACCAGCATATGACGCCCATCTGGTAAACATCCGAAATCAGTACTTGCCCGCTGCCAAGGAAACGAGGGAATATCTTCCGTAAGAATGGGAGCCGGAGAGTCACCAGCCCCAGCAGTCTGACAGAGCGCACAACGCAACACAGTATTCTCTACCAAGGCATCCAATCCTGGAAACCACACTTTACATCTCAATCTGGACTTGGTTTTCACAACCCCTTGGTGAGCCAAATGAGCCAAATCCACCACCTTCTGCTGGAGACAGGCAGGAATCACCAGCCTTGGACCTCTCATTAAGCACCCCTCCAGGGATATTGCCAGTTCATCCTGTACATTGAAAAGAGATGCCAAGGTCGACCTAGCATCCTCAGTACGACACCTGGCAGAATCCATAAGTACATTCCATTTCCCGGGACCCACTGCAGAAAGACAGAGCTGGAGACACTCATCCTGTTTCGTGGACTCCAAAATCTCCTCCAAAGAAATAGGAAGAGGCCTGGAACGCTCCACCACCAGACGCACATACTCCTCATATCCTCAGCAGCAGATTCCTCACCGGGAGTAGCAGGACGGAAATGCTGGGAAAGATAGTCAGCAGGATTTAAAGTCCCAGGATGAAACACCACCGTAAAACAATAATCCTGTAACTGCAGGATCCATTTCTCAATTTGAGGGGGAGGTTTAGAAGATGAGCCCATAAACAATGGAATAAGCGGCTTATGGTCCTTATATACAACAAACGGCTGGCCATAAAGATACAATTGAAAATGACGACACCCCCAGTGTATGGCGATAGCCTCCTTTTCAATGTGAGAATATCGTTGTTCAGTTGCAGTAAATGCACGACTGGCATACACCACTGGAGCCAACTCTCCATTGCACTACCACTGAGAAAGCACAGTCCCCAGGCCACCAGGACTAGCATCTATGGACAATTCAGAATCCAGTGCAGGATTAAAATACACCAGAGTGGTATCAGTGGAGAGGGCCTGCTTCGTGGCTTGAAAAGCAGATTCCTGTTCTGGACCCCAGTTCCATGCAACGTTGGATTTAGTACGTTCCCGCAAAGGAGTCGTCAAATCAGTCAAGTTACGGATAAAACGGCCACAATAGTTCACCATCCCCATGAAACTCCGCACACCAGACACATTAACAGGAGCAGGAGCAGTCTGAATATCACACACTTTCAAAGGGTCAGGTGACACACCATCCTGCGAAAAACGATATCCAAAAAACGAGATGTCAGTTTTCAAAAACTTGCATTTCTCTTTAAGTCCATGATCCAGCAGCCGCTGAAAGACGTTCTTAAGACGACTGAAATGCTCATCCAACGTAGGGGCCTGCACCAAAATGTCATCACTGACATTGATCACACCATCCAGTCCAGAAAGAACCCCACGGATCGTGTCCTGGAAGACTTCCGCGGCACTGGAAATCCCAAAACTCAACCGCTTATACCTCCGCAAACCCACATGTGTAGAAAACGTGGTGATCGCACAGGAAGCAGGGTCAAGCATCAACTGATGGTAACCAGCACGAAGGTCCATCTTGGAAAACCACCGTGACCCACTCACCTCCACTACGATATCGTCCACAGTAGGGGTGAGGTGCCGCTCACGTATAATTGAAAGATTAGGCAACCGCATATCCACACAAATGCGGACCTCACCAGGCTGCTTAGGCTTACGAGCCACCACAATAGGGGACACCCAGGGAGTTGGACCATACACCCGTTCAATGATGTCTGCCTTCTCCAGTTTCACCAGCTCTGCTTCCACCTTCGGCCGAAGATGGAACGCCACTCTCCTGTGACATAACGCCACTGGCTGGATGGAGTCATCAATGTGTAGCTTAATCATACGACCCTTCAAACAGCCAATTTCATTACACAATGGTGAGAATTTGACCAGCAAATCCTCCACAGTCCATTGATGCACGGCCAAAGCAAAAGTGACCAACTGTAAACCCTCTGCTGTCCGACAACTCAACAACATCCCTTGACCCTCCTTTGTGATGTATATCCGTGTCTTTATAGCATGAGAACCATGTGCCACCTCAGCAGTTTAACACCAGCCAAAGGAAGGGGTTCCGAGGCCCCATAGGCAAAATCCTTCGTAGTGGTTGAACTCAAAGCAGGAGCAGTTGGCAGTGTCATCATCATTGATTCGAGCATCACATTTATTGAAGCACCCGTGTCAATTAAAGCAGGCACCGGGTGACCGTCCACCATCACACAACATTTAGGCCTCTTCGAACCGAACCCCCAGGCTGCAAGGCATGGAGGACATGTATAGTCTCCTCAAGCTCATCATCATCCATGTCTCCCCCTGCTGGCAACTGAGCAGCTACATACACCTGTGCAGAAGACACGGGAACAGAACCTCGTGCAGGTGCAGAGCGGCACACATCGTAAAATGGTTAAGCCTATTGCAATTAGAGCACCTCCTCCCAGTGGCAGGACACGTCCCCTTATGAGGAAAAGGACCCCCACAGCCATAACAATGCTGGGGTCGGTCCATCTTTCCCCGATTCTGCAGTCTTTGTCTGTCAGGGACTCGGGCCGAAACGGCATTCACTGGCTCCACCTTTACCACGTGTTGGAGAGCGGCCTCCATATGAGCGGCTCTAACCTTTGAAAGTTGTTTCGACCTGCGACGGGTCAACATATCAACCATAGGCATCCCCGGCACCTGCAGGATTGCTTCACTTAGTTTACTGGAATAGCAGCCTTAAATAAAATGGGCCCTGATCTCATCCGCAGCATCGGGAAACGTGCAGGTTCTGGCCAATTCACGCAGACAGGCATAGAAGATGTCCACAGACTCATCAGGCAACTGCCGAGCCTGACGCAACAAGAACCGCTCATAGTCTGGATTGGCCAGCGGCTCAAAGTGGGCAGTAAGAGCGTGCTTCAAGATGTTATAGGTATGTGGTGGACCACCTTCCACCACTGACCTCCCCAAACGGTGAATGGCCACCCCTCCCAGATGCAGCAACATCGGGCACCTCCGTTCCTCCACCAGACCAATAGAATCAAAATAGGTCTCTAAGCGGTCCACCCACTCCTTCCAGCGGGCCGCCTGAGCAGATGGAGGACCGTCCAACAGAAGATGCTCCACCGGCTGAACGGTCGACATGATGACCCAATGAAACACAGCTCAGGGCACCCCACACAGGCGCCAGCCCCAAGACCAAAGATATGGTCCTTAGAATCCAGATGACAAAATAAACCAAGTCCAGGTCCCAAACATCCCCAGCACCAGGATCCAGGCACGGGCAGAAGAGGGAGATGTACCTCTCACCTCAAAGGACGACCCAGACCGCGGAGCACTAGAAGCAACCTCCACACGCAGCAGGATACTACCAACTGCCACGAACTGCCCGGCATCAGAAACTAGAGCAGCCAACAGAAATGACCACGGCTTCGAGGACACCGCCAACAACAAAGAAAGGGCAAGGATCCAGAAAACAGCAGCAGGAAGGAACAGCAGGTATCCCACCTTTGTCGCCAGAAATGTTATGTCCAGATCAAAGACAACCAGTAGCCAGGAAGTATCCTGTTCGCACCAGGATCCTTTTATTTAATGAATAAGCCCCACCCCCAACAATCAAACCCTTCCGGGTTGCTGGAAATGGCGGTGATCACATCACACCCCTGCGCCTCCAGGCCTGGGAGCCCCGCCTGGGTCCAGGGGGCCCCGCCGTGCCCCGGGTCGGGGGCTCTGGCCATGGGCCCCGTCCCGCGGCCTGCCGGCCCACCAAATGCCTGGGATGGGTTTCTGTCATGCCCGGGGAGCCTCCCCCTGCTCGGCTGGGTTCTGCAGCTCCCAAGGGCCCCGGGGAGGGCGGCCTCCCCACCCCGGGCTCCGTCCTGGGTCCTACTGCGTGGCAGGGTGCCCGGGATAGGGTTCCGGCAGGCCCGGGGAGGCATCCCCTGTGCCTACGGGCCTGGGAGCCCTGGCTGGGTTCAGGGGCCCTGCCGGGCCCCGGATCGGGGCTCCAGCCCTGGGCCCCGGCCTGCGGCACTGCCAAAGGCCCGGGACGGGTTTCCGTTGTGCCTGGGGAGCCTCCCCTTGCTTGGCTGGGTTCAGGAGCTCTGGCCGGGGCCCCTGAGGGCCCCGGGGAGGGCGGCCTCCCCACCCCGGGCTCCATCCTGGGTCCTGCCGCATGGCAGGGTACCCGGGATGGGGTCCAGCGTGCCTGGGGACTCTTCCCCTGTGCCTCCGGGCCTGGGAGCCCTGGCTGGGTCCAGGGGCCCGCCAGGCCCCAGGTCGGGGGCTCCGGCCCTGGGCCCCATCCCCCGGCCTGCGGCACTGCCAAAGGCCCGGGATGGGGTTCCGTTGTGCCTGGGGAGCCCCCCTTGCTTGGCTGGGTTCAGGAGCTCCGGCCAGGTCCCCTGAGGGCCCCGGTGAGGGCGGCCTCCCCGCCCCGGGCTCCGCCCCGGGCTCCGTCCTGGGTCCTGCCGCATGGCAGGGTGCCCGCACGGGGTCTAGCGGGCCCGGAGAGGCTTCCCCTGCGCCTCCAGGCCTGAGAGCCCCAGCTGGGTCGTGGGCTCCAGCCCTGGGCCCTGTCCCCCAGCCTGCAGCACTGCCAAAGGCCCGGGACAGGGTTCCGTTGTGCCCGGGGAGCCTCCCCTTGCTTGGCTGGGTTCAGGAGCTCCGGCCAGGGCCCCTAAGGGCCCCGGGGAGGGCAGCCTCCCCACCCCGGGCTCCGTCCTGGGTCCTGCCGCGTGGCAGGGTGCACGGGATGGGGTCTGGAGGGCCCGGGGAGGCTTCCCCTGTGCCTCTGGGCCAGGGAGCCCCGGCTGGGTCCAGGGGCTGCCTGGCCCCGGGTCGGGGGCTCCGGCCCTGGGCCCCATTCCCCGGCCTGCCGCTCCGCCAAGGGCCCAGGACAGGGGTCTGTCGGTCCCGTGCAGGCCTCCCCTGTTAGTCAAGGTGTCCGCAGGCCCCGGGTCAGAGGGCCCGTCGGGTCCCCCTCGCAGCCTCCATGGCTGGGGCCCAGCTGGGGCCCTGGGTCTCCGGTCCCCCATGCCCCGGCGCCCCCTCACTCTTTCGTTGGGGCACAGAGCGACCAGATGACTTCCCTTTCGAGCCCGGACATCTGGTCGCACCTTTCCCCTCGGCCATCTGGTCGCGCTTATCTCCTCGGCCATCTGGTCACACCTATCCCTTCGGCCATCTGGTCGCACCTATCCCCTCGGCCATCTGGTCGCGTGCAATGCTTTCCAATGAGGTGACCAGATGGCCGGGCTTGCCTGGAAGTCCCGATGAGGGCTCATTTGCCTCCCCGATCCCAGCGAGGGCTCCAGGAGGTCGTGTACATTCGCGCCTTGGGTCCCCTCTGTCACCATGTGTGCACGGATTACAAGAAAGGGGGGTAATTTTCCTCTGGATTAGTAGGGAGAGGGTCAGTCAGACCTGCGTGAGGTCCAGCGATCCGGAAACAGGGGAAGGCAGCACACGGGCCTGCCTGCCGGGGCCCCCAGGGGCCCGGGTACACACCTGCCTCTCAGCCCCTTCCCGATGGTCCTTTTTCTCCGAGTTTGCTGGGTCAGACCTCCGCGAGGTCCGGCGATCCTGAGACAGGGGAAGGCAGCACCCGGGCCCGCCCGCCGGGGCCCCCAGGGGCCCGGGTACGCACCTGCCTCTCAGCCCCTTCCCGATGGGCCTTTCCTTTGAGCCTGCTCGCCCCGGGAGCAGGCAGACATGTGAAGCCAGCATCCCCCTGCGCAGGGCCGCCTGCCAAGGGATGCCTTGGCCGTACTATGATCGACTGGGCACTCTCGGTCCATTTAGGGATGGACTGCTTGGCCAGCCT